>NC_133138.1:39209763-41709763 GCF_048418815.1 Hemitrygon akajei
ATCCGGAACAGAAAGGGATTAACCAGGATTCCGTGAAACAAAGGACACACGCTGTCCTAATGTCCTTCTGATTCAGTACTCTAGCTCTGAGATAATCGATTTTATTGATCAGAGATTGCACTCTTGCCAGCAAGATTGTCGGTATTGGGAGTTAAAAACACCATTTCCTTAAACGCACCTGTAACCCCGATCTATAGCCACGCTTCTTCCGTGGGCGCTTCCGTCCAGTCAGTGGTGTTTCCATCATTTCTTAGCAGCGATACTTGGTTTAAACGCATTAAAACATCTTTGTTGGTTCTACTGATCTTGGAAACAGTTGTGCTTCTTAACTGTACCCGGCGGAAACGAGAATATTTAATCGTAGCCATTACTGCTACTCGATTCGTACCTAGGCGCCCTGAAGTAAAGAACTGGGTCTCATGATTACGTCGTCTCTCAGAATCTTGTCCATTAATTTTTGTCTCATTGAATTCAAAAGTAATAATACTCTTCTTCCGTTTCTTGGGTGTTTTCGAGCCCTGATTTAGAGAGTTCAGGAAAAAGTTTACTTGATTGATTCCTGCAATGATTGGCTTGATTAATCTTGGTGTGTCAAGTACAGAAGAAGGAGTTGTCATTATCTAGTGTTATGGGCATGGCTTGCTGTTATTATGAATTATGACTTCGAGGACACACTTTGGATGTTTTCCAAATAAATTTCAACCAAGTAAGATATACACGTGAGGATTGCTTCGAAATCTCCGTGCAGATTCAGAGTTTGGCCTAGTACCATGAAAGTTAACGGAAAACACAATTAATAATGGAGACCATAAAGTGTTACACGAAGAACTTGAAAATTTGAAAAAAAAATCGTGATACTTTGAAGGCCATCTGCAGGGAAACGGCAGAAACATTCAGAAATACAGTATAATGTTCTGATAGACAAATTTCACAAGAAAGAAGCTCGTCAGACCTATTTGCCGATTCCAGTCTAGCCCCAGTTGTCCGCGTTTGACCCATATCCCTCGAAATCATTCTTGCCCACGTTTTTGTCAAAATGCATGTTAAAATTTGTTATTTACCCACCTCATCTAAGTTTCTTGGCAACTCATTCCATTTATGTACAACCCGCTACCTGAAGATGTTGCCATTCAAGAAATTACTGATTATTTCCCTTCTGACCTTAACCCAATGTCCTCCAGCATTTGCTGTGTTCATTGAGGAAAATTGCTGTTGCTGCATGCATTCACGTTGTCTATGTCTCTCATGATTGGTATACCTCTGCAATGCCTCTTCGCAGCCTTCTACACTCCAAGGTATAAAGCCATGTACCCACCTCCCTCTGAAACTTATGCCACCGATTCACTGCTAACTTTCGTATCTCCCCGATTCCAGTTCAGCAAACGACATCCATTCTATAACAGAGTGATCAATAATGTACACAAACCTAACTTCACCAGCGTCTTGTACACCTGCAATATATGAATGCTCCAATTCATTTCTCTGACTGATGAAGGCAAGCATGTCAAACGCCTTATTTTTTACCTTATTATTCTGTGCACCACTTTCAGAATACCATACTTGCATTTCCAGAGTAACACATGAAAAATGATGGTGCAACTCAGGCAGCATCTATGGAAAGCGATAAACAGTCGACGTTTCGTGATGAGATGCTTCACCAGGATTCTATCCGCAGTACCTCTTGGCTTTATACTTGCATTTCTAGATCGGTCTGTTCAACAATTTCTCAAGGTCACACCATTCACTGTTTAAGTATTCCACCTGTTTGACTTCCCAAAATGCACCAGCCCACATATTTGATGACATTGAAAGGAATCTCGGTCAGTTACCTGACTGATCAAGATTCCAATGACAATTTGTTAATTGCCTCCATTGTGTCTGCACCTTTCAGCGGTTAGAGATAGCACAAGCAAAAGTACTGCTACAATAAAACTGCAACCAATCAAGACGGAATTTAGATTTTAAAAATAATTAAAGGCAATAGAGAAATTTTCAATGCTTAAAATGGCGAGCAACAAGAAAAAGAAGGAAAGAAGACAGAAAGAATAAGAATTTGAATAATAATTTTACTGAAATCACAGCCCAAGTGCAGGAATATCACTACTTGACACTTCAACAGAAAGTGTATTGTTAATTCAAAGGGAATATCGATAGTTTCAAAGTGAGCACTGATGAAAAAGTAGTTTTCCGGGTGGTGATCCTTCTATAGAGCATGAATAATAATTAAGAAGAGACATGAACCATGAAATGACAGTACAAAATGATACCATGTAATACTAAGAATTGAAGCCAAATTGCAGAAAATATATCGAATCCCTTGACAAAGCAAAGAAAGCAACGTCAGCAATGGCCAAATGCCATGAATAAAGACTTATGTTGTTATATGCATATGCATCCCTTCACAATTAAAAGAATCCACAAGGAATCTAGAAATAGTTGAATAGCTAGGGACTAACATGGAAGTTTACATTTTTCATTTGAAACAAAAAATGCAATGCAGAGATTTACAGTATCTTACACGCACCTTGGATTTGTCAACTCATTTCGATGGTGCAACAAATACACAATACTTGTGGCAGGAGGCAGTCAGTTACTGTCATTCGTGAAATGGAGATATAATTAGATATTTTCCCTGCAGGTTATGGCATGTATATAGTGAAGCATGTTGGGGCGGGGGTGGCTGGTAAATCCCAGGCAATTCGTAAGTGGCATCTCCATTCATAAAGCAAGGTGCATCTGAAGCACACCAGAAACTTTTGCCAAGGCAACTATGGCTACTATTTGATCTGGGAGACATGGACACTGTTGTTACAGTAGATGATTTTTAGTTTCCACATATTGACTGGGACTCTATTAATGTAAAGGGGCCAGATAAGACAGAATTTCTCAGATATATTCAGGAAAGTTTGTTTAATCAGTATGTAGAATTCCCAACAAGAGAGTTTGCGGTACTTGAACTGTTATTAGGGAATGAGACAGGGCAGGCAGGTAGGAACAAATGAGACGCTTGTGGTGCATAAGAAATGTAAGAGAACACTTCAGAAAGAAATCAGAAGAGTTAAAAAAGACATGAGGTTGCTCAGAAAACAAGGTGAAGGAGAACCCAAAGGGATTCTACAAATACATTATGAGAAAAACTGAATGTAATGGACAAAAAATGGAAGAAATTTTAAATGTTTCCAAATACTTTTACTGAAGAACCGGACACAGAGTCAATAGAGGTTAGGTAAAATACTATCGAATTCATGGACCTTATACAGATTACGGTGAAGGAAGTGTTTGCTGTTTTAAGGTATAATTAGGGTAGCTAATTTCCCAGGGCCCGACAAGCCGTTCGCTTGGAGGAAAGTGTAGAAATTGCTGGAACCCTAGCAAAGATATTTGAACCGTGTTTAGCGACAGGTGAGGTACCACAGGATTGGAAGACAGCCAATGATGGCCCGCATTTTAAAGAAGATTCTAAAATAAACCAGGAATTTGCAGCCCAGTAGTGGGAATCACAAAGCTTTCAAAGGTACATTTAATATCAGAGAAGTGTATACAATATGCATCCTGAAATTCTTTTTCTTCACAGCCATCCAGGAAAACAGAGGAAAGCCCCAAATAATAAATGACAGTTACATTTTAGATTCTCGAAGTCCCCCAGCTACCCCCCTCACGCATAAGCAGCAGTAAAGAAACGATACCCCCTTTTTTCGCCAGCAAAAGAGCATCGCTGCCCACCCCCCACCCCCACACAGAGCACTCAAGCGTGCAGTAATGCATCAGTAAAGAAACAGACTTGCAGTACCCAAAGACCCGGTAATTCGACATACCGGAGGCTCCTTCTCTCCCTAATAAGGGAATACGTGGTGTCCCCGTTTCACAGCGAGAGGAGAGACATAGAAAACAGCTCACTGATTTACGATGTTAAAAGTCTGTTGCGTCGCTTTTTCCGAGCTCTGTGCTCTCAGGTCTCTGTGCACACAGTGAGCTTGCTGCTTTCGATCTTCCGTCTCCCACGACACACCAATTTCCTGCGGAGGCAATGACCTCGAGTACGCTCGCCTCCAGAGCCACGAAATATCGAAACCCGGAAGGCATGCTAGTCTTCTAGGCCGCGTCCCTGGTATATCGATTTGTGGCCAGTGGTGAGACCCTGAGAGTGGGTCTCATTCCCGCAAAGAACCGAAGTCAGCGTATAACTCCAGGTGAGAGTCTTCAAAAGAACCCTGAAGGAGAAAATAGAGAAATTAAAGATAGAAATACTGTTTCCGAAGCTGAAAGCGAAGTAGTCGCCGGTAGACGCCATCGTCCTCCTAATCTCATTGGAAAATATTCTAAGGGACCGGATAAATGAACATTGGGATGCACATGGATTGATCAGAGATAGTCAGAATGTCTTCATGCTTGGTATGTCATTGGTGTGACCAACCTTACAGTGTTTTTCAAAGAAGCTAAACAAGAAAGCTGAGGAAGTCAAGACAGTGGGTGTCGTCTACTTGGATTTTAGCAAGGCATTTAACAAGCTTTCTCATGGAAGGTTGGTCAGGAAGGTTCGGTCACTCGGCAAGATGAGGTAGTAATTTGGATTAGATATTGGCTTTGTGGGGGAAGCCGGAGAGTGACAGTAGATGATTGCTTTCTGACTAGAGGCCTGTAACTCAAGGATTAGTGCAATGCCACAGGGATCGCTTGTGGGTCTGTTGTTGTTTGTCACCAATATCAATGATCTGGATGATAATATCGTTAACTAATCAGCATATTTGTGGATTACAGTAAGATTGCGAGTGTAATATGCAGCGAGGAAGACTATCATTGCTTGCAGCGGGATCTGGAGCAGCTCTAATATGGGCTTAAATGGGCAGAAAATGGGCAGAATTTAAAGCTAAAAAATGTGAGATGTTGCACGTCGGTAGGACCAACCGTGGCAGGATTTACACAGTGAAAGGGAGCGCACTGAGGAGTGCGGTACAAAAGTTGAAAGCTCAAAGTTGATAGTAGAATTTATGAACGGTGTGCATATATGTCATCACATACAACCCAAAGATTCTCTTTTTCCTGCGGGCATATTTAGCAAATGCATAGAACAAGATCAAAGGGCAACAAGCTGTGCATGCGCAAATAAGCAATAATAAATATCTAGCATGAAATAACTGGATAAAGAATCCTTTAAGTGACGCCATCAGTTTTGGGAACACCGAGCATAGAATGTGCAGTTATCCCTTTTGTTTAAGAGCCTGATGGTTGACGGATAGTAACTGCTCTTGAACCTGATGATTCGAGTCCCGAAGCACTTGTACTTTCTACTTGATGGCAGCAGCGAGAATAGAGCATGACCTAGATAGTGAGGAAGTTTGATAACAAAGGGATCTCAACAAAGGAATCTTGGAATAGAGGTCTGTAATTCATTGTAAGCGTCGTCACAGTTAGACAGGGTCGTAAAGACAGCTTTTGGCACGCAGACCTTTATAAATCAAAACATTCAGTACTGGGGTACAGTACGTCGAAGTTGTATAAGGAGTTCGTGAGACCGAATTTGGAGCATTGTGTGTTGTTTTGTCAACTACCTAAAGGAAAGATAAAAATAAGTTTGAAAGAATATAGAGAAAATATACAAGGTTGTTCTTGGGACTGGAGTATCTGAGATACCAGGAAAAGATGGAAAGGTGAAAACTCTTTTTTGGAACATAGGAGATCGATAGAAGAATTGTTAGAGGTATACAAATTGTGAAGGGTATATAAGGGTAAATGCAATCAGTCTTTCTCCACAAAGGTTGGGTAGGACTACAAGTAGAGCTTATGGGTTAAGTGTGAAAGGTGAAAAGTTTAAGGGTAACATAAAGGAACGTTTCTTCACTTAGAGGCTCATGAGAGTGTGTAACGAACTGCCAACGAAAGTGGTGCATACGAGCTATATTTGGACGTTTAAGAAAAGTTTGGATAGGTAAGTGGATGGAAGGAATATAGAGGGCTATAGTACCGCTGCAAGTCGATAGTAATGGACAGCCTCTATGGTTTGACACCGATGAGATGAGCCAAGGGGTTTGTTTCTGTGTTGTACTTTTCTATGACTCTGTTGCCTTATGACATTAACTGAATGACGAGTAATGATGAAGTTACTAATGATTTCGCAATGCACGAGTACAATTTTTCACCAATGCCACATAAAACGTATTGTATAAAGAATCTGACCATCAATGAAACTGAAATTATTACGAAGAAACTCCTGATTTAAGCCAATATGCATGCCAAATGAAAACTGAGAATGAAGATGTATTGGTGTCAGAGAGTATCAATAGTGTGCCCGTAGTAAACTAGCGACAGGAAACAGTGAAAAGCTAAAGGCGGGGTCATCAAGGGAATGGCGGCGTGGGGAGAGATCTCTCGACAGAAAAGAAGGTAAAGTGCCCCAAATCCGAAATTAGATAAATATTTAAAATGGAATAACTATATAATAAAAGGGGCAAGGATGTTGTCTAAGAACAAGAGTAAAATGTTCACTCAGAAGGTTGATAAAAACAAAGAGACGCAGCTAGACGACGGGCCTGGCTCCCCCACGACTAGCCAAGACGGAGATAATGAGGAAGAATCAGTGAATTTGACTTTGATTCTCAGAGAGATTCGCGAGTTCCGACAAGATAACAGCAAACAGTTCGAAGATATTAAAGGAGAAATGGCAAACACTAATTTGAGGTTAGGCAAAATCGAAGCGAGAATCGTAGCGTCTGAGGAGAGGCTGCAGAAAGCAGAGGAAATGATAGAAATAATGCTAAAGCTCCAAGAGCAGCTCCAGTGGAAACTAACGGACCAAGAAAGTCGCTCAAGAAGGGAAAATGTGAGGATCTACGGAGTTCCCGAAGGAGCTGAAGGTAAACCCGGATTGATGATTCCCTTCATGGAGAAGCTGCTTAGAGAGAATCTTGATATACCGGACGCAAAAGACCTACAGATAGAAAGGGCTCACCATGCGTTAGCTCCTCTGCCCCCAGCAGGCGCCCATCCTAGATCAATTGTAGTCAGATTCCTCAGCTACAGAATGATGGAAGAGGTGCTTAAACGTGCATGGCAAAAGAAAGGCTTCATGTTGAACGACTGTAAAATCAGTTTAGACCACGATTACGCACCGGAGATCCTTGCCAGTGTTACGTACCCGTGGGTATCTTGTACTTGTCACGTTACAGTGGTGTTGAAGCTATACTGGATTTAAGGTATGGTCTTGTGATGGTGGAGTGACGTCATTTTCCTGCCAGTAGAGGTCATGTGACAGGTTTTACACAGGGTACAAAAGGAGGACCCCTCCCTGTGAGGAGGGGCAGTCCGTGTCTGGATTTGCCATTTTGACTTCATGCCACTGCGTGGTCCAATATTATGACGCAGTTTGGTTGAAAGATGAAGTTTTATTTAATGCCTAAAGTTTAAAAGGTCATTGCTGGCAGTTTCTTTATAATACTGCCCGTTAAAAATCAGTGGAGAGTGAAGATTGGAGTTCGGGAGCTAAAAGATCGAGGAAAGTCGATTTCAACGGTGAAACAGGTTCGACCTTGTTTGATCCTCATTCGGAAAGAATTCATTGGCTGTGTCCGTGGTAACCCCTGCAAATAATAGCAGACAGGGTTGGGTACAGTTTTGTCACGGAAAGGTCAGTGCCTTTAAGCCATTTCATTTTCATCTTCTTAAATTCTCCGGGAAAAGTATAGTTCGACTAGAACCGCAACAACACGACGTGAAAGAGAATTTTAATCGTCTAAAAAGTCTCTCCTTTAATGGACTGTAAGCATTTTGAACTTTTGCAGTTCTACTTCGAAGAACTGTTTTTGCCACATCGCTTTAAGAACTGTTTTCGCTTTATTCCTTTCAGAACTGTTTCAGCTGCTGCACAACAGCTGATTTCCGGTTGCGTTAGTCGTTTGTTTACTTTTTGGGGGTTTCTTTTTCAGTGTTTAATAAATGTTCTATTTGTTATAAAAAAACCCTGCCTCACTTATATATTTATTGTTGCTGAATCCGTAACACCAGACAGAAGGAATATGCGGAAACACGGAGAGTCCTGAAGGAAAACAATATCAGATTCCAGACCCTGCACCCAGCTCGGTTAAGAGTCTTCTACAACGAAGGGATTAAAAACCTACGCTACAGTAGAAGAGGCAACGTTGGACATGGCGGGCCGAGGTCTACTTATAAAAACTATCACTCAACCAGAGTCGTTACTAGAGCGAATTCGGCAGAAGTCATGGCAGCCAGCGCGGGGAGGACGATACACGAGAACCAGATTTCAAATTACAAGGAAAAGCTGCACATATTCCGACGCGAACTTACAGAAAATATAGATTAATTAAGAGAAATGACTGAAAAGAGTAAATGAGAATTGAAGGTAAAATGAAAGTTGGTAACTGAAAATAAACTAGACGGAACAACTTGAATATAGCAATATGGTCGAGACATAAAAAGGAGAGACTTCTCTATGATTACTCAAACTGTGGAGGGCCCTCTAACACAAGGTGAAGATAGAGGCATTCCCTCTGAACTGAGGCGGTTTGGTGCTCAGACCTCATTGTTGGAAGTCGGGATAAATTTTCAAATGTTGCTTGTTCAAAAATGTCTAGGGGGTGGTTGTATGTTTTGGTTTATTGATGAGAGGGGATTGCTTACTGTTTGGTTAGAAAAGGAGAATGTTTTTTTCTATTAGAGAAAAATGCAAACTGATCTGGTAAAAATACTTTCCTATAATGTTAATGGGGTTTTGAATCCAATTAAGAGAAATAAGATTATGTCTAAATTGAAAAAAAGAGAGGGCACAAATTGTTTTCCTTCAGGAAACGCACATGAGCCAATCCGAACATGTAAAATTAAAAAGAATGGGTTTTAAGCATGTATTTTATTCATCATATAAATTGAACCACAAGAGAGGGTTAGCAACTTTAATATCAAGTGCTCTTAATTATGAACATATTTCAGAGACTAAAGACAAGGATGGACGATTTGTAAAAATACAGGAAGAATAGAAGGTACAGAAATAACATTGCTAAAAGTCTAGGCTCCACCAGGTTGTGAATGGTCATGCTATAGGCACATTTTTGACCTAATGGCCAATTCTCAAGGGGTAGTAATCTGTGGAGGGGATTTTAATATTAGGTTAAATCCTGCATTAGATTCTTCAAGAATATTCACTCAAAACAAACCTTTGACTAGGAAAGTGATTTCATTGATGGAGGAGTTGGGAATTATAGATGTTTGGAGGGAATTACACCCCACTAGTAAAGATTATACACATTATTTTTTCAATCATTCAGCCTATTCAAGGATAGACTTTTTTATATTTAACATTGATAGACTCAGGATAAAAGACTGTAATATTGCAACAATTGATTTGACGGATGATAGCCCAGTCTTTATGACCCTAATCCTGGAAAGGACAAAGAGGAAAACACTATGGAGGTTAAATTCACATATACTCAATAACCCGGAAGTAATGGAGAGATTAAGGAGAGAAATTAAAGAATACCTAGACCTTAATGACACCGGGTAAACATCAACAGTGATTTATGGGATGCATTGAAAGCTGTACTGAGAGGAAAAATTATTTCCTTAACTACTCATATGAAAAAAGTCAATGCACAAAAATTAGCAGACCTCCAAGGAAAATTAAAACAACTTCAAGTTATAGATAGCAATAAAATTAATTCTAATTTAAAACATGAAATTAAGAAATTGCAAAGTGAAATTGATGATATTTATACATTGGAAACTCAAAGAAATTTTCTTTACTTGAGACAAAAGAATTATGAAGTAGGAGGTAAATCTGCTAGATCATTAGCATATAAATTACGTAAGCAAAAAGCAGATAATACAATTAACAAAATAAAGAATCCAAAGACAAAGCTGATGGAGGGCACAATAAGCAAAATTCAGGAGAGTTTTGAAACATATTATCAAGAACTGTACTCTCAACCCCGAGCCTCAAATGAGCCCTATATAGACTCTTTACTGAATTCTTTAGATCTACCCAAGATCACAGATTTAGAAAACAAATGCCTATTAGAACCAGTAACTGTCAGAGAACTGAACGTGGCCATCTCTAGATTAAAGACCGGAAAGTCTCCAGGTTCTGATGGGTTTATTTCAGAGGGGTACAAATCGCTGAAGTCACAGTTAGTCCCATTGCTACTTAACACCTTTAAGTGGATATTAGAGAGAGGAGAAATTCCACCTTCCTGGAGAGAAGCGATTATTTCAGTTATTCCTAAAGAGGGTAAAGTTAAATTAGAATGTGGCAATTAACGGCCCATCAGTATTCTAAATTTGGAATACAAATTATTTACATCTATATTAGCGCGCAGACTGGAAAAGTTTTTACCTGGCCTCATCCACTTAGATGGATGACTGGATTTATTCAACAAAGACAAACTCAGGACAACATAAGGAGAACTTTACACATAGTAGAACAGGTTACTAAGAGTGGGACAGAGACAATGACAGTGTGGCTAGACGCTGAGAAAGCTTTTGATTCAGTTCGTTGGGCATTCCTATATAGAGTGTTAGGAAGATTTGGCTTTCAAGAAAATTTTATTAAAGTAATCCAGACTTTATATGACAGTCCCACAGCTCGAATTAAGATAAATGGGGACCTCTCTGACTCCTTTATTCTAGAGAGAGGAACTAGACAGGGATGCCCAATTTCTCCTCTCCTTTTGGCGCTATACATTGTACTGCTTGCCCAACTAATAAGACAGAGCGAAATTGTAAAAGGTATCAAGGTGGCAGGGATTGAACAGAAAGTGGCGTTATTCGCAGATGACGTTTTAGTCTATCTGAGTGAACCAGAAAAAATCATTTACAGGATTGTTTATACTGTTGATTGAGTTCGGGGAAGTATCAGGTTATAAAACAAATGTAAAGAAAACGCAGGTTATGTCCCTAAACTATACAGTATTCAAAAAACTGCAGGATACATATGATCCAGAGTGGAAAGCTACATCATTAAAATATTTAGGAATAACCCTGCCAAAGGATCTTTCAACGTTATCACAGATAAATTATGGGCCATTAATCTCAAAGATAAAAACATAGATGGAATTTTATACCCTTTCTAAGTTTAAGTTCAAGTATAAATACTATAAAAATGAATATTCTCCCTCGGTTACTTTATCTTTTCCGGATATTATCTGTCCAGACGATAATCAATTCAGGGGATGGGACAAATGGATTTCCCACTTTATCTGGCAAGGAAAGAAACCTAGAATTCGATTTACTACCTTACAGTTAGGGAAGGAAGGAGGAGGTATGGCACTTCCTTGTTTGAGAAATTATTTTTATGCTTCACAGATAACCCCTGTGTTATACTGGTGTAATAAGGAATATAAGGCTAGATGGAAGGAAATTGAATTTAGATTGATTGACAGTTTTTCTCTGCATGCCTCAATAGCAGACAAAAGGTTGATAGGCCAATTGGAAAAGTCTAAAATCAGCTGGATAAATCTTACATTAAAAGTATGGCAGAAGGTGGTTAATTCATGTGGAAGTAATAACATATTAAAACTGTTTAGATGGTGTGCATATGATACCGAATTTCTTCCCAACTGAGTAGATAAAAGATTTCAACTATGGATAAAGAAAGATCTTACAACCTATCTCTCATTTACACAGAAAAGAGTATTACAAAGTTTCCAATCCTTACAGGACAAACATGGCCTAGAACTTAATGACTTTTTTAGGTACTTTCAATTACGACGTTATATCAACCAGAGTTGTAGATATACAGACCTATCAACAGAAGAATTAGAATTTTTCAAGATTCTGAATTCAGCTTACAGTTCAATGCCAAGTAAATCAATTTCTCGATTATACAATGTACTCTTACATGCTAAAAATGAAAACACATTGTATATTAAAGAGAAGTGGGAGAAAGAAGCGAGGTTGGTACTTACAGAGGATGTTTGGGGGAAAATATGTAGCTTTCAGTGGTCTTCGTCTAACTCTTTGATCTGGAGAGAACATTGTTGGAAAAATATTATAAGATACTTCAAGACCCCATAACAGGAAAAATATAAAAACACAAAAGTAATGTATTGGAGAAAGTGTGGCTTCAAGGAGGCAAATCATTTTTATATTTTCTGGGATTGCCGTAAATTAAGTTTATATTGGAAAGGTATTCATAGTACTTATGAATAGGTCAGGAATTTAAGACCCAGATACCTCTGAAGTTTGAGACGCTCTATTTGGGACATGTACTGTTCTTGGATCAGAAGAAAAACATGAAGTTACTACAGGTCCTCTTAGCAGCAAGTAAGAAATCAATTACCAGAAAGTGCCTAAATCCAATATCACCTACGTTAGGAGATTGGCATGAAATTATTTTGGAAATATTTAAAATGGAAAAGATGACCTACACATTGAGAATTCAAAAAGAAAAATTTAATCAAATTTGGAACAAATGGATTGAATTCATAACCCCAAAGCAAGCAGAGTCTGGACTACTGTCATAATGATTTATATTGCTTATCTCATTAACACAGTAATATTGATAACGTAAGCACCCTTGGTTCGATTGGTTTTTTTTTGGAAAATAGGGAATTAACACAAATAAAGGAAAAGATTTGGGAAAGGGGAAAATATAAAAAAAAATAAGTAAGTAAGTACATAAGGATTGGATAATTATGTTTGAGAGTAGGAGCAAACATGAACGAGTTAGGATATAAAATCCTACAATGGTAGTTACATAGGGTTACATATAATATTATGGACCAAAAGTAATCGTTCAGAAGAGATACATAGAAATTATTATTAATCCACTATTATTACTATTCTTCTTAACAATTATTGTCATTGTTTAGTCTAATAGGGTGGAATTACAACCGCACATAATTATCTACTTAAATGTCTTATTATTTTTCTTATTATCTCAATGTGTACTTATGAATGTATTAAAACATAGATTAAAATTAAATTTTAAAACATTTAAAAAGAAAAGCTAAAGGCTACTGGGATTTTGTTTACCATAAATACCATAAATTAGGGATACTCAGCACATTTTTGTCAAGGGCAGTTCATGCCTTACGAGCCTAATTGAATTCTTTGAGGATGTAACAAAACACATTGATGAAGGTAGAGCAGCAGATGTAGCAGTATATGGATTTCAGTAAGGCATTTGATAAAGTTCCCATGTAAAGCTCCTTCAGAAGGTAAGAAGGCATATGTTCCAATGAGACCTTGCCCTGTGTATCCAGAATTAGTTTGCCCACAGAAGGCAAATGATGTTTGTAGATGGTTCATATTCTGCATGGAGGTTGCTGACCAGTGGTGTTACACAGGGAAGTGTTCTGGCATACCTCCTCTTTGTGATTTTTACAAATGCCCTGAATGAAGAAATAGATGGGTGGGTTAGTAAGTTTGCTGATGACACAAAGATTGGGGGTGTTGTGGATAGGTTACAACGGGACATCAATGGTATGCAGAACTTGGCTGAGAAATGGCAGACGGACTTCAACCCAGATAGGTGTGAAGTGTTTCTTTTTGGTAGGTCCAATTTGAAGACAAAATGTAATATAAATGATAGGACACTTGGCAGTGTGCAGTATTCTAAAGGACTGGATAAATGTTGTTTTTTTCACTCAGAGAGTGGTGGGTGGGTGGAATGCACGTCCAGCGGCGGTGGTGGAAGCAGACACAATGAGGTCTTTTAAAAGCCTCTTAGCTAGGTGCATCTTCTTCTTCTGCCTTTCAACTCAGAAGTGAGCATAAGCCATCAACAACCTCTTTCCAGATCAAGCTATCTTTCGCATGGCTCTCCAGCTGTGACTGCATACACTGCATACACTGCATTTTTCTATCTCTCTAACATGATTCTGTTCAGAACTTACCCTGGCACTGCAAACAACATTATCCCTCTGTAGCTTTTGCATTCCTGGAGATCTCCTTTCTTAGGGATTTTAACTAGATGTCCTGCACTCCAGTCCTTGGGTACTTCTTCTGCTTCCCGGACCCTTTTTATGATATTGTGCATAATTTCAATAGACATTTCTATACTGCTCTTGAGTGCTTCTGGAGGTATACCATCTGGTCCTGCAGCTTTACCATCCTTTAGGAGCTTGATTGCCATTCTGATCTCTTCTTTGGTAGGAGTGCCACAGTCTATCTCTAGGTCGTTCTCTGCTTATGGGATGGCAAGTGGTTCTGGTGGTGATGGTCTGTTTAGAAGCTGTTCAAAGTGTTCGGCCCATCTTTTGGTCTGGTCCTCAACTCCTGTCAGAACTTGTCCTTCTTTATCCTTAATTGGTCTTTCCACTGGTTGAAATTTCCCAGAGAGTTTATTGGTTGTGTCGTACAGTCCTTTCCTGTTCCCTTTTAACACGTCCTCCTCTGCTTCTTTGCTAGTCTTCAATATAAATTATTTTGTACATTCTGATGCTTGCGTTCACTTTCTTATTTGCTTCTGCATAGTTTTTCTGTGCAACAGTCTTTGATGCTTTTGTTTTGGTCTTATTAAGTGCATCCTATTTTGCTTTTCTTTACTCTATTTTTTTCTGAATGTTTCAGCAGAAATCCATGGTCTGTGTTGACAGTCTTTCTTACCTAGAACTTCTTCACATGTACAAGTCCAGACATCTTTGGCTTGTTCCCAGATCCGCTCCACACTTGATTCTTCATTTAGGTTCTCCAAGGCTTGAAATCTGATCAGCAATACTACGTTGAATTGTTGTCTTTCCCCCTGGTCTTTCAGAAACTGTGTTGCATAGCTTTTCATTTTGCTTGTTGCCGCATAGTTCCTTTTGAGTTTGAGCTGAAGCTTAACAATAACAAGATGATCATCTGATACCAGGTCCGCACCTCTGAACACTCTGACATCCTGCATTGATCTTCTGAACTTCTTACAAATACACATATAGAAGATCTGGTTTCCTGTTTGATGATCTGGTGAAATCCATGTTGCCTTGTGGATCTGCTTGTGAGGGAATATGCTGCCAGCGACTACCATTACGTTGAGAGCACAGAAGGCTACAAATAGCTCTCCGTTTTCATTTTTGGCTCCAAGTCCATGTTGCCCCATTATTTCTTCAAATCCTGTGTTGTCATTTCCAAATACAGCATTAAAATTTCCCATGAGATGTTGGTAGAAACATAGAAAACCTACAGCAAAATACGGGTCATTCGGCCCACAAGGTTTGTTTTGAACATGCCCCTACCCTAAAAATTACTAGGCTTATCTGTAGCCCTCTATTTTCCGAAGCTACATCTACCTAACCAAAAGTCTCTTAAAAGACTGTATCGTATCGGCCTCCACCACCTTTGCCGGCAGCCCATGCCACACACTCACTACTCTCTGAGTAAAAACTTACCACTGACATCTCCTCTGTACCTACTCCCCAGCACCTTAAACCAGTGTCCTCTTGTGGCAACCATTTCAGTCCTGGGAAAAAAAGCCTCTGACTATCCAAAATCAAGGCTTCTCAACATCTGATACACCTCTATCAGGTCACCTCTCATCCTCCGTCGCTGCAAGGAGAAAAGGCCGAATTCACTCAGCCTATCCTCTTAAAATATGCTCCCCAATCCAGGCAACATCCTTATAGATAGATACATTATTCATCCCCATGGGGAAATTCAACTTTTTTTCCAATGTCCCATACACTTGTTGTAGCAAAACTAATTACATACAATACTTAACTCAGTAAAAAAATATGATATGCATCTAAATCACTATCTCAAAAAGCATTAATAATAGCTTTTAAAAAGTTCTTAAGTCCTGGCGGTTGAATTGTAAAGCCTAATGGCATTGGGGAGTATTGACCTCTTCATCCTGACTGAGGAGCATTGCATCGATAGTAACCTGTCGCTGAAACTGCTTCTCTGTCTCTGGATGGTGCTATGTAGAGGATGTTCAGAGTTTTCCATAATTGACCGTAGCCTACTCAGCGCCCTTCGCTCAGCTACCAATGTTAAACTCTCCAGTACTTTGCCCACGACAGAGCCCGCCTTCCTTACCAGCTTATTAAGACGTGAGGCGTCCCTCTTCTTAATGCTTCCTCCCCAACACGCCACCACAAAGAAGAGGGCGCTCTCCACAACTAACCTATAGAACATCTTCAGCATCTCACTACAGACATTGAATGACGCCAACCTTCTAAGGAAGTACAGTCGACTCTGTGCCTTCCTGCACAAGGCATCTGTGTTGGCAGTCCAGTCTAGCTTCTCGTCTAACTGTACTCCCAGATACTTGTAGGTCTTAACCTGCTCCACACATTCTCCATTAATGATCACTGGCTCCATATGAGGCCTAGATCTCCTAAAGTCCACCACCATCTCCTTGGACTTGGTGATATTGAGACGCAGGTAGTTTGAGTTGCACCATATCACAAAGTCCTGTATCAGTTTCCTATACTCCTCCTCTGCACCCTTTCTATGGCTTTCACATCCTTCCTGTAGTGAGGCGACCAATACTGAGTACAGTACACCAAGTGAGGTCTGATCAGCGTCCCATATAGCTGCAACATTACCTCTCGGCTGCTAAATTAAATTCCACGATAGATGAAGGCCAATACACTGTACGCCTTTTTAACCATTGGGTCAACCTGCGCAGTTGGTTTGACCGTCCCATGGACTCGGACACCAAGATAACCTCGTATCCTCCACACTGCCAAGAATCTTATCATTAATACTATATTCTGCCATCATGTTTGACCTACCAAAATGAACCACTTCACACTTATCTGAGTTGAACTGCAACTGCAACTTCTCACCCCAGTTTTGCATACTATCAATGACCCGCTGTAACTTCTGACAAACCCTCGACACTATCCACAACACCTCCAACCTTAGTGTCATCAGCAAACTTACTAACACATCCCTCGACTTAATCATCCAGGTCATTTATAAACATCAGGAAGAGTAAGGGTCCCAGAACAGATGCCCGAGGCTGTCCACTGGTGACCGACCTCCATGTAGCATTTGACCCGTCTGCAACCACACTTTGCTTTCTGTGCGCAAGCTAGTTCTGGATCCACAAAGCAATGTCCCCTTGAATCCCATGCCTCCTTACTTTTTCAATAAGCCTTGCATGGGGTACCATCTATATACACTACATCTACTGCGCTTCCTTCATCAATATGTTTAGTCACATCCTCAAAAAATTCAATCAGGCTCGTCGGGCACGATCTGCCCTTGATAAAGCCGTGCTGACTATTCCTAATCATATTATATCTCTCCAAATGTTCAGAAATCCTGCCTCTCAGGATCTTTTCCATCCTTACCAATCACTGACTTAAGACGCACTGGTCTATAATTTCCCGGTCTGCCTCTACTCCCTTTCTTGAATAAAGGAACAACGTTCGCAAACCTGCAATCCTCCAGAACCACTCCCGCCCCTACTGATGATGCAAAGATCATCGCCAGAGGCTCAGTAATCTCCTCCCTCACCCCCCAACCCACCCCCCCCCCCCACAGTAGCCTGGGGTGCATCTCATCCGGGCCCGGCAACTTATCCAACTTGATGCTTTCCAAAAGCTCCAGCACATCCTCCTTCTTAATATCTGCATGCCCAAGCTGTTCAATCTGCTGCATCTTATGCAAGTCGTCACTGTTATCATCAAGAGCCTTTTCCATAGTGAATACTGAAGCAAAGTATTCATTAAGTACCTCTGCTATTTCCTCCGGTTCCATACATACTTTCCCATTGTCACATCTGATAGGTCCTGCTCTTTCACTTCTTATACTCTTGCTTTTCACATACTTGTAGAATGTCTTGGGGTTTTCCTTAATCCTGTCCCCCAAGGCCTTCTGATGGCCTCTTCTAGCTCTCCAAACTCCTTCTTTAGCTCCTTCCTGGTAGCCTTATAATCTTCTAGATCTCTAACATTACTTCGCTCTCTGAACCTTTTGTCATCTTTTCTTTTCACCTTGACTAGATTTAATACAGCCTTGTACACCACGGTTCCTGTGCCCTGCCATAACTTCCCTGCCTCATTGGAACATACCTATGCAGAACTTTACACAAATAATTCCTGAACGTTTGCCTCATTTCTTCCGTACTTTTTCTTGAGAACATCTGTTTCCAATTTAAGCTTCCAATTTCCTGCCTGATAGCCTCATAATTCTCCTCACTCCAAATAAACGTTTTTCTAACTTGCCTGTTCCTATCTCTCTCCAATGCTATGGTAAAGGAAATAGAATTATGATCACTATTTCCAAAATGCTCTCACACTGAGAGATCTGACACCTGACCAGGTTCATTTTCCAATACCAAATCAAGTATAGCCTCTCCTCTTGTAGGCCTATCTACATATTGTGTCAAGAAACGTTCCTGAACACACCTAACAAACTCCACCCCATCTAAGCCCCGTGATCTAGGGAGATGCCAATCGATATTTGTGATATTCAACTCTCTCATGACAGCTCTGTTATTATTACACCATTCCAGGATCTGCTTCCCCATCTCGATATCCCTGTTACTATTATGCAGCCTATAAAAACACCCAGTAAAGTGATTGACCCCTTCCTGTTCCTAATCCCCATCCACAGAGACTCCGTAGACAGCCCCTCAATGACTTCTAACTTTTCTGCGGCCGTGACAACCTAATCTTTGATCAACAGTGCCACGCCCCCACCTTTTCTGCCTCCCCCCGTCCTTTCTGAAACATCTAAAACCCAGCACTTGAAGTAACCATTCCTGTCCCTGAGCCATCCAAGTCTCTGTAACGGCCACCACATCTCCAAGTACTGATCACGCTCTAAGCTCATCCGCTTTGTTCACAATATTCCTTGCGTTAAAATAGATACATCTCAAACCTTCAGTCTGAGTGCGTCCCTTCTCTATCACTTGCCTACCCTCCTTCAAAAGCTGTCTACTATATTTCTCTATTTGATAGCCAGGCCCCTCTTTCCCAGTCTCTTCAGCTTGACACCTGAGAACATTTCTATCACATAGAAACCTTTTATTTCTGTCCACACAAGCAGTCCTCGCACGACCGTTATCCTCCTGCACCTCACCATCTGCCCTAAATCTCTGGTTCCCTACAAATCTAGTTTGAACTCCCCGGAGCAGCACTAGCTAACCTACCCGCAAGGATGTTAGTCCCCTTCCAATTCAGGTGCCAGCTGTCCCTTCGGAAAAGGTCTCACCTTCCCTGGAACAAAGCCCAATTGTCCAGAATCATGAAGCCCTCCGTCCTGCACCATTTCTTTAGCTACGTATTTAACTGCATTATCTTCCTATTTCTAGCCTCATTAGCACGTGCCACGGGGAGCAGTCCTGAGATTGCAACCCGAGAGGTCCAGTCCTTTAACTTTGCGCCTAACTCTCTAGACTCTCTTTGCAGGACCCCCTCCTTCTCTCTATCCACGTCATTGATCCCTACATGGACCACATCTGGCTGCTCACCAGCCAGAGAATATCAAGAACTCGATCCGAAATACAGCGGACCCTGGCACCAGGGAGGGAACAGACTACTGCTCTCCTCTTTTCCCTCTTTTCTGTGCTGAGGGTCTAGTCTCTGTCCCAGAGACGCCACCACTACATCTTGTCCCTGGTAGGTCGACCCCTCTATCAGTATACAAAACGGTATGGCCACATGGGTGCTCTGCATTTCCTCTCTATTCCGCTTCCCTCTCCTGCCAGTCACCCAGCTACCTGTCTCCAGACTTTTAGGAGTAACTATCTCCCTGAAACTCCTGTCTATTTCTGCCTCTGCCTCAAGAATGATCCAAAGTTCATCCTGCTCCGGGTCCAGTTCCCTAACTCGGTTTGGTCAGGAGCTGCAGTTGGATGCAATTTTGACAGGTGTGGTCATCAGGGACACTTGTGCTGTCCTTGACTTCCCACATCCTGCATACGTAGCACTCGACTGGCCTAACTGCTGCCTCCATTACCTACTCAGAAGTTAATTACATTAATTAAAGTAACATTAAGACGTCTCTTCTTTTCAGCTTCTCCTGGAGCACTTGCAGTCTGTTGTAGAAATCTTCCTTGACAATGGTGCCCATGTCATCTGTAGGGACATAGGCTAACACAATGATTTGCTTTATTCTCCTATTACTGGTGCAGAAGGATGCAGACACGATCCTGGGTCCTGCTGTTTCCCTAGCCAAAAGTGATCTCTTTGCTTGTTTTGATAACATTAATCCTACTCCCTATCATTAATCCTACATGGAACATCCCTTCCATGTGTCCTGAATAGATCATAGTTTCTCCTGAAGTGAGTTGTACTTGCCCTGAATTTGTCCATCTAGTTTCACAGAGTCCCAAAACATCTAATTTATTATTCTGAAATTCTTTTGCCACTTGTAGGGTTTTCCCAGCTTCACACATTCCAGATGGCCAGATGGAGGTCTTTCTGGTTGACAGTAGGTTTTTTTGGTGGAGGAGCTTGCCTTCGGCTTTCGTTCTCCACGTCATACGGCTCTCAAGAAGATGCCCTACCTCTCCCAAGACTGGCTGGCTTGGTTTTGATGCTGATGTTTCTGTAGCAATAATTATTTTTACAGGATAGGTCTGTGAGCCCTATGCCCAACTCTCCTTATTCGCCTTTTACAACATTCGTGGCAGGGTACAGCGGTTCTATTCTTTTAAAAAGATCCGGAAACCGGATGGGTAGGATAGGTACATGGACTTAGAAAAATAGAGGGCTATGCGCTTGGGAAATTATAGGCAGTTTATAGTGTAGGTTACATGGTCGGTACAACATTGTAGGCCGAAGGTCTGTAATGTGCTGTAAATTTCTACGTTCTATGTTCTAAATTTCTGACGCACGCACAAAAAAATCACGATTGACCACCGTGAATCATTGGAACTTTGAGGCAGTAGCATGACCAGCGGTTTGAAATTCAGGGTAAGCTTTAACTTTGAAGAACTATGTTGTCCAATGTTGACTAGAGCTTGATCATGTTTGCACTACACGTAACGTTGCGATCGAGAGAGAGTGAGTGAGTGAGTGAGTGAGTGAGTGAGGGGGGGGGGGGAGAGAGAGAGAGAGAGAGAGAGAGAGAGAGAGAGAGAGAGAGAGAGAGAGAGAGATCTAATATGTGTGAGAGTATGTTTGCGCATGTGTGCATATGCGTGTATGAGAACGAAATTGATTGTCAAACAAGTCTTTATTTTATCTAAATTAACGACTAGCTAGGAAAAGAATGTATCTAAGTGGAGGAAACGATGGCGTTCTTTGCGAGGGTATGTTGTGAGATCTTGTTTAATTTTCTGGAAGAAGCTGTGCGAAGAAGAGCGGTATATGATTTTTTAGGGATTATATTCCCGAGCAACAATAAAGACTGAGAGCGTATTTTATGTTGTTTGGCTCTAGCTTGTATTTTCAACTACTCAGTTCCTTAAACTTTCGCCTTTCTATTGTGTTTTAGGTTAAAGATTATTGATAGCAATTGGGATCGAACCCGAATTACTAGATGCCCATGTCAAGTCGTATTAATTCCATGAGCTGTATGTCTTCTGTTTTCTATTATGAAACGACGTGTTTTAAAATATAGAACATTTAATGTAATACAATTTGAAAAAAAAAAACTGTTGCGCGTGAAAATCCCAGGAGATCAGCAGTTTCTGAGGTACTAAAACCAGCGGTCTCATATTAACAATCATTCCACGGTCAAAATCGCTTAGGACATATTTTTCTCTCATTCTGATTTTTGATTTGAACAAAACCAGAACCTACATGCTTCTATTGATAGAGTTGCTGCTGCATGGTTGGCTAATGAGACATTTGCATTAACAAAGTGTTACGTACCCCGTAACTGGGTGTCAGACCAGCAGAGATAGAAGTTTCCATTGGAGTCTGGTGGTACTATATTTAAAGGTGTTTATGAATAAAAATAAGCAAAACCATATCAATAATGCAAATATACATATAACACAAGGTAGCAGTAATAAACCTAAAAGTGTTCGAATAATAATAATAATCAATAATAAACAAGCTCTATCGATGTGTAGGGGTAAATGAATTGTCATAGAATATAAAGTTCAGTTCAGTTCATGAGTGCTGAGGTAGTAATGCTTGTTATGTTGTAATCGTTGGAGACAGAGAGAGAGAGAGAGAGAGAGAGAGAGAGAGAGAGAGAGAGAGAGAGAGAGAGAGAGAGAGAGAGAGAGAGAGAGAGAGAGAGAGAGATGTAACAGCTGCAGCAGCCAAACCTTCCTTTGCTTTCTTAATCCGTCGTATCGTTGTGGTCATTCAGTTATGACCCCTCTGGTCTTCAGCCAGACCGTTCTTCTGTGGTGGACTCTTCACTCTGGCATGAGTAGACACACACACACACAAGTCCCGACCGGCCCTGCTGTAACACTGTGTGCTTTACTGGCCGATCTCCCGGTTCGGTCTCCGAAGCTCCCACCTTTCTTGTGGGTTCCAACACTCAATCAGTGTCCACTGACATGTCTGGAGGGTGTCTCTCCAGACCTGTCTTTTTTTATCCCTACTAACGGGGACTCAGCTATCCATCAATTCTGAATGACTATGACCATCAAATCAGGCCACTCCTGCAGTCCACTGAGGAATGTTACCGAGCAAACTATTGTCTTTTCAGCGAAACAGTAGATAATTCAAAAGGAGCCACAATACAGTTAATCAGCAAACTCCCTCTCTCTCTTATCTGTCGCAGATGTTCTTGCCTGTTTTTCGTCTCTCTTTCTCATGGTCAGCATAGCAATAGTAATAGTTCGTGGTTCTCTGGGGGGGTGGGAATGGTTAACTCTTTACCCCATTGTCCATCAGGTCTGTTCATCACTCTTAACAAAAGCAGGTGCTAAGAGCAAAAAAAAAGTGGCAACTGAATTATGATATGTATTGATTACAATATTTTGCATATCTGCTTTGCGTCATTTTGCCCTGGTTTTAATTGCAACAAATCGTATTGGATGACAATGGATCACTCTGTAGTGCGGTTACTTTAGCACGTATTTCACAGACAAGCAAGTCAATATGATGTTAACATTATTATAAATTTATTTTGTCAATTTGCCATGTAGAGCTCAGAACATAGAGCAGTAGAACACAGGAGGGCTTGACAAACTTTAAACATCTGGGCGGGCAATTAAAGCACAGAAGACTGTGGATTCAATGACAGAAACTGAGACGTGAGAGTGTGTGTAATTAATTTTTCGCGTTGACATGATGTACTGCGGGACTACAATTCAACAACACGCAACCTGACGTGTACTGCTAACGCTTGAAATGAGAACATGCTATAGTGTTACCAATATGCATAAAAAGTTCTGTCCAAAAGAACAGGTGAAAAAGTATTTACGTAAAATAACATATTGTCACATCCATGAGCCTTTCGAAAGTGAACAATAAAATGTTTAAAGATTTGGCCATGTTTGGAGAGTTGAATTTCCAATCGGTCTTTGTGAAGTTAAAATGGAGTAGTATTCTGAGCGAAGTTTGTGGAACACAGATTTGAATTAGACTCAAGAAAATATAGTGACTGGAGAAAACAAAGTGGCTGTTGATTGTAGTCAAAAATGACATCTAGCTCAATATCTTCTTTCTTGTCTTAGAGTTGGAAAGATTATGGACATCAACTTCGCTGACAGTGGAAATGTTGATCTTCGATGCTATGGGGGAAAATCATGTACAGTCAAAAATGAAGAGTGAATTTTTGGACTGGATTGCACGGCAACGTAGTAGATGAAGTGGATTTATCCTAACTGGAGAGAAATGTACCAACACGTAAATGTATACACATTGTTGCATTTCACTATTGTGAAAAATGTGATAGTGGTGGAGTAAGATGGCTGTTGGCAGAATAAGAACAACATAATGTATACAAGTGATGGGAGGACTAAGTAAGGTTAATGGAATCAGTTTCTTTCCACTGAGTTTGGGTGACATTATACATACAGCTCATGGGTTAATGGCGAAAGATGATATGTTTAAGGGGAACGGGACGAGGAGGAGTAGGTCTTCTTCACTCAGAATGTGTTGAGGGTGTGGAAAGAGGTACTCTCCGAAGTGGTGTTAGTAGGATGGATTTGCACATTGAACGAAAATTTGGATAAGCACATAAATGATATAACTAAGCACAACGATGAAGGAAGAACAGTGGGTGTAGTGTATAAGGATTTCAGCAAGGCATTTGATAAAGTACCCCATGCAAGGCTTATTGAGAAAGTAAGGAGGCATGGCATCCAAGGGGACATTGCTTTGTGGACCGAGAACTGGCTTGCCCACAGAAGGCAAAGTGTGGTTGTACATGGGTCATATTCTGCATGGAGTTCAGTAACCAGTAGAGTGCCTCAGGGATCTGTTCTGACATTTACTCTTCGTGATTTTTATATATGACCTGGATGAGGAAGTGGGTGAGTAAGTTTACTGGTGACACAAAAGTTGGTGGTGTTGTGGATAGTGTGGAGGGCTGTCAGAGGTTACAGCCGGAAATTGATAGGATTCAGAACTGGGCTGAGAAGTGGCAAATGGAGTTTTTGAGGTGATTAATTTTGATAGGTCAAATATGATGGCAGAATATTGTATTAATGTAAGACTCTTGACAGTGTGGAGGATCAGAGAGTTCTTGGGGTCCGAGTCCATAGGATGCTCAAAGCAGCTGCGTAGGTTGACTCTGTGGTTAAGAGAACGCTAAATATAGGTTATCTTCCAGACTGTACAAAAAGGGAATTTTTTCAGACGTACTATTAAAATAATAAAAAAATTAAAATAATTTACAAAGCAGCTCTGGAAGTTAAAGTGAATAATACAGACCAAACACTGATGTGCTTCTAAGTGGTAAAAATATATTCACGAGAATGATAAAGAACTACAGTACTGGGCAAAAATCGTAGACACGTATATTGTATATAATAATGGCACCTAATACTTCTGCACAACACTGTAAATGGCAATTAAGTAAGCTCACTGATGAAGTCTATGCCTTATATGCTTGCTTTTGGGGAGCATTCTGCAGATATGTAAATATTGCACATTGGTTCAAGAAATAACGTTTCTGTAGTTATTAATGTAAACTGTAAAAGGCAAGCAGTAAATTAAAGTAACAGTGCCGTGCAAAAATCTTATGGACCATACACACACACACACGGGAGGGTGTGTGTGTGTGTGTGTGTGTGTGTGTGTGTGTGTGTGTGTGTGTGTGTGTGTGTGTGTGTGTGTGTGTGTGTGTGTGTGTCTCTATGTATGTATGTGTGATATGTATGTACCGAAGAGTTTGCACAGAATTGTAGTTTTATGGTAGAGTTTTAGCTGCGTTATCCCAGTGCACCAACATGATGTACCTAAGGCTTAGGGTACACAAAGTACTCTGCTGATGCAGATTGCAAGCACGAGAAAAGACGATGACATGTAGTAAGTGGATGGAACAGTGGGAGAAATGAAAATTAGTGATGGCTGTTGAAGTGCGTATAGGAAACTGAATATATAGCATATGGGCAGTGGACGATGGGAAGGATATAGATGGGATCGGATCTGTGGGCGGAGGTTACCTGGAATTGGCAAATTCACACCAATCTACCAGGGAAAGAAACTAGGAGTGTCCAGGAGTAAAATACCGCATTTAGAGGATTTCAGTTTGTTCAGATAGCTGGAAAAATGCTTGTGACGCAAAGAACAAAGTCAGAACACATTCCATAGATATTAGAAGACACGAAGAATATGAAAGGAAGGATATCCTCCTCTGTCAGTGATAATTTATTGTAGTGTCCAGACATTTTGTCCGGGATTGTAGGATCAAGTACCACGTGAACAGCATCCCGTATCAGAGATTTATCTGATCATTGACTTCAGGTAGGAAGATTGTGCATCTACATGAAATGGGCGGAATTTGAGAGGATTGAAAGCTTCACTTTCATCTGAAAGAAATTCACAAATAATCTATCCTCGTCCAGTCATGCATAATTCATTGTAAACAAAGCTTAACAATGACTCTACTTCTCAGGAGGCCAAAGTAACTTGGCATGTAACGATCCAGGCTTATCAAATTTCAAAGTTCAAAGTTGAAATTAAAATGGTTATCAAAGTACGTGTAACGAGTCAATGGATGTGGGTGTGTACATCATTGAATCCGTTCACCATAGCGGCGAAAGAAGTTATTCACGCCGGTTCAGGTGCCTGACGGTTGTAGGGTAATATATGTTCATAAACCTAGTGGAGTAGAGAGTAAGCCATCTCTACCTCTTGCCCGATGGCAGATAGCAGGACGAAACATGATCCGGATGCTGGTGGTCTCTTACGATAAATACTGCATTATTGTATACATACAATCTCCTTGTAGGTAGGGATTTGTCATTTATTAACTGGGCACTACCCACCGCTTACTGCAGTCTTTTCCTTTTCTGGGCATTAGAGTTTACATATTAGACGTGATGCTTCCAGTTAGAATACCCTGCAGTATGTAGAAGTTTGTCAATGTTCTTGGTGGCTGCCCGAATATACGCAAATTTCTAAGAAAGCAGAGGCGCTGTCCTGCCTTCGTATGATAGTCTCAGGAACATTTTTTTTTAAGATCGCAAGACGATGCTGGTGTTATGCCGTTGGCCCCCTCCTTTGTGAGAATCTCAAGAACCCTAGTCAAGGGGGGGTCAGCTGAACCAAAAGAGGAAGAGACATGCTGAATAGACACAGGAAAATGGGAGAGAGAGAGAGAGAGACCACGTTCTCCCAAGAAGCAGAATAAAGGTGATATTGACTATTGTCTCATGGAGACCACGTGAAAAGCCCTCGGGCAAAGTGGGCTGGTTGAGAGAGAGATCGCATTACCTGCAACTTGATTGACACCTGCGATCCCGTGAAGAAGTATAAAGGAGGGTCTTGGGGGGGGGGGGACCCTCAGACGCACCCAGGAGACACCAAGGAAGCACGATATCGATTCCCGTGGGAGCGGGAAGGCATTTTGAAGGAAGCCACGTGCGTTAGATTCCGAATTTCGAATCTGTGGCTAGAACCAACGAAAGACTGCTTTTAACTAACAACGGGGAAGTCTGCTCCCCTGATTCCAAGGATTTGCTCTGCCAAGACGACGGGCAAGTGTTTATCTTTTCTAAATCATCTCTCGCTCTCTACAACGTGAAAACCCCAGCGGTTCCCAAAAGGGAAAAGCCTGCACACTTCTGAGTGACTCTTCATGTTTCAATTGGACTCAGTATTACCCCTAGACAACTGTAGAGCTTACTTCTGATTGATTATGGTTACACCGGTGTTTTAGATTGAGTTTTGACGATGTATATGATCTGAATGTTTCGTATTAACCATACGTTTGTGCCCTTTTTGAATAAAACGTTTGAAAATAGTAGCATCCGGCTCAGCTGATCCATCTATCTTTGCTGGTAAGTTACCTGGTTTCGGGGTTACGTAACACTGGACAATAAGAAGTTCAGGAACTGCAGGTCGACCAACCAGCGAGTTGTTCATTAGCGGAGGAGCTGGACCTGGTGCGGACCATGTTAATGGCTGCTACAGGAAGGCAGTGTCCAGTCTAACAGCTAGTGATTCACTTGGATATTTCCCTTGCGATGGCAAGATCCTGTTGAACACTGATAATGTAAAATGCTGCAAGATCATTTCCCTTGTTTATTGGAGAGAGAGAGAGAGAGAGAGAGAGACGGCGGCGGGGGGAGGGGGGCGGGTGGCGGAGCTGTGTATCCTCTGTTGTAGCTAGGAATCGGCCTCAAGCAGCGAGCTTGCCTGTTGCAGCAGCCCAAGAGAGGGAACGTTGCAACTTATGCGGTGCTACCTCCAAGTTGAGTTGGGAGCTGGCCACTTCCGTCGGTGCTGTCGTTCAGTGTTCGACCAGTGGAATAACAAGCTGGATTGATTGTGTGCATACGTTCTTTAGTGGACTGCTGAAACCTGCGTGTCCTCACCGATAACACCTATGCACCATTAATATACAGAAAGTTTCATTTCATTCAGGAACCCATGTTATAATATATACCCCGGGCATTCCAAATTCTCCCACCACCCATCAGGTAGAAGACAGAAAAGCCTAATAACATGTACCACTAGGCTTCATGACAGCTTCTACCGTACTGTTAAAGCATGCTTGGGGTATTTCCTGGGATGATAAGAAAATCTTATGTTCTCGCAGTTTGCACCGTTATGATCTTGCATCTTACTATATCTGCACTGCACTTTCTATATTGTCCTGTAGGGATTATTGAACGTATTTAGTTGGCTAGTTCATACTTCACCGTGCCACCGAATACTGGAATACTTTCATTTGTTCCATCACAGGTCCAGGAGATTTAGCTGAACTGCTAATGGTGACAGTGTGTATTGCCTTCTCGAATGTTGAATGAAGATTGACTCCTTTAGCGTCACATACAGATCTATGTACGGATGGGGTTCAGAAGTGAAATCAGTTAAGTTGAGACCTTAAATTGGTTCCACAATTTAACTATTTACCAGAAAGCAGGATACCTCAATGCAGCTAAGGAAACAAATTTATGTTATTCGCATTCCACATGTGAGTTAGGGTATTTTGTATTTAATAGCTAACGCTTTGTCAGGAAATGTAGATAGGGTAGATCATCTGACAACTTCCTCCATCCAAGGAGATTAGTAATACCGGAATAAATATGTGATCTAAATTTGAGAGCAAAAATAAACTGTAAATGTTCATATGAAGATGATCAGCTTGAAGTTGCAGGCTGGATTAAAATATGCAAAGTACTAAAGTATTTCAATGTGACTGAATTATTTAATGTGTCAGAACTAACGAAACTGCAAAGTAAGAGATAAGACAGATGGCAAGAGGCAGAGAAAACATCTGGTTTACCACACAGTAGTAGTAGAAAATAAATGGAATAAATTTTCGATTATCACGTTCAATTGATCGTTGTGAGCTTTTTCTTCTGATTCCTCGGAGACTGAATGGACGCCGGATGAAAGTTTATAAAAATAAGAAGTATAGACAGTTAGAGTGCTTCTCTTAGTGTTGTAATGTCTCTTACCTGAATGCATGCATTTAAGGAGAGGGTGAGAATTTCAAAGTAGCTCTGCGGGCTTGTTTTTATCAGAGATATTTGTAGGTTCCTGAAATGAGTTGCAGCTCAGGTTAATTTTGGAGGAAAATAAAACAGTGGCGTTTAAGAACATTTTAATTAGGCACACACATATGCAGAAAACGGAAGGGCATGTTCCACTGGCAGGCTGAGGGAATTTGGTTTCATTAGCTTTATTAGTTGGGCTCAGCATCATGAGAGGATGTTCCTGTTCCTGTGTTGTACTTTTATATGCTCTATGTTCCATGTTCCAATATAACATCTAACAATATTCAAAAAGCAAAACTCCAGCAGAAGAGCCATCACTGGAGCAGAGTTTGCAGTTGCAAGAATAGGGCAACTTCCTTGGAAATGTTTTGCAGGCATTGGAATCGTAAAACTGGATTCCTGTATTAACAATCTTTGATTAACAATGGTTACCTGTTACAAAGTAATACCAAGCAACAACGGTGACAAAAACGGCTTTTCTCCCGATAAGCTCAATGTCTTTTATGCTCGTTTTGCCCGTCAACACATAGAGTACATTTTATGAATTCCCACAACCTCCGATGACTATCTGATTTCAGTTTCCGAGACCGACGTGAGAGCATCTTCCAGGAGGGTGTAACCAGGGCAAGCATCCGTCCCCGATGCGCTATCTCGCCGAGTACTAAAGACCAGTGCTGCTCAGCAGTCTGGTCTGTTTTCCTATCTCTTTGCCTCTTGCATTGGCAGTCTGCGTCGGTTTCAATTATATCGGTGCCTTAGAAGATCGTGGTAACCTGCCTCAATCACTATCGTCCAGCAGCACGTAAATTCTCCAAGAGGAAGTGCTTTTAGAGGTTGGTAAAGAAACATATCAACTGTAGCCTGAGAAGCGACTTGCATCCACTCCAAATTCCCGACAGGCTCAACAGGTCCACAGCAAATGCCATTTCTTTGGCTCTTCAGTCAACCCTGGAAAGACTGCACAGCAAAGCTGCATACATCAGGATGCTCTTCATCGACTACAGCACAAAAGGCAATACTATTATCTCCTCAGAGCTAATCAATAAGCTTCAATACCTTGGCCTCCATCTCTCCTTGTGCAATTATATCCTAGATTTTCTGCTGCAATCAGCTCCGATTTGAAACAATATCCTCCACAATCTCCATCAGCACGGGTTTATCACAAGGCTGTATGCTTAGCCCTTTGATCTACTCGCTTTATTCCTATGGCTAATCACAGCTCCAATGCATATTTTGTTTTGCTGACGACACCACTGTCATTGGCAAATCAAAGGTGTGATGAGTCAGCATATAGGAAGGAAGGAAGGAAGGAAGGAAGGAGATTGAAAATCTGGCTGATCGGTGGCACAAGAGCAACATCTCACTTAATGTCAGCAAGACCAAGGAATTGGTCATTGAATTTAGGAGGAAGAAACCGATGGTCCATGAGCCAATCCTCATCGGGATATTAGACGCAAAGAGGGTCCGCAACTTCAAATTCCTCGGTGTTATAACCTGCCCTGGGCCCAGCACGTAAGTGAAATTATGAGGAAAGCACGGAAGCGTTTCAATTTCCTTAGATGTTTGCAAAGATACTACATGATATCTAAAACTTTGACAATCATTTATAGACGTGTATTGGAGAGTAGTTTGACTGGCTACATCACGACCTCGTATCGAAACACCAACGTCTTTAAACGAAAAGTCTTACAAGAATTTTTGGATATGACCCAATGCATCACTACCACCTCGGCCCACTACTGAGTACATCTGCACTGAACACTGTCGCAAGAAAGCAATATCCATCATCAAAGACCTCCGGCACGCTGGCCACGCACTCTTCACGCTACTGCCTTAATGAAGAAGATACAGGAAAATAGGAACTTATTCCTCCATGTCCCAGAATAGTTACTACCCCCCGAAGTCATCAGGCTCTTGTGTTAGTCTGGATAACTGCACTAAACTCCTCTCGCCCTATCTTTGAAATATTCCCAAAATTTATGGACTCACTTTCAAGAAATCTTCATCTCATGTTCTCGATATTTACTTCATATCACTGCTATTTATTTGTATTTGCAGTTTGTTTTTGGTTTTTTTTTGCACATTGGTTGTTTGTTCGTCCTTTGGCCTGTGGACTTTCATCAATTCTATTATGTTTCTTAGAATTTCGGAGTCTTACGAATCCCAAGGTTGTCTATGCTACTTTGGTAATACATTTACTTTGAACTTTTAACATTGAGGACTTGAAGGGTCTAAGCAATAGGACGAGATTTAAAGACATGACAAAGAAACGCTAACTCCTGGTATGTGTGCTGTATCACGTGGTTGATTGGCGTCTTATTTTAGCTATCCGTCTGCGAAATCTCCCAGATTCCGTGGCAGTATCCGCGGTTGTGACATGCACTCAGTAAACTGTACTCCGTGTCAACAAATTTGAAATAGGATACATAGATTCCTTCTTCATCATTGTCAGTAACTATCAACAGTGTCTGACCAAAATACTATCATCAGGTCATCAGGTCTTCTGTCTCACCAAAGGCTCAAATTCCTTTGACCTTTGCTACTCAAGCATCAAAGATTACGACGGAGCCACCTATCGCCTCCCCACTCTCCTGTCCAAATTTGGTAAATCAGACAACCAGACTGTGCTACTACGGCCTGTACGCAAAGAAAATCTGAAACGAAAGTATCGGTACAGATAGTCCTACTGTGCAGTACTAAGAAAATAAATGAGCTTCTTCGCGACTGCGCAGGGCAACAAAATGTTGGAGGAACTCAGCAGGACAGGCAAGAGGTATGGATAGGAATAAAGAGTCGACGATTCGGACCGAGACCCTTCACCAGGACTGGAAAAAAGAAGTCAGAGTTAGAAGGTGGGAGGGGGAGAAGAGCTGGGATATTGGGTGGTGAAAGAGGTATGGGCTGGCGGAGGGGTTGGGGGGGTCTGATAGAATGGGGAATGGTGAAGGGGCGGGGAAAATTCCAGTAATTTCGAGAAATCGATGTTCATGCCATCAGGTTGGAGGCTACTCAGTCGGAAAATAAGGTGTTGTCCCCGTAACCTGAGTGTGGCCTTATAATCGCAGTACAGGAGGCCGTGGACTAACATGTCGGAATATGATTGGAAAGTAGAATTTTGAAGTGGGTAGCTGCCGGGAGATCCCGCTTTCTTTTTCCGGGGAAGAAGTGTAGATGCTTGACTAACCGGTCTCCCAATCTACGTTAGTACCCGCCAGGATCACCAACAGAGTAGATGATCCTAACAGACTCGGAAGTGACGCGTCGCCACACCGGGAAGAACTGTTTGGTGACCTGAATAGTAGTGAGGGAGGAAGAGTAGGGCATGTGTGGCACTTGTTCCAGGAAGGAACAGTAGCAGGAGGGACATCACTGAAGAGGGACGTGGGCAAGGTAGTCGCGTACAGAGCGATTCCTATGGAGATTGAAAAGTGTGGAGGGTTAGGCTGGTTGAGGGAACGATGTGTTCGGTGGTGGGATCCCGTTGGAGATGGCGAAAATTATTGAGACATATTTTTTGAACTTGAAGGCTAATGGGATGGCAGGTGCTTCAAGTTGATAGTCTGGTCCGTGTCAGAGTCTCTGCAGCCGTATAAATGGATCGATTCTTTTCCTCCATTTGTGGAATCTGTAGGCTACGCAATCTCTGGAAGGCAGCATTCATCGTCGGGATCCGTGTCATCCGGGCCTTGCGTCCTTCTCGGTGCTGCCATCGGGCAAGAGGTGAGAAAGCCTTTGGTCCCATACCGGCAGATTCAGGAAAAGTGGAGTTGATGTTGGAGCCCTTGTTATATAATATTTATATAAATGATTTGAACCAATAACCGATGAAGATTAGAGGGCCCAGAAGGCTTGGTCAGTAAGTTTGGGGATAACTAAATTACGAGGTTAGCCGGGATCTTGATCGATTAGGGAAGTGAACTGCAAGCAAAAGAATTTCAATACATTTTTTTAAAATCAACCAGCTTATGACTTATCATGTGATTGGTAAGTCACTGAGAGGTGTGACGGAACGCAGTGGCGTCACAGGTCGAAAGGATGGTAAAAAATGCATGTGGCACGCTGGTCTTCATCATCAGGCAAATGTCAGGAAACTATAGAGCAATTATAAGACCATCGAGTCCGGTTCGCCATTTCGTCATCCCTGACTTATTAACCCAGTCAACCCCATTCTCCTGTTTACTCCCCGTAACCTTTGGCGCGCTGACTAATTAAGAACCTGCCAACCTACGCTTAAAACATACACAAAGTTTTGGCCTTTGTAGCCGTCCATGGCAACAAATTCCACAGATTCACCACCCTCTGACGAAATAAATGTTTCCTCATTTCTGTTCTAAATGGACGCCGCTCTATTCAGAGGGTCTGACCTTTGCAAGCCAGTATACGCCAGGGCACTTTATCTAGGAGTTTCAATATTCGATAGGTTTCTAAGAGATCACACCCCCACCCATTCTTTTAAACCCCAGTGAATACAGAAAGACAGCCATCAAAAGCACATCTTAAATTAACCCTCTCATTTTCGGAATCATTCTCGTGAACGTCCTCTACCGTCCTTTCATAGATAAGCGGTCCGAAGATGTTCACAATTCCCCTGGTGCCGTCTGATTGAAACCTTATAAGGCCTCAATTACATCCTTGCTCTTATCTTCTAATCTCCTCAAAATGAAAGTTAACATTGCATTTGCCTTCCTCACCACCGACTTGACCTGCAAGTTCACCCTAAGCAAAAGCTGCTGGAGGATTTGCATGTTCCATTGACTTTCTGATTTTGAATTATCTCCACAGTTAGAAAATAGTCTAAGCCTTTATTCTTATTCCAACGTACATGATCATACATTTCCCTGCATCATTTTCAATCTGCCACTTCTTTGCTCATTCTCCCAATCTATGTCCTCCTGTAGACTCTTTGCTTCGTCAAAATTACCCGCGTCACCACCTACCTTCGTATTGTCCGCAATGTGGTCACAAACCGTCAATTCCGTCATCCAGAATATTTATTGACATTTAATGTTAACAGAAGGGTTCCCAATACCGACACTTGTCGAACACCGCTAGTCACCTGCAGACAACCTTATTTATTCTCACTCTTTGCCTCCTGCCAGTCAGCAAATCTCCTATTCATGCCATGCTGTAATACCTTGGGCTCTAATCAGGTCAAGGGATTCTTTTGAGAAATGAAGTGTAATTTCATTCATATCCATCTAATTTTGAAAGACCTAGATGGTGTGGATATGCAGAGGATGTTTCCTGTAGTGGGACCGTCTCGGACAATAGGGCACAGCCTCAGACTAGAGACACGCCCATATAGAGCAGGAGGAATTTTGATAATTAGATGCTGGTGAATCTGTTGAATTCATTGCAGAGATGGCTATAGAGGCCAAGACTTCGGATATATTTAAAGCGTAAGTTGGTAGGTATTTGATTCGTAATGGCACCAAAGTTCACGGGAAAAAACAGGACAATGAGCTTGAAACAAAACATAAATCAGCCACGATCGAATACTGGAGCAGACTCGATATGTCGATTTAACTCTGTTCGGCTTCTCTGTCTTAAATAGCGTGGTATCACAAGGTGTTGTGAGTGTTATTGCCCCTTAATTTTACCTTAATGTCAAGACGGTTATTGCAACTTGTCTATGCAACTTTTTGCTAATTCCTCAATAAATATGGATTTGACCTTCGGCGAACACTAGTGCTGTACACACATTAAAACGCATCGTAAATTGATTATTTCTACAACGGTGGCTGCCAGGTCTACTCAGATAGTCCCAGCTTTCTTTCTTAATTGTCTCCACTAGCTCTGAACACCAAATACCTACTCGTTTTCTCTGGTGAAAGGTCCAGGACGGGAAAATTAACCTTTAGTTTTCTGAAAATTCTTTCTGACCCAGCATTAATTTCCTGTACTTATGGCTTTTATTTTAGTTTCAAAACAGGCACAATAGATATTGGGATCTGGAGCAAAATGCCTAGTGCTAGATTTTCATTGGGTCGAAAAGCATTTGTTGGTAAAGCACAGTAATCATCGACATATCATTCGAAGCCAAGCATCAGAAATGAGAGTGAAAGAGATGCCCAATATAAATAAGCAAGTAGGCAGGTTATTTGCGGTCTGATGATGGGTGGACGATGACGGAAGATAGAGCTAGTCAGGTAATATAGAAGGATAGAGTTGAGAGACTGACGGAAGTCGACGATTAGCAAAGTAAGACAAAAGCTTTTGAAGCAGCTGAATGCGAAGAGGATAGATTCTGCTAGGGGTGAGGTATGCAAGTACATAAAGAATTCCAGTGCAGGTATAATATAGATAAATAACGTGGTTATGGGAACTATATGGGAAATCCGAAAGGCAGATGGATCGAAACTGCGGAGGTGGTCCAACTGGGCAAATTGTTTGGTTTGTAAGTTAATGGGTCGGAAATGTAAAAGGATAACATGGGTGATAGGGATAGGAGGGACGTTGAAACACAAAAGCGAGAGAGTCTGAGGTGGATCAAGAGATCATGAGGCATTTGATCAGCAGATAGTTGGGAACACAAGAAGTAAAGGTTACATGAATCTCGAAAATTTAACGTTCATATCATTGAGATATAGACTACCCGTAAGAAATATGAGACGTTCGTCCTGTTATTTGCGTTGCGACGCGCCCTAGCCATAGAGGAGGACCAAGAATAGGCACGCCGGTGTGGGAATATGAAAAGATTGTAAAGTGGGAAGCAAAATTTAATAAATCTGGTTTGACATTGAGTAAAGGAGAGTAGAGCGTAAAGGGGAAACTGGAGTGTCATAATCGCAGACAGAGAGCAGAGTTCTGAAATTTGATCATAAGAAATTTGATCATGGCAAGTTAAGGACAGATAGAGCTAAGTGAGGAGAGGATCTGGTGAGTGAAATGTATGGGTTCTATGTACTCTGCGGTGAGAGCCGTAAGAAAATTATTAATACAGGCTGACGAGGAGTATGGGGTGTGGATTAAATTGAAAATATCGCAAGAGAAAGAAGAGGAAAGAAAAGAAGAGACAGAGAGAATCAGAGAGAGAGAGGAGGAAAGAGTGGGAAAGATATATATATATATAGAGAGAGAGAGAGAGAGAGAGAGAGATGGAGAGAGAGAGAGAGAGAGAAGAGAGAGAGAGATGGAGAGAGAGAGAGAGAGAGAGAGAGAGTAATTGCAATTTCACTGACATATTGTACAACATCTCCTGAGAAATTGCCAGTGCCAATTGCAGGAGAGGATGCATCCATTTTCTATAATACCTGGTCAAACTTTAATCATTTTAACTTCAGACCTACACTGAGGGGGTACAAAAACGATTGAGCGAGAGAATAACGTTATCAGCAGATGCGTGTTGTTGGTTACATAGTTAAGACTCAATGAAACAGGAGGAGAAATTGTAACCAGATGAGATTTCAGATAAGAGAAGAATTTTTTATTTACATTCTTAGCACCGATAAGAACATTAAAAGACAACGTGGGAGACACTGGAAGTTTGTCAAAAGCACAAATATCTGGAGCATTCAACTCTCCTATCTGTGGAACAGGAAACAGCATTCGGGTCAGTAAGCTCTTCTTGCTTCCGCACACGACCAGCTAAGAGTCTCTAACATATTGAATATAAATAAAAATTGACGAGGCGGCATGCTGTGGCAGTGTGTTTATGTGTGATGTATCAAGAATAGTGAAGGGAACTGAAACTTAATTGGAATGAATATTTCACTAGATCAGAGGGAAATAAATCTAGGACACAGAGCAGTATAGGTTTTTGGAAGCAAAATTGTTGGCGATACTGTAACCACAACGTAATTGAAGTTAATTTTCATCAGATTATTCCAGAAATCTGCGATCGAAAGCGATTTAGAACATTACAGAGGATGCTCTTGTCAACTGTGTCAAAAGCCATAGAGAAGGGAATCAAGTCGAGATGTATTATCGTCACACAAAATATGTACCTTGTCTCTTCAGTACAGAGCTATTTTGGCATTGATGCAGGACTGGAAACCTAACTGCTCTGATTCAGTCGAACAATGTTGTGTACAATGATTGAGGACTTTGCTGACTGGGAACATTGTGAGCAAAAAAGTAATTTTGGAGACGGAAGATTCACTTACACGGATGAAAACGCGAAGTTTGCTCTTCTAGGAAAATTGAAAGTAATGGTATTTAAATGGAATGCTGGGCTATATCTCAGAAGAGTCTGACAACGTCAGCGATAGAAAAGAAATAGCTGAATGCCAAATACATGCTTTCTAACGCACGGAAGTGAAAAGTTCGCACAGTACTCCAAAGCGAACATAAGACTCAATTAATTCTAGAGTTATTTATATATTTCCCTAATAAAGACTACCCCGCACAAATTTTAAACAAGTATTATCTTCGTTCCAAAAATACAGTAAGCACTATTCAGTGCTATCATAAACACGCAGGAATATTACGTAACATGAACATTAGGGACAACAGTAAACAAATTCCTGCTTTATGCTTCATCGATGAATAGATTATATATTATTTGGTCAAACACACAAGCCTTGTCCTATAATGGAATGTTTAATTGCTATCACTTGCTAATTACCTATCCATACAAAAGTGTTGGTGCGTTCGGATCACGGTCATTCACTTCTCTGAGAGGTAGGGTTGACTGGCAGGGCTTTAGGAACATAAATTCACTGTTAGATGATTCCGGTGTGATACACACCGTGTAGCCATAACCATCAGCGTTGTCGGGCCCGGCATAATTCAACATATGCGTTGTTACAGATCGCTGTTTCAAAGTAATGTTCGAATTCCTTCGATTGTAGCAACAGGCTACAGAGTTGTAACCTTCAGCGATATTCCTCCCCTGCTTGAACGTCACGACACCCAATAAAATAATGATTAGTAGAAAAACTAAAGAAGTTGACCCTAACAGGATAATTAAGTAAAAGTTTAAATAGTCCGAATTCTGGGGTTCCTGAGTGAATTCAAATGAGTTATCAGTAAAATTGAGCAAGATTGAAAAGGAGATTGTGACAGTACTGGAGAGTCGTGGCTGTCCATTGTCCTTTACGGATAGAACCAGCTTTTCTGCGGCGAGATCTTGGCTCCCAAAGCTTCCAGATGTTCTGATTTCTCCAGACAGAGAATCCACATTAAACAATTGTGGATTAGTAGCCTCTAACATTTGATACGAAAGCCGCCCATTCTGCCCAGAGTCAGCGTCCATGGCAATTATCTTCGTAATCAGGTGGCCAGGATACAATTGTTGAGATTCTATCTCCACAATCGCTGAACTGTTCCACAGCAAAGGTGAAACAATAATAGGCTCATTGTCGTTTTGGTCCAGAATGATAACATTCAGAACGGCACTGCTACTGAGAGAAGGTGTTCCAGCATCCCGGGCTTGAAGCTTCACCTGGAACTGTTTAAGTTGTTCATAATCAAATGAGCGAAGTGAATAAATATCTCCATTTTTAGAGTTAATTGTAATGTATCCAGGGCCTCCTTCTGTGCCATTTTCCAAAATAGAATAAGTCACATCACTATTCTGGTCCTGATCAGAGTCTGCAGCAGTTACCCTGAATATGGAAGCACCGGGGGCGTTGTTCTCTGTTAGATATATATTATATAACGAATGTGTGAATACCGGTGCATTGTCATTTATGTCAGAAACAGCAATCCTGATGGACGTATATGTCGAGAGAGGAGGCGACCCACCGTCCCAGGCTGAAATAGAAACATCGTGTACTGGAGCTGCTTCCCGGTCGAGGAAATCGCGGGTAACCAGTTTATAATTATTCTGTGAAGATGGTTGAAGTTTAAATGAAACATTATCAGGAATCTGACACTGAATTTGACCATTTACTTCCGAGTCAACGTCACTGACACTGATGAGAGCAATCACAGTACCTGGTGGTGCATCTTCTGGGATAGCACTGGATACGGAGGACACCTCAACCTTGGGTGCATTATCATTAACATCAATTAATCCGACTATTACTTTGGCATGTCCTGCAAGACCTGGTGGAGCACGATCAACTGCTTCCACGTCAAGTTCATAAACACTTGACTCTTCAAAATCCAAAACGCCTTGAACTCGGATCTCTCCAGTTAATGGGTCCAATTGGAATAATTCGCGATTCTCTTTAGAAACGTGTCTGGTGAAAGAGTAAGTCAACTCACCATTGCTGCCTTTATCCTTATCAACAGCGTTGATTTGTATCACCAATGCGCCTTTAGGCGCATTTTCAAGCACAGTGGCTCTGTACAGTTCGCTATCAAATGCAGGAGCATTGTCGTTGCTGTCCAGTACAGAAATAATAATTTGTGCAGTACCAGATCTGTGTGGAGTACCCCCATCAATGGCTGTCAGTATCAGCTGAAAAGTAGACTGCTGTTCGCGGTCCAAAGCCTTTTCTAATAATAACTCGGCACTTTTACTCCCATCGCTTCTGATCTGTACCTTGAGGCCAAAGTGCTCGTTTGGGCTAACGTGGTAATTGCTGATTGTATTTATACCCACGTCCGGGTCTCGCGCACTTTCGACGGGGAAGTGTGTCCCTGGTGCAATTGACTCGCTAATCTCAAGTGAAAATTCATCTTTTGAAAAGCTGGGCGAATTGTCATTTACGTCTTGTATTTCCACCACAACGTGATGTATTTCCAGCGGATTATCGAGTGCTATTTGTAGAGAAAGGGAACAAATTGAGCTTTGCCGACATAACTGTTCTCTGTCGATCCGTCCGTTGACAAATAAACCACCATCTTGTCGATTTAGCTCTATGTACTGTTTGATATCTTCAGACACCAGCCGCAGATTACGCGTGGATAACTCCCAGATATTTAGCATTAGATCTGTAACGATATTTCCGACAAATGCCCCGTACTCCAGTTCCTCTGGAATCGTGTAGTGAATTTGTCCTGAGACCAGGTACGATACACAAAATAGGAAAACAGAAATCCTGCTTCCTCCTCGCGATCTCGCCATCGCTTCTCTAGTTTTACAGTAAAAAATATTAAAGACACAAACCGTCGTTTACTTTAACCAGTCTTCGAAGTTAATTTTTATTCGATCGTCGATGTCAAACAAAGAAATACGCATATCAGACCTGGAGTATTTTATTGAAGATGGCCGCTCAATGTAAACGCAGACACTGCATTTCATTCATCACCGTGGCTCATTATGCTGTGTGTGTTTCCCGATGGGGGAAGGGTTGGATCTCCCGCAGCGTTTCAGTTTCCAATTGGTGGACAGCGACACAAAGTGTTCCGCCCAATTATTGCAGCTATTATTCTTAAAGCTGCTCTGTTTCAGCATTTTTTCTTGCGGAAAAAACACTAAGTTGGAGATGGTGTACCTATAACTTTCAAGTATGTCTATAGTTCAGATTTGTTAAAAATGTCAACATGGACTATCGAAGTGTCGAAATATTAATGGTTATCATATCAGTTACAAATTAATGCTCATCTTATTTTCTAACTTTAATACCGACTATTTTACTCCTTTAAGAAACGTGCTTTTGAACCTTCTGAACGAATTAGTGATTTTACGATCTCCTGAAGGATTATTACTATTACTATTATCAGTTGTTTTTCTTTCGTAGTTGTGCAGATTGCCTTGTTTTTCATATCGGTTATTTTGTGTCTTTGTGGTCAGTTTTTCAATTGACTCTATTATGTTTCCTTATATCCACTGTGACTGTCCGCAAGAAAATGTATCTTAGGGTAGTATATGGTGACATATGCTTACTATAATAATACACTTATTTTGAATTTTGAACTTCTTTTTCCTGCTTACGTGATGGAATTTAGAATCCGCCTTTAGGATAAGCGGTATACTGCCAAGCTGCCAGATGCATATAGCATTCATCCATGAAAATCTAAACTGAATTATAAGGCGGGTGTAATCCGTTAAAAAAAATAACAACACGTGGAACGGGGAGAAATGCAGTAGACTTGTATTCGTCAAAACAAAAATTAAAATCTGTCATGTAAAGGATTGCTTTCCTGTTAACAATGATAATGTTTAATTGTGCCAAGCAAAAAATTTTGGAAACATCTCAGCAACTCAAGAAAATCAATCTCCCCCTCCATGAACTCTGTTCACTTTTCTCGCTGCCTCGGTAAAGCAACTAGCATAATCAAAGGTGCTACCCACAGTTGAATAAGAAGAATCAGGGCAGAATCAGAATCAAGTTTCAATTGGTTTCAATAGGTATATTTAATGTCAGAAAACTATACAATATACGTCCTGGAATTATTTTTTTCAGAAACATCCACGAAAACATAGGAGTGCCCCAAAGAATGAATGACATTTAAAAGTTAGAACCCCAAAGCCACGTCCTCCAACTCCCCCTTCCTAAACATCAGCAGGAGCAAGGCAATGACACCCGTCCCCCATCAACAAATAAACATCTGCGCCATCCACCGAGCACTCAAGCGTGCAGTAAATCATGAATAAAGACCCAGACGCAGTACTTGGTCACCTGGTAATTCGGACTTACCACAGGCTCATTCTCTCTCTCTCTCTCTCTCTCTCTCTCTCTCTCTCTCTCTCTCTCTCTCTCTCTCTCTCTCTCTCTCTCTCTCTCTCTCTCTCTCTCTCTCTCTCTCTCTCTCTCTCTCTCTCTCTCTCTCTCTCACAAGGGAGAAAGAGGTGTCTCCGTATTTACAGTGAGAGGGGAGACATAACAAAGGAACTGGCAAATTTATGATGTTAGAAGTATGTTGCGTCGCTCTTCTCCGTGCTCTGTGCCCTAAGAACTCTCTGGGCACACAGCCAGCAGCCAGCTCGCTGCTTACGATCTTACATGTATTCTCATGACACATCAGACGGCGGCACCGACCTCAAGTCTGCTCGTCTCCAGAGCCACGAAAATCTGGCACCCCGAAAGGCACGCTAGTCTTCCAGGCCGAGTCCTTGCTATATCAAAGCGGCCGGTCGTGAGGCACTGAGAGCGGGTGCCATTTCCACAAAGAACCGAAGTCAGTGTGTAACTCCAGGTCATGGTCTTCAAAAGATCCACGAAAAGGAAAAAAAAATTAAGAGATATTAAAGAGAGAAATCGAGCTATTTTCGAAGATACAAGCAAAGGAGTCGCTGTTAGCCGCCATCAGCCTAAGCTCCACCTCTTTCTACAGAAGCAGGCGATATTTGGCTAAGAGGGCTACAATATAAAATGAAAGCCTGGGTCTTTTGAAAGCAAATTATTTCTAATTATTATTACACATCATATCGGTCTTCACAGTCTGAATGGCCTACAATAAATCTAGTGCTACGTATATGGATCTTATGAACGTACTAATTTCAAACTGTTGCTGAAGGAAATGTAGTGCGTGCAGATGCCCAAAGGGGAGCTAATGAACTTTCTTCAGGGAAGCGGACCAAAACACAAATCTGTACCTACCGTCCTACTTATGGTGTAATTCTATAACATGTAACAATTGTCTTTTCATCTTCCATCAACAAGGATCAGCGGCGTTCATTGTTTTACGTAACGACACCTTACTTGAACTTCGTAGAACTTAAACAGTTATGGTCATCTCCAAAAAGCAAACAGAAAAACAAAATTTACACTTTAACATACCATGGCAATGCGATATCAAGTTCTCCTGTCCATGACAAATTCCTTTACTGCCTAATTTTAATTTACATTTATTTCGACCATATGAAGAAGGAAATTACCCTTTACATTTTATTTTAGCTTCTCAGAGCAATCGTCAACGCCTTAATTACTGTTCAGTGAACGATGTTATTCACAAAGTAACAAGTTTATGTTATTGATTTTCTCCATGTGACAAAATTTATAAGCCCTGGAAATATCATCATAAGTTTTTTCACCATCCGCATTGTCATAAAATATTTTGTCTAACATGAAACGAAATCAATACAGTACTCAAGTTAGATTTTTATGCGATGTAGAAGACTGGATAATCAACAAACACTCTAGCTAGGATCGTAATGTGGTTGTCATTCCGTTGCTTGTGTCAAGTCATAGAGACCAACGTGAAAACTCAATCTACATAAAACTCTCTGATGCATTTATCAGACATGCTGTGGCTCAAATTGCTGATCATTCAAAGATAACTGAGCTAACAAGTCGTAAGGAAGACTAAATTGGCATGCAATGAAATATAGGTAGGTGATAATGAAAATAAGATTCAAAATAAATGATGAAAGTTTTGACGGAATTAAGGAGTCCCACACTTCTGAGGATATTAATGTATTGCAAGACTGTTAGAGACAGAGTCGTTATTATACACTCAGTGAACATTTTATTAGGTACTTCCTGTGTGTACGGTCGTTGGTATTTTGTTACTGTAGCTCATCCACTTGAAGGTTAGATGTGTCGTGAGTTCTTCTGCACAGTAGTGCTGTAACGCGTGGTTCTTTGAGTTTCGGTCGCACTCTGACAGCTTGAACCAGTCTCGCCATTCTCGTCTGATGTCTGTTATTAACAAGGCGTCTTCGCCTTCAGAACTGCTACTTAGTGTTTTTTGTTTTGCACTCTTCTCTGTAATACAGTTATAGAGACTCTGTGCGTGAAAATCCCAAGACAGCAGTAGTTTCTGAGATACTAACAGTATCTGATACCAACATTAACTCACAGTCAGAATCACTTAGATTACATCTGTTCTCCATTCTGATTTTCGGTCTGAATAGCCACAGAACCTCTTGACCATGTCTGCATGTTTTGATGTATTGAGTTGCTGTTACATGATTGACTGATTAGATGTAATGGCAACAATTTCAACATGTCAATTGGCCAACACATTTCTGTTTTTTTCCAAGTTTTATATATGCCGAGCGACAACATTATTATGTAATTCACGTGAAGAAGCAATTTATCAGGATCAAAATCAAAATCAGAATCCGGTTTATTTTTACTGAAGTATGTCTTAATCTTTGTTGTTGTGTGAGTGCAGTGACAATCATTAAAAATGACGACATATCAGAGGTGAAAAAGCAATCCAAAAGAGTTAGTATTCAAAGGTCCTTGGAATGTTCAGAAGTTTGATGGGAACGGAGAAGGAATTGATCGTGAAATTTTGACTGCGGGTCTTTAAGCTTCTGTACCTCTTCCCGGATCGTAATTTTGAGTAGAGGGTGGCTTAGCATTAATTGTTTTCTTTCTTTCCCCTTTAACACTATTCGTATTAAGTCTGTTATCTCCCACTCCGCACTTGGGCCATAACCGAACCTGGTGACATAATCACTTACATTCCATCTGGTAGAAGAGGTCACTGGCAATTTTGCCATTGACCACATTCTTATATTGAATCTGAACTCACCGTCCACATATAATCGGCAAGACACTCATTTACCCACCTCTGACTGGTGTCATGTAGAATCAGAAGCGTCGTTGAGTTACTATATGTATCATTACTCTAGAGGTTGTTTCCACTCTTGACTGGGCAGTTAAACACTTTAATAAATAGCACACCTCGTCGTCTATCGGGTGGATGTTTTACTTTCAATGACTTAATGCGAAGAAACTGAGACTTCAAGTTTATCTGTATCACTATGACGAGCTGCATTTTTCATTGCAGTTACATTTTCCCTATAGAATTGAATTGCTGGGGCTCCTGATATAGTATGACATAGACGAAAGTAAAAGAGCTGATTGGTTAGTTTGAAGATGACACAAAAATGGCGGAGTCATACGTAGTGTAAAAGGTTATCAAAGGATGCATATTGACACAGATCTCAGTTTCTGGGCAGAAATCTGACAGGTGGCGTTTAATACAGGCAAATACGAATTCTTTAAAGTTCTTAAGTCCCCTGTCGCCGGGCGGTGTAGTGTGGTGTATTGAGCAAATGGTATGGCATTTAGAAAGCATTGTTACTCTGGAACTTCAGAGTCTGAGGGAAGACTGGATAAAAGTTTATAAAGTTATGAGACACAGTGTATATAGCCTTCCATTCTCGGATAGTATTGCCATCAGATAGTTGGGGAAGATAAATAGTCGCATTCCTTTATTCCAAGAAAAGGACTGTAAAATACTGGAACACGTATATTTAAATCGAGCCGAAGACAGGGACGTTAAAAGAGATATAGTGCTCAGTATGAGGTATCTGCAAAGCGTTGCCAAGGTGATTAGTGGAAATGAATACGACGGAGAGTTTAAATACATTTGGAATGGAACATGAAAATTCAGGGAATGGTGGGACATGAAACATGTGCGGCAGGATGCGTTCATGTTGTATTGTTCTACGTATTGGCACAGAAATGGTCAACTTTGCAATATTGGTAACACCGCCACGGTGTCCCTTCAAAGAAAACAATCACGGATTTCAAACACACGTTTGCCAGCTACTGGATAATTTATTTCTGACTATTACTACAACTGAGGTTCAACATTCAAAGGCAATCTTTCCTCAAATGTCTCGCAAACAATGATTCACACTCCAATATATTTCAGCCATTCCCGATGTTGCGGATCGCTATGAAATACATTTTGAACTGAGCATGGCTTCAGGAAGGGAAGATAAATTTTCGCTGATTCTGCAGCTGAACAGATTGAGTAATGATGTGCTTCATTCCGCGGACTATGCAGCCAGTCCCGAGATATCACATAGTTTTCTCCATTGCCGATCCGTATTTGAACGCATCGTGAAATTCCCCGCGTTTGTCACACATTCTGCTAGAATTATATTCTTGCCTCATACTCATCTCTTGTTTACATTTGAAAGCAATCAGCAGAAAGACAATCACAAGGAATAGGATGGAGGTGCAACCAAAAATAATGATTAAGTAAAGATTTAGAACAGAGTCGTTTTCCGAAACTACAACGATCTGTTACTTATCGTGTTTTTCTTCTTTCAGTGACTTTCTCCAAAATGGTAATTGTAATTTGGAAAGTTCCCGTGCTACAGAGAATCGGCTGTTCATTGTTCTTCACACAATTACGAGAGTTTTGGTTGCGGTATCGGCCTCCAAAATGTTGCGAGCTGTTCTGATTTAACCCGAGGTCCGCCCAACGTTGAGCAAACTATAATCTATTACCTGCTGCACTTGATAATCAGGCAGGGCGTTCTGACCAGAATCTTCAGCCTTAGCTATTATCCTGGTGACTAAGTGCCCTTGAACACCTGACTAGGGCAGAATCTCCACTGCAGATGATGTACTCTGTCCTGAAGATGAAACAATTACGGGAGCGTTGTCATTTTGATACAGGATGATCAGATTCAGTTTACTGTTGCTGCTCAGCGGGGGAGTCCAGTGTCACGGGTTTGAACATGGATCCTAAAGCTTTCGAGATCCTCCATCTCTTCCCTCAAAAGAGTGCAGCCTGTAAATTGTGCTGTTCGTCGAGAAAATGCTGAGGTACTAAAAACTGGGAAGTCTTGAATAAGGTTTTCCATGAAGGAATACGAAACAAAGGAACTCTGGTTCAGGTCCGGATCGGATGCTCTTACAGTGAAAATAGAAGTGCCCGGAGAATTGGTCTCGAACACGTTTAAGTTGTACAATGATTCGGCAAATCGAGGGGCATTGCTGTTTACATCAGAAATTATAATTTGAATCGTTTTATGCATCGATAATGAAGGCGACCCTTTGTCCCCAGCTGCAAAGGTTGTATTACGAGACGGATTCGTGGTCCAATGGTTCACCTTCTACTTATTATTAGCCGAAGTCTAAAGCTTAAAGTGGATATTTCTAGAAAGCTCGCAGTGAATCTCCCCGTTTTCTTCAAAATCACGATCGACAACAGAGATCAAAGTTATTAAAGCTCCCGGTGGAGCATCTTTCGAACTCTTACTCTAAGTGATATTACTTGTATCTCGGGTGCTTTTTCGTCTACAGCAATTACCTTGATCAGATCTTTGGAAGGAATAGATATTTGCCTCTTCAAAATCAAGCTCTCCTGCAGTCCAAATCCCCCCAATGTGTAGATACTAACTGATCAATTCATGCAAATGTGACAAAGTTAGTTTGCTGAAAGAATATGGTAGCTCAGCATTGAGCCTCTCGCCTTTGTCATTGGCTTTATCTTTCATCACCAAGGTACCAAGAGGAAAGTTTTCTCTTAAGCTTTCCATGTAAAATTTATTTTCGAATATTAGACGGTTATCATTGATATCCACTACAGTGGTGAGAACTTGAGATGTATCGGATCTCTGAGGAATCCCACCATTAATCCCGGTCAGCACTAGCCAGAAAGAGGATTGTAGATCTCTGTCAATAGGTTACTCTAACTGAAGGTCGGCAATTGTAATACCTTTCGCGTTTTTGCGTCTTTAAACCGAAATACTCACCGGATGTCATAATAGGGGCGTTGGGAGCGGACCCAAATCCAAGACACAGACACTGAACTGCCAGGAACAGGACTAGGCGTGAGAGGGAAGCAAGGAAAGTGGGGAAGAAAGGACGCTGGACATGACACAGGCCCTGGACGAGACAAAGATTCCGGGCCTGGGCTAGGACTTGACGAGGATAGCGGAACTAGGACATGGAACTGGGAACTAGGAGCCCGGGACTGGACTCCGAGCCAGAGACTGGGCAAGGACCCAGAACCTGGGTCTTGACTCGGGCTCGGACTCCAGAACTAGGCGAGGCCAAGACGTGGCTACAGGACGAGGAGAGGCGTGAGACTCCTAGACAGGACAAGGGTACCCCAGCACAGGACGAAGGAATCCCTGCACAGGACGAGGAAACCCTACCACCGGGCAAGGCAAGGTACATGGACAAGACGAGAACACAAAGCCGTGGCTTGGACAGGACAAGGTTCTTGGAAGCGGCTAGGACTGGACGAGACCCCGAAGCCTTGACTTGATCGAGGAAGAGACAAGAACATGGAACACATAGCCGGGACCCCTCCTTGGAAACTGGACGTAGGCCTGGGACTCACACACAGAACACAGAGCCGGGACCCCTCCTTGGGTGCAGGACGTAGGGCCAGTACTCATTACACAGAATGCAGAATACCACGAGACGGTTCCCAACTCAAGGTAGCGGCAAACAACCGGGCCTACCTAGCGAAGGCGTGGACACAGAGACAGTTCAAAACAAAGAAAGACAGTTCCTTATCTTGTTCCGGTGGTAGAACTTGATAATGGTGAAGGCAAGGCTCCAGGCGAGCCAAGTCGAGGCAAGGCTCCAGGCGAGGCAAGGCGAGGCTCCAGAAGGAAGGTGAATGGAAGGGATACAGACAGGAACAATCCGGCAGCCAGAGGCTGAAACCTGAAGCTATTTATGAAGTTTTCAACGGTTATTTAAATCGCAGCAAGAGGCGGGGAGGGAAGAGGTAAAAGAAGCTCAGAGAAAAGCTAGACTGCGCAGGCGCGTGACGTAGCGCGCCAAAGTTTAAAAGAAAGACCGCCATATACAGCGGCCATCGTCGTAGCGGCCATTGTCGGGGTGGACTGAGGCAGAGTGAGACGGCTTTGGCTCAATCAGGCTTCGGCAAGAACAGGCAAAAGCAAAGTTTGAACGGGGCATGTCTGTGCAAGCGCGTAAAAGTCGGCCTCTGAGATCAGCGGGGGAATTTCAAAAGCAAGCAGAGGCTGAGGACAAGCTTCACTCCAGTTGAGGTAAGCCCGGGTAAGCTCCTTTAATTAATCTAATTAGCTCAGGAGTAGCTAATGGAGGCAGCAGTTAGGGCAGTTGAGTGCTCAGTTTGTAGTATGTGGGAAGTCAGGGAGAGCACAGCTGTCCCTGATGACTACACCTGCAAAAGGCGCATTCAGCTGCAGCTCCTGACAAACCGTGATAGGGAACTGAAGCTGGAGCTGCATGAACTTCGGTTCATTCGGGAGGCAGAGGCAGAAATAGACAGGAGTTTCAAGGAGATAGTCACCCCAGGAGTCAGGAGTCAAGTAGTTGTGTGACAGTCAGGAGAGGGAAGGGAAGTACACAGGAAGAGCAGAGCACCACTGTGGCCGTTCCCATCAACAATAAGTATACCGTTTTGGATACTGTTGGTGGGGACGACCTAACAAGGACAAGTTGCAGTGGTTGCATCTCTGGCACCGAGACCGGATCCTCAGCTCAGAAGGGGAGGTGGAAAAAGAGGAGACCAGTAGTGATAGGGGATTCGATATTTAGGGGGACTGATAGGAGGTTCTGTGGAAGAGATCGAGAATCTCGGATGGCCTGTTGCCTCCCTGGTGCTGGGGTCCGAGATATGTCGGATCGAGTTTTCGGTATTTTCAAGAGGGAGGGTGAGCAGCCGGATGTCGTGGTCCACGTAGGGACCATTGATGTGGGTAGGAAGAGTGAGGAGGTCCTGAAAGGTGAGTTTCGGGAGCTAGGTGCCAAGTCAAAGGACAGGACCTCTAGGACAGCAATCTCAGGATTGCTACAGGTGCCACGTGCAGGTGGGTTTAGAAATAGTAAGATAGTGCAGATCAACACGTGGCTGAATACATAGTGAGGGAGGGAGGATTTCAGATTTATAGATAATTGGACAGTCTTCCAGGGAAGGTGGGACCTGTTCCGGCGGGACGGTTTACATCTGAACTGGAGTGGGACAAATATTCTTGCAGGTAGGTTTGTTAGAGAGGCTCCAGTGGATTTATACTAGATACGAGGGGTGAGGGCAAACAGAGTGTAGGAACAGATGTATGGGAGAAGGAAGAAAAAGAAGACAGTAAAGTTCTTTGTACTGTTAGAGATAAACAGAGAGGAAGAGGTGGAGAATTTCTTAAAAGTATTTATTTTAATGCTAGGAGCATTGTAAGAAAGGTGGATGGGCTTAGAGCATGGATTGATACCTGGAAATATGATGTTGCAGCTATTAGTGAAACAGGGTTGCAGGAGGGGAGTGATTGGCAACTAAATATTCCTGGATTTCGTTGCATCAGGTGTGATAGAATCGGAGGGACAATAGGGGGAGGTGTTACGTTCCTAGTCAGAGAAAATATTACAGTGGTGCTGTGGCGGGATAGATTAGAGGAGTCGTTTATGGAGACTATTTGGGTGGATTTGAGGAATGGAAAAGATGTAGTAACACTTATAGGGGTGTATTATAGACCACCTAATGGGGAGTGAGAATTGGTGGAGCAAATTTACAAGGAGATAGCAGATATTTGTAGGAAGCACAGGGTTGTGATTGTGGGAGATCTTAATTTTCCACACATAGACGGGGAAGCCCATACTGAAAAAGGGATGGATGGTTTGGAGTTTGTAAAATGTGTGCAGGATAGTTTTTTGCAGCAATACATAGAGGTACCGACTAGAGAAGGGGCAGTGTTGGATCTTCTGTTAAGGAATGAAATAGTCAGGTGACGGAGGTATGTGTTGGGGAGCACTTCGGGTCCAGTGACCACAATGCTATTAGTATCAGTATAATTATGGAGAAGGATAGGACAGGACGCAGGATTGAGATTTTTGATTAGAGAAAGGCTAACTTTGAAGAGATGCGAAAGCATTTGGAAGGAGTGGATTGGGACAATTTTTTTATGGGAAGGATGTAATAGAGAAACGGAGGTCATTTAATGGTGACATTTTGAGGGTACAGAATCTTTATGTTCCTGTTAGGTTGAAAGGAAAGGTTAAAAGTTTGAGAGAACCATGGATTTCAAGGGATATTGGAAACTTGGTTAGGAAAAAGAGAGATATCTGCAATAAATATAGGCATCATGGAGTAAATGAGGTGCTCAAGGAATATAAAGAATGTAAGAAGAATCTAAAGAAAGAAATTAGAAAAGCTAAAAGAAGATACGAGGTTGCTTTGGCAAGTAAGGTGAAAATAAATCCGAAGGGTTTCTACAGTTATATTAATAGCAAAAGGATAGTGAGGGATAAAATTGATCCCTTAGAGAATCAACGTGCACAGCTATATGTGGAGCCGAAAGAGATGGGGGAGATTTTGAACAATTTATTTTCTTCGGTATTCACTAAGGAGAAGGATATTGAATTGTGTAAGGTAAGGCAAACAAGTAGGGAAATTTTGGAATCTATGACAATTAAAGAGGAGGAAGTACTGACGCTTTAAAGGAATATAGAAGTGGATAAGTCGCTGGATCGTGAAAGAATATTCCCTAGGACCTTGAGGGAGGTTAGTGTAGAGGTAGCATTAAGAGTAAATGTAAACCTAGCAATTATAGGCCTGTCAGTTTGACGTCAGTGGTGGGTAAATTAATGTAAAGTATTCTTTCGGATATTATATATAATTATCTGAATAGACAGGGCCTGATTATGAACAGTCAACATGGATTTGTGCATGGAAGGTCATGTGTGACAAATCTTATCGAATTTTTTGAAGCGGTTACTAGGAAAGTTGATGAGCGTAAAGCAGTGGATGTTGTCTATATGGACTTCAGTAAAGCCTTTGACAAGGTTCCGCATGGAAGGTGAGTTTTTATATTAATATAATATAAATATTATATTATTAATATTGGTATTAATATTGAAGTAGTAAAATGGATTCAACAGTGGCTGGATGGGGGACCTCAAAGTGTAGTGGTGGATAACTATTTGTCAGGTTAGAGGCTGGTGACTAGTGGTGTGCCTCCGGGATCTGTACTGGTTCCAATGTTGTTTGTCTTATACATTAATGATCTGGATGATGGGGAGGTAAATTGGATTGGTAGGTATGCAGATGATAGTTAGGTAGGTGGCGATGTGGATAATGAAGTAGGTTTTCAAAGCTTGCTGAAAGATTTAGGTCTGTTAGAAGAGTGGGCTGAACGATGACAGAGGTAGTTTAATGCTGATAAGTGTTAGGTGTTACATTTTGGTAGGAAAAATCCAAATAGGACATACATGGTAAATGATAGGGCATTGGAGAATGCAGTAGAACAGAGTGATCTAGGAATAATGGTGCATAGTTCCCTGAAGGTGGAAAGTCATGTGGATAGGGTGGTGAAGAAAGCTTTTAGTATGTTGGCCTTTATAAATCAGAGCATTGAGTATAGGAGAAGGGATGTAATGTTAAAATTGTACAGGCATTGGTAAGGTCGAATTTGGAGTATTGTGTACAATTCTGGTCACCAAATTATAGGAAAATGTCAACAAAATAGAGAGAGTACACAAAAGATTTACTAGAGTGTTACCTGGGTTTCAGCACCTAAGTTACAGGGAAAGGTTGAACAAGCTAGGCTTTATTCTTTGGAGCGTAGAAGGTTGAGGGGGGACTTGATAGAGGTACTTAATATTATGAGGGGGATAGATAGAGTTGACATGGATAGGCTTTTTACATTGAGAGTAGGGGAGATTCAAACAAGAGGACATGAGTTGAGAGTTAGGGGGCAAACGTTTAAGGGTAATTTCTTTACTCAGCGAGTGGTAGCTGTGTGGAACGAGCTTCCAGTAGAAGTGGTAGAGGCAGATTCGGTATTGTCATTTAAAGTAAGATTGCACAGGTATATGGACAGGAAAGGAATGGAGGGTTATGGGCTGAGTGCGGGTCAATGGGATTAGGTGAGATTAAGCGTTCGGCATGGAAAGGAATGGCCGAGATTGCCTGTTTCCGTGCTGTAATTGTTTATATGGTTATATGGTTATATGCACTGGTCCATGAACCAGAATGCGAATTTTACGGACCGGACCATGACACCGGAACTGATACTATACAGAGCGACACCATTTATTCCAAAGCCCAGATCTTCCGTACCCTCGAGAGGTAATCCAATCCCTGGTGAAATTGATTTGTTTAGCTGTAAGTCAATCGTGTCTTCCCGGAGAGTGGGGGAGTTATCATTCATATCAAGAATTTTTACAATCCCGCTATACAGCCAATGGATTATACAGTATTATTTAAATGGAATAGTGCATTAGGTAACTTGTCCACAATTGCTCTCCCTGTCGTGTTTTTCACAAATAAGCAGTATCCCATTTCCCAAGTCAACCTTCATATTCTGTCCTCTGTCATCAGAAGTTAGTCGAAATTTACGAGCAGTTATTGGCTGTATATTCAATCACAAACCCTTAGCGGTATTCCCAGCTATAACGCCTTCTTCCACTTGCTTGTGAATAGTATAGCGAATTTGCCCAGAAATCAGATCTGTGGAACATACCAGAATGATGAAAGCAAAGGTTTGGAAAGGAGCGGCATTGTTAATCGCCACTGTTCTGCAGTGAAACCTTTTCCAAAAGCAGCTAATGTTCAATAGAACCAGGAATAAAGGCCTATCGCAAAAATAATGGGATATTTTTTATAAATATATGCCTTTTGTCTTCGTAAGTTTATCTGCATGATCGAACCACATATTGTCCCGTTTCACATCAATGGTGATACCTTTTCCTCTGATGTGGCATCGTTTAACCAAGATAAGAACAATATTAATAATTTTATTTTATAGATAAGGGATAGTCGATGTCACTTAGTTTTTTTGGTTTGTTGTTTTATATGTTTCATCACTTTAATACAGTCAAGTGTACAGAGATACGATAAAATGAAAGACAAGTCGTACAGATCGTTGCAAAAAAAATTGAGGAAGAACAAAGCCAAGACACTAACAGAGTGCAGAATATAATATTACAACTGCAGAATAAAAAATCATGGTAGATGACAATAAGAGTTTTAACATCTTTAATGCATGGCATTCCTGCTATAAGACTTTAAAGTTGAACTCTTGTACCCAAAATCCACCCCCATCATATCTCTTCCACCATATTGTCTATCTACATTGCACGATGTCTATAACTATAACACTATATTCTGTATTCAGGATTGATTTTCTCTTGTACTTCTTGAAAGCATTGTGGTAGTTTGTGGTCCATAATAATAGACAAGGAAGCTCGTTAAAATCAACAACCGTTTTATTGTCATAAACACATAACAGATCGGACACCATAATCCGCATGGTGAACCCAACCAGTCTCATGCAGACTGGGGCGGTGACCATCACACACCCCGGTTACAGTTAGGGTGACCTACAAATACACAAGCAAATATCTTGAAATATGAAATATCTTTATTTTCATTGCATAGTACAATTTGTCATGCACCAATACAGCGAAAATAAGGTTGCAAATCTCGTACTCAATGCTATAAAACAACCAATAAAATAAATAACGGATAAATAAAATCAAGTAACCAGGCAGTACAAGCAATGCGCAACTCAGATGCATGGCAGCCATAAAACTACTATTAAAAGTAGCAATATAACAAATATTGAGGCTTGATCGATTGGTTCAGAGTAATTATAGCTCTGGGGGGAAAACTATTTTTCAGTCGAAAGTGCGGGCATAGAAAATCTTATAACGTCTGCCAGATGAAAGAAGTTCAAACAGATGAATGCATGCGTGTATTTTGTCTTTACAGATGCTTGTAGCTGTCCTTAAGCAGTGTAGGCTGTAGGCGTCCTCCAGGGTTCTGAGCTGTGTCCCGATGATCTTCTGTGCACTAGAGACGACCCGCTGAAGTGCTTTCCTATCAGCTGCTGTACAACTGAGATTCCACACAGAAATGCAGTTTGTCAAGATGCTCTCTATGGTGCAACAGTAAAATGTCACCACCATCCGTTCAGGTATACCAGCTGTCTTCAGCGTCCTAAGGAAAAAACAAGCGTTGCTGTGCTTTCTTAACTATTGCTGTGGTGTTAGTGGACCATGTAAGGTCTTTCGAGATGTCTATTCCTAGGAACCTGAAACTGGACCCTCTCTCCACTATGTATCCTTTAATGTAGACTGGAGCATATTCGTCATCCCGTGACTTTCAAAAATTAATAAATAGCTCCTTAATCTTTGCTGTATTAAGAGACAGGTTGTTCTCGGAGCATCAGCTCACTAAGTTCTGTACATCCGCACTGTACGCTGATTCGTCTCTGTTGGAGATCAACCCGATCACTGTTGTGTCGTCTGCGAATTTAACGATGGTGATGGTGTCAAATGCAGGTGCACCGTGGTAAGTGTAGAGGGAGTAGAGTATAGGACTGATCTTTAAAACCCAAGCTAAAATATAGCAGTAAGTGAACTGGAACTTCCCACCATAATCCTACAAAAATATTTAAACATACGGACAATAAATAATGCTGGCCATTATAAATGCAGGGGTAGCTGTCGACTACGCCTCCCTCCACCCCACTCCCAGAGGGACACGGTATTTATGCTTTGAGCTGATCTGTATTGATGGATTACAAAAGTACGTTTTTCACTCTATCTTGATACATGTGAAAACGATATATCAATGCTTATACACCGAAACTAAACATACTTGAGTCGCACTGGTGAACAGAAATCAGGAACCAGAAACAAAAATCTAGAAATTTTTTTCATCAGATTTTATTTAGGGTTAAAGGGCAGCTGTAAAATCTGAAAACACCAGAAGTAAATATAATCACATTAATCGCTGCTCGAATTCTCGTTTGCAAGCGGAATGAATTTGAGTCTAATTAGATACAGGATAGCAAATAGATATTGTTCAAGATTGAATTCCGTCCTGGTCACACATATTCATAATGTATCATATCCTTTTCCCAGCGGCCACAAGAAATGTAAAGTAAACTTGAATCAGGCAATAGATTTCAACGGACTTCAACTGCTGCAACACGTTACAACCAATGATTTACATTTTCTTGCCTTCAAGGTTGTGTTACTGGAATTGACATTTGTTTTCCACTTGCATATAAATAGCAACGAAACACATCAGAATATTACCTAATATTGTTTTGCGTAAATGTTGTTGACTACAACAAGGTAGTCTACTGGTAGCATCTTCGAACATATTAAACAGTTCGTTTTAGGGGCTTTTCGCATCATTTATTGTGTGTTACTAATGTCAATGAACTTCACAGTTATTCATCGAATTTCAGACTAATTTAGCAAAACAGATTTATGCCACGTGACCCATACAGATTTCAACGTTGTCTGTGAGTGGCAGTTCCCTCCAATCCAAGTATTTACTCAGTTGCATGTCACGGTCCGGTCCGTGGACTCCTCATTCCTGTTACTTCCTTTCCATCGTGTTCCGTTGGGCGCCTTGATTGAGGAACCTGCTCTTCATTTCGAACTGGCAACATAAAAGCCTCCGGGTTACAGTTACTCAGTTGCTGGATCGTCACTAGACGCTAGTCACCGGAGGCCAGTCCGGCGATCCACGCTCCGGGCTGCCGAGAAGTCTGTACCATCACCGGAGCCGCCGATAATCGTGGACACTAATTTGCTTCGGTGCCTGTAGCTTGTTAGTGAATTCAGTCTTTTCCGTATCCAGCTGAGTTGCCTGCCATTTCGCTGCAAATCCGAGTCAGGACGCCAATCTTGTCGTTTTCAGGTCCGGCAGTGAACGGCTCATCCTAGCCGGTGCGGTATGCACGTTCCGAGCCGCTAGAAATAAGGGCCAGTCTTCCGTGCCTGAGTCAACTCAAGTTCCGAGCCCGAGTCGAGCCAAATTCCGAACCCAAGTCAAGTTTATGGGGTGGAGTCGAGAGCGTTTCGTCCAGCTAAGTGTTCCAGGCCGCTTTGCCGCCACTCCGAGCCTAGATACGAATTGGCTGTCGTTGTGTGGTTCTGACTCTTCGTTGTCCAAGTCCTCCCATCTGAGTAGTTGCGGCCGTTTGCCGTTATTCCGTGTTGGGTATTCTGTCTCTTCGTGGTTCTAGTCCATGCCCAGGCATCAAATCGTGTCGAAGTCCAGGCACCAAATTGTGTCCAAGTTCAGGCAACAAATCGTGTCCAGGTCCAGGCTCCAAATTGTGTGGAAGTCCAGGCTCCAAGCTGTGTTCCAGTAACAGGCTCTGAGCCATGTTTCAGTTCCAGGCACCAAAGGAACTTCAGAGTCCGTGTCAAGATCCAAGTTCCGAGTCCGAGTAAAGATCCAAGTCAAGATCAAATCAAGACAGAGTCCAAGTCAAGTCCGAGTCAAGATCGAGTCCGAGTTAAGTCCCAGTCAAGTCCAAGTCAAGTCCGAGTCCAGGTCAAGTTTGCATCTAGGTCAAGTGCGTGTCCAGGTCAAGTCCAGGATTAACCGGTTTGTTATCCAACGTTCAAGTCCATGTTGCCATTTGGTCCTCGCTCCCTGGCCTTCTTAGTAACGATCAATAAACACTGTTCTGTTTATACTACCTCTGTGTCTTTGTCCTGCACTTGGGTCCTCTCCCAACGCCCCCTTGCAACATTACATTTCATCCAGCCACCCACAATTCCTTATCAGCACTAATTTATTATCATTGTTTTCCCCGCATTTATCTTTCAGGTAATCATTCGGCTGTGGAAAGCAACGGGGGTGGGGGTGGGGGGGGGGGAAATCCAGAAAAAGACTTCATCGTCAGACGTCGAAAGCTTAGTACCGATAACACAAGAGTTGAGGATCGAACCCTGGTTCTTAATGACGCGTGTAATGGCATGAACTGTTGCGCCACCCAGAGACCCATGGTGAAAAATGTCCAGAGGCAGCAAATATTTCTCCCTTTTGATCCTACCACAAATGGGTTATTTCTATATAGACATAGCCCAATCTTTCCCAAACACTGTTGCTCTCGCGGTAATCAAAAAAGGATGAGATTCTGACCAAGCTACCCATACCTACATGCAAACTGATTCTCACTACATGTCAATGGTGCAATAAATATTAATGAAATATCCTAATCTTAACAGAACTCTTTGACTTGTCTATGTCCTGAATCATTGGGTTGCGTCTGCGGCAGATTCTGTCATGATCTATGGAGCAGTAAAGCTAAACAAACTGTGACTCTTATTTGTAGTGTTGAGGAGATACTTCTCTACTCAGCTGTTCAATTAAAGTGTGCCTCACATAACGCATGGTAATATTAACATGAGAGAGTAATTCATAAACTAGCTTAGATGAACAAGATAATTCTCTTCCCCGATTAAAAAAAAACTTTTAAACCAAGTTCAGTTTTACGAATATCAGAAAATTCGCTAGATCATGAACAGTTTTTTTTCAGATTCTGAAATATGAGCTTACATTGTGGAACTCCTTTAGGCGACGTACACACAGATATGTTGTGGATTTTTAACCCTTATTTCTAGATCAATAGAATGGCAATACAATTTCTGCGTCACCACTGTATTTTACCGTACGACACTTTAGACTCACTGGAATTAACCTAAAGAATGGCACTTCACTTCAGTGACAATGCTTTTGTCAGTGCAATATGCAACAAGCACGTCAGAAGGGGACCAGTGGATCTTACATTTCTTACTCTGTAGGTTGATATTTCGAGAAACAAATATCGCTCTCAATTAGAAATATTTCACCCCACATGCCCAATTTCACAAATGACAAAGGTAATGTTCGTTCCATTCATTAATCTTGCAGTAATATACATGACTACTGAACAAGGAAAGCAAAAATGTTGCCGAAAAATCCACATTCAGCAATTATTCTCAGCTGCACACGGTCTCTGGTGGAAAGGGAGGATTGCACTTCAGTTTATCTTTGACTAGGTGAAGCGATGTTTACGTTGGTATGCATGTGGGCATCTTCGTGTTGCAAGGAGTACTCAGCAAACTTTACTTTATATTCACAGTTTGCCTACGACAGTATTAAAAAAAATTGTACTAAGGCTACGGAAGCATATTTTCTATTTCAATTCGGTAACACCCTAATTTAGACAACGTAGCAGTTATTATAAATGAAAAACAACAACTGAGATCAAATGTAGCAGAAATAGGTGTGCCAGGAGGTTGGAAGGAATTTTGGAGATATTGATCACAATTCTATCTCCTGTACTCTACCATTGAAGAGGGATAGGAACAAAAAAGGTAGGGAAATGTTTAATTGGAGTAACATGATCTATGAGGCTATCAGTCATGAACTTGGAAGCATGAATTGCAAACGGATGTTCCCAGTGATACGTACGGAAGAAATGTGGCAAATGTTCAGGGGATATTTGTGTGGGTTTCTGCATAAGTACATTTCAATGAGACATGGAAAGGCTGGCAGGCTACAAGATCCGTGGTGCACAAGGTCTGTGGTAAATCCAGTCAAGACGAAAAGAAGAGCTTACGAAAGGTTCAAAAAATTCGGTAACGATATTAATCCAGAAGATTATAAAGCTAGAAGGAAGAAGTTTAAGAATGAAATTAGGAGAGCCAGAAGGGGCCATGAGAAGGCCTTGGCGGACAGAATTAAGGAAAACCCCAAAGCATTCGAGAAGTATGTGCAGAGCAAGAGGATAAGACGTAAGAGAATAGGACCAATCAAGTCTGACAATGGAAATGTATGTATGGAACGGGAGGAAAGAGCAAAGGTACTTAATGGATACTTCGCTTCAGTATGCACTACGGAAAATAATCTTGGCGATTGCAGAGATCACTTGCAGTGGACGGTAAAGTCTGGGAATGTAGATATTAAGAAAGAGGATGTGCTGCAACATTTGGAAAACATTAAGATTGACAAGTCACCCTGAACGGACGGGATGCACCCCGGGCTACTGTTGGAAGCGAGGGAGGAGATTGCTGTGCCTCTGGCAATGATCTTTGCATTATCAATGAGAACGGGAGAGGTTCCTGAGAACTGGAGGGTTGTCGATGTTGTTCCCTTTTTCAAGAAAGGGAGTAGGGATAGCTCATGAAATTATAGAGCAGTGAGTCTTACTTCAGTGGTTGGAAAGTTGATGGATAAAAACCCAAGAGGCGAGATTTATAGAAATTTCGGAGAAGCATAATATGATTAGGAATAGTCAGGATGGCTTTCTCAAAGGCAGGTCATGCCTTACGAGTCTGATTGAGTGTTTTGACTAAACACATTGATGAAGGTAAAGCCGTAGATGTAGTGTTTATGGATTTAAGCAGGCATTTGATATAGTACCCAATGCAAGGTTTATTGAGAAAGTAGGCAGGCATGGGATCCAAACGAACTTTACTTTGTCGATCCAGAACTGGCTTGCCCACAGAAGGCAAACAGTGGTTGTAGACCGGTTATATTCTGCATGGAGGCCGGTGACCAGTAGATTACCGGCCTCAGGGATCTGTTCTGTGACCCCTACTCTTTGCGATCTTTTTTCTAAATGAACTCAATGAGGAAGGGGGGATCGGTAGTAAATTTGCTGATGACACAAAGGTTGCGGGTGTTGTGGATAGTGTGAAGGGCTGTCCGAGGTTACAACGGGACATTGATCAGCTGAAAAACTTGGCTGAGAATTGGCAGATGGAGTTCAACCCAGATATGTGTGGGGTAGTTCATTTTGATAGATCAAATATAATGGCAGAATATAGCATTAACGGCAAGACACTTGGCAGTGTGGATGATCAGAAGGATCTTGGGGTCCGAATCCATAGGACACTTAAGGATGCTACGCAGGTTGACTCTCTGGTTAAGAAGGCATATGGCCTTCATCAGTCGTGGAATTTATTTTAAGAGCCGAAAGGTAATGTTGCAGATATATAGGAACCGGGTCAGATCCCACGTGGAGTACTGAGCTTAATTCTGGTCGCCTCACTATAGGAAGGACGTAGAAAGCATAGAAAGGGTGCAGAGGAAATGTAGAAGAATGTTGCCTGGATTATGGAGCATGCTTTATGAAAATAGGTTGAGTGAACTTGGCCTTTTCTCCTTTGAGCGACAGGGGATGAGAGGTGACTTGACAGAGGTGTACAAGATTATGAGAGGCAATGATCGTGTGGATATTTAGAAGCCTTTCCCCAGGGCCGAAATAGCTAGCACGACAGTTTAAGTTCCTTGGAAGTAGGGTGAGAGGAAATGTCAGGGGTAAGTTTTTTTTGCGAAGAGAGTGGTGAGTGCGTGGAATTGGCTGCTGGTGACGGCAGCGGAGGTGGAAACGATAGGGTATTTTAAGAGACTACTGGATGGCTACATGGAGCTTAGAAAAAGAGAGAGCTATGGATAATGCCTAGGTAGTTCGAAGGTAGGAATATGTTCGACACAGCTTTGTGGGCCGAAGGGCCTGTATTGTGCTGAATATTTTTTTAAAAATTTTTTTCTATGTTTCTATGAACCTAGATGCTAGGACACTTCTCTAGCCTAAAACCAGGTTTTGATGACCCAAGGGTTCATTGAATCAAAGTTAATGCCTCACAGTATAATTTAGGTATTAGACCTGTACAGGAGGAATGATCTCACGTTTTAAAACAGTTTTAAGAATTCCAGTTTTACCCAACATATGATCTCATGATTGAAAACGAAACTTTATTTTACAGCGTAAATCATTACTGTCCCGTGGCCTTCTCGTGCCAGCAAAATAGTTGGAATCTGTTTAGATTTAATGAATGTGAAAGTATTGTATCGAATCATAAATATGCTAAATGCAGAGGAATAGATGATGGATGACTAAGGACATATTAGTATCAAAGTATATTCAAGAACATGGCTCCGTTACGCCGAAGGCCCTTATCCCTGAGTCCGATATGTTCGGTAAGATACACATGCACATCTGGACCAACCAATTGCGCAGTGATTTTGCTCGTGCATTATTCATTGCACTGCAGTTCAAAAGTTGCATTCGTTGTTGGGCCACATGTAAGAGTCGTTATAATCATTAATTCTCTCAACTTAATTGGTAAGCCATTTGCATGACATAAGGATTTTTCTGATCGCAATTTCTCGGCATTAGGCTTTTCAGAAATAGTAAGCCATCCATGCGCCTCACGCAGTGCACTGCGGACCCAACAACCACGAAAATATGGCGGTATTGCGAAAACTTATGGTATGTTTCGTTCAGAGGGATGTTAATCGATTTCAGATAGTTGTATTCCAGTTATTAGTCGTGTCATTTTCCTCACGATGGCGGCAGGTTCATTAATATTTTTCTAAAAGCATATAAAACATAGAGTATAAATAGTGGATCTTTCCTCAAATCTTCACTTGCAATGAACCCCATAGCTGGACGAAATAAAATTGACAGCAAATAAGCTAGTGATTCCGTTCATTATAATTTAGCATTCTGACACAGGTGTGGGAAGAGCACATGGTTTTAGCAAAAGAAAATAGCTCTTTACTGATTCTGTGGATAGACCTACCGTGCAATGGCGTGGTTCTGCAACGTGGATTATCCGGCAGGTGCCGGGATACCGTAAGGTTTCCTCCATTACCGGTCTCCGATTCGACATATCGGGAGATAGTCCACGTCTACAACAGCAACGGAAAGAATTATATTCCTGGATGATATTCTCCTCTTGATTAAATTTGATATCAATCAACAGAATGGTGGTAAGAAGAAACAGAAAGGAAGTGTAACCGAAAAAAAAACCCTAAATAAATATTTAGACAGAGAAATTTTCGGTATTCGACTCTAGTCTGTTACTTACCGTGACTTTTTTCAGGGACATTCTCGGGAATTGTAATTTAAATTGTACCGGTGCTGGAGATACGAAGCTGACCATTATTTTTCACCAATATGACGAGAATTTGTGTTGCGGCATCGGCCTCCAAAATCTTGTGAACTGTTCTGATTTCACCGGTGCATTCCCAACGATAAGCATGCTGGGATCAGTAGATCTCAGCAACTGGTAAAAGAGCCACTCGTTCCGACCAGAATCTACATCTGTAGTAATTATCTTCGTGACCAAGTACTCTGTCAGGATTTCCATGGTGCTGATCCACTCTGTCCTGAAGGTGAACAGTTCATGGATTTGAACATACAAGTGGAGCCTCAGAGGTTTTCCTATCAAAAAAGCGCAGGGCGTAGATGGTTTCGTTCATTGAGTTCACGTTCAGATAACTGGACACTGGAAAGTCGAGGATAATATTATCCAGGAAGGAGTATAAAGCAGCACTTCAGGTCCACGTGAGGATCGGAAGATTATACTATAAAAATAGATGCACCCGGAGAATTGTTTTCTGTCACATATGTGTTAAATGAGGGAACAGTAAAACGTGGTGCGTTATTATTTACATATGGAAGCACAATATGATTGTTGTTTCATTACTTGTTAGTGAAGGCAAACCCAGGTCCCAGGTAACCACAAATACTTGTACTATGGAGAGATTCACGGTCCAAAAATTCAGAGGTAATCAATTCAGAATTATTCCTCGACGATATTTGAAGCCTAAATGGAATATTCTTGGTTATCGAGCAGTAATCCTGCCTATTATCCCCAGAATCACGGTCAACAACTTTAATTAACGTAATCAAAGTTCTTGGTGCATCATTTTCCAAAGCGCTAATCGTGTTGGATGTTATTATTATCTCAGGCGTATTGTCGTTTACATGAGTTCTCTGAATCAACACCTTGCGGGTGACCACAGGTTCAACATCGAGTGAATAGGCGTTAACTTCCGCAAAATCTAACTGTCATTTAGTTCGAATTTTCCCGATATTGGAATCCACCCTAAATCAGTTATTTAATTCTTGCTGAAGTTAGTTTACTGAAAGAGTAAGTTCGCTCAGGATTCGTATCTTCGTCCAGGTCAGTGGCGTTGACTTTCAGAAACAAAGTACCAACAGGCCTATGTTCTCTTAAATTGCTCCTGTAAATTTCATGATAGAAATTTAGAGGGTTGTCATTGTTATGCAATAGAGCAATACGAATCTGAGGAATCCCACCATTAGTCGTTGTGAGGACCAGCTGAAAGCATGACTGTAACTCTCCGTCCAAGGTTTTTCTAAGAGCAACTTGGCAATCACAGTACCGTCCTCGGTTCTTCGCGTTTTTATACTAAAGTTCACTGGAACTGAAGGTGTAAGCAGTGATTGTATTTATTCCACACTCCGGATCTTCTGCTCATTTCAGAGGGAACTGTACGCCTAGTGTAATTACCTCTGCTCTTCGTATGACGAAACCACTCTCCCGAAAACTCGGAGTATTGTAATTCACATCGATAATCTCCATTTCTTCGAGATACACCACCGATGATTTATCCAGAATAACTTTAAAATGAATAGTACGTATAGGGCGGTGGTTGTCCACAGACTTTCTCTAGTCATTTTTTTTTGGCAAGTAGACAACATGCCATTCATTGCCTAAATTAACCTTTGCATAATGCCCTCCGTCATCAGTTGCTGGCGGAAAATGACGAGAGGGAAATTGCGGTATATTCAGTCCTAAAACAATCGACTCTACCTTTCATTCCTCTGGGATAGAATATTGAATATGCCAAGAACTAGATGAGCTCTACATACAGGCATCAAGACTGCAAATGTTTTGAAAGCAAGACGTTGCTGATATCCGAATTCTCCTTTTTTTCTGCACTGAATTATCGTCAAAACCCGGCTGCCACTCAATTAACCCAAAGAACCGGTCTCACCACTAAATCTATTTTATTAATCCGTAAACACACGTGGAACTTTCTTTCCTTGCTTAGTTCCACAATCTAAAGGCATGCTGATCGTTTTCTCCAGCGATTCTGATCTTTTCCTATGAAGGAGGTCTGCGTTTGAGCTTCTTATTAGTACACAGGGACACAGCCAATCCCTTTCAACAACAACATCGAAAATTCTTAAAGGTAGGCGGGTCTCGTGAATATTTTATAGCGTACAGCCATAAATTGCAATCTTTGATTAATTAACGATTTAGTTTCCCTTGCAGCATCTATCTCCGAAAGATATAATGCGGATATCATAGAATAATGATGAGCCTCGGCATCGATTAACCCAATGCGTAAAATGAACCAAAGCGACTCGTTCACTGCAACCAAGACGCATGCCTTGGTACGACATCTGGTTATCGTCGACTAACATTAGTGACTGCATTATGCGAATAAAAGTATAACGCCCGACCCTTGACATTATCTCAACTCCACTTTACTGTCCGGCATCGTTGTCAAATCTCCCGGTCAAGCCTTTTGGATGTTGAGATCAACTCTTGACCTCACAATCCCCCTCGTGATAGTCTTGCATCTAATGTCTCCCTATCCTTAACTTTTTTTGTAGCTGTTACTCAGCATCCTGTTATATCTTTTCCCTTCTTTTATCTTATTGTACCGATGTGATCAACTGATCTGTGTGGATGGCAGAAAAAAAAAACAAAATTTATTTTCAATGCAACTCGGTATGTGTGATAAAAATATAGCAATTCACATCTTTACCTATCCTGGAAGCATTATAGAAAAATATCCACTCAATGCACGTGTAAGACAAATTAACATAATCTTCCGAAATGTTCAATTTTACGATTGAAGGACCGGTATAAAAATATCATACAACATAAATAAATACATCTAAGCTTACTATTGTGGTAATTGAGGATGACGAGACCAGAATAGTAATTAATACCAAATAAAAGGCAACATTTGGTTGTTGCTTGCTGCTACATATGCTTGGGGAGGGTCTTTGGCGTTCTAACATTTAACTGCCATTCATTCTATGGGGCATTCCTCTGTTTTCGTGGATGTTTGCAAAGAAAGATAATTTCAGAATGTATATTTTATACGTGTGTCTGACATTAAGTGTACCTATTGAAACCTATAATTGGAAGTGAATATTCTTCCGACTATACGAATTCCAACGGATGTTTCCTCAGTTCTTGCAAGAAAAAGTGTACGTTAAAAATACATTAGAAGAGTTTGAAAAAGTGTCATATTTGTAACGAGCTGCACGAAGTTCTGTAACACGTTGCCTTTGATAAGTTACTTTCCGAATTTGTGTCATTAGCAAACGAATTTAAACTCGGCTGGAAAAGCGTAGAGATACAGAACGCATGTTTTTGTACTCGTTGGTTGATTCGTGATAAGCATGGACAAGTTATCTGTGCATGATTGAGCTTGTTTATATACAAATAACTAATTTTCTTCGGAGTTTGTCGGTACTTTTTCGGAAACTGATCAATTTGCGAGAGTAATATTTATTTCCTATTCCTAAACGCCGCTGAATTTGTATGAGCTACGACATTTGAGTGTCTTATAATTGTAACAAATTGCACTGTGGGTGCTTAGCTCAGGTTAGCACAGTGAGCTGAGGAGGTTGGATGACTTTCATTAGACCCAGTCCCCAATAGCGAACTATTATTTACTGGTCTCTCTCACGCACGTCCAAATGCAGCCATTTGACGCTTTGGAATTAACTATTCGTAGGGGGAATTTGCAGGACCAATTACCTGACCAAAACATCTGCAAGATACGGGAAGCCACATGAACATTTCGAGAATAGCGTCACACAGGTATGTTCAAATCTATCAAAATCAACCTTAACCCCTGGCATTGAGAGACAGTGGCACTGCGGCTCAGAGACAGATAACAGACTGTTTCAGTTTAAAGAAGTATTCTATTCCTAAAACGACACCTTTGCCCTCGCGGTAAAAAATGGGCCGAGATTCTGTCCGAGTTCCTGAACGATTGATATAATCCTTTGTTCAACAGTGACTGAAATATAGGAAGCAAATAATCTTATTGGATTTTTTAATCTAAGGGAAGTATAGCTCAGCGAGAAATTCTTGAAGTTGGCACTAACATGTTCTTTTCCGGCAATGGAATATGAAGTCTGATTCTGAGGCATGGTTACTTACAGGAAAATGCTCTTCTACTCGATCTCATGGGCGGAAGAGATATCAGGAATACATGGTAGAATTTAAATTACTTGAGTGGATCAGGAATTACACACAGACCAGACCACTTTACGCCAGTATTTATATACACGGAACGATATGACTAAATCCATTAGTGAATAATTCTGTACGGTATTTATAAAAATGCGTTTTTTTATTTCAGATATTAAATAAATGTAAATCCTTCAGTTTCTCTGGTGAAATACAGCTGCAACCAGACTCCAGATTAATAGATTATTACAGTTCTATTCTGAACACTATGTCACCACATGACGTTTCAGGCCCAATCTGAATGAACACGCAGGAAGACACATCAACTCTGTACCTAAGTTGCATTGTCTTCATGGCTTCGCAATTTTGTTTTCCACTTTCCAGACGTGAACATATAACTGTCTTTCCGTCTTTCCCACTCCTAAAACAGTTACACAACGAATTAAGTTTAAGCTATTTGTGAAGGTTATATTTTCGAAACACTGACCATCATTAACAAAAGTTGCATATACAATGAATATACTCGGGCGTATTTAATGGGCAACGTGACGAAAGATTGCAAATACTGTTCTCAAAGTTATTTCAGACATCCCTAAATTCTCCAAAGTTTATTAATTTTGAATAGTTGCTTTCATGTGTGGTACAGCTACCAGTTTTGAAGAGAATCGGTTTCATATTAACTATGTTATTGAAACCTTTCCTCGATCTAAGACACGCTCTCTCTGCAGCTGACCCACATTATAAAGCAAATGTGAAAGTTGAATTTTTGTTATGAGGTTCTGGATGTTTTAGTATTGTTCAAAGAGCGTAGCTGATCCAGTTTCCACTTAAACAAGTCGACCAAATTGATACCTGCATAATAATCGCACGTTCACTTGTGGATGGTTTCAGAACCACAATGATGAAAACAGATGACGAATATAAAATGAATATTTCTCTCGAAAATCTTCGTTTCAAAACAATTAAGAACCTTCGACAACTTCAAATTGAATGACTCACAAGTTGATCAACAAATCTGGTCGTCTTGTTGCATCATCTCAGTATATATTACTTTTCCATTCCAATTGTTTCATCGCAGTTGTATGGTATGCCAAGTCCAGTAACGTCATGAATTTGGCGTCCTTCTTGTGTCCAATCTGTAAGAAAAATATACACATGCAACTTCCTAATAATTATGTCCAGTGCAATACTAAATATGAAAATTAGCTAGCAAACAAAATGAAAATGGACAAATAAAGCTTTGTCAGGTATGTAAAAATAGTAAAAAAAACCATGACAGAATATATAGGACCGCTAGAAAATAAGGCCAGAAAAATAATAACGGGGGACAAGGTGACAATAGATGAACGGAATCAATATTTTGCATCAGTCTTCACTGTGGAAGACAGGGTGCCGGATGTTAAAGGGTGTGAGGGAAAAAAAGTGAGTGCAGTTACAATTACAAGAACAATGGTGCTCAAAATGCTGAAAGACCTAAGTGTACACAAGTCATCAGGACCAGATTAACTGCACCCTAGGGTTCTGAGAAAGGTGGCCGTAGGGATTGTGGAGGTATTAATAATGAACACACAAGGCTGCTTACCAAAGAGCCCACTGTATTACAACTAAGTTACTAGCATGGTTACAACAGTGGCTGTTTGGTACGAGACAACCACTGGAAATAAAAGGGTCCTTTTCGGCTTGGCTCCGCACGGGCCCCTGTTGCGACCACTCCTTTTTATGCTGTATATCAATAATTTAGATTATGGAATAGATGGCTTTTTTTGCAAGTTTGCAGTTGATACGAATATTAGTGGAGGGGCAGGTAGTATTGAGGAAACAGATAGGCTGCAGAAGGACTTAAAGAGATTAGGAGAATGAACACGAGAGTGACAAATGGAATACGCTTTGGAAGTACTGATAAATTTGCAGACTGTTTTCTAAACAGGGAGAAAATCAAAAAAATCTGAGATGCGAAGTGACTTGTGAATCCCTGTGCAATACGCTCTAAAGGCTAACTTGAAGGCTGAGAGGCAAGTGAGGAAGACAAATGCTATGTTAGCATTAATTACGAGAGGTATAGAATACAAGAGCAGAAATGTGATGTTGAGGGTTTATAAGCAACTGCTGAGGATTTACAAGACACTGGTGAGGCCTCACCTTGAGTAATGAGAACGGTGTTGGGAAGCATTCCAAGGAAAAATGTGTTAGCATTAGAGAGGATTCATAGGAAGATCACAAGGAAAATTCCGGGAATGAAAGGGTTATCATATGAGGAGCGTTTGATAACTCTGGGTCTGTACCCGCTGGTCTTCAGAAGGATGAGGGTGGATTTCAGTGAAACCATTCGAATGTTGAAAGGCCGAAACAGAGTAGATGTGGAAAGCATGTTGGCCATGTTGGGAGAGTCTAGGACAAGAGGGCAGAGCCACAGGATAGAGTGATGCCCTTGCAAAACAGAGATGTGGAGAAATTTCTTTCGCCAGATGGTAATGAATTTCTGGAATTTGTTGCCACATGCAGCGGTGGAGCCCAGATCGATAGGTTCATGATTGGACATGGCATCAAAAGTTAAGGGGAGAAGGCTGGGATCCGGGTTTGACGAGTAGATTTTTTAAAAAAGGATCCAGAATGGCGGAGCAGACTCGATGGGTCAGATGGCGTAATTCTGCTCTTATGACTTATGCTTTTATTAGATCAGGATTTAAAAAGGTTAGAGTGCTTGCTGGGATAATTAAGATGATGCAGTATATCATGGACTCTAGTGCTTTCACTTAAAGTACCAAGGCGCCACTTAAATGCAGATAGAGAGATGGAGGAGACAGAGATATTGGTAGGGGGGTGCATGGAGGGACAAAACAAGACAACACATGCAAAGAGTGAGAGAATGAACAAAAGAGTTCTCTTTCAGGGGAAAGAGAGAAGAGAGAGAGAGAGAGAGAGAGAGAGAGAGAGAGAGAGAGAGAGAGAGAGAGAGAGAGAGAGAGAGAGAGAGAGAGAGAGAGAGGGAGAACAGGAGTGAACAGAACTGTGATCTCCTCCAGAATGTTCACACCAGATAGGAGACAAAAGGTGAGAAAATAATACACGATTTACCATTCATTGAATGCATTTGCTAGCGGTACTATATCCATTCTCATCTCTCTTTTATTTATTTGAATATATACAGTGAATATAAAAAAGCATTCACTGCATTGGAAGTTTTAATGTATTGTTGTTTTACTGCATCACAACACACTGGATTTAATTTGGCCTTTTTGATACAGAACAAAGACTCCATGCCAAACTGAAAACAACTATCTACAAGTGATCTAAATTAATTACAAATATAAAAAACAAAATAATTGATCACATAAATGATCAAACCCTTTTAATATGACACATCAAACCATCACTGATACAGTCTACTGGTTTTAGAAGTGACACAATTAGTTAAATGGAGATCTGTGTGTAGTCAAGGTGTCTCAATTTTTTGTCGTACATAGGTGTTGGCATGCGGCCAAGTGGCTGAGGCGTTGGTCTAGTGATCTGGTCCCTATTTCGAGACTCAGCTGAGGCAGCGTGTTGTGTCATTGAGCAAGGCACTTAACCTCACATTGCTCTGCGCCGCCACCGGTGCCATGCTGTATCGGCCTAGTGCCCTTCACTTGGAGAACATCAATGGCGTGGAGAGGGAAGACATGCAGCATGGCCAACTGCCGGTCTTACACACAACTTTGCCCAGGCCTCAGTCAACATCGAAATCGATGGTCAGCCGAAGACGAAGAAGACTTATTTGAAAGGTCCAACTGCTTCTGATTCAATATCCTGGCCAAACGTACACCATGAGGACAAAATAACACATCAAGCAACTCCGCACAAAGGTTATTAAAAACAGAAGCCAGAAGATGGACTCAAGGACACAAGAGTCTCTGTTTGTAGAAGTTAGGAATAGGAAGGGGTCAATAACTCTACTGGGTGTTTTTTTTTTAATAGACCACCCAACAGAAACAGGGGCATCGAGGAGCGGATAGTGAGATGGATTCTGAGAAGGAGTAAGAATAACAGGGTTGTTGTGCTGGGAGATTCTAATTTCCCAAATATTGATTGGCATCTCCCTAGAGTGAGGGGTTTAGATGGAGCGGAGTTTGTTAGGTATGTTCGGGAAGGTTTTTTGACACAATATATAGATAAACCTTCAAGAAGAGAGGCTGTAATTGATCTGGTATTGGGAAATGAAACTGGTCAGGTGTCAGGTCTCTCAGTGGGAGAGCATTTTGGAGATAGTGATCAAAATTCTGTCTCCTTCGCCATAACATTGGAGAAGGATAGGAAAGGGTAAATTAGGGAAACGTTTAATTGGCGTAAGAGGAAATATGAACCTCTCAGGAAGGAACTTGGAAGCAGATGTTCTCAGGAAAACGTAAGGAAGAAAGGTAGCAAATGTTCAGAGGATATTTGCGTAGGGTTCTACGTAACTACGTTACAATGAGACAGGGAAAGGATGTTAGGGTACAGGAACTGTGGTGTACAAATACTGTTGTAAATCTAGTAAAGAAGAAAAGAAAAGCTTACGAAAGGTTAAAAAAAAGCTAGGTAATGATAGATGTCTAGAAGATTATAAGGCTAGCAGGAAGGAGATTAGAAATGAAATTAGGAGAGCCAGAAGGGGCCATGAGAAGGCCTTGGCGGACAGGATTATGGACAACCCTAAGGCGTTCGACAAGTGTGTGAAGAGCAATGGGATAAGATGTGAGAGAATAGGTCCAATCAAGTGTGAAAGTGGGAAAGTCTATATGGAAGTGCAAAGATGGCAGAGGTACTTAATGAATACTTTGCTTCAGTATTCACTACAGAAGAAGATCTTGGAGGTTCTAGGGATGACTTGCAGCGGACTAAACAGCTTGAGCATGTAGATCTTCAGGAAGATGATATGCTGCAGCTTTTGGAAAGCATCAATTTGGATAAGTCACCTGGACCGGAAGGGAAGAGCCCCAGGCTACTGTGGAAAGCAAGTGGGGGGGGGCGGTGGAATTGCTGAGCCTCTAGCGATGATCTTTGCATCATCAACGAGGACGGGAGAGGTTCTGGAGAAGTAGAGGGTTGTGGATGTTTTTCCTTTATTCAAGAAAGGAAGGAGGGATAGCCCGGGAAATTATAGACCAGTGAGTCTTACTTCAGTGGTTAGTAAGTTGATGGAGAAGATCCTGAGAGATAGGATTTATGAACGTTCGGAGAGGCATAATCTGATTAGGAATAGTCAGCATGGCTTTGTCAAAGGCAGGTCGCGCCTTACGAGACCGATTAAATTTTTTGAGGATGTGACTAAAGACATTAATGATGGTAAGACGTAGATGTAATGTATATGGATTTTAGCAAGGCGTACCCCATGCAAGGCTTATTGAGAAATTAAGGAGGGATGAGATCCAAGGGGACATTGCTGTGTGGATGCTGAACTGGCTCTCCCACAGAAGGTAAAGTATGGTTGTAGACAGATCATATTCAGCATGGGAGTGGGTGATCAGTGGTCTGCCTCATGGATATGGTCTGAGACCACTTCTCGTCGTGATTTCTGTTAATGACGTAGATGAGGAAGTGGAGGGATGGGTTAGTAAATTTGCTGATTACACAAAGTTTGGGGTTGTTGTGGATTGTATGAAAGGCTGTCAGGGGTTACAGCGGGACATCGATAGGACGCAAAACTGTCCTAGGACACTCAAAGCTGTTGCGCAGGTTTACTGTGTGGCTAAGAAGGTATATGATGGATTGGCTTTCATTAACGTGGGATTGTGTTCAAGTGCCGAGAGGTAAGGTTACAGCTTTTTAGGACCCTCGTTATAACCCACTTGGAGCACGGTGCTGGTTCTGGTCACTTCGCTACAGGAGGGATGTGGATATTATAGAAAAGATAAAGAGGAGATTTACAAGTATGTTGCCTGGATTGGGGAGCATGCCTTATGACAACAGGTTGAGTGAACTTGGCCTTTTCTCCTCGCAGCGACGGAGGATGAGAGGTGACCTGATAAAGTTATATAAGATGATGAGAGGCATCAATCGTTTCGATAGTCAGAGGCTTTTTCTTTTCCAGGGCTGAAATGGCTATCCCGAGAGCACAGTTTTAGGGTGCTTGGAAGTAGGTATCGATAAGATGTCAGAGCTATGACTTCTACCCAGAGAGTGGTAAGTGCACGAAATGGGCTGCCGACGACGGTCGTGGCGGGCGCAATAGGGTCTTTTAAGAGACTCTTGGAGAAGCGCATGGAGCTTATCAAGATAGAGGGTTTTGCGTTACCATAGGTAATTTCTAAAGTAAGTACATGTTCGGCAAAACATTGTGGGCAGAAGAGCCTGTATTATGCTGTACGTTTTCTATGTTCTGTGTTCTAAATTTCGAGTTTACTTGGAGTACAGTTAGGGCAGTCATCATGAAATCAAAATAATATGGCACAGCTGTAAATCAGTCTCAAACAGGCCGTCCTCAAAAACTAAGCGATCATGCAAGAAGCGGGCTAGTGAAGGAGTCCACCAAGAAACCTGTGCCAACTTTCGAGGAGAGTAAGCTTCAGTGGCTGAGATGGAACAGATTGTGCATACCACTGTTGCCCGGGTGCTTCACCAGTCGCAGCGTTATGGGAGACTGGCATAGAAAAAGTCACTGTTGAAAAAAAATACTCACATGAAATGCGAGAAGACATGTCGGAGACCCTGAAAGGTGGAAGAAGGTACCATGGACTGATGAAACCAAAATAGAGCTTTTTGGGCATTGGACTAAACGCCAGCGTTGGTGTAAGTAAAACACTGCACATAATCAAAAACACACTATCACTGCTGTGAAGCATCGTGGAGGTTGCAGCATGCCGTGTGGATGCTTCACTGCTTTAGGCCCTGGAATGCTTGGGAACGTGGAAGGTAAAATGATAACTTCCGCACGGAAATTAGTTAGGAAGGTTCAATCGTTAGGTACTAATATTGAAGTAGTACAATGGATTCAACAGTGGCTGGATGCGAGATGCCAGAGAGTAGTGGTGGATAATTGTTTGTCAGGTTGGAGGCCGGTGACTAGTGGTGTGCCTCAAGGGTCTGTACTGGGTCCAATGTTGTTTGTCATATAAATTATTGATCTGGATGATGGGGTGGTAAATTGGATTAGTAACTATGCAGATGATAGTAAGGTAGGTGGCGTTGTGGATAATGAAGTAGGTTTTCAAAGACTGCAGAGAGATTCAGGGCAGTTAGAAGAGTGGGCTGAACGATGGAGTATGAGGTTTTATGCTGATAAGTGTGAGGTGCTACATTTTGGTTGGAATAATCCAAATAGGACATACATGGTAAATGGTAGGGCATTGAAGGATGAAGTAGAACAGAGTGATCTAGGAATAATGGTGCATAGTTCCCTGAAGGTGGAATCTCATGTAGATAGGTTGGGGAAGGAAGCTTTTGGTATGCTGGCCTTTATAAATCAGAGCATTGAGTACAGGAGTTGGGATGTAATGTTAAAATTGTACAAGGCATTGGTAAGGCCGAATTTGAAGTATTGTGTACAGTTCTGGTCACCGAATTGCACGAAAAATTTCGACAAAATAGAGAGAGTACAGAGAAGATTTACTAGAATGTTACCTGGGTTTCGGCACCTAAGTTACAGGGAAAGTTTGAACAAGTTAGGTCTTTATTCTTTGGAGCGTAGAAGATTGAGGGGGGACTTGATAGAGGTATTTAAAATTATGAGGGGGATAGGTAGAGTTGACGTGGATAGGCATTTTTGCATTGAGTGTAGGGGAGATACAAACACGAGGACATGAGTTGAGAGTTTGGGGGCAAAAGTTTAACGGTAACACGAGGGGGAATTTCCTTATCAGCGAGTGGTAGCTGTGTGGAACGAGCTTCCAGTAGAAGTGTTAGCGGCAGGTTCAGTATTGTCATTTAAACTAAAATTGGATAGGTATATGTACAGGAAAAAAATGCAGGGTTATGGGTTGACTGCGGGCCAGTGGGACTAGGTGAGAGTAAGCGTTCGGCAAGGACTAGAAGGGCCGATATCGCCTGTTGCCGTGCTTTAATTGTTATATGGTTATTTCTTATAAATTACTGGAAAATCTTGTTTGAGAAAAAAAAAGAATTAATGCAGTCTGAAAGAAAATTGCATCTTGGAAGGTTTGTTTTCCAGCAAGGCAAAGATCCCAAGCATAAAGCCAAAACTACACAGGAATGGCTTAAAAACGACACAATTAATGTCCTGGAATGGCCAAGTCAGAGTGCAGATCTCAATCCAATTGAGAGTTTGTGTCTGGACTTGAAAATGACCGTTCATTTATGATCTCCATGCAGTCCGACAGAGCTTGATCAGTTTTGCAAAGAAGAATAGGAAAATATTGCAGAGTCCAGATGTACAAAACTGATAGAGCCCTATCCACACAGACTCTAGGCTGTAATTGCTGCCAATGATGCATCTACTAATGACTGACTTGAAGGGGTGAATACTTATGCAATCGAATATTTTGTGTTTTATATTTGTAATTCATTTAGATCACTTTATAGAGATCTATTTTCACTTTGAGACTAGCATAGATACTAGAATACTACAACACAGTACAGGTCCTTCAACGCTCGATGTTGTATCGACCCATATATTCCTTAAAAAAAGAGCTAAACCCACACTACCCCGTAATCTTCTGTTTTTCTTTTATCCATCTGCCTGTCTGAGAGGCTCTTAAATACCCGTAATGTTTTAGCCTCCACCACCATCCCTGGAAATTCATCCCAAGCTCCCACAATCCTCTGTGTAAAAAACTTTCCCTGAAGTCTCCCCTAAACTTCCCTCCCTTAACTTTGTAAATATGTCCTCTGATGTTTGCTCTTCGTGCCCTGGGAAACAGGTACTGGCTATGCACCATATCTATGCCTCTCATAATCTTTTAGACCTCTATCAAGTCCCCTCTCACCCTTCTACGCTCCAAAGAAAAATGTCCCAGCTCTGCTAACCTTGCCTCATAATACTTGTTTCCCAATCCACGCAACAGCCTGGTAAATCACGAAAGAGTTCTATGTTTCTGTTGAACTCTATCAACAAAAGCCAAATTAAATCGACTGTCATTTAATGGTGTAAAACAATAAAACATGAAAACTTACAAGGAGGTGAATACTGTTTTTGAGCACCGTACTTGAATAAGATGTTTCTATCCACCTTGATATTATTTGCTAGTTTGCTTTCATATTTCATCTTTTTCAATCCTTATTATTCTTTTAATGTCGAGTCAACTAGTTGGTATAAGGATTCACAAGACGCCAACGGGAGGTCAATTTTTATTTTCTGCTCGTGTAAGGTCAGAACGTCTGTAAATTTCTTCATTTTCTGTTCTTTACCATGATTGCTAGAATGACCGTCACCATATTAAACTGGCAGATACCTGGTGAAAACGTAACTTCCACGACAGTAACAAATAAACGAAGTTAAGACGAACTGATACAAAGAAGAGATTAATAATGATTATTTTAACACAGACTTCGCTTTGAAAATGCTGGATGTGATAATATTGCTCATGCTTTAATTGTGGCATAAAATTGAAAGGAACGCATTGAGAATTGAGGGTGTGCATAAACAGTGACTGCTTTACTGGGAATATTCTGGGCAAATAATATTTTCCTTCAAAGTTCTATTTTCCATAATTCATATTATTGTTTAAAACAAGAAAGAAAAACACGTCTCGATTTCTAACATCCTCGCTTGGTATGTGGCATGTAACCGCAAAAATCGAACACCATTTAATGTAAACGCGTTAAAATCCATCAAAGTAGTGAACCAGTACGCAGAGCGGTAGCATGCAAAAAAAAAGGTTTAATCAAAGTGAATGATTCTGTCCTGCTCCTGAGCAAATAAATAAATAAACTACTGTAAATCTGGCGTTCATTCTCACTTTGTTTTGATTGCGCCAGACAACAAGAATCTCGGCAGTTATGTCCTATAGATAAGAACTGCAAGTAGTCCTTTACCTTAGTTTTAATATTATATTTTTCAGCGTAAGCACCCGTACACCGGCTCCTTCATTTTTGTCTAAAATAATTAACTACGCATCGACTAGATTTCATGCTAATCCAATTATTCAATTTGCTATCAACCTGCATGGATGCTCGTACGGAGGAATGGAATGTAAATGATGCAACCAGAATCGTGTGACGCATAATTTCACTTCTTAACGTTTTGTCTGAACTTCTCTTAAAACTAACACAGTTGCAACGCACCACAAACGTGTTACTACTAAATAGCTTCTGGCGCATATCGAATTCTCAACATACATGCAAAATATGTTTTTTCACGGTATGAATCTTTAAGTTAAATCATTGGATCCATGTCATGACATCCATTGTTCTATTGACCTAAATTAAGCTAATAATTCAGTTCTTTGAGAGACTGCATAAGACCATAAGACAGAGGAGCAGAATGAGAGCATTTAGCCCATTGAGTTTGCTCCGCCATTCAATCAGCGCTGATCTCGTTTTTTTTTTTCTCCCCTTCTCGGCCCCAGTCCTGGTCTTCTCCCCGTAATCTTGAATGCCATGTCTACTTATGAACCTATCAATCTCTACCTTAAATGCACCCAACGTCCTTGCCTCTACAGCTGCTTGTGGTAACAAATTCCACACATTCACCATCATCTGGAAAAAGAAGTTTACTCCGATTCTCTGCTTGAAATGGACGCCGCTCTATGCAATGCCCTATTTTACTAGAATCCCCCACCATCCTTTCCACACCTACGTTGTCTAGGCCTTTCAACATTCAATAGGAATGATTGAGACTCCATCACCCACCGTTCCAAGTTCCAGCTAGTATAGGCCCAGACCCATTAATGATACCTCTTATGATTACCATTTTATTCCCGGAATCATCATTGTGAATCTCCCTTGGAATCTCTCCAATGCCAGCACATCATTCCTTAGATGAGGCGCTCATAACTGCTCACAATACACAAAGTGAGGCCTCACCATTTTTTTTTTTATAAAGGCTCAGAATCATATCCCTTCTCTTGTATTCTAGACCTCTTGAGCTGAATGCTAACATTGCATTTCCCTTCCTCACTACAGACTAAACCTGCAAATTAACCTTTCGGATTTTCTGCACAGGGCTCTCATGCCCGTTTGCAGCGCCGAATTTTGGATTTGCTCTTTGTCTGGAAAATAGTCCGCACATTTATACCCACTACCAAAAATCATGACCATGCTTCGCCCTGCATTGTATTTCATTTGCCACTTCCTTGCCCATCCTCCTAATTTGTCTTATTCCTTCTGCAACCTATCTGTTCACTCAATATCACCTGCCCCTCCACCGTCTATTACAAAAAAATGCCGTCTATTGCATCATTTCAATCTTTGATATGCAGCATAAAAAGAACTGGTCCCACCACCGACCTTGTGGAACACCATTGGTCGCTGGCAGCCAACCAGAAAGGGATCATTTATTTTCGATGGCTGTCTCCTACCGATCAACCAATGCTCGAAACTTGTCAGTAACGTTGCTGTCAGCCGATGGGCTCTTAACTTGGTAAGCAGGGTCATGAGTGGCACTTTGTCAAATGCCTTCTGAATGCCGAAATATACAACATCCACTGCATCCCCTTTATCTGTCCTACTTATAATCTCCTCAAAGAATTCCAACACCTTCGTCAGGCATTTTTTTTTCCTGAAGGAAACCATACTGACTCTGTCTTATCTTGTTCCCTGTCACAAAGTGTTCCATAATCCCATTCTTAGCAATTGACTCCAACATCTCCCAACCACTGACGTCAGGCTAAATAGTCAATAATTTCCTATCCGCTGCCTTCCTGCTTCCTTAAAGAGTGGGGTGACATTTGGAATTTGCCAGTCCTCTGGCACCATGTCAAAGTCCAGTGAATTTTGAAAGATGATTACTTATGGCTCCACAATCTCTTACCTCTACCACTTCCATAACCACAGGTTATAGTTCATTTTATACGGGTGAATTATGTATGCTTAGGTGTTTCAGCTTTTTAAGCACCTTCTCATTTAACTCAGTTTTTCCCTCACATCCTGCAATATCAGGCACACTGCTAAGCACCTTTCACAAAAAAGACTGAAGCAAAATGCTCATTTAGTTAATCTGCTGTATCCTTGGCCACCGAAATTATTACTCTGCGTTCATTTTCTAGCAGTCCTATATTCAGTAACATCTCTCTTTTATTCTTACATGCTTGAAAAAGATTTTACTTTCCATGTTGACACTGTTTGCAGGCTTGCTTTTATATTTTATCTTTTATCTCAAAATGATCCATTTATTTGCTTCCTGTAGGTTTTGACATTTTATTGTTTTTAGTTCCTCTCTGTATGTTTTCCCATATCTATATATCCGTTATCTTTGTCAGTCCTTCTTATTTTTTGCTTTTACAATGGCTTTGACTTCTCTTGTCAACCTGGTCGGACTATTTTACCATTTGAGTTTTTCTTCATTTTTGGAATACATGTGCCCGGCACCTTCCTCATTTTTCCCAGAAAAGCACTCCATTGCTGCTCTGTTGACATCAATGTCAGCAGCGTTGTGCAATCTACTTTGGGCAACTCCTTTCTCATACCACTGAAATTTCCCTTACTCTACCGAAGTACTGCTAAATCAGATTTACTTTTTTCCTATTCAATTCTAAGTTTCAAATTTCAGGGGTCCATTTACCTTGTAATTTTTTAACTGAACCCACAAGTATTCAACACCTTCCAACCCTATGTCATATCTTCCTACTGATTTAATGCTATTATTTACCAGCAGAGCCACCCAACTGCCTACCTTCCTATCTATTCGGATATAAATTTGGACATTCAACTCTCAACTACAACCGTCCTTTAGCCATAATTTAGTGCTGGCCTCAATATCATACCTAAAAAAAGGTACTAGTGCGGCAAGATCATCCACCTTATTTCTTATACTCCGTGCATTAGGATATAACTCTTTGAGTACTGCTTTTCCTACACGTTTTGTTCTGCTTCCCCAATGCCAGAATATCTGCACGCTATCTTTGCTTTTTATCATCCATCCTCATCTGAGAAACTTCACTCCAGTTCCCACCGCTGCCAAATTAGTTTAAACCCTCCAGAACAGCTCTGACAAACCTAACCGCGAGAATATTGGTCCCTTTTGAATTCAGGTAAAATTTTCGTATCCCCTATTACTCCGACTCCCCTCTTCTCCCTCTTTCCCTTCTGTACCATGGGCCCATGCTGACTGCCAGTAACTTATTCTCCGTGGTATTTCCTCGTGAGGCCATCGTCCACAATAGAATCCAAAGTGGTAAATTTATTATTGAGGGGAATGGCCACACGGTATGCTCTGCGTAACCAGGCTATTCACATTTCCACTTCTACCGACAGTCACCCAGCTGCGCGCAACTTAGGAGTGACTCCTTCACTGTAACTCTGATCGATTATCTCCTCACTGTCCCGTAGAAGACGAAGGTCACCCAGCTGCTGCTGCAGATCCCGAATACGGTCTTCAAAGAGCTGCAGCCAGATGCACCAGGCAGTTCTAGTTCCCTGGAGACTCTGGGTCCTGCAGGACGTCAGCATCCGGCAGCAAGAACACAAAACTTCCATTTACTACACTAGGTACAGTAAGAGAAATAAAGAGAACCTTAACAGAATCTTACCCAAAGCCAACGCCTCTTTTGAGCCGACGCTTCTTTTCAGATAAAACCTGATGTTCGTATCTCATCACTGGTCTGCTCCGAATAATGGCCGTGCCACTCATCCCTTCTGGGCTTTTATTTACTTCTCTGCGTTCTGCCACTGCTGCTAATTAAGCTGCCGGAATAATTCCGAATCCTTGCGAAGCTCTACTCATAAAAATACGTCGTCGACCTGCGCGAAGACTCGTCGCTGTGCTCTGCTCCCGTCGCTGATTGGACCGTCAAAGTATGTCGGTCAAGATTTACATACGAGTTTGAGACTTGTGGAATGAATTTAAATAGCTACCATGCGATTCCCAATGTTCACTTCATTTTTGTATGCTATTAAGTCTGCTTAAGCTAATATAACCTGTTTATTGCAATTTAGCATTTAGCCGAAAACGTGGGAGGAGGTATGGCTTAAAAAGTAGAAAATCGTTCTTTGATGATTCTGGAGACAGACAGATCCGAGTAACGGTACGCTTCCGGCACGCGAATCATGCGGCCAGTCCCAGGGTAGCGTAAGTTTTCCTCCATTGCTGGTGTACGATTGAAATTATCGTTTGAATTTCCATGCTTGAGACAACAATTGGGAGAATTATTCTATTGGATAATATTTCTATCTTGTTTCCTTTTGATAACAATAGGCAGAATGGTGGTCAGAAGAAACAGAAATTCAACTGGAAATAGCAACATAATAATGATTTAGACCAGAGACGTTTTCTGGATTCGAAACCAAGTGATGGCATACAGTGATTTCTTTTTTGTGCCACTCTCCATAACTTTAATTTTAATTGTACCCGTGCTGGAGAGGCTCGGCTATCCATTTTCTTTCACAGATATGACGACAATTTGTGTGATGGAACCCGCTTCCAAAATGCTGCGAGCTACTCTGATTTTACCGAATGTCTGCACAACGTTGAACAAACTGAGGTTGGTAGATGTCACCAGAATCTGCATCGGTAGCTATTATCTTAGACGGTAATTTGGGGAAGGATCTCCACGGCTGTTGATCCACCCTGTGTCGAAGAAGAAACGATTATCGGGCGCGTTATGATTTTGATCCAGGTTAATAACATTTACTGTAGCGCTGCAGCTCAGCGGGGCACTCCAGCGTCATAGGCTGGAACATGGATCTGGATGCTTTTGAGATCCTCACAGTCAAAACAAAGCAACGCCTAAATGGCACCGTTTTTGGAAGTAATTCTGCGGTAACTAGATATTGGCAATTCATGGATAAATATTTCCTGAAAGATGTAGGAAACATTCGAATTCTGGGTCTAGATCAAGATTGGACGCAGTTATTGCCAAAACTTCCTGGAGGGGTGTTTTCCATCACATATACGTTACAGAAACGTCCAGTAAAAGATGGCGCATTATAATTTACACCAGAAATTGTAACATTAATGTTTTTTTTATTGATACTAAAGTCCCGGGCTACAATTGTTATTTTATATTGAAGAACCTATTCACAGTCCAAAGGTTCAATTAATCAAGGTTCTTCAACAATATTTGAAGCCTAAAAGGTAAGTGTTTCGCTATATCCAGTGAAACTGTCCGTTTGGTCCAGAATCATAATCAATGGCATTAATCAAAGCTATCAGTATTTCTGGAGGAGATTTTTTTCGGAATATTGCACGAAGTAGATGTCACTTCCACCTCCGGTACGTTGTTGTTTACATGAGCTATCTTGATTAACATTTCTCTAACATTGCAGGCACATCATTACCCACGGCCTGAATGCTCAGGGAATAATCTTGCGTTTCCTCAAAATCTAGGTGTCCTTTAAGACGTATCTCCACACTGTGGGCATCCAAACTGAATTGAACTTTTGCTGAAGTAAGCTTATTGAAACATTCGGCCCTTCGACTAAGTCACTGGTTTAGATTTTCACGACCAATGTACCTCGGAGCGCGTTTTCCCTTAAGAGGGCTCTTGTAAATTTCTCGAGCGAATTCTGGAAGATTGTCGTTGATGTCCCCCACCGTATTTAAGCGGTGTCGGATCTTGGAGGTGTCCCACCATCATTTGCTGTCAGGACTAGCCGAAAAAGGGACTGCGTATTTCTGTCTAAATGTTTTGCTGATAGCAGCTTCGCGATAATTATATCGTTTTCTGCTGTCCGCGCCTTCAGGCTAAAGAACTCACTGGTACTGATCATGTACGCACGGATTACATTTACTCCGACGTTCGGACCTCCGGCACATTCAGGGTGAAAGCACATGCCCCATGCAATGGTTTCGGCTATCTGTGAAGCCATGATGATCTCTCGGAATGTGGGAGAATTATCACTTCCGTCAAAAAGCTCGACCTCTTCACGATACACTTCCAAAGGCTTTTCTAGTACTTCATCAAATAAAATTTTACCAAGTATTTCTTTGCCGACAGACATGTTTCCTGTCTGTTCTTTCACTGACAGACAAAACCCCATTTCCCAAATTTACTTCTTATACTGTGCTCCAGCATCGGAGGCTAGCTGCATTTTCCAAGCAGACAATTCCGGTATATTTAGAGTCAAATATTGCGCGATATTCCCAATGAAAGCCTCCATGCCGAGTTCCTCGGGAATAGAGTGCCGAATTCGCTCGAAAATAAGATTCGAAGTACCTTTGTACATACCAGAAAAGTGAAAGTCCAAATTTTAACAGTCCAGGCAGCGTTCATCGCCAGGTCCGCCATTGTCTCGCGGTGATTTTCTTTTTTCCCAAAACCAGATTTCTGCACAAGTAAACGGAAGAATTATTCTGACTAGAAAATCGCTGTAACAATGTGCTTACATTCAAAATTAATAAATTTATGACCTTTGTTTTAATCGACGATCTAACGGTACTTCTTGCTTCTCCCTTCGAAGCTGATCTTCTTTTCTGTGATGCAGGAGGGACATTGGAACCATATCTTCGTTTCTGATTCTTATTGGTTTACAGCGACACAACCAGTCACTATCAGAAACAACATCGTGATAACTTAAAGCAAGATTTTCTAGTTTATATTTAATAATGTGCAGTCTTGTCACTTTAGTTTTCGAAATTTATGATAATCACCTTGGAGAAAAAATGGCTGAACTAATAATCTTCATAAGTCGTATACATTCAAATGCAGACAACTAAAGGTAACCAACCAGGGAAACCATAACTTCTTAACAACCTCTATTTCCGTTGAGAGCAGAGTCCATTATGAATAAAATTGATAAGCAGCAAGAAACGTATATCCTTTCAGTGTTTGAAAACTAAGAAAGAAAATACTCTGCATGATTCCTATTTCGCGTGTATCCTGTATTGACGAGTCATGAGGTCATAGAGCACGGAAGAATGCCCTAATTGCAATTGCTCGTTTTACTGGCAATATTGGTAATATCGACGATCTTTCATCCCATACTGTATGTGAGAGAGATCTAGATTTCAAAAGTATTTTCTCAAGACTATATGCCCAACGCATCCATGCCAAACAAAGGGATTTCCTGGACTCGTCCCATTTGGCTTAATTCCTGACTAGTATTGATGGAAGATTGGCTGTCAGGAAACAAAGTGTAATTAATCGGGAATATCTTGTTGGCTACCAGAGACTGGTGGTATTCCGCAGGGGCTACTGATGGGGCTACTTACCTTCGCGTTATATGTCAGTGATTTGTATGACGGAGTGATGGCTTTGTTGCCATATTTGTAGACGACACGAAGATACATGGAGCACAAGTGGTTGTTAAGGAAGCTGGGTGACTGCAGAAGAATTGAGAAGACTGAGAGAATAGCAAAGATGTTGCAGATGGAACTTAATACAGAGAAATATACGGTCAGGCCCTTGAGTAGAAGAAAGAAAGGCGTAGATTATTTTCCAAATAGGAAGAAAAATCTTTTATCAAATTATCTTGGGAGTCTTAGGTAGGGTCGGTGGTCAGAAAGACAATTGCAATGTTAGCATTCATTTGGAGAAGCCTAGGATATCAAAGCAAGGATATAATGCTAAGGCTTTTTAAAGCATTAGTCCGACCACACTTGGAGGATTGTGAACAGCTTTGGGCCACTTTTCTAAAACTAAAAAAAAATACTGACATTGGAGAGTGTCTAGACGAGGTTCACGAGACAGATCCCGCGAATAAGAAATATTTGATGGCTCTAGTTCTGAGCTTGCTGGAGTTCAGAATAATGGGAGGAACTCATTGAAACTTACCAAATATTGTAAGTCCAAGATATAGTGAATACGGATAGGGTGTTTTCTGTAGTATGAGAGTCTCGTGTCGGATGGCACTGGATTAGAATAACGGGACGTCCATTAAGACAAGAGATGAGGAATGGATTTATTTACCCAGATAATTGTGAATCTGTGGAATTCCTTCTTACATAAAGCAGTGAAGGCCACGTTATTGGGTATATCTGAAATCGCTGTTAAAAACTTCTTGATTAGTTAGGGCGTAAAACGTTATAGGAAGAAGGCACGAGAAAGTGGTGAGAGGGATAATAAATCAGAAATGATGGAATGGAGGTGTGGACGATAGGACGAATGGCTTAGTTTTGCTTCTATGTCTTATAGCCACATTTATTTATCCAAGTTTTTTTTAAAATTGTAATTGTATCGGCTTCTATCTCTGCCACCGGTAACTCATTATCTATATCAACGATCTTTTGTATAAAAAAATGTAGCCCACTGTTCCACTTCATATCTTTCCCTTCCGCATTGACCTATGCCCACAAGTTAAAGGCTCCTCTACCCCAGGGAAAACATACAAACTCCTTTCGGCTGATCCATTCTTCTCATAAATACTCCTCATAATTTTATCAACCTCTGTTATATTACCACTCAGCCTCCCTTACCAGTGAAAAAAATAGTCCAATTCTTATAACATCATAAGACCATAAGATAGTGAACAGGAATAGGTCATCTGGCGAATCGATTCTGCTCCGTTATTTTATCATGGCTCATCCATTTTTTTTCTCAGCCCAAATCTCCTGCTTTCCAGTACCACCACCCACTCCCTGCATCCCTTCATGCCCCGAGCAATTAAGAAACTTTCAACCTCTGTCTTAAATATATATAATGACTTGTCCTCCACAGCTGCCTGTGGCTATGAATTTCACTGATCGTTGGCTAAAAACATTCCTCCACATCTCCGTTCAAAAGGATGCCATTCTATTCTGAAGCTGTGTCCTCTGGTCTTAGAAAAGTCTACCATAGCAAGCATTCGCTCCACATCCACTCTTGACAGGCCGTTCACTATTCGATAAGTCGCAATTAAGTCACGCCTGATTCTTCCATGTTCCAGCGAATAAAGGTCCAGAGCAATCAAATGTTCTTCATATGATAGCCGTTTAATTCTAGCAACACACACAAAATGCTGGTGGAACGCAGCAGTCCAGGTGGCATCTATAGGAAGAAGTACAGTCAACGTTTCGGGCAGAATTCCTTCGTCAGGACTAACTGAAAGAAGGGATAGTAAAAGATATGAAAGTAGGATGGGGGGGGGGGGGGGGTGATCCTAAATGATAGGAGAAGACAGGAGGGGTAGGGATGAAGCAAAGAGCTAGAAAGTTGACTGGCAAAAGGGATACAGAGCTGGAGAAGGGGGAGGATCATGGGACGGAAGGCCTAGTGAGAAAGAAAGGGGGAGGGGAGCTACAGAGGAAGATGAGAAGCAGGCAAGGAGTGATTGTAAGAGGGACATAAAGAGAAAAAAAGAGTGATGGGGTAGAATAATAAATAAATACATAAATAAGTATGGGATGGGGTAAGAAGGGGGGAGGGCATCAACGGAAGTTAGAAAAATCAATGTTCATGCGATCAGCTTGGAGGCTACCCAGACAGAATATTAGGTGTCGTTCCTGCTTCCCACCAGTCTCCCTCCCGGCATTTATCCTTGTAAGAGGAACAAGTGCTATACCTGCCCTTACACTTCCCCCCTCACCACCATTCAGGGCCTGAGACAGTCCTTTCAGGTGAGGCGGCAATTCACCTGTGAGTGGGCTGGTGTGGTATACATGCGTCCGGTGCTCTCGGTGCGGCCTTCTACATATTGCTGGGACCCGACATAGACTGGGGGGCCGTTTCGCTGAACACCTGCGCTCTGTCCACCAGAGAAAGCAGAATCTCCCAGTGGTCAGACATTGTAATTACACGTCCCGTTCCCATTCTGATATGTCAATCCATGGCCTCGTCTACTGTCAAGACGAAGCCACACTCAGGTTGGAGGAATAATACCCTATATTCTGTGTGGGTAGCCTATAACCTGATGGAATGAACATTGATTTTTCTAATTTCTGTTAATGCCCCTCCTCCCCTTCTTACCCCATCCTTTATCCATCTATTTACTTACTTATTTATCTATCTATCTATCTATCTATCTATCTATCTATCTATCTATCTATCTATCTATCTATCTATCTATCTATCTATCTATCTATCTATTTATTTATTTAATTATTTATTTAATTATTTATTATTCCCCCACCCCCTTTTCCCTCTTTTTCTCTGTGTGTCCCTCTCATCATCACTTCTTGCCTGCTCTCCATTTTCCACTGTTGCTCCCCTCCCTATTTCTTTCTCCCTAGGGTTCCCGTCCCATGAACCTCTCCCATCTCCCAGTTCTGTATCCCTTTTGCCAATAAACTTTCCAGATCATAGCCTCATCTCTCCCCCTCCCACTTTCAAATCTCTTACTTTCTCCTTTTTCAGTTAGTCATGACGAAGGAACTCGGGCCTAAACTTCGACTGTACTTCTTCCTATAGATGCTGCCTGGCCTTCTGAGTACCATCAGCATTTTGCGTGTGTTGCTTTAATTTCCAACATCTGCAGATTTCCTCGTGTTTGTGTTTAATCCTAGAATCATTTTCGTGAACCTGCTTTGAACCCTCTCCAGTTTAAACGCATTATTTCTAAAATAAGGGACCCAAACTGATAGCAGTGCTGCACGTGAGGTCTTACTGATGCTAAAGATCTCCTGTCCCAGTTTATGAATGGTTTCTGTACCATCTCCAGTGTAATTACATCATTTCTTGTGTTGCTGCTAGAACGTTACAGAAAACTCCAGGTATGGTCTCACCAACTTTTGGTACAACTGTAACGTGGCAGTTTCTCTCTTGTACGCAGTGCCCCAGCTAATGAAAACAAGCATGCTTTAAGATTTTTTACACAACCTTCCAGAATCTTTGTAACTCACCTGCAGAGAGAGGAATTTTAAATTCTCTTTCAGGGATCCTGTAAATTCTCCCCCATCGTCTGCAATAACCTAGCGGATAAAATTGGTCAACCACCAGTTAATTATCTACTATGCATGCAAACATTGAGAATCCCTTTAGTTAGAAAATACCCAAATATTTCTGGAAATCGCTGTTTCCTTCCTCACATTCCTTAATTTCCATGACTTTTATCATGGTAATTACAGCCGATAAGTACTAATTAACTAAATACCTCGTCCAGTGTTAATCCAACACCTCCTCATGCAGTTTCTAAATTAGCCGATGACTGATCGTTCATAGGAGTTAATGTCTCCCTACTTATACTATTGTTCTTAATATACTTATACTTCTGATGCAAAGGGTTGCTGATGTCCCCGTTTAGCATCCCTTATTTCCTTCTTAAGTGGCCTTCTACATCAGTTATACGGAATTAGCTTGATCCCAGCTGCTTGTATTTATCATGTCTCCTTCGCTTTCCAGACCAGTACTTCAATATCTTTCATCAGTTGGACTTCTCTAGTTTTCCAGCCATTTCCTTCTCACAAGTAGGAAATGTTTTTGCCCTGAACAGCCCGATATCATTTTTAAAGGCCTCTAAATCTGCCAGACTTCCTTTGCCCGCGAACAGATTGTAGCAGTCAAATTTGCAAATTTCTCAAGAATGCCACCAAATTATCATTGGCTAAATTGAGAAGATTTATTTTGTATTTTGTGCCAGGCAATGTGATTTTCATTTATGTAAAGGACACTATTAACAATTTATTTAGATTTAAAGCTAAAGATGTTGTATTTCCATCGGGTTTTAACTGAAGCGGATAGCATATCATTAAAATATCGTTCCACTGTCTGATTCTGATAATGTACGTGTACAATGCAAAATATAATTTCGACAAGTATTCTTATTATCGTTAACAGACGGACTTAATAGCTTAACAGTTGTATGTTTATTATACGCACGTATATATTGGTACCACTTTCGGTATTTTCACAAATACTTTTCGGCGAATATCGAAGCAGAGGCTCCGTGGTATTTCACAGATGTTCTTTATAGTGATTAAATATTGAAGTCTGCTAACGGGGTCCACACAATGAGTTCTTACAATGGTTGACTCCAAAACTACATTTTTGTAGGGCGTTCGGTGAGGAGTAGGAGACTTCCATTTACACTGAACAATTACGGGATTCAGATGCTTGGATGTCAGATACTGCAGAATTTTTTTGACCAATACATATTTCAGTACCAGAGACACACAAAAAAAGAAAATATTCAATTCAAACATCGTTTATAAACATCCACACATTTTAGCCAGTAAACTAATCGTGATGTAACCGGTTCAATATACTTTAGCATCAGGACCGAGGGGTGTGCACTTGGCATGGCTTCAAAAAGAGAAAATCGCTCTTCGCTGACTCTGGAGACAAGCAGACTGAGTAATGGTGCGCATCTGGTTCATGAAATATACGATCAGTCCCGGAATAACGTAAAGTTTCCTCCATTGCAGCTCTCCGATTGCATGTATCTCCACAACCGGAAGAATAATATGTTTGGGAGACACGCCTGTCTTGCTTGCATTTCAGGCCAATTAGCAGAAGGATAATCACAAGAAAGAGACCAGAAGTGAAACCAAAAATGATTATTAAATACATGTTGAAATCGGTGAAATATTTGTTGTTTCTCGATAAATTACCAGAATCAGTCACTTTTTCAGTGATATTCTCCAAAACAGTAATGTGCATTGTAACCGTACTGGAGAGGCTTGGCTGTCCATTGTCCTTTACCAAGCAGGAGAGAGTTTGTGTGGTAGCATCGGACTGCAAAATATTGCGCGCTGTTCTGATTTCGCCAGAATATGGTCCAATGTTAAACAATGTGGAATCGGTAGCTTTTATTAACTGATAGGAGAGGCGTGCGTTCTGACCAGAATCCGCATCAGTTGCCACTATCTGAGTCACCAAGTAGCCCTGGGCCGCTGAATGGGGCAGAGTCTCTACGGCTGCTGATCCACTCTGTGCTAAGGGCGAAACAATCACTGGTGCGTTGTCATTTTGATCCAGGATGATCACATTCACTGTAGCGGTGCTGCTCAGCGGGGGCACTCCAGCGTCACGGGCTTGAACATGCAGCTGGAAATGTTTAAGTTCTTCATAGTCAAAAGAGTGCAACGCGTAAATAGTGCCATTCATCGAGTTTATGCTGAGGTAACTGGAAAATGGAGATGCCTGGTTAAGGTCCTCCAGAAAGCAGTACGATACATGGGAATTCTCATCCATGTCATAATCCTTTGCCATTACCTCGAAAATGGAACTACCTGGAGTATTATTCTCCATCACATAGATATTGTAGGACGATGTATCAAACCGTGGGGCGTTATCATTCACGTCTGAAATTAAAATCCGTATAGTTTTATTTGTTGTCAGGGAAGGCGATCCTAAATCCCGAGCTACAAAGGGTATTTTATACTCAGCGACAATTTCACAGTCTAACGGTCCACTGGTAATCAACTCATAATGGTTTTTCGATGATGTTCGAAGTCTAAAAGGGACATTCTTTGGGATGTCACAGTGAAACTGACCATTTTCTCCAGAATCGCGATCAATAACATTGATCAAAATTATCAACGTTCCCAGTGGAGCATTTTCTGGAACTTTGCTAGTAAACGATGTCACTTTTATCTCGGGTGCGTTGTCATTTACATCAATTACCGTGATGAAAATTTTGGAGTGTCCCGTTATTGGAGGTACTCCGTGGTCTGTAGCTTGAACATTCAAGGAATAACTGGACGCTTCTTCGTAGTCTAGTTCCTCTTCAACCTGAATCTCACCAGTACTGGGGTTTAAACTGAACAATTCAAGAAGCTTTGGTGCTGTCATCTTGCTGAATGAATATGTTACCTGAGCATTTGGCCCTTCGTCCATATCAGTTGCCTTGATTTTCAGAGCCAATGTACCTTTGGGTGAGTTCTCCATTAAGCTGACCTTGTATAATTCGCGATCAAATACTGGTGGATTATCGTTGACATCCACTACGTTGATGAGAATCACAGTTGTGCCAGATCTCTGTGGGATTCCGCCATCAGTTGCCGTCAGAACAAGCTGAAAGGCTGACTGCATCTCTCGATCCAAAGGTTTTTCTAACAGCAACTCGGCATTTACAACACCATACTCAGTTCTCTGCGTTTTTAGATTAAAGTAGTCGTTGGAGCTGAGCTTGTAACCAGCAACTGTATTTATTCCAGTGTCCGAATCTTCGGCAGTCTCGAGAGGAAAGCGTACCCCGCGTGCGATATTTTCAGCTATCTGTAAGACAATGGGGCCCTCTCGGAAAATGGGAGCATTATCATTTATGTCGAGAATCTCTACTTCCCCGCGATACACGACCATGGGATTTTCCAGTATTATTTCAAAATGAATTCTACACATTGGTGCTTGTCCACAAAGAAGCTCCCGATCGATTCTTTCACGAACAGACAAAATCCCATTATCTAAATTTACCTTCATGTGTTGTCCGCCATCATCCGAGGTTAATCGCAATTTACGATCGGACAGTTGCGGTACATTTAATCTCAAATCTTCTGCGATATTTCCAACAAAGGTCCCTCTCTCCGTTTCCTCGGGAATAGAATAGCGAATTTGTCCTAAAATAGGACTGGTTATACATCCCAGAATCGCGAAAATAACACCGCTGAACATAATGTTGTTCAGCGCCGAATTCGCCATTGTTCCTGCATTCAGTCATTCAGTTATTTCCAAACTCAAGATTCTGTTCGATTAAACAAGATATGTTGTCTTACCGTCGGATACTTGAACAATCCGTCTACTTTCTAAATGCGTAAAGGGACAATGTTTCACCTCCTCCTGTAGTACCCACAATGTGAACGCGCACTGCTGGTTATTCTGGTCGTTTCGGATATTTCAGTTTATATGTGGGAGGACTAATGGATCTGTCTCTGCGTTTGATATTCTCATTGGTTCACAGGACACAGGCAGACCTTTCAACAAATATAATCAACATTTCTTAAAGCTAGACTGTTCCCTTGATATTTAATAGTGTGCAACAATAAATTGACATATTAGAGAATTAATTTATCTTGCAAGATATTTCTTAGTAAGTCAAGATCCAATCTTTAAATGACAGCTATTGTTAAAATGACATGCTTCACCTGTGGTGCACGCACATTTATTGCAAGCAACAAGACGGCCATTTTGTTTAACTAATTCATTATCAAGACATTATAATGAAAGGGAATTCATAAACTATTCCATCACTATCCTTTGACTACAAACTATCCCATCGGCAATGAACGTGGACCTGCCAATACAATTAAAAAGAAAGAGTAAAATATGTCCATCTTCCATCCCCTTCAGTTATATAAAAACATATTTGAGATAAATTAACAATGGAAACCATGCGGACCATTAGCAATTTTGATGTTTCCGAGTTTAGAGAACGTAAACGAACTACCTGAATGACAGCAAATAACATTTAGTGGGAAAAACGTTATGTCATAAGATAGAAGCACTGAACGCTTGATGTTTCCAGTCAGTGTCAGAAATAAAATCAAAGGGCGAGGCTTAACATTTACACCAAGGACACATTCAAAAACTAGTATTGCTATAGTGACTTGCAGAATGCATGATAATTAACGGAATGTTTTTTTTGTATATCACGATCGTAACGTAGGGTAGTCATGTTTCATTCGTATAGAAATAGTAATGAAATATAAATTGGTTGCTCAATATTGCTCATTTATCTATATAATCTGTATTATTTATTCATCTTCGGAAAACTTATTTTTCTTCGGGACTGTGGTGCAAGGCAGCATTTATTGTCAATGTCCAGTTTGCCCTTGAATTGATTAATATACAAGACCATTCCGGGTTATTATATTCATAATATTATATTAATAACATATGGACTTCCACGGCTCCGATGATGGTTGTAAGAAGTAGGAGGCAATTTCATTTGTTACGCTTCTTTCTCTGTCTTCAAAATTTGCAGTACTTCTGCAACTTATACTTGACCATCAGCTCATATATGAAAAATTAATCTGCATTATGGCAGAGAATTAACTCCCAGATACGCATTTCGGTATCTGGAGGAAACTCGAAAGGAAAAAATGTGCAAACTCCTCTCAGGCAGCTGCAGAAATAATGACAGAACACGGTTCCCTGCAACCCGAGAGTCAGCTACAGTTACTGTCGCGCCACCTTGCGGTTTGTAGGGGAAATTCATCAGAGGGAGTAAATCCGTTGCTCTGATCGACACGACTCTCTTATTTCATATACATATCTTTGTTCGCGCAGCAAACGAAACTATGCTCTCCCGAACTACTCAACCGCTAATATTCTTCTTAATGTTGGTATATGCTGCTAAAAAACGTAACAGTGCCAAACCCTTGCAATGTCAGCTTCCTGAACATAGATGGGACAAATGCTTACAACCGAGACACACACTGGCATGCTCAATCCCAACCTGGTAGCTATATCGCTTGAACAAAATCTTTATTTATTTGGTCATATTTTAGAAGCTATGCTCTGACAGTTGTGAAGTAAGCCGGGTAATAAACTGAAAAGGCGTACTGGTCTGCTCGTTCTGTAGGGTGTAACATGACATATGGAAAAAAAAAGATAACATTATGGAGACGAAGCTGCAAATGTTTCAACAAACCATAACAAATGCCTCTGATAAATTTCTTTGTCTGAATGATATTAATGGAAGAAGTGGATTTCTGTAACAGGTTCTTGTATTTTTGTGGTAGACAACATTACGATCTGCCGTTGGTTCGGATTTCCGGATAATTAACTCAATTTAAATTTTACAGCTTCTTATTTAGATTTAGTACAGAAATCTGGATCATTATTGATTAACATACGGCTGCGGTACCTTACCCTGTGATGTTTCAAGTGTAACGGATTGAGCAAAAGGAAGCATCGCTAAAGTTCTTACCTAAGAGTGGAACATTTTGAAAATACGTACGAGGAGATCAGATATTCATGTAACGCACACAAAATTCAGGAGAAACTCAACAGGTTAGGCAAAATCTATGGAGGAGAATACACTGCCGTCGTGTCTGGCCAATATCGTACATCAGGACTGGAAAGAAATGAGCTATAGCTCGAATAAGAATGTGGAGCGTGGGAAGGAGTAAAAGATGGCGGATGATAGATATGGCCAGCTGAGGGGTAGTTGGCTGAGTGGCTTAGGAGTATGAAACTGGAAAATGATAAGTGGAAGAGGTAAAGGGCTGAACAAGAGACAATAGAGGAGAAGATATTGCACCACGGAAGAAAGTGAAGGGAGTGGGTAACCAAAACGAGATGATAGGCAAACGAGAGGAAGAGAGAGTGAATGGATATCAAAATGGGGAATGAAAAACAAGGAAGGATGGGAGAGTAATTATCGGAGGTTGTACAAATCAATGTTCAGGCCATTAGGTCGGAATCCATTCAAGTTGAATATGCACAGTTTTCCTCGATGAATATGGCTTCATCGTGGCAGTGAAGAGCGCCATGGACAGATATGTTTTCATGGGAATGGGAAGTCGAATTGAAACCTGAAAGCCGAAATGAAGGCTAACCTGAAGGATATCCCACATTTTAAGTCCAACAGAACGAAAGTCCTCGACGACAGGGTCCGCGCAATTAGCGTCGGGTCTCACCGATATAGAAGAGTCAATTAAAAGATGGATACGTCGGCATCGCAACGGCCTAGTGCTGTTTCCAGATCTGCACACTCTTCTGAATTCACGGGAGTTAACTTATTCATTAACAGCCTGGGACTGTTGCTCCTGGCATATTATAAATTAAACTAAGTGCACTCTGGGAACTATTGCTTTGATGTAGATCTGAGCGTGTTTAAATCTGAACTCAACAAGTGACACTGAAGTCACTTTCTCTGAAAATCAAATCGGTGGTTTTGACGTCGTTTCTGAAATCTGCAGTTTTACAACGAAGTTGTTAAAACTGAACAATTCCAACCCGCAGTTCAAACGTGGATCTATAAAATATCAACATTACCTCTAAATAATCTTCTATTGCAGTTTAAGAATAAATGACGCCGAGCCTTCGTTCTTTTTGGATTTCTGCAAGTATTTTTTACTTAGCCTAGGATTTTTATTTTACCATATATATGACGAAATTTTAGAATCAATAGTATCAAAAAAGGATTTGGGAATAAAGATTGGAATTGCTTGGAAAAGATATAAAAATTAGGTAAGATATCATTTTAATAGCATTGATTCGACCAATCAATCATATAGACTGTAAGGGCGATTTAGTAAGCGATTGTTTAACCTTGTCTATTAAAGGTAAAAAAAAATGACGTTAAATAAATCCTAACACCTAGATTAGTAAAATAATCCGTAACCATTCTAAATGGTAAACGCCTATAAATTGGAACTTGCATATTTAAAGGGAAAAGTTCACTTTTATTAAGATTCAATTTATAACCAGAAAAGTTACTAAACTGAGCGAGCAAGGATATGACAGCAGGAATGGATTTCTCAAGATTCGAAATATATAATAACAAATCATCTGCAGATAATGATAACTTGTGTATCATATTTCCGCGGGAAATGCCAAATATAGAAGGTGAGTCATGAATACCAATAGCTAATGGTTCCAGGGCAATACCAAATAGCAATGGGCTAAGAGGACAATCTTGCCTAGTGCCCCGAAACAACTGAAAAAAAGGAGATCTTATATTATTGGTAAGTACCGAAGCCGTAGGGGCATAATATATCAATTTAACCCAAGATATAAATAGTGGGCAAAAATTAAATTTCTCAAGCGTACTAAATAAGTATAGCCAGTTAACTCTATCGAACGCTTCCTTGGCATCCAATGAAATAACACATTCTGGAGTTCTAGCTGATGGAGTATAAACAATATTCATTAATCTCCTAATATTAAAGGACGAATGGCGGTTTTTAATAAATCCGGTCTGATCAACCGCAATAATTCAAGCTAATATATTCTCCAATATAGTTGCCACTATTTTTGAAAAAAAAACTTAAAATCTACATTCAATAAGGATATAGGCCTATATGATGCGCATTCAGTGGGACCTTTATCTTTTTTTAGGAAGTAAGGAAATAGAGGCACCATAAAAATATTGTGGTATTCTATCTATAAATAATGTATCCTTAAAGGTACCAAATTTAATATTTTATTATTGGGCAATTAATATTCCATGTTTAATATTTTGGACACAAGATGTGGATATTAACGTCAGTCAACAATGGGTTAATCTTGAATGTAATTCTGTACAAGAATTTTTATTGACTTTCATCTTAGGGACCTCGCTTCCTTTTTTTTTCTAAATTGAATAAACAAATGGTTAATCCAATAATTAAACATACATTTCGAACATAGTTTCAGTTTCGTAAATTTTTGGCCTTGAATAAATTTATTTTATCAAGTCCTATTATATCTAATCTTCTCTTTCAACTCTCTCTCATGGATCAAGCCTTTTTGGTTTGGAAGACAAAGAGTATAATATGTTTTCGTGATTTATATTTAGATAACTGATTCAAGTCTTTTGAAGAGTTATCTAATAAATATAATTTGCCCAGATCACATGCTTTAGATACTTACAGATCAAAGATTTTTTAAAACCGATGTTACCTACTTTTCCGATTTCATATCCAACTGATATCATGGAAAAAAAGGTTTAAACCCTTATCAATAGCGTTTAATAGTAATAATTTACGATATGATTATGAATATACAGACAGATATATTCGATAAAATTAAAAATGAATGGGAGAAATAACTTCAACTTTCCTTAGCTTTAGAGAAATGGGAAAAAAATTCAATTAGTTATCTTTTCTTCTATTTGTGCTAGATATACGTTGATTCGATTTAATGTGGTACATAGGGTTCCTATGTCTTAAGATAAGTTAGACCGTTTTTACTTACATATAAATCCGATTTGTGATAGATATCACTCTGAGGTAGCCTGTCTGACTCATTTGTTTTGGTCTTGTCCTTCGTTGAAAAAATTTTGGAAAGATATTTTTGATAAATTCTCAACAGTTTTGCACATTGATTTACAACCTCAACTTATTACTGCAATTTTAGGCTTACTAATGATTGATCTCCCCTCTGCAGCTCGGCGGATGATTGCATTTGCTACTTTAATGGCTAGAAGATCTATTGTATTGAATTGGAAAGAGATAGATCCTCCTACTACATCTCAATGGTTTTCTCAAACCATATCCTGTTTAAATTTAGAAAAAAAAATGTTAGAAGTGGTACGTTTGATTCCTTGGTTAAATTTGAAGAAACTTGGAGGACTTTTATTCAATGCTTTCACATAAGGTAATTTGACTTTTTCTGATTCCTTTATATTACCCATTAATTTGAGCAGAGGAGCGGAGTTGACGACACTAATATTTTTTGATGTAATAGAACAGCCCAGCTTGTTATTTTTTTAAGTTTAGGTTTAGTTGTGCTTAGTTTAGTCTAGTTTGTTTTTGATTTTTCAATTTGTCTATTTTTCCCCATCTTTTCATTTTTTTCTTGTATCTTGTTTATATCAAGGGTTTGGGAGGTCTATTATATGGTGTTACCTATAGTTTTTACTCATGTGTTAATTGCCAACAATATAATCTCACTCCCTCTGTACTATTATGACCGTTATGCATCTGTTTTTGAAAAAAAAATCAATAAAAAGGAAGAAGAAAAATAAATGACGCAAGCAAGCATTGGTTCACAGGACAGTTCTCTTTCAAGCCCTTCCTTAGTTAGTTCTCCTTCTTCAAATTATCCGAGCGTCATAGCCCTTCAGACTTTATGTCCTCATTCTCAGTGTATTCTCAGTGTAATGTCTTATTCTCTTGTCAAAACTTAAGCTAACTTATGAGGCCTCTAGTGCTAAATTGTGGCAATCATAATGTGGTATAGCGCATAAAAATGCTGAGAAGCACAGCAGGTCAGACAGCATCGAAGGAGAGGAGTAAGTAGTGGACGTTTCGGCCCAAGATCCTGAAAATGAATAAACGACGACTCGTCGATACCTTTCCATAGGTTCTGCCTGACCTGGTGAGTTCCTGCAACATTTCGTGTGTTTCTATTGATTTTAAGAATCTGTGTGCTTCCCCATTTCCTCATCTTCCTACCGGCATTATTTAGACCTTGCCACGAAGTAGACCTTTCCACAGATCACAACATCCAACCAGTTCTACTTGTCCTTAATTCCTGGTCAGTAGTTATTGACAGTTCGTGGCAGTTGTTATTGACATGAATTGGCACATCGGAATCGCTGCAGACTGGGCCTCTGTTTTACTCAGAGAATAGAAAGAAATGCGATCGCTGTCTTGATCATGAAGTTTACAAAGACGTGGGACAACAACTAAACACATGCACACACACAGACACGCATATTTCCTATACGACATGTGGAAAAGTGTGGTTTCGTATCAATGACAGCAGCACAAACGCTTGCCTTATTCAGAGCAGTTGATGTACACAAAAGTCACTCTGTTTGGCTACATTCGCAACATTCCTATATTTTTAGAACACTAAATTGGAAAGTCATTAAGACAAGGCGTTTAGGAAATGACTTTTTTAGATTAATTTTCAAATGTAGGTTTAGATGGGCTCACAATTCCATCTTGCGAAGGACTTAATGTACCATACAAAAAAAAAGAGAAATGCAGCCAGGTGGTTAAGAGTTTGTGTTAACCGCAGCATTCCGGTTTATTCCTATATTTCCCCACATGAAGCACCTGTGCTAGGATGATTAAAGCCGTGCAAAACTGATAAACATCAGTCCATGTACAATCCCTGCAACACGCACCTGTCCCTCAACAAAATGAAATTATACATTTAAATACGATTTTCACACAACAAATGATCTCTGATTTTAACATCTTGAATATGACCACCTTGAATAATGCAGCCTAAAACCGAAGGAGGAATATTCAGATTTGAAGGTGTAGCCGTCCAATGAAAGAATTGTATGGTTTGACATTTCGGAGAAGAAACCTTGTGCATTACAGTTACATTCGAAGTTATAATGATTCTGCTTCCTTTGGTAATTCAATCAACACGTGGCCCAGTGAATGCAGAAATAATTTTGCTGGCATCACTCTTCCACCAGTTAATTAATTCCACTTCAAAATACTATGTTGGTACAATTTGGTTTACTAGTATTGATGCGCAAAACAAACATCACACTATTCCCAACACATTCCTTCAAACGTAGACAACAAAGAACCAACAAATCGTTGTTGACGATTCCAGTACAGGGATCAAATAAACGTGACGGGGGCATAACAAAAGTGAATGCAAACTGTTTATTATAGGGTCTCGGCCCGAAACGTCGAAAGTGCTTCTCCCTACAGATGCTGCCTAGCCTGCTGTGTTCTACCAGCATTTTGTGTGTGTTGCTCTTTATTATATCCTAGGATTAAATTGCACTGACTGTGAGGAGGGGGCGATAGGTGTTGAGACTGTCACTTTTTGATGCAGGCAACGCGATTTTATATAGTTCATGTAAAGGAAAATGTAGAACGTCGGGATGGATTTAAAAGCATTCAAATATATTTGCATTACACTTCATGAACTCTAATGCAGAGGAAAACGTCGATGACGTTGAGCCAGGTTCAGGTAGAATATCAGCAAAAATCTGGATCTACAGGCTCAATGGACCTTTTCTTTGGGTATGATAATTCATGCACACTGCGCTGTGTAATGCATTGCTGCATCACGTGTCAATAAGACATAAGGGAAAGGCAGAATACGCTAATAATTAGGACTTACATTTGCTCTTCTACTATGCTGTTACATTTAGTCTGTTCTGAAACAAGTTTTCCAAAAAATACATAGCAGAATTCATCTCGCAACTCCATAAAATTTTCGGAATTTCTTTAATGTGCAGATACCTTACCACGAATACTGTCACATTCAGTTTTTTTATATATTAAAAAAATCTCCATAAACAACGAAGTAGAACCCAATGCGCGACTTGATATGGATTCTCAGAATGCTTTTCAATGTGATGCTCGGTATTGAAGTACGAGATCTGGATCCATGCACAAAATTACCTTCGATTTTTGATGCACAGCTTTATAGAGTGCATTCAATGACTGGTCGTAGACTTCGCTGCATGCCGAAACAACACCAATTCCGGTCGCTGGGATTACAGTTAAGGGGAATTTTATTTTGACCACATACAGTAATTCATCGCGCGTAAGTAAAAATAAACAAATACAGAAGCGAGATATTTCCTTAAAGACAACGCTTACCACGATTCACAATCATGAATATATTTAATGTTTCACCAAAAAGTCAATCATGACCTTACCCGATCATTCTAGTTTAGCATTGAGCCTGAGACGTCGGTGCGCTGCGTGGTTTCAAAAAGAGAAATTCACTCTTAGCTGATTCTGGAGACAGACACACAGAGTAATGGTGTGAATCTGTCACGCGGACTAAACGACCAGTTCCAGGATAGCGTAAAGTTTCCTGCATCGCAGGTGTTCTATTAAACGTATAGTTTGAATCTGCACAAGTGGAAGTATTATAGTCTTGGAAGGTGCTCGTATTTTGCTTGCATTTCAAGCCAATTAGTAGAAGGATAAGCCCAAGAAAGAGAACGGAAGTGCAACTGAAAATGATTATAAGATAAATATTTAAATCAGTGAATTGTTCAGAACTGCTCCTTAAGTTACCGGCCTCAGTCACTGTTTCAGTGATATTCTCTAAAACTGTAATATGAATTGTAACCGTGCTGGAGAGAATTGGCTGTCCATTGTCCATAACCAAGATGAGAAGCGAATGCGAAGTAGCATCTAACTCCAGAATTTTGCGCATTGTTCTAATTTCACCTGAATCTTTTGCAATGTTAAACAAACTGGGATCGGTAGCTTTTCTCATTTGATAAGACAGCCGTGCGTTTTGCCCAGAATCCGCATCAGTTGCTATTATTTTGGTGACCAAGTAGCCAATGCCCACTGCTCGGGGCACAAATTCCACTGTTGATGATGCAGGCTGTGCCGAAGGTGAAACAATTACCGGTGAGTTGTCATTTTGATCCAGGATGATAATATTCACTGTAGCGGTGCTGTTTAGCGGTGGCACACCAGCATCACAGGCTTCAACAAAGGTGCGGAAGGTTTTCAGTTGCTCATAGTCAAAAGAGCGCAGCGTGTAAATTGTACCATTCATAGAGTTAATACTGAGGTAATTGGTTACTAAAAAATCTTGATTAATTTTCCCGAGAAAGGAATAAGATACATAAGAATTCTGGCCCATATCAAGATCACTTGCAGTCACTGCGAAAAGAGAAGTGCCCGGGGAGTTATTCTCCGTTACATATATGTTGTACGATGATTGAGAAAACCGTGGTGCGTTATCATTCACATCTGAAATTACAATATTGATGGTTTTATTTGTGGACAGTGAGGGTGTTCCTAAGTCTCGAAATGTTATAGCTATGTTATATTCATCGACAGCTTCACGGTCCAAAGGTCCATTGGTAATTAACTCGTAATGATTACTTGATGACTTTCGAAGTGTGAAGGGGACGTTCGTTGGAGTGTCACAGTGAAAGCGTCCATTTTCTCCAGAATCGCGGTCAATTACGTTGATAAGCGTTATCAAAGTTCCAAGTGGAGCATTTTCCACAATTTTGTTGGTAATTGATCCAACTTTTACCTCGGGTGCGTTGTCGTTTACATCAGTTACTTTGATTATCACCGTGGTGCGTCCTCCCATTGCAGGTGATCCATGGTCCAAAGCTTGGACATTCAGGGTATAACTGTTCACTCCTTCAAAATCTAGCTCTCCTTCTACCCGAATCTCCCCAGTATGAGGTTCCAAACTGAACAACCCACGAATTTTCGGAGAAGTTAACTTACTAAAAGAATATGTTAGCTCAGAATTCAAGCCTTCGTCCAAATCAGTTGCTTTGACTGCCAGCACCAATGTACCTTGGGGGGCATTTTCCTTTATGTTTCCCTTATAAACTTCACGATCAAATACTGGTGGGTTATCGTTGAAGTCCACCACTGTAATGAGGATTTGAGTTGTACCGGATTTGTTTGGTATCCCACCATCAATCGCAGTAAGGATCAGCTGAAAAGCTGACTTCAGCTCTCTGTCTAATGGTTTTTGTAACTGTAACTCGGCATTTACAACTCCATACTCACTTCGCTGCGATTTTATGCTGAAATATTCATTGGAACTGATTGTGTACGAAACAACTGTATTTAATCCAACATCCGGATCTTCTGCGCTCTCTAGCGGGAATTGTGCTCCGGGTGTAACCGCTTCTGACATCTGCAAGGCAATGATGCTGTCCCGGAATACGGGAGCATTATCATTTATATCAATAATCTCCACATCCCCGCGGTACACCGCCAAAGGATTTTCTAGTATTATTTCAAAAGTAATAGTGCACACACTTACTGTCCCACAAAGAAGCTCCCTGTCCATTCTTTCACGAATGGACAAAATCCCATTATCTAAATTTACCTTCATGTACTGTCCGCCATTATCAGAGGTTAGCCGAGCTTTTCGAGCCTTTAGTTGTGGTATATTTAAAATCAAATCTTCAGCGATATTTCCAACAAAATCCCCTATCTCCATTTCCTCGGGAATGGTATAGCGAATCTGTCCATAAATCCGACCTGTTATACATCCCAGAATCATGAAAGCAATCTTCCGGAACGCAATGACATTATCGAGCACCGAATTCGCCATTGTTTTTTATTCAATTGTCTTCCAAATCTCGGCTTCTGGTAATTTAAAACGGAAAATTCGTCTTACCACTAAATGCTACAGTTGCAACAATATAACAATCTAATGCGTAAAGTCAACACGTTTGTCTTTCTTGTCTTGCATCCACAGTGCTACGCGTACTACTCGTTTTCTCGTCGATTCTGATCTTTATTTGTGGTATATGGGAGGGCTGATGGATCCACATCTGCGTTTAAGCTTGTTATTGGTTCACAGCGACACAACCGGTCCTTTTCAACAACTACATCAACGTTTCTTAAAGCATAACTGGCCTCATGTGTATTTAATAGTGTACAACTATAAATCGTCTTCTGATAAATAATCTATTCGATTTATTTTGGGAGTGATGTCCTCGAAGGTAGTGCTTCACTTTATATCAAATACCAGTTATAGACAAAATGCTTCACTTCCACTGCACTATCAACAAAATTTGAGACCATATGTTTGATCCAGTTCAAGCAACCACCAGTCGATCCCATTTGGACATCTCCACCTTTTAATAGCAATATTAATGAACACTTAATAATACTTAATGAATACCCAATGAACAAAAGAGATGCCAGGACTGCACAAACTGTCTTTTTTTGGTGAGAACAGAAGAAAAAATGACGTATCTGTACCTAATAAAGGTATGTTTAGAAATATGGTTAATAAAATATATTTTTTCCCTTTTTGTCATCTTGCATTCCACAACGGCATATAATCATTTTAAAAGTCATACAGTTATGCAGCACAGTAAAAGGCTAAATCTATCAATGCTAACCAAGAAGCTCGTCACATTTGTCCAGGATTTGGGTCAAATCCCATAAAATATTTCCAATCATTACAAGTTCAAGTTAACACTTCTGCTGGTAGCTTATTCCAAATGTGGACCACAAACGAGTATATGCTGCTTTTGGATTGTAAATTCCATACCCCCGACTACCACCTTAAACACATCCCCTCCAGTGCTGGATTCCGGCTTGAACACGGCTAAATCACTTAATATGATGGCTTCTTAATATGTTATTCAACATTCTCAAGTACACTGCTGTTCACTGTGAAATGCCTACCATGACTGTTCTACACAAACTGCAGCAGAACACGATAGTGTAGCGGCTGGGGTAAAACTTTAAGTGCTAGCGATGGAAAAATCAGGGTTCAATTCCCGCATCTACCTGTACGGAATACACATTATGCTGAAGGCAGCAACTATTGATAGGAATGAAAATTCGAGGTTTTAGGCCCAGACCTTCCAGCAGGGGGAAGAGGTAGAAGGCAGAATGAGACGGCGTGGGACGAGAAGTACCACAGGTTGTCAAGTGAGAGGTAAATCTTGGTGATGGGGAATGTCTGTGGGTTGGGGAAGGGAGTGAAGTGTGAAGCTGGGAGGCGATAGTTGGAAAAAATAGAGGGCTAAAGGATGAAGGAATCTTATCGGAAATGAGAGAGGTGGTAAGACAGTAGCCGAAATAGAAAACAGAGGAAGTACAAGAATTACAACTACAGATGTTAATGCCGTCATGTTTGCGGCTACCCAAACGCATTTATGAGGCGTTGTTCGGCCAAACTGAGCGTGGTTAGATCGTGTGTCAGTTGTTAGTAAATTGTCCTATGACTGTGTGGGTTTTCCTCCAAGTGCTCAGTTTCTTTCCGCATGCATACTGTTTATTACAAATTACTATAAATCGCACTTAGCACATTTAGACGGAAACTCATCATGTGAACGGTGTAAGTAACAAAGACAATTCAGTCAATAAAAAATCAGTCATTGAAAAATTATGTTGTTCATGCTGGAAACCTGGCGACATCTGCACATTGCAAGCCATGAGGCAAACGGCACGTTTCACTCCATGTTTCGATATTGATGTTTTAAAAAAACATCTTTTCTTTTCTATCATTAATCTCGACTAAAGCATTTTAAATGAATTCAATTTGCCTTTTCTCGGCCCATTTAACCAGCTGATCAACAACCCACTATAGTAAGAAACATTGAAAGATAGAAATACAGAAAAACTACAGCGTAGTTCGGGCCCTTCGGCCCACAAGGCTGTGCCGAACATGTCCTTACCTTAGAACTACCTAGGCGTATACATAGCCCTCTATTTCGTAAACTCCATGTACATATCCAGGAGTCTTTTAAAAGACCCTATCGTTTCGAACTCTACCACCGCCGCCGGAGGCTCATTCCATGCACTCACCACTCTCTGCGCAAAAAAAACCTACCCCTGACACCTACTTCCAAGCACCTTAAAACGATGCCCTCTCGTGCTAACCATTTCAGCCCTCGGAAAAATCCTCTGACTATCCACACGATCGATGCCACTCATTATTTTGTACACCTCTATCAGGTCACCTCTCATCCTCCATCACTCCAAGGAGAAAAGGCCGAGTTTTCTCAGCCTATTCTCATAAGGCATGCTCCCCATTCCAGGCAAAATCCTTGTAAATATCCATGCACCATTTCTATAGTTTCCACTTCCTTCCTGTAGTGTGGTGACCAGAATTGAGCACAGTACTCCAAATGAGGTCTGACCAGATTCCTATACAGCTGCAACATTGCTTGTCGGCTTCTAAACTCATCCCACAGTTGATGAAGGCCAATGCACTGTATGCCTTCTTAACCAGAGTCAACCTGCGTATAGCATTGAGTGCCCTATAGACTCGGACCCCAAGATCCCTCTGATCCACCACACGGCCAAGAGTCTTACCACGAATGCATTTTTGACCTATCAAATTGACCCACCTCACACTTATATGGTTTGAACTCCATCTGCCACTTCTCAGCCCAGTTTTATATCCTATCAATGTCCCGTTATATCCTCTGACAGTCCTCCACGCTATCCACAACACACCCAACGTTTGTGTCATCAGCAAATTTACTAACCAATCCCTTCACTTTATCATCCAGGTCATTTATGAAAATCGCGAAGAGTAGGGGTCCCAAAACAGATTCCTGGTGCACACCACTGGCAAACCGGCTTCCCTGTAGAATATGACCTGTCTACAAACACACTTTGCCTTCTGTGGGCAAACCAGTTCTGGATCAACAAAGCAATATCCCCTTGGATCCCATGCCTCCTGACTTTCTCAATAAGCCTTGGATGGGGTATCAAATGCTATGCCGAAATCCATATGCCTGACATCTGTGGTTCCAACTTCATAAGTGTGTTCAGTCACATCCTCAAAAAATTCAATGAGGCTCGTAAGGCATGACCTGCCTTTGACAAAGCCATGCTGACTATTCCTAATCATATTATGCCTCTCCAAATGTTCGTAAATCCTGCCTCTCTGCATCTTCTCCACCAACTTACCAAGCACTGAAATAACACTCACTGGTCTATAATTTCCTGGCCTATCTCTACTTCCTTTCTTGACTAACGGACAACATCCACAAACTTCCAATCCTCGGGAACCTCTCCTGTCCTTATTGATGATGCAAAGAGCATTGCCATAGGCTCAGCAATCTCTTCCCTCGCTTCCCACAGTAGCACGGGGTACGTCCTGTCCGGTCTCGGTGACTTATCCAACTTGATGATTTCAAAGAGCTCCAGCACTTCCCTTTCCTTAATATTTAAATGCTCAAGCTTTTCAGTCCGCTGCAAATCATTCCTACAATCGCCAAGATCTTTTTCCGTAGTGAATACGGAAGCAAAGCATCCATTAAGTACCTCTGCTATCTCCTGAAAGTTCCACAGTCACTCCTCCACGGTTACACTTGATTGGTGCTATTCTCTTATGTTTTATCCTCTTTCTCTTCACATGCTTCTAGAATGCCTTGCGGTATTCCTTAATCCAGTTCGCCAAGGCCTTCTCATCGCCCCGTCTGACTCTTCTAACTTCATTATTAAGCTCCACCCTGCTGACAATATAACCTTCTAGATCTCTATCATTACCCAGTTTTTAGAACCTTTCGTAAGCTCTTCTTCTTGGCTAGATTTACAACAGACTTTGTTCTCTACAGTTCCGCTTCCCTAGCATCCTTTCCCTGTCTCATTGGAACGTACCTATGCAAAAACCAATACACAACTCCCCTGAACATTTGCCACATTACTTCCGTACGTTTCTCTGAGAACAGCTGTTTCCAAATCATACTTCATAGTTCCTGCCTGATCGCCTCATATTTCCCCTTACTCCATATTTCCCGCCTGATTGCTCATATATCCCCTTACGCTTTCCAACTTGTCTGTTCCCATCCCTCTCCAATGCTATGGTAAAGGCGATAGAATTGCGATCACTATTTCCATAATGCTCTCCCACTGACGGACCTGACACCTGACCAGATTCATTTTCCAATACCAGATCAAGTGCAGCCTCTCTTCTTGTAGGCTTATCTACATATTCTGTCAAGAAACCTTCTTCAGCTCACCTAAAAAACTCAACCCCATCTAAACCCTTACTCTAGAGACATGCCAATCGATATTTGGGAAAATAAAATTTCCCACCATGACAACCCTGTTATTATTACACCTTTCCAGAATTTGTCTCCCTATATGCTCCTAGATGTCACTATTACTATTGGGTGGTCTAAAAAAATCATCCAGTGGAGTTATTGATCCCTTCCAATTCCTAACTTCTCCACACAGAGACTCCGTACACAACTCTTCCATGACTTCCTCCATTTCTGCAGCCGTGGCACTATCCCTGATGAACAGAGCCAATCCTCACCTCTTTTGCCTCCCTCCCTGTCATTTCTGAAACATCTGAAGCCTGGAACTTGATGTAGCCACTCCTGCCCCTGCACCATGCAAGTCTCTGTAATGGCCACAACATCATAGATCCAAGTGTTGATCCATGCTCTAAGCTCATCCGCTTTGTTCATAACATTCCTCGGATTAAAACAGACACATCTCAAACCTTTGATCTGAGCGCGTATTTTCGCAATCACCTGCCTATCCTCCCTTTCGCACTGCCTTCAAACTCTCTCTTATTTGTGAGCCGTCCTGCTCTTCCCCAGGCTCTTCAGTTCGATTCCCACTACCCTCTCCCCGGAATTCTAGTTTAAACCTTTCCCAATTGCCTTAGCAAACATCCCCGCCAGGATATTTGTCCCTCCGTCCTTATTCTACAAGTCACACCTGCCCCAAAAGAGGTCGTAATAATCCATAAATCTGAAACCCTGCTCCCTGCTCAAATCCCTCAGCCACGCATTTATCCTCCACCTCATTCTATTCCTATCCTCACTGTCACGTGGTACAGACGGTAATCCCAAGATTACACGTACAAAAGCTGGATGAACTCAGCAGGTCGGGCAGCATCCGTTGAAATGAACAGTCAACGTTTCGGGCAGATACCCTTCGTCTGGACTGAAAAAGAAGGGTCAGGGGCACTATAAAGAAGGTGTGGCGAGGGTGGAAATTGCCAGGTGAAAAGCCAATCAGAGGAAAGATCACGGGATGAGAGGAGGGAGAGGGAGGGAATAGGCAGGAGAGGTGAAGAAGGAATATAAGGGGAAAGCACTAGGGGTAGTAGAAGAAGACAGAATCATGAGAGAGGTGATAGGCAGCTGCAGGAGGAGACAGAGTGAAAGTGGGATGGTGGAAGGGAGAGGGAGGGAATTACCGGAAGTTGGAGAATTCAATGTTAATGCTAAGGGGTTGGAGATAAACCAGACGGTATATGAACTGTTGCTCCTCCAAACTGAGTTTGGCCTCATCATGGCAGTAGAGGAGGCCATGTATGGACATATCCGAATGGGAATGTGAAGCAGAGTTGACGTGGGTGGCAACCAATCTGCGTCGGGTCTCGCCGATGTAGAGGAGGCCGCACCAGGAGCACCGGATGCAATAGATTACCCCAACGGACTCACAAGTGAAGTGTTGCCTCATCTGGAAGGACTGTCCCTACACCTCCTCTCTTACCATTATTACACCTGTCCCTACACCTCCTCTCTTACCACCATTACACATGTCCCTACACCTCCTCTCTTACCACCATTCAGTGCCCCAAACAGTCCTTCCTGGTGAGGCAACACTTCAATTGTGAGTCTGTTTGGGCAATCTATTGCATTGGAAGCTCCGGGTGCGGCTTCCTCTACATCGGCGAGACCCGACGCAGATTGGGGTTCCGCTTCGTCGAGCACCTCCATTCCGTCCGCCACAACAGACAGGACCTCTCGGTTGCCACCAACTTCAACTCTGCCTCACATTCCCATTCGGATATGTCCATACATGGCCTCCTCTACTGCCATGATGGGGCAAAACTCAGGTTGGAGGAGTAACACCTCATATACCTTCTGGGTAGTCTTCAGCCCCTTGGTATGAACATCAAATTCTCCAACTTCCGGTAATTCCCTCCTTCTCCCTTCCACCATCCCACTTTCATTCTGCCTCCTCTTCTAGCTGCCTATCACTTCTCTCATGATTCTGCCTTCTTCTACTACCCATAGTGCTTTCCCCTTATACTCCTTCTTCACCTGTCCTGCCTATCCCCTTCCTGCTTCCACTCCCCCACCCCTTGAACTTTCCCCTGATTGGTTTTTCACCTGGCACCTTCCGCCCTCCCCCACCCTCTTTATAGGGCCCCTGCCCCCTGCTTCTTCAGTCCTGACGAAGGGTATAGGCCCGAAACATTGACTGCTCGTTTCAGCGGATGCTGCCCGACCTGTTGAGTTCATCCAGCTTCTGTAGGTGTTGCTTTGACCACAGTATCTGCAGTGTGTTTTGTGTTTACTAATCCCAAGATTACTATCTTTGAGGTCCTGCTTCTCTCCTTCATTCCTAACTCCCTCTAGTTTGTTTTCACGACCTCCTCCCTTTTCCTATATATGTCTTTGGTACCAATATGTACCACAACCTCTAGCTGTTCTTCTTCCCAATTCAAGATATCGTGGACGCGATCAGAAACATCCCGGATTCTGGCACCTGGGTGGCAAACTACCATCCACGTTTCCTTTCCGCGTCCAGAGAGTCGCCTATCTGACTCCCTAACGACAGAATCCTCTATCACTGCTGCCTTCTTCATCATTACCTTACCCTTCTGAGCCATAGAGCCAAACTTTGTACCAGAGTCACGGCAACTGCTGCTTCTCCCAGGTAGGCTGTCTCCACTAACAGTACTCAATAGAACTACTTATTGTTAAAGGAGCAGCTATTGGGGTACTCTCCAGCATCTGCCTCTTGCCCTTCACTCGCCTGACTGTTACCCGCTTATCTGTTTCCCCAGGCCCCGGAGTAACTACCTGTCTATAGTTCCTCGCTATCACCTCCACACTCTCCCTGTCTAGACGAAGATCATCGACCAGCATCTCCAGTTCCCTAACTTCGTTCCTAAGGAGCTGCAGTTCGACGCACCTGAAGCAGGGGTGGCCATTCGGGAGGCTGGGAGTCTGCAGGACCTCCCACATTTCACACTAAGCACAGAAAACCGGCCACGCACACATACGTTCCGTCTGCAATCTACACAGTTAATCTACCTCGCCTCGACCCTTTATCACCGAAGCACCGTTAATCCAAAGCCTTCCTACATCTTTCTCCTTGTACTCCGTCGCCCGTTCCACCTGCGCCCGCTGTATAAAGATAGTTATCCAAGACATTGCATGCATTGGCGTCCTCGACTGACTTACTAACGCACCTCGTACATTTTCTAACAAGACATTGATATAAAGGACAATCTGCAATGGACCTTACATTAACCCTGGAGAGGCATCACCTATCATGAACCTCCACTTCCGAAAACAATCTACTTACCACTATGAAGCTGACTGTATTCCGGTTTCCACTCCTTCCTTGTCACAATGTAAGATGTCGGCCTGAAACATCAACTATTTACATAAGCATCAGCCTCTATGGATGCTGCGTGATTCAATGAAATCATTTAGCAGTGTGTGTGTGTGTGTGTGTGTGTGTGTGTGTGTGTGTGTGTGTGTGTGTGTGTGTGTGTGTGTGTGTGTGTGTGTGTGTGTGTGTGTGTGTGTGTGTCTGTGTGTGTGTGTGTGTGTGTGTGTGTGTGTGTGTGTGTGTGTGTTTGTGTCCCGTCCAATTAGCTAGCTCTCCTATATCTATATCTCATCCAGCCTAACATTCCTTGGCAGTGAAACATGCATAACTTTATCAAAGGCCCCAATGGCCCCAATGAAGTGTATATTGACCAGCACTACCACCCAGCCCTCAACAGCCATCATGCTTCCTTTATTTCTAAAGACCTCAAATAAAATTCTGAAACAGAATACACCACTCTCAAAGCTGGGACGAATATTCCAAATCAACAACTGTTTTTTTTTTAATGCTCGTGTATCTTACTCCTCAGGGGTATATTCGCTATCAACTTTCTCCAGTATTATATCTTCCACAAATATTAGGCTTAAAAGTCTAAGATTCCCCAGGCTGCATCTCTGGGGATGCATAACGAAGATGCATACCTCACAGTCAGGGCTCCAGCAAAGTATTGTCTAGCTTTTCACAGATTTCATGGGTATGCCAGTCAGTGTATTGATATTTATCAAACCTTCACACACAAAATGCTGGTGGAACGCAGCAGGCCAGGACTGACGAAGGGTCTTGGCCCGAAACGTCGACAATGCTTCTCCCTATAGATGCTGCCTGGCCTGCTGCGTTCCACCAGAATTTTGTGTGTGTTGCTTAAATTTCCAGCATCTGCAGATTTCCTCGTGTTTGTTTATCAAACATTGTTCATTTTAAGATGCCCAGCAGCTGTTCTGCTCGGAAATGGATAAACTCCATCAACACTCTCAGGATCGTGCTTTACGTTTATTCTCCACGATGAAATATCTCATATTCTATAGCTCAGTTCCATGCATATGCTGGATGTCCATTTTGCTCTGTGATGAGTAAACCAGGCTGTGATAGGGTCCAGAATTGATCCCCCTGTGAACTATGCTGCTAACAAGAGAGAGAGAGAGAGAGAAGGATAGGGAGAGGCATCCTGCTGCAGATGAAAGAGAGAGTCATGATTTGGTATTATGTCTTCTTCGCTAATTGTTTACCTTGCTTCAAGGACACTTTTGCCTGCTCTTAAGATTCTTGCTGAGACAGCAAGGCGGGACCAAGTGATGGACGGCCGGGGCCCTGCAAGTGATGATAAAAAGCAGGTCTGCTGAGACACAAGCAGACACATCACAGAACACTGAAAGAGCATTGTGCACCCACGTGAAGGTGGGGGATTGGAGGATAGATTCGGAGGAATCGATCAGAAGCTCACAGTGTGTGAAGGCTGACCGGTGGGGGCTTCTGTGTGTGTCCACCTTTGCCTGGGTGACAGGCCTACCACTGAAGAAAGGTCGTGCCTGGTACGGGGTCACAGTCGGTGACCATAACAGGACAGGAAGACAACGGAAGGTTCAAAGGCAACGGCATCACCTCTCGCTCGCTCTCTCTCTCTCCCTCTGTCTCTCTCTCCAACGTTGCACCAGAACTACCTCGACCTAAACTGAACTGAACTGAACTCTTCACCATCGTAAGACTATCCATTTAGCCCTAGACTTTGAAAGAGCTTGATTTTGATTCCTATTTCCACACTTCTGTATATAACATTGCTAACATGTTTTATATATATTTGCCTTTTATAGTACTGTATTACTTAGTTTACTAATAAACACTATTAGTTACAGTAATACCAGACTCCAACGTGCATTCCATTTCTGCTGTTTCGGTAACCCGGTCACGGATTACGTGCCAAATTGGGGCTTTAGTCCGGGATATTGAACGACAAATTGGGGGGCTGTTGAATTGATTGGGGTAAATTCCGTTATCTGAATTGGTTGTGTGGAAAAACAAACAGCAGAAATGGAGTTAATGGTAATAGGCTTAAGGAGCTGGTGATACCTTTTAGTATCTGCCAAGAAATTGAGTTAGTACCGCATTTTGGTACAACTGAGGCAGACCGGTATTTCCTACATTTGAAACGGTGGCACAGACTCGACAATGGCCGAGGGATAAGTGGGCTATCATGTTACCATATGTATTGAAAGGGAAGGCTCATAGGGCGTATTCTGCCCTGACCTTTGTACAGTCAAGGAGTTATGATACAGTGAAAGATGCAGTGCTTAAAGTCTAAGCGGGTAGACAAAAGTTCAGAGACTTAAAGAAGTCCAGGAGCAAGAGCTACCAGAGGGGTAGTAGGGATGGTCGAGAGAGCCCGCCGGTTAAGTCAGAGAGTAAGCCGGAGACTAGTGGAAAGTGTAAGGAGGATGAGAAGCAGTCTGGAAGGAAGTTTCCCATTTTTACGTGTTATAATTGTGGGAAAGCTGGTCACATAGAGTCTAAGTTTTTGCTTCCAAAAGAGAGAAAGGAAAAGGAAAGGTGACAACCCCGACTGCCTGTATTAAGGCGGCTAAAATGCCGCTAAAGGAGGAGGAGTCAAGCCGTGTTGTGGAAGGATGTGAGCAATTTCTTTCGACCGGGTTGGTATCTGTGAAGAAGGGGTCAACCCCAGTTCCAGTGAGAATCTGGAGAGGCACTGCGGCTTTTCAGTCCTTAATCCTAAGCAGTGTGTTGGAATTCAGTGCTCAGACAGAGACTGGTGACGTGGTGATAGAAGGGGTTAGAAAAAGGACCGAGACAGCACCGTAGCATAAAATCGTTTTGAAATGTGACTTCGTGTCCGGACCAGTCACGATAGGGGTGCGGTCTGCACTCCCGATACGTGATGTGGATGTCTTACTCAGGAATGACCTGACCGGGGGAGGGGGGGGGGGTGGGGTGGGGGATGTGTTCCAACAGTTCAGCTCACGAGTAAGTCTGTAAGTGCTGAGGACCCGCCCATAGATTCGGAAGTTTATCCCGCCTGCGCAGTAACCAGAAGCATGGCGAAAAAGGCTGCTGAAACAAACCCTAATGTAGCTGAGACAAACCTTGATTTAGCTGAGACGTTTCTACCGTCCCTGTATCAGCAGGGGTTAGAGGATAACGAAGCTGAGGAGAGTAAGGGAGAAGAGGCGGATTTACCATTATCGAGGAAAGAAATTGTGAGGGAACAGAGAAAAGAGAAGGAACGTGGCTTTGAAGGAGACAACTCTTTCTGAGGAGGGAATGAAAAAGGAACCAGTGGGATGCTACATTAAAGATGGAGTATTAATAAGAAAGTGGAGTCCGTCTACTGTGATCGCAGATGAGGATTGGGCGATTGTACACCAGGTAGTAGTTCCGAAGGTTTATCGGGACGAAATTTTGAACCTGGCCTACAAGTTGCCGCTCTTGCTGTTCGCACTGAGGGACACGGTTCAGGGGTCGTTGGGGTTCCGCCCGTTCGAGCTCGTTTTCGGTCATAGGCCCAATGGACCTCTGACCTTACTTAGAGAGAAATGGTCTAACCCGACAGTGCATGTCAATGTGATTGTCTATGTTTTAAAATTCCGTGAGAGGCTTGATAAGATATGCGACCTTGCAAAAAGAAACCTACAAGACTCCCAAGTCAAAATGAAGCAGTGATATGATAAACGAGCATGAGAACACGTGTTTCAGGTTGGTGATAAGGTCCTGGTTTTATTTCCCTTTGTGACTAACCCCCTACAGGCGTGTTTCAATGGTCCATACAAGGTAATCAAGAAGATAGACTCTTTGAACTATGTTATTGAAACCCCTGATCGGTGCAAGCCAAATCAGTTGCTGTAGAAAAGAACATCTGTTGATAATCTACACGTCTAATCACGAAGTGTGTTGTCCTACTGAATCAGATGTCCACGAGGAGTCTAACATACCGCATGGCACTGAAGCTGCACTGCCTCGGCTAGGAAGGCTTCATAACGAGTAGTCTAATCTGTCCAACGCATCAATGGAACCAACCTCACTACAGGAAGGATGTGGAAACCATAAAAAGGGTGCAAACGAGATTTACAAGGATGTTGCCTGGATTAGGGAGTATGCCATACGAAAGCAGGTTGAGTGAACCTGGTCTTTTCTCCTTGGAGCGACGGAGGATGAGAGGAGACCTGATAGAGTTGTATAAGTTGATGCGAGGCATTGATCGTGTGGATAGTCAGAGGCTTTTTCCCAGGGCTGTAATGGTTGCCACAAGGGGGCACATGTTTATGGTGCTTGGGAGTAGGCACAGAGGAGATGTCAATGGTAGGTTTTTTTTTACCGCAGAGAGTGGTGAGTGCATGGAATGGGCTGCAACCAACGGTGGTGGAGGCAGATACAATAGGGTCTTTGAAGAGAATTTTGGATAGGTACATGGAGCTTAGAAAAATAGAGGGCTATGTGTAACCCTAGTAATTTCTAAAGTAGGGACATTTTTGGCACAACTTTGCCGGTCGAAGGGCCTGTATGGTGCTGTAGATTTTCTGAGTTTCTATACATATATTTTATCATTGTGTTCTTTATTTTCGTGTGTTTTTATATGTTGTATCGGATCCGGAGTAACAATTATTGCGTTCTCCTTTACTCATGTGTACGGGAACTTATATTAAGCATTTTTGAATCTTGAAAGGTAATCTTGAAGTTGCTGTCAGTGCCCAGTTTATTTGGTGCAGGTTGTACCTAATAAACTGGCTACAGAGTGTATATGTGTTCACACACGATTTATATCTTAAGTATTTATAAACAGATATGCGCGCGTACCGCTTCCCCCACCCCCACAAAACTCTCACACATACTAAAGCAAATAGGTCATCCTCAACGTGACTTGACAATCTTCAGCCGCGGTGTAACGGCTAAGGAACGACTTAGTGCCATAAGAGTAGGGAAATAAATCGCTGCGGTGCATATTGCTTCCAGAAATGTTTAAAAAATTGATAGCTGTTGGGGTTTCAATATTTTATGCTCACTGAAACTCATTCCTCGAGACACGAGGTAAATTGAGAAATCCTGCAGGTTTATACGACCGTTAATGAACTTCACGCCTTGATAGCATAGTCAGCGCAAAAAAAAAAAAAAATCCGTTCTCTATGCTCTAAACAGCTTCACTATCCCCATTAACTTCCAATTTCATTTGATGCAAGGCGCTTCATGAGCTTGACTGTGCAATGACCGGTTCTTCTGATTTATTTAGAGTAGTATCTATCTACTGTCCGTAATGCCGCAGGTGTTTCGGGCAGCACTAACAGTCCTCCAACTCTGGCGATGTTCTAGGTTTCCTTCGTTGTGTCAGTAGCTCGGTTTTCACTACTGTCAATCATGCAAGCACGGTTGGAGACTCAGGAATACCGTCGCACTCAGGTGAAGAAGGATCCTTAATTGTTGCAGTAGCAATTTTGGTTTATCGGTCAGGGTAGTTAGCACTGTGCTGAAACCCCGAAACTGGAGGACCAGTGGATTACTTTTACTCTTTCCTTTACCCTTTCATCTGTTTAACATGGGTGATCCTGCCAAGAGCCAAAACATAAAGCCCTGACTTCAGCCGACGTAGCGTTCCGGGTCATTGAGGTACAGAAGCCTCCAGACTACAGGAGGGTTGTGTTCCTCTTGGAGGTGAGCATTGCAGTTTGTCACAAAAATAACGTTTCGAGTTGTGCAGATGTCACCAGATGTCCTACTCACTGCCGTCACGATGGATAACTAGGTAAATGCATAATACGAGTAGAAGGTAGCATGAAAGCGTACCAGGCTAACTTGCGTTCGCGATTCATTTCTGCGAAGGCTCCCTGTTGCCACAAATCCCCACAAAAAAAACGCTGGAGGCAGCTTGCGGTCGTTTTCTACGCGGCTTTCGAAGTCTGCGTTTATCCACTCCTGTATCATATGCGTAAGAATAGCTAAAGCCATATAAAATTGGTAAAACGGAAGGTTCCGCGAAATCACTGTCATACAGGCACTGTAATTACAGTAACATGCACGAACTTGCTCATAAGTATTTAAGTTTGCTTTTAAAGTTTCGAATGTGACCACCTTCAGTAATGCGGTATAGATTCGAGATTCACCAGATTAAGATTTGAGACAGCAATTACCCAGCCCCAAGAATGAAAAGTACGGTTTGAACACTTCCGATGAGAAAATTAAAATAGCACGTAAAATATCAACTTGCATCGTCAACATTATCATATAATTAATTAAAATTTAAAACCTGCAGTCACCGGAAAAAAAACCTCCTCTGCTTCATTCTGTAGTTACTTAGCTTTGCACATTTTGTTACTTGACATTTTACGCAAATTGCAGTTACAAAAAGTTGAGCACAAATTCGGGATTCAGCGCACAATTATTAACACCTCCTTTCTTACAAAGATAGCAAATAAGCAACGATTAATGCAGAGCAACACACAGAACATAAACATCAGGTCATGCAGCATCTATGGAACTGAATGGAGAGTAGACGTTTCTGGACAAGATTTTGATTCGGAACAAGAAGGCAGCGGGAGAGCACCAAAGGATTTCCTGCAGGAAGACATTTTCAATTCTCGGTGAAGACAGAGGCCAGACTGCGCAGGCGCGTTACGTCAGCAAGTTGATCGCGAACAGTTTAAAAAGAAGGCAGCCATATCCAACGGGTAGCGGAGTGAGAGACAGCAGAGTGAATGGGCTAAGGCTCCACGGGCCTCGGCGGAACGGGACGAAGTGAGGGAGTTGTAGATTGCAAAAGGCGGTAGTATGTGTGTGAGGCCAGTTTTCTGTGGTCGGTGTCAGATGTGGGAGGTCCTGGAGTCTCCCGGCGTCCCGGACGGCCACATCTGCACCCTGTTCATCGAGATGCAACTCCTAAGGGACCGTATTAGGGAACTGGAGCTGCAGCTTGATGACCTTCTTCTGGTCAGGGAGAGTAAGGAAGTGATAGAGAGGAGTTACAGACAGGTGGTCACTCCGCGGCCACGGGAGACTGACAAGTGGGTCACAGTCAGGAGGGGGAGGGGGAAGAGTCAGTTATTAGAGAGTACCCCTGACGCTGTACCCCTTGACAATAAGCACTCCTGTTTGAGTATTGTTGGGGTGACAGCCTACCTGCGGGAAGCGACTGTGGCCGTGCCTCTGGCACAGAGTCTGGCCCTGTGGCTCAGAAGGATAGGGAAAGGAAGAGGAGGGCAGTAGTGACAGGGAACACTATAGTCAGGGGTTCAGACAGGCGATTCTGTGGACGCAGGAAAGAAACTCGGATGGTAGTTTGCCTCCCAGGTTCCAGGGTCCGGGATATTTCTGATCGCGTCCAAGATAACCTGTGGTGGGAGGGAGAACAGCCAGAGGTCGTGGTACATATTGGTACCAATGACATAGGTAGGAAAAGGGAAGAGTTCCTGAAAGAAGTCTACAGGGAGTTAGGAAGGAAGTTGAAAAGCAGGACCTCAAAGGTAGTAATCTCGGGATTACTGCCTATGCCACGCGACAGTGAGAGTAGGAATCGACTGAGGTGGAGGATAAATGCGTGATGAGGGATTGGAGCAGGGGGCATGGATTCAGATTTCTGGATCATTGGGACCTCTTTTGAGGCGGGTGTGACCTGAACAAAAAAACGGGTTGCACTTGATTCCCAGGGGGACCAATGTCCTGGCGGGCAGGTTTGAAAGTGTTGTTGGGGAAGTTGCAAACTAGTTTGGCAGGACGGTTAGGAATAAGAATATGAGTGCAGGGATTAAGATAGAAGGATAAGGGCATGATGCTAAGAGTTCTGAGTTGATGAGGAAGGACAGGCAGGGACAGAACATAATTGCAGTCAGTTAAAGGTGTTGAAATGTGTCTATTTCAATGTTAGGATTATTAGGAACAAGGAGGATGAACTTAGAGCATGGATTAGTACGTGGAACTACGATGTTGTGGCCGTTACTGAAACTTGGTTGGAGGAAGAGCAGGATTGGATGATGCAGGTCCCGGAGTTCAGGTGATTTAAAAGGAATAGGATGGAAGGTAGTAAAGCGGGTGGGAGTGGCATTGCTGGTCAGGGATAGTATCACGGCTGTAGAAAGTGAGGACGCTGCAGAAGGAGTGTCCACGGAGTCAGTCTAGGTGGAAGTCAGAAATAGGAAGGGATCAATTACTGTGCTGGGAGTAGTCTATAGGCCCCCAAATAGCCCTCGGGACACCGAGGAGCAGATAAGCAGGCAGATTTTAGAATGGTGCAGGAAATACAGGGTAATAGTTATGGGTGATTTCAACTTCCCTCATATTTACTGGCACAACCTCAGTGCAAGGGGAATAGATGGAGCTGAATTTGTCAGGTGTGTTCAAGAAAGGTTCCTGACACAGTATGTGGACCGGCCGACGAGAGGAGAGGCTGTACTGGATCTAGTTCTGGGTAATGAACCTGGTCAGGTCACAGACCTCTTGATGGGGGAGCATTTTGGTGCGAGTGACCACAACTCCCTTAGCTTCAGCATAGCTATGTAAAGGGATAAAGGCAGACGAAATGGTAATGTGCTTAACTGAGGAAGGGCTAACTTGGAAGGGATGAGGCAGGAACTATCGAGAGTAAATTGGAAACAGATGTTCAAAGGGGAAAGCACAAAAGTAATGTGGGAGAAGTTTAGGGACCACTTGAGCTGTGTTCAGGATAGGTTTGTCCCACTGAGGCAAGGAAAAAATGGTAGGAAAAGGGAACCGTGGCTGACGAGAAATATGAGGCAACTCGTCAAGAGTTAAAAGGAGACGGTCAGCAGGAGACGCTCATGGAGTGAGCACTGTTTCAGATTCGCTCCATAACCTTTACTTTTTTTAACCTATGATCACCCTTATTTAACTTATTTTTACCTACACCAAAAGATCTTGCTACTTTTTCGGACTTATTGTGAATTTTTGAAGAAATGAATACAGAAATGGCTCTTAGATCTAAAGGGTGAGAACCTGGGAAGGATCCTAACGGGAAAGGGAAGAACTAGACTGATCCTAAGCGCACTGAATTGACTTATGAAATGTTATTGGAGGTTTTAAATCAAAAATTTGAAGAGCAACAACAAATTTTTAAACAAGATATTAAGGCTTTTCAAGATTATATGGATAAGACGGATTCAGTAGTTAACCAGCAGCAAGTTCTAAACGCAACTCTGCAAGAGGACGCTCGGAAGCGAGACTTGATAATTGAAAAACTGGAGCAAAACTTACTTTCGACGATTAAACAGGTGGAACCACTTAAAACCAAGAGTGTCGACTTTGAGAATCGGTCCAGAAGACAGAACCTACGCATACTTAGTCTCCCGGAAGGTATTGAACAAGGGGACCCCTCGAAGTACTTTGCTCAACTTTTAAAGGATGCGTTCTCTTCTGTATTCCCAGACAGTCCTCCGTTACTCGATCGCGCTCACAGAATTATGCGTCGATCACCAAGTGCTTTAGCTAAACCACTGGTTGTAATTGTCCGATTTCACTATGTGCATGTTAAAGAGCAACCTATTCGTGTGGCTCGGCCTGTAGGGATGGTCAAATTTCAAGATCACAATTTTCGATTAGTAGAAGATTTTAGTCCAGAAGTAATGAAGGAAAGGCTTCTTTTTAAACCTGAATGTTATGAGAAAAATCTAAAACCTGCGCTCTTGTACCCTGCGAAGCTCAGAATATCGACTCCGAATACACCACGGCGTGTTTTTCTTTCTACATCTGAAGCGAGAAGCTTTCCTGAATGAGAACTTCCCTACTACTACAGACACTCATTTCTAATAAATGAGTGATTTTGATCGTGCAAGATGGTTTTTCTTTTTAAAACCAGATTTTGTTTCTGGCTATTGGTGTAGGTTTACTCTATATTTTATACTCTAGTTAAAGTTTTTTTTTCGACAGGTTAATCATTTTATTTTACTTACTTCAACCACTGTACTTTACTTTTGGTCATTATTATTAATCCTTCGAAGGTGAATTCTTTTTTTTACTAAGATGGCGGTTTCTTCTCTAAAATATTTTTGGCTTTTTTTATTTCGCCATTTTTTTTCTCTCTTCTTCTTCCTATAATGCATCTCTTATCACAGTTTAATTTTTCTTTTGGTTTGTTTGGGTTTTAACCCGATTTATAAGTTACTAGTGATAATATTCTTTTTGTTTTTTTTTACTACCAATTATATTAAGAACTATGGTTTTAGTATAGTGATTATTATTTCTTTAGAGTTTGGGTGGATATTTTTTTTATCCTTTATATACGGAGTTGTCCTCTGCTGATATGGGGATAGGTTTACTTTCATCTTTCCTTTTTCCCAGCCTATCCCTGGCTGTGGTGATTTTTTTTTTCTCTTGGGTGGGGAGTGGGAGGTCTTTCTCTAAATCTTATGTTTCTTATATCAGTTTTTTTTTAGTTTTTTCATTTGGGCTGATTTTAAACTACAAAAATGCCCGCGATGTCGTCACTTCCGGGTCCGCCCCTTATTTTGTTCCTCTTCCGGGTGCATGAGTTCATAATTTGGTTAACTCTTTATATACCAAAGGGTTGATTTCAGAAATATGGCTCAGACCATTAATTTTGTCTCTTGGAATACTAATAGATTAAACCATCCGATTAAACGGAAAAAGATCTTCAAAGTATTCCAAAGACTTAATGCTCATATTATATTTGTATAAGAAACTCATGTGAGGAAAGAGGATAATTATCACTTTCTTTGGTTTAGGAGGGATCAACAGTATCATTCGAATTCGAATGCCAAAGTAAAGGGAGTTTCAATTTTTATTGACTCCTCTATTGCATTTGTCCAACATGATATCTTTTCGGATCAGAATGGTAGATTTTTGTTAATTATTGGCTTACTTTTTAACAAAAAGGTTGCTATGGCTAATGTTTACGCTCCAAATGTGGATTGTCCCGATTTTTTTAAGTCCTTATTTACTTCTCTACCTAATCTAAATGAATATAATTTAATAATGGGTGGTGACTTTAATTGTTGTTTAAATCCTTTGATGGACAAATCTACATCTACTCAGACTTTACCTAATACGTCGGCCACTTGTATTAACTCTTTTTTGACTGATAATGGAATTTTTGATATTTGGAGATTTCAGCATTCTAAAGACAAAGTGTTTTTATTTTTCTCGCATGTTTAGCATTCCTACTCGAAAATTGATTTTTTTTATTGACTCTTGTTTTATTCCATCGGTAATTGGTTGTAATTATGATATTATAGCCATCTCTGACCATGCTCCATTAAAACTTTCTATTAAATTTACAGATACAGCTTCTAGTGCTAGACAATGGCGATTTGATTCTACCTTACTGCAAGATCCGGATTTTATTACATTTATGAAGGAACAGATCGATTTCTTCTTTTCAACTAATTCCACGGATGATATTTCTTGTGGAACACTTTGGGACACTTTTAAAGCATATATACGTGGACAGATTATCTCCAACTCTGCTGGTCTGACAAAACGCATTAAGAAGGAAACTCTTTTATTGGTTGATAAAATTAAAGAGATTGACAAGAAATATTCGATTACTCCTAGTAAGGAGCTTTACAAACAAAGGGTTGAACTTCAAACGGAACATAGTTTATTACTTACATCTTCGATTGAAAATCAATTAATGAAAACCAGATCTGATTCTTATATACATACTGATAAATCAGGTAAACTGTTAGCTAGTCAATTGAAGAATGCTTTGGTTAAACATCAAATTACTAAGATCCGTCAGCAGAATGGGGATCTGACAGTTAATCATGATGAGATAAATAAATCATTTCAAGATTTTTATACCTCCCTGTATCATTCCGAATTCCCTCATGATCATAATACCATGTGTGATTTTCTTGGGAAATTGAATTTTCCAAAATTATCATCAGATGATCTTTCAATATTAGAAACTCCTATTACGGATGCAGAAATTAAAGGGGTTATTTCCTCTATGAATTCTGGGAAAGCACCAGATCCAGATGGGTATACAGTAGAATTTTTTAAAAGTTTTTTCGCTACTCTTTCTCCTTGGTTATGCAGGGTTTTTGAAGAAGCAATTAGATTGGGCAATCTGCCACAATCTTTTTATAGAGCTTCCATTTCTTTAATATTGAAGAAAGATAAAGACCCTACTGACTGTGCATCCTATAGACCAATATCTTTATTGAATGTAGATTTCAAGATCTTTTCCAAGTTACTGGCATCCAGGCTGGAGAAGGTATTACCCCAAATTATTTCGGAAGATCAAACCGGTTTTATTAAAAATCGCTATTCTTTTATCAATGTTAGGAGATTATTGAATATTGTTTATACTCCTTCACATAGCACTTCAGAATGTGTTATTTCATTAGCTGCGGAGAAAGCATTTGATAGAGTTGAATGGCCATACTTATTCAATGTGCTTGAGAAGTTTAACTTCAGTCCGACATTCATTTCCTGGATTAAACTGATATATCATACTCCAGTAGTCTCGGTGCTTACTAACAATCAAATATCTCCCTTTTTTCGTTTATTTCGGGGGTACTAGACAAGGCTGTCCTCTTAGTCCATTATTATTTGATATTGCTTTATCAATAACCCTTGGCAATTGCTATCAGAGAATCATAGAACATTTTTAGCATTCATCGTGGGACAGATATACATAAGTAATCATTATATGCAGATGATTTATTATTATTTATTTCTGATCCTCAGAAATCCATTCCTGCAGTTTTATCATTGTTGGCTCAATTTAGTGATTTTTCCAGGTATAAATTCAATCTTAATAAGAGTGAATTGTTTCCTTTAAATAGACAGGTTCCAATTTATGGAAATTTACCTTTTAAATTAGTTAATGGCTCTTTTATTTACTTAGGGATTAAAATCACAAAAATCTATAAAGATTTATTTACGGTTAATTTTTTACCCTTAATCGATCAAATTAAACGTTTGTCTACTAAGTGGTCAGCACTACCTTTATCTCTGTTAGGTCGGATTAACGCTATTAAGATGGTTATTTTACCCAAGTTTATATATATATGTTAAGCGGTACCAGTTTTTATTCCAAAATCTTTTTTTGCTAATGTTGATTGAAAAATTTCCTCATATATATGGCAGAATAAAAATCCTAGGTTAGATAAAATATATTTACAGAAGGCAAGGAAGGAAGGTGGATTGGCATTACCTAATTTTAGATTTTATTATTTGGCAGTTAATATCCGATATTTGATATGTTGGCTAAAGGATTGGGATATATCTTTTAGCCCTCATTGGGAGAACCTGGAAATTAAATCTGTACAAGGATTTGCATTGGGTTCTATTTTAGGGACTTCTCTTCCCTTTGCTCTTTCTAAATTGCCGAAACGAATTGACAACCCGATAGTTAAACATACTTTACGTATATGATTTCAATTTCGGAAATTTTTTGGGTTGACTCAGTTTGTTTTAAATATTCCTATTGTATCCAATTGTTTTTTTTATCCTTCTATTATAGATCAAGCTTATTCAGCTTGGAAGACTAAAGGATTACAACGATTTTCCGATTTATTTTTGGATAATTGTTTTATGTCTTTTGAGCAATTATCTAATAAATATAATTTGCCTAGATTTCATTTTCTTAGATATTTACAGATTAGGAATTTCTTAAATACTGTACTTCCTACTTTTCCAAATTTTGTGTCTTCAGGTATTTTGGAGAATTTGTTTGAACTAAATCCTTTTCAGAAAGGGCTAATATCAAAACTTTACAATATAATTATGAAGATACGTTCGGAGCCCTTTTATAAGACTAAAAATGATTGGGAAAGAGAACTTAACCTTACTATCCCTATTGAGAATTGGGATATAATTCTTCAATTAGTTAATACATCATCTATATGTGCTAAACATTCATTAATTCAATTTAAAGTTGTGCACAGGGCTCATATGTCCAGGGATAAATTAGCTCGTTTTTATTCCTATATAAATCCTATTTGTGACAGATGTCATTCTGAGTTAGCGTCTTTAACTCATATGTTCTGGTCATGTCCGCTTTTGAAAAAATATTGGAAAGATATTTTTGATATTATTTCTGCGGTATTGAACATTGCTTTATAACCTCATCCTATTACTGCAATTTTTGGTTTACCAATGATGGACTCACTCCATTTATCCTCTTCCGCTTGTCGAATGATTGCATTTCTTACATTAATGGCTCGAAGATCTATTTTGTTGAATTGGAAAGAAATTAATCCTCCTACCGTATTTCATTGGTTTTCTCAAACTGTGTTATGTCTAAATTTAGAAAAAATTAGAAGTGTTGTATTTGATACTTCTATTAAATTTGAAAAGATATGGAGGCCATTTATTCAATATTTTCATATGATGTAATATGACCCTGTTCCAAGCCTATTTGTTTTTCCAGTTTCGATTTTATATATGTTGAGAGGATCGGAGTTGACGACACTGATGATTTTGTATTTTTGTGAGATATTATAAACAGCCCTTTTTTTTCATTTTTTTCTTTTTCTCTTTTTTCTTTTTTCTTTTTTCCCTTATTAGCTATTAGATTATTAGATTACATTTTACGCATAATTTTTTTTTCTTTTTATTTTTTCTGTTTTTTAAAAATATATATTACGATATACCTAGGTTTGCCATGTTTATTTGTATATTGTATCGTCCATGATTTGGGAATACTCATTTATACTGTAATCATTGCTTATGTATTCTTTCATGTTCAGTTGAAATATGTATGTTTGTAATCCCATTATCTATGTATCAATTTTATTTTGTTGATATTAATAACAATAATAAAAAGATTGAAAAAGAAAGAAAGAGTTAAAAGGAAGCATATGTTAGATAGAAGAAGCACGAAGTAGGAGGGGCATATAAGAAATATAGGGTAGCCAGGAAGGAGCTAAAGAAATGACTTAGGAGTGCTCGAAGGGGGCATGAGAAGGCCTTGGCATGTACGATTAAGGAGAATCCCAAGGCGTTATCTGCGTACATGAAGAATAGGAGGATGACGAGAACGAAGGTGGGACCGCTAAAGGATAAAGAGGGCAACATGCGCCTCGAAGCGGAGGAGGTTGGGGAGGTCCTAAATTAATACTTTGCTTCAGTATTCACAAGTGAAAAGGATCTTAATCAGGATGAGGTCAAAGTAGAGCGGGCCTGTGTGCTGGACAATGTTGAGATTAAGGAGGAAGGAGCGCTGGATCTTCTTAAAAATATTAAGATTACTAAATCCCCAGGGCCGGATATGATACCCCAGGTTGTTGTGGGGATTGAGAAAGGAGATTGCAGGAGCATTAGCTATGATCTTTGAATCCTCTTTGGCTGCAGGGAAAGTGCCGGAGGACTGTAGAATAGCAAATGTAGTTGCCTTGTTTAAAAAAGGCAATAGGGAGAAACCTGGGAACTATAGACCAGTGAGGCTTACATCGGTGGTATGCAGACTACTGGAAAGGATTCTTAAGGATAGGATCTACGAGCATTTGGAGAAATATAGTCTACTCATGGATGGTCAACATGACTTGTTAAGGGAAGGTCGTACCTCATGAGCCTGATTGAGTTTTTTGAAGAGGTAACAAAATAAATTGATAAGGGTAGGGCAGTAGATGTGGTCTACATGGACTTTAGCAAAGCATTTGACAAAGTCCCTCATGAAAGACTCATCCAGAAAGTCGTGAGGCATTGGATAAGAGGAACGTTGGCTGTTTGGATAAAAAAAAAAGGCTTAAAGGAAGAAAGCAGTGGGTAGTTGTGGAAGGAAAGTATTCTGCTTGGAGGTCGGAGACTAGTGGAGTGCCGCAGGAATATGTCCTGGGACCCCTGCTATTTGTGATTTTTACAAATGACCTGGATATAGAGGCGGAAGGATGGGTGAGTAATTTTGCGGATGACACCAAGATTGGAGGAGTCGTGGATGGAGCTGTAGGTTGTCGAATGTTACAAGAGGATATAGACAGGCTGCATAGTTGGGCAGACAAATGTCAGATGGAGTTCAATCCAGATAAGTGTGAGGTGATGCATTTTGGAAGGACAAACCAGAAGACTGAGTACAGGATTAATGGTCAGTTACTTAAGAGTGTGGATGAACAAAGAGACCATGGGGTTCAAATCCATATCTCCCTCAAGGTCGTTGCGCAGTTTGATAGGGTACTTAAGAAGGCCTATGGGATGCTAGGCTTCATTATCAGGGGGATTGAGTTCAAGAGTAGAGAGGTCATGTTGCAACTCTACAAATCTCTGGTGAGACCACACTTAGAGTATTGTGTTCAATTCTGGTCGCCTCACTATAGGAAGGATGTGGAAGCTATAGAGATGGTGCAGAGGAGATTTACCAGAACCTTGCCTAGTTTGGAGAACAAGTCATATGAAGCAAGGTTATCAGAGCTGGGACTTTTCTCTTTGGAGCGTAGAAGAATGAGAGGGGACTTGATAGAGGTCTACACGATTATGAGAGGCATAGATAGGGTGGATAGTCAGTAACTGTTTTCCACGGCACCAATAGCAAACACCAGAGGGCATATGAACAAAAATAAAGGAAGGGAAGTTTAGGGGAAACATCAGGGTTAAGGTTTTTACACAGAGGGTTGTGAGTGCCTGGAATGACTTTCCAGGGATGGTGGTGGAGGCTAAAACATTAGAGGCATTTAAGAGCCTCTTGGACAGGCACATGGATGAAAGAAAAATGGAGGGTTTTGGGGTAGTGTGAGTTTAGCACTTTTTTAAAAGGATTATATGTGTCGGCACAACATGGAGGGCTAAAGGGTCTATATTTTGCTGTAGTTTTCTGTGGTTCTATGGTTCTATGGGACGAGACCCTTCTTCAGGCCTGGAATGGCGAAGACGCCAGAGTTTGTCGGAGCGGAAGGGAGACTAACCAGAAGGTGATAGGTACAGCACGATATGTGGGAAAATTAAAGGGCTGGAGAAGAATGAATCTGATAGGTGTGGCCAGTGCCCCATGGGAGAAGGGGAAGAAGGAAGGGTATCGGGGGAGCTGTTAGGTAGATGAGAAGAAGAGGTAAGAGTCCGGAGTTGGTAATAGAAGAAGAGGGTAGAAGGAGATGAGAGGAAATTACCAGAAGTTTGAGAAATCGGTCTTTATGCTATCAGGTTGGAGGCTATGTCGATGGAATATGAGGTGTTCTTTCCCCATCCTCAGAGTGGCCTCACCATTGCAAAAGAGGAGGCAATATTAGAATGAGCATGGGAATAAGGATTAAAATGGTTGGTCACCGGGAAAAATCCGCTTTTGGAGCATGCAGCGGAGGTACTCGACAAATCGATTCCATTATACAGTAATGCAATATGTTGAGAACTACTGCAAATGAATCTCCAAATGAATCTTACGGATGCATTTCAAAAATGAGTCATGAAGTCATAATTTAATTGGCACTGATACAAGTCCATCGGCCCAACAACTCCATGTCAATAACAGTACCCACATGGCTATTCCCAATTTGTTGTTTCCGCTCCATTTCCACCACTGCCCCCAGCCCCCGGCAAGTATCTGTTTACATATCCAAGTATCCAAGTGCTCAGCATGTTGCCTCAACCCCCACTTCCTCTGGCAGCTAACTCTTTTTTACTAACAACCGTCTGTCTGCGTAAAAACGTCTCTCCTTATGCCCCTTTTCCTATATCGCCCTTGCATCATGAATAGTGTCCAGAACATTTTGATACGTTTCCCTTAACTTCTGAGCAACCAGAATAACTCTTATTATCACACACAAAATGCCGGAGGAACTCTGCAGGACAAGCATCATCTGTGCAACGAAATGAACAGTAAACTTTACGCATACAGACACTTCATCAGCCCAACCTTCTAATTTCTTCCAGAATTTTGTGTTCGTTGCTCAAGATTTCATTCTTATGCAGAATCTATTGTGTTAACACTTTGTCTTAAGTAAACCTGGAGAAGTAATTTACGTTAAAAGTCCGAACCATCTCCTGTAGCTCGTGACATAAATTATCCCGCATGCCTACTTTTCCCCTAGCTGCACCTTTACTCTTTATATATCTTTCAAGCTTCTTAGGACTTTTCCTAACCTGATTCCCTAGATCCATCTAATATGCTCTTGCTGCCCTCCTGATTTCCACGTTAAGGGTATTCTTTATCTTTTTATAGTCATCAGCGTATTCAGTCATCCCAAGCCTCCCAATCTTAATGCATGTTTCCTCCTTTCTCTTTACCAAAGATCAACCTTTCTCATGAGCCACGGTTGTCTAAAAGTACCAAATTTTCCATTCATGCTAATAAGTATATGCTCATCTGATATGTTGATGTCAAATTCTAGAAGTAATTCCATCTGGCATTTCCTTCAAATAACTTCACCCAATTGACTTTGCTAGATCCTTCCTAATTACTCCACAAAACAGACCTGTTCCAGTTTAGAACCATATCCCTACCAAGTCAACCGAATAACTTCTTTCTCCACCTTCACACACAGCAGCTACTGGGCCACAAATTAATTAGGTGTAAATTTCTATTTCTAACCTATTGGCATGTTACACCGAGATTAATACGGATATGTCTGCCATCGTGGTGCTGCCTTTAATTTCTTACATAACCGTCCATATTTATTCGGCAGAGCCTCATACCGTATTCTACCTATGAGTTTTTTCTACAAGGATAGACAACGACCTTTTGCTGTTCACCCTATCACCCTCGAAAATTGTTTGCAAATGCTGAGAGAAAACGTAAACGGACCTTGGCAGCAAGGAAGAAAAACATCATCCCAGTATCTCGGCTATAGTTACAGTATTTTGTCTTCCCCCCCACTCCCCCCGTCACTATCGAGTATCGTAATATAGTGGTTCTATCTGACTGCTCCATTTCCTCTTTGCCTTAGAGGCAAACAACTTAGCCAAAGGGCTGACCACTGCTGCTTGCCGATGAAGTATCAACCCACTCATCAGTATACAAATGTTGATAATATGCACGTTAGCGGGAGTCATTGCCCAGGGCACAATCCGCCTGCTCTGCTTAACTTAGGCGTGAGCAATAATTATATGTTTCATGAATGATGCTCTCAGCATCCGAATGATCCTGAATACTTTCAAATCCTCCTCCAGTTCCTTGACCTTGTTTCCCAGGAGATGCAATGAATCATATAACCATATAACAATTACAGCACGGAAACAGGCCATCTCAGCCCTTCTAGTCCGGGCCGAACGCTTACTCTCACCTAGTCCCACCGCCCCGCACTCAGCCCATAACACACAATTCCTTTCCTGTCCGTATACCTATCCAATTTTACTTTAAATGACAATACCGAACCTGCGTCTATCACTTCTACTGGAAGCTCGTTCCACACAGCTACCACTCTCTGAGTAAAGAATTTCCCCCTCGTGTTACCCTTAAACTTTTGCCCCCTAACTCTCAACTCATGTCCTCTTGTTTGAATCTCCCTTACTCTCAATAGACAAAAGCCTATCCCCGTCAATTCTATCTATCCCCCTCATAATTTTAAATACCCCTATCAAGTCTCCCCTCAACCCTCTAAGCTCAAAAGAATAAAGACCTAACTTGTTCAACCTTTCCTAGAACTTAGGTGCAGAAACCCAGGTAACATTCTAGTAAATCTTCTCTGTGCTCTCTCTATTTTTTTGACATATTTCCTATAATTCGGTGACCAGAACTGTACACAATACTCCAAATTCGGCTTTACCAATGCCTTGTACAATTTTACCATTACATCCCAACTCCTACACTCAATGCTCTGATTTATAAAGGCCAGCATACTAAAAGCTTGCTTCACTAAATGCACTTTCCACTGATGTAGTCTTCAACGATACTGTGAATTTTCTTAACTTCCCACATCTTGCAGCAGGCACATTCCACTGTCCAAATTTACATGTCGCCTACTCTGAATGATATGATAAGGATTTGATTGGAAAACGTTGACAGTATAATCCATCATTTGGAGCCTGACCAGCAAAATCAATTGAAGGGATTATTTAGCAAGTATGAGGATTTATTCCCTGACGTTCCCAAACAGAGCACAGCTGTTGTGCATGACGTAATTGTAGATCAAGTTGACCCGATTAAGTAGCATCCTTACAGAATGAACTTAGAAAAAATTAAAATAGCTGAACAAGAAATTGGATACATGCTGGCAAATGGTATCATTCGGCCATCAACCTCAGACTGGGCGACGTCTTGCGTTATTGTGCCTAAGCCGGATGGTGGCATGAGATTCTGTACTGATTACAGGAAAGTTTATGCAGTGACCACGACAAACGCTTATCCTATCCCGAGAGTGGATGATGTATTGATAAAGTGTGAAAGGCTAAATACCTTACCAAAGTTTCCCTGTTAAAAAGGATACTGGTGTGCTCCCTTGACAGAAAGGGCTAGAGAAATCTCTGCGTTTGTAACACCATCTGGAGTGTACGAGTATAATGTTTTACCCTTTGGAATGAAAAATGCTTCAGGGACATTCCAAAGAATGATTAATTCTGTCATTCGAGGTTTAGAAAATTCAGGGGCTTATATTGATGATTTCGTTGTATACGTCGACATGTGGGAAGAGCATATTTCGGCAGTAGAGAAACTGTTTGACAGGCTATCCAAACTCAATCTTACTGTTAACCTCTCTAAAAGTGAACTTGGCCACGCCACTGTTACTTACCTTGGCTATGTAGTGAGTCAGGGTCAACTGGCTCCTGTGCAGGCCAAGGTTCAGGCTATCACTGAGGTTCCCGTTCCAACGGGCAAGAACGCTTTAAGAAGGTTTTTAGGAACGGTTGAGTATTATCGTACGTTTTGTGAAAACTTCGTGGATATCGCTCTCCCCCTAACAAGACCACTAGGGAAGTGAAAGATTTGTATGGAGTGACCTATGCCAGGAGGCATTTGAACGTCTGAAAACCATTCTGTCTTATCAACTTCTGCTCAAAGCACCTGATTTTACTAAACCATTTTCTATATCGGTAGACGCTCGTGACGAAGCTGCCGGGGCAGTATAGCTCCAAAAGGGTGATGATGACATTGAACATCCTGTAGCTTATTTCTCAACGAAACTAAATGCGCACCATATAAATTACTCCACTGTTGAAAAGAAATTGCTATCACTCATTTTGGCCTTGCAACACTTTGATGTGTATACATGTCCTGCACAAAAACCACGTGGTTTACACTGACCATAATCCATTAGTGTTTCTGAGTAAAATGGATAAGAATACTAGGTTACTAATCTGGAGTCTGATCTTTCAAGAATATAATATGGAAATAAGACAAGTAAAAGGTACTGTCAACATTATAGCAGACTGTCCAGATGTTAAGTTAAAAATTGTATACGCTTTTTCTATGTTAACTGATAATTACACATGTATTGCTTCAAGCTGTATAATCTATAGTTGGACAAAAATTTTGCTCCTTGATCATTTTTTCCCAAAAGGAGGCAGGGTGACGAGGAGGTTGGTCTTTGAGAGAGCACCGAGCAGCTCGTGACGGAAGTACGGAGATATGTAATGGACAGTTGGTGTTCAGCATGTTCGGGATACATACGAGGTCAGCTGGCTTTTCAGACAGACACACAGTCACACGGAAGACACAGACAGAAATACAGACGAAATAGACACTAGATGAGCTTTGAGTGACCCACGAAAGGGTGGGTTTTGCTCGCAGTGTGGAAAAGGGGAGACCGGTGGAAAGCTATCGGTGTGTTTAACTCTTGCCTGGGTTGATAGCTTTACCGCGTGAAGATGCTGTCCTTTTGTGTGGTCACAGTTGGTGACTTTAACAGGACTTCGGAGGACAACGGTACGATCGACGGCATCGGCTTACTTGGAAAGCAGATCACCCCCTTCTCCCTCTCTCCTCAATTCTACTCAACTCAATACCACGAACTGAACCGACTTCATTCTTATACCAACGTAAGACTGTATCATTTACCTCCTAAGCTTGAAGAAGTTTGGGGTTTTACACACTTTATATGTGCATCAACTCTGCTAACCTATTTGATTTATCTGGTTTTATATTGCTATAATCCGTAGATACTAATAGATAATGTTTTGTTTATAGCAAAACCAGACTCCATTTCTGTTCCATTTCTGCTGGTTATTTTAACCCGTTACGGGATACGTAACAACCATTGATACGATTCATCTCCTCTATCACAAATAAACACGCACAGAAACGAAATGTTTATCCAAAACATCCTTCTTAATGAAATGCATTGATGGATGTACATTACATATGCTCGTCAATGAGTCAGTTATGTTGCGGTTGGTTTCTGATAATTTAGCAGTTGCTATCAGATGTTCGTTCACTGCAAAGCTGAAGACAGAGAAAAACACTCTTCATTAGTTCTGGAGATCGGCACACAGAGTAATCAAGTGCTTGTGGCACGCGGACGAGTCCCAGGATAGTGTAAAGATTGGTCCATTTCGGTTCTGCGATTGAACTCATAGCTTAAATCGACACCAGAATTAGAACAATCACAGTCTTGAAGGATATTTTTGTTGTACTTTCATTGAAAGCCAGTTAGTGGAAGAATACTCAAATGAACCTGTGCAGAAGTGAAACCAAGAATTATAATTAAATACTGTTTCTGTTTAGATCTTGAAATGTTAAGATTAGCCTCAATTGTTTTTTCAATGATGTTTTCCAGAAAGCGCGTGTTACACTCATTGTTATCGTACTAGAGAGGCTTGGTTGACCGTTGTCCTTAACCAAGATCAAGAAAATTCTCAATGCAGTATCAGAATATTGCGTCATTCTTATTTCGCCAGAATTTTTCCCCAATGTTAAACAAACTGCGATCGATAGCTTTGGGCATTTGATAGGACAGTCGTTTATTATGACCAGAAGCCGCATTAGTCACAATGACCTTGTTAACCCAGTGTTCGTACTCGGGGTTTGTGGATGTATTTCCCCAGCTGCCTATGAACTCTGTGCTCAAGATGAAGCAGTTACCAGAACGTTATCATTTTGATCCAGGGTGTTACTCAGCGAGCGTACTCAAGCGTCACATGCCTGAACGTGGTCCTGGATGCTTTTGAAGTTCTTATGGTTAAAATAGCGCAAGGTGTAAAAGCTGCTGTTCACCGAGTTAGTGCTGAGTTCATGTAAAATTTGGGGTATGATGCTCTACAAATGAGTAAGGAACATAAGAATTCTGGTTCACATCACGATATTATGTTTGACTGCGAAATTTAACAGCTGGTAGGGTTATTCTCCAGCAAATATGTATTATAAGACGATGCATCAAACTGTGGGTCGTTATCATTCATGTCTGAAACTACTATCTGTTGGAACACACACAAAATGCTGAAGGAACTCAGTAGGCCAGGCAGTATCGATGGATCATTTCTGATAAAGGGTCTCGGACGAAACGTAGAATCATTTCGCTTTTCTCCAGGTGCTACTTGGGATGTTGAGTTCCTCCAGCATTTTGAGGGTGTTGCTATCGATTACCCGCATCTCAAGATTCTCCTGCTTGTGTTACAATCTGATGGTTACATTTGCCTAAATCTTATGCTTCAAAATATAGAACCATGGAGGCATTGAAAGGTATAGCAAAACAACAGATGCTTCGAACTATCTAGTCGGTGCCAAGCCATTTAAATTGCTTACTCATATCGAGCTGCGCCAATACCATCGCCCTCCAGACCCATGCCATCTGCAATCTTCTCTTAAACTTTGAAATCAAACTCGCATACAGCACTTGCGCTGGCAGCTCTTTCCACACTCTCACTTCCCACTGAGGAAGAATTTTCCTCTCATGTTCCCCTTAAACCTTTCATCATTCACCCTTAACCCAAGACTTCTGGGTGTAGTCCCACCAAATCTCAGTGGGAAATGCCTGGTTACATTTACGTTATCTATACTCTCCATAGTAATGTATACCTCTATCAAATCTCCTCTCAATCTTCGACACTTCAAGGAATAAAGTCCTAAGCTATTCACCATATAACTTAGGTCCTCCACATCCGGTAAGATCCTCGTCAATTTCCCCTGCAGACTGTCAACCTTATTTAAATCTTTCCTGTAGATTTGTAGCTAAACTGCACAGACTACTCCAAACTAGGCCTCGCCAATGCCTCATAAAATTCAACGCACCACCCCATTTCCTGTACTAAATACTTTGATTTATGAAGGCCAATGATCGGAAAGGTTTCTTTTCGATCCTATCAACCCGTGCCGCCACTTGTAATGAATTATGGACCTTTGTTTCCAGTTTCCTTTGTTCCTTATATTATATTGAAACTTTTATATTAAGCGACTGCTTCACTGTACAACGGTTCACCAGTACTTACACTATGTCAAAGTAGATTTCCGACCAGTTTCTCAGTGAAAACAGGCTATTCTTTGAAATTTCTCAACGAAACTATCCGTTTTCTCCGATCAAAGATGTTCAATGGCATTCACCGTGGAGCATTTTTCATAATTGCTCTTCTAACCAATGTGGCGTTTATATCGCTTGCTCTGTCGTTTACATCAATTACTCTGATCAACGCTGTGAAACGTCCTTCCGTTGCAGGAGATACAATAGGCAATAGACAATAGGTGCAGAAGTAGACCATTCGGCCCTTCAGCCTGCACCACCATTCTGAGATCATGGCTGATCATCTACTATCAATACCCGGTTCCTGCCTTGTCCCCATATTCCTTGATTCCCCTATCCATAAGATACCTATCTAGCTCCTTCTTGAAAGCATCCAGAGAATTGGCCTCCACTGCCTTCTGAGGCAGTGCATTCCAGACCCCCACAACTCTCTGGGAGAAGAAGTTTTTCATTAACTCTGTCCTAAATGACCTACCCCTTATTCTTAAACCATGCCCTTTGGTACTGGACTCTCCCAGCATCTGGAACATATTTCCTGCCTCTATCTTGTCCAATCCCTTAATAATCTTATATGTTGCAATCAGATCCCCTCTCAATCTCCTTAATTCCAGCGTGTACAAGCCCAGTCTCTCTAACCTCTCTGCGTAAGACAGTCCAGACATCCCAGGACTAACCTGGTGAATCTACGCTGCACTTCCTCTACAGCCAGGATGTCCTTCCTTAACCCTGGAGACTAAAACTGTACACAATACTCCAGATGTGGTCTCACCAAGGCCCTGTACAAATGCAAAAGGATTTCCTTGCGCTTGTACTCAATTCCCTTTGTAATAAAGGCCAACATTCTATTAGCCTTCTTCACTGCCTACTGCACTTGCTCATTCAACTTCAGTGACTGATAAACAAGGACTCCTAGATCTCTTTGTATTTCTCCCTTACCTAACTCTACACCGTTCAGATAATAATCTGCCTTCCTGTTCTTACTCCCAAAGTGGATAACCTCACACTTATTCACATTAAACGTCATCTGCCAAGTATCTGCCCACTCACCCAGCCTATCCAAGTCACCCTGAATTCTCCGAACATCCTCATCACATGTCACACTGCCACCCAGCTTAGTATCATCAGCAAACTTGCTGATGTTATTCTCAATGCCTTCATCTAAATCGTTGATGTAAATCGTAAACAGCTGTGGTCCCAATACTGAGCCCTGTGGCACCCCACTAGTCACCACTTGCCATTCCGAGAAACACCCATTCACAGCTAACCTTTGCTTTCTATCTGCCAACCAGTTTTCTATCCATGTCAATATCTTCCCGCCAATGCCATGAGCTCTGATTTTACCCATAATCTCCTATGTGGGACCTTATAAAATGCCTTCTGAAAATCGAGGTGCACTACATCCACTAGATCTCCCTTGTCTAACTTCCTGGTTACATCCTCGAAAAACTCTAACAGATTAGTCAAGCATGATTTGCCCTTGGTAAATACATGCTGGCTCAGCCCAATCCTATCACTGCTATCTAGATATGCCACTATTTCATCTTTAATAATGAACTCCAGCATCTTCCCCACTACTGACAGGACGATAGTCCTCTGTTTTCTTCCTCCCTCCTTTTTTAAAAAGTGAGATAACATTAGCCATTCTCCAATCCTCAGGAACTGATCCTGAATCTAAGGAACATTGGAAAATGATTACTAATGCATCCACAATTTCCAGGGCCACCTCCTTTAGTACCCTAGGATGCAGACCATCTGGACCTGGGGATTTGTCAGCCTTCAGTCCCATCAGTCTACTCATCACCGTTTCCTTCCTAATGTCAATCTGTTCCATTTCCTCTGTTACCCCATGTCCTTGGCCCTTCCATACATCTGGGAGATTGCCTGTGTTTTCCCCAGTGAAGACAGATCTAAAGTACTTATTAAATTCTTCTGCCATTTCTCTGTTTCCCATAACAATTTCACCCAATTCATTCTTCAAGGGCCCAACATTGTTCTTAACTATCTTCTGTCTCTTCATATACCTAAAAAAGCTTTAGCTATCCTCCTTTATATTCCTGGCTAGCTTGCGTTCGTACCTCATTTTTTCTCCCCGTATTGCTTTCTTAGTTAAGTTCTGTTGTTCCTTAAAAGTTTCCCAATCACCTGTCTTCCCACTCACCTTAGCTCTGTCATACTTCTTTTTTTTAATGCTATGCAATCTCTGACTTCCTTTGTCAACCACTGTGGCCCCTTTCCCCCCTCTGAATCCTTCCTTCTCCGGGGGATGAGCTGATTTTGCACCTTGTGCATTATTCCCAAGAATACCTGCTATTGCTGTTCCACTGTCTTTTCTGCTAGGATATCCGTCCATTTAACTTTGGCCTGCTCCTCCCTCATGGCTCCATAGTCTCCTTTGTTCAACTGCAACACTGACACCTCCGATCTGCCCTTAGCCTTCTCAAATTGCAGATAAAAACTTATCATATTATGGTCACAACCTCCTAATGGCTCCTTTACTTCAAAGTCGCTTATTAAATCCTGTTCATTACACAACACTAAATCCAGAATAGCCTTGTCCCTGGTCGGCTCCCGTACAAGCTGTTCCAAGAATGCATCCCATAGGCACTCTACAAACTTCCTATCCTGCGGTCCAGCACCAACCTGATTCTCCCAGTTCACCTGCATGTTGAAATCCCCCATAACTACTGCAACATTACCTTTGTCACATGCCAATGTTAACTCCTTATTCAACTTGCACGCAATATCCATGCTACTGTTTGGGGGCCTGTAGACAACACCCATTAGGGTCTTTTTGCCCTTACTGTTCCTCAGTTCTATCCACACAGACTCTACTTCTCCTGATCCTATGTCCCCCCTTGCAAAGGAATGAATCTGATTCCTCACCAACAGGGCCAGCCCACCCCCTCTGCCCACATTTCTGTCCCTACGATAGCACATATACCCTTGTACATTCATTTCTCAGGTCTGATCTCCCTGCAGCATTGTCTCCGTTATCCCAACAACATCATAGTTACCCATTCGCGCCTGAGCTTCAAGCTCATCCGCCTTATTTCTGACACTTCGTGCATTCAGATATAGAATTTTTAGTCCATTTGTCCTCTCTCTGTTTAAATAGCTGCCTATTGTGCTTAACCCAGCTCCCCGAACTCCCATCGGGCTATACGCCCCTTGAGTTTTGTTGTCCTTCCTAAACGTACTTATTCTTTCTGCACATTTAACTCCATGTTCCGCCAGACCATCCCTCTGTACATGTGTCCTTCTTATCACTTGTTCCGCCTCACCATTCTCTACTACACACTTAATATTCCGGAACCGTGTAGTCCCCACTTGTCCTTTATTCTTCACCTCGCTATCCTCTCTCACATTCTGGATCACTGCCCCCTGCAAATTTAGTTTAAAATGCCCCTAGCAGCACTAGCAAACTTTCCTGCAAGAATGTTAGTAACGCTCCAGTTCAGGTGTAAACCGTCCCGTCGGAACAGATTCCACCTTCCCTGGAACAAAGCCCAATTCTCTAAAAATCTGAAACCTTCCCTCCTGCACCATCCTCGCAGCCACATATTAATCTGTATAATCCTACTGTTCCTTGCCTCACTCGCACGTGGCACAGGTAGTAATCCTGAGATAGTTACCCTGGAGGTCCTACCCTTCCCCTTCGCACTTAACTCCCTGAACTCACTACGCAGGACCCCCTCACTCATCCTACCCACGTCGTTGGTCACTACATGGACCACAACATCTGGGTTCTTGCCCTCCCTCTCGAGAATAAACTGCACGCGATCCACAGCAAGGACATTCAGATAATAACTAATTAATTCTTCAAAATCTAACTCTCCTTCTACCTGAATCTCCCCAAACTGAGTATTTAAACTGATATATATCAGTTTAAACTTCCGCATTCTGTCCTTCGTCTAAAATGCTGTTTTGACGGTCAGCACCAATGTACCTTAGGGTGCGTTTTTCCTGATATTTCGGCTTAAATTTCATAAACAAATACTGATGGGCTATCGCTAATGCCCACCACTGTATGAAAATTTGAGCTATGCTTAATGTTTATGGTATTGCATCACAGGATCAACTAACAACCTAACTGCAGTTCTCCACCCAATGTTTTCTGCGAATGTAACTTAGCATTTACGACATTGTTCTCAGTTCGCTGCGATGTTATACCAAAGTCTTGTTTGGAACTGATTGTGTCAGCAGCGACTGTATTCATTCTAATGTCCGCATCTGCGCTCTCGAGTGGAAAGAGTACACCTGGTGTTTTTTTTTTAACTTTCCTCTGTAACTCAACGGAGCTGTACCGGAATTGCGGGTGTTGGGGAGGGGGGAATGAACCATTTTAGTATATAATATCCACTTCCCAGTGACATACTGCCGAGAGTTTATCTAGTATCAAAAGGAATAGCGCACATATTCGATTGTCCACAAAGAAGTTTCCTGTCGATTCTTTCTCGAATAGACAGTACCCTAATATCTAAATATATCAACAAAAACATACAAAAGTTTGTAGAAGACAAACACACCAGCTGACAATTTCGATATATTTAACTTCAAATCTTCAGTGATATTCCCGGCAAATAATCCGAAATATAATTCCTCGGCAATAGAATAGCTAAGTCATCCTAAAATGAAAACCGATGCAATGTACATCCTAGAATCATAATGGCAAACCTGAAGAACGCAACGATATTATAGAGAGTCCAATGAACCATGGTTTCGAAATCAATTACATGCATTTTCGAAATCTAGGGAATGTATCAGAGCAGAATACTTGCAATACCAGATGTTCTTTTTAAATGCGTAAAGGTGCTGCAAAGGGGCGTTGGGAGTGGACCCAAATGCAAGAAACAGACTGTGAAGTACTAGGAGCTGGACAAAGCTTATCAAGAATGCAAGAGAATTCGGGAAGCAAGGATTGATTAGAGGGAAATCCAGGAGAGAGCAAAGCATACGCCGGATAAAAACGGAGCTGGACATGGACATAGGCCCTGGACTGGAAAGGGACGCAGGGCCTGAGGTAGGACGTGGAGCACAGGACCTGGACGAGGAAGTTCGAACTAGGAGCCTGGATAAGGACTCCAAACCAGAGACTGGTCAGGGGCTCGGAATCTGGGTCTTGACTGGCACTCGGAACCTGGGTCTAGGCTAGGACTCGGGACTAGGAACGTGGCTAACGCTTGGGACAAGGATCTTGGCTAGGACTCGGGACTAGATCGGACGACATTCGATTAGAACTTGGGTCGGACTTGACACTCAACTGGAACTTGGAGCACTAATCGCAAAGCCAGGACCCCTTCTTAGATACAGGGCATGGGGCCGGGACTCCCGGTAGACATGGAACACAGAGTACTGTATCCAAGGAGGGGTCTCGGCCCTGTATTTCGTGTTCTAGTCCAGTCCAAGTCATGGCTTCGTGTTCCAGTCCAGTGCAAGTCAAGGTTTCGAGTTCCAGTCCAGTCCAAGTCAAGGCTTCGTGTTGCAGTCCAGTGCAAGTCAAGGTTTCATGTTCCAGTCCAGTGCAAGTCAAGGCTTCGTGTTCCAGTCCAGTCCAAGTCAAGGCTTCGGGTTCCAGTCCAGTCCTAGTCAAGGCTTCGTGTTCTAGTCCAGTCCAAATCAAGGTTTCATGTTCCAGTCCAGTGCAAGTCAAGGCTTCGTGTTCCAGTCCAGTCCAAGTCAAGGCTTCGTGTTCCAGTCCAGTCTAAGTCGTGTGCTGAACATATCCCTATCATAGAAATTGCTAGGCTTACCTATAGCCTTCTATTTTACTAAGCACCATGTACCTATCAAAAAGTCTCTTAAAAGACCCCATCGTTTCCGCCTCCACCACCGTTGCTGGCAGCCCATTCCACGCACTCACCACTCTCTGAGTAAAAAACATACCCCTGACATCTCCTCTGTACCTCCTCCCCAGCATCTTAAACCTGTGTCCTGTTGTGGCACTCATTTCAGCCTTGGGAAAAAGCCTCTGACTATCCGCACGATCAATGCCTCTCAACATCTTATACACCTCTATCAGGTAGCTTCTCATTCTCCTTCGCTCCAATGAGAAAAGGCCGAGTTCACACAACCTATTCTGATAAGGTATGCTCCCCAATCTAGGAAACATCCTTGTAAATCTCCTCTGCACGCTTTCAATTGCTTCCACATCATTCCTGTAGTGAGTTGACCAGAAGTGAATTCAGTTCCACGATTGATAAAGGTTAATACATCGTACAAGTTCTTAACTCCAGAGTCAACCAGCGCAGCTGCTTTGAGCGCCCTATGGAATCGCAGCACAAAATCCCTCAGATCCTCCACACTGCCAAGAGTCTTACCATTAAGATTATATTCTGCCATCATATTTCACCTAACAAAATGAACCACCACATTTATTTGGGTTGAACACCATCTGCTACTTCTCTGCCCAGTTTTGCATCCTATCAATGTCCCGCTGTAAACTCTGACAGCTCTCCAGACTACCCACAACACCTTCAGCCTTTGTGTCATCAATAAACTTACTAGCTCATCCTTCCACTTCCTCATCCAGGACATTTATTAAAATCACGAAGAATAAGGATCCCAAAGCAGACCCCTGATGCACTCCAGCGGTGACCATCCTCCATGCAGAATATGACCCGTCTACAACCACTCTTTGCCTTTTGTGGGCAAGCCAGTTCTGGATTCACAAAGCAATGTACCCTTAGGTCCCATGTCTCCTTGCTTACTCAAAAGGCCTTGCGTGGGGTACCTTATCAAATGCCTTGCTGAAATTCATATACACTACATCTATTGCTCTTCCTTCATCAATGTGCCTAGTCACATCCTCCAAAAATTCAATGAGGCTCGTAAGGTACGATCTGCCCTTGACAAAGCCATGTTAACTATTCCTAGTCATATTATAACTCTCCAAATTTACATAACTCCTGCCTCTCAGGATCTTCTCCATCAACTTACCAACCACTGAGGTAAGACTCACTGGTCTAGAATTTTCTGGGCTATCTCTACTCTCTTTCTTGAATAAAGGAACAACATCCGCAACCCTCCAATCCTCCTGAACCTCTCCTGTCCCTATTGAGGATGCAAAGACCATCGAAAGACGCTCAGCAGTCTCCACCCTCGCCTCCCATAGTAGCCCGGGCTACATCTCTTCCGGTTCCGGCGAAATATCGAACTTGATGGTTTCCAAAAGCTCCAGCACATCCTCTTTCTTAATATGTACATACGCAGGCTTTTCATTCTGCTGCTAGTCATCACTGGAATAACTAAGATCCTTTTCCTTTGTGAATACTGAAGTAAAGTATTCAATACGTGCCTCTGCTATTTCCTCCGGTTGCATACACACTTTCCCACTGTCACACTTGATAGGTCCTATAAATTCCCGGTTTAACCTTTTGCTCTTCACATACTTGTAGAATGCCTTGGGCTATTCCTTAATTTTGCCCACCAAGGTCTTCTTATGCCCCATTTTGGCTCTCTTAATTTCCTTCTTATGCTCCTTCCTATTAGCCTTATAATCTTACAGATCTCTAACATTATCTAACTCTCCGAATCCTTTGTAAGCTTTTCTTTTCTTTTTAACTAGATTTATTACAACCTTTGTAAACTACGGTTCCTGTACCTTGCCAGAGCTTCCATGTCTCATCGGAGCGTACCTATACAGAACTCTACACACATATCCCCTGTATATTTGCCACATTTCTTCCGTGCTTTTCCCTAAGAACATCGGTTTCCAGTTTAAGCCTTCAATTTCCTGCTTGATGTCCTCATAATTCACCTCACTCCAATTAGATGCTTTTCTAACTTGTCTGTTCCTATCTCTCTCCAACTATATTGTAAAGGAGATAGAATTATGATCACTATCTCCAAAATGCTCTCCCACTGACAGATGTGGCAGCTGACCAGGTTCAATTCCCAATACCAAATCAAATACAGCCTCTCGTCTTGTAGTCGTATCTACATACTGTGTCAAGAATCCTTCCTAAACTCACCTAACAAACTCCACCCCATCTAAACCATTGGCTCTAGGGAGAAGCCAATAGATATTTGGGAAATGAAAATTTACCATCACGACAACTCTGTTATTATTACACCTTTTCAGGATCTGTTTCCCTACCTGATCCTCGATATGTCATGTTCTCTTCTGGCACCTGGCTGTTTTCCTCAGGAATTGGGCCTCAATTACCTCGTTCAGTTCCTAATCATTCTCAGGTTCCATTCACTACAAACACCTGCTTTCCATGACAAATGCAGTATAAAAATCCTGTGACCACAACTAGGATCTACAAGTTCATTGGTCGACTCGTGTACGAGCAACCTCGTTCCATGGTTCTTTGGACTATCAGTTCTAAATCTAGCATCGTTCCTGAATTCTCCATTAAAACCAAGACTCCGGGTAGAGAAAGGGAGTCTCATGGGGGGGTGTGGGTGTTGGGAGTGGACCCAAATGCAAGACATGCACACCGAACTACCAGGAACTGTCATGGTCCAGTCCGTGAAATCCGCATTCCGCTTCGCGGTATGGTCAATTTTCCTTATTCCAGGTTTTCCGGCTTTCCCCAACTTCTGTTGAGGCAGCCGATTCTTGTCTGGGCTGGCCTCAGAAATAGCTTCAGGATTCAGCCTTCGGTTGCTAGATTGTTCCTGTTCAAACCCCCTGTCTGTATCCCGTCTCTTCACCTTCCTGCCCAGAGCCTTGCCTTGCCTCGCCTCGCCTCTGCCTGGAGCCTTGCCTTGCCTCGCCTGGCCTCCGCCTGGAGCCTTGCCTTGCCTCGCCTTGCCTCTGCCTAGAGCCCTGCCTCGCCTTGCTTCTGCCTGAAGCCTAGCCTCGCCTTGCCTATGTCTGCAGCCTTACCTCGCCTTGCCTGTGTCTGGAGTCTCGCCCTGTTTGCAACTGTCTGACCATGTCTACGTCTTCGATAGGTAGGTCCGGCCGCTTTGCCGCTACCTAGCGTTGGGTACTGTCTCGTCGTCTTTGGTGTTCTGTATAACGAGTTACTGTCCGACGTCCAGTATCCAAGGAGGGGTCACGGCTCTGTGTTCTGTGTTATGAGTCCCGGCCCTACGTCCTGGATAACGTAACATTTCCTCTATTGCAAGCCTGGAATCAAACGTATTGGAAACAGCAGCCTGGAGAATTAAACTGTTCATTCATATTTTGGCCGGATTACACTTGATACCAATCTGAAGAACAATGATTACGAGAAAGAAAAAGGAAGTGCAACCGAAAATAACATGGTGAAGAGATTCAGTGGTTGTTTCCGTCAAACATCAGAATGGGGCGGAGATGTGATGTTTGACCTTTATCATACAATGATTGCTGGTGCCATACGGGGTGATTTGAGCATCTCAAAAACTGCTGAGCACACATAGGGAATGGAATGCCGAGGGGAAAAAATCTAGTGAGCGACAGCTCTGAGGCCGAATACGCCGTGAAAATGAAAGATGTGTCAGATGAACCGGTGGACTGACTCTAGCTGATAGGAAGATATCAGTAACTCAAGTATACACACTTTACAGCACTGGTGTGCAGAAGAGCGTCTCTGAAAGCACAACAATAGTGACCACTTCATTAGATATGGAAAAATTGATGAATTTGTAACTAAGTGTACGTATATCCATCACTAAATGCAGTTTCAAGGTGTATTTGAAATATGGACGGTCGTTTTGTTGCACTCTTTTCTACGACTAAAGCTGCATCACACATAATTAAAACCACTGAACGAAATCAGCATGACGAATAGACTGTATTTACGTCAAACTGAGCTAAAGCTGAAAGTTGCGATTCATGGGAAATTAATACCAATCTGACCCCAAGGGCTCTTAATGCATACTACCGTACCCTCAGCGGTTGAAGAAAATATAGTTGGGACAATGGAGAAAAGGTTTTACATCATGGGAATAGTAAAGGACTTCACTGCTATAACAATATTCACAGGGCTCTTATTTGTGCAACCAAATAGATACTTATCAGTGATATAATAATTTTAATGTAATGATGGAAGTGCCATCACCATCTAAAACACCAAAGTAAGGAGGGCATGAAAAGTATCGTTGTCAGTTGCCCGTAAATGCTGTGCACTATTCATATCGGGAAATTATTTTTCGGTGTCTGGGTAACTTGCAAGCCGGTATATTTTTCACTAACTTATTTGCAAGAAATTGCGTAGCATAACTTAGTAAAGTAAAATTGGATAGGTATATGGACAGGGAGGGAATGGAGGGTTATGGGCTGAGTACGGGCCAGTGGGACTAGGTGAGAGTAAGTGTCGGCACGGACTAGAAGGGCCGAGATGGCCTGTTTCCGTGCTGGAATTGTTATATGGTTAACAGACCATGAGACCATACGATGCAGGAGCAGAATTATGCCATTTGCCCTCTCGAGTCTGCTCCACCATTTCATCATATTTCATCCAATTCCTTCTTAGTTTTAATCTCCTGCCTTCTCCCCGAACAGGGGTTTCCAACCACCGAACCCTCGGTTAATGGTGAGAATCTATGGCATAAAAACGTTGGGAATCCCTGACCCCGAAAGATCTTACAGAGTCCAAGACCGACAAGAGGAAGCTATTTTGACAATATCGACACCAGAAAGAGGGAAGTTGTATTAGTTACATCTCCACTTCTCTTAATTATTGCAACGCTACCATCCCACACATCGATCAGCGCCCGATTTACCTATTTCCTTTGTCTTATAGTAACCACGATCTAGGATACTAACATATCTTTGGCATAAGACAGGAAGGACCAACATCTAGGTACAAATGTGCTTTAGAGAAGCAGCAAACTCCACTCCATCAGCACCAAGAGTTCAATATTAATATTGGTCATTGGAGCCGTGACGCAACTGGAATCATCACTGCGCCACTGTGCGGCATAAAGACGAAATTGATCAGAGTCCTCCAAAGCGTTACTCCGGTTGAAAGGCCTACCCGAATCCTCCACGAATAAATTCCAACTCCATCTAGCAACTAAAGTGCTGCGGAGACTCCTGAAACCTGAGATGCTCTGGTGAAAGGAAATTAAATTATTATTGAATATTTATAAATGTTTTAACTTTTGAGCGTGGTTACAGTAGTTCAGTAAGTGCAGAGTTAATTCCAAAGTCGATACTTGTGTCTTTAATCCTGAATATGCGACCCAGAATAAGAGAAGAAAACCTCATTTTCACGATAGTCCGAAGGGCCCATGATAGAGCTGCCGGGTTCTGCAGATAATGCGCCCTTCAGTAGTGTGGTGGTTAGAGCGAAGCTAGTACAGCACAAAGTATCAACAGCCGGAGTTCAATTCCTGCTTCCTCTGTGAAGCCTCCCAGTGGGCTTTGTGGGTTTCTTTTGGGTTCTGTGGTTTCCTCCCAGACGCAGCCGGCAGGTTAATTGGTCATTGTAAATTGTTCACTGACTAGGCTTTGGTTAGAACTGGGCCTATTCCGAGGTGTATCTGTAAATAAATAAATAAATTTCAAGACAAAAGTAATTTTAAGTCTTTTCAGGGGAGCTGCATTTATGGACTGTTCGTCCAAATCTCTGGATGAATAGTGTGAGAATAGAAGAGTGCTATTGTGTAATTACTGCAGAGCCACACGATTTGCCTGAATAAGACTACGAGAATATCCCTTTAATTTTTCCCTTGAATTACAGCATCTCAGCCATACGAACATTTCACAAAGTGAGCACAGGAGTATTGTGTTTTGATCATTTATTGTTGTCTCTCTTTTGGGTTTTGAAAACGTTGCCACCTACTATCAATTAAGCCTTTGCATACGTTCAAGTTTTCAGATAAGGCAAGTTATTTGAACTAAAATCCAGTTTATACTGGAGATTACAGAAAGCAACTGGACATCATATTTTAAAGATTCTTCAGGTAGCTGAGAATAAGCTGCTCTCGGTGTCGGACGGAAGGAACCAGAACACACACACTTCAGATGTTATCTTGGCATGGCACTGGGTGATTTCAGAATCAGAATCCGAATCTATTAACTGCCACACCGTACAAAAGTTAGTCTGGAAAGTAAAATTGTCGGTTTGACACTGTCATCTCAAATCTACACTTTAAAAGATAAGTAGGCAAGGACAAGCTCCATCTGATGTTTTCAGAGTGGACAAGTGAAATAAACTCTCCAAAATAAGATGGTGCTGCAGAAAATTTGGTAAATTATCAAATAACGCAAGAATCAGAATTTCAATCAGCTTTATCTCTAAATTCTGCTTCAAAACAAAGAAATCCTAAGTTCTGGTCCAGAGAGAAGTTCCACTTAATTCTTTGTTGAGTGAGTACTACGTTTCCAAATGCGCCAAGTGTCAACCCATTTGCCCTCAGAGGGAAGTCGGATATTTTGCAGCTGATTTCATCTACGTGTCGAAAAAAAACTTCACTTCCATCCGGGCTGTATTACACAGCTGCAACGACTTGTGTTTATATACAGGATAAGGCTTAATTCCTACTGATTTTCATCCGAACGACCACGTCTGGTGCCAGCATACCTGCTTAGTTTTCCATGTCAAATCTTTCCTTCTCGCTGTTTCTACAGTCGTTGAAGTGAATTATCACACATCAACAGCTGCTGGCTTGGGAATTTCGCTTCATTCAGGTCCTGCAAAGGTATGGTGTGGATTAGTTTGCAATATTATGCAGAACAGAACTAACAATTAAAATACATGGCAACTTCGTCTCAATTCAAATGAAGATCTCATTTTGTCAGTATATTATCGTACATTGAATAGCTGATCTAGATTATGATTACCACACCCAGGGCTCTTCCGCAAACTTATATGCTTTATGCGTAAATGAGGGCAGAGAGACTATATTCTTCAAAAAAATGATACGGTGGAGTCATTGGAGGACTGTGGAATGTTGTGGAAATTTAACGAAACCACAAATGCACGAAATGTGAAAGGACAGCGAAATTAAAAAGTTCAGATCTGCGAAGCTATAAACTAGCTGAATAATTATTACATGAGATTGACTACAAACTAAATTTATCTTACATTATCGTTACCATAAAAATGGATTCTGACAGAATTAATGGAAAGAGAAATGCATCTGTTCCTTTAATTTGGTAAATAACTTAAATATTACGAGTACATAACTGTTCCCATGCGCTAAGTACATCCTCCAAATTTACTGAACACGCAAAATCTGCCTCTCTCCCTATTGTACACCAATGTTCCTGGAAAGAGAGAGAAACGTGTTAAGTTGCGTGTCGCATTTCCTCTTTGCATTGGAGTCGTTGGAAGAACGACCAAACTCTATAGCGTTCCAGTGTTCTATCAGGATTGCGCGTAAAATAAAAACGGACAGCGCAAACAGTTTATATTAGCACTTGCAAAATAGATCAATCTGGCGTTTCTTGATGCCTAACTTAATAGAATTAATATTGTTTGAACTATTGACACTGGGTCCGGTCAGAGCTGAAAAATATAAAACTGAAAGCGAAATTAAAAAAAAAAGAAATAAAAAAACTGAAGTGAAAAATATATTGAACAACTTCTCTAGTATTGAGACATTCGCAGTACTGGAATTACTTCAACAACTATTCGCCGCTTGCTATCTTGACTGTCCATGTAGATTTTAACCAATCTAATTTCTCTCTTTGTTTGGGACTATATCGCCCTCTGCTGTTGACAGTGCAACTGTAGCTTCCTGCGCTCTGTACGGACAAATACAGCTTATTTGCGCTCAGGAAAGTCAACCCACTTTGTTGCAATCAATGAGCCCATCACTTAACCACGTGATTACAATTGTGAAGAAAACACGGCAGCCTCTCCACTTACTTAGAATTTTGAGAAGGTTAGGACGATATCTAAACTGATCAAAAATTTCTATAGACCTGTTGGGAGAGTATACCTACTGGTTGTATCACCGCTTGGTTTGAAAACACCAATGCGCTTGAACTAAAAATCTACGTAAAGTAGTGGACACCGCCCGGTCCAACATGGGTGAAGCCCTCCACACCACTAAACACATCTACACGGAGGTTGTCGCAGGACAGCAGCATCTACCATCAGGGACTACCACCCCCCACCTCCAGGTCATGTTTGCTTCTCACTGCTGCCATCCAGAATAAGATACAGGAGCTTCAGGACTCACAGCGATAGGTTCAGGAACAGTTATTAGCACGCTATTGAACCAGCGGGCAAACTTCTTTGGACTGCACTTGCACCATCAGTGTATTGTTCCCACAACGTATGGACTCACTAACAATAACAGTTCATCTCATATTTTCTGTATTCATTGGTTACTTATTTATATTAATAACTATTAGTAGCAGTAGTGTCAGTATTATTTATTTTAATTTCCTTTTTTATTTGCACAATATGTTGACTTTTGCACATTGGTTGTCGCCCTATTGATGCGGTCCTTTATTGATTCTATTATGGTTATTGCAATTATTATGTATACCAGCAAGAAAATAAATCTCAGGATTGTATATGGTACTTTGATAATGGATTTACTTTGAACGTTGAATTATGTCACACTCACCCTCGTCATGGTGGTCAACCACACGAAACCTTTAGAATATACAGAAAAACAAGAAGGCTCCTTTCGTCCCAAGTCACGTCAGCTTTGTGAACTCTCTTTGATGCCATAGTTGGCAAATCATGTCTGAATATTAAGTGCATTCATTCTCCCCTCCACGTAGGAAGTCAGCTCTTATATTTGGCGTATTGATGAATAAAATATTGTTAACCTGGTAGGATCCAACTTCATTTGAATTAACAATGACACCAACAAAAGCAGAGAAACTGAAATAACATGGACAAGATCAAAGGTGGTATAAGTATTATTTCTTTCTCATGAGAAATAACAGGTGGTCCACAATGACACTTGATTCCTCTCAGTCGCGAATTCAATCATAACTGTTTTGCTTCTGCGTAGTTTGGTCGGCAAAAATTTCCCTGATAATAAGTATAAATCTCCTGAAAGTAGAATAATGCGAATATTTCTCTCCGTTTTAATTTGTGATCAACGCAGAATTGTGGACATTGGTTATATGCATTTGAGTAATGCGTTGACGAGGTCGCTCACAGTAGGCTCAGTCCAGAAAATTAGGAAGGATGGGATCCATGGCGATTTGTCTATTTGAATAGGTATGGCTAACCTGCAGAAAACAGAAGATAGAGGTCGGAAAGACTTATTTTCATTGGAATTTCGTGATTTTGGTGGTTTCCAGACATCCATACTGGAATCTCTGGCGCTGTTATAAATGGAGGTGACACATGATTGTTAACGAAGATGTGTGGGTTGGAAGGTTCGCAGACTGTTGTGTTTGTGGATGTTGTAGATAAGTCCAATCCGATATCCCATTGCGTATATGTGCTAAGAGATGGCAGGTAGTGTTCTCTCAGACAAACTGTGAGTCATTCACTTTGAAATATCGAATGTAAAGGAACAGTACAAAACTAACGAAATACTCCATAACGGCGTTGATTTACAGAGGGATGCAGGGTTTCAATTCCATCGTTCCCTGGAAGGGGCTGCATGTACATTCATAGGGTGGTAAACGAGGCATACAATATGCCTGCATTTATTAGTCAATCCTTTGAGTTCAACAATTAAGAAGTCACGTTGCACGGTTATAAAGTATTAGTAAGGCTCTACCTGGAGTATTGCATTCAACGCTTCTCAGGTAATTATAGCGAGGATGTGGGTACATTGGGCAGCATGCAAAATGATGCTTGGATTAAATAGTATGTGCTGTAAGGAGCAGTTGGACAAAATTAGGTTGTCTGCCCTATAGCGGTGGAAAACGGTGAGAGATTTCATACTTTCAGGCTTAGATAGTGTCCAGAGTCGTCATCTGCCAGGGTCAAAATATATAATATTTAGAAGACATGCTTTGAACATGGGGGGGGGGGGTAAATTCAAAGGAGAGGTGCGGGGTAGTTATTTTTATTGCAAAGAGACTGTGATACCTGTCTGGGATGCACTGCCACAGGTAGTAAATATAATAGAGCGTTTAAAAGGCCTCTTAGATTGAGACATGGTTGTGCAAATTATGGAGGGATGTTGACATTGTGCAGGTAGAAGGCATTAGGGCACTAGTTTACTTGGGCATTTAATTAGTTCTGCATAACATCTTGGGCCAATATACCTATTAATGTTAGTATGCCTATGCTTTCAATGTTCAAGCATTGGTTACTTCAAGTTATCCTCGGTTTAGCATATGTACAATTTTAGAAATTATAAAGCTTATTGAATGCTTTCTTTCTGCATTGTCAGAGATCATCCTGCAGGCGATTAATTTATTTCCATTTAAGCCCATAGCTTGCACATTTCAGAAATATAATTATCTCTCCAAAGCATGCACACGAACCAACACGTCTTATCGCTCCATGCATTGACGCTCAGACGATGAAAACACACATAATATAATAAAATTACTGAAATAGATAAACAAAAAAAAAACTTTCAGGAAGTCTTATGAAACTGGGTAACAAAAACCTCTGCAGGAGGAACTCTGATCCAAGCCAGTTAATCATTTTCACTATTATATGTTCCAGTCAAAACGATTTTTTTAATAAAACATTTCAACAGCAATAAGGACACGCTGTAAAGCAGATTAGAATTCGCAAAACATTCGCTGGCAACAAATCCAAAACTGTAAACACATCTCAGAAAGTAGTATATATAGGACTCCTTTTCAATATGTGACTATAGTGTTTTCAGTGGACCTTCGATTTTGAACGGTTTAGATTTATTGCCAAGCTAGATACTTCGATCATTCTTACACACTATAATGCATAGGAATGTGTCAGGAGTTGCAAAGCAATGTTTAATGTGTTTTATAATTTAACGCATGGAGCTACATTACAAGAGCAAACACGAGGAAATCTGCAGATGCTGGAAATTCAAACAACAACACACTCAAAATGCTGGTGGAATACAGCAGGCCAGGCAGCATCTATAGGGAGAAGCGCTGTCGACGTTTCGGGCCGAGACCCTTCGTCAGGCCTACATTACAGTAAGCCGCGATCTCCTTTCATCTGATGTGTTTGTACACTTGGGAATCACTGCATCATCGATTATTTAAAAAACCGCAATAGGATAACATTACAGTTCCACCTTTATCTTTGAAACAGTAATCCAACATTTTGTTGTATTTTGCTGAACAAATTGGAAGCATAATCCAGATCTGTATTAAATAATGTCCGATATTAATTCTTACCACTACAGGGCGAATGCCTTTCAATGCGATAATGCATTTTTGCTCAGATATTAATACTTCGAGTCAGATAATTAGATCGTTGTGTCAAGATCGATTGTGCCATTGAACAATGGATTTGGAAAACACATTCAGTGATTTGTCTGAGGAATCCTTTCTAGCTGATAAGATATCAGGTTTGCACACCTGAGATGCAGTCATTGAAACATTTATTTTTGAGCATTCCGAAATCGAAGCACACATAGGGAATATTTACTTAAATATTTAATTGGATGTACAATGTGACTGCCAATAATTTTAATTGAATGCTGTAACAGGATCATTTTAACTTAGCATTTAGCTTGAGTCTTGGGAGCAGCGCATGGCTTCAAAAAGAGGAAGTCGCTCTTCATCGATTCTGGAGACAGAGAAACCGAGTAATGTTGCCCTGCTGAATCGTGACCTATCCGGCAGGTTCCAGGATAGCGCAAAGTTTCTTCCAATGTAGACCTTCGATTAAACGTAGTTTGAAACTGCCTACGTTTGTAATAGTTGGGAGAATTATACTCTTGGTTAATATTTCTGCTCTGCATGCATTTGATGCCAATGAGGAGAATGATGATCAAAAGAAACAGAACGGATGTGCAACCGAAGATTACGATCAGAAGTGTAATCGGATTAGGAAAATGCCCAGTATTCTTCGCTAAATTGCTACTTTCAGGAATCTTTTCAGTAATATTTTCCAGAATTGTAATGAGCATACTAACCGTGGTGGAGAGGCTCGGTTGTCCATTGTCTTTCACCAAGATGACCAGAGTTTGCGTGGTGGAATCAGACTCTAAAATAATGCGAGCTGTTCGGACTTCACCGGAATTTTTATCAACATTGAATAAACTAGGATCGGTAGATCTCTGCACCTGATAGGACAACCGAGCGTTCTGTCCAGAATCTGCGTCAGTTGCCAATATCTTGGCGACCAAGTGCCCTTGACCAGTTGACAGGGGCAGGATCTCTACCAAATCGGATTCTTTCTGTCCCGGAGGTGCAGCAATTGCCGGAGCATTGCCATTCTGATCTAGAATGATCACATTCACTGTCGCAGTGCTGCTCAGCGGGGGCACTCCACCGTCACGTGCTTGAACGTGGATCTGGAAGTGTTTAAATTTCTCGTAGTCAAAGGAGCGCAGCGCGTAAATTGTGCCGTTCATGGAGTTAATACTGAGGGAACTGGACAGTGGAAAGTCTTGCATAAAGTTGACAAAGGAGTACGAAACGTAAGAATTCTGGTCCAGGTCAGGATCAGAAGCAGATACCGCAAATACAGAAGCGCCCGGCTCGTTGTTTTCCATCACGTATACGTTGTAGGAGGGTTCAGCAAATTGCGGCGTATTATCATTCACATCTGACACTATAACATGAATGATTGCATTGCTTGACAGTGAGGGTGAACCCAAGTCCCAGGCTACGACAGGTATTTTATACTCGGACACTACTTCGCGGTCCAATGGTTCGCAAGTAATCAACTCATAATGATTCTTCGACGATGTTTGAAGTCTAAAGGGGACGTTCTTTGGAATCTCGCACTTCACTTCACCGTTTTCTCCAGAATCTCGATCAAAAACATTGAAAAAAGTTATTAAAGTACCAGACGGAGAATTTTCTGGAATTCTGCTCACAGCTGATGACACTTCTATTTCAGGTGCATTGTCATTTATATCAACCAAGTTAATAAACACTTTGGCGCGTCCTATAAATGGAGGTGATCCATGGTCCACAGCTTGAACATTCAGATAATAACTGCTTTCTTCTTCAAAATCTAGCTCTCCTTCAACTCGAATCTCTCCTGTGTCGGAATCTAAACTGAACAACTCGCGTAGTTTTGGTGAAGTTATCTTGCTGAAAGAATATGTTAGCTCAGCATTCAAACCTTCGTCCACATCATTAGCTTGGATTTTTATCACGAAGGTACCCAAGGGTACGTTTTCACTTAAGCTGCACTTGTAAACGTTGTGGTCGAATACAGGTGGATTGTCATTGATGTCCACAACCGTAATGAAAATCTCAGCTGTGCCAGATCGTCGGGGAGTCCCAGCATCAGTCGCTGTCAGGACAATTCGAATGGATGACTGTAACTCTCTGTCTAAAGATTTCTCTAGGACCAATTCGGCAGTTATAAATTCGCCTTCGGTTTTCTGTGTCCTTAGACTAAAGTATTCGCTGGAATTAATTGTGTAGTCGGCGACTGTATTTAATCCAATATCTGGATCTTCCGCACTCTCGAGAGGGAAACGTACCCCCGGCGCAATTGCTTCCGCTATCTGTAAAGCAACGGTACTCTCGGGGAAGGTCGGGGAATTATCATTTATATCCAGAATTTCGACTTCACCACGATAAACCGCCAAAGGATTTTTCAGCACAATTTTGAAAGGAATGTTACACACATTTGCGTATCCACATATATGTTCCCTGTCGATCCTTTCACGAACAGATAATATCCCGTTCTCCAAATTAAGCTCCATATATTGTCCACCGTTTTCGGAGGTTAGTGCAAATTTACTACCGGCCAATTGCGGTACACTCAAACCTAAATCCTGAGCGATATTCCCAACAAAAGCGCCACTCTCCAATTCTTCGCTTATGGCAAAGCGAATATGCCCAAAAATCAAATTCGGTGTACATACCAGAATCAGAATTGCATAGTTCTTGAAAACAATGTCGCTTTTGATCGCCGAACTCGCCATTGTTCTGCACAGAGATATTTCTCAGAAACAGACCTCTGCTCGATTATACCACAGAAGTGGCCATACCATGAAATGATTGCAGGAAGATATCTGTATTCTCTAAAGACAAATACAGTATTTATTCTGCCTAGTCTCTCTCCAGAAAAGCTCACTGCATGAGAATTACATCGCTTCTGATCTTTATTTTCTGGGATGTGGGCGGGTCAATGGATTCTTAGGTACGTTTCGGATTCTTATTGGTACACAGCGACACAACCAGTCCCATTCGATAATTGCATCGACTGTTCTTAAAGCTAGAAGGTTCCCGCAAAGTATTTAATATTGAACAGCAATAAAGCATAGACATTGATATGAAATTCCTTTTCAAATTCTATTTTCGTAAGTACTTTAAAACTTAATTATATATAAACTAAAGATGATTGCCACGAATTTAACGGCAATGTAAAATACCTCATTCGCTGATAGTACATAGACAGATTATCTAGTTCAGACTATATCAAATTATTAAAATTAACCTTAATGTACTGTTCACTGTCGTCGAAGGTTAGGGGAATTTTACGTGCTGATAATTGCGGAAATTTAAAACATAAATCTTGTGGGATGTTCCTGGCAAAAGGCATTTGCTCCAATCTTTCACCCATTGAAAACCCAGTTTGCTGAGAGTCAGAATAGTACAGGCCTTGTAAGCAATGTTGTTGCCAAACTCTGCACTGTTCAAAACTGAAATATTTCTCAGTGTCGGTTAACTACATTGATGGTATTATTAATAAAACTTGCTTCCTGGTTTTAAACAGGGAAACATACCAGTGCAACCAAGGTGTACCTTCTTCCCGTGGTCAACCATTGAACAAATTACATTTACGTGGAAATTATGAAGCGAAGATGCAGAATGAAGCTTTTGCAAAACTGAAAATTTATTTCAGTTGAAATTTTTATTGGATATACATCGTCTCAAAGCTATCCACACACTTGCTAAATTACCATATCCTGGAAGTTGAGAAAATGCGGATTTTCTTTTGCATCAGAACTAGAATACTGGACCTGCGAAAAAATATGTTTTAATGATAACCAAGGAACAAAAATAGAAATATGAGCATTTTTTTTTCAGTGAGTCGGTGAACTAATTGTGAATAAGGAGCAATGACTCAACGAATAGTGATGGGATACCCTAGCCATTTTCAGAAATTTTAATTAATGGTTAGTATTGAATTGTAACTAGCAAGAGCACCCGATATTACCCGTATCCAATGCTTTGAACTTAATGGTAAGGCATGCTGTTTCAAATTTATTACGATACCATAATAAGCCATTGGGTTCAGGAGTACGTGATGGTAGTATGTAAAACTGGTCAATTCCTTTTCTCCTTTTCTTTAATTCAATGCACTCCTGAAATTAATTTCATTACTTCGCATATTTTCGGCAGTGCCCCAAATCTGGCAGTTCTTTGCCATTGCCCTGCAATTCTGCTATATGTACATGCCTCATATACATCCCTGGGCATCCTTCGCAAGTAAAACAAAACAACAGTTGGAGAAAACTCAAATAGAGGGGATGTGCAGCATTGCCCAAGGCCCCTTCAGAATCAAGCTCGAACCGGAGACCCTGGAGCTGTGAGACTACTCGCTGTCTGCAGTCTATAGGCGAAATTCACCAGTAGCAGCCAGTCTGTCACCGTGTGGACAGATCTGCACAGATCTTTCCCGTGGCAATCTTGCTCCTGTCACATGCTAAAACTGGACGCGGTACTGCTCCAGATTACTTACAGTATCAGTACAGTATTATATTAAGAATTGGACAATACGTAACACCTCCTCCGTGAGATCTTGTGACTTAGCGACTGATATACTTCCTCCTGAATCAGATTATGTGGCTTTCAAACCACAGACAGGATACACAACAAATAAAGGCATTTCGATGCTTTTCTTCAACGTGTATAAAGTGTTGCATGGTTGCCCTGTCGGCTCTTGGGCGAGGAGTTACAATATCGCCATAAGACACAGGAGTAGAAATAGGCCATTCAGTCCATTGAGTCTGCCCTGCCATTTATCAAATCTCATTTATTAACCCTCTCAGCCCCATTCTCCTGCCTTCTCGCCATAACGTCTGACGCCATTACTGATCAAGAACTTATAAACCTCGGCTTTATGTATTCCTAATCAGTTGGCCTCCACAGTCGTCTGTGACAATGAATTCGACAAATTCGCCACAATATGGCTGAATAAATTTCTCTTAACTTCTCTTCCAAAGATATTCTTGTATTCGAAATCTGTACCCTCTGGTCGCAGATTTCCGCTCTGTGAGCAACATCCGCACGCTTACTCTCTCTAGGCCTTCCAATATTCGATATGTTTTAATCAGAACCCACACACGTATTCTTCTAATGTCCGGCGGGTTCTGGTTCAGAGTCAGCACATGCCATTCATTGATTGAATCCGTGACCACTCCGAGACGAAGGGTCTCGGCCCGAAACGTCGACAGTGCTTCTCCCCATAAATGCTGCCTGGCCTGCTGCGTTCCACGAGCATTTTGTGTGTGTTGCTTGAATTTCCAGCATCTGCAGATTTCCTCGTGTTATCATTCCTCTGAGCCTTTTTCGAACCTTCTTCACTTATTCGCGTACACCTAATAATTGGTATTATAATAATCGCAGATGAACCAGTGTTCAAGTTACTAAAATGAATTAGGACCCATACCTAAGATAAGTAAATAAGGCAATTTTCTTTCCTGCAGTAAGAAAGCTGAATTTGTTTCGACAGTCGTCGAGATTTAAAATAGTAAATAGAACATATTCTGATTTTCAAATCCCAGATTATTGAAAGAATGGCATAGCGAATAGAGTTGCAGCCTCACAGCCCCATACATCCGATTCCACAGTGCTTTTAAAATGAGATTGCACATTCGTACACGTGATTTAAATACATATTCCAGAGAGGAGCCGGTTAGCCGCTTAATTGGAATTTATGTGTTAAAAATCTAGTGAGATTTCATATCAAGGTGAGCACATCAATATTGGGTGGGGGTTGAATCAGAGAAAAGTTGTTGGTCATGGTCGCCGTAGGACCTATGTCCGAGTTGTTCCGTCTTTAAAAAAATAATCTATAACTTCTGTAATCTATAATCAAAATCTTAAAACTGACTGAGTGCAATTGGAATTTAGTATGATTGGAGTCTGCTCGCCGATCAGGAGGAAAACATACAAATGTCGCTCCAGTTTATTCATCTTCAGTCCGATACTCATCTTCAGCATTTATAAAGTGTTGTATTGTTGCGCTACCCAGTAACTGATCTGAGTTCTTCATAGCCGTGGATTTAGCAGCGTTTCTTTCCACCCTTACGTCTCTGTCTGCGTGAATTAATACTTCTGGACTACTGTTGGGCCGGAGTCTGCCACTGGAAACGATGTGTTCTCACGAATATTATGCAACATTGCACGGAAGAAAATCACAGTTGCACACACTAGAAAACGTGTTTATTCTTTTAATTTAACCTGGCATCTTAAATTATCTGGTGTCAATGGCAGTTACATGTGGATAGTTGACTAATCAATTGACCTGAAGGTTATTTAGTCAAAAACAGTCACAAGTAAATTTCGTTGCAGATTTGTCCTTGACTACTAACTAACTGTTTGATATGTCCTTTACTCGGGGAGAACTAATGAACCCTGTTGAAAACTACCGAGGCAACACACCGGGAGATTAAATACGAGAACTGCTCAGATCTGAGAACTTATAAGGAAAGTGAAACAAATTATGAAGTGTAATGGACTGGAAAATATAATAACTTTCTGATAATATCTACTATACCCTAATTTGAAAGGTTGCCTTATTGCCTTATTGGGAATACCAAATGCGTGCATAATTTCTGCAAATTAAACATAACGCACGCATTTCTGATATCACTTCCTTACTGCCTTACAATGACTCCGCCCCCGGCCCCTCTCTCTTTTTCTCTTTTTCTCCATACAGGTACACAGACGCACACGATGAGATATATGGATAGAGGGATAGGGACGCTCTGTCGCGTGCGCATTGATGGTCTCAGCGCTGCTCTGAAATCGCCTAACTACAGAAGAAAAAAAAACATTCGATATCCTATTAAGAGTGTTTGTGTAAAGAAAAAGCTGCAAGTTGCATCTATTAAAACATACAAAGTTGCTGTTCCGTTGCTTAATACCCAAACTATTTGGAATCGAACTTGCCGAAAATTCTAGAGTCAGATACGACGAGAAAATTTGCAAAATTGTATTGCACATTTTGAAAATTCAGGTGTTGAAGGCCTCAGGACTACTCCAAATACTGCAATGCTCCTCCTCCACTCTCTCTCTGCCTGGCGAGCCATATACTTGCTGACCCATCTTATGTCTTCTTTTTATTGGACGCATATTGCTTGTCATCTCGCGCTGGATCCCTTTGATGTGCTCTCAGCTTCTCTCAGCACACAAACGTTTTCACAAATTCCTGCAGGTAATGTTGATAGATTCTTGATTATTCATGAAACGAATGGATACAGGGAGAAGGCAGGAGATTGGAGATGAGAGGAAGAATGGATGAAGTAGCTGAACAAACTCATTTTGTTATTATACCTTATGAGCCTATGCTCTCGTGTTTTATATTACCTCACTTTCGTTGCAGTAGCGAAGCATCATAGTATTTGTGATCATGCAGCATGGTTTAGGAAGTACCAGCATTGCCTTTCTACCTAGTGTCACATTTAATCAAAGTCTGCCTGTTATTCTCTCTCACTTGCGGTGTTGATCTCAGCTTTGCCCCACTTCTGCGCCAGAAACATAATCAAAATAAAATCATGTTAAACTGCAAGAGCACTGTCTGCAGGGTTTTGGCCAGAAAGTCAACAATTCGTATTCTCCTCTTAGACTTAATGAGTTCCTCCAGCAATTTGCTTCTTAAAACGGATGGATCAGAGCTCATTCGATATCGGAATGGCAGTAGGAATCCAGTCTTGAATTCTAATAGGAAAGTAGGATTTTCCCCCCCCCCCCTCATATTCAAAAGAGCACAAGGTAACTGGTGTCGTTCATTGAGTTCATGTTGATACAGCTGGACAGTGAGAGGTCCTTGGTGAGATTCTCCAGAAAGAAAGCAGAAACATGGGCACTCATGCCCGTATCAACATCCGCTGTATTTTCGGTGAAAATGGAAAAAACCAGGAGCATTGCTCTCCATCACATATATGTTGAGGAATGATTCGGCAAACCGAGGAGCGTTATCCCTCACATCCAAGATCACAAATAGAATTGTTTTCTTATTTCCTATTGTCGGCGGACTCACATCCGAAGCTACAAAAGATATTTTGTATTCAGAAACAGTTTCTCGGTCCAACGAATCACTGGTGATAAATTTGCTATGATTCATCAGGGAACTTCTTGAAGCTTAAATGGGATTTTCTTCGAGATCTCAGAGCGCACTTCCCCGTTTACTCCAGAAGCGGGGTAAATTCTTCGAAAGCATTTTAGCGACAAGTATAGGATCCCTACAGCACGGGATTCCGAACAATACCATCCGTGAGTGTTGCTTCAAAGGATAGAAGTCAAGACCTGATTAGGTTGTGCTTATCAGTGAAACTCGTCCGAGGAAAATGAGGCCACCGAATGCACGCGCCGAGCTGTTCCACACCAGCCAGTGAACACCCTGAGTTCCAGAAGAAGAACAAGCGTGGGAGCGGAAGAAATGACGTAGAGGGATCCGGGAGAATAACTTTAAACTAGGGGTGTCAAACTCATTTTAGGTCACGGGCCGGATTGAGCAAAATGCAGTTTCATGCGGGCCGGATCAGTCGGATGCGTGCGAACGCAGCTTTCGTTGCCTCCGTTTTTTCAGCCTGCTCTCATGTGTCTCAGTCTCTCCTATAACTACAAAGTGTTTCACTTTACAAATTCCGTTTCTTATGAAGAAGACTGCCGAGCAAGACTGCCGAATAAACACTAAAAGCCCTGAAAACCTGGTACCTGAATAAACTCAGCATTAGCCATATCATACGCCATAGGCGCTTCGATTACTGGGGCCAGCTTTAATCGTAATTAGATATTATCTCGCGGGCCAAAGATAATTCCACCGCGGGCCGGATTTGGCCCGCGGGCCTTGAGTTTGACATATATGCTTTAAACTAAAAAGTAGGAGAAATGACCTGGATATATGCAAAATGTTTGGTCAACCATAAGGGAAAAGGGACTGCAAATATTACCTGTAACGCTTATTAGATATTGTACAGTTGTTAAAAGATTGTTTCTACAGCGATTGCATGGAAAATTGGGAATAAAAACTGTAAGTATTAATGCAACACCCAAAAAGAAAGAGCAAAGGGAAAATCATCTCTCCAATCGAACCCTGTCTTTCTGCTGACAAGGGTGCCAATGAATAAGGAATACACGAAGGAAGGTCGAAAGGCATAAGAAACCACCGAGTTCTTTAGCTGGAAACAGTGTACAGCTGGTACTCTGTAACGTTCTCTGGCGATTTATTTAAATGGTGCTATGCTGATTGGCTATACTCTGGGACTTGCAATTTAAAAAAAAGAACAGTACGGGAAGCCGGGAATATGGAACGAGAGTACTGCCAGGGTATGTGTATGGACTGTGGTAGGAAGGGACACTGGGCGACGGAGTGCTCTTTTCCCTTCAATCAAACAAAAGGAACCCGGCAGGAGAACCCTGGATGTAAGGCCCGTGAAATGTTTCCTTTCTCCATGAGTGAGCCAAGGAATGTCCCATAGGGAGGCTACGAGGGTTGGAGATGCAGGCGGCAAGGATCAGAGTTTCGAATAGACGCCCAGAAGATCCTTTAATGAGTGTAGAAGTAGATAATAAACCGATTCATGTCTTGGTCGATTTCGACGCTGCTCTATCCTCCGTACACCCCACTGTGGAGATACGCAAAGGAAAGAGAACTATTAAGACTGTAGTAATTGCCGGACTTCGTATGATGGAACCTTCATCTGAACCCGTTGAGATAAGAATAGGGGAAATTTGATAAATGAGACTTTCGTGACAGCGAACGTTTCGCCAGTAAACCTGTTGAGCCGGCAGGCTCTGTGTAAATTAAATGCTATAATACATTGCACACCTGAACAATCACTCTTAGAACTTCCCGGAAATAGGTTGTCTGAGTTGCAGACTATGATGATCCAAAAATGGGGAAGTAGAAAGCAAGCGGCCCTGTAGAACTGGGAAATAGCCAGAAACCTAAATTATTATGAATCATTACTGAAGTCCCATACAAAAGAGAGGCAATTTTAAAGGATTTTATTGGAGCATGAAAAAGATTTAACTGCGTGGAATTGAACTGCCGCTTTTAGAGATCCTGATTCCAATGATCAACACCGGAAAAAGATCAGCGTTCTTGAACGGCGAAAAGGTGTGCTAAAATCAACAGAAAGGGTGTTTTTCGGACCCGAAGTTATAGAGGCCGAAGTAAAATTAGACCAAGAATAAGAGAAACTTTTCTCCGAAAAGTCACAGTTAGCATCTTCTTAGTCTCAATTACGATACATATGAGGGATGATACGGTGAATATTTACAATCCCGCACCAGCCGCACCAAACGGGGATGGTACATTACTGTCCCGAAACAGGATTGGTGGTGTCGGCCACATTACAGGATAGTCCCTAACAGAACATAGATTTTATAGACGAAACCCCCACCAGAACCACAGCTGACAGAACCTGATGATATTCGTCGAGTAAGCTTAGAACTGTGGGTGCAGCATAAGAATCATGAGAAACGTGTAACCATTGTCGAACCCCATCAAATAATTTTTAATCGAAATACCAGACTACAGTCCATCAGACAATATTGATTGACTCCAAAAGCCATTAACGGAGTTAAACCTGTAATGGAGGGACTACTGAATCAGGGAGTCCGTCGGCCCACTGAGAGTTCGTGTAAGACTGCAATGTTGTCTGTCCCAAAACCTGGGAGGCTGGACGAATGGCGTTACGTGTAGGATTTAAAAGCCATAATTCAAATCGTGCAACTCATCTCACCAGATGTGCCAGATGTCAATGTGATATTAGCCTCCATTCCCACGGACAGTTGTTGCTGCACTGTAATTGCTTCGTATTCCGCGTTCTTTTTCAAACCCTTGCACGAGGATAGTCAATTCTTGTTCGTCTTTACATATAAAGGATGTCAATATATAAGGACACGTTTACCTGAAGGGTACACGGAAAATGCAACCGTATGTGTGGCTGCTGTCCATAACGATCTCCCAAGCCTGATATTAAAAAGAGTCAGCATAATGTTGCAGTATATGGATAATCTATTGCTGGCTTCTCAGACCCTGACTGACAGCAGCGAAGGCTCTATGGTAGTAAGGCACTGTTAAACTATTTGGCTACTAGATGGCACAGGCCGTCTTCATCAAAGCTGCAGTATTGCCAATCTACTGTGGCATATCCAGGCTATATACTATGCCGTGCAACCCATCGGTTCATGCCAGACCGTACCTCAGCCGAATTCAAACCACAAGGCCCGCCACTAAAAAAAGCAATGTCTTTCGTGGGGATAACAAACTTTGTAGACATTGGGTTCTAGAATACCGACTTCATGCTGATGTTCTCAGAACAGCGAGAGGGTAAGAGGTTTCTGTAGCATTGACCCAGTAGCATGGGCGATTAAGAAGACCGATAGGTGTCAGCAAGTGTAAAGCTCACATAAATACCTCAAATCCTATAGCCTTAGGTAATGCAGAGACCACGCGACTGCTAAATGGACTGCAACAGATGGAAAGGCTATCAGGTACTTATGCAGATAGAGTGTAAACCAAGGCCACGCCTCTACAAACCAAGATCTGATTGCTGCTGAGCAGAATGCCACGAAAATCGAGAAAAATAGGTGGCTAAATATCCAAGTGTTCACTAGTGTGATTGTAGAGGCATTCAGGCTATAAACCAGTGTGCCCAAGAAATCTGACACGCGTTCATGAAAACAGCACATGGAATGCGGCATGTAGGAATGGATGGGTACAGTGCATTAACTTCGACAATGTTTCGCACAAGGGTTAACCGCAACTGCAGAATGGGTTGTGTTTTTTTTTTGCAAAACTATATAAGTTTATTTGCAACATATAGAGGTAGGTAGAGGCAGTCAATATTTACAAGAGAGTAAGTATACTCAAATTAAAATATGGTTACTATTGTCAAGATGTGAACTCTGTCAACAAAATAACAGGGGGGAAATGCCCTGCAAAATACGATCGCCTACCGCCGACAGCGGTCCCCTTTGCCAATCCACAGGTAACTTTTGTACACATCCCCGTCAGTGCAGAATATAAATGCTTATTAGTTATGGCGGACATGTTCTCTAAATGGATGGAAGCTTTCCCTACATGAAAGGATAACGTCCAGTGAGTTGTAAAACTTTAATGAAGAAAATTATCTCCAGGCGGTTCCCGACACTATATAAACTTAATAGCGGCAGGTGAACACATTTTACTGGGAAATTGATTAAGCTATTGAGCCAGGTTTTAGGATTAACCTGGGTATACCGCCTTCCTTATTAGCATCAGTCATCAGGGTTGGTGGAGAGAATGAATGAAGGATACCCTGGCTAAGGTCTGTCGGGAGACAGGACTGAGATGGCCGGAGGAATTTCGCTTGGCGCTATATACTTTGAGGAATCAGGTAATAAAACAACCCGGCTGAGCCAGTTTGTAATTTTGATGGCGAGGCCTATGCCAACACGATCTGGACCCCACTTAATAAATGCTCAAACAGCATTGATTTGGACCAGCGAGAAAATGATTGAATTTGTCAAAACATTGGCTAAATGATTAAATTAGACGCCCGTAGCAAATGCATTACCTCAACCGGAAGAGGAAAACATCTTACTAAGTAATTTTGCTAACCAGAACCTCCGTAAATCTGGAAAAAAAGATCAATTGCACGCACGGAACCAAATGTAAGCGGGCAGTAAAATAAGAAGCGGAATAGCGAAGTTTGTTGTTAATTGTTACTCGGACTGCTGAGAATTTTAAACGAGAAAAATGCATTTAATGCTTATTTAGGACTTGCATATAAATACGCTAGCCGAGGCAATGTGTTAAGCTTTTGGGTGTGCACGATCATAGCCGCTCACGCAGAAGGAGGGGAAGTGGAGATATTAGAATCAGTACCGATTAATAATACCCAAACAAAAGGTTATGCGAAACTAGCGTGAAGATTTTGGATGATCTTCTCGGGCCATAATGTTACCGACAAGAATGCCGTAGGCAGAGAAATACAAAACAGTTGGTTGAATGTGCAACTGGGAATGATGCCTTTGGGATATTTGTATCCACAGTCAAGTCCTTAAGTAAGCTTTGATTTTATTTTATTATACAATTCGCTCACTTCGCGTCTGGAGAGTTAGAATCTATCCTACAAATGGACACACCTTTTGGTGTAAGGAGGGAAGAAAACAGAATGTAGGGAAAATAAACGGAATGTTACTTAATATCTGGAATGGCAATACAGGGAGCGGAGAAGAGATTTATACCTCAGAAACACCTCTTTCTATGCCAAACAATGCGTATGGGACTGTAAAAGCAAAGCTTACCCTTCGAAGTAGCTTGGCTGTTGTTACTCAGGGTATGTTGTTCCCATTATAAGATTGGTGAGCAAATTAGAAGATTAGAAGCAAATTAGAAGATCATCTTCATCTAAGAAAGACGAGAACCATCACCCAGTGTGAGCGTTTTTGGACGATTTTGTATCCTCTGTGTTAAGAGGCCGGGACATCAAGATAATCTAAAAATACGGCCTCTGTACTAGTAAAATTGGCGAATGAAACAACATCTTCTTCAGAGAACACCGAAACACTGGTTAAAGATTTGACAAGAGAAGTGGTACTTGTGAGGACAGTGGCTCTGCAGAATAGAATGGTATTGGACTTCATATTAACGGAGAAAATACAAATACTGTATATCCCTGATAAATCTGAAAATATTACCTCTCTGGTAGACTATATTCAGGAAAGTGTGGAACAAATTAAAAATGAAGATAGAAAATTCCATTATAATAATCCCACTGCCTGGTGGTCATTTGGGAAACTTAAATCAGGTTAGTTAAATCAGGCTAATAAACTCGTCTATTACGGGTTAATTTTAGTGATTTTTATACTTGTGGTCAAGGCTGTAGAATGTGTTTATTCCTGAATACCATGGCCTCCAGTTGCTCCTATGAAATTACTCCCACGAGTTGAACTGGAAGCTTACCACCCAGAATATGATGAACTCTATATAGGCCAGAGGACTTTACCCCTTGGGTATGATATCCCTTATCCTGAGGAAATAGAAGAACAAATATCCCGAAGAGGTGAATGAAGGATAAGGGTGATCAGATGATCATAAAGGAAGGAACTGTGAAAGAAATTTAAGAACATTAAATTGTGAATGCAGCCTTTTTGTCAAGCGTGACGAGTTAAGTATTGCTCGAGTCATGCGTCATGAGGGTGATAGGATAAGATGCAGATGTGGCCTTGATTGTACAAGCTAATAATATCTAGCAATTAACCATGAAAGTGATAAGGTATTGTTAGCATTTGTCCCAGAATGTCTAACTAGTAGAGAAACTGGGTGTAGACGAGCAATTTTAATCTTGTTTATTGTGCAGGAACATTTGTAGACTCGCTGATACCTAACAATTTCTTCTTGAAATCGCTGAATAATTTTACTGTGTAAATTTAAGATGTAACCTGACATTGGTGGAGTCTTAGGACAACGGCTTTCCGTGGTCACTTAATAAGTGTTAACCGTATACCAAGTTTTTGTCTTCATTTCTGTTTGCTAACGAGAAAAGGTATCATGGTAATTTTGGTAAATAAATTGTTTTACAGTAAAGTTACAGGGTACATTTTTCGTCAGATCCTAATCAATATGGATTGGAAACATATGCAGCAGTATGATCATCTGCACAGATGCATCACAAGGCTCTGCACTTAGCTCCATGCTCTACGAGCTGTATGCTTATGATTGTGTGACGAACTGCATTTCCAATGACATACTGGCGATTGCTCACGCCACCTCTCTCATCACTGTTGTTGAGCACATCGAATATGCTTTTGAATCGTTATATGGGATGTGGGGGAGATTAAAATTCTGGTTGAATGGTGCCAGAGCAACAAGCTCTAACTCAACATCAACAAAATCAAAGAGCCGATTGTTGACTACAGGGGAAGAAACCGGATTTGAATCAGTTGTCCCCTGCCCTGGGGAAATGGACGAGAAGCGGCTTCAACTGTAATTACCTTAACCTGTGCGCCTGAGCTACAAAATGCACAAATAGAAGAAAGCTTCTACGAAGAGTGGAACTGGAATTTTGGTACAAGTATCCAAAGTGCTATTTTAAAAAGTATATGGTCAAAATCGGTCTACTGCAACTGAAGTCTCGGAACAGGGTCAAATATAAATAAAGTTCTGAAATAAAAATGCTTAGCTAGAAAACTTGTCGAAACATTACGCATCTTCATTTAAGCATGATATATCTCCAAATATGTTCCCACTGTATCAAATAAGTGGCTTACTTGCATTGGCACAAAGATCTTCTCAGTTTCAATTCTTTGCAGATGAAGAATCACTTCTTAAATTCATCCAATGTCAGTCCAATAGAGGCGAATGACTAATTTGTAGATAACAACTCCCATATGTGGAATCTCAAGATCAGAAGACAAAGGAGCAGAAATAGGCTATTCGGCCCATTGACTCTGCTTCGCCACTTCACCATGAGCTAAACTATTCGCCATCTAGTTCGAATTTCCGGCTTTTACATTTCATCTGCATTTGGAACAATAGTAAATGTATTGCACCACCGGAGTCAGCTAGCTTTTCGGAACGAAAGCTAAAGGATGTCATGCTTGTTTATTCGTCTCCCAAGTGACTACCTGTCAGAGCAGCGGCGCTGAACTAACTGTAGATTGCAGTATCTAAGAGTTTTTGGCTCATCTTCATTCTCCCGCTGGACTCTGTTTGTGGACAATGTGCATTAGCACACCCCGACTACTCCGCCATTTCACTTGGCCTTCCAAATGGACGGAGTTTCTAGGACAGTCTGCAACATACCACAGAAGAGCAACCACAGTTAAACATACCAGAAAAATTACCCGAATTTTAAATTCAGATTGTCTACTGTCAATGACAGTAATGGATACACAATTTGGATAGTTAATCAAAAAGACAAGCTAAGCTTAATATCTTCAAATGGCCATTACCACTTAATTTGTGAAATTGTCTTTGAATTCTGCCCAATGGACGAGGATAATGGAGAACTGATGAACATTGTGGAAATCCACCAGGGATATTCTGACAGAACAGGGATTGAGTGCGCAGGAATCATAACAAACTGCAAACGTTCAGTTATAAACTAAAATAGAAGATGAAATAATCCTGAACAATAAGGTACAGAGAGCGGAAAGAATACAAGCTGGCAGAGGAACAGTGAAACCAAGTGAGTGATGAGGTGGGTGATTTGGGGAGGGTGGATGAAGCAAGACGTGGAGAGGGATTAGGAGGAACAGACAGAGGCCTGAACAAGAAGGAACCTGGTAGAGTGGATAGTGGACTAGGGTAGAAAAGGAAAGAGGTGTGGGTGGAACAGAGAAACGTGTTGGGCAGGTGAGGAGGAGAAGGGGTGAAAGGGTAACCACAATGGGGAATGGGAAAAAAAGAGAAAAGGAGGGAGGGGTATGAAATTACCGGAGGTTTCAAAAATTGATATTCATGCCATCATAATGAAGAAGAATCACTAACGCTTCTCTCACCAACATCTCCTTTATTTCCCGGACATCCGCGCTCACCCTTTCTCCCTGCCTACTTAACAGGGACATGATTCCTCTTGTCCTCATCTGCCACTCCATGGAAATCCGCATCCAACATATCATTCTCCGCAATTTCTGACATCTTCAACGGAATCCTAACACAAAACACATTGGTACACCCCACCTCACACCCCACCCCACCCGCAACCGAGAGTAATGTCACACTTGTGCATTCTCACCGCCCTCACCTCTATTCATGGGACCATGTAGTCCTTCCAGGTGTGGCAACACTTCACCTGCGAATCTGTAATTGTATTCCGTGCTCCCAATGTAGCCTCCTCTACTCTTGTAATACCGGATGGAAATGCACCTCTGCTCCATCTGCCAAAAGCGGGATTTTCCCGTTTCCAACAATTTTAATTTCTACCTTTATACTTGCTCTGATATGTCGGTCCATACCCCAAATTCTGCCATGAAGAGGCTACTCTACTGGGTGGAGGAACAACGTCCCATATTCCATTTAGGTAGCCTCCAACCTGACGACATGAACATTGATTTCTCTTTCCCATTCCCTTTCTTTTTCCCTTCCCCTTCCGTCTTCAGATATCCCTACTCTGGCATTTTGCCTCCTTTCCTCGCCTTCCTGTCACTTACCCTTGTTGCCCTGCCATCTTACCTTTATCCCATGATCCATTCCCCTCTTTTATAAGATTCCTACTTCTCCAGCCCTTATTTTCACAGTCACCTGGCTTGGGCTCTAACATTTAGCTTACCATTCTCCTCCTTCATATTTTTATTCTGGCGTCTTTCAACTTCGTGTCCAATCCTTATCGCCCATGCCATAGATGCTGCCTAACATATTGAGTTATCCGGTATTTCGTACGTGCTGCTATGGAGGGTGCACATACTGGATACGAGCTGTTCCTCTTCTTACCTGAATATCATCATATCTTAGCGGTATAGGAGGTTATGGACAAGCAGATAGAATGGGAATGGGAAGCCGATTTGAAATTGTAGTCTGTGCTGGATCTTCTATTTGCGACGAACAGAGCAAAGGTAATCGACAAATTACAATATGTGTCATGTCTTTTCGATGAAGAAGCGATCATTCCAGGCCAACAGCTATAGCAAAGGACCGTGACAGCCTCTCATGTGAAGTATCGCCTAACTTGGAAGAACTGTTTGAGGCATTTAATATTTTGGAGGAAGTGATGTAGGAGCAAGTGTAGTGCTTCTAACGCTTCTGAGATAAATTCTACGAGGAACATCAGTAGGAAGAGGTCAGTGGACCAGTAAGTCACGCAGAGAATAGTCTGCGAGAAGGGGGTTGTCCAGGAAAGATGACCTCAGAGCTAGAATCACATCAGAGATACGAAAGTTACGGAGAACGATGTAGTGATATGTCAGAAAATTCCTGGTGTGATGGGGGTGATGGGGTGAGGGAAGATATATGGGGAATAACAACAGACACGGGCGAGGACTTCGCTGAACAATGGTGGAAGGGAAACCGCGATTCCTTGAAAGGAGAGAACACTCCGAAGACGCATCGTAAATGAACGTTTATGATAGGTGATTCCATACGAGTTGATTCAAATTATACCATATTTGACATGTGCCAAATTTTATAAAGAACAATATCTACTTGCCATTTTGTGTTTTCTGAGCTTTAAAGTTGTGTCATTACTTAATTTCCATTGAAGAACCTAGTTTCAATTATTTTGCGTAAGACGATCTAGTCCAATCTAGCCCACAATTGACAAATTATACAAAAATGGGAAATAATAGAACCAATCCACAGACCATGCTGTTGAATGAAACATGGAATTAAGAATCCATTTCCAGCCACTTTCTTTGGTCTGATCAGTTAACCCTTTATATACTTCCGTCCAAGGGGCTGCCTAAATTATTGAACGTTTCTTATGTTTTTATTTTTATTTTCGATTTCAGATATTCTGCACTTGATTTTTGTTTTTAAATGTTCGTACTTTATTTGCGCGTCCTTTAGTTTACACATTATCGTCACCCAGAGCAAATTTGTTAATCGATTACCAGAACAATTTACCGGAAATTGACAATAAAGTAAATAGCTACGTAATCTTCGGTCAATCAGAGGCAGTGAAAAGCAATGATTCGACCGTTCATATTGACTATTTGGTGTCAGTTAGTGTTATTTCAATATAACTCGTTTTAAAAGACTCAAATGCTCACCTTTCAGTGTATATTTCAATTCATAAACCCATATCTTCATGGGCCTTCCGACTTAAAGAAAGGTTTACAAAATAACTTTTGTGTCAACAATCGTACACGTTTCATTGAACATAGAGTATAAGAGTAATAATGAATAATACAAGGCGTCAGCAGTCCATTCGGTGAAGTGTCATGGTCTTATGTGATGCAAAAATTATAATACATATTAGGGATGTTGAAATGATTAGGATACAGATGTACTGAAAATTTGCAATGTGGACTTTAACCTAAGAGCTATTCGCTTGATGACAGTGTCTAACATTTTAGAATGATTTCAAAAGCAAAGTTGTAATGGGATTTATTATAATTGAAACAAAATGGTACGCCATACTGCCACGGAGAGCTCAGGTCAAAGACAAATCGGACCAAATACAAATTGCGGACACATCATTCCTAATGCGCTTCAATGGGTGACCAGTTTCCGAGAATATTCTTCAAAAGCTAATATTTCAAGTTCGACGAATACATTCAGTGGTCACTTTATTAGGTACACATTTCCACCGCCTCATTAATGCAAATATCTAAACAGCGTATAATGTGGCAGGAAGCCGATGCAATAAAAAAGCACACAGGGATGATTGAGACTTTCATTTGCTGCTTACAGCAAGCATCAGAATGAGGAAGAAATTTGATCTAAGTGACTTTGAAAGTGGAATGAATGTTGGTGCCAGACTGGGTGGTTTGAGTATCTCAGAAACTGCCAATGTCCTGGGATTTTTCATGCTCATCAGTCTCCAGTGTTTACCAGGAATTGTGCGAGAAACTAAGCACAACAAACATTCTAGAACCAGCGGCAGTTCTGCGGCTGACAACGTTTTATTGATGAAAGGTTGGAGGAGAAAGCATAAACTAAGTCAATCAGAGGGGAAGGTTACAGTAACCGAAATATACACGCATTTCTAAACGTACATTACGTCAAATCTTGAAGTGAATAGGCTAGAGCAGCAGAATAGAACTCGATGCGTATTTTATTGGGTGCAGGAGGTGTCTAATATAGTGACCACTGATTGCAGATACTTGTGCCGGGTCACTGTGAGTAATTAACCTAATAACAATCAAATCCTGATGGCCATTAGTGATTCCTTTCTGGGATACCTTTCAGAATAAACAGATGCCAGTTTCAAATGGATGGATCTCAGTCACTGTAACTTTAATTTCTTCTATAGCTAAACAGAGTGCCCATACCCCTTCCCACGAAAACAAAACGAAACATGCATAAATTAATATGTTAATTATATTTAATTAAATGCCTCCCGCATAATGATCTGGGTGCTGTGATATATAAAAAGCACCGCCATAACTTGATCATTCCTCGTTTCAACCGCTTTACTGCACTTTAACATTGTGCCTAAGACGTGGGAACGGCGCAAGGCTTCAAAAAGATAAAATCGCTCTTCGCTGATTCTGGAGATAGACAGACCGAGTACAGATGAGCATCTAGCATGCGGGTAACCCGGCCAGTACCCGGATAGCGCAGAGTTTCTTCTATTGCAGGATTTCGAGAAAACCTGTCGGCAGAGTCGCTGGGTGTGTAACAGTAACCAAGACAGGCATACCTCTGGATAGTTCTCCTGCTCTGTTTGCACTTGATGCTAATTAAAAGCATGATGATCACGAGAAGCAGAATGGACATGCAGCCAAAAATAACAATTAAATTAACATTTTGATCAACGATATACCCTCAATTAGCTACCAATTGAAGAGCTTAAGTGATGTTCTCCAAAATCGAAACATGGATTGTAACAGTGCTGGAGAGGCTTGGCTGGCCATTATCTTTTACCAAGATGATGAGGGTTTGCGTGGTGTTATCCGACTCCAGAATAGCTCTGGCTGTTCTTATTTCACCAGAGATCTGCCCAATACTGAACAAGCTTGGATTGGTGGATTTCAGAATCTGATAAAACATCCGTGCGTTCTGACCAGAATCTGCATCAGTTGCCACTATCCTGGTGACCAGATAGCCCTGATCCACTGACTGGGGCACGATCTCCACAGCTGCTGATCCACTCTGTGCCGCAGCTGAAACAATCACTGGTGCGTTGTCGTTTTGATCCAGAATGATTACCTTCACTGTAGCGATGCTGCTCAGTGGGGGTAACCCGGCGTCACGGGCTTCAACAGAGATCTGGACATTTTTGAGTTGTTCATAGTCAAAAGAGCCCAACGCGTGAATGCTGCCATTTATGGAGTTAATGCTGAAGTAATCGTACACTGGGACGCCTTGGTAAATGCTCTCCAGGAAGAAGTAAGAAATATAGGCATTCTGGTCCCTATCAGAATCCGTTGCACTGATTGTGAAAATTGAAATCCCCGGACCGTTATTCTCCATCATATATATATTGTAGGATGATTCAGCAAACTGTGGAGCGTTCTCATTGATATCTAAGATTGTACCATGAATGGTTTTATTGATTGAACGTGAAGGCAACTCCATATCCCAGGCTAAAAATGTATTTTGTAAGCAGGAACAGATTCGCGGTCTAACGGTTCACTGGTAATCAATTTATAAAGGTTCTTCGATAACAGCTGAAGGCTAAGAGGGACGTCTTTCGCTATCTCGCATCGCACTTCTCCATTTTTTCCAGAGTCAGGATCGATCAAATTAACTAATGTTATAATTGTTCCCGGTGGAGCATTTTCCGCAACTTGGACTGATAATGATATCATGTTTATCTCGGGTGCGTTGTCATTTACATCAATTACCTTGATCAACACTTTGGTGTGTCCTGTAGTTGCAAGTGAACCGCGGTCTACGGCTTGGACATCGAGGGAATATCTGTTGGTTTCTTCAAAATCTAGCGCTCCTTTAATCCGTATCTTGCCACTGTCCGAGTCCAAACTGAACAATTCCCGTACTCTTAGCGGAGCAAGATCACTGAAAGAATACACCAAGTCAGCATTCATTCCTTCGTCCAAATCATTTGCTTTGACTATGATCACTAATGTTCCCAGCGGAGCGTTTTCATGTATACTCTTCCTATAAATTTCTTGATCGAAAATTGGTAGGTTATCATTGACGTCCAGGACAGTAATCAGAATCTGAGCTGTGCCGGATCTTTGAGGGATCCCGCCATCAGTCGCCGTGAGCACCAGTTGAATTGATGACTGCTGCTCTCGATCTAAAGACTCCTGCAGCAACAAGTCAGCAATAATAATACCGTCCTCGTTTCTTTGGCTTTTTAGGCAGAAATTATCACTGGAATTGATTGGGTAAGCAACGATCGTGTTTATTCCAATATCTGGATCCAGCGCCCTCTGTACGGGGAAAAGTGCCCCGGGTGCAATTGCCTCTGATATCGGAATGATGATGCTGTTATCACTGAAAGTAGGAGAATTGTCATTTATATCAAGAATCTCCACTTCCCCGCTAAGCACCTCCCAAGGATGTTCCAGTATTATTTCGAAAGGTATAGTGCACACATCCGCTTGTCCACAAATACGTTCCCGGTCGACTCTTTTCCGAACAGACAATACCCCATTATATAAGCTAACCTTCATGTAACGTCCTCCGCTATCAGGGTTGAGACGAACTTTCCGAGCTGACAGTTGTTGTATATTCAATCCCAAATCTTGAGCTATATTCCCAATAAAATTCCCTTTCTCCATTTCCTCTGGTATAGAATAACGAATTTGCTCTGGAATAAGATCCACTGCACAAACGAGAAATACGCAAGCAATCACAATGAAAACAATCTTCGCTCCGTACGCCATTGCTCGCATTAACTCTACCCCACACCCCCGCCCCCATGCAGACCTCTCTTCGATTAATCTGGAAAGAAAATTATCTTGCAATGAAATATTCTGTATAGACAGAGATATTTTTTCCTAACGCTGAACATTAAAAAGCGTTTAATCGGTGTAGCCCGTCTCCACAATCTAAACTTAGGCACTGCTTGACTTTCTTGCTGACGCTGGAGTTTTTATTGTCGGCTGTGGGAGGAGCAATGAATTCATCTCTAAATTCGATCATCTCATTGGCAGACAGTGACACAACCATTTCCTTTCAAGAACTGCATCTGCAATTCTTAAAGCTACTCTCTTTCATTCAATATTTGATGGTGTGCAACTATAAATTGCTGTTATTGATTATATTAACTTTTCTATTTCATTTACATAATTTAAATTCGAAAGTTATAACGCCCCTGTTTAGAGAGCATTCTGCGCAAATACAGACGATTAGATCGTTCCGAGCACAATGGCAGACAAGGAAGAAGTCTCCGTATCTCTAACACCACATATCAAAGAGGGGGAAGAGCTTTGTTTGCAAATTAAACAGACGTTGGATCCTGGTAATCACAATTCAGGAACTTAATGATATGTATTTATTTCAAAAAATAATTACATTTTCCCTTCTTTGATGGCTGGAAGCTATCCTTGCCTGTTAACATCTTTTCAAAGTAAACTAACCTACATAATGGCAGAAGTAAGATGCTTGCATCAATTACCAGATATTAAAGTTGGAGATAGACCATCTATCGTATTGACGTCAGAAAGTATTCAAATAATTTCATGATTGTTTATTCTTTGTTTGAGATTATCACTTCGTGCAGAGTGAACAAGCGTGGCCAGGACATGAATTTAATGATAGTAATCGAAAATATAGTGCTTTGATAACCTCACTTTATTTGTTTAAATATTTGAAATATTCAAAATTTTACATATATCTACAGACATTAATCTCGTTTAATACAGCTTTCCTTGACTGGTAAAAACTTCGTGAAGCTTCACTGGTGTTCAACACCATTCAGAACAAGAAACTGATAAGTTTATAGGAAAAGAAAACTGTGCCGATTATTAAGCAAATGCTTAGTTTAGTACCATAAAACCAGAAGGTATAGGAGTCGAATTAGACCATTTCGACATTCAAGCCTACTCCACTAGCTCGTCACAGTTTTTCCCCTCAGCCCTCAGCCTCAATTATAAGGATTCACAAACAAGAGAAAATGTGCAGATGCTGGAAACCCAAGCCACACACATAAAGCGCTGCAGGAACTCAGAGGCCAGGCAAAATCTATGGAGAAGGGTATAGTCGACATTTTTAGCCGGGACCCATCATCAGAACTGGAGAAAAAAAAAGATGAGGAGTTCCAGTTAGGAAGGGCCGGAGGGGAGGAAGACGCTCAGGATGATAAGTGAGACCGGGAGGTGGGGGAGAGTTGAAAAAAGAGCTTTGCTGCCACGTTTTCAGATGGTGTGAAGAGTGGTGGAGGGACAGGTCGTGTTGACGAAACAGGTACTCTGCTGAAGGACTTAGACAACTTAGAAGAATGGGCAGGAAAGTGGCAAATGAAATAAAATGTTTGAAAATACATTGTTATGCATTTTGGTAGAACATAGACCATAAGATTAAGGAGCACAAGTAGGCCATTCGGCCCATCGAGTGCGCTCCGCTGTTCAATCATGGGCTGATCCATTCCATCCATTCATCTGCACTCCCCTGATTTCACCCCTTACCCTTTGATGCCCTGGCTAATCAAGAACCTATCCATCTCTGCCTTAAATACACCCAATGACTTGGCCTCCATAGCCGCTTCTGTCAACAAATTCTAGAGATTTACCATTCTCAGACTAAAGTACTTTCTCCGCATCTCAGTTCTAAAAGGTCGTCCTTCAATCCTGAAGTTCTCTTGTTCTAGAATCCTCTACCAGGGGAAATAGCCTTGCTATGTCTAATATGTTCATTCCCTTTAACATTTGGAATGTTTCTATGAGATCACCCCCTCATTCTCCTGAACTCCAGGGAATACAGACCAAGGTATCCCTCTCATTCCTGGAATCATTCTCGAGAATCTTCTCTAAACCCTCTCCAACGTCGATATATCCTTTCTAATATAATAAGGAGCCCAGAACTGCACACAATATTCCGCGTGAGCTCACGAGTGTCTTATTGAGTCTTAACATCAAATCCCGGCTCTTACATTCTATACCTCCAGAAATGAAAGCTAACATTGCATTTGCCTTCTTTAGAACCGACTCAACCTACAGGTTAACCCTTAGAGTATCTTGCAAAAGGACTCCCAAGTCTCTTTGTATCCCTGCATTTTGAGTTTTCTCCCCATCTAAATAATAGTCTGCCCGTTTATTTCTTCCACTAAAGTGCATGACCATACATTTTCCAACGTTGTATTTTATTTGCCACTTCTTTGCCCATTCCCATAACCTATCGAAGTCTCTCTCCAGAATCTAAGTTTCCTCAACACTACCTGACCCTCCACCAATCTTTGTATCATCGGCAAATTTGGCCACACATAACTCAATACCGTTGTCCAGATCATTGACATACATCGTAAAAAGTAACGGTCCCAAATCCGCGCCTGTTGGAACTCCACTGGTAACTGGCAGCCAGCCAAAATAGGATCCTTTTATTTCGACCCTCTGTTTTTTGGCGACCAGCCAGTGCTCCACCCACGCTAGTAACTGCTTTGTAATTCCATGGACTCTTTTTGTGTTAAGCAGCCTCATGAGCGGAACCTTGTCAAAGGCATTCTGAAAATCCAAATATGCCATATCTACTGCATCTCTTTTATCTACGCTGCTTGTAATTCCCTCAATGATTGAAACAGGTTTTTCAGGCAGGTATGTTCTTTCAGGAAACAATGCTGGCTTTGGCCTATCTTGTCATGTGCCTCCAGGTACGACATACCCCATCCCTAACAATCGATTCCAACAACTTGCCAACCACTGATGTCTGGCTAATAAGTCAATAGCTTCCTTTCTGCTGTCTCCCACCCTTCTTAAATAGCGGAGTAACATTGGTAGCAGAAATAAATGTGCTGACTATTTCCTAAATGGGGAGAAAAAATCAAAAATAGTAGATGCAAAGAGACGTTGGAGAACTTGTGCTTAGCACCCTGAAGATTATTATGCAGGTTGAGTCGGTGGTGAGAAAAGCAAAGACAATATTAGCATTCATTTCAAGAGGTCGAGAACACAAGAGCAGGGATGTGGCACTAAGTCTTTATAAAGCTCTGTTAAGGCCTCACATTGAGCATTGTGAGCAGCATAGGGCTCCTCATTTAAGAAACGATGTGCTGGCATTGGAGAAGGAACAAAGTAGGTTCATAGGGAATATTCTGGGAATGAAAGTCTTATCGTAGGAGGGGCATTTGATGTCTCTGAGCCAGTGCTGGCAAGAATTTAGAATGATGATGGGGGTTCTCATTGAGACCTTTCGAATTTTGAAAGACCTAGACAGAGTAGATGTGGAAAGAGTATTTCCCATGGAGGAGAGCGAACCCAGGGATCCATTTAAAACAGAGCTGCGACGAAAATTCTTTAGCCAGGGTGTGGTAAATTTGCGGAACTTATTACCACAGGTAGCTGTGGAGGCCAAGTCGTTGGGTATATTTACGTCTGAGCTGGATTGGAACACGGTACGAAAGGTTACAGGAATAATTTCGGGCAGTGAGGCTGAGGAGAGGAGAAAAAGGATCAGCCGTGATTGAATGGAGAAGCAGATTCATAGAAACATAGAAACAGAAAACCTACAGCACAATTCAGGCCCTTCAGCGCACAAAATTTTGCCGAACATGTCTCTACCTTAGAAATTACTAGGCTTCCCTATACCCTCTATTTTTCTAAGTTCCTTGTACCTATCCAAAAGTTTCTTAAAAGATCCGATTGTATCCTCCTCCACCATAGTTGCCGGCAGCCCATTCCACGCACTCACCACTCTCTGAGTAAAACACATACCCCTGACATCATCACTGTACCTACTCTCCAGCACCTTAAACCTGTGTGCTCTTGTGGCAACCATTTCAGCCTGGGGAAAAAGCCTCTGACGATCCACACATCAATCCTTCTCATTATCTTATACACCTCTATCAGGTCAGCTGTCATACTCCATCACACCAAGGATAAAAGGCCGAGTTCACTCAACCTGGATTCACAAGGCATGCTCCCCAATCCAGGCAACAATCTTGTAAATCTCCTCTGGTTTCCACATCCTTCCTGTAGTGTGGCGACCAGAACTGAGCACAGTACTCCAGGTGGGGTCTGAACAGGGTCCTATGAAGCTGCAACATTACATCTCGGCTCCTAAATTCAATTCCAAGATTGATAAAGGCCAACACACCATATGCCTTCTTAACCACAGAGTCAACTTGCGCAGCTGCTTTGAGCGTCCTATGGACTGGGACCCCAAGATCCCTCTGATTCTCCACACTGCCAACTGTCCTACCATTAATACAATAGTCTGCCATCATATCTTACCTACCAAAATCCAAAATTAACGACTTCACACTTATCAGGGTTGAACTCCATCTGCCTCTTCTCAGCCCACTTTTGATCCTGTCAATGTCCCGCTGTTACCTCTGACAGCCCTCCACACCATCCACAACACCTCCAACCTTTCTGTCATCAGCAAACCTACTAACCCATCCCTCCACTTCCTCATCCAGGTCATTTGTAAAAATCACGAAGAGTAGGGCTCCCGGAACTGATCCCTGAGGCATTCCACTGGTGACCGAACTGCAACTACTCTTTGCATTCTGTGTGCAAGCCAATTCTGGATCCACAAAGCAAAGTCCCCTTGGATCCCATGCTTCCTTACGTTCACCATAAGCCTTGCATGGGGTACCTTACCAAATGCCTTGCTGAAATCCATATACACTACATCTACTGTTCTTCCTTCCTCAATGTGTTTAGTCACATCCTCAAAAAATTCAATCAGAGCCAACCTTGACAAAGCCATGCTGACTATCCCTAATCTTATTATACCTCTGCAAATGTTCATAAATCCTACATCTCACGTTATTTTCCCTCAGCTTACCAGCCACTGAGGTAATTCTCACTGGTCTCTAATTTCCTGGGCTATCTCTACTCAATTTCTTGAATAAAGGAGCAACAGCCGTAGCCCCGCAATCCTCTGAAATCTCTTCCATCCCCATTGCTGATGCAAAGTTCATCGACAGAGGCTCAGCAATCTCCTTTTTCGCCTCACACATTAGCCTGGGGTACATCTCATCCGGTCCCGGCAACATATCCAACTTGATGCTTTTCAAAAGCTCAAGCACATCCTCTCTCGTTGTATCTACATGCTCCAACTTTTCAGTTTGCTGCAAGTCAGCACTATAGTCACCAAGATTAATTTCCATTGTGAATACTGAAGTAAGGTATTGATTAAGTGCCTCTGCTATTTCATTCGGTTCCATACACACTTTCCCACTGTCATACTTGATAGGCCCTTTTCTTTCACATCTTTTCCTCTTGCTTTTCACATACTTGTAGAATGCCTTGGTGTTTTCCTTAATCCTGCCCGCCGAAGCCTTCTCATGGCCCCTTCTGGCTCTCTTAATTTCCTTCTTAAGTTCCTTCGTATCAGCCTTATAATCTTCTAGATCTCCAACATTACCTAGCTCTCTGAATCTTTTGTAAGATTTTCTTTTCTTCTTGGCTAGATATATTACAGCCTTTGTACTCCACGGTTCCTGTCTCCTACCACAACTTACCTGTCTCATTGGAATGTACATATGCAGAACCCCACACAAGTATCCCTTGAACTTCTGCCACATTTCTTCCGTACTTTTCACTGAGAACACCTGTTTCTAATTTAAACTTTCCAACTTCCTGCCTGATAGCCTCATAATTCCCTTACTCCAATTAATCACGCTGCTAACTTGTCTGTTCCTATTTCAGATTCAGATTCAGATTCAGTTTATTGTCATTTAGAAACCACAAATGCAATGCAGTTAAAAATGAAACAACGTTCCTCCAGAATGTTATCACAAAAACGCAAGACAAAACAGATTACACCAGAAAATCCACATAACGTTTGGCAATCACCAGTCGAGAGTCCGGAGAGGCTGCTACGTATTAATATCACGCTACCATCTTAGCGCGTTCCCCAGAAAGGAGCTCCAATCCTACCAGACAAACAAGACCTAAAACTAAAGCTACAAGACCTGCACAAAACCACATAGTTACAACAGTGCAAACAATAGCATAATTGATTTTTTAAAAAAAAAAAACAGACCATGGGCACAGTAAAAATAGTCCAAAGATGTTAAAAGACAATAAGTTCGAAAGAAACTACCACACAGTTTCCAGACGTCCTCAGGGTCCCAATAGACTCGCCATCTCATGCTGGCGGCAGAAGGGAATACCCCCGCTACGGCCTCCCACTGTGCCGCCCGACTCAGCCTCGCAGACTCAGCACACAATGAAAGCGACCTGACCGCAGCAGACTCTGAGTCCGTCGAACCACCGAGCCTCCGATCATCCCCTCCGGCACAGCTTCTCCGAGCAACATCCTCTGCCGAGCGTATTAGGACGGCCCTGCCAACGGCCATCGTCAACTCGACCACGAGGACTGGGGGCCTGTTGTTCCCAGCAGAGAGCCGGACCTCACAGCAGCAGCAGCAACGAAGAAGGTATTCCTGGAGATTTTAAGATGTTCCTCCGTGCTCCCACGTCCATTTTTCATCCGATTATGATTGCGCACGGCACCCCGCTTCACAAATAACAGATAATCAGCTCTGGAGTGGCCGCTGCAAGCTGCATCGCGCCGCCATTTTGGCAATCCCAACATTTCTCTCCAATGCTATCATAAAAGTGATAGAACTATAGAATAGAATAAAATAGTACTGCACAGCACAGGCCCTTAGGCCCACAATGATGTGCCGACCCTTAAACCCTGCCTCCCATATAACCCCCCCCCACCTTAAATTTCTCCATATACCTGTCCAGTATTCTCTGAAATTTCACTTGAGTATCTGCTACCACCACTGACTCAGGCAGTGCATTCCACGTACCAACCATTCTCTGAGTAAAAAACCTTTCTCTAATATCCCCGTTGAACTTCCCACCCTTTACCTTAAAGACATGTCCTCTTGTATTGAGCAGTGGTGCCCTGGGGAAGAGGCGCTGGTTGTGCAATCTATCTATTCCTTTTAATATCTTGTAAACCTCTATCATCCTCCTTCTCTCCAAAGAGTAAAGACCCAGCTCCTTTAATCTCTGATCATAATTCATACTCTCTAAAGCAGGCAGCATCCTGGTAAATCTCCTCTGTACCTTTTCCAATGCTTCCACGTCCTTCCTATAGTGAGTCGACCAGAACTGCACACAGTATTCCAAGTGTTGCCTAACCCGAGTTTTATAGAGCTGCATCATTACCTTGCGATTCTTAAACTCTGTTCCTCGACTTCTGAAGGCCAACACCCCACAAGCTTTCTTAACTAACCTATCTACTTGTGAGGCAACTTTCAGGGATCTGTGGACATGTACGCCCAGATCCCTCTGCTCCTCCACACTCCGAAGTCTCCTACCATTTACTTTATACTCTTCCTTGGAGTTTGCCCTTCCAAAGTGTACCACCTCAGACTTCTCCGCGTTGACCTCCATTTGCCACTTCTGAGCCCACTTCTGCATCCTATCAATATCTCTCTACAATCTTTGACAATCCTGTACACTATCCACAACACCACCAACGTTTGTGTCGTCTGCAAATTTGCCAACCCACCCTTCTATCCCCACATCCATGTCGTTAATAAAAATCACGAAAAACAGAGGAACCAGAACCGATACCTGTGGGACACACTAGTCACCGCCCTCCAATCTGAATATACTCCCTCCACCACGATCCTCTGTTTCCTGCAGGCAAGCCAATCCTGAATCACCTGGAAAAACTTCCCTGGCTCCCATGTTTTCAGACTTTCTCAATAAGCCTACCGTGTGGAACCTTGTCAAATGCCTTACTGAAATTCAAGTAGATCACATCCACTGTACTAACCTAATCTATATGCCTGGTCACCTCCTTAAAGAACTCTATCAAGCTTGTTATACACGATCTCCAAAATGCTCACCCATTGAGATACCTGACACCTGACCAGGTTCATTTCCCAATACCAAATCAAGTAGAGCCTCTCTTCTTTTAGGCTTATTTAGATATTGTGTCAAGAAACCTTCCTGAACACACCTATCAAACTCCACCCCATCTAAACCCTTTGCTCTAGGGAGATGCCAATCGATATTTGGGAAATTAACATCACCCATCACGACAACTCTGTTATTGTTACACCTTTCCATTATCTGTTTCCCTATCTGATTCTCGATATCACTGTTTCTATCGGGCTGCCTATAAAAACACCCAGTAAAGTTATTGACCCCTTCCTGTTCATACCCTCCACCCACAGAAACTCCGTGGACAATCACTCCATGATATCCACCTTTTCTGCAGCAATGACACTATCTCTGATTAACAGTGAGACGCCCACACCTCTTTTTACTCCCTCCTTCTCCTTTCTGAAACATCTATAACTAGGCACTTGAAGTAACTATTCCAGTCCCCGAACCATCCAAGTCTCTATAATGGCCACCACATTATATCTCCATATACTGATCCACCCCCTAATCTCATCCGCTTTGTTCACAACACTCCTTGCGTTAAAATAGACACATCTCAAATCTTCGGGCTGAGCGCGTCCCTTCTCTTTCACCTACCTGTCCTCCCTCTCGCACTATCTACAAGTTTTCTTTATTTGTCAGCCAATCTCCTCTGCTCAAGTCCTTTCAGTTCGGTTCCCACCCCCAACAATTCTAGTTTAAATACTCCCCAGTTGCCCTAGCAAACCTCTCCGCTGGGATTTTGGCCACTGGGATTCAAGTACAGACCATCCTTTTTAGACAGTTCACACCTGCCACAAAAGAGGTCCCAATGATCCAGAAATCTGAATCCCTGCCTCCTGCTCCAATCACTCAGCCTGACATTTATCCTCCAGCTCATTCTATTCCTATTCTCACTGTCACGTGACACAGGCAGTAATCCCGAGATTACTACCTTTGCGGTCGTGCTTCTCAACCTCCTTCCTAACTCCCTGTACTCTTTTCGCAGGACCTCTTCCCTTTTCCTACCTATGTCATTGGTACCAATATGTACCACGACCTCTGGTTGTACTCCCTCCCAGTGCAGGATATCTTGGACGCAACCTGAAACATCCCGGACCCTGAAACCTGGGAGGCAATCTGCAATCCGAGTTTCTTTCCTGCGTCGACAGAATCGCCTGCCTGACCCCCTAACCATAGAGTCCCCTACCACTACTGCTTTCTTCTTCCTTTCCCTAACCTTCTGAGCCACAGGGTCACACTCTTTGCCAGAGGCCCGGCCACTGTTGCTTCCTTCAGGAAGGCTGTCCCTAACCACCCCCCCCCCACCAACAGTACTCAAACAGGAGTACCTATTGACAAGTGGTACAGCCACAGGGTACTCTCTAGTACATAACTGTTCCCCTTCCCCCTCCTGACTGTGACCCACTTGTCTGTCTCCCGTGGCAATGGTGTGACCAGCTGCCTTTAACTCCTTTCTATCATCTCCTCGCTGTCCCTGACCAGGCGAAGGTCATCGAGCTGCATCTCCAGTTCCCTAACTCGGCCCCTTAGGAGCTAGAGCTCGACACACCTGGTGCAGCTATGGCCGTCCGGGAGGTTGGAAGACTCGAGGACCTCCCACATCTGACACCGAGCACAGAAAACCTGCCTGAAACACATACTTCCTCCTTTCTGCAAATAACATAGGTAGGCCCACCTCGCCTCGTACCGTTACCGCCTGCGCAGTCTTGGCTCTCTTTTACCCCGAGTAGTTAAAAAAAAAAACGCCTTCGCTTCGGAAATCAGCCCTTTACTCGCAGCCTTCTGCTCCGAATTCGATGGGCCAATTGGCCTAATTCTGCTCCTTTGTCTTATGGCCTTATAATCTTATGTAAGAAAATAGCACGGGAAAGTGAACAATTTCTCCTTTACTTAATGAATCGTCGTTTCATTGTCTTTTCCTTCCTAAGATTATTCTATTGCAATTTTCAAATAAACTATTCATCGACACACTTGGTTCATAGATCACCTCACTTTTCATCATAGCTGAACAGCAACAAATCTCTATAAAAATCCGCTACCTCACGTCGTCTTTCTCGATGAATGACTTTCGTAGTTTTTGTTATGATATCTCCTTGTTTCTTTGGTCATGCTCTTAAAAAGGCGTATTCAATCGAAGTTCTAGAGAAAAAGATTCATAAAAATGGAAAGATTTTGTCTGATCGAGTGAAATTTCAAATTTTCTACATACCAGAGCGGTTAAGCCAGCTGTTCCGCTTTAAGAGGTGCAATAGCCCTCCTGTGCTATTGAAAGTACTCATCTTATTTTATGCACCCTGTCATTTGAAGTCCCAATACTTCCTTGTTACTGATTTCGCAGTTCTTCCTCGATGTATCTGCATTCTGTATCCCTGTGCCAAACCTTGCGCTATTTTGTAGGTGCCTGCCGGAACATCTTGACATGTGACATGTGAACGGCTCTTTACAGCAACCTTTCTTTTCAGTGACTATGATATGCATTGACATCAGAGAAATGCGGATTTAACTATTTGATATAACGAAAAAAAAACACGATGTTAATCAATAACACTTGCTTTTTTTGTGTGCCATACTCTTGCCAGAGCCTCGCGACCACTTATTTTTTCCAAATGGTTGTCTTGAAGGAAAGATTCTGTGAGTAGTCCCTCACGTCCTTTTCACACAGCAGTGCTTTTTTTCTTTTTCTTTTTGCGAGCTCAACACTCAACCTGGCACCGATGGGAAGCGTGTCCGGAAGCGGCCCGACTAGATTCGAATAAAACTTCGCTGCTAAGTCCGGCGCTGATGTCACTGCGCCACCAGACGGCTTTTTTTTATTACTACGTGCATTGACGGAGATTTCTTCATACTGCTGCAGCAATCCTCACAAAATGCTGGAGGAACTCAGAAGGCCAGCCAGCATCTATGGAAAAATGCATACTCGACGTTTCGGTCCGAACGCTTTCGAAACCATTCGGCCCGAAACGTCAACTGTGCTTTATACATAGATGCTGCGTGGCCTCCTGATTTCCACCAGCATTTTGCATGTATGGTTTGAACTTCCGGCACCTGCAGATTTTCCATGGTTTGTGAGGTGCAAGCTGTTACGTGCCCATGGGTTTCATCTACTGTGAGTGTCACACTAAGAAACGCCTGGATGAGGCGGGACTATGTTATCAGTATAACAAGCAGCAACAGACCACTGGGACCTTCAGAAGTTGAACGGAGAGAGAGAGAGAGACAGGCTTTGGACTGCAAGCTGCGAGTAGGAGCTTGTTTAAGATGGGTAAAGCCTGATACTTTCCCATGCCCAAAACATTGGATGATCAACGGCACACTGTGCATTGGATGTGTGACCGTCACTTCACATTATCCGTATATGGACTTTTGTTGGAATATCCTGCGGGACCACTGTTGTTAACTCTTACCTGGATACGGGTGTGTTACGTAGTAACCACTTAGAAGAAAGGATATTTCGTGACTTTCAGCTGGTGATATTTGGATGCGGATTTCTGAACGACTCGACGGATAAGTTCTTCGGCGACGGTTATTCTGTTTGTCCAGCGTGGAATCTGTGGAATTCTTCGTAATTGCTTTTTCTCTACATTTTAACTTGGATTTACAAATCTTTCCCATCATTTATTCCATGGATTGCTGGACCTTTCTACTTTGTCATCTGAAAATTAAGACTTCAATAATTGTTCCTAAGCTTGACTGTTTGGGAGCCACACACACACACATATATACGCATAACACTGTTAACTTCTGTTTATTTCCTCTAAGTCTCTACATTTTGAGTGCATACTAATAAAGATAATGGTTTTGACATCAAAACCTGGCTCAATGTGTGATCTAGTGCTGCTGGTACGTATCATAAATTGGGGGCTCCTCCGAGATCACGTACAAAATTGGAGCTTATTGATTTATTGATCGATTGATTGATTATCGATCGGTTTGGTTACTTCCTTTTTGATTGACTTGTGTGTGGAAACCAGCAGCAATGGATATTGATGAATTTCTGACATCGCCAATCCCTGAGGCATTAAGGGACGCCAAAAATTCGACTTGGTGGATTCAGAGGAAAATAGCTGAAGACTATATTTATTTGGGGAAGTTTGACCACGAGATGTTAAGGTTGTTTTCTGAAAGTAAACCCAGTAATCTCCAGCTCCAGTACAATATGGAAAAACTAAAGATAAAGGATGAAGAAAGGCGAAAACTGCTCGAGGTTGATATAAGACAAAACAGCTCGATGTTGAGTTAAGACTAAATCAGCTTGAGGCTGCAGAAGCAGAAAGACAGACTGAGGCTGTCGAAGCGGAAAAACAGAGGCAGTTTGAACTAGAGTAGATAGAGAAATTGCAGCAAGAGAGTCTAGCGTGTGTCTCTGTTGATATGTTTGTTGCCAGTCGGGAAGTAAATTGGTCCCTCCAATTGATGAAACTGTTCGTTCATGAATTCTTTCAGCAGTTTGAGAAAGAAGCTCAGAGCCTAAAGTGGCCAAAAGTTGTTTGGGCTCTCTTGTTATAGAGATTAATTATGGGTAAGTATCAGCAAGCTCACTCTGCCCTATCCGCTGACGATGTAGCTGATTATGAGATAGTAAAGCAGGCTGTGTCATAAGAGGGGCGCTGGTAGCGGACCCAAATGCAAGACACAGACACTGAGTTACTAGGAACAGGACTAGTTTTATCAAGAAAGCAAGGAAAGTGGGGACGAAATGACGCTGGACAACGACACAGGCCCTGGACGAGACTAGGATACAGGACTGTACGTGGCTACAGAAGAGGACGTGGAAATCCTGCACATAATGAGGCACATGTACAGGACGAGATCACAAAGCCATGACATGGACAGGACAAGTTTCTAGGACTTGGCTTGGACAGGACGAGAGGTTCCTGGATAGGACGAGGGAACTCCAGCACAGGTCGACGGAACTCCAGAAATGGGCTGGACGTCACTTCGTCCCCACTTCCCTTGCTTTATTAGCACAACTAGTCCTGTTCCCAATACTTCAGTGTCTGTGGCTTGCATTTGGGTCCGCTACCAGCGGACTTTATGACAGGCCGTCGTTAAAACTTATGAGCTTGTTACAGAAGCTTATAGGCAAAGGTTTAGGAATTTGAGGGAATCTGTGAACCAGACTCATGTGGAATTTGCCAATGAAAAGTCTGCGTGTTTCGAACGATGGGGTACATCTAAAAATGTGGTTGGTGATTTTGACAAACCGAACGAGCTGGTTTTAATTGAAGAATTTAAAAGGTGCGTCCATAATGAAATAAAGACATTCTTAGATGAAAAGGATGCTGCCACTTTTCAAGAATCTGCTAAGCTCACAGATGAGTCTGCTCTCACCCACAAGTTTAAGTTTACCCCAAGTAAGACCTCCCAAAAGGGTGTATGGATAATCAGGATAAACCAGAAATCAAATCTGTGACTAGTGACAAAGGTAAGGATGAAGGGAAGCAATTAAAGGAGAAACACTCTGGTCCTATTTGTCACTATTGTAGGAAACCTGGTCATGTTATGGCTAACTGTTTCCTTCTAAAGAAGAAGAAGGAGAAGGAGGCAGTTCCAGATGCTTGTATTCAAGACTGTGAAACACCTGTGAACCTACAGAGTTCCTGACGTTCTGATGAAGTTCCTTCAAAGGCTAAGACGTCTGGCTTGGTTGGAAAATAATTTATTCCTTTTATGTCCGATGGGTTTATGTCAGTGAATGAAGGGTCAAACCCGGTACCAGTGAAAATTATCCGAGATACTGGGGCTTCTCAGTCGCTCTTGTTAGACAATGTTCTAAAGTTAAGTGATGAGACTGCCACTGCTGAGGTAAACTGTCTTAAAGGCATGGGAGTCGACATTATTTCTGTGCCTCTGCACAAGGTAATTTTGAAATCAGAGATAGTTTCAGGACCCGTTAAGATAGGACTACAGCCCAATTTACCGATGGAAGGTGTTTCTTTGTTGTTAGGGAATCACCCAGCAGGTGGCAGAGTTGTTCCTGCAGCGCAGCGAACGTCTAAGCCAATCACCGATGACCTAAAGATGGATTCTAACATGTATCTATCCTGCGCAGTAACTCGAGCTATGACAAAGAAATTGGCCAATGCGGATGCTTCTGTGCAGAATGGTTCTGCTACCTATGATAGCCCAAGTGGGAATTCAGATTTTGATGACTTATCAGGGACTTTCCTGCCTTCACTTTTTGAGCAGGATCTTTGTAGTAGAGCTGACTATAAAGATTTGTCAACACAAAGTATACTGCAGATGCTGCGGTCAAAGCAACACCTACAAACAAGCTGGATGAACTCAGCAGGTCGGGCAGCATCCTTTGAAACGTGCGTCTCGGCCCGAAACGTTGATTGCTCATTTCAACAGATGCTACCCGACCTGCTGAGTTCATCCAGCTTGTTTGTACGTGTAGCTATAAATATTTGTCTATGTCCAGGAAGAAGTTTATAGCAGAACAGAACAGAGACCCCGAGATTGCAGCTTTGAGAAAAAAAAAACTCTCCCGGTTGATGAGATTGAGAAAGTGCCAGTACAGTATTATTTCAGAGATGGAGTGTTAATGAGGAAGTGGAGACCACCTGATATCACTGCAATTGTTCACCTGTTTTTTGAACAATTATTTGGAAATTTATTATGTATTTTGGCAACAGTTTTAGTTAGTCACCTCGTCATATAATGCGAAAAGGAACCCTCCTATTACTGGGAAGTTTTATTTGTCTGTTGTGTATTTCTTTGATATACGTTATTGCTGTTCCTCCTTTTGTCTTCGGGTAGTGTTAATCTAAATGCGTTCGAGCGTACATAATGTTTTCTGAAATTTGTCATTTCGGTTTTTAGAGTTTCCAGATCGGGTTTGGACCAAGATATTATTTCAAAAGATAACATTAATATCGGTATAGTGAAAGTCTTTTATTGCCTTTGGGATATTTTTTCTGTTGAGATACGATTGGCAGGTTTTCTTTAGCCTTAAAGTACTTTGTCAAGTTTTGTTTTTTTTGTCACACTATGATATAATTTATTTTCTTGTTGCTATACCAGATACTTAAATGTTTCACGTTCATCCATCTGTTGTTTTGATTCCTGCTGATCCCCTTTGTATTCTATTAGCCTTATTCCACCTTTCTTTATGCTTAATGTTCTGCATTTACCCCGTCCAAAGATCATGCTTATATCTTTCGAAAATAGTTCTACGATTTGATTTAGTTGTTTTTGCTTAACTGATGAAGAAATATGTCATTTCGAATCACGCAAGGATAGAGGGTGTGTTGAAGTGTAGCTTATTTCGTTGTTTATGATTTGATACCCAATTTTCGTCAGATTCAGTAAATTATAAAGCGTGCTTAAATCCAGACAGAACTATAGTGGACTTAGAAAGTCGCCTTGGAAAGTGCCTCGGTTTATTTCGATAACGATATCTGTTCTGCTTTGGTTGTTAATAGAAAGGGTGATTATCGTTAGCCAATGCTTCATCAGATATCTTTGGAATTTCACAAGTATTTCACAAGTATATATGAGTCTTTTTTTGGTAGTCTACATGACAGAATTCTGCAATTCTGCTTTTCTTCTGGGCTTGATTTAGAATTCTAGAATGTATGATCAGTTGTTCTGTACGTCCTTTCAGATTCTCTTGGCATCCTTTCAGCTTGCTTATAGGTATATTTTGGTCGTGTAAGTGAGTGATGATTAGACACAAGATACACGATGTTACAATTTTGTATATAGTTTGCAAACGGGTAATAGGACGAAATTTTGATGGATCTTTTGTGATTTCTCCTTTACGTACACAACAAGTTTCGCCTTTTGTCAAAAATTCAGGGACTTATTCAGGATTTTGAAGAACATTTTCAAAATGCATTCATAAGTTCGAATGAATGCAAGTAATTTTTTATACCAATAACTAAAAATATTATCACTTCCAACCCAAAAAAAGAATGGGCTGAAAAATGGCAAAAGGAGTTTAATATAGACAAGTGTGAGACAAGTGGAAGGACAAACCAAGGTAGGACATACAATTTAAATGGTAGGGCACTGAGGAGTGCAGAAGAACAGAAGGATCTGGAAATACAGATACAACATTCCCGAAAAGTAGCGTCACAGGTAGATAGGGCCCTAAATGGAGCTTTTGGTATATTGTCCTTTATAAATCAAAGTATTGAGGGTAGGAGATGGAATGTTATGGTGAGGTTGTATAAGACATTGGTGAGGCCGAAATTGGAGTATTATGTGCAGTTTTGGTCACTTAATTGCAGGAAGGATATTAATAAGGTTGAAAGAGTGCAGAGCAGGTTTACAAGGATGTTGCCGGGACTTGTTCAACGTCTCTGGCCCATGTCATCATATTTTCACTGTTGATGTTCAGTACTCATCACCTCCATCTCCTATCAGAAATAACTTAAAGCTCTCCGATTCTTTCTGGACAATCAAAAAGTGTAGCCTTGGGCACTCGCATGGGCTGATTTGCATCAGTGTATATTCCAAATCTGCACTGGTATCACGCCTCAACATTTCCTACGCTACACTGACGACTGCATTGGTGCTGCTTCCAGTATCCATACGGAGTTCGTCGATGTCATCAACTTTGTCTCCAACTTCCACTCTGCCCTTAAATTTACCTGGTCCATTCCTGACACCTCCCTACCCCTTCTCGACCTCTCTGTCTCTATCTCTGGAAACAGCTTATCGGCTGATATCTTTTAAGAAACCCACTGATTCTCACAGCTATCTGGACTATACCTCTTACCACACAGTTACTTGTAAAAATGTCATCCTCTTCTCTCAGTTCTTCCGTCTTCGCCGCATCTGCTCGCAGCATGAGTCTTTTAAGTCCAGGACGCAGGAGATGTTCTCAGTCTTCAAAGAAAGGGGCTTCCCTTCCTCCACCATGAATGCCGCACTTAACCGCGCCGCTTCCATTTCCGCGCAGATCTGCCCATATCCAATCCTCCTGCCATCCCATCAGGGATAGAGTTCCTTTTGTCCTCACCTTCGCGTCCAGAACATAATTCTCCGTTACTTCTGCCATCTCCAACGGGATCCCACCACCAAGCTCATCTTCCCTCCCCACCCACCCCCCAACTCTTTCTGTTTCCTTCGCGATTCACTTACCCATTCGTCCTTTACCACTATCTCACTCCTGGCTCTTATCCTCGCAAAAAGAAGAAATGCTAACCTACCCCTGTGGCATGCCCTCACTGGATTCAGGGGCCCAAACATTCCTTGGAGATGAGGCGACGCTTCAAACGTGAGTCGGTGGGGCTCAGCTGCTGCATCTGATGCTCCTGGTGTGGCGTCCTGTATGTCAGCGAGACCCAACATAGATTGGGAGACCACTTTGCCAATTATTTACGCTCCGTCAGTCAGAAAAAGCGGGATTCCATTTTAAAAGTGGCCACCCATTTTAGATTAATTTCCCATTCCCACTCGGACATTTCAGTCTATGGCCTCCTGTACTGCCGCGTTGAGGCCACGGTCAGGTAGGAGGAGCAAAACCATATATTCCGTCGTGGTAGCTTCCAACCTGATGCCATGGACATCGATTTCTCGAACTTCTGGTTATGCCTCTCCACTCCTTCAACTTTCTCCTTACCTGCCCATCAACTCTTTCTAATGCTCCTCTCCCTTCCTTTCCTTCATGTCTTTTTTTCTCTCCTCTCCTGTCAGATTCCATCCTCTGTAGCTCTTCATCTCTTTCATCAATAGATTTCCAAGTTCTTTACTGCACCAGTCCCCCTATCTCGGTGTCGCTTATTGCCTGCTAGCTTGTATGTATTCCTACCACCACCACCTCCCACCTTCTTACTCTGACGTTTCCTTTTGTTTTCCAGTCCTGATAAAGAGTCTCGACCTCAAATGTTGACTGTTTGCTCTTTTCTATAGATGCTGAAGGGTCTCGACCTGAAATGTTGACTATTTACTCTTTTCCTTAGATGCTGCCTGGTCTGCTGAGTTCTTCCAATATTTTGTGTGTGATGCTTGGATTTCCAGTATTTGCAGATTCTCTCTTGTTTGTGATATGGAGTATCTTCCCAAAGTGAAAGTGACAAACACTGGAGTGCATGGATTTAACGTGAGAGCAAAAAGGTTTCTAGGACATTTTTGAAGTAAACTTTTTTTTTTTCCCAATAGTAGCAGAAAGTCTCTGGAACGCGATTCCAATGAAGTTATAGAAGCAAATAAAATACAAATGTTTTCGAGGCATTGACGAAGGCATAGGAACAGGGAAAGGATGACGAAATAGAGAAGCTATGAGCCAGAAAAGTGGACTAGGATAAGCTGGCACAATGTTCAGCAGAGACATCGTGAGCACAAGTGTCTGCTCTTGCATTGTACTGTTCTATGTTACGTATTTCACAGGTTTAATGATCTGTCCACACGAACCTGAGAAGAATCAGACACATGTGCAAAAGTATCATAACGTGCAAGTAACATGCAAGAAACTAGAAAATAAGTTTAGGAGTTTTTTCTTCATTACAGCAAAATAGTAGAATTTAAATATTATGCATACGGCAGTTGTTATGTAATTCCAGCATGCCGAGCGCGAAACAGATCTCAGTTATAAAAGGAGTATGAGAACACCTTCACGTCGTTGATCTGGTGTTCAACTAACATACTTTCTAACTGGGAACATGGGAAGATTTCACACATTCAAGCACCTAGTACGGCAGTTCCTCGGGTTCTTTTTTTTTAATTATAGAAGCGTTACCTAACCGCAGGGTTTTAGGTTTTCTGCCTTGGCACCAGTGTATGCTATTTTGATACAAATCATTTGTTCTGCATAAACTCATATGATTTTCTGGAATTCCGAACGTTCCTTCTGGCAGTCCTCTTCGGAATTTCCCACATACAGTTGTATTTATTTTTCGCCTGTTTACAGTCGACTTTATGGCTTTAAGTCCGAATGCTTCTATAGATTTTGACTAAGATATGCGAAATAGGAGTAGGAGTAGGAACTCGATCCCTAAATCTGGCTCCATCGCAAAAAAAAAAGTGACCCACGCTTAAATATTTGTAAATTCTACAGTATTACGCACCCCTGACCCACTCATATCTCGACTTCAAATTGTGATTGTAACCTATTTCCGTGACTTAAAATACTTGATAAAATTATAATTATGTATGTCCTGCAGCTGAAAAAGAATCACTTCATGTTGTTTTAAATACACGGCGTCATATTTACACACAATAAAGAGACTTTCAAAAATAGCATTGATATTTCTCAAAATATATATTTCTCTGTATATAAGCCTTTTTGCTTCTACAGACCGTCAGAAGCAATCAACACATAGGGACAGGTAGCCTTTTAAGTTAATTCATATAATTTGATTTCAAGTTATAACATGCCATCGTACAGTGAAGGTCAAAGATTTACATAAAACGAATCATGTTAAGCATTATCAAAGGGGTGCAGCTAACGATCTCAATCATAATTTTCAGTGTCTATATGTTCGGCTATCAATGCACTGAATGCATTCACTGAGAAGCTTAATATAAAGTATTTAAATATGTCTTGAACTCTAATTCTAGAGTTACAAAAGGACGTATATAAAATTGGCACCAGTTGTATAATCACATTTACTGGCTATTTTCTCATTTACTTTAGCTACACGTCATGAATGGTAATAAAAATAGAAAAGGATGAAAACACTTAGCAAGTCACGCCTTATCTGCAGAAGATGGAGCATCTACTGCTTCGGGGTTTGTACCCTTCACCAGACCAGGTTTAAATAGTGCCGTTCATGGAGTTAATGTCTTATGTGAAAATGGGCATGGGCGTGCTCTTCAGAAACATGTAAGCAAGGGCGGAATCCAGATCATGATCAGACGAACTTACTAAGAAAATAGAAGGGCCATGAGCATTATTTTCAGTCACATATATATTTTAGGATTGTTCAGCAAAGCATGGAGCGTTATGTAAAGTTTGAGACTCATTCTATTGTTGTATCAAGCGTTGATTAAACCATACTTTGAGCATTGTTTACTGTTTGAGATACCTGGCATCTATTGGACACAATGCATTATGAATGCACAACGACTGAAATGATATAATTTTAAGTAACGAGAAAGCTATTGGTCGCAATTTTGACTATTAATACTTAAAGCACATAAATCGATTCAGAGCTCATGATCTCTTGGGAAATTAACCCAGCAGCACACATCTGTATCTTCAATTCAGTGAGTAGTATAAGAAAAAGGTCCAAATTTAACAAATGCCGCATTCAGAAGTTTGGATTCCAGTTTCACAAAATACTGTATTGACGATGATAATTAGCGACCTTTAAACGAAAGGTTGCACAAAGGTAACTTTTACTGCAGAGGAGCGCATTCCTGCATGCACAGTTTTTGCCAGTAGCAGCAAATAAGGTATGTATGCCTTGACGTTACGCATTGGATCTGTGCTGTGGGAGGGCTGCATGGCTTCCAGAAGAGAAAATCACTTTTCGCTGATTCTGGAGACAGACATATCTAGTGCTGAGGCAGTCCTAGCGCGCGGACTACCTGGCCAGAACCATTTTACTGTAATGCTTCCTTCATTTCAGATCTTCATTAAGTTTGCCGTGCAGATCCTCAAGTTTGTAACAATATGTAAGGGGTAAGTGCACTCTTGGATAATATTTCTGTTCGATTTAGACTTGATGCCGATTAATAGAATGATAATCAGAAGAAAACCAATAGAAGTGGAACTGCTGTAAATATAACCAATAAATTAATATCTATATCAGAGAAATATTCATGATTCTTCACTAATTTACTATCTACGGTGACTGTTTCGGTGCTATTCTGCAAAACCGTAATGCAAATTGTAACCGTGCTGGATAAATTTGGCTGCCCGTTGTCTTTCAGCATGATAACCAAAGTTTATGTGTTGGATCAGCCTCCAAGACTTTAGGCGCTGTTCTGATTTCGCGAGATCTCTGCCCAATAATAAACAAACTGGGATCATCAGCTTTGAACATTTGTTAAAAGAGGGGCGCATTTTCACCAAAATCTGCATCAGTGGACAGTATCTTGTTGAGCACGTACCCCTGATTCGCTCTGTGTGCGCTATTTCCATGATTGCTAATCCATTCTGTTCTGAATGTGAAACAACCACTGATTTTGTCACATTGATACAGGGTGATCACATGCACTGCAGCGCTGCTGCTCAGTGGGTGCACTCTAGTGTCATGGGCTAGACCATAAATCTGAAAACGTTTGTATTCTTCGTTGTCAAAAGAGCGCAATGTATTAACAGCGCTGAGTATGGAGTTAGTGCTGAGGTATGTGGACATGTGCGTGGGAATGCTCTTCAGAAAGCTGTAAACAAGATAGGAATGCTGCCTCAGCTCACATATATTGTAAGATAGTGCAGCAAAGCGTGTGCCGTTATAGTTTACATAACTAACAGCAATATAGAAGGTTTTATTTGTTGACAGTGAAGGTGACCTCAAATTCCAGGCTGAAACAGATACACTATACTCAGACACCGCCTCTCTGTCCAGCATTGTATTTGTAATTAATTTATAATGATCAGATGATGTTTGTGGGAGAAAAGGGAGGTTCTTTGGTACCTCTTAGTGTACTTGACCGTTCGGAACCAGAAACGATAACATCAATTGAGATGATTAAAGTTCCCGGCGGAGCATTTTTCGGGATTTGGTTCGTGGCTGACTTCACTTTTCTAATAATCTCTTACATTCCCCGTGTTTCCAAACTAAGGTACTCAGTTGAATTGAATACGTTATCTGTGACAGCGTTTGTCCCAGTGTCATGATGTTGAGACGAACACAAGCCCATGGTGGAATTACTAAGGATATCTGCACTGCAATGCCCTATTTTACGAGGCCGAATTGACAACTCTACGCTCAACCAGCACATATGCAATTCGTACAAGGAGCCGTCCAGATTCGTACCCGAAACCACTCGCCTGGAGGTTCGGAGAGAGTGCCACGACAGCACTGGCCGGCATTGCGACACAAGTCTTTTGGCCCACAAATAAGTTCTCTCTCGATTCTTTCATGGTGAAACAAATTCCCCAGTTTAAAAATTAACCTTGATGAACTGTCACCAACATTTGCACCAACGCGAAATTCACGAGTTGACAATTGTGATACACTCAATTCCAAAATTTGAGCGATGATAAAACAAATGGCCCTTGCTCAATTTTCTCCGAAATAGAATAACGAATTTAGATCCGCTGCTCGCAGAAGAAACATGCATTCAGGCAGACCGACAGCAATCCTCGGTGGATTCGCATTGCTCTGCAATAAATTAAGTTCCGCAACTAGGTCACTTCTCGATTAATCCGCAAATCCGTTCACTCCACAAAGTATAAATAACTAGATATATCATTTTAAAAACTAATCCATGCCGAGCCAGTTCCATTTGCCTGGGCTTGGTCAATATCGTTCTAATCCTTTTCCATCCATGTTCTCCTCCTAATGTCTTGCAAGCATTGGAAATTTACCTGCTTCTGCAATTTCCTCTGACAGCTGTTTCCGTGCACTTGCTATGTTTTTTGTGAAAAATTGCCTTCTATCTTCTCTTAAATCTCACTCCCTCAGATTAAATCTATGGACTCATGTTTTACCCTGCCATACACTTGAAAAACAAGCACTGATCTACCAGCTTATCTGTGTCCTTAATTCTATAACGCCGACGAGGTGAACTTTCAGGATTCTACCTTCCAGGGAAAATAGTGCCAGCCTATAAACTTTCACCTTTTAACTCAGACCCACCAGTCTTGATAGCACACCAGTGTTTTTTTTTTGTTTCTGTACTCTTTCCAGTTTAATAATGGGCTTTATTATAACTGGGCAACATGTGCAGGACGCAATACTCCACGTGCAGTCTCACTGACGAAGACTACAGATCACAAATGATGGCATAACTTCTCTAATCAATTCTCTCATTAATGCAGCAGCTCTACGGCACCATTTTCAGCACACCCCCAGCCACATCGTGTGCCTCGGCGAAAACTTTCAGGGAAATACGTGTTGTACATCTGTCCAAGGTATCTGTTTTAGTGTACCCGCCAGATCGCTAATCTGAAAATTCAGCCCCAGTTTAACTGATAAAGATGCCACACCTCACACTTCTACAAACGGTTACTATAAGAATAAACAACAATGAACTCAGTACTGATACCTATGGCACACAATTGCTACCAATTCGCCAATCTGAAGAGCTAGCCTAAATTACCAACTTCTGACACCTTGACTTAGTCAATTAGTTATAGAGTATATAGAGATGTGAAAATACTGCACAGAACTGTATTAACTTTATGTATTGCACAATACCGTTACTGCCAAAACAAAAACACATTTCGTGATATGTGCCAGTGATGATAAACCTGATACTGATTTGAGACCTGATTGTCAGCTGAGTGGGAAGGGGTCAGGGAGATGGAAGTACAAGAGAGAGACATTCTGTAAGGATTAATAAACCAATTGTTTGGAATCAAACTAGTTTGCATGATGTCTCAAGACGGGCTGGTCATGTTTTCACTGTGCCATCCACCAACCACTCTTCCCCCTCTCCCGCACTTGGCATTATTTTTCTGACCCCGATCCCACAGCGGTCCACCCTCGAATTCTTTTCTCCTTTCAGATTTACAAACACGCTTTACACTCCACGTTGACAATACAGTACGGTGAAAAAGTCCTAGGTGTGTGTATATATATCGAACAACATGTTTTTTCTGATATACAAATATGAAACACACACACACAGAAAATAAATAAGCCGAAATAACAGCGGCAAGAAATGACGAACAAAATTAATTCATAATTAAATGCCGAAACATGTCCAACTGGAAGATGATGTTTCTTTTGATAAATATTGTTGTCCCGTCTTTGCCTCACTGTAACAGTGCGTGAGACCAGATTCAGAAATGCCAAAGTCCTTGTGGGATAACAAATAGATGTGCTAAGCAACCGGAAAATGTTTTTCATTCATGTCGACTGACTGCGTATGCTCGGCAACCTAATTACCCATCTGTCTTTGTTTCACCAATGCAGATCCACCACAGTTTGAAGTCCAAATTCTATGGATTAGATACTTTGAGTAATCTGTACCCAAAATCAATCACTCGGCTCTACACGCCCATGCTGAACAACATGTCTGTCGGTGTTATCAATTTTGTCTGTGTTTCGTCTATGCCCGTTTAACTTTTTTCCATCCATTTATACGTCCAAATGTCTGCTAGCATTACAATGTACCTGGCTGTACAGCTTCGGCTAATAGTACTTCTTTTTTCCACATACTCATGACACACTATATGAACTAATTGTCCCTCAATACTCTTCTAAAACTTTCTTTTTCCCTCAAAAGATCTATTTTCTCCAGCATTATACTCATCTACGCGAAGAGATTCTGACTATTCTCTTTATGTAATGAAAACAAATCACAGCCTAGCCTTATAACTTAACCCTTCCAGTCTTGGTGTTACTCCTGAGAAACATTTCTGCACCTTTTCCAGCTTATTGATATCCTTCCTATTGCTGTCATCAATAACCACACACAATATTTTAAGTGTAGTCTCACCAATAAATTATACTGTTGCAATATGGTGTATCAATTGAGTAATAAAAAGTCTATCCTCTGAAGGCAAGCACGCTGGCACATTCTTCAGTACCCTTTTAATCTCTGCCATTACTTTCAGACAACGATATAGCAGCAGCTTTATTTCTCTGTTCCACGATATTCTTTGGACCCACAGAATTCTCTGTGTTCTTCCTTCCCTGATTTACCGAAATTCGCAATTGTCCAACTTAAATCTGATTTACATTCCCTTGACCCACTTACACAGTTTGTCCATGTACCTATTCAAATCTTCTCTTAAACGTTAAAAACGACCTTGCATGCACAACTTCCCCTGGTAGCTCTTTCCACACTCTCGCGATCTTCATGTTTCTCTTAAACTTTGCAGCTTTCACCCTCAATTCCTTACCTCCAGTGTAGTCCCAGCCAACCTTAGTAGAAAAACCCTGTTTGCATTTACCGGATCTATACCCGTTATAAGGTTGTATGCTCATATCAAATCTCAACTCAAGTTTTACGCTCCAAGAAATAAAGTCCAATCCTATTCAATCCTTCCATATAATTCAGGTCCTCCAGACCCGACAACATTCTTATCAATTTACTCTCTACCTTCTTAACTTTATTTACATCTTTCCTTTATGAAGTTGACCAAAACTGCACAACTCACTCCAATTAGGCCTCAAAGATGTCTTAAACAACTTCAAAATAACATCACATCGCTTGTACTAAATACAGTGATTTATCGAGGGTAATGTGCCGAAAGTTTTCTCTACGTCTCTATCTACCTGTGATTCCACTTGAAATGTATTATGGAGTATTTCGAGATCCCTTTGTTCTATCACACTCCTCACTGCCCGACCGTTCGCTGTGTATGACCTACTCCGGTTGACTCTACAGAATTGCAACACCCCGCAATTGGGTGCATTAAATTCCATCTGCAATTGTTCAGTCCATTTTCCCAGCTGGTCCAGATATCGCTGCAACTGATGATTGCCTTCCTCACCGAACACTACACCCCCAATCTTGGTAGCGGCGGCAAATTTGCTGATACAGTCAAGCACATTATCATAATGATTGTTGATATAGATGACAAACAATAACAGACCCAGCATCGACACCTGCGGTATTCCATACGTTACAGGTCTCCTGTCAGAGAGCCAACCATCTTCGAACACTCTAACTGCTCCCACAAAGCCAATGTCCAATGCAATTTACTATTTTATCTTCAATGCCGAGTGACAGAGCCACCCTGACCAACCTCCCATGTGAAACCTTCCCGAAAAAGCCTTACCAAAATCCGCATAGACGACATCCATTAATCTTCATTAACCTTCCAGGTGGCTTGCTCAAAAATCTCTATAACATTGGTTGGCCATAATCTACCACGCACTAAACCATGTTGACTATGCTTAATCAGTCCATGTCTTTCCAAATATATATTTATCCTGTCCCTTCGGAAATCTTCTAATAAATTTCCAACGGTCAGTTTACTTTAAGAACATTGTTTGAACAGTGGAACAACATTGGCTATCTTCCAACCCTCTAGTACCTCACCGCTAATTAAGGAGGATTTAAATGCCTCTGCTGGGGCCGAGACAATTTCTGTTTCTGTCTCCCGCAGATCCTAGGGAGCAAACTATCAGGCCTGGGAGATTTATCCTCCCTAATTTGCCTCAGGACAGCAATCACCTTCTCCACTCTAATCTGTATAGAGTCTATGACATGATGTATCTTTATGTCACTACTGTAGTCTCTGTGTTCGTCTCTTGAGCAAGATCTACCCAATATTTTTTCTTTCCTCGCATATAACCATATAACCATATAACAATTACAGCACGGAAACAGGCCATTTCGACCTTTCTAGTCCGCGCCAAACGCTTACTCTCACCTAGTCCCACCGACCTGCACTCAGCCCATAAACCTCCATTCCTTTCCTGTACATATACCAATCAATTTTTTTTCATGACGATATGGAACCTGCCTCCACCACTTCTACTGGAAGCTCGTTCCACACAGATACCAATCTCTGAGTAAAGAAGTTCCCCCTCGTGTTACCCCTACACTTTTGCCCCTAACTCTCAACGCGTCCTCTTGTTTGAATCTCCCCTACTCTCAGTGGTAAAGCCTATCCACGTCAACTCTATCTATCCCCCTCATAATTTTCAATACCTCTATCAAGTCCCCCTTCAACCTTCTACGCTCCAAAGAATAAAGACCTAACTTGTTCAACCTTTCTCTGTAACTTAGGTGCTGAAACCCAGGTAACATTCTAATAAATCTCCTCTGTACTCTCTCTATTTTGTTGACATCTTTCCTATGATTCGGTGACCAGAACTATACATAATACTCCAAATTTGGCCTCATAAATGCCATGTACAATTTTAACATTACATCCCAACTCCTATACTCAATGCTCTGATTTATAAAGGCCAGCATACCCAACGCTTTCATCACCACCCTAGCCACATGGGATTCCACCTTCTGGGAACTATGCACCATTATTCCTAGATCACTTTGTTCTACTGCATTCCTCGATGCCCTACCATTTACCATGTATGTCCTATTTTGATTAGTCCTACCAAAATGTAGCACCTCACAGTTGTCAGCATTACACTCCATCTGCCATCTTTCAGCCCACTCTTCTAACTGGCCTAAATCTCTCCTCAAGCTTTGAAAACCTACTTTTATCCAGAACGCCACCTATCTTAGTATTATCTCCATACTTACTAATCCAATTTACCACCCCATCATCCAGATCTTTAATGTATATGACAAACAACATTAGACCCAATACCGATCCCTGAGGCAAACCACTGGACACCGGCCTCCAACCTGACGAACAGTTACCCACCACTTCTCTCTGGCATCTCCCATCCAGCCACTGTTGAATCCATTTTACTACTTCAATATTAATACCTAACGATTGAACCTTCCTAGCTAACCTCCCGCGTGGAACCTTTTCAAAGGCCTTACTGAAGCCCATATAGACAACATCCACTGCTTTACCCTCGTCAACCTTCCTAACAACCTCTTCAAAAAATTCAATAAGATTTGTCAAACATGACCTTCCACGCACAAATCCATGTTCACTGTTCCCTATCAGACCCTGTCTATCCAGATAATTATATATACCATCTCGAAGAATACTTTCCGTTAATTTACCCATCACTGACGTCAAACTTACAGGATGATAATTGCTAGGTTTACTCTTAGAACCCTTTTTAAACAATGGAACCACATGAGCAATACACCAATCTTCCGGCACCATCCCCGTTTCTAATGACATTTGAACTATTTCTGTCAGAGCCTCTGCTATTTCTACACTAACTTCGCTCAAGGTTCTAGAGAGTATCCTGTCAGGACCCGGACACTTATCCACTTTTATATTCTTTAAAAGCACCAGTATTTCCTCTTCTTTAATCATTATAGCTTCCATACCTACCCTACTTGTTTCCCTTACCTTTCACAATTCAATATCCTTCTCCTCAGTGAATACTGAAGAAAAGAAATTGTTCAAAATCTCACCCATCTCTTTTGGCTCCACACATAGCTGTCCACTCTGATTCTCTAGGGACCCAATTTTATCACTCGCTATCCTTTTGCTATTATTATAACTGTAGAATCCCTTTGGATTTATTTTCACCTTACTTGCCAAAGCAACCTCATATCTTCTTTAAGCTTTTCTAATGTCTTCCTTAAGATTCTTTTAACATTCTTTATATTCCTGGAGCAATTCTTTTACTCCATGCTGCACTTGGAGCATACCTATCTTTTGGCTGCATATTTAGTTTGAAGCTAACGGCATCATGAACTGTACATGCGAAGTGTTCTCCTGCACAAACTACTGTTACCTGTCCTGTCTCATTCCTTAATAGCAGCTCAAGAATCGCACATTCTCTCGTTGAGACTTCTACGTACAGATTAAGGAAGCTTCCCTAAGCACAGTCTATCATGATTGAGAACGGCTGTGATATTTCCCTGACTAATAACGCCGCCCTCTTCCTTTAATCCTTTCCACTCTGTCATACCTAAAACAACTGAACACCGGAATATTGAGCTGCCATTCCTGCATCTCCTACAATCATGTCTCAATAATGGCTACAACATCATAATTCCAGGTAGTCATCCATGCTCTGAACTCATCAGCCTTCCCTATGATACTTCTTTCATAGTTAAGGAACTTAGTCGCAACATACTCAACTTGTTTTGGTCCTGACTATCTGAGGGCTGAACAATATCTCTCTCATCAACCTCACTATCTGTTCCGGCACACTATTCATGATCCTGAAGTCTACTTTAAACTTCGCCGTGCAGCATGCGCAAACTTTTCCGCTACGATATTAGTCCCCTTTCAGTGCAAGTGACAACCGTCTCCTCTCTTCAGATCCCACATTCCCCTGAAGAGAGCCCAATGATAAAACATACGTTTATGCTTTTATGCATTACCTTATGTCTTTCCTCCTGCACGAACTCTTTACCCACATATTAAACTATATAATCTTCCTAGTTCTGGCCTTCCTAAATCGTAGCACGAGTAGATATCCTGAGATCACAACCCTGGAGTTCATACCCTTTAACTTAGCACCTTGCAGAACTCACTTTGCAGAACCCCGTCAATATTCGTATCTAACCACAAACAAGCGAAAATCTGCAGACTACATTTATCTGTACCCCTTCTGTCACCCCTCAGCCACCTGTAAGATCCAAAGTTCATCCATTTCAAGTTCCAACTCTTTAACAAGGTGTGTTAGAAGCTACAGTCGTTAGAGACATTGGATGTCTCCCTGTATTCCCATATCCCACAACTGAGCACCGTTACTGTTAATATCAGCAAATCGGAGGAAGGAAAATAATAAATAATAAATTGTGACGGGAGGGGGATCTCTACCTACAACTGTTAATACTGATTGTATTAACAATGTTTTCGTGCAACCAATTAATACTTATAACAAAAAAATACAATTAACTCAACACTGAGTTCTGAGGCACACCACCAGTCTCAGCTCCCAAACTGAGTAAAAACCTTGCAATACCACACTTCGTCTCCTTCCACTTGGGCATGACCAATCATGTTGAAAACGTCACCATGATTTAACCGTGCGCATCCTTGCCAAGGACCTTATTTAAATTTATGCAGATAAAGTCTTCGTCAAGCTTCACCTTTTCAAAAAGCTCACTCCAACTTGCGCGACGCAAATTCACACGCGCAAAGTCATGCTAACCATTTCATTAAAACATTTCCATTCCAAGTGCTGGTAGACTCTTTCTGTCAGAAACCCCGCTCGCAAATACATTCACCAGTGATGTTAGGATCACTGGTGTCCAGATCGCTGGTTTGCTCTTCGTACAATGTTAGCTAGCTTCTGATGCATCACACCGGATAAAAAGGACAGAAATATCTTCGCGAGGTCCGATAATTTCTTCGCTAGCTTCTCTCCCCCCCTCCCTCCCCCCCCCCCCCCCCCCCCGCAATTTACAGGTAAACGCTGTATCTGGCTATGGGAATTGATCCTTTTAATATGCTTTAAACGTAACTTCGAAGATTTGCATTGCTTCTTGAATGCTTCTTGAAAAAAAAAGAGATCGTTTGACAGGAGCAAGGTATAGATTTGCATCACATTCCATTCATTGGATCATGCCAAAGATGCAGAAGTCGTTGTAGGGGACAGAATAACAAAGTAGAAGTCGAAAGTGGACATAATTTGAAAGAACCAAAGAAGCTTGGGTAACGAAATCTTGCTGCTACTCGTAAATTCCAATCACTTTGATACACAATAGAGTGGGATGCAAGAAGCATCGAGATTGTCCTTATACTTTTTTTATATAGGAGAAGGGATGAAACCTGTTTGAGAATGGATCTCTTTTGCGAATGCTGCCATATCACAAACCCTTGCTGTTAAAGTTGCATATTACGGAACAAAAGAAAACAATATACTTCAACTTAAATCCTACGATTCCTTTTATGTTTACTCAATTGCACGAACAATATCAAACATAGACTTGGTTCCATCCATCGTGTCCTCGCATTCTCTGATATTTTAACTAAGTTATTTGTTATTGTAACTAGTCTGACCAGCGGCTCCGGATTTGAAATAAATAAAACTGCTGTTTTTGACTCACAGGAACAATCTGACATGCTGAGTGCCTACAGTATATTGTTTACATTTCAGATCACATTTATGCATTTTTGGCTCTATTGTTGAACTGTGAAATTAAATCATTTCTCGGGAATGCATTTTAATGCGTCCACATACAGTATCTTTATAACTCAGTTATTAAATATCACAATTCAAGCGCATATTTGAAACCTGGCCCCAAGATGCGTATGCATAACAGACCCAATCACAAACAATTTGTTAACAACATTCAGTGGCAGTTAGTAAGATTCTCTTTAGAGATAACAGATGCCAATTTCATACCACTAGATTACAGGAAAGTTTATTTTTGATTATTGTAGCAACTGTATTCCTCCTCAGCTGAAAGACAACAATTGCAAAGAGGGAATATTTTCTGATATATTTTACTGCAATAAACCACATTGCAGAATTTAACAAAAGTAAGCGCACATACACTGGGCATGAGTTGATGTTACACGTCCCTGTAATTTATTCTTGAGCCTGAGAGGTGGGAGGGCCGCATGGCTTCAAGAACAGGAAATCGCTCTTTGCTGATTCTGGAGACAAACAGACTGAGTACTGTGGCAGTCCTGGCACACGGACTACTTGATCAGTACCAGGATAGCGTAAAGTTTCCTCCATGACAGATCTTCGATTAATCGTGTCATGCATATTTCCAGGTTTGTAACAATAACTGGTGGAAGTAAACTCTTGGGTGATATTTCTGTCCTGTTTACATTTGATGCCAATCAGCAGAATGATTATGAGAAGAAAGACAATGGAAGTGCAACTGAAAATAACCAATAAATATAGGTTTAGGTCGGAGGAATACTCGGGTCTTCCTACTGAAATATTACTTTCGGTGACAGTATCGGTGCTGTTCTGCAAAATTGTAATGTGAATCTTAACCGTGCTGGATAGATTTGGCTGCCCGTTGTCTTTTACCAGAATGTCCAAAGTTTGAGTGATAAGATCCGACTCCAAGATATTCCGCGCAGTTCTGATTTCGCCAGTAGTCTTGCCAAGGATAAACAAACTGGGATCTGTAGTTTTCACCATTTGGTAAACGAGTCGCGCGTTCTGACCAGAATCTGCATCTGTAGCCAATATCTTAGACACTAGGTACCCTTGGCCCGCTGATTGGGGCAAGAGCGTCATGGGCGATGAGCCACCCTGTCCAGAAGGTGAAACAATTACTGGAACGTTGTCATTTTGATCCAGGATGATCACGTTAACTGTTGCGGTACTGCTCAGCGGGGGCACTCCAGCGTCACGGGCTTGAACATAGATCTGAAAGCTTTTGAGTTCCTCATAATCAAAGGAGCGCATTGTGTAAATAGTACCGTTCATAGAGTTAATGCTGAAGTACGTGGACACTGGCGGGTTTTGGATATGATTCTCCAGAATAGAGTAAGAAACATAGGAATTCTGTTCCAGGTCAGGATCAGACGCAGTTAATGTGAAGATCGATGAGCGAGGTGCATTATTTTCAGTCAGGTATACGTTGTAGGACAGATCGGCGAAACGTGGGGCGTTATCATTTACATCAGTAACTGCAATATGGATGGTTTTATTCGTTGACAGTGGAGGTGACCCCAAATCCCAGGCTGATACAAATAGTCTATACTCAGACATCGTTTCACGGTCCAACATTTCACTTGTAATTAATTTATAATGATTGGATGATGTTTGCAACAGAAACGGGACGTTCTGTTGTATTTCGCAGCGCACTTGACCGTTCTCTCCAGAATCACGATCAATAACATCAATCAATGTGATTAAAGTTCCTGGTGGAGCATTTTCTGGGATATGGTTTGTCAATGTCTTCACTTTTATCTCTGGTGCGTTGTCGTTGACGTCAATAACTTTAATCAGTACTTTGGAATGTCCGGTAATCGCAGGACTCCCGTGATCAACAGCTTGAATATCGAGTGAATAGCTGTTTGTTTCTTCAAAATCTAAAGGCCCTTCAACTAGAATCTCCCCAGTTTCCGGAACCAAACTGAACACCCCATGCACTCTTTGTGAGGATATTCCACTAAAAGAATATAACAATTTAGCATTGAGCCCTTCGTCCAAATCCGTTGCGTTAACTATCGTCACTACAGTACCTTGTGGTGCATTTTCCTTTATGCTGTTCCTGTAAACATCATGCTCGAATACAGGTGGATTATCATTAAAGTCTAGTACAGTAATGAGAATCTGAGCTGTTCCGGTTCTTTGAGGGATCCCTCCGTCCGTAGCCGTAAGCACTAACTGAAAGGATGACTGCAACTCTCGGTCCAAGGATTTCTCTAACACCAGCTCGGCAATTATAATACCCTCCTCGGTTCTCCGTGTCTCAAGCCTAAAGTACTCACTCGAACTGACTGCGTAGTCGGCCACTGTATTTATTCCAATGTCGGGGTCTTCCGCGCTCTCGAGACGGAAGCGCACTCCAGGAGGAATGACTTCAGATATCTGCAACGGAATACTGCTATCCCGGAATGTAGGCGAGTTGTCATTCACATCAGAAATCACTAGCTCCCCGCGATGCACCTCCAAGGGATTTTCGAGTATTATTTCAAAGGGTATACTGCACATATCCGATTGCCCACAAAGACGTTCCCGGTCAATTCTTTCATGAATAGACAAAACCGCATTTTCTAAACTAACCTTCATGTACCGGCCTCCGTCATCAGAGCTGAGTCGAAATTTGCGAGCGGAGAACTGTCGTACATTCAGTCCCAAATCGTGAGCGATATTCCCAACAAATGTCCCTTTTTCCATTTCCTCGGCAATCGAGTATCTAATTTGCCCGGAAATTCGACCGGGGGCACACACGATAACAAAGGATGCAATTGCAGAGAGGCTTAACCTGAATGCGTTCGCCATTGTTCCGCATTCAATTAATTTACAAAACCAGGCCTCGATTAATTACACCGTCCTTACTGCAAAATGCACAACGCATGCATATAAACCCGAATCTAAACAGACAGGAGATTATTTTCTGCCTCAACTTGACTTCCTAGTCTAAACGCACTCAATAACCGTCTGCTTTCTTCGACTCTGTCCTTTTATTTGAGGTCTGGGAGGGGCAATAGATCTATCCGTGGACTTGAGCTTCTCATTGGTAGACAGCGACACAAGCAGTTTTTTTCAACAATTGCAACTGCAGTTCTTAAAGCTGAGCAGCAATTCTAAATATTTTAAGGTGTACAACCATAAAATGTAGTTGTTGATAAAATGATCCATTCAGTATTCTTCTCAACATTATTCTCCGTTAATCAGAACACCAGCGTTTAGAATGATTTTTGGCCTAACGTTTAACACGTCCTTTATATTCACTCGGATCCAATATTTCAAGAAGGAATATGACAATATGCTTGCAATTATACTTGTTTTGGAGTCTGATAATCCCGGTTAAGGGCAGTAATGTAATAAGTTTTACTTAAATGTCTTTTCTCATTTCATCTGGAGTGCATTGTTATTGATTATTCTCAACTCAAGCTGTTAAAACCTGAGACACGGAAATAGCCAAGTCCACTCATATCTCAATTGGAAAGACCTCAAACTATTTTAGTGGTGTGTAATACTGCGGCTTTTTGATAATTGCATATATATTGCGGTGTTGCCTAATTGTAATTGATTGGGGTACTGTGCAGACGCAACAGAAGCGTTCCTGCGAACGTCAGGTGAAAAGCGTTAAAAAACCAGGAAGATTTTTTTCGGCGGGAGACGTTGAGTGGAATACTGCACAGACGCGTAGGTCCGGCGAATAACTTTTAAAACTCCCTCTCTCTACCGCCTAGCGGAGCGGTCGTTATCGGAGTAGTCTGGGGCGAAGTACTGAGCCAAACAGTCAACAAGATTTCAGTGAAAACAGGTGATGGCCAGGTAAGTAGGCAAGTTCATTACTTATTTCTTATTTAAATCTTCACAGTATCGGTGTCTGTCAACAGACCTGATCTGTGATTCAGATGTGCGATTTCCAGCCACCTCGATAGCCACATATGCACATGATGTATTAAGATACAGCTCTTTATAGACCGTCTTAGGGAACTGGAGTTGTAGCTCGATGATCATCTGTTTGTTAGTGAAAGTGAAACAGTGATCGACAGGAGCTACAACGAGGTAGTCTACTGGAGACAGGGAAAGTATTGACTGTCAGGAGAGGGAAGGGAGAACGTCCGATAGTGGTGAGCAAACCTATGGCCGACCCCTCAACAGTATGTACCACATTTTTGGTACGGTTCGGAGAGGGGAGACCTAGCTGGGGAAGCAATAGCAGCCGTGGCTCTGGTACAGCGTGTGGCCTTCTGAGAACGGTAGGGAACAGAAGAGAATGGCAGCCGCAATGGAGACTCCATATTCCGCGGGACAGACAGACGATTCTGTTGACGTGAAAGGGAAATGCAGATGGCAGTTTGCCTTACAGGTGCCAGGATCCGCGATGTTTCTGAACACGTCCACAATATCCTGAAAAGGGAGGGTCAGCAAACAGAAGTCGCGATACATATTCATACCAGCAATATACGTCGAAAAATGGAGGACATTCTGAAGAAAAAAAAAGAATGCAAGGAGATAGGAAGGAAGCTGAGAAACAGGACCTCAAGGCAGTAATCCCGAAATTACTGCCTGTGCCATGCGACAGCGAGGATAGGAATAGAACAACGTGACAGATAAATGCGTGTTAGAAGAATTGGAGCACGTTCGGGGTTTTCAGATTTCTGGGTAATCGGGACCTTTTCTGGGATAGCTGTGACTTGCACAAAATGGACAGGTTGCATCTGAATCTGAGGGGGACCAATATCCCTGCAGGCAAACATACTAGCGATGCTGGGTATGGTTTAAATTAATATGGTAGGGGAAAGGGGCCCAATATGACAGAGCTGAGGATGAGCCAGCATATTTACAAGCAGATGGTTGATGTAACATGAATGTAAGGAATGCCATGCCAATGACCCGGTACAAATGCAGACAGAGCAAATAGTTAAATTGTATCCCAGATGCAAAATTCGAAAGTGAGAATTCAGGAATGCAGGTGAGGTATTTAAATGTGAGCAACATTGGCACTATGGTGGAGTATCTCATGGCGCAATTAGAGATTGGTCGATATGATATTGTGGGCGTCACTGAGTCGGGACTAAATAAAGACCATAGTTGGGAGTTTAACATCAAAGGATATACTTTTTATCGAAAGGAGAGGCAAGAAAGCATAGGCCTTGGCAAATGGCTCTATTTTAAGATATAGACTTACATCTTTAGAAAGAGGTTATAGAGGGTCGAAAAGCGTTTAATCATTGTGGATAAAGCTAAGAAAATGCACGGGTAAAAATCAATTATGGGTAGCATACATAGGCCTCCAAATTGCTTCCTTGATGTGGGGCTGGGACTGCAAAGGGAGCTGGAAAAGGGATGTAATAAGAGTAATTACGCATTGTAATAGGGGGCTTCAAAATGCAAAAGGATTGGGAAAACCAGGTTGGTTTCGGATCGCAAGAGAGCGAATTAATGATTGGCTACAAGATGGCTTTTTAGATTAGTTTGTGCTTGAGCCTACTTGGGGAAAGCCTGTCTTAGGTTGGGTGTTGTGTAATTACCCAGAAATTATTAGGGAGTTTTTACTAAAAGAAACAATAGGAGGCAGCGTCATAATATAATTTTCATTCATACACCTTACTGAGAGGGAGAAGCACGTTACTGTATCAGTATCGCAAAGGAAGAAAGAGAATTGGAAAGGCATGAGAGAGGAACTTCCTTGGATGGATTAGTGGAGGATACTGGCCTGAAGGACGGAAGAGCAGATATGGCTGAAGATTCTGGGAATAGTTCAGAGGGCGCAGGATAGATATGCCCCACAGAGGAAAACGTTCTCAAATGGTCGGATCAGTCATCTATAGCCGACAAGGGAAGCTAAGGACTGCATAAAAGCCAAGGAAAAGGCATATAACGTAGCAAAGGTGAGGTGAATTTAGATGCTTGGGAGGCTTTTAAAATCCAAGAAAATGCAACGAGAAACGCCATAAGAAAGGAACAGATGAAAAATGATAGCAGACTAGCGACTGATATGAAGCAGGATACCAAAAGTTTTTTTTTCGGTTCTGTAAAAAGTAAAAGTGAGGTGAAAGCTGATATTCGATCACTGGAACATGAGGTGATGAGGTAGGAATGGGGGGGGGGGCAAAGAAATGGTAGATGAATGCAATAGGTAAACTGCAACCTTCGTCAATGTTAATGGCGGTGGCAGTGTTCCAGAGGTCTGTGACTGTCAGGGAGCAGGATGAGTGGATTTGCAATTGCAAATGAAAAAATTAGGCAAACCCAAATGTCTTAAGTTGAATAAGACACCTGGAACAGATGGAATACTTTCCAGAGTCCTGAGAGAGATAACTGAAGAGACAACGGATGCTTTGATCATAAACTTTCAACACTCATTTGATTCTGGGATTGTCCCGGAGGCCATCAAGGATGCAAAAACTACTCCACTCTTTGAGAAGGGGGGAAGGCAAAATAAACGAAATTATAGAACTTTTCAGTGGTTGGGTACGTGTTGGAATCCATTATTAAGTTTGAAGTTTTGGGGGTACCTGAAGACTATTGATAAACTATGTGAAAGTGAGCATTGTTTCATAGAACATAAAACATAAAGCATAGAAGTCTACAGCACATTACATGCCCTTCGCCCACAATGTTGGTCCAACAATGCAACCTACTCTAGAACCAGCCTCAAATTTCTCTAGAGTGTAGCCGTCTATTTTTCGATGCTCCGTGTACATATCTAACAGGCACATAAATGATACTTTTGTATCCACTTCCACTACCGCCACTGGCAGTGCATTCCACGCACCCACCCACCACTCACTGTGTGAAAATCCTACCCCTGACAGCGCCTCGGTACCTATTTCCAAGCGGCTTAAAACTATACTCACTTGTGTTAACCATTTCTACCCTGGGAAAAAGCATCTGGCTATCCACGCGATCAATGTCCCTCATCATGTTATACACCTCTATCAGGCATTTCTGATCCTCTGACGCTCCAAGGAGAAAAGCCCAAGTTCACTCAACCTATTCTCATAGATCACACCTTCCAATCCAGGCAACGCCCTTGTAAATTTCTTCTCCACTCTCGCTATACTATCCGCATCCTTCCTGTTGTGAGGTGACCAGAACTGAACACAGCACTCCAAGTGGGATCTAATCAAGGTCTTCTACACTGTAGCATTACCTCATAGCTATTGAACTCACTCCCAAGGTTGATGAATGTCAACACATAATACGCTTTCTTAACAACATTGTCAATCTGTGCAAGAGCTTTGAATGTCCAAGGACACGGACCCCAAGATCTCACAGATCCTCCACACAGCCAAGAGTCTTACCATTAATATTACATCCTGTTTTCAAACTGGACTCACCAAAACGAAACACCTCACACTTAACCGGTTGAAGTCCATCTGCCACTTCTCAGCCTAGTTCTGCATTCTATCGACGTCCCGCTGTAACCACTGACAACCCTCCAGGCAATCCACACCACCCCAACCTTTCTGTCATCAGCAAACCAACTAACCCACCCTTCCACTTTTTCATCCACATCATTTTTTTTAAGAATCACAAAAAGGAGGAGTTTCAGAACAGATTCCTTCAGAACACTCTGGTCACCGAATTCCATGCAGAATTAGAACAATTTACAACCACTCTTTGCCTTTTGGGGCAAGCCAATTCTGGATCCACAAAGCAAGATCTCATTGGATCCCATGCCTCCTTACTTTCTGAAGAAGCTTTGCATAGGGAACGTTATCAAATGCCTTACAGAAATCCATATACACTACATTACCTTTATCAATTGTTTTGTTACATCCTCAAATAACTCAGTCAGACTCTTAAGGCATGACCCGTTTTCGACAAAGCCATGCTGACTATCCCTAATCAGATTATGTCTTGCCTCGCAGGATCTTCTCCAACAACGTGCCACCACTGAAGTCCGACTCACTGGTCTATAATTTCCTGGATTAAGTTTACTCCCTTCCTTGAACAAGGGAACAACATTTGCAAACCTCCAATCTTCGGGCACTTCTTCCAAAGCTATTTATGACGCAAAGATCATTGCAAGAGACTCAGGAATCTCTGCCTACGACTCCCAAGTAGCCTGGGTATATCTCATCCGTTTCAAATGACTTATCTAACTTAATGATTTTCTAAAGATCCAGCACATCATCTTTCTTAATATCAACATGCCAAAGCATTTCAGTCCGCTGTAAGTCATCCCCAGAATTGCCAATTCTTTATCCCTGGTGAATTCTGAAGCAAAGTATTCATTAAGTGCCTCCACTCCATACTCCGGCTCCATGCACACGTTTCTACTATCGCACCTGATTGGTCCTATTCTCACACTCTTGATCCTCTTGCTCCTCACATACTTGTAGAATGCCTTGGAGTTTTCTTTAATCAGGCCCGCTAAGGCTTTCTCACGGCGCCTTATGGCTCTCCGAATTCCATTCTTAAACTCCTTCCTGGTAGCCTTGCATTTTTCCAGAGCTCTAACCGTACCTAGTGGCTTGAAACTTTTGTACGTTTTCTTTTCTTGGTAACTATATTTCATACATCCTGCGTTCACCATTGGTGTTTAATGCTACCACCATTTCCCTGCCTCAATGGAACATACATATGCAGAACTCTATGCAAATGCCCCCTGAAAATTTGCCTCATTTCTGCAGTGCACTTGATTTTGAGAACATCTTCTGTCAATTTATGCTCCCAAGTTCCTGCCTAATAGCATCATATTTCCAGTACCCCAGTTAAATGTTTTCCCAAATTGTCCTATCCCTCTCCCGCGCTATGGTAAATAAGTGATCTGACCCATGATCAGGTTGATTTCCCAATACCAGATCAAGTTCAGCCTCTCCTCTAGTTGGCATATCTACATAATGTGTCAGGAAATCTTCCTAAGCACAACTAACAAATGCCACCCCATCTAAATCCCTTGCGCTAAACAGATGCCAATCAACATTAGGAAATTTAACATTACAACCATAAATTATTTTCCGTTCCAGAATCTGCCTCACTATCTGCTTCTCGATATTCCTAATACTACTGGGGTTGGAGGTTTATAAAAAATCACCCAATAGAGTTATTTCCCCTGTCCTGTTTCTGTACTCCACCCACACTGACTCAGCAGCCCATCCTTCCGCGGCTTTCACCTTTTCTACAGCCGTGACGATATCCCTAATCAGCAATGTCAACCCCTAATTCTTTTGCCTGCCTCTCTGTTTCTTTTGAAGCCTGGCACATTCAGTAGCCATTCCTGCTCCTGAAGCATTCAAATCTCTGTAATTACCACAACGTCATATTTCCACTTACTGATCCACGATGTAGGTTCATCCGCCTTGTTTATAATACCACTTGCATTAAAATAGACACATCTCAAACCATCAGGCTGAGTACATCTTTGCTCTAACATCTGCCGATCCTCCTTCATAGACTCCTTGGACTTGCAGTATTGCGTACCGTTTTAGGCTCCTTATTTTCGAAAGGATATAATGACATCGGAGATGGTTCAGAGAACATTCACGAGAATGATTCCAGGAATGAAAGGGTTACCATATGCGTAACGCCTGGCAGCTCTTGGGCTGCATTCCCTGGATTTCAGAAGAATTGGGTGGGGGGGGGGGGGGGCGGGATCTCATAAAAAACATTTCGAATGTTAAAAAACCTGAACAGATTAGATATGGCAAGATTATTTCCCATGGCACTAGAGTCTAGAGCAAAAGGGCACGATTGCAGAAATGAAGGACCTCCATTTAGAACAGAAAAGTGGAGAATTTACTTTAGTCAGAGAGTGTCAGAGAGTGGTAAATATGTGGAATTTGTTGCCATGAGCGGCTATGAAGCCCAAGTCATTGGGTGTATTTAATGCAGAGATAGGTTCTTGATTAGCTGGGGCATGAACATGTATGGGGAGAGGCAGGGGATACCTGGAAAAATTGGATCAGGCCATGATTGTGTGCGAAGCAGACTCAATCGGCCGAATTCCCTCCTCTGCTGCTAAATCTTATGATCTTATGGTCTTACAAGTTGTCTCTACCTGTGCTTTAAACACCCCATCCTCTGCCTCTTCACTTTGTTTCCTTCCACCCTGCAAATCTAGTTTATATCCTCCCCAATCGCATTAGCAAACCTCCCCGCCAGGTTATTGGTCCCCCTTGGAGTCAAGTGTAACCCATCCTTTTTGTACAGGTCACACCTGACCCAAAAGAAGACCTAATGAACCAAAGATCTGATTTTTTGTCCACTGTTCCAGTTCTTCAACGACGAATTTATCCTCCACCTCATTCTATTCCTATACACCCTGTCGCGTGGCACAGGCAGGAAAACCGAGATTACGACCTTTAAGGTCCTGCACCTCAGTTTCCTTCCGAACTCACTGTATTCTGCTTTGAGGACCACCACCGTTTTTCTGCTTATGCCATTGGTACCAATATGTATCACGACATCTGGCTGCTCACCTTCCCATTTCAGGACAATGTGGACACGCTCAGAAACATCAAGAACCCTGACACCTGGGAGGCAAACTACCGTCTTTGTTTCTTTTTCGCGCCCACAGTGTCACGCATCTGTCCCCTTAACTACAGAATCCCTGATTACCGCTGCCATCCTCTTCTGTTCCCTACCCTTCTAAGCCAGTGGGCGAGAGTCAGTTTCAGATGCAAGGCCACTGTTGCTTCGCCCAGTTGGGTCGTCCCCACATCAGCACTCAAAATGGAGTACTTATTGTTAGAGGGACAGCCACAGAGGTGGTGCTCTCCACTACCTGACACCCTCACTTCCCTATCCTGACGGTATCCTACTTGTCTGGCTCCTCTATCCCGGGCGTGACTACGTGCCTATAGCTCCAGTCTATCACCACCTCACTCTCCCAAACAACCCCAATTTAATCGAGCTACAGCTGCAGTTCCCTAACTCGAACTCTATATAGCTGCGGTTCGATGCATCTGGCGCAGATGTGGTCACCTGGGGGGGGGGGGGGGGGGGGGAGGTGCTGGAAATCACCCAGACATCCCATATCTGACACCCAGATCAGAAAACAGGTCTCAATGCTTGTTTGTAAGATTTTTTTAAAAGGCTACAAAAGTTGAAAAAAAAGAACTGATGGGAATTATGTATCGTCTTCCGAACACAAGCCATGATGTAGGACGTAAACTACAACAGAAGATTGGAACGGCATGTGAAAATGGCAATTTTATGATGGTCATTGGGTAATTCAATGTGCAGGTAAATGGAGAATGTCAGGTAATTGCCAGATTCCAAAGGAGGTAGTCTGTACAATGCCGGCGGGATGATGTTTTAGAGCAGCTTGAGATTGACCTCACAAGTGGAGAGGTAGTTCTGCATAGGATGTTTTGTAATGGACCAGATTTCATTAGGGAGTTGAAGGTAAACAAACACTTGAGAGGAAGTGACCACGAGAGGTTACAATTCACCTTGCATTTTAAGAGGGAGAAAATAAAATCAGAAGTATCGTTATGACAACTGAGTAAAAAGTATTATGCAGGCATGAGAGATGAGCTGGCCAAAGCTGATTAGAAGGGAACATTATCAGGAATGACGACAGAATAGCAATGGTTGCGAGTTTCTAGGAACAACTTAGAAGCCGCTGGAGAGAGACATTCAAAGATGAAGTAGTATTCTAAAGGGAAGATAAAGTAACCATGGCTGACAAGGGAAGTTAACGACACATAAAAAGAAAAGAGAGGGTATATAATGTTGAAAAAAATTAGCCGGAACTTTAAAGACTGGGAAGCTTTAAATAAGCAGCAGAGGCAACTAAAATGGCCTTAATTAAATATTACATGAAATATAAAGTTCAGGGGGTCAATAAGAAATAAGTGTCACGGTGCTAATCAGTTATTCCCTGGTTCCCTTTAAATTTCCTTTGTGTCACGATCGGGACCGTGGACTCCCTATGTTCCTTTCATTCATTGTTTCCACGTGTTTCTTGGGTTCTGTATATAAAGGCACTTGATTCTCAGTGGAACCAGCAGAATACAATGTCCGTCTTACAGATTCTCGGCGCGAGATCGGCACCAGATGTTACCGAAGCAACAGCGAGCCAAGTCACATCGCCGGAGCGAGCCAAGTCACATCGCCGGAGCGAACCAAGTCACATCGCCGGAGCGAGCCAAGTTACATCGCCAGAACAAGTCCAGTCTCCTCACTGAAGCGAGCGCCAGTAAGTTGCCTCTCTCGCCGGGGCTAGAGGCAAAGTACCGCGCTTGAACGAGCCTACGGTTCATTCCTGGGGTGGAATTTATTAGGAATGGTCAGGAAGGTTTCTTGGCACAGTGATAAGCCTACAAGAGGAGAGGCTCTACTTGATTTAGTATTAGGAAATGAACCTGGGCAAGTGTCAGATATCTCAGTTGGAGAGCATTTTGGAGATAGTGATCATAATTCTATCTCCTTTATAATAGCATTGGAGAGGAATAAGAACAGACAAGTTAGAAAAGCGTTTAATTGGAGTAAGGGGAATTATGAGGCTATCAGACAGGAAATTGGAGGCTTAAACTACAAAGCAGGAACAGATGTTCTCAGGGAAAAGTACGGAAGAAATTTGGCAATTTTCAGGGGATACATGTGTGGAGTTCTGCATAGGTACGCTCCAATGAGACAGAGAAAGTGTGGTAAGGTACAGAAACCGTGGTGTACAAGGACTATTGTAAATCCGGGTAAGAAGAAAAGAAGAGCTGTCGAAAGGTTCAAACAACTAGTTAATGATAGAGATCTAGAATATTATTTTCCACTGAGGGTAGGAGATGGGTTAAGGGTGAAGGGGAAATGTTTAAAGGGAACATTGGGGGTGGTGGCTTCTTCACACAGAGTGGTGGGAGTGTGGAATGAGCCGCTAGATGAAGTGGTAAATGCGGACTCACTTTTAGCATTTAAGGAAAACTTGGACAGGTACATGGATGAGAGGTGTATAGAGGGATATGGTCCAGGTGCATATCAGTGGGACTAGGCAGAAAAATGGTGCGGCACAGCCAAGAAAGGCTGAAAGGCCTGTTTCTGTGCTGTAATGTTCTATCTTCTATGGTTCTATCAGGCTAGCAGGAAGGAGGTTAAGACTGAAATTAGCATGAACACAAGGGACCCTGAGAATGCCTTGGCGGACAGGATTAAGGATCACCTCAAGGCATTCTACCAGTATGTGAAGAGCAAGAGGATAAGGAGTGAGACAATAGGGTCAATCGATTGTGACAGTGGAAAAGTGTGTATGGAACTGGAGGAGATGGCAGAGGTACTTAATGATTACTTTGCTTCAGTATTCACTATGGAAAAAAGAACCTTGGCGATTACAGGGATGATTTACAGCGGATTGAAAAGCTTGAGCATGTAGATATTATGAAATAAAATGTGAAGAAGGTTTTGGAAATCATCGTTAGATAACTCACCCGGACCGGACGAGATGTACCCTAGGCTACTGTGGGAAACGAGGGAGCTGATTGCTGAGCCTCTGGCGATAATCGTTGCATCATTAATAGGAACGGAATCGTTTCTGGAGGATTAGAGGGTTGGCACGAAATGGAGGAGAAATAACCCTAGAATTTATAGACGTGAGTCTGAATTCAGTGGTGGGTAAGCTGTTGAAATTCAGAATTTATGTTGCTCACATGTCGCGAAAGGGAGCAGAAATAACCCAAGAAATTATAGACTTGTCAGTCTGAATTCAGTGGTGGGTAAATTGTTGAAAGGCAGGATGTATGAGCATTTGGAGAGACATAATCTGATTGGGCACAGTAAGCATGGTTTTGTCAAGGGAAGATTGTGCCTTACGAGCCTCATTGAATTCTTTGAAGATGTAAGAAAACCTAGTGATGAAGGTAGAACAGTGTATATACTGTATATGGATTTCAGTAAGGCATTTGATAAGGTCGCCATGCAAGGCTCCTTCAGAAAGTAAGGATGAATGGAATACATCCTGTAGCTTCCTGTAGAAGTAGTAGAGGCCAGTTCAGTTGTGTCATTTAAGGTAAAATTGGATAGGTATATGGACAGGAAGGGAGTGGAGGTTATGGGCTGAGTGCGGGTAGGTGGGACTAGGTGAGATTAAGAGTTCGGCACGGACTAGGAGGGCCGAGATGGCCTGTTTCCGTGCTGTGATTGTTATATATGATTGTTATACATCGAGACCTTGTTCTTTGGATCCAAGTTAGCTTGCCAATAGAAGGCAAACTCTGGTTTTAGGTGGTTTGTATTCTATATGGATTTTGGTGACCAGTGGTGTTCCGCAGGGATCTGTTCTGAGGCCCATCCTCTGTGTAATTCTTATAAATGACCTAGATGAAGAAGTAGACGGGCGGGCTGGTACGTTTGCTGATGACACAAATGTTGGGGGTGTTCTGGATAGTCTGGGAGTTGTCATAGGTAAGCATGATCTCGAAACGATGCAGAACTGGGCTGAGAAGTGGCAAATGGACCTCACCCAGATACGTGTGCAGTCGGTCATTCTGGTAAGTGAAATTTGAAGACAGAATATAATATTAATGATAAGTGTATTTGTGTGAGAGTACTTGGGGGATCCGTGTCCATAGGACGCCAATTCTGTTACAAAATCTCTCCTTGTAATCATGATTATTGAGGTGCAGAGAATCTGTATTTACAAACAGGTAACTTCTATTGTTTCAACTAAAATCACGTGGCTTCACAAATTGTTTCCGAGTGCGCCCTCCTAGAATCCGTGACCCTTCATGAAGAGAAAAGGTATTACATGGGAAAGAAGTCTACGTTGGCCAGCCGTTCCTCGTGGTCCCGATCTCCACATGTCCGTGGGGTCTTCCTTATCCGCGATGGTTTGATTCTGCCTGCTTGAGAGCTATCGCCCCTGCGTATTTGAGCTCCCGAGTCTTATACTGTTGCTTATTAATTGAACTATTCGATCTCCCACCCATTCCCTCAAGTTCACCTGACCTACCAGGGTCACCTTCTTACTGGTCATTGTACAGGCCTACAACCAACACTGTTTCTTGGTTCTGCCCACTCTAGCCTTGTGTATTCGCGTATTTGCACTCTGACTGGTTCAAATCAGTTAAATGAGGCAACCCAGACAGAGTCTAACGATATTACAGATTGCAGGTCTGTCATTTTACATAGCAAGTAGCTACTGCTCTGAGAATTATCTCAGTTTATTACTCTGATTAGACTGTTCCAGAGCAAGAATCCGTTTAGAGTCCACAAAAAGGTGGGAAAAAAGACAACCTGCTTGTTTGCCTCCCCTGTCACTGATTGCACTGCAGTTTCTTCAGGCCAACAGATCGAATTCCATCGTAAATACACGCTCGAACTTGGCCTCCATCGCAGTCTGTCCCGAGCATTCTACAGATTTACTACCTGTAGAAGAAAATCCTCCTTACCTCTGTTATAAAGGTGTTCCCCTCAATTTTGCGGCAGTGCCCTCTACTTCTGGATACCCCCACCAGAAGAAATATCCTCCCCACATCTACGGAATCTATTCCTTCCAATATTCATTAGTTTTAAATGAGATGATCCCGCATTTTTCTAAATTCCTGTGTCATACCCGTGAACATCCTTTGGACTCTCTCCAACGACAACACATCCCTTCTGAGATATGCAGCCCAAAACTGTTGACAATACCCTCAGAGCGACCAGACGCTTTTCGAAATCCCAGGGACGCGGACAAGAAGACGAGCGTGTCTTCTGGATTGAGGGGTTTCACGGCTCTGTGTGACGGGTTGAAGTGTCGCGGGAGAGAACATAACATCGGGAACGAGGGATCGGCTGCCTGAGTGACTGTACTCGGCGAATCTCCGTCTCTCTCCATTTTACTGCTAATCAGTCTTTATTGGCTGCCCTTCTTTTGCATGCATGGTAGGTGGAAGGTGCTGGGACGTTTTTTTTTCGTGAAAGTGTGGGGGTTGAAGTTTCAATGCTTTCCTTCTGGTGCGTTGGAAGAAGAGATTGGGGCGCTCAGGTGTTCTAACGATTTAACTGTTTTTTTGGGTATCAGTTTTCGCGGAACCGCATCGCCACGCTGCGCTGTCTACACACACACACACACACACACACACACACACACACACACACACACACACACACACACACACACACACACACACACACACACACACACACACACACACACACACACACACACACACACACACACACACACACACTTGCCTCAGTCCCGATGACATTAACGTCTGCTGACTTCCGTTCAATGAAACAAACATTGATTGATGCATTAATCTGGTTTCCATATTGTTCTACAGGACGAAATATAAAAGGAAGCACAGTTTTGTTCTCTGGGCTATAAATGAGAGATAAAGGAGGATTTTATATGAAGAAAGCGTCGACTAAAGTGACCGAATGCATTTGATGTTTTTCCGAAGGCCACTTGAGTGGAATTTTATCAAAGTGCTTCTTACAATCTATGCACATATTACCCATCGGTTTTCTTCGTAATGCTTCACTATGATATTAAATTCGTTTTGACAAACAAGGTATGCCGTAAAGAAAATGTGTACTGCCATGTCGTTAGGAATACAGATGGAAATGTTCTCTTGATAACTGTTTGCAAAACTTTCATCATATCCGAATAAAGTTGCTTTTGCGTTCATCTGAAGAGACGCGAAGTATAACAGCCACATTCACAATTCTAAAAACGCCAATACACCCCCTTGGCGACATGTTCACGCTATAAAGCATTCCTCACCTCTCATCCCAGGACTGAGTGAATGGCTTCACTCGCGTGAGCGCCGAACTGCTCCATAGCCATTAGCTCACTTTCGGCGACACTGCAGCTCATGCACTCAGCAATATCTATTTACGTTTTTATTATTTGCATGGTTTGTCCTCCTTCCTCTTCCAATGCTGAATGCTGTGTCTCTGAAAAACTGATCTGAAAAAGGAAAATAAAGCTAATTGTTTCCGAGCTAAGAGGGACCTAAAGCAAGTTTGCTATCACTTTTTACCTTATGGGACGATACCTCTTGCTACTGGGACACGGACTTTCATGAAATTATTTCTTCAGAAGTAGTTCAAATTAAAGTGTAAATCTCCTGCTTACATAAAGAACTAATTCCACTCATTACTTTTGCGCAATCAGTGTTAGTGGTGGCCATTACACACAGTCTAAAATTCTATCCAGAGTGATTTGTTCACCCACGTCCCCAACGAGCGCGTGAGGGCTCAAACACAGAAGTCAAGAGATGTTCATGTAAACTGATTGTGCTTACGGGTCTCAGTAGTCAAATAAGGATCGGAGGTTATGCCTTCATGCACAATTCAGTGATAGAATTACACTCCTTTATTGCACATTCTGTAACATGATCGTAATGTTTAGTGAAGCCATGTTGCACTGACTCAACACATATCCACTTGCAAAATCATTGATACTGCTTATAGTAAATGAACACATCTTAAGAGTGGATGTTGAAACGTTCAGATATGTAAAAACCGCTACCGCAATTTGAAAATGTTGAATTCCACAACCTAGATTATTAAAACTTACAAACAAAAACAGCAAGAACACTAAACAGAAAATTCAGACTGCCCATCCGAAAGGAATGAATCTCACTTGATCGCCATTTCTGCAACTTTATTTTTCTAAAACTGTTCTCTAATAAGAACACGAGGAAATATATATAGGAACATTTTAAACACAATTAGTGACAGGAAAAAATGACCAGCAGGAATACATACAAAATGAAAGAATGAACAAATTGATAGAATTCAATATTGTGCCATGAACGTTGAAATATGCCCAGATGGAAGGTATTTGTTGACCAGTAGCCTGTTGGCTTGCCTCAACATCGTTATAAAAGCGCTTCAGGACACATTCAAAATGGTCAGGGTGTAATGGGAATTCAACTTCATATAACATGCAATCGGATGCTCGCTTCCACTCTCAATGACTGACACAATTTCTCTGCAAAGAAAACATTATGTTTCTTTTCGTTTTTGTAGAACCACCTCCTTGCAAAAAACAAATTTATTCCTTTGGTGTTATGGACTGATACAGCTCGAAAACATGCCGATCACATCAACTCATCCCTTTTGCCTGAGTTTGCTCCACTTATCCCTCAAAACCTTTTTCATGCATGTATTCGGCCAAATACCCTGGAAGAAGTAGACGTGTGGTCAACTTTCAGGTTCCTACCCACCAGAGAAATTATACGTCCCAGCCTATCCAGACTCTCTTCTTAATTCAAGCACCCTCAGTTCTGTTAAGGCCTTTACACTTTTTCTCTACTCTTTTCTTGTTACTGATAACCCCCTTTGGATAAAACAAAAAAACATATCTGGTCAGAATTCTCTAAGAGGGCTCTCACAAATGAGCTCAACTATAGTAACATGATGTCCCAGCTCCTGAAATCAATCACCTCAAAAATTAAGTCAAGCACGCCGTCTCTTCTTCAGCCGTCTATCTACCTCTGCAACGATGTTCTAGGAAATATGTACATTTTCTCCCAAATCACAAGAGCGCCAGCATATACTATGCAGGTCCTGCCCTTTTGTAACAGTCCAAATTGCAGTACCTCACATTTAACTTAAATCGAATCTAGATTTCCTTGCTCCACTTATGCACATTTTGTACCCAACTAAGCCATTGTAAGATAACTGTCTTAACTCTGGTCTACACTACCAAATCTTGTATTCTCCATAAACATACCCATTGCTTTAACAACACTCTTCTGTAAACCGTAAACAAAATAATAAATACTAAACCCGGCACTTAAACCTATGGCAGACCACTGCCGTTAACACTTTCTGACACCTTCACCAGGTCAATTTAGAATATATATGATTAGCTCACGCTGGATCCCATGTGATGTAACGTTCACAGAAACCCACTGTGAGACCTTGCCTGAGGCCTGGCTAAAGTCAACGCTATCTGGCTACCATGGCAAGAAAGAGAGAAAATAGATTTTAGATGAAAGTATATGTATTTATTTTTCCCACGAAGTAAGGGGAAGCTACACTACCTCCAAATGTTATGCACTTGCTTGATTGCAATAATGGAATCTGAAACTACTTTATTATCAATAGTATGTTGCACAATGTTTTGTTTTGCTGCAGCAGTACAAATCAATATATAAACATGTTACCGAAATTTTCAAGAACTAATAGAAAAGAATAAATTATTGGTAAAAGAGAGCAAATATTGAGGTATTATTCATGGGTTCGTGCACCATTCAGAAAGCCGATGACGGAGGGAAAGAATCTGTTTCAAAAATATTGAGCGTGTGCCTTTAGGTACCTCTACCTTCTCACTGATGGTAGTAATGAGAAGAAGGTAAATCCTGGATTGTGAGAGTCCTTATTGATTAGAGCAGAAAAGGACATTCAATGGATGCTGAGGACCCTTAAAGGCGGACGAATTAAGGTCCTGTGGTCAAACTCCACAGCTGCAGAGTGGTAAGGAAGATGTGCTTTCCTTTGGTAGTTAAAGCAACGAGCTTAAAAGTCAGGAAGATATGTGGCTGCTTTAATAATCCCTGTTTAGACCGCATTTGGTGTATTGCACTGTTCACGTTGCCTCATTTTTGAAAGGATGGATGCCTTGGAGACAGTGCAGAAGAGGATGCTGCATGGATTAGAGGGCAAATACTATGCGAAGAGTTTGTACAAACTTAAATTATTTTCATCAATGCACTGTAAGCTAAAAATATATGTGATTGAAGTTTATAAGATATTGAATTCCATGGATAGAGTATCCTCATCAGGCTTTAGAAAATAGTGAATGGAGAGAAAAACAAAACAACAACAAAAAAACATCCACGGACCGGCAGTTCCGTGGGCAAAAGAAAAACGCCTTCCAAAGGAATAGGAAAATTCCAACCTGGCGTAAGCTGACAGGAAGGCAACAGCAACTGAAATAGTCACGCATTACAAAAGTGGTGAGCGGAAGAGCATCCTTGAATGCAAAACACGTCGAACCATGATGTGGATGAGCAGAACCCATGAATATTCACTCATTCGCCAGTTAGGCACAGGAGTACATTCAGCCAGAGACTCATTCCACCAAGATGTAACACTGAGCGTCATAGAAATCATTCCTACCTGTGGCCATCAAACTTTATAACTGCTCCCTCGGAGTGTCAGACACCCTGAGCCAATAGGCTGGTCCTGGACTTTATTTCCAATTGGCATGATGAACTTATTATTATTTAATTATTTATGGTTTTATATTGCTATATTTCGTCACTATTCTTGGTTGGTCCGGCTGTAACGAAACCCAAATTCCCTCGGGATCAATAAAGTATGTCTATCTGTCTGTTTGTCTGTCTGTTTATTATGTACCAGAGGTATATTAGCACTATTGGTAGAATCTATGAAGCCTTGTGGTGGTTTGCATTCTAAATGCCTGTCAGAAACACTTTATGTGTGTCAATACTCCGCAAATTTGCCTTTGACACATTGTAAAAAGTTCTACATGACAGATTTTGAATACATATAGTCACACACATTGACCTGGACAGGAAATCTTGTCAGATTGATTGAGAGGTTGTTTTTAGGAACCACTAAGCCAGATTTTCACGCTTCCTTGTAGATGCTGATTCGTCACCACCTCTGATTGGGTCTAAGTCAGTGGTGTCCTCAGCAAACTTAACTCTGACATTGGAGCCGTGCTTAACAACACAACCATAAGTATAAAACGAATAGCGCAGGGGGATAAGCACATATCTGTGAGATGCATCTGCCTTCATGATGATTATGGAGGAGATGCTCTTGCCATCCAAATCATCTAGGGTCTGTATATGAGGAAATCGAGGACAGGTTGCACAAGAGGGTATTGAGAGCAATGTTAGAAGCTTATTGATTAGGTTCAAGAGAATGATTGTATTGAATGCCGAGCTAAAGCGGATAAGGAACATCTGACGTATGCATCTTTGCTGTCCAGATATTCCAGAGATAATGAAGAGCCAATGAAGTGACATCTCCAATGGAGCTGTTGTGTCAGTTTGCAGAATGCAACGGATCCACGTCACATCTCAGACAGGGTTTGACAGGTGTCGTCATTAAAATTTCAAACCAAATTATGACTGTGAAAGAAAGTGATACTGGACGATAATCATTCAGACAACTTACCACGTACTTCTTCGGCACTGGCATAATTGAATCATGCTTGAAATAGGTGGGAAACTCAGACTCCCGAAGTGAGGGGGTTAAAGATGTGAGTAAACAATCCCCCCAGTTGATCAGCACAGGCCGCTGATGCTATGCATCCTTGTAATTTAGTATTGCGGTAGGAGGACCGCGTGCTTTCAAGAAAACCAAGTCGTATTTCGCTGATTTTGGAGACAAACAGAGCGAGTACCGAAGTAGATCTGGCACGCCGAATACCTGGTCAACATCAGAATAGGGAAAATTTTCTTCCATTAAACGTGGCATAATGATAAGCAAAATTGAATCGGTAGCTTTCACCATTTGGTAAAGGAGTCAATAGTTCTGAACAGAATCTGCCTTCGTCACGAATATCTTGGATGCCAGGTACCCCTGATCCACAAGTGGGGTATGGAAGTTGATCCAGTCTATCCTGAAGGTGCAGCAATCACCGGATCTTTGTCGTTTGTCTCAAAGTCCCGTGATCAACAGCGTTAATACTGTGTGAATAGCTGTTTTCTTCTTCAAAATCTACAGGTCTTTCGATAGCAACCACTTCAATTTCATGATGTTAGTCCATTAAAATAATATGTCAGCTCGGCATTCTGCTCTTCACCCAAGTCATCTGCTTCACCTTTTTCATCATTGTGCCTTTCGGCGCCTTTTCGTTTCTACTGTGCATCTAAACACCATGCTTGGTTACAGGCGGACTATCTAGGAAGTCCAATCATAACGAGGAACTCTACCGTGATTTTCGAGGATTCCCAAAATCCGTAGCCGTAGCATGAGTTAAAAGGATGACTCCTCGGCTCTCTCTAGTGTCAGAATAAAGTACTCACTCGAGCAATGTTGTGTTCTAACGCGCTGTCAAGACGGAACCATCCCCCCAGCTGGAATGGCTTCCGGTATCTGCTGTCCCGAAAAATTGGCTTGTTGTTATACACATCAAAATTCCCCACTCTTCACGAAACGCCTCTGACGGATATTTCAGTATTATTTTAAAAGGTATAACACACATACATTTGGACACAAATAAGTTCCCGGTCGATTCTTTCGGCGAATAGGCAAAAGAACATTATCTGTTTTTTCGTTCTCCGGTATCAGAGCTCAGCCAAAAAATTACGATCTGATACATGCCATGCATTCAATTGTAATACTGGACGGACACTGCCTGTGTATGTCCCTTCCCCATTTCTTCACAAATATAATAACTATGTTGCCCCGAAATTCTTGTGGGGCACGTACTATGAAAATGGAAGCAATTACAGTGCAGCTTATCCTCAGTGAGCAAGGCTTTGAACCGGATTCAATAAATATGCAAAACCAGGCCTCTGCTCGATGAAACCGTAATACCGTCCTTGCGACAAAATATAAACATATGCAGATTATTAATGAAACTAAACAGAAAGGAGATGCTTCTGCCTCAGCTTCACACCTTAATCTATACATACGTATGACGGGCACTTCCATCAACTCTGTCGTTTTATTCTGGGAGTAGGAGGGGCAAAAGATATATGCATGGAACTGGTTTTATCATTGAGAGATATCGGCACAAGTTCCTTTCGAAAAGTACAAATACGGTTCTTAAAGATATACTGTACTGCTAAATATTTAACTGCATACAAGCATAGGATGCAGTTGTTGATAAAATGTTCCACTCAACATTATCTTCAGCAAGTATCTTCGAAAGTCATAATACCTTCGTTTGGATAGTTTGCTGGACTTCAATTTTGCACAACCTGCACATTCACTCAGTTTGCAACAGGGAATATATAAGCAGCAATATAATTTGAAAGATCCAGCAGGTTATATAAGAAAATCACGATTTTCTTATATAACGAAAATCACGAAAATCACGAAAATTTGCTTACAATGTCACAAATGTTGGAGTGTGACGCTTACAGTTAAGTGGAGTAATTAAATAAGTTTTACGCCACGTAAATGCTTTTTTTTTTCTTTGCAGCTGCAGTTTGATATTTGTCAGAGTCTTTTTCCGGGAGTAGAGGAGAGTAAAAGAGAAACGCATAGATTTAACCTGAAAGGAGTAAGACCTGAAAGCGGCATTTTCACATGAATCATGGTTAGTGCACAGAAATAGCTAGTAAGGGAAGTTGCAGAAGCGGATACTATTGCCGTATTTGTATGACATTTGGACGAATATATTGATAAATGGTGAAATGGTTTAGAGGACCATGAACCAAACGTAGGCAACATGGGCTGCACGCAATGGTATACATGTGTTCTCACCAATAAGCTCTCTAGATGCAATATGATGTGTTATTCCTGTAATCAATCTCCTCAGTAATGAAGGCAAAAACGCAAAACGCCTAATTTAGCCCCCTACCTACGTCTACCACATACTTCAGGGAAGTACTTATGTACATCTGTCCCTAGATTTCTTCTACAGCACCCTCCAGAGCACTAACATTTACGGTGGAAGCCCGTCCTAGTGTAACTGACAAAAATGCAACACCTCGCACTTCGCACTTAAAGACAATCTCCATTTCTTTGGTCTATTGCCCAGTTTGTGACTTCCGCAGTAAACCAATTGAAAAATCTTCTTGACTGTCAACAACACGAACAATCCTTATAATACCATCAGACCAAAAGATATAGGATCAGAAGGAGGCCATTCGGCACATTGAGACTGCTCCTCCATTCGATCATGGGCTCATCCAATTACTGAAGTCATCCCCTCTCCCTTTCTTTCACCCCATACCCTTTGATGCCCCATCGTCAGAGCTAGAGGAGAGGATTTGCGGGCTTTTTCAGTTTTTTAAACAGCTAACCAATTGGGAGCGGAGGAGCTGAAGATAGCCGGTCAGCTAGCGCACTATAAAATAAGTTTTGTCTAGCGAAGCGCCCATCGTTGGAGTGGACTGGGTCAGAGTGGGACGGCTTTGGCTGAACAGGCTTCGGCGTCAACAGGAAGCGGCGACGGTAGGTTCCGGTAAGTTGTTGTTGTTGTTGTTGTTGCTGCTGCTGTTGTTTTCCCATTCGTTTTCTTTTTTAACTAGCAAGTTTACAGAGAATGCCAGGCAGGATGTTGGAATGCTCCTCTTGCAGGATATGGGAAGTGAGGGAGATCTCCGGTGTCCCTGACAACGACACCTGCAAGAATTGCATCCAGCTGCCGCTCCGAACAAGCCGCGTTAGCGAACTGGAGCAGGAGCTGGATGACCTCCGGATCATTCGGGAGAATGAGGAGTTTATAGATAGCAGTTTCAGGGTAGTAGCTAGGCCAAAGGAGAAGGGAACAGCTAATAGTATTACGGTCAGGCAATGTAAGGGGAAAGGGCAGGCAGAGCAGGGTTCCCCTGTGGCCAGTCCACTCAACAACAAGTATACCGATTTGGATACTGTTGGGAGGGATGACTTACTTGGGACAAGCTGCGGCAGCCGGATCTCTGGCACTGAGTACAAAAGGGAGGGTGGAAGAAGAGGAGAGCGGTACTGCTAGGGGACTGGATAGTTAGTGGCACAGATAGGAGGTTCTGTGCCCGTGACAGAGACTCTTGGATGGTTTGTTGCCTCCCGGGTGCCAGGGTCAGGGATGTCACTGATCGCGTGCACAGCATTCTGAAGTGGGAGGGTGAACAGCCAGATGTCATGGTACACATCAGTGTCAATGACGTAGGAAGAAAGAGTGAGGGGGTCCTGAAGAATGAGTATAAAGAGTTTGGTAAGAAGTTAAAAAGCAGGACTTCGAGGGTAGTAATCTCAGGATTGCTACCTGTGCTACGTGTCAGTGAGGGTAAGTGTAGGATGCTCTGCAGGATGAACACGCGGCTGAGGAACTGGTGTAGGGGGCAGGGTTATAGATTTTTGGATCTTTGGGACCTCTTCTAGGGCAGATGAGACCTGTATAAGAAAGACCGGTTACATCTGAACGACAGGGGGACCAACATCCTTGCAGGGAGGTTTGCTAGTGCTATTGGGGAGGGTTTAAACTAGATATGCAGGTGGATGGGAAACAGAGTGCCAGAGCAGGTAGTGGAGCGGGGGTGAAAATAAATGAATTTCAAAGTTCATGCAAAATCAGAAATTGAAGGGTTGTATCAGGTGGTAATAACCTTCTGAAGTGTGTCTATTTCAATGCGATGAGTATTGTGGGGTAGACAGATGAGCTGAGGGCGCCGATTGGCACATTGAATTATAACATTATAGGCATTAGTGAAACTTGGCTACAGGTGGGGCAGGACTGGCAACTTAATGTTCCAGGGTCCGATGTTTCAGACGTGATAGAGGTAGAGGGACGAAGGGTGGCGGGGGGGGGGGGGAGCTGGGGGGGGGGAGGGAGTTGTTGGCATTGTTATTCAGGGAAAATATAACAGCACCGCACAGGCAGGACAGATTAGAGGCCTTGTCTACCGAGGCCATATAGGTGGAGCTGAGAAACAGGAAAGGTATGACCACATTAATGGGTTTTTTTTATACACCACCCAATAGTCAGCGAGAATCAGAGGAGCAAATCTGCAGAGAGATGGCAGACAACTGTAGGAAACATAAAGTTGTGATAATAGGCGATTTTAATTGTCCACATATTGATTGGGATTCCCATACTGTTAAGGGTCTAGACCGGTTAGAGTTTGTAAAATGTGCTCAGGAAAGTTTTCTATATCCATATATAGAGGTACCAACTAGAGAGAATGCAATATTAGATCTCCTATTAGGCAACGAGTTAGGACAAGTGACGGAAGTGTAGGCTGGTGAACACTTTGGGTCTGGTGATCATAAAGCCATTAGTTTCAACTTGATCATGGAAAAAATTGATCTGATCATCGGGTTGAGGTACTAAACTGGACAATGTTCAAATTTGAAGGAATGAGAAAGGATCTAAAAAGCGAGGATTGGGACAGGTTGTTCTCTGGAATGGATGTGAGTGATAAGTGGAAGGCCTTCAAAGGAGAAATATTGTTAATGCAGAGTTTGTATGTTCCTGACAGGATTAAAGGCAAAGTGAGTACGAATAAGGAACCTTGGTTTTAGAGGGATATTGGAAATCTGATAAAGAAGAAGAAAAAGATGTATGACAACCCCTGCTCTTATTTTCTTTTCCTCTAGAAATGAATGCCATCATTGCATTCGCCTTCTTCCCAACCGACTCAACCTGGAGGTTAACCTTTACTGTATCTTGCACAAGGACTCCCAAGTCCCTTTACATCTCTGCATTTTGAATACTCTCCCCATCTAAATAATAGTCTGCCCGTATACCTCTTCCACCAACATGCATGACAAACATTGTATTTCATTTCCCACTCTGTATCCATTCTCCTAAACTATCTAAGTCTCTCTGTTTCCTCAGCACTACCCGCTCCTCCCCTTATCTTTGTATCATTGCAAATTTAGCCACAAATCCATTAATACCACAGTCCAAATCGTTGACATACATCGTAAAAAGCAGCGGTCCCATCACGGACCCCTGTGCAACTCCACTGATAACCGGCAGACAGCTAGAAGGTGATCCCTTCAGTCCCACTCTCCGTTTTCTGCCGACCAGTCAATATTTCAATCACGCCTATAACTTCCTTGTAATTCCATGCGCTCTTATCTTACTGAACAGCCTCATGTGCGGCACCTTGTCAAAGACCTTCTGAAAATCTATGTACATCACGTCTACTGCATCTTCTTTGTCTACCCTGCCTGTAATTTGCTCAAATAATTGCATTAGGATTTGACAGGATTTGCCTTTTAGGAAAACATGCTGGCTTTGGCCCAGTCGATTCAAACAACTTCCCAACCACTGATGACAGGATAACAGGTCTATAGTATCCTTTCTGCTGCCTCCCACCCTTCTTAAAGAGCGGGGTAGTATTAGCAATTTTCCAGTCATCCGGCACAATGCCAGAACCTATCGATTCTTGAGAGGTCATCGTTAACACCCCCGCAATCTATCCAGCTACTTCCTTCGGAACCCGAGGGTGCATTGCATTAGGTCTAGGAGATTAATCCACCCTCAGACCATTAAGTTTCCCGAGCATTTTCTCAGTCATAATTTTCACTGCACAAACTTCACTTCCCTGACACTCTTCTATGTCCAGTATACTGCAAACGTCTTCCACTGATGCAAAATACGCATTCAATTCCTCTGCAATCTGTACATCTCTCATTACAATATCAGGAAGTTAGTCTAGCGTAATTTTGTATTAGCCCAATATCTACCCTCGACTCTCTTTTACCTTTTGTATACTTAAAAAAAAAACTTTTAGTTTCTTCTTTGATATTAGTCGCTAGTTTCTTCTCGTAATTCATCATTGCCTTCCGAATGAACTTCTGCATGTTTTTAACAGCATTCCAATTATCTATCTTCCCTTTCTTTGACCAAGTAGTGTCTATCTTTCCTTTTAAAATGTCTTCTTGTTTGGAATATATCTGCCTTGTACTTCCCTCATTTTTCGCAGAAACTCCAGCCATTGCTGCTCTGCTGTCTTACCTGCAAATGTCCCCTTCCAGTGATCTTCGGCCAGTTCCCTTCTCATGCCAATGTAAATTCTTTCATTCCACTGAAATACCGACACATTCGATTTTAATTTTCCCTCTCAAATTTCAACGTGAACTCGATCATGTTGTGATCACAGTTCCCTAAAGGCTCCTTAACCTTAAGCTCACCTATCACCCGCCGGATCATTGCAGAATACCCAATCCAGCACAACCGATCCCCTAGTCGGCTCAACAACAAGCTGTTCTACAAAGCCATGCAGTAGACATTCGACAAAACCTCTCTCTTGAGGTCTAATGCTGACCCGGTTTTCTTAATCCGCTTTCATTTTAAAATCCATAACGTTTATCATAACATTGCCTTTCGGACACATCTTTCTATCTCCTGCCATAATTTGTAATCCACACCCCGGCTACTGATTGGAGGACTGTATACAGTTGCCATTAGGGTCCTTTTACCTTTTTCATTCCTTAACTCAACCCATAGAGACTCTACAACTTGATATCCTATGTTATCTCTTTCCAATGATTTAATATTATTTCTTATACACAGAACCACACCCCTCCCGCACCTTAGACGGTCAGCTCCCAAGTGTCAGAGATGGCCTCAGCACCATATTTGCCAATCTCCAGCCGAATTTCAAGATCATCTGTTTTATTCGTTATGCTGCATGCATTCAAATACAACACTCTCAGTACCGTATTTGTTGCTTTCTGTTTCAACAGCATCACGCCTCTATTGCCCCATAACTCATGCCATTGGCTTTGATTAAGACTCATCTCCTGCCTCTTATTTCTAAAATCTCGGTTGCGCGCTATACTTGATTTATTTCTGTTTTCTTCTTCCTCAGCCCTATCACTGCTGTTCCCATCCCCCTGCCAGATTAGTTTAAACACACCATAACAGCTCTACTAAATAGGTCCGCTAGGATACTGGACCCCTTTGGGCTGAGGTGTAACCCGTCCTTTTTGTACAGGTCGTACCTCCCCCAAAAGAGGCCCCAGTGATCAAGGAATCGGAATCCCTTCCCCCTACGCCAGACTCTCAGCCAGACATTAATACGCCTGATCATGCTATTCTTGCACTCGCTTGCACGTGCCATAGGCAGCAGTCCTGAGATTAATACCCCAGAGGTCTTGCTTTTCATCTTCCTACCTAACTCGCTGAATTCTCTCTTCAGGAAGCTCCTCCCTTTTTATACCTATATCATTGGTACCAACGTGTACCAAATCTTCTAGCTGTTCACCCTCTCCCTTCAGAATACTTTGCAGCCGATCCTAGACATCCCGTACCCTGGAACCTGTAAAGCAATACACCATGCGTGTATCCCTATCAGGCTGACAGAACGAATCTCCTCTCTGTTTCCCTTACTATGGAATCCCCTATGACTACCCCATTCCTCATCTTCCTCTTTCCCTTTTTCCACCACGGAAGCAGGCTCAGTGCCAGAGACCAGATAGCCATCGTCGCCCTCTGCCAGGTCATCACCCTCAACCGCATTCATAACGAGATAGCACTACTGGTGTGGATGGCCGCAGGTGTGCTCTCCACTACCTGAGTTTCCCTCGCTTCCCTGACCGTCACCCACTTACCTAACTTCTGCAGACTTGGGGTGACTAACTTCCTGTAGCTCCTCTCTATCTCCTGTTCACTCTCCCCAATGTTGTCCATTAACTTGCTAACTGCGTTAACAACATTTTCCTACGTCCTATTTTATAAATTCTGAAGTACTGGCCACTACGCACGACACTCGAAACAGTACACCAATCTAAATAAGCGGCATCCATTGCAACATTCTGACTTCTTCGTCTGGTCAGTTTTGTGTATAATTGAGTAGCTCACACTGTATCCGCGTGTTTTAACTTTCCAGACAAGATAACTTGCTTGACTTTGTCACAGGCCTTTTCTAATGTCTATGCAAACTAGTTTATCGTCCTGTCATCATAAATCCTGTTCCAAATAAAAACTACCCAGTTGGCGACACAAATTTTTTAAAAGCATAGAACTATGTGATTAAGCTCTTATAAAACAATTCCTATCAAATGCTGGTAGACTGGTACTTCAGCCTCCGGTAAATATAATCCCACCGATTGTTCACGGGCCTGCAAATACCTCACTTACATATGCAGTTTTTTTGTTAATAAAGACACTATATTATCTATCCTCCGTTCTTCTGGCAATGCCAAAGAAACTGGAAATAACTATGACAATGCCTCAGCAAATTTATCTGCAACACCCCACAATGTCAGATCCCCGCGATTTATTTACAATGACTCCGAATTTATTTTGCAGTATTGCAAATAAATTACTGCTTCGCCTAAAAAATATAGGTCGATGGCCAATGGTAGGGTAAGCCGTAAACTGGCTTCATGCAGATCTCCTACCATTTACTGGAAAGTTTATTAGTTGGTTGGGGAGGGAATAAAAACTGAGAGCTTTGAAACACTAAAACGGGGGAAGGGGGAAGATTTTTTACTTGATGACGAAATCTTGTAGGATTCTTTGTTAATTACCTTGAATGTCAAAACTGGTTGAGTGGGAAGTAATAATCATCGAACACGCACAAAAATGCTGGAGGAACTCAGCAGGTCCTGATGAAGGATGTCGGCCGAAATGGCTACAGTTTACTCTTCCATAGATGCTGCCTGACCTGCTGAGTTCCTCCAGTATTTTGTACGTGCTTCATCGAAATCCAGCACCTACGCATTTTCCTTGTTTGTAATAATCATGGAAATTGTTTTTGACCTGTACTGGAGGATAGGGGATGACACCAGGTCCTTCACCACGACTGGGAATATCGTAAATGCTCATCAGTTGAAGTGCACTATACTGAATCAAAATTAAAAAAAAAATAAGCTCTGTATCAATCAAACAGTTACGATTCATCCTGCATTCACCAAATAGACTGATCATATTGGCGATATTCACTTTATTGTACCCATTGCTCCCTGAAACACTTCGCAGTTTCAAAACTAAAATGTTTTCTCTTCTTAAATGTTGTAAGGAACAGTTCGGGGAATGAAGCGAAGAAAACGATTGCAATTTCCAGAGGTGTAGAGAGACATGATATTGTTTCGTGACCCCTGTTTCGTACTGTGGTTGTCACTTTAAAAATACTTGGATGAGGCGGGATTATGATGTCAGTATAGCAAGCTGGGACAGACCGCTGAGATTTTGAGTAGTAGACAGAGAGTGGAAGTTTGGACTGCAAGCTGCCTGCAGTAGTTTGCTGCAATAATGGGTAATATCTGATACTTCCCGATGCTCAACATTGTGTTGATTAACGGCACTCGGTGCACATTGGATATGTAACTGTCACTTCGTATGATCCATACGTGGATTTTGTTCCAGTAACCTGTAGCCACCACTTTCGTTAACCCTTACCTGTATTCGGGTGTACTATGTAGTAACCACTTGTGCGAAGGGATATTCTGTGACTGTCACTGTTGGATATTTCTACGTGGATTTCGGAACGACTCGATGGATAAGATCTTCGACGACTGTTACTTCGCTCACCCAGCGTGGAATCTATGGAATTCTTCGTAATTGTCTCCTCTGTACATTTTAACGTGGACTTACAAATCTATCCCTTCATTCTTTCCGTGGATTACTGGATCTTTCTACTTTGAAATCTTAAGACTTTAAGAACTGTTCCTAAGCTTGACAATTTGGGAGCCACACACACAGAACACTGTTAACTTCTGTTTATTTAGTTTAATTTTCTATATTATGAGTAGATACTAATAAAAATAGCGGCTTTAATATTAAAACCTGACTCATTTTGTAATCTATTGCTGCAAATATGTAATAATATCATGATGCATATTTGCATTACATATAGTTTAAAGTGCATCCGGCATTTAGGTTGTTCTTTGTTAATTTTTGTTCCATGAATTCTCAGTACTTCATGTGTCATGCTTTTCGATGCGTCAACAAACAATTTGATACGAGTTCTCAAATAATAATGCTTCATGCATATCACCACACTGAACCATCAGGTTTCTTTGTGAAATCGACCCAATGGCATCCCACTTGTGCACGTCCGTTTGTGTCAAGTAGAAGAATTCACCTCTGATGCCATAAATGCTACTATCAGCGGTCAGATTCCAATTGTTGGACTTGTTTTATTGAACATTATAACAAATATACTTCTCCTTAATTAAAAGAAAGAACATTGCACAAAGGGGATATTTAAAAAACATGAATATAAATATGGTTGCAAAATAAGATTAAATATGACTGAGCAGTTGGTGTAGGATGGGTGGACATGAGATTTTTGGATTATTGGGCTCCCCTCCGGCGAAATGGAGACCTCTACTGAAGAGACGGTTTGAACCTCAGTGGGTAGCGTCAGTGCTCAGTCAGAACAGAACATAGAACACAGAAACCTACAACACATTGCAAGCCCTTTGGTCCAAAATGTTGTGCTGAACGTGTATTGTTTAGAAACTGCCTAGAACTTCCCAGCCGCATAGCCCTCTATTTTCCAGAGCTCCATGTACCTACTTAAGAGACTCTTAAAAGTAACCTATTGTATCTGCCTCTACCATCGCCGCTGCCAATGCATTCCATGCACTCACCACTCTCTGTATGAAAAACTTTCACATTTGAAGTCCTCCTACTTACCAAGTAAAACTTACCCAGAATACAGCCTGTCTCAATCCACACTGGCCAGAACCGTTCTGATACCATCAAAATTGGCCTTTCCCAAATTTAGAATCTGAACCTGTGAACCAGCACCAACTTTTTGCATATTTACTTTGAAATTGATGACACTGTGATCACTGGATGCAAAGCTTTCACGTGAACGAACTTATGTCACTCCTCTCGCAACCACGAGGAAATCTGCAGATGCTGGAAGTTCAAGCAACACACTCAAAATGCCAGTTGAAGGCAACAGGCCAGGCATCATCTATGGGAAGAAGTACAGTCGACGTTGCGGGCTGAGATCCTTCGTCAGGATTAACTGAAAGGAGAGATAGTAAGAGATTTGATAGTGGGAGGGGGAGGACGAGATCCAAAATGATAGGAGACGACTGGAGGGGGATGGATGAAGCTAAGAGCTGGAAAGTTGATTGGCAAAAGGGATACACAGCTAGAAAGAGGAAGAGGATCATGGGACGGGAGGCCTAGGGAGGAAGAAAGGGGGAGGGGAGCACCAGAGGGAGGTGGAGAGCAGGAGAGGACTGATTATGAGAGGTACAGAGAGAGAAAAAAGAGAGAAAAAGAAAAAAGGGAAAATAATAAATAAATAGTTAGATAGATAGATAGATAGATAGATAGATAGATAGATAGATAGATAGATAGATAGATAGATAGATAGATAGATAGATAGATAGATAGATAGATAGATAGATAGATAGATAGACAGACAGACAGGTAAATGAATAAATGATTGATTGAATGAATGAATGAATTAATTAATTAATAAGGGATGGGATAAGCAGGGGAGGCGGGCATTAACGCAAGTTAGAGAAATCAATGTTCATGCCATTAGGTTGGAGGCTACCCAGACGGAATATAAGGTGTTGTTCCTCCCATCTGAGTGTGGCTTCATCTTGACAGTGGAGGAGGCTATGGATAGACATATCAGAATGGGAATGGGACGTGGAATTAAAATGTGTGGCCACTGGGATATCCTGTTTTCTCTAGCGGACGGGCCATAGATGTTTATCGAAACGGTCTCCCGGTCTGCGCTGGGTCTCGTCAATATATAGAAGGCCGCACCGGGAGCACCGGACGCAGTATACCACACCAGCCCACGCACAGGTGAAGTGTCGCCTTACCTGGAAGGACTGTCTGGGGCCCTGAATGGTGCTGAGGGAGGAAGTGTAGCACTGAGCCCATTTTGGAACTGAGTCAGGTGTAGCACTTGTTCCGCTTACAAGGATAAGTCGCGGATGGGAGATCGATTTGAAGGGACGAATAGACAAGGCAGTCGCGTAGGGAGCGATCCTTGCGGAAAGCAGAAAGGTGGGTGGGGGGGGGGGGGGGTTGTTGATCTGCTTAGTGATGGGATTCTGTTGGAGGTGCCGGAAGTTATGGAGAATTATATGTTGGACCCGGAGGCTGGTGGGGTGGTAGGTGAGGACAAGTGGTAGAAGTGGTAGAGGCAGGTTAGGTATTGTCATTTAAAGTAAAACTAGATAGGTATATGGACAGGAAAGGAATGGAGGGTAATGGGCTGAGTGCGAGCCAGTGGGGCTAGGTGAGAGTAAGCGTTCGGCACGGACTAGAAGGGCCGAGATGTCCTGTTTCCATGCTGTAATTGTTATATGGTTATATGAACAAGGGGAACACTATCCCTAGTGGGGTGGCGGGAGGATGGCATGAGAGCAGATGTACGTGAAATGGGAGAGATGCGTTTGAGAGCAGAGTTGATGGTGGAGGAAGGGAAGCCCCTTTCTTTAAGAAAGGAAGACATCACCTTCATCCTGGAATGAAAAGCCTCATCCTGAGAGCAGATGCGGTGGAGATGGTGGAATTGCAGGAAGGAGACGGCATTCTTGCAAAAGACAGGGTGGAAAGACAAATAGTTCAGGTAACTCTGGGAGTCTGTAGGCTTATAGTAGATATCAGTAGATCCGTCGGCTTATAGTAGATATTAGTAGATGTCACCCTTCTGTCTCATTCCCTCAAAGCAGATTCAGTATCGTCCACTCCCACTACAGGACTTCTAGGAACGGGCATTTCTTGATGTTACACATCCTCGCAATTTAGGCCAGAGAAGTGGAAAGGGCACATAGCTTCAAGAATAGGAAACTGCCTTTTGCTGCTTCTGCAGATAGACAGATTGAGTATTGAGGATTTTGTTTTTTGTTTTTTTTTTAGCCTACCTGGTCAGTAATAGAATAGCATAATGATTCCTCCTTAGCAGATCTTCGATTAAGTCCAAGCTTCAGAGTCTTGAATATGTATCTGGAAGTTTCTGAGTTCTTCATTTTCAAAAGAGGCCATCACGCAAATATTGGCATTCATTGAATTCATGTTGATGTAATTGGACAGTGGCAAGTTTTCGATGAGAATGTCCAGAATGAAGGATGAAGCAGTGGAAGTCTGCTGCAGATCACCATCGGACACAGTTACTGTAAGATGGAAACGCCAGGATGATATTTTCAATCACCTATATATTGCAGGAGTGGTCAGCAATTCTATATTCAGAATAGTAACTGTTATACCAATATCTTTATTTGTGGACAGTGAAGCTAACCCCTCAAATCACAGGCCGGAGCGCGTATTTTGTACTCAGACACCCTTTCCTAGGATCAGCTTTGCACTTCTAATTAAGTTATAATGATTCGATGATGCTTGTAGCATAAAGTAGGCTTTGTTTTGTATCTCGCACTCACCTCACTTGACCGCTTAAAACATTATAAATTGGCAGCTCCAAAAAAGGCAACAACAGCGCCGTTTAAATTAATCGTAGATTTTATTTTAAGTTTTGTGCAGAAATTGTGAATTATTGCACATTAAACATCATGAATAAAGCAGATGAGCTTAGAGGGTGAATCAGTACTTGGCGCTCTGATGGTGTGGCCATTGCAGAAACTTGGATGGCTCGAGGTAGGAATGGCTACTTAGAGTGCCAGTCTTCAGATGTTTTAGAATGGACAGGAGGGAGGCAAAATAGGTTGGGGCGTGGCATTGCTGATTAGAGTTAGTGTCACAGAAAAAGGCTGTGACAAAGGCTGTGACAAAAGGCTGCAGAAAAAGAGGAAGTCATGGAGGGATTGTTTACTGATTTTCTGTGGGTGTGTTTGAAACAGGAAGGGGTCAATAACTCTACTAGGTATTTTTATAGACAATCCATTAGTAACAGGGACATCGCGGAGCAGACAGGGAGACAGGTAATGGAACGGTGCAGTAATAACAGTGTTGTCATCATGGGGGATTTTAATTTCCCCTGTATTGAACAGTATCTCCCGTAGATGGGGTGGAGCTTGTTAGGTCTGTCCAGGAAGTTTTCCTGACGCACTATGTAGATAAGCCGACAACAGGGGAGGCTGTACTTGATCAGGTATGGAGAAATAAACCTGGTTATGTGTCAGGTCTCTCAGTGGGAGAGAAATTTGGAAATAGTAATCATAAATCTACCTCCTTTACCATAGCATTAGAGATGGATAGGATCAGACAGGTTAGGAAAGCGTTTAATTGGAGTAAGGGGAAATATGAAGCTATCAAGCAAGAAATTGGAAGCATAAAATGGAACAGATGCTCGCAGTGAAATATACGGCAGAAATGTAGCAAATGTCCAGAAGATGTTTGCATGGCGTTCTGCACAGTTACGTACCAAGGAGCCATGGAAAGGATGGTACAGTACGGGAACCGTGGTATGCAAATGCAGTTGAAAATCTAGTCCAGAAGAAAAGAAAAGCTTACGAAAGGTTCAAAAAACTTAGTAATGATAGAGTTCTAGAAAATTATTAGGCTAGCAGGAAGAAGCTTGTGAATGAAATTGGGAGAGCCAGAAGGGGCCAAGAGAAGGCCTTGTCGAACAGGATTAAGGAAAACACCAAGTCTTTCTACAAGTATGTAAAGATCAAGAGGATACGACGTGAGAGATTTGGGCCAATCAAGTATGACAGGGGAAAAAAGGTGCATGGAACCCAAGGAGACAGCAGAGGTACCTACTGAATATTTTGCTTCAGTATTCACTACGGAAAAAGAACTTGGCGATAGTAGGGTTCACTTGCAGCTGACTGAACGCTTCAGCGTATAGATATTAAGAAAGAGACTGTGCTGGAGATTTCGGAAAGCATCAAGTCGGATGAGTTGCCTGGAGCAGATAAGATATACCGTAGGTTACAGTGGGAGGCGAGGGAAGAGATTGCTGAGCCTCTGGCAATAATGTATGCATCGTCAAGAGGGACAGGAGAGGTTCCGGAGGAATGGAGGGTTGCAAATCTTGTTCCGTTATTCAAGAAAGGGAATAGAGATAGTCCAGGAAATTATAGACCAGTGAGTTTTATTTTAGTGGTTAGTAAGTTGATGGAGAAGAACCTGAGAGGAAGTATTTATGTAGATTTGGAGAGACATGATATGATTAGGAATCGTCAGTCTGGCTTTGTCAAAGGCAGGTCGTGCCTTACGAGCCTGATTGAATTTTCTGACGATGTGACCAAACTAATTAAAAAAGGTAGAGCAGAAGGTGTAGTGAATATGGATTTCAGCAAGGCATTTGATAAGGTACCTCATGCAAGCCTTATTCAGAAAGTAGGGGGGCATGGGATCCAAGGGGACATTGCTTTGTAAATCCAGACTGGCTTGCACACAGAAGGCAAAGTTTGGTTGCAGATTGATACTATTCTGCATGGAAGTTTGTGACCGCAGTCGTGCATCAGGGATGTGTTCTGGGGCTCCTTTCCTTCGTGATTTTTATAAATGACAGGGATATTGAAGTGGCGGGATGGGTTGGTATATTTGCTGATGACACAAAGGATTGGGGTGCTGTGGATAGTGCGGAAGGCTGTCAGATGCTATATTGGGACATCGATACAATGCAATTCTGGGCTGAGAAGTGGTAAATGGAGTTCGACCCAGATAAGTACGAGGTGGTTCATTTTGTAGGTCAAATATGGTGGCAGAATATTGTAGTAATGGTAAGACTCTTGACAGTGTGGAGGATCAGAGGGATCTTGGAGTCCGAGTCCAGAGGACACTCAAAGCTCTTGCGCAGTTTCACTGTGTGGTTAAGAAGGCATACGGTGATTAGCCTTCATCAACCGTGGGATTGAGTTCAAGAGTCGGGAGGTAGTGTTACAGGTATGTAGGACCCTGGTCAGACCCCACTTCGCGTACTGTACTCAGTTCTGGACACCTCACTACAGAAAGGATGTGGAAAATATAGAAGGGTGCAGAGGAGATTTATAAGTATGTTGCCCGCATTGGCGAGCATGGCTTATGAAAATAGATTAAGCGAACTTGTCCTTTTCTCCTTGGAATGACGTAGGATAACAGCAGACTTGATAAAGATGTACAAGATGATGAGAGGCACTGATCTTGGTGATAGTCAGCGTTTTTTTTCCCCTAAGTTTGCAATGACTTACACGAGAGCACACTGTTTAATGTTCTTGGAAGTAGGTTCACAGGAGATGTCAGGGTAAGTTTTTTATGCAGAGTGGTGAGTGCCTTGAATGGGCTGCCACCGACTGTGGTGGCTGATACAATAGCGTCTTTTAAGAGGCTACTGGATAGGTACATGGAACTTAGAACAATAACGGGCTATTTGCAACCTTAAGTCATTTCTAAAGTAAGTACATGTTCGGCACAGCATTGTGAGCCGATGGGCCTATGTAGTTTCCCTCTGTTTTACGTTCTATTCAGTTTTCAAAAAGAATGAACCACTGTTAAGCAGTAGAGTGTCCAATGTTAAAGCATGCAATTCGATTTTCCCTGCCCACTGAAAGAATCATATTTGATCAATATTTATTTTCTGATATTCGGCAAAATTGCCTCACTAATGTCCCTTTTTTCAGGTTCCCTTTGCCCTAGCTCCAATTCAATTTTATGAAAAGTCAACATCCTGTATTATTTCTGTATTCTCGGTATTACATTTCAATGTCTTAAATTATTTTGGTTATCTTTTTCAAATTTACAGCTTTCAGCAATAAGATTTCATAATTGCTTTGAAAATTGAAGGAGAACCGAGTGTTCATTCTTAACACAAATGTAGTTGGTATTAGAAATTAGCTGCCAGAGAGTAATATGGTGTTGGCCATGGAAGATTTCAAATATGAAGGAAAATATCGAACTCTAATGGGTCAAGGAGAGTGAAATGATACAAACCAATTGTCTTTGTTTTTTGTTTGATGGCGAAAGAATGGAGAATTCCATTTTGTCAAATTCATCCGCAACCTCCATTTTATGAGCTCGTTTCGTTTGGATGAATGAATTAGACGCAATGATGCTCCAGGTAATTTGCTGAACTACAGATAACTTCGAAGCAAGAAGTTATTCAAGAAGCAAGAATAAATTGTGTAGTTTTTAAATACACCATGCAGGTTTGCGATTTGTAAGGTCTGTGCCTGTTCTAAAAGATTCGATTTGGTTACTGGTTTGGTAACTGATTTGGAAGACCCATTAATAGCCATAAATTACCAGTTGTCAGTTGCAGAAGAGGGAAATAAATGGATGCTGGCTTGGTGCAGACCCAATAAGAAGGTGTTTTCGGTAGGTAAGCTGATTCATGGCCAATAACACTGACATGCAACATTTGAACTGGCGAGGAATGAATATAAAAGCAAAGGCTTCGAATGCAAAGTTGCAAGAATTTCGAAGATCTGCCATTGCGAGGAAGAATGCCCCTGCCAGCGACTGAGAGAAGAAGGTAATAGTAGAATTCATGTTCTAGGATGTTCAATCCAGGTTCAAAACAATCATGTTATTGTTAGTGTGTAGACAATGAAGTTCGAGCTTCGATTAATTTCGAATTTCTTAGCGTTTTTCCTAACCTAGTTCCATTCATAAATGGTGAACAACAGGGTAAAAATAATACCTAAGTGTCATTCTGCACGTCACTGGATGAGTATGCTACTAAGAGAAAAAAAATTAATGCAAGAAGGCGGAATTAGGAATAAGGTCTGACTAGACACGATTGGCCGAAGACATCTTTCTCAAATGTACCTCAACAGCAACAAATCATAAAAATAAATTGAAGAAGACAAGGGAAACTAAGGGCGGCAAGAATGATGAGCTTTGGTACAGATAGCAAGAAAGAATGTCCAAAGGTTTATTCAGAATTGATTGCTGAAAAGTTTCCAATTGGGAGATGGTGTACTGTTAAACAATGTTGTTGCCTTGACTTGGCCTCACGTTAAGAGGCCAGAGTCAGAAAGGTCAACCTGTTAAACGGACATCAAATCAATGTGTTTAGCTACCGGAGGCATGTTTTCATTAATGCCAACTAAACACGTGCCCAGTGTAAATTATCATTAAGTCTGCCTTTATTTCACCAATGTACATCTGCGACATTATGAATGCCAGTTTATTGCATTGGAATCTAAGATTCATATAACTCGAAGATCAGTCCTTTGGCACAACAGGTCAATGCCAACCCACATGTGTATCCAAGCCACTGGAGTTTGGCCCATTTTCCTCGGCTTATTCCCACTAAGTGCAAGTCCAAATGTTTTGTCGGTATGACAATTGTACGTGGTTCTACACTACCCTCTGTCTATTCAAATCGAATTTAATTTTTGTCAGTTCACTTGAGTCCTACACTCTAATTGATTGTTCGCATAATGATTTTATAAACCTTCATAATGACAGCCCTCTGCATCCTGTCCGACTGGCCCCACCAGCTCTGCTTATAACTTCAGCCCTCCAGTACTGAAAATAGAAGATTGAATATAGAACAGTGCAGCACGTGAGCAGACTATTCAACCCAGAATGTCGTTCCGAACCTGCGTTAAAATAAAACAAAACCTCCAAAATCTAATCCCACCTAAACGATATCCATATCCCTCTATGATTTACATATTCATGTGCCTTTCTAAACGTCTTTTAAAAGCCTCTAATGTATTTTGCTGCTACCACCAGATCAGGCATCCGCCACACTCTGAACAAAAAAAAACTGATTCCTCACATCTCCTTTGAACCTAACCCTTCTTACCTTCAATGCATGCACTTTGGTAATAGATATTTCTACGCTGGGAAAACGATACTCCATGTCTGTTCTACCTTTGCCTCTCATAAGCTTACAAAACTCTGTCAGATGTCCCCTCATCATCCGCAGCTACAAAGAAAATAATCCACATTTGTCCAACCTCTCAAGATAGCACATGACCCCTAAACCAGGCAGCATGGTGGCAAATCTCTACTGCATCCTCTCCAGAGTCTCAAAATCTTTACTATAGTGAGGCTATCAGACCTATGTCCAATAATCCAGACGTGGTCAAACCAGTTTTATAAAATTGCAATAGAACGCGCTGACTTCTGAACTCATTGCTTCGACTAATAAAATCAATAATTCCATACGCGTTCTTAGCCATCCTGTCGAGCTATGTAGCTACTTTCATGGAGTTATGAAGTTTGTCTCCAAGATCTCTCATCCACCAGCCTTGGCATCATCCGAAAATTTAACAACCCACCCATCGACATTTGCATTCAGTTAATTTATAGACATCACGAACGGGAGAATTTCCAACACAGACCCCTATGAAACAACACTAATTAAAAACCTTCTCGAACATGTCCCTTCGACAACTACCCTCTCTCTTCTATGAGTAAGACATTTCTTAATCCAATCAGTCATTTTGATTAACTCGCATGAGGGACATTTTGGACATTTTCAAACTGACTGACATCAATGTAAACAATATGTATTGCTCTCCCTTCATCAATATCTCTCGTCACCTTGCGAAAAAAAACATAATCAGGTTCGTTAGACACGACCTTTCCCGCACAAAGCCATGCGGAGTTAGATCTTATGTTTCCAAATATTCATATACAGTATCCTGACCCTAACAAATTTGTCCAGCGATTCCTATACAATTAATGTGACACTCACTGGACTATAAGCTGCAGCATTCCCCCTTCTACCCTTCTTAAGCAGACGTACAATATTAACTATGCTCCAATCCTGCGGGACTTCGGCTGTGCCCAGACATGACATTAAGGTACTGATTAAAGCTCCAGCAATCTCGCCGCTCGACTCCCTCAAGAAATCCAATCAGGCCCTATAGGTCTGTCCACCTTAATACTCATTAGGAGACATAACACTTCCTTTTCCTTGACCTCTTATCGCCCTAACTTCTAATCTCCACACAGATCTTCTGGTCCTGCATATTCTTTTCTTTGGTAAGTACTAAAGCAAAGTGTTAACTACGTACTCACGTTCTCCATATCAAACAAATACTCAATTTTTTTGGAATTCTTGATTGATCATACTTTTTCCCTAGTAATTCCCTTTCTCTTGATATATGTATAGAATCTTCAAACTAGTAGCACCCCTGCGAAATATTTCTGTACCATGATTAGCTCATTGATATCTGTCTGATATTTGGCCAGCATGGATTGTGTAGAATATTATGTGTAGATTCATCAATGAATTGCACAGCTACAGTAATACTAAGACTGATTTATGAAAACAAGTAGGCTAAATGCATTCAGAACCACCATATATATTTCCAGATCTACCTTCAGGGACCTGTGCCTCTAGGTCTCTGTTCTATGATGCTCTTAAGAGTAACAGACGTTACTGAGTATTCCTTCCCTGGTTTAGTGCACCAAAATACAACAGCTCGCATAGATTCCTTCGCGACTGCCTGGAGTAAACTAAAGCACTGTTCTTAACAGTACGGTATACAGAAGCACAGACATCTCTATTTCACCCAAACTATTACGATACCTGTTCTGATAAACAACCCGGATGTGCAGACCGACATGCTGAGTGTCTGCAGTACATCGTGCGATCACAAATTAAAACATCTGTATATTTACCTCCAATTTTATGCTGTGAATTGAATGTACTTCATCTGGAATTTTAATGTGCCAATGTATTTTTTTTCTCAGTCATTAAATAGCACCACTTCAAGTGACTCAGCTGACACAATAGCAACCCATTTGAAAACGTCATTCAGCGACAGTTAGTTATATCCTCTTCAGGTAAAACAGATGCCACTCTCAGGTGGTCATATTTCGGTTGATGTATTTTTTTATCATTGGCCTTTACAACAAATTTACTTCTCATCAATCGAAAGACAAAACAATGGCAAACATTACACAGTAAACCAAAATCCAAACTATAAACAAAATGAAGCACACATACTGTGGGTGCACGTTGAAGTAATCAAACGGTGCAATTTAGGATTGAGCCTGAGAGGTGGGAGGGCCGCATGGCTTCAAGAAAAGAAAGTCGCTCTTTGCTGATTCTGGAGACAGACAGACCGAATGCTGAGACAGTCCTGGCATGTGGACTACCTGGTCAGTGCCAGGATAACGTAAAGTTTCCTCCATTGCAGATCTTCGATTAAACGTGTCCTGCATTTCTCCACGTTTGTAATAATAACTGGGGGAACTATACTCTTGGGTCATATTTCTGTCCTGTTTACACTTGATACCGATCAACACAATGATAATTAGAAGAAATACAATGGAAGTGCAACTGAAAGTAACCAATAAATAAAGATTTAGTTCAGACAAATATTCGTGATTCTTCACTAAATTATTGCTTACTGTGAGAATCTCAGTGGTATTCTGTAAGATTGTGACGTGAAGAGTAATTGTGCTGGATAGGTTTGGCTGCCCGTTGTCTTTCACTAAGATGACCACAGTTTGTGTAATGGCATCCAGCTCCATGATTTTGCGCGCTGTTCTTATTTCACCAGACATTTGACCCATGGTAAACAAACTTGGATCAGTAGCTTTCACTATTTGGTAGAGGAGCCGCGCGTTCTGACCCGAATCTGCATCAGTGGCGATTATCTTGGTGACCAAGTACCCCTGACCTGCTGAAGTAGGCAGGAATTCCGAGGCTGATGATCCACCATGCTCTGAAGGTGAAACAATCACTGGCGCGTTGTCATTTTGATCCAGGATGATGACATTCACAGTAGCGCTGCTGCTCAACGGTGGCACTCCAGCGTCACGGGCTTGAATAAGAACCTGAAAACTTTTGAGTTCCTCATAGTCAAAAGAGCGCAGAGAGTAAATAGTGCCGTTCATTGAGTTAATGCTCAGGTACGTGGACACAGGCAAATTTTGAATGTAATTGTCCAGAATGGAATAAGAAACATAGGAATTCTGCTCCAAATCAGGATCTGACGCCGTTACTGCGAAGACAGAAGAGCCAGGAAAGTTATTTTCAGTCACATATACTTTGTAAGGTAGTTTAGCAAAGCTTGGAGGGTTATCGTTTACATCAGTAATTACAATATGTATGGTACTGTTTGTTGAGAGCGAAGGTGACCCCAAATCCCAAGCTGAAACAAGTATTGTATACTCAGACACCGTTTCACGGTCCATCGTTTCACTTGTAATTAATTTATAATGATTAGAATATGTTTGCAGCATAAAGGGGACCATACGTGGTATTTCGCAGCGCACTTGGCCGTTCTCTCCAGAATCACGATCGATAACATTAATCAAGGTGATTAAAGTTCCCGAAGGAGAATTTTCCGAGATTTGTTTGCTGGCTGTCGTCATTTTTATCTCCGGTGCGTTGTCGTTGACATCAATGATCTTGATCAGTACTTTGGAGTGTCCAGTAATAGCAGGTGACCCGTGATCAATAGCTAGAATATCGAGTGAATAACTTCTTGTTTCTTCAAAATCGAGCGGCCCTTCGACTTTAATTTCTCCAGTATTTGGGTCCATACTGAACAAATCACGATTTGTACCCAAGGTAGTAAGATCACCGAAAGAGTAAGTTAGCACTGCATTCGACCCTTCGTCCAAATCCTGTGCTTTGACTTTAATCACTACGGCACCTTGTGGTGCGTTTTCACTAATGCTGCATTTGTAAACAACTTGCTCGAATAAAGGTGGATTATCATTGAAGTCCAGTACGGTAATGAGAATCTGAGTTGAGCCGGATCTCTGAGGGTGCCCAGCATCCGTAGCCGTAAGCATTAGTTGAAAGGATGACTGCAGCTCTCTGTCCAAAGATTTTTCTAACAGCAGTTCGGCAATTACGAAACCATCCTCGGTTCTCTGTGTTTTCAGACTGAAGTACTCACTGGAACTTATCGCGTAAGATGCAATAGCATTCATTCCAACATCGGGATCCTCCGCGCTCTTGAGTCGAAAACGTACCCCCGGTGGAATCGCTTCAGATATCTGCACTACAATGCTGCCGTCTCGGAAGATAGGCGAGTTATCATTCACGTCAAGAATCTCAACCTCTCCGTGATGCACCTCAAAAGGATTTTCGAGTGTCATTTCGAATGATATAGTACACATTTCTGCTTGCTCACAAATAAGTTCCCTGTCCATTCGTTCACGAACCGATAAAAAACCATCATCTAAACTGACCTTCATATATCGTCCTCCATCAACAAAACTCAGACGAAATTTACGATCTGATAATTGCAGTACATTCATTCCCAAATCCTGAGCGATATTCCCAACAAATGTCCCCTGCTCCATTTCCTCGGGAATAGAATAATGAATTTTCCCGGTAATTATATCCACTACACACAGAAGAAATATCCCAACAGTCGCTACGAAAGGAATCCTCGGTGAGTTCGCCATTGTGCCGCATTCAATTAATTTCAATATCTCAGCTTCTACTCGATTAATAGTAATGCTGTTTTCCCAGTAACTATAAATAAATTGATTACGCTGAATCTAAAGAGAGAGGGACGATTCCTTTTTCTCTTCTTAGCTCCACAATAAAAACGCAGGCATCACACGCCGTTGTCGTCGACTCTGGATTTTTATTCTGGGATGTGGGCGGGGTAATGGATCCATCTGTGCCCTCCAGCTTCTTATTGGTAGACAGCGACACAACCCGTTCTTTTCAACAATTACAACTACAGCTCTTAAAGCTGCACTGTCAGATTAAAAGTTTAATGTTGTACAACCATTAAAGTTCGTTATTTAACAAAATCAACTGCTCAATTTTGTTTGTAACAGAGAACATCGAAAGACATACGGTCTCATTCATGAGGCATTTAACCGACATATTTTAACACAGCCTACCAATTCTGTCAGATCTGAACGTAGAATGAGTGGAACTATTATTAAAGTGACCAATCGGATCACAGAGAGAAAAGTTTCTTTCCTCTCAGCTAAAGAGCCTGACAACCGCAGAAAATAAAACAAAATAAATTTAGTATACGTTTTCCCTCCCTCTCCTCTGCAATACGAAATTCTCTTATCAATCAATATAATGTTTGAATCAATGGTATGCTCTATAACATTCGAAAATTATCAGAAACACAGAAACATTGAAAACCTACTGCACAATACAAGCCCTACGGCCCACAATGCTGTGCCGAATATGTACTCACTTTAGAAATTACCGTGAGTTACCCATAGCCGTCTGTTATTCTGAGCTCCATGTACCTATACAGGGGTCTCTATCCGCCTCCACTACCGTCACCGCCAGCCTATTCCACGCAGTCACAACTCTCTGCGTAAAATACTTACCCCTGACATTTCCTCTGTACCTGCTTCCAAGCACCGTAAAACTGTGTCCTCTCGTACCAACGTTTTCAGCCCTGCGGAAAACCCTGACTACCTACACTATCAATGCCTCTCATCATCTAATACACCGCTATCAGGTCATCTGTCATTTTCCGCCGCTACAAGGAGGAAAGGCCGAGTGAACTCAACCTATTCTCATTTGGCATGCTCCCCAATCCTGGCAACATCCTTGTAAATCACCCTTTCCATAGTTTCCACATCCTTCCTTCAGCGAGGTGACCAGAACTGAGCACAGTACTCTAGATGGGGGTCTGCTCATGGACCTATATAGATGTAACTTTCCCTCTTGGCTCTTAAATTCAATCCCACGGTTGAAGAAGACCAATACACTGCATGTCTTCATAGCCACAAAGTCAACATGAGTGTCCTATGGACTCGAACCGCAAGATCCCTCTGATCCTCCACACTACCAAGAGTCTTAGCGTTAATACTATATTCTGCTATCATATTTGACCTACCAAAATGAGCCACTCCACACTTATCAGAGTTGAACTCCTCAGCCCAGATTTGCATCATATCGAAGTCCTGCTGCAAACTCTGACAGCCCTCCACACTATCCACAGCACACCCAACCTTTGTATCATCAACAGATTTACTAAACCATCCCTCCGCATCCTCATCCAGGTGACTTATAAAAATCAGGAAGGGATGGGATCCCAGAACAGATCCCTGAGGCACAACACTGGTCACCGACCTCCATGCAAAATATGACCGGTCTATTACCACCCTTTGCCTTTCGTGGGCAAGCCAATTCTGGATCCACAAAGCAAGGTATCCCTGGGATCCCATGCATCCTTACTTTCTCAATCAGCCTTATTAAATGCCTTGCTGCAATCTATATACACCACATTTACTGCTCTACCTTCATCAACGTGTTTAATCACATCCTCAAAAAATCCAATCAGATTTGTAAGGCATGACCCGTCTTTGACAAAGCCATGCTGACATTATGCCTCCCTAAATAATCTTGAATAAGAGAACAACATCTGCAACCCTCCAATCATCTGGAACCTCTCCCGTCCCTATTGATGATGCAAAGATCATTGCTAGAGGCTCAGCCGTCTCCTCCCTCGCCTCCCATGTTAGCGTGGGGTACATTTCGTACCCTCTCGGAGATTCATTCAACTTGATGCTTTCCAAAAGCTCTAACACATCCCCTTTCTTAATGTCTGTATGTTCAAGTTTTTCAATCCGCTGTAAATCATTCCTAAGATTGCCAAGATCCTTTTCGGCATTGAATACTGAATCAAAGTAATCATTAAGTACCTCTGCTATCTCCTGCGGTTCCATACACACTTTTCCACTGTTAGACTCGATCGGTCCTTTTCTCTTCGGTCTTATCCTTTTACTCTTCACATTCTTATAGAATGCCTTACAGTTTTCCTTAATCCTGTTCGCCAAGACGTTCTCATGGCCCATTCTGGCTTCCCTAATCTCATTCTTAAGCTTCTTTCTGCTAGACTTATAATTAACGAGATCTGCACCATTACCTAGTTTTTTTTAACCTTTCGTAAGCTTTTCTTTTCTTCTTGACTAGATTTTCAACATTAGAACGTACCTGTGAAGAACACAAAGCAAATATTCCCAGAACATTTGCCACATTTCTGCTGTACTTTGAATCATAATTTGGGAACAGATATTCCCTGAGATTATCTGTTCCCATTTTATGATTCTAAGCTCCTGCGTGATAGCTTCTTATTTGCACTTACTCCAATTAAAAGCTTTCCTAACTTTTCTGTTCCTATCCCTCTCCAGTGCGAAGGCAATGGAGATAGAATTGTGATCAGTATCTCCAAAATGCACTCCCACTGAGAGACCTGATATCTGACCAGTGTCATTTCCCATTACCAGATCAAGTACAAGTCTCTTCTGTAGGCTTATCTACATATTGTGCCAGGAAACCCTCCTGAACATACCTAACAAACTCCACCAAGGGAGGTGCCAATCGATATTTGGGAAATTAAAATCACCCACCATGACAACCCGATATTATTACACATTTCCAGAATCTGTCTCCATATCTGCTCCTCGATGTCCCTGTTACCATTGGGTGTTCTAAAAAAAGCACCCAGTACAATTATTGACCTCTTCTGGTTCCTAACTTCCTCCGACAGAAACTCAGTAGCCAATGCCTCTATTAATTCCTTCTTTTCCGCAGCCGTGGCATCATCTCTGATCAGCAGTGCCACGTCCCATCTCTTTTGACTTCCTCCCTGTTCTTACTGAAACATCTAAAGCCTGGCACTCTAAGTAACCATTTCTGACCCTGAGCCTTCGAAGCCTCTGTAATAGCCACAACATCATAGCTCCAAGTAGTGATCCTCGCTCTAAGTTCATCTGCTTTGTTAGTGATACTTTTTGCTTTAAAATATACACATCTTAAACCATCGGCCTCAGGGAATGCCTTCTCTATCACATGCCTATCGTCCTTCTGGCATTGTCTCCAAACTTTCACTATTTTTGAGCCAACCGCCTCTTCTTCTGTCTCTTCAGTTCGGTTCCCACACCTTAACAATTCTAGTTTAAACTCTCCCCAATAGCCTTAGCAAACATCCCTGTCGGATCTTTGGTTCCATCAGCTTCAAGAGCAACCCGTCTTTTTTATACAGGTCACGTCTGGCCCAAAAGAGTTCCCAATGATAAAGAAATCTGAATCCCTGCCCCTGATCCTGATTTATGCAGATGATACTAAGGTACGTGGCGCTGTGGATAATGAAGTAGGTTTTCAAAGCCTGCAGTGAGATTTAGGCCAGTTAGACGAGTGGACTGAACGATGGCAGATGGAGTTTAATGCTGATATAAGTATAAGGTGTTACATTTTGGTAGGAATAATCCATATAGGACATACATAGTAAATGGTCGGGCATTGATGAATGCAGTAGAACAGAGTGATCTAGGAATAATGGTGCATAGTTCCCTGAAGTTGGAATCTCATGTGGATAGGGTGGTGAAGAAACCACCTGACCTGGACCTGGACCTGACTTGCATTACCGTACTTCCCCTTTTCTATTTTCTAATTATGACTTATAATTTATTTCTTTATTATATTTACTTCGATTTGTACTTTAGGGAGCTCGAAGCGCAGAAACAAATATCACTGTGAAGATGCTACGCTCTAGTATCAATTGTTTGGTGACAATAAAGTATTTGTATTTGTATTTGTAAGAAAGCTTTTGGTATGTTGGCCTTTATAAATCAGAATATTGAGTATTGGAGTTGGGATGTAATGTTAAATTTGTACATGGCATTGGTAAGGCCGAATTTGGAGTATTGTGTACAGTTCTGGTCACCGAATTATAGGAAAGATGTCAACAAAATAGAGAGAGTACAGAGAAGATTTACCAGTATGTTACCTGGGTTTCAGCAACTAAGTTACAGGGAAAGGTTGAACAAGTTAGGTCTTTATTCCTTGGAGCATAGAAGGTTGAGGGGGGACCTGATAGAGATATCTAAAATTATGGGGATAGACAGAGTTGACGTGGATAGGCTTTTTCCATTGAGAGTAGTGAAGATTCAAATAAGAGGACATGAGTTGAGAGTTAGGGGGCAAAAGTTTAAGGGTAACACGGGGAGGGGGGAATTTCTTTACTTGGGGAGTGGTAGCTGTATGTAATAGCTTCCAGTAGAAGTGGTAGAGGCAGGTTCGGTGTTGTCATTTAAAGTAAAATTGGATAGGTATATGGACAGGAAAGGAATGGAGGGTTATGGGCTGAGTGCGGGTCAGTGGGACGAGGTGAGAGTAAACGTTCGGCACAGACTAGAAGGGTCGAGATGGCCTGTTTCCGTGCTGTAATTGTTATATCGTTATATGATCCAATCCCACAGCCACGCTTTGTTCTCCAACTCCGTCTATTCTTATACACACTGTCGCGTGACACAAGCTGCAATCCCGTTATTACTACCTTTGAGGTCCTGCTTCTCAACCTCCTTCCTAACTCCATGTAGTTCGTTTTGATGTCCTCTTCCCTTTTCATACTTATGACGTTTGTACCGATATGTCCCACGACCTCTGGCTGTTCACCTTCCCACTTCAGGATATATTGGAAGCGATCAGAAACATCCCGGCCCCTGGCACCTGGGAGGCAAACTACTATCCGCGTTTCTATCCTGCGTCTATAGAATCGCCTGTCTGACCCCCTAACTTTTGAGTACCTATTACTGCTGTCTTCATCCTTTCCCTGTTCCCCTGCACAACAGGTCCAGACTCTGTGCCAGAGGACCGGCTGCTGTTGCTTTCCCTAGGAAGGCCTTTCCCTTCCACAAGAGAACTCAAACAGGAGTCCTTGTTGTTAAAGGGGACAGCCACAGGGGTAGTCTCTAGTATCTGTCTCTTGCCCTTCCCTCCCCTGACTGCTACACACTTATCTGTCTCCCGAGGCCCGAATATGACTACTTGCCTATCGCTCCTCTCTGTCACCTCCTCACTTTTCCAGACCAGACGAAGGTCATCGAGCTGCATCTCCAATTCCCTAACCTGGTCCCTAAGGAGCTGCAGTTCGACGCACCTGGCGCAGATATGGCCATCAGGGAGGCTGGGAGTCTCCCGGACATCCCACATCTTATACTCAGTGGAGAACACCAGCCTCACAGACATGTTTGCTGTTTCTATTCGTCACAGTCAACTTAACTCACCTCCACCCGTTACCGCCAAGCCTGAATGAGCCAAAGCCCTATCACTCTGCCTGAGATCGCTCCTCTGATGACCGCTTGGCCAGGCAATGTCTCCCTTTTTTGAGATAACCTTCCAACTCACAATTGGTGCTCCGGTTATAGCCGCTGATAGGTTACGTACAGTGGACAAACGCGCTCGAAGCTCCCTTTTTAAATAACTGCCGCCGACCTGCTTGAAATCCCTCTTGGTAAAGCTCTGTTGAAGCCGCTGATATGCCACATGCAATCCATCTCCATTGATACTTTTCAGAAGTTCAGACTGGAAGTTCGAGAACGTAACGCTATTGATGTACCAACTGTTGAAGGAACTTCCTGTTTTACATAAGGTTTTCAGCATGATTTCTCGGAGGAAAAAACAAAAGAGTCATTGCGTCCAGCACGGTGACCTCATCTTACCAACCGCAGCAGAAAGCTTTGATTGTTCTGATTTCAGGAATGTTTGAGACATAGAAAAATCAGTCTATCTTTCTTCTTCATCTATCAATAAATTCTCCATTTTCATTTTTTAATATAGCACAGCATATTTAACGTGAGATTGATAGATTCAGGGATACGAAAAGACGGTAATGGTTAAATTAGCATGCTCATCAGTTAGAACTTTAATTCGGTCGCACTTTTTAAAGGAACTGCGGCAAAAGCGATATCAAATTGCATATAGGAACTCAAACAAGAGTCGAAATATTGAATAATTTATGTAATTACATTTGGTATAAAAGAAAGCATTGTTTAAAATACATTACAGTGCCACACTGGTATACTCTGACACATAACCTATTGCTTGCTCTATTGTTTAGTTTTCTGACATACAGTATACGTATAAACATCCAAATTAATTTCGCCGGAGAGTTCTGAAAGTTAAAGGACTCAGCAGTCAACTTGCCTCTGTTGTCCAATAGCTCTCTCCGCTCCTCCCCCCCCCCCCCTCCTCCAGCGGACCTCACGGAGGCGTTATACATGACAGTCACCGGGAACAAATACCGGGTGATTTCGGTGATTTCTCTTTTCGTGGTGTTCCGGACAACCACCGCCATCCTGCTCGCCTATTTATCGTTTCAGAGATAAGTAGAGGTGGATGGTAATTAAGTAAATGTTGGATACGGCGAAATTAACTTGGATGGCTGTACGTATACCATATGTCAAAAAACTAAACAATGCAGCAAGCAATAGGTTATGTGATTTCCCATTTTTCTGTTTCCCTTACTAACTATTTGTTAGAGTACAGAAATTGCTAGGCCCACCTATAGCCCTCTATTTTTCTAAGCTCCATGTTCCTATCTAAAAGTCTCTTTCCCTACCCTTCTGAGCCACAGGGCCGGTCTCTGTGCCAGAGGCACAGCCACTGTTGCTTCCCCCAAGCAGGTTGTCCCCCACAACTGAATTTAAACAGGAGTACTTATTGTCAAGTGGTACAGCAACAGGGGTACTCTCTAGTACCTGACTCTTCCCCCTTCCATCTGTCGTGACATACCTGTCTGTCTCCCATGGCCCCGCTGTGACCAGCTGCCTATAACTCCTTTCTATCAAATCCTCGCTCTCCCTGACCAGACGAACGTCATCGAGCTGCATCTCCAGTTCCCTAACTTGGTCCCTCAAGAGCTGCAGCTCGATACACCGGGTGCAGATATGGCCGTCCAGGAAACTGGGAGACACCAGAACTTCCCACGTCTGAGACCGAGCACAGAAATCTGGGTTCACGTACTACTTACTTTCCGCAATTAACACAAGTAAACCTACGTCGGCTCGTCCCGTTACAGCCTAAGTCCGTTGAGCAAAAGCTCTATCACTCCGCTGCCCGCTGGATATGGCGGTGTCCTTTTTTAAACATACCCCGATCTACTGGCTGACGTCACGCACCTGCGCCGATTTTCCTCTCTTTTATCCCGAGTAGTAAAACTGCCTTTACTCCAGAAATCCTTAGCCGTTTACCCACAGTCTTCTTGCTCCAAATCATCAGAGGCAGGATTTTGGACATTTGGAGAGGTATAATATGATTAGGAATCATCAGCATGGGTTTGTCAACGGCAGGTCGTGCCCTACTAGCCTGATTAAATTTTTTGAGGATGTGACTAAACGCATTTATGAAAGAAGAACAGTAGATTTAGTGCATATGGATTTCAGCAAGGCATTTGATAATGTACCCTATGCAAGGTTTATTGAGAAAGTAAGGAGGCATGGCATCCAAGGGGACATTGCTTTGTGGATACAGAACTGGCTTTCCCACAGAAGCCAAAGGGTAGTTGTAGATGGGACATATTCTGCATGGAGATCAGTGACCAGTGGTATGCTACAGGGATCGTCGTGATATGTATGAATGACCCGGATGAGGAAGTGGAGGGATGGGTTGGTAAGTTTGCTGATGACACAAAGGTTGAAGGTGTTGTGCATAGTGTGGAGGGCTGTCAGAGGGTACAGCCGGACATTGGTAGGATGCAATACCGGGCTGAGAAGTGGCAGATGGAGTTCAACCCAGATAAGTGTGAAGAGGTTCATTTTGGTATGTCAAATATGATGGAGGAATATAGTATTAATGGTAAGACTCTTGGCAGTGTAGAGTATCAGAGGGATCTTGGAGTCCGAGTACATAGGACGCTCAAAGTAGCTGCACAGGTTGACTCTGTGGTTAAGAAGGCGTACGGTGTATTGACCTTCATCAATCGTAGAACTGAATTTAGGAGCCGAGACGAAATGTTGCAGCTATATAGGGCCCTGATCAGACCTAACTTAGAGTAGTGTGCTCAGTTCTGGTCAACTCACTACAGGAAGGATGTGCAAGCCATAGAATGGGTGCAGAGGAGATTTACAAGTATGTTGCTTGGATTGGGGAGCATGTCTTAGGAGAATAGGTTGAGTGAACTCGGCCTTTTCTCCTTGGAGGGACGGAGAACGAGAGGCGACCTGATAGAGATGTATAAGATGATGAGAAGCATTGATAGTGTGGTTTGTCAGAGGTTTTATCCCAGGGCTGAATTGGTTGCCACGACAGGACACAGCTTTAAGGTGCTGGGGAATAGGTACAGAGGATATGTCAGGGGTAATGTTTTTGCTCAGGGATTGGTCAGTGGGTGGAATGGGCTGCCGCCAGATGTGGTGGAGGCGCATACGATAGGGTCTTTTAAGAGACTTTTGGATAGCCACGTGGAGCTTAGAAACAGAGGGCTATGGGTAAGCCTAGTAATATCTAAGGTAGGAACATGTTCCGCACAACTTTGTGGTCCGAAGGGCCTGTATTGCGGCGTAAGTTTTCTATGTTTTTATTTTCACCATCAACTTAACAACCAGACAGGTAAGACTCACTGTCTATAATTTCATGGCCTATCTCTACTCCTTTTGTTTGAATAAGGGAACAGTATCTGCAACCCTCCAATCCTCTGGAACCCCTCTCTTCCCCATTGATGATGCAAAGATCACCACCAGAGGCTCAGCAATCTCCTCCCTTGCCTGCCACAGTAGCCTGGGGTACATTTGATCTGATTCCGGCGATTTATCCAACTTGATGCTTTCCAAAACTTCCAGCACATCCTCTTTCTTAATATCTACACGCTCAAGCTTTTCAGTCTCCTGCAGTTCATCACTGCAATACCAAGATCCTATTAGAATAGAGGCAGGGAGGATTTTTTTGTTGTTGTTTTAAGCCAAAAAGTACTGAATCTGAGGAATGCTCTGCCACAGATTGCGGTGCAGGCCAAGTCCCTCGGTATATTTAAGACAAAAGTTAGTCGTTTCCTGATTGGTCAGGGCATCAAAGGATATTATGAGAAGACAAGTGCATGGAGCTGAGCTGGATCCGGGATCAGCCATGATGGAATGGAGGACTGGACTCGATTGTCTGAACGGCCTAATTCTGCTCCGACACTTCATGATATTATGGTCTTATGGAAAAAAAGTGACATAAACTATTACATTTTTCTACAAGAACCGCCTGACAGGATGAGTTCTTGCGTTATATAGTTTTAATTTCAGATTGGCATATGCGTTGTTCTCTTCTAATTTTATTCCATGATTCAGCATAATCCTTTCTCATGCATTTCAGCATGTTAACGAATATTTTGATTCTAAACCTTAAATATAAATACTTCAAAAAACGTCACGGAACACAGGCAGCAGTATACTTTGTGTAATTAACTCAATAGCAACCATTTTGTGTTAGCAATTCAAAGACAAATTGTAAAACTCCCTTCTCAGTTAATAGATGCCACTCTGAGACGGTTAGATTCCAGGTGCGCTTTTATAGTTTTGATCTGTTACGTATTCAGGCAACAATAATTATAGATGAGTTAGACGAAGGGTTTTTATAACAAATAACACGTTTATTAAACACTGATAACAAACCCCCTTCAAAAGTAAACAAACCCAAACAATGATCCGAGCTCAGCTGCTCAAACAGTCCTTAATAGCGTTGCAGTCCCAAACAGTCTTTAAAGCAGTATTGAAAAGAACTCAGTTCTTTAAAGCGATATGCCGACAGTTCAAAATCTCACGGTACTTTTAAAAGGAGAGACTTTTTAAAGCGAGGTAAATTCTCTTCCACGTCGATGTCCTTCGATTCCCAGCGTCGAACTCCCACGTCGAATTTTATTAAATATAACAACTTAAAGTGACTGACCTTCCTTCCACAATATTCTCAATCTCCCGCTTTTTCCAGCGAAGACTATCATGAGAATAGTAAACGAAATCCTTCCGAATGAGGATCACACAAGGTCGAAGTCAATCCATCGAAAATCGATTTTCCTCGATCTCCATTTTCCAAACTTCACTCTCCCTTAGCAAAGAAACCGTTGGCTCTGACCTTTTAAACTTTAGGCATTATATAAAACTTCATTTTTAACTAAACTGCGTTATCACATTAAATCACACAGTGATATGAAGTCATCTTGGCAAATCCAGCCACGAACTGCCCCACCTGACAGGGTGGGTCTCCCTTTTATACCCTGTAGAAAAAACCTGTCACATGACCTCTACTGGCGGGAAAATGACATCACTCCACCATTACCTCATATCCAGTATAACTTCAACCCCAGTCACGTGACAAGGGTACCACTGTCACGTGTCACGGGTACGTAACACCTCCCTCCAAAAAAAAACATTTTTGGTCTGTCAAGAACAAAAATTTTTAACAATTACTTACAAAAAAAACCCAAAAAAAACCAAAGGTATAAATTATATAACATACACAATATACAATACAGTAGGAGTGTTACAATAAAAAAAAACCACTCCAAACAAAAAAAATATTACATTGTACATTCAACATCGAGATAGACAATCAGCAACCACATTATCTTTACCTTTAATATGAGTTATCACAATATTGTACTCTTGTAACATCAAACTCCAATTTAACAATCTTCTGTTTTTGTTTTTCATCTTACTCAGAAAAACTAACGGATTATGATCAGTGTAAACAATAAGTGGTTTTTGAGTTGTACCAACATATACCTCAAAATATTCCAAAGCTAAAACAAGAGATAACAATTCTTTCTCTATTGTTGAATAGTTTCTTTGATGCTTATTAAATTTCTTAGAAAAGTATGCTACCGGATGATCAACCTCATCACCCTCATTCCTTTGCATCAATACTGCTCCCGCAGCTTCATCACTAGCATCCACAGCTAATGAAAAAGGTTTTTCAAAGTCAGGTGCCTTAAGCACAGGTTGTTCACATATCATTGTTTTCAATTTTTCAAATGCTTCCTGACAAAACACTGTCCACACAAACTTCACATTCTTCTGCAGAAGGTTAGTTAATGGAAGGGCAACATTAGCAAAATTCTTACAAAATTTTCTATAATATCCTACCATTCCCAAAAATCTTCTGAGAGTTTTTTTCCCCGTCGGAGTGGGAATCTCTAAAATTGCCTGAACTTTTGCCTGAACAGGAGCTACCTTACCTTGACCCACAACATAACCAAGGTAAGTCACAGTAGCATGTCCAAATTCACTCTTGGCTAAATTAATAGTCAAGTTAGCTTTTGAAAGCTTTTCAAACAATTTCTCCACCGCAATAATGTGTGCTTCCCAAGTATCATTTCCTGTCACTAAATCATCAATATAAGCATCAGTATCTTTCAAACCCTGAATCACAGAATTAATCATCCTCTGAAAAGTACCTGGGGCATTCTTCATCCCAAATGGAAGAACATTATACTCATATAACCCAGATGGAGTTACAAATGCAGAAATCTCTCTACCTCTGTCCGTTAATGGAACACACCAATACCCTTTCAATAAATCAATCTTTGTAAGGAACTTTGCTTTCCCAACTTTATCTACACAATCATCTACTCTAGGAATTGTATATGCATCTGTTTTCGTTACAGCATTCACCTTTCTATAGTCCGTACAAAACCTAATACTACCATCAGGTTTTGGCACCATAACACATGGCGAACTCCAATTCGAGTTAGAATGTCTAATAATATCATTCTCTAACATGTATTCAATTTCTTTCTCAGCAAGTTCACATTTTTCCATGTTCATCCTATATGGATGTTGTTTAATAGGTTTGGCATCTCCAACATCTACATCATGTGAAGCTATAGTAGTCCTTCTCGGAACATCTGGAAACAAATCCTTATACTTAAAAATCAATTCCTTCATCTGTTGTTTCTGCTCTAGCTGTAAATGTGCTAATTTCTCATCCATATTTTCCAAAATGGTCGAATTAGGTAACCTAACAGAAACAATGTTAGATTTAGAATGAAAGTCAGATGAATCATCTATCATGTTCCCAGTTAAATCCAACTCATTCTCACTAACCACAACAGTCACAGTATCAGATTGTTTCTCAAAATATGGTTTAATCATATTTATGTGGCAAAGTTGTGTTGACCTTCTACGATCTGGAGTTTTTATTACATAATCCACATCATTAACTCTAGACACAATTTCATAAGGTCCATGAAATCTAGCTTGTAAAGGATTTGTCTGCACTGGGAAAAGAACCAACACCTTATCTCCAGGCTTAAACATCCTCAGCCTAGCTTCTTTATCATACCAAGTTTTCATTTTCTCCTGAGCCAACTTTAAATTTTCCTTGGCTAAGCTACAAGCTCTATGTAACCTGTCCTTAAATTTCAAAACATAGTCCAACAAATTAGTATGCACTTCCTTACTAATCCACTGTTCCTTCAATAAAGCTAAAGGTCCTCTAACTCTATGTCCAAACACAAGTTCAAATGGACTAAAACCTAAAGATTCCTGTACCGATTCCCTTACTGCAAATAAAAGTAAGTTTATACTCTCATCCCAGTCACCTTCATTCTCCACACAATGTGTCCTAATCATATTCTTGAGAGTAGAATGAAACCTCTCCAAAGCACCTTGCGATTCTGGATGGTATGCAGACGAAGTAATTTGCTTAGCTCCCAATTTATAAACTATCTGTTGAAACAATCCAGACATAAAATTACTACCTTGATCAGTTTGTATTTCCTTAGGCAATCCAAAATAAGTAAAGAATTTTATAAGAGCCTTCGTCACAGTTTTAGCTTTTATATTCCTAAGTGGTACTGCCTCTGGAAACCTAGACGAAGTACACATGATAGTCAACAAATACTGATAACCAGTTTTTGTCTTTGGTAATGGACCAACACAATCTACAATAACTTTAGAAAACGGTTCACCAAATGCTGGAATAGGTTGTAATGGAGCTACTGGTGTAACCTGATTTGGTTTACCCACAATTTGACAAGTATGGCACGTCTTACAAAACATCGCCACATCTTTTCTTAGACCAGGCCAGTAAAAATGTTTTAAAATCTTGTCCACAGTTTTCCTTACCCCTTGATGTCCACCTAAAGGCACACTATGAGCTAAAGTCAAAATCTCATTCCGATAAACTTTAGGAACAACCACCTGGTAAACAACATTCCATTCCTCACTTGCAGGAATTGTAGGCGACCTCCACTTCCTCATCAACACTCCTTTTTCCAAGTAATATCCTACTGACACCTTCTCAATTTCACTACCTAGTAAAGCTTGTTCCCTTAATTTTATAATCTCAGGATCTCTATTCTGCTCTGCTATCATCTCCTTCCGAGACAGAGATAAATCTTCATAGTCAGACTTACTCCCAGAACCTTGTTCAAACAACGAAGGTAAGAAAGTCTCTGACACATCCTCAAAACTCACATCCTGAGTTGAACAGTCATGAGTAACAACCTCATTCTGCACATCAATTTTTTTAGCCATAGCTCTAGTCACAACACAAGAAAAATCTGTGTTAGAATTCACCTCTGGTTCCTCTGATTCCATTGTCAAATGCACTTCAGGAAAAACTTGTCCACCTGCCAAGTCATTACCTAACAATAAAGAAATACCCTTCACAGGTAAGCTATGCTGTAATCCTACCTTAACAAATCCTGTAACTAACCCTGACTTTAAATTTACTTCATGTAAATGTACAGGCATAAAATCACTTCCAACACCTCTTATGTAATTTACCTCACCAGTATCACTCTCTTCATTAAACTTCAACACACTATCTAACATCAGTGATTGAGAAGCTCCAGTATCCCTAAGAATTTTTATTGGCACCAGAGTAGATCCTTCTTTCAAGGATACAAACCCTTCAGTTATAAAATGATCATATCCCTTTCTAACTTGGTCAGACTCTAACAAATCCTCATTTCTGTTTACCAAACCCTGTAACTTTACAGGTGCTTTAGTATGTTGCACACAAGCATCCGGAACTGCTTCCTTCTCTTTCTTTTTCAATTTGAAACAGTTAGCTATTACATGGCCAGGCTTCTTACAATAGTTACAAATAAGACCAAACTGTCTTTCCTTCACAGGTTTTCCTTCCTCCTTACCTCTCTCATTAACCTCTGATTTAATTTCTGATTTACCTTGAGTCTCCATATTATTTTTCCTCTTAAAAATTCTACCCTGAGGAAATTTATTCTTATGGATTAAAACATACTCATCAGCTAATCTAGCACAGTCCTGCAATTTATCAGTATCCCTCTCATTTAAGTAGGTCCTTACTTCAACAGGAATGCTTCTTTTAAATTCCTCCATCAAAATCAGCTCTTTCAAAGTCTCATAGTCCTCATTTACATTTTTAGAAGAAACCCATCTCTCAAAACACATAGCTTTATCATAGGCAAATTCCACATAAGTCTTTTCCACGGACTTTTTCAAACTCCTGAATCTTTCCCTATACGCTTCTGGGACCAATTCGTATGCTTTGAGAATATTCTCTTTCACAATATCATAATCTAATGCTTGCGCAGCAGTTAAAGCTGTGTAAACTTGTTGTGCCTTGCCTTTGATTACACTCTGTAATAACACTGACCATTTATCTTTCGGCCACTCTGACATCCGAGCAATAGTTTCAAAATGTTGAAAATATCTTTCCACTTCTGTTTCACTAAATGGAGGGACCAATTTAATTTCTTGGCTAGCAACAAACGGTTTTTTAGAATCAGCAGACTGTTCTACAGACCTTAATTTCGCCATTGCATATTCAAAATCTCTTTGCTTTTGCTCAGCTTCCAATTTACACCTTTCTAACATCATTTGTTCAATTTGCAACTGCATCTCCAGATTACTTATTGGAAACGATTCTAAAATCGATTCTTCAAAAGCACCCGAAGCCACATAGTGAGACGCGATTTTTCTCTGTATTACAGCTTTTGATGTAGTCGACAAAATCCCTTTAAGATGCAACCGATTAGCAATTTTAGAGACTTCAGTTTTTTTCGCCTTCGCTAACAAATCCGCGACTGGCGAATCCAGAAACTCATCAATATTCATCGTTGCCGAATACCACTCACAAGCCAATCAAACAAAAAAAATCGAGCAATCCCCGTTACCAAAACACCGATTCAAAATTCAAAAAGCTTATTAAACTCAAACAATTCAATTCCGGACGTAGCCCCCATATTTATGTTACGTATTCAGGCAACAATTATAGATGAGTTTCACGAAGGGTTTTTATAACAAATAACACGTTTATTAAACACTGATAACAAACCCCCTTCAAAAGTAAACAAACCCAAACAATGATCCGAGCTCAGCTGCTCAAACAGTCCTTAATAGCGTTGCAGTCCCAAACAGTCTTTAAAGCAGTATTGAAAAGAACTCAGTTCTTTAAAGCGATATGCCGACAGTTCAAAAGCTCACGGTACTTTTAAAAGGAGAGACTTTTTAAAGCGAGGTAAATTCTCTTCCACGTCGATGTCCTTCGATTCCCAGCGTCGAACTCCCACGTCGAATTTTATTAAATATAACAACTTAAAGTGACTGACCTTCCTTCCACAATATTCTCAATCTCCCGCTTTTTCCAGCGAAGACTATCATGAGAATAGTAAACGAAATCCTTCCGAATGAGGATCACACAAGGTCGAAGTCAATCCATCGAAAATCGATTTTCCTCGATCTCCATTTTCCAAACTTCACTCTCCCTTAGCAAAGAAACCGTTGGCTCTGACCTTTTAAACTTTAGGCATTATATAAAACTTCATTTTTAACTAAACTGCGTCATCACATTAAATCACACAGTGATATGAAGTCATCTTGGCAAATCCAGCCACGAACTGCCCCACCTGACAGGGTGGGTCTCCCTTTTATACCCTGTAGAAAAAAACCTGTCACATGACCTCTACTGGCGGGAAAATGACATCACTCCACCATTACCTCATGTCCAGTATAACTTCAACCCCAGTCACGTGACAAGGGTACCACTGTCACGTGTCACGGGTACGTAACAGATCAATAAAATGACTATACTTTACTTAACATGAAGCAAGTACTTTGCACAGCGGGAATATTCTCTAAAATAATAATAAGTAATAAATCACATTTCATGTTATATAAAAATTACTGCGAAGCATCTGAGTATTTTTCTTGCATGCAACCTTGTAATATAGAATTGGGCTTGGCAAGTGAGAGGGCTGCAAAATTTTATGGTTCTGAAGGCAGACAGAGTGAGCACTGGGGCAGTCCTAGTAGACTGACTACCTATTCCGTACCAAAAAACAGTAAAGTTCCCTACATTGTAGGTCGTCATATAAAGGTGCCGTGCATATTTCCACGATTGTAACAATCACTGGGGGAACTATATTCTGAGCCGATATGGCTGCCCTGTTTATATCCGACGCCATTCAACAGAAATGCAATCAGAAGAAGGACAATGGAAGTGCGACTGAAAATAACCAATAAATAAAGATTTAGGTCAAAGAAATTTTTTTGTATTTTTCAATAAATTTCTGATTCAGGTGATTGTTTCGATGTTATTCCGCAATAAGTTTCTGTGCTGGATACATGATCCAGTGCTTTTCAGGCTTATACGATGAATAAACTTTTCTCGAGGTTCCAGCCGGGTACATGTATTGATTATAACCGAAGCTTCGATGGCAAACTCTGCTATCTTTATCAGGATTAATATCTGGGCCTGTCTAGTCTGTCCCACCTCATTGGTGGTTCTCATCCAATCAAGTATCTGCTCTAGAACCTAAATTTAATGTCTTCCTTAGAGCGAGACTTTACACCCTGTTTGAATTCTTTTCCTCTAGTTTTATTTTAATGCTTTCCTTTACTGGACGGTCCCAAACGCCATTGGTGCGGCACGGTTCTTTTATGTGATCGATGTCAGTCCTATGACTATTGTCAAAACAGACTTCTGCTAACGTCAATTTCTGTTAGATATATCTGAAGTAATCAGCAGTGGCAGATCATTGCACCGGCAGGATTTTCACGGTTGCTCTTCCACTCTGTGCTCAAGGTGAAATAATTACCGGAGTGTGGGCATTTTGATTCAAGATGATACATTAGCTGATGCGCTGCTGCACATCGGGGGAATGCAAGGCTCACGAGCTTGAACATGAATGGATGGGTTAGTAAACTTGCTGATGACACAAAGGTTGGGAATGTTGTGGATAGTGTGGAGGATTGTCAGATGTTATACGGGGACATCGATAGGATGCAAAACTGTGTAGAGAACTGGCAGATGGAGTTCAACCCAGATAAGTGTGGTTTGGTTCTTTTTGGTAGGCTAAACGTGATGGCAGAATATAGTATTAATGTAAGGCTCTTGAGAGTGTAGTGGATCACAGGGATCTTGCAGTCCATGTCCATAGCACACTCAAAGCTGCAGGTTGACTCTGGGATGAAGAAGGCATATGGTGCATTGGCCTTGATCAATCGTGGGATTTAACTTAGGACCCAAGAGGTAATGTTGCAGCTATATAGCACCCTGGTCAGACCCCAGTTGAAGTACAGGTAGGATGTGCTAACCATAGAAAGGGTACAAAGGAAATTTACAAGGATGCTGTCTGTATTAGGTGACATGGCTTATGAGAATGGATTGAGTGAACTCAACTTTTCTCCCTGCAGCGACGGAGTATGAGAGGTGACCAGATAAAGGTGTATAAGATGACGAGAAACATTGATCATGTATATAGTCAGAAGATAGTCAGGGCTGAAATGGCTAGCACGAGAGGGCACAGTTTTAAGGTGTTTGGAAGTAGGTACAGAGGAGATGCCAGGGCTAGGTTTTCCACGCAGGGAGTACCGGCGTGTGTGGAATGGGCTACCGGCGACAGTGATGGATGCGGACACTATAGGGTCTTTTTTAAGAGACTCCTGGATAGGTACATGGAGCTTTGAAAAATTGCTTGCCTTGAGTAACCCTCAGTAATTTCTAAGGTAAGGACATGTTCAGCACAGCCTTGTGGGCCGAAAGGCCTGTATTGTGTAGGTTTTCTATGCTTTTATGTTTCTATGGATCTGAAGGGTTTTGGGTTCTTCACAGACAAAGGAGCCCATTGCGTAAATAGTGCTTTTCATTGGTATAATGCTGTGATATACGGACACTGGCAGCTGTTTGATATGATTGTCCGGAAAGAAATACGAATCCCTGTAATTCCACAGCAGATCAGTATCGGCCACTGTTACTACGAAGAGCACTATTTTCAGCCTCATATGTGTTGTCCAATACTTCAGCGAAGCGTGGAGCGTTTCCGTCTACATCAGTAAACACAATATGGATGGTTTTATGTATTGATTGTGAAAGTGACCCCAAATTCCAGATTTAACAAGTGTTTTATACTCAGACACGGTTTCACTGTCCAGCGTTTCACTTACAATTAATTTATAACGATCGGATGATATTTGGTGCATAAATGGGTCGTTGTTTGCTATTTGGCAGCGCACTTGATTCCCGGCAGAGCATACTGTATGATATGGCTTTATGGCTGACGTCACTTTTATCGTTTCCATCATGCTGCCTGGCCTACTGAGTTCCCAACTTTTTGTGTGTGTTGCTTTGGATTTCCAACAGCGGCATATTTGCTCGTACTTGCCATTTTGTTACTCACCACCTAAACCTATCAGATAAACTTCTTTACTTTCCGGTTCTCTACTGATAGTTATGTTCTTCACAAACTTACTAACCAGGTTAACAATATTTTCCTGCAAACTGCTAATATAACTAATCAACAACAATGAACCTGTCACTGACACCTATGGCACACAACAAGTATCAATTCGCCAATCTGAATAGCTAGGCCCCATTACGACTTTCTAACACCTTAACTTAGACAATAAAGTCTACAACTGTGTACTTCACCCTGGATCTCTTGTGATCTCACTTTCCAGATTGGCTCGCTATACGGCAACTTGTCCGAGGCTTTGAAAAAGTCAACGTCGACCAGCCTACCGCCATGACATCACCGATATTCCTCTTCACTTCTTCAGAAAAATAATTATCTAATTTGTGACACACAATTTACCCACGCATAAAGTTATTCTAACTATCCGTTATATAAAAAAAAACCTTCCCTTTGACTGGAATTTAACTACCCTGTATTCCCTTAGGATTAGACTCGAAGAACTGCATGCGAATCAGTGTTTCACCAAGAAGAACAGGTCAATGGTCGATGGCAATAGAAGAAGTAAGTGATATTCGGTTCACCTTTTTAAGAATTTAAAGAAATGCTGGAAACACATAGCTTCAGCAGTTGGTTACCAGAACGTGCAATGTTTGGGAGTAGGTGTCAAAGGAGAAATAAAAGAGTGTGAAACACTAAAAATGCGGAAGAGGAGAAGCCTTTTTTGCCGAGCGACAAAATATTGTTCGAATATTTCGGATCATTTTTCGGTGCAGATCAGTGCAAATTGGTTTAATTGTCTATTCTGGCGGAGAAGGAAATAATAATCATAGAGAGTGTTCTTCTTCTATGCCGGAGGATAGGGGCTGAGAGCAAGTCCTATCACCACGACCAGGAATATCCGAAACCTTCGATGCTTAGAATTAAAGCCAAATTCAAGCTCTGTGTCAACCTAGCTGTTGAAATTCATCGTAAATTTGCCATTCAAATTGACCATATCAGAGACATTAAACTGTTAAACTGTTTTCGCTTCTTACAGTTGTGATCCCGGAATAGAAACAAGGAAAACAGTTGTTTTTCTTTGTTCCTCAGATGCAGGTTGATATAGTAGTATAATCAGCTAAGCTGGTACAAATTAATCCCACGAAATAACAGTGCATTGGATACGATTAAAGGAATTATATTTATGATTCTTAACTAAAGGGTTAGTAAAGAATAACAAAATAAAACTGTCCAATCTAATTAAATAGTCAAATGCGCACAAGTTGGAGCTCAGCTTGAACTTCTGTGTCACTCACGCGCTGGACCCTCGGTCAACGTGAGAGCACGCAACAACTTCCGAACATCGCTCCCAATCCATCTCGAAAAATCGGGTCACTCATCAGATCCTATGCTACGACCGCTTGTCTCCAGCGTCTTCTCGCTTCATCGCCTCTCGAACAAAGTCCATGACCAACTTATTGACCCTCACCAAGAAAAATCTCCTGCTGATTGGATGCCACACATTCCACATCATCCCTTATCTTCAACAATAACTCAAACAGGCTGAAAGTAGAACAGATTTCCCTTACAGAACTGCTAAATAAATTACCTACAGCATACCAGTAAAGATGTGCACCAGGCCACTACAATGACAAAAATTTTGCTGGGTCTGGAGGACTTGAGTTATATGGAATGTCTGAGTAGGTTATGACTTCATTAGCTGGAACGGAGTAGATTGAGCCCGAATTCGATGGAGATATGCAAAATTATGAGGGGTACAAAGACGGTAAACACAAGCAGATTTTTCCTTTGAGATCGAATCGGACTACAACTAGATGTCAAGAGTTAAGTTTGAAATTTAAAAAGCTTAAGGACAACAATAGGGAAAGCCTCTTCACTCGCAGGGTCATGAGAGTGTGGAACGAGCTACCAGCCTAAGTGGTTGCATTCGAGCTCAGTTTCGAAGTGTAGGAAAATTTATTTCAGATGTATGGATGGTAGGGGTATGTAATGTCAGGGTCCCAGTAAAAGCCGATATAAATGGACAGTTTAAATGGTTTGACACTGTATAGATGGGACGAAGGCCCCATTTCTGTGCTGTACTTTTCTATGACTCTATACCTCTAATTATTATTACTTCAAGCTCCTCACCACTTCAGCCAACATGTTATCTTGCGGAACTGACCCAATAGCAACCAATTTCTGCACGTGATCCAATGTCACGTAGTGGAATTTAGCTCGGGGTGCACAGATGCCAATCTGAGATGGTTTGATTTCGGTAGTTGGAAATTTTATTATTAAAGTTTGCAACAAATGTACTCCTATTTAACTGAAAGAAAAAACTTTGCTCAGAGGGAAAATCTCTGAACTAATCGACTTTGAATAAAGAACAATTCTGAGTATATAAACATTACTGTAAATGTCTTGGGCCTTTCTTGATGTTACGTATCCTTGTAACTTCACATTAAGTCTCAGAGGTGGGAGACCTTCATGGCATAAATGAAGTAGTTTTTCCATGATTCTGGAGACGGACACACGGAGAACCGAGGTAGTCCTGGCACGCGGACGACCTGGACACTACGAAGATAGCATAGACTGTCCTCCTTTGCAGGCCTTCGATTAAATGTGATCTGCATATCTCCACGTATATTGAAATGCAACGGTACAGGATAGGTTTGCCTGCCCGCCGTATTTCACCATAATGACCAAAGCTTGTGTGGCGAGATCTGTTTCTAAGATTCTGCGCACTGTTCTGATTTTACCAGACGTTCGACCAATGATAAAGAAACTGAGATGTGACGCTTTCTCCATTTGGTAAAAGAGCCGCACATTCTCGCCAGAATCTGCATCTGTAGTCAATATCGTGAAGACTAAGTATCCCTGATCCGCTGACTGGGAAAGGATCTTCACCACTGATATTCCACTCTCTGTAGCTGGGAACAATTACCGGAGCGTTGTCATTTTGATCAGGCTGATGACATTAATTTTTGTGTTTCTACTCAGCAGGGACACTCCACATCACGGGCTTGAACGTGGATCCGAGTGCTTTTGAGAACCTCATAGTCAAAGAGTGCACCGCATGAATAGTGGCTTTCAAGAAGTTAATCCTGTCCTATGCTGATCTGGGCATGCTTTGGATATGTCAAAAGAGAGGAGTAGGTAAATAGTGCGGTTCATTGAGTTAAAACTGAAGTATTTGAACGCTGGTAAGATTTGAATAGAATTCTCCAGAATGGAATAAGAACATAGGAATGCTGATTTAGGTCTATATCGGACACCGTTACTGCGAAGATATTATCGCCAAGAGCATTATTTTTAGTCGCATAGATATTATTTCCACAAAGCGTGAAACGTTATCGTGCACATAAATGGGTTTCTTTGTGACAATGAAACTGACCCCGAATTCTCAGTTAACATAGGTGAGCTATTGTAACCCCACTTTTTAGGCTAATGTAACCCAACTTTTTAAAAAAGGAGGCAGAGAAAAACCGGGGAATTATAGACCGGTTAGTCTGACATCGGTGGTGGGGAAAATGCTAGAGTTGGTTATCAAAGATGTGATAACAGCACATTTGGAAAGAGGTAAAATCATCGGACAAAATCAGCATGGATTTGTGAAAGGAAAATCATGTCTGACGAATCTTATAGAATTTTTTGAAGATGTAACTAGTAGAGTGGATAGGAGAGAGCCAGTGGATGTGGTATATTTAGATTTTTAAAAGGCTTTCGAAAAGGTCCCACACAGGAGATTAGTGTGCAAACTTAAAGCACACGGTATTGGGGGTATGGTATTCATGTGGATAGAGAATTGGTTGGCAGACAGGAAGCAAAGAGTGGGAGTAAACGTGACCTTTTCAGAATGGCATACAGTGACTAGTGGGGTACGGCAAGGCTCAGTGCTGGGACCCCAGTTGTTTACAATATATATTAATGATTTAGACGAGGGAATTAAATGCAGCATCTCCAAGTTTGCAGATGGCACGAAGCTGGGCGGCGGTGTTAGCTGTGAGGAGGATGCTAAGAGGATGCAGGGTGACTTAGATAGGTTAGGTGAGTGGGCAAATTCATGGCAGATGCAATTTAGTGTGGATAAATGTGAGGTTATCCACCTTGGTTGCAAGAACAGAGAAACAGATTATTATCTGAACGGTGGCCGATTAGGAAAAAGGGAGGTGCAAGGAGACCTGGGTGTCATTGAAGGTGGGCATGCAGGTACAGCAGGCGGTGAAAAAGGCAAATGGTATGTTGGCATTCATAGCAAAATGATTTGAGTACAGGAGCAGGGAGGTTCTACTGCAGTTGAACAAGGCCTTGCTGAGACCGCACCTAGAGTATTGTGTGCAGTTTTGGTTCCCTAATCTGAGGAAAGACATTCTTGCCATAGAGGGAGTACAAAGAAGGTTCATCAGATTGATTCCTGGGATGGGAGGACTTTCATATGAAGAAAGACTGGATCGACTAGGCTTATACTCACTGAAATTTGGAAGAATGAGAGGGGATCTTATTGAAACGTATAAAATTCTAAAGGGATTGGACAGGCTAGGTGTAGGAAGATTGTTTCCGATGTTGGGGAAGTCCAGAACGAGGGGTCACAGTTTCAGGATAAAGGGAAAGCCTTTTAGGACGGAGATGAGGAAAATCCTCTTCACACAGAGAGTGGTGAATCTGTGAAATTCTCTGCCACAGGAAACAGTTGAGGCTGGTTCATTGGCTATATTTAAGAGGAAGTTAGATATGGCCCTTGTGGCTAAAGGGATCAGGGGGTATGGGGAGAAAGCAGGTACAGGGTTTTGAGTTGGATGATCAGCCATGATCATACTGAATGGCGGTGCAGGCTCGAAGGGCCGAATGACCTTCTCCTGCACCTATTTACTATGTTTCTATGTTTCTATTTTATACTCAGATACCGTTTCACGGAGCAGTGTTTCATTTGTAATTAATTTATAATAACTGGATGATAGTTGCAGCGTAATGAAGATGTGCTGTGTCCCTTCGCAACGCATTTGAGCGTTTTCTCTAGAATCACGATCCATAGCATCAATCAAGGTAATCAAAGTTCTCCGCAGAGTATTTTCCGGGATTTGTTTTTTTTTCGCGATATCACTTTTATCTCCAGTGCTTTGTCATTCTCATCAATGAAGCTGATCAGCGCTTAGAAGAGTCATATATTCGCAGGTGACTCGTGATCATCAGCTGTTATATCGAAAGAACAGCAGTTTGTTTCTTCAAAATCTAATGGACCTTCCACTCGAATCTCTCCGATATTCGGGCACAACACATCCCGGATTCTTTGCAATGTAATAATATCACTGAAACACAACGTTAGCTCTGCATTCAGTCTTTCGTCCAAATTATTTAATTTAACTTTAATCACCATTGCACTTTGCGGTGTTTCTTTTTTTAACTTATGATAGTCCTGTAAATATCATGCTTGAATATTGGTGGATTACCATTAATATCCATTACAGTAATGACAATCCGAGCTGTTCCGATTATATGAGCGATCTCACTGTCCGTAGCCGTAAGTAACAGTTGAAAGTATGACCGTAGCTCTGGGTCCAAAGATTCATCCAAACAGTAGCTCAGCAGAGTTGTGTTTTTCTGTGTTTACCGTGTTCTCAGATTAAACTCGAGTTTATGGTGCAATTTATGGCAAGTTATTCCAAAGTCGGGATCTTCCGCGCCTTTCCGACCAAAGCGGATACCTGGCGGAATCGCTTCGGGTATCTGAACTGCAATGCTGCTGTCACGGAACGTAGACTAGTTGCTGTTCGCATCTAGAATTTCAACTTCCACGCGATGCAAATCCAGCGGATTTTCCAGTATAATTTCCACAGGTATAGTACACGTATTTGCTTGTCCCTTCCTGGTGGATTCTTCACGAATAGACAAAAACCTATTATCTAAATTAGCCTTCATATTCCGTCCTCTGCTATCAGCGCTGAACTGAAATATACAAGCTGACAATTGCAGTATATTCAATAACAAATCCAGAGTGATATTCCCAATATATGTCTCTTCCTCCATTTCATCGGAAACAGAATAACGAATTTTCCCGGTAATTAGATACACTACACAAAGGAGAAACAGGCAAAGTAATTCATCCTCGGTGGAGTCGACATGGTTCTGTATTCGATTTCTTTCCACGACTAGGCTTCCGCTTGGTTGATCCACAATGCTGTTATCCCCACGAAATATAATTAAATAGACATATCTTGTAAAGATGAATCTATGCTAAACTGTTGGAGTCGATTGTTAAGAATGTGGTGTCGAGGTAGTTGGAGGTCCATGACAAAATAAGCTGTAGTCAGTATGGTTTCCTCATGGGAAAATGTTACCTGACAAAACTGCTGGATTTTTTTTTTAAAGAAATAACAAGCGGGACAAACAAAGGTAAATCGGTTGATGTTGTGTACTTGAATTTTCAGAAGGCCTTTGTCAAGGTGTCTCACATGAGATTGTTTAACAATTTACCACCCTGTGGTACTACACGAAAGATTTTAGCATGGATAAAGCAGTGGCTGATTGGCACGAAGCAAAGAGTGGGGGAAAGAGAACCTTTTTCTGGTTGGCTGCAGTGACTAGTCGTATCCCACAGGAGTTGTGTTGGGAATGATTTGTCGTGGTCCGTTCCGGGGTCCGCGTTCCGGTCCGAAGGGCTCCGGACTCCAGGTCCTCCGGCTGACCTTTGTTTCGGTTGGACTAAACCATAAACACCTGACACTCATCTTGTTGGCTGGGAATATAAGTAGCCCTGGGATTGAGTGTGGTTGGGGGAGTCGTCTTGTCAAGCTTCCCATGGAGCAAATGGCTGGTGGAAGCCTGGGGGCCACTTGACATCTTCAGGCTGCGTTGAGAAACCATTCCTTCTTGGAGCCTTACTGTCCGAGTCGGAGCTGTCATTGTGGTATGGATTCGATCGGTTCCCGTGCCGGCTGGGTGGCCGTCAGCCACTCCGAGCTAGATAGGGATCCAGTAGTTTCCGTTGCCAGCCAAGGTTGCTGGCCATAACGGCTACTCGGAGCAGCCCCGATGGAGAGATGGAACTGTCTGTCGTTCTTCGGTGTTTGTCTCTTCCTGTCCACGCCCCGTGGAGTAAGTCAGGCCACTCTGCCGTTGTCCTGCGTGGGAACTCTGTCTTGTCTTGTCCTCGCCTCCGTGGGGTAAGTCAGGCCGTTCTGCCGTTGCCCTGCGGGGGAAATCTGTCTTATAGACAATAGACAATAGGTGCAGAAGTAGACAATTCGGCCCATCGAGCCTGCACCGCCATTTTGAGATCATGGCTGTTCATCTACTATCAATACCCGGTTCCTGCCTTGTCCCCATATCCCTTGATTCCTCTATCCATAAGATACCTATCTAGCTCCTTCTTGAAAGCAACCAGAGAATTGGCCTCCACTGCCTTCCGAGGCAGTGCATTCCAGACCCCCACAACTCTCTGAGAGAAGAAGTTTTTCCTTAACTCTGTCCTAAATAACCTGCCCCTTATTCTCAAACCATGCCCTCTGGTACTGGACTCTCCCAGCATTTGGAACATATTTCCTGCCTTTATCTTGTCCAATCCCTTAATAATCTTATATGTTGCAATCAGATCCCCTCTCAATCTCCTTAATTCCAGCGTGTACAAGCCCAGTCTCTCTAACCTCTCTGTGTAAGACAGTCCTGACATCCCAGGAATTAACCTCGTGAATCTACGCTGCACTTCCTCTACAGCCAGGATGTCCTTCCTTAACCCTGGAGTCCAAAACTGTACACAATACTCCAGGTGTGGTCTCACCAGAGCCCTGTACAAATGCAAGAGAATGTCCTTGCTCTTGTACTCTATTCCCTTTGTAATAAAGGCCAACATTCCACTAGCATTCTTCACTGCCTGCTGCACTTGCTCATTCACCTTCAGTGACTGATGAACAAGGACTCCTAGATCTCGTTGTATTTCTCCCTTACCTAACATAACACCGTTCAGATAATAATCTGCCTTCCTGTTCTTACTCCCAAAGTGGATAACCTCACACTTATTCACATTAAACGTCATCTGCCAAGTATCTGCCCACTCACCCAGCCTATCCAAGTCACCCTGAATTCTCCTAACATCCTCATCACATGTCACACTGCCGCCCAGCTTAGTATCATCAGGAAACTTGCTGATGTTATTCTCAATGCCTTCATCTAAATCGTTGACGTAAATCGTAAACAGCTGTGGTCCCAATACCGAGCCCTGTGGCACCCCACTAGTCACCACCTGCCATTCCGAGAAACACCTTGTCTTGTCTTGTCCTCGCCTCCATGGGGTAAGTCAGACCGTTCTGCCGTTACCCTGCATGGGGAATCTGTCTTTTCTTGTCTTTGTCTCCGTCGGATAAGTCCGGCCGTTCTGCTGTTACCCGACGGACTGTCCTGCCCCATCTTGGTGTGGTGTGAGTCCCGGCTTGTCCAAGGAGAAGTCCTGGCTCTATGTCTATATACATTTCCGAGTCTGCCTCCAACCTCAAGCCAAACCTCGACCCCAGCCTCAAGCCAAGTCTCAAGACCCCAGCCTCAAGCCCATCCTCAAGACCCCAGCCTCAAGCCAATCCTTGACCCCAGCCTCAAGCCAATCCTTAAGACCCCAGCCTCAAGCCAAGCCTCAAGACCCCAGCCTCAAGCCAAGCCTCAAGACCCCAGCCTTAAGCCAATCCTTGACCCCAGCCTCAAGCCAATCCTTGACCCAAGCCTCAAGCCAATCCTTGACCCCAGCCTCAAGCCAAAGCTCAAGACCCCAGCATCAAGACCCAGGATGGTAAGTCTCTAGCCAAGCCTCGTCCCGTCCGAGCCTGTGTTTGGGGGTCCGAGCCCGATGCAAGACCCAGCTTCTAGATCCTTGCCCAGTCTCGCGCTCGAAGTCCACCCCTGGTTCCTTGTTCGCAGTCCCTCGTCCTGCTCTGTTCCTAGGACTACAGTGTCTGCATCCTATATTTCGGTCCTGATGCAACACCCCCGTATGACATGATTCTTTTTCTGTTGCACGAAACTGATGCGGATAACAAACTGATGGTTTTGTTGAAGAGTTTGAAAATGATACAAAGATAGGCGGAGGAACAAATAGTTTTGAGGGAATTGACCAGATAATGAAGGGCTTAGACAGATCAGAAAAATGGGCATACAGGTGGCAGATGGAATAGTGTGTCGGGAAAGTGTATTGTCAGATACTTTGGCAGAAGAAATGAAAGAATTTACTTTCTGATCTGAGAGAAGATACAAAAAATGATGCGCAAAGGAACTTGAGAATTCTTGCACAGGATTCGCTAAAGATCAGTTTGAAGTACAGTCTGTGGTGAGGAATGCAAATATAATCTTCAGATTTATTTCAGGACGATTAGAATAAGAATCAAGGATGTAGTGCAACTTCAGAAAGGACTGATAAGTATTGTCTGCAATCTTGGGTCCGTTATGCTGGAAAAATGTGGTGAAACTGCAGAGGGTTCAAAGGAGGTTCACGATAATGATTGCAGAATTGAAGTGATCGTCATACGAAGAGCACTTCATGGCTCTGGGTTTCTATACACTAGAGTCCAGAAGAATAACGGGTGCCCTAAATGAAACGTATCAAATAGTGAAAGCCCTTGATAGAGAGGATGTGAGGAGGGCGTTCCCTACGGCCAGAGAGTCTAAGGCCAAAGCACACCGCTTCATAGTAGAGGGACATCCTCTTTGAACGGAGATGACGGGTAATATCTTTAGTCAGAGAGTGGTGAATCTGTGGAATTCGTTGCCATATGCAGCTGGGAAGCCCAAGTCTTTGTGCATATTTAAGGCAGAGGTTTATAATTTCTTGATTAGTCGGGGCATGAAAGGTTACGGGCAGAAGGCAGACAGGAAAAATGGGACAGCCAAAGTGAAATGACGGGGCAGACTGGAATGGGCCAAATATCGTAATTGTGCTCCGATTTTGTAATGGTCTTATGGTCTTATGTCAACCAGCAGGTGATTCCATTGTCTCCTCTTAACTCCATTCGGAGATTCGGAGCAAGAAGGCTGCAAGTAAAGGGCTAAGGATTTCCGAGCGAAGGCATTTTTCCTACTCGTGGTAAAGAGAGGCAAGACTGCGCAGGCACGTGACGTCAGCCACCAGAGCCTGAAAAGTTTAAAAAGATGACCGCCATATCTAGAGGGCAGCGGAGTGAGGAGTGGCAGAGTGAAACGCTTTGGTTCAACGGACTTAGGCATTAACGAGGTGAGATAGGTCTACCCGTGTTAATTGCGGAAAGGAAGTATGTGTGTGAGGCTAGTTTACTCTGCTCGGTGTCAGATGTAAGAGGTCCTGGAGTCTCCCAGCCTCGTGGACGGCCATATCTGCACCCGATGTGTCGAGCTGCAGCTCCTAAGAGACCGCGTTAGGGAACTGGAGCTGCAACTCGAAGACCTTCGTCTAGTCAAGGAGAGCAAGGAGGTGATAGAAAGGAGTTATAGCCAGGTAGTCACACCAGGGCCAGGGGAGACAGACAAGTGGGTAACAGTCAGGATAGGGAAGGGGAAGAGTCAGGTACTAGAGCGGACCACTGTGGCTGTACCCCTGGGCAATAAGTACACCTGTTTGAGTACTGTTCGGGGGGAGGTTACCTGGGGGAAGCAACAGTGGCCGTGCCTCTGCCACAGAGTCCGGCCCTGTGGCTCAAAAGGGTACGGAAAGGTAGAGTAAGGCAGTAGTGACAGGGGGTCTATAGTTAGCCGGTCACACAGGCGATTCTGTTGACGCAGGAAAGACACTCCGATGGTACTGTGCCTACCAGGTGCCAGGGTCCGGGATGCTTCAGATCTCGTACACGATATTCTGCAGTGGAAGGGAGAAAAGCCAAAGGTCGTGGTGCATGTGGGTACCAACGACATAGGTAGGAAAAGGGAAGAGGTCCTGAAAACAGACTACAGGGAGTTAGGAAGGTCGTTGAGAAGCAGGACCGCAATGGTAGTGATCTCGGGATTACTGCCTGTGCCACGTGACGGTGAATATAGGAATAGAATGAGGTGGCGGATAAATGCGTGGCTGAGGGATTGGAGCAGATGGCAGAGATTTAGCATTCTGGATCATTGGGTCCTCTTTTGGGGCAGGTGTGACCTATACAAAAAGGACTGGTTGCACTTCAAACCCAGGGGGACCAATATCCTGACGGGATGTTTGCTAAGGATACTGGGGAGTGTTTAACCTAGAATTGCTGGGGGTGGGGACCGAACTGAAGAGACTTGGGAAGATCCGGTTAGGTCACAAATAGAGAAAGCTTGGAGACAGTGTGTGAGGGAGGATAGGCGGGTGATGGAGAAGGGACGCGCTCAGACCGTCGGTTTCAGATGTGTCTATTTTAACGCAAGGAGTATTATGAAGAAAGCGGATGAGCTTAGAATGTGGATCAGTACTTGGAGCTATGAGGTTGTGGCAATTACAGAGACTTGGATGGCTCAGGGACAGGATTGGTTACTTCAAGTGCCGGGTTTTAGATGTTGCAGAAGGGAGAGGGAGGGAGGCAAAAGAGTGGGAGCGTGGCACTGTTGATCAGAGATAGTGTCACGGCTGCAGAAAAGGTGATCGTCATTGAGGGATTGTCTACGGAGTCTCTGCGAGTGGAGGTTAGGAACAAGAAGGGGTCAATAACTTTTCTAGGTGTTTTTTACAGCCCGGCCAATGGTAACAGGGATTTCGAGTAGCAGATAAGGAAACAGATCCTGTAAAGTTGTAATAATAACAGAGTTATCGTGATGGGAGATTCTAATTTCCCAAATATCGATTAGCATCTCCCTAGAGCAAGGGGTTTAGTTTGATAGGTGTGTTCAGGAAGGTTTCTTGACAGAATGTGTAGATGAGCCTACAAGAAGGGAGATTGTACTTTATTTGTTATTCGGAAATGAAGCTGGTCAGGTGTCAGATCTCTCAGTGCGAGAACAGTTTGGAGATAGTGATCATAATTCTATCTCCTTTACAGCAGCATTGGAGAGAAATAGGAACAGACAAGTCAGAAAAGCATTTCATTGGAGTAAGGGGAACTATGAGGCAATCAGGCAGGAAATTTGAAGCTTAATTTGGGAATAGATGTCCTCACGGAAAAGTATGGAAGAAATTTGGCAAATGTTCCGGAGATGTTTGTCTGGAGTTTTGCATAGGTACATTCCATTGAGACAGGGATGTTTTGGTAAGGAACAGGAACCGTGGTGTACAAAGACTGTAGTATATCTAGTCAAGAAGAAAAGAAAAGCTTACAAAAGGTTCAGAGAGCTAGGTAAAATTTGAGATTTTGAAGAATATAAGGTTAACAGGAAAGTGCTTAAGAAAGAAATTAGGAGAGCCAGAAGGGGCCATCAGAAGGCCTTGGAGGGCAAGATTAAGGAAAACCACAAGACATTCTATAAGTATGTGAAGAGCCAAAGGATAACACGTGAAAGGATAGAACCTCACAAGTGTGATAGTGGGAAGTGTGTGTGGAACCAGAGGAAATAGCAGAGGTACTTAATGAATACCTTACTTCAGTATTCACTATGGAAAAGGTTCTTGGTGATAACAGTGACAACTTGCCACAGATTGAAAAGCCTGAGCATGTAGATTCAAAGAAAGAGAATGTACTGGAGTTTTGGAAAGCATTAAGTTGGATAGTTCGCTGGGCCCAGATGAGATATACCCCAGGCTACTGTGGAAGACGAGGGAAAAGACTGCTGAGGTTCTGGCGATGATCTTTGCAGCGTCAATAGGGTTCCGGAGGATTGGAGGTTTGCAGATGTTGTTCACTTATTCAGAAAAGGGAGTAGAGATAGCCCAGGAAATTATAGACAAGTGAGTATTACTTCAGTGGTTGGTAAGTTGATGGAAAAGATCCTGAGAGGCAGGATTTATGAACATTTGGAGAGGCATAATATGATGAAGAATAGTCGGCATGGCTTTGTCAAGGGCAGGTCGTGCCTTACGAGCCCGACTGAACTTCTTAGGATGTGACTAATCACATTGATGAAGGAAGAGCAGTAGATGTAGTGTGCATTGATTTCAGCAAGGTATTTGATAAGGTACCCCATGCAAGGCTTATTGGGAAAGTAAGGAGACATGGGATCCAAGGGGACATCGCATTGTGGATCCAGAACTGGCTGCCCCACAGAAGCAAAACAGTGGTTGTAGACGGGTCAGATTCTGCATGGAGGTCAGTGTCTAGTGCTGTGCCTCAGGGATCTCGGGGACCCTTACTTTTCGTGATTTTTATAAATGACTAGGATGAGGAAGTTAAGGGATGAGTTAATAAGTTTGCAGATGACACAAAGGTTAGAGGTGTTGTGGATAGTGTGGAGGGCTGTCAGATATTACAGGGTGACATTGATAGGATGCAAAACTGGTCTGAGAAGTGGCAGATGGAGTTCCACCCAGATAAGTGTGAAGTGGTTCCTTTTTGGTTGGTCAAATATGATGGCAGAATATAGTATTAATGGTAGCAGGATCAGAGTGATCTTGGTGTCCGAGTCCATAGGAAGCTCAAAGCAGCTGCGCATGCTGAACCTGTGGTTAAGAAGGCATACGGGTGCATTGGCCTTCATCAGTTGTGGAACTGAGTTTAAGAGCCGAGAGGTAATGTTGCAGCTGTATAGGACGCAGGTTAGACCCCACTTGGAGTCCTGTGCTCAGTTCTGGTCGCCTCACCAAAGAAAGGATGTGGAATCCATAGAAAGGCTGCAGAGGAGATTTCCAAGTATGTTACCTGGATTGGAAAGCATGCCTTATGAGAATAGATTGAGTAAACTCGGCCTTTTATCCTTGGAGCGACTGAGGGTGAGAGGTGATCTTATAGAGGTGTATAAGAAGATAAGCTGCATTGATCGTGTGTATAATCAAAGTTTGTTTTTTTTTTCCCCGGGCTGAAATGGTCGCACAAGAGGACATAGGTTTCAGTTGCTGGGGAGCAGGTACAGAGGACATATCACTGGTAAGTTTTTTGTTTACGCAGAGTGTGGTAGGTGCGTGGAATGGGATGCCGTCAATGGTGGTGGAGGTGGATACAATAGTGTCTTTTAAGAGACTTTTGGATAGGTACATAGAGCTTAGTAAAATAGAGGGTTGTGTGTAAGACTAGTAATTTCTAAGGTAGCAACATGTTTGGCACAACTTTGTGGGCCGGAGGGTTTGTATTTTGCTGTAGGTTTTGTATGTTTCTATGTTTATTATTTGCAGGAGAGGAGTCTGGTGTAGTTTTCTGCTCCCGTAAACTATCCACTTCAAGGATTGACGTGCTGTTGTTTTTTTTTCCCTATGTTTCTATAATAAAAACGCGAGCCGCGCTCACCTTTCTCGTCGATGCTGGAACTTTATTCTGCAATGTTGTCGGCGCATGGGATCTATCTGTTCTCTTCAGATACTCATTGGTAAACAGCGACATAACCTGTATTTTTCAGCAATCACGAGAAAACCTGCAGATGCTGTAAATACAAGGGAGCACATGCACAATGCCTGAGAAACTCAGCCGGCCAGGCAGGATCTATGAAAACGAGTAAAAAGTCAACGTTTCGGGACGAGACCCGTCATCAGGACAACTAGAGCTATAATTCTTAAAACTGCACTGTTATATTAAAAAGTTAATGGTGTACAACCATAAGTCTTAGTTATTTGATATATGTTCAATAGTTGGGTTCATTATTTTGGTCTGCAAATTACTCTCCTCAGCCTTGCTGTTGGCTTATGTGCGACCGAAATTCTATGTTCTTGGAGCAGTGGGGCCGTCATTTCCCAGATATTTCGAAATTATTGAAGGAGAACCCGTGGGCCGCTTTTTTCTCTGGTGCGTTATCGACTTTAGAGTCTACTTCGCATAAAACTCCGTGGGTATATGTATATTGCGAATACTTTAAAGAGCTGTTTCTCCTCTTTATTCTTTACTTCCGCCATGCTGCGTTGTTTCTCTGCTCTTCGGAACAGAGCTTTGATACAGCTCTTTTTGTGTGCATTTGGGGGTGGTTACATTGATAATTTAGGATCTGAACTGTATGCGTTCCCTTCCGATACCCTTAAAGACAAAGAGGGGATCAAGTTCGACTGGATATCAGAGAAAGTCAAGGCTCAAGCAAACACACGTTATGAAAGATTATTTCTACAAACGTAGATTTCCGCGATCAGTTTTGAAAACAGAAATGTTGATGTCAAAAGCAAACACGAGGAAATCTGCAGATGCTGGAAATTCAAACAACACATACAAAATGCTGGTGGAACACAGCAGGCCAGGCAGCATCTATAAGGAGAAGCACTGTCGACGTTTCGGGCCGAGACCCTTCATCATTCCCGATGAAGGGTCTCGGCCCGAAACCTCGACAGTGCTTCTCCTTATAGATGCTGCCTGGCATGTTGATCTCAATCTATTTATGAGACAATGCGGTCAAACTTCCAAACCAAAACACACAAAATTCTCTACGCAGCAAATTGCCAACTAGACTTCCTCCCTTCATCACAATTGATTTTCCGAAATGACGACCAATCAGCTGATCGATAGGTGTATATAGGACAAGCATTTAGAGGGCATGCAGCAATTCACAGCGCACTGATCATGTCTCATAGTATAGTGACGAAACGTTTCCAAGAAAATAGCCAAGCTCGGAGGGCAACTCAATCAATCCACTAGACACATTACTGTTGTTACGATATTAGCTAAATGTTCTCCTTGATATCAAAATTTAGACCATGTGCTCACAATCGTCTCCATAATATAGTTTATTTTTGCCATTGCTCCAATTCAATGTATGTCGAACTCAATTTTGTTTTTAAAATAACTCGATGCATTATTTCACTATTCTGCATTTATTTTTTGCCTTACGTTGATTTATTTTTGTGTTCCAAGATACAGGTTTCTACATTAAGGCTTTATGATTCTTTAGAAAATTGCCGTCATTAATACTGTCACATGCAGATTTTTTTTGTATTTCTTTATAAATGTGGGATGCATATAAAAGAGAATGCAGTTGATCCCACAATGAATTTCAAACTGTATTAAAAACCCCAAATTCTGAACACCCTCAGCAGGCTATCCGTCATCAGTGAGTAAAGAAGGAACCAACCATTTAATTATGGGACAGAGAATCAGATCTGGGAAAGAAAGAAAATGAATTAATTTTGAATAACAGCAAAGATGAACACCACAAGGCAGAAAACAGAAATGTCTATCAGGAATGTTACTTGGAACCAGCAATAATAGATGTGGAATGGAGTCAGGATATTATCGGAAAACAACAGAAATTATTAACACTCAAACAGAAACATAGAACTTTAAACAAGCGACTAAATTAGAACGAAGTTAACAGTGCTATGCGTCTATAGCTCACAAACGGTTAAATTTAGAAACAATTTTTAACAGAGTCTTACTGGAGCACAGTCTTAGAACGTCAGTTCAAAAGGTTTCAGGGATTCACGGGGGAACTGATAGGAGAGACCTTTAGATTCGAAGTGCAGCGAAGAGACAATCTTAAAGACGGAGATTCAAAATACAGCGAAGAAGCGAGTCGCGCAGAATTACGACGAAAACGGCCACCGTACCTTTCCGAAGGAGGTTCGGCGGAAACACATAGTACCAAAAAGTGAGAATTTCATCACGTAACTGATAGGATAAGTCCCTTTTCCAAGACTGGTCACCACACACCCGAGACTTTTTAGGGTTTACCAAAGGGGATGCCAAAATTCCACGTTTGGATTATCAAGTTCCACGACATACGTAGTAACTCCAACAGTGACTTGCCACAGTGTTGCCTTCGCCAGAGAACCCACTCCTGTGGATTAACCACACTTCCGTATTCGAATAGAATCAAACTCGCCCTTACGGTCTACTTGGAGAGAGTCCAAATAGTGATCTCTTTGTCACTAGGTTTCTTCTGTTTCAAACCTTCTCTCTCTCCTCTTCTCTTCAACTGCCCCCAGCCGCAGCACCCGTGGGAATCGTTTATCAATAGTCTGAATCGATCTCAGCTCACCCTTTTGGGCTACTTGGAGAGCTTAAACCAGCGACCCCACGCACTGGTGTCTCTCCATGATCGAAACCATACTCGACTCTGCGGAGCAATCTGCGTTGCTACTTTTATACTGTTGGGGTACGTCATCGTATGACATTCACAGAAAAAAAGTCACAGATTTCTAGTACATTACGTACCGTCCAAGTTGTTGAAACTGGGGTTCATAACAGAAGACAAGAGCAAGTAGGGATAAATAGCGAATGTTGCAGCAATTAGGATTATCTTATATTTCTTTGGCTCTACAATGTATCCCTAAGAGCAAAGCGGTGGAAGAACTGGAAGAACCAAATGTGCAGACTGAATGGTCGACTTCTGGAAGTGCTGAAGAACGGAAGGATCCTTGGGAACAAGCATACATGCATGCAATCTCCAGTCTATGGAAACAACAGCAGAAAGGGACACTGTGGAAGGTGTATGCTTTGTTTGCCTTCGTCAATTGAGACACTAAATATAAGAGCAGCAGTTGCACAAAATATTGCTTAAGCCACTTTCAGAAATTAGATGGACTTCTGATTAAACATCAGAGGACAGAAGAATTCTAGGGCAGAAGCACAAATTATGTATGAGTATATATTGCTTGAGTTATATGAAGATATGTTCGGTAAATGAGCTAGGTATGCTTTCTTTGAGCGATGGAAGCTGAGAATAGTTTATATGAGCATACAAAGTTTGTTACAGATAAACTTTCATTTCCAATGATATTCTCTGTATAAAACAAGGATAAATAAGTTCGAGGTGAAAGTATAAGGATTTAAGTGGAACTGATAGGAAAGTAAGTTGGTGTTTGATAATTAGTTTGACACCAACTTTGTAAGTTGGTGTCAGACAAGCAAATGAAGGCAGAAAAGCAAGACAATTCAATCGACATGGCTAAAAATCACTAATTGAGCATGGATAGAGGGATATTCCTAAAACATTTGCATAGTACTGTAGTAAGTTTGTATATTGCACTATACGTTTAGTGAAAAAAAAATCATGGCATATGAGTGATGCTAAACCTAATTCTTATACTGTCTTTATTGTGGACTGACAGAGGGAAGGCGGCAGGGAGTTGGGAAATACGGTTATGAAAATGGGAAGGGAAGAAGAGGGAACAGGAAGCACCGGAGAGATGTTTTTTTCAGATCAATAAACTAATTGTTTGGAATCAGAGAGCGGCTGAGTGTATCTTCACCTGTGCCATCTGACCGCTTCCCCACATCCCACCCGCCCTGGCAATGCTTTTCTGTCAACTGTTTCACACCCCTTCCACAGCGCTACACACTCGCCATTCCCATCATCATTTCATCTCGATCGATTTACAAATTCACTCTCCGCTCCCTGTTGACAAATACAGTACTGTGCACAAGTCTTAGGCCTACAGTGCCAATAAAAAAGTGTTCACCCAACTTAGAAGTTTCCATGTTAATTGTTTTACATATTGGATTTAATTTGGTATTTTTGACACTGAGGAACAGGAAAGATTATTTTGTGTCAAAGTGAAAACAAATTTCTACAAATTGGTCTAAAGTTATTACAATTATGAAACACAAAATTATTGATAGCATAATTATTCACTCCCTTCAGTAGATGCACTTTTGACCGCAATTACGGTTTGAGAATGTGTGGATTGGTCTCTGTCGACTTTGCACATCTGGACAAAGCAATGTTTCGTCAATCTTTGCAAAGCTGCTCAAAGACTGTCAGATTGCATAGCTATCATGTGAGAGTAGCCCTTTTCAAGTGCACCCACAAATTTTCAGTTGGATTGATGTCTGGACTCTGACTCGGCTACACCAGGACATCAATTTTTTTTCTGGTTTTTAAGCTATTGCTGTGCAGCTTTGGCTTAATGCTTGGGAGCATTGTCTTGCTGGAAAACAAATTTTCTCCCAAGTCCTGTTGCCTTGCACTGCATCAGGATTTACTTCAGAACTTTTCTGTATATTGCTACATTCATTTTACCTCTAACCTCCACAACACTCCAGGTCCGGCTGCAGTGGAGCATTCTCACAGCATGTAGTAACACTAGCATGTTTAAACGCAGGGATGATATGTTTTTGATGATGTGCAGTGTTTGGCTTACGCCAAGCATAGTGTTTAGTCTTATGGCCAAAAAGCTCAGTTTTTGTTTCATCAGACGATAGAATTTTCTTTCAGCTGACCTCAGAGTCTTCCAAATTCCTACTGGCAACCTCCAGACGAGACTTCTCCTCTCTGTAAATCTCTGCGATTTTATTCAGGCGACGATATACCTGCGCCTTTAGTTCTTTGTTCTGCAATGTTTTTGAAACCATGGAATTTACTCTGTACTTCCCTCTCTAATTTAGCGGATCCAAATGCAATGCCTCGCAATTGTTCCATTTAAATTCGATTTACATTTCCTTGGCCCACTTACATATTTGGCAATAATATTCTTCACTGTCCACTACAATACCAACTGGGATACTTTCCGGAAACATGCTAGAGTCATAGAGCCATAGCAAATTACACCACAGAAACAGGCCATTCGGCCCATTTTATCCGGGTTAAGTTATTTAAACTGAGTACCCCAGCAACCTGCGCCGGGAGCATAGTCCTATAATCAATGTATCAATCCAAACTTCCCTGCGGCGTTAAAGATAAGAACATAAGAAATAGGAACGGGAGTAGGCTATCCAGCCTATCAAGCCTGACCTGCAATTCAACAAGATCATGGCTAATCTGTCCTTAAACTCAGCTCCATCTACCTGCATTTCCCCCATAACCCTTAATTCCCCTGCGGTGTAAAACCTATCTAACTGCATTTTAAATATATCTAGTGAAGAAGCCTCAACTGCTTCCCTGAGTAGAGAATTCCACAGATTCACCACTCTCTGGGAAAAAAAACAGTTTCTCCTTATCTCCGTCCTAAATCTTTTCCTCTGAATCTTGAAGCAAAGTCTCCTAATTCTAGTCTCACCTACCAATGAAAACAATTTTACTACTTCTACCTTACCTATCGCTTTCAAAATTTTGTACGTTTCTATAAGATCCCCTCTCATTTTTCTGAATTCCAGAGAATATAGTTCCAGGCGACCCAATCTCATCTCATAGGTTATCCTCTGTGCCATTTGATTTTCCACTCAGTTCAGTATTATCAGCAAATTTTGCTATGCTACACTCAGTCTCCTCTTATAAATCATCAAACAACTGCGGGCCCAGCACCGAACCCTGTGGCACCCCACTCACCACTGTCTTCCAACCGGAGAAACACACATTTATACCAACTTTCTGCCTTCTATTAGTTAATCAATCCACTATCCACGCTAATACACTTCCTCCGACTCCATGCATCTGTATCTTATTTATAAGTCTCTTGTGCGGCACCTTATGGAACGCCTTCTGGAAATCCAAGTATATGGCATCCACCTGTTCCCCTCTATCCACTGCACTCATTATGTCCTCAAAAGTAAGTTTGTTAAAAAGATCCTTCTCTTTCTGAATCCATGCTGCGTCCGTCTAATGGAAACACACTTTTTTAAATGTTTCGCTGTTTCTTCCTAAATGACAGCTTCAAACATTTTACTGACTACAGATGTTAAGCTAACTAGCCTATAGTTGCCCGTCTACGGTCGGGTGTTTTAATAACACAATTCAAAGTATCAACTATAAAGATTATTCGGTAATACCCACTAAATTTTGCTTGGAGTGGATTTGTTAACATTGGAAACAGCACCAGCACTTTGTCCCCCACGAGATATGTCTGCTCTCGTGCTCATTTATCACACCAGACCATCATTTTATTTTGAGAACTTTGTAGGTTCTGTTTTTCAAGATTACATACCTTGTTCAGTCTGTCCTTGAATTCCAAAACATATCTCAACAAGCTGACTTGCACCGTCTCATCAGACCATTGTTCTCTGAGCAAGGTCAAAGGTCCCCTCACTCTGTGACCAAATACGAGTTCAAAAGGACTGAACCACAACGATTACTCTACTGAGTCACTTACCGCAAACAGGAGCAAATGTACCCCCTCATCCCAGACTTTCCCATTCTTTGCATAGTATATATTAATCATTGTTTTAAGGGTAGAATGAAATCTTTCTAAAGCTCCCTGGGATTCCTGGTGATATGCAGACGATGTAATTTATTTAGCTCTCAGTGCATAAACTATCTGCTGCAATACTTCTGAGGTAAAATTACTGCCTTGATCGGATTGAATCTCTTTGGGTAGGCCAACAAAATTAAAAAACCTAATGAGGGCTTTCACCACAGCTTTAGCATTAATATTCCTGAAAGGGTTCACTTCGCGGAACCTAGATGCAGTGCACATCATGGTTAACAAATACTGATAGCCAGCTGCAGTCGTTGGCAATGGGCCAACATAATCCACTATGATTCTGGAAAAAAAGGTTCTACAAAAGCAGGTATAGGCCGAAGTGAGGCCATTGGAATGGCCTGGTTAGGTTTACCGACAACTTGACAAGTGCGACAGGTTCTGCAAAAGGTCACAACATCTATCGTTAAATTAGGCTAGTACAATACGTTCATAATACTGTTCACAGTCTTCTTCACCCCAAAGTGTACACCTGAAGGCATACTGTGGGCCATGTTTAAAATTTCAGTCCTGTACACTTCAGGAACTACAACTTGGTGAGCAACTGCCCATTTCTCGCTCACAGGTACAGTCGGTGGTCTTCACTTCCTCATCAATACTCCATCCTTGATATAATACCTTATTGGGGCTTTCTTAATCTCATCATCTGACAGAGCTGTTTCTTTTAAAACTTCAATCTCAGAATCTCGATTTTGTTCCGCTATAAACTCCTTCCTAGGCAAAGATAAACCTTTCTCATCAGACTTAATACCTTCATCCTGTTGAAACATTGAGGGCAGAAAAGTCTCTGATAAATCATCATAACCTGAACCCCGATTTTGGTTATCGTGGGCATCAGAATTAAACTGCTCAGAACTGCCTGCTTCGGCAGACCTTTTAGTCATACGTCGGATTACCGTGTAGGCGGGATAAATATCAGAATCCATGCATGGATCCTCAGTGGCAGCTTTGCTTGTTAGCAGCACTGCTGGATAAACTTCACCACCTGCAAGGTCATTGCACAACAACAAAGAAACATTCTCCAGCGGCAATTGAGGTTGTACGTCAATCTTAACTGTCCTGATACCAATCTGGGCTTCAAAATCACTTTATGCAGAGGCACAGAAACAATCCGTTTCCCAGTACCTCTAACAATATTCACTTCACCACTTTTTGTGTCTTCACCAAACTCCAGAACACTGTCCAATATAAGGGACTGAGGAGCCCCAGTATCTCGAAAGATCCTCAGTGGACAAGGGTTGATCCCTCCTATATGGACACAAGCACATCTGATATGGAGCGGTTGAATCCCTCCTTAACTCGGTCAGACCACTCCATCCTTAGTCGTGCCTCAACAGACTGAACACAGGCATTCAGGACTGCCCCCTGTTCCCTTTTCTTTTTTCTTCTTCAGAGTGGAACAATTAATCATTATATGACCAGGTTACTTACAATAACAACAAGAAAGACTGGAAAATTGCTCCCTCGACTGCTTCCTGTCGTCCTTACTTTTGTCACTAGTCCCCGATTTAATTTCTGACTTACCCTGCGGGTTTTCCCTGCTACTCTTTTGGAAGCTCTTATTCGGGGTAAACTTAACATTGTGGGTTAAAGTATACTGATCCCCTAGTCAAGCAGACTCCTGTCAAGAGGTAACATCCTTTTCATCTAACTATGTCTTTATCTCATCAGGGACACATTTTTTGAATTCCTCAATCAAAACCAACTCTTTCAAGCTGTTAAAATCATCACTTATATTTTTAGAGCTGCATCAGCGATAAACATACACAAACTTTTCATAAGGAAATTTCACATATGTCTGGTTCACATATTTCCTCAAATTTCTAAACCTTCGTCTGTAAGCTTCTGGAAACAACTCATAAGCCTTGAGCATAGCCTCTTTCACTAAGTCATAATCAGTTGCCTCTTCATGTGATAGGGCCGAATAAGCTTGTTGGGCTTTACCCTTAAATACACTTTGTAACAAAATAGGCCAGTCGTTTTTCGGCCACTTTCGATTTTGAGCCACATTTACAAAATGCAGGAAATATTTATCAAATTCAGTTTCCTCAAATGGAGGTAACAATCTGACATCCCTACTGGCATCAAACCTCTCATTAGGGCCAGTAGGAGCCGTCGCAGGAACTCCTCTGACGAGCCTTAACTGCACTGCTGTAACTCGGCGTTTAATGAGTTCTTATCAAACTCCACTTTTTTTTCATTTTCCATAGCTTCAAACCGCTTCTGTTTTTTAGCTTCCTCTGCCTCGAACTGTTGCTTTATTTTTTTTTCTATCTGATAATGGCACCCAGGCTCATCAAATTTACCCTCTAGAAACAATTCCAACTCCTCCACTGTAAACACATTCTCGGATACATAATACTCGACTATTATCCTCTGCATCTGTGCCCTCCTCATTGCCGATTTCATCTTAGTAAGTTTTAATTTTTTAGCAATACACAACAAGTCAAACCTTTTGACGTCTTTATCTCATATGTCTTTATCTCATCAGGGACACTTATTTAAAAATTCCTCAATCAAAAACACTCTTTCAAGCTGTTAAAATCATCACTTCTGGTGTCCTCTAATGCCACAGAGGTTGGCGCCTCCAGAAATTTACCAACGTCCATTGCTGCTGATTTTCCCTCACACAAGTGAATCCACAAGGGATTTCCCCAATCAAATTGACATTTGATCAATCAATAAGCTCCAAATTTGTTCATATCGTGGACGCGGGCTACAATTTTATTGCGTACACGCAAGGATTTAAATAAACCAACAGCAACAGAGCACGCATAGAGACTGGTTTTGATGCTAAAAAACACCATTTATTAGTAACTATTTAATATAGTAACATAAATCAAGTAAATCAAAAGTTAGCAGTACTATGCATATATGTGTGGCTAAATCTAATTCCATAACTCGTTTAAGCTCGGTGGCAAGGTTTAAAGACTTACGATGGTAACGTAAGAAAGTTCAGTTCAATGCACGGAGTTGGTGGGGGGGAGGGGGAGAAGAGAGCGGTATGTGTAAGCCAAAGTGAAATCCACAATAGGAGATGAACAAATAAACAAGTGCCGTTGGTTTTCCATCCTCGGTCTCCGAATCCGCTCTCCAGTTAACCAAAAGTAGCTTATCACAAAGGGTACCGTCTTCGAGGGAGCACTACCACCCAGGCAAGGGTAAAGAGGCCGCTATTCTCCACAGGGTCAGCCCTTCTACTCACCGCGATAGCTACTTAGGTTTCTCCTACACCTTGTCTGCCAAGGCAACCTCATGCCTTCTTTTAGCTCTCCCGATTGTTTTCTTTAAGTGTTACCCTGCATTTCTTATACTCCATTAGCATTTCTTCCTACTTACCTAAAACTGCAACGCTCCTCCTGATTTTCTTTCTTAAATAGGGCCTCAATATCTCTTGAAAACCAAGGTTCCCTACGCCCGCTATCTTCATCATTTATTCTGATAGGCACTTGCAAGCTTTGTACTCTCGGTATTTCACTTTCTAAAAGGATTTGGCAGGTGTCATCAAGATTGCTCTTTCTCTCGTTGAGAATTTTTACCCATGGACCAGACCCATCTTTTTTGTATATTTACTATAAATCTAAACTTCTGCTACGTGCCCTGGCTCATTCCCTAACAGTAAATGAAGTATCACGCATTCTTCCGTTGGGACTTCTACGTACTGATTAAGGAAGTATTTTTGAACACAGTCTGTCCTGACTGAGCAGTGCAGTGACATTTTCCTACACTGGTAACGCCTCCCGTCCTCCTCTAATCCTTTCTGTCCCGCACACAGCATATGAACCCCGGCATACTGAGCTGCCAGTCTTGCCACTCCTGCAAACATGTCTCCGCAATTCCAAGTACTGATCTATGCCTTGAGCTCATCTGCCTTTACTATGATGCTTCTTATATTCAAATATGCGCAGTTCACGACAGTAGTAGCACGATGTTCAACGTTTCTTCCTTCAGCCGTTGTCCGAAGTCTTAACAGCATCTGTTTCCACAACCTCTTCCCTAACTGCTCTGTTACTCTGGCTCCCATCTCCTTACCACACTAGTTTAAACCCCATGGTGTAACACCATCAAACCTTCCGCTGTGATGTTCGTCCGATTCTAGTTTAAGTATAAGCCATGTATTCTGTATAGGTCTCATGATCCCTGCAAGGGAGCCCAACTATTCAAAAATCCAATAAAATCCTTAGCCATGGGAAGAATTATATAATCTTCCTAGTTGTGGCCTCAACAACTCGATGCATAGGTAGCCACCCTGAGATCACAATCCAGGAGGTCCTACTTTTTAACGTAGCACCTAACTCCCTGAACTCACTTTACAGAACCTCGTCACTCTTCCTACCTATGTCATATAGACCACGACCTTAACTGCTCCCCCCCCCCCAGACTTAAGAATGCTGACGACACGATGCGAGATGTTCTAGTCTCTTGTATGCGAGAGGCAACATAGCATTCGGAAACCTTGTTATCTATCAGAGAACCCCCTTGATGTTCACCTTACCAGCGAATAACTTATAACCACAGCTTGCCTCTTCTCTCCAATCTGTTCTTCAGTCGACGATTCAGACTCTGTGCCAAAGACCTGACCGTTGTGACTTTACTCTGCTTGGTTATTCCATCCCACTCCCCCAAACGATATCCATAGTGATATACCTGTTGTTGTGAGGTATTGACATAGGGGTACACCACTGGCAGTTTAACCACTTTCCCCTTCCTGGTTGTCACCCATTTCCCTGTGGTCTGTACTGAGAGAACACTACGTCTCTATATTTCGTATTTATTGCCCCTGCAGCCCCCGGAATGATCGGGAGTTTATCCAGGTACAGCTGCAATTCCTAAACACAGAATGTTAGAAGCTGCTGCCCCAAATGCAGTTCGCAGTTGCACTCGTCAGGGACATTGGAAGTCACTGTGCTTCCCACATCCCGCAAGAGAAACAGTCCACTATCCTGCCAAGCAACTCTACTGCTCTTAACTGAGCAAATATAAAGAAAGAAGAACAATAAAAAAATAAACTGTGCTGTTGGGAGCTGGGAACTGTACCTACAGCTGGTAATGCTGATGCTGTTAACAATGTTTTAGTACAAATCGTTAATATAAATAACGGAAAAAAAGAACTCAACCCTAAGGCACACGACCACTTCAGTCTGAACAGCAACCTTCTGCTACGATCTTCTGACTTGTTTGTGTTCATTCTTATACAGTTGATTACATCATCTGGGATCCCGTATGATTTGTCCTTTCAATCTTGCAAATCCATGTACAACGCATTCAAGGTATTTGTTTAAATTCATACGGATAATGTCAACTGCTCTACCTTTGCCAGGCTTCCCCCTCTGTTCGAAAAGCCCAGTCCAACTGGCGAGATGCGAATTCCCAGTCACTAAATAATACTAAACAATCCTTTAACTAGTTCCTTTCCTAATGCTGGTAGACCCTATCTCTAAAAAAAAACCTTTGGTAAATTTCTCAACAGAGATGTTCGGCTCACTGGGGTGCTGATCCCCAGTTTGCTCTTGAGACACTTCTTAAATATAAGCGCAACCGTAGCCGCCATCTGGTGCATCACATCTGGCAAAGAATGGTGGAGTATTTTCGCCAGGCTATTACAATTTCTTATCTAACATTCCCTAATAAATAAATGCTGTATCAGGTTACGAAGATTTATCCATCCTAGTATGTTTTCAAAATAGGAATGAAGAGTAGCATGTAAACCAGTGCTTTCTGGAATAAAAAAGATCGTTGGACGGTAGCAAGGGCCATGTCTGCACCTGCTGCCGGTCATTAGACCGCCTTGAAGGTGGGGAAGGGATTGCTGGAGTCAGAATGACAAAGTAGAAGTCGTAAACTGGTCATAATTTGAAAGGCCAAAAAAAAAAGCTCGGGGAAACGAATCTTTCTGCTACTTGTAAATTGCATTCACTTTGAAACTTGGTGGTGTGGGAAGTAATAAGCAGCGGTACTGTTTTTGTGTTTTCCTTTAGAGGAGAGGAGGTGAGAGCAGATTGAGAACAGATCCCCTCTCGAATACCAAGATATCCCAAATACTTGTGGTTAAAAGTACGTTAAAAAGAGCAAACGGAAACGTTATATTTAACCCTCAATACTGCGATTCATTCCTCCCATGTTCCATCAATTGGACTAACCATATCAAGCATTCCACTTTGTTCTATCCATTACGCTCTCGCCTGCTCTCGTACTTTAACAGCAAGCTGTTTGTTCTTATTAACCAACTCCGACAACGTTTTTACTCCCAAATCTGAAACAAAGAAAACCGTTGCTTTTCCCCACAAATGTAGCCTGATATATTGAGTGCCTGCCGTATATAGTTTACGTTTCTGTTCACCTGTGTGCATTTTTGGTTCTGTTTTTAGACTACGGAATTATATAACAATCAATAATGTATTTCCAAGCGTGTACATGCCTATATATCTCAATTTTCTAGTAATACTACTTAACATTTAAATCCCCGCGCCACGTTCCTTATACATAATTCACCTAATCGAACCAAATACGTACGTCATTCAGTGAGCAGATGTCAATCTCTGACCTTAGATTCCAGTTGTTGGTAACTTTACTTTTGATCATAATAGCAATTATACTCCTCTTCAACAGAAAATGAAAGAGAAAAGTGCAAAAAAGGAATATTTTCTGAAACGGTTTACTCCACCAAACCACACGATAGAATATAAACAACATTAAGCACACGTAAGCTGAGCATGCGTTGATGTTACTCATCTCTGTTATTTAACATTGAGCCTGAGAGGTGGGAGGTACACATGGCTTCAAAAAAAGGAAATCACTCTTTGCTGATTCAGGAGACAGACAGACCGAATACTGCGGCAGAACTGGCATGCGAACTAGCTGGTCAGTACCAGGATATTGTAAAGTGTTCTCCATCGTTGTTCTTCGATTAATCATGCCGTGCATATCTCCACGTTTATAACTATAACTGCAAGAGGTATACTCCTGGCTGATATTTCTTTCCTGTTTACATTTGACGCCAATCAACAGTATGATAATCAGAAGAAAGACTATGGAAGTGCAACTGAAAATAACCAACAAATAAAGGTTTAAATCAGAGGAATATTCAGGACTCCCTACTAAATTACCACGTTCGGTGACAGTATCAGTGTTATTCTGCAAAATTGTTACATGAATCGCTAACGTGCTGGATAGGTTTGGCTGCCCGGTGTCTTTTACCAGGATAACCAAGCTTTGTGTTGTGGAATCCGACTCCAAGATATTCCGCGCGGTTCTGATTTCTCCAGAGGTTTGACCAATGGTAAACAAATTTTGATCGGTAGCTTTCATTATTTGGTAAACGAGACGAGCGTTCTGACCCGAATCAGCATCAGTGGCCAATATCTTAGTCACCAGGTATCCCTGGCTCACTGACTGGGGCATGGTCACTACGGCTGATGACCCACTGTGTCCAGAAGGTGTAACAATTACTGGAGCATTGTCATTTTGATCCAGGATGATTATATTCACGGTAGTGGTGCTGCTCCGTGGGGGCACCCCAGCATCCCGGGCTTGAACATGGATCTGAAAGCTTTTTAGCTCCTCATAGTCAAAAGAGCGCAGGGCGTAAATTGTGCCGTTCATAGAGTTAATGCTGAGGTATGCAGACATTGGCAGATTTTGGATATGATTGTCCAGAATGGAGTAGGAAGCATATGAATTCTGCTCGAGATCAGGATCAGACGCAGTTACTGTGAAGATAGACGTGCCAAGGGCATTATTTTCAAGCAGATATACATTGTAAGTTAGTTCCGCGAAGCTTGGGGCGTTATCGTTTACATCAGTAACTGCAATATGGATGGTTTTATTTGTTGACAGTGAAGGTGACCCCAAATCCCAGGATGAAATAAGTATTTTATACTCAGACATCGTTTCACGGTCCAACTTTTCACTTGTAATTAATTTATAATGATTGGATGATGTTTGCAGCATAAAGGGGACGTTCTGTTGTATTTCGCAGCGCACTTGACCGTTCTCGTCAGAGTCACGGTCGGTAACATCAATCAAGGCGATTAAAGTTCCTGGTGGAGCATTTTCTGGAACATGATTTGTGGATGACTTCACTTTTATCTCGGGCGCGTTGTCGTTCACGTCAATAATTTTTATCAGCACTTTGGAGTGTCCTGTTATCGCAGGAGACCCGTGATCAACAGCTTTGATGTCCAGTGAATATCCTTTTGTTTCTTCAAAATCTAGCAGCCCTTCAACGAGAATCTCCCCAGTTTCTGGGACCAAACTGAACACACCATGCACTCTTTGTGAAGTTAGCTCACTAAATGAGTATGTCAGCTTAGCATTTAGCCCGTCATCCAAATCATTTGCGATAACTTTCATTACTAATGTACCTTGTGGTGTGTTTTCCTTTATGTTGCTCCTGTAAACATCATGTTCGAATACCGGCGGATTATCATTGTTGTCCAGTACAGTAATGAGAATCTGAGCTGTTCCGGTTCTCTGAGGATTCCCACCGTCCGTCGCGGTAAGCTCCAGCTGAAAGAATGTCTGCAGCTCTCGGTCCAAAGATTTTTCTAACACCAGCTCGGCAATTATTATTCCCTCCTCGGTTCTCCGTGTCTCAAGATTAAAGTACTCACTCAAACTGATTGCGTAGTCGGCCACTGTATTTATTCCAATGTCGGGGTCTTCAGCGCTCTCGAGACGGAAGTGCACCCCAGGTGAAACAGCTTCGGATATCTGCAAGGGAATACTGCTCTCCCGGAAAGCGGGCGAGTTGTCATTCACATCAAAAATCACTAATTCTCCGCGATGCACCTCCAACGGATCTTCCAGTATTATTTCAAAGGGTATAGTACACATCTCTGCTTCTCCACAAATATGTTCCCGATCGATTCTTTCACGAATAGACAAAACCCCATTATCTAAACCAACCGTCATGTACCGTCCTCCGTCATCAGAACTGAGATGAAATTTGCGAGCAGCTAGCTGCCGTACATTCAGTCCCAAATCTTGAGCGATATTCCCAACAAGTGACCCTTCTTCCACTTCCTCGGCAATAGAATAGCTAATATGCCCGGAACTTCGATCATGGGCACACACGATAAAAATGGAAGCAATTACAGTGAGGCTTAAACTGGATACGTACGCCATTGTTCCGCAGTCAATTAATTTTGAAAATCGGCCGTCTGCTTGGTTAATCCGTTCACCTTCCTTCCTACAAAACAAAACACCAACGGATAAATTCTGAATCTAGACAGACAGGACGTTTCAGTCTCAGCATGAATCAGTAATGGAAGCGCACGTAGTGATCTTCCCTTCTCGTCGACACTTGTCCTTTGATTTTGTGTATGTGGGAGGGGCAATGGATCCATCTGTGGAATTCAGCTTCTCATTGGTAGACAGCGACACGACCAGTTCTTTTCGACAATTACAACTGCAGTTCTTAAAGCTGTACTGCTCTCCGAATTATATTTAATGTTGTACAACCATAAAAAATATAGAGTAGGTGTTCATAAAATGATCCATTCAATGTTTTTCAGCATTTATCTTCTTAAGTCGTAACACCAGCATTTGGGTGGCTTTTTGGTCTTAAATTTGGTACAACGTATACATTAATTCAGAACGCAAAAGGGAATATTCCATAGATGCTGCATTGACATATCTATAATCCAATATATTACACTGGAAAAGTTACTTGCTTACATTCTTATTTATTTTAGAGTCTGATGAATGCAGTTAAGAGCAGCAATAAAATAAGCTGTATATAAATGCCTTTTCCTTTGCACCTGGAGTTTATTTTAGTAGTATTATTATTTCCTCAGATCAAGTTAGTAAAACCTGAGATACGATCATAGTCAAGCAGTCATCTCCTGAATCACAAAGAACGTTCCGACTACTCAATTGGTGTTTACTATTCTGCTTTCTGAAAAGTTGCATACATATTGCTGTGCAGGTTTGATAGTTGATTACAGTTGTGCAGTAACTTTGGGAGGATACCAGTTATATATATATATATATTACTATTGGACAATGTATGCCATGTTAATGCTCCGTGGTATTTCAATTCCCTCTATGAATTCAGCATATTGCTAGTGTTTTGCTCTTCATGATTTCTGTATGTTATAAGATCATAAGAACATAAGCTATAGGAACAGAATTAGGCCATTTGGCTATCCATTTCATTGTGTTTTTTTTCTCTCAGCACCAATGTCCCACCTTCTCCACATATCCCTTCATGCCCTGAGTAATCAAGTATCTATTAACTTCTACCTTAAATACATCCAGGACGTGTCCTCCACAGCTGCTTATGGCAACGAAGTCCACAGATTCGCCACTCACTTGCTTCTCCACCATCCACTCCACATCCACTCTACCGAGGTATTTCAATAGTTGGAATGTTTGAATGCGAACACCCCTCGGTCTTTTGAATCACAGTGAGTATAGGCCGAGAGCCAACAAACGCTGCTCATATGATATGTCTTTCAATCCCGGATAAGTTCTAGTGATGTTTAGTATTGCAGGATTCTCAAGATTTAGACAGATATTACTCTGTTACCCTAATGTTTAATGCTATTCTGAAGTGGGACTTCAGTGAGAGTAAGCGTTCAGCACGGACTAGAAGGGCGGAGATGGCCTGTTTCCGTGCTATAATTGTTATATGCTAATATGAGGTGCCTTTAGGATGTCACCATCTGTAAGTATTACTATCTGTAAATGAATACCTTGTTCATGTTCCAAAGTCTTTCAATTCAATATATTTCTGGTGCTTTTCACCTATTGATTTCTCTAGGTCATGTGTGTTTGGAATGGCTGTATCTATTAAATACATTGTTCTTGCTTGTTTATCCGGTATTATTACATGCAGACGGTTGTTATGGATTATCCATTCTGTTATCACGAATTGGTCATAACATTATTTATTATTATTTTAGTGATATAACTTTAATTAATAATATCCTCATTAACGTTCAACGGAGCTATCCTTGAAATTTTCAGTGTAGTTTTTTAAGATATTCAAGTTGGGAATTAGCCAACATAATCATTTTGATGTCAACAACTGTTCTATATTCCGAAGGTATTCACGTATTAGAAAAGTAAAATCAAGGCTGAAAAGTTTTAATTAAAACTGAGCCGAATACATTGCCTGCCCTTTCATCACGTCATTTTTAGTCTTCAGGATCCTAAACATTTTTAGGCGAAGTTGCGATTCACTGGTATTTTTTTAATCAATGAGACTCATGATATTCAATGTTCATGTAACCCCCTGGGTCGCCTCAGGCTCGCTCAGCTTGTTCTCGTCTAGGGGGAGCAGCCTTCGGCCCCGCCAAACTGGGTAATCAGCTGGTGTGGATGCTGTGTGATGTCCCCGCCTCGCCCAAAAACAGACAGTACACCATATGCGATTAAATGAGTACAATTTATAAAGGTTACTATAACTAAGTGATTAATAACGATACAGTATATATGAAGGAAACACAATAAAGAAAAGGCGCCAAACTTATCAAAGTCCAAACCACTTCATGCACAACCATTGGAGCTCAATTACTGAAGTCTTCTGGCCACCATTCGATCCCCTCCGAATTCCTCGACTCGCAGCTTAGGACCACCCGAAGTGGTCAACCAAGCACATCTAGCTTTATCTCCTCTCCTCGGAGTACCTCCTGGCCTTGGACCCCCGCTTGGGGTCCGTTCCTCGCCCAGCTTACAGCATCGCATCCTCACTCTCTCGACCCCTCGGGCCGATCTCCTCAAAAGCCAGCCAACAATAGCTTGCAGACTCAGAAGAAAGAACAACATTAATCCCAATTGGTTTACAAAGGAATACAATTCTCGTTATCAGTAAATTTTAACCCAAACAAGCTTCCAGCACTCTCTCGCAACAAAGAAGCATTCCTGCTTTTAACAAAACAAAGAAGCCATTTTGATTACATACACAGTAACAAAGAAAAAAGAAGAAACCCCCTTTACATTCAGAATAAAATCCTTTCTACACTGAATCCACTAAATACAGATTGGATTACTTATTTTCAAAAAATGCACCCATGCTTCCAGCTATGCGTCACGTTAGTTGTCCATCTCCCATCTGCTCAATGACTGGCTTCTGTGTCGTCTCAAAGGCGATGACGGGATTACGCCCTCTGTTCGCTTCTTTGGGTATTCTACAACAGACCGAACATAATATAATTCAATGAGTTAACCATTTTTTCCCTGTTTGTAACAAAAGTGGCAACATTTTATGAAACTTTAACAGCCTGATACATTACATATACATCGATTACCATCCAAAGAAATTTCAATATTCTCTTTCATTTCATCTGTTTAATAACTTAATCATTCCGTAATTCACTGTGTTAGCTTCCAATATTTCGCTGCATTCTGACCTTACTCTTGTCGTTACCACTGATATGTTGTTTGTAAAATTTTTCCCACATGCGAAATGAAATTTCGTTGGTATCGCTCATCTCTACGGTGACCGGGGAAATTAATTATCACATCCATTCAAATGTCCTCAGACACGGTTCTCACCCGGAAGGACTACGCAGCTTTCTTCACTTCTGTTGCTTGCAATTCCACTGACATTTGAATCCTGTTGATTGCTGTCTCTCCTAAAACCAAATCTGAATACTTAAAAGAGAGCTCATTCTTTCAGAATTCACGTGGACAAGAACGCAAAATTACTATCCCTTATTTTCCGAAAGTGTAGTAATTTTAAAATGTATATCTTGCTTACAAATAGACTAATTTCGCGAATTCCTGTTGGCATACGGTGTGTAATGCTGTACAAGATTCTTAAATATTTAGTGTTGTAAAACCATGAAATGTATTTGTTTATAAAATGACCCTGCAATTTCCCTTTAAGCGATGCACTTTTAAATCTACTTAATAAACTACAGATATTGCGATCCTTTGATGGGCCCGGTGGACCTAACTCTCCAACAGGTCGGTACGAAGAGGAAGAAGGCGAAGGGTGGGGGTGACTCCAACCCAGGCGGAAACACAGAGGAATGACACCCCCTATATTCAGCATCTTGTTAGCAAATGCGCAGTCGCTGGTGAACACATCTGAAGACCATAGGGCAAGATTGCAGTATCGAAGGGATATGAGAGATTGTTGTGCTTTATGTTTAACCGAAAAACGTCTTACACTCAGCGTGGCGGTCAGACCCACAGGACGGACTAAACTGCTGATTCGTAAATGGCAAAAAATGGAGATGTGTCTCATGTTAAACTCTCAGCGGTTTTATCGACCTCATGTACCCCCGACCTCGGACCTAACAATCAAATGCTGTCCGTGCTATTTACCTAAGGAGTTTTCATTCGTGATCGTCAGCTGGCGTTATATATCACCAGTGGTGAACTTTAATCAAGCGCTTGATATGCAGAATGATGCCGTCACCAGAAAAGAAACAGACCATCCCGACGTATTTAAAATTATAGTCAGGAACTTCAACCAGGCTTGTTTGAAGAAATCTCTGCCTAATTACCATCACCATTTATCCTGTCGCGACAAAAGCCACAATACACGGTGACACTAAGATAAGGAATGCTTACCGTACGATGCTCAGATCCAATTTCAGAAAATGTAATCACAGCCATCGTCCTCCAACTTGCATAGAAATACTGGCTAAAGACCTAGGCTGCAGAGATTAGGAAAACAAAAAAGTGGTCGCCGGAAACCAGGGAACGGCTACGAGATTACTTTCAGTCGATAGACTGAGCTCATCTGTGAATATAAAGTCCTGTGAGTATAATAAACCTTTGCAGTCTGTTTCTGTGGCTGAAGTGCGAGCATCCTTCAGTAGTATTAACGACGAAAGGCATCCGGTCCAGACTGAGTACCTAGTCAAATACTAAATACCTGTACCGATCAGCTAACTGGTGTGATCACTGAGACATTTAAACTGCGCTTCGGTAGTCCAATGTACCCACCTGTAAGGCCAGTGATGTTGTGGGGGTGGAACTGGACTCTTTGACAGTGGTGTCTGAAAAGAGGATGCTGTCCAAGTTGCATGCCATCTTGGACAATGCCTCCCATCCACTCAATAGTGTACTGGTTAGGCACAGGAGTACATTCAGCCAGAGGTTCATTCCACCGAGATGCAACACTGAGCGTTATAGGAAGCCATTTCTGCCTGTGGCCATCAAAATTTTCAACTCCTCCCTCGGAGGGTCAGACACCCTGAACTAATAGGCTGGTCCTGGACTTATTTCCACTTGGCATAACTTATTATTATTTAATTATTTATGGTTTTATATTGCTATATTTCTACACCATTCTTGGTTGGTGCGACTGCAACGAAACCCAATTTCCCTCGGGATCAATAAAGTATGTCTGTCTGTTTGTCTCTCTGTCTGTCTGTCTGTCTCAGACAGGCTGGTCTTACACTAGTGCGTAAGAAGAGCGTGGTAACCTCTCTCAACGACTATCGTCTAGTCACACTTACATCCGCAGTGATGAAATGTTTTCACAGGGTGATGACAAAACATATCAACTCCTGTCAGAGAAGTTACTTGAATGCGCTCCAATTTACCTAACAGCGCAAAAGGTGCATAGCAGATGCCACTTCATTCGCTCTTCACTCATCTTGGAATATCCGGACAGCAAAGACCCATACAATAGGAGGTTCTTTATCAACTACAGCTCGGCATTCAATGCTATCATCCCCTCACAACGAATCAGCAGCTTCAGGAACTTGGCCTTAATGTCTACTTCGAACCCTGGTTTACTGACGTGGAAACTTCAGGAAGTTTTGATTAGCAATAATATCTACTCGGCAATCTCCGTCCGCACAGGAGCACAACTAGACTGTACTGATCGCTTGCACTAATCGCTTTACACTTACGACAGTGTGGCTAAGCACAACTCTGTTGTCATTCTCAAGTTGCTGACATCACCACCCCGGTAGGATGAATCAAAAGTGGTGATGAATCACCATATAGAAGAGAGATTGAAGATCTGGCTGACTGGTGCCACAACAACAAACCTGTTCCTCAATGCCAGCAAGACCAAGGAACTGATTATTGACTTCAGGAGCAGGAAACCAGAAGTCTAAGAGCCCGTCCTCATCGCAGTATCAGAGGTAGTGAGTATCAGCAACTTTAAATTCAACGAGTTATCATTTCAGAGGACCTGCCCTAGGCCCAGCACGTACCCGCAGTTATGAAGAAAGCACGACACGTTTCTATTAATTAGGCGTTTGCAAAGATTCGGCATGACATGTAATTTTCTAACGAACTTAATAAATCTATGGTGGAGAGTATCTTCACTAACCGCGGCTTACACCAGTATGGAAACACCAATGCCGTTGAACGGAAAATACTCAAAAAGTAATGGATATGGCCTAGTCCATCACGGCTAAAATTTTCTCCACCATTGAGCATATTACACTCTGTTTTTTCGCGGAAAGCTGCATCCATCAACATGGTCACCCACCAGCAAGGCCATGCAGTTTTATCGCCGTTGGCATCTGAAAGAAGGTACCGGAGTGTGACAACCCATATTTCCATATTACGCCTAACACATCAGGCTCTTGAACCAAAGGGGATAACATTGTTCAACCGCACATGCCCCATCACGGAAATGTTCCCATAATCTAGGGACTCACTGTCAATGACTCTTCATCTCATGTTCCTGATATTATTACTTTAGTTTTGTATTTGCACAGTTCGCTTAATTGTGTCCCCATACCAGGGCGCAAGCCGGTCAAAACACTTTCAACCACACAACTATAGAAGAATGTTATAGATTTTTGATGATACGCTGAATGTTCCCATACTTGTGCTTTCTTTGCAATTACATTTATATGGTAGGTCCAAGTCAGGTACTCTGAGATAAGGGCACCCAGGAATTAAGGTTATTGATCAATTTCAAATATTCTCTATGATTTGGCTTTGCAAGCGATCATGGCAACAACATCCGGCTTAAGAAAATCTTCCTCGACTCTGCCCTAAATTGATGTGCCACTATTCTAAGTCAGGTCCATCTTGTCGAAAACAGGCACGTTGCAGGAACCATCTTCTTCACATCCAGTCCCGCTAGGCATTTCAATATATGATGGACTTCAATGAGACCACCTCATCCTTCTAAACGCTAGGGAGTAGGAGCCACCAAACCTTCCTCATATGTAAATCCTTTTAGTCCTGGAATAATATTCGTTAACCTCCTATGGACACTCTCCAATGCTAGCACATCTGTTCTTAGATCAGGGGCCCAAAACTGAACACAGTATTCAAGTACGGCCTGACCAATTCCTTATCAATTTACAACATTACATCCTTGTTCTTATATTCAAAATGAAGGAGAACATTGTATTCAATTGCACTATCCTTCCTTACCATTGACTACACCTGTGTTAACCTTTAGTGACTCCTGCACCAGGACATCTCAAGGCTTTCACATCTCTGAATTTTGAAATTTCTCCACGTTTAGAAAAATAGTCTATGCCTATATTCCTCCTATCAAACTGCACTTCCGTCAACTATACCCCATTTATCAATCTGTCCAAATCCTTTTGCAAATCTCCTGCTTCCTCAACACTTCATGTCCATTCAAATATTTTGGAATTATCCGCACACGTGGCCACATAGCCATCAATTCCGGCATTCAGACATGGCGTGAAAAGAAGAGGCCCTTGTACAAACCCTAGCGAAGCACCACTAGTCACCACCAGCTGACAAGGGAAAGGCCCCTTTTATTGCCTCTCTTTGTCTCCTACCAGTGAGGCAATCTTCTATCTATGCTAATAGCTTCCCTGTAATACAATTGACTCTTATTCAGCAGCCTCATGTGTGGCATCATGATCACTGTCTTTTAAGGATTCCTTTAATTTGAGCTCCCTGATGAAATTTGGTTCATTACACAATACCCAATCCAGAATTGTCAAACACTTTCTGAACATACAAGTGAAGCATATTCATCAACTCTCCTTTGCCCACCCTACCTATTACTTCCTCACAAAATTCCAAAAACATGCTGACTCATGTACCTCCATGTACCCCGAATCGTTATCCTTATCTTACAAAGCACTGAATTCCATTTAAATTGCTTACAATTCCAATTTTTATGCTTCCCTTGTATGTTAAAGAGTGGACTGACGTTTTTAGCTTTCCAGTCCTCCAGACATTCCAACAACCAGCGGTTCTTGAAAGATCATTACGAATGACGTCCACTGTCTTTTCCGGTAACTCTTTAAGAACAGCGGCATATAGTCCACCTGATCCAGATGACATCTAACCTCAGAATTTTCAGCTTTCCGAGCACATTGTCCCTACCAATGGTAACTACACTACCTCTTCCCCTGACACTCTCGAATTTCTGGCATTCTGCTAGTGTCCATCACTGTGAAGACTGGCGTAAAATACTTATTGGGTTCGTCTGTCATGTCTTTGCGTCCAGTACAACTCTTCAACCTAGTTTTTCAGCGGTCTAATGGTCACTCTTGTCTCCCTTTAACTTTTACTATATATAAACAATTATTTTGGCATTCTCTTTTATATTATTGGCTAGATTGCCTTTACATTTAATCTTGTATTTTCTTATGACTTCTTAGTTGCCGTCGTCGTTGAAAGCTTGCAAATCCTCTAAATTCCGACTGCTTTTTTTCTATATTACAGTATATGCCTCTTTTTTTTATCTTTTGTGCTGTCTTTGCCTTCCATTGTTAATCACGGTTGCTCCGTTTGACCTTTAGAATACTTCATTATCGTTGGGACGTATCTATACTACTCCTTCCGAATTGACCCCGAAATACTGCAGCTATTGCAGCTCTGCCGTCATCCTTGTTAGTGCCCCTTCCTGTCAGCTTTTACCAAATCCTCTCTGGACTCCGACATTTCTTTTACTCCACTGTCATACCGATACATCTGTATTTATGATCTCCCTCTCAATCTGTAGGGTGAGTAAAAACATATCATGATCACAGTCTTCTAAGGATTCCTTTAACTTGAGCTCCCTGATGAAATTTGGTTAATTACACAATACCCAATCCAGAATTGTTTTCCCCTCCTAGGCTCAACCACAGCTGCTACCAGTCTCCACTTCGAAGATATTCTACAGATCCACTCTCTGGTGATGCAGCATCAAACTGACTATTCCAAAAAACTCACTACCAAGCACATCTTCCCCCCCCCCTTCTGCTTTCCGCAGGGATCGCTCCCTACGCGACTCCCTTGTCCACTCGCCCCCCCCCCCATCCCTTCCCACCGATCTCCCTCCTGGCACTTACACTTGTAAACGGAACAAGTGTTACACCTGCCCTTACACTTCCTCCCTCAGTACCATTCAGGGCCCCAGACAGACCTTTCAGGTGAGGCGACACTTCACCTGTGAGTTGGCTGGTGTGGTACACTGCTTCCGGTGCTCCCGGTGTGGCCTTTTATATATTGGTGAGACCCGAGGCAGACTGGGAAACCATTTCGCTGAACAGGTACGCTCGGTCCGCCAGAGAAAGCAGGATCTCCCAATGGCCACGCATTTTAACTCCACGTCGCATTCCCATTCTGATATGTCTATCCATGGCCTCCTCTACTGTCAAAATGAATCCAAACTCAGGTTGGAGGAACAACACCTTATATACCGGCTGGGTAGCCTCCAACCTGATGGCGTGAACATTGACTTCTCTAACTTCCTTTAATACCCCTCCTCCCCTTCTTACCCCATCCCTGACATATTTAGTTGCTTGCCTGTTCTCCATCGCCCTCTGATGCTTCACTCCTCCCCCTTTCTTTCTCCCGAGGCCTCCCGCCCCATGATCCTTTTCCTTCTCCAGCTCTGTATCACTTTCGCCAATCACCTTTCCAGCTCGTAGATTCATCCCACCCCCACTGGTCTTCTCCTATCATTTAGCATTTCCTCCTCCGCCCAATACTTTCAAATCTATTACTATCTATCCTTTCAGTTAGTCCTGACGAAGGGTCTGGGCCCGAAACGTCGACAGTGCTTCTCCTTATAGATGCTGCCTGGCCTGCTGTGTTTCACCAGCATTTTGTGTGTGTTGTTTGAATTTCCAGCATCTGCAGATTTCCTCGTGTTGACTATTCCAACCTACCTGCATACTGAAATCCCCATGTCTGGAGAATCAGTCCCTTTTTTACATACCTATCCTATATAATTCCCTTCAGCGTTTTCTTTAATTTGCAGTGTCTTAACTCTACACACGAGTATTATATATCTTCCAATCCTATTTCAATTCCTTCTAAGGATTTGAGCTTATTCTACGTCACCAAAGCCAATCCCATCCCCCTCTTTGGATGTCAAGCACCCAACTATGATCTTACTTTGGCCACGACTGACTGATGCCCACAGCGTCATACCCACCGAACTCCAAATGCGGTTTAAGATCATCTACCTTCTCTGCATATTGCCTTCATTCATATGTAACACATTCTGGCCTGCATTCATCACTCTTTCCGATTCTGCCCCAATGTTACACTTCAACAGATCCTACAGAAACAATACACACTGCATTTATGTATAAACGAAATAGCCTATCTTCAACTGTAACACTGCCGTAACATTCCTACTGCCTGCCAAATTGGTATAAACCCCACCTACAGCTCTTGCAAACCTATCGGAAGGATCGGGGTCCCCCTCAGTTTCAGTTGTAACCGGTCATTTTTGTATGTGTTATACCTTCTCCAGATGTGCCGCCCTATCTCTATTTCCCTCTCCTCTCAACGCACAACTGCAGTCTGGACCGGCGTGGATGACTTCGGTCATTTCAACTCCGAACGCACTTTTCAACATGTAGACCCACTTTCAGGGTCACTGTAGCTAATTTTCTCGGAAATCTCTACTTACCTTTTTTTATTATTTGAACAGCATTTTTTTCTTTTGCTCATCGCTAATCTGCTGGTCACGGATATGTGTGTCACTTTGAAGGATTATATAGGTTGCCTTCAAATACATGAATCACATGGTTGATATGGTATACATAATTCGGTAATATAATTCATTTGAACTTTGACATTTGAACGCTCTCCCCCTTCAACAAACCTTTGTTAAATGATGTGTCTTTCAAATCCCGATCTGAACACCTAAAAGATAGCTAATAAATTCCAAAATCACTGAGACTGAAAGCGAGTTTCTTCCGCATAAGGTGATTTCTCTTCTGGGACACGATCTGCGATGAGATTACCCCACCCCCACCGTAAAAAAACAACATATATTAAAGTTTAAATACCTTGCTTAGATAACCAAAGAATTCCATGCATTTATTTCCTGCATATCGAGTGTTCTGCGTTGACCATTCCGGGAAGTTCATCCAGAATTATTCATTCAAGCATTGCTGTAAGGCAATTTGGATACTGGATTTTCTGGCTTTGTTGCAAAGTTTGCAAACGATATGAAGATAGGTGAAGGGGCAAGTACTTTTCAAGACAGAGAGAGGCTACTACAGCAGGACTGAGACAGACGAGGAGAATGCGCAAAGAAATGGTAGATGGAGTACAGTATTAGGAAATGTATGGTGATGTGCCCTGGTAGAATAAACTTAAAGGGTTGACTATTTTCAAAATTGAAAAAAATGCAAAAATACTAAGGCGCTGAGGGTCTTGGGAGACCTTGTGCAAGATCCCCAAAAGGTTAATTTGCAGGCTGAGTCTCTGGTGAGGAAGGCAAATGCAGTATTAGTATTCATTTCAAAAGGAATTGAGTATAAAGACAAGGATGTAATGTTGTGACGTTAAAAATCACTGGGCGAGCCCTCGCTTGGTGCATTGTGAGCAGCTCTGTGCTCCTTATCGGTCACCCGTTGCGGATATAGCCCAATTGCGGAGTGAGAGACACTGAAGTAGGTCGATTGTTCACAGACTTCAATGCGAACAGTTTGAAAGGGAAAAGAAAACAACAAACGCTAGGCCGAACAAGGCCGCTAGCTAAAACTCTCAAATGGAAGCTGAAGCCTACACTGCGGCTGAACAACTAAGAATAAAACGAATACCATTGGTCTTCAGAGTTGGTTGACTCGACAGTTCAGTTCCTCAGGCAAGGCGGAATGCTGGCAGCAAAGCGTTGCTGGGTCCAAGTCTCTACAAATACTACGACAGAATGAATAGAGTTAAATATTATCACAATGAAATAATAATTACTTAACACGTGCATATTCACGTGCGCAATTGCGGTATCTACTCCGCTGCTGAATCCGTAGTTGTGAGAGGGCCCCCCTCTCTCGGCGCATCCCGGAAGTTCCGAGTGAGGTACTTGTCCAACATCTCCTTCAGCGATGCTGGTAGATAAGTGCCATGGTGTATACTGCCAATACCGGAGCCAAAGACTTCCATGTAGAGACAGAATCAACAGCTTATACAAAGGTAGCTTGAACAAGTGACACGCTGAGGCAAATCATTCTCATAATGAGGACCCTCCGATTGGAGCTAATCGGGCATCTGCTTCAACAGCACAGAATCCCTGAGCTTATCAAAACAAGCCTAAACTTGAACAGCAAACACCACGAGACCTCATTACAAAACCAGCCGCTCAGAAAAAAAAATCCCAAAAAGAATTCTTAAACCATTAATAACAGTTGTTAAGCAACAACTAACCAATTCAGGTGCTCTAAAAACCTCAGAATCCAATGTTCCGATGCCCCTCATAGGCATGAAGTCACTACAGGACCCCCTTCCCTGTAGCTGGAACATGATGAACCAGGAAAATCTGAAAACTCTAGATGCATTTGCCTTCCGCACCAGAGACTCTAGAGACCTGCAGAACTTGAGAAGGAGGCACGGGGATATCGAGAGGCAGGGAGACTTGGAGTTTCTAGAGACTGAAAACTGGGAGCCCCAACAGACTGAGCGACAGGGGAATCCTGAGAGACCTGGGTACCCTAACAGACTGAGACCAGGGAACATCGTGTGCGGCCGAGAGGGAGGATTTGGAGTCCCCGTGATGGGGAGGACATTGAAAAACCATAAATACCTTGAATAAGTCTTGAAAATGATCGGAAAAAGAAAACCCTGGGAACATAAAAAAATTCCCTGGAAAACGTTGAAAGGAACATTTCAAATTTTGCTCAGTGTTTTATCTTTCAAGTTATTTTTTTGCAGAGGCAATTAGGATATACTCTCAATTTTACAGATCTATACAACATAGACAGGTTTCTTTCATCACTTAAGCTAGCTGGTTCTCTGTAGATCTGATCAATACAAAAATGTTTAGTTTTCCCTCTCTGTGCAGTGACTTTCATCAAGAGGTTAGAAATTACTCCAGATACGGTGACATTACTTGTGTATTTGCACACTCCAGCTAGTCATCAGCTTTTGGATTATGGCTCTTCCAGAATTTACACTATTGACTTGAATGATGATATGCTGAATCAATTAAAAAGCGTGCTTGATGTTTGCATTTGTTATACACATCCAAGTCAAGGAACCACAAAGCTGAAAACCTGGGTACTTGTGACATGGAAAGCTTGGAATAAATACCGAAGTAACTCAGTGTAAACTAGAGAAGCTCGAGTATGTAGACTTGGGACTCTCGGAATGTGGAGTCGTGACATGCACTGTGAACAGAAGGCACTCTCTCCCCAAGCCACCAATGTCAAAACGTTTCTGTTCAAACTTTGCTGAGTCTGTTACTTGGTAAGATCCTTCTGCCATGCTGGAGACAAACAAGAGTTCGTACATACGAATTCCAACGGAACAATGTTGCCTCGACGAATCTCTCTGACCAATGAATCTGAAGGCCAAGGCCAGCTGTTCACTCTCTGCTGGGTCCGTCTTTGCGTGTCGAGACTTGCTTTCACCTGGTGCTGAAATGGCCCAACTGCGGAGTTTAATGTGAACAGTGTTAAAGGGAAAAGAAAACAACAAATGCTGGACCAAATAGGGCCGTTAACTAAAACTCTCAATTGGAAAAGAAAGTCTACACTGCGGCTGAACAACTAAGAATAAAATGAATACCGCTAGTCTTCAGAGTCGGTTAACTCGACAGTCTAATTTCTCAGGTAAGGTGGAAAGCAGGCAGCAAAGTGTTGCTGGCTCCAAGTCTCGACAAATACTACGACGGAACGAATGGAGTTAAATACTCTGACAATTAAATAATAATTAGCGGGCACGTGCATATTCATGAGCACTGTTGTCGTATCTGCTGCGCTGCTGAATCCGTCACTGTGACATTATCATAGAAAAGATGTGCTGAAAATGGAGAGGATTTAAAGGAGCAACACAAACAGAATGCAATGAAATGAAATATCTTTATTGTCATTGCATAGTACAATTTGTCATGCACCAACACAGCGAAAATGAGTTTGCAACTTTCGTACTCAATGCTATAAAACAACAAATAAAATAAATAAACAATAAATAAAATCAAGTAACCAGCCAGTACAAGCAATGTTCAGCAGTACAAAAGCGCAACTCAGATGCAAGACAGTCATAAAACCAGTATTAAAAGTAGCAATATAACACATTTATGGTTGATGCTTGATCGATTGGTTCAGAGCAATTATAGCTCTGGGGAAAAAGCTATTTTTCAGTCTGGACGTGGGGGCAGAGAAAATCTTATAACGTCTGCCAGATAGAAGAAGTACAAACAGATGATTGCATGGGTGTGTATTGTTCTTACAGATGCTTGTAGCTTTTCCTAGGAAGCGTAAGGTGTAGGTGTCCTCCAGGGCTGGGAGCTGTGTCCCAATGATCTTCTGTGCGCTAGAGCTGACCCGCTGAAGTGCTTTCCTATCAGCTCCTGTACAAATGCGATATCACACAGAGATGCAGTATGTTAAGATGCTATGGTGTAGCGCTAAAAGGTCACCAGCTTCCGTTCAGATAGACCAGCTTTCTTCAGCATGGAGCAAATGGCCGCGCATCTACACGCAGTGGCTCTGCATTCCCTAAGTCAAATGCTGGTAGAATGCGGCAGGCCAGCCAACATCTATAGGAAGAAGTACAGTCGGCGTTTCGCGCCGAGACCATTTGTCAAGGACTGATTTAAAGGAGATTGAGGAAAATGATTCCAAGGTTGAATAGCTTGTCATATGAAGAGTGTTTGATAGATCTAGGCCTACATTCACTGGAACTTAAAGAATGTTGTGTGGCCTCTTTGTAATCTACCGAGTGGTGAAAGGCCTTAATAAAATGGACATGGGGAGGACGATGGCTGGAGATTCTAAAGCCCGCGGTAACATCCTCAGAATAGTGGGCATGCTTTTAGAAGGGTGTTCAGGAAATTCTTTACCGAGAGAGAAGTGTTTCTGTGGAATTCTTTGCTACAGGCAGCTGTGGAGGCCCAGTTATGTATAAATAAGGCAGAGGTTGATAGATTCTTGATTGGTCAGGAAATGAAGGGATTTTTCATTTTGCGCCTGTATCGTATGGCCCTATGATAACTGAGCCGAGTTGCATTGACTAAAATCAAATTAATTTGCAAAATCAATAGCACCAACACAAAAGGTTTACACTGAATGAACACATTTAAATAATTAATAGCGAATTATTCAGCTGCATTAAAAAATAAAAACAATTATGTTGCTTTCAAAATGTTGAATGTGATTTACTGGGTTATACACAGCGGTGGACAAATGCTGAAAGCAAACCAAATATAGAATTCAGATTGCAGACACGCACAGAATTAATCCTACTTGGTCCCCATTTCTGCAACAATGTTTACAAATATCCTCTCCAAGAAGAACTACAAGACCGTTGTACACAAAGTCAAACTCCCAGAATAAGAGAGGTGAGGGGCATAGAATTAATATAAACAAATGTGCGGGTGGCCACTTTCAGAGGATCAGAGTGTAAGAAGACAGCAAATACTTGTGATAAGCAACTGGGAGCATATTTCATTCCTGCCGACAAAACGCGTTTCCTCTGCAAACCCATCTACCAATCTCCATTTGATTTTTGTTTTTCAAATTTAGAACTGCCACATTGCACAGGCAAAATTCACTGCATTGGCATTATGAAGAAATAAAGCTGAGAAGAAGTCTTGCACCTGAGCTCTTCTATGCCGTCGAAGATGACTATATGATTTCTGTTTCGTCGATGTACTCGTGCAAGTATCCTAGCAAACTTTGGATTTGTACCACTTCTACAACTTCCACTGATATCGCTTTCCATGCAATCGCCGTGCTTTCTGTGAAAATCTTGCCCACAGAACCTGTTTATGTTTCACCCCTTCCACCTTAAACTTTAGCAGTCCTGTTTACTCTCTCCCGGAAAAAAAATGATTTTTTTTCTGCCACAGTTTAGTTGACGAAAATTGTACACTCGCATATACACACTTTAACTCCAATAGAACCATAGACCCATAGACCATTACGGCACAGAAACAGGCCTTTTGGCCCTTCTTGGCTGTGCCAAACCATTTTTTCTGCCTAGTTCCACTGACCTGCACCTGGGCCATATCCCTCCAAACCCCCTCATCCATATACCTGTCCAAGTTTTTCTTAATTGTCAAAATAGAACCACTTCTTTGGCGCAAACTTTTTAAAGTCCATAATGATTCATCTAGCACCCCGCCATTTCTAATCTTCTCAGCTAATTCAAAGCAAAATTGCCCATACTGAGACACACCAGTTTACTTGCGCACAAAGCCATTCTAATAACCCATTATAAAACCTTCCCTTTCTAAATCCTGGTAGATCCGATCCCTCAGAATCGTGCTTTTAACTGTTGTTAAATTCAGAGGCCTGCTGGACTTTGGCATTCCTCTGCAGCCGTTCCTAATAATGGTACAATATTGGCCATCGGCCGTTCTTCAGATGCCTGAAACATGGGCCCCTATAATTTATTTGCTAACGTCCAACAATATCACAGAAATGCCTGGATCAGATTCCAGGGATTTATGCAACAAACTATCCTATTGGATTTAATTGGAAGAGGTTCAAACAATCACTGTTTCGCCAAAAACTGTAGGTTGCTGACCGATCCAAAGCAAAAGGTATGATACTTTAAGCGTATCACCTGCAATTTTTCTGAAAAATGCAATGCTGGGTCGTAGGTGGTTGGGGCTCCAATAAGGAGCGATAGCTTTGGAGCACTGAAAACGGGGAGAGAAAAAGAAGGTGGTGTATTAATTTTGAAACCGCTATAATTGCTTTGAATCTCAATGTTGGTGGAGTTGAATATCATAAGCATGGATGTTGTTTTTGTTCTGTGCTACAGGAGTGTTTGAATCATTTATATATTAATATACTGTATTATTGTTTATGTATAGTTTTAAATCCGGCATCTCCATCTATCTTTTCACTTTTAATTTTAAGAATACTCAGCACTTCATCTGTTATGCAATTCAATGCGATGACGAATATTTTCAGTTAAATTTTCAAATAAAAGTACCTCAAACACATCACTGGAACCAGGCAGCAAGTCCTTTTGTGGAACTGGTGTCATAGCAACCTATCTGTATACGTCATACTTTCACAAGAGGTGATATTCTCTGATTTCAGAAATGCCACAATCAGATGGTGTGACACCAGTTGACGGGATTTTTATTTTTCAATGTTCGTTATTTCAATAGTTCCATTTAATATGAGAAATAAATACAAAATACATCATGAAACTTATTTTCTTCGCAGATATGCGTGAAAACAGAAGAATGTCCCAAAGAATTTGTGACAGTTTAAACGTTAGAACCCCAAAGCTCCCCTTAGTCCTCCTCTTACGCACGAGCAGCGGCAAAGCAACTAATATCCCCGAACCCCGCCCACTTCCAGAAAAAGGAGAACAGCACCCTGCACCCACCAATCATGGAATATCAAAGCCCCCCAAAAGACCATGATTTGCAGAATAACAAAACTAATCTTTCGCCCAAAAATTCGACACACTAAACGCCCTCGCTCTCTCCCTAACAAAAGGAAAAGAGGCGACTCTTTCAGAACGTTTTGACCGTTATAAGAACTATACTCGTAGCAGAAAACCAATAAATGCACAAATAACCGCTGCAAGTTGCGCAGGTAAACAAAAATTAGCGCTCATTAGCTGGCCATGCCATGATGTTACATATCCCTGAAATTTAGCATTGGGCTGAAATGTGGAAGGCACTACTGCTTCAAGAAAGTGATGCGCTTTTGCTTATTCGGCACACAGATATACCGAGTACTGAGGCAGACCTAGCACGCATATCACTTGGTCATTGAAAGGACAGTGTAAAGTTTCCTCCATTTCAGGCCGTCAATAAAACATTTCAAACCAAGTCATGATGCCATTGCATATGCATCATTATAACAGTGGAGTAAAGTGAATTACACAGCCATGGAAGAGGAGCTGGCCAACACTGATTTGAAAAGAACACTATCAGGAATGACGGCAGTTCAGCGATTGCTGGACTTTCAGGAAGCCATTCGGAAGACAAATGATATATACATCCCATAGAGGAAGAAATTGTCTAAAGGGAAGATGATACACCGTGGATAACAAGAAAAGTCAAAGCCGAATTAAAAGCAAATGAGAGGGCATATAAAAGAGCAAACATGAGCGGGCAGTTAGAAGATTGGGATGATATAAAAAAAAAACAACAGAATAAAACAAAGTAGATGGAATACGGAATTAAACTAGCCCATATTATTAAGGATGATACCAAAGGTCTGCTTAGATGCAGAAAGTGTAAAAGAGAGGTAAGAGTGGATAATAGACCGCTGGAAACGAACCTGGAGAAGTAGCATTAGGGGAGAGCGAAAACGTAGACGAAGTGAATAAGTATTTTGGTTCCGTCTTCTCTGTTGAAGATGCCAGCTGCATGTTGGAAGCTTCTCGTGTCAGGAGGTATGAAGTGTGTGAAGTTACCATAACTAGATATCAGGTTCTTGGGAAACTGTAAGGTCTGTAGGTAACTAAGTAATCTGAACAAAATAGTGTACAAGGCAGGGTTCTGAAAGAAATGTCTGAAGAAATCGTCGAGGAATTAGTAATTATTTTTCAAGAATCACTAGGATCTGGAATAGTTCTGGAAGTCTGTAAATTTTAAATGTCACTCCACTCTTCACGCAGAGTAAGAGGCAGAAGAAAAGAAACTATAGGTCAATTAATCTGACCACAGTAGTCCAGAAGATGTTGGAGCCGATTATTAGGGATGATGTGTCAAGGTAATTGGAAGCACATGTTAAAAAATTCCGTCATCGGCATGGTTTCTTCAGTTGGAATTATTTGAAGTATTGTTTGAAATAACATGGAGGATCGACAAAGGACAAATCGTGTGATGTGTTGGATTTTCATAAGGCCTTTGCCAAGATATCACACATGAGGCTGCTTAACAAGCTACGAACCCATGGTATTACAGGACCGTTTCTAACATGGATAGAACAGTGGTTGATTAGCAGGAGGCAAAGAGAGGGATTAAAGGGAGCCTTTTCTGACTCGCTGCCGGTGACTAATGGTGCACCACAGGGGTCTGTGTTGCGATCGAATCTATGTTTACGTTATATGTCAATGCTTTGCATGATGGAATCGATGGCATTGTTGTCAAGTTTGTTGGGTCAGTTAAATATTTATCGGTATAGAACAATAACGCACTACTCGAGCGTTCAGCCCTTGTATAGAATTGTCTAGAAAAGGCCTACCAATTCACTCAGATGGCAAAGATGAATAAATAAGTGGAGTCAGTAATCCAGTAACCCACCGAGGTTGGTATAGTAAAGAAAAATAATTTTAGTTTATTTTGGAGATATTTTCACTTCTTTGACTGTTATAGTTTATTATCGCGTTTACCAACAAACATGGTTTCCCCAGGCAATATCGAGGGACGACTGCGAAAGCACATGGACGTCAGTGAGTTAGAGCAGCTCAAAGAGTTTAAAAGGAGACAGTGTTTTCTTCAGTGATCTGATCGAGGGACGACTGCGCAAGCGCGTGGACGTCTGCAAGTTAAACCAGCGTGAATAGTTTAAAGGAAACAGCTTCATAGAGCGCGCGGTGGATCGAGGTAGACGGAGCAGGTGGGTATGCCTCAACTGGAGATAACAGGTAGGTTACCTGAGAAGAATAGAAACAGGAAGTATGTCTGTGAGGCTGGTGTTCCGTACTGGGTGTCAGATGAGGGAAGTCTGGGTGACAGTCAGCCTCCCGGAAGGCCACATCAGCACCAGGTGCGTCGAGCTCCAGCGCTTTAGGGACAGAGTTAGGGAAATGGAGCTGCAGCTCGATGACCTTCGTTTGAACTGGGAAAGTGAAGAGGTTATAGAGAGGAGCTGTAGCCTCGGAGGACAGATAAGTGGGTAACAGTCAGGACAGGGAAGGCCAGAAGAATTTAAACTCGTATTGTTGGGCGGTGGGAATTGAACTGAAGAGACGGGGGAAACGGGCGGTTGACTCACAAATAGAGAAAGCTTGGAGACAGTGTAAGAGGGAGGAGAGGCTCAGACCGGTGGGTTAAGATGTGTTTATTTTCATGCAATAAGCATCATTAACAAAGCGGATGAGTTAGAGCGTGGATCACTACTTGGCGCTAAGATGTAATAGCCATTGCAGAGACTTCGTCGGCTCAGGGGCAGGAATGGTTACTTGGAATGCGAGACTATAGGTATTGCAGAAAAGACAGCGAGGTAGGCAAACGAGATGGGGAGTGGTGCTGCTGATTGGAGAAAGTGTCACGGCTGCAGAAAAGGAAGAAGTCAAAGAGTGATTGTCCACTGAGTCTCTGTGGGTGGAAATTAGGAACAGAAAAGGTCAATATCTTTACTGGCTGTTTTTTGTAGACCACCCAATAGTAACATGGACATCGAGAAGCAGACAAGGAGACAGATTCTGGAATGGTGTAATAATAACATTGTTGTCGTGGTGGGAGATTTTAATTTTCAAAATATTGATTGGCAGCTGTCTAGAACAATGGGTTTAGATGGGGTGGAGTTTGGTAGGTGTATTCAGGAAGGTTTCCTGACACAATATGTAGATAAACCTACAAGAGGAGTGTCTGTACTTGACCCCGAATTTGGGAATGAATCTGGTCAGGTATCAGGTCTGTCAGTGGGAGAGCATTTCGCAGATAGTGATCACAATTCTATTTTCTTTACTATCTCATTGGAGAGGGATAGGAACAGACACGTTAGGAAATTGTTTAATTGGATATGGGAAATATGAAGCTATCAGGCAGGAACTTGGAAGTCTTAACTGGGAGCTGATATTCTCAAGGAAATGGTACAGCAGAAATGCGGCAAATGTTTAGGGGACAGAAATCTACAAGTTTATAAGGCTAGCAGGAAGGAGCTAAAGAATGAAATTACGATGCCAGAAGGGGCCATGAGAATGTTTTGGTGGAAATGATTAATGAAAACTCCAAGGCATTCTAGAAGTATGTGAAGAGCAAGAGTATAAAGCGTGCAAGAATAGGACCAGCCAAGTGTGGCAGAGGAAAAGTGTGTATCGAACCAGATGAGATAGCAGAGGTACTTAAAGAATACTTTGCTTCAGTATTCACTGGGGGAAACGATCTTGAAGATTGTAGGGATGACTTACCGTGGACTGAAAAGCTTGAACATGTAGATATTAAGAAAGAGGATGCGCACAAGATTTTGGAAAGCATCAAGTTGGATAAGCCGCCAGGACCGGACAAGTTGTACTCCAGGCTACAGTGGGACGCGAAGGAGAAGTCTGCTGAGCCTCTGGCGATAATCTTTGAATCATCAATGGGATCAGGAGACGTTCCGAAGGATTGGAGGGTTCTAGGATTTATGAACAGTTGGAGAGGCAAAATATGATTAGGCATAGTTAGCATGGCTTTGCCAAAGGCAGGTCGTGCCTTACGAGCCTGCTAGAATTTTTGAAGAAGTGAATAAACAGATTGATGATGTTAGAGTAGTAGCCGCAGTGTATATGGATTTCAGCAAGGCATTTGATAAGTTACCCCATGCAAGGCTTATTCAGAAAGTAAGGAGACATGGGATCCGCGGGGGAGGCGGGGGGTGGGGGTGGATCTGTTCTAGGATCCTTACTCTTCGTGAATTCTGTAAATGACCTGAATGAGGAAGTGGCGGGATGGTTTAGTAAATTTGCTGATGACAAAAAGGTGGAGGGTGTTGTGCATAGTGTGGAGAGCTGTCAGAGTTTACAGCAGAACATTGATAGGATGCAAAACTGGGCTGAGAAGTGACAGATGTAGTTCAACCCAGATAAGAGTGATGTGGTTCATTTTGGTAGGTCAAATATGATGACAGAATATAGTATTAATGGTATGACTCTTGCACTGTTGGGGATCAGAAGGATAGACAATATACAGTAGGTGCAGGAGTAGCCCATTCGGCCCTTCTAGCCAGCACCGCCATTCACTGTGATCATGGCTGATCATACACAATCAGTAACCCGTTCCTGCCCTCTCCCCATATCCCTTGATCCCGCTATCTATAAGAGCTCTATCTAACTCTCTCTTGAAAGCATCCAGAGACTTAGCCTCCACTGCCTTCTGGGGCAGAGCATTCCACATATCCACCACTTTCTGGGTGAAAAAGTTTTTCCATATCTCTGTTCTAAATGGCCTAGCCCTTATTCTTAAACTGCAGCCTCTAGCTCTGGACTCACCCATCAGGGGGAACATGCATCCTGCCTCCAGCGTGTCCAATCCCTTAATAATCGTATATGTTTCAATCAGATCCCCTGTCATTCTTCTAAATTCCAGTGTATACAAGCCCAGTCGCTCCAATCTTTCAACATATGACAGTCCCGCCATTCCGGGAATTAACCTTGTGAACCTACGCTGCACTCCCTCAATAGCCAGAATGTCCTTCCTCAAATTTGGAGACCAAAACTGCACACAATACTCCAGGTGGGGACTCACCAGGGCCCTGTACAGCTGCAAAAGGACCTCTTTACTCCTATACTCAATTCCTATTGTTATAAAGGCCAGGTTGGTATTAGCTTTCTTCACTGACTGCTGTACCTGCATGATTGCTTTCATTGACTGATGTACAAGAACACCTAGATCTCCTTGTACTTCCCCTTTTCCTAACTTGACTCCATTTAGATAGTAATCTGCCTTCCTGTTCCTGCCACCGAAGTGGATAACCTCACATTTATCCACATTAAACTGCATCTGCCATACATTCGCCCACTCACCTAGCCTGTCCAAGTCACTCTGCATTCTCATAACATCCTCCTGACATTTCACACTGCCACCCAGCTTTGAGACATCGGCAAATTTGCTAATGTTACTTTTAATTCCTTCATCTAAATCATTAATGTATATTGTAAACAGCTGCGGTCCCAGCACCGAACCTTGCGGTACCCCAGTGGTCACAGCCTGCCATTCCGAATGGGACCCGTTAATCGCTACTCTTTGTTTCCAGTCAGCCAGCCAATTTTCAATCCATGTCAGTACTCTGCCCCCAATACCATGTGCCCTAATTTTTCCCACTATTCTCCTATGTGGGACTTTATCAAAGGCTTTTCGAAAGTCCAGGTACACTACATCCACTGGCTCTCCCTTGTTCGTTTTCATAACTACATCCTCAAAAAATTCCAGAAGATTAGTCAAGCATGATTTTCCCTTCATAAATCCATACTGACTCGGACTGATCCTTCTACTGCTATCCAAATGTGTCGTAATTTCCTCTTTTATAATTGACTCCAGCATTTTTCCCACCACTGACGTCTGGCTAACCGGTCTATAATTCCCTGTTTTCTCTTTCCCTCCTTTCTTGAAAAGTCGGACAACATTAGCCACCCTTTTATCCGCAGGAACTGTTCCTGAATCTATAGTACATTGGAAAATGATTACCAATGCGTCCACGATTTCTCGAGCCACCTCCTTAAGTACCCTGGGATGCAGACCATCAGGACCCGGGGACTTATCAGCCTTCAGACCCAACAGTCTATCCAACATCGTTTCTTGTCTAATATAAATTTCCTTCAATTCATCCATTACCCTAGTTCCTTTGGCCACTATTACATTTGGGAGATCGCTTGTGTCTTCCCCAGTGAAGACAGATCCAAAGTACCTGTTCAACTCATCTGCTATTTCCTTGTTCCCCATAATAAATTCACCCGTTCCTGTCTTCAATGGCCCAATTTTGGTCTTAACTATTTTTTTATTTTTTTTTGCTATTCACATACCTAAAGAAGCTTTTACTATCCTCCTTTATATTCTTTGCTAGTTTACTTTCGTACCTATTTTTTTCTCGGCCTATTGCCTTTTTTTAAATCTTCTGTTGCTCTTTAAAAGCTTCCCAGTCCTCCGGTATCCCGCTCATCTTTGCTATGTTATACTTCTTCTCTTTTATTTTTACACTGTTCTTTACTTCCTTCGCCAGCCACGGCCCCCCTTACTCCCCTTAGGACCATTCTTCCTCTTTGGAATGAACTGATCCTGCTCCTTCTGCATTATTCCCAGAAATACCTGCCATAGTTGTTCCACTGTCTTCCCTGCTGGGTTTTGTTCCATTGAACTTTGGCTAGCTCCTCCCTCATAGCTTCACAGTTCCCTTTGTTCAACTGTAATACTGACACATCCGATTTGCCCTTCTCCTTCTCAAATTGTAGGTTAAAACATATCATATTATAGTAACTACCTCCTAATGGCTCCTTTACCTCGAGGTCCCTGATCAAATCCGGTTCATTGCACAGCACTAAATCTAGAATTGCCTTCTCCCTGGTAGGCTCCAGTACAAGCTGTTCTAAGAAACCATCTCGGAAGCACTCCACAAACTCCCTTTCTTGGGGTCCAGTACCATCCTGATTCTCCAAGTCTGCCTGCATGTTGAAATCCCAAAATGACAAATGTATCATTACCTTTGCGACATGCCAATTTTAACTCTTCATTCAACTTACACCCTACATCCAGTCTACTCTTTGGGCGGCCTGTAGATAACACCCATAAGGGTCTTTCTAACCTCAGAATGTCTCAGTTCTATCCATACTAACTATACATGCCCTGATTCTATGTCCCCCTCGCAAGGGACTGAATATCATTCCTCACCAACAGAGCCACCCCACCCCCTCTGCCCATCAGAATGTCCTTTTGATAAGACGTATATCCTTGAATATTCATTTCCCAGGCCCTGTCCGCTTGAAGCCATGTCTCTGTTATTCCCACAACATCGTACTTGCCATTTATCCAACTGAGCCTCAACCTCATCTACTTTATTCTGTATACTTCGTGCATTCATATATGATACTTTTAATTCGTTCCTCACCGCACATTTCATATCAATTCCTATTTCACTTGGCCATACTATATGATCTCTTCTTGAACTTTCTTATCCATTGATTCTGCTGTCCTTTTTAACTTTTCCTATTTTCACTTTCCCTTTAACTCCATCTTTATATTTCCAGTTCATCCCCTCCCCCCCCCCCCTCACTACTTAGTTTAAACACATCCGTGTTGCAGTGGCAAACCTGCCGGCCAGAATACTGGTCCCCCATCTATTAAGGTGCAACCCGTCCCTTTTGTACAACTTATTCTTACCGCAAAACATACCCCAGTGGTCCAAGAATGTAAATCCTTGCTTCCTGCACCAGTTCCTCAGATCCATTATTTCCCTGTTCTTGCCCTCTCCAGCACGAGGAACTGGAAGCAAACCGGAGATAACCACCCTGGAAGTCCTGCTTTTCAGCTTTCTTCCGAGTTCTCTGAAGTCCCGCTGCAAAATGTCCTTCCTCTTCTTCCCGATGTCATTTGCGCTGACATGCACTACCACTTCCGGCTGTTCACCTTCACCCTTGAGGATTGCCTGCAAACGGTCCGTGATGTCCTGGATCCTAGCACCAGGGAGGCAACACATCTTATTTAAATCTCGCCTGTTGCTGCAGAAATAGCTTTCCGTACCTCTTATTATTGAGTCCCCTACTACCATGGCTCTTCCTGAAGTCTGACTCCTCGGCTCTGCTTCTGCACCAATTTTCGACTCGCAGAGCTGTCCGCCTCTCAGACTGGCAGTATCTTCTGTCCTGACAGCTTCCAAGAGAGTGAACCTGTTTACGAGAGGTACATCTCCCGGGGTCTCCTGTACTTCAAGCACCCTTTCCTTCCTCATCATCGCCCCCTTTCTCTCTTCCGGATCTTGCGGTCCGAGTCCATAGGACACTCAAAGCTGCTGCCCACATTGACTCTGTGGTTAAGAAGGCATAGAGCGTATTGACCTTCACGAACTGTGGGTTTGAGTTCAAGAGCCGAGCGGTAGTGTTACATCTTTATAGGACCCTGGTCAGACACCACTTGGAGTACTGTGCTAAGTTCTGGTCTCTTCACTACAGAAGGGATGTGGAAAATGTAAAACGGTGCAGAGGTGATTTACAAGGATGTTGCCTGGATTGGGGAGTATCACGTACGAGAATAGGTTGAGTGATCTCGGCCTTTTCTCCTTGGAGCGACAGAGGATGAGAAGTGACCTGATTGAGGTGTACAAGATGATGAGAGGCATTGATCGTATGGATAGTCAGAGGCTTTCCCCCACCCTCAAGTCTGATATGGCTGGCACGAGGCGGCACAGTTTTAAAGTGCTTGGAACTAGGTACGAGGAGATGTCAGGGGTAGGTTTGTAACGCAGAGAGTGGTGAGTGCGTGGAATGGGCTGCCAGCGACGGTGGTGGAGGCGGATTCAATAGGGTATTTTAAGAGTCTCCTAGATAGGTACATGTAGTTTAGAAAATTTGAATGCTACGGATAAATCTTGGGAATTTCTGAGGTAAAGACATGTTGGGTACAGTTTTGTGGGCCGAACGGCCTGTATTGTGCCGCATGTATTCTATGTTGCTATGCTACTATGATATTTGTGTGGCTTTCTGCGTAGGTGCATTCCAATGAGAGAAGAAAGGATGGTAGGGCACAGGAACCGTGGTGTACAATGCCTGTTGAAAATTTAGTCAGGACGAAAAGAAAAGCTTATGAAAGGTTCAAAAACCTAGCTAATGATACAGATCTAGAAGATTATAAGGCTAGCAGGAAGGAGCTTAAGACTGAAATTAGAAGACCTAGAAGGGGCTATGAGAAATCCAACAAAGGGACTACAGGTAGCCCAAGAAATTGTAGACCAGTGAGTCTTATTTCAATGGTTGGTAAATTGATGGAAACGATCCAGAGAGGCAGGATCTATGAACATTTGTAGAGACATAATATTATTAGGAATAGTCAGCATGGCTTTGGATAGGTACATGTAGCTTAGGAAAATAGAGGGCTATGGGTAACCCTAGGTAATTTCTAAATTTCACATTGTGAGCCGAAGGGCTTGTATTGTGTTGAAGGTTTTCTATGTTTCTGTGATTCAATATTAAATCTTTAATTCGAAGCAGATCTTCGAGTCATAGGACACTACATTACAGAAGCAGCTCCTTCGGCCTTCTAACGTGGCAAACACTAAACAGAATTCAATAGATCCCATTATGAACTCTAAGCTGTGTTTTAAAATCTGACATTCTGGAAACGTTCAGCAGGAAATGCCTATTCTGTGTGTGGAGGTGGGGGGTGGGAGCGGGGAAACTTGCGATTCATCTCCAGGTACTTCATTAAAACAGCGTAAGATCGAAAATGAATTATGTTTCAGTAAATTTGACGATGGGCCGTGAAAGATAGAAAACGGATAGTCCATCAGACGGCAAGAACAAATAAGGACAAATTGTGAGCATAACAGCACTTAGGAACAGATTATGTTTCTTTGTCTGTGCATTGAATTATAAACAGGCAAACGGCTGGGTATGCACAACGGGATGAAACATATGCCGAACGAATGGTGGAGTTCTGGAAATGGTAATCAATAGAAGGAACTAAGGGAGCAAGTTTATATTTCCCAAGATATAGAAACAAGTATCCGGGTGTTGAGGAAGGGACGTGGTGTGCTTGCCTTCACCATCTGTGACACTGAATATAATAGAAATAGTTATACAAATCGCTGCTTAGAACACCCTCGGGCAATTGAATGGACATCTGATCACATCAGAGGAAAGATGAGTGAAGCTGGAAGAAATAATTCACGAGAATGTTTCACGCATTGTGTGGCTTGAGATATTAGAAGGATCAGGTAAGCTCAGTCTATTTTCCCTGGATGAGGCTGAGAATAGATGTCATAATAGGTACATAAAGTGGGATATTGTTGGAAGTGATAGCTGACTTCAATTTCGGATGGTAGGATTTGTCGAAAACCAGAGGAAATAGGTTAACAGGGAAGGGATAAGGACTAAATGGAACTGAGAGGTAGGTTTATACATAACTGTAGCTGGTCTCTGAAATCAGAGCCAGAGGAGAAGTGGATGCAATACAGTAGCAATATTCAAAGGTTATGTCCACAAGTCGGCGAATGAGCATGGTAAGAATGAGATATGCAATTAATGCAGATAGCTGGGATTAGTATAAACATACGCATTGAAGCTTGTATTGACGCGATGGGTGGAAGAATATCTTTCTCTAAAATTCAGCTATGGATCATTAAAAATATACAGAGCACAAATCCAGCGAATATAATGAGGGGCATTTACTGTCAAATTTCATTCAGACAGCAAAAAAAAAATCAACAAAAGTTAGTTCAGAATTAAATGCTGAAACATTTCCAACTGGAAGATGAAGTGTTGCTCCTCAGTCTTCCTGCCTTGCCTTTGACTCTTTGTAACAGTGTGGGAGGCCAGAGTCAGAAAGATCAACGTCTTAACGGTATATCAAACCAACGTTGTTTAGCTACATGTGACATGTCTGTATTAATGAGAAAGGAACACGTGGGCGCTATATGTCAATCACCGAATCTGCCTTCGTTTCAACAATGAGGAACTACTAAATTGCAAAGACCAATTTATTATATTAGAGTCTAAGAGTGACACAGCTCTAAAGTTTGCCCTTTGGCTCATGAAGGTAATGCCGACCCACATGTTTATTCAAGTTCGTCCGATTTGCCTGGCAGTGGTCTATTTAATTCATTTTTGCCAATCCGTGTACATGTCCAAATATTCTGACTGTTATTTTTTTTCAATGTACTGTTATGTGTGATGAACAGACCTGATGGAAATGGGGTACAGAGTTAACCATTACCCCCCCCCCCCGAGAACTATGAACTATTGCTGTTGCTATGCTGCTAATGAGAGAGAGAGATGAAGCACAGAGGCAGGAACATCTGCTACAGATAAGAGGGAGAGAGAGACTGTTGATTTATTGTATTTTGACTCTTTCTGGATTATTTACCTTTCACTACACGGACATTATTTTGCTCATTATTTTAACATTCCTCAGGAGATAGCAGGAGTGGCCTGATTTGATGGACACAGTCATTTAGAATTGATTGATGGCTGAGACCCCGTTAGTAGGGATAAAAAACAGATCAGGGGAGACACCCCTCAGACACACCAGTGGACACTGACTGAGTGTTGTGAACCCACAAGAAAGGTGGGGTCTTCGGAGACTGAATCAGGGGATCAGTCGGTAAAGCTCACAGTGTGATGGCAGGGCCGGTGGGGACTTGTGTGTGTGTGTGTGTGTGTGTGTTCACTTATGCCAGAGTGACGAGTCCACCACCGAAGAACGGTCTAGCTGAAGGACGGAGGGGTCATAACCAAATGACCACAACGATACGACGGAATAAGAAAGCAACAGAAGGTTTGCCTGCTGCAGCTGCCTAATCTCTTGCTCGCTCGCTCTCTCTCTCTCTCTCTCTCCAACGATTACAACACAACAACCACGACTACCTCAGCACGCATGAACTGAACTGAACTTTGTACTTTTCTAGGACAATTCATTTACCCCTAGACATCGATTGAGCTTGTTTATTATTGCTTATTATTATTCCTACACTTTTAGGTTTATTACTGCTAAGTAGTTTTATATGTATATTTGCATTTTTGATACTGTATTTTGTAGTTTACTAATAAACACCTTCAGTTTTGGTACCACCAGACTCAAACGGATTCTTTTTTCTCTGCTGCTCTGACACTCAGTTATGGGGTACGTGACAAATTGGGGGCTTGTCCGGGATTTGATCGCCTATTTGGGGGGCTAGTGAATCGGGATAGAAGTCCCTTACCTGATCTAGTTGTGCGGATAAACAGACGTGAAACCAGCAGAGATGGAAATTGACAAATTTTTAAAAGAAACGACTTCGGGGCATTAGAGGATGCCAGCAAGGCAGAATTGCTGAGAGTTGCAAAATGATTAAATCTCTCGGCGGTGAAATCGACGATGAGAAAGTTGGATATACAGAGAGCAATAGCTGTGCATTATGTATCCAAGGGTGTGTTCCCATCGGATGTATTGGACCTGTTCCCTGAGAGGAAACATAGAAAAATTAAGGTTGGCTGAGGAAGAAAAGAAGAGGGAGCATGAGCTCCGGATAAAGGAGATGGAGGCTGAAAGGAAGAGAGAGGAGGCTGAAAGGGCGAAGGAAGAAGCTGAAAGGCAGAGAGCAGAAACTGATAAGCAGAGGGAGGAAAAGAGAAAGAGAGACAGTATGAGCTGGAAATGGAGAAGTCAAAGGCATCACAGGGAAGAGACCGAGCAGCAGACCCAAATGAAGGATTCAAGGTTGGTCAGGAGATTAAGTTGGTACCCTCCATTCGAGGAGATGGATGTCGATAAGTACTTCCTCCATTTTGAGAAAGTGGCTGTGAATCAGAACTGGCCTAAGGGGAAATGGGCTATTCTGCTGCAGAGCGTACTGTTACGTACCCCATAACTGGGTGTCTAACCAGTAGAGAAAGAAGAATTCGTTGGAGTCTGGTGGTACTATATTCAAAAGTGTTCATTAGTAAAATGAGCAAATCAATATCAATAATGCAAATATATATATAATACACGTTAGCAATAATAAACCTAAAAGTGTGGGAATAATAATAAGCAATAATAAACAAGCTCTATCGATGTCTAGGGGATAATGAATTGTCATATAAAAGTATAAAGTTGAGTTCAGTTCATACGTGCTGAGGTAGATATTGGTTATTGTGTTGTAATCGTTGGAGAGAGAGACAGAGAGAGAGAGAGAGAGAGAGAGAGAGAGAGAGAGAGAGAGAGAGAGAGAGAGAGAGAGCGAGCAGTGACAGCTACAGGCAGGCAAACCTTCCTTTACGTTCTTGATCCGTCGTTTCGTTGTTGTTGTGGCCATTCAGTTATTGACATCTCTGTCCTTCAGCTAGACCGTTCTTCTGTGGTGGACTCGTCACTCTGGCATGAGTGGACACACACACAAGCCCCCACCGGCCCTGCTATAACACTGTGAGTTCAACTGACCGATCTCTTTGTTCGGTCTCCGATGCCCCAGACCTTCCCGTGGGTTCCAACACTCAATCAGTGCTCAACAGTGTGTCTCCTGGTGTGTCTGAAGGGTGTCTCTCCAGACCTCACTTTTATCCCTACTCACGGGGTCTCAGTTGTCAATCAATTTTGAATGGCTGTGTCCATCAAACCAGCCCACTCCGGCTATCCACTGAGGAATTTTAATGAACAGAATGGTATAAGGTAAATAACCCTCTCAGAAGTCGGAAGTCTCTCAGAATTCATAATACGATGAATCAACAAGTCTGACTACCCTGCTTTTTCTCTCTAATCTGTAGCAGATGTTCCAGCATGTTTTCTTTTACATTTCTCTCTCTCATTAGCAGCATAGCAACAGTGACGGTTTCTGATTCTCCCGGGGGGGGGGGGGGTGGACATCGGCAACTCTGCACCCTTCTGCCCATCAGAGCTGTTCATCCTACATAACACCCCCATCCTTCTGGGAATTTTCACAAAATTAACTAATACAACATTTAACAGAATTACAGAATTTAACAAAAATACAGAAGTGTTCTTAACTACAAAAATAAAACGGATATACATTCAAATTAACATCTAGATAAACAGATAGCGATTACATTGTCACTCCCTTTAACATGTTAGATTTTAATATCAAATTCCTGTAGCATCAGAATCCAACTTAGTAACCTCCTATTTTTATTTCTCATTTTAGTCAAAAATACCAAAGGGTTTGTGTTCTTTAGTTTAGGTGTATATTACAAAATGTGAACCAATACATGTGTGAGCATAATATAGTACATTACAAAAGTTTGTGCAAATACTAATCTCTATTTTACTTTTAAACTTAACATTCAAACAGTCAAACTTCCATGGTGTTTGTCTTTATTATTTACATGCTTTGTCGAATTCCCTCAAAACCAGATCCTGTTATTAAAAGTGGCATTTTGTCTACCTTTGTCTCTTTTCCATTTAGCTCTCACGTGGTTAGCTTGCTCACCAGTGTGGAATAGGCCTTCACAGACTCCTTTCACAGGAGTTATCTTATCACCAATGTTTTCCAAACTAAGCGCATCTGCTGAACTTCCACACAATTCGTTAATTTTAAGCAAGTCATTATTTTTTTCTTCAGGATCTTTCATTCTATTTCTTTTCAGTTTAACAGCGGCAGACGATCCCTCTTGGTCAAAACAACATTTCAAGTTCTGCCTCTCCAAATCACATACTTCAATAACATCAGCAAGTCGTTTATCTTTAAATTTCCAAACAAACTGTAATTGATACACAGGCACCTTGTTAACAAGCCATTGTTCATCTGACGGTCCCTTCCCTTTTGTTAATCCTTCTAAAACCAATTCAGACTTTAAATTTTCTTTATTCAATTTAGGAACAACACCGTTCCCTTCTTCTTGAATAATATTCACATCACCAGCTTTCATCTCATTAACTTTTATCACACCTTCTAACACAAACAACTGAAAATTCTCACTTTCCACTGTTACCAAGATTAACCCTTTCTTCACTGAACCAAGTCCATCTGACCCAAAAGAACTGCATTCCTTTTCAACTAAATCAGATACCTCAGACTTTTCCTGAATTTCAATACTAGGTTCAGTACCCTGTGAATCCACACCTTTCACATCCTAAACACAAGCAAACGGGACATCTACCTCTTCCAGACTTTTAATACCAGTCCCCTTTTCAAATACTAAGTTCCCCTGATCCTCCCAGTTACTCTTTGGGCAACTCCCCCTTTGGAGTAAACTCCACCCTGCGGGTTAAACAACCTCGTCTGCTAACCCAGCAGACTCCCTCAAGGTAGCGGCATCCTTTTCATCTAGGACAGCCCTTACATCATTATCGGGAACACGTTTAAATTTTTCAACTGCAAACAGCTCTGTCAAGCAGACAGATCATCCGTGTCCAACCCTGGACCTTCTAACTGCCATATCTGTTTCTCATCTTTACTCTGTGCCTCCATAACCTCCGTTTTATACCACCCTCTAAGCCCTCTTGGTACAGGTCGGTAAAAACGTCTCCGTCAAATCAACACTGGACTCATTTAAACTGGCTCCTTTCTCAGCCACCTTTCTAGACATGCTGCGAATAACTGCGCATGCGGAATAAATCTTGGACTCTATGGGTGGTTCCTCAGCACTTACACTTGTCAGCTTCACTGCTGAACAGACATTCCCAGTGTCTCTCCAGATCCGCACTGGAACTGGGGTTTCTCCTTGCTTCACAGACACCGTCCCTTCCTAGATAAACTTCTCACGCCCCTCTTGGGCTCTATCTACCTTTGCCTTCCCCATCGATCTGCTGACCGACTCAATGCAACCTGTAGGGGACTGCTGTTTTCCCTTTAACTGTCTCCTTCTTCGGAGCAAAGCACTTACATGCTATATGACCAGTTTTCCCACAATTATAACAGGTAATGCTCGGAACCTTCCTTCCAGCCTGCTTTTCCTCCTCCTCACCTTTTCCCACTAGCTCCTGGCTTATTCTCTGCCTTAGCCGGTGGGCTTTCTCTACCGTGCCTACTGCCTCTCTGGTAACCCTTATTTGAGGATAACTTTGACTTGTGGGTTAAGGCGTACTCGTCTGCTAACTTGGCAGTCACAGACAGAGTCTCTGTCTCCTTCTCATCCAAGTACGTCTTCATACTCTCAGGGATAGAACTTTTGAACTGCTCTATCAGTATTAACTGTAACAGGTTATCATAATCTTCATCAACCCCTTTTGAGGCGCACCAACGCTCACAATATATTTGCATCTCACGGGCAAACCCTAAATGCGTGTGGTTCCACGGCTTTCTCCAGTTCCAGAACTTCTGCCGATATGCCTCTGGCACCAATTCGTAACTCCTCAGTACAGCCCTTTTTACTTCCTCATAATTCCTAGACTCATCCATAGACAATGCCGAATACGCATGCTGAGCCTTCCCCCTAAGTACGCTCTGTACCAGAACAGCCCATTTTCTCTCAGGGCAGTTCTGATTCACAGCCACTTTCTCAAAATGGATGAAGAACTTATCGACATCCGTCTCCTCAAATGGAGGTACCAACTGCATCTCCCGACCAATCCTGAACCCCTCACTTGAGTCGGCCACCCATTCTTTTCCCTGCTTTAACCTTTCCAATTCCAGCGCATGCTGCCTCTCTTTATCCCTTTCCTCCATCTGCCTTTCAGCTTCTTCCTTCACCCTTTCAGCCTTCCCTTTCTTACTCCTCTCTCCTCCCATTCAGCTTCCTCTTTTCGCCTCACAGCTTCTCTCTCTGCTTCCAGCTGCCTCATCTGAAGTTCATGCTGCCTCTTCTTCTCTTTCTCAGCCAACTTTAATTTTTCTATCTCTAACTGAAACCTCTCAGCTGAACCTCTCGGCTGGTTTCCTCTCAGGGAACAGGTCCAATACATCTGGTGTGAACACACCCTTGGATACATAATACATAACTATTCCACTCTGTATATCCACCTTTCTCATCGACGATTTCATCTCTGGGATATCTAATCGTTTCGCAACAATCACCAATTCAGCCTTTTTGGCAACCTCTAAGGCCCCCGCAGTCGGGTCTTGAAAAAAAATTGACAATGTCCATCTCTGCTGGTTTCCCGTATGGTTAATCTCACAACCAGATCAGATAAGGGACTTTTATCCCGATTCACTGGCCCCCTAATTTGGTAATCAAATCTCGAGACGGGGCCCCAATATGTTACTTACCCCGTATCTGGGTGTCTAACCAGCAGAGAAAGAAGAATTCCTTGGAGTCTGGTGGTACTATATTCAAAAGTGTTTATTAGTAAATATGCAAATCAATATCAATAATGCAAATATATATATAATACACGTTAGCAATAATAAACCTAAAAGTGTGGGAATAATAATAAGCAATAATAAACAAGCTCTATCGATGTCTAGGGGATAATGAATTCTCATATAAAAGTATAAAGCTCAGTTCAGTTCATACGTGCTGAGGTAGATATTGGTTCTTGTGTTGTAATCGTTGGAGAGAGAGAGAGGAGAGAAGAGAGGAGAGAGAGAGAGAGAAGAGAGAGAGAGAGAGAGAGAGAGAGAGAGAGAGAGAGAGAGAGGAGAGAGAGAGAGAGAGAGAGAGAGAGGAGAGAGAGAGAGAGAGAGAGAGCAGTAACAGCTACAGGCAGGCAAACCTTCCTTTACGTTCTTGATCCGTCGTTTCGTTGCTGTTGTGGCCACTCAGTTATTGACCCCTCTGTCCTTCAGCTAGACCGTTCTTCTGTGGTGGACTCGTCACTCTGGCATGAGTGGACACACACACAAGCCCCCACCAGCCCTGCTATAACACTGTGAGTTCAACTGACCGATCTCTTTGTTCGGACTCCGATGCCCCAGACCTTCCCGTGGGTTCCAACACTCAATCAGTGCTCAATAGTGTGTCTCCTGGAGTGTCTGAAGGGTGTCTCTCCAGACCTCACTTTTATCCCTACTCACGGGGTCTCAGTTGTCAATCAATTTTGAATGGCTGTGTCCATCAAACCAGCCCACTCCAGCTGTCCACTGAGGAATTTTAATGAACAGAATGGTATAAGGTAAATAACCCTCTCAGAAGTCGGAAGTCTCTCAGAATTCATAATACGATGAATCAACAAGTCTGACTACCCTGCGTTATCTCTCTTATCTGTAGCAGATGTTCCAGCATGTTTTCTTTTACATTTCTCTCTCTCATTAGCAGCATAGCAACAGTAACGGTTTGTGATTCTCCCGGGGGTGGGGGGGGTGGGTTGGACATGGGCAATTCTGCACCCTTCTGCCCATCAGAGCTGTTCATCCTACATAACAGTACTTAGGGGGAAGGCTCAACAAGCGTATTGGGCATTGGATATGGATGAGTCTAAGGATTATGTTGAAGTAAAAAGGGCTATACTGAGGAGTTACGTGTTGGTACCAGAGGCATACCGGCAGAAGTTCCGGAACTTGAGAAAGCCGTGGAACCACACGTATTTAGAGTTTGCCCGTGAAATGCAAATGCATTGTGAGCGTTGGTGCGCCTCAAAAGGGGTTATTGGAGATTATGACAAACTGCTACAGTTAATACTGATTGAGCAGTTCAAACGTTGTTTCCCTGAAAGTATGAAGACGTACTTGGACGAGAAGGAGACAGGGACTCTATCTGCGACTGCCAAGTTAGCAGACGAGTATGCCTTAACCCACAAGACAAAGTTTCCCCCAAATAACAGCTAACAGAGAGATAGTAGGGACGGCAGAGAAAGCCCACGGCTAAGGCAGAGAATAAGCCGGGAACTAGTGGAAAAGGCAGGGAGGAGGAAAAGCAGGCTGGCAGGAAGGTTCCCAGCTTTACGTGTTACAATTGTGGGAAAGCTGGTCATATCGCATCTAAGTGCATGGCTCCGAAGAAGGAGACAGGAAAAGGGAAAACAGCAATCCCGACTGGTTGCATTGGGCCGGTCAACAGATCGATGAGGAAGGCAAAGTTAGATAGAGCGCAAGAGGGGCGTGAGAAGTTTATCTCGGAAGGGACGGTGTCTGCGAAGGAAGGTGAAATCCCAGATCCAGTGCGGATCTGGAGGGATACTGAGGACGTGTATTCAGCAGTGAAGCTAACAAGCAAGCCTGTAAGTGCTGAGGACCCGCCCATAGATTCCAGAATTTATCCCGCATGCGCAATAACTCGCAGCCTGTCTAGAAAGGCGGCTGAGACAGGAACCCGTTTAAATGAGTTCAGTGTTGATTTAGCGGAGACGTTTTTACCGACCTTGTCCCAAGAGGGGCTAGAGGGTGGTAAAGCGGAGCATAGTGGAGCTAAGGAAAGTAAGGGAGGCGAAGCAGATTTAGTGCAGTCAAGGAACGGAATTTTGAATCTTGCCCATAAGATACCCCTAGGTGGACACTTGGGAGTGAAGAAGGAGGTTATGGAGGCACAGAGCCAAGATGAGAAACAGATGTGGCAGTTAGAAGGTCCAGGTTTGGACATGGATGATCTGTCTGGCTTGACAGAACTGTTTTCAGTTGAAGAATTTAAGTGTGTTCCCGATGATGTGAGAGCAGTCCTAGATGAAAAGGATGCCGCTACCTTGAGGGAGTCTGCTGGGTTAGCAGACAAGGTTGTTTTAACCCGCAAGGTTGAGTTTACTCGGAAGGGGAATTGCCCAGAGAGTAACTGGGAGGATCTGGGGAACTTAGAATTTGAAAAGGGGACTGGTATTGAAAGCCTAGAAGAGGCAAATATCCCATTTGCTTGTTTTCAGGATGTGAAGGATGTGGATGCACGGGGTACTGAGCCTAGTGTTGAAGCTCAGAAATGGTCTGAGATGTCTGATTTGGTTAAAAAGGAATGCAGTCGTTTTGTGTCAGATGGACTTGGTTCAGTGAAGAAAGGGTTAAGCTTGGCACCGGGAGAAAGTGAGAATTCTCAGTCTCTTAATTTAGACGGTGTTCTAAAAGTTATTGAAGGAAAAGAGAAAAGTATTGTTCCTAAACTTCTGAATAAAGTAAATTTAAAGTCGTGTTTGGTCTCAGAACTGTTGATAAAAGGGAAGGGAGCGTTAACTAAACAATGGTTTGTTAACAAGGTGCCATCGAATCAATTACAGTTTGTTTTGAAATTTAAGGATAAACAACCTGGTGATGTTGTTCAAGTATGTGATTTGGAGAGGCAGAACTTGAAGTGTTGTTTTGATCAAGAGGGATCACCTGCAGATGTTAAACTGGAAACTAACAAAATTAAAGATCCTGAAGATAAAATTAATGACTTGTTTAAAATTAATGAGTGGTGTGGAAGTTCAGCAAATGGACTTAGTTTGGAAAACATTGATGATAAGGTAGCACATGTGAAAGGAGTCTGTGAAGGCCTATTCCACACTGATGAGCAAGCTAACCACGTGAGAGTTCAGTGGAAAAGGGGCAAGGGTTGACCAAATGCCACTTTGAATAACAAGAGGAGGGGTCATAACCGAATGACCACAACGACACGACGGAATAAGAAAGCAACAGAAGGTTTGCCTGCTGCAGCTGCCTAATCTCTTACTCGCTCTCTCTCTCTCTCTCCAACGATTACAACACAACAACCACGACTACCTCAGCATGCATGAACTGAACTGAACTTTATACTTTTCTATGACAATTCATTTACCCCTAGATATTGATAGAGCTTGTTTATTATTGCTTATTATTATTCCTACACTTTTAGGTTTATTACTGCTAAGTTGTTTTATATGTATATTTGCATTTTTGATACTGTATTTTGTAGTTTACTAATAAACACCTTTAGTTTTGGTACCACCAGACTCCAACGGATTCTTCTTTCTCTGCTGCTCTGACACCCAGTTATGGGGTACGTAACAGTACACATCGTACACTGTGAAAACAAGATGACCATCAAATCTCACCTAAATACTGCCCTTTCGCCTTAAGTATAGGCTCACCCGATTATTCGCTTAATGGTTTTATAAATCCCCATAACCTCCATGTTCTGTCTTCTAACATACAGGGGGGAAAGTTCAACTTATCCTGCCTCTCCTTATAAATTAAGTCGTCCAGTATTGATAGCACTATATGGCAAATTTCTGTACCATTTTCAGGGCTTATTGATTTTCTTCTGATAGATGGCCAGCATGATTCGCACTCAATATTACGAGTGTAGTCCCAGCAACGAACTGTACTTTTGCAACATGATATAACAATTTTGTAATCTAATGACTGTCTTATGAAAGTAAGTAGGCTAAATGTTTTCTTCATCATACTGTCTACCTCCATCTCTACTTTCAGGCAACGATATATCTGTGCCATTAGGTTTCTGTTCAACTTTGCTATTCAGAGTCGCAAAATGTACCTGTACTTCCTTCTCTACTTTACCGGAACAAACCGCAGCAGTTCTCATGTAGAAATTAAATACCATCTATCTTCCCTTGGTCCATTTGCCCCGTTTGTTTAAAAGATGTTCATCCTATATGAGATAACATTCGTTACAAGGCACAGCCTTTTCTGATATTCTCTACAAACATACTAACCGTGTTAACAATATTTTCATGCAAATGTTAATATAAATAATATGCAAGAATATATTCAACACTGACACCTTTGGCACACAACTGGTAACGGGGATCTAATGTGAATAACAACCCTCCATTACAACCCTCTGAATCATTCCGTTTAGTCAATTTGTATCCATCTGACTAGCTCGGCTTGTGTCCCAAGTGATCTAAACTTTCAGTCTGGAAAAGCATGCAGATCCCTGTCAAAGACGTTGTTAAACGTCATGTAGATAATGTTAACTGTCCTGACTTCATCGTCTTCCTCATTCCCCGTTCAAAAACTCAGTCCAACATGTGGGATATAACATCCCACGCCCAGAACTATGCTAACTATTCCCTTAAATCTTTCCCAATACTAATACTGGCAGGTTTTGGCCCTTAGAAACCACTATAATAATATTCACACCATTGATTGATTAGGCCTATCAGCCTGCTAATCCCCGGCTTGCGTTTGAAACCGTCCTTGAATATAGGTACAACATTAAGGACTTTGTTGTACCTCACACATAGCAACAAAACAAAAGGAAGAAAAGATTGCCGTCAGGCCAATGCACACCCCGCCTACCGCAAACCAGTTTCAGCAATATCCCAGCAAATACTGGTCCGGGGTACGGGGATTTATTCAATTTAAGATAAATTTCTAGATTAGGTACGAAGTGTGGCATACTAATCACTTCTTCCTGAAAAGACAGATCATTGCACTGTGGTAAAAGAGGGGATAAAAAGGGGCCTGCTCTGCATCTCCTGCCGTTCTTGTGAACGTGTCAAAGATGTGGAGTTGCTCTTCGATACAGAAGTACAAACAGGAAGTCATGAAGGAGCGCGGCTTTGGAAGACAAAATTTGCTTTGGGGAAGCAAGCGCCGTAAATTGTATTCACTCTGAAAACGGGGAAGTGGAAAGTAGTAAGCTTCGAGACTTCTTCATCTTTCTTGGAGGAGAAGAGATGAGAGTAGATTACGAACTAATTATTTCGTGACGGCCTGTCGTAACCTAGATCCCAGTTATTAGCAGTACATTATACAGACAGAAAGAAAACATATCAGAATCTTGTTCCAATTTCTCCCAATAACTAACCATACCAGTAATATCTCTTCGTTCCACACATCCCTGAATCGTCTGCTCTCTAATTTCAGCAGGAAATTCTTTATTCATTTTACCTGTTCAGGCAATCAGTATTGGATGTGAATCGATGAAAACCATTCCCTTTTCCACAGGTCCAGACTGAAGTGCTGAGTGCCTGAAGTATATTGCTTCATCTGGAGCCCACATCTGCATTTAGGTTTCTTGTTTTATTCTCTGAATTCATCGTAATAGCCATCTGTAATTTATTTCAATGCGCCAAAGTATTCTTTATCTCAATTCTCATTTATCAGCACAGGAAGTATACATACGAATCCCGAAATGATGATCCTTATTTACAAAGCATATTCCATAACAACCTATTTGTAAAGGTTCCATGACAGTTAATAAGGTGCCACTCCCAGATGGTTAGATTCTGGCACTGAACATTTCATTTTTGACTATCATTAACAACTATACTTCTCTTCAACAGAAAGCCAAATAATTGCAAAAAAAAAAGGAAATACTTTTTGAAATACAGGTACTTTCCTCCAAGAAACCATAATCCCAGTATATAAACAGAAAGAAACATATTCGGTAAACATTGATGTTACGCATCACTGTAATTTAGGATTGAGACTGAGAGCTGGCAGGGGGGCACGGTTTCAAGAAAAGGAAGTCGCTTTTAGCTGATTCTGGAGACAGGCAGACCGAGTACTGAGGCAGTCCTGGCATGTGGACTACCTGGTCCGTACCAGGATAGCGTAAAGTTTCCTCCATTGCAGATCTTCTATTAAATGTGTCTTGCATGTCTCCACGTGTGTAGCAATAACTGGGAGAAGTATACTTTTGGGGTTCATTTCTGTCCTGTTTACATTTGATCCCGATAAGCACAATGATAATCAGAAGAAAGACAATGGAAGTGCAACTGAAAATAGCCAATAAATAAAGATTTATCTCAGATAAGTATTCGGGATTCTTCACTAAATTACTGCTTTTGCTGAGAGTTTCAGTGGTATTCTGCAAAATTGTAATGTGAAGAGTAACCGTACTGGATAGGTTTGGCTGCCCATTGTCTTTCACCAAGATGACTAAAGTTTGTGTGGTGAGATCAGCCTCTACGATCTTGCGTTGTGTTCTGATTTCACCAGATGTTTGACCAATGATAAATAAACTGGGATCAGTAGATTTCACAATGTGGTAACCCAGCCGCGCGTTCTGACCAGAATCTACATCTGTGGCTATTATCTTGGTGACCAAGTACCCCTGACCTGCTGATTGGGGCAGGATTTCCACGGCTGCTGATCCACTCTGTTCTGAAGGTGAAACGATTACTGGAGCGTTGTCATTTTGATCCAGGATGATCACATGCACCGTAGCGCTGCTGCTTAGTGGGGGCACTCCAGCGTCACGGGCTTGCACATGGATCTGAAAACTTTTCAGTTCCTCATAGTCCAAAGAGCGCAGGGCGTAAATGGTGCCGTTCATGGAGTTAATGCTGAGGTATGTTGACACTTTGAAGTTTTGGAGATGATTGTCCAGAATGGAGTACGATACATATGAATTCTGCTCCAAATCAGGATCGGATGCTGTCATTGTGAAAATAGAAGCGCCAGCAGCATTATTTTCGGCCACATATACGTTATAAGAAAGCTCAGCAAAGCGTGGGACGTTATCATTTACATCAGTAACTGTAATATAGATGGTTTTATTTGTTGACAGGAAAGGTGACCCAGAATCCCAGGCTGAAACGTGTATTGAATACTCGGACTCCGTTTCACGGTCCAACCTTTCACTTGTAATTAACTTATAATTAGTTGATGACGTTTGCAGCCTAAAAGGGACGCCCTTTGGTATCTCGCAGCTAACTTGTCCATTCTGTCCAGAGTCACGATCAATAACATTGATTAATGTCACGAAAGTTCCTGGTGGAGCATTTTCCGGAATTTGATTCGTGATTGACGTCACTTTTATCTCGGGTGCGTTATCATTAACGTCAATAACTTTAATCAACACTTTAGTATATCCTGTAATCGGAGGAGACCCGTGGTCAACAGCCTGAATGTCGAGTGAATAACTGTTTGTTTCTTCAAAATCTAAAGGCCCTTCAACTTCAATCTCTCCAGTTTCTGGGACCAAAATGAAGACACCATGCACTCTTTGTGAAGTAAGTCCACTAAACGAATATGTCAAATCAGCATTCAGCCCTTCGTCCAAATCATTTGCTTTAACTTTCATCACCAAGCTGCTTTTCGGTGCGTTTTCACTTATACTGACTTTGTAAACATCTTTCTCGAATACAGGTGGATTATCATTGATATCGACTACGTTAATGAAAATCTGGGCTGTTCCTGATCTCTGAGGGAGTCCGCCATCCGTAGCCGTAAGCACTAGCTGAAAAGATGACAGTAGTTCTCGATCCAAATATTTCTCTAACAGCAACTCGGCAAATACAATACCCTCATCGGTTCTCCGTGATTTTAGACTAAAATACTCACTCGAACTGATTGCGTAGTCGACAACATTATTTATTCCAATGTCGGGGTCCTCGGCGTTCTCGAGAGGGAATCGTACTCCAGGTGGAATGGCTTCGGATATCTGCAAGTCAATGCGGCTCTCCCGGAAGGTGGGTGAGTTGTCATTCACATCAAGAATCACCAGTTCCCCGTGAAACACCTCCAACGGATCTTCTAGCCTTATTTCGAATGGGATAGTGCATTTATCCGTTTGCCCACAAATACGTTCCCGGTCGATTGTTTCACGAATAGACAAAACCCCATTATCAAAACTAACCTTCATGTACCGCCCTCCGTCATCAGAGCTCAGTCGAAATTTACGAGCTGACAATTGCAAAGCATTCAATCCCAAATCTTGAGCGATATTCCCAACAAATGACCCTTCTTTCATTTCTTCGGGAATAGAATAGCTAATATGCCCTGAAATTCGATCCAGAGTACATACGATAAAAATGGAAGCAATTGCAGTGAAGCTTAACCTCGATACGCAGGCCATTGTTCCGCATTCGATTAAATTATAAAACCTGGCCTTCATTAATCCGTAACACCGCCTTTGTTACGAAATGCAAACACACGCAGATAAAGACCGAATCTAAGCAGGCAAGATATTCTTCTGCCTCTGCCTCACTCCATAATCCAAATGCTCGCAATGATCCTCTTTTTTTGTCGACTCTGTTCTTTTATTCAGAGTGCGGGAGGGGCAATGGATCTTTCTGCCTATTTGAGATTCTCATTGGTACACAGCGACACAACCAGTTCCTTTCGACAATTACAACAACAGTTCTTAAAGCTGTACTGTTATTCTGAAAAATTAATGGTGTACAACCATAAAATGTTCTTGCAGCGAAAAATGTTCTAATCAGTATTAAGTTCAGCATTTAATCCGTCAGTTATAACAATAGCGTTATGTTGCCATATCGGAGGTAACTTCAGCACGACCGACTAATTCACTTAGCATGCCATGAGGAAAAAATAGGTTCCATCAATATTTTTATGAAACAATGAGATTAATTATTTGGTTGCTCCTCCTATCCGACCATGAGAGTTCATTTGTACAGTTAATCAATGAGATGAACTGCACCAAGGAACTATGCTAGAGAGTTGTTTTCGTGGAAAGGCTGGTGTAGTTCCACTCTCCCGAAATAATAACACTTTTGAATCTACTATTTAGAAAAAATTGACTGCTGGGTTACAAGGACACGTCTGTTAGACCCTAGCAATTTCCCGTATATTTGAAAATAGATTTTGTTGTTGTAGTTGTTGTTGTTGTTATTATTATTATTAAAACATTTCTAATTTTATTTTTCCTCAGCTTCAGCAAGTAAAACTTGATGTACGGGCATATCAAAGCACACCCATTTCTCAATTACTACGAACTTCCAGGCATTTATACTGTTTTATATTGTGACATTCTGGAGATTTATATAGATATTGTCGTATTGATATAGATAACTATTTAATGCTTTGCAATGATACTAGAGTATTCCAATTTCACTTTTTGTAATTCAGCATATTTTTGGTGTTATTCAGTTATTAATATATGTATGTTATGTGTGTTTCAAATGGTTATATTTATTAAGTAAGTTGTTCTTGCTGGCTTATCCTGTAATTTTGTATCCGGACAGTTATTATGGTTTGTTCTATCTGTAATATATTTTGCAGTACTCTTAACTGTAAAACTTGATAAGGCTTATTTTTATGGTAGGGTATGGTGTCTTTTCTAAATGCGTATCTTAAAACAAGATTTTGGTGAATGATGTTTGTACCTGTGTAATCAGACCGAGTTATATTGTTTTAGGATCCTGTAATGTACTGGATTGTTTCTGGGTGCTCTTGGGATTTTTTTTTTTGCAATTTCCCTATTGAAATTCTTTGTATTTTATAATATTTTATTGAAGGTGTTGTGTTATCTGCGTGGTCCTGTATTGCCGAGGAACACCTTTGTTTCTGGCAAGACATCTCCAACTCTGAAACATGCGTTCGATGCTTACTTGTCGACATCTTGTCAGCTCAGCTCGTGCAGATGGATATCTTCCATGGAGGTAATGTTCTTCTTTTGGTTAACTTTTACATCTGCAGTGATAGATTCTTCAATATTCTGCGTTGTGTTTTCATCGAATTTTAGAAGTGTGTGCTTCTTATCGGAATTGCATACACACAAATAGAGTGCTGAAACAATTACTACTATTACTACTAATTATTATTATTGTACTTATACTTATTTTCAGCTCAAGCTGGAAAAAAAACGGGAGGCATAGGGATAAATCATGCTCTTCCATTGGTTAGTATGTTCTTCTATATTGTTGCATTGTTGTTATTATTATTAAACTAATGTACTGATTCGAACATAACGTTATTGATTTCACCAATTGTTGAAGCAGTTTCGCGTTTACATGACAGGTTCGTATAAGTTGAACAATCAGCGTGTGGGGTGCGTGAAAGGGCCAGGACGGAGACTCAGATTTTAAAGCAGAGTTTCGTGACAGTTTCGCTGAGTTGTAGAACGATGAATCAACAAGAGGGATTCATTATATGGGGCCGATAAAAGTTATTCAAGTGGCTTTGGCTCATCAGACTTAAGGGAGGTAAGTGTTTTGTTAGTTACCCTCTCTCTGCGTTCGTATCTGCTCATTTCTCATCTCTTACCAGGGCAGTTTTGTTTACAATGCGTGGGATGTAGGAAGACTGGAAAAATTCCATTCTGCACTTGATCCCCATTTCTGTAACGAATTTTGCCAAAAGTCTTCTCTGATAACAAAACCGAATATCACTGCGCATAAAATTATTCTGAGAACCAGTGGAGCAAAGGGGGATGTGGAATAAGTATAGGGAATGTAATTTGTATAGATAGGCCCGATGGTTTGACTGGACGTGCTGAGTAAATGGCTGATATCTATTCTGTGCAACAAACGCTTCTCTGTAAATCTAAAAAGGAAACGTGAAAGTCAAAATGGTGACAGATAAAAATGACCTGCTGTGATAAATACAGAAAAGAAGAATTAAAGCAGATTTATGGAATTCAGTATTGATCCCTGAACGCTGAACTGTATCCAGAAGGAAAATAAGGCCTGTTCTAACTCTTGCTTCCTTCCCTTGGCCTTGTTGTAAAAGCGCAAGAGGACACATTTAAAATGGACAGGGGTAATAAGATCTCAACTCATAAGACAATCAGAAACTCGTTTCCACTCCCACTGACTGGACACGTTTTCTCTGCAAAGAAATCACACTATATATTTTTTTGTTTCTGCAATGTAGGCCAACCATATTGCGAGGACCAAATTCATTGCGTTAGAGTTATGAAATGATGCGGCATGAAAGTACGTCTTTCACTTCAACTGATGCATGCCAAGAATGACATCCATCCGAGATAGTCCTTTTACCCTTAGGATCGATGAGAAAAGGGACACTTTTATATATATAATATATATATATATATATATATATATATATATATATATATATATATATCTATAATTTCTGTTTACCGCTACTTTAAATCTGAATATTTACTACGCATATGATATAGGAAATTGGCTTATTTATTTGTTTTATTTGTTTCTGTATTATTATCTAATGTATTGTATTGCTGCTGCTCAGTTAACAAAGTTCACGACACCTGCCGGTGATAATAAACCTGATTCTGATTAGCCTGAGCTTGGTCCAGATCCCTCTAAACCATTTCCATCCATATATTCGTCCAAATTTCCTGCAAGAATTAGAAGTCAATCTCCTTCTATAAGTTCCTTTGAGAGCTCTTTCCGCGCAGTCACCAACATTTATCCAAAATTTATGTAAAACAGCTGCTTTCTCACCACTTCAACTTTAAATCTATGCACTCCTTTTTTCACCCTCCCGTACGCTGGGAAAATACACTGACGTTGCAATTGCCTATGCCGTTCGTTTTGGAAACATCGAGGAAGTCAATTCACAGGTTCCAATCCACCAGGAAAAGTTCTACCGTATCCAAACTCTCTTTAAAACACAACCCATTCACTCCAGGTCACGCCTTGCGCTTTTTTTTCTCCTCGCGTTACTTCTTAATTATATCTTCCTTTGTTAAGAAAAAAATAACTGCACGCAATACTGCCACGAGTCTCAGAAGTGTGCTCTCACGAACTAACCCTACAATAGCAACATTAAGTCCCAATTCCCGTGATCAATCCACTCAACACTAAAGTCAAGCACGCCAAGCCCCCTCTTCCACAGCATATCTAACTCTGCCATGACGTTCAAGGAAATATGTGCATCTTCTTCCAAATCGCTGTGCTACAGCGCCTTCTGGAGCACAAAGATATACTGTGCAGCTCCTGTAACAAACTAAATTGCAAAACCTCGCACGTATAACTTAAATCCAATCTGAATTTCCTTGTCCGATTCATAATTTTTATGCCCAACTAAGCCATTCTGCGATAATTCTGCTCTACACTCTAATTCATATGTCCTTCACAAACTGCGTTAAGAACAATTTCTGTAAGTTGGTAATATAAATAGTAAACAACAATGAATCCAGACTGAAAGCTGTGGCAGACAATGTCTCCCGTCTGCATAACAAACCTCTGCTACCGCCTTCTCACTCCTTCACCGAGTCAATTTAGTATATATCTAATTAGCTCACCCTGGATCCCATGTGATGTAATGTTCTACACGATCATACAATGCGGGATTTTGTCCAAGGCCATGCTAAAGTCAACTCGCACCAGCTTGCCACCATGACTAACAAGAGGGAAAATACATTTTAAATGAAAATTGATAATGTTTTCTTAAAATGCGTGGGAGCCACGGCAAATATGGCAGTCGTGGACGTTTTGAACGCGGGCCAATATATTTTGGCCCAGGGACAAAATGTTATTGGATTGATTAAGAGGTGATTTTTGTGTCATCACTCAGACCAATTTCCAATCTTCCTCTATTATGCTAAATCGTCACGACATTTTATTCGGCCTGCTTCAGTGGCGTCCGAAGGAAACTTGAATATGGCTTTGCGACTGCGCTTAGCTGAACAGTCATAAGTTTAATGCCATTAGGGCAGAGGGCTAATCTCATAGCCCTGATGTGCACTACTGATGAAAATTGTAGAGATGTTGTTTTCAATCCAAGCTAACTGGGGTCTGCATGTGTGGAAACCGAGGATCCAGTTGCACCAGGAGCAGCCAAAGCCAAGGTTTGGAAGCTTATTGATTTGTTTTGAAGAGATGATATTATTGAATGCCGAGCAATGGTCCATAAACACATTCTGGCGTATGCATTTTTGCTGTCCAAATGTTCCAAGCTTTCGTGAAGAACCAATGAAATGGTACCTGCCATGGACTTGTTGTGCCAGCGGGTGAACTGGAGCGGAACCAAGTCATTTCTCAGCAGACTTGATTGGTTTCAAGTCTGATCTGTTTCATCATCAATAGCTAAAAGCACTTCATTACCATGGACTTGAGAGTTACTGGACGATACACATTGTGGCAGATTATCACGTTCCTCTTAGGCTCTGAACAGCTGAAGCAGAGGTAAAATATATCAATGAATACTCCACCCAGTTGATCAGCACAGACTTCTAATGGTGTGCATCCTTGTAAATTAGCATTGAGCTTGAGAGGTGGGAGGACTGGGTGGCTTCAAGAAATCGAAGTCGCATTTCACTGACGCTGAAGACAAACAGACGAAGTACTCTGGTAATCTTGGCATGCAGTATACCTGGTCAGTACCAGGATAGCGTAAAGTTTCTTCCACTAAACATAGTCTTGATATCTCCACGTTTGTAGCAATAACTGTGGGAAGTATACTCTTCGGTGATATTTCTGTCCTGTATACACTTGATGACGTTCCACAGAAGTATAAGAAGAGGAATGGCAGTGGAAATGGGACTGATATTTAAATCAGGTAATTATTCGGGAATCTTCACAAAATTAGGGTTTCCGGACACTTTCAGTACTATTCTGCAGAACTGCAATGCTCGATACGGTGACTGTCCCTGTTTTTCGAAAAGTTTGTGTGACTGTATTCGACTCCAAAACTTTGCGCGCGGCACTGATTTCTCCAGCCGATTGCCAACTGTTAAGCAAACTGGAATCGGAAGCTTGCACCATTTGGTAAAGGAGCCGCGAATGCTGACCAGAATCTGTCTCAATGGACATTATCTTCGTCACTAGGTACACCTAACCCGCAAACTGGGCACGACAGCTCATCCACTCTGTCCCGAAGATGCAACGATCACGTGAGCTTTGTCGTTTTGAACGAGGATGATCGCAATTGCTATGGTGCTGCTGGTCAATGGAGGCACTCCAGCGTCACGGGCTTAAGCATAGATCTGGAATCTTTTGACTTCATCATCTTCAAAAGAGCCCATTGCGTAAGCAATGTCTTTCATTGTTGTAATGCTGAGTTAAGTGGACACTGGCAAGTTTTGCATATGATTGTCCAGAATTAAGTAAGGAACATAGGAATCCTCTTCCAGATCAAAATCGAACGCAGTCTCTGCGAAGATTGAATCGGAAGGAGCTTTACTTTCATATGACCTGTATACGTTGTAGGATGGTTCTGCAAAGCGTGGGGCATTATCGTTCTCATAGTAAGTAACCATAGTATGGATAGTTTATTTGTTGACAGAGAAGGTGACCCGAAATCCCAGTCCGAAACAGGTATTTCATACGCAGACACCGTTTGACGATCCAACGTTTCGCTTGTAATTAATTTATGATTGGATGATGTTTGCTGCGTAAAGGAGACGTTCTTTGGTATCTCTCCGCGCTGCTGACCGTTCTTTTCAGAACCAAGATCGATTACATCAATCAAAGATATTAAAGTTCCCGGCTCAACTTTTTTCCGGGATTGGATCCGTGGCTGTTGTTACTTTTATTACGGTTGTATTGCCATTCACGTCAATGAACTTGATCAGCCTTTTGAAAGGTCCCATAAGACCGTGATCAGCAGCTTGAATATCGTGTGAATAGCTCTTTGCTTCTTCAAAATCTACAGGCCCTTCGACACCAATCACTCGTATAAATCCAAGGAAGCTGCAAGCCATGGCAACAATCATGGCCAGCATCGCAGCTGAACGGTTCGGAGAAGAGGAAGATATTTAAGTACGCAGGACTGGTCAGCAACTGCTAGCAGGCTGGATGGAGAGCGAGGTGACTCCCAGTGGAAGTTGGTTGTAGTGGATTCTCCGCCCGTTCCGTAGCCAGAGCCTACAGCAATTTGAGCATCGAGAGAGAGAAAGAGGGGAGCCATCCGCAGTACCACTGATGCGGCAGAGAGGGCCTCAAAGTGGCTGTGGCTCAAGAGAGGGGAGCCATGGAGTCATTTGTAGCTAGCCATCTGGACACAAGCTCGGGTCTGATCAGCCCTGGCTGGGTCACCTGGAGAAGAGTGTATGATGTTGAAAGACACGAAACACCCGATGATTCCAGAAACATCACTGATGATCTGTCCAGAAGCATCAGTAGATGTGTGCACACAGCTTACACCCTGCGTTTGTCAGTGACAGCCAGGAAAGACTGGGTGACAACCACGAAAAGAGTGTTGACGACTGGAGACTCAATGACAGCTCGGAGAGACGGCAACCAGGGCAGAACGGGCTGGCAACCCAATCTGTGTCCTTTGAGAGGAGGACCCCCGCAGGAGCTACTATGATTCTAAGGGAAATATACTCTCGGGGTGCCCGAGAGGAGGGAGGATGAGTACCCCAGTCGGACGGATACGACGGCAACAGACCCAGGCATTGGACAAATGCTATGAACTAGCAATGTGCTAGGATCCGTAGCCGTAAGCATTAGTTGAAAGGATGATTGCAGCTCTCAGTCCAAGCATTTTTCTAACAACAGCTCAGCCAGTATAATGCCATCATTGGTTTTCCGTATTTTAAGACTAAAGTGCTCACTCTAACAATGTCAGAGTGTTACAGGTTCTAGAGACGGAATAGCTTCAGATAAACTGAATGCATATAAGCTGCATTAGTACTTCTATGACCCATGATGTTATATCAGAAAAAGGTCTACTTCCTTACAATGGCACAGATGTTGGAGTCTCAGTTTCGCAGTTAAGGGGAGTAATGAAATAGATTACATGGCACATTTTTTTTGTAACTGGAGTTTGTTATTATATTCATTTGCCTTTTCATGCTGGAAAAACCTGAGGCACGGCCTTAGCCAGGTGCAAGAATTTTTAATTATCAGTAACTTTCGGAATATTCTAGGTTGATTAGTATTGTGGCTTTCTGGAGGTTTACGTAAATATTTCTGTACAAGCCTAATTGTTTAGTACTATTGTATTGTGACTTTGGGACAATACCAGTTGGAAAGTTGACTATTTGGACAATGTATATAGTACACTGTTCATGTTCCATAGTCTTTCAATTTCCTTAAATTCAACATATTTCTGTTTCTTTCAATTATTGATTTCTGTATGGGGTGTGTTTGGAGTGGTTATTTCAATTAAGTAAATTGCTCTTATTGCTTATACTGCATTATTATATCCTAAAGGTCATTAAGGGTATTCTTATCTGTATTAATGGATGGATTGTTCGTAGTATGATATGGAGGGAGCTGACGATAAAATTGGAGCAGGCTTGTATTTATAGTAAGACATGGTGTCTTTTATAACTTTATATTTCAAAGCAAGATTTCGAAGAATGATATTTGCCACTTGTTTGCTTGAATTTTGAAGTTATCAGATTGAGTTACACTGCTGCATGGTCCTGTAATATCGTTGATTATTTCTTGTTTCTCATGACATTTTTTGTATTTATCATCTTGAATTTGCTGTTCTTTTATTTTGGATATGCCTTTAGATGAACCACCTGGCATTTCGTTGTCACAAGGAACCCCTCTGTTTCTGAAAAGAGGTCTCTATTTCTGAGCTGGCCATTCCACAGCCCCTTTCAACTTCCCATCAGATTATGGGGATGTCTTCCCTGGAGGGTAATTGTCCTTCATTGTTTAATTTTCTTTTTTCTTTTTTAGTGATAATTTCTTCATTTTTCTGGATTGTGCTTTCATTTAAATTTGGTGGTACATACCTCTTATCAGAATTGTATATGCTGGTGTGGAGTGCCGAATCTTATTTTCGTTGATGTAAGCATATCCTTGGAAGCTTTATCTGACCATTGCGTATTTTCTAAGTTTGTTGTGCCTGTTCCACCTTCTGTTCCAGGTAATGTTAATCTAAGTGCGATCGAGTGTACATAGTGTTTTCTAACATTTATCATATCAGTTCTGATTTTTTCCTTGTTAGTTTTTTCAAAGTGGTTTCGGACCAAGATATTCTGCCAAAAGTGTAGGTTATTATCAGTATAACGAAAGTGCTTATTGCCTTTGCTATACTTTTCATATTCTGCTCTGCTTTTCATCTTTTCTTGAACCTTGAACTGCATTCACTCGAAATTTGTCCCGTTATTGCACAATGGTCTAAGATACTTTAATTATATGTTCCATATTTAACCATCGGTTGTGCTGCATCCTGCAGCTCTGTTTTGTATTCTACTAGCTATATTGCATATTTCTTGGTGTTTACTGTTCTGTACTTACCTTGCTCAAAGTTCATGCTTATGTATTATTATTTCAAATATTGTTTACCGATATCTTTCATGTAATAATATCCACAGCAGATACTCAAATATTCAAATAAGATATTCATGAGAATTTCATTATTTCTTTTTTAGGATATTCAAGTCAGAGTTCGAGAACATAACACTAATGATGCCACCAACTTGAAGCAATTTCGAGCAATTCATCCGTTGAAATCTGAACCCCCACTTCATGTGGATTTCACAATTCTACACTCCGAATACATAGTAAAGGCATTTCCCATGCTGGAGATCTGAAATGAAAACGGAAAAGTTCCAGATAAAACTCAGCAGACTGTAATATCTGTCCTTTCACCACTTCCTTTCTTATATTTCACGATCCCAAACTTTTTTTCTTGAATGAAGTTACGATTTGCTAGTTTTTATTTCGAGTGAGACCCATGATACTCATTGTTCAGAAGAACAGTCGTTATAGTGGTCAAGTTATAGCCGGCTGAAGATCATTTAATTCAATAACATCAGATAACCACCTTTTCTTGTTTATACCAAAAGTGGCCAAATCTAATGATCGTTTAAAACCTAATGCACTACATGTACATCTGTTACCATCCACAGAATTCACAGTAATCCCTTTTATTTCAGAATTTGCACTGCCCTATTCTATAAATCATTGTTTTAGCTTCCGTTAAATGTCTTCATTTTGAACTCATTGTTGTCCTGACCGTTTACCATGTCCCCACGCCATGTATTCCGGAAACCTTTACTTGAACACCATCGGTAGGACATGAAAAGTTATAAAAAGTGAACGCAGCAATTAATTGCACCACTTCCCTGAAACTTGTACTTTTCTAAACACACACACACACACACACACACACACACACACACACACACACACACACACACACACACACACACACACACACACACACACACACACACACACACACACACACACACACACACACACACACACCTCGGCACCTTCGATGTCAAGGTTCTTTAAGCATCAGTCTGTGAAACAGGCATTATTTTTTTCCCGTTCTGGCGTTAAACCAATTTGATGCATCCCCCTGGTTTCTGTGTTGTTTTGAGGATCGAAATATAAGAGGAAGTAAGGATGAAGGGAAATCTTTTGACGACAAAGGAAAGATTGAGGCTGACGTTCCAAAAAGAACTTATCCAGTGAGTGAACTAACGCATTTGAATTTTTGCCCATATCACATGCAGTGTTTCCTTTGTAAACCTTCACTATTATGCGAGTAAAGTATTCAATTCGTTTTATTAAAACAAGATATGCTATTAAAGAATACCGGCACTGCTCCTGTCTTTACGAACCCAAGTGGAGATATTATGTTTGGAGATATATGTTCTTTGTAAAACTTCACACATATGGTATATTAAATTTCTTTTGAGCCTCTCATCTCCGCGGTAACTGGAAAGGAATGGATTGCGACAGCCGCATCCACAACGCCATATGTACTCATACGGAAGGCTTCTACAACCTTACTCCCTTTTACTGGTTTACCTTCCACTGAATTTTTGTTGAATCCTGTGTCTCCGAAGATCTGATCTGAAAACATAAAAGAGAGGTAATTCTATCTGCATTAAAAAGGACTTAGAACAATTTCGCTATTTCTTTTTTTTTTAAAGAGACGATGCCTCTTGGTGCTGGGACACGATTCCGAGAATTTAGTTACCCAAAACTAATACTATTATACACTATTTATCTTGCTTATATACGAAATCAATTCCAGGCATTCAGCTGAGCGTACGGCATGTTCATATTGGCCATAGTGCTCAGTCTACGACTCTATTATTCGCTCACGCACAGGTGCTTACGTATGTAGAATACACAAGGCGTTCTCGCAAACTAACAATCTCTTTGGTGGCTCAGGTGTTCAAGTGCTGGCTAAAGGTCGCAGGTATACATTCCGGCTTTGGAGATGGAAACCAGCTTCTTTGATGCATAATTTATAACATCAGTTTAATCATAACTGAAGCTGTGTTCACAGGCAGATCCAAATTTACTTCTAAAAGCAATGATGACAGAACAGAATGTTTCCTTTAAACGAACACAGTTTAACAGCAAATGGTGAATTAATCAGTTAGAAATAACATAATCAACAATAAATGTTTGAAGATGTTGGATGCAACTAACTAAATTACATACAATTGTGGACAAAAGCTGAATTTATACCAGATAATTCACATTTCACCCAGCCATGGAATGAAAGTTACCTGATCCCATCTCTGCAATGCTGTTTACCAAAAACATAAGACCTTTGTGCATACAATCAAACTCTGAAACTGAGTGCCGTGGCTTGAGGATATGAAATTAATTCAACCAAATATGATCAGAATATATATAATCCAGAAGGTTTGCCTATTCGTGGTAGGGCAATAGTTGATTTATATACTATAAAACAAAATAAATCTAAGCATTTTTTAAAAGAAAGATTGGGACAAAATTGTGACAAGAAAATGTCCAAATTTGATGCATGAAGAATTATGTTAGCAAAAGTTAGATAATTCGATGCTGGGTCCAGAATAATAAAACATTTCAATTTGGAAGCTGAGAATTGTCCTCAAAGTTGCTTTCTTGATTTGGCCTCGTTGTAACAGTATGGGAGGCCACATTCAGAATGGTCAAGATGCAATGGGATGAAAATGTGTAAAGACTAAATTCATTGAATTATAATTATGTAGTGATATAATTCTAAATTAAGTCTTTGACCTCAATTTATCGATGCCAACTAAGATGATAATCCAAGCTTGCTCCGTTCGTCTCCGTTTGCTCCACACCCCTCTAAACAATTCCTGTATTTCCATGTGTTCATCCATATTTTACGAAAATACTGCAGAAGTACACGCTTCTACAGAGTCCTCTCTCAGCTCTTTACGTACACTAACCATGCTTTATGTGAAAATGCTGCCTTCGGCTCTCACCCATTTCACGTTAAACCTAGACACTCCTCTTTTACCCTAAATTAAGCAACATAGGGAACCTGACATTCACCTCATGGATCTATAATAATTTTAGAAACGTCGTAATCCTCTCCTTCTTCTTCTTCACACCAAAGAAAATGTCCCAGCCCAAACAAACACGCTTTATAATTTAATCCCACTCACTCAGCCCTGTGTTTCTTTTCCGCATCCTTTCCAACTTAATGATATCCTTTCTATAACTGGGAAAACTGGGCGGAGCTTCGCATGATGGCAACTTTCTTGCTTGCATCTTCGGAAACAGCTCGATTTTTATCTTTAATATCGCTATTTTTTTTTACACTCAGCGGGAGACGCTCATGGAGTGAGTACTGTTTCAGATCCGCTCCATAATCTTTACTTATTGTAACCTTTGATCACCCTTATTCAACTTATTGTTACCTACACCAAAAGACTTTTGCTACTTTCTCGGGCTTATTGTTAAGATTTTATCGTGAATTTTGGAAGATATGCAAACAGAAATGGCTCTTAGATCCAAAGGACGAGAACCGGGGCGAAACCCGAACGGTAATGGAAAGAAGTCAGCTCAACCTCAACGCACTGAGTTAACTTATGAACTGCTTATGGAGCTTTTGGATAAAAAATTTGAGGAACAACGTCAGGCTCTTCAACGAGACATAAAGGTTTTTCAAGATTATATGGTTAAGACGGATTCAGTAATTAACCAGCAGCAAGCGCTTATCTCATTGCTGCAAGAGGAAGCGCGGAAACGAGATTCGACAATTGAAAAATTGCAACAGGATTTAATTTCGACTATTAAATTGGTGGAGACACTTAAAGCCAAGAGTGTCGATTTGGAGAATCGGTCCAGAAGACAGAACCTACGCATACTTGGTCTCCCAGACGGCATAGAACAAGGCGATCCTTCGAAATACTTTGCTCAATTTTTAAAAGATGCGTTTCCGTCGGTTTTTCCAGTAAACCCTCCGCTACTTGACCGAGCACATAGAATTTGGAGTCGATCACCGACGGTTTCAGATAAGCCCCCGGTGGTAATCGTTCGATTTCATTACGTACACGATAAAGAACAACTCATTCGTGAAGCTCGAAGGGCTGGGATGATTAAATTTCGTGATTATTGTTTTCGCTTGGTCCAGGATTTTAGCCCAGAAATCATGAGAAAAAGGCTGCTTTTTAAACCTCTGATGTCTGAATGTTATGAGAAAAATCTAAAACCTGCGCTCTTATACCCGGCGAAGCTCAGGATCTCCCCCCCGAATGCTCCGCGTAAAGTATTTTTGTCTACCTTTGAAGCGAAAAAGTATTTGGAAGAGAACTGCCCTACTGATACAGTTACTACTCTCCAGTAAATGAGTGATTCTGATCGTGAAAGATGGTTTTTGATTTTTTAAATCAGGGTTAGTCTCTGGTTATTGGTGTAGGTTTATCCTATACTTCATATTTAAGTTAAAGTGTGTTTTCGTTATATTAATCGCTCTGTCTTATACACTTTAACTACTATACTATATTTTTGTCTACTATTTTTGTTCCCTTGAAGGTATATTTTTAACCTTTCGAAGTGAATTTTTTGTTTAATATCAAGATAATGGTTTTTTGTAAAGTATTGGATTAGTTTAAGATGGCGTTATTGCTTCTTTTTTCGTCTTCTTCCTATAATGCATCGCTTATCATTGTTTAAATACTTCTTGATTTGTTTGGGTTATAACCCGATTTATAAACTTTTAATGATTTTATTCCCTTTTTCTTTACAACTCAGCATATTAAGAAGCGTAGTTTTTAGTACTGTGATCATAATTCTTAAAGTTCGGGTGGTTTTTTATATATACCCGTTAATCACGGAGTGATCTGCCGCTGATATGGGGTTAGAGTTAGTTTCATTTTTTCTTTTTTCTAGCCACATTTTGGCTTTTTTTCCTTTTCATATGGGGGTGGGGGTTGGTCTGTTCTCTTTTTTAATTTCTTTCTTATCAATTTGTTTTAGTTTTTTTACTTGGGCTGTTCATGAACTACAAATATGTCTACGATGTCGTCACTTCCGGGTCCGCTCTTTATTTTTGTCCCTCTTCCGGATGCATGAGTTTATAACATGGTTAACCCTTTATATACCAAAGGGATGACTTTGGAAACATGGTTCAAACCATTAACTTTGTGTCTTGGAATACTAATGGATTAAACCATCCGATTAAACGAAAGAAGATTTTCAAAGTATTCCAAAGACTTAATGCTCATATTATTTTTGTACAAGAAACTCATGTGAGGAAGGAGGACAAATATCGCTTTTTTAGGTCTTGGCGGGGTCAACAATATCATTCGAATTCGAATGCCAAAGTTAAGGGAGTTTCAATTTTTATTGACTCCTCTATTACATTTGTTCAACACGATATTCTTTCGGATCCGAATGGTAGATTTTTGTTAATTACGGGTTTACTCGGTAATAAAAAGGTTGCTATGGTTAATGTTTATGCCCCAAATGCGGATTGTCCTGACTTTTTTAAGTCCTTATTTACTTCTTTACCTAATTTAAATGAATATAAATTAATAATGGGTGGTGACTTTAATTGTTGTTTAATTCCTTTGATGGACAAATCTACAACTATTCAGACTTTACCCAATAAGTCGGCCACTTGTATTAACTCCTTTTTGACTGATAATGGAGTTTTTGATATTTGGAGATTTCGTCATCCTAATGACAAAGAGTTTTCTTTTTTCTCACATGTTTATCACTCCTATTCGAGAATTGATTATTTTTTTATTGACTCTTGTTTTATTCCATCGGTAATTGGTTGTAATTATGATATTATAGCTATTTCTGACCATGCTCCTTTAAAACTTTCTATTAATTTTACGGATACAGCTTTAAATGCTAGACAATGGCGATTTGACTCTACCTTATTGCAAGAACCGGACTTTATTAAATTTATGAAGGAACAGATTGATTTCTTCTTTTCAACTAATTCCACGGAGGATATCACATGCGGAACACTTTGGGACACTTTAAAAGCGTATATACGTGGACAGATTATCTCGTATTCTGCTGGTCTGAGAAAACGTATTAAGAAGGAAACTCTTTTACTGGTTGATAAAATTAAAGAGATTGACAAGAAATATTCGACTACTCCTAGCATGGAACTTTATAAACAAAGGGTTGAACTTCAAATGGAACATAGTTTATTACTTACATCTCCGATAGAAAATCAATTAATGAAAACCAAATCTGATTTCTATATACATAGTGATAAATCAGGAAAACTGTTAGCTAGTCAGCTGAAGAATGTTTCAGTTAAACGCCAGATTACTAAGGTTCGACAGCAGAATGGGGATTTGACAGTTAACCATGATGACATAAATAAGTCTTTTCAAGACTTTTATACCTCCCTGTATAAATCTGAATTCCCTCAGGATCATAATAACATGTGTGATTTTCTCGGGAAATTGAATTTTCCAAAACTATCATCTGATGATATTTCAGTAATAGATACTCCGTTTACAGATGCGGAAATTAAAGGGGTTATTTCCTCAATGAACTCTGGGAAAGCACCAGGTCCAGATGGGTTTACAGTAGAATTTTTTAAATGTTTTTCTGATACTCTATCTCCTTGGATATGCAAGGTGTTTGAAGAAGCAATTAGATTGGGGAAGTTGCTGATTGTGCATCCTACAGACCAATATCTTTATTGAATGTAGATTCTAAGATTTTTTCCAAGTTGCTGGCTTCTAGGTTGGAGAAGGTATTACCCCAAATTATTTCGGAAGATCAAACCGGTTTTATTAAAAATCGCTATTCTTTTTTCAATGTTAGGAGATTATTGAATATTGTTTATACTCCTTCACATAATACTTCAGAATGTGTTATATCATTAGATGCGGAAAAAGCATTTGATAGAGTTGAATGGCCCTACTTATTTTATGTGTTGGAGAAGTTTAATTTTAGTCCGACCTTCATTTCTTGGATTAAACTGATATATCAAACTCCAGTAGCCTCGGTGTTTACTAATAATCAAAGATCTCCATTTTTTCGTTTATTTCGGGGCACTAGACAAGGTTGTCCTCTTAGTCCATTACTATTTAACATCGCCTTAGAACCTTTGGCAATTGCCATCAGAGAATCACATGATATTTTGGGTATTAATCGTGGAACAGATATTCATAAGGTATCTTTATATGCAGACGATTTATTATTATTCATCTCTAATCCTGAAAAATCTATTCCAGCAGTCTTATCATTGTTGGCTCAATTTAGTGAGTTTTCTGGGTATAAGTTAAATCTTAATAAGAGTGAATTGTTTCCTTTGAATAAACAGGTCCCAAATTATGGTATTTTACCTTTTAAATTAGCTAACGATTCTTTCACTTATTTAGGGATTAAAATTACCAAAAACCATAAAGAATTATTTCGGTTTAATTTTTTACCCTTAATTGATCAGATTAAAGGTTTGTTTACTAAGTGGTCACCATTATCTTTATCTCTGATAGGTAGGATTAATGCTATTAAGATGGTTATTTTACCTAAATTTTTATATGTTTTTCAAGCGGTACCAATTTTTATTCCGAAATCCTTTTTTACTAATGTTGATTCAAAAATTTCTTCATATATATGGCAGAATAAAAATCCCAGGTTAGGTAAAATATACTTACAGAAGACAAAGAAGGATGGTGGGTTGGCATTACCCAATTTCAGATTTTATTATTGGGCAGTTAATATTAGATATTTGATATGTTGGTTGAAAGAATGGGATGGTCCTTTTGGCCCTCATTGGGTGAGTTTGGAAACCAAATCGGTTTCTGCTTATGCTTTGGGTTCTATCTTAGGGACATCTCTCCCTTTTGCTCTTTCTAAATTGCCGAAGCGAATTGACAACCCGATAGTTAAATATACCTTACGTATATGGTTTCAATTTCGGAAATTTTTCGGGTTGACTCAATTCATGTTAAATAGTCCTATTGTATCTAATTGTTTTTTCCATCCCTCAATTATAGATCATGCTTTTTTGGCTTGGAAAACTAAGGGATTATTAAGATTTTCCGACTTATTTTTGGACAACTGTTTTATGTCCTTTGAGCAACTAGCTAATAAATATAATTTGCCTAGATCTCATTTTTTTAGATACTTACAGGTTAGGCATTTTTTAAGTACGGTACTTCCTTCGTTCCCAAATTCTCTGTCTTCAGATACTTTGGAAAGTTTGTTTGAACTAAACCCTTTTCAAAAAGGGCTTATATCAAAACTTTATAATATAATTATGAAGATACGTTCAGTGCCCTTTGATAAGACCAAAAATGATTGGGAAAGAGAACTTAATCTTATTATTCCTATTGAGAATTGGGATAGAATTCTTAAATTAGTTAATACTTCATCTATATGTGCCAAACATTCATTATTACAATTTAAGGTTGTACATAGGGCCCATATGTCCAAGGATAAATTAGCTCATTTTTATTCTCATATAAACCCTATTTGTGACAGATGTCATTTAGAAATCGCTTCTTTAACTCATATGTTTTGGTCATGTCCACTTTTGAGAAAATATTGGAAAGATATTTTTGATATTATTTCGGCGGTATTGAACATTGATTTACAACCCCATCCTATTACCGCAATTTTTGGTTTACCGATGATGGACTTACTTCACTTATCTCCGTCCGCCTGTCGAATGATTGCTTTTCTCACTTTGATGGCTAGAAGATCTATTCTGTTGAATTGGAAGGAAATTAATCCTCCCACGGTATTTCATTGGCTTTCTCAAACTATGTTATGTTTAAATTTAGAAAAAATTAGAAGTGCTGTATTTGATACTTCTATTAAATTTGAAAAGATATGGAGACCATTTATTCAATATTTTCATATGATGTAATGGCCCTGTGCCGGGCTTATTGGTTTTTTTTTCAGCCTTAATCGTATGTATGTTGAGAGGATCGGAGTTGACGTCATTGATGTTTATGTATACTCGTGAGATACTATGAACAGCCCTTTTTTTTTCTCTTTTTAAAAGATTTTTTATTTTTTTTTCTTTTTGGTTTTTTTTTCTTTTTCTTGATACTAGATTAGTAGATTAGCTAACTTCCTTAGATAGATTTTTTTTTTTCTCTTTTTTACATTATATATTATGAAATATTTAAACTTACCTTGTTCATATATATACTATACGGTTTATGTTTTGGGAAACTTACTTATGCTCTATTCATTGTTTATGTAATACTTTATGTATAATGGGAGTCTATATATTTGTAATCCCTTACCATTATTTGAATTGTATCTCATTCATAATATTTTAAATATTAATAAAAAGATTGAAAGAGAATATCGCTATTTTCCCTTTTCAGGGTTGTTTTGAAGAACCTGACCTGCAGTTACGCACTGACGTCGGTTCTTTGTGGAAATGCGACCCGTTCTCGGCGTCTCACGGCCCGCCGCTTGTCGATATGTGAAGGACCTGGTCTGGAAGACTTGCGCACCTTCATGGTGTCGGAGTTTTACGCTCTGGAGGCGAGCGGACTCGAGGCCGGTGCCGCCCCCGGTATGTAGTGGGAGATGGATGGTCGTAAGCTGCGAGCTGGCTGCTGGCTATGTCCCGAGAGACCGGAGTTCTTTGCGCACACAGATCGGAACAAATAACGCAACAGCATAAATCGGCGAGATGTTTTGTTATGTTTCTCCTCTTGCTATGAAACGGGACAACTATTTTTCTCCTTATTAGGGAGAGGGAGCCTGTGGTATGTCGAATTACCGGGTGAACGAGTAGTCTTTGGAGTACTGCAAGTCTATCTTTATTGATGCTTTCCTGCACGCTTGGGTGCTCAGTGGGGGGAGGGGGTTCCAATACTCTTTTTCTGCTGGGGCGGGATCGTTACTTTGCTGCTGCTTATGAGTGGGAGGGGGAGCTGGGGGCCTTTGAGATTCTGGCATTTAAATGTCATTCATTCTTTGGAGCACTGCTCTATTTTCGTGGATGTCTGCGAAGAAAAATAATTTCCGTATGAATATTGTATAAATTTCTCTGACCTTCTAAGTACCTATTGAATCCTATTGAAATACAATGCTGAATTGTGTGTCTCACCAATAAACTCTACAGATATAACATGATGTTCTAGCTTCTGCAATTAATCCCTTCACTAATGAAGGCAAGAATGCCAAAGGCATCTTTAGCCTCCTGTCTACCTCTGCCACAATGTTCAGGCTAATAACTACGTGTATCTAGATCTGTTCTACGCCTCCCCCAAAACATTAGCATTTACTGTGCAAGACCTGCTCTAGCGTACCCGACAAAATGCAACAATTCGTGCTTATGTTCCCAATGGTCTAATTCTGCTAGAATAATTTCTGGTACTATGGTCTTATGGACCTGTACAAATTAAAGCTAACTGCACTTCTTTGGCCATCTTGCCCACTTGTTAATTCCGCACTAAACCTTCTGTACTGTCGACTATACTACTAATTTTAGGATTTTCATTTACTGTGTTAATAGCATTTTCCTGTACAACGTTTATATAAATAATAAAGCACTGACTACTATGGACAATACCGATTACAGGTCACCAATCAGATTAAGAGCTATCTGTTACCAATTTCGGACTCTTTTTACCGAGTCAGCTTTGTATATAATTGAGTATTTCAGCATGGATCCCGCATGGTCTGACTTTACAGATTAGATAACTATGCTACACAATGGTACAGGCCTTGTTAAAGTCCATGTAGACCGCTCTTACAAACAAAAATAATTACCCAATTGGTCAGGCAAAATTCTCCAACGCACAATGTCATGTGAATAATCTCTTATAAAACTATCCCTTCCAAATTCTGGTACATCCGTACTTCAGAATCTGCCATCGTAATTGTCCCACCACTGATGTTAGGTTTATGGGCCTGTAAAATACCTGCCTTGTTTATGCAGTCTTTCTGAAATAAATGTGCAATATTAGCTATCTCCAGCATAGCAAAGCAACTGGAATTACCTCCGACGAGGTTCCAGCAATTTCAGAGAAACATGGAGAACCTACAGCACAATACAGACCCTTCGGTCCATAATGCTGTGCCGGACATGTACTCTATTTTTCTAAGCTCCATGTACCTAAGAGTCTCGACCTTATTGTATCCACCTCCACCACCGTCGAGGCAACCCATTCAACGCACTCACCACACTTTGTATAAACAATTTACCCCTGACATATCCTCTGTACGTACTTCCAAACACCTTAAAACAGTACCCTCTCGTGTTAGCCATTTATGCCTTTGGAAAAAGACTCTGACTGTCCACACGATCAATGCATCTCATAATCTTATACACCTCTATCAGGTCACCTCTGATCTTCGGTTGCACCAAGGAGAAATGGCCAAGTTCATTCAATCCATTCTCATAAGGCATGCACCCCCATCCAGGCAACATTCTGGTAAATCTCCTCTGCACCGTTTCTATAGTTTCCACGCCCTTCCTGTAGTGAGATGACCAGAACTCAGCACAGTACTACAAGATCCCTTTGATCCTCCATACTGCCAAGAGACTTACTATTAACACTGTACTCTGCCATTTTATTTGACCTACGAAAATGAAGCACCTCACGCTTATCTGGGATGAGCTCTATATGCTATTCGCAGCCCAGTTTTGCATCCTATCGATGTCGCACTGTAACCTCTAACAGCTCTCCATACTATCCACAACACCACAGACCTTGATGTCATCAGCAAATATACTAACGTAACCATGTAGGTTGACATGCTAGTATGACACAGTACGTTGGAGGTCTGTATTCCTGTTGCTCGTTCCTGGTTTTTATGCCATGAATTGTCAGCATTTCATCCGGTATGCAGTTCGATGTTATAACAAATACTTTGATAGCATTCCTCAAATAATAATACTTCAAGCAAATCTCCGCCTCCAGCCATCAGGTTCCTTTGCGGAAACGACCTAATAGCAGCCCATTTGTGTACGTCATTCAATATCAGGAAGTAAAAATCCTCCTCTGATACCACAGATGCCATTCTCAGCTGGTTAGGTTGGAATTGTTACTATTGAACATTACAACAAATATACTTTCTCTTAGCTGAGAAAAAGAAAATTGCACAAACAGAATATTTTCTAAAATAATCCATTTCGAATAAAGCACATAATACCCTATGATCTCATATCTGGCTATAAAAAGAAGTAACTGCAAAACAAGTGTACAACGTGGCCTAGGAATTGGTTTAAGAACGAGGACATAATTTTTTTTTCCATAATTTGGGCTCTCTTCCAGGGATGGTGGGACCTGTACAGAAGAAACGGTTTGCACTTAATCTGTAATCGTAATAATCTCCCAGCGGGCTAATGCTGCACGGCGGAGTGTGGGGCTGTGGTTCAACTGTGGTTCAACTTGGGTTGTGTGGCTCTACTGGTAAAGAATGACATCAAATCCATAGAAATATGTGACATAAGATTGGAAGATGTTGATTGCAGCTATATACAGGCCTCCCAACAATGCCTAGGAAGTGTAACAGAAGTTACAACTGGAAATATAAAAGGCGAGTCAAAAGGGCAAAATTATGGTAGTCATGGGATATTTTAACATGCATGTCGATTGGGAAAATCAAGTTAGTAATGGATCTCAAGAGACTGTGTTTACTGAATACCTAAGAAGTAGTTTTTCAGAGCAGTTTGTCGCTGAGCCTGCTAGGGTATTTGCTATACTGGATTGGGTAATGCTGTGTAATAACTGGGAGGCGATAGGAAGCTTAAGGTAAAAGAACCCTGAAGAAACAGTGATCACAATATGATTGAGTTCAACTTGAAATTTGATAGGGAGCAAGTAAAGTTTGATGCAGCAGTATGTCATTGGAATAAGAGAGGAGTTTGCCAAAGTTTATTGATAGGAGCTGCTGACAGAGATGTCAGTGGAGCAGCAATGCGTGCGTTTCTGGGGAAGATGTGAAAGGTGCAGGACATATGCATTCCAAAAACGATGAAATACACAAATGGTAAAATGGTACAACCATGGCTTACAAGAGACGTCAACGCCATTATAAAAACAGAACAAAGGGCATACAACACAAAAATTAGTGGGTAGATAGATGTTTGGAGAGTTTTAAAAACATACAGAGCAACTGAAAATCATTAGAAGGGGAAAGCTGAAATATGAAATCAAGCCAGCAAATAATATCAAAGTGGATAGTAAAGGTTTTTTCACGTATGTTAAAAACAAAAAGGGAAATGAGAGTGGATATAGGACCGCTAGAAACTTGGACAGGAGAAATAATAACAGGGGAAAAGGATCTGGCTGATGAACTAGATGAGTATTTTGCATCAGTCTTCACTGTGGAGGTCAGTAACACGATGCCTAATGTTGTAATGTGTGAAGGAAGGGAAGTGGGTGCAGTTACTATTACAAGAGACAATATGCTGAAAAAGCTGAAATACCTAAAGGTACGTAAGTCACCCGGACCAGGTAAACTGCATCCTATGGTTCTGATAGTAGTAGTGTTTGAGATTGTGGTGGCATTAGAAATGTTCTTTCAGAATTCATTGGACTGGAAAATTGCAAATGTCACACTACTCTTTATGAAAGTAGGAAGGCAGCAGAAAGGAAATTGTAGACCAGTTAGACTGACCTCAGTGGCTGGTATATGTTAGAATCAACTGTTAATGCTGACTGATGGAGTACTTGGTGACACAGGACAAGATAGTACAAAGTCAGCATGGTTTCCGTCAGGGAAAATCTTGCTTGACGAACCTGTTGGAATTCTTTGAGGAGATTACAAGTAGGATAGATAAAGGGGATGCAGTGGATGTTGTATATTTGGACTTACAGCAAATCTTTGGCAAGGTGCCACACATGAGGTTGCTTATCAGGTTAAGAGCACATAGTATTACGGGAAAGGTACTAATATTGTGACAGCATTGGCTGATTGGTAGGAGGTATCAAGTGGGGATAAAAAATCCTTTACTGGTTGGCTGCCAGTGACTAGTGGTGTTCTGCAGGGTTCAATGTTGGGACCATTTCTTTTTATGCTGTATATAAATGATTTGGATGATGGAATAGATAGATTTGCTGCCACGTTTGCAGATGATCGGAAGATAGGTAAAGGGGTAGGTAGTGCTGAGGAAACAGGGAGGATGCAGAAGGATTTGGACAGATTAGGATATTGGCAAATGAAAGTGGCAAATGAAATACAATGTTGAAAAATGCATGGTCATGCACTTTGGTAGAAGAAATAAATGTGCAGACTATTTTCCAAACGGGGAGAAAATCCACGAATCTGAGGTGCAGAGGGGCTTGAGAGTGAGTCCTAATGCAGAACACCCTGAAGGTTAAATTGAAGTTTGAGTCGGTGGTGAAGAAGGCAAATGCCATGTTAGCAAGTGGTCCAAAATACAACAAGGATGTGATGATAAGGATTTATAAGATAATGGTGAGTCATCACCTTGAGTATTGTGAACATTTTTGGGCCCCTCATCCTCGAAAGCATGTGCTGGAATTGGAGAGGGTTCAGAGGAGGTTCACAAGGATGATTCCAGGAACGTAGGTGTTATCATACAAGAAACCTTTAATGGTGTCATGCGGGGGGGGGGGGGGGGGATCTCATTGGAACCTTTCGAATGCTGAAAGTCCTAGACAGAGTAGACGTGGAAATGTTGTTTCCCATGGCGGATCAGTCTAGGACAAAAGGGCACAACCTCGGATAGAGGGGCACCATTGCGAAACAGAGTTAGGGAGAAAGTTCCTTGTACAAAGGGTCGTGCATTTGTTGAATTTCTTGCCACATGCAGCTGTGGAGGCCAGGTCGTAGGGTTTATTTAAGGCACAGATTATTAGATTATTGATTGGACATGGCCAATGTCCAGAAAATGCTGCACTGAGCTGAAGTTATATTATTCACTGTGCACTGCATTGCCTTTGATGCTGTTCTCCACAAACGTACTGTGTAAATAATATTTTCATGGAAATAGATAATATAAATAGCAAATAAAAATTAATTCACCACTGATATATTTGACACACCTTTGGCCACAGGCCTGCAATATGAATAACAATCTTGCACTACCAACCTTTGTCTCCTTCTAATTGTTTAATTTGGATCCAGCTTACTAGCTCGCCTTGGATTCGGAGTGATTTAACCTATCAGTCCAGAAACTCACGCAGATGCCTGCTAAGGGTCTTCTGAAATTCATGCGGATAATTGCTACTGCCTTGACTTCACTGTCCTCCTCATTGCCTGTTCAAAACGCACAGTCGGACACGACATTGCACTCTTACAACAATGCTATCTGTTCCTTACATCTTTCACAATACAACTGCTGCCAGATCCTGGCCCTCAGAAACCCTTCTGGTATTTTTTCCACTAGTACTATTATGTTCACGTGCTTGCAGACCCCTGGCTTACTCTTGAAGCCCGTTTTAAATATACGCAGATATCTACCAGTACCTCACAATTGACAAAAAAAAAATGAGATAGAGGTATCTGATTCAAGCTCTGGAAAATCCCCCCTAGCCTCCCGGAATATGTCGGAAAACACCGGATCAAGATACGGCAGTTTATCAAATTCAATATGCTTTAGGATTAGATAAGAAGTGTTGCATTCAAATCAATTCTTCCTGAGAAGCATTGGGTTTTGATTCGAACAGTTACAAAGGAGGAGGTTAAAAGGGAATGCTTCGCATCTCCAGTCTTTCTTTCTATCGTGTCAAGATGTGGAGTGGCTGCCGGACGCAGAAATACAAATAAGAAAAGGGGTAGCAACGTTGCTTTGAAAGACCAAAAAAAAAGAGAGAGGAACGAAATCTAGTTGCCATGGTGTAAGTTGTGTGCACTTTGAGATCTGGTGGAGTGGGAAGTAATAAGCAGCGAGACTGTTTTTTTCGTTCTTAGAGGAGAAACGACTAGAGTAAATGGAAAACAGATTTTTCCCGACTGCTTGGTGCACCCTCAATCTCTGTTATTAATAGTACAGTCTACAGAACCCCCGAAAAAATTCTATTTCACATAAACTGTTTCGGCCTCCCCTATGGACTGACATCTCAGTAATCTCCCTATGTTGCATGCATCCCACAATCGCCAGGTCTGTCATCTCAACGCTAAACTCTTTATTATTTTTACCTGTTCCGACAAATAGTCCAGATGTGAAGCGAAGAGAATTGCTGCTTTGCCCACAGATCCAAACTAACAGCTGAGTGTCTGCAGTGTATTGTGGAATCTCAAATGAAAACATCTGCATATTTGCTTCTTTTTATTCAGCCAGTTGAAGTATTTCATCCAGAGTGAATTTCACTATGCCAGCAGATATATCATCATTTTTATTTTCAGATATCACCATTTCAAGTGGCATGTGAATCTCAGAGCTATGATACAAATTCAATAGCAACCCATTTGAAACGCCGTTCAGCGACAGTTAGTGATATTCCCTTCAGATTTGTAGATGCCACTCTCAGGTGGTTAGATTTCGGTTGATGTAAATTTTATCTAACCATTATACCAGCCATATTCCTGGTCAACAGAAGGAGAAAAAAAAAAGAAGTGGCGCAAAGAGAATAGGCTCTGAAAGACATTACCTCAATAAACCATATCACGGATTATAAACAAAGACGCGTACATAAGATGGGTATATGTTGATGTTAATGATGACTGTAATCTAGTATTGGGTCTGAGAGGTGGGAGGGCCGCATGGCTTCAAAAATAGGAAGTCGCTGTTCGCTGATTCTGGAGACAGACAAACCGAGTACTGTGTTAGCCCTGGCACGCGGACCACCTGGTCCGTATCAGGATAGCGTAAAGTTTCCTCCATTGCACTTTTACGATTAAACGTGTCCTGCATATCTGTAAGTCTGTAACAATAACTGTGTGATGTATACTCTTGGTTCATTTTTCTGTCCTGTTTACATTTGATTCCGATCAACAGAATTATAATCAGAAGAAAGACAATGGAGGTGCAACTGAAAATAACCAATAAATAATAATTTAGATCAGATATATGTTCAGGCTTCTTCAATAAATTACTGCTTTCGGTGAGAGATTCGGTGCTATTCTGCAAAATAGTGATGTGAAGGGTAACTGTGCTAGATAGGTTTGGCTTCCCGTTGTCTTTCACCAAGATTACCAAAGTTTGTGTCGTTGGATCCTGCTGCAATATTTGGCGCGCTGTTCTGATTTCACCAGACATTTGACCAATTGCAAACAAACTGTTATCAGTAACTTTCACCATTTGGTAAAATAGCCTCCCGTTCTGACCAGAATCTGCATCAGTGGCCAATATCGTGGTGACCAAGTACCCCTGAGCCGCTGACTGGGGCAGGGTTTCCACGGCCGATGCTCCACCATGCTCGCAAGGTGAAACAATCACTGGTGCGTTGTCATTTTGATCCAGTATGATCACATTCACTGTAGCGCTGCTGCTCAGCGGTGGCACTCCAGCGTCACGAGCTTGAACATGGAACTGAAAACTTTTGAGTTCCTCATAATCAAAAGAGCGCAGTGCGTAAATAGTGCCGTTCATTGAGTTAATGCTTAGGTACGTAGACAATGGCAAGTTTTGAATGTAATTGTCCAGAATGGAATAAGAAACATAGGAATTCTGTTCTAGATCGGGATCTGACGCCGTTACTGTGAAAACGGAAGCGCCAGGCGAACAATTTTCAGTCACGTATACGTTGTAGGGTAGTTCAGCAAAGTGTGGGGCGTTATCATTGATATCAGTAATGACAATATGGATGGTTTTATTTGTTGAAAGTGAGGGTGACCCCAAATCCCAAGCTGAAACGAATATGTTGTACTCCGACACCGTTTCACGGTCCAAAGGTTCATGTACAATTAATTTATAATGATTAGATGATGTTTGCAGTAGAAAGGGGACTTTCTGAGATACCTCGCAGCGCACTTGACCGTTCTCCCCAGAATCACGATCGATAATATCGATCAAGGTGATTAATGTACCCGGTGAGGCATTTTCTGGGACTTGGTTGGAGGCTGACGTCATTTTTATTTCGGGTACGTTGTCATTCACGTCAATGACCTTGATCAGTACTTTCGAGTGCCCCGTAATCGCAGGTGAACCGTGATCAATAGCTTGAATATCAATTGAATAGCTCTTTGTTTCTTCATAATCAAGCAGCCCTTCCACTCGAATCTCTCCGGTATTTCCGTCCAAGCTGAACAATTCCCGCATTTTTCGCAAGGAAGTAACATCACTGAAAGAATATGTTACCTCTGCATTCAGCCCTTCGTCCAAATCATTTGCCTTAACTTGTATCACTACCTCACCTTGTGGTGCGTTTTCAATAATGCTTCCCCTGTACACATCATGCTCGAATACAGGTGGATTGTCATTAATGTCCAGTACAGTAATGAGAATCTGAGCTGTTCCGGTACTCTGAGGATTCCCACCATCCACAGCAGTAAGCACCAGTTGAAAGGATGATTGTAGCTCTCGATCCAAAGGTTTCTCTAACAGCAACTCAGCAATTATAAAATCCTCCTCGGTTCTCCGTGTTTTCAAACTGAAGTACTCACTCGAACTGATTGTGTAATTCGTGATAGTATTCATTCCAGTATCAGCATCGTCCGCGCTCTTAAGTCGAAAACTTACGCCAGGCGCGATAGCTTCAGAAATTTGCAAGGCAATGTTTTTGTCCCGGAATATAGGGAAGTTGTCATTTATATCAAGAATCTCCACTTTCCCACGATACACCTCAAACGGATTTTCCAGTATTATTTCCAAAGGTATCGTACACATATTTGCTTGTCCACAAATACGTTCCCTATCGATTTTTTCACAAATAGATAGAAGCCCATTATCTGAACTAACCTGCATGTACCGTTCTCCGTCAGCGGAGCTGAGCCGAAATTTACGAGCTGACAATTGCAGTGCATTCAATCCCAAATCTTGAGCGATATTCCCAATGATTGTCCCTTCGCCCATTTCCTCAGGAATAGAATAACTCAGTTGTCCTAAAATTCGAGCCGGGGTACACACGATAAAGATGAACAAAACTACAGTGTAGCTTAACCTCGATGTTAACCACTCCATTAATCCGCATTCAGTTAATTTAGAAATCCAGGCTTCTTCTCGATTAATTCGTGACGCACTGTCCTGAACACAAAATATAAACGCAAACAGATAAACAACTGATATAAAGAGACCGAAGATTTTTCCGCCTCAGCTTAACGCCATAATCTAAACGCACCCAATGGCTGTCTCTTTCGTCGACCCTGTCCTTTTATTCTGGATGTGGGAGGGACAATGTATCCATCAGTGGAATTGTGTTTCTCATTGGTAGACAGCGACACAACCAGTTCTTTTCGACAATTACAAACTATGCTCTTAAAGCTGTACTGTTACCCTAGCTATTTAATGGTGTGCAACCATAAAATGTAGTTGTTGATTGCGTTTCAAATTAAATTTTATTTTCGGTATTTAGCATCGTAAAGCATAAAACTGCTTTTAGATGGCATTTAACCTTACATTTAGTACGACCTACAAATTCAGTCAGAATGTAATCTGGAGCAGATAAGTTCCTTGAACATTTCTGTGACTCAATGAAATTAAAAGCTTGGTTGACCCTCGTATCCGCCATGGCAGTTAGCTTTGTGCATTTGTTCTGTGATATAAATAGCACGAACACTGTATGCGGGAGAGATTTTAAATCTGAAAGGCCATTGCACTGGGGCTGTTCTACTCTTTTGGGTCAATAATATGGTTCAATCTATTAAAAATCAAAACGATTTGCATATAAGGACACTATTTTGGAACCCGCTAAGGGTAATCACCTAATGTGATCTATATACATATCCGTTTGTTAGCAGCTGGGATTTATTATTAATTCTAATAAATAAATATTTTCTGAAGTAACAGTAACCTCAATAATATTCAAATAGATATTCTTAACAATTTCTTTGTAAATTTTCGAATCTGCAAGTGGGAAATCGAGAAATTGATGATATTGATATCACCAAATTTAGAATAAATTTCGTGTTTTCATAAAGTGTTTAAATAAGGGTTGTTGAGGGATGACAACCATGAACATGGTGGTTTTAGGGAAAAGGAAATAAGTTTTGACCATACGACCATAAGACCAAAAATATAGGAGCAGAAGTAGGATATTCGGCCCATCGAGACTGCTCTGCCATTCAAGCATTGGCTAATCCAATTCTTCCAGTCATCCCCACTCCCCAGCCTTCTCCCCATACCCTTTGATGCCCTGGGTAATCAAGAACCTATCTATCTCTGTCTTAAATGCACCCAATGACTTGCCCTCCAGAACCGCTTGTGGCAACAAATACACAGATTCACCACCCTCTGACTGAAGTAATTTCTCCGCCTGTCTGTTCTAAATGGACGTCCATCATTCCTGAAGTCGTGCCCTCTTGTTCTGGACTCCTTTACCATGGGAAATAACTTTGTGATAAAAAATCTGTTCAGGCCTTTTAACATTCAAAATGTTTCGATTAGATACACCCTATTCTCCTGAACTCCAGGGAATGCAGTCTAAGAGCCACTAGACGTTCTTCATACGGTAACCCTTTCATTCTAGGAATTATTTTCGCGAAGCTTCTCTGAACCCTCTCTAAAATAAAGCGCCTAAAGCTTCACATAATACTCCACGTGTGGTCCCACGAGTGCCTTATAGAGCCTCAACATCAAATCCCTGCTCTTATATTCTAAATTTATGGTTGAATAAATGTTTAGTTCAGTGTAATAAAACCAGATGCTAAATTTATAAGCATTTTAAATGGTCTGGAGAAAACTCTGAACGAAATTGTGTACGCTGGGACTTTACGAAAGACCAAATATAAGTACTCTTTGATTAAAAACTTATTGAGAAGATTATCATACCCCAAATATAGACTGATTGATTCTCTTGTCTTCTTCAATTCTTTAAGATAACAGGAATAATACAGAATACTACAATTTTCTTTCACTCTTTAGCATACTATACAAAAACCAAGTCTGTTGACATCGTCGATCTGAATATTTCCTCATCTATTTTCAGGCTGTTGCACCTGCTCCTAGAATCCCCATTATAGGAATCATATTCTCCGCATTCTAGGCCTTTCAATATTTGAAAGATTTCAATGAGGAATACTCCTCCCCCACCTTCATCTCACATCTTTCTTCTGAATTCCAGTGACTGGAGGCACAGAGCCACCAAACGCTACTCATCTGTGAAACCTTTCAATTCCAGAATCATGTTCATTCACTTCCTCTGGACCTTCTCCAATGCCAACACATTTTTTTCTTCGATCAGAGGCCCAGTATAATGGCGAATAAAATTTAACTTCGTCCCACCTTGTTTCGGAATTCTAAGAACATGTGTCAATCAGATATTTATGTTCCAAAGATTCAACTTGTTGATAAAGTCTACATAGACACTACCAGTAGAGATACTCCGAATGAAGTTTACTACGAAAGATACTTCTACACGGCCATTTTGGTAACACAGGATTTTTTTGAGTACTATAGTGATGTTTTAAAGAGAAAATATCCGTGGATCACTACATAATTCTGTCTGTTCTTTGCAAATTGCAGTTATGAAGCCTTTGAACAAAAGAGAAGCAAATCTGCTCACAGTTCTCCTGTGCGATATGAACAATACCTTATAAAGGTTCAAAGGTTCAAAGGTCCAATTTAATGTCAGAAAAAAATGTATAAAACATACATCCTAAAATGCTTTTTCTTCGCAAACATCCACGAAAACAGGGAGGTGGCCCAAAGAATGAACGACAGTTAAACGCGAGAACTGCAAATTCTCCCCAGCTCCGCCCTCCCGTGCGAAAGTGGCAGCGAGCATAGATCCCCTCTCCCCCAACCGGCAGAAAAGCAAGCATCAGCACCGCCACTCAAACACTCAAGCGTGAGCAAGGCAATAGGAAAGACTCAGACCCGCAGTTACCACAAAGACTTCGCCTTTCATCCGGCATTCGACATACCACAGGGTCTCTCTCTCCCTAAGCAGAAAGAGGGAGGTGTCTCCATTTTCGCATCCAGCGGGGAGACAGAACAACAACTCGCTGGTTTATGATGTTAAAACTCTGTTACGTCGCTTTTTTCGAGCTCTGTGATTCGAGCTTTTCCTGAAGATCGCAAAGATCTCTGGTCTTCGGGCCCACAGCAGTAGATTCTTCGACTCCCCCAACGACACATGCGTCTGCTGCCGTGACACAAGCCATCGATTCGCCCGGCTCCAGAGCCCCGAGATCTTAGGCTTCCAAATACAAGTTGGAACCCTTGGCGTGCCGAAAAATGGCCAGTCGCGAAACCCCGAGAACGGGTCCCACTCCCGCAAAGAACCGAAGTCTGCGTGTAACTCCAGGTCAGTGTCCTCAAAACATCACTGAAAGTGAAAGATAAAGATATTAATGATGGAAATAGAACTGTTTCCGAAGATGCAAGCAAAGGAGTCGCCGTTTAGCGCCATCTGAGCTCCGCTTCCGTCTCCCTTAGCATTGAGTCTTAAAGCCTCCACTTAAAGCCTTAAGTATCCACAAAGCCTTAGCACTGCATCCTTGTTTTTATATACTAGTCCTCTCAAAGGGAAGAGTAACACTGCATTTGTCTTTCTTACCACGGATTCAACCGGAAAGTTATCCTTTAGTGAATCCTGTGACTCCCAAGCCCCTTTTGCAACTCTGATTTCTAAATGTACGCCATGTTTGGAAAAAAAGGGCGGGGGGGAGAAGGGTTAAGGAACCAATGCAGAGTGCCCCTGTGACCATCCCCATCAACAACAAATATACCATTTGGGAATCTGGCTGACAGATAATCTAACAAAGGAAAGTGACAGTCGTCTGGTCTCTGGCACAGAGCCGGCCTCTGTGTCTCAGAAGGGAAGGAAGGAGAAGAGGCAAGTTGTGATGATAGGATATTGGTTAGTAATGGGAACGAACAGGAGGTCCTGTGGGCAAGAACGACATTATCGCATGTGAGGGTCCGGGATAATCGGATTTATTCCTTATTAACCATAAGTGGGAAGGAAAACAACCCGAAGTCCTGGTCCATTTATGTACCAATAACATGGGTAGGACGAATGACGTGGTTCTGCAGAGGGAGTTCAGGAAGCTAGGTGCTAAGTCAAAAGGCAGGTACTCCAGGGTTGTGATCTCAGGGCAGTTAACCGCGCCATGTGTTAGTGAGGCCGAACTAGGAAGATTATACGGTTTACTACTTGGGGGGGGGGGGGTGGTAGGAGTGCAAAATATTTTTGGATCATTGGGTTTTTTCCAGTTAAGGTGGGACCTGTACAGAAGGATGTTCAGCACCTGAACTGGAGGGAGAATAATATGCAAGCAGTATGGTTTGTTAATGCTGCTTGGTGGGAAGCAGTGCCAAAACAGTTAGTGAACATGTTGTGGAAGCAGATGTTGGTAAGACCTCAGACAAAATTAGGAATCAGAAGGTTCAGCATTGTGCGAGTAGTGTCCTGAGATGCCGATATTTCAATGCAGGAAAGGCGGGAAATAGTGCAGAAGACGATGTGGCTGCTTTACAGACAGAGACAATGTGTAGTGAGGAGAGGCTGTTGAAAAGGAAGAATTACAGTTAACAGGATGAGTTGCAACGTAAAAGGCAGACCAAATTGAGAAGCCTGAATACAGCATTGAAGGTGTTGTATCTGAATGCGAGCAGTTTACTGAAAAACGTAGATGAACTCGCAGCACAGTTGCAGATTAGCACGTATGATTTCTAGGTATTAATAAATCAAGGCGCAAAGATTATTGATGGGGTGTAACGTCACAGGATGAGCATTGAATCAGAAGGATAGGCCGAAAGACAGAGGGGACGACGTGTTACCTTTGCTAAAAAATGAAATGAAATCATTAGTAAGAGTCGACATGGGGTCGGAACGTGCTGAATTATTGTGGATAGAGCTAGGGAACTGTAAGAGTAAAAGGATCCCGATGGGAGTTGTATCCATACCCCAAAACAATAGTAAGGATGTGACCTACCAATTACGAAGGATGATGGAAAAAGCATAACAAAAGGTCAATGATACAATAGTTATAGTGGAGTTCAATATGCAGATAGATTAGGAAACTCATGCTGCAGCTCGATTACTGAAGGTGTGATTTCTAGAGTGTTTAGGAGATGGCTTTTTTAGAGTAGCTGGTGGTTGTGCCCACCAGAGGAACAGCTGTTCTGGATTGGGTGTTCTGTAATAAAACAGAATTGACAATAGAGTATAAGATAAAAGATCTTTAAGGGGAAAACGATCATAATAAGATCGAATTCACCCTGAAATTTCTGAAGGAGAAGCGAAAGTCAGATGTATTAGTATTGCAGTGGAGAAAAAGGAATTACAGAGGCATGAGAGAGGAGTTGGCCAGAAGTGATTGGAAATAAGCACTGTCAGGGATGACGTCTGAACAACACTGTCTGGAAGTTCTGGAAAGAATTCAGAAGGCACAGGATATGTACATCTTAAAGAGGAAGAAGTGTTCTAATGGAAAGATGACACAACCGTGAATAACAAGAGAAATTAAAGCCAATATAAAGTCCAGAGAGGGCATTTAATTGAGCAAAAATCATTAGAAAGTTTGAGGAATGGGAGATTTTAAAAACCAGCAGAAGGAATCTTAAAACGTCATTAAGTAGGTGAAGATGGAATACGAAGTGATTTAGCCTATAATATTAGAGGGAAAAAAACTTAAGTTACTTCAGGAACGTAAAGTGTAAACGAGAGGTGAATGTGAATATTAGATTGCTGGAAACCGATACTAGAGAGATAGTAATCGGGTACAACGAGATAGCGGACGAAATGAATTAGTATTTTGCATCAGTCTTTACTGGGAAAGATACTAGCAGTATGGTGGAAGTTCTCGGTGTCAGGACTCATGCGTTGTGTGAAGATCCCACAACGAGAAAGAAGGTTCTTGGGAAACTGAAGGACTGAAGGTTGATACATCACCTGCACTAGATGGTGTACATCCCACAGTTTTGAAAGAAGTGGCTGAAGAGTTCGTGGAAGCATGAAAAATGATCTTCCAAGAATCACAAGATTCTGGAACTGTTCTGGAAAACTCGAAAAGTGCAAGGGTCTTCAAGATAAAAGAGGCAGAACAAAGGAAGCTATTGGTCAGTTACTCTGACCTCAGTGGTCGGAAAGATGTTGGGGTCATTTTTAAGGATGAGATCTTAGTGTACTAAGGCATAAAATAATACAGGTCGTAGACAGCATGTTTCCTCAAGGGAACGATGGATAAAAAAGTGGCTAATTGGCAGAAGGCAAAGAGTGGGAATAAAGGGAGCCTTTTCTGACAGGCTGCCGATGACTATTGGTGTTCCATAGGATTCTGTGTTGGGACCGATTCTTATTAAGTTATATGTTAATGATTTTGATAATGGAGTTGATGGCTTTGTTGCAAGGTTTTCTGCCGATATGAAGATAGGTGGAGGGGCATGTAGGGAGGCTCAGAGAGACTTACACAGATAAGGAGAATGGGCAATCAGTGCCAGGTGGAATGCAAAGCCGGGAAGTGTATGGTCATTCGCTTTGGTGAAAGAACTGAAAGGGCTATTTTCTAAATGCAGAGAAAATACTAAAAAACGGGGGTGCAGAGGGACTTAAGGGTCCTTGTTCAGGATTTCCTAATGAGTAATTTGCAGGCTGAGACTGAGTGGGAAAGGGAAATGCAAAGGTAGCATTCATTTTAAGAGCACTGCAATAGCAATATAAAAGCAAGGATGTCATTCTGAAACTTTATAAAGCTCTGCTGAGGCTTCACTCGGAGTATTCTGAGCAGGTTTGGGCCCCTTATCTTAGAGAAGATGTGCTGAAACTGGAGATGTTTCAAAGGGGACTCACGAAAGTTATTCCAGGATGGCTTGTAATATGAAGAGCAGTTAATGGCTCTGGGCGTGTATTCATTGAAATTCAGAAGAATGAGAGGTGGCCATATTAAAACGTATCGAATAGTGAAAAACCTTGATAGAGTGAATGTGGAGAGGCTGATTCCTCTGATCAGAAGTCTAGGATCAGAGGGCAGAGCCTCAGATTAGAGGGGAAACCTTTTAGAACAAAGATGGAGGAATATAATTAGTCAGAGAGTGCTAAATATGTGAAATTTTAGGCCACATGCAGCTGTGGTTATCAAAACTTTCTGTATGTTTACGGTAGAGGCTAATAGATTCTTTTTTGGTCAGGGCATGAAAGGATATGGGGAGAAGGCAGGATAATGGGGCTGGAAGGATCATTGCATCAGCCATGATGGAATGACGGAACGGACTCGATGGACCAGATGGTTTAATTCTGCACCTATATCTTATGGCCTGACGATCTTAATAGTCTTAACGCCTTCACTCCTTCGGTTAAAATCGATTACCATGCACTTTCCTGCACTATATTTCATCTGCCAATTATTTTCGCATTCCCATTCTCTGCCTTATTGCTTCTGCAAATTTTGCCAAAACTACTCCTTCCTCCACCTATCTTCGTATCCGACACATACTTTGTCAGAAAGCCATCCATTCCTTTCCAAAGAAAGTTCAGCATTCTCCTTCATTTCAAATTTTCGCCACTATACATTCTGCAACAAACATTCTGCATCTTACGCTATTTCTCTCCATTATGAGCAATTTTTTGTCCTTATCTTTGCATAAGGAGCGAAGAGACGGATTTTTCTTCAGGGCGTTCATCAAAGGAGGACTGCGCAAGCGCGTGGACGACAGCGCATTAGACCGGCGCGAAGTTTGAAAGGAGACGTCTTTACAGAGCGGGTAAAGGAGTAGAGGGAGACAGAGGGAGACCCCCTGTTTGTTTCAACAGGGCTTCGGTGATAGCGGGTCGAGGTCAGGTAGGTTACCTATGAAGAATAGAAACAGGAAGAATGTCTGTCAGGCGTGTGCTCTGTACTGGGTGTCAGATGTGTGAAGTTCGACAGAATCCCAACCTCCCGTAAGGCCTCATCGGCGCCAGGTGCATCGAATTGTAGCTTCTTTGGCACCGTGTCAGGGAGGTGGAGCTGCAGCTCCAGGACTTTCGACATGTCACGGAAAGTTAGGAGGTGACAGAGAGAAGCAATAGTCAAGTCACACAGGGTCTCCGGAGACGGTTAAGTAGGTAACAGTCAGAAGAGGGAAGGTCAGGATGCAGATACCAGAGAGTAACACAGTGGCTGTCCCCCTTAACAATGTACTCTTGTTTCAGTACACTTGGGGGGCGGGTGGCAGCCTACCAAGGAGAATCAACAATTAGGAGGTCAGAAAGGCGACTCTGTGGACGCAGTAAAGTAACCAGGATGATAGTTTGCCTCCCACGAGCTAAGGTCCAGGATGTTTCTGATCGCGTTTACAATATCCTGAAGTGGAAAGGTGAACATCAGAGGTCCTGGTGCGTATGATACCAACGACATAAGTAGGAAAAGGGAGGAGGCTCTGAAAACAGACTACAGGGAGCTAGAGAGGAAGTTGAGAAGCAGGACTTCAAATGTAGTAATCTCGGAATTGCTGCCTGTGCGACGCAACCGTAAGTATAGGAATAGGAGCAGTTGGAAGATGAATGCGTGGCTGAGGGATTGGAGTAGGGGGCAGGTATTCAGATTTCTGGATTATTGGGTCCTCTTTTGCGGCAGGTATGACCTGTACAAAAAGGACGGGTTGCACTTGAATTCGAGGGGGTCTAATTCCAGGCATGGGAGGTTTGCTAAGGCTATTGGGGAGAGTTTAAATTACAGTAAATTAGCACTCATATAGTAAATACGTCAAAGTCATGGCATACAAGAGACTCGTCCGTCCAAAGCATGAGTATTGCACGGCCATATGGGATCGCCATCAAGCTAGCAATATGATGTACATCGAAAAAAGTCCAACGACGTACTGCTCGCTTTGTGTAAAACGATTATAGCCGGAAATTTAGTGTCACCAACTGCTCTCCAAACTTCAGTGGGAACCACTTGAAAACCGACTACGGTTAATCTCCATTTTCAAAGAAGTTGACAGCATCACTCCACCAAACATCCAAATTCGTCACAGGGTCTGTTCAACTCGACAGCAAACTGGACCTTAAATACTAGAAACCCCTTCATTCAACAAGATTTGCTACCTGTTCTTCCTCTACCCAAGATCAACAAAAGTGGAATCTTCTTCCGCCAGAGCTGCGCAGTATTTCTGACATTAATATTTTTACAGATATACTCAGTCAAATAATTTTAAGGGGCCTAGTAAATAAAAGCTCACTTTGCAATTGAAATCTCACGCCGTTCACACCGACAGCGCGTTGTAACAGCCGTCTGGCAGTGCTTGCGCAGTACCAAGCAGAAGCAGAAGAATTCCTGGGGGTGGGAAACGGACTAAAGCGACGGAGGCGGGGCTGTTGGCAAACAAACAGAGAAAGACTGGAGACAGTGCGAGAGGGAGTATAGGCTGGTGATAGAGAAGGCCGATTGTTTAGATATGTCTATTTTAATGCAAGAAACATCATGAACAAAGCGGATGAGCTTAGAGGGTGGATCACTATTCGGAGCTATGATGTGGCATTACAGAGACTTGGATGGTTCAGGGTCAGGAATGGTTACGTACAGTGCCAGGCTATAGATGTTTCAGAAAGGACAGGGAGGGAGGCAAAAAGGTGATGGCATGGCTCTGCTGATCAAAGATAGTGTCACACCTGCAGAAAACGAGGAAGTCATGGAGGCATTGCCTACTGATTCTCTGTGGGTGGAAGCAGGAAACAAGAAGGTGTCAAGAAATCTACTGTTTTTGTATAGACCACCCAATGGTAACAGGGACATCGCGGAGCAGATAGGGAGACAGATTATAGAAAGGTGTAATAATGACAGGGTGTCGTGGTGGTAGATTTTAATTACCCAAATATTGATTGGGATCTCCCTAGAGCAAGGGGTTTAGAAGGGTTGGAATTAGTTAGGTGTGTTCAGGAAGGTTTCCTGACACGATATGTAGATAAGCCTACAAGAGGAGAGGCTGAACCTGATCTAGAGTTGGGAAATGAAACTGGTCAGGCGTCAGGTCTCTCAGTGTGAGAGCGTTTTGGAGATAGTGATCACAATTCTATCTCCTTCACCACAGCGTTAGTCAGGGATAGGAACGGACAAGTTAGGAAGGCGTTTAATTTTAGTAAGGGGAACAGGCAGGAACTTGGAAGCATAAATTGGGAACAGATGTTGAAAGGGAAATTGTCGGCAGAAATGTGTCAAATATTCAAGGATATTGAAGTGGCGTTCTGCATAGGTACGTTCCAATGAGACAGGAAAAGGATGGTAGGGTACAGGAACCGTGGTGTACAAAGGCTTTTGAAAATCGAGTCATTAAGAAAAAACCTTGCGAAAGTTTCAAAAAACTAGGTAATGATAGGGCTCTAGATCAGGCATGGGCAAACTGCGGCCCGTTAAGTTTTTTAATCGGGCCCGCAGAACTTGATGAAATTATATTAATAAACCTTGTTAACGTTTTTTCCCCGCAATTCTGGCGTTTTCCCAATAGATGACGCACTCTATATACATTGAACTTTGTTGAGGTGCAGCGTATTATTCCACATTCGCTTTACTCTTTGACCTCTCACCCCTTCTGTAAAGATGTAAAAAATGCATTTGAAAATATTTTTTTCAATAAGCCTTACATGTTACATGTCATTTCTGTTAAGTGATGGACATGAGTAGTGCGCAGGTGCACGTACGTTCTCAAAATAAAAAATGCGCTCCAGATCAAATAACGCGCTCCGCATACTGGCGCGCTGTCACTGTTCTGTCCTTGTGCTGGTCGTTGTTGAGTTTTGGCACAGGGGACAATTGAATAAGCAGGAAAAGGACAAGTACACCTGCATCTCCTACCGTTTTTGAAATAAAGACAGTCAGGAAGAGAGTAATGATGATAATATCTTGAAGGATAACAGAATTTTCAGTGCTTTAAAATAATAACTGTTACTATTAAAAAAGCTCTATTTTATTCATTTAATTTTCAGTGTTTTAAAGGTCATTTCAATAAATAGCTAAATACCATGGGACTTCAAAGACAGATATTTTGTTGTAATGTATTTGTTCATTTTCAATTGAAATTAAAGCACATGTTTTCTACATATCCCATGATATTTTATTTTCTCTTTTGAGGTGTATTACCAAAACACTCCGTCCATCTGCTCCTGGTCCGGCCCCCCTGTCAAATTTTAGAACCCTTGTGGCCCACAAGTCAAAAGGTTTGCCCACCCCTGCTCTAGATGATTATAAGGCTGGCAGGAAAGAGCTTAAGAATGAAATTAGGAGAGCCAGAAAAGACCAGAAGAAAGCCTTGACGAGCCATATTAAGGAAATTCCAAGGCATTCTAGAAGGATGTGAAGCGCAAGAAATGAGACGTGAGAGAATAGAACCAATCAAGTGTGAGCGTGAAAAACTGTGTATAGATCCTCCAAGAGATAGCAGAGATACTTAATACATACTTTGTTTCAGTATTCACAACGGAAAAGGATCTTGGCGATTGTAGCGATGACTTACAGCTGTTTGAAATGATTGAGCATATGGACATTAAGAAGAAGGATGTGCTGAAGTTTTTGAAAGCATCAAGTTGGTTAAGTCTCCGGGACCAGATGAGATGTATCACAGGCTACTGCAGGAGGCGTGGGAGGAGATGTTTTACCTCTGACAATGATCTTTGCATCATAAATGGGAACAGGAGTAGTTCCGGAGTATTGGAGGGCTCCAGGTGTTGTTCACTTATTCAAGAAAGGGAGTAGAGATGGCCCAGGAAATTATAGACCAGTGAGGTTTTCTTCAGTGGTTGGTACGTTGATGGAAAAGATCCAGAGAGGCAAGACTTATGAACATTTGGAGAGGCATAATATGATTCGGAATAGTCAACTTGGCTTTACCAAAGGCAGTTCGTTCCTTACGAGCCTGCTTGAAATTTTTTCAAAAATATTTTTATTGTTTTGTTAAAAAATAAAGAGAACATAGTATAAAGGAGAATTGTGTGGTGCATTACAAATGCAGCATATGTGTAATTCACATTTATGAAAGAGGTGCATCCATAATACAAACATGCTTTGATTATTGTCCCACCCTTCTCAGTCCCCAACCCCAAGCCATCAATGCATTGTCAAAAAGGGTTAAACAGAACCTCGGTCCCCACAGAGCAGCAATGGTATAGAAAAGGTGTATTTTTCTAATATATAGGTTGTTGTATGATAACAAATTTGAGTCAGCAGAGTTTACCGGAAAATGCTGGGGGTCAAGAAGTCACATACTGAGGAAAGGGAGAGAGAATGGACCTTTAGTCTGGCTGGGAATTTTGAAAATTTTCAAGAAAGGGTCCCCACATCTTTTGGAACTTCCTATCCGAACTGAGGATTCAATAGTGGATCTTATCAAAATGTATACTGGACATGATGTCCCTGAGCCACTGAGCGTGGGTGGGCGGGGCAGCATCCCTCTACTTGATCAAAATTGCACGCCTGGTCAACAGAGAAGCAAAAGACAGTGTGCGACGTTTAGTCGTACTTAAATGCATGTCCCCCTCTCCGGGGGTGCTGAAAAGAGCCATCAAAGGGTTCGGTCCCCAATTGTTATTACGTATCTGGGATAGAGTTTGTAAGACATTTTTCCAGTATTTTTCCAAACTAGGACATGTCCAGTACATATGGATAAGGGAAACCTCGCCCCTTTTGCATTTGTCGCAACAGGGATTACCATCTGGGTAAATGCGAGGTACTTTAGTTTTAGACAAATGGGCCCTGTGTACGAACTTGAACTGTAATAGGCAGTGGCGGGCACATAAAGACGTTGAGTTAACTCATTTGAGGACTTCATCGCATTTGACATTGAAAATTTTAAATCTTGCTCCCAGGCAGTTTTAGTTTTGTCAAGAGAAAGTCGCCTCAGAGCCGCCAGCTTGTCGCAGAGAAAAGATATTAGACCTTTGCAGAGAAACATATCAATGACGTTTGTGACGGGTGTCTCAGGAAAGTTTGGTATCAGAAGGCGAAATGTCTAATTTGCAAATATCTAAAGAAGTGATTGTTGGGTAGATTAAACTTTGCAGACAGTTATTCGAATAATGCAAAACAGTTGTCTAAAGAAAGATCTTTAAAGAGTTTGATGCCCTTTCTGTACCAGTCTTAAAATGCTGAATCATGTATAGAAAGTTGAATGAGATGATTATGTGGAATAGGATTTGAAAGAGAGAAGCCATGGAGACCACTGTGCTTTCCGAACTGAGGCACACAGTCAGGCTGAGCCTGATGACAGGATTAGCAATTGGTTTAGACGTACGAAAATGGAGTGCGGATCCAAGAAGTGCGGAGATGGAAACATTCCACTCCATTGTTACCCATATTAGGCAGTCGGATTGATTATAAAAATGAGACCAAAAGATGAGACAACGAATGTTAGCTGCCCTGTAGTATAGGCGGAAATTGGTCACGGCCATGCCTCCAACACTTTTAGATTTTTGAAGATGAGTTTTATTCAGTCGGGGACGCTTGCCCTTCCATAGGTAAGACGATAAAATTGAGTCTAGCGAGTCTAAAAAGGCTTTAGGAATGAAAATTAGTATGGACTGATTTTTGAAGACGTGAATAAACGCAATATGAAATATGAAGATAGAGTAATAGATGAAGTGTATATGGATTTCAGCAAGGTATTTAATAAGTTACTCCATGCAAAGCTTACTGAGAAAGTAAAGAGGCATGGGATCCAAGGGGAAATTGCTTCGTAAATTCAGAACTGCATTCTCACAGAAGCCGGCAGTGGTTCCAGACGGACCATATTCTGCATGGAGGTCGGTGACAAGTGGTTTGTCTCAGGGATCAGTTCTGGAACGCCTTCGTGATTTTTATAAATAACTTGGATGAGGATGTGGGGGAATGGGTTAGTAAATTGTTGATGACGCAAAGGTTCGGTATGTTGTGGATAGTGTGGTGGGCTGTCAGAGGTTACAGAGGGACATCGATAGGTTTCAAAATTGGGCTGAGAAATAAAAGAGGGAATTCAACCCAGATAACTGTGAGGTGATTCATTTTGGGAGGTCAAATCTGAGGCAGAATATCAGAGGGATCTTGGGCTCCGAGTCCATAGGACGCTCAAAGCTGCTGCGCAGGTTGACTCTGTTGTAAAGAAAGCATACAGTGCATTGGCCTTCTTCAACTGTGGGATTTAGTGTAAGAGCCGAGAGGTAATGTTACATTGGTCAGGCCCCACTGGGAGTATTGTGTTCAGTTCTGGTCACCTCACTACAGGAAGGATATGGAAACTATGGAAGACGTGCCCAGGAGATTAACAACGATATTGCCTAGATTGGGGAGCATGCCTTATGAGAATAGGTTGAGTGAACTCGGCCATTTTTTCCTTGGAGCGGTGGAGGATGAGAGATGACCTGATAGAGGTGTACAAGATGATGATAGGCATTGATCGTGTGGATAGTCAGAGGCTTTTTTTTCCCAGGGCTGAATTGAATAACACGGGAGGGCACAGTTTTAAGGTGCTTGGAGGTTGGTACAGACGGGATGTCAGTCATAAGCTTTATTACACATAGAGTGGTGAGTACGCGCAATGGGCTGCCAGTAAGTGTGGTGGAGGCAGATACGATAGTGTCCTTTAAGAGACTCCTGGATAGGTACATGGATCTTATAAATATAGGGGGCTATGGGTAACCCTATTTCTAAGGTAAGGGCATGCTCGGCACAGCTTTGTGGGCCGAAGAGCCTTTATTGTGCAGTAGGTGTTCTATGTTTCTATGATATCCTACTCACCAAACTTTAATTCCTTCCCATTATAAATCCTGATAGACTCTAGCCCTCAGTGGATCCTCTTATCATTTTGCCACCAGTGATGTTGGGCTCGCTGGCCTGAAGAACCCTGGATTGCATTTGTAACCGTTCTTAAATATAGGCATAACATTAGACACTTTCCCGTGTTTCACACTTGGCCAAGAATGACAAGGGAAAAAGGCCGTTCTGTCGTTTGCATTCCATCACACCGCTCCTCCCCAATATTACCGTAGTATCCCAAGAAACGCATAGCTGACTACGGGGATTTATCCAAATCAGGGATTTATCTTTTGGACTACATTAGAAGAGTTGTATGCACATCAATTCTTCCTGAGAAACAAATCATTGGACTCTGCAGCCTTAGGTGATGAAAAGGGTCTGCAGTGCCCGTTCTTTGTGTCTATGTCAAAGATGTGGAATCTCTTCTGGAGACAAAGGGACAAATATGAATTCGTGAAGGAACGCTAAAGTAACAAGCAGCAAGAGTGTTCTTCATCTTTCTTGTAGAAGAAGGTATCAGAGTAGATTAATGACAGATTGATTCGCGAATGTTTGACATATTCTAAATCCCTGTTGTTATTAGCAGCACGTTATACAGAATAGAAAAAAAATCTATATGAATTTAACTGTTCCGATTCCTCCCACGCACTGACCATATCAGTGATATTCCGTTGTTTCCAACCTGGAGTCCACGGACCACTTACTTAACGGCAGGGGTCTATGGCATAAAAAATATTTGGGGAAGCCCTGCCTTGTTCAACCCATCCCTCACTCTCCTCTTCTGTGAATACAACACGGTAGTCGTTATTCTTTATACCTGTTCTGACAAACAGTCCGGATATGAAACGAAGAACACTGTTGCCTTCACCAGAATTGCAGACTGACATGGTGAGTGCTGCAGTATATTGTTTTCATTTGAGAGCCCACATCTCTATTCTGCTTCCGTTTTTATTCTGCGATTTTATAGAACTTCATCAGGAATTCATTTCAATGTACCAAAGAATTTTGTCATCTTAAGTACACATACCAATCAGGTAGGCCATACATTTTTAGGTAACATATTCAACAGCAACCCATTTGTGAGCGCCATTCAAACACCGACAATAATATTCTCTTCATGGTTAACAGATATCACTCTCAGGTCCTTTGCTTGTTGTGACTGGATATTTTATTTCTTACCACCATAAAAATTAGATCCCTCTTCACAAGGGTGCAAACATGATTTCACAAAGGATATATGTTGGAACATAGAAAACCTCCAGCACAATATAGGCCCTTCGACCCACAAAGCTGTGCCGAACACGTCCCTGCCTTACAACTACCTCGGCTTACCCATAGCCCTTTATTTTTCTGAGGTCCGTGAACCCAACCAATAATCCCTTAAAAGACTCTAGCGTCTCCACCACCACCGCCGTCGCAGGTAGCCCATTCCACGCCCACACCACTTCATGTTTTAAAAAATAAAACTTACCACTGACAACTCCTCTGTACCTACTTCCAAGCAGCTAGAAACTATGCACTCTCATGCTAGCCCGGGGAAAAGCCTCTGTCTATTCATACGATCAGTGCCTTTCATTATCTTGTACACCTCTATCAGGTCAACTCTCATCCTCCGTCGCTTCAGGGAGAAAAGGCGAAGTTCACTCAACCTATTCTCAAAAGGCATTCTTCCCAATCCAGGTAACATCTTTGTAAATCTCCTTTGCACCCTTTCTATTGTTTCCACGACCTTCTTGTAATGAGGCGACCAGAATTGAGCACAGTACTCCAAGTGGGGTTTGACCAGGGTCCTATATTGACCAGCTGCACCATTACCTCTTGCCTCTTAAATTCAATTCCACGGTTCATGAAGGCCAATGCACCGTATGCCCTCTTAATCACAGAGTGAACTTGTGTAGCAGTTTCGAGTGCCCTAAGGATTTGGATCCTCCACACTGTCAAAAGTCTTAGCATTAATGCTATAATCTGCAATCATATTCAAACTATATGTTCTAAAATACTTCACTCCACTGTACCACAACCCAAAATATAAACAACAATAATAACATTACACTGGGCATGCGTTGGTCTTACCCATCTATAATTTAGGATTGAGCCTGACAGCTGGGAGGACCGCATGGCTTCAAGAAAAGGAAGTCGCTTTTCGCTGATTCTGGAGACAGACAGATTGAGTACTGAGGCAGTCCTGGCATACGGACTAACTGATCAGTACCGGGATAGCGTAAAGTTTCCTCCATTACAGATCTTCGATTGCACGTGTCCTGCATATCTCCACGTTTGTAACAATAACTGGGCGAAGTATACTCTTGGGGGTTATTTCTGTCCTGTTTACACTTGATCCCGATCAACAGAATGATAATCAGAAGAAAGACAATGGAAGTGCAGCTGAAAATAATCAATAAATAAAGATTTAGATCAGACAAATATTCGGAAGTATTCACTGAATTACTGCTTTCGGGGAGAGTTTCGGTGCTATTCTGCAAAATTGTGATGTGAAGCGTAACCGTGCTGGATAGGTTTGGCTGCCCGTTGTCTTTCACCATGATGACCAACGTTTGTGTGGAAAAATCCCCATCCATGATTTTGCGTGTTGTTCTGATTTCTCCGGTCGTTTGACCAATCATAAACAAGTTTGGTTCAGCAGCTTTCACCATTTGGTAAAAGAGCCTGGCGTTCTGACCGGAATCTGCATCTGTAGCCATAATTTTGGTGACGAAATGCCCCTGACCCGCTGACTGAGGAATGATCAGCGCGGATGCTGAACCAGTCTGTGCTGAAGGTGAAATGATTACCGGAGCGTTGTCATTTTGATCCAGAGTAATCACCTGCACTGTAGCGCTGCTGCTCAGTGAGGGTATCCCAGCGTCACGGGCTTGAACGAGGATCTGAATTTTTTTGAATTCCTCATAGTCAAAAGAGCGCAAGGCGTAAATGGTGCCGTTCCTGGAGTTAACGCTGAGGTATGTGGATACTGGCAGATTTTGGAAATGATCGTCCAGAATGGAGTACGAAACAGATGAATTCTGGCCCAGATCAGGATCGGAAGCAGACACTGTGAATATGGATGCGCCAGGAGCATTATTTTCAGACACATATATGTTGTAGGATAATTCAGAAAAGTGTGGGGCGTTATCGTTTACATCCGTAACTACAATATGGATGATTGTATTTGTTGACTGGGAAGGTGACCCCAAATCCCAGGCTGAAACATTTATTGCATACTCAATTACCGATTCACGGTCCAATCTTTCCCGCGTAACTAACTTATAATGATTCGATGATGCTTGTAACATAAAAGGTAGGTTATTTTGTATCTCGCAGCGCACTTGACCGTTCTCTCCAGAATCACGATCGATAACATTGATTAAGGTTATGAAAGTTCCTGGTGGGGCATTTTCCGGGATCTGATTCGTCAGTGACGTCACTTTTATTTCGGGTGCGTTGTCATTTACGTCAATAATTTTAATCTGGACATTGGCGTGTCCTGTATTCGCAGGAGACCCGTGATCAACAGCTTGAATATCGAGTGAATAGCTGTTTGTTTCTTCAAAATCTAGTTGCCCTTCAATTACAATCTCTCCAGTTTCTGGAACCAAACTAAAAACACCGCGCACACTCTGTGAAGTAAATCCACTGAAGGAATATGTCAGCTTTGCATTCAGCCCCTCATCCAAATCGTTTGCCTTAACTATCATCACTAATGTACCTCGGGGTGTATTTTCCCTTATGCTACTCCGGTAAACATCATATTCGAATACTGGTGGATTATCATTTATATCCATTACAGTAATGACAATGTGAGCTGTTCCGGTTCTCTGAGGAGCCCCACCGTCCATAGCCGTAAGCACCAGTTGAAAAGATGACTGCAGTTCCCGGTCTAAAGATTTCTCTAACATCAATTCAGCAATTACAATACCTTCCTCGGTTCTCCGTGATTTTAGACTAAAGTACTCACTTGAACTGATTGCATAGTCAACGACAGTATTTATTCCAATATCGGGGTCATCGGCCCTCTCGAGACGGAAGCGTGCTCCAGTAGGAATGGCTTCGGATATCTGCAACGGAATACTACTCTCCCGGAAAGTGGGTGAATTGTCATTCGCATCAAGAATCACCAGCTCCCCGTGAATCACCTCCAACGGATTTTCCAGTATTATTTCAAAGGGCATCGTACACCTATCTGTTTGCCCACAAAGACGTTCCCGATCGATTCTGTCACGAATAGACAAAACCCCATTATCCAAACTGACCTTTATATACCGCCCTCCGTCATCAGCGCTCAATCGGAATTTACGAGTTGCTAATTGCTGTGCATTCAATCCCAAATCTTCAGCGATATTCCCAACAAATGATGCCTCTGCCATTTCCTCCTGAATAGGGTAACTAATTTGCCCTGAAATCTTCTCCAGGGCACAGACGATAAAAATGGAAGCAATTAGAGTGAGGTTTAGCCTCCATACACACGCCATTGTTCCGTATGCAGTTAATTTGAAAAATAAACAGGCCTCGATTAATCGGTTCGACCGTCCGAACGACAAAATGCAGACACATACAGATAAGGACCGAATCTATACAGACAGGAGACTTTTCTGCATCATCCTAACTTCACAGTTGAAACGGACGTAATGATCGCGTTTTCAGTCGACTCCATCCTTTTATTCTGAGTGAAGGAGGGGCAATAGATCTATCAGTGCACTGGAGCTTCTCATTGGTAGACAGCGACACAACCAGTTCTTCTCGACAATTACAACTGCTGTTCTTAAAGCTGTATTGTCGTCCTAAATATTTAATATTGTACAACAATAAAATGCAGTTGTTGTGAAGATGATCCATTTAGTATTATTTTCAGCAGATATCTCTGTAAGTCATTACACCTGTATTGGAATGGCATTTTGGCAAGAAAATTATCACAACATTCGCACTCACTCAGAGTTAACGCATCAGCATTTCTGTGATCCAATGAGTTTAATCGTTTGTTGTCAATTGTATCCGACCATGACAGCTAGATGTGTGCAATTGCACTGTGATGTGAACTACAGGAAGAAACTGCGCACGAGAGTTTATTTTAAGAGGGAAAGCCATTACATTGGGGCATTCCACTCTCCCAAACTAACAATACTTTTCAATATACTGCACTGGAAAACAAGGATCTTCTTCCTGAATATTCTGGGGCGTACTTTTTCGAATATATCTCACTTGAAATATCACAAAGCACCAGCATCCCTATGCAATACAAGTTATTTCTGTAAATTCCCATGTGATAAAGGAAGTGTGAAAATGTTGATGGTGTTCAGCATCAAGCAGTCTAACATAAACAAAAAAAATTCTGAAGAAGCAGCAGTTGTGAAAAAAATTGCAGTCCAGTATCATATAGGAAAAATACTACTTGGCAACAAAGGCGCATGTTGGACTCTGAAAATCATATAGTTAACGGTAGTCACGAAAAATAACATTCTGCATAAAAGTCCCTATATGTGCAACTAGAGTTTGTCGTTATTGTAATATATTTTTTCTTCTCAGCTCAAGATGGTAAAACATGAGGTACAGGCATAGCCAAGCTCACCTATTTCTCAAAGGCTTGGAAGCTTCGTACTGTTTGTTGTTATTCAGTATTGAGGCTTTCGGGAGCTTTACACAAAAAAAAAGCCTAATTGTTTACTTCGAGGAGGAACCCATGGATAGCAACCAGACTAGACGCGGTACCTGGCAATGTATTAATCACCTGTGTTTTTGATCAACTGGCTTTAGTGTACATGAGATCGTTAACCCCTCGCTTCTGCAGTATAACGTACTCATTTGCTTCATAGAAACATAAAAGAACTACAGAACAATACAGGCCCTTCACCCACCATGCTGTGCCAAACAAGTACTTACTATAGAAATTACCTAGGGTTACCCATAGACAACTATTATTCTAAGCTCCGTGTACTTATCCATAAGCTTCTTAAAAGACACCACCGTATACTCGTCTACCACCATTGCCGACGGTCCATTCGATGCTCTCGACGTAAAAAAAAACTTTATTTTTACCACTCCCTACGTAAAAAAAAATCTCTTCTGTACCTACTTCCAGGAATATTAAAACTGAGCCCTCTCCTGATAGACATTTCAGCCTCGGGAAAATGCCACTGACTATCCACACGATCAATGCCTCCAATCATCTTATACACCTCTATCACGTCACATCTCATCCTCCGTCGCTCCAAGGAGAAAAGGCCAAGTTCATTCAATCTATTCTCATAAGTCATGCTCACGAATCCAGGCAATATCCTTGATTATTTATTCAGCAGTTTGATCGCGGCACGACTGCAAGCGTGTGGGTCAGCCAGTGGAAACAGTGAGAAGAGTTTAAGAGGAGATGGTTATTTCTTCCACGGTTTGATCGAGACACGATAGCGTAAGCTCGTGGTCGTCAGGCAGTGAGAACAGGGAGAAGAGCTTAAAAGTTATAAAGTGGGCTCTAGAGTAGAGGGAGACAGAGTAGGAAAGATTTGGCTCAACGGAGCTTCGGCGATAACAGGTCGAAGCGAGGTAGGTTATCTGTGTACAGTACAGACAGGAAGTATGTGTGCGAGACCGGTGTTCTGTGCTCAGTGTCGGATGTGGGAAGTCCGGGAGACTCCAAGCCACCCGGATGGCCACACCAGCGCCAGGTGCGTCTAGCTGTTGCTCCTTAGGGACCGGATTAGGGGACAGGAGATGCAGATCGTTGACCTCCGTCTGGACAGGGAAAGTGAAGAGGTGATAGCGATGAGCTATAGGCACGTAGTCACACCGGGGCCTCGGGAGACAGAGAAGTAGGTAACAGTCAGTAGAGAGGAGAGCAAGAGGCAGATACTAGAGTGTACGCCAATGGCTGTCCCCCTTAACAGTAAGTACTCCTGTTTGAGTATTGTTGTAGGAGATAGCCTACCTGGGGGAAACAACAGTGGCCATGTGGCTAAGTAGGGTAGGGAAAGGAAGAGATGGCAGCAGTCATAGGGGACTCTATAGTTAGGGGGTCAAACATGCTGTTCTGCGGACGCAGGAAAAAACACCGATGACAGTTTGCCTCCCAGGTGCCAGGGTCCGGGATGTATCTGATGGCGTCCACGGTATCTTGAAGTGGATAGGAGAAAAGCCATATTGGTACCAACGACATAGGTAGGAAAAGGGAGGAGGGCCTGAAAACAGACTACAGGATGTTTGAAAGGAAGTTGAGAAGCTGGACCACAAAGGTAGTAATACCACGATTACTGCCTGTGCCATGTGACAGTGAGTATAGGAATGGAATGAGGTGGAGGATATTGGAGCAGAGGGCAGGGTTTCAGAATTCTGGATCATTGGAAACACTTCTGGGGCAGGTGTGACCTGCAGAAAAAAGGATGGGTTGCACGTGAATCCCAAGGAGAGCAATATCCTGGCGGGGAGTACTGCGAAGGCTGTTGGGGCTAATTTAAACTACAATTGCTGGGGGTGGGAACGGCACTGAAGTGACGAAGGAAGAGAAGGTTGGATCACAAATAGAGAAAGCTTGGAGACAGTGCGAGAGGGAGAATAGGCAGGTGATAGAGAAGGGACGCGCTCAGACTTATGGTTTCAGATGTGTCTATTTTAATGCAAAGAGTATAATTCACAAAGCGGATGAGCTTAGAGCGTGGCTAAGTACTTGGAACTATGATGCTGTGGCCATAACAGAGACTTGGATGGCTCAGGGGCAGGAACGGTTACCACGAGTGTCAGGCTTTAGATGTTTCAGAAAGGATAGCGATAAAGAGGTAGGAGTGGCACTGCTGATCAGAGATAACGTCACTACTCGATAAAAGCAGGAAGTTACTGAGGGATTGTCTACGGATTCTCTGTGGGTGGAAGTTAGAAACAAGATGGGATCAGTAACTCTACTAGGTGTTTTTAAAGAGCACTCAATAGTTACAGGGACATCGAGAAGAAGATAGGGAGATTGGTTATGCAAAGGTGTAATAACAGCAGGGTTGTCGCTGTGGGAGATTTTAATTTCCCAAATATCGATTAGCATCTCCGTACTGCATGGGGTTTACATGGTGAAGAGTTTGTTAGGTGTGTTCAGGAAGGTTTCCTGACCCAATATGCAGATAAGCCTGCAGGAGGAGAGGCTGTTCTTGCTCTTGAATTGGAAAATGAACCTGGTCTGGTGTCAGGTCTCTCAATGGGAGAGAATTTTGGAGATAGAGATTACAGTTCTATCTCCTTTACCACAGCATTAGAGAGGAATAGGAGCAGACATGTTAGGAAAGCGTTTAATTTTAGTAAGGAGAAATATTAAGCTTTCAGGTAGGAACTTGGAAGCATAAATTCAGAACAGATGTTCTCAGGGAAATGTACAGCAGAAATGTGGCAAATGTTCTGGGGATATTTACGTGCCGTTCTGTGTAAGTACGTACAAAAGAGACAGGAAATGGCTGGTAGAGTACAGGAATCGTGATGTACAAAGGCTGTTGAAAATCTAGTCAAGCAGAAAAGAAAAGCTTACGAAAGCTTCAAAAAACTTGGTAATGATAGAGAACGAAAAGATAAAAGGCTAACATGAAGGAGCTCAAGAATGAAATTAGCAGAGCCAGAAGGTGTCATGAGAAGAACTTGGCGAGCATGATTAAGGAAATCTCCAAGGCATTCTGCAAGTACGTGAAGAGGATAAGCCGTGAGAGAATAGCACCAATCAAGTGTGCCAGTGGAAATGTGTATATGGAACAGGAGGAGACAGCAGAGGTACTTAATGAATATTTTCCTTTCGTATTCACTGCGGAAAAGGATCTTAGCGATTGTGGGGAAGACTCACAGCAGATTGAAAAGCTTGAGCATACAGATATTAAGAAACAGGATGTGCTGGAGCTTTTGGAAAACATCAAGTTCGGTAAGTATCCGAGACCGGATCAGATGTAACCCATGCTACTGTGGGAGGCGAGGGTGGAGATTGTTCATCGTCTGGCAATGATCTTTGCATCAACAATGGGGAGAGTAGAGCTTCCGGAGGACTGGAGGGCTGCAAATGCTGTTCCCGTATTCAAGAACGGGAGTAAAGATGGTCCAGGAAATTATAGACCAGTGAGTCTAACTTCAGTGGCTGGTAAGTTGATAGAAATGATCCTGAGAGGCAGGATTTATGAACATTTGGAGAGGCATGGTATGATTAGGAATAGTCAGCATGGCTTTGTCAAAGGCAGGTCGTGCCTTACGAGACTGATGATTTTTTTGAGGAGGTGACTGAACACATTGATGAAGATAGAACAGTAGATGTAGTGTACATAGATTTTAGCAAAGCATTTGATAAGGTACACCATGCAGGGCTTATTGAGAAAGCCAGGAGGCATGGGATCCAAGGGGACATTGCTTTGTCGATCCAGTACTGGCTTGCTCACAGAAGGCAAAGAATGATTGAGGACGGGTCATATTCTGCATGGAGGTCGGTGAACAGTGCTATGCCTCATGGATCTGTTCTAGGAAACCTTCTGGGATGACCTGGATGTGGAAGTGGAGGGATGGGTTAGTAAATTTGCTGATGATACAAATGTTGGGGGTGTTGGGGACAGTGTGGAGGGCTGTCACAGTTTACAGCGGGATATTGATAGGATACAAAATCAGTGTGAGGTGGTTCATTTTGGTAGGTCAAATATGAAGGCAGAGTATAGCATTAAATGGTAACACTTCTGGTAGTGTGGAGGATTAGAGGGATCTTGAGTTCCGAGTCCATTGGACACTGTTGGCTCTGTGGTTAAGAAGAGATACGGTGCATTGGCCTTTATCAATCTTGGGATTGAGTTTAAGAGCCGAGAGCTAATTATACAGCCTATCTAGGACTCTAGCCAGACTCCACTTGGAGTAATGTGCTCAGTTCTGGTCAGCTCGCTACCAGAGGGATGTGGAAAATCAAGAAGGATGCGGAGGAAATCTATAAGGATGTCGCCTGGATTAGGGAGCATACCTTATTGGATCACGTTGATGAACTCGGCTTCTTCTCCATGGAACGACGGAGGATGAGAGGTGACCTGACAGATGTGTATATGATTATGAGAGGCATTGATCGTGTTGGTAATGGTAGGCTTTTGTCCCAGGGCTGAAATGTATAACACGAGAGGGCACAGTTTTAAGGTGCTTGGAAGGAAGGTACAGAGTAGATGTCAAGGGTTTCTTACGCAGAGAGTGGTGAGTGCGTGGAATGAGCTGCGGCTATGGGTAACCTAAGGTAATTGCTAAATAACTATGCGTTCGACACAGCATTGTGAGCCGAAGGGCCTGTGTTGTGCTGTAGATATTCTATGTTTTTATGTATCTAAGTTTGGTTGATTCGTGATTTGATAACCCATGTTCACCATGTTTTGTAAGTTAGAGAGCGGGTTGAAAACTAGACAAAACCACATTGATCGGCCTGGAGAAAAAGTGCCTCGGTTTATTTTGATAACGTTGCCTGTTTATTTTCGGTCGTTCATCGGCAGGGTGATTATGGCACGCCAATGCTTCGTCATATGTTGTAGTAATTTCACAATAATGGGGTGTAGCTTATACATATTCAGAACGTCCGTCAATCTTAAATGTGGGACAGGTTCAAATGCTTTTTGGTAGTCTATGTAGCAACATGGACGACTGTTGTACTTTTCCTGTGGGCTTGATTTGGAATTGCAGAGAATATTATCAGTTTTTTTACACCCCTATTGCATCTTCTCTGCTCACTTATGAATATATTGTGGTTGTCTAAGTGAGTGGTGATTAGTTGCGAGATACAAGATGTTACAAATTTATATCTACAAGTAATAGGACGATATTTTGACCTATCGCTTGTGATTTTTTTTTTAGAAATATATTTTACCTTCTGTCAAAAATCGGATAATTTTTCAATATGTTTATTATTATTTTTTTTCCTCAGCTCAATATGTATAACTTGTAGTACGGTCATAGCCAAACACTCTGATTTCTCATTTGCTAGGAACTTTCGGACTATCCTAGCGGTGTTTTTTTATAAATATTGCCCTGTAGGCCTAATTGTTTAATGCTATTGTGAAGTGACTTTGTTTTGACAGCAGTTGGGGGACAATAGTAAATCTGTTTAGAATGCTTATATCTGGAGGGTAAGTTTTTCCAGCTTATTTATCCTGTATAAAGCTACGATACCAATTCTTTGCTATATAAAGAGTAAAGGGGAGGTGGCTATGGATATTGGACCCCTGTACAATGATGCTGGTAAGGTAACAAAAGGGAACAAAGAAATGGCAGATGAAATTAAACGGTGCTTTGCATCTGGCTTCACGGTGAAAAAGCACTAGAAGTATACCAAAGGTCTGTGAGTGGTAGGGAGTATGAGTGCGTGCGATTGCTATTACAAAGCAAAACCTGCGAGGCAAACCCAAAGGTAGAAATTGATGAGGATAGGGCAGTGGATGTGGTCTACGTGGACTTGAACAAAGCATTTGACAAAGTCATGAGCCATGGAATACGTGGAAACTTGGTTGTTTGGATAAAAAAGTTGGCTTAAAGGAAGACAGCAGAGGGTAGTTGTGGAAGGAAAGTATTCTGACTGGAGGTCAGTGACTAATGGAGTGCCGTAGGATCTGTCCTGGGACCCCTGCTATTTGTGATTTTTATAAATGACCTGGATATAGGGACGTAAGGATGGGTGAGTAAGTTTGCGGATGACACGGAGATTGGAGGAGTTGTGGATAGAGCTGCAGGCGATCGAAGGTTACAAGAGGATATAGACAGGCTACAGAGTTGGGCAGAAAAATGGCAGATGGAGTTCAATCCGGACAAGTGTGAGGTGATGCATTTTGGAAGGACAAACCAGAAGACTGAGTACAGGATTAATGGTCAGTTACTCAAGAGTGTGGATGAAAAAATGAACCTTGGAGTTCAAATCCATACGTCCCTCAAGGTCGCTGCATAGGTTGATAGGGCAGTTAAGAAGGCCTATGGATTGCTAGGCTTCATTAACAAGGGGATTGAGTTCAAGAGTAGAGAGGTCACATTGCAACTCTATAAATCTCTGGTGAGACCGCACTTAGAGTGTTGTGTTCAATTCTGGTCAACTCATTATAGGAAGGATGTGGAAGCTATGGAGAGGGTGCACAGGAGATGTACCAGGATGTTGCCTGGATTGGAGAACAAGTTATATGAAGCAAGGTTAGCAGAGCTGGGAATTTTCTCTTTGGAGCGTAGAAGAATGAGAGGGGACTTGATAGAGGTCTACAAAATTATGAGAGGCATAGATCAGGTGGATAGTCAGTATCTGTTTCCCAGGGCACCAATAGCAAACACCAGAGGACATAGATACAAAATTAAGAGAGGGAAGTTTAGGGAAGTCATCAGGGGTAAGTATTTTACACAGAGGGCTGTGAGTGCCTGGAATGACTTGCCAGGGATGGTGGTGGAGGCTAAAACATTAGGGGTAGTTAAGAGCCTCTTGGACAGGCACATGGATGAATGAAAAATGGAGGGTTATGGGGTAGTGTGGGTTTAGTACTTTTTTTTAAGGATTATATGTGTCGGCACAACATGGAGTGCTGAAGGGCCTGTACTATGTCGTAGTGTTCTATGGTTCTCTGGTAGTAAGTTGGGTGAGTCATCTAGACCAGAGGGGCTACATCCCAGAGACCTGAGAGAGGCTGATAATGAGATAACGTATTCAATGGTCATGATTTTTCAAGAATCACTTGATCCAGGCGTGGTTGGTTCCAGAGGACTGGAAGATTGAAAATATCTCTCTACTTTTCAAGAAGGGAGGAAATTATAGGACTTTTAGCCTAACGTCAGTGGTTGGGAAAGAGCTGGAGTCTATTATTATGGATGAGGTTTCAAGGCACTTCTATACTAATGATAAAATACGTCAAAGTCAGCATGATTTCTGTAAAGGGAAACATAGTTTCTGTTAGAGTTCTTCGAGGAAGTAATAATCAAGGTGGGCAAATGTGATGCAGTTGATGTTATTTACTTGGGTATTTAGAAGGATGTTGATAAAGTGCCACACAAGGTAAAATCCTATGGCATAACAGGAAAGAGGCTGGCATGGATACTGGAATGACAGGAGGCAACAAGTGAGATTAAAAGGTGCTAAGGAAGCAATGTCATTGCACCAGGACTTAGACAAATTGGAACATTCTTTCATTTGACATATTTTTTATTATTATAATTATTATTATTATTATTATTATTATTATTATTATTATTATTATTATTATCCAAAATAAAAAGAGTTCATCGAAGTAAGTAACACTTGCAATGTCTCAAAGGGATACAAACAACAACGTTTTAAGGATTGAAAAATATGGTGACACAAAAATAAAGAAAAGAAAAAACTACTAAAGCAAAGAAAAGTGAGAACATAGAACATAGGAACATAAGAAATAGGCGTAGGATAAGGCCATATGGCCCATCCAGCCTGCTCCAACATACAATAAGATCATGGTTGTGCTGGCCTTAGACTCATCTCAACCTATCTGCCTTTTCCCCATAACCATTAATTCCCATACTATGCAAAAATCTACCCAACTTTCTCCTAAATAAATTTACTGAGTTAATACCCACCGCTTGTATTTTTATTCAGATCTGTTTCAGACCACTACATTACGCCAAATGAATAAGTTAATGTAGGTATACCGAAAGTATGCATTACATTTGTTATATATTTACTTTTGTTCTCCGTTTCACAGATTTTCCTAAGCATTGGATTAAATTATGTCGAATGTTTTCCATTTACTATTTGCTTGTTTATATCTCAGATACTTAAATGATTCATATTTATGCATCAGTATTATTGTATCTTGTTCCTCTGGTTAAAATCTTCCGGCTCTTTTGCACCATTCATTATATTTAATATTCTGCACTTAACTAGTTCTAAGTTCATGTTTATATATTCATTATAAAGTTCTACTATTTCAGTTAATTCCTTTAGCTTAGCGATTCCGAGCCTTTTTTGTCCACTTAGGCTCAATATACCTTCGGACGCCCCAATAATGTAAAAACATATCGACCATCTGGCTAACACGAGAAAAAAAATCTCCTTTGGTTTGGTTATTTGCCTTTAAACCTAGCTAAGACAGTACCTGTGAACTGTACAGAAGCTTCGCTATCAACGTGATCCTTGAACTTGATTGTTTTATAGGAAGAGTTGAAATATCTGGTTCAGTTTGTGACAGCAAAGGCCTTAGGTCCCCACGCGAAACATTGTCCAAGTGGCCTCTGTTGTTTGCGTATATGTGGTTCACTGCTCTAAAGCCTCTTTAAACAGGGTAGGAGGATGGAAGTGCAATGAGGATTAGCTCAGCTGCTTGTAGAAAGACCAGGAAACTTCGTATATCATTGGTGCCACATATCACAAAAACCGTAATTTTTGAAAAACATTTTTACTTCTTCATCATTCTAATTTCGAACATTTCTTCTTGCAAGCTATCTTCCTGTTTTTTCCACCTTTTAAATAAATGGGTTATTCATATGTCCGAAATTTTTAGATCGTTTAAGCCCTTGAATCGATTCTGAAAATCCTACTTCCTTGACTGCAGATGTATGCAGAACTCTTTCTAATCGCCGACTGTGAAACACAGTGTCGTTAGTTCCATGCAGAGAAACTGTAAGAACATTCTTCTCCCAATATTTTGCTTATGTATTTCCAATTGTCCGATCAAAGTGGACACTGCATCGTTTTGCCTGCATTAACATTGAAATTCTCACACTGTAGCTTCATACATAGAATGGACTTTTTGTTATACAGACTGCTAGGCATACCATATTTTCACGTAAAGGTTCAATCTTATTTCCTAAGCTCGTGGTAACTTGGGCAAAAATTCAACCACAGTGTCAAAAAGATCAAAGAAACGTTTTAAACAGTAGCCTTCTGACAGCGAACGCACTTTAGTGCAAAGAAGCAAGTGTTCAAACTCTTCATCGTTACCTTGGCAAAACTGGTGAAGTATTCTGCTATTTAACCGATTTGCTTTAATTTCGTTGATAGCAGATATTACAAGAGGAAATCGTGTATAAAGCTGCTGGCTGAGGATTTTGGCTGCGACATGTTAGCGATAAATTACACAATGGATTGCAAACAGACTGAGACTTTTATGTTCATAAATTACACGAACGCAGAATGGGGATCTGTCTATTGGTTGCACAAATCAAAATACTTTCATTTTCGATATGCATTTTGAGCTCGTTGTAGATCGATTCTCCGTTGGTATTTTTCTTAACATTTTACAAAAGAGCATCTCTCGATAAGCTATATTTTTCCATTCTAAATAAATGTACATCTGCAATTAGAAATGCCTCGAAGTCTCGCACAGTTGACTCATTCAGTTTAATCCCAAATTCTGCTTTTGAAACTCTGTGCATAGTTGATATATAATGTCTGCACTAATTTCATCAATACGACCAGCTGCAGATTTAATACTCAGAGGAATTGATTTTAAAATCTTGGTATCAATTTTGAGAACAGTAGCGAGTACGGAATAGGATTACGGAGTATCTGGAGGCACATGACAAGATAAGCCAAAGCCAGCACTGTTTCCTAAAAAGAAAGTCCTGCTTCACTAAACTAATGCAATTTTTGAGGACTTTACAAGCAGGGTAGATGTCGTGTACTTGGATTTTCAGAAGGCCTTTGACAAGGTGCCACACATGAGGCTGCTAAGCAAGATGAGAGCCCATGGAATTACAGGGACTTTACTGGCACGGTTGGAGCATTGGCTGGTCGGCATAAAGCAGAGAGGGCGAATAAAGGATCTTATTCTGGCTGGCTGTCGGTTACCAGTGGAGTTCCACAGCGGTCGGTGTTGGGACTTGTGCTTTTTAGGATGATTGTCAATGATTTGGATGACAGTATTAATGGATTTGTGGCTACATTTGCGGATGATACTAAGATAAGTGGAAGAGTGGGCTGTATTGACGAATCAGAGAGACTTAGATAGTTTAAAGGAATTGGCAAAGAAGCGGCAAATGAAATCCAATGTTGGAAGGAGTTTGGTCATGCAGTTTGGTTGAAGAAATAAAGTAGGAAAACATTATTTAGATCGGAAGAGAATTGAAAATGCGGAGATGCAAAGGGACTTGGGAGCCCCTGTGCAAGATACCTTAAAGGTTAACCTTCAGCTTGAGTCGGTTGTGAAGAAGGCGAATGCAATGTTGGCATTCATTTCTAGAGGTATCGAATGACAGAGCAGAGATGTGATGTTGAGGCTCTAGAAGTTAAGTCAAGTCAAGACGTCACTTTTTATTGTCATTTTGCCAATAACTGCTGGTACATAGTAAAAATGAGACAACGTGTTTTCAGGACCATGGTGTTACATGACACAGTACAAAAACTAGACTGAACTACGTAAAAAAAAACAACACAGAAAGAAAAACTACACTAGACTACAGACCTACTCAGGACTGCATTAAGTGCACAAAACAGTACAGGTATTACAATAAATAATAAAGAGGACAATAGGGCAGTAAGGTGTCAGTCCAAGCTTTGGGTATTGAGGAGTCTGATAGCTTGGGGGAAGAAACTGTTACATAGCCTGGTCGTGAGAGCCCGAATGCTTCAATGCCATTTCCCAGACGGCAGGAAGGAGAAGAGCTTGTATGAGGGGTGCGTGGGGACCTTCAGAATGCTGTTTGCTTTGCAGATGCAGCGTGTAGTGTAAATGTTCGTAATGGCGGGAAGAGAGACCCCAATGTTCTTCTCAGCTGACCTCAGTATCCGCTGCAGGGTCTTGCGATCCGAGATGGAGCAATTTCCGAACCAGGCAGTGACGCAGCGGCTCAGGATGCTCTCAATACAACCACTGTAGAATGTAATGAGGATGGGGGAGGGGGTGGGAAATGGACTTTCCTCAGCCTTCGCAGAAAGTAGAGAGACGCTATAAGGCACTCGTGAGACCACACTTGGAGTATTGTGTGCCGATTTGGGTTCCTTAGTTTAGAAAGGATATATTGATATTGCAGCGAGTTCATACAAGATCCAAGAGAATAAATCCAGAAATGAAGAGTTGCCGTCTGGGGAACGTTTGGCAGCTCTTGGACTATATTCCCTGGAGTTCAGGAGAATGAGGGGGAATCTCATAGAAATATTCCTAATGTTAAAATGACTGAACAAATTAGATATGGCAAAGTTATTTCCCATGGTAGGGGATTCTAGGCCAAAGGGGCACGACTTGAAGATTGAACGACGTCCTTTTAGAACCGAGATGCAGAGAAATTGCTTTAGTCAGAGGGTCGTAAATCTCTGGAATTTTTGCTACGAGCGGCTCTGGAGAACATGTCATTGGGCGTATTTAAGGAAGATATAAATAGGTTCTTGATTAGCCAGGGCATCAAAGGGTATGTGGTGAAAACAGAGGAGTGGGGATGACTGGAATAATTGGATCAGCACATGATTGAATAGCGAAGCAGAATCGACGGGCCGAATAGCCTACTTTTGCTCCTGTATCTTATGGTCTTGTAGTCTTCTGATACAGCAGTCATTATTAATCCTTCACCAATTGTAAGAGATTTTCCACATTAGCTATAGTTTTGGAAATGTCATAAGAAGCATTTAAGACTGCTATCAAGGCCGTTTTTTAGCTTTCTTGGGAAATGACTCTCGAGTGTGCAACACTTTTCAAATGCTTCTTTAATCTTCTGGAACCGCGTTATACCAGACGTAGCGTTTTCTAGAACGGTTCTTGCAATCGTGATGGCTTCATAGCTTCATTATATCGTATGGCATCCGTTAGTCTCGCGAGACCATGAATCTGCACCTGGAAAGTCTTCTCCAGGACATAGGCCTGGGCAAGGTAGTATGGAAGACCGGCTGTTGCTCATGCAGCAAGTCTCTCCTCACCACGCCACCGATGTTGTCCAAGGGAAGGGCAAGGGCCGATAGAGCTTGGCACTAGCGTCGTCACAGGAGTTTCCAGAACGAAGTTGAAGACAACGTCGGACTGCCTTAGGGACTCCAACTCCGGATTTGTCCTCAGGGTTTACTCCCGAAGCCTTTCCCATGAGTTGGTATGGCCGCAAAGCAGCGGAGTTTTGAAATCAGAGATTTCCCTTACTTCGATGAACTGCCTTCCCAAGCTGACGAGCTCCATCTACCCGAAATATAGTACAGTATTAGAAATAAGACTTATGGGACAACGCTGATCTGACAAGAAGGGAATAGCGCCATACTCCAGGTATGTTGGATTGTATTGACGTTTCTTCTTCATAGCAGGATTAAAATTCCAGCCTTCACTGCCTTCAGACTCATAGAGACCACGCTGTGCATATTTATCCATCATTAGCAGGTCAAAAGTAAAATAACAAAAAATTAACACAAACTCCAAAGATGGCTTTTAAACAGAACTATGAAACTGAGGTCGCTTTGAACACCTCAAGAGGATACCTTGGGATGGGTAGTTTCACCGTTCGGCTCCTGTGACATCTCTTTCATTGATCCTGCTTATGGATGCTATTCTATAGATTTGCTGACAATGTCCGCACGAAGAGGAATTTCAGGGTTGTATGTGTTGACAAGTGTGTACCCGATAATTCTTTCTTCCAGTACCTTCTGTTTTGTCCTATCATCTTCCCCTTTATCCAGCCGTCACTCTTGCACCAATCAACTCTCCAGTTCTTTACTTCACCCCTCCCAACACCTCCCGGATTCACCAAATACCTTGTTTTTTCAACACCCCGCCCCACCTTCTAACTCTGACTCGTCACCTTGTTTTTCTTTTCTCCAGTCCTGATGAACGGTCTCGGTCTCAAATGTTGTAGATGCTGCTTGGTCTGCTGAGTTCTTTCAGCTGTGTGTGTGTGTGTGTGTGTGTGTGTGTGTGTGTGTGACTCTTATAATAAATTTTAGATCGAACTTTGAACTTTGTGTCCACCAGAACGAAAACAGAATTTTTACCCCGATCATCTGTTGCTAAGTAATTCATGGACATCAGAAAGTATACTCCGCACTGTGACCCTGCCCCATCTTCCCATCTGCGTGCGCGCGCGCGCGCACACACACACACACACACACACACACACACACACACACACACACACACACACACACACACACACACACACACACACACACACACACACTCGTTATTTGTCACGAAATGACCGATTCAAAAATATTGAATTTTTGACCGAATCAAAAATAATTTGATGGCTACAATAACATAATTTACATATTGCTCTACAGGATGAATGGTAAGAGGAAGTATATCCTTGCGCTTTGGGCAATATAGGAATTAAGAAAGTACACCTTGTTTAAGGAAAGCGTCGAATAAAGTGACGTAATGCATTTAAATTTTGCCAATCTGTCCTTTGAATGAAAGTTTATCTAAGGGTTTTTGAAAAACTTTCGTAATGGTTCACTATCATATCACTAGGGTATTCAATTATTTTAATCATCAAGGTATGCCGTAAAGATAATAGGTTCTGCTGTGTCGTTAGTAACGTGAACGAAATGTTTTCTCGGTATGCTGTTTGTAAACCTTTCATCATACCAGAATTTAAATTACTTCAATTACTTTTGCATTTGCCATCTTCTCTGTGTCTGGAGAGCGACTGGTTATTACAGGCACATCACAAATGGAAATTATAACAACTGCGCCCCCTTGAGGAATTATGTTCACCTTATTAGACTCACTTTCAGCGACTCTGCAGCTCACGTACTCGTTACTATGTAATTACTCTTTAAATATTGGAACGATTTGTCCTCCTTAGCATATGGATTTTTTCTCAATCCTTGCTATTTTGATTTTCCGTGGATGCGTGCAAGAAAATTAATCTCAAGACTGCATGTTTTATACATACTTAAATGAAAAAAATATTGAACACTGAAAATTGATTTTCCTCCACATTCCATTGGCACTCTTTTGAATGCTGTGTCTCCGAAAACCTGACCTGAAAGCTGAAAAGAAAGCTAGTTACTTCTGAATTCACAGGAAATTAATGCAAGTTTGGTCTCTTTTCTTACTTAATGAGACAACAGCTCTTGCTGCTGAGACAGGGTCTGACATGAAATAATATCCCCAAAAGCAGTACATATTAAAGTGTAAAAGCCTTGCTTACACAAATAACCAATTCCACGTATTGCTTTTGCGCATAAGCAGTGTTACCGTTGGCCATGGTGCTACTTCTAAGATTCTAACCAGAATTTTTCGTTCACACATGACCCCAATGCGCGTCTGCGCTCATACTTATATTACATGCGCTCTTCATGCAACCTGATGATTTCCATGGCGTTTCAATGGGTTAAGTAACTGCTGGAGGTCACAGGCCTACAACCTCACTTTAGCAATAGAATTCATCTCATTTATTACACATTTTTAACGTGAGCATAATGATTATTCAACTCTTGTTGCACTGCAATAACTCAAATGCATTTCCAAAATCAATGTGTGATAGTCCGGTCCCTGAATTCCGCATTCCTGTTCACGGTCCAGTCCAATGCTCCTTATTCCTGGTTTTCCTGTCTTCCATTGTTCTGTTGGGTGCTCTGATTGAGGCACCTGATTTTCGTTTTGGGCTGGTTACATGAATAGCTACCGGGTTCAGCTTCATTTGCTGGACTGTTCCCTTTACCTTTCACCTGAGGCCTTGCCTGAAGCCTCGCCTGCAACCTCGCCTGCGTTCTCGCCTGTATCGCTGTCAAGTTCTACCGCTGGAACAAGACCAGAGCCTAGCTGTGACTAGATACGGAACTGTCTATAGTTGTTTGGAACCGTCTCTGTGTCCACACATTCGCTAGGTAGTTCTGGCCGATTGCCGGTACCTTGTGTTAGGAACCGTCTCTCTGTGTTCTGTGTACGAGACGCGGCCCTACGTCCTGTTCCCTAGGAGGAGTCTTGTCTTTGTGTAGAGCTCCGGCCCCAAGTCCTGTTCCTAAGGAGTGGTCCCGGCTCTGTGCTCCATGTCCCTGTGTTCCTGTCTCTCTCAAGACCAAGGCTCTGTGTTCCTGTCTCTCTCGAGACCAAAGCTCTGTGTTCCTGTTCTCTCAAGAACAAGGCTCCATGTTCAGGTCTCCCAGGATTGAGTCAAGGCATTGGGTTCTTGTCCTATCCGTGTGTCTCGTCTTGTGCAGGAGTTCCATTTCTAGTCCTGCATCCAAGCCTCGAAGAACCCAAGCCTCGTCTACTCCTGCAGCCAAGCCTCGAAGAACCCAAGCCATGCCCAATCCTGTAGCCACCTCTTGTCCTCGCCTAGTTCCGGGGTCCGAAACTAGGTTCTGGGTCTGGGTCCTTGACTAGTCTCTGGCTCGGAGTCCAGTCCCGGGCTCCTAGTTCCCAGTTCCTTGTCCTGGTCCCGCCTTCCTAGCCAAAGTCATAGCACAGGTCTGTGTCCTGTCCCGTCCCTAACTCTAATCTAGTCCAGTTCCTAGTACTTCAGTGCCTGTGTCTTGCATTGGGGTCCGCTCCCAGCGCTCACCTTATGACACAATGATACCAGCACAGAATGTTTATATTAAATGAACATATTTTAAGAATGGATAGCGAATTATTCAGTTATGTAAAATAAAATTACACAGCAAATTGAAAATAGTGAAAATGGTTTGAACTGTGTTATTCAAATTTGCGGACAAAAGCTGAAAGTGCACCAAACTGATTCTGACTGCCCACACCGATTGAAGGAATCAGACTTGATCTCAAATTCAGCAACGTTATTTGACAAGAGCCTTCTCTGATAAGAATGCGAAAATCATCGCATAAAATCACACTCTGAGAATAATTGGGGCAAAGAGAAATATGGAATAAATACAGCAAAATTGCGATTTGGATAGATAGGCCCAAAGGTGGGTAGATGGCTGGTTACTATTCTGTGCAAACAAAAACGTGGAAATATGCCTAGCAGGAAGATATGGTCTGTCATAAATCTTTCTTTTTGCCTTGGCCTCGTTGTAAAAGTGCGGAAAGCCACATTCAGAATGTTCATTGTGCAACTGGATTTTAAATACATGTGATAAAAAATCGGAAGAATGTTTCCATTCCCCTTCCTGAGCACTTTTCCTCCACACACAAAAAAAAACACTCAATTCTCTTTTCGTTTCTCGAAAGTCCAAATTCAATGCATTGCAATTATAAGGTGTCACAGCTCGAAAATATCTCCTTCCCTTCAACATATCTATGGTGAGGAAAATGGGCAGCTGGGCAACTCCCGTTCGCCTGCGTTTGGCCCATATCCCTCTTAACATTTTCCATTCATGTAATCGTCCAAATGTCCTGCAAGTATTCGAATTCCACCTTCCTCTACAACCTCCACTGACAGCTCTTTCCGTGCAGTAACCATGACTTACATGAAAAAAAATTGCCTTCAGGTCCTTACATCTCATCTCTTTCATCTTAAATCCGTGAATTCCTATTTAACACTCCCGCACCCTGGGAAAAGACACAGATCATTCAATTATCTGGCCGTTAATTTTATAAAGGTCGATTAGGTCAACTATCAGGTTACAGCACACCAAGGAAAAGCCACAGCCTGAAAAAAACATTTTCATCGGTGAAGCCTGCTCAGTCCTGTTCAACCCTTACACTTTTTTCTGCACCCTTTTCACCTTAATGACATACTTCTTTGGACAAAAATCTCTGCATACAATACTCAAACTGTGGTCTCACGAAAGAACCATAAAACAGCAACTTGATGCTAAATACTCCAGTAATCAGTCCCTTCATTGTTTAAGTCAAGCCCGCTAAGCTGCCTATCGACCTCTACCCTGTCGTTCAAAGAAATATATACATCTTCTCCAAATCTCGGTTTTACAGCGTCCTCGGGAGCGTCTGCCCAAGTATAACAGATCGAATTTCAATACTTCGCAAGTATAACTTAAATGCAATCTGCATTTCATTGTCCTACTTATACGTTATGTTTATAACCTACTAAGCTTTTCTTAGATAAACTTTTTCTCTCTACACTATCAATTCTTATTTACTTGACAAACTTTAAACTGCATTAGTAACACTCATCTATATACCGTTACTATAAATAAGAAACATCAACGAACACAATACTTTGGTCTATGGCAGACTATTGGTAACAGGCCTTCAGTCTAAATAAAGACCCTTCCTTGCCACCGTCTGACATCTTCATCTAGTCAATTTAGTGTACATCTGATTATCTCACCTTGGATCCCATCTGGTGTAACCTGCCATACGAGCTCAGCATGTGGGACCATGTCCAAGACCTTGACGCAGACGCAGACTTCCTTGCCCACATGGTAAATTAAAATTTATCATGTCACACCGGGGCCACGGGAGACAGACAAATGGGTCACAGTCAGGAAGGAGAAGGGGAAAGGTCAGGTACTAGAGAGTACACCTGTGGCTATACCCCTTCACAATAAGTACTCCTGTTTGAATAGTGTTGCGGAGGGGCAGCCCACCTGCGGGGAAGCAACAGAGACCATGTATGTGGCACAGTCTGTCGCTGTGGCTCAGAAGAGTAGGGAAAGGAAGACAAAGGCAGTGATGATAGGCAACTCTATAGTTAGGGGGTCAGGCAGGCGATTCTGTGGACGCAAGAAAGAAACTCGGATGGTATTTTGCCTTCCTGATTCCAGGGTACGGGATGTTTCACATCGCGTCCAAGACATCCTGCTGTGGGAATGAGAACAGCCAGAAGTCGTGATACATATTGGTAGCAATGCCATAGGTAGTAAAAGGGAGGAGGTCCTAAAAAGAGACTACGAGGAGTTAGGAAGGAAGTTGGGAAGCAGGACTGCAAAGGGAGTAATCTCGGGATTACTACCTTTGATGTGGGGGCCATTAAAGAGACATCGATGGCTCAGGGGCAGGAATGGTTACTTCAAGTGCGGGGTTTTAGATGTTTCAGAAAGGACAGGGAGGGAGGCAAAAGAGGTGGCGGTGTGACACTGTTGATCAGAGATAGTGTCACTGCTGCAGAAACGGTGAACACCATGGAGGGATTGTCTGCGTCGGCTCTGTGGGTGGAAAGGTGTCAATAACTTTACTGGGTGTTTTTTACATGCCACCAGTAGTAACATGGATATCGAGGAGCAGAACGGGAAACGGAACCTGTAAATGTGTAATAATACACAGAGTTGTCGTGATGGGAGATTTAAATTTCCCAAGTATCGACTGGCATCTCCCCAGAGCAAAGGGTTTAGATGGGGTGGAGTTTGGTGGGTGTATGCAAGAAAGTTTCTTCACACAACATATAGATAAGCCTACAAGAGGAAAGGCTGTACTTGATTTGGTATTGGGAAATGAACCTGGTCAGCTGTCAGATCTCTCAGTGAGAGAGCATTTTATTGATAGTGATCATAATTTTATCTCCTTTACAACAACATTGGAGAGAGATAGGAACAGTCAAGTTCGAAAAGCGTTTAAGTGGAGTAAGGGGAAATAGGAGGCTATCAGGCAGGAAATTGAAAGCTTAACTAGTAAACAGATGTTCTTAGGGAAAAGTACGGAGGAATGTGGCAAATTTTCAACGGATATTTGTGTGGAGTTCTGCATAGGTACGTTCCAATGAGACAGGGAATTGATGGTAGGGTACAGGAACCGTGGTGTACAAAGGCTGTAATATATCTAGTCAAGAAAAAAAGAAAAGCTTACAAAAGGTGCAGAGAGCTAGGTATGGTAGCGGTCCAGAAGATTATGCTAATAGGAAGGAGCTTAAGAAGGAAATTAGGAGAGCCAGAAGGGGCCATGAGAAGGCCATGGCGAGCAGCATTAATGGAAACCCCAAGGCATTCTACAAGTATGTAAAGAGCAAGAGGATAAGATGTGATAAAAATAGGACATATCAAATGTGACAGTGGGAAAGTGTGTATGGAACCAGAGGAAATAGCAGATGTACTTAATGAATACATTACTTCAGTATTCACTATGGAAAAGAATTTTGGTGATTGTAGTGATGACTTGCAGCAGACTGAAAAGCTTGAACATGTTTTATTAAGAAAGAGGACGTGCTGGAGCTTTTGGAAAACATCAAGTTGGATAAGTCGCCGGGACTGGATGAGATGTACCCCAGGCTACTGTGGGAGGTGAGTGAGAAGATTGTTGAGCCACTGGCGATGATCGTTGCATCATCAATGGGGACGGGAGGGGTTCCAGAGGACTGGAGGGCTGCAGATATTGTTCCTTTATTCAAGAAAGTGAGTAGAGATAGCCCAGGAATTATGGACCAGAGTTCAACCCAGATAAATGTGAAGTGGTTTATTTTGGTAGGTGAACTATCATGGCAGAATATAGCATTAATGGTAAGACTCTTGGCAGTGGGTAGGATCAGAGGGATCCTGGGGTCCGAGTCCATTGGACGCTCAAAGCAGCGGAACATGTTGACTCGGTGGTTAAGAAGGCGTACAGGTATACTAGCCTTCATCAATTATGGAGTTTAATTTAGGAGCCGAGAGGTAATGTTGCAGCTATATAGGACCCTGATCAGACCCCAATTGGATTACTGTGTTCAGTTCTGGTCCCGTCAGGAAAGATGCAGAAATCATAGAAAGGGTGCAGAGGAGATTTACAAAGATGTTGCCTGGATTGGGGAGCATGTCTTATGAGAATAGGTTGAGTAAACCCGGCCTTTTCTCCTTGGAGCGACGGAGGATGAGAGGTGACCTGATAGAGGTGTATAAGATGATGAGAGTCATTGATCGTGTGGATAGTCAGAGGCTACTCTTAAAGCTAAAATGGTTGCCACAGGAGGACACAGGTTTAAGGTGCTGGGGAGTAGGTACAGAAGAGATGTCAGGGATAAGTTTTTTACTCAGAGAGTAGTGAGTGCGTGGAATGGGCTGCCGGCAACGGTGATGGAGGCGGATACGATAGGGTCTTTTAAGAGACTTTTGTATCAGCACATAGCGCTTAGAACAATAGAGGGCTATGTGCAAGTTAGTAATTTCTAAGGTAGGGGCATGTTCAGCATGACTTTGTGTGCCGAAGAGCCTGTATTGTACTTTAGGTTCTGATGTTTCTATGTTTCTATGAAATAAAAATCCATAGTGGTTTTTAAAAGTAAGTGGAAGCCCTTATACGTATAGCAGTGTGTGTTGCCAGATGATAAGAATCAGAATGAGATGCAAGATCACTGAATTGAATTTAATTGAGTTGACTTCATTACTCACATCCTTCATATACATGCAGAGTTAAATCCTTTATGTTATGTCTCAGTCTAAATGTGCAGTGTGCAATTTATCGTAAATTGTAATAAATAGTATGTGTAGCCCAATAGGCTTGTCCGAACGTTCGTCTAGGGCAGTGGTTCCCAAGGTAGGGCGTACGCCCCACAGGGGCGTAATTTGATTTTTAAGGGAGGCAATTCGAGAATGAGTTATTAACAGTGATTTTTTTTCTAGTAAGTCTGTGTGAGTATGAGTGTGTGTGCGAGTTAATACATATGTGTATATACAGTATGCATACATAAAAATACTTGTGTGTATGTACATGTGTAATTGCGTATGTACTGAATATATAGTGCATCACCATCATTACAACCATCATAATTAAATTAATGAATTGACTGATGTAGGAAGGAACGAATAAACAAGTCCAAACGCATAAGAAACTCGTATGAGGTCGCGCCAATGCTGCTTTTTGCAGTAGCTTTCGATTCTTGGTGGTGTGAAGGTGTGTACATTGCGTCATCTCTTTTAAACGGTGTATCTGTCTTTGTATGCTGTAGAAATGAATCGGCATTTATTTATTTATTTATTTATTATTATTATTATTTTAATATCACTTAATGTTCTTTTTTTTTTACAATTTCTTAGTAATTTCTTCCTCAGAACTTTAACAGTCCTTCGGTTCTTTTCTTTTTCTTTTTCATGAATGCCATGTTCTTTGGAAGCTTGTTTAAACCAAGTTAATGGTCTTTTAGGCTTCCTCCAGGTGAATAGGAGTTCACTTTTTGAATAATAAGAATTATATATCTCCACAGGGGGCATCAGGATTTTAGAGGTGTTTAGGTGGGGTATGGCCAAAAAAAGGTTGGGAACCACTGGTCTAGGGGAATTGGCCTTCGGCCCTGCCAAATTGGGCATTCAAATGTGAGTGGATGCTGTGTAATGTACCCCAGCACACACTCATAACGCAAATGTCAGACAGTACACAATAAGCAATTAAATGATTACACTTTATAAACTTCATAAAGACCGCCAACATTAGGATCCTCGAATACCTGTATCACCGTCCAGGGATCACAGAGTGCTCCCCGCACTCGTCCTTCCTCTTCATTCGCCTCGCCTCAAAGGCCCCCGCGAACCAACCTGGTTCCCAGACAAACAAGATAGAATAATATTTCGCTCATTATTTAGTTCCCCGTTATCTGTAGTTATAACCCAAACATCGCAGCTACAGAGAACCCATTTCCTCAGCAGTGAGCATTACAGAGAAGCCATTTTATCAGCCTTAAAAGTTAGTATAAATGAGAATCCCTTTCTTATGTGTAACAGATAGTCAACATAACACAAAAATGCAGTTGTGTCAGCATGAGTTAAGCAGTCTGATGGCCTGGTGAGAGAAGCTGGCCCGGAGATTGTTGGTCCTGATTTTATGCTGCAGTACAGTTTTCCGGAAGGTAGCAGCTGGAACAGCTTGTGGATGGGGTGACGCGGATCCCCAGTGATCCTTCAGGCCCTTCTTACACAGCTGTCTTTGTGAATATCATGAATAGTGGGAAGTTCACATCGACAGATAGGCTGGGGTGTCCGGATCACTTTCTGCAGAGTCCTGCGATTGAGGGAAGTACAGTTCCCATATCAGGCAGTCATTTAGCCAGCCAGAATGCTGTCAATTGTGTACTTTAGAGAGTTCATAGAATTTGGGGCCCCATACCTTACTTCTTCAACCGTCTGAGGTGAAAGAGGTGCTGTCGTGCCTTTATCACGTCACAGCCGGTATGTACAGACCACGTGAGGTCCTCGGAGATGTTCATACCGAGGATATTAAAACAGTTCACCTTACTACACCAGTTCCACCGATGTCAATATCGTTCAGTCTGTCTCCATTCCACTTGCAGTCCACACCCAGCTCCTTTGTGTTTGCGACATTGAGGGAGAGGTTAATTTTTTGTCACCACTGTGCCATGGTGATGACTTCTTCTCTAAAGGCTACCTCATTATTATTTGAGATTAGGCCAATCAGTGTAGAGTCGTCAGCAAATTGAATTAGCAGATTGGAGCTGTGGGTGGCGACACGGTCATGGGTATGCAAAGAGTAAAAGAAGAGCCTTGGCGGGCACCTGAGTTGAGGGTCAGTGCGCCAGAGCTGAGGGAGCCAACTCTTAGCACCTACATAGAATATAGAACATAGAACAATACAGCACAGTGCAGGCCCTTCGGCCCACTATGTTGTGCCGACGCTTAAACCCTGCCTCCCATATAAACCTCCCCACCTTAAATTCCTCCATATACCTGTCTAGTAGTCTCTTAAATTTCACTAGTGTATCTGCCTCCACCACTGACTCAGGCAGTGCATTCCACGCACCAACCACTCTCTGAGTAAAAAACCTTCCACTAATATCACCCTTGACCTTTTCACCCCTTACCTTAAAGCCATGTCCTCTTGTATTGACCAGTGGTGCCCTGGGGAAGAGGCACTGGCTGTCCACTCTGTCTATTCCTCTTAATATCTTGTATACCTCTTTCTCTCCAGGGAGTAATGCGCTAGCTCCCCTAATCTCTGACCATAATGCACACTGTAAAACAGGCAGCATCCTGGTAACTTTCATTTGTATCCTTTCCAATGCTTCCACATCCTTCCTATAGTGAGGCGACCAGAACTGGACACAGCACTCCAGGTGTGGCCTAACCAGAGTTTTATAGAGCTGCACCATTACCCCGCCACTCTTAAACTCTATCCCTCGACTTATGAAATGTAACACTCCATAAGCTTTCTTAACTACCCTATGTACCTGTGAGGCAACTGTCAGGGATCTGTGGGCCAGATCCCTCTGCTCCTCAACACTTCCAAGTATCCTGCCATTTACTTTGTACTCTGTCTTAGAGCTTGTCCTTCCAATTTTACCACCTCACACTTCTCTGGGTTTAACTCCATCTGCCACTTCTCAGCCCACTTCTGCATCCTATCATTGTCTCTTTGCAATCTTCGACAATCCTCTACACTATCCACAACACCACCAACCTTTGTGTCGTCTACAAACTTACCAACCCATCCTTCTACCCCCACATCCAGGTCGTTAATAAAAATCACGAAACGAAGAGATCCCAGAACAGATCCTTGTGGGACAAGGATCTACCCTCCAATCCGAATGTACTCCTTCCACCACGATCTCTGCTTTCTGCAGGCAAGCCCATTCTGAATCCACCTGGCCAAACTTCCCTGGATCCCTTGCCTTCTGACGGTCTGAATAAGCCTACCGTGTGGTACCTTGTCAAATGCATAACTAAAATCGATGTAGATTACATCCACTGAACTACCCTCATCTGTATGCCTGGTCACCTCCTCAAGGAACTCTATCAGGCTTGTTAGACACGATCTCCCTTCACAAAGCCATGCTGACTGTCTCTGATCAGGCCACGATTCTGTAAATGCCCATAGATTCCATCTTTAAGAATCTTTTCCAAAGGCTTTCCCATCACAGACGTAAGGCTTACTGGTCTATAATTACCCGGACTATCCCTACTACCTTTTTTGAACAAGGGAACAACATTCGTCTCCCTCCAATCCTCCGGTACCATTCCTGTGAACAACAAGGAGATAAAGATCCTACACAGAGGCTGAGCAATCTCTTCTCTCGCCTTGTAAAGCAGCCTGGGGAATATTCCGTCAGGCCCCGGGGACTTATCCGTCCTAATGTATTTTAACAACTCCAACACAACTTCTCCCTTAATATCAACATGCTTCAAAACATCAACCTCACTCCTGTTGTCCTCACTATCATCAGGTTCCCTCTCATTGGTGAATACCGAAGAGATGTATTCATTGAGGACCTCGCTCACTTCCTCAGCCTCCAGGCACACCTTCCCACCTTTATCTCTAATCGATCCTATCTTCACTCCTGTCAACCTTTCGTTCTTCACATTATTGAAGAATACCTTGGAGTTTTCCTTTACCCTACTCTCCATGGCCTTCTCATGCCCCGTTCTTGCTCTCCTCAGCCCCCTCTTTAGCTCATTTCTTTCTACCCTATATTCCTCAATAGCCTCATCTGATCCTTGATTCCTAAACCTCACGTATGCTGCCTTCCTCCATCTGACTAGATTCTCCACCTCACTTGTCACCCATGGTTCCTTCACCCTACCGTTCTTTATCTTCCTTAGCGGGACCAATTTAGCAGTAAAATCCTGCAAGAGATCCCTAAACATCGAACACATGCCCATAGTACATTTCCCTGCAAGAACATCATCCCAATTCACACCCGCAAGTTCTAGCCTTATAGCCTCATAATTTCCCCAGTTAAATATTTCCCTGTCCTCTCTGGTTCTATCCTTTTCCATGATAATATTAAAGGCCAGGGAGCGGTGGTCAACATCCCCCAGATGCTCACCCAGTGAGAGATCTGTGACCTGACCTGGTTCGTTACCTAATACTAGATCTAATATGGCATTCCCCCTAGTCGGCCTGTCAACATACTGTGACAGGAATCCGTCCTGGACACACTTATCAAATTCTGCCCCGTCTAAACTATTGGAACTAATCAGGTGCCAATCAATATTAGGGAATTTAAAGTCACCCATGAACATAACCCTGTTAATTTTGCACCTTTCCAAATTTTGCCTCCCAATCTGCACCTCGGTATCTCTGCTGCTACCAGGGAGCCGATAAAATACACCCAATAGAGTATCTGCTCCCTTCCTGTTCCTGACTCCATCCATACTGACTCAAAAGAGGATCCTGTTGCGTTACCGACCCTTTCTGCAGCTGTAATAGTATCCCTGACCAGTAATGCCACCCCTCCTCCCCTCTCCCCTCTATCCCTTTTAAAGCCCTGAAATCCAGTAATATTGAGAATCCATTCCTCTCCTGGTGGCAGCCAAGTCTCTGTAATGGCCACTACAGCATAATTCCATGTATGTATCCAAACTCTCAGTTCATTACTTTTGTTCCTGATGCTTCTTGCATTGAATTTTGCACACTTTTGCCCTTCTACCTTATTACCTTTACATCCTTTATTCTGTTCCTCATTCCTGAAAGACTCTGTATATGTTAGATCTGGCTTTACTCCATGCACGATACTTATAGCTCTCGCATGACCTTTATCCTCCTCCACCTCACTATCTGCTCTAACACTCTGGTTCCCCTACCCCTGTAAATCTAGTTTAAAACCCCGGAGCAGCACTAGCAAACCTTCCCGCAAGGATATTAGCTCCACCCCCCCCCCCCCACCCCCAGTTCAGGAGCAACACGTGCTGTCAGAACACGTCCCAGCTTCCCTGGAACAAGGTCCAATTGTCCAAAAATATGAAGCCCTCCCTCCTGCACCAACTCTTTAGCCAGGTATTTAGTTGTATTACCTTCCTACTTCTAGACTCACGAGCACATGGCATGGGTAGCAATCCTGAGATTACAACCCTGGAGGTCCAGTACTTCAACTTCGCACCAAACTTCCTAAATTCTCTTTGCAGTGCCTCCTCCTTCTTCCTATCCGCATCATTGGCCCCTACATAGAACACGACATATGGCTGATCACCCTTCCCCTTGAGAATACTGAGAACTCGATCCGAGAATGAGAGGGTTAATAAATAAGGGACGGTTCACCGCTCTTGGACTGTAATCCTTGGAGTTGAGAAGAATGAGGGGGGACCTCATTGAGACATTTCGACTGTTGAAAGGCATGAACAGAGAGGATGTGGCAAAGTTGTTTCCCATGGTGGGGGAGTCTAGTACGAGAGGACATGACTAAGGATTGAAGGGCGCCCATTCAGAACATGGATGCGAAGAATTTTTTTTTTAGCCAGAGGGTAGTGAATCTGTAGAATTTGTTGCCACGGGCGGCAGTGGAGGTCAGGTCATTCGGTGTATTTAATGCAGAGATTGATAGGTATCTGAGCAGCCAGGGCATCAAATGTTATGGTGAGAAAGCGGGGGAGTGGAACTAAATGGGAGAATGGATCAGCTCATGATAAAATGGCGGAGCAGACTCGATGGGCCGAATGGCCGACTGCTGCTCCTTTGTCTCATTGTCTTATGGTCTTAAAAGCATTCTTACATAAGCATCCCTCTTCCCCAGATGTGCAAGGACGGTGTGCAGAGCTGTAGATATTGCGTCAAATGTCGATCGGTTGTGCTCTATGCAAATTGTAGGGAGTCCAGAGTGGATGGTAGCAGATGTAGTCCTTGACCAGCCTCTCAAAGTATTTGTTTATTATTGAGGTGAGTGCGACAGGATGCCAGTCACTGATATTATCACTGATAAGTCACGTTTTTTTTCTGTTTTGCTGCAGCAGTACAGTGCAAAACATGAATATGTTATTGTAAATTACAATAAGAAATATAAAACAAAAAGTGCAAATTAGAGAGGTAGTGTTATCCCAGCAACCTGTTCATATGATGTCCAATCCTTATACACTTGCATTCCCCAAAGTCCTCAGCTACTTTGTTGACAATAGACGTTACCAGTTCCCCATCATCACCACACTTCTCCGACTGGTGGAACTGGTACTCAAACTTAATAACTTCTCTTTTGGCTCTTCCCACTTACTTCAGGCCAAGGATGTAGCTATGGGCACTCGCATGAGCCCCAGCTATGCCTGCCTCTTGGTTGATTATGTGGAATAGTCTATGCTCCAAATCTATACTGATACTGCTTCCCAACTTATCCTTCGCTGCATTGACGACCACATTAGTGCTGCTTCTTGCACCCAAGCTGAGCTCGTCAATTTCATTGACTTTGTCTTTTACTTCCACCCAGCCTTCAAATTCATTTGGTCCATCTCGAATACTTCTCTCCCCTTTCTCGATCTCTCGGTTTCCATCTCTGACGTCTTCTATAAATGCACTGACTCGCAAAACTACATCGACAATACCTCTTCCCACTCTGCCAAATGCAAAAATGCTATTCCCTATTCCAAGTTCCTCCGTCTCCGCCGCATCTGCTCCCAGGATGAGTCCTTCTGTTCCAGGACATCTCAAATGTCCTCTTTCTTTAAGGATTAAATAGATAGATAGATACTTTATTCATCCCCATGGGGAAATTCAACTTTTTTCCAATGTTCCATACACTTGTTGTAGCAAAACTAATTACATACAATACTTAACTCAGTAAAAAAAAATATGATATGCATCTAAATCACTATCTCAAAAAGCATTAATAATAGCTTTTAAAAAGTTCTTAAGTCCTGGCGGTAGAATTGTAAAGCCTAATGGCATTGGGGAGTATTGATCTCTTCATCCTGTCTGAGGAGCATTGCATCGATAGTAACCTGTCGCTGAAACTGCTTCTCTGTCTCTGGATGGTGCTATGTAGAGACAATTCTGCCGTCATCAAAGCTGCCCTCACTCGCATCTCCTCCATTTCCCGCACTTTGGCCTTACCCCATCCTCCCGTCACCAGAACAAGGACCGAGTTCCCCTTGCCCTCACCTACCACCCCACCAGCCTCCGGATCCAGCACATATCCTCCGCAACTTCCGCCACCTTCAACAGGACCCCACCACTAAGCACATCTTTCCTTCTCCATCCCACTCCGCTTTCCGCAGGGATCATTCCCTCCGCGACTCCCTGGCCGACACGTCCCTCCCCACAGATATCCTATCTGGGACTTATCCCTGCAAGTGTAAGTTCTACACCTGTCCCTACACCTCCTCTCTTACCACCATTCAGGGCCGCAAACAGTCCTTCCAGGTGAGGCAACACTTCACTTGTGAGTCTGTTGGGGTCATCTATTGCAGCCGGTGCTCCTCGGGCGGCCTCCTCTACATTGGCGAGACCCGACGCAGATTGGGGACTGCTTCGTCGAGCACCTCCGCTCCATCCGCCACAACAGACAGGATCTCCCGGTTGCCAGCCACTTCAACTCTGCTTCACATTCCGATTCGGATATGTCCATACATGGCCTCCTCTACTGCCGTGATGAGGGCAAACACAGGTTGGAGGAGCCAAACCTCATATACCGTCTGGGTAGTCTCCAGCCCCTTGGCATGAACATTGAATTCTCTAACTTCCAGTAATTCCCTCCCTCCACCTCCCCATCCCAGTTTCACTCAGACTCCTCCTCCAGCTGCCTATCACCTCACTCATGATTCCGACTTCTTCTACTACATAGTGCTTTCCCCTTACATTCTTTCTTCACCTTTCCAGCCTATCCCCTCCCTGCTTTCCCTCCCCCACACTTTGATCTTTCCTCTTACTGGGTTTTCGCCTGGCACCTACCAGCTTCTCCTTCCCACCTTCACCCCACCTTCTTTATAGGGCCCCTGCTCCCCCCTTTCACTTCAGTCCTGGCGAAGGGTCTCGGCACGAAACGTTGACTGTTCGTTTCCACGAATGCTGCCCGACCTGCTGAGATCCTCCAGCGTGGTGTACGTGTTGCTTTAAGCCCAGCATCTGCATGGTACTTTGTGTTTACCTTACCTTCACAGTATGGGTCAATTTTGACCCGGCCGAAGAATCCCCTCATAACATGTATCTATACCACATTTTGAACCACAGAATCCATTCCTGTCCTGGTGCCAGCCAAGTCTCTGTAATGGCCACTACAGCATAATGGAGCTCCTCTACATTGGCGAGACCCGACGCAGATTGGGGACCGCTTCGTCGAGCACCTCCGCTCCATCCGCCACAACAGACAGGACAAAGCTCCATGGACTTATCTAGGAGCCTCGTAAATGATCCAATCGTTTCTGCCTCCAACACCACCGCCAGCAACCAATTCCACACACTCACTACTCTTTGCGTAAAAAACTTACCCCGACAACGACTCTGTACCTATTTCCAAGTACCTTAAAACTATGCCCTCTTGTGATAGCCATTTCAACCTTGGGAAAAAGCCACTGACTACCCTGACGATCAATGCCTCTCATTATCTTGTGCACTTCTATCAGGTCACCTCTCATCCTCCGTCGCTCCAAGGAGAAAAGGCCGAGTTGACACAACCTATTCTCATAATCCATGCTTCCCAATCCAGGTAATATCTTTGTAGATCTCCTCTGCACTCTTTCTATGGTTTCCACGTCCTTCCTGTAGTGATGCGACCGGAATTGAGCACAGTACCTCAAGTGGGTCAATCACTAGGGACCTATTTATCTGCAACCTTACCTCTCGCCTCTTAAACTCAATCCCACGGTTGCTGAAGGCCAATGCACCGTATGCCTTCCTATTCACAGAGTGAACCTTCAAGCAGCTTTGAGAGTCCCATGAACTCGGACTCCAAGATCCCTCTGATCCTCCACACTTCCAAGAGTCTTACCATCAATGCTATATTTTGCCATAATATTTAACCTACTAAAATGAACCAGCTCACACTTATCTGTGTTGAACACCGTCTGCCACTTTTCGGGCCCGTTTTGCATCCTATCAACGTCCCGCTGTAACCGCTGACGGCCATCCACACTACCCACAAAACCCCTCACCTCTGTGTCATCAGCAAATTTACTAACCCAACCCCCTCTCCCCACATCCTTATCAACATCGTTTCTCAAACTCATGAAGCGTAGGGGTCCCAGAATGGATCCCTGAGGCGCCCCACTAGTCACCGACTTCTATGCAGATTATGACCCATCTGCAACCCCTCTTTGCCTTCTGTGGGCTGGGTTGTTCGGAATCCAAAAAGCAATGTCCCCTTAGATTTCATGCCTCCATATTTTCTCAATAAGTCGTGCATGGGGTACCTTATCAAATGCCTTGCTAAAATCCATATACACTGCATCTACTGTTCTACCTTCATCAATGTGTTTCTTCACATCCTCAAAAAATCAATCATGCTCGTAAGACACGACCTGCCTTTAATAAAGCCATGCTGACTATTCCTAATCACGTAATGCCTCTCCTAATGTTCATAAGTCCTGCCTCTCAGGATCCGCTCCATCAATTTACCAACCACTGAAGTAAGACGCATTTGTCTACAATTTTCTGGGCTATTTTTACCCCCTTTCTTGAATATGGGAACAACATCTGGAACCTCCCAATCCTCCGGAATCTCTGCCGTCCTGATTGAAGATGCAAAGATCATCACCAGAGGCTCAGTAATCTCCTCCCTGGTCTTATTCTCTCACGTCATATTCTCTTGCTGCTCACATACTTGTAGAATGTCTTGGGAATTTCCTAAATCCTGTCCGCCAAGGCCTTCTCATGATCCCTACTGGCTCTCCTAACTTAAATCCAAAGCTCCTTACTGCTAGTCATATAATCTTCTTGATCTCTATCATTTCCTAGTTTTTGAAGCTGTCGAAAGGTCTTCTTTTCTTATTGACCAGATTTAAAATAGCCTTTGTATATTACGATTCTTAGAGCCTAACATCCTTTCCCTGTTTCATTGGAACGTAACTATGGAGAACCCCACGCTAACATCCCCTAAACATTTGCCACATTTCTTCCGTGCTTTTCCCCGAGAACATCTGTATCCAATTCATGCATCCAAGTTCCTAGCTGATAGCCTCATACTTTTTCTTACTCCAATTAATCGTTCCCCTAAGTTGTCTGTTCCTATCCCTCTCCAATGCTATAGTAAAGGAAATAGAACTGTGATCACTTTTCTGCAAAATGCTCTTCCACTGAGAGACCTGACACCTGACCAGGTTCATTTCCCAATACTAGATCAAGTACAGCCTCTCCCCTTGCAGGTTTATCTACATATTGCGTTAAGAACCATTCCTGAACACACCTAACAAATTCGACCCCATCTAAACCCCGCACTCTAGGGAGATGCCAATCAATATCTGGGATATTATAAATCCCCCACAACTACAACCCTGTAATTATTACACTTTTGCAGAATCTGTCTACCTATCTGCTTCTTGATTACCCTGCTGCTTTTGTCTGGTCTACAATATATACCCAAACGAGTAAGTGCCCCTTTCTTATTCCTAACTTCCACCCACAGAGACTCCGTAGACAACCCCTCCATAACTTGCTCCTTTCCTGCAGTCGTGATACCTAATCAACAGTGCCACACCCCACCCCCTTTGCCTCCCTCCCTGTCCTTTCTGAAATATCTGAAGCCTGGCACTTGAAGTAGTTATTCCTACCTCTGCACCATCTAAGTCTCTGTAATGGCCACAACATCATAGCTCCAAGCGCTGATCCACGCTCTAAGCTCATCCGCTTTGTTGATAATACTGCTCGCATTAAAATAGACACATCTCAAATCATCTGTCTGAACGCGTCCCTTCTCTATCACCTACACATCCTTCCTCTCGCACTGTCGCCAAGATTTCTCTATTTCTGAGCCAACCTCCTTTTCCTCCATCACTTTAGTTCGGTTCATAACCCCCCCCCCCCCACCGCAATTTTAGTTTAAATTCTCCCCAGAAGTCTTAGCAAACATCCCCGCTAGAATATTGGTCCTCCTGGAATTCAAGTGCAACTCGTCCTTTTTGTACAAGTCACACCTGCCCCAAAAGAGGTCCTAATGATCCGAAAAATCTGAATACGTGCCCACTGCTCCAATCCCTCAGCCACACATTTATCCTCCACCTCATTCTATTCCTATTCTCACTGTCAAATGACACAGGCATTAATCCCGAAATGACTATCTTTGTGGTCCTGCTTCTCAACATCCTTCCTAACTTCCTGTAGTCTGCTTTCAGGACCTTCTCCCTTTTCTTGCCTATGTCGTTGGTACCAATATGTATGGAGATATCTGGCTGTTCACCTTCCCACTTCAAAATATCATGGACGCGATCAGAAACATCATTGACCCTGGCAAACACGAGGAAATCTGCAGATGCTGGAAATTCAAGCAACACACACAAAATGCTGGTGGAACACAGCAGGCCAGGCAGCATCTATATGGAAAAGTACTGTCGACGTTTCGGGTGGAAACCCTTCGTCAGGACTAACTGAAAGGAAAGATAGTAAGAGATTTTAAAGTAGCAGGGGGAGGGGAAAATACAAAATGATAGGAGAAGACCGGAGGGGTGGGGTGAAACTGAGAGCCGGAAAGGTGATTGGCGAAAGTGATACAGAGCTAGAAAACGGAAAGGATCATGGGACAGGAGGCCTACAGAGAAAGAAAGGAGGAGGGGAGCACCAGAGGGAGATGGAGAACAGGAAGAGTGATGAGCAGAAAGAGAGAGAGAAAAAAACAACTATATATGTCAGAGATGGGGTAAGAAGGGGAGGGGGGGGGCATTAACGGAAGTTAGAGAAGTCAGGTTGGAGGCCACCCAACCGGTATATAAGGTGTTGTTCCTCCAACCTGAGTGTGGCATCATCTTGACAGTAGAGGAGACCATGGATAGACATATCAGAATGGGAATGGGGACGTAGAATTAAAATGTGTGGCCACTGGGACATCCTGCTTTATCTGGCGGAAAGATCGTAGGTGTTCATCGAAACGGTCTCCCAGACTGCGTCAGGTCTCACCAATATATAAAAGGCCACCCCTGGAGCACCGGACGCAGTATACCACACCAGCCGACTCACAGGTGAAGTGTCGCCTCACCTGTAAGGACTGTCTGGGGTGAGGGAGGTGGTGAGGGAGGAAGTGTAAGGGCAGGTGTAGCACTTGTTCCGCTTACAAGGATAAGTGCCAGGAGGGAGATCGGTGGGAAGGGATGGGGGGGGGGGGGGACGAGTGGACAAGGGAGTCGCGTAGGGAGCGATTCCTGCAGAAAGCAGAAAGGGTGGGGAGGGAAAGATGTGCTTGGTAGTGGGATCCCGTTGGAGGTGGCGGAAGTTACGGAGAATTATACGTTGGACCCGGAGGCTGGTGGGGTGGTAGGTGAGAACAAGGGGAACCCTATCCCGAGTGGGGTGGCGGGAGGATGGGGTGAGGGCAGATGTGCGGGAAATGGGAGAGATACGTTTGAGAGTAGAGTTGATGGTGGAAGAAGGGAAGCTCCTTTGTTTAAAAAAGGAAGACATCTCCTTAGTCCTGGAATGAAAAGCCTCATCTTGAGAGCAGATGCGGCGGAGGCGGAGGAATTGTGAGAAGCGGATAGCACTTTTGCAAGAGACAGGGTGGGAAGAGGAATAGTCCAGCTAGCTGTGAGAGTCTGTAGGCTTATAGTGGATATCAGCAGATAATCCGTCTCCAGAGAAGGAGACCGAAAGATTAAGGAAGGGGAGGGAGGTGTCAGAAATGGACCAGGTAAATTTGAGGGCAGGGTGAGTTGGAGGCAAAGTTAATGAAGTCAATGAGCTCAGCATGCGTGCAGGAGGCAGCACCAATGCAGTCGTCGATGCAGCGAAGGAAAAGAGGGGGACCGATACCCGTATAGGCTTGGAACATGGACTGTTGCACAAAGCCAACAAAAAGGCAGGGATAACTAGGACCCATGCGGGTGCCAATGGACCCTGGCACCTGGGAGGCAAACCAACATCCGTGTTTCTTTCCTGCGTCCACAGAATCGCCCATCTGACCCCTGACTATAGAGTCCCCTATCAGTACTGGCATCTTCTTCCTTTCCACACCCTTCTGAGCCACAGGGCCATACTCTTTGCCAGAGGCGTGACCATTGTTGCTTCTCCCAGGGAGGCCGTCTCCCCTAACAGGAGTATTTATTGTCAAGTGGTACAGTCACAGGGGTGCTCTCTCGCCTCTGACTTCTGCCCTTTCCACTACTGACTGTTACCCACCTTTCTCTCTCCGCAGGCCCCGCTGTGACTAACTGCCTATTACTCCTATTATAGCTCCTTTAGGCTCTCGGATGGTAGCAATGATATGAAGGCATGACTTGGATGGTGAAAAACCCTTAAGGCTTAGTGCAGGGAAGGACATTACATGGATGATGGGGACATTAATGGTGGGTGAATAAAGACTTTGTGGTCAAAGTCCATAAATGAAGGACAATAAGGAAGATGTTCATTAGGCCAGTCATAGAGCTCAAAATCAGAACGATATGTCGCTTCTTTGTAAGTTTCTGCTTGGACTGCATCTAGAGTACTGCACTAAGTTCTGGTGGCCTTATTATTGGAAGTATGCAGATGCCTTTGAGAAGATGTAGAAAAGGATGCCACCACTATCAAATGATATATTCTGTAAAGAGATTTTTGGCAAATTTAGGTTATTTGCTCCAGTGCAGCGGAAACTACGGGGACACATGATAGATGATTATAAGATATTGAGATGTGTAGATAGATCAGCTCTTCTAGTTCTAGAGTTTACACAAAAGGGCGTTCAAACGCAGCATATTCCAATGAGTGGCAGTTCTCTGGACAAAAAGGCATTGTTTATGTGACAGATTAAAGGAGAAAGCCAGACAGGTTCAATAGCGGTATGCGAAACAGCGTCTCTAAAAGCACAGCACATCGAACCTTAAAGTGCATGAGTTCTAGCAACAGAAGGAAAACGAAGTACATAATAATATGTCTGAGTGTATGAAGTTCTGTGCTCGATTGTATACCAACTGCTTGTCAAGTTACTTCATCTGAGACAATGCTCCGCAATGTAAACAGTTCCACGTTCTGATTACAGGCAATTAAATTGACGTGGAGACGAAATCTTGTTGGAACGGGCTTGAATTGTCTTGAACGTAAAATCAGGTCGAGTGGGACGTAATCCGCTTGGAGAGTGTTCTTTTTCTATGCAGTAAAATCGAAGATAAAAGCAGATCCCTTCACCATAACTGGGAATATCCCAAACACTCGCATTGAGCTGTACATTACACACCATCAAAAGCAAGAATAAATCTCTATTTAACCACAACTTTCGGATTCCTGCTATATGCACGGAACTGAACTGATCATATCCGAAATATTCCCTTTGATCCACCGAATCCCTTCCCATCTGCTCTCCTATCTCAAAATTAAAATAAACACACACACACACACACACACACACACACACACACACACACACACACACACACACACACACACACACACACACACACACACACACACACACACACACACACACACACTCGGTATTTGTCACGAAATGAACGATTCCGGTGACTGTACCAGTTCTATTCTGCAAAACTCTAATGTGAATTGTGACTGTCCTTGATAGTCTTGGCTGTTCGTTGTCTTTCAACAACATGACAGAAGTTTGTGTCCAAGACGTTGCGCTCTTCCGATTTCTCCAGACGTTTGCCTAATAATAAAACTGGGATTGGTAGCTTTCATCATCTGGTATAAAGGCGCAGGTTCTGAACATAAACTGCCTCAGTTGCCTCAGTCATTATCTTGTTCACCAGTTAACCCTGATCCGCACACTGGGTACCGCAGCTGATAGACTCCATGCTGAAGATGTAATAATCACCGGAGCTTCGGGATTTTGATCCAGGATGATCACATTCACTGTAGCACCACATTTCAGCGGGGCAGCTGCCAAGTCATGGGCATTAGAATGGATCTGGAAGATTTTGTCTTACTCATCGTCAAAAGAGCCCATTGCGTTAATAATGCAGTTCATTGAGTTAATGCTGAGGTAAGTGGATACTTGAAAGGTTTGTATATGTTTGGCCGGAACTGAGTAAAAAATATAGGAATTCTTCAAAAGATAAAGTTAGTTTGCAGATGCTGTGATGATGGAATGGGAAAGTGTGTTGCTTTCAGCCACATAAACGTCGTAGGATGGGTCAGCAACGCATTGTTATCGTTTACATCAGTAACTGCATTGTGGATGGTTTCATTGTTGACAGTGAAGGTGATACGAAATCTCTGGTAAAAAAAAGATATTTAATTCGCAAACAAAATTACACCATTCAACGTTTCACTTGTAATTGGATGACGTTTGCAACATAAAGGTGATGTTCTTCGATATCTGGTAGCTCACTTGACCCTCTCTCCAAAGTCAAGATCGAAAATATTGTTCAAGGTGATTAAAGTTCCCGGCGAGACATTTTCTGGGTTTGGCAATGTGGCTGATACCACGTTTATCTCAGTTGTTTTGTTATTGATGTCAATGACCTCGATCAGCCCTTTGAATTGTCCGGTAATCCCGTGATCAACAGCTTGAATATCGAGTGAATTGTGGTTTACTTCTACAAAATCTAAAGACTCTTCGATTCCAGTCACTCCAGTTTCTTGATCGCAAATAAGCACGCCATGCGCATTTTTTGTGAAGTTAGTGCATTAAAGGAATATGTCAGCTCAACATTCCACACTTCATCCACATCATTTGCTTTAACTTCCATCATCACGGTGATTTTCATTGCGTGCTCGTATATAATGTCCCTGTAAACATCATGCTCGAATATGTGTGGACTATTGTAGAAGTTCAGCACTGTAATGAGGATCTATGCTGTGATTTCCGAGGATTGTTTTCATCTGTAGCCGTAAACATTGGTTGAAACGATGACTGCAGCTTTCGGTCCAAGTATTTCCCTAACAGCAGGTCGGCAATTATATTACCCTCCTCGTACTTTTTCAGTTGAACAATGTCGCTCTTGAGACCTAAATGTACCCCAGTTGGATTGGCTTTAGAGATCTGCAAAACAGTTCTGTTCTCCTGGAAAATGGACGAATTTCATTCACATCCAGGATCTCCACTTCCTTGCGAAACACCTCTAATAGAAATTGCAGTGTTATTTCGAAGGGTATAGTACGCTTAAGTGCTTGTCCATATATAAGTTCATGGTCGATTCTTTCACGAACAAGCATACAAAACATTATCTCAACTTGCCTTCATTTTACGTCCTCAGTCATCAAACTTCTGTCGAAAATTGCAAGCTCATAATTGCCATGTATTCAATTGCAATTCTTGACGGATAATATCAACAATGTCCCCTCTTTCATTTCCGTGGGAATAGAATTATTAATTTGACCCGATATTCGATCCTCGGCACATATGATAGAAATTGACGAAATTACAGTGAAGCTTAGCCCAAGCAATATGTTCATATTCTCAAGAGCAAACACGAGGAAATCTGAAGATGCTGGGAATTCAAACAACACACACTAAATGCTGGTGGAACACAGCAGGCCAGGCAGCATCTATAAGGGGAAGGACTGTCGACGTTTCTGGCCGAGAGCTTTCGTCAGGACATTAATAAATGGGTGATTAATCCTTAAATAATGTTTCAGAGATCTAAAATGCATTTCAATAGATACGGGTCAAATTTGACATGGACCAGCCTCAATGTACAAACATTTATAGCACCTGTACAAAAGAATGACATTTTAAAGTATTTTCATTTTTGCACATTTTGTGTCACTTTAGGAAAAGTCATCAAATTCTGGCTTAAGGTGGCATTTAGGGTGCTTTTACTGCTGGCAAATGTCACAACAGGTCAAATTTGACCCGAACGGCCAGTAAGGGTCAATCGGGCTGCGCACCCAATTTCCAGCATTCATAAATTTACAAAATGAACGATTAATCCGTAACATCATCCTTACACAAAATGTAAACACATGCATATTAATACAGAATCTAAACACACTGGAAATTGTTACAGCCTCAACCTGACTCTAAAAAAATACAGTGATCGGATCTTTCGTCGACTCTGGCCTTTTATTCTGCACGTGGACTTCATCAGTGGAATTCATCTTTTCATTGGTCGGTATCGGCAGAGCAAGTTCTTTTGGACAATTATAACAGTAGTTTTAAAGCTATATGCTACCCAAAATGTTTAATTGTGTACATCCATTGAATATAGTTGTTGATAAAATGATCCATGCAATTTTATTTTCAGCATTTATCTTCCAAAGTCATAACACCAGAGTTTAGATTTCACTTTGGCCTTAAACACAATACACATTCACTCAGAATGCAATTGCAAAAATATAAACTGCATTAGTATTTCAATGACACATTGGTTATACAAGACAGAACTACATACTGACAATGGCACAAATTTTGGAGTCTAAGACCTGCCGATAAGGGGAGGAATAAAATAAGTTACACTGAATCTAAATGTATCTTTCCTCGCAGCTGGAGATTATTATTTTGTTTTTCATTTACACCTGCTTATTTGTTTTCTCAGTTCAATTTGGAAAAATTTGAGATATGGTATAGCCAGGAACACTCATTTTATAATTGCTCGGAATTCTCCATTAATTCTGGAATGTATTCTGGGCTGAGAAGTGGCAGACGGAGTTGAACTCAGGTAAGTGTGAAGTGGTTCATTTTGGTAGGTCAAATACGATGGCAGAATGTAGTATTAATGCTAAGACTCCTGGCAAAGTGGAGGATCAGAGAGATCTTGGGGTCCAAGCCCTTAGGACGCTCAAAGCAGCTGCGCAGGTTGCCTCTATGGTTAAGAAGGTAAATGCTGTATTGGCCTTCATCAATCGTATGTAACACTTACCCAACAGGCTGTTATATGTCTGTGAGAATCAAGTTTATGCAGCGCGCACACACACAATATCAAACTCACACCAGATACCGTTATGGAATACACTTTAAAGATTTTACTAAAACTAAAAGAGTACTTTGCAATACAGTATATATGAAGGAAAAGAAAATAGAGTAAAAAGCGCCAACTTACCAAAGTTCAGTCAGTTTAGTGCACATCGTAGGAGCTCAACCATCGAACCAGTCGTCCCCTCGTCACTTTCCTCCGACCTCCACGTCCTTGCACCTAGGACCACCCTGGTGGACGACAGAGCAGTGCCGCGTACGTCCACCTTCCTCGGCGTCTTCTTCCCGACTCTCCAAAAGACTGCGAAAAAAAACCCTTCCCAGACCCACAAGACAAAATAACAATTCCCCATTGGTTAACAAATGAATACATCCCGTTATCACCAAGTCTAAAGCTAAACAACTGCGAGAGAAAGCACTTATCATACAAAGAAGCTTTCCTACTCTTAACAAAACAAAGAAGCCATTTTGATTAACATACGCAGTACACGTGGAATTGAACTTAGGAGCCGATAGGTAATGTTGCAGCTATATAGGAACATGGTCAGACCCCACTTGGAGTACTGTGCTCAGTTCTGGTCGCCTCACTACAGGAAGGATGTGGAATCCATAGAAAGTGTACAGATGATATTTACATGGATGTAACCTGGATTGGGGAGCATGCCTTATGAGAATAGGTTGAGTGAACTCGGCCTTTTCTCCTTGGAGTGTCTTAGGATGAGAGGCGACCTGATAGAGGTGTATAAGATGGTGAGAGGCATTGATCGTGTGGATAGCCAGAGGCTTTTTCCTGGGGCTGAAATGGTTGCCACAAGAGGACACAAGTTTAAGGTGCTGGGAAGTAGGTACAAAGGAGATAGCGGGGCAATTGTTTTACTCAGAGACTGATGTGTACGTGGAATGGGTGCCGACAACGGTGGTGGAGGCTGATACGGTAGGGTCTTTTGAGGGACTTTTGGATTGGTACATGGAGCTTTGAAAAATAGAGGGCTATGGTTAAGCATAGTAATTTCCAACTTTGTGGGCCGAAGTGCCTGCATTGTGTTGTACGTTATTTATGTCTCTGTGTATAGCATTGTGGCTTTCTGAAGGTTGACATAATATTTCTCTGTTGGTCTAATTGTTTAATGCTATTGTATAGTGATTTTTGGCATGATACCACTTGTAGATATTAGGACCGTATATACACTATTCATTTCTCGTGATCGTGCAATATACTCTTAAATTCTGCATATTTCCGGTGTTTTACACTTATTGAGTTCTGGATGTTATGCTTGTTCTGAATGGCTATATCTACTAATAAAGATGTTCTTGTTTGTTTATCCTGCAAAATTATAACCGAATCGTTATTAGGAATTGTCCTGTCTGTAATAATGGATTAGACGTAATACAAATTGTAGATCTCTGACTTTAAAACTGGATCAGACTGGATCGGAGCAAGAAGGATGAGAGTGAACGGCTGATTTTTCGGAGCGAAGGGAGTTTTTTCCTACTCCGTTAGGAAAGAGAGGCAAGACTACGCAGGCGCGTGATGTCTGCCAGTAGAGCGCGAAAGGTTTAAAAAGAAGACCGCCATATCCAGCGGGCAGCGGAATGAGAGGCAGCAGAGTAGTAGGGCTTTGGCTCAACGGGCGTAGGCGGTAAACGGACGAGGCGAGGTAGGAAGTATTTCTGTGAGGCCAGATTTCTGTGCTCGGTGTCAGATGTGTGGGGTCCTGGAGACTCCCGACCTCCCGGCCGGCCATACCTGCACCAGATTTGTCGAGCTGCAGCTCCTGAGGGACCGAGTTAGGGAACTGGAGATGCAGCTCGATGACCTTCGCATAGTCAGGGAGAGCGATGAGGTGATAGAGAGGAGTTATAGGCAGGTGGGCACACCGGGGCCATGGGGCACAGACAAGTGGGTCACAGTTAGGAGGGGGAAGGGGAAGAATCAGGTACTAGAGAGTACCCCTGTGCCTGTACCCCTTGAAAATAAGTACTCATGTTTGAGTACTGTTGGGGAGGGTCAGCCTGCCTGCGGGAAGCGGCAGTGGCCATGCCTCCGGCACAGAGTCTGGCCCTGCGGTTCAAAAGTGTAGGAAAGGGAAGAGGAAGGCAGTAGTGATAGGGGACTCTATTGTTAAGGGGTCAGACAGGCGATCCTGTGGACGCAGGAAAGAAATTCAGATGGTAGTTTGCCTCCCAGGTGCAAGGGTCCCGCGTGCTTCGGCTCGCGTCCAAGATATCCTGTGGTGGGAGGGAGAACAGCCAGGGGCCGTGGTACATATTGGTACCAACAACGGAGGTATGAAAAGGGAAGAAACCCTTTTTTGTTTCTCAAAAAATGATGCTCAAAACATCTGGGCAGGATGACCCTGTTGGTAAAACGACGTATGGTTTATTGGCCTTTATCAATCGTGGAATTGAATTTAGGAGCCGAGAGGTAATGCCGCAGCTATGTAGGACCATGGTCAGACCCCACTTGAAGCACTGTGCTAATTTCTGGTCTCCAAACTACAGGAAGGATGTGGAAGGCATAGAAAGGGTGCAGAGGAGATTTACAAGAATTTTGCCTGGATGGGGGAGCATGTCTTATGAGAATAGGTTGAGATAACTCGGCCTTTTTTTCTTGGAGCGAAGGAGGATGTGGGGTGACCTGATAGTGGTGTACAAGATGATGACGGGCATTGATCGTGTGGATAGTCAGCAGCTTTTTTCCAGGGCTAAAATAGTTGCCACAAGAAGACACAGCTTTAAGGTGCTGGGGAGTAGGTACAGAGGAGTTGTCAGGGGTAAGTTTTTTACTCAGTGATTGCTGAGTGCGTGGAATGGGCTATTGGCAACGGTGGTGGAGGCGGATACGATAAAGTTTTTTAAGAGGCTTTTAGATAGCTTCGTGAAATAGAGGGCTATCGGTAAGCCTAGCAATTTCAAAGGTAGAGACATGTTCGGCACAACTTTGTGGTCCGAAAGGCCTGTATTGTGCTGTAGGTTTTCTCTGATTCTATGATTCTACTTGTATTTATAGTGAGGGATAGTGCTTAGGGTTGGTGTCTTCTTAAGCTTGTATTTATTGAATGAAGTTTGCCACTTGTTTCTCCCCCCGTGTCAGGAATCAGATTGAGTTGTCCCGTGCAGGAACCTGAAATGTGTTGAATGTTTCTCTTGACATTTTCTGCATTTATCGTCCTGGAATTCTTGGTCTTTTATTGTGAAATTTTTGATACGTTTTCATGTTGATCCTTCGTTGCATAAGGAACCCATCTGTTTCTGGGAAGAGGCCTGTAGCTCTGCTCCAGGCGTTAGGAGATTCCTTTGTAACAGCTTGTCTGTGGGGGTGTCTTCCATTGTTTAACCTTATCATATGTCGTGATCATATCTTCATCTCCAACCCCAGTGAGACTCGTGCAATTCAGTGTTTTAAATAAAATCGGTTTTGCACTGAAGAAACTAAGTGCTGATTGGATTAACATATTTTCCTAAAAAAGTATCTGCACAGTGAACGAAAGTGCCCCTAATCTTCAAGATTTCCGTCTCTCACCTCTATATTATCCATTCCACTCAAAATACAGTCTATATCTTTGCCTTCTAATCTATTTAAAGCCGTATAATGGTCGTGCTCCAGAAAATCTATTTAGCGGTGATGTTGCAGCCGTCTGCGTATCATTTAATTCAACCTTCTAATTTGTACCAACATTGCCAAAATCTGATTAAAATTAGCAACCTTACGCACTAAATATACATCCGTTACCATCCACAGGAATCCCATCGTTCTTTTTCATTTCAGATATTCACCACTGAACTATTCTATAAATCAGTATTTTAGCTTCCGCTATTTCTCTCCACTTTGATCTTATGATTGTCCTGACCATTTGCCATGTTCCCACACAAAGTGTTGCCTAAACACCGATCCGTAGGACAGTAATAGATATAGATATTAGAAAGTGGACGCAACAATTAATCGCACTGCCTTCCTGGGCCTCGTGTCTTGTACACACACACACACACACACACACACACACACACACACACACACACACACACACACACACACACACACACACACACACACACGCACACCTCATCAGCTGATGTTTCGTCAATGTCAGTTGAGCATCAGTATGCGAAATAGTCATAATTGTTCCTCATTCTGTCTTTAAATCAATTTGATGCATCGGCCTGGTTTCCATACTATTCGAAGAGACCAAAAGTAAGAGAAAGTAAAGAGAGACATGGAAATCTTTGCCCGATAAAGGAAAGATTAAGGATGATGCTCCAAGAAGAATTTATCGAGTAAAATAAGTCAATGCATTTGGCATTTTCTCATCCACTTTTTGACTACAAGATCCAAGGGCTTCTGAAATTCTATGTACATATTACATACGACGGTTTCTTTATAAATGTTCACTATCATGGCAGTAAGGCTTTCAATTATTTGTATTAAAAATCGTATGCTGTTGTGGAAAATCTGCACTGTTCTTATCTTTGAGAACACAGGTGGAAATTATTTCTCCGATACGTTCTTTGTACAACTTTCCCATATGATAACTCCATACGTACCCAAATACGGCACCCATGCGGAAGGATAATACAGCCTTCCTCGCCTTTAATAATTCTCCATCTACAGAAAATTTTGTTGAATACTCTGTCTCCGAAAATTTGATCAGAAAACATAAAAGCGAGGCAATCATTTCCGAATTCACGAGGACTGAAAACAAGTTTGCTATCCCTTCTTTGTTCAAGAGAAAATGTCTCCTGGTGCTGGAACACCATCTGCTGAGAAATTATTTCCTAAAAACCAGTACGTATTAAAGTCTAACTGACTTGTTTACATCCCACCCCCAGCATTTATTTGCGCGTACGGAGCATTCCGTTGGCCATGTGCTAAGTCTCAGATTCTATTATTCGCTCACTTACGATCGCAACGCTCACGTATGTACAATACACGCGGAGTTTCTACAATCTAACCATCTGCGTGGCGTCTCAGCTGGACAAATAACGACTAGGGATCACTGATATTCATTCCAACCTCTTAGAGGGAATTCACCTTCGCTGCTGCACATTTTGTAACGTGCGTAAAATTAGAAATTGGGAGCCTGCGCAGACTCATTTCATGACAGTCACGAAGAAGGGGAAGGTGTTAAGCAACTAGTGCGGAGTACCCCTGTGGCCATTCCCTTCAACAGCAGGTATACCACTTTGGGTACCTTTTGGGTAATGACCTAGCAGAGGAAATATATGGCGGTTAGGTTTCTGGCACTGTCTGATTCTGCAACTCCAAAGGGCCTCGAAGAGTCGAGCCATGGTGATTGGAGTTTTGTTAGTTAGGGAAACAGAAAAGACCTCTGTGGACTGGAACGCGATACGTGGATGGTATGATGCCGCAGGAGAAATAGAGTCAGCGACATCTAAGATAGAGTTCCCAACATGCTTAAACAGGATACTGAACAGCCAGAGGCCATGGTCCATTCAGATACCGATGAGATTCGTAGGAAGGGTGACGAGGATCAGCAAAGTGAGTTCAGGGTTTTAGATGATAAGTTAAAGGGCAGGATCTCGATGGTTGTGATCTCAGGATTGCTACCCGTGCCATGTGATAGGGAGGCAAAAATCGAACATAAGATTTTTGGATCATTGAACTCTGTTCCAGGGAAGTTGGGGCCTGTACAGAAAAGACGGTGTGCACCTGAAGTGGAAGAAGTCTAATATCCTAGCGGGACAATTTCCTAGTGCTGCACTGTGGAGTGTAAATTAAAGTTGCCGGGATACGGGAACCAGAGTGTCTGAACAGATAATGGAGAGATTCCGATGAAACATGTTGTTAAGACCTCATACTAAGACACGAACAAAAGGGTTGAGTGAGGTGGACAGGCGTCCTGGGCTGAGAAGTATTGTAGGAAGAGCAGAAGAGTTCAGGACATGGACCAACAGCTGGAATCATGATGCTGGATGACAGAGCTATTAGCTCAGCCTTCCGGAGTTAATTTGTTGTAGACGCGACCGAGCGGAAGAGATTAATTGAGGAGAAGTCGCGTTACTATTCAAGGAAATATCACGGCAGTGTTCATTCAGGACAGACCGGAGAACTAATCTAGTTAGGCCTTATAGGTGGAAGTGAGAAATAAGGAATGTATGACCACATGGTGTAGCTATATTACAGACCACCCAAGAGGTCTGGGGATTTAGAGGAACAAATTTGCAGAGAATGACAACAATTGCAAGAAACATAAAGTTATTGTTGTTGGTGATTTGTACTTTCTTCATACTGACTGGGTCTCTATTATTGTAAAAGGAATAGATGAGATAGAGCTTGTCAATTGTGTTGAGGAATTTTTGATTAATCAGTACGGAGAAGTCCCAAGAAGAGAGTGTATGATACTTGATTGCCGTTACGGAATGAGACCGGACTGGTAACAGAATTTTGTGTCCGGGAACATGGTGTATCTAGTGATCATAATCCAAATACTTTCGAAGTAAAATAGCAAACAGATAGGTCTGGTGTTCGAGTTTAGATTCTAAATCGGAGAATGGTCCATTTTAGTGGTATCAGAAAGGATATGACAATTGGGAATTGGGCATGCTGCTTCCTGGCAAAATTGTACATAGAAAGTGAGTGGACATCAAAAGAGAAACTTTGAGAACATAAATCTTGTATATGCCTATCAGAATAAAGAGGAAAAAAAGATAACAGATGTGCGTAACATTGGTTTTTAAGGGATATTGAGGTCCTGATTACGGAAAAACAAAGGACGTTCATTGCAGGTATAGTCAGAGAGACACAAATGTGATGCTTATAGAGTATAAGAAATGCAAGGGAACACAAGAAAGAAATCAGATCAACTAAAAGGACGCATGAGGATGCCATAGCAGACAGAGTGAAGGAGAATCCAAAGGGGTTCTGTAAATATGTTAAGAGGAAAGGGGTTACAAGGGATAAAGTTGGTCTTCTGGCAGATCCGAATGCAATCCGTGTGTGGAGCCGAAAGAGATGGAGCATATCTTAAATGATCATTATATTTGCATCATTATTTACTCAGCAGGACACAGAGACTATAGAAGTGAGGCAAGGCGATATCATCTTCATGGATTGCATACAGATTAGAATGGAAAGATGTTTGCCATTCGCAGACAAATTGAAATGGATGCATTCGCAGGACCTGACAATGTGTTCTCTCGGACCCTGCAGTAGACAAAGGCAGAGATTCCCGGGGGTCAAGCAGAGATATTTATATCATCCTTGCAGCAGGTGAGGTGCCAGACAATTGGAAAATACCAAAAGCTGTTTCTCTGTTCAAAAAAAGTTGAAAAAAATGAACACAAAAATTACATGCGGGTGAGCCTGACCTCAGTAATAAGAAGGTTTTTCGAAGGTTTAGACAGTGGCATGGTGAGAAAAGCTAGAGAGTGATAATAGGTGGTTGCCTCTCTGACTGGAGTGCTGCAAGGATTGGTGCTGGGTCCGCTGTTGTTTCTTATCTATATCAACGATCTGGATGATGATGTGGATAACGGAATCAGCAAATTTGCGGATGACACCAATATTGCAGGTGTAGGGGACAGCGCAGAAGCAGCGGAATCTGGACCAGTAGGAAATATGGGCTGAAAATGGCAAATGAAATTTAATACCGACAAGTGCCAGGCTTTGTAGTTCGGTAGGATTAGTCAGGGTATATCTTACACTGTAAACGTAGGGTAGTGATAATTGTGGTAGAACAAAAGGATCTGAGAATAGTTTGGCATCACATATAGGTAGGGTTGTTAAGTACTGCACCTATTAGATAACCCTTTTTGCTATCGACTACACTTTTTTTTTATTTTTACTCCATGGATTTACAGCGCTTCATGTAGAATATATTTCAATGCGTTAACAAATAACTTGATACCAATTCTCAAATATTAATACGCCAAGCACATCACCAAGTTCCGCTAACAGGTTCATTTGCGTAAGCGACTGAATAACAAATTATTTCTTTACTTTATTCAGTGTGGAATAGGAGACCTCACCTCCAACATCACAGATACCACTCTCAGCTGGTTTCAGTGGCTATAAACATTAATATTGATTTTATTATTGAGCATTACAACCAATATTCTTCTCCTTACGTCAAAGCAAGAACGTTGCACAAAGAGAGTATTTTCTGATATAATCGACTCGGATCATACCGCAATTTTCTGCATATCAAAATAAATGCAGGTGAATGGGCACTTCTTCTCGTTACGCACTCTGTCATTTTAGCATTGAATCTGAGTGGTGGCAGAACTGCATGGGTTTAAGAAGCAGATGAACGGGAGGGGACTAACATGATGCACACATGATAACATTAATGCTGCAAGGTAGGAAGCAGAGTTTCAAATCAGTTAGTAGAGCGGTTGTGGAGTCAGATATTAACAATACCTTAGACAAATTTAGGAATCAGAAGATTGCTCATGGCGCGTTTAGTGTCCTAAGATGCTTATATTCAAATGCAGGAAGGGCGGATAATAGTACTATAGATGAGGTATCCTGTTTACACACAGCGGCAATATGTAGTGAGTATAGGCTGTTGATAGGGAAAAATTGCAGTCGACTGGATAACAAAATCAAGAGGGGTAAATGCAGAATTGAAAGTTTTGTATCTGAATGCGTGGAGTACACTGAAAAAGGTAGATGGACTTGCAACACAGTTACAGATAAGCATGCATGACTGAAAGCATTGCTGAATTATAGCACAAAGATTATAACTGGGAACTTAATGTCAAAAGGATAGGCTAAAGATAGAGAAGGCGCTTTGGCCCTGTTGGTATAAATGAATTGAAATCATTAGAAAGAGGTAACATAGGCTCAGAAGGAGTTGAATTATTGTAGATAGTGCTAAGGAACTGCAAAGGTAAAGGGATCCTGATGGGAGCTTTATACATAGACCCAAATAGTAGTAAGGATGTGGCCTATGAATTACAACGGGAGATAGAAAATGCATGCCAGAAGGTCAACGATACCATAGTTATGGGGAACTTCAATAATCAGGTAGAATAGTAAAATCATGGTGCAGCTGGATTACAGAAGGGGGAGCTTCCAGAGTGCCAGCGAGATGGATTTTAGAGCAGCACGTTTTTTGAGCCCACTACAGGTTCAGCTATTCTCGATTGGGTGTCTGCTATGAGCCACAATTTATATTAGAGTTCAAAGGGAAAGAACACCTGTAGAAATAAAGAAATGAGACGTGGATAGGTTTTTTCCATTGAGATTAGGGGGGATTCAAACAAGAGGACCTGAGTTGAGAGTTAGGGAGCAAAAGATTAAGGGTAACACGAGGGGAAATTTCTTTACTCAGAGAGTGGTAGCTGTGTGGAACGAGCTTCCAGTAGAAGTGGTAGATGCAGGTTCGGTATTGTCATTTAAAGTAAAATTGGATAAGTATATGGACAGGAAATGAATGGAATGTTATGGGCTGAGTGCGAGAAAGTGGGACTTGGTGAGAGTAAGCGTTCGGCGCGGACTAGAAGAGCCAAGGTGGCCTGTTTCCGTGCTGTAATAGTTATACAGTTATATGGTTCCAAAAGACTGGAAAATTGCAAAGGTCATTCCACTCTACAAGGGAGAGAGGTAAAAGAAAAGATACAAGAGGCCATTAAGTCTGAGTTCAGTCGTTGGGAAGATGTTGGAATCGATTTTGAAGCATGAGGTCTTAGCGCACTTGGAGGCATATCATAAATTCTGCCGTACTCAGCATGATTTACGCAAAGGAAAATGTTGTCTGACAAATTCGTTGAAATTATTTGAAGAAATAACGATCAGGATAGACCAAGGAGAATCGGTTGTTGTAGTGTACATTGATTTCAGAAGGCCTTCGACAATTGCCACACACCAGTTTGTTTGAAAAAAACTACGAGTTCGTGGTATTACAGGAAAAATTCTATCATGGATAAAGTAGTAGTTGATTGCCAGGAGGCAAAGAGTGGCAATAAAGGGAGCTTTTTCTGACTGGTTGCCGGTGATAAGTGGTACTCTACAGGTGTATGTACTGGGATTGATTTTTTACGTTATATGTTAAAGATCTGAATAATGGAATTGATTTCGGTATTAGAAAGTTTGCGCAAATAGAGGGGTTACAGAAAGACTTAGACAGACTGGGAGAATGGCAACAAATAGCAGATGAAATACAAAAACCGTTTTGGAAAATGATTCCAGGATTGAATGGTTTGCCATTTGAAGAGCGTTTGATGGTTCTGGGCCTGTATCCACGGGAATTCAGAAGATTGAGGGGTGACCTCATTACAAACCTATCGAGTAGTGAAAGGCCTTGATAGAGTGGATGTGATGGGAGAGTCTCAGACCAGAGGACACAGATCAGAATAGATGGCCATTCACTTAGATCAGAGATGAGCAGAACTGTATTTAGCCAGAGATTGGTGAATCTATGGAACACACACAAAATGCTGGTGGAACACAGAAGGTCAGACAGCATCTATAGGAGAAGCACTGTCGACGTTTCGGGCCGAGACCCTTCGTCAGGACTAACTGAAAGGAAATAAGTTTGAAAGTAGGAGGGGGAGGGGGAAATGCGAAATGATAGGAGAAGACCAAAGGGGGTGGGATGAAGCTAAGAGCTGGAAAGGTGATTGGCAAAAGGGATACAGAGTTGGAGAAGGGAAAGCATCAAGGTACGGGAAGCCTAGGGAGAAAGAAAGAAAGGGGGAGGGGAGCACCAGAGGGGGATGGAGAACAGGCAGAGTGATGGGCAGAGAGAGAGAAAAAAACAAACAACTGAATATGTCAGGGATGGGCTGAAAAGGGGAGGAGGGGCATTAACGGAAGTTAGCGAAGTCAAACATGCAGCTGTAGCGACAAAGTATTATGTACATTTAAGGCAGAGTTTGATAGATTCTTTTTTGGACAGGGTATGAAGCGATATGGGGAGAAGTCATGAGACTGGAGCTGAGAGGATAATTGGATCAGCCGTGATGGAATGGCGGAGCAGACTCGATGGGCCAAATGGCTTAATTCTGCTCCCATATCTGTCTCTGATCGCGTGCCCAGCATTCTGAAGTGGGAGGGTGTGCAGCCAGATGTCATGGTACACAACAGTAACAATGACGTAGGAAGAAAGAGTGAGGAGGTCCAGAAGAATGAATATAGAGAGTTTGGTAGGAAGTTAACAAGCAGGACCTCGAGTGTAGTAATCTCAGGATTGCTACCTGTGCCACGTCTCAGTGAGGGTAAGTGTAGGATGATCTGGAGGATGAACACGTGACTGAGGAACTGGTGTAAGGGGCACGGTTTCAGATAGTTTGCTTATTGGGACCTCTTCTGGGACAGGTGGGACCTGTACAAGAGAGACGGGTTACACCTGAACTACAGGGGACAAATATCCTTGCAGGGAGGTTTGCTAGTGCTATTGGAGAGGCTTTAAACTAGATTTGCAGGGTGATGGGAACTAGAGTGCCAGAGCAGATAATGGAGCGGGGGTGAAAATAAATTATGTTAAATGTTCGTGCAAAGTCAGAAATAGAAGTGTTCTCTGTAGTGGTAATAATCTTCTGAGGTGTGTCTATTTCAATGCCAGGAGTATTGTGGGGAAGGCAGACCAGCTGAGGGCCTGGATTTACACATGGAATTATGACATTATAGCTATTAGTGAAAGAGATGCAGGATCAGTTCATTCCAAAGAGGAAGAAAGATTCTAAGTGTCCAGAACCAGAGGCAGCAGTTTAAAAATAAAGGGTAAGCCATTTAGAACGAAGTTGAAGAAAAACATTTTTCACCGGGAGAGTTGTGGATCTATGGAATGCTCTGCCTCAGAAGGCAATGGAGGACAATTCTCTGAATGCTTTCTACAAATAGTTAGATACAGCTGTTAAAGATAGTGGAGTCAAGGGATATGGGGAGAAGGCAGGAACGGTGCTGATTGTGGATGATCAACCATGATCACATTGAATGGCGGTTTGGCTCGAAGGGCCGAATGACCTGATACTGCACCTATTGTTTATTGTCCATTGTCTATTGATTGGCAGCTTAATGTTGCAACGTTCCGATGTTTCAGACGAGATAAAGGCAGAGGGATGAATAGTGTGGGGGCGTGGCATTGCCAGTCAACGAAAATGTCACAGCAGTGCTCAGGCAGGACAGATTAGAGGGCTTATCTACCAAGGCCATATGGGTGAAGCTGAGAAACAGGAGAGGTATGACTACATTAATGGGGTCATATTATAGACCACCCAATAATCAGCGAGAATTGGAGGAGCAAATCTGCAGAGAGATCGCAGGCACCTGCAGGAAGCGTAACGTTGTCATAGTAGGGTATTTTAATTGTCGACATACTGTTAAAGGTCTAGACAGGTTAGAGTTTGTAAAATGTGCTCAGGAAAGTTTTCTAAGCCAATATATAGAGGTACCAACTGGAGAGGATGAAATATTAGATGTCCTATTTGGAAACGAATTAGGACAAGTGACGGAAGTATGTGTAGGGGAACACTTTGGGTCTAGTGATCATACCGCCATTAGTTTCAACTTGGTCATGGATGAAGATAATCTGGTCCTCGGGTTGAGGTACTAAACTGGAAAAAGTCCAAATTTGAAGAAATTTGAAAGGATCTAAAAAGCGTGGATTGAGACAGGTTGTTCCCTGGCAACGATGTGATTGGTAAGTGGGAGGGCTACAAAGGAGAAATTTTGAGATTGCAGAGTTTGTTTACCTTGGCTTACGAGGGATATTGGAAATCTGATAAAGAAAAAGAGAGAGGTATATGACAGGTGTAGACAACATGGAGCAAATAAAGCGCTTGAGGATTATAAAAAGTGCAAGAAAATAGGAAATGAAACAGGAGAGCTAAAAGGAGACATGAGGTTGTTCTGGCAGTCAAAGTGAAAGATAATCTAAAGAGCTTCTTCAGGTATATTAAGAGCAAAAGGATAGAAAGGGATAAAATTAGTCCTCTTGAAGATCAGAGTTGTCGGCTATGTATGGAAACAAAAGAAATGGGGGAGATCTTAAACGGTTTTTTTTTGCACCTGTATTTTCTAAGGAAAATGGCAAGGCATCTATGGAAATAAGGCAAACAAGTAGTCAGGTCATGGAACCTATACAGATTAAAAAGGAAGAGGTGCTTGCTGTCTTGAGGAAAATCAGTGTAGATAAATCCCCAGGACCTGAGAGACTATTTCCTCGGACCTTGAAGAAGATTACTGTTGAAATTGCAGATGCCCTGGTAGATATATTCAAAATGTTGGAATCCATGGGTGAGGTGCTGGACGATTGGAGGATGGCTCATCTTGCTCCATTGTTTAAAAAAGTCTCTAAAAGTAATCCAGGAAATTATAGCCGGAAAATTTAATGTCAGTAATAGGTAAATTATTGGAAGGAGTACTAAGATATAGGATCTACAAGTATTTAAATAGACAGGGACTTACTAAGGAGTGACAACACGGCTTTGTGCATGGCAGGTCATGTTTAACAAATCTATGAGAGTTTTTCCGAGGAGGTTACAAGGAAAGTGGATGAAGGGAAGGCAGTGGATGTTGTCTACAAGGAGTTTAGTAGGGCCTTTGACAAAGTCCCGCATGGGAGGTTAGTTAGGAAGATTCAGTCGCTTGGTATACATGGTGAGGTAGTAAATTGGATTAGATATTGGCTCAATGGGAAAAGCCAGAAAGTGTTAGTGGAGGATTGTTTCTCTGAGTGGAGGCCGGTGACTAGTGGTGTGCCGCAGGGATCAGTGCTGGGTCCATTGTTAATTATCATTTATATCAACGATCTTGACGATAATGTGGTAAATTGGATCAGCAAATTTGCTGATGACACAAAGATTGGAGGTGTAGTGGATAGTCAGGAAGGTTTACAAAGCTTGCAGAAGGATTTGGACCAGCTGGAAAAATGGGCTGACAAATAGCAGATGGAGTTTAATGCAGACAAGTGTGAGCTATTGCACTTTCGAAGGTCAAACCAAGGTAGAACATACAAGGCAAATGGTAGGACACTGAGGAGTGCAGTAGAACAGAGGGATCTGGGAATACAGATACACAATTCCCTAAAAGTGGCGTCACAGGCAGAAAGGATCGTAAAGAGAGCTTTTGGCACATTGGCCTTTATAAATCAAAGTACTGTGTATAAGAGTTGGGATGTTATGGTGAGGTAGTATAAGACATTGGTTATGCTGAATTTGGAGTATTGTGTGCAGTTCTGGTCACCTAATTATAGGAAGTATATTAATAAGTTTGAAAGCGTGCAGAGGAGGTTTACAAGGATGTTCCGGGACTTGAGAAACTGAGTTACAGAGAAAGGTTGAATAGGTGAGGACTTTATTCCCTGTAGCGCACAGGAATGAGGGGAGATTTGATAGAGGTGTATAAAATTATGATGGGTATAGATAGAGTGAATGCAAGCAGGATTTTTCCACTGAGGGTAGGGGAGAAAAAAAAAACAGCGGACATGGGTTAAGGGTGAAAAGGGAAAAGATTAAAGGGAACATTAGGTGCAGCTTCACAGAGAGAGTAGTGAGAGTGTGGAATGGCCTGCCAGTTGAAGTGTGAATGCAGGCTCACTTTTAATATTTAAGAAAAAACTTGGACAGGTACATGAATGAGAGGAGTATGGAGGGTTATGATCTAGCTGAAAGTCAGTGGGACTAGGCAGAGAAATGGTTCGTAACAGCCAAGAAGGGGCAAAAGGCCTGTTACTGTGCTGTAATGTTGTATGGTTCTATGGTTCTATATCTTATGGTCTTAATAGTCTACGCCTTTACTCCTGTCAAAATGCATGATTATGCACGTCCCTACATTATATTCTATTTCCCACATATTTGCCCATTCTTATCATCTGCCTGATTCCTTCTGCAGATTTTCTCCTTTGGCAAAACTATTCTCCCCTCCACCTGTCGTCGTATCGTTCAGAAACTTTGCCAGAAAGTAATTCACTCCCTTCCACAGAAATTTTAGTGTTCTCCTTCATGTCAAATTTCCGCCACTGTATCATTCTGTAACTGAATGTTTTAATTTACATTATTTCTCTCTACTATGAGATTATTTTTGTCATTATACTTGTATCTCCTGCAGACCATTTGTCTGCAAATAAGGCTTTTCTCGGCTTTTAGTCCATCATTTGTAATATGGGTCCTCTTGGTCTCTATCTAATTGATGTGATGTAAAGTTTAAGTAAAGGCCATTTGTTCCCAACCTGGAGTCTGCAGACGCTTCGTCTAATGGTAGAGGTCCATGGCTTAAAAACGTTTGGGAACACTTAGTCTAGACAATCATATAGCCATATAACCATATAATAATTACAGTATGGGAACAGGCCATTTCGGCCCTTCTAGTCCGTGCCGAACTCTTAATCTCACCTAGTCCCACCGACCTGCACTCAGCCCAAAACCCTCTATTCCTTTCCTGTCCATATACCAATCCATTTTTATTTAATGACAAAATCGAACCTGCCTCTACCATTTCTACAGGAAGTTCGTTCCACACAGCTACCACTCTCTGAGTAAAGAAGTTCCCTCTCGTGCTACCCCTAAACTTTTGCCCCTAAACTCTCAACTCATGTCCTCTTGTTTGAATCTCCCCTACTCTCAATGGAAAAAGCCTATTCACATCAACTCTATCTATCCCTCTCATAATTTTAAGTACTTCTATCAAGACCCCCCTCAACCTTCTACGCTCCAAAGAATAAAGACATAACTTGTTCAACCTTTTTCTGTAAGTTAGGTGCCGAAAACCAGGTAACATTCTTCAAAATCTCCTCTGTACTGTCTACTTTGTTGACATCTATCCTATAATTTGGTGACCAGAACTGCACACAATACTCCAAATTTGGCTTCACCAATGCCTTGTGCAATTTTAACATTACATCCCAACTCCTATACTCAATACTCTGATTTATAAAGGTCAGCATACCAAAAGCTTTCTTCACCACCCTATCCACATGAGATTCCACCTTCAGTGAACTATGCACCATTATTCCTAGATCACTCTGTTCTACTGCATTCCTCAGAGCCCTACCATTTACCATGTATGTCCTATTTTGATGATTCCTACCAAAATGTAGCATCTCATACTTATAAGCATTAAACTCCATCTGCCATCTTTCAGCCCACTCTTCTAACTGGCCTAAATCTCTCTGCAAGCTTTGAAAACCTACTTCATTATCCACAACGCCACCTATCTTAGTATCATCGGCATACTTACTAATCCAATCGACCACCCCATCATCCAGATCATTAATATATATAACAAGCAACATTGGACCCAGTACGGATCCCTGAGGCACACCACTAGTCACCGGACTCCAAACTGACAACCAGTTGTCCACCACTACTCTCTGGAATCTCCCATCCAGACACTGTTGAATCCATTTCACTGTTTCAATATAAATACCTAACAATTGAACCTTCCTAACTAACCTTCCGTGTGGAACCTTGTCAAGGGCCTTAGTGAATTCCATATAGACAACATCCACTGCTTTACCCTCGTCAACTTCCAAGTAACCTCTTCAAAATATTCAATAAAATTTGTCAAACTTGAATAATCATGCAGTCAATCATGCAGATCCCTGCCAAAGCCCTTATTACTCTTCATTGGATAATCTTCTGACTTCGTCGCCAGTTCAAAAACCTCATGTCAAACTTTAGACATTATCTCCCAGACACGGAACTTTAAAACCTTTCCATTACAAAATACTGGTAGTCCCTGGCCCTCAGAAGACCCTCCAGTAATTTAAAAACCAGTGATGTTAGGCTCGCCGAATTACATTGGAAGAGTTGCTTCCGTATCAGTTCTTCCTGAGAAGACAGATTATTGAACTGTTTCAAGGTAGGTTGTTAAAAAGGGGGCCAGCTTTGCATCTCTTGCCGTTCTTTTGCTCATGTCAAAGATGCGGCATCGTTGCTGGAGACAAAGGTACAAATAGGAAGACTTGAAGGTGCGCTGCTTTTAAGAACAATATACAGGGGAGGTAAAGAAATATTTTGCCAGTGCGTAAACTGCATTCACATTCAAACCTGATGGATCGGAAAGTAACAAACAGCGAGAGTGTTCTTCATCTTTCTTTGAGAAGTAGGTATCAGAGTAAATTAAGGACAGTTTGATTCGCATTCTTGGCATATCCTAAATCCCTGTTGCGATTCGCAGATTCGTTATAGAGGAAATATAAAACAATCTATGCCTACTTAACTGTTCAGATTCCTACCATGCACTGACCATAGCGGTGAAATTCCTTTGTTTCCAACCTGGAATCCACAGATCGCAGCTTAACGGTAGAGATCTGTGGGATAAAAAAGTTGGGAAAACCGTGCTTTTTGCACCCATTCCTCAATCTCCTGCTCTGTCAATTCAACAGGAAATTCTTTATTCTTCTTACCTGTTCTGACAAACTATCCGGATATGAAACGAAGAACACTCTTGCATTTTCCAGAAGTGCAGACTTACATACTTAGTGCTTACAGTATATTGTTTCCATTTGAGAGCCAATATCTCCATTTTAATTCCGGTAATATTTTGCGGTTTTATAGAACCTCATTAGGTATTCATTTTAATGCGTCAACGAATTTTAAAATCTTAATTTTCAAATATAACAACTTTAAGTAGACATAGGAAACAAACACTTTTTACGCAACATACTCTATAGCAACCCATTTGTGAACGCATTTAGATAATGATAACAAGATTCTCTTCAGGGTTAACAGATACCACACTCAGGTGCTGGATATTTTAGTTTTAACAACCATGACAAATATGTTCCCCTTCAAAAGGATGCAAACGGAATTTCACAAACGGAATATCTTCTGAAGTTCTATATTCCACCATATACCTACGCAGTATATAAGCCAAAAAAAAATCACATTAAGCTTGGGCATGTTGATCTTACCCATCTCTAATTTAGGATTGAGTCTGAGAGCTAGGAGGGCCGCATGGCTTCAAGAAAAGGAAGTCGCTTTTCGCTGATTCTGGAGACAGACAGACCGAATACTGTGGCAACCCTGGCACGCGGACTACCTGATCAATAACGGGATAGCGTAAAGTTTCTTCCATTACAGATCTTCGATTAAACGTGTCCTGCATATCTCCACGTTTGTTACAATAACTGGGCGAAGTATACTCCTGGGGGTTATTTCTGTCCTGTTTACACTTGATCCAGATCAACACAATGATAATCAGAAGAAAGACAATGGAAGTGCAACTGAAAATAACCAATAAATAAAGATTGATATCAGATAAGTATTCAGAAGTATTCATTGAATTACTGCTTTCGGGGAGAGTTTCGGTGCTGTTCTCCATAATTGCGATGTGAACCGTAACCGTACTGGATAGCTTTGGCAGCCCATTGTCTTTCACCAATATGAGCAAAGTTTGTGTGGTAAGATCCGCCTCCAAGATTTTGCGCGTTGTTCTGATTTCCCCGGACGTTTGACCAATGATAAACAAATTTGGATCAGTAGCTTTCACCATTTGGTAAAAGAGCCTGGCGTTCTGACCGGAATCTGCATCTGTAGCCATAATTTTGGTGACGAAATGCCCCTGACCCGCTGACTGAGGAACGATCTCCGCGGCTGCTGAACCAGTCTGTGCTGACGGTGAAATGATTACCGGAGCGTTGTCGTTTTGATCCAGAATAATCACATTCACTGTAGCGCTGCTGCTCAGTGAAGGAACTCCGGCGTCACGGGCTTGAACGAGGATCTGAATTTTTTTCAATTCCTCATAGTCAAAAGAGCGCAAGGCGTAAATGGTGCCGTTCATGGAGTCAACGGTGAGGTATGTGGACACTGGCAGATTTTGGAAATGATCGGCCAGAAGGGAGTAGGAAACAGATGAATTCTGCTCCAGATCAGGATCGGACGCAGATACTGTGAAAATGGATGCGCCAGGAGCATTATTTTCAGACACATATATGTTGTAGGATAATTCAGAAAAGCGTGGGGCGTTATCATTTACATCAGTAACTACAATATGGATGATTGTATTTGTTGAATGGGAAGGTGACCCCGAATCCCAGGCTGAAACATTTATTGCATACCTCGACACCGATTCACGGTCCAATTTTTCCCGTGTAACTAGCTTATAATGATTTGACGACGCGTATAGCATAAAAGGTAGGTTCTTTGGTATCTCGCAGCGCACTTGACCGTTCTGTCCAGTATCACGATCGATAACATTGATTAATGTTATGAAAGTTGCTGGTGGGGCATTTTCCGGGATTTGATTCGTCAGTGACGTCACTTTTATTTCGGGTGCGTTGTCATTTACGTCAATAATTTTAATCTGGACATTGGCGTGTCCCGTGTTCGCAGGAGTCCCGTGATCAACGGCTTGGATATCGAGCGAATAGCTGTTTGTTTCTTCAAAATCTAGTGGTCCTTCAATTACAATCTCTCCAGTTTCAGGGACCAAACTGAAAACACCTTGCACCCTCTGTGAAGTAAGTCCACTGAAGGAATATGTCAGCTCTGCATTCAGGCCTTCGTCCAAATCATTTGCCTTAACTTTCATCACTAATGTACCTCGGGGTGTATTTTCCCTTATGATACTCCGGTAAACATCATGTTCGAATACAGGTGGATTATCATTGAAGTCTAGTACAGTAATGAGTATCTGAGCTGTTCCGGATCTCTGAGGGGTCCCACCGTCCATAGCCGTAAGCTCAAGCTGAAAAGATGACTGCAGTTCCCGGTCTAAAGATTTCTCTAACAGCAATTCGGCAATTACAATACCCCCCTCGGTTCTCCGTGATTTTAGACTAAAGTACTCACTCGAACTGATTGCGTAGTCAACGACAGTATTTATTCCATTATCGGCGTCTTCGGCCCTCTCGAGACGGAAGCGTGCTCCAGTAGGAATGGCTTCGGATATCTGCAACGGAATAATCCTCTCCCGGAAAGTGGGTGAATTGTCATTCACATCAAGAATCACCAGCTCCCCGGGAATCACCTCCAATGGATTTTCCAGTATTATTTCAAAGGGCATCGTACACCTATCTGTTTGCCCGCAAAGACGTTCCCGGTCGATTTTTTCACGAATAGACAAAACTCCATTATCCAAACTGACCTTCATATACCGCCCTCCGTCATCAGCGCTCAGCCGGAATTTACGAGTTGCTAATTGCTGTGCATTCAATCCCAAATCTTCAGCGATATTCCCAACAAATGATTCTTCTTCCATTTCCTCCTGAATAGGGTAGCTGATTTGACCGGTAAACTTCTCCAGGGCACATACGATAAAAACGGAAGCAATTAGAGTGAGGTTTAACCTCCATACACACGCCATTGTTCCGTATGCAGTTAATTTGTAAAAAACCAGGCCTCGATTAATCGGTTCGACCGTCTGAACGACAAAATGCAGGCACTTGTAGATTAGGACCGAAACTATACAGACAGGAGATTTTTCTGCATCATCCAGACTCCATAGTTGAAACGCAAGAAATGATCGTGTTTTCTGTCGACTCCATCCTTTTATTCTGAGTGAAGGCGGGGCAATAGATCTATCGGTGCACTGGAGCTTCTCATTGGTAGACAGCGACACAACCCGTTCTTTTCGACAATTACAACTGCTGTTCTTAAAGCTGTATTGTCGTCCTAAATATTTAATATTGTATAACCATAAAATGCAGTTGTTGAGAAGGTGACCATTTAGTATTATTTTCAGCAGATATCTCCATAAGTCATGACACCAGCGTTAAGATTGCATTTTGGCCTTAAATTTAGCACAACATTCGCATTCACTCAGAGTTAACGCATCAGCATTTCTATTATCTAACGAGTTTAATCGTTTTCTGTCCCTTGTATCTGACCATGACAGTTAGATTTGTGCAATTGTAATGCGATGTGAACTACAGGAAGAAACTGCGCAGGAGAGTTTTTTTTTTATTATTTTTCTTTTAAGAGGGAAAGCCATTGCATTGGGGCATTCCAGTCTCCCAAACTAATAATATTTTTCACTGTACTGCACTAGACAACAAGGATTTTTTCCTGAATATTTTGAGGTGTACCTTATGGAACTTCTCTCAGTTGAACTCTCGCAAAAGCGTCAGCTCCGTTATGCAATACACATTATTTCTGTAAATTCCCATGTGATAAAAGGTATATTAAATATATATATATATATGTGTGTGTGTGTGTGTGTGTGTGTGTGTGTGTGTATGTGTATATATATTATTTATGTATTTATTTGTTTGTTTATTTACTTATTTATTTATTGAAGGAATGACACAAAACAGAATACATAATGGATTTCATTTTCCTCCATTTTGCTTTTATATCTTACCCCTAAACAAGTCTCCCTCACTCGCCCTCTCCGAACATACCAGGGCAGCTGATGTATTTACAATACAACAATTCACAAATACAAGTATAGACATTTCACGGCCATACCCCCACACTACTTCAAGACGAAAGCCCATACATATCCACAACATGTCACATGATCCAAAATACACTCAATTACAATTTATCAACCACCTTGTGAGTTAAACCATATGCGTGTTAAAATGGAGGCCACTTGCCAACTACAATCAAATGCCCTCAACTGGTAGGTAATTCCTTAAGACTCCGAGAATATGACAAGAAAGGTCCCCATTTCGATTAGTGTTTTCTCACACACACCCTCAAAATGAATTTAATCTTTTCTAATTTCAGAAAAACATTACGTCCTCTAACCAAGCAGCGGCAGATGGGGGAGTGGAAGATTTGCAGACCAGCAAGATTCTCCAAAGGGCCAGCAGCGATGTAAAATGCAATAATATCCGACTGGCTTGCATTTAAACACAACACATAATCTGCCACACAACATACAGCTATAAGCGGGCAAGGTCTCAGTGTCACCCCCAAAACCTCACTGATAATTTTAAATACCAGTGCCCAGTAGCCATCAAGCCGCGGGCAAGACCAAAATGCATGCACTAAACCAGCCGGAGAGAAGGAACACCTGCCACACCAGCGTCTGTCCCGGGATATATGTCAGCACGCCTGGCTTTACTTAAATGTATCTTGTGTAAAACTTTAAATTGTACGAGCCCCAGTCTAGCACATGATGACGAGGAATGATTGTTATTCAATGCTTTTGCCCAATATTCCCTAGCCAGATCCATACCAAGGTCATCCTCCCACTTAGTTTTAATTTTGTTTAGATCTTGAATTCCCAAAGACATCAGCTGGGAGTATAGTACAGTGATGAACCCTTTATTATTAAAACTAAGAGTGAGTTTTTCCCACTACATAGCAGGTGGGAGATTAGGAAAAGAGGGAAAATTTTCCTTGACAAAGTGGCAAATCAGCAGGTATTTAACTGATTACGCAGAAGGCCATATTTACTGCATTGGTTATCAAAACTATCAAATATGTTATCAGTGTACAAATCCTTATTGCGCATAAGACCGTTCAAGACCCATTGTCTAAAACCTGAATCGAGTGTAGAGGGAAGAAATAGATGGTTTCTATCAATGCAACCAAAAACTGAAGTTGATGTGAACTTATAGTGCAGCGAAACTGATTAAACATTTTGAGAGTAGAGAGCATGACCAGGTTAGATGTGAATTGAGAGGATTTCAATGGCAAGGAAGAATACACTAAAGCTGGGAGAGGCAAGGAGTTACAAGACCGTGTCTCAAACAGGCACCAGTTTATATCTGGCTGGTGGAGACAAAATAATACCTTTTGAATGTTCGATGCCCAGTAATATTGAATGAAGCTCGGAAGGCCCATTCCACCTACGTCACGACCTCTTTAGAGAGTGTGCTTATTAACCCTTGGGACCTTATTTTCCCAAATAAAGGAGGTTATAGCTTGGTCGACTGATTTGAAAAATAACTTAGATAGGAAAAATGGCAAGCACTGGAACAAATAAAGAACTCTGGCAAGTATAATCATTTTCACTGATTGAATTCTCCCCGCTATAGTAAGGGGTAAATTACGCCATCTCTAAAAATCAGCCTTTATTTGGCTAAACTGAGGCCTGTAGTTAGCTTCAAACAGAGATGTATAAGAGCGAGTAACGTGTGTTCTTAAGTGTACAAAACTATCTTAAGATAAAGAACAAGGCAAAGATCCCTGTTGGATCTGTAGGACCTAGTTATTAATGGGAAAGCATTTGATATTTTGAAGGTTCAGTTCATAGCCAGAGAAGGCTCCAAATTGACCTAATAATGACACAATAGCAGGACTGCTACCTACAGGGTCGCTAACATAAATTAAAAGGTCATCAGCATATAGGGATACACGGTGTTCCATGCCCCCTCTCCTAACACCTTGAAATAATGTAGTTGACTTAAGTGCAATAGTAAGAGGCTCGATTTCAATTGCAAAAAGGGGACAATGGGCAGACTTGGCGAGTGCCACGTGTTAATGGGAAATCGTCAGATCGAAAATAATTCGTCTGTATACAGGTTAAAGGCGAGTGATATAGTAGCTTAACCCAGGCTACAAATATTCTGCCAAATCCAAATTTCTCCAAAACACTAAACAGGTGTACCCGCTCCACTCTATCAAATGCGTTCTCCGCGTCCACGGAGATAACAACTTCCAGACTCGGAGAGTCACTGGGTGAATAAACCGCATTAGTCAGTCGAGGACTATTAAAAAAAATAACGATTTTTAATAAAACCTGTTTGATAATTTGAAATTATCTTGGGAAGGGGGTGTTCTAAACGGCACGCAAGCACTTTAGCCAAAATTTTCACATCCACATTCAAAAGTGAGAAGGGGCGATATCATCCACATTGAATCGGGTCCTTGTCCTTTTTAAGAAGAAGTGAAATAGATGCCTGTGAAAGAGTAGGGGGTAAGGAACCGTTCTCCAAAGATTCCTGCAACACTTCTAGAAGGACCAGTATGAGTTAATCTTAAATTTCTTATAAAATTCTATCGGATAACCATCTGGACCTGGGGACTTACCACTCTGCATAGCAATAATGGCATTATTAAACTCTTCCTGCCTATGAGCCCGATCTGAATTCTCCACCTCTTCTGGTTCAAGAGTTGGTATTTCCAAATTATCTAAAAAACGTTCCATATTTGTTATATCTGAGGGAAATTCTGAGGTATACTGAGCGGAATAAAAAGTTGCAAGGATGTTATTAATCTTTTGGGATTGTTTGTCAAGTTTTGTTGCGTGTCTCTTATCTGGGGAATAAGCTGTGATGCAGCTTGACGCTTCAACTGATGAGCCATAAGTCGGCTCGCCTTATCACCATATTCATAACAGAGGCCACGTGTCTTCAGAATAAATTGTTCTGATAGGTTTGTAGATAAAAGATTAAACTTCGCTTGCAAATCAGCCCGGCTTTTATATAATTCCACAGTGGGTGCCTCAGAATATTGCCTATCCAGGTCCAGAATAGATTGCAATAACACTTGCATTTCCTTCCTACGCTCTTTAAGTATAAGACCTTATTTGATCCCTGAAGTAAGCTTTTAAAGTTTCCCAAAGTAAGGAGTACGATACCGACTCAGTTTTGTTAGTCTCGAAGAATGTGTCAATGTTAACCGATATACAACTACAAATTTTCTAATTGGAAAACAGAAGGGGATCAAGCCTCCACAGAGGCCGTTCTCTGATGTTTAAAGGAAAACGTAGGTGCAGTTTCACGGGCGAGTGATCAAAGATAACTATAACAGTGTACTCAGTTTGCCTAATCATTGGTATCAAGGCACTATCTATAAAAAAATAGTCTCGCCTGGAAGAGGAGTGATGAACATGAGAAAAGAAAGAGATTTGCTTAAATCATTGATTCAAAAATCTCCAAGGATCCATATAAACATTTTGTTGCATAAACATCGAGAAGGCCTTTGCCATACCAGAAGATGTTCCCCTAGAGCTAGACTTGTCAAGCAGTGGGTCAATAGCACAGTTCAAATCACCTGAAAAGATTCGCTGGTGTGTATTCAGGTTAGGTATTAATGACAAAACCTTATTTGCAAAGTGGACGTCGTCCCAAAAGGAGCATAAACATTTACCAAAATGACTAGTATCTGAAAGAAAGATCCAGAGACTATAATAAAGCGACCATTAGGGACACTGATAACATAAGATGGTATAAACTGCATTCCTTTGGTTCTTAATATTGCCACATCCCTGGACATACTATGAACCTTGGAATGAAAAACCTGACTAATCCATGCTTTACGGAGTCTATTATGATGTTCCACTCTTAAATGCGTCTCTTGTGAAATAGTATATCTGCTTTTAATTGTTTAAGATGAGAGAAATCTTTAGCTCTTTTAACAGGACTATTGAGCCCCTTTACATTGCAAGAAATAAACCTCACAGGGTGGTCCCCATCAGCAGCACTCATGTTAACCATATCAAAAGACACACAGGGCCCACAATCCAAAACAGTGCGAGGGCATGAGCTCCACACAATAACGCACAATGAAAAGAAAATCTGGCCAATCCGTAACACACAAAATAATAAGCTGCCGTGGTAATCCCCCAAAACACTCCGCTACCCCTTTACACAAACAAAAATAAAACAATTAACCCCCGAAACCTAGAACTACCTCCTCAACTGAGGATGATCGCAGGTATTACCAAACAAAAAACTTCCAAGGCATTCTCCATACAACCAAAACTTTCAATCTCATCCAGGGTGGCACCCCCCCCCCCGCCCTTAAAGTTTATACCATCACATATTCTACCTTTAATATATATAGGCTAAAGATAACACAGGTCAAGCAAAGCATTAAAAAAACAAACCCAAAAAAATGGAAACTAAACGCCAGAGATACAAATCCTAAATATTTACATTTGCTGGTTGAAAGGTTTTGTTAATCAGATTCTGCAGCACAGCAGTTCGACCCGATCACGTTCCACAAATTAAACTGAAAAAAAATGAACAAAGAAGGGAATTCCGAAAAATAAGTTTGCTTCGGCAGGAGGTCCCTTCAATGCTGCAGGAATAACAAAAAAAAGTCATGGCTCTTCTCGATCTTCTTCTCCCCAGAGCGAATGGTAAAACTCTTTGGCCGCCTCTGGTATCGAAATAATGCTTTTTCCCTTCATGGTTGACTCGGAGCCGAACAGGATACAAGAGGCCGAACCTGGCCCATTTCCCGTAAAGCAGGGATTTCATATCCTTGAACGCTGCTCATTTTTCCCCAGCTCCGCACTAACATCTTCATGAAAAAACATCCAATGCCCTCGGAAATACAGCTTACTTTTAATCATTTTTATAAATGACCTGGATGAGGAAGTAGAGGTATGGGTTAGTAAGTTTGCTGATGACACTAAGGTTGGGGGTATTGTGGATAGTGTGGAGGACTGTCAGAGGTTACCGCCGGACATTGATAGAATGCAAAACTGTGCCGAGAAGTGGCAAATGGAGTTCAACCCAGATAAGTGTGAAACGGTTCATTTGGATTTGTCAAATATGACGGCAAAATGTAGAATTAATGGTGAGACTCTTGGCAGTGTGGAAGATCAGAGGGATCTTGGGGTCCGAGTACATAGGACGCTCAAAACAGCTGCGCAGGTTGACTCAATGATTAAGAAGGCGTACGGTGTATTGGACTTCTCTTCAATCCTAGAATTTAACTTCAGAGCCAAGAGTTCATGTTGCAGCTATATAGGAGTTTGGTGAGACTCCACTTGGAGTACTGTGCACAGTTCTGGTCGCCTCACTGCAGGAAGGATGTGGACGTCATAGAGGTGTATAAGATGTTGAGATGCGTTGATCGAGTGGATAGTCAGATGTTTTTTTTTCCCAGGGCTGAAAGGATTGCCACACGAGGACACAGGTTTAAGGTGCTGCGGAGTAGGTACAGAGGAGATGTCAGGGGTAAATTCTTTATGCAGAGAGTGGTGAGTGCATGGAATGGACTTCCAGCAATGGTGGTGGAGGCGGTTATGATAGGGTCTTTTAAGGGACTTTTGGATAGGTACAAGGAGCTTATAAAAATAGAGGGCTATAGATAAACTTAGTAATTTCCAGAATAGGGACATGTTCGGCATCACCTTGTGGACTGAAGGGCTTGTATTGTGCTGCAGGTTTTCTATGTTTCTATGTAACAGGGATGAGCTATAGAAACATAGTCACTCCGGGGCCTCTGGAGACAGATAAGTGGGTAACGGACAGGAGAGGGAAGGGCAAGAGGCAGATACTAGAGGGTACCCCAGTGGCTGTCCCTCTTAACAATAAGTACTCCTGTTTGTGTTGGAGGAGACGTCCTACCTGGGGGCGCAACAGTGGCCACTCCTTTGTCAAGAGTCTGTCCTTGTGGCTCAGAAGGGTAAGGAAAGGAAGAGATGGCAGCAGTGATTGAGGACTCTATAGTTAGGGGGGTTCACAGGTGATTCTGCGGACGCAGGAAAGAAACACGGTTGGCAGTTTGCCTCCCAAGTGCCAGGTTCCGGGATGTTTCTGATCGCGTCCACGATATCCTGAAGTAATAAGGAGAACAGCCAGGGGGCATCGCATATATTGGTACCAACGACATAGGTAGGAAAAGGGAGGAGGTCCTGAGAACAGACTACAGGGAGTTAGGAAGGAAGTTGAGAAGCAGGTCTACAAAGGTAGTAATCTTGCGATTATTGCCTGTGCCACGTGACAGTGAGTATAGGAATAGAATGAGGTTTTGGATATAGACGTGGCTGAGAGATTGGAGCAGAGGGCACCGATTCTGATTTCTGGATCATTGGGAACTCTTCTGGGGCAGGAGTGACCAGCACAAAATGGACTGGTTGCGTGTGCATCCCAAGAGGAACAATATCCTGGCGAGGAGTTTTGCAAAGCTTGTTGGGGATAGTTTAAACTAGAACCGCTTCGGGGTGGGTACGACACAGAAATGACGACGGAAGAGAAGGTTGGCTTACAATTTGAGACAGCTTGGAGACAGTTCGAGAGGGAGGATAGGCAGGTGTTAGAGAAGGGACGCGCTCAGACCGATGGTTTCTTTAATGGAGTGAGTATTGTTGACAAAACGCATGAGTTTAGGGCGTGGATAAGTACTTGGAACTATGATGTTGTTGCCATTACAGAGACTAGGATGGCTCAGGGACAGGAATGGTTACTTCGAGTGCCAGTCTTCAGATGTTTCAGAGAGGGCAACGACGGAGGCAAAAGAGATGGGGCGTGGTATTGCTGATCAGAGATAATGCCACGGCTTCATAAAAGGAGGAAGCTGCGGAAGGATTTTCTACTGATTTTCTGTGGGCGGAAGGAAGAAACCGGAAGGGCTCTATCACTCTACTATGTGTTTTTATAGACCACTGAATAGTAACAATGCCATCGAGGAGAAGATACGGAGATAGGTTCTGCAAAGGTGTAATAATAACTAGGCTGTCGTGGTGTGAGATTTTACTTTCCCAAATTTCGACTGGCATCTCCGTAGAGCAAGCGGTTTAGATGGGGTTGAGTTTGTTAAGTGTGCTCAGGAAGGTCTCCTGACACAATATATAGATATGCCAAACAGAGGAGAGGTGGTACGTGTTCTGGTATTGTGAAATGAACCTGGTCAGGTGTATGGCCTCTTAGTGGGAGAGAACTTTGATGATAGTGATCACAATTCTATCTCCTTTACCAGAGTATTAGAGAGAAATAGGAACAGACAGTTAGGAAAGCGTTTAATTTTAGAAAGGGAAAATATTTAGCTATCAGGCTGGAACATGGAAGTATAATTTGGGAACATATCAGGGAAAAGTACGGCAGAAATATGGCAAATGTTCAGGGGATACTTAAGTGGCGTTCTGCGTAGATACGTACCAATGAGACAGGGAAAGGATGGTAAAGGATGCTGAAAATCCAGTCAAGAAGAAAAGAAAAGCTTACAAAAGTTTCCAAAAATAAGGCAATGATCGAGAAGATTAAAAGGCTAGTAGAAAGGAGCTTAAGAATGAAATTAGCAGAGCCAGAATGGTTCATGAGAAGGCCTTGGCGAGCCGGATTATGGAAAACCCCAAAGCATGCTACAATGTGTGAATAGATGAAGCAGTGAGAGAATAGGACCAATCAAGTGTGACAGTGAGAAACTGTGTAGGGAGCCGGAGAAAGCAGCCGAGGTATTTAATGATTACTTTGCTTCCATATTCACTGCGGAAAAGGATCCTGGCGATTCTCCCCCTATAACCATATAACAATTACAGCACGGAAACAGGCCATCTCGGCCCTTCTAGTCCGTGCCGAACGCTTACTCACCTAGTCCCACTGACCCGCACTCAGCCCATAACCCTCCATTCGTTTCCGGTCCATATACCTATCCAATTTTACTCTAAATAACAATACCGAAACTGCCTCTACCACTTCTACTGGAAGTTCGTTCCACACAGCTACCACTCTCTGAGTAAAGAAATTCCCCCTCGTGTCGCCCTTAAAGTTTTGCCCCCTAACTCTCAACTCATGTCCTCTTGTTCGAATCTCCCCTGCTCTCAATGGAATAAGCCTATCCACGTCAACTCTATCTAACCCCCTCATAATTTTAAATACCTCTATCAAATCCCCCCTCAACCTTCTATGCTCCAAAGAATAAAGAACTAATTTGTTCAATCTTTCTCTGTAACTTAGCTGCTGAAACCCAGGTAACCCAAGTAAATCTTCGCTGTACTCTGTCTATTTTGTTGACATCTTTCCTATAATTCGGTGACGAGAACTGTACACAATACTCCAATTTCGGCCTTACCAATGCGTTGTACAATTTTAACATTACATCCCAACTCCTACACTCAATGCTCTGATTTATAAAGGCCAACATACCAAAAGTTTTCTTCACCACCCTATCCACGTGAGATTCCACCTTCAGGGAACTATGCAGTATTATTCCTAGATCACTCTGTTCTACTTCATTCTTCAATGCCCTACCATTTAACAGGTATGTTCTATTTGGATTATTTCCCCCAAAATGTAGCACCTCACACTTACCAGCATTAAACTCCATCTGCCATCGTTCAGCCCACTCTTCTAACTGGCCTAAATCTCTCTGCAGACGTTGAAAACCTACTTCATTATCCGCAAAGCCACCTACCTTAGTATCATGTACACACTTACTAATCCAATTTACCACCCCATCATCCAGATCATTAATGTATATGGCAAACAACTCTAGACCCAGTACAGATCCCTGAGGCACACCACTAGTCACCGGCCTCCAACCTGACAAACAGTTATCCACCACTACTCTCTGGCATCTACCATCCAGTCACTGTTGATTCCATTTTACTACTTCAATATTAATACCTAACGACTGAATCTTCCTAACTAACCTTCCGTGCGGAACCTTGTCAAAGGCCTCACTGAAGTCCATATAGACAACATCCACTGCTTTACCCTCGTCAACTTTTTTCGTAACCTCTTCAATAAATTCAATAAGATTTGTCAAACATGACGTTCCACGCACAAATCCAAGTTGACTGATCCTAATCAGACCCTGTCTATCCAGATAATTATATATACCATCTCTATGAATACTTTCCATTAATTTACCCACCACTGACGTCAAACTGACAGGCCTATAATTGCTAGGTTTACTCTTAGAACTCTTTTTTTTAAAAATGGAACCACATGAGCAATACGCCAGTCCTCCGGACATTTGAAATATTTCTGTCAGAGTTCCTGCTATTTCTACACTAACCTCCCTCAATGTCCTAGGGAATATCTTGTCAGGACTGGAGATTTATCCACTTTTATATTCCTTTAAAGCGTCAGTACTTCCTCTTCTTTAAGCGTCATAGTATCCATAACTTCCCTACTTGCTTCCCTTACCTTACACAATTCAATACCCTTCTCCTTAGTGAATACAGAAGAAAAGAAATTGTTCAAAATCTCCCCCATCTCTTTCGGCTCCACACATAGCTGTCCACTCTGATTCTCTAAGGGACCAATTTTATCTCTCACTATCATTTTGCTATTAATATAACTGTAGAAACCCTTCGGATTTATTTTCAGCTTACTTGCCAAAGCAACCTCATATGTTCAATTAGCTTTTCTAATTTCGTTCTTAAGATTCTTCTTACATTCTTTATATTCCTCGAACACCTCATTTACTCCATGCTGCTGTTATTTATTGAAGACATCTCTCTTTTTCCTAATCAAGTTTTCAATATCACTTGAAAACCTTGGCTCTCTCAAACTTTTAACTTTTCCTTTCAGCCTAACAGGAACATAAAGATTCTGTACCCTCAAAATTTCACCTTTAAGTGTCCTCCATTTCTCTATTACATCCTTCCCATAAAACAAATTATCCCAATCCACTCCTTCTAAATCCTTTCACATATCCTCAAAGTTAGCCTTTCTCCAATCAAAAATCTCAACCCTGGGTCCAGACGTATCCTTCTCCATAATTATATTGAAACTAATGGCATTGTGATCACTGGAACCGAAGTGCTCCCCAACACATACCTCCGTCACCTGACCTATTTCATTTCCTAATAGAAGATCCAACACTGCCCCTTCTCTAGTTGGTACCTCTATGTACTGCTGCAAAAATCTACCCTGCACACACTTTACAAACTCCAAAACATCCATCCCTTTTACAGTATGAGCTTCCCAGTCGATGTGTGGAAAATTAAAATCTCACACAATCACAACCCTGTGCTTACTACAAATATCTGCTATCTCCTTGCAAATTTGCTCCTACAATTCTCGTTCTCCATTAGGTGATCTATAATACACCACTATAAGTGTCACTACACCTTTCCCATTCCTCAATTCCACCCAAATAGTCTCCCTAGACGATCCCTCTGATCTATCCCTCCATGGGCACCGCTGTAATATTTTCTCTGACAAGCAACGCAACACCTCCGCCTCTTGTCCCTCCGATTCTATCATACCTGAAGCAATGAAATCCAGGAATATTTAGTTGCCAATCACACCCCTCCTGCAACTATGTTTCATTAATAGCTACAACATCATATTTCCAGGTATCAATCCATGCTCTAAGCTCAGCCACCTTTCTTACAATGCTCCTAGCATTAAAGTAAATGCATTTAAGAAATTCTCCACCTCTTGCTCTCTGTTTATCTCTAACAGTACAAAGAACTTTACTGTCTTCTTTTTCTTCCTTCGCCCATACATCTGTTCCTACTCTCTGATTCCCCTCCCCCCTTCAATCTAGTTTAAATCCACTGGAGCCTCTCTAGCAAACCTACCTGCAAGAATATGTGTCCCCCTCCAGTTCAGATGTAATCCGTCCCGCCGGAACAGGTCCCACCATCCCCGGAAAACTGCCCAATTATCTATAAATCCGAATCCCTCCCTCGTGAACCATGTCCACAGCCACGTGTTGATCTGCACTATCTTACTATTTCTAAACCCACCTGCACGTGGCAGTGGTAGTAAACCTGAGATTGCTATCCTGGAGGTCCCGTACTTTAACTTGGTGCCTAACTCCCTAAACTCACCTTTCTGGACCTCCTCACTCTTCCTACCCACGTCATTGGTCCCTACATGGACCACGACTTCCGGCTGTTCACCCTCCCTCTTGAGAATATTGAGACTTCGATCCGAGATATCGCAGACCCTGGCACCAGTGAGGCAACAGACCATCCGGGATTCTCGATCTCTTCCACAGAACCTCCAATCTGCCTCCCTAACTATCGAATCCCCTATCACTACTGCTCTCCACTTTTCCCTCCTTTCCTTCTGAGCTGAGGGTCCAGTATTGGTGCCAGAGACGCAACCACTGCAACTTGTCCCTGGTAGGTTGCACCCACCAACAGTATCCAAAACGGTATAATTATGATTACTGCTCTTCCTGTCTATTCCCCTTCCCTCTCTTGACAGTCACCCAACTACCTGTCTCCTGACTCCTAGGGGTGACTATCTCCCTGAAACTCCTGTCTATTTCTGCCTCTGCCTCCCGAATGATCCGAAGTTCATCCAGCTCCAGCTCCAGTTCCCTAACACGGTATGTCAGGAGCTGCAGCTGGATGCACCTTTTGCAGGTGTAGTCATCAGGGACAACAGTGCTTGCCCTGACTTCCCACATACTGCAAACGGAGAACTCAACTGCCCTAAATGCTGCCTCCATTACCTACTCCTAATCGAATTAGATTAATTAAAGGAGCTTACCCGGCCTTACCTCACCTGGAGTGAAGCTCGTACTCAGCCTCTGCTCGCTATTTAAATTCTCCCGCTGCCTTACGGGCGGACTTTCACGCGCTTGCGCATTTGTGCTCCGTTCAAACCTCGCCTCTGCCTGTTCTCGCCGAAGCCTGATTGAGCCAAAGCCGACCCACGCTGTCTCAGTCCACTCTGACGATTGTGGTGAAGACTTAGTGCAGATTGAAAAACTTGACCATGTAGATATTAAGAAAGAGGATGTGCTGGGTCTTTTGGAAAACTTCAGTGGCTGGTAAATTGATGAAAATGATCCCGAGAGGTAGGATTTTTGAACATTTGGAGAGGCACAGTATGATTAGGAAAAGTCAGCATGGCTTTGACAAAGGCTGGTCGTGCTTTACGAGCCTGATTGAATTTTTTGAGGTGGTTACTGAGCACATTGATGAGGTAGAACAATAGATGCAATGTATATGGTTTTCAGTAAGGCATTTGATAAGCCAGGCCATGCAAAAGGCTTACTGAGAAAATAAGGAGGCATGAGATCCAAGAGGACATTGCTTTCTCGATCCGGAATTGGCGTACTCACATAAGGCAAAGTGTGTTTGTGGGCGTGTCATTGTCTGCATAGAGGTCGGTGACCAGTGCTGTGCACTGGTTTCTTTTCTGGAACCCCTTCTCTTCGTTATTTTTATAAATGACCTGGATGAGGAAGCGGAGCGATGGGTTAGTAAATATGCTGATGATACAGAGATTGAGGGTGTTGTGGATAATGTGGAGGGCTGTCACAGCTTACAGCGGGATATTGATAGGATGCAGAACTGGGCTGAGGAGTGGCATATCGAGTTCAATCCAGGTCAGTGTGAGGTGGTTCATTTTGGTAGGCCAAATATGATGGTAGAATATTGTATTAATGCTAAGACTCTTGGCAGTGTGGACGATTAGAGGGATCTTGAGTTCGGAGTCAATTGGACACTCAAAGCTGCTGCGCAGGTTGACTCTGTGGTTGAGAGGGCATACAGTGCACTGGCTTCCATCAATTGTGGAATTGAGTTTAAGAGCTGAGAGGTAATGTTACAGCCTATCTATGACCCTAGCCAGACTCTACATGGAGAACTGTACTCAGTTCTGATGACCTCACTACCAGATGGATGTGGAAAATCTAGAATGGGTGCAGAGGAAATTTACAAGGATGTTTTTGTTTTCTTTTCTTTTCTTTTTTTTTAATTTTTGCTCAGCATAACAAAACTTTCAATTTCCAGGTACATTTGAATTTCTTCCCCTCACGGATAGCAGCTATCAAAACAGTTCCATCAAAGTATAGACATCACCACCACATCCTATACAAAAGCCCTTATTAGTATAGCAGACAGGTTTACATCTACGTATTGTAGAAAATGTCGCCATGTTTTATTAAAGCTATTTGCTTTTGAGTGTACCATACATGTTAAAAAGTCCAAATTAATATATTAATAATTTACTCCAACCAGAAAGTCCAGGGACCTTTTGGATATCCAACAAAGTAAAATGTTCTTCTTCGCACAAAAAGTCAGGCGGTTAAAAAGTTTTTTCTGATGTGCATTAATAATACGACTGCTGGGTAGGCCTAAGAGAAAAGACACAGGGTCCAGTTCAAGCTCCATCTTCAGACTATTTTCCATTTCACCCAAAATATCACTCCAGTATGCCTGATGTTTGGGACAAATCCAAAAACAATGTGTGAGAGTTCCAGTATTTCCTTTACATTTAGAACATATTAGAGAAACACCCGTCTAAAATGTCGATCTGGAGTCAAATGGGCTGTATGCAGAATTTTGAGTTGCAGTGCCTTAGTTCTATTACAAACTGAAATTTTCTTTGCATTATCACAGATGTTTTCCTATGTTTCAGCTGTAATTTCTACTCCCAGCTCTCCCTCTCAGATCCTTCCCAACTGCTCAGCCTCTCCAGAAGAACATTCCCTCAGGAAGCTGTAAAAAGTTTTGATGGAGACATCACTATTAGAAAGAAACACCCTCTTTTCTATGTCAGAACTATAGAACTCAGTTAACAATGATGCATTTTTTCCGTATATAATCTCTTATCTGAAAGAAGTGAAAGAGATTCTTGCTGGGTATGTTGAATTTCTATGCTATTTGACTAAATAACATCATCGTTCCTTTACCAAACAAGTCTCCCAGATGGAAAATACCCTTAAAAATCAGAAGTTTAAATCCAAGATTCAATATGCCAGGATGGAAATCTGAACTACCGGATATTGGTGTCAAGAATTATATTTTCTCTGCATTGCCCTCAATTTGTCGCACTGCCCACCAGCCCTGATTGTGTTAATTATTATTGAATTGTGACAATATCCCTTAACTAATTTCATCTTAATTATAAAAAGCAAATTAATAAGAGGGCATTTAGTTTGTGAGGCTTCAATGTCCAGCCAATTTGAGAAGGGACCCTGCAAACCCACTGAACCAGATAAGATAAAAAGGAACTTAATTGATATTTTTTGATGTCTGGAAAATCCAGATCCCCTGGACTACTGGGAAGCTGTAACTTAGACATTTTAATAGAGGTTCTTTTAAAAAAAAAAAATTCCAAATGAAATGACCAAACCAGCCATTTATTTCTTAAGTATTTGTTGGGTAAAACTGGCTAGAATCATTTGTATTGGATACAACAGACGAGGAACAATGTTCATTTTGAGCAAGGATATTCGGTCAAGCCAGAAAATGGGAAGAGTGCTCCAATGCTCAAGATCCTGTTAGATTTTGTCAAATACCTGTGCAAAGTTAGCTTTGAACAATTGATTAAACGTAGGTGTGATGAATATGCCTAGGTAAACAAAACCTGTCTGTGACCATTTTAAGGGGAAAGCACCCTAACTGTCAGGTACCTGCTGTATGGCCTCTGATTTAGTAAAGTTGATTTTATAACCTGAAAAGGCGCTAAATGAATTAATGCATTGTATACGGTGGTGCACTGATATAGCATGGTTTGATAGGAAAATTAAAACATCCTTTCCATACAATGTAATTTTATGTGACCTTAGTCCTATGTCCTGATATTTCGGAGTGTCGCCGAATAGCCTCTGCCAATGACTCGATCACTAATGTGAAAAGTAGTGGTGATGAAGGGCAGCCCTGCCGGCTGCCCCCCAATATACTAAAATTATCCAACCTAATACCATTAGTAAGAATCGCAGCCAGAAAGTCATTGTAACGAACCTTCACCCACTTAATAAAATTATTGCCCAAACCAAATCGTATTAAAATGAAAAAAACGGCACGGCCATTCGACACGAATTAAGTCTTTTTGTGCGTCTAAGGAAATCACCAAGCCGTCCACTGCCTGTTACTGACATGCCTGAATTACATTAAGTAAACTTATGTTATTGTTAGATGATCTACGGCCTTTTACAAAACCCGTTTGAACCTATTTTATGATAAAAGACAACACAGTTTCTAATTGCAAAGCTAAGGTTTTAGATAAGATTTTGAAGTCAACATTTAACAGTGAAATATGTCTGTAGGAGACACATTCTTCAGGACTCTGTCCTTTTTTTAGAATTAGGGAGATATTAACTTCTCTCAATGATGATGAGAGGAGGCCACAGTTAAATGCATGATTGAACATTTTCAGCATACGCTCTGATAAAAACCCTGTGAACTCTTTATAGAATTCACTAGTGAGTCCATCAGGATGAGGGGCCTTCCAACTTTGGAGCTGTCTCACAACTTCCTGTACCTCATGTGCAGATAACGGACATTGAGGAAGGACTCTTGTTCAAAAGAAATGCACGGGAGATCTAAATTCCTGAAAAAAAGGTCTCCATCTGAGATTGTCCATCACTACATTGCTCAGTTTGATACAATTTAGTGTAAAAATTCGTAAACACTACATTAATCATTTTAGAATTACTAGTGAAGTTTCATCCCTAATTGAAGCAATAGTCTGTGAGGCATTTTTTCTCTCTAGCTAAATAAGCTAAATACGTACCTGGTTTTTCACCATGTCCAAACAATTTTGCTTAGCAAATGACAGTTTTCTTTTGGCTGCCTGTGTAAATAAGGAGTTTAGTGTACAGCGTAGGGCTGTGATCTTCTGTAACTTGGCTGAAGAAGGCCTATTAATATAAACCTTTTTCATCTGCTGCAAGCCTTGCTTCCACTAGGCGCTGATGATCCGCAGCTTGTCGCTTCTTACTAGCAGAGTAAGGGATAATTAATCCCCTTGCATAGGCCTTAGCGGTTTCCCAGAGCATCGAAAGGCTACTCGCTGATTTGAAATTATCAGATAGGAAAGTTTTGAAGTCTGAAGTAAAGTAGTCTATAAACGTATTATCATTTAGAATAAAAGGGTTCAGCCTCCAATGTCTAAATCGTGCTGAATTATGTTTGGGCTTAATATTTAAATATACTGCTGTATAGTCGGAAATAGCGATGCAATTAAGTCTAGGAGCGTTTTGGGAGTTAGAAAAAAATCAACTCTAGTGTTACACTTGTGTGGATTAGAAAGAAATGTGAAATCTTTGTCTGAGAGATGTAACAACCGCCAGATATCCACGAGTCCAGTTCTCCACAATAGCCCATGATTTCTTTAGACTGTGAGGAGAGCAATGGGGGACCACTAGGCACTCTGTCGATCAATGGATCCATAAGACATTTAAAATCCCCACCTACAATAATGTTTTGTATTGGAAAGCTTGTAAGATTGGAAAATGCATCTATTAAGAATTTGAGCGGATGAGGTGGAAGGTAGTAAACATTAAGAATACCATATTCGTCTCCATACATTGAAGTCATAACAATCACAAATCTCCCATATTTATCTTTGATGCAGCCTAATAACTTAAAAGATAAGTTATTCCTAATTAAAATGGTTAAACCCCTACTCCTAGTATTAAAGGAAGAAAAATAGACCTGATCAACTCCACTCTGTTGCAGTTTTACATGTTCTTTTTCATTTAAATGTGTCGCCTGCAATAAGGCTATGTTCACCTCTTTTCTTTTTGGTTTAGTAGGACGTTCTTTGTCTTGATTGGTGAATGAAACCCCTTAATGTTCCAAGTGCACAATTTTAATATATTACTGGCCATAACCCTTTATAACAATCATTTGACTCCGGAGGAGAAAAAACCCGACTTAAGAGCATCTGAGCAGCAATAAGTGAACAAAAAAAAAACACACACAAAAAAACAAAGCGCCAACAGCGCTGAACAAAAGGACTTACCGCACACTTCAAGGAGATATCTGAAACTTCTAGCACCCCATATTCTGCCCCATTGCCAATATGGCATTTAGCATAGCCAAAAATCTATACAAGGATAATTTATCAATCCACCGATTTGTAACAGTCATGTTTAAGCTCAGTTAGCCTGGAGCAGTACCGCTAACTTAAACGAATAATGAAGCTATCTTAATCAAAACAAATACATTACTCATCCTATAAGATATCTTGCCGTCGAGTAGTGAAAAGGTGCAATAAAGCGACCATCAAGCATGTTATCGCCCATGACCAGGTTTACACAATATATGCATTCTTTAGCCCAACGTGTCCACAAAAGTTTTAGCTTTGTCAGGAGAATCAAATATCTTGGTGCTCCCGTTGCGGGTGATCCTCGACGCCGCTGGGTATAGCATAAAGTACTGGATTCCGGATTCCCTCAAGTACCTCTTCACCTGGTCGACCCCTTTGCACTTCCAAACAACAGCTGCCGAGAATTCTTGAAAAAACATAAACCTGGAACCCACATATATTAAAGCCTGGGTATCAGTCCGTCTTGGTCGTGTTTTTAGTACTTACGGAGGCATGGTGTTGTTCATGTTACTAAATACAACATGGGCATTAAAAACAATTGAAACGGATAGTTTTATATGCGGAATTGTCAGTGTTGTGGTGCTGAGCTCAGCAAAGCAGACGTTTCACTGCGCCGCCAGCTTGAAAAACCGCGAAATTTACAAGGATTTTGCCTGGATTAGGGAGCATGCCTTTTGAGAACAGGTTGATGGACTCGGCAAAGGATGAGTGGTGACCTCATAGAGGTGTATAAGATGATGAGAGGCATTGATCATGTTGGTAGTCGGAGGCTTTTTTTTTCCCCCAGGACTGAAATGGCTAACGCGACAGGGCACAGTTTTAAGATGCTTGGAAGAAAGGTACAGAGTACATGTAAGGGGTAAGTTGTTTTTTTACGCAGAGAGTGGTGAGTGCGTGGAATGACTTGCGGCTATGGGTAACCTGAGGTGATTTCTAAGTAACTACGTATTCGGCAGCGCATTGTGGGCCGAAGGGCCTGTGTTGTATTGTAGGTATGCTATGTTTTTATGTATCTAAGTTTGGTTGATTCCTTATTTGATAAATTATTTTCGTCCTATTTTGTACATTAGAGAGCGGGTTGAAAACTAGACAAAGCCATATCGATTGGCCTAAAAAAAGAAACGCCTCGGATTATTTTGGTAATTTTGCCTGTTCATTTTTGATTGCTAAACGGCAGGATGATTATCACACGCGAATGCTTCATCAGATGTTGTAGTCATTTTACAATATTTGGGTGTAGTTTATATATATATATATATATTAGGAACTTCTATCAACCTTAAATGTGGGACAGCTTCAAATGCTTTTTGGTAGTCCATGTTGCAACATGGACGACTGTCGTATTTTTTCCTGTGAGTTTGATTTAGAATTGCAGAGTATATGATCAGCTTTTCATTATATACTTCCATACACTTACTGCATCTTTTCTTCTCACTTATAAGTATATTGTGGTTGTCTAAGTGAGTGGTGATTAGTTGCGAGCTACATGCTGTTACACATTTATACCAACAAGTAATAGGACAATATTTTGACTCATCGTTTGTGATTTTTTTTAGAAATATATTTAAACTTCTGCCAAGATTTCAGATAAACTTTCAGGATTTTTATTATTATTATTATCTTTTTTTTCCTCAGCTCAATTAATATAACCTGTGGTATAGGCATAGCCAAACACTCTGATTTCTAATTTGCTAGGAACTTTCGGACTATCCTAGTGGTGCCTTTTATAAATGATGCTCTGTAGGCCTAATTGTTTAATGCTGTTGTGAAGTAACTTTGGGTTGACAGCAGTTGGAGGTATTACTATTAGGAGAATAGTAACGCTATTTAGAATGTCTATATCTGGGAAGTAAGTTGTTCTAGCTTCTTTATGTTGTATAAAGCTGGACACCAATTTTTGTAATATAAGCAGTAAGAGGAAGGTGAGCATAGATATTGGACCACTGTAAAATGATGCTGGTAACGTAGTAATAGAGGTCAAAGAAAATAGCAGATGAACTTAATGGGTACTCTGCATCTGTCTTCACTGTTAAAAGCAGTAGAGGTATGCCAGAGGTCCGTGACTGGTAGGAAGTAGAAGTGTGTGCGATTGTTATTACAAATAAAAAAGTGCGAGGCAAACCCAAAGGTGTTAAGTTGGGTAAGTAGTTTGGACCAGATGGACTACATTCCAGAGTCCCAAGAGAGGCTGATGATGAGATAACGTATTCATTGGTCATGATCTTTAAGGAATAACTTGATTCAGGCATAGTTCCAGAGGACTGGAAGATTGTCAATATCACTCTACTTTTCAAGATGGGAGGAATGCAAAAGAAAGGAAATTGTATGCCGGTTAGCCTAACGTCAGTGTTGGGAAAGTGCTGGAGTTTATTATTAAGGCTGAGTTTTCAAGGTACTTCTCGACGAATGGTAAATTAAGTCAAAGTCAGCATGGTTTCTGTAAAGGGCAGCATCGTTTCTGTTAGAGTTCTTCGAGGAAGTAAAAATTAAGGTTGATAAATGCGATGCAGTTGATGTCAATTACTTAGATATTCAGAAGGCAGTTAATAATGTGCCACACAAGATACAATCCTATGGCGTTAAGGAAAGAGGCTGGCATGGATACTGGAATGGTTGACAGGCAGGAGACAACAAGTGAGAATAAAAGGGCGCTTTACTGCTTGGCTGTCTGTGACTAATGGTATTGCACAGGGATCAGTATTGGGACCGCTGCTTTTCACATTGTTTCTCAATGATTTAGATAATGGAATTGATGGCTTTGTGGCAAAGTTTGCGAATGATACGGAGATAGGTGGAGGTGTAGGTAGTGCTGAGGAAGCAATGCAATTGCACCAGGACTCAGACAAATTGGAATATAAGACCACAGGAACATAAGAAATAGGAGCAGGAGTGGCTCGTCTGGCCTGCTCCGCCATTCAATAAGATCCTGGCTGTACTGGCCATAGACTTATCTCCATCTAGCTACCATCTCCCCTTAACCAATAACTCCCATACTATGCAAAAGTCTACCCAACTTGGTCCTAAATAAATTTACTGATTTAGCCTCCACTGCTTGTATTTTTATTCAGGTCAATATATTACGCCAAATGAATACGTTAATGTGGGTATGGCGAAAATATGCATTACCTTTGTTATATCTTTTCTTTGGTGCTCTGTTTCACTGATTTTCTTAAGCATTGTAGTAAATGATCTCGAATGTTTTCCATTTACTATTTATTTGTTGACATCTCAGATATTTATATGATTCATATTTATCCATCGGTATTACTGTATCCTGTTCCTCTCGTTTATAATCTTCCGGCTCTTTTGCACCTTTCATTATGTTTAATGTTCTGCACTTAACTAGTTCTAAGTTCATGTTTATATATTCATAAAACAGTTCTCCTATTTCAGTTAATTCCTTTGGTTTCTGTTTCCAAACCTTTTTAGTCCAATGCCCCTCATAGGCTCAATGTACCTTCCCATGCCCCCATAATGTAAAAACATATCTACCACTTGATTAACACGAGAAAAGTTATTTTCCTTTAGTCTAGTTATTTGCCTTCAACCTAGCTAAGACAATACCTGTGAGCTGTACAGAAGCTTCATTATCAATATGATCCTTGATCTTGAATGTTTTCTATGAAGAGTTGAAATATCTGGTTCAATTTGTGAACGCAAAAGCCTTACGTCCCCTTACGTAACGTTGTCCAAGCGGTTCCTTTTCTTTGTGTGTATGCGGTTCACTGCACTAAAACCTCTCTAAATAAGGTAGGAGGACGTAAATGCAATGAGGAGCAGTTCGGTTCTTGTAGAAAGTCCAGGAAACTTCGTATATCAGTGGAACCACATACATCAGAAACCAACATTTTTGAAAAGCAGTTTTACATCTTCATCATTCTGAATTTCGAACATTTTTTCTTGCAAGTTCTCTTCCTGTTTTTCCACCTTGCAAATAAACGGGTTATTCACCTTCCGAAATTTGTAGAACGTTAAAGTCCTTTAATCGATACTGAAAATCCTAATTCTATTACTGCAGATGTATGTAGAACTCTTTCAAATCACCGTCTGTGAAAGAGAGTGTTGTTCTTTCCAACAGAGAAACTGTGAGAACATTCTTCTCCCCATATTTTACTTACGTACTTCTAATTGGCCGATGAAAGCGGACACTGCATCTTTTTGTCTGGATTAAAATTGAAATTCTCACCCTGCAGTTTCATATATCGAACGATCTTTTTGTAATACAGTTCGCTAGGTATGCTATATTTTCATTTAAATGTTCAAATTTATTTCCCAAGCTCGTGTCAACTTGGGCAAAAACTCAGCTTCAGTGTCAAAGCGATCAAAGAAACGTTTTAAGAAGTAGCCGTCTGACAAGATATCCAGGATATCCTGCGGTGGGAGGGAGAACAGCTAGAGGTCGTGGTACATATGAGGTAAGTAGAAAAAGGGAAGAGGACCTGATGAAAGACTACGGTGAGTTAGGAAGGAAGTTGAGAAGCAGGATAGCAAAGGTACTAATCTCTGGATTACTGCCTGTGCCACGTGAAGTGAGAATAGGAATAGGATGAGGTGGAATTTAAATGCGTCGCTGAGGGATTGGAGCAGAGGGCAGGGATTCAGATATCTGGATCATTGGGACCTCTTTTCGTTTAGGTGTGATCTGTACATAAAAGACGGGTTGCATTTGAATCCCAGGGGGACCAATATCCAGGCGGGGAGATTTTCTAAGTCTACTGGAGAGAGTTTAAACTAGAATTGTTAGGGGTGGGAACCGAACTGAAGAGACTGGGGAAGAGGTGGTTAGCTTACAAATAAAGAAAGCTTGTAGACAGTGCAAGGGTGAGTATAGGCAGATGTTAGAGAAGGGATGCGCTCAGACAGAAGGCTTGATATGTGTATATTTTAATGCAAGGAGTCTTGTGAACTAAGCGGATGAGCTTAGAGCATGGATCGATATTTGGAGATATGATGTGGTGGCCATTACAGAGACTTGGACGGCTCAGGGACAGGAATGGTTCCTTCAGGTGCCGGGTTTTAGATGTTTCAGAAAGGTCAGGGAGGGAGGCAAAAGAGGTGGGGGCGTGGCACTGTTGATCGGAGACAGTTTCACGGCTGCAGAAGAGGTGGACGACATGAAGGGATTGTCTAAAGTCTCTGTGGGTTGAGGTTAGGAACAGGAAGGGGTCAATAACTTTACTGGGTTTTTTAAAATATATAGGCTGCCTAATGGTAACAGGGTATCGAGGATCAAATAGGGAAACATATCCCGCAAAGATGTAATAATAACAGAGTTGTCATGATGGGAGGTGTAAATTTCCCTAATATCGATTGGCATCTTCCTGGAGCAAGGGTTTAAATGGGATGGAGTTTGTTCGGTGTGTTCAGGATGGTTTCTGGGCACAGTATGTACAAACGTTCGTAGATAAGCCTACAAGAAGAGAGGCTGTACTTGATTTGGTATTGGGAAATGAAGCTGGTCAATCGGAGGCTTAAATTTAACAGATGATCTTAGGGAAAAGTACGGAAGAAATGTGACAAATATTCAGGGGATATTTGTGTGGATTTCTGTCTAGGTACTTTGCAATGAGACAGGGAATTTATGGTAGGGTACAGGAATCGTGGTATGCAAAGGCTGTAATAAATCTAGTCAAGAAAAAGACAATAGCTTACAAAAGGTTGAGAGAGCTAGGTAATTAAAGAGATCTAGAAGATTTTTAGTCTACTAGGAAGGAGGTTAAGAAGGAAATTTGAAGAGCCAGAAGGGGCCATAAGAAGGATTGGCGAGCAAAACTAAGGAACCCCCAAGGCATTCTACTAGTATGTGAAGAGGAAAAGGACAAGACGGGAAAGAATAGGACCTACCAAGTGTGACAGTGGGAAAGTATGCATGGAACCGGAGGAAATAGCAGATGTACTTAATGAATACTTTATTTCAATATTCACAATGGAAAAGGATCTTAATGATTGTAATGATGACTTGCAGCAGACGGAAAAGCTTGAGCATGTAGATATTTAGAAAGACGATGTGCTGGAGATTTGGAAAGCATCAAGTTGGATAAGTCGCCGGGACCGAAAGAAATGTACCCCAGGCTATTGTGGGAGGGGAGGGAGGAGATTGCTGAGGCTCGGGAGATTATCTTGGCGACATCCATCGGCACGGGAGAGGTTCTGGAGGATGGAGGGTTGCGGATATTGTTCCTTTATTCAAGAAAGGGAGTTGAGATAGCCCAGGAAATTATAGACCAGTGAGTCTTAACTCAGTGGTTGGTAAGCTGATGGAAAAGATCCTGAGAGGCAGGATTTATGGAAATTTAGACAGGAATAATATGATTAGGGGTAGTCAGCATGGCTTTGTCAAGAGCAGTTCGTGCTTTATGAGCCTGACTGAATTTTTTGAGGATGAGATTAAACACACTAATGAAGGATGACAAGTAGTTGTAGTATATATGGATTTCAGCAAATAATTTGATAAGGTACCCCATACCAGGCTTATTGATAAAGTATGGAGGCATGGGATCCAAACGGACATTGCTTTGTGGATCCAGAACTGGCTTGCCCACAGAAGACCATGAGTGACTGTAGACGGGTTATATTCGGCATGGAGTTCGGTCACCACTGGAGTGTTTCAGGGATCTGTTCTGGGACGCTTACTCTTCGTAATTTTTATAAATGACCTGGATGAGGAAGTTGCTGGATGGATTAGTAAGTGTGCTGATGACACGAAGGTTGGAGGTGTTGTGAATAGTGTGGAGGGCTGTCAGAGATTACACCGGGAAATTGATATGATGCAAAACTGGGTTGAGAAGTGGCAGATGGAGTTGAACCCATATAAGTGTGAAGCGGTTCATTTTGGTGGGTCAAATATGATGGCAGAATATAGTCATAACGGTAAGACTCTTTGCAGTGTGGAGGATCAGAGGGATCTTGGGGTCCGAGTCCATAGGACGCACAAAGCAGCTGCGCAGTTTGACACTGTGGTTAAGAAGGATAACGGTGTATTGGCTTTCATCAATCGTGGAATTGAATTTAGGAGCCGATAGGTAATGTTGCAGCTATATAGGACCCTGGTCAGCCGCCACTTGGAGTACTGTGTGCAGTTCTGGTCGCCTCACTACAGGAAGGATGTGGAAGACATAGAAATGATGCAGAGTAGATTTACAAGGATGTTTCCTGGATTGGGGAGCATACCTTATGAGAATAGGTTGTGTGACCTCTGCCTTTTCTCCTTGGAGCTGAAGATGATGAGCGATAACCTGATAGGGGTGTACAAGATGATGAGAGGTATTGATCGTGTGGATAGTCAGAGGCTTTTCCCAGGGCTGTAATGGTTGCCACAAGAGGACAGAGGTTGACGGTGCTGGGGAGTAGGTACAGAGATGTCAGGGGTTAGTCTTTTACTCAGTGAATGGTAAGTGCGTGGAATGTGCTGCCGGCAACGGTGGTGAAGGTGGATACGATCGGGTTTTTTAAGAGGCTTTTCGGTAGGTACATGGAGCTTCTTTAAAAAAAAGAGGGCTATAGGTAAGCCGAGTAATTTCTAATGTAGGGGTATGTTCGGCACAACTCTGTCGGCCGAAGATCCTGTATTGTGCTATACGTTTTCTGTGATTCTATGATTTTATTTGTATTTATAGTAACGGATAGTGCTGAGGGATAGTGTCATCTTTAAGTGTGTACTTATTGAAGCAAGTTTGCCACCTGTTTTTTTTTTTCCTGTGTCAGGAATCAGACTGAGTTGTCCCGTGCAGGATATTGTAATTTGTGGAATGTTTCGCTTGGAATTTTCTGCATTTATCGTCCTGGATTTCTTGGTCTTTTATTATGAAATTTTTGATACATTTTTATGTTAACTAGATGATCCTTCATTGCATAAGGATATCATCTGCTTCTGAGAAGAGGCCTACAACTCTGCTCCAGCCGTTCAATGATTCCTTTGTAACAGCTTGTCTGTGGGGCTGTCTTTCATGGAGGGCCATACTCTTCCATTGTTTAACTTTATCATATGTCGAGACCTCCAGCCGCAGTGAGACTCATGCAATTCGATGTTTTAAATAAAACCCGTTTTTGCACTGGAGAAACTAAGTGCTGATTGGATTAATATATTTTCAAAAATATCTACACAGTCAACAAAAGTGACCCTAATCTTGCAGATATCCGTCTCTCACCTCTATATTGTCCATTCCACTCCAAAACCCGTTCTATATCTTTGCATTCTAATCTATTTAAAGCCGAATTACCGTCGTACTCCAGCAAATCTATTGAGTTGTCATGTTGCAGCCATCTGAATATCATTTAATTCAACCTTCTTATTTGTACCAACATTGCCAAAATCTGATTAAAATTAGCAACTTAACACATTACATATACATCCGTTGCCATCCACAGGAATCCCATCGTTCCTTTTCATTTCAGATATTCGCCACTGAACAATTCTATAAATCAGTATTTTGGCTTTGTAAAATCTTCTCTGTGGGGGTGTCTTCCATGGAGGGCCACACTCTTCCATTGTTTAACATTATCATATGTCGTGATAATATCTTCATCTCCAGTCCCAATGAGACTCATGCAATTCAATGTTCTAAATAAAATCCGTTTTTGCACTGGAGAACGTAAGTTCTGATTGGATTAAAATGTTTTCAAAAAATATCTGCACAGTCAACTGAAGTGACCCTAATCTTCCATATTTTTGTCTCTCGCCTCTATATTGTCCATTCAACTCAAATACACACTCTCTGTCTTTGCCTTCCAATCTATTTAAAGCCGAATTATAGTCGTACTCCAGAAAATCTATTTAGTGGTCATGTTGCAGCCGTCTAAATATCATTTCATTCACCTTTCTTATTTGTAACAAAAATGCCAAAATCTGATTCAAATTAGCAGTCTATCGCACTAAATGTACATCCGTTACCATCTAGAGGAATCCCAACATTCCTTTTTCATTTCAGATATTCGACACTGCAAATTCTGCAAATCAGTGCGTTAGCTTCTGCTATTTCTCTCCATTTTGATCTTATGCTTGTCCGTACCATTTTTCATGCTCCCAAGCAAACTTTTGCCTAAACGCCGATCTGTAGGACAATAATAGATATCAAAAAGTCACTAACGCATTCAAACACACACCACATCAGCCTAAGTTTCGGCAATGTTTGTTGAGCATCAGTGTGTCAAATAGTAATAATTGTTTCTCATTCTGTCTTTAAACTAATTTGATGAATCGGCCTGATTTCCATACTATTGGAAGAGACGAAATGTAAGAGAAAGTAAAGAGAGACATGGAAATCTCTGCACGATAAAGGAAAGATTAAGGATTATGCTCAGAAAAGAACTTATCAAGTATAGTAAATCAATGCATTTAGGATTTTCTCATCCACTTTTTGACTACAAGTTCAAAGTGCTTTTGAAATACTATGCACGTATTACATACGACGCTTCTTTTGTAGAAGTTCACTATCATGGCTATAAGGCTTTCAAATCGTTTTGTTGAACATTGTATGCTGTTGAAGAAAATCTGCACTGTTCTTATCTTTGAAAACCCAGGTGGAAATTATTTATCTGATATGTTCTTTGTAAAAGTTCCCCATGTGTCAAAGTAAATTTCTTTGGTGTCTCTCGACTCCATGACGACTGCTGAGGAATGAGTTATCACTGCCACATCCACAACTCCAAATGTACCAAAATACGGCTCACATGCGAAAGCCTTCCTCGCCTTTACTAATTCCCCATCCACAGAACATTTTGTTGAATACTCTGTCTCCGAAAACCTAATCTGAAAACATAAAAGAGATGCAATTATTTCCGAATTCCCGAGAACTGTAACCAAGTTTGCTATCCCTTCTTTATATAAGAGAAAATATCTCTTAGTGCTGGAACACTATCTGCTGAGAAATTATTTCCTAAAAAGCAGTACATATTGAAATCTAACTGTCTTGCTTAGTGCTGGAACACGATCTGCTGAGGAATTATTTCCTAAAAGCCAGTATATATTAAAATCTAACTGTCTTGCTTACATCCCATTCCCAGCATTTATCTGCGCGTACGAAGCATTCCGTTGACCATGTGTTAAATTTCAGATTCTATTATTTGTTCACGCACGATCGCAATTCTCACGTATGTACAATACACGCGGAGTTTCTGCAATCTAACAATCTTCGTGGCGTCTCAGTTGGACAAATAACGGCTGGAGGTCACTGATATTCATTCCAATCTCCTAAATGGAAATCGCCTTCTCTATTGCACATTTTGTAACTTGCGTAACGTCGGAAATTGGGAACCTGCGTAGATGCATTTCATTCAGAGTTACTGATTGAGTAGAAATGGCGGTGACACGCAGTAGTTTGGAGCCTTAAGCAGCGGGCAGTCAGCGTGTTTGATTGATTGGGAAGAACACATCAAAGTAAAGAGGGGGAAGTGGAGGGCCTATTGTCGGATATTGATCTAGGGGACAAAGTCAGACATTGAATTCTGAGGACTTAGCTCTTCGAGGCTTCGCCGAGTTGAAGCTTGAACGAGAGAAGACAAAAAAGATGTAGGGAGAGATCCTGCCTCCGATCCCGCCCATTCCCCACAGTTTAATGTTCCTCCTTCTTCATGTTGGCTCAGTGAGAACATTAGAGATGCCAGGCAATTCTCCTCTTGCGGGATGTGGGAAGGCAGGGACACCTCCACTTTCTCTGACGACATTTATGATGTGCATCTACCTGCAGCTTCTAAAGCTTCGCATTCAGGAGTTGGGGCTGTAGTGGGATGAACTGCAGATCATTCCGAAGGCTGAAGGGGGTGATAGATAGATAGATAGATAGATAGATAGATAGATAGATAGATAGATAGATAGATAGATAGATAGATAGATAGATAGATAGATAGATAGATAGATAGATAGATAGATAGATAGATAGATAGATAGATAGATAGATAGATAGATAGATAGATAGATAGATAGATAGATAGATAGATAGATAGATAGATAGATAGATAGATAGATAGATAGAACATCTGGCGAGGTAGCTACACCCAAGGTGCAAGACGCAGGAAACTGCGTGACAGTCACGAAGGAGAAGAGGAAGGGGTTAAGCAACAAGTGCAGAGTACCCCTGTGGCCAGTCCCCTTAATAGCAGGTATACCACTTTGGGTACTGATTGGGTAATGACCCTGCAGAGGAAATTTATGGCGGTCAGGTTTCTGGCACTGTCTGTTTCTGCAACTCCGAAGGGGGTCGAAGAAGCGTGCTATGGTGATTAGAGTTTCGTTAGTTAGCGAAGCAGAAAGGAGCTCTGTGGACGGGAAAGCGATACGCGGATGGTATGATGCCGCACGAGAAGCAGAGTCAGTGACATCTAAGATAGAGTCTCAATATGCTTAAATAGGAGACTGAACAGCCAGAGGCCATGGTACATCTAGATACCGATGCAATTCGTAGGAAAGGTGACGGTGTTCTACAGAGTTCAGTGCTTTAGATGATAAGTTAAAGGCTAGGACCTCCATGGTTTAGACCTCAGAATTGCTACCCGTGCCATATGCCAGGGAGCCAAAATCCGACATAAGATTTTTGGATCATTACACTCCCTTCCTGGGAAGTTGGGGCCTCTACAGAAAAGATGGTATGCACCTGAAGTGGAAGAAGACTAATATCCTAGCGGGAAAGTTTACTAGTGCTGCATTGTGGAGTATAAATTAAAGTTGCAGGGACACGGGAACCAGAGTGTCTGAACAGATAATGGAGAGATTCCAATGACAGATGTTGTTAAGACCTCATACAAAGTCACAAACAAAATGTTTGAGCAAGGTGGACAGGCGTCCTTGGCTGCGTAGATATTTCAATGCAAGAAGTATTGTAGGAAGGGCAGAAGAGTTCAGGACATGGACCAACAGCTGGAATCACGTTGCAGCAGGGCAGAGCTATTCGCTCAGCCTTCCGGAGTTCATTTGTGGTAGACGCAAGAGGGCGGGAGGGATTAATAGAGGAGAGATGGCGTTACTATTCTAGGAAATATCACGGCAGTGTTCAGTCGGGGCAGTCTGGAGAACTCGTCTAGTTAGGCCTTATAGATGGAAATGAGAAATAAGGAATTATGACCACATGGTGTAGCTATATTACAGACCATCCAAGAGTTCAGGGGATTTAGAAGAACTAATTTAGAGGATGAAAAACTGGGCTAAGAAGTGGCAGATGGAGTTCAACCCAGATAAGTGTGACGTGGTTCATTTTGGTAAGTCAAATATGAGGGCAGAATACAGTAGTAAAGTGAAGACTCTTGGCAGTGTTGAGGATCAGAGAGATCCTGGGGTCCGAGTCCATAGGACACTCAAAGCAGCTGCACAAGTTGACACTGTGGTTAAGAAGGCATATGGTGTATTGGCCTTCATCAATCGTGGAACTGAATTTAGGAGCCGAGAGGTAATGTTGCAGCTGAATCGGAACCTGGTCAGACCCCACATAGAGAACTGTGCGCATTTCTAGTTGCCTCACTGCGGGGAGGATGTAGAAGCCATAGAAAGGGTGCAGAGGAGGTTTACAAGGCTGTTACCTGGATTGGCAAGCATGCCTTATGAGAATAGGTTGAGTGAACTCGGCCTTTTCTCCTTGGAGTGAAGAAAGATGAGAGGTGACCTGATAGGTGTGTACAAGATGATGAGAGGCATTGATCGTATGGATAGTCAGAGGCTTTTACCCAGGGCTGAAATGCTTGCCACAAGAGGACACAGGTGCTGGGGCATATGCACGGAGGAGATGTCAGGGGTAAATTTTTTACTCAGAGAGTTCTGAGTGCTTGGAACGGGCTGCCGGCAACGGTGGTGGAGGCGGATACGATAAGGTCTTTTAAGAGGCTTTTAGAGAGGTATATGGAGCTTAGTAAATTAGAGGGCAATAGGTATGGCTAGTAATTGCTAAGGTAGGGGCGTATTCAGCACAACTTTGTGGGCCGAAGGGCCTGTATTTTGCTGTATGTTTTCTATGTTTCTATATTTGCAGAGATCGCAAACAATTGAAAGAAACATAAAGTTGTTGCTGGTGATTTGGATTTTCCTCATACTGACTGGATCTCCATTATTGTAAAAGGAATAGATGAGACAGAGCTTGTCAATTGTGTTCAGGAAAGTTTGATTAATCAGTATGTAGAAGTCCCAAGAAGAGAGTGTATGATACTTGATTGCTGTTACGGAATGAGACCGGACGGGAAACAAAATTTTGTGTCCAGTAACATGCTGTATCTAGTGATCATAATCCCAATACTTTCGAAGTAAAATAGCAAACAGATAGGTCTGGTGTTTGGGTTTAGATTCTAAATCGGAGAATGTTCCATTTTAGTGGTATCAGAATGGATATGACAATTGGGAATTGTGCATGCTGCTTCCTGGCAAAATTGTACATGAATAGTGAGTGGACATCAAAATTGAAACTTTGAGAACATAAATCTTGTATATGCCTATCCGAATAAAGGGAAAAAAAATAACAGATGTACGTAACCTTGGTTTTTAAAATATATTGGGGCCCTGGTTACTGAAAAACAAAGAACGTTCATTGCAGGTATAGTCTGGGAGATACAAAGGTGATGCTTATAGAGTATAAGAAGTGAAAGAGAACACAGAAGAAAGATACCAGAAGAACTAACAGAACACACGAGGATGCCATAGCAGAGTGAAGGAGAATCCAAAGGGATTCTGCAGATATGTTAAGAGGAAAAGGATTACAAGGGACAAAATTGGTCTTCTGGCATATCCGAATGGTCATCCATGTGTGGAGCCGAAAGAGATGGAGGATGTCTTAAATGATGATTTTATTTGCATCTTTATTTACTCAGTAGGACACAGAGTCTGTAGAAGTGAGGCAAGGTGGTATCATCTTCGTGGATTGCATAGAGATTACAATGGAAAACTTGTTTGGAATTCGCAGGCAAATTAAGATGGATACATTCCCAGGGCCTGGCAATGTGTTCTCTCGGACCCTGCGGTAAGCAAGTGCAGAGATTGCCGGGGTCCAAGCAGAGATATTTATATCATCCTTAGTAGCAGGTGAGATGCCAGACAACTGTAGGATACCAAAAGCTGTTCCTCTGTTCAAAAGAGGTTGAAAAATAAACCAGAAAATTACAGGCTGGTGAGACTGACATCTGTATTAGGAAGGTTATTCGAAGATTTGGAAAGTAGCATGGTGGGAAACGCCAGAGAGTGAGAGTAGAAGGTTGACTCTCTGACTGGAGTGCTGCAAGGATTGGTGCTGTGTCCGCTGCATGTTTGTCTATAACAACGATCCGAATGATAATGTGGTTAACAGAATCAGCAAATTTGCGGGATGACACCAATATTGCAGCTGTAGAGGATAGCGCGGAAGCAGCAGGATCTGGACCAATAGGAAATATGGGCTGAAAATGGCAAATGAAATTTTTATACCGGCAAGTGCCAGGTTTTGCAGGACCAGTCAGGGTATATCTTACACTGTAAACATAGGGTAGTGAGGAGTGCGGTAGAATAAACAGATATGGGAATACTTTGGCGTCACATATAGATAGGGTTGTTAAGAAAGCTTTTAATACATTGGTCTTCATAAATCAAAGTATTGAGCACCAGAGATGGGATGAAAGTTGTGTAAGTCATCTGTGAAATATAATTTGGAATATTGTGTACAACTTTGCTCACCTACTCACAGGAAAGGTTTAAATAAGTTTGAAAGAGTACAGAGAAAATTTACAAGAATATTGCAGAGTCTGGGAAACCTAAGTTATAAAGCACAATTGAACAGATTAGGACGTTATTTCTTCGAATGTAGTAGATGGAGAAAAAATTCATAGAGGTAAACAAAATTACGCAGGGCATAGATAAGGTGATTGCAGCTCCCTGCAGAGCACCATCACTTACTGTGCAAGTCCTGCCGTACTGTAACTGAGAAAAATGCAACACTTTACACTTGTACAACTTGAATCCAAACTGCATTTCTTTCGCCTCTTTGCCCAGTTTGTTAATTCCGTACTGCATCTATTAGATAACCCTGTTTGCTATCGACTACACTTTTTTTTTACTCCATGAATTCTCAGCGCTTCACGTGGTATATATTTCAATGCGTTAACAAATAATTTGATATTAATTCTCAAATATCAATACTCAAAGCACATCACCAAGTTCCGCTATCAGGTTCCTTTGTGGAACAGACATAATAACAAATTATTACTTTATTTAATTCAGTGTGAATAGTGGATCTCACCTCTAACATCACAGATGCCACTCTCAGCTGGTTCCAGTGGCTATACACTTTAATATTGATATTTAATATTGAACATTAACCATATAACCATATAAAAATTACAGCATGGAAACAGGCCATCTCGGCCCTTCTAGTCCGTGCTGAACGCTTACTCTCACCTAGTCCCACTGGCCTTCTCTCAGCCCATAACCCTCCATTCCCTTCCTGTCCATATACCTATTCAATTTTACTTTAAATGATAATACCGAACCTGCCTCTACCACTTCTACTGGAAGCTGATTCCACACATCTACCACTCTCTCAGTAAAGAAATTCCCCCTCGTGTTACCCTTATAGTTTTGCTCCCTAACTCTCAAACCACGTCCTCTTGTTTGAATCTCCCCTACTTTCAATAGAAAAAGCCTATCCACGTCAACTCGATCTATCCCCCTCAATTTTAAATACCTTTATCAAGTCCCCCCTCAACCTTCTACGCTCTAAAGAATAAAGACCTAACTTGTTCAACCTTTCCCTGTAACTTAGGTGCTGAAACCCAGGTAACATTCTAGAAAATCCTCTCTGTACTCTCTATTTTGTTGATATTTTTCCTATAATTCGATGACCAGAACTGTACACAATTCTTCAAATTTGGCCTTACCAGTGCCTTGTACAATTTTAACATTACATCCCAACTGCTATACTCAATGCAACCAATATTCTTCTCCTTACCTCAAAGAAAGAACGTTGCACAAAGGGAATATTTTCTGATATAATCGACTCGGAATATACCACAATTCTCTGCATATCGAAATAAATGCAGGTGAATGGGCACTTCTTCTCGTTACGCATTCTGGCAATTTAGCCTTGATTCTGAGTGGTGGCAGGGCTGCATGGCTTCAAGAAGCAGATGAACTGGAAGCGGACTAATATGATGCAGACATGATGGCTCATTAATGCTGCAAGGTAGGAAGCAGAGTTTCGAATCAGTTAGTAGAGCGGTTGTGGAGTCAGATGTTAACAATACCTCAGACAAAATTAGGAATCAAAAGGTTGATCATGGTGGGATTACTGTCCTAAAATGCCTATATTAAAATGCAGGACAGGCGGATAATAGTACTAAAGCTGAAGTATCTGGTTTACACACAAAGGCAATGTGTAGTGAGGAGAGACTGTTGGTAGGGCAAAATTACAGTCGACAAGATAACAAAATCCAGAAGGGTAAACACAGAATTTAAAGTGTTGTATCTAAATGCGCGAGGTACACTGAAAAAGGTTGATGAACTTGCTGCATCGTTACAGATTAGCACGCATTACTGAAAACATTACTGAATCCTAGCTCAAAGATTATAAATGGGAGCTTAATTTCGAAAGGATAGGCTGAAAGGCAGGCCTTGGCCCTGTTGGTAAAAATGAAATGAAATCATTAGAAAGAGATAACATAGGGTCGGAAGGAGTTGAATGATTGTGGATAGTGCTAAGGAACTGCCAGGGTAAAGTGATCCTGATGGGAGTTGTATACATAGACCCAAATAATAGTAAGGACGTAGCCTATAAATTATAACGGGATATAGAAAATGCATGCCAAAAGGTCAATGATACAAGAGTCATGGGGGACTTCAATAGTCAGATAGAATAGGAAAATCATGGTGCAGCTGGATTACAGAAGGGGGAGCTTCCAGAGTGCCGGTGAGATGGACTTTTTAGAACAGCATGTGATTGAGCCCACTACAGGATCAGCTATTCTCGATTGAGTGTTCTGCAATGAGTCAAAATTTATATTAGAGTTCAAGAAAAATAACTTGTTGGGGAAAGTGATTATAATTGAGAAGGAACGTCTAAAGTCAAGTACATCAGCATTACAGTGGAGTAAAGGGAATTGTAAAAGCTTGAGAGGAACTAGCCAGAATTGTTTGGAAAAGAGCTCTGCCACGGATGACGGCAGCTCAGCAATGGCTGGAATTTCTGGAAACAATTCAGAAGGACCATGATATGTACGTACTACAGAGGGTAAAGTATTCTAAGAGAAAATTACACAACCGTGGATAACAAGAGAAATCAAAGCCAACATAAAGTCCTGAGAGAACATTCAATAGAGCAAAAATTAATAGGTAGTTAGAGGATTAGGAAGTTTTTAAAAACCAACTGAAGGCGCCTTAAAGTGTCATTAAGATGGTGTACGAAAGTGAGCAAACCAACAATATTAAAGAGGATATGTAACGGGTAAAAGAGAGGTGAGAGTGTATATCGAACGCTGGAAAAGGATATTGGAGAGGTAGCAATGGTGGCCACCGAGACAGCGGCAGAAGTACATAAGTATTTTGCTTCAGTCTCCACGGGGGAAGATTCTAGCAATGAGGTACAAGTTCTAGGTGTCAGGGGCATAAAGTGTATGAAGTTACCATGAATAGAGAGAAGATTCTTGGGCAACTGGAAGATCTAAAGTTACCTGGACCAGATGGTGTAAGCCACAACGTATGTGAACAGGTGACTGAAGAGATGGTGGAGACTTTAATAATGCTCTTTCGAACATCACTAGATTCTGAAATTGTAACATAAGACTTGAACATTGCAATGTTCATCCCCCTCTTCAAGAAAGGAAAGAGGTAGGAGAAAGGAAACTATAGGCCATTAAGTCTGAGCTCAGTCGTTGGGAAGATGTTGGAATCGATTTTGAAGGATGAGGTGTGAATGCACTTAGAGGCACATCATAAAATAGGCTGCAGTCAGCATGATTTACTCAAAGGAAAATCTTGCCTGATAAATCTGTTGGAATTATTAGAAGAACTAACAATCAGCATAGACAAAGGAGAATCGGTTGGTGTAGTGTACCTGGATTTCGGAAGGCCTTTGACATGTTCCCATACACGAGTCTGTTTGACAAACTACGAGCTCGTGGAAATACAGTAAAGATTATATCATGGATAAAGTAGTGGTTGATTGGCAGGAAGTGAAGAGTGGCAATAAATGGAGCCTTTTCTGAGTGGCTGCCGGTGACCAGTGGTACTCTATAGGGGTATGTGTTGGGATCCTTTTTTTTCTGACGTTATATGTTAACGATTTGGATAGTGCAATTGATTTCGGTGTTAGAACGTTTGCTAACGACATGATCATACGTGGAGGGCAAGTAGTTGTGTGCAAGTAGAGGTGCTACAGAAAGACTTAGACAGACTGGGAGAATGACAACAAATGGCAGATGAAATACAAATATGAGAAGTATATAGTCATTCACATTGGTGGAAGAACGGAAAGGGTTGATTATTTTCTAACTGGAGAGAAAATATGCAGGATTCCCTAAAGGTTAACTTGCAGGTTGAGTGTGTAGTGAGAAAGACATATGCAACTTTAGTATTCATTTTAAAGGACTAAAATATAAAAGCAAGGGTGTAATGTTAAAACTTTAAAAAGCACTGGTGAGACATCATTTGGAGTATTCTGAACAGGTTTGAGCCCCTTATCTTAGAAAAGATGCGTTAAAAGTGGAGAGTTTTCAAAAGCGGTTTGGAAAATGAATCCAGGATTGAATGGTTTGCCATTTGAAGAGTGTTTGATGGCTCTGAGCCTGTATTCATTGGAATTCAGAAGATTGAGGGGTCACCCAATTGAAAACCTATCGAATAAGGAAAGGCCTTGATAGAGTGGATGTGGAGAGGATATTTTCCTGTGGTCGGAGAGTCTAAGACCAGAAGACACAGTTCAGAATTGATGGCCATTCCTTTAGATCGGAGATGAAGAGGAATGTATTTAGCCAGAGAGTGGTGAATCTGTGGATTTATTTTGCAGATGCAGCTGTGGCGACAAAGTCTTTATGTACATTTAAGGCAGAGTTTGGTAGATTTTTTTTTGGACAGAGCATGAAGTGATATGGGGAGAAGACAGGAGATTGGAGCTGAGAGGATAATTGGATCAGTCATGATGGAATGGCGGAGCAGACTAGATGGGCCAAATGGCTTAATTCTGCTCTTATATCTTATGGTTTTAATAGTCTACGCTTTTACTCCTCCTGTCAAAATCCATGACGATTCACATCCCTACACTATTTTCTATGTCCCACATATTTGCCCATTCTTATCATCTGCCTATTTCCTTCTGCAGATTCTCTGATTTACCAAAACTACTCTTCCCTCCACCTATCTTCGTATCGTTCACAAACTTTGACAGAAAACCATTCATTCCCTTCCACTGAAAATTGAGTATTCTCCTTCATTTCAAATTTTCGCCACTGTACCATTCTGTAACTCACTGTTTTAATTTACACTATTTCTCTCTATTATGAGCTTATCCTTGTTGTTATATTTGTATCTCCTGCAAATAAGGTTTTTCTCGGCCTTCAGTCCATCATTTGAAATATGGCTTCTCTTGAACTCTCTCTAGTTAATGTGATTTAAACTTACAGTCAAGACCAGTTGTTCCCATCCTGGGGTCCACGAAAGCTTTGTCTAATGGTAGTGGTCCATGGCTTAAAAACGTTTGTGAACACTTAGTTTAGACCAGGGGTGTCAAATTCATTTTAGGTCACGGGCCGGATTGAGCAAAATGCAGCTTCATGCGGGCCGGATCAGTCGGCCGCGTGCGAACGCAGCTTTCGTTGCCTCCGTTTTTTCAGCCTGCTCTCATGTGTCTCAGTCTCTGCTATAACTACAAAGTGTTTCACTTTACAAATTCCGTTTCTTATGAAGAAGACCGCCGAGCAAGACTGCCGAATAAACACTAAAAACCCTGAAAACCTGGTACCTGAATAAACTCAGCATTAGCCATATCGTACGCCATAGGCGCTTCGATTACTGGGGCCAGCTTTAATAGTAATTAGATATTATCTCGCGGGCCTTGAGTTTGACATAAATGGTTTAGACAATCATGCGATCAAGTAATAAGGGCTTTATTACTCATCATGAGATAATCTCCTGACTTCGTCGCCAGTTCAAAAACCTTACGACAAACTTTGGGCATGATATCCCACATACGTAACTTTAAATCCTTCCCATTGCAAAATTCTGGTAGACCCTAGCCCTCAGAAGACCCTCCGGTAACTTTATAACCAGTGATTTTAGGCTCGCCGGATTACGTTAGAAGAGTTGCATCCATATCAGTTCTTCCTGAGAAGACAGATCATTGAACTGTGACAAGGTACGTGGTTAAAAAAGGGGGCCTACATTGCATCTCTTACCGTTCTTTTTTTCATGTCAAAGATTTGAGAAGTAGGTATCAGAGTGGATTAAGGACAGATTGAAACGCGATTGTTTGGCATATTCTAAATCCCTGTTGTGATTAGCAGATTCATTATACAGAATAGAAAACAATCTATATCTACTTAACTGTTCAGATTCTTACCGTGCACTGACCATAGCGTCGAAATTCCTTTGTTTCCTACATGAAATCCACAGATCGCAGCTTAACGGGAAAGATCCGTGGCATGAAAAAATTCTGAAAAGCGTGCTTTTTGCATCCATTCTTCAATCTCCTGCTCTGTCAATTCAACAGGAAACTCTATTCTTTTTACCACTTCTGGCAAACTATCCGGATAAGAAACGAAGAACATTGTTGCATTTTCCACAAGTGCAGACTGACATACTGAGTGCCTACAGTTTATTGCTTCCATTTGAGAGCCCACTTCTCTATTCTGCTTCCATTATTATTTTGCGGTTTTATAGAACCTCATCAGGTATTCATTTTAATGAGTAAACAAATTTTAAAATCTTAATTTTCAAATATAACAACTTTATGTACACATAGGAAACAAACAGTTATGATCCTTTTTACGCAACGTATTCAAAAGCAACCCATTTATGAACGCATTCAGAGATAGATAATAAGATTCTCTTCAGGGTTAACAGATACCACCCTCAGGTGCTGGATATTTTAATTTTAACAATCATAACAAATATATTCCTCTTCAAAAGGATGCAAACGGAATTTCACAAAAGGAATATTTTCTGAAGTTCTATACTCCACTCTTGACCAACGCAGGATATAAACAACAAAAAAATCACATTAGGCTTGGGCATGTTGATCTTACCCATCTGTAATTTAGGATTGAGTCTGAGAGCTGGGAGGGCCGCATGGCTTCAAGAAAAGGAAATCGCTTTTCGCTGATTCTGGAGACAGACAGACTGAGTACTGAGGCAGTCCTGGCATACGGACTAACTGATCAGTACCGGGATAGCGTAAAGTTTCTTCCATTACCGATCTTCGATTGCACGTGTCCTGCATACCTCCACGTTTGTAACAATAGCTGGGCGAAATACACTCCTGGGGGTTATTTCTCTCCTGTTTACACTTGATCCCGATCAACACAATGATAATCAGAAGAAAGACAATGGAAGTACAGCTGAAAATAACCAATAAATAAAGATTGAGATCAGATAAATATTCGGAAGTGTTCACTGAATTACTGCTTTCGGGGTGAGTTTCGGTGCTGTTCTTCATAATTGCGATGTGAACCGTAACCGTACTGGATAACTTTGGCAGCCCATTGTCTTTCACCAAGATGAGCAAAGTTTGTGTGGTAAGATCCTCCTCCAATATTTTGCGCGTTGTTCTGATTTCCCCGGACGTTTGACCAATCATAAACAAATTTGGATCAGTAGCTTTCACCATTTGGTAAACAAGCCGTGCGTTCTGACCGGAATCTGCATCTGTAGCCATAATTTTGGTGACGAAATGCCCCTGTCCCGCTGAGTGAGGAACGATCTCCGCGGCTGCTGAACCACTCTGCGCTGAAGGTGAAATGATTACCGGAGCGTTGTCATTTTGATCCAGAATGATCACATTCACTGTAGCGCTGCTGCTCAGTGAGGGAACTCCGGCGTCACGGGCTTGAACGAGGATCTGAAATGTTTTGAATTCCTCATAGTCAAAAGAGCGCAAGGCGTAAATGGTGCCGTTTGCGGAGTTAATGCTGAGGTATGTGGACACTGGCAGATTTTGGAAGTGATCGTCCAGAATGGAGTACGAAACAGATGAATTCTGCCCGAGATCAGGATCGGACGCAGATACTGTGAAAATGGGTGCGCCAGGAGCATTATTTTCAGCCACATACACGTTGTAGGATAGTTCAGAAAAACGTGGGGCGTTATCGTTTACATCAGTAACTGCAATATGGATGATTGTGTTTGTTGACTGTGAAGGTGAACCCATATCCCAAGCTAAAACAGGTATTGTATACTCAGACACCGTTTCACGATCCAGTCTTTTCTGTGTAACTATCTCATAATGATTTGAGGATGCTTGCAGCATAAAAGGTAGGTTCTCTTGTATCTCGCAGCGCACTTGACCGTTTTCTCCAGAATCACGATCGATAACATTAATCAGTGTTATGCAAGTTCCGGGCGGAGCATTTTCCGGAATGTGGTTAGTCAGTGACGTCACTTTTATTTCGGGTGCGTTGTCATTCACGTCAATAACTTTAATCTGCACACTGGAGTGTCCTGTAATCGCAGGAGACCCGTGATCAACAGCTTGGATATCAAGTGAATAGCTGTTTGTTTCTTCAAAATCTAGTGGCCCTTCAATTACAATCTCTCCAGTTTCTGGGATCAAACTGAACACTCCATGCATTATTTCTGAAGTATGTCCACTGAAGGAATATGTCAGCTCTGCATTCAGCCCCTCATCCAAATCATTTGCTTTAACTTTCATTATTAATGTACCTCGGGGCGTATTTTCCTTTATGCTACACCGGTAAACATCGTGCTCGAATACAGGTGGATTATCATTGATATCCACTACAGTAATGAAAATGTGAGCTGTTCCGGATCTCTGAGGGGTCCCACCGTCCATAGCCGTAAGCACAAGCTGAAAAGATGACTGCAGCTCCCGGTCTAAAGATTTCTCTAACATCAATTCAGCAATTACAATACCCCCCTCGGTTCTCCGTGATTTTAGACTAAAGTACTCACTCGAACTGATTGCATAGTCGACGACAGTATTTATTCCATTATCGGTGTCTACCGCCCTCTCGAGACGGAAGCTCACACCAGGAGGAATAGCTTCTGATATCCGCAACGGAATACTACTCTCCCGGAAAGTGGGTGAATTGTCATTCGCATCAAGAATCACCAGCTCCCCGTGAATCACCTCCAATGGATTTCCCAGTATTATTTCAAAGGGCATCGTACACCTATCTGTTTGCCCACAAAGACGTTCCCGGTCGATTCTTTCGCGAATGGACAAAACTCCATTATCCACATTGACCTTAATATACCGTCCTCCATCATCAGAGCTCAGTCGGCATTTACGAGCTGCTAATTGCTGTGCATTCAATCCCAAATCTTCAGCGATATTCCCTACAAACGACCCTTCTTCCATTTCCTCGGGAATAGGGTAACTAATTTGTTTAGATATTTTCTCCAGGGTACACACGATAAAAATTGAAGCAATTAATGTGAGGTTTAACCTCCATACACACGCCATTGCAGTATGCAGTTAATTTGCAAAACCTGGCCTGGATTCCTCTGTTCCACCACCCGAACTATAAAGTGCAGATAAAGATCGAATCTATACCTGCAGGAGATTTTTCGGCATCATCCTGACTCCAAAGTGGAAACGCACGGAATGATCGTTTTTTTTCAGTCGACTCTGTCCTTTTATTCCGAGTGAAGGAGGGGCAATGGATCTATTAGTGTACTTGAGCTTCTCATTGGTAGACAGCGACACAATCAGTTCTTTTCGACAATTGCAACTGCAGTTCTTAAAGCCGTAATTTCCAAAATATTTAAGGGTGTACAACCATAAAATGTAGTTGTTGAAAAAAATATCCATTCAGTATTATTTTCAGCAATTACATGGAACTTAAAACATAGTAATCTACAGCAGATTACAGGCCTTTCGGCCCGCAGTGTTGTGCTGACCATGTAACCTGCTCCAGAGATTGCCGAGAATCTCCCTACCGCATGGATCTCTATTTTTCGTTGCTCCATATACCTAACTAATAGAATCTTAAAAGACCCTATTGTATCGGTCCTTAACAGCACATTCCACGCACCCACGACGCTATGTGTAAAGAAATATATACCTCTGACATCCCCTTCCAGGCACCTTAAAGCTGCACATCCTGTTAGCCAATTCAGCTCTGGAAAAAAGCTTCTGGCAAGATACAAGATCAATGTCTCTCGTCATCTTATACACCTCTATCAGGTCACCTCTCATTTTCCGTTGCTTCAAGAAGAAAGGACCAAGTTCACTCAACTTATTCACAAAAATGATACTCTCCAATCCAGGCAATATCCTTCTAAATCTCCTCTGCACTCTCTCTATAGTATCCACGTCATCCCTATAGTGAAACGACAAGAACTGAGCACAGTACCCCAAGTAGGGTCTCAGTAAGGCCTTATATAGGTGCAACATTACTTCATGGCTCTAGAACTCAATCCCATGGATGATGAAGGCCAACAAACTATGAGCCTTTTTAACAACACTATCAACCTGCTTAGCAGCTTTGTGTGTCCACTGGACAAGGATCCCAAGATCTCGCTGATTATCCACACAACCAAGGGTCTTGTCATTAATATTATATTTGGTCTTCAAATTTGACCTACTGAAACGAACCACTTCACATTTATCTGCGTTGAACTTCATCTGCCACTTCTCAGCCTAGTTCTGTGTCCTATTGATGTTGCGTTGTAACCTCTGACAACCCCCCAGACTGTCCACATCACCCGAAGTTTTGTGTCATTAGCAAACTTTCTAACCCACTCTCCGACTTCCTCATTCAGGTCCACTATAAAAGTCACAAAGTGGACGGATCCCAGAACCGATCCCCGTGCAACAAAGCATGCAGTATATGAACCATCTACAACCAACTTCAGTGCGCAAGCCAGTTCTGGATCCTCAAAGCTAGGTCGTCTTGGACCCCATGCCTCATTACTTTTTGAAAGAACCTCTCAGGAGGAACCTTATCAAATGCCTTACTGATATCCATATACACTACATCCACTGTTCTGCCTGCATCAGTGTGCTTTGTAACATTTTCATATAATTCAAACAGGTACATATGGCATGATCTGCCCTTGACAAAGCCATGCTGACTATCGCTATTCAGATTATGTCTCTCCAAATGCTCATAAATCCTGCCTCTCAGGATCTTCTCCAACAACTTGCCCTCCACTGAAATAAGAGTCACTGGTCTATAACTTCCTAGGTTATCTTTACATTGAAAAATGAAACAACGTTTGCAACCTTCTAACCCTCCGGTACTGATCCCGACCCGATTGATGAAGCAAAGATCATCGCCAGAGGCTCAGCAATTTCCTCCCTTGATTCCCGCAGTAGCCTGGGGTATATCTTGCTCGGTTCCGGCGACTTATCTAAATCAATACCTTTCAAAAGCCCTGGCTTGCCGCTACTGTACTTTTATTTATTTCGCAGTTCTCTGTTGCTGACGGTTACAGGGCCCCTGGAATATCTGAACGCTCACGCAGCTTTACTTTTATACAAGCTTCGCTGACTTCCGAGTAACCTCTTTCTTAGTATCTATACACCCAAGTGTTTCAGTAGTCCGATGTAAGTCGTCCCCACAATTGTCAAGGTCCTTTTCACTGGTGAATGCTGAAGCAAAACATTCACTAGGTACCTCCGCGCCCTCCACCGGCTGCATGTACGTGTTTCCACTAATGCTGCTGATTGGTCATATTCATAAACAGCTCATCCTCTTGCTCTTGACATACTTGAAGAATGATTTGTGGTTTTCCTTATTCCTGCTCAGCAAGGCCTTCTCATGGTCCCTTTTCACTCTTCTAATTTCATTCTTGAGCTCTTTCCTGGCATCTTTGCAATTTTCTAGAGCTCTAACGGTACCCAATTTCTTGAACATTTCATAAGCTTTTCTTTCCTTCTTAACGAGATTTTCTACATCTTTTGCGCAGCATGATTCTGTTACCCCACCATCCTTTCCGTTTCACAATAGAACATATTTATGCAGAGCTCCATGCAATTTTTCCCGGAACATTTGCCATATTTCTGCTGTGTATTGCTCTGAGAACATCCGCTCCGTATTTGTGATCCAAGTTCCTGCAAAATAGTATCATATACCCCCTACCCCAATTAAATGTTTTCCCAAATTGTCTGCTCGTATCCCTCTCCAGCGCTACAGTAAAAGTGATATAATTGTGATAACTATCTCCAAAATACTCTCCCACAAAGAGATCTGACCCTTGACCAGGTTCATTTCCCAATACCAGATTAAGTACAGCCTCTCCTCTAGTTGGCCTATCTACATATTGCGTCAGGAAACCTTCATGAATACACCCAACAAACCCCACCCTATCTTATCCCCTTTCTCTAAGGAGATACCAGTTAATATTACGAAAGTTCGCATCACCCATCACAACAACCCTATTATTATGGCACCATTCCACAATATACCTATCTATATGCCCCTCGATGTCTCTGTAACTATTGGGGATCTATTAAAAAAAAACTGTAGAGCTCTTGTCCCCTTCCTGTATTTGACTTCCTCACAAAATTACTCAGTAGAAAATCCCTCCATGAATTATCCCTTTCTGCAGCCGTGATAGATAGATAGATAGATACTTTATTCATCCCCATGGGGAAATTCAACTTTTTTCCAATGTCCCATACACTTGTTGTAGCAAAACTAATTACATACAATACTTAACTCAGTAAAAAATATGATATACATCTAAATCACTATCTCAAAAAGCATTAATAATAGCTTTTAAAAAGTTCTTAAGTCCTGGCGGTAGAATTGTAAAGCCTAATGGCATTGGGGAGTATTGACCTCTTCATCCTGTCTGAGGAGGATTGCATCGATAGTAACCTGTCGCTGAAACTGCTTCTCTGTCTCTGGATGGTGCTATGTAGAGGATGTTCAGAGTTTTCCATAATTGACCGTAGCCTACTCAGCGCCCTTCGCTCAGCTACCGATGTTAAACTCTCCAGTACTTTGCCCACGACAGAGCCCGCCTTCCTTACCAGCTTATTAAGACGTGAGGCGTCCCTCTTCTTAATGCTTCCTCCCCAACACGCCACCACAAAGAAGAGGGCGCTCTCCACAACTGACCTATAGAACATCTTCAGCATCTCACTACAGACATTGAATGACGCCAACCTTCTTAGGAAGTACAGTCGACTCTGTGCCTTCCTGCACAAGGCATCTGTGTTGGCAGTCCAGTCTAGCTTCTCGTCTAACTGTACTCCCAGATACTTGTAGGTCTTAACCTGCTCCACACATTCTCCATTAATGATCACTGGCTCCATATGAGGCCTAGATCTCCTAAAGTCCACCACCATCTCCTTGGTCTTGGTGATATTGAGACGCAGGTAGTTTGAGTTGCACCATATCACAAAGTCCTGTATCAGTTTCCTATACTCCTCCTCCTGTCCATTCCTGACACACCCCACTATGGTCGTGTCATCAGCGAACTTCTGCACATGGCAGGACTCCGAGTTATATTGGAAGTCTGATGTGTACAGGGTGAACAGGACCGGAGAGAGTACAGTTTCCTGCGGCGCCCCTGTGCTGCTGACCACCGTGTCAGACCTACAGTCTCCCAACCGCACATACTGAGGTCTATCTGTCAAGTAGTCCACTATCCAATCCACCATGTGAGAGTCTACTCCCATCTCCGTTAGTTTGTGCCTTAAGATCTTGGGCTGGATGGTGTTAAAGGCACTAGAGAAGTCAAGGAATGTAATCCTCACTGCACAACTGACCCCCTCTAGGTGAGAGAGTGATTTGAGCAGCAAATACGTGATAGCATCCTCCACTCCCACCTTCTCCTTATACGCAAACTGAAGAGGATCCTGGGCGTGCCTGGTTTGTGGCCTCAGATTCTGTATTATCAGCCGCTCCATGGTCTTCATCACGTGCGACGTCAAGGCAACAGGTCTGAAGTCATTCAACTCCTTTGGTTGTGGTTTCTTCGGTACCGGGACAATACAGGATGTTTTCCACTGTCTGGGTACTCTTCTCTGCTCCAGGCTCATGTTGAAGATACGATCCCTGATTAGCAATGCCACTCCCGCAACTCGTTTGCCTCCCTCCCTGTTCTTTTTGAAATATCTAAAGAACGGCAGAATCAGCAGTCATTCTTGCCCCTGAGACATCCAAGTTTTTGTGATGGCCACAACATCGTAGTTCCACGTATTGATCCACGCTCCACGGTCATCTGTCTTGCTTATGATAGTCCTTAAATAGACACATATCAAACCATCTACCTGAGTTTCTCTTTGCTCTATCATCTGCCTATTCTTTCTCACAAACTCCCTACAAGCTGTTTCTACTTCTGCACGAACCGCGCTATCTTCTGCTGTTTCACTTCGGTTCCCATAACCTGCAAATCTAGTTTAAACCTTCCCAATAGTATCAGCAAAATCCCTCCCAGGTTAACGGTTCCGCTCCATAGAACCATAGAACCATGGAATCATAGAACATTACAGCACAGATAAAGGCCTTTCGGCCCTTCTTGGCTGTGCCGAACCATTTTCCTGCCTAGTCCCACTGACCTGCACCCGGCCCATATCCTTCCATGCACCTCTCATCCAGGTACCTGTCCACGTTTTTATTAAATGTTAAAAGAGAATCCACATTTACCACTTCATCTGCCAGCTTATTCCACACTCTCAACATTCTCTGTGTGAAGAAGCACACCCCCCACCCAATGTTCCCTTTAAACTTTTCCCCCTTCACACTTAACCCATGTCCTCTAGTATTTTTTCTCCCCTAGCCTCAGTGGAAAAAGCCTGCTTGCATTCACTCTCCTATACCCATCATAATTTTATATACCTCTATCAAGTTTCCCCTCATTCTTCTACGTTCCAGGGAATAAAGTCCTAACCTAGTCAACCTTTCTCTGTAACTCAGTTTCTCAAGTCCTGGCAACATCCTTGTTAACCTTCTCTGCACTCTTTCAACCTTACTAATATCCTTCCTGTAATTAGGTGACCAAACTGCACACAATACCCCAAATTAGGCCTCACTAATGCCTTATACAAGCTCACCATAACATTCCAACTCTTATACTCAATACTTTGATTTATAAAGGCCAATGTACCAAAAGATCTCTTTACTACCCCATCTACCTGTGACGCCACCTTTAGGGAATTTTGCTTCTGTATTCCTAGATCCCTCTGTTCTACTGCACTCCTCAGTGTCCTAACATTTTCCTTGTATGTTCTACCTTGGTTTTTGCTTCCAAAGTGCAATACCTCACATTTATCTGTATTAAACTCCATCTGTCATTTTTCAGCCCATTTTTCCACCTGGTCCAGATCCCTCTGCAATCTTTGAAAACCTTCCTCACTGTCCAATACACCTCCAATCTTTCTATCATCAGCAAATTTGCTGATCCAACTTACCACATTATCATCCAGATCATTGATATAGATAACAAATAACAACGGACCCAGCGCTGATCCCTGTGGCCCACCACTCGTCACAGGCCTCCACTCAGAGAAGCAATCCTCCATTACCACTCTCCAACTTCTCCCATTGAGCTAACGTCTAATCCAAATTACTACCTCACCATGTATACCTAGCGACTGAATCTTCCTAACTAACCTCCCATGCGGGACCTTGTCAAAGGCCCTACTGAAGTCCATGTAGACAACATCCATTGCATTCCCTTCATCCACTTTCCTTGTAACCTCCTCGAAAAACTCTAATGGATTTGTTAAACATGACCTATCACGCACAAAGTTGTGTTGAATCTCCCTAACAAGTCCCTGTCTATCTAAATACTTGTAGATCCTATCGCTTAGTACTCCTTCCAATAATTTACCTACTACCAACATCAAACGTACCGGCCTATAATTTACCGGATTACTTTTAGAGACGTTTTTAAGCAACTATCCTCCAGTCCTCAGGCACCTCACACGTAGATACCGACATTTTAAACATATCTGCTAAGACCCTGCAATTTCATCACTAGTCCCCTTCAAGGTGCGAGGGAATACCCTGTTAGGTCCTGGGGATTTATCTACTCTGATTTGCCTCAAGATAGCAAGCACCTCCTCCTCTTCAATCTGTATAGGTTCCATGACCTCACTACCTTTTTGCCTTATTTTCTTTGACTCTATGCCAGTTTCCTTAGTAAATACGGACGTAAAAAAAAGACATTGAAGATCTCCCCCATTTCTTTTGGTTCCATACATTGCCGACCACTCTGATCTTCAAGAGGACCAACTTTATCCCTTACTGTCCTTTTGTTCTTAATATACTTGTATAAGCTCTTTGGATTATCCTTCACCATGACTGCCATAGCTACCTCATCTCTTCTTTTAGCCCTCCTGATTTCTTTCTGAAGTTTTTTTTTGCACTTTTTATTTTCATCAAGTACCTTATTTGCTGCCTGTTTCCTATACATGCCATACATCTCTCTCTTCTTCTTTATCAGAGTTCCAATATCCCTAGGGAACCAAGGTTCCTTAACCTTATTCATTTTGCCTTTAATCCTGACAGGAATATACAAACTCTTCACTCTCAACATTTGTCCTTTGAAGGCCTCTTACTGACATCCTTTCCAGAGAACAACCTGTCCCAATCCACGGTTTGTAGATCCTTCATCATTTCTTCAAAATTGGCCCTTATCCAGTTTAGAATCTCAACACGAGGACCAGAGCTATCTTTATCCATAATCAAGTTGAAAATAATGGTGTTATGATCACTGGAACCAAAGTGTTCCCCTTCACACACACCCGTCACCTGTCCTAATTGGTTTCCTAATAGGAGATGTAATATTACATCCACTCCAGACAACCATGTTCCATGAATTTCCAATTAATACAATTCCACTGCCATGTTATCCATCCTGCCTGCACTGTGCAATGGGCAACCTAGACTAAATCTTCCAACCTGCTTTCTCTGGCCTCAGCCTCTTCTTGACGAAGCCTCTTTCGTCAAAGCCTAACGCTTCTACTCTCACCGCTGGCTTACTCGCAACAATGGCCGCCTCGCTTGCAGCCTCTGTACTTTTATTTAATTCATAGTGCTCTGCACCCCACGCTTATGGGGCCTCCGGAATGTCAGAACGTCCGCGAAGCTTTACTTTTATACAAGCTTCGTCGACTTGCGAGTAACCTCTTGGAAGTGCTCTGCTCACGATGCTGCTTGTGTCTCCGTAAGTCATGACACCATTGTTAACATGACATTTTGGACTTAAACTTAGTACAACGCACAAATCCACACAGAATACAACGGAAAAGAGATAAGATGCATCAGCATTTCTGTGATCCAATGAGATCAACAGTTACATTGACCCTTTATCCCAGCATAATAGTTAGACTTGGGCAGCTGTGCAGAAAAAAATAAACTGTACAGAAGAGGATTTGCTGGATGAATAACTGGAGCTGGACCTGGATGAACTTCGGATCATTCGTGAGGCAGTGACAGAAATAGATAGGAGTTTCAGGGAGATAGTCAGCCCAAAAAGTCAGGAGGCAGGTAGCTGGGTGACTGTCAGGAGAGGGAAGGGGAATAGACAGGAAGAGCAGGGCACCCCTGTGGCCGTTCCCATCAACAATAAGTATACCATTTTGGATACAGTTGGTGGGGACAACCGACCAGGGACAAGTTGTAGTGGTCGTGTCCCTGGCACGGAGGCTGGATTCTCAGCTCAGAAAGGAAGGAGGGAAAAGAGGGGGAGCAATAGTGATAGGGGATTCGATAGTTAGGGGGACATATAAGAGGTTCTGTGAGACAGTTCGAAAATCTCGGATGGTCTGTTGCATCCCTGGTGCCAGGGTTCGCGATATCTCGAATTGAGTTCTCGATATTCTCAGGACGGACGGTGAGCGGCCCAATGTCGAGGTCCATGTAGGGGCCAATGACGTGGATAGGAAGAAAGAGGAGGTCCTGCAAAGACAGTTTAGGGAGTAGTTGCAATATTGAAGGGCGGGATCTCCAGGGTTGCAATCTCAGTATTGCTGTCCGTACCACGAGCTTGTGAGGCTAGAACTAGGAAAATAATGCAGCTAAATATGTGGCTAAGAAAATAGTGCAGGAAGGAGGGCTTCATTTTTCTGGTCAATAGGGGTTTGTTCCAGGGAAGGTGGGACCTGTTCCGACAGGACGGTTTGCACATGAACAGGAAGGGGACTAACATCCTTGCGGGCAGGCAAGATAATGCTGCTCCGGGGGGGGGGGGGTTAAACTAGATTTGCAAGGGGAGGGGAACCAGTGTGTTAGAGAAGGTGGTGAAGTGGAGGAGGATAAAGGTCATGCGAGGACTGCTTGTGTGGACAGAGGTCGAAGATTTGTATATGACAGAAATGTTCTCAGGTGCCAAACTCAAGAGACTGTGGAAGAGGCGTCTGGCTCTCAAATAGAGAAAGATAGGAGACAGTGTGTGAGCGAGGGTAGGCAAGTGATAGAGAAGGGACGTGCTCAGACTGAAGGTTTGAGATGTATCTATTTTAACGCAAGGAGTATTGTGAAAAAAGCGGATGAGCTCAGAGCGTGATCGGTACTTGGAGATGTGGTGGCCATTGCAGAGACTTGGATAGCTCAGGGACAGGAATGGTTACTTCAAGTGTTGGGTTTTAGATGTTTTAGAAAGGACAGGGAGGGAAGCAGAAGAGTTGGGGGTGTGGCACTGTTGATCAGAGATAGTGCCACGGCGGCAGAAAAGGTGGACATGGAGGGATTGTCTACGGAGTCTCTGTGGGTGGAGATTAGGAACAGGGAGGGGTCAATAACTTTAATGGGTGTTTTTTACATACCGCCCAATAGTACAGGGATATCGAGGTTCAGATAGGGAAACAAATCCTGGAAAGGTGTAATAATAACAAAGTTGTCGTAATGGGAGATTTTAACTTCCATATTATAGATTGCCATCCCCCTGGAGAAAGGGGTTTAGATAAGCTGGAGTTTCTTAGGTGTGTTCAGGAAGGTTTCTTGACACATTATGTAGATAAGCCTGCAAGAGGAGAGGCTGTCCTTGATTAGGTATTGGGAAATGAACCTGGTCTGGTGACAGATCTCTCAGGAGGAGAGCATTTTGGAGAAAGTGATCATAATTCAATCTCCTTTACAATAGCATTGGAGAGAGATAGGAACAGACAAGTTAGAAAAGCGTTTAATTGGAGTAAGGGGAATTAAGAGGCTATCAGGCAGGAAATTGGAAGATTAAATTGGGAACAAATGTTCTCAAGAAAAAGTACAGAAGAAATGTAGCAAATGTTCAGGCAATATTTATGTGAAGTTCTGCATAGGTACGTTCCAATGAGACAGCGAAGTTATGGTAGGGTGCAGGAACCGTGGTGTACAAAGACTGTAATAAATCTGGTCATGAAGAAAAGAAAAGCTTACAAAAGGTTCGGTGAACTAGGCATTGTTAGAGATCTAGAAGATTATAAGGGTAACAGGAAGCAGCTTAACAAGGAAATTAGGAGAGCCAGAAGGGACCATTAGAAGGTCTTGGCGGGCGGGATTAAGGAAAACTCCAAGATATTCTACAGGTATGTGAAGAGCAGGGGGATAAGATGTGAAAGAATAGGAGCTATCAAATGTGACTGTGGGAAAGTGGTTATGGAACCGAAGGAAATAGCAGAGGTATTTATTGAATACTTTACTTCAGTATTCACTATGAAAAAGGCTCCTGGTCATAATAGTGACGAGTTGCAGCAGGTTGAAAAGCTTGAGCATGTAGATATGAAGAAAGAGGATATGCAGGAGCTTTGGGAAAGCATCAAGTTGGATAAGACGCTGGGCCCTGATGAGATGTACCCCAGGCTGCTGTGGGAGCCGAGGAATCAGATTGCTGAGCCTCTAGCGATGATCTTTGCATTATCAATAGGGACAGGAGAGGTTCCAAATGATTGGAGGGTTGCAAATGTTGTTCCTTTATTCAAGAAAGTGAATAGAAGTAGACCAAGATATTATTATCCAGTGAGTCTTACCTCAGTGGTTGTAAACTTGATGGAGAGGATCCTGAGAGGTAGGATTTATGAATATTTGGAGAGGTATTATATGATTCGGAATAGTCAAGTGCAGCTCGTGCCTTACGAACCTGTCAGAATTTTTTGAGGATGTGACTAAACATATTGATGAAGGAAGAGCAGTAGATGTAGTGTATATGTATTTCAGCAAAGCATTTGATAAGCTACCCTATTCAAGTCTTATTGAGAAAGTAAGAAGGCATAGGATCCAAGAGGACTTTGCTTTGTGGATCCAGAACTGGATCCAGAACTGGCTTGCCCACAGAACGCAAAGTGTGGTTTTAGACGGGTTATATTCTGCATGGAGGTCGGTCACAAGTGGAGTGCCTCAGGGATCTGTTCTGGGACCCTTACTCTTCGTGATTTTTATAAATGACCTGGATGAGGAAGTGGAGGGATGGTTTAGTAAGTTTGCTGATGGCACTAAGGTTCGGGGGTTGTGGATAGTGTAGAGGGCTGTAAGAGGTCACAGCGGGACATTGATAGGATGCAAATCTGGGCTGAAAGGTGACAGATGGAGTTGAAGCCAGGTAAGTGTGAAGTGGTTCATTTTGGTAGGTCACATATGATAGCAGAATATAGTATTAATGGCAATGTGGAGGTTCAGAGGTATCTTGGGGTCCGAGTCCATAGGACGCTCAAAGCAGCTGTGCAGGTTAACTCTGTGGTTAAGAAGGCATACGGGATATTGGCCTTCATCAATTATGGAATTGAATTTAGGAGCCGAGAGATAATGTTGCAGCTGTATAGGACCCCGGTCAGACCCCACTTGAAGTACTGTGCTCAGTTCTGGTCGCCTCACTACAGGAAGGATGTGAAAGCCATAGAAAGGGTGCCGAGGAGATTTACAAGTAAGATGCCTGCATTGCGGAGCATGCCTTTTGAGAATAGGTTGAGTGAACTCGGCCTTTTCTCCTTGGAGCGATGGAGGATGAGTGGTGACCTTTGAAAATTGATATCCCAAATACCTATATGTTTTATATACAACGATCAGTTCTATAGTATCCTGCTGGTTTGCTTTATAATATACAAGCACTATTGCACTCATCCTCATCTTTAAAGTCCAAAGTTCATGTTTATATCCAAATACAGTCGGCCCTCCTAATCCGCGAGTTCCGCTTGCGCGAATTCAACCAACTGCGAATTGAGAAAACCTGGAAGTGCTCTTCCAGCACTTGTTGTTCAAGCATGTACAAACTTTTTTTCTTGTCATTATTCCCTAAACAGTGCAGTATAACATCTAGTTTACATAGCATTTACATTGCATTAGGTATTATAAGTAATCTAGACATGATTTAAAGTATACGATAGGCTGTGCGTAGGGTACCGTGGATCGGGATCGAACAAAATCGGAAGTTCTCTTACTATGTCAGTCGGAACAGGTACATCCGGTATTACTTAGCGTCAGTTAGTCACACGCTTTTCTTAGAATATAGTATATATTTCACCTTTCTATGCATATAAAGCTCTTAAGAAAGTATGTTTCAGCGCCGGGCTCGGGTATTTCCCGAGTTCGATCCAGTGACAGAACAGTCCCGAGAGCGCTCTCCTTCCGTGCCTGGTTGACGTGGAGGATCAAAAACCCAAAACCCCAAAACCCAATAATTCCACCACTGCGTTGCTTAGTAATAATTGTAGCTTTTATCGGGGCAGAGCTTTTCTCACTTTATCCCGTAAAATTGTTCCGATCGTTGACCGACTGTAGACTAACGCTTTTCCGATGACCGATGGTGTACCACCTCTTTCCGGTCGCTTTGTTATTTACACTTTATTTTCAATCATGATCGTGATTATTTTCGTGAACAGAAACACTGCGGCTTCAGAGTAGCAACCGCCGGGTCCTAATCTCCACCGCACTGAGACAGGTTTAATGAGGTCTGGGGTTCCGCTGGGTCCTAAGACTTACCGTCATGAGACAGGTTGAATAAGGGACTTGAGCATCCGCATTTTTTGGCATCTGCGAGGGGTCCCGGAACCAATCCCTCGAGGGTAAGGAAGGCCGACTGTAGTATAGATCTAATACTTGAATTAATTGCTTTATTTTTTTTTACTGATAAAAGGTGTATAATAAATCGCCCAAGTGTACACGGTACTTCAAGGCACAATTCCTTTCGTTGATTCCTGATCTGATCCTGATCTATTTTCTCCCGATTCTGTAAATTCGGAAGTGGGTTTAAGGCTTGACAAAATCTTAGCGGTCGGCGTGAAGAAAACGCCTTGGGTTTATTTTGATACAAGTGCTCGTTCTTTTTGTTTATGGTAGTTCTTTGATAGGGTGACTATCGTACGCCAATACTCCATTAGATGTTCTTGGAATTTTTCAAGTATTGGGTGTACTTTATATATACTAGGAGCTACTATTAACCATGTGTGGGACAGGTTCAAATGCCAATTGGTCGTCAATGTAGTAACATGAAACACTTCTGCTTTTCATGTGTGGTAGATTCAGAATTACAGAGCGCATTTTTAGTTTTTCTCTACATCGGTTCATACCCTTAAAGCATCTTTTCTGCTATTTTATCAGTATATTGTTCTGATTACAATATTTTGATCGACCGTTTCTGATTTATCCTTTAGGTAAAAGATATATGCTTACAGTCTGTCAAATATTCGGATTAATTTTCAGATATTGCATTATTTTTTTTCTCAGCTCAATCTGGTAAAATATATGTACAGTCACAGCCCAGCACACACATTTCTCAATTGCTAGAACTTTCGGACGACAGACATACTTTATTGATCCCGAGGGAAACTGTGTTTCGTTACAGCCGCACCAACCAAGAATAGAGTAGAAATATAGCAATATAAAACCATAAATAATTAAATAATAATAAGTTAATCATGCCAAGTGGAAATAAGTCCAAGACCAACCTATTGGCTCAGGGTGTCTGACACTCTGAGGGAGGAATTGTAAATTTTGATGGCCACAGGCAGGAATGACTTCCTATGACGCTCAGTGTTGCATCTTGGTGGAATGAGTCTCTGGCTGAATGTACTCCTGTGCCCAACGAGTACTTTATGGAGTGGATGGGAGCCATTGTCCAAGACGGCATGCAACTTGGACAGCATCCTCTTTTCAGACACCACCATGAGAGAGTCCAGTTCCACCCCAACAACATCACAGGCCTTACGAATGAGTTTGTTGATTCTGTTGGTGTATGCTACCCTCAGCCTGCTGCCCCAGCACACAACAGCAAACATGATAGCACTGGCCACCACAGACTCGTAGAACATCCTCAGCATCTTCCGGCAGATGTTAAAGGACCTCAGTCTCCTCAGGAAATAGAGATGGCGCTGACCCTTCTTATAGACAGCCTCAGTATTCTTTGACCAGTCCAGTTTGTTGTCAATTCGTATCCCCAGGTATTTGTAATCCTCCACCATGTCCTCACTGACCCCTTGGATGGAAACAGTGGTAACTGGTGCCTTAGCCCTCCTCAGGTCCACCACCAGCTCCTTAGTCCTTTTTCACATTAAGCTGCAGATGATTCTGCTCGCACCATATGACAAAGTTTCCCACCGTAGCCCTGTACTCAGCCTCATCTCCCTTGCTGATGCATCCAACTATGGCAGAGTCATCAGAAAGTTTCTGCAGATGGCAAGACTCTGTATTGTAGTTGAAGTCCGAGGTGTAGATGGTGAAGAGAAAGGGAGACAGGAGAGTCCCCTGTGGAGTCCCAGTGCTGCTGACTACTCTGTCTGACACACAGTGTTGCAAGTGCACGTACTGTGGTCTGCCAGTCAGGTAATCAATGGTGGTGTTTATATAAATTATTCTTAGTAGGCCTAATTGTTTAATACTGTTGTGTAGTGACATTGCGAGGATAGCAGTAGCGGGTTTTCATTATTGGGACAATGTGTACGCTGTTCATGTTCCATAATCATTTTCATTTTGTGATTTCTGTACGCTATGTGTTTAGAATTGCTATATCTAGTAAGGTTTGTGTGGGGTGTCTAGGGAGGGATAGCACCTCCGATGGGAGGGCGTCTGCCGTGCCCTTTTTCAGGGCAGCTCGTCCACATTTGGTCCCCACCTGGCGCTCAGCTCTCACCTGTGGCTCTAAGTAGCTGTAACATGCGCAGCGGCCACACCCCAGTAAACCGTCTCGGCAGACGGGCCAAACCAAGTGAGTGTAGCCGACAGGTCTTCGACCTTCGGGAAGGTAGGGGAGCTGCCTATCCCGGAGTGTCAAGTCTGGCCCTGGCAGACTGAGCGGAGGAGACCGATTAATGGTCCAACGGTCAAGAAGGCAGGCCAGCAGGCGTTTGTGGAGTGTTAACAGCACTACAAGGCACTTAGACGTCCTGGTCATCCAGTGCAAGAGGCGGTGATACATTTAAACTCACCTGGCAGAAGGCAAAGGCAAACCACTGCTGTCAGCTGCCGAGTATATGATTTCCCAAAATGTCAGAGCGGCGTGGAGGGAAACCATCCGCCAACTGGAAATTCCAGATGCGACCTAACGACGACGACAATATCTAGTAAGTAAGTTGTTCTAGCTTGTTTATCCTGTGTCAAGCCACATACCGAAAGATTTTTTCAGGTATGTACAGAATAAAAGGGATCTAAGGGTTGATATTGAACAACTGGAAAATGCTGGTGAGGTAGTAATGGAGGGCAAAGAAATGGCAGATGCGCTTAATGCGTACTATTAAGACACTAGCAGTGTGCTAGAGATCCTTGAGTGTCAAGGAGCAGGAGTGAGTGTCATTGCTATGACAAAGGAAAAAGCGCAAGGCAAACTCAAAGGACTTAAGGTGGATAAGTCACCTGGCGCAGAGGGACTACATCTCAAACTCCTGAGAGAGGTTGCTGAAGAGATAACGGATGTATTGTTCATGATCTTTCAAGAAACACTTGATTCTGGCATGGTCCCGGGGGACTAGAAAAATGTAACTGTCACCCCACTCTTTAAGAAAGGAAGAAGGCAAAAGAAAGGTAAGGTAACCTGACCTCAGTGTTTCAGAGAATGTTGGAGTCTATTATGAAGGATGGGGTTTCGAGTTACGTGTAGACTAATAACAAAACAAGCCAAAGTCAACATGGTTTCTGTAAAGACAAACCTTGCCTGACAAATCTGTTAGTGTTCTTCAAGGAAGTAACCAGCAGTGGGTGGATGTTAGTTACTTGGATTTTCAGAAGACGTTTGATAAGGTGACACACATGAGGCTGCTAAACAAAAAAAATCCAGTGGCGTTACAGGAAAGATACTGGCATGGGTAGTGGAAGGCTGACAGGCAGGAGGCAGCGAGTGGAAATAAAAGCGGCCTCTTTCAGATGACTGGCGGTGACTAGTAGTTCTCCTCAAGGGTCAATATTGGGACCGCTGCTTTTCACGTTGTTTGTAAGCGATTTCGATAATGTAATTGATGGTTCTGTGCCAAAATGTGCGGATGATGCGAAGATAGCTGGAGGGGGAGGTACTACCGAGGAAGCAATCCGATTGCAGCAGGACTTAGACAAATTGGAACAACGGGCAAAAATAAATACAGTACCGTTTTCTAGACCGTTACAGCTAAAACAGTTTATGACTGGGATGACTGGGGTCCGCAATGATCCTTCGGGCTTTTTTACGCACGTCTCCGTAAATGTCCTGACTAGTGGGATGTTCAGATCTACAGATGCGCTGGGCTGTCCGCACCACTGTCTACTAAGTCCTTACAGTTCCCATATGAGGCAGCGATGCAGCCAGTAAGTATGCTCGCAATTCTGCCTCTGTAGAAAGACCTTAGGATATGGCGACATGTTAAACTTATTCAAACGTCTGAGATGGAAGAGGTGCTGCTGTGCTTTTATTAATTCACCAAACAATCGGTATGTACAGACCACGCGAGATCCTTGGTGCTGTGTATGCCGAGGAACTTAAAGCTGTTCGCGCTCTCAACCCCAAATAAATTTCTGTGAATAGGGGTATCCTGTCTCCATTCCTCCTGTAGTCCACAACATTTGTTTTTTGAGACATTTAGGAAGAGGATGCTTTCTTGACACCACTGAGTCAGGGTGATGAATTCTTCGTTACAGGATGCTACTTTAATATCTGGGATAAGGCCGATCAATGTAGTATCGTCAGCAAATTTAAGTAGCAGATTGGAGCTGTGGTTGGGGACACTGTCATGGATATACAGTGAATGAAGGATGGAGCTTAAGACACAACCCTGAGGGGCTCCTGTATTGAAGGTCAGAGGGGCAAAGGTGTCGGAGATCACGCTTTCCACCTGCCAGCGATCTGACAGGAAGTCCGGGATCCATCTGCACAAGGCAGGGTGAAAGTTAAGGTCTTTGAGCTTCTTGTCACGTCTAGAAGAGGGAATTATGGGGTTCAATGCCGGACTGTAGTCCAAGAAAAGTATTCTCATAGAAGCATTTTTCTTCTCCAGATGTTTAAGGGCGGTGTGTAGGATTGTGGCTATTGTGTCAATCAGTTGCGTCGGTAGGCGAATTGTAGAGTGTCAGTGTGGGTGGTAGTATGCTGCAGATGTTTTCTTTGACCAGTCTCTCAAAGCATTTGCTGAGTATTGAGGTGATTGCGACAGGACACTAGTCGTTCAGATATGTTACTATGATCTTTTTAGGTATAGGAACAATGCTGCATGTTTTGAAGCAGGATGGCACTCTACATTGGGAGACGAAGAGATTGAAAATGCCCGTAAACTCACCTGCTAGTTGTGCCGTGCACATCCTGCGTACCCGCCCTGGTATGCCGTCCGGGCACTCAGCCTTGCGACCGTACCACTCTTTGGAAACAGCTTCGTACTTCGGCCTCAGAGCTGACCAAGGTGCAGGTCGCTTCAGCAGCTCTCCTCGGGGGCTCAGTGTTGACGACATCGAACCAAGCATAAAAAAGAATTAGCTCATCTGGGAGAGTGGCAGCGTTGTTGGCAGCACAACTGCGCTTAGCTTTGAAGTCTGCGATGGTGTGCAGACCTTGCCATAATATGCGTGTATTGTTGGTGGACAGTTGGATCTGGAACTTGTGCCTGTATTGTCGTTTCGCTGCCTTAATGACTTTCCGTAGATCGTAGCTGCATTTCTTCATCTCCTGTTCGTTACCGGCAACGTAAGCTCTGCCTCGCGCGGTTAATGCTGCGCGCACGGAACTATCGACCCAGGGTTTCTGATTTGGATAGATCTTGACCGATTATTGAATAATCAGACTATTATCTAAATGGGAAGGGGTTCAAACATCAGAGATACAAAGGGACTTGGAATCCTTCATGCAAGACTCCCAGAAGGTTAAATTAAAGGTTGAGTCTGTGGTGAAGAAGGCAAATGCAGTGTTGTTATTTATTTCAGGGGGAATATAATATAAGAGCAAGGAGCTAATGCTGGGCCTTTATAACACACTTGGCAGACAGCAATTAGAGTATTATCAACTGTTTTAGGACTCATATCTCAGAAAGATTGTGTTACCATTGGAGAAGAACCAGGGGATGTTCTCAAGGATGATTCCGGGAATGAAGGGGTTAACATATGACGAGCGTTGGCAGCTTTGGGCGTCTACTCATTGGAATGTAGAAGAATTTGAGGGGATCTCATTGAAACCTACAGAAAGTTGAAATAACTAGATGGTGTGGATTAGGAGGGGACGTTTCCTGTGCTGGGGGTATCCAGGACTAGAAGGCACAGCCTCAGAATTGAGGAGTGATCCTTTGAACAAAGGTAAGGAGGAATAATTTTATCCAGGGAGTAGCTAATCTGTGGAATGCTCTGCCAGAAGGTGGGCATGTAGGTAGATTTAAGGTGGAAGTTGATTATTTCCTGCTAGCTCAAGGCATCAACAGATATGGTGAGAAGGCAGGTGTATGGGGTTACATGTAAACCGGGTTGATGGCTGTACAGACTCGATGGGCTGAATGGCATAATGTTGCTCCTATGTCTTATGGTCTATTATTATATCTCTGTGGTTATTATGGATTGTCCTATCTGTAATAACGGATCAGCTATAGTATAATTTTTGGGACTTTGGCTCTAAAACTCGATCAGGCTTATATTTATAGTAAGGTATGTTATCTTTTATGAATTTGTATTTTACACCAGATTTTATTGAATGATGGTTATCACTTGATTGTCCCTGTGTAAGTAAGCAGTTTGAATTTAACTACAGCAGGATCCTGTAAAGTGTTTCTCTTGTCATTTTCTGTTTTTATCACATTGAATTTGTTGGTCTTTTATATTGTGTTCATTACATTTTGTGAAACCCACCTCTCCCTGTATTGCCACAAAGAACACTTATTTTTCTGGGAAGAGTTCTCCAAACCTGAGCTAGGCGTTCGAAGCTTCTTAGTCAATATCTAGTGCCACTCATTTGTGCAGATAACTTCCATGGAGGGTCATGCTCTTACATTGGTCAACGCTGTTTTTTTAAAATTTTGTCTTGATAGTTTCATCATTTTTTCTGATTTGTGTTTTCATTTAAGTTCTGTGTTGCATACTTCTTATCAAAATTGCATACGCTCACGTGCAGTGCTGAATCTTGTTGTGGTTGATGAAAATGCATCCTAAGAATTGTTATCCAACTGTTGTGTACTTTTTTCGTCTGTTATTTCTCTCCTTCTTCTGTCCTGGCTAATGATAAACTAAATGTGTTCCAGTGTACATCGTACTTTCTAAAATTCGACATTTCTGTTCTTATTTTTATTTGAATTTTTATTCAGGTCTGATTCGGGCCAGAATAAATCAAAATGAATACGTTAATATGGGTACAGCGGAAGTATGTATTGCCTTTGTTATATTTCTACCTTCGTGCTCTGTTTCACAGATTGCCTTAAGCCTTGAAGTAAATTCTGTCAGAATCTTCCCTTTCTCGCATTACTATCTATATTATGTCCTTGTTGATATCTCAGATGCTTATGTGATTAATATTTATCTCTCGGTATTATTGTATCCTGCTGCACTGATTTAGTAATACTTCTCCTCTTTTGAATCTGTCTTTTTCGTTTAAAATGTTGCACTTAACTATTCCAATATTCATGTTTATATATTTATAAAATAGTTTTCCTATTTCAGTTAATTCATTTAGCTCAGTGTTTCGCAACCTTCATTAGAGCAAAGTCCCTCTTAGGCACAATATACTTTCCGGCACCCCCATAGTGTGAACGTGAGAAACATGATTCTGCTTTAAATCAACCTCGTTTAAGCAATACCTATGTGCTGTCCAGCATCTTAAATATCAATACGATCTTTGAGCAGATTGTTTTATAGCAAGAGTTCAAATATATTGTTCAAGTTGTGTCAGCCAAAGCTTTAAGACCCCATGCATAGCAACGTCCAACCGGTTTATCTTTTTTTTGTGAATATGTGTTTCACTACACTGAAGCCTCTTTCAACAAGGTACGTGGACAGAAATGCAATGAAAAGCAATTTGGCTCTTGACCAAGGACGAGGAAGCTTCTTATGACAGTGTAGTCATATACCACAAAAGCATAAAATTTTGAAAAACATTTTTGTTTCCACATCATTCCGGATTTCCACAATTTCTTATTGCAAGCTCTTTTACTGTTCTCACACCTTGCAAAGTAATGGGTTATTTATCAGTCCAAAATTTCCAGATTGTTAAAGTCCTTGAAACGATTCTGAAAATCCTACTTCAGAGTCTGCAGGTGTAAGCAGCACTGTTGCAAATCACCGTCTGTGAGAGAGAAAACCATACTTTTCATAAACGGACACATGCGAGCATTACCTTCACAATCTTTTGCTGATATATTTCCAATTTTCCCATAAAAGTTGACATTGCACATTTTATCTGGCTTAAAATTGAAATTCTCACCCTACAGCTTCATATTTGAATGTTCTTTTTGTCATAGATATGCCACATCTCTATGTAGAAGTTCAGTCTTATTTCCCAAACACTTGCCGACTTCAACAAAAATGCAACCAGAGTGTCAAACAGATCAAAGACACTTTTTAAGTAGCAGCCTTTTGACAGCCAATGCACTTCAGTGTGGAGAAACAACTGTTCAAGCTCGTCATCGATATCATGGCATAACTGGTGAAATATTCTGCTATTTAATTGAGTATTAATTTGTTGAGAACAAATTACAAGATATTACAAGTCATGCTTGAAAAAAATGTCACTGGTTGAGGATTTTGGCTGCGACATATTCTAAATGAATTACACAATGGATTGCAAACAGACTTAGAATTTCTGTTTTCATAAATTACACTAAAACAGATTGGCCACATGTCATATATGGTGTTCCATCTGTTGCACAAAATATCATGCCCCTCAATATACATTTTGACTTCGTCTTAGATTCATTCACCGTTGTTAGCGTTTTACAGAGGAGCATCTCTTCATTAACTTTCTTTCCATTCTTCATAAATCGTACATATGCAGTTAGGTCATCCTTGCCTCATACACTTGGCTCATTCAGTTGTATCCAAAATTCTGTTTCTGTAGCTCTGTGCGTGTTTGATACTCAATGTCTTCACTCTTGTCATCAATATAACGAGATACAGTGTTCTTATTCAGAGGAATGAATTTGAAAATACTGCTATCCATTGTTGTATAGGTGGTGAGCACTTCTGATGCGTAATAATATAGAAACAAAGAAACATGGAAAACCTATAGAAAAGCATAGGTTCTTCGGCCCACAATGCTATGTCCAACGTGTACAAACCGTGTACTTTCTTTAGAAATTACTTCGGATTACCCATAATTCTCCATTTTTCTAAGCTCCAAGAACCTATCCAGGAGTCTCTTAAAATACACTATCGTTTCTGCCTCCAGCCCTGTCGCCGGCAGGCCATTCCACACACTCACCACTCTTTGTGTAAAAACAGGACATGTCGTCTGTACATGGAGCTTAGAGAAACGGAAGGCTATGGGTAACTCTAGGTAATTTCTAAGGTCAGTACATGTTCGGCAAGGATTTGTGGGCCGAAGGGCCTGTATTAAGCTGTAGATTTTCTATGTTTCTAGGTTTCTATATACGAATGGCCACTTTATTAGGTACAGGAGGTACTTAATAAAGTGGCCACTGAGTGTATGAAGCCTTGTGCTAGCTTGTATTCAAACTGTTTGTCAAAATACTTCATCTGAATCAATACTCCGCAAGGCAAACTGTTCTACGTGCTAGGCTGCGAATGCAGACAATTAAGCTGATGAGGGCACGGTATCTTTTTGGAACAGATTTAAATTGTTTTCAATGACAAATCTGGTTGAGTGGGTGGTAATGCACTTGGAGACTACTTTTTTTCTATGTGGTAAAAATGAAAATGAGGCAAATCCTTTCAGCACGATTGTGTATATCCCAAAGCCTACATTTAGCCGTTCATTGCACATAATCAAAAACGAAAACAAATCTCCACTTAGTCCCATTCCTTCTGATTCCTGCCACATTCACCCAGCTGTACTGATCATATCCGAAATATTCCTTTTGTTTTACCCAATCCCCTTTCACCTTCTTTACCATTTCAACATTTAATTCCGTTCTCTTCTTTCCGTTTGGACAGTTGTTGATCCTTTATTCAAAAAAGGGAGTAGAGATAGCTCAGGAAATTATACATCAGTGACTCCTGCTTCATTGTTTAGAGAAGAACCTGAGAGGCAGGATTTATGATTAGTTGGAGAGGTATAATATGATTAGGAGTAGTCAGCATGGCTTTGTCAAGGGCGGGTCGTGCCTTACGAGCCTGATTGAATTTTTTAAGGATGTGACTAAACACATTGATGAGCGAAGAACAGTAGATGTCATGTATAAGGGTTTCAGCAAGGCATTTGATAAGTCACCCCTTGCAAGGCTTATTGAGAAAGTAAGGATGCATGTGATCTAAGGGGACATTGCTTTGTGGATCCAAAAATGGCTTGCGCACAGAAGGCAGAGATTGGTTATAGTCGGGTCATATTCTGCATGGATGTCAGTGACCAGTGATGTGTCTCATGGATCTGTTCTGGGACTCTTACTCTTCGTGATTTTTATAAATGGCCTGGATGAGGATGGGTTACTAAGTTTGCTGATAACACGAAGGCTGGAGGCGTTGTGAATAGTGTGGAGGGCTGTCATAGCTTATAGCGGGACATAGATACGGTGCAAAACTGTGCTGAGAAGTGGCAGATGGAGTTCAACCCAGATAGGTGTGAAGTGGTCAATTTGGTACGTCAAATATGATAGCAGAATATTGTATTAATGGTAAGGCTCTTAGCAGTGTGCAGGATCAGTGGGAACTTGCGGTCCGAGGCAGGACGTGTGACAGTATTCTGTGTTAGGGAACACTTTGTACCTAGTGACCGTAATGCTATTAGTTTCAAACTAAATATGCAAACAGATAGGTCTGCTGTTCAGGTTGATATTCTAAATGGATCTAGCACGTGTGAATTGGGCATGATCGTTCCTGGCAAAAGTGTACTTGGTAACTGAGCGGACTTCAAAAGCAAAACTTTGTGAACATAAAACTTGCATGTGCCTGTCAGAATAAAAGAAAAAAAAAGACAACAGATGGTCGTAACCTTGGTTTTTAAGAGATATTGAGGCCCTGGAAAAAGGAAACACAAAAGAGATTATTTGCAGGAATAGGCAGGAAGATACAAATGCCATGCTTATAGAGTATAAGAAATGCAAGAGAACACTGAAGAAAGAAAGCAGGAGAACAAAAAGAACGCATGAGGATGCCATAGCAAACAGGATGAAGGAGAATCCAACGGGATTCTACAGATGTGTTAAGAGGAAAAGGACTGCAAGGGGCAAAATTAATCCTCTGGCAGATCGGAATGGCAATCCATGTGTGGAGCCGAAGGAGATGGAGGGGATCTTAAATGATAATTTTTATGGAATATTTATTTTCTCATGAGAAGGGCACAGAGTCTAAAGAAGTGAAGCAAAGCGACATCGACTTCATACACTGCATACAGATTACAGTCGAGAAGTTGTTTGCTATTCGCAGGAAAATGAGGGTGGATAAATTACCAGGACCTGACAATGTGTTCACTCGGAGCCTCCCGGAGGCAAGTGCTGAAATTGCCACGGCGCTGACAGAGATACTTAAATCACCCTCAGTGACAGTTTAGGTACCAGAGTCAAGGAGGATACAAAAAGCTGGCCCCTCTTCAAAAGAGGCTGTAAAAATAAACCTGAGTATTATAGGCTACTGAGCCTAACACCAGTAGTGGGAAAGTTATTCGAAAGTATTCTGAGAGACCGGATATATAAGAATTTGGACAGACGTGGAAAGATTGAGGATGTCTAGCATGGCTTCATGTGTGGTTGGTCATGTATATCGATTTTTTTAGAGGTTTTCGAGGAGGTTAGCAAGAAAGCTGATTAAGGCAATGCAGTGGATGTTGTCTGCATGGACTTTAGTAAGGCATTTGACAAGGTCCCTCATGGAGGGTTGATCAAGATGATGCATTCGTTCGGAATTAACGAAAGATAGTAAATTGGTTTTGACAGTCGCTTTGTTGGAGAAGCCAGAGTGCGAGTAATTGGTTGCCTTTCTGACTGGGCTCCTGCAAGGATCGGTGCTGAGCCCGTTGTTGTTGTTGTTTTTTTTTTGTCATCTGTATCAACGATCAGGACAATAATGTTCTTAACTGGATCAGCAAATTTGCGGTTGACCCAAAGATTGAGGTTGTAGTGGACATCGCGGACGGCTTGCAGTGGGGTCTGGATCAGCTGGAAATATGGACTGAAAATGGCAAGTCGAATTTAAGCCAGACAAGTGTGAGGTGTTGTAGTTCGTTAGGACCTACCAGGGTTGATCTTACACTGTGAACGTTGGGGCAGTGAGAGGTGTTGTAGAACAAAGAGCACTGAAAATACAGGTCCATAATTCGACGTCATAAGTAGATAGCGTCGTTAAGAAAGCTGTTGTGACATTAACCTTAATAAATCAAAGTATTGAGTACCAGAGGATGTCATGTTGAAGTTGCATAATTTATTTTGAGGTTTAATTTGGAGTACTATGTGCATGTTTGTCACCTACTTTTAGGAAAGATTTAAATAAGTGTTAAAGAGAACAGAGAAAATTTACAAGAATATTGCAGGGTCTGGAAAACCTGAGTTATAAGGAAAGATTGAATTGTTTAGGAATTTATTGCTTCGAACGTAGAAGTTTGAGAGGAGATTTGATAGAGGTATGCAATATAATGCTGGTTATAGATAGGTTGAATGCAAGCACCCTTTTTCCACTGAAGTTGGGACGCACTACATCCAGAGCTCATGATTCAAGGGTGAAAGGTAAAAAGCTTTAGGGGAACAAGAGGGGAATCTTCTTCACTCGGAGAGTAGTGAGTGTGTAAAATGAGCTGCCACCACATGTGGTGCATGCAACTTCGATTTCAATGTTTAAGAGTAGTTTGGATCCGTACAGGACGTTCAAAGTATGGAGAACTATGGTCTCAAAGTCAATGGGAGTAGGCAGTTTAAATTGTTCGGCATGGAGTATAGGGCCTGTTTCTGTGCTGTACTTTACTTTGAATCTATTACATTACGACAAATGAAACTGCGTTACTCTGGCTGATCCCAAATTTGCTTGTAAATCAATTATACCAGCACAGAGTGTTTACATTAAATAAACACATTTGAACAAAGTAATGGGAACTATTCAGTTATAAAGGAAAGAATAACAATACATCGTTTTGAAAATGTTGAATGTGATTAGATGGATTGTTGCAGACAAAAGTTGAAATTAGTCGGGATAATGCGGATTGGATGCATTAATTGAATGAACCTTATTCTACTCCCTGAGTAGAGGCAGAGACTGAAGACTGCAGCACCAGCTGTGAGGACCAAGAAGATATGGACAGGGGAAGCACCTGAGCACCTGCAGGACTGCTTTGAATCAGTAGACTGGACTGTATTCAGGGATTCGTCTTTGAATCTGGATGAATAGGCTAAAGTTGTTACCGACTTTATTAAAACCTGTGTGGATGAGTGTGCGCCTCCAAAGACTTAATGTACGTTCCCAAACCAAAAGCCGTGGTTGAACCACGAGGTATGTCGTCTGCTGAAGGCACGTACCAGAAAAACGGGTATGATTTGCGGAGGACTATTTCAAGGACGAAAAGACAATTTCGAGCGAGTTTGGAGGCCATATCAGATGCATCGAAACTCTAGCAGGATCAGCAAGTCATTTATGCCCGCAAAGCGAAATCCAATGCTATGAATCGCAGTGATGCTTCACTTCCAGATGAACTTAACGTTTTCTATGCACTCTTTGAAAGGGAGAACACAACTACTGTACAGATGTGAAGATCCCTGCTGTACCTGATGACCCTGTGATCTCCTTCTCAGAAGCCAATGTTCGAATATCTTTTAAGAGAGCGAACCCTCGCAAGGCAGACAGTCCCGTTGGAGTACCCGGTAAGTCTCTGAAAACCTGTGCCAACCAGCTAGGGCGCGTAGTCAAGGACATTTTGAACCTCTCAATGCGACGGGCAAAAGTTCCCTCTTGCTTCAAAAAGGCAAAAAATATACCAGTGCCTAAGAAGAATAATGTGGGTTGCCTAAATGACCATCACTCGGTAGCACTCACATTGACAGTGATGAAATAATTTGAGAGGTTGATTATGACTAGACTGAACTTCTGCCTCAGCAGGACCCTGGACCCTTTGCAATATGCCTATCGCCAAAATAAGTCAACAGCAGACGCAATCTCAGTGGTTCTCTACACGGCTTTGGACCACCTAGACAACACAAACACCTACGTGTGGATGCTGTTCGTCGGCAATAGCTCAGCATTTAATACCATAATTCCCACAATCGTGATTGCGAACTTGGGCCTCTGTACTTCCCTCTGCAATTCGATCATCGACTTCCTAACCGGAAGACCGCAGTCTGTGCGGATTGGTGATAACATATCCTCTTCGCTGACGATCAACACTGGCGCACCTCAGGGATGTGTACTTAACCCACTGCTCTATCTCTATATGCACATGACTGTTTGGCCAAGCATAGCTCCAATATCATCTATAAATTTGCTGACGATACAACCATTGTTGTTAGAAATTCAGGTGGTGAAAAGCCAGCGTACAGGAATGAACTATGCCAACCAGTGGAGTAGTGCCGCAGCAACAATCAGGCACTCCACGTCAGTAAGATGAAAGAGCTGATTGTGGACTTCAGGAAGGGTAAGATGAAGGATCACATACCAATCCTCATTGAGAAATCAGAAGAGGAGAGAGCGAGCAGCTTCAAGTTTCCGGGTGTCAAGATCTCTGAGGATCTAACTTGGTCCCAACATATTGATGTAGCAATAAAGCAGGCAAGACAGCGGCTTACACTTTATTAGGAGTTTGAAGAGATTTGGAATGTCAACAAATACACTCAAAATTTCTACAGTTGTACCGTGGAGAGCATCACCGTCTAGTATGGAGCGTCCACTGCAGAGGACTGAAGGAAGCTGTAGATGGTTGAAAATCTAGTCAGCTTCACCTTGAGCACTACCCTACAAAGTACCCAGGACATGCCCTTTTCTCATTGTTACCATCAGGTAGGAGGCACCGAAGCCTGAAGGCCAGACACTCACTCGGCGATTCAGGAACACCTTCTTCACGTCTGCCATCCGATTCCTAAATGAACATTGAAGCTTTGGACACGACCTCACTTTTTTTTAAAATATACAGTATCTCTGCTTTTGTACGTTTCTTTACTCTATTCAATATGCGTAATTGGCTTACTTGTTTATTTATTATTATTATGTTTTATTTGATTCTTTTTTCTCTCTGCTAGTTTGTGGATTGCATTGAACTGCTGCTGCTAAATTAACAAACGTCTCGTCACATTCCGGTGATAATAATCCTGATTCTGATTCTCTCCTACTCCTACAATGAATTTTGACGAGAGTCCTCGCTGAGAAGAAGCATAATACCATTGTCTATAAATTCAACCTCCGAGACGTATTTGGGATCGAGGATAGGGAATTATTTTAGCCAAATGGGACCAGTATAGATAAGCCAGATGTTTTTGAGCAATGGTTGATTTTTATTCTTTACAACAAAATGATTCGATGCAAGTTTATTCTGTAAAAATATTCCTTTGGCCAAAATGATGACAAGCAAGGATTGCCAAATCTGATACATACAGATTTTTGAGGCTTATCACACAGTAGATAACTTAATCCTGGGTCCAGAATACTTGAAGATTTCAAGTTGGAAGACGAGTTTCTTCCTTGATCTTGCTCCGTTGTGACAGTCGGGAGGCCACATCCAGAAGAGTCGAGGTAAGTAAGATGGCAAATTTGCGAAAACCAAAATCATTGCATGAAAGTTATGTGGTGATACATCTCGAAAATTCGTCTTCCATCTCAACTGATTTTTGCGAGTAAGATACTGAAAGCCTTTTATTAAGTATATAAAGCGTAAAAGTTGAGGATAGATATAGGACCAATTGAAATTATCGCTGGAGATATTGTAATGAGAGACACAGAGATGGAAGAGGAACTGAATGCGCATTCTGCACCTGTCTTCACAGATTCTGGAAAACTGCAAATGTTACTCCGCTAGTTAAGAAGGGTGGGAGGCGGCAGAAAGGAAACTATAGACCTGTTAGCTTGGCATCAGTTGTTAGGAAGTTGTTGAAATCGATTGTTAAGGATGAGATTATGGAAAACCTGGAGGTACATGACCAGATAGGCCAAAGCCAACATGGTTTCCCGATAGGAAAATCCTGCCTGACCTACCTACTGCAATTTTCTGCGGAAATTACAAGCAGGGTATGCAAAAGCGATGCATTAGACGTGGTGTACTTAGGTTTACAGAAGGCCTTTGACAAGGTGCTGCACATGAGGCTGCTGAGCAAAATAAGAGCCCATGGAATAACAGGGGAGTTAGTGGCATGGCTGGAGCATTGGCTGATAGGTAGTAAACAGCGAGTGGGAATAAAGGGTTCCTATTCTGGCTGGCTGCCGGTTACCAGTGGAGTTCCATGGGGGTCGGTGTTCTGACTGCTGTTTTTTAGGAGGTATGCCAATGATTTGGACGATGCTATTAATGGATTTGTGGTTAAATTTGCCGATGATATGAAGTAGGTGGAGCAGCGGGTAGTGTTGAGGAAGCTGAAAGCCTGTAAAAAGACTTAAATAGTTTAGGGGAAAGGGCAAAGAAGTGGCAAATGAAATACAATGTCAGAAAATGTATGGTTATGCACTTCGGTGGAAGAAAAAAACGAGCAGACTTTTCATTAGATGGGGAGAGAATTCAAAATGCAGAGATGCAAATAGACTTGGGACTTCGGAAGCGTTCCAATTGTTAAAAGGCTGGAACAGATTAGAAATGGTAAAGGTATTTCCCATGGTACGGGAGCCTAGGACAAGTGGGCACGACGTCAGGGTTGAAGAACATCCATTTAGAACAGAGATGCGGTGAAATTACTTTCGCCAGAGAGCGGTAAATCTGTGGAATTTGTTGCCACGAGCGGCTGTGGAGGCCAAGTCATTGGGTGCAATTAAGACAGAAATAGATAGGTTCTTGATTAGTCAGGGAATCAACAGGTATGGGAAGAAGACACGACAGTGGGGATGATTGGAAGAATTGGATCAGCCATAATTGAATGGCGAATCACACTCGACTGGCCGAATGGCCTACTTCTGCTCCAATATCTTATGCTCTTGTGATCACCCGAGCTTCTCCCGTCTGCCAGTGTTTGGTTCATATCTCGCTGTTCCTCTCACGGTCATCCATGTATTTGTCCAAATGCGAAGCAAGTACTGAAATTGTACTCTATTCTAGCACTTGCTCTGACAGCTCTTTCCATGCGCTCACCATGCTTTACGTGAAGAAGCTGCCTTCTGGTCTTACATCTTTCATCTTAAATATATGCAATCCTCTTTTACCCAAACCTTCCCTAAGAAAATTAGTCTAACAATTCCCTTTGTGAATGCATTAATAACTTGAGATAAATCTAGGACTTTAACCTCCAGTCTTCTTCCCACCGGAGAAAATGTTGCAGTCTATACAAACTCTCGTTATAGCACAATCCCACTCTCACAGTCTTGCGAATTTTGTTGTGCATACTTTCCAACTTACTGATAGTCTTTTCATAACGGAATAACAAGTGTGACACACAGGGTGGTCTCACCAATGTGTAATATCTTTGAAACATAACATCCTAACTCTTGTAATCAATTCAAGGTAATAACGCCAAACGCTATCTTGAACCACAGACTACCTCCACAACGTTAAAGGAGATGCGGAGCTGTACTGCAGCTCCCTGCAGATTATTAACACCCGCTGAGCAAGTCTTGCCCTGGTGTAAGTGACCCGCACTTGTACAACTTGAATCCAATCTGCTTTTCTTTGGTATCCTTGCCCACATTCTTAGTTCAGTTCTTAACCTCTTAGATAACCCTTTTCACTAACGACTTCGCTACCAATTTTTATGCTCTCCGTTAACTTATTAACTGCATTAACAACATTTTACTGCCAATCGCTTTAATAAATAATAAAACACTGATCACTATGTAAAACACTGGTAAAACGCCTCGAAACTGAATAAGATACATCTATTAGCACCTCTGATTACCTCGCCTCGTCAATTTTGCATATAACTGACTAGCTCACCCTGTATCCCGTGTGATTTAACGTTCCCGAATTTACCACGAACGTAAACTGGTCTGCCGCCCGACCATTGTCGATCTTCTTACTTACCCTGTTCGTAACACAACATTTACCCACGCACAAAAACATGCGAGTAATCCCTTATAAAGTCCTTCGTTCCAAATGCAGGTGTATCTGGTATTTCAGAAATATCCATGGGAAATATCCCACAACAGGTGTTAGGTTCACGGGCCTGCAAATACCTGACTCGCATTTGCAGCTTTTCTTAAATAAAAGCATAATAAATGGCAACCTCCAATCTTCTGACAGGGCCAACAAATTGGAAGTACATCTGTCAGGACCCTAGCAATTTCATCTTAATCTTACCACCATATCTTTATAAGCGCTGGACCAGGCCGCGGTGATTTATTCACAATGTCTTTGGATATATTGTGAAGTTTTCCAAACAAGTTACCGCTTCACCTAAAAATGCTGGTCGCAGTGAGCAAGGAAGCAGTAATTAAAAAAATCAGCGCTTATTCTGCCCTTTACTTGAACGTGCAATATTAAGCAGTAGTTATTAGGGAGGTAAATAAGGAGTGAGAGCTTTGAAACACTATAATGGGGGAAGAGGGGAGAACATTTGTTTGATGCCGAAATCTTGTAGGAACATTTTTTTAATTACTTTGAATGTCAAAACTGGTTAAGCGGGACGCAATAATCATGGAAACCGTTTATCTGGTCTGAGCTGCACGATGAAGGATAAGAACAGATCACTTCACATGGACCGGGAATATTTCAAAACGTCATACAGCACACTCTACAGAACCAAAACCAAAAGTAAAGCTTTATTTCAATCTAGCAGTTACGATTCTTCCAGGATTCAACAACTTCACGGATCATATCAGAAATTTTCACTTTGTTGTACCTATTTCTCCCTCATCTGCTCTGCTATTTCAAGACTAAATAGTGTTCTGTTCTTACTTGTTGTATCTTAGTCCTGGAAATGAAACGCTGGGCAATAACAAATTATTTCTGAAGTCATTTGATGTGGAATAGTAGAATTCTTGGCGTGGCACCACAGATGTCACTCTCAGCTGGTTAGATTCCATTGGCTGGAAATGTTAATATTGAACATTTCAACAAATATACTCCTTAACTGAAATAAACAACATTGCGCAAATGGAATATTTGTGATATAATCAAATCGGAATATAGTACATTATGGCTATCTCAAAATAACTGCAAGTAAATAGGCGGCTCCTGCCGTTACGCATTCTGGCAATTTAGCATTGGGCTTGAGAGCTGGCAGGGCCGCATGGCTACAAGAAAAGGATTCAGACAGTTTGAGCACTGAGGCTGTCCTTGCATGCGGACTATGTGGGCAGTACTATTATAATGTAATGTTTCCTTCAACTGCAGATTGTCGATTAAACGTGTCCACGTGTGTAACAATACCTGGGAAGTATACTCTCGGGTGATATTTCTGTCCTGTTTACACTTGATGCCAACCAACAAAATGATAATCAGAACAAATACAATGGAAGGGCAACCACATATAACCGATAAATGAATACTTAGATCAGCATTATTCACTAAATTACCACTTTTAGCCTTTGTTTCTGGGATATTCTCCACGCAACATAATGTGAATTGTAACCGTGCTGGATAGGCACCAAGATGACCAAGGTTTGTGACAATAGATTCGTCTCCAACAGCTTGAGTGTTGCTTAGATTTCTCCAGTAGTTTGCCCGATGGTTGTTTTGACCGAAAGCTTGGTTCAGTACCTTTCAATATTTGGTAACTTAGTCGCGCGTTCAGACCAAACTCTGCATCTACAGACATGATTTTGGTGACTAAGTAGATTGGACCCGCGGACTGGTGAAGGAACTCAACTGCTGATGATCCACATTGTTTTGAAGGTGAAACAATTCCCGGAGCGTTGTCATTTTGATCCAGTGTATTTAATTCACCGCAGCGTTGCTGCAAATCGGGGGCATTCCAATATCACGAGCTTAAACATAGATCTGGAGGTTCTTGTGTTCCTCATAGAGAAAAGATCCCATTGCATAAAGACTGCTGTTTATGGAGTTAATGCTGAGGGAAGTGTGCAGTGGCAAGTTTTGGATAAGATTGTCCAGAATGAAGTACCTAACAGGGGGATTCTGCTCCAGTTCAGGATCGGATAAAGTCACTGCGAAGATAGATACGCCAGGAGTGTTATTTTCAATCAGATCTACGTTGAATGGAGATTTCAACAAAGGGTGCGGCGTTATTGTTTATATCAGTAACTACAATCTGATGGCTTTATTTGTTGACCGTGAAAGTGACCTAAAATCCCAGGCTGAAACTGGTAGTTTATGCTCAGACACGGTTTCACGGTTCAACGTTTCATTTGTAATTAATTTATAATGTTTGGCTGATGTTTGCAACATAAAGGGGACATACTTTGGTATCTCGCAGCGCAACAGAATCCCGATAATATAAATCAAGGTACTTAAAGGTCACGGCGGACAACTTTCCGGGATATGGTTGTTGTTGGTGGTGACGTAACTTATGATCTTGTGTGCTTTGTCTTTCTCGTCAATAACCTGAATCAGCGCTTTCGAGTGTCCTGTAATCGCAGGTGACCCGTGATCAACAGCTTGAATATGGTGTGAATAGCTATTTCTTTCTTCAAAATCTAAAGGCATTTCGGTGAGAATCTACACGGTATCTGGGACCAAACAGAATATATCATGGACTCTTCGTGAAGTTAGTCCAGGAAAAGATTTTTTCATGTTCCTATTCAGCCTTTCGTCCAAATCATTTGCGTTAACTTTCATCACTAACGCACTTATAGTGCATTTACCTTCATGCTGCTCTTTTAAACAGCAGGTTCGAATATAGGTAGGTTATCACTGAAGCCTAGTACAGTACATAATGAGAATCTAAGCTGTACGGGATCTCTAAGGATTCCCACCATCTGCAGCCGTAAGCATTAGCTGAAAGGATGACTACAGCTCCTGGTCCAAATACTTCACTAACAACAACTCGGCAAACCCCACTCCGCCCTCAGCTCTCTGAGCTTTCAGACCAAAGTATCCACTCGAATTGATTGCGCATTTCATTGCCATGTCAGGGTTTTCCATTCTCTAGAGACGAAAATGTACCCCAGCTGTAATGGCTTCAGACGTTTGCAAGGCAACACTTTGTTGCGAAACATAGGGGAATTGTCATTTACATCAAGAATATCCACTTCCCTGCGATTCACCCCTTACTGATTTTCCAGTATTATTTCGGAAGGTAAAGTACACGTATCTCCGTGCCCATGAATATATTCCCTGTCAACTCTTTTGCGAATAGGCAGAAGTCCACTATCCAAACTAAGTTTCCTCCGTCATCACACCTGTGCCAAAATTTACGAACAGATTCTTCAATCCCAAAGTCTGAGTCATATTCCCAACAAATGCACCTTAATCGATTTCCTCGGGAGTAGAATAACGAATCTAACAGAAAATTAGACCCGCTGCACACAGGGGAATTACGCAAGCATTCGCAATGAAAGCACTCGTCAGTAGGTACGCGATTGTTCCACATTCAATTAACATTCATAACTTGACCTCTGTAAGATTAGGCGGCAAACACCTTCACCCATATACTATAATAAGTAGATATATATTTTACTGCAGAACTTAAATAAACATGCGATGTATTTTTCTCATTTTATCTTAACAATTCCAATGCAGGCACTGCTTGTCTTTCCGTCAATTCTGTCATTTTATTATGGATGTGGGCCGGGTAACGTATCAATGTTTGCGTTTCGACATCTCATTCGACACACTCAGCTCTTTCAACAAATACAGGCTATTCTTAAGGCTGCACTGTTATTCTAAATAAGTCTTCCGAACATAAAACGCAATTATTGATAAAATTAACGATTTAATTTTGTTTACAGCGTCTAGCATCGAAGGTCGTGATATATTTAGATGGGATGTTGCTCTAAAATTTCAGAACTTTGAGCTAAATTTTAAATCTCTTTTTAAGGTTTCGGACAAATAACAGATACCCGAGTTTTTAGACCGTGTCTAGAGCTGTTAAACAGGTCTACCTATTCACTCAGATGACAAATGTGCATAAATTGGCAGCATCAGTTACCAGTCAGATTATATTTGGGAACAAGAAGATTCTAATTTTACAATGTTGAAGCTTGAGAAACGCAGACTGGTATAGAGTGTACAACAAAATTCTGTTCAACATTTTGAAGATGTTTTCGCGTCTTTGACAGTTACAGTTGCTTATCTCTCTTACTAACAACCATAGTCCGCCAGAGAAAGCAGGATCTCCCAGTGGCCACTCATTTTAATTCCACGTCCCATTCCTATTCTGATATGTCTATTCATGGCCTCCTCTACTGTCAAGATGAAGCCACACTCAGGTTGGAGGAACAACACCTTATATACCGGCTGAGTAGCCTCCAACCTGATGGCATGAACATTGACTTCTCTAACTTCCGTTAATGCCCCTCTTCCCCTTCTTAACGCATTCCTGATTTAGTATATTTTCCCCTCCCTTTTTTGTCTTTTCTTCTCTCTCTCTCTCTCTCTCTCTCTCTCTCTCTCTCTCTCTCTCTCTCTCTCTCTCTCTCTCTCTCTCTCTCTCTCTCTCTCTCTCTCTCTCTCTCTCTCTCTCCCCATCACTCTGCCTGTTCTCCATCACTCCATCACCCTCTGGTGCTCCCCTCCCCCCTTCTTTCTTCCTTGCCCCCCGTCGCATGATCCTTTCCCTTATCCAGTTCTATATCCCTTTTGCCAAGCACCTTTTCAGCTCTTATCTTCACCCCACCCCCTCAGGTCTTCTCCTATCATTTCTCATTTCCCCCTCCTCCCCTTCCTACTTTCAAATCACTTACTATCTTTTCTTTCAGTTAGTCCTGATGAAGGGTCTCGGCCCGAAACGTTGACAGTGCTTCTTCCTAGAGATGCTGTCTGGCCTGCTGTGTTCCACCAGCATTTTGTGTGTGTTGCTTGAATTTCCAGCATCTGCAGATTTCCTCGTGTATAGCTCACACAAGCAATAGCACATTTTTTAGTATTCGGAGCAGATGTTGGAATCATAGAACACTACAGCACAGAAACGGTACCTTCGGCACATCGAGTACGTGCCCAACTCTAATCTGCCTATTCCCATTTACCTGCACCTGGATCATAATCGCCTATACACCTCCCAAGGACGGACCTATCCAAATATTTCTTTCGAACCCTCATCCACCACTTCCACTGGCAGCTCGTTCCACACTCGCACTAATCTTTCAGTGACGAAGTTCCCCATTATATTTTCCTTAAATGTTTCACATTTAAACTTTAACCCATGAAATCTAGTTCTAGTCTCACCCAACCTGAATGGATATTCTTGAGAATTTGCTTGTTAATTTTCTGATATGGGGGTATAAGAGCATAGCACGATTGATACCACCGACAACTGAAGCCATTTCGAAATTTCCCCAAGATGTTTTCCAGTGAGATTTCTTTGAGAAACAGAATCGCCGGGTCCCAAACGGTAATTACATGCTGCTGTCAAATGAAGTAAAGTTTCGCAGACCTAGATTTAAAGTGTATTGAAAGGGTAAATAGTTTACGGTCCTCCCCCTCTTTGAATTCACTGATCTAATCTCTAACTTGAGATTCCAAGCTGTTCGCACTCTTTATTTGATGGATTGGCGGTAGTAACAGGATGGAGATGGTTAAATAAATATCTGTGTCAGACAAAAAAAAACAGAATTTGTATCTCTGTACGTCATTTTAAAGGGACGAGAGCAAAGGCGATAACCCATTGCAAACAGTAGGATCCTACAAAACAACACATATTGAAGGGAATCGCAAACAAAATGCTGGAGGAACGCAGAAGGCGAGGCAGCATTTATGGAAGTAAACACACAGTCGACATTTCGGGCCGAAATCCTTTGGCAGGTCTAGAGAAAAGAAGAACTAATATTAACCTCGCGACCACAGTCAAGGGAGTTGCTGCAGCAGCTTGGCACACCGACTTCCACCCCGCTGACGGATATCACCAACTCTCGGACACCTCTCCCTACCTGGTGTGCTTTAGTAGGGTAGTTAGGTGCTGCCTGGTCTGCTGAGCTCCTCCAGCATTTTGTTTGTGTTGCTTGGATTTCCAGCATCTGCAGATTTTCTCTTGTTTGTGATATTGAAGAAGGTGCTTGTTTTCGTCCTTTGGTGAAGAAGAGATAGACATTGTCCAAACTACAGTGGAGTGCTCTGCCGATATTCTTTGGTTCGTCAGATGGGATGTGAGAAATCAAATCAAGGAACTACATACCCGCTCGTCTCCTCAATTATACATTTCTTGGACACATGGTTCACTTTTAAATCTCCAAGTTAATTTTGCCGTACCAAGTATTTGCTTAATTATTACCATTCTTCCCCCTTCTCTGAAACCCTGGATTTTGTTTTGTAATTTGTTGTGAATTGGATCAGCAAATTTGCTGATGATACAAAGATTGGAGGTGTAGTGGACAGTGAGGAATGTTTTCAAAGCTTGCAGAGGGATTTGGACCAGCTGGAAAAATGAACTGAAAAATGGCAGATGGAGTTTAATATATGCAAGTGTGAGGTATTGTACTTCGGAAGGAAAAACCACGGTAGAACATACAAGGAAAATGGAGTGGCACTGAGGAGTGCAGTAAAACAGAGGGATCTGGGACTACAGATACAAATTTCCCTAAAAGTGGCGTCACAAGTAGATAGGGTAGTAAAGCGAGCTTTTGGTACATTGGGCTTTATAAATCAAAGTATTGAGTATAAGAGTTGGAATGTTATGTTGAGGTTGTATAAGGCATTGGTGAGGCCGAATTCGGAGTATTGTGTGCTGTTTTGGTCACCGAATTACAGGAAGGATATAAATAAGGTTGAAAGAGTGCAGAGAAGGTTTACAAGGATTTTGCCAAGACTAGAGAAACTGAGTTACAGACAATGGTCTAATAGGTTAGGACTTTATTCCATGCAGCGTAAAAGAATGAGGGGAGATTTAATAGAGGTAGATAAACTTATGATTGGTATAGATAGAATGAATGCAAGCAGGCTCTTTCCACTGTGCTTAGGGGAGGGGAAAAACAGAGGACATGGCTTAAGGGTGAAGGGTGAAAAGTTTAAGGGAAACATTTGGGGGGTGGGGTTCTTCACACACGGAGTGGTGGTATTGTGGAATGAGCTGCCAGATGAAGTGGTAAATTCAGTATCACTTTTAACATTAAAGGAAAACTTGGACAGTTATATGGATGATAGGTGTATGGAGGGATAAGGTCCAGCTGCAGATCAGTAGGACTAGGCAGAAATATGGTTCGGCACAGCCAAGAAAGGCCAAAAGGTCTGTTTCTATGCTGTAATATTCTATGGGTCTATGGTTCTATGGTACAATGCTCCTAGTATAGGTAATGGACTGAGCTAAAATGCGTAAATGTCCACCTCATCTCCGAATAGTATAATTATTTCAGCATGCTAATTATGGTCAATAGTTTCCAAGGTTTCATCGTACATGTTGATGTGATAATTTCCTCTGATACAGACAATTCTCAAAACAGGAAATTTATACTCTCCGGCATTAAATATGCGTGTTTAAGTACACCACGTCATCTCCGAAAAATTGCCGTAGCTCTAACAATCTTCAATGATAACTTTGGTGTAACAACCAGTTAAATTGTAGAACACAAGGGCTTTGATTCTCACGTGAGCGACGAAAATCAAAATATATATTGAGCATTCAAAAATGTGCGTAGTTATACCAGCATAAATGTTTAAATTATTTGAAGAGGTTTAAGCAGAAATTGCGCAGTATTCAGTTATCAAAGCGAAAACCACACTGCTTTGAAAATGTAGAATGTGATTTTTATTTAATAGTTGCGCCCAAGTCTAAATCGGATAAAGATTCAGATGTTTCCCGCTCTCTGAATGAACCATACTTGATCATTATGTCTGTCATTTTACTAAGCAAAATCCTTTCTGCTAAGAAACAAGATCACCATGCATAAATTCACACTCACAAACGGCCAGGTTCATTTTCACCAAGCTCCTATTCAATTTGTGACCACATCAAGTTTGTTAAATGTAAACATTGTTACGTACCCGTGACACGTGACAGTGGTACCCTTGTCACGTGACTGGGGTTGAAGCTATACTGGACTTGAGGTAATGGCCTTGTGATGGTAGAGTGACGTCATTTTCCCGCCAGTAGAGGTCATGTGACAGGTTTTTTTTACAGGTTATAAAAGGAAGACCCACCCTGTGGGGTGGGGCAGTTCGTGGCTGGGTTTGCCAAGCAAAATGTTATGACGGAGTTTAGTTGAAAAATGAAGTTTTATATAATGCCTAAAGTTTAAAAGGTCATTGCCAGCAGTTTCTTACAATACTGCTAGTGGAGAGTGAATATCGGAGTTCGGAAGTTAAAGATCGAGGAGAATCGATTTTCGACGGTGGATGGGTTTCGACCTTATTTGATCCTCATTCGGAAGGATTCCGTTGACTATTCTTGCTGTTAATCGCTGGGTTTGACCAGAAAGGATTTGAGAATAGTGTGGAAGGAAGGTCAGTGCCTTTAAGCCGTTATATTTCATAAAATTCTTCGTGGGAAAGTTCGACGCCGCGGATCGAAGGACAACGACGTGGAAGAGAATTTAAATCGCCGTAAAAAGTCTCTCCTTTTAAATGGACTGTGAGCTTTTGAACTTTCGGCATACCGCTTTAAAGAACTGTTTTTTTCAATACCGCGTTAAGAACTGTTTGATCTGCAACCCTATAAAGAACTGTGAATCTGCCGCACAGCAGCTGTTTTCCGGTTACGCTAGTGTTTGTTTACTTTTGGGGGTTTGCTTTCAGTGTTTAATAAACGTGTTATTTGTTATAATAACCCTTGCCTAACTTATATATATTTATTGTTGCCTGAATACGTAACAACATTCTGTATTATTTCGGTATGCTAGATAACAAATTTCAATGTCTTAAATTACCTTGGTTTTTCTATATCAAATTTACACATTTTAGCATTATGGTTTTATAATTATTCAGAGAATTGAAGGGGAACTGAGAGGAATGTTTTCGCACAATTGTAATTGGTAATGGAAATGAGCTGCCAGAAGGGGAGGTGGAGGCAAGATATTAATACCGTTCAAGCCTCATTGTACATGTCCCGAATGAGTATCGTATAGAGAAATATGAAGTTAAAACACGCAGGTGGAATTAGGATCTATAAGCAGTAAGGCCTGGAGTCAGGTGGGAGAACGAAGGACATCGTTCTCTAATGTACACCTATAAATCATAGAAATATATAGTCAACAATACAAGCGAAAATAATGACAGGCAAGAATAGCCAGCTTTGATTCAGACTGCTAGAAAGAAATAACAAAATTAATTCAAAATTAAATTTTGAAACATTCCCAACTGGAAGATGAGGTGTTACTCCTCAGTCTTGCTGTCTTGCCTTTGCCTCGTTGAAACGATGCGGAAAGCCAGATTCAGAAAGGTCAACGTGTTAACGAAACATCGAATCAACGTGCTTAACTACCGGATGCATGTTTAAACGCCTGTGCGCTGCAATCAATCACCCAATCTGCTTTTGTTTCACCAATGTAGAACCACCACATTGCGATGACCAATTTCTTGTATTAGAATCTGGAAGTAATACAACTCGAAGATCAGCTCTTTGGCTGAACATGTCAATGCCGACTAACATGTCTATGAACGCTACTCTTATTTCTCTTAGTTTGATTTTATACACCGTCATAAGGTCAATGCTCCGTCTCCTACCTTACTGGTTAAAAAAAGTTCAGCCTATCCAGCCACACCTTATAGCATAAGCCCTCCAGTGCTGGTAGCACCTTGTGAAATATTTCTGCACCATTACCAGCTATTGATATCTTTCCGTTAGTTGGCCAACATAAATGACACAGCATATTATAAGTGTAGTCTCCCCAACGAACCGCAGAGTTGCAACATAAAGTACCGAATCAGTAGTCTAAATAGTAGCTTATGAAAGTAAATAAACTAAATAATTCCCCCCCCCCCCCACACTGTGTACCGCTGTCTTTACTTTCAGGCAATGATATACCTGCGCCTTTAGGTTTCTGTTCTATGAAGCTTTTCAGATTTGCAGGAATTAATGTGCACCCACTTCCTGGTTTAATGGAACAAATTGAAACAGGTCGCACTTGTCTAACTTACATTTGATCTACCTTTCTTGCACCACCGGCACAATTTGTCTAGAAGACATTGAATTTAGCTTAGACAATATTGTTCACTTTCTAGTACATTGCCTTTTCTGATATTTTCCAGAAACATACTAACCGTGTAAACAATATATTCATGCAAACAGTAAATAAAAATAACAAATACGAATGAATTCGGCACTGATACCTTTGACATTCCATTGATCACAGACCACAAATATAATTTACAACCCTCCACTAGCACCCTCCGAATCATTCCACTTCGTCATTTTTTATCCAATTGACTAACTCGTCTTGGATCCCATGTGACTTACCCTTTCAGTCTAAACAACTATAAAGATTCATGTCAAAGGCCTCGTTAAACTTTAAGCAGATAATATATACAACCTTGGTTTCGTCGTCGTCTTCAGCGCGTTCAAAAAGCTCAGACTAGTTAGTGCGACACGACATCCCAAGCACAAAACCAAGCTATTCCCATAAATTCTTCCCAATGCAAATGCTGGCAGATCCTGGCCCTCAGAAACCCCCCAGTAAATTTCCTATCAGAAATTTTCACTGGCCTGCAGAAACGTCATTTAAATATAGGTGCATCATAAAACACCTGCCTGTACCTCAGACTTGACAAAAATAAACTGTGTATCATCTCCGCCAGGCTTTTGCATTGTACCCTCTAGCTTCCCAAAATATCCCCAGAAACGCTGGATCAAGCCACAGGGATTTATCCAAATTAATATGCTTCAGGACTAGAATAGAAATGTTGTATACAAATCACTTCTCCCTGCGAAGCAGATCGTTGGACGGGGGCAAGGGAGGGAGGTGGAGGAAGGGCATGTTTTGCGCACTTCGACCGGATTATAGATACGGAGTTGCTGTTGGATGCCGAAGTACATACAGAGCTCCTTAAAAAGAATTTAAAAATTTTGGGGAATGAAATGTTGTTGACTATTGTGTAAATTTCATTCACTTTGAAATCTGTTTGACTAGAAATAGAAACCAAAAAATTAAATAACGAGATCACTAAAATTATTACGGTGTCAAATATGGCCTGTCCATATCAGTGATTACCCCTTGTTATCCCTCAATTGTATGCACTGCTATTACAACACCAAATTCTTTACAAACAAAAGAAAATCTGCAGATGCTGGAAATCCAAGCAACATACACAACATCCTGGAGGAACTCAGCGGGCCAGGCAGCATTTTGTGTGTGCAACTAAATTCTTTATTAAATTTACTTGCTCTGACAAGCAGCACGCATGTCAAACAAAGGAAATAATCGCTTTTTCGCCGACGCAGACTGACAGACTGTGGGGCTGCAGTATATTTTTGGCCCTTCATATGAAAACATCTACATAGTAGCCTCTGGATTTATCCTGTGACTTGCTATTACCTCATCTAGAACACGGTTCAATGTGTCAACGCATTTTTATCTCAATTTTCAAAATATCACAACATCAAGTACACATATGAATCCAAGCGTTATCTCCCTTTTTTCGCTGCCGACTGAGTAGCAAACCATTTGAAAATGTCATTCATTAACAGCTGGTAAGATTCTCCAGAGGTAACAGATGCCACGTGCAGACAGGGGGATTCCGGTTGATGTAAATTTTCTTTCACCATTATTACAACTATACGCTTCGTCAACAGAAAATTACAAAAACAGTTGATGAAAAGAAATATGTCCTGAAATACTTTACCCCAGTATCTTACATCTCAGAATATAAAGAAAAGTAAGCACACATAAAATAAGCAGAAGTTGCTGTTGTAGTTCTCTGTAATTTAGCATTCGGCTTGAGAGATGGCAGGGCCGCAAGGCTTCAAGAAAAGGAAATCACTTTTCGCTGATTCTGGAGACAGGCAGACCGAGTACTGAGGCAGTCCTGGCATGCGGACTACCTGGTCCGTACCAGGATAGCGTAAAGTTTCCTCCATTGCAGATCTTCGATTAAAAGTGTCCTGCATATCCCCACGTTTGTAAAAATAAGTGGGGGAAGTATACTCTTGGGGGTTATCTCTGTCCTGTTTACACTTGATCCCGATAAGCATAATGATAATCAGAAGAAAGACAATTGAAGTGCAACTGAAAATAACCAATAAATAAAGATTTAGATCGGAAAAAGATTCTGAATTTCTCACTAAATTACTGCTTTTAGTGGGAGTTTCGGTGCTATTCTGCAAAATTGTGATGCGAAAGGTAATTGTACTCGATAGGCTTGGCTGCCCGTTGTCTTTCACTAAGATTGTCAAAGTTTGTGTGTTGAGATCCGCCTCCAAGATTTTACGCGCTGTTCTGATTTCACCAGAGGTTTGACCGATAATAAACATACTGGGATCAGTAGCTTTCGCTATTTGGTAAAATAACCGCCCGTTTTGACCAGAATCTGCATCAGTGGCCAGTATCTTGGTGACCAAGTACCCCTGAGCCGCTGACTGGGGCAGGGTTTCCACGGCTGATGATCCACCATGCTCTGAAGGTGAAACAATCACTGGCGCGTTGTCATTTTGATCCAGGATGATGACATTCACAGTAGCGCTGCTGCTCAAGGGTGGCACTCCAGCGTCACGGGCTTGAACATGGATCTGAAAACTTTTAAGTTCCTCATAGTCAAAAGAGCGCAGAGCGTAAATGGTGCCGTTCATAGAGTTAACGTTCAGGTACGTGGACACTGGCAGGTTTTGAATGTAATTGTCTAGAATGGAATAAGAAACATAGGAATTCTGCTCCAGATCAGGATCTGAAGCCGTTACTGCGAAGATAGAAGTACCAGGAGAGTTATTTTCAGTTACATAAAAGTTGTAGGGCAATTCAGCAAAGCGTGGGGCATTATCATTTATATCTGTAATTACAATATGGATGGTTACATTTGCTGACAGAGACGGTGACCCCAAATCCCAGGCTGAAATAAGTGTTTTATAATCAGACACAGTTTCACGGTCCAACGTTCCACTTGTAATTAATTTATAATGATTGGACGATCTTTGTAGCATAAAAGGGACGTTCTGTGCTATTTTGCAGCGCACTTGACCATTCTCTCCAGAATCACGATCGATAACATCAATCAAGGTGATTAAATTTCCGGGCGTAGCATTTTCCGGGATTTGGATTGTGGCTGACGTCACTTTTATCTCGGGTGCGTTGTCATTCACGTCAGTTACCTTGATCAGCACTTTCGAGTGTCCCGTCAGCGCAGGTGACCCGTGATCAACAGCTTGAATATCGAGTGAATAGCTGTTTGATTTTTCAAAATCTAGTGGCCCTTTGACTCGAATCTCTCCAGTTTTTGGGTCCAAGGAAAACAAATTACGCATTATTCGCAAAGTAATAACATCACTGAAAGAATAAGTTAGCTCTGCATTCAGCCCTTCGTCCAAATCGTTTGCTTTAACTTTTAACACAACAGTATCTTTTGCTGCGTTTTCAGTAATAGTGCACCTGTAAACGTCATGCTCGAATACAGGATGATTATCATTGAAGTCCAGTACAGTAATGAGAATCTGCGCTGTTCCGGTTCTCTGAGGATTCCCACCATCCACAGCATTAAGCACCAGTTGAAAGGATGATTGTAGCTCTCGATCTAAAGGTTTCTCTAACAGCAACTCAGCAATTATAATACCCTCCTCGGTTCTCCGTGTTTTCACACTGAAGTACTCACTCGAACTGATTGTGTAATTCGCGATACTATTCATTCCAGTATCAACATCTTCCGCCCTCTTGAGTCGAAAACGTACCCCCGGTGGAATGGCTTCAGATATTTGTAAGGTAATATGTGTGTCCCGAAATGTAGGAGAATTGTCATTTACGTCAAGAATCTCCACTTCGCCGCGATACACCTCTAATGGATTTTCCAGCATTACTTCCAAAGGTATAGTACACAACTCTACTTGCCCACAAATACCTTCCCTGTCGATTCTTTCACAAGTAGATAAAAGCCCATTATCCAAACTAACCTTCATGAACCGTTCTCCGTCATTAGAGCTGAGACGAAATTTACGGGCTGACAAAATCGGTACCTTCAATCGCAAATCTTGAGCGATATTCCCAACAATTGTCCCTTCGACCATTTCCTCGGGAATAGAATAACGAAATTGCCCTGGAATTTGATCCAGAATACACACGATAAAACTGTGTGCAATTGCAATCATGCTTAATATGGATTTGGACGCCATTGTTCCGCATTCAGTTAATTTACAAATCCAGGCTTCTGCTCAATTAATCCCGAACAAGTCCTTACTGCAAGAAGTAAACGCAGGCAGATAAATACCGAATCTAAACAGACAGAAGATTTTTACGCCTCAGCTTAACACTATAATGTAAACGCACGTAATGGTTGTCTCTTCGTTGACTCTGTCCTTTTATTCTGGGCGAGGGAGGGGCAATGGATCCAACTGTGAAATTGAGTTTTTCATTGGTAGACAGCGACACAACCAGTTCTTTTCGTCAATTGCAACTGATGTTCTTAAAGCTGTACCGTTCTACTATATTTAATGGTGCACACCATAAAATGTAGTTGTTGATACTATTGCTCAATTTATTTTATTTTCAACGTTTATCATGGTAAACTATAACAATACCCATCAGATGGCATTTTGGCCATAAATTTAACACGACCTAGAAGTTCACTCAGTATGCAATAGAGAGCAAATAGATTCCATGCTCATTTCTATGATCCAATTAGATTAATTGTTTAGTTTCCCTCGTATCCGACCGTGACAGTTAGATTTGTGCATTTGTTCTATGATATGAACTGCTCGAAGAAACATTGCGGGTGAGCTTTTACAATTGAAGGGCCATTGTACTGGGGCAGTTTCAATAAATGGTTACATGTGAAAGAAAATTAAATCGTGTATTAAATTTTATTGTCAAGCTTTACTAGCTAAGTCTGGCCATAGATTTGGAACATGAGGGTGTCAGGATAAGAAACAGACGCTGTCTTGCTTGTGCTAGCCGACTATAGCTAGCAATAGATGATGCCAATAATGACTAACCTTTGTCCGAGACTGTTCGTCTGATAGAGGAACTGAACGTGGACATGCAGTTCTAATTTTACATATCACGTGGAAACATTTGTGTATTGGCTGATACCTAACGAGTGTTTCTTGCAATCTGTGACTAAGTATGTTTAGCTGTTAGCTATTGCCCAATATTTACTATAAAATTTAAGATGTAGCTTGATAGTGTGAGAATCGTAAGACAGCAGCTCCCGTAATCAGGCATTAAAGAGTTAACTGTTTACCGAGGTTTGTGTCTTTATTTCTGTTTGATAACCTGGTGAAATTATTTTACATTAAGATACGATAAAACAGCATAGATTCTCCGGCCGTAATTTAGCGAAGAGGATAAGTTCCTTATGAATAAGAATACACAAAGTTAGGTCAAACGTTTGAAGACCAAACAACTCTTAAGTGAAACGTTGGTTTCCCTTGGTCCCCTGATGAGATAATCACACCCTGTCTCACGGTTACACGTACACCTGCATAATTTACTGTGGTCCCGTGTGTCACACACTGTCTCACGGTTACACGTACACCTGGGATAGATTCCGAACCAACCTATCCGTGAGACCTACTTAAAAGCTAGAGGTCAAGATTCGACTGGGGTGAGCCCATCCCAGAGACTCGCTCGAGGAAGCGGGATCCAAACTAGACACGGGTGCCGGAGCAGTCACCTGCCGACCGGTGACCCATGAGTTCGAGTAAAGGAACAAGAGCTGGATTGGAAGAAGGGAGCCTGAGAGCATCGGGAGATTAAATTTAGACTAAATTTAAGGAGACCTTGGCTTATTGTAGATGGTTTGTCAACCACTGGGGAGAAGAGATGTAAATATTAACTGTAAAGAATATTAGATCGTGTATATTTGATAAAAATTGTCTCAACGGTAGCTGGAGGAAGAAAGTGGGTAATGAGAACGGTGCGTTTCAAAGCAAGGGTCAAGGAAAAAGTCCTGAGGGGAATCATCGCTTCAGTCACGGCCTTCTGATCCTCTGGCAAAGGTGCCAATGAATAAGAATACACGAAGGCAGGTCAAACGTTTGAAGACCAAACAACTCTTAAGTGAAACGCTGGTTTCCCGGGGTCCTCTGATGAGAAGATTTATTTGGAAACGGAGACAGCAGGTTTTCTAAAAACGTTATCTACTGATCTCTATGGGTGGAGTTATGTTAGCTAACCTTAATGTTAGTTTGATGTCTGCTAAGGTTAAGGATGCTTACAGCTCCTCTCCCCTCCGCCCACTGAGAAGGTCAGATCACAACCTGGTGCACCTCAAACTCTGCTATGTGCCTCTGGTGAAGAGTAAACCTGCAACCTCGAGGTCAGTGAGGAAATGGTCGGGGGAGGCGTATGAGGCACTCCAGGGTTGCTTTGAGGCGACAGAATGGCAGGCCATCTGTCAGCCACATGGAGAGGACATTGATGGGCTCACAGAGTGCATCACTGGTTACATCAACTTCTGTATGGACTGCAGTGTTCCGGCAAGAACTGTCCTTTGTTATTCAAATAACAAGCCATGGGTAACAAAGGACATTAAGGACATCCTGAATGCTAAGAAATGGGTGTTTAGGGATGGAAATAGGGAGGAGCTGAGGACAATACAGAGGGACCTGAAAGCCAAGATCAGGGAGGCTAAAGACAGGTATAGGAGGAAGATTGAGTGGTAACTCCAGCAGAACAACATGAGAGAGGTCTGGATTGGGATGAGGACCATCACTGGGTTCCGGCAAACTAGCAACAGAGGAGCTGAAGGCAGTGTGGACAAGGCCAACGAACTTAACCTGTTTTTCAACAGATTTGACGCTGTGGCCCCTGCCCAATCCCCACATGACTCATCTGTTGTTGGCCCCCAACCAACACATACTCCACTCTCCCCTCCTACCTCTCCTCACAGCCCCCCACCCTACTCTCATGACTACACCCCTCCCCCACCTGAAACCACCACAGTGGGCTTCACAGCTGAACAGGTGAGAAGACAGCTGAAACGTCTCCACCCAAGCAGGGCTGCAGACCCGGATGGTGTCAGCCCCAGGGTGCTCAAAGCCTGCGCCCACCAGCTATGTGGAGTACTTCACCATGTCTTCAACGTGAACCTGAGTCTCCAGAGGGTTCCTGTGCTGCGGAAGACGCCTTGCCTCGTTCTTGTACCGAAGACCCAGTGGCTCCAATGACTACAGACCGGTGGCATTGACCTCCCACATTATGAAGACCCCGGAGAGACTTGTTCTAGAGAAGCTCCGGCCTATGGTTAGGCCACACTTAGACCCCCTCCAGTTCGCCTATCAGCCCCGACTAGGAGTTGAAGATGCCATCGTCTACCTGCTGTGCCGTGTCTACGGCCGCCTGGACAAGCCGGCGAGCACTGTGAGGGTCATGTTTTTTGACTTCTTCAGTGCGTTCAATGCCATCTGCCCTGTTCTGTTGGGCGAGAATCTGACAGTGATGCAGGTAGATGCTTCCCTGGTGTCATGGATTATTGATTACCTGACTGGCAGACCACAGTACCTGCGCTTGCAACACTGTGTGTCAGACAGAGTGGTCAACAGCACTGGGGCTCCACAGGGGACTGTCCTGTCTCCCTTTCTCTTAACCATCTACACCACGGACTTCAACTGCAACACAGTGTCTTGCCATCTTCAGAAGCGTTCTGATGACTCTGCCATAGTTGGATGCATCAGCAAGAGAGATGAGGATATGGATACGGTGGAAAACTTTGTCACAAGGTGCGAGCAGAATCATCTGCAGCTTAATGTGAAAAAGACTAAGGAGCTGGTGGTGGACCTGAGGAAGGCTAAGGCACCGGTGACCCCTGTTTCCATCCAAGGTGTCAGTGTGGACCTGGTGGAGGAATACAAATACCTGGGGATACAAATGGACAATAAACTGGTCAAAGAACACAGAGGCTGTCTACAAGAAGGGGCAGAGCCGTCTCTATTTCCTGAGGAGACAGGTCCTTTAACATCGGCCGGACGATTCTAAGGATGTTTTACGAGCCTGTGCTGGCCAGTGCCATCATGTTTGCTGTTGTGTGCTGGGGCAGCAGGCTGAGGGTAGCAGACACTAACAGAATCAACAAACTCATTCGTAAGGCCAGTGATTTTGTGGGGGTGGAACTGGACTCTCTGACAGTGTTGTCTGAAAAGAGGATGCTGTCCAAGTTGCATGCCATCTTGGACAATGACTCCCATCCACTCCATAATGTATTGGTTAGGCACAGGAGTACATTCAGCCAGAGACTCATTCCACCGAGATGTAACATTGAGCAGCATAGGAAGTCATTCCTACCTGTGGCCATCAAACTTTACAACTCCTCCCTCGGAGTGTCAAACACCCTGAGCCAATAGGCTGGTCCTAGACTTATTTCCACTTGGCATGATTAACTTATTATTATTTAATTATTTATGGTTTTATATTGCTACATTTCTTCACTATTTTTGGTGCGGCTGTAATGAAACCCAATTTCCCTCGGGATCAATAAAGTATGTCTGTCTGTCTGTCTGTCTGTCTGTCTGTCTGTCTGTCTGTCTGTCTGTCTGTCTGTCTGTATGGCTTTATGGTGGATCCATTGTTCTAAAAAGATTCAGCATCGGCGAGATGAAACAAAATCTGGGAGCGGAGATCCTATTTGGAATTTAGAATATATAATGTGGTGTTGTAACACATGGGAAGAGGTGGCTAATCGACAGCAACCTCTGAAGGTTAAACCAAATTACTCAGAATGCCGAGGTACTCGCATCTGGACCCTCGGCTCCGACCGTCTCAGAACCGGACTATATCCTCCAATAGCACTACCTCCTCCTTATCTGGAGCTTCCAGGTGTTATGGAAAAAATAGAAATGACTGTGAGGGTATGACCGCCAAAAGTAACAGCAACAACAGCAACAGCCGAGGAGGGACTCAGACTCTCTTCCAGGCTCCTCACTAATAGTAGGGAATGTCTTGATACATAAAAGCTGCAAGTAAACTAGTAGCTGGCCAAGAATCTAGTTCGGGGATACCTCTGAAGAAAGAAAAAAACACTCGTAAATTGTCCCTGATCAGAGATAACCAGAGTTCCTATGATAGAATCCCTGTCCGAATGGGTTAAAAACAAGCAGGGACTTTTTCCACTGATGAAACACTTGTTATAGCAGAGAACGCATCTTTAAATTTGCTTGGACGCCACGCACTCTAAACACTAAACGGGTAATTCTTTGTACCTCCGAAGGATCATATCTTGAAACCCCCTGAGTATAGATTACCCCAGCTCCGCACTGTAATGCAGTTCTCTACAGTTGACACAGTGGGGGGAAAGCCTGGTGAGATTGGCTGTGGCAGCAAATAGAAGACGACTTAAAGTGGGAGAATTATTGAATGATGTGATCGGAAGTTGTAAACTACTACGTGCCCTACATTGCGCTGTGGCCTTCAGGAATCCAGATCCCGATGACGATTATAGTACCAAGCATATTAACATGAAGGTAAGAAGGGGCAAATATTCTTATCGAGTAGGGGTATTTTGGCCCTGAGGGAATAGCAGCTGAGATTCAGTTCAAAAGGAAACAGGAGGAGCTCTTCCTGAGGGGCCAACATTCACTGCCCCATGCCTTACTGGAAGTGAAACCACCTTTTATGCTTATTGATTTCTGATCATATACAGACCCCCTCAACCCCAGCCAGATACTAATCATGTAGGATTAGTGAAGTCAGTAGCTCCTCATCGGGTGGCTCTTCACAAAGTGTCCGACTACCTTCCATTAAACAGTATTGCCTATCTCCAGAAGCCATCAAGAGTTTTAAACTTGTCATAGAGACGTTATTCGAAAACAGGTTCTGCAATGAACTCAAAGCCCTTGCAATACGCTGATATTATCCATTCCCAAACCAGGAAGTCCGAGTGAGAGGCGGTTTATCCAGGATAAATCAGAAAGTGCATGCCATTTCACCGAAGGTACCAGATACAAATGTGATACTGATATACGGTGATTGATTTGTACTGTTGTTTTCTCTATACCACTGCATGAGGACAGTCAATATCTGGTTGCCTTCACATATAATGAACAGCCATACACATGGACAGGTTTATTGCCGGATTACACAGTAAGTCCAGTTTTCTACGCAGCCGCTATTCGTGATGATTTAGTAAATGTACTACTGCCTAGAGGCAGCATGTGAAAAAGATTTATTGCTGGCCTCTCAGACACTGACTGATTTTACAGAAGAACGTGTGCCGTTGTTGAATCATTTTGCTGCCAGAGGACATACAACCTCCTTGTCAAACTTCCAACTCTGCCGACCTGCAGTGACATATTTGGGGTATATATTGCACAAAGGAACCCGCCGATCGGGCCGGAGCGTGTGACTCTCATTGCTCAGTCTCCCAGACCTTCTGCCAAGAGACAGACGATACCATTCCTGGCAATGACGAATTACTGTCGACATTGAGTACCTGAATAGCGCATCTATGCTGCTGTCCTATGAGTCGCAGTAACGCAGGATGCATCTGATACAATACAATGGACTGAGGATTGCCCTATTACAGTAAGCCGTTCCAGCTGTATGTGAATGAAAATGAGCGTTTCGCAATCGCAGTATTAACCCACGGTGACTTACGAAGACCAGTGGCGCATTTTTTACACATCTAGTGTTTCGAGGTATGCCAGGGTGTTTAAGGACGGTGGTAACGACATCGGCAGTGGGCGAGAATTCTGCACAGTTAATACTACAGCTTGTCTGTATGCTCCTTAGCTCAGCTGCTACGCAACGTCATACTACCGCACGCCGGACGGGGTACTTAAAAGGTCAAATGTGACCTTTAAAAGAGCACCTGCTTTCAGCACGGCCACCCAGTCATGACGGTCATCATATTCCCATGACTGTGATAAAGCCTATCCTCTGTACCCCTTGACAACCGAGAATTAAAGCCGTTTACCGAGGGCTCTTCTTGCAAGTCGAGCCATCACACCCTATTATAAAGCAATGCGATAGTGACTGCCTTTGAAACGTTAGAGGTACAAAACAACCCCCAAGGAACTTCAGCTCAGTCAGCGGAGCTATTTGCTCTAACATGAGAGACACAAAGTAAACATCTATACGGACTCCAGGTAGGCCTTGGGATGGGAAATGATTTTGGATCACTTTGAAAGCATCGGGAGTTCATTACTTCTGCTGGTAAACCCATTCAGCATAAATGGACCCCAGGATAGGGAGTTTGTAGAGTGCCTAAGGGATGCATTCTTGGAACAGCTTGTACGAGAGCCGACCAGGGGCAAGGCTATTCTGGATTTAGTGTTATGTAATGAACAGGATTTGATAAGCGATCTTGAAGTAAAGGAGCCATTAGGAGGAAGTGATCATAATATGATAAGTTTTTATTTGCAATTTGAGAAGGATAAGGGCAGCTCGGAGGTGTCAGTTTTGCAGTTGAACAAAGGAGACTATGGAGCCAAGAGGGAGGAGCTGGCCAAAGTTAACTGGACGGATATCCTAGCAGAAGAGACAGTGAAACAGTAATGGCAGGTATTCTTGGGAATAATGTACAAGGTGCAAAATTAGTTCATCCCCCGAGAAGGAAGGATTCAAAGGGGGGAAAGGGGTCATAGTGGTTGACAAAGGAAGTCAGAGATTGCATAGCATTAAAAAAAGGAAGTATGACAGAGCTAAGGTGAGTGGGAGGACAGATGATTGGGAAATGTTTAAGCAACAACAGAACTTAACTAAAAAGGCAATACGGGGAGAGAAAATAAGGTACGAACGCAAGCTAGCCAGGAATATAAAGGAGGATAGCAAAAGCTTTTTTAGGTATGTTGAAGAGAAAGAAGATAGTTAAGAACAATTTTGGGCCCTTGAAGAATGAATTGGGAGAAATTGTTATGGGGAACAGAGAAATGGCAGAAGAATTTAATAAGTACATTAGATCTGTCTTCACTAAGGAAGACACAAGCAATCTCCCAGATGTATGGATGGGCCAAGGACATAGGGTAACAGAGGAAATGAAACAGATTGACATTAGGAAGGAAACGGTGATAAGTAGACTGATGGGACTGAAGGCTGACAAATCCCCAGGTCCAGATGGTCTGCATCTTAGGGTACTAAAGGAGGTGGCCCTGGAAATTGCGAATGCGTTGATAATCATTTTCCAATGTTCCTTAGATTCAGGATCAGTTCCTGAGGATTGGAGAATGGCTAATGTTATCCTACTTTTTAAGAGAGGAGGGAGGGAGAAAACAGAGAGCTATCGACCTGTCAGCCTAACATCAGTAGTGGGGAAGATGCTAGAGTCCATTATTAAAGATGAAATAGTGGCATATCTAGATAGCAGTGATAGGATTGGGCCGAGCCAGCATGGATTTACCAAGGGTAAATCATGCTTGACTAATCTATTGGAGTTTTTCGAGGATGTAACCAGGAAGTTAGACAAGGGAGATCCAGTGGATGTAGTGTACCTCGATTTTCAGAAGGCATTTGATAAGGTCCCACATAGGAGATTGGTGGGTAAAATCAAAGCTCATGGAATTGGGGGGAAGACATTGACATGGATAGAAAACTGGTTGGCAGATGGAAAGCAAAGGGTAGCAGTGAACGGGTGTTTGTCGGAATGGCAGGTGGTGACTAGTGGGGTGCCACAGGCGTCGGTATTGGGACCACAGCAGTTTACGATTTACGTCAACAATTTATATGAAGGCATTGAGAATAACATCAGCAATTTGCTGATGATACTAAGCTGGGTGGCAGTGTGACATGTGATGAGGATGTTAGGAGAATTCAGGGTGACTTGGATAGGCTGGTTGAGTGGGCAGATACTTGGCAGATGACGTTTAATGTGAATAAGTGTGAGGTTATCCACTTTGGGAGTAAGAAGAGGAAGGAAGATTATTATCTGAATGGTGTAAAGTTAGGTAAGGGAGAAATACAAAGAGATCTAGGAGTCCTTGTTCATCAGTCACTGAAGGTGAATGAGCAAGTGCAGCAGGCAGTGAAGAAGGCTAATGGATTGTTGACCTTTATTACAAAGGGAATTGAGTACAAGAGCAAGGAAATCATCTTGCATTTGTACAGGGCCCTGGTGAGACCACACCTGGAGTATTGTGTACAGTTTTGTTCTCCAGGGTTAAGGAAGGGCATCCTGGCTGTAGAGGAAGTGCAGCGTCGATTCACAAGATTAATTCCTGGGATGTCAGGACTGTCTTACGCAGAGAGGTTAGAGAGACTGGGATTGTACACGCTGGAATTAAGGAGATTGAGAGGGGATCTGATTGCAACATATAAGATTATTAAGGGATTGGACAAGATAGAGGCAGGAAATATGTTCCAGATCCTGGGAGAGTCCAGTACCAGAGGGCATGGTTTGAGAATAAGGGGTAGGTCATTTAGGACAGAGTTAAGGAAAAACTTCTTCTCCCAGAGAGTTGTGGGGGTGTGGAATGCACTGCCTCGGAAGGCAGTGGAGGCCAATTCTCTGGATGCTTTCAAGAAGGAGCTAGATAGATATCTTATGGATAGGGGAATAAAGGGATATGGGGACAAGGCAGGAATCGGGTATTGATAGTAGATGATCAGCCATGATTTCAAAATGGTGGTGCAGGCTCGAAGGGCCGAATTGTCTACTTCTGCACCTATTGTCTATTGTCTAAATGTAATAAACAATGCAGCTGCCCAAACAAACTGCTGTCATTAAGTACGAAGCTTACGCTAATGGCTCAGACCCCATAAGTAAGGGAAATGCTGCTGTGGACGCTTATGCTAAAGAAGCCGCTAATGCAAGAAAATGTATGCTAGTACATATGCAGTGGCAATGTACTCTTGCAGCTCTTACCCCAAATCTGCAAAGATTTATTTCCACCAAAGACGGGACTCCGCAAAAGGATGAGTATAAAAGGAAAAACAGAGTTTTCAGGACTCTGAATGGGTGTGGAGACATCTGTATATTCTCCTTGTGTGTCACAGGAATTGGGGTATTATAGATCAATAATGATTTGCACCCAGGCTAACAATAATTGGGAGACAGGTTGTGTGAAGCTGTGAGATTTGCTAGTGACAAAATGGGGGAAAGTCACCTGTTAAACTTGATCATTTTCCAACCGCCTCGGCACCATTTGCCAATTTACAGACAGATACCTGCTAGTGGGGATTATAAGTATCGGTCACAGTAGATATGTTCTCCAAATGGGGGAGGCGTTTCCCACTGGAGAAGATGACACCCTACCTGCGGTTAAGATATCCATACCGGAAACTTTTCTCAGATTTGGTGGTCCATGCAGGAAAATTAATTAAATAATTGGCTTTGCCGTTAGAATTTCCATGGGAATACCACCTTCGCTAACAGTCGCAGTCCTCGGGACTAGCAGAAAGAATGAATGGAGTATTAAAATATATATTGTCTCAGGTATGGCAGGAAACTGGATTGAAATGGCTCATTATACTTTCTAAGAAAACATGTGAGACGGACAACTAAATTGACTCAGTTTGAAGTATTAATGGAAAGGCCTATACCGCCGGGGTCTCTGCCTCCTTTGATTAGTGTGCAAAAGTCCCTGCTCAGAACCGGAAAGTAAACCCTAGAAATTGTTAAGTAAAGCATTAAGAGCAAACCAAGGACATGTAGTTGCTGCCTTCCTTAAGGCGGTGAAATAAACATTCATCCCATTAAACCTGGATACTGTAAAGATGCTTACGAAAATCTACCTTTCTTCTAGGTAGAAAGGTGGTGAAATCAGGTGATTCTGGTGACAAGGACTGCTGTGAAAGTCTAAGGAAATGCTGGCTGGATACAGGGAACCAAGTGCAATTTATCTTCTCATGAAGAAGGGAAGATGGGTTACTAAATTATGAAGAAATTACTTTTTTATTGTGGACAATTGGGGTTTATTATACTGGGGGAAACCTATAATACTTACTTGGGCTAAGCTTATGAACATGCTACGCGGACTAACGTAGTCAGTGGTTGGACGTACATGGAGATTCCTGTGCATAAAGCCAACGCCGTTCAACGAGAATCAAGAATGCGTCGGCAAATTAGCAAGCTATATCAAAAGCTATTATTGGTAGGAGAAAAAGGAAGGAATGAATACAGGAGGGAATAAATAATCAACATAAGTACAAGCTACACAAAGGTCAATCGGTTTGGTATTCTTTAAGGGAAATTCCTTGAAAGGCTGGTATATCACTGGCGGTAAATTAGCAAATCATAATGCCTAGATTTCATGTAGCTTTTCAAACAGGTGAAAGTGCAGGTGCAAATAAAACAGGACACATCAGTTACTGGGAAGGAGTAGTTGTAGCGAAAAGTTTTATTTATGGTGGGAACCCCTCATCCATATGGGCTAATTTTGTAATGATCACACTAGTGGTCACGGTTGCACGATGTGCTGGCTCTTGGATATCTCGGCCTGCAGCTTTCCCTGTAAAATTATCCGTACCGGTTAAGCTGGAAATTTTCTATCCAGAATATGATGAAAAGGCCTGTTTAAACATGAGGATTTTACCCCATGAATATAGCATTCTCTATCCAGAGGAAAAAGAGAAGTGTCCTGAAAAGGTGGACAAAACTAAGGGACTGGGGAAGAAAATTAAATTTTGAATTCAATGTTGTTGTCAAGCTTGACCGGCTAAGTATTGCCCAAGACTTGGATCATGAGAGTGACAAGATATGACGCAGATACTGTCTTGCAATAGAACATGCCAGAATTGAAGTATTCCTAATTTTTGCCGAAACTGGTTAATAGACGAATTGAATGTGGGAATGCAGTTCTAATTGTGTGTACCGCACCGAAACATTTATGAATTGGTTGATACCTAACAAGTGCTTCTGGAAATCGCTGACAATGTTTCTTCTAAAGTTCAGTGAATATAGGCTATTGCCCAAAATTTACTGCATAAATTTGGGACGTAACCTGGCATCGCAAGAGTCGTAAAGTAACGGCTCCCTGTGATCACGTATTAAACAGTTAACCTTATACCGAGGACTGTGTTTTTATTTCTGTTTGATAACGTGGTGAATTCTCTTACAATATAATACGATAAACCAGGGTACATTCTTTGACAGTTACTCTACTATATAGAAAAATATAATGACTCTTATTTTGGAAACCCTTAAGTGTAGTAACAAAATGTATTCTGCATAAATATCAGTTTGTTCGCAGCTGGATTTCAATTTTATTATTTTACGCATTATTATTTTTGAAAGAAATGTAACCTCATTATCATTCAAAGTAAATATTCTTGAGTATTTCATTATAAATTTTCAGATGCGCAAGTTGAGATTTCGAAAACATGACGCAATGGATATCATCAAATTTAAAATAAATTTCGTGTTTTACATATGGTGTTTAAATAAGGTTTGTTGGAGAAAAGTGCACGGGAGTGACTAGTTCGATAATCTAATGCTGCTAACGGGCAATGGAAATCATTGTTCACTTTTATTCAAACAATATTTGCGCACAATTTATTCTTGTGTTTCGGACTTTTATTTGCTGGTAAATTCCTATATCTAATGCTTCTAGATAGGTAAAGAATATTTAGAGTGTTATTTCGTGCTCGATGTCAACCATGAGATTGGTGTTTGCAGGGAAAAGAGAAGGCTGTTAATGGTTGGATAAATATTTAGTTTGGAGAAACAAAACAAAAATTGCTACTTTTATAGAGGAATGATAGGTTTAAACCCTAACATGTAAGACATAGCAGCAGAATTGAGCCAAACCGACAACGCTGTTCTGTCATCATTCGGTTCTTGAATAAATACAGAGTAATATTTTGGGTCATGCACTTCATACAAAACGCTTTGTTTTTTTTAATGCTAGGGATTTATAATCACAATAATTCGCATTAAAAATTAACGGCTTAAATTGGACCACCATGCTTGGTTCATCTGACATAACAACAAAAGGCTTGGGAGTGTGAGTCAGAAACTCATCGTCGAATTTCTATAACAGTTAACACATGCCAGTTTGCAATGGCTGGATTAATTGTTGCGAAACTTTGTCCTTGAATATTGCATTTTTCAATCAATATTGATATTAAAATACGATTTCTTCGCCTCATAAACAATGGGCTTTGTTTCGGGTACTCTTTAATTATTTATTCCCATTGATCCAATTTCTTAGTTTTAAAGAGAGTTCGAAGTGGAATTGTTATTCATTATTTTTAGATTGACATTGGGCCTGAGATATTGGCCGGTTGCACGGCTTCAGAAACAGGAAATCGCTTTTCGCTGACGCTGGAGACAAGCAAACAGAATAATGATGGTTTTCAGGTAGGTAAACCATCGATTTTGTTCTACTGTCATTGAAGGATTCCTTCACTTGAGGTCTTAGGTGAAAGTTGTCGTTCGAAATGTCACAGCTGTAGCAACAACTGGGTGAATTGTAGTCTTGGCTGGCATTTCTGTTCATGTTACACTTAATGCCATTCAGAAGAATGATGGTGACAAGAAAGAGAGCGGAAGTGCAGCCGAAAGTGACAATTAAGTAAAGATTCAGGTCAGAGAAATCTTCGGGCTTCATTACAAAATTACTGTTTTCAATGGTTCTTTCAGTGATGTTGTCCGTAACTGTAAGGGGAATTGTAATCGTGCAGGAAAGGCTTGGCTGTCCGTTATCCTTCACCAAAATTACCAGAGCTTGTGTAGTGTCATCAGACTCCAAAATATTACGAGCTGTTCTAATTTCGCCCGAGCTTTGCTCAATATTGAATAAACTAGTATCAGTGGATGTCTGCACCTGATAGGACAGCAGCGCGTCCTGACCAGAAACTGCGTCAGTTGCCATTATCTTGGTGACCAAGTACCCCTGACCCACTGAATGCGGCACGATCTGCACAGGGGCTGCTCAGTGGGGGTACTCCAGCGTCACGGGCTTGAACGTAGACCTGGAACGTTTTGATATTGTCATAGTCAAAAGAGCGCAACGCATAATTGGTACCATTCACAGAAGTAATCTTGAGATATCTGGATACTAGTAAGATCTGGATAAGGCTCTCTACAAAGGAGTAAGAAACATAAGAGGTCCGGTCCAAATCAGGATCGACAGCAGCTGCTGCGAAAATAAATGCACCCGGAGCATTGTTCTCCATCACATAAACTGTATAAGAGGACCGGGCAAACCTTGGGGCGTTGTCATTGATCAGGTCCAGTCTGTTTCAATAAGGGGACGCTCTGACTAAAGTCAAATACTGGGTCTTTTCCGTGTAATTCTGCTTTCGTTCACTGGTGGGGGTGGAGCAATGGATCTCTAGCTGCTCTTGAGGTCCTGATTGGTGTACAGCAACACAAAGTGTTTTTGTCAATAATAACGCCAAAAATTCTTGAAGCTGGACGGCGCCAGGAATGGCGGTCTACTGTTTACATAACCATATAACAGTTACAGCACGGAAACAGGCCATCTCGGCCCTTCTAGTCCCTGCCGAACGCTTACTCTCACCTAGTCCACTGACCCGCACACTGCCCATAACCCTTCATTTCTTTCCTGTCCATATAACTATCCAATTTTGCTTTAAATGACAATACCGAACCTGCCACTACCACTTCTACTGAAAGCTCATTCCACACAGCTACCACTCTCTGAGTAAAGAAATTCCCCTTCATGATACCTTAAACTTTTGCCCCCTAACTCTCAAGTCATGTCCTCTTGTTTGAATCTCCCCTACTCTCAATGGAAAAAGCCTATCCACGTCAACGCTATCTATCGCTCTCATAACTTTAAATACCTCTGTCAAGTCCCCCCCCCCCCCCCCAACCTTCTACGCTCCAAAGAATAAAGACCTAACTTGTTCAATCTTTCCCTGTAACTCAGGTGCTGAAACCCAGGTAACAATCCAGTAAATCTCTGTAATCTCTCTACGGGTTTACAACTGTAGGTCCTGTCCCAATGACACAAGAAGCTTCAGATTATTCCGCAATTTTTGTTCTGTTCCAAAGTTTACACCAAAGCTATGAAACTGTTCCTACAAATATCAACAGCACATATTAAAGGATCTACGTGCATGTATCCTTATATTGAACGATTGGCTCAGGGACTGCTTCCACCTGTTAAACTTATATTCTGCAAATGTTTATCTTCTATAGTAAATATCGTGATGTCAAACAGGAACAGAAGTAAACGGGCAGTGAATAAGAAGTTAAAGTCCGCCTGGAATCAACTCTCCAGTATTGGAAATCTGGACAAAATGTCGTGGAAAATTTAGGAAATGATAATCGGGTGTGGTGATAATGGAAGATTTCAGTCATCTGCAAATATACCCACATGTAGAAGGATGTTCGATTTAAAGGAGAATGAAATTTCTACAAAACTAATTAGAAGCAGAAAATATTGGAAGTACACAATTGTTCAAAGTCGAAAACGTTCTGACAAGAATGATGTTTCCGATCAATAACTAATCAATTTTATTTCCCTCCCCATCCACTGATCAGCTGGGCCGCTCCGGTATTTCCTGTCATTCAAAGTTCAAGGTACAAAGTAAATATATGTCACAAGATACAACCTGGTCATTTACTTTCATATGGGGATATTCAGTAAAACCAGGAAATATAATACAAACACTGAAGGAGCGCCACCAACAGGTCAGACAAACGACCAATGTGCAAAGACAAATAAATAAATACAGAAGCAATAACAATCAAGGAGGTGTTTGCCCGTGATGGACTGGCCCGTATCCAATAGTTTCTGTAGGATTTTCTGTCCAAGGGCATTGGAATTTCCATACCAGTCCGCTATGTAACCAGTTCATATGCTCTTCACCACACATCTTTTGAATGTTGTCAAATTAATATTCAATCAGTATAGAGAGATGGCATAGGATTGGAAGTTGTAGCGACTCTACAGGTTGAGTTAAGAAATGGCAAGGGTAAAAGGACCCGAATGGCAGTTGTATACAGACCTCCAAAGAGCAGCCGGGATATGGATTACAATTGCAGCAGGAGATAGAAAAGGTGTGTCAGAAAGGCAATGTCATATTAAGGGTTGAGGATTTTAACATGAATGTGGATTGGGGAAACCAGGACAGTACTGGACCACAAGAGAGAGAATTTACAGAATGTCTAAGGGATGGCTTTTTAGAACAGTTTGTTGTTGATTGGGCGTTGTGCAATGATCCGGAGGTGATAAGTGAGCATAAGGTTAAGGAATCCTTAGGGAACAGTGATCACAATATGATCGAGTTCGCATTGAAATTTGAGAGGGAAAGAATAAACTCCAGTGTGTCGGTATTTCAGTGGAATAAAGGAAATTACAATGGCAGGAGATGGTAACTGGCCAAATTTGACTGGAAAGGTACATTTGCAGGAAGGACAGCAGAGCAACAATGGCTGGAGTTTCTGCGAAAAATGAGGAAAGTGTAAGACAGATATATCCCAAATAAGAAGAAATTTTCAAAGGAAAGAAGGACACTACCGTGGCTGACAAGTGAAGTCAGAGACAAAGTAAAATCAAAAGAAACGGTAGACAAGGAAGTCAGATCTGGGATTGGAGAGCTTTTAAAAATTTGCAGAAGGAAACTAAGAAGGCCATTGGGACAGAAAAGATGAATTATGAAATGAAGCTTGCGACTAATAGCAAAGAAAATACTAAAAGTTATTTTTTTCAGTATATAAAGGGGAAAATGAGTCGAGGGTAGATATAGAACCAATAAAAAATGACGCTGGAGATATTGTAATGAGACATGCCGAGATGGCAGAGGAATTCAAAGCCTATCAGTCTTCATACTGGAAAATGTTTGCAGTATACCGGACATTCGAGAGTGTCAGGGAACTGAAGTTTGTGCAGTGAAAATTACGACTGAGAAAAGTGCTCAGCAATATTAATGGTATGAGAGTGGATAAATCTCCTCGACCTGATGGAATGAACCCTCGGGTTCTGAAGAAAGTCGCTGGAGGGATTGTTGAGGCATTAACAATGATCTTTCATGAATCGATGGATTCTGGCATTTTGCCGGATGACTGGAAAATTGCAAATGTTATTCCGCTATTTAAAGTGGTGGGAGACAGCAAAAATGAAACAATAGACCTGTTAGCATGACATCAAATGTTGGGAAGTTGTTGGAATCGATTGTTAGGGATGAGACTAGGGAGTACCTGGAGGCACATAACAAGAAAGGCCTAAGCTAGCATTGTTTCTTGAAAGGAAAATGCTGCCTGACAAACCTACAGAAATTCTTTGAGGAAATTAAAAGCAGGGTAGACGAAGGAGATGCAGTAGACATGCTGGACTTGGAATTTCAGAAAGCCTTTAACAAAGTGCCGTACATGAGGTTGCTTAGCCACTTAAGAGCCCATTGAATCACAGAGAAGTTACCAGCATAGGTGGAGCATTGGCTGATCGGCATAAAACAGAGAGTGGGAATAAAGGGATCCTATTCTGGCTGACTGCCGGTTACCAGTGGAGTCCCATAGGTATCGGTGTGGGAACCATAGCTTTTTACGATGTATATCAATGCTTTGGACTAACGCAATAATGGGTTTGTGGTAAATGTGTGCATGATATGAAGATTGGTGGAGGAGCGGGGAGTGTTCAGGAAACAGAGAGTCTTCAGACAGACTTAGATAGTTTAGGGGAATGGACAAAGAAGTGACAAAAGAAATACAATGTTGGAAAGTGTATGGTCATGCACTTTGGTGGAAGAAATAAATGGCCAGACTATTATTTAGATGGAATAAAAATTCAAAAGGCAAAGATGGACAGGAATTCAGGAGGTCTTGTGCAAGGTACCCTAAAGGTTAACCTAAAGGTTGAGTCAGTTTTGAAGAAGGCGAATGCAATGTTGGCATTCATTTTTAGAGGTATAATATGTAACAGCAGGGATATGATGTTGAGGCTCTATAAGGCTCTCGTAAGACCGCACTTGCAGGATTGTGTGCAGTTTTGTGCTCCTTATGCTAGAAAGGATATACTGTCATTGCAGAGGGTTTAGAGAATATTCACAAGAATAATGGGCTGTCTTTGGGCTGTATTCCCTGGAGTTCAGGAGATTGATGGAAGATTTTATAGAAACATTCCGGATATTAAAAGGCCTGAACAGATTAGAAATGGCTAAGTTATTTCCCGTGGTAGGAGATTCTAGGACAAGAAAACCCAACTTCAGGATTGAAGGACGTCCATTTAGAACTGAGATGCGGAGAAATTACTTTAGTCAGATGATGGTAAATCTGTGGAATTTGTAGCCAGAGCGGCTGTGAAAGCCATGTCATTGGGTATATTTAAGGCAGAGATAGATAGGTTCTTAATTAGCCAGCTCATCAAAGGGTATAGGGGGAAAGCAGGGGATAAGCCCATGATTGATTGGCGGATCAGACTCGATGGGCCACATGGCATACTTCTGCTCCTATATTTAATGGTCTTCTGGTTTTATGGTCTAAGTTTTAGATATCATGCCGAATCTTCGGAAACTTCTAAGAAAACTGAACTGCCGTTCTTTCTTGGTAATTATACTTCGGTGCTCAGCCCAGGACTGAGCCTCTAGAGTGATACCTAGATTTTCATTCTCCCTCCTATATGCTGATTCGTAACCAATTGGTCTTAGTAAAGTTGAAGATAGCATTGAACCTAAGCCTCTCAGGCGTACGTATAAAGCGAGTAAAGCAGGGGGCGAAGCACATAGTCTGTGGTGCACCTGTGTTGTTGGAGATTATGGGAGAGATGTTGTTGCCACTCGGAACTGACTGGGGTCAGCAAATCAGGAAATCGAGAATCCAATCGCAAAAGGATGTATTAAGGCCAAGACCTTGGAGCTTATTGATCAGTTTGGACGAGATTATATAATTGAATGCAGACTGCAATCGACAAAATGCATACTGATATATGCATGCTTGCTGAGCCCATGTCCCAAGGTTGAGTGAAGAGCAAATGAAATTGCATCTGCTGCGCACCTGTTGTGCCGGTAGACATATTGGAGCTGTGCCATTTCCTTCTCGGGCAGGAGTTGATATCTGTCAACACCAACTTCTCAAAATACTTCATCGCAGTGGATATAAATGCAATAGTCATTAAGGCAGGTTGCCACCTTCTTTTTAAACTCCGAAGCTAACTGAAGCCTACTTGAAGCGGATGAGTACCACAGACTACCGAGGTGAGAGGTAAAAGATATTTTTCGAATTATTTTTCTTTTGTATCTACCAATACAACGCGGAGTAGGCCCGTCGAGCCAGGACATCCCAGCAACGCGCGACAAACCCTAATCTAATTACAGGACAAATTCCAATGACGAATTAACCGACCGGGTACGTCACCTAACAGCGAGGGCAACCAAAGAACCCAGGGAAATCCCACTTGTCCACAGGCAGGATGTACATACACCTTACAAACTCCTCTGGCATTAATCCGCTTACTCTGGAACTCAAGAGCTATAATAGCGTCGCGGTAACCGCTATGCGACTATGTCGCCAAAGTATCAGTGAACATTCCAGCCAGTTGATTCGCAGAGGGCTTTAGTACTCGGCCAGCAGCCCCATTTGGTTTGGATGCTTTCCATAGGTTCTCCCTTGGAAAGGACACCCTCACGTTGGTCTCAGAGACTGAAATCACAAAGTCATCGGGAGTTGCGGGAGTTGTGAACTTCCATCTATCTTTTGAAGGCCGAAATGAGCAAAAAGAGCATTGAGCTCAACTGGAAGCGAAGCTTGCTTTAATTTCGTAAGAGGTGAAAGCATTCTAGAAAGGCCATAGTTCTAGAGGATCCTTCAGTGGTTAAATCTTAGTCTGGAGATGGCTTTCTGGAGACATACATGGAGCTGATGTATCTTTCTTGGTCACTAGACCTAAATGCCACAGATTTGTCCCTCAACGCACTGCGGATCTCATGGCTCACCCGTGGGATTCTGGTTGGGAAACACTCAGAATTATTTTGTGTGGACACTGGGTGTATTTATTCAAATGCTCTAATGAATTCTTGAACATGGCCCAATTCACCGAAGATCTCTGGTAGCGTCGGTTGAGTGAACTTTGCCTTTTCTTCTTGGAGTGACGGAGGATGAGAGGTGGCCTGATAGAGGTGTGTAAGATGATGAGAGGCATTAATCGTGTGGATAGTCAGAGGCTTTTATCGCAGGTCTGAAATGGCTATCATGAAAGGCCACACTCTTAAGGTGCTTAGCAGTAGGAACAGAGCAGATATCAGGGGTAAGCTTTTTACGCAGAGAGTGGTGTATACTTGGAATGGGCTGCCGGCGAAGGTGGTGCAAATGGATACGATAGGGTCTTTTAAGAGACTCTTGCAAGGTACATAGAGATTAATAAAAAGAGTGCTACGGGTAACACAAGGTAATTTCTAAAGTAAGTACATGTCCGGCACAGCATTGTGGACCGAAATGCCTGTATTGTACTGTAGATTTTCTATGTTTCTATGTTTCTTTCTCCCATGGCTATCTTTGTTGTCCTTATCTCTGGAGAATGTTTCTTTAGCTCCTGTCTTTATGCAGATAGGAGAGGAGAGCCAAATGATCAGCTTTCTGGAAATGCGGCCCAGGAATGGAACGGCAGGCACTCTTTCCCGTAGTCGAGCAGTGGTCTACTGTGTTGGGACTCCTGGTGCTGCAGGGTACATGCTGTTGCCGCTGTGCCTGCTCAGAGGTTTCTTCACACAAGTGTGATTGAAGACCCTACTATGACATGAAATCATGAAATGCGTCCGACGAACTGTTTCTTTCTGGGGGGAGGGGGTAGGAGTGGCAGCATTCAATATTCCGAGTGTCTTCACCGTGAATTCTGATGTAACATACGTATTCAGTTCTTCTGTCATTTTGTTGTTCCCCATTACTACCTCTCCAGTATTGTTTTTCAGCAGTCCGATATACACTCTCACCTCTCTTTAACACTTCATGTATCTGAAGAAACTGTCGGTATCCTCTTTAGTATGATTTTATAATCCTACTAACTTCCCGCTAATCTTTGATCTATAATATGCCCTCTCTCAGGCCTTGATGTTATTTTTAAATTCATTTGTTATCCACTGCTGTATCTTCTTTCCTTTCAATTACTTCTTCCTCTTTGGGATATATATATCCTGAGGAATTGCTTCCAGAAATTCCAACCATTGCTGCTCTGCCAACATCTCCACCAGTGTTCATTTCCCATCAATTCTGGCCAACTCTTCGCATGCCTCTGCAATTCCCTTTACTCTATTGTGATACTGACACATCTGAACTTCAGCTTCCCCTTCTCAAAGTTCATGGTGAATTAGAACGTATTATGATCACTTGCCATAAAGGGATCTTTCACCTTAAGTTCTCTAATCAATTCGAGTTAATTGCCTGAACCCAAATCCAGAATAGCTGATCCCCTAGTGGGCGCAATCACGAGGAAGTCTGGAATGCACCCCCCCCCCCCCCCCCGGAATCCCGTACTAGGTTAATTTTCCCAATCGACCTGCATATTGATGTATCCCATCACAATTGAAACATTTCCATTTTAGCATGGTTTTCTATCTCTCGTTGTAATTTGTAGGACACATCTTTCAATGTCGTTGGAGGGGATTGTACACAAATCCCATCAGGTTGTTTTATTTCTGCAGTTCGTTAGCTCTATTCACAATGATTCAAGGACTTCCACCCCTATCAGCAGAGCAACGCTGCCACCTCTGCCATCCTGCCTGTCCTTTTGATACGTTGTGTATCCTTGAACATGAACAATCACTACAGTCTTCATTCAGCCATGACTCGGTGATGCCTACAACATCATATCTGCCAATCTGCAACTGTGCTGCATCATCTACCTTACTCCATACGAATACACCTTCAGCCCTGTATTCACCTTTTGGTATCTTCAAAATAGATTTGTAAATGTGAGGACAAACAGATGAGCAAAGGTGCAATATAAAATTTGGTGAATATGCACGGAAAAGAGAAGCGTGAAGCTAAAGCATAAATATTGTATTAACAAGTATACTGACCTGGATACTGTTGGAAGAGGAAACCTACAAGCGAAACCACAGGGGCCCGGACTGATGGGTCTACAACAGTGTACAGGGTGAATCGGCATAGAGAGGAAATAGGTTGAGGTCCTGAAGAACAAATATAGAGGATAGGTATGAAGCTAAAAAGCAGAACCTTAAATGTAGCAATCTCTGCATTGATGTCTGTGTCACGCGCTAGTGAGGGGAAGAACGGGAAGTTCTGGCAGTTGAATACGTGGTTGAAGAGTTGGTGGAAGTGGCAGGCTTTCAGATTTGTGGATCTTTGGGATCTCTTCTGTGGAAGTTATGACCTGCACAAGAGGGACTGATTACACCTGAGTTCGAGAGGGATGGCTTTGCAGGCCGGTTTGCTCGAGATGTTGGCAGGGTTTAAACGAGTTTCGCTTTAGGGCGGCAGCCAGAGTTTTCGAAAAGATGAAGAGCCATATGGTGTAAAGATGTAAGCAATGTGCAGAGTGACTGAAAGGAAGGGTTAGTCAGTGGGCATGGCTTTACTTCAATACGAAAAGATTTATCAATAATAGGAATAGGCGTCCAGAGTGAATCAGTGCATGGAATTACGATGCTGTAGACTTTACAGAGAATTGCCGGCTTGATGTTGCGAGGTTTAGATATTTCGAAAGAGACAGAGAGGGATAGAAAAGGAGAAATATTGGCATTGCCAGTCAGGAGTAGTATCAAAGCTGCAGAAAAGGGAGAGCATTGTGAAGGGATCAACTACTGTATCAGTATGGGTTGGTGGAAGTCTGAAGCAGAAAAGCTGCAGTATAAAATCTATAAACCGCCCAATACCCTACCTTGCTCAGGCCCAGCGAGAGCTCTCAGACACCTCTTCTTACTTACCCCACAAACAGGATCCCACTAACAGGCACCAAGCTATTCTCTCCCACAACATCACTGACCTTTCTAGCTCTGGGGATCTCCCATCCACTGCCAAAACCCCAGAGTTCCCGCGCCCCACACCTCCCCTTTCTACTTCCTACTACCCAAGATCCACAAACTCGCTTGTTCATGTACACCAATTGTTCCAGCTTGTTCCTGCCCCATTGAACTCGGTTCTGCATATTCCCCCCTAGCTCCATTCCTTCCTCCTTACATCCGCGATACTTCACACGCTTTGGATCTTTTAAGTTATTTTCGCTGTGGATGTCCAGTCGCTATACAGCTCCATCGCCAAGCAGGAAGGCCTCAGAGCTCCCCGTTTCTTTCTAGAGACCATACCCAACCAGTTCCGTTGCTCCACCACTCTTCACCGTCGTAATAATTTCCTTTTTGGCTCCTCTCACTTCCTTCCAACAAAAGGTGTAGCCATGGACACTCGCATGGGTCCCAGCTGTGCCTGTCTGTTTGTCGGCTACATCGAACTGTCCACGTTGCAAGCCCACGCTGGAGTCCGTCCCCCACTTTTCCGACGCTACATCGACGAATGCATTGGTGCTGCTCCCTGCACCCATGCTGAGCTCTACGACTTCATCAACTCTGCTTCCAACTACCATCCTGCCCTCAAATCTGCCTGGTCTATTTCCGACAGGTCCCTCACCTTGTTGGATGTCACGGTGCAGGCAGCTTATCTACTGGTGTCCATTATAAACCAACAGAATCTCACAGCAACCTGGACTATACCGCTTCCCACCCTTGTACTTGTGAAAACGCCATCCTCTCTTCTCAATTTCTCAGTCTCCCCCACATCTGCTCTCAGGATGAGGCATTTCATTCTATAACGAAGGAATGTCCTCCTTTTTCAAAGAAAGTGGTTTCAATTTCTTGAAGATGCTTTCCTGTCTTTGACAGTTATAGTTTCTTATCTCTCTTTCAAACAAGCATGGTTTACAGAAGCAATAGCACATTTTTGTCGTTCAATACTCGATCGTTTACCATTTTTGAAGTTTTATTTGGCTTCGGAAGAAATAGTTTGTGTTTTCTTATTGTCGCGTGTTGTTGATACCACGTGCTCGGGAAAGTTTTAATGCCTTCAACGAAGCCCAAGGACAAAGAAAGTAAGCGAAAAGCAGCTGGACAAAAACAAGGTGCAGTCCTTCCCTGAAGATATGGAGTTTGGAGTGATTTTGGAAAAGTCCAGTGCTGCTGCTTTGGAACGGGAGCACAGTTATTCCCAACTTCAAAATCCGAAGTTCGACCCCAGCCTGGAGCCTTTTACCTGAGTCAGACATCGGCACTCCGGTGAAGCCAGCTGTTAAAAAGAAGAAAGCAGAGGTCACTTTACAAACTATAGCGCAATTAATTAACGACATATCCGATGATCTGTCGTTGAGAATTGACAATAATAAAAATAGTATTGATGACATTAAGAAATCCCTTGACTTTATTTTTGAAGAGGTGAATACCCTGAAGTTTGATGTTCTGCAGATTAAAGGGACTTGCACGGACCACGAAAAGAGAATTGAAACTTTGGAATTGAGGCTGAATGAAGCCGAGCGTTATCGGGGAAGGTGGAATATGCGAATTCACAGCATTGCAGAGCAAACGGGAAAAATATTAAAAATAAAGCAACTCAAATATGCCAAGCAGTAGCTCCGGAGGCCAACGAGGAGATTCTACCACACGTGGATGCTGTGCTTCATCTCGGTCGGATAAGACGGGATAAGAAGCCTCGAGTGACCATTATTCGATTTTCAGACAGAACCACGAGGGATCTGGAATGGAAATAAGCCAGAAAAAATGAATACTTGCTCTCGCAGAGCCTGAGGATCGCCGGACACCTGACTGCAGCAGATAAGTGGGCCCGACAGAAGATGTGGCCGCTGGTGGAGGCTGCCAGAAAAGATGGGAAGCGTGCTTTCTGTGCTGGCACACGAGCTTTCATTGATGGAAAAGAGATACGAGCAGAGCAGTAATATGTTACTGTGGCAACTGGCCTACTACCTCTACTAATCTTCGAGTGTGGCCTTTGTTTATATAAGACTGTGGTAGTTCTATTTTTTGCTGTTAATATCAGAGATGAAGAATTCTTTTTGTGTGTGTATATACATCAGAAATATGTGTGTGTGTGCGTGCGTGCGTGTGTGTGTGTGTGTGTGTGTGTGTGTGTGTGTGTGTGTGTGTGTGTATTTATAGTCTCTCATAAGACTGTCTTTTTCACTTTTTTCTCTTAATGCCAGGGACTAGGACACACTATTAAACGCAAGGCTTTATTCTTGTTCTTAAAGCAGCATAAACATGTGGACTTCTTTTTAATCTAAGAGTCACACTCTGTGACTGAAGACATTAAACTATGGAAATCCCAGTGGGGGGACGATGTTTGTTTTTCACATGGTTCTGAACATTCTGCAGGTGTTCTTATTCTAATGTTTAACTTTAAAGGAGATGTTTTGCACTCTGAGGCGGATACGAATGGACATTTTTTGTTCTTATTATTCAGTATTGTGTTAAAATATTTCTTATTGCTAATATTTATGTTTTTAAAATTAGAAATGATAATGATAGCTTACTTGTGGTTTTGGAAAAACGTTTTGATTATTCGCTTTCTAAAATCCCTGATGTATTTTTTATGGGAGGAAACTTTAACATGAATTTAGATGAAAATATTGTTCGATGGCCACCAAGGCAACACTCTACCTATAATAACTTTACTAGCTTTATTCAGAAGTTTAATGTCATAGATATTTGGAGAGAGCACTTTACTTGAGTTAGAAATTATACTTGGACTAATAAATACATTACATGCATGTCTATACTAGATTACTGGTTACCATCCCATACCTTAAGAAATAATAATGTCACTTTTAATATTTTCCCTCAACTTGAACAGATCATAAAGCTATCCATATACAAATTGTATTATCTTCAGCTGAAACCAATTTTAAATCTTATTGGAAATTAAATAATTCCATTTTGGGGCATCAACTTGTCTCTTTGCACATTAAAAAGCGGGCAACCTACTTTTTACATAAAGCGATGGTACAGTATAATCTCTCTTCAAATTGGGAAATTTTTAAAATTTGAATCTGCCAAATTCTTTAGGAAATACGGTAGTGATTTAATAAAAAAAAGAAAATTGGAAGAACAATCATTGATCTGAAAGATTGCAAATGTATGTGAATTGTTTCCAGATAACCGTTCAGGGAAAGATAAAGAGGAGCTGGCTTTGTTAAAGGATAAGTTAAACCATCTTTATCTTATAAAGTCAGAAGGTGCACATGTGTTATCTAGAAAACAATGGTTGCACAGAGGATGAACGGAGTATAGCTTATTTCTTTCGTTTAGAAAAGCAGCGTGCCCAATTCAATTCCATTCATCAGCTTAATATTGATGGTGTGATTGCAGAGGACTCTAAAATATGGCAAAATATTGTTCTGCATTTTATAGTAAACTGTATAGCTCAAAATATTGTGAAGCATCTACACTACATTTCATGAATGATATTAATATTCTTAGGAACCTGTTCAATGGTCAGAAAAACCTGTGTGATGCTCTTATTACCCTGGGAAAAATTAGTAAGTCGCCGGGTGTGGACGGTCTGACTGCAGAATTTTATAAGATGTTTTCTGACACCCTCGCTCCCTTTTTAGTAAAATTGTTTTTAGAATGTATTGATAAAGAATTTCTTCCCAAGCCTCTAACACAGGGCCTTATTACATTAATTCCTAAAACAAGAAAAGATAAATTATTTATCGATAATTGGCGTCCTATTTGCGTTCTCAATAGTGATTATAAAATTCTGGCCCAAATCTTTGCTAACCGAATGAAAGTAGTTTTACCATTTATTATTCATGAAACACAGTCAGGTTTCATGAAGGTTCATCATATCTCTAATAATGTCAGGTTAGTTTTAGATCTTATTGATTATTCTCATCTTGTTCCAAATGATAGTTTTATCCTGTTTTTAGATTTCCACAAAGCTTCTGATACGATTGAGCATCAGTTTATCTTCTCTACTCTTGGTAAATTTGGATTTGGTCCATTATTTTGTAAGGCTGTTAAGGCTTTGTACACAAACTCTAATAGTTTGCAGTTGGGGACTTCACCGTGGTTTGATGCGAATAGCGGGGTGAGACAAGGTTGTCCTATCTCACCTTATTTACTCCTTTTATGTGCTCGGCTGCTCACCTATTCCATCAAGTCTAGTCCTCTTAAAGGCACTTCCTGTGCAAATTCCAATTTTTGGATTAGTCAGGATGCAGATGATACGACTCTTTTTTTAAAAATGATGTTTCGGAAAGCTCACTGGCTTTAAACTGCATTTCTGTTTTTTTTTCAAAGCTTCAGGCCTCTGTTTAAGTATTCACAAATGTGAATTGGTTCCTCTTCAAGGTAGCAATCAATCTATAATTAATAATATTCCAGTAAAAGAAAAAGTTACATTTTTGAGGATAACTATTGTTAAAAACGAATACTTAAGGTGTGTGTATAATTTTCAACCTCTTATAGACAAAACCAAAAAAAGATTAAACCAGTGGCTTCAAAGAGACTTATCTTTGAAAGGCCGGATTTGCTTTGTAAAGCAGAAGGTCTTTCCAGGATTATATATATAACTCTCCCCATATGCATCGATAAAAATCTGTACATTAATAGACACCATGCTGTTTAACTTTTTATGGAAAAACAAAGTTCATTATTTAAAAACATCTGCTCTCATGAATAGTTATAACAAGGAAGGTCTAAATTTTCTTGATTTTGATAGTTTTAATAATACTTCTAAAATTAATTGGATTAAACAATTTTTAAGTAATGCTACTTCTATATGGAATAGTATTCATTCTGTTGTTTTTTGCCAGGTTGGTGGATTGATTTTTTTTTCTTTTATGTAATTACAAAATAGACAAAGTTCCTCTCTGTTTATCTCCGTTTCATAAACAGATGCTTTTATCCTGGTCTTTTCTCCTTATAGTTACTTTATCTGGAATAACCACAACATAACTTATAAGAATGAATCTTTGTTTTATAAAGATTGGTTTGATGATAACAATATTTTGTTAGTTAAATAGTTATTTAATTCAAGTGATACTTTATTGAGTTACACTGAGTTTTTATCCAACATTGGATTTCCTATGACTCCAAAAGAATTTGCTGTTGTTCTGGGTGTAATTCCGTCTGGTGTAATTATGGTGTTTAGAAATACATCATATTTGGTAATTCTATTACCCAACTTAAATCCATCCAGTACAGCTGTAGGAAAGATTTGTATTCCTCCATCTTTTAAAAAAAAATAATAAAGGTATTAGAAGTTTGTTGCAAAATGACATTACTTCTATTCCTATGGCTGTTAGTTTTTGGAATAGTCACTTGAGGAGTCTGAGGTGGAGGAGTATTTTGGTTTTATATAATATTTTTTTACTGAGGAATAAAATTAAAGAAATTTCAATTTAAATTATACATAGATATTATCCAACCAATGTTTATTTGACGAAGTTTAATTCTGATATTGAAACGAACTGTTTTTTTGTGGTTTATATCCAGAGGACTTATTACATCTGTTTTGGGATTGCGAATACGTTAAAACATTTTGGGTTGATGTTTGTCAATTTATAAATCAATATATCAATGTGGATTTTACTTTTTGTTTTCAAAATGTCTTATTTGGGTTTAGCAATAATACCAAATCTCATAGGGATCATTTCTTTATCATAAATCTTTTGTTACGTTACAGCAAATTTTATATCCATAAATGCAAATACATCAATAAGAAACCTCCATTTATATTTTTTACGTCAGACTTCGAACTATACGTTAATACTCTGAAAACTTCCCATAACCAGAAAGCTGTAAAGACTGTACAAATCTGACAAAGTTTTGGGTTATCTTTGTAAATGTTTCTGTTTTGTGGCTCCTGTTAGATATAGTTCCTTCTGTCCAACAGTATTTAGAGTGGATTTTCTTGTTTATTTGTATATTTAAAGTTAGTAGTTATATATTTGTTGCTGCTCATGTGTGATTCCCTGGCTTTGTTAGCATATGTCTGGTGTTTCTGTTTTGTTTGTGTTTAATAATAATAATAATAATAATAATAATAATAATAATAATAATAATAATAATAATAATAATAATAATAATAATAAACATGCTATATATGGTCAATATTTTCCAAGTGTTCATCGTACATGTTGATGTGATAATTTCCTCAGATACATACAATCCCCAAAACAGGAAATTTATATCCTAGAGAACATAGAACATAGAATAGTACAGCACAGTACAGGCCCTTCGGTTCACAATGCTGTGCCGACCCTTAAACCCTGCCTCCCATATAACCCCCCACCTTAAATTCCTCCATATACCTGTCTAGTAGATTCCTAAATTTCACTAGTGTATCTGCCTCCACCACAGACTCAGGCAGTGCATTCCACGCACCAACCACTCTCTGAGTAAAAAACCTCCCTCTAATATCCCCATTGAACTTCCCAGCCCTTACCATAAAGCCATATCCTCTTGTACTGAGAAGTGGTGCCCTGGGGAAGAGGCGCTGGATGTCCACGCTATCTATTCCTCTAGCATCAAATATGAGCGTTTACGTACGCCACGTCAAATCCGAAGAATTGCCGTAGCTCTAACAACCTTCAATGATTTATTTGGTGTAGCAAACAGTTAAATTGTTGAACGCAAGGGCTTTGATCCTCACGTGAGCGACGAAAATCAAATTATATATTGAGTATTCAAAAATGAGCGTAGTGATAACAGCATAAATGTTTAAATTATTTGAAGATGTTTAAGCAGAAATTGCGCTGTATTCAGTTATCAAAGCGAAAAACACACTGCTTTGAAAATGTAGAATGTGATTTTAATTTAATAGTTGCGCCCAAGTCTAAAGCAAATAAAAAATTCAGATGTTCCCCGCCCTCTGAATGAACCATATTTTATCATTATTTCTTCTATTTTACTAAGCAAAATCCTTTATGCAAAGAAACAAGATCACCATGCATAAACTCACGCTCACAAACGTCCAGGTTCATTTTGACTATGCTCCGGTTCAATTTGTAACCATATCAAGTATGTTAAATGTAAACATTCTGCATTATTTCTGTATACTAGATAATATATTTCAATGTCTTAAATTACCTTGGTCTTGTATTCCAAGTTTACACATTTTAGCATTATGGTTTTATAATTATTCAGAGAATTGAAGGAGAACTGAGAGGAATGTTTTCACACAATTGTAATTGGTAATGGAAATGAGCTGCCAGAGGGGGAGGTGGAGGCAGGATATTAATACCGCTCAAGCGTATGGTATAGAGAAATATGAAGTTAAAACACGCAGGTGGAATTAGTATCTGTAAGCATTAAGGCCTGTGATCAGGGGGTAGACCGAAGCACATCGTCCTCTAATGTAGACCTATAAATCATAGGAATATATAGAGAACAAATCAAGCGAAAATAATGACAGGCAAGAATAGCCAGCTTTGATTCAGATTGCTACAAAGAAACAACAAAATTAATTCAAAATTAAATTTTGAAACATTCCCAACTGGAAGATGAGGTGTTACTCCTCAGTCTTGCTGTCTTGCCTTTGCCTCGTTGAAACAATGCGGAAAGCCAGATTCAGAAAGGTCAACATGTTAATGAAACATTGAATCAACGTGGTTAACTACCGGATGCATGTTTAAACACCTGGGCGCTGCAATCAATTACCCAATCTGCTTTTGTTTCACCAATGCAGAACAAACACATTGCGATGACCAATTTCTTGTATTTGAGTCTGGGAGTAACACAACTCGAAGATCAGCTCTTTGGCTGAACATGTCAATACCGACCAACATGTCTATGAGCGCTACTCTTAATTGTCTTAGTTTGATTTTATACACCGTCATAAGGTCAATGCTCCGTCTCCTATCTTATTGGTTAAAAAAAGTTCAGCCTATCCAGCCACTCCTTATAACGTAAGCCCTCCAGTGCTGATAGCACCTTGCGAAATATTTCTGTACCATTAGCAGCTATTGATATCTTTCCATTAGTTAGCCATCATAAATGGCACACCATATTGTAAGTGTAGTCTCACCAACGAACCACAGAGTTGCAACATAAAGTACCGAATCAGTAATCTAAATAGTGGCTTATGAAAGTAAATAGACTAAATAATTTCTCCCCCACACTGTGTACCGCTGTCTTTACTTTCAGGCAACGATATACCTGCACCTTTAAGTTTCTGTTCTATGATGTCCTTCAGATTTGCAGGAATTAATGTGCAAACACTTGTTGGTTTAATGGAACAAATTGCAACAGCTCGTGCTTGTCTAATTTATATTTGATCTACCTTTCTTGAACCACTTGCATGGTTTGCAGAGAAGTCGTTGAATTTAGCTTAGATTATATTCTTCAATCTGTAGTACATCCCTTATCTGATATTTTTCACATACTAACCGTGTAAACAATATTTTCCTGCAAAGAGTAAATAGAAATAACAAATAATAATGAATTCAGCACTGATATCTTTGACGTTCCGTTGATCACAGGCCGCCAACATAAATTACAACCCGCCACTGGCACCCTCTGAATCATTCCACTTCGTCATTTTTGATCCACCTGACTAACTCGTGTTGGATCCCATGTGACTTATCCTTTCAGTCCAAACAACTGTACAGATCCATGTCAAAGGCCTTGTTAAACTTTAGGCAGATAATATCTACCACCCTGATTTCGTTGTCTTCCTCAGCGCCCGTTCAAAAAGCTCAGACCAGCTTGTGCGACACGACATCCCAAGCACAAACCAAGCTATTCCCTTAAATTCTTCCCAATGCAAACGTTGGCAATTCCTGGCCCTCAGAAACACCCCTAGTAAATTTCCTATCAAAGATTTTCACTGGCCTGCAAATCCCTGGGTTGCTCTTGAAACTTCTTTTAAATATAGGTGCATCATAAAACACCTGCCTGTACCTCAGATTTGAAAAAAAATAAACTGTGAATACATCTCCACCAGACCTTTGCAATGTACTCTCCAGCTTCCAAAAATATCCCAAGAAACGCTGGATCAAGCCACGGGGATTTATCCAAATTAATATGCTTCAGGATTAGAATAGAAATGTTGTATACAAATCACTTGTCCCTGCGAAGCAGATCGTTGGATGGGGTCAAGGGAGGAAGGTGGAGGAAGGGCCTGCTTTGCGCACTTCGACCAGATTAAAGATACGGAGTTGTTGTTGGATACAGAAGTACATAAGAGAGCTGCTTTACAAGAATTAAAAAAATTGTGGGGAATGAAAACTTGTTGACTATTGTGTAAATTCCACTCACTTTGAAAGCTGTTTGAGTAGAAAGTTTTTTTTAAAAAAAAAGCGACACTGTTCTTGTTCTTTCTTGCAGGAGAAGGGTCGAGTTTCGATTAGAAACAGATAACCTTCGTGAATGCTTGGCATATTCTACATCCCTGCTGTTAGCAGTACGATATACAGAAACCGAAAAATTAAATACCGAGATCAGGAAAACTATTACGGTGTCACCTATGGTCTGTCCATATCAGTGATATGCTCTTGTTATCCCTCAATCGTATGCACTGTCATAACAACACCAAATTATTTACAAACAAAAGAAAATCTGCAGATTCTGGAAATCCAAGCAACATACACAATATCCTAGAGGAACTCACCGGGCCAGGCAGCATTTTGTGTGTGCAACTAAATTCGTTATTCATTTTAATTGATCTGACAAGCAGCACGGATGTGAAACGAAGAAAACCGATGCAGACTGACAGACTGTGGGTTTGAAGTATATTTTTGATCTTTCGAATGAAAACATTTGGATATTTGCCTGCGGATTTATTCTGTGACTTGCTATTACCTCAACTGGAACACAGTTAAACGTGTCAATGAATTTTTTATCTCAATATTCAAAATATCACGACATCAAGTACACATACAAATCCAAGCGTTATTTTCCTTTCTTCGCTACCGACTGAATAGCAAACCATTTGAAAATGCCATTCAGTGACAGCTGGTAAGATTCTCCAGAGGTAACAGATGCCAAGCTCAGACGGGTGGATTCGGGTTGATGTAAATTTTATCTTTGGCCATTATAACAACTATACTCTTCGTCAACAGAAAATTACAAAAACAGTTGCTGAAAAGGAATACTTTCTGAACTACTTTACCCCAGCATCTTACATCTCAGAATATAAACAAAAATAAGCACGCATAAAATAAGCATACGTTAATGTTGTAGTTCTATATAATTTAGCATTGGGCTTGAGAGATGGCAGGTCCGCACGGCTTCAAGAAAAGGAAGTCACTTTTCGCTGATTCTGGAGACAGGCAGACCGAGTACTGAGGCAGTCCTGGCATGCGGACTACCTGGTCCGTACCAGGATAGCGTAAAGTTTCCTCCATCGCAGATCTTCGATTAAACGTGTCCTGCATATCTCCACGTTTGTCATAATAACTGGGGGAAGTGTACATTTTGGGGTTATCTCTGTCCTGTTTACACTTGATCCCGATAAGCACAATGATAATCAGCAGAAAGACAATGGAAGTGCAACCGAAAATTACCAATAAATAAAGATTTAGATCGGATAAAGATTCTGAACTCGTCACTAAATTACTTCTTTTAGTGGGAGTTTCGGTGCTATTCTGCAAAATTGTGATGTGAAGTGTAACTGTGCTAGATAGGCTTGGCTGCCCGTTGTCTTTAACCAAGATTACCAACGTTTGTGTGTTGCGATCCGACTCCAAGATTTTACGCGTTGTTCTGATTTCACCAGACGTTTGATCGATAATAAACAAACTGGGATCAGTAGCTTTCACCATTTGGTAAAATAATCGCGCGTTCTGACCAGAATCTGCATCAATGGCCAGTATCTTGGTGACCAAGTACCCCTGAGCCGCTGACTGTGGCAGGGTTTCCACGGCTGATGATCCACCATGCTCTGAAGGTGAAACAATCACTGGCGCGTTGTCATTTTGATCCAGGATGATGACATTCACAGTAGCGCTGCTGCTCAACGGTGGCACTCCAGCGTCACGGGCTTGAACATGGATCTGAAAACTTTTCAGTTCCTCATAGTCAAAAGATCGCAGAGCGTAAATGGTGCCGTTCATAGTGTTAACGTTCAGGTACGTGGATACTGGCAAGTTTTGAATATAATTGTTCAGAATGGAATAAGAAACATAGGAATTCTGCTCCAGATCAGGATCTGAAGCCGTTACTGCGAAGATAGAAGCGCCAGGAGAGTTATTTTCAGTCACGTAAAAGTTGTAGGGCAATTCAGCGAAGCGTGGGGCATTATCATTTATATCTGTAATTACAATATGGATGGTTACATTTGTTGACAGTGACGGTGACCCCAAATCCCAGGCTGAAATAAGTATTTTATAATCAGACATAGTTTCACGGTCCAACGTTCCACTTGTAATTAATTTATAATGATTGGACGATCTTTGCAGCATAAAAGGAACGTTCTGTGCTATTTCGCAGCGCACTTGACCATTCTCTCCAGAATCACGATCGATGACATCAACGAAGGTGATTACATTTCCGGGCGTAGCGTTTTCCGAGATTTGGTTTGTGGCTGACGTCACTTTTATCTCGGGAGCGTTATCATTCACGTCAGTTACCTTGATCAGCACTTTCGAGTGTCCCGTCAGCGCAGGTGACCCGTGATCAACAGCTTGAATATCGAGTGAATAGCTGTTTGATTTTTCAAAATCTAGTGGCCCTTTGACTCGAATCTCTCCAGTTTTAGGGTCCAAGGAAAACAAATCACGCATTCTTCGCAATGTAATAACATCACTGAAAGAATATGTTAGCTCTGCATTCAGCCCTTCGTCCAAATCGTTTGCTTTAACTGTTAACACAATGGTATCTTGTGGTGCGTTCTCTGTAATACTGCCCCTGTAAACATCATGCTCGAATACAGGTGGATTGTCATTAATGTCCAGTACAGTAATGAGAATCTGAGCTGTTCCGGTTCTCTGAGGATTCCCACCATCTACTGCAGTAAGCACCAGTTGAAAGGATGATTGTAGCTCTCGATCCAAAAGTTTCTCTAACAGCAACTCAGCAATTATAATATCCTCCTCGGTTCTCCGTGTTTTCAGACTGAAGTGCTCACTCGAACTGATTGTATAATTAACGATAGTATTCATTCCAGTATCAGCATCTTCTGCGCTCTTAAGTCGTATACGTATCCCTGGTGAAATGGCTTCAGGCATTTGTAAGGCAATATGTGTGTCCCGAAATGTAGGAGAATTGTCATTTACGTCAAGAATTTCCACTTCACCGCGATACATCTCTAGTGGATTTTCCAGCATTATTTCCAAAGGTATAGTACACAAATCTACTTGCCCACAAATACGTTCCCTGTCGATTCTTTCACAAATAGATAAAAGCCCATTATCCAAACTAACCTTCATGTACCGATCTCCGTCATTAGAGCTGAGACGAAATTTACGAGCTGACAAAATCGGTACATTCAATCCCAAATCTTGAGCAATATTCCCAATAATTGTCCCTTCGACCATTTCCTCGGGAATAGAATAACGAAATTGCCCTGGAATTTGATCCGGGACACACACGATAAAACTGTGTGCAATTACAGCGATGCTTAATATGGATTTGGACGCCATTGTTCCGCAGTCAATTAATTTACAAATCCAGGCCTCTGCTCAATTCATTCCGAACAAGTCCTTACTACAAGACGTAAACGCAGGCAGATAAATACGGAATCTAAACAGACAGATTTTTACGCCTCAGCTTAACACTGTTATGTAAACGCACGCAATGGTTGTTTCTTCGTTGACTCTGTCCTTTTATTCTGGGCGAGGGAGGGGCAATGGATCCAACTGTGAAATTGAGTTTTTTATTGGTAGACAGCGACACAACCAGTTCTTTTCGTCAATTACAACTGCTGCTCTTAAAGCTGTACCGTTCTGCTATATTTAATGGTGCACACCATAAAATGTAGTTGATGATACAATTGCTCAATTCATTTCATTTTCAACGTTTATCATGGTAAACTATAACAAAACCCATTGATGGCATTTTGGTCATAAATTTAACAAGACCTGAAAGTTCACTCAGTATGCAACAGAGAGCAGATAGGTTCCTTGACCCTTTTTATGATCCAATTAGATGAATTGTTTGGTTTCCCTCGCATCCGACCGTGACAGTTAGATTTGTGCATTTGTTCTATGATTTGAACTGCTCGAAGAAACATTGCGGGTGAGCTTTTACAATTGAAGGGCCATTGTACTGGAGCAGTTTCAATCCATGGTTACATCTCGAAGAAAATTAAATTGTATATTCAATGTTGTTGTCAAGCTTTACTAGCTAAGTATTGCAATAGATTTGGATCATGAGGGTGTCAGGATAAGAAACAGACGCTGTCTTGCTTCTGCTTGCTGACAATAGCTAGCAATAGATGATGCCAATAATGACTAACCTTTGTCCGAGACTGTTTGACTGATAGAGGAGCTGAACGTTGACGTGCGGTTCAAATTTTACATACTGCGTGGGAACATTTGTGTATTGGCTGACACCTAACGAGTGTTTCTTGCAATCGGTGACTAAGTATGTTCAGCTGTTCGCTATTTACTATAATTTACTATAAAAAATTAAGATGTAGCCTGATGTTGTGGGAATCGTAAGATAACAGCTCCCCGGAATCACGCATTAAAGAATTAACTGTATACCGAGGTCTGTGTCTTTATTTCTGTTTGATAACCTGGTGAAATTCTCTAACATTAAAATACGGTAAAACAGAGTAGATTCTTCGACCGTAATTTGGCGAAGAGGATAAAATCCTTATGATACAAGATTCCGAACCAACCTATCCGTGAGATTTACTTGAAAGCTAGAGGTCCAGATTCGACTGGGGTGAGCCCATCCTGGAGACTCGCTCGACGAAGCGGGATCCAGACCAGACGCGGGTGCCGGAGCTGTCATCTACCGACCGATGACCAATGAGTTCGAGTAAAGGAACAAGAGTGGAATTGGTAGAAGGGAGCCTGAGAGCATCGGGAAAGTAAATTTAGACTAAATTTAAGGAGACCTTGGCGTATGGTAGATGATTTGTCAACCACTGGGGAGAAGCGATTGTAAACATTAACTGTAAAGAATATTAGATCTTGCATAGTTGTTTAAATTGTCTCAACTGCGGCTGGAGGAGGAAAATGGGTAATAATAACGGTACGTTTCAATGCAAGAATCAAGGAAAAAGACCCGAGGAGAACCATCTCTTCAATCTGATACTCTGGCAAGGCTGCCAATGAATAAGAATACACGTAAGCAGGTCAAAAGTCTGAAGACCAAATAATTCTGAAATGACCTGCTGGTTTCCCGGGGTCCCCCGATAGCAAGATCTGATTGAAAACGAGAGATAGCAGGGCTGCAAACTTTATCTTCTGGGTGGAGTTATGGGGATTGGCTTTATGGTGGATCCATTGTTCTAAAAAGATTTAGCTTTGACGAAATGAAACAAAAGCTGGGGGCGGAGATCCTAATTGGAATTTAGAAGATATGATGTGATGTTTTAACAAATGGGAAGAGGTGGCTAATTGGCACCAACCTTTGAAGGTTAAACCAAATTACGCTGAATGCCGAGGTACTCGCATCAGGACCCTCGGCTCCGACCGTCTCAGACCCGGACTATATCTTCCAATAGCACTACCTCCTCCTTATCTGGAGCTTGCAGGTGATATGGAAAAAATAGAAATGGCTGTGAGGGTATGACCGCCAACAGCAACAGCAACAACAGCAACAGCCGAGGAGGGGCTCAGACTCTCTTCCAGGCTCCTCACTAACAGTAGGGAATGTCTTGATACATAAAAGCTGCAAGTAAACTAGTAGCTGGCCAAGAATCTAGTTCGGGGATGCCCCTGAAGAAAAAAAAACACTCGTTAATTGTCCCCGATTAGAGTTAACCAGAGTTCCTATGATAGAATCCCTGTCCGAATGGGTTAAAAACAAGCAGGGACTTTTTTCACTGATGAAACACTTGTTAAAGCACAGAACGCATCTCTAAATTTGCTTGAACGCCACGCACTCTAAACACTAAATGTGTAATTATTTGCACCTCCGAAGGATCATATCTTGAAACCCCCTGAGTATAGATTACCCGAGCTCCGCACTATAATGCAGTTCTCTACAGTTCAGTGGGGGGAAAGCCTGGGGAGATTGGTTGTGGCAGCAAATAGAAGACGACTTAAAGTGGGAGAATTATTGAATGATGTGATTGGAAATTGTAAACTAGCATCTGCACTACATTGCGCTGTGGCCATCAGGAATCCAGATCCCGATGACGATTATAGTACCAAGCATATTAACATGAAAGTAAGAAGGGGCAAATATTCTTATCGAGTAGGGATATTTTGGCCCTGAGGGAATAGCAGCTGAGATTCAGTTCAAAAGGAAACAGGAGGAGCTCTTCCTGAGGGGCCAACATTCACTGCCCCATGCCTTACTGGAAGTGAAACCACCTTTTATGCTTATTGATTTGGGATCATAGGCTGTTCCCCAGATACATAGGCTGTTCCATTAAACAGTATCGCCTATCTCCAGAAGCCATCAAGAGTTTTAAACTTGTCATAGAGACGTTATTCGAAAACAGGTTTTTGCAATGCAGGCGATTTATTGTTGGCCTCTCAGACGCTGACTGATTTTACAGAAGAATGTGTGCCGTTGTTGAATCATTTTGCTGCCAGAGGACGTACAACCTCCTTGTCAAACTTTCAACTCTGCCGGCCTACAGTGACATATTTGGGGTATATATTGCGCAAAGGGACCTGCCGATTGGGGCCGGAGCGTGTGACTCTCATTGCTCAGTCTCCCAGACCTTCTAACAAAAGACAAATGATACCATTCCTGGCAATGATAAATTACTGTCGACATTGAGGACCTGAATACCGCATCTGAGATGCTGTCTTACGAGTCGCAGTAACGCAGGATGCATCTGATACAATACTATGGACTGAGGATTGCCCTATTACAGCAAGCCGTTCCAGCTGTATGTGAATGAAAATGAGCGTTTCGCAAGCGCAGTATTAACCCAAGGTAGCTTACGAAGACCAGTGGCGTATTTTTCCACCCTATTGCATCGAGTGCTTAGAGGAATGCCAGGATGTTTAAGGACGTTGGTAACGACAACGGCAGTTGGCGAGAAGTCTGCGCCGTTAATACTACAGCTTGCTTGTATGCTACTGACCCCTCTGCTGCAACGTTGCTCTTTAGCTCAGCAGCTGCGCAACATTTCACTACCGCACGCCGCACGGTGTAATTAAAAGGTCAAATTTGACTCTTAAAAGAACACCGGCATTCAGCCCGACCACCCTGGTTCCAGTGACCGGGTCATCACATCCCCATGACTGTATTAAAACCTATCCGCTATGCCCCTTGATAACCGAGAATCAATGCCCTTTACCGAGGGCTCTTCTTGCAAGCCGAGCCATCACACCCTATTAGAAAGCGATGCGATAGTGACTGCCTTTGAAACTTTAGAGGTACAAATCGAACCCCAAGGAACTTCAGCTCAGGCAGCGGAGCTATTTGCTCCAACACGAGGGACACACGGTAAATATCTATATGGACTCTAGGCAGGCCTTGGGGTGGGACATGATTTTGGATCACTTTGGAAACTTCGGGGGTTCATTACTTCAGCGGGAAACCCCATTCAAAATATGCATTTCATAAAAATGTTATAAGCAATGCAGCTGCCCAAACAAACTGCTGTCATTAAGTACGAAGCTCACAATAACGGCTCAGAGCCCATAAGTAAGGGAAATGCTGCAGCGGACACGTCTCCTAAAGAAGCCGCTAATGCAGGTAAAGTTATGTTAGTACTCTTGTAACTCTTACCCCAAATCTGCATTTCCGAAAAAGACAGGACTCTACAAAAGGATAAGGGAGTATAAAAGGAAAAACAGAGTTTTCAGGACTCTGAGTGGGTGTGGAGACATCTGTATAATCTTCTTGTGTGTCACAGGAATCGAGATATTATACATCAATAATGTTTTGCATCCAGACTAGCAATAATTGCGGGAGAGGTTATGCGAAGCTGCGAGATTTGCTAGTGACAAAATGGGGAAAAGTCACCTGCTAAATTTGATCATTTTCCACCCGCGTCGGCACCATTTGCTAATTTGCAGATAGATACCTGCCATTGGGGGTTATAAGTATCGGTATAGTAGATATGTTCTCCAAATGGGGGAGGAGTTTCCCACTAGAAAAGATAACACCCTACCTACGGTTAAGATATTCATGCAGGAAATTATTCCCAGATTTGGGGTACCATGCAGGTAAATTAATTAACGAATTAGGTCCGGCGTTAGAATTTCCGTTGGAATACCACCTTCAGTAACACTCGCAGTCCTCGGGACTAGCAGAAAGAATGAATGGAGTATTAAAATATATATTGTCTCAGGTATGTCAGGAAACTAGATTGAAATGGCTCATTATACTTTCTAAGAAAACAGGTCAGACGGACAACCAAATTGACTCAGTTCGAAGTATTAATGGAAAAGCCTATACCGCCGGAGTCTCTGCTTCCTTTGATTAGTGCGCAAACGTCCCTACTCAGAACCGGTAAGTAAACCATAGAAGTTTGTAGGCAAAGCATTAAGAGCAAACCAAGTACATGTTGTTGCTGCCTTCCCTAAAGCGGGGGGGGGGGGAGAAAAACATTCATCCCATTAAACCTGGAGACTGTAAAGATGCTTACGAAAGTCTACCTTTCCTCTAGGTAGAAAGGTGGTGATATCAGGTGATTCTGATGACAAGGACTGCTGTGAAAGTCTAAGGGAAGGCTGGCTGGATATAGGGAACCAAGTGCAATTTGTCTTCTCATGAAGAAGGGAAGACGGGATACTAAATTATGAAGAAATTACTTTTTTCTTGTGGACAACTGGGGTTTATTATACTGGGGGAAACCTATAATACTTACTTGGGCTTAGCTTATGAACATGCTACGCGGACAAACGTAGTCAGTGTTGGGACGTACATGGGGATTCCTGTGCATAAAGCCAACGCCGTTCAACGAGAAGCAAGAATGCGTCGGCAAATTAGCAAGCTATGTCAAAAGCTATTATTGGTAGGAGAAAAAAGAAGGAATGGATACAGGAGGGAATAAATAATCAACATAAGTACAAGCTACACAAAGGTCAATCGGTTTGGTATTCTTTAAGGGAAATTCCTTTAAATGCTGGTATATGACTGGCTGTAAATTAACAAATCATAATGCCTAGATTTTATGTAGCTTCTCAAACAGGCGAAAGCGCAGCTGCAAATAAAACAGGACATGTCAGTTATTGGGAAGGAGTAGTTGTAGCGAAAAGTTTTATTTATGGTGGGAAACCCCTCATCCATATGGGCTAATTTTGTAATGATCACACTCGTGGTCATGGTTGCACGATGTGCTGGCTCTTGGATAGCTCGGCCTGCAGCTTTCCCTGTAAAATTATCCGTACCGGTTAAACTGGAATCTTTCGATCCAGAATATAATGAAAAGGCCTGTTTAAACATGAGGTTTTTACCCCATGAATATGGCATTCTCTATCCAGAGGAAAAAGAGAATTGTCCAGAAAAGGTGGACAAAACGAAGGGACTGAGGAAGAAAATTAAATTTTGAATTTGGTGTTGTTGTCAAGCTGGACAGGCTAAGCATTGCCCAAGATTTGGATCATGAGAGTGACAGGATATGACGCAGACACTGTCTTGCAATAGACCATGCCAGAATTGAAGTAGTCCTAGTTTTTACCGAGACTGGTTAATAAAGAAATCGAATGTGGGAATGCAGTTCTAATTTTGTGTACCGCAAAAGTGTAGTAACAAAATGTGTTCAGTATACAGCTGGATATCTTTTTTTATTATTTTACGAATTATTACTTTTGAAGGAAATGTAACTTCATTATCATTCAAAGTAAATATTCTTGAGTATTTAATTATAAATATTCAGTTACGCAAGTTGAGATTTCAAAAACCTGACACTATGGATATCATCAAATTTAAAATTAATTTCGTGTTTTACATAAGGTGTTTAAATAAGGTTTTTCGGAGAAAAGTGCACGGGCGTGACTAGTACGATAATCTAATGCTGCTAACGGGCAATGGAAATCATTGTTCACTTTTATTCAAACAATATTTGCGCACAATTTATTCTCCTGTTTAGGACTTTTATTTGCATTGTAAATACGTATATCCAATGCTTCCAGTTTGGTACAGTATATTTAGAATGTTATTCGCGCTCGATGTCAACCAAGAGATTGGTGGTTGCAGGGAAAAGAGACGGGTGTTAACGGTTGGATAAATATTTATTTTGGAGAAACAAAACAAAAATTGTTACTTTTACTGAGTATTTCAAAGCGTCTGGAGAAAACACAGCAAGAAACTGTATACAGTAGTATCCTAAAAATAAAGACCAACCATTCAAGGTTGTTGGAATAATTTATAATTGCAAAGACTAGCATCCCTCAAATATCGACTAAATGTTACGTTTGTCTTCTTCAGTACTTCAGAACAACTGGAATAATGGCGAATACTACACTTTGCTTTTGTTCTTTAGCATACTATATAGAGATCCAAGTCTGTAGGTATTGTCGACCTGAGTATTTCCTCATCTATTTTAAAAAGGGCCTCCTTCTATTCGGAGGCTGTGCCTTCTGGTCCTATTCTCCCCCTGGACCCTTTGGCCAGCAAAGCTTTTTTCTTAGATAACGAGCCCAATATAATTGCGAATATAATGTTACTACTTCCCGCGTTGTTTCTGATGTCTGAGAAATTCTATCAATCTTTAGATTCTATTCCAAAGTTTATATGTGGAGTGACAAGGTCAACATGGACAATAGCAGCTGTGAAATTTCGAATGACATTCACAAAGAACGTTACTGTTACACGGCAAGTTTGGTGCCAGAGAAGTTATTTTATCCTCAGCTGATGATTGAAAGAGAAAATATCCATGGATCACTGCATAATTGTGTATTTTGTTTACAAGCTGCAGTAAAGGAATTTTCGAAAACAAGGGGCGCAAATCCGCTCACCATACACCAAGTGCTCGATGAAAAATAATTCATAAAGCCTCAGCATTACATTTTTGCTGTTATATCCTAGACTCGGGAAATGAATGCTAATATTACATTTTTTTCTTTGCCAACGACTTAACCTGCAAGTTGTCCTTTTAGAAATCCTGTACGAGGACTCCCAAGTCCCTTTGCACGTCTGATTTCTAAATGCTCGACACGTTTGTAAAATAGTCTATGCATTTAATCATTCTAACAAAGTACTAGATCATACTCTTCACTGCACTATATTCCACCTGCCACTTATTTACACGTCCTCGTCATATGTCTAGTTCTTCTGCAGACTCCATGGTTCACAACACTAGCCACTCGTCCACCTATTTTCATATCGTCCACAGCGAAGCCAGAACGCCATTTTCTCCCCTTCACAGCAAACCCAGTATTTTCCTTCATTTCAGATTTTCCCTGCTGCACTATTCTGTAACTCGCTGTTTTAGCGATCTTTAGTTCTCTCTACTTTGCCCTTATTATTTTGGTTAGATTTGCATCTTCTCCAGGCAAGAGGTCTTCTATTAACAAACTTTATCTCAGTCTCCCCGTCTGTCAATTGTAATAATGATTCTCTTGTTCTCTATCTGATTACTCAATATAGAATATTAAAAGGACTAGATAGAGTTGATTCTTGTAGTGGAGAAATCAAGGATAAAGAGACTCAGGCTCAAAACTGAGGGTCGGCCCTATCGAGCATAAATGAAGAGAGATTTCTATAACTAGTGGGTGGTGAATCTATTCGGACATATGGCTGTGGTTGAAGTTTTGAATCCTGACAGTAAAAAACAAAATCCAAGCATATATTTAATACCCCTGCTATATTTTCACCTTCGATGCTTACATCATTTATTTCACCTAATCAGCCACATTCTCCCTCTGCGAAAATTTGTCCTTGAATATTGCATTTTGCAATCAATATTTATATTAAAATACGATTTCTCCGCCTCATAAACAATGGAATTTGTTTCGGGTTCTCTTTAAATATTTGTTCCCATTGGTCCAACTTCTTGGATTTAAAGAGAGTTCGAAGTGGCATTGTTATCCGATATTTATAGAATGACATTAGGCATGAGATATTGGCGGGTTACACGGCTTCAGAAACAGGAAATCGGTTTTCGCTGACTTTGGAGACAAACAAACAGAATAATGACGGTTTTCCGGTACGTAAACCAACGAGTTTGCTCTACTGTCATTTATGGACTCCTTCACTTGAGGTCTTAGGTGAAAGTTGTTGTTAGAATTTTCAAGTCTGTAGCAACAACTGGGTGAATTGTAGGCTTGGCCGACGTTTCTGTTCACGTTACACTTGATGCCAATCAGGAGAATGATGGTGACAAGAAAGAGAGCGGAAGTGCAGCCGAAAGTGACAATTAAGTAAAGATTCAGGTCAGAGAAATCTTCGGGCTTCGCTACAAAATTACTGTTTTCAATGCTTCTTTCAGTGATGTTGTCCGTAACTGTAAGGAGAATTGTAATCGTGCTGGAAAAGCTTGGCTGTCCATTATCCTTCATCACAATTACTAGAGTTTGTGCAGTGGCATCAGACTCCAAAATATTACGAGCTGTTCTAATTTCCCCCGAGCTTTGCCCAATATTGAATAAACTAGGATCAGTGGATCTCTGCACCTGATAGGACAGCCGCGCGTTCTGACCAGAATCTGCGTCAGTTGCCATTATCTTGGTGACCAAGTACCCCTGACCCACTGAATGCGGCACGAACTCCACAGCTGCTGATCCACTCTCTGCTGAAGGTGAAACAATTACTGGAGCGTTGTCATTTTGATCCAAGATGATCACATTCATCGTAGCGGTGCTGCTCAGTGGGGGAACTCCAGCGTCCCGGGCTTGAACGTAGACCTGGAACGTTTTAATATTCTCATAATCAAAAGAGCGCAGCGCATAAATGGTACCATTCACAGAATTAATGTTGAGATATCTGGATACTGGTAAGTCCTGGATAAGGCTCTCTACAAAGGAGTAAGAAACATAAGAGTTCTGGTCCAAATCAGGATCGACAGCAGCTGCTGCGAAAATAAATGCACCTGGAGCGTTGTTCTCCATCACATAAACTGTATAAGAAGACTGGGCGAACCTCGGGGCGTTGTCATTGACATCAGAAACCCATATCTGGATAGTTTTGTTCGTCGATCGAGGAGGAGATCCCGAATCCCAGGCGAAAATAGCAATATTATAGAGTGCTGTATTTTCCCGATCTAACGAGTCACTGGTAATTAGTTTATAATGATCGCCCGATGATGCCTGCAACTTAAACGGAATATGTGGTGCAATCTTGCAGTGAACTTCTCCGTTCACCCCAGAATCTCGATCATGCACATTGATCACTGCGACTACTGTTCCGCGCACTGCAGTCTCTGTGACCTTTGTAGTCACCAGGTCTACTTCTATTTCCGGGTCGTTATCATTGACATCAGTTATCCTGATTAGCACTTTAGAATGCCCTGCAATGGCTGGTGAACCTCTGTCCACAGCCTGAACATCCACTGTATAACTGTTTGCCTCTTCGAAGTCCAGATCTCCTAAGACTCTAATTTCTCCCGTCCGGGGTTCCAAACGGAACAGTTCCTGCACTTTCTTTGAGGCACGATTGCTGAAATAATAAGTTATCTCTGCGTTTAAGCCTTCATCTGCATTCGAAGCGTGCACGGTAACCACTGGGGATCCCTTAGACGTGTTTTCTGGCAGGCTGGCTTTGTATATCTTCCGATCGAAAATCGGCGCGTTATCGTTGCTGTCCAGCACAGTAATTACAACCTGAGTTGTCCCAGATTTCCGAGGGATTCCTCCGTCAACGGCCGTCAACACCAGCTGAAAAGATGCCTGCCTCTCGCGGTCCAGGGATTTCTCCAACAATAGCTCTGCAATTTTAATGCCTTCTTCTGCGTTCTCCACTTTCAGACTGAAGTGTTCGTTAGGGCTGATCAGGTACGTAGTGACTGCATTTGTCCCCACGTCCGGATCGAGAGCGCTCTCCAGCGGAAAACGAGAGCCGGGTGCAATATTTTCAACAATCTTCAAGGCAACGGTGCTTTGCGGGAAAATGGGCGAATTATCATTTATATCAACAATCTCCAATTCACCGCGGTACATTTCCGGGGAATTTTCAATCACAATTTGGAAAGAAAGAGTGCAGATAGATATCGATCCACAAATTTGTTCTCTGTCCATTCTCTCATTGACAAATAAAACCCCACTCTCCAAATTTAATTCCGCATATGGTTCAATGCGACCGGAGACAAGCCGTCCTCTACGAGCGAGCAATGTTCCAGTCTTTAATCCTAAATCTTCAGCAACGTTACCAATGATTGATCCCCGCTCCATTTCTTCGGGAATCGAATACCGAATCTGTCCGAAAACCACATTTAATGCACAAATAATAACAATAAAAGGCAATCCCAGGGACTGCAAGGCTTTCTTACCCTGTACATTCGCCATTGCTGTGAGGGCGCCTCCCTTTCCAGGAGCACGAATTTACTTCTGTTACGTTTCGAGAGGCTGCTGACTGAAATATCTAACTAAACCTTGTCTTGCCGAAATGATGGACTGGTCCAGTCTCTGTTTCGATAAATGGTCGCTCAGACTAAAGTAAAATACCGGGTCTTTTCCGTGTAATTCTGCTTTCGTTCACGGTGGGGGTGGAGCAACGGATCTCTAGCTGCACTTGAGATTCTGATTGGTGTACAGCGTCACAAAGTGTTCTTGTCAATAATAACGCCAGAAATTCTTAAAGCTGGACGGCGCCAGGAATGGCAGTTTACGGGTGTACAACTATAATTTCTGCCGCAATGACACAAGAAGCTTGCGGTTTATTCCGCAATTTTTGTTTTGTTCCAATGTTTACACCAAAGCTATTAAACTGTTCCTACAAAAGTCAACAGCATATATTAAAATAGCTACTTGCATGCATGCTGATATTGAAAGATTGGCTCAGGGACTGCTTCCGTCTCTTCCACCTGTAATGAACCCTAAACTTATATCATGAAAATGTTTATCTTCTGTAGTAAATCTCGTGATGTCAAACAGGACAAAAGTAAACGGGCAGTGAATAAGAAGTAAAAGACCGCATGGAATCCACTCTCTAGTATAGGAAATCTAGACTAAAAGTCGTGGAAAAATTATGAAATGATCATGGGGGAGGGGAGTTAATGGATGATTTCAGTCATCCACAGATATACTCGCTTGTAGAAGGATGTTCTATTTAAATGAAAACGAAATTTCCACAAAACTAGTGGACAAAACGATATAACAATTACAGCACGGAAACAGGCCATCTCGGCCCTTCTAGACCGTGCCGAACGCTTGCCCTCACCTAGTCCTACCGATCTGCACTCAGCCCATAGCCCTCTATTCCTTTCCTGTCCATATACCTATTCAAATTTACTTTAACTTAGTAAAATTTAACTTTAACTTACTTTAACTTGGTAAATTAGAAGCAGAAAATATTGGACGTACACAATTGTTCAAAGTGGAAAAATGTTCTGACAAGAATAATGTTTCCGATCAATAACCAGTCAATTTTCTTTCCATCCCCATCCACTGATCACCTGGGCAGTTCCGGTATTTCCTGTCGTTCAAAGTTCAAAGTACAAAGTACAAAGTAAATATATACCACAAGATACAACCTGGCCATTTGCCTTCATATGGGGATAGTCAGTAAACCCAAGAAATATAATACAATCAGTGAAAGAGCGCCACCGACAGGTCGAACAAACGACCAATGTGCAAAAGACAAAATAAGTAAATATAGAAGCGATAAAAATCAAAGACAGTGAAAGGACGTAGCCATGAAAGGGAGTCCATAAGTTGTGGCGACAGTTCAATGATGGGACGAGTCAATTTCAGTGAAGTTTTCTCACTGGTTCAGAAGCCTCATGTTTGAGGGTAATAACTTTCCCTGAATCCGGTAACGAGGACCCTCAAGCTCCTCTACCATGTTCCTCGTGGCAGCAGCGAGAAGAGAGCATATCCCGGATGGTGCGAGTCCCTGATAGTGGATGCTGCTTTCCTGCGACAGTGCTCCATGTATCTGTGCTTATTGCTGCAGAGATCTTTGCCCGCGATGGACTGGCCTGTACCCAATAGTTTCTGTAGGATTTTCTGTTCAAGGGCATTGGAATTTCCATACCAGGCCGCTATGTAACCAGTTCATATGTTCTTCACCACTCATCTTTTGAATGTTGTCAAAATAAAATTAAATCAGTAGAAAAAGATGACATAGGATTGAAAGGTGTAGAGTCTCTTTCGGCTGAGTTAAGAAATGTCAAGGGTAAAAAGACCCGAATGGCAGTTGTATACAGACCACCAGAGAGCAGCCGGGATATGGATTACAAATTACAGCAGGAGATAGAAAAGGCGTATCAGAAAGGCAATGTCATATTAAGCGTTGAGGATTTTAACATGAATGTGGATTGGGAAAACACGGTCAGTACTAGACCACAAGAGAAAGAATTTAAGGGATGGCTTTTTAGAACAGCTTGTTGTTGATTCGGCGTTTCGCGATGATCCGAAGGTGATAACTGAGCATAAGGTTAAGGAATCCTTAGGGAACAGTGATCAGAAAATGATCGAGTTCGCATTGAAATTTGAGAGGGAAAGAGTAAAATCCAATGTGTCGGTATTTGAGTGGAATGAAGGAAATCACAATGGCAGGAGAGGGTAACTGGCCAAAGTTGACTGGAAAAGGACATTTGCAGGATGGACAGCAGAGCAACAATGGCTGGAGTTTCTGAGAAAAATGAGGAAAGTGTAAAACAGATATATCCCAAAGAAGAAGAAATTTTCAAAGGAAAGAAGGACACTACCGTGGCTGACAAGTGAAGTCAGAGACAAAGTAAAATCAAAAGAAACGGTAGACAAGGAAGTCAGATCTGGGATTGGAGAGCTTTTAAAAATTTGCAGAAGGAAACTAAGAAGGTCATTGGGACCGAAAAGATGAATTATGAAATGAAGCTTGCGACTAATAGCAAAGAAAATACTAAAAGTTCTTATTTTTCAGTATATAAAGGGGGAAATGAGTCGAGGGTAGATATAGGACCAATACAAAATGACGCTGGAGATATTGTAATGAGACATGCAGAGATGGCAGAGGAATTCAAAGCCTATCAGTCTTCGTACTGGAAAATGTTTGCAGTATACCGGACATTCGAGAGCGTCAGGGAACTGAAGTTTGTGCAGTGAAAATTACGACTGAGAAAGTGCTCAGCAAGATTAATGGTATCAGGGTGGATAAATCTCCTCGACCTGATGGAATGCACCTTCGAGTTCTGAAGGAAGTAGTTGGAGAGATTGCGGAGGCATTAACAATGATCTTTCAAGAATCGATGGATTCTAGCATTGTGCCGGGTGACTGGAAAATTGCAAATGTTACTCCGCTATTTAAGAATGGTGGGTGACAGCAAAAAGGAAACTGTAGACCTGTTAGCATGAAAATAAAGATTGGGAAGTTGTTGGAATCGATTGTTAGGGATGAAACGAGGGAGTACCTGGAGGCAAATGACAAGAAAGGCCAAAGTTAGCATGGTTTCTTGAAAGGAAAATACAGCCTGACAAACCTACAGCAATTCTTTGAGGAAATTAAAAGCAGGGTAGACGAAGAAGATGCAGTCGATGTGGTGGACTTGGAATTTCAGTTGGCCTTTGAAAAGGTGCCGGACGTGAGCCACTTAAGAGCCCATGGAATTATAGAGAAGTTACAAGTTACTAGAAAACAGAGAGTGGGAATAAAGGGATCTTATTCTGGCTGGCTGCCGGTTACCAGTGGAGTTCTACAGGTGTCGGTGTGTGAACCATTGGTTTTTACTATGTATGTCAATGACTTGGACTACCGTTATAATCGATCTGTGGTAAATTTGTGGATGATATGAAGATAGGTGGAGGAGCGGGGAATGATCAGGAAACAGAGAGTCTCCAGACATACATAGACAGTTTAGGGGAATGGGCAAAGAAGTGGCAAAAGAAATACAATGTTGGAAGATGTATGGTCATGCACTTAGGTGGAAGAAATAAATGGCCAGACTATTATTTAGATGGGGAGAGAATTCAAAAGGTAGGGATGAAAAGAAGTTTAGGAGTCATTGTGCAAGATACCCTAAGGGTTAACCTCAAGGTTGAGTCAGTTGTGAAGAAGGCGAATGCAATGTGGAATTTGTAGCCAGAGCGGCTGTGGAAGCCAAGTCATTGGGTGTATTTAAGGCAGAGATAGATAGATTCTTAATTAGCCAGCTCATTAAAGGGTATAGGGAGAAGGCAGGGAATAAGCATATGATTGAATGGCGGAGAGACTCGATGGGCTGAATGACCTACTTCTGCTCCTAGATCTACTAATCTTCTGGTCTTATGGTCTATGTTTTAGATATCATGCCGAATCTTCGCAAACTTCTAAGGAAACAGAACGTCCATTTTTTCTAGGTAATTATACTCCCAAGTATCCCAAGGTTGAGTGAAGAGCAAATGAAATTGCATCTGCTGCGCACCTGTTGTGCCGGTAGACAAATTGCAGCGGAACCATTTCCTTCGCGGGCAGGAGTTGATATCTGTCAACACCAACTTCTTAAAGCACTTCATCGCAACCGTCATTAAGGCAGGTTGCCACCTTCTTTTTAAACTCCAATGTATCTGAAGCCTGCTTGAAGCGGATGAGTACTTCAGACTACCGAAGTGAGAGGTAAAAGATATTTTACCAACTATTTTTATTTTTATTTACCAATAAAACAATGCCAAAACACCTTAGGCATACTACCGAAGGAGTATGCCCTTCGAGCCAGGTCATCCCAGCAACGCGCGACAAACCTTAATCTAATTACAGGACAAATTCCAATGACCAATTAACCGACCGGGTACGTCACCTAACAGCGAGGGGAAACCGAAGAACCCAGGGAAATCCCACTTGTCCACCAGGAGTATATATACAGTCACCTTATAAACGGCTCTGGCATTGAACCCGAACTGCGGAGCTATAATAGCGTTGCGGTAACCGTTACGTTACTATGTCGCCAACGTATCGATGAACATTCCAGTCAGTTGATTCGCAGAGGGCTTTAGTACACGGCCAGCAACCCCATTTGGGTTGGATGCTTTCCATGGGTTCTCCCTCCCAAAGGACGCTCTCTCGTTGGCCTCAATGACAAAAATCACAAAGTCATCGTGAGTTGCAGAACTCGTGAACTGTCTTCCATGTTTTGAAGGCCGAAGTGAGCAAAAGAAAAAGCATTGAGCTCAACTGGAAGCGAAGCTCGATTTCATTTCGTAAGAGGTAAAGGCATTCTAGAATTCTAGAAAAGCCATAGTTCTAGAAGATCGTTTAGTGGTTCACTTTTACTCCAGAGAAGGCTTTCTGGAGACGTAAATGGACATGTGGTATCTTTCTTGGTCGCCAGACCTAAATGTCACTGATTCGGCCCTCAGCACACTGCGGATTTTATGGCTCCCCCATGGAATTTTGGATGGGAAAGACTCCGAATTATTTTCTGTGGGCAATCTCGTCTACGAATATTAGGTGGACTTCGCCTTTTCTCCTTGTAGTGACGGAGGATGAGAGGTGGCCTAATGGAAGTGTATAAGATGATGAGAAATATCGATCCTGTAAATAGTCAGAGGCTAATTGCCATGGCTGAAATGGATATCATGAGAGGGCACAGTCTTAAGGTGCTTGGCAGTAGGTACGGAGGAGATATCAGGGATATTTTTTTTTACACAGAGTGGTGAGTGCGAGGAATGGGTTGCCGGCAAAGGTGGTGGAGATGGTCACGACAGGGTCTTTTAAGAGAACTCCTGGATAGGTACATGGAGATTAAATAAAATAGAGGGCTGTGGTTAACCCTCGGTAATTTCAAAAGTAACTACATGTCCGGCACAGTATTGTGGGCCTTAGGGCCTGTATTGAGCTGTAATTGTTCTATGTTTCTATGTTTCTCTCTCCCATGGCTTTCTTTGTTGTCCTTATCTGTATATATTGTTTCTTTAGCTCCTGTCTTTATGCAGATAGAAGAAGGAGAGCCAAGTTATCTGCTTTCCGGAAATGCGGTCCGGGAAGGGAACAGCAGGCACTCGTTACCGTAGTAGAGCAGTGGTCTAGTGTTTTGGGACTCCTGGCGCTGCAGCGTACATGCTGTTGCCGCAACACCTGGTCAGAGATATCCTCACACAAGCCTGATTGAAGACCCTACCATGACGTGAAATCAAGAAATGCATCGGGCGAACTGTTTTTTTCTGGGTGGAAGGGGTTGCAGCATTCAATATTCCGAGTGCCTCACTACTGTCGGCTTTCGCCTGTGTATCAGCTGTTGTGTAGATCACGGAGAAGAACTCTCTTGGCAAATAGAACGGTCGGCACTGACTTGTTAAATGTTCCAGTATGGAAGAACATGTGTCCAACAAAATCACCACATCCGAGCAAACAGAGATTTTATCATGAAACACAAATCCCTACCTTTTTCCTCTCCAAACTGGCAGTTGGTTTTTTTTTCCTGTGCATGGAGAAGGCTTCGGTCTGATCGCCGAAAGCGACATGTTCATATTGATGCATATCTCCGTGAAACACAGAACACAGTTTTTCACAATCAGATTTTTGCATTTTCTCCCCGTTTAGAAAATAGTCCACACAAGTATTTCTACTAAAATGTGCATGACCATGCATTTTCCAACATTGTATTTCATTCTTCCCCATTCTCCTAATCTGTCTAAGTCCTTCTGCATCCTACCTCTTTCCTCAACAGTACCTGGCTCTCCACCAATCTTTGTATCATCTGCAGACTTGGCAACAAAGCCATCTATTCCATCATCTAAATCACTGATGTACAGCATCAAAATAAGTGGTCCCAAAACCGACCCCTGTGGAACACCACGAGTCACTGGCAGCCAACTAGACAAGAATCATTTTATTCCCACTCGCTGCCTTCTTACAATCAGCTAATGCTCTAACTATGTTAGTAACTTTCCTATAATGCCATCGAAACTACTTATTTTACTTCTTCTTTCAAATATTATTCTGCTACTGAGCTGCATACGATTGAAAGCTGTGAGCTACATTGTTGTGGTGCCTTTTCGGATGTTTTGAGCGATCTGGAGTTTTGCTGTTACCATAAGGCCATGAGACCATAAGTTACAGGATCGGTTAGGACATTTGGCCCATCAAATCAGCACCGCCATTTCATCATGGCTGCACCAATTCTCCCCTAATCACTATTCTCCTGCTTTGTCCCCGAATCCATTCATGTCCTGACCAACGAAGAATCTGTCAACCTCTGTCTTAAACATACTCTAAGACATGGCTTGCACAGCTGTCTGTAGGAAGAATTCCACATCAACCGATTCTTCTTTGTTTACAGAGGAAACCATACTCACTACGGCATTTTCCACTATGTGCGTCCAAGTACCCTAAGACCTCATCCTTAGTAATCGATTCCAACATCTTCCCAACCACTGATATAAGATTAAGTGGCCTATAATTTTCTTTCTTCTGTTTGTCTCCCTTTTTGAAGAGTTGAGTGACTCATGCAATTTTTTCAGTCTTCTGGAACCATTCTGGAATCTAGTGATTCGTGAAGGATCATTACTAATGCCTCTACCATCTCTTCAACCATCACTTCCAGAACCCTTGGGTGTGCAGCACCTGGTCCAAGTGACTTCAGTCTTTACAGTTTCTCAAGACCTGCTCTCTCATTTTGGTAACCTCACAAACTTTATGACCCTGGCACCTGGAACTTTCAGCATACTGCTAGTGTCTTCCACCGTGAATTCTGATGTAAAATACGTATTCAGTTCTTCTGTCATGTCGTTGTTCCCCATTACTACCTCTCCAGCATTGTTTTTCAGCAGTCTGATATACACTCTCACCTCTCTTTAACACCTCATGTATCTGAAGAAACTGTCGGTATCCTCTTTAGTATGATTTTATAATCCTACTAACCTCCCACTAATCTTTGCTCTACAATATGCCCTCTCTTAGAACTTGATGTTATTTTTAAATTCACTTGTTATCCACTGTTGTATCTTCTTTCCTTTCAATTACTTCTTTCTCTTTGGGATGTATATATCCTGCTGAATTGCTTCCAGAAATTCCAGCCATTGCTGCTGTGCTATCATCTCCACCAGTGTTCTTTTCCAGTCAATTCTGGCCAGCTCTTCTCATGTTTCTGTAATTCTCTTTACTCTATTGTGATACTGACACATCTAACTTTAGCTACTCCATCTCAGATTTCACAGTGAATTAGAACATATTATGATCAGTTGCCACAAAGGGATCTTTCACCTTAAGATCTCTAATCAATTCTACTGCATTGCACAACACCAAATCCAGAATAGCTGATCCCCTAGCAGGCCCAATCGCGAGAAACACTGGAATGCCCCCTCCTATAATTCAGTACTAGTTTCATTTTCCCAATCGACCTGCACATTAATGTATCCCATCACTATTGAAACATTTCCATTTTTGCATGTCTTTCTATATCTCGTTGTAATTTGTAGGACACATCTTTCAATCTCGTTGGGGTGGGGGTGGAGGGTTTGTACACAACTCCCATCAGGTTGTTTTACCCTTGCAGTTCGTTAGCTCTATTCACAATGATTCAAGGATTTCCGACACTACCAGCAGAGCAAAGCCGCCACCTCTGCCTTCCTGCCTGTCCTTTTGATACATTGTGTTTCCCTAAATATTAATAATCACTACAGTCTTCTTTCAGCCATGACTCGGTGATGCCTACAACATCATATCTGCCAATCTGCAACTGTGCTGCAAGTTCATCTAACTTACTCCATACGAATACACCACTTTCAGCCCTTATTCACCTTCTGGTTTCTTCAATGTAAATTTGGAAATGTGGGGACTTCAAAAGTGAACTATTGGGAGTACAAAGCTTGTATCTCCTTCCCAAAATAAAAAGGTAAAGATAGCAGGTTTAGGGAATGTTGCTTTTCAAGAGATATTGAGGCCATGGATGAACAAAAATAGGAGATGCCAAGCAGCTATAGGCAGGTAAGAACAAAAGAGGTGCTTATGGACAATAAGAAACTGAAAATAACACAAGAAATAAATCTGAGGACTAAAGTAAAGCATGACATTGCCTTAGCAGGCAATTGAAAGAACAATCCTAAAGTAATCTACGGATATGCTAAAAACAACAGGATTGCAATGGACAAAAGATCAGATTCGTCATCTATGCGAGGAACCAGAAGAGTTGGGGGAAGTCACAAATAAATTTCTTGCATCTTTTGTGTCTGGATGGACTTGGAGTACACTCGCAGAGTCTATAGAAGTGAGCGGAAGCAGCAGCAAGGTCAAGGGCCCTATAAAGATTACATCTTCAAGTATTTAACTGATTACGTAAGGAAAAAAATATGTTTATATGTAGAGGATTCCACAAAAAGCAGGTAATAAATAGAAACTATCTGTAAATTAGGAGAACTGCGTACGAAAAGACAATGGAAAAGATCACAACTACTAACTGAGGTTAACAAGGCTGATAGCTGTAATGAACAATTTGAGAAACACATAAGAAAGGTGTAATATAAAATTTGGTGAAAATGCACGGAAGAGAGAAGTGTGAAGCTAAAGCATAAATATTGCAATAACAAGTATCCTGCCCTGGATACTGTTGGAAGAGATAACCTACAAGCGAAGCCACAGAGGCCCCGCCTGATGGAGTCTACAACAGTGTACAGGTGAAGCGGCATAGATAGGAAATAGGCTGAGGTCCTGAAGAACAAATATAGAGGATAGGTAGAACCTTAAAAACAGCAGCTTAAATGTAGCAATCTCTGGATTGATGTGTGTGTCACGCGCTAGTGAGGGGAAAAACGGGAAGTTCTGGCAGTTGAATACGTGGTTGAAGAGTTGGTGGAAGTAGAAGGTTTACAGATTTGTGGATCTTTGGGATCTCTTCTGTGGACGGTATGACCTGCACAAGAGGGACTGGTTACACCTGAGTTCGAGAGGGATGGCTTTGCAGGCCGGTTTGCTCGAGATGCTGGGAAGGATTTAAACGAGTTTGGCTGTTGGGCGGCAGCCAGAGTTTTCGAAAAGATGAAGAGCCATATGGTGTAAGGATATAAGCAATGTGTACAGTGACTGAAAGGAAGGGTTAGTCAGTGGGCATGGCTTTACTTCAATACGAAAAGATTTATCAATAATAGGAATAGGCGTCCAGAGTGAATCAGTGCATGGAATTATGATGCTGTGGCCTTTACAGAGAATTGCCTGCTTGATGTTGCGAGGTTTAGATATTTCGAAAGAGACGGAGAGGGATAGAAAAGGAGAAATACTGTATTGCCAATCAGGAGTAGTATCACAGCTGCAAAAAAGGGAGAGCATTGTGAAGGGATCATCTGCTGTATCAGTATGGGTTGGTGGAATTCTGAAGCAGAAAAGCTGCAGTATAAAATCTATAAACCGCCCAATACCCTACCTTGCTGAGGTCCAGAGAGAGCTCTCAGACACCTCTTCTTACTTACCTCTCAAACAGGATCCCACTAACAGGCACCAAGCTATTCTCTCCCACAACATCACTGACCTTTCTAGCTCTGGGGGTTTCCCATCCACTGCCACCAACCCCAGAGTTCCCGCGCCCCACACCTCCCCTGTCTACTTCCTACTACCCAAGATCCACAAACTCGCTTGTTCATGTACACCAATTGTTCCAGCTTGTTCCTGCCCCATACAATTCGGTTCTACATATCGACTCTGCCATATTCCCCCTAGTTCCGTTCCTTCCTGCTTACATCCACGATACTTCACACACTTTGGATCTTTTCAATGATTTCAAGTTACTTTCGCTATGAATGTCCAGTCCCTATGCACCTCCATCACCCAGCAGCAAGGCTTCAGAGCTCCCCGTTTCTTTCTGGAGACCAGACCCAACCAGTTCCGTTGCTCCACCACTCTTCACTGTCGTAATAATTTCCTTTTTGGCTCCTCTCACTTCCTTCCAACAAAAGGTGTTAGCCATGGACAGTTGCATAGGTCCCAGCTATGCCTGCCTGTTTGTCGGCTACGTCGAACTGTCCACTTTCCAAGCCTACGCTGGAGTCTGTCCCCCACTTTTCCGACGCTACATCGACGACTGCGTTATTGCTGCTCCCTGCACACATGCTGAGCTCTACGACTTCATCAACTTTGCCTCCAACCACCACCCTGCCCTCAAATCTACCTGGTCTATTTCCAACATTTCTGGATGTCACTGTATAACTGTGTAGGCAGCTTATCTACTGGTGTCTATTATAAACCAAATGAATCTCACAGCAACCTGGACTATACCGCTTTCCAACGTGGTACTTGTAAAAACACCATCCTCCTTTCTCAGTTGCTCAGTTTCCGCCGCATCTGCTCTCAGGATAAGGCATTTCATTCTATAACGAAGGAAAGTCCTCCCTTTTCAAAGAAAGGGGTTTCACGTTCTTGAAGATGTTTTCCCCGTCTTTGACAGTTACAGTTTTCTTTTATCTCTCTTACAAGCAAACATAGTTTACACAAGCAATATCACATTTTTTAGTATTCGGAGCAGATGTTAGAATCATAGAACACTGCAGCACAGAAATGGTACCTTCGGCGCATCGAGTCCGAGCCCAACTCTAATCTGCCTATTCCCATCTACCTGCACCTGGATCATAATCCCCTATACACCTCACAACTACGGACCTACCCAAGTTGCTCTTTCGAACCCTGATACATTTCCACTAGCAGCTCATTCCATACTCGCACTAATCTTTGAGTGACGAAGATCCCCCTTAAATTTTCCTTAAACGGTTCACCGTTCAACTTTAATCCATGAATTCTAGTTCTAGTCTCACCCAACCTGAGTGGATATTCTTGAGAATTTGTTTGTTAATTTTCTGATATTGGGGTATAAGACCATAGCATGATTGGTACCACCGACAACTGAAGCCATTTCGAATTTCCAACAAGATGTTTTCCAGTGAGATTTCCTTAAGAAACAGAATCGCCGGGTCCAGAAAGGGAATCACATGCTGCTAACCGATAAAGTAATGTTTCGCAGACCCGGATTTAAAGTGTATTTAAAGGGTAAAGAGTTTATGGTCTCCCATTCGTTAAATTCGCCCATTTAATTTCTAACTTGATTTAGCGAGATTCCAAAGAGTTCACACTCTTTATTTGATGGATTGGCGATAGTAAAAGGACGCTGATGGTTAAATAAATATCTGAGTCAGACAATAAAAACAGAATTTGTATCTTTGTACATCATTTTAAAGGGACTAGGGCAAAGGCAATAACCCATTGCAAACAGTAGGATCCTACAAAAAAATACATATTGAAGAGAATCGCACATAAAATGCTGCAGGAAAGCAGCAGGCCAGGCAGCATTTATAGAAATAAAAGCACAGTCGGCGTTTCGGGCCGAAATCCTTCGGCAAGACTAAAGAAAAGGAGAACTAATCCGAAACTTGCCACCAATCCCGCAGTCAAGGTAGGCGCTGCAGCAGCCTGGTACACCGACCTCCACCCCGCTGAGGCCCAGCGCCAACTCTCAGACTCCTCCCCCTACCTGGTGTTCTTTAGTAGGGCAGTTAGGTGCTGCCTGGTATGCTGAGTTCCTCGAGCATTTTGTTTGTGTTGCTTGGATTTCCAGCATCTACAGATTTTCTCTTGTTTGTGATATTGAAGAAAGTGCCTGTTTTCGTTCTTCGATGAAGTCCGAACTACAGTGGAGTTCTCCGCCGATATTCTTTGGTTCGTCAGATGGGATATGAGAAACCGAATCAAGGAAATACATACCCGCTTGTCTCCTCTGTTGTATGGTTCTTGAACACATGGTGCACTTTTCAATCTCTAAGCTAATTTCGCCGTACCAAGTGTACAATGTCCTGTGTATGTTACTGAAAAGGGCTTCTTTGGTTTGTTACGAGTAGGAATGCTTCTTTGTCTGTTAAAAGTTTCTCTTGCCGTTGTTTCGCTTTAGAATGGCTGATATGGTAATTGTATTCATTTGTTAATCAATGGGGAATGTTATTGTGTTTTGTGAGGCTGGGAACTTGGGGGAGGGGTTACGCGGGCTTGGGGTATGAGGAGAGTCCGGAGGGAGACGCCAAGGAAGGAGGACGTGCGCTCGGGCGACCACCGAGGAGTCCGAAGTGGGAGTTTCGGGAGGACAACCACCGAGGAGTCGAGTGGTTCGCTGGATGAGCTCCACCGATGTGCACTAAACTGACTGAACTTTGATAAGTTGGCGCCTTTTGTTTTTTTCTTGTATATATATATTGTATTGCCTAATACTCTTTTAATTTTAGTAAACTCTTTAAAGTGTATTTCATAACGGTATTTGTTGTGGGTTTGATACTGTTGGCGGGCGCGAGGCATAAACTCGATTCTCACAGCACCTGCGTGTACGGGAGGTGGGTTGGTGTGTGGCTGGATCTCTTTTTCCCCTAGACATATACCAGACTGCTGGGTAAGTGTTACACAAGTGTTTGATTAATTATTTCTATTCTTCCCCTTTCTCTGAAACCCTGGATTTTGTTCTGTCATTTGTTGCGAATTGAAAAGAAGCTACAACTCTCCTAGTATAGGTAATGGACTGAGCCAAACTGCGTACAAGTTTATGTCATCTCCGAATAGTATAATTATTTCAGCATGCTATATATGGGGATGACGCGCAAGATGGCGTCCGGTGAAGTCGCAAGTTTTTATGCTTGAGATAGTGTGTTGATCTTCATCTCAAATTTTTATTGATATGTCACAATCCCGGTCCAGTGTCGCTCAATGCTCGATCGTTTACTATTTTTGAAGTTTTCTTTGGCTTCGGAAGATATATTTTGTGTTTTTTTATTATTGTCCCGTGGTGGAAGAAACCACCTGCTCTGGAAAGTTTTAATGCCTTCAAAGAACCCAAGAGCAAAGAAAGTAAGCGAAAAATAGCCGAAAAAAACAAGTTCAGTCCTTCTCTGAAGATATGGAGTTTGGAGTGCCTTTGGCAAATTCCAGTGCTGCTGCTTCGGAACGAGAGCACAGTTATTCCCAGATCCAAAATCCGAAGTTCGACCTGGACCTTTACCTGAGTCAGTCCTCGACACTCCGGTGAAGCCTGCTGTTAAAAAGAAGAAAGCACAGGTCACTTTACAAACTATAGTGCAGTTAATTAACGATAGATCCGATGATCTGGCGTTGAGAATTGGCAACAATAAAATAGTATTGATGACATTAAGAAATCCCTTGACTTTATTTCTGAAGAGGTGAAAACCTTGAAGTCTGATGTTCTGCAGATTAAAGGGACTTGCACGGACCACGAAAAGAGAATTGAGACTTTGGAATTGAGGCTGAATAAGGCCGAGCGTGATCAGGGAAAGTGGGATCTGAGAATCAACGGCATTATAGAGCAAATGAATGAAAATTGTTAAAATAAATTAACTCAATTATGCGAAGCAGTAGCTCCGGAGGCCAAGGAGGTGAATCTACTACACGTGGATGCTATACATCGTCTCGGTTGGATAAGAGGGGATAAGAAGCCTCGGGTGACCATAATTCGCTTTTCATGAGGAATCTGGTATGGAAACAAGCCAGAAAAAAATGAATACTTGTTCTCGCAGAGCCTGAGGATCGTCGAGGTCCTATATATATATATATATATATATATATATGTGTGTGTGTGTGTGTGTGTGTGTGTGTGTGTGTGTGTGTGTGTGTGTGTGTGTGTGTGTGTGTGTGTGTGTGTGTGTGTGTGTGTGTGTGTGTGTGTGTGTGTGTGTGTGTGTGTGTGTGTGTGTTGTAGTCCGCAATAAGACTGTCTTATTCGCTTTTTTCTCTTAATTCCGGGGACTTGGAGACACTGTTAAACGTAAGGCTTTATTCCTGATCTTAAAGCAGCATAAACATGTGGACTTCTTTTTAATCTAAGAGTCACACTCTGTGACTGAAGACATTAAACTATGGAAATCCCAGTGGGGAAACGAAGTTTGGTTTTCACATGGTTCTGAACATTCTACAGGTGTTCTTATTTTGAAGTTTAACTTTAAAGGAGATGTTTTGCTCTCTGAGGCGGATACGAATGGATAATTTTTGGTTCTTATTGTTCAATATTGTGGTAAAATGTTTCTTATTGCTAATATTTATGGTTATAAAATTAGAAATGATGATAATAGATTACTTGACGTTTTGGAAAACGTTTTTATTATTGGCTCTCTAAATTTCCTGTTGTATTTATTGATCTGGGATGAAACTTTAATATGGTCTTAGATGAAAATATTGATCGATGGCCACCAAGGAAACACTCTACTTATAATAACCTTAATAGCTTTATTCAGAAGTTAAATATCATCGATATTTGGAGAGAGCACTTTACTGGATTTAAAAATTACACTTGGACTAATAAATATATTACGTGCATGTCTAGACTAGATTACTAATTACAATCCGATGCCTTATGAAATAATAATGCCAGTTTTAATTTTCCCTCTCCTTTAACAGATCATAAAGCTGTCCATATATAAATTGTATTATCTTCAACTGGATCCAATTTTAAATCTTATTGGTAATTAAATAATGCCATTTTGGGGCATGACGTTGTCTTTTTCCACATTAAAAAGCTGGCAACCTACTTATTACATAAAGCGATGGTAGAGAATAATTTCTCTTCAAATTGGGAACATTTTAAATTTGAATCTGCAAAATTCTTTAGGAAATACAGTAGTGGTGTAGAAAAGAAAAGTGGAAAAGAAAACTGGAAGGACAATCATTGATCTCAAAGATTGCAAATTTATGTAAATTGTTTACAGATAACCTTTCATGGAAAGATAAAGAGGAGCTGGCTTTGTTAAAGAACAAGTTAAAACATCTTTATCTTATAAAGGCAGCAGCTGCATTTGTGATATCTAGAAAACAACGATTGCAAGAGGGTGAACAGAGTACAGCTTATTTCTTTCGTTTAGAAAAACAGCGTGCCTAATTCAATTCCATTCATCGGCTTAATGTTGACGGTGTGATTGCAGAGGACTCGTAAAAATAGCAAAATATTGTTCCTGCATTTTGCAGTGAACTGTATAGCTCAAAATATTGTGAAGCATCTACACTACATTTCATGAATGATATTAATATTCTTAGGAACCTGTCCAATGATCAAAAACACCTGTGTGATGCTCTTATTACCTTGGGAAAAATAATAAATCACCGGGTGTGGACGGTCTGACTGCAGAATTCTATAAGATGTTTTCTGACACCCTCGTGCCCTTTTTACAAAAATTGTTTTTAGAATGTATTGATAAAGAATGTCTTCTCACTGCTTTAACACAGGGCCTTATTACTATAATTCCTAAACAATGAAAAGATAAATTATTTATCGATAATTGACGTCCTATTTGATTTCTAAATAGTGATTTTAAAATTCTGGCCCAAATATTTGCTAACAATGAAATTAGTTTTACCATTTATTATTGGTGAAACACAGTCAGGTTTCATGAAAGGTGTCCATATCTCTAGTAATGTCGGATTGGTTTTAGATCTCATTAATTATTCTCATCTTGTTCAAAATGAGTTTTATACTATTTTTAGATTTCTACAAAGCTTTTGATACTATTGAGCATCAGTTTATCCTCTCAGCTCTTGGTAAATTTGGATTTGGTCCATTATTTTGTAAGGTTGTTAAGGCTTTGTACACAAACTCTAATAGTTCTATAAATTGAAGTTGGGGACTTCACAGTGGTTTGGTGTGAATAGCGGGTTGAGACAAGGTTGTCCTATCTCACCTTATTTATTCCTTTTATGTGCTCGGCTGCTCACCTATTCCATCAAGTCTAGTCCTCTTAAAGGCATTTCCTATGCAAATTCCAATTTTCTGATTAGTCAGGATGCAGATGATACTACTCTTTTTTTAAATGATGTTTCGGAAATCTCACTGGCTTCAAACCGTATTTCTGGGGTTTTTTTCAAAGCCTCAGGCTTCTGTTTAAGTATTCCCAAATGTGAATTGTTTCCTCTTCAAGGTCGCAATCAATCTACAATTAATGATATTCCATTAAAAGAAAAAGTTACATAATTGGGGATAACTATTGTTAAAAACGAATATTTAAGGTGAGTTAATAATTTTCAACCTCTTATAGACAAAATCAAATAAAGAATAAACCAGTGGCTACAAAGAGACTTATCTTTGAAAGGCCGGGTTTTGATTTGTAAAGCAGAAGGTCTTTCCAGGATTATATATATAAAACTCTCCCCTTATACGTCAATAAAAATATATATATATATTGATAGACACCATGCTGTTTAACTTTTTTTGGAAAAACAAAGTTCATTACATAAAACAAAACTGCTGTCATGAATAGTTATGACGGGGGTGCTAAATTTTCTTGATTTTGACAGTCTTAATAATACTTTTAAAACCACTCTCTGCGTAAAAAAAAACTTTTCACTAATATCCCTCTTGAACTTCCCACCCCTAATGTTAAAGCCAGGTCCCCTTGTATTGAGCAGTGGTGCCCTGGGGTAGAGGCGCTGGATGTCCACTCTATCTATTTCTCTAGCATTAAATGTGCGCGTTTAAGTACGCCACGTCAAATCCGAAAAAAATCCGTAGCTCTAACAACCTTCAATGATTTATTTGGCGTAACAAACAGTTAAATTGTTGAACACAAGGGGTTTGATTCTCACGTGAGCGACGAAAATCAAATTATATATTGAAGATTCAAAAATCAGCGTAGTGATACCAGCATAAATTATTAAATTATTTGAAAATATTTAAGCAGAAATTGGGCAGAATTCATTTATCGAAGCGAAAAACACACTGCTTTGAAAATGTAGAATGTGATTTTTATTTAATAGATGTGCACAAGTCTAAAGCGGATAAAAAATTAAGATGCTCCCCGCCTTCTGAATGAACCATATTTTATCATTATTTCTGTTATTTTACTAAGCAAAATGCTTTCTGCTAAGAGACAAGATCACCATAAATAAAGTCACACTCACAAACGTCCAGGTCATTTTGACCAAGCTCCAGATCAATTTGTAACCATATCAAGTTTGTTAAATGTAAACATTTTGCATTATTTCTGTATGCTAGATAATAAATTTCAATGTCTTAAATTACCTTGGTTTTGTATTCCAAGTTTACACAATTTAGCATTATGGTTTTATAAATATTCAGAGAATTGAAGGGGAACTGAGAGGAGTATTTTCACACAATGGTAATTGTTAATGGAAATGAGCTGCAAGAGGGTGAGGTGGAGACAGGATATTAGTACCGTTCAAGCGTCATTGTACATGTCCCGAATGAGTATGGTATAAGTATAGGGAAATATGAAGTTAATACACGCAGGTAGAATTAGTATCTATAATCATTAAGGCCTGTGTGCAGGCGATAGACCGGTAGATCAGCTTTGATTTAGACAGTTAGAAAGAAACAACAAAATTAATTCAAAATTAAATTTTGAAACATTCCCAACTGGAAGATGAAGTGTTACCCCTTAGTCTTGCTGTCTTGCCTTTGCCTCGTTGAAACAATGCAGGAAGCCAGATTCAGAAAGGTCAACGTGTTAATGAAACATCGAATCAACGTGGTTAACTACGGGATGCATGTTTAAACGCCTATGCGCTGCAATGAATCACCCAATCTGCTTTTGTTTCACCAATGCAGAACAAACACATTGAGATGACCAATTCCTTGTATTAGAGTCTGGGAGTAATGCAACACGAAGATCAGCTCTTTGGCTGAACATGTCAATGCCACCCAACATGTCAATCAAAGCTACTCTTATTTGTCTTCGTTTGATTTTATACACCGTCATAAGGTCAATGCTCCGTCTCCTATCTTACTGGTTAAAACAAGTTCACCCTATCCAGCCAGTCCTTATAGCGTAAGCCCTCCAGTACTGGTGGCACCTTGCGAAATATTTCTGTACCATTACCAGCTATTGATATCTTTCCGTTAGTTGGCCAATATAAATGGCACACCATATTATAAGTGTAGTCTTACCAACGAACCGCAGAGTTGCAACATAAAGTACGAAATCAGTAATCTAAGTAGTGGCTTATGAAAGTAAATAGACTAAATTGTTTCTTCCCCACACTGTGTACCGCTGTCTTTACTTTCAGGCAACGATATATCTACGCCTTCAGGTTTCTGTTCTATGATGCTTTTCAGATTTGCAGGAATTAATGTGCACATACTACCTAGCTTAATGGAACAAATTGCAACAGGTCGCACATGTCTAACTTACACTTGATCAACCTTTCTTGGACCACTAGTACAATTTATCTAGACGACGTTGAATTTAGCTTAGATAATATTCACTCTCTAGTACATTCCCTTTTCTGTTATTTTCCACAAACATATAACCGTGTAAACATTATTTTCATACAAACAGTAAATATAAATAACAAATAAGAATGAATTCAGCATCGATACCTTTGACATTCCATTGATCACAGGCAACCAATATAAATTACAACCCTCCACTAGCATCCTCTAAATCATTCCAATTCGTCATTTTTTTATCCAATTGACTAACTCGTCTTGGATCCCATGTGACTTACCCTTTCAGTCTAAACAACTATAAAGTTCCATGTCAAAGGCCTCGTTAAACTTTATGCAGATAATAACTACCACCCTGATTTCGTCGTCTACCTAAGCGCCTGTTCAAAAACCTCAGACCAGCTTGTGCGACACGACATCGCAAGCACAAAACTAAGCTGTTCCCCTCAATTCTTCCCAATGCAAATGCTGTCAGATACCTGCCCTCAGAAACCCCCGTCCCTCAGTAAATTTCCTAGCAGAGATCGTCACGGGCCTGCAGATGCCTGGGTTGCTCTTGAATATAGGTGCATCATAAAACACCTGCCTGTATCTCAGACTTGACAAAAATAAACATCTCCGCTAGGCCTTTGCAATGTACTCTAGAGCTTCCCAAAGTACCCCAAGAAACGCTGGATCAAGCCACGGGGATTTCTCCAAATTAATAAGTATCAGGATTAGAATAGAAATGTTGTAGACAAATCACTTCTCCCTGCTAAGTAGTTCGTTGGATAGGGTCAAGGGAGAGAGGTGGAGGAAGGGCATGCTTTGCTCACTTCGACCGGATTAAAAATACGGAGTTGTTGGATGCAGAAATACGTAAGTGAGCTACTTTAAGATTCTCCAGAGGTAACAGATGCCAAGCTCAGACGGGTGGATTCCGGTTGATGTAAATTTTATCTTTGGCCATTATATCAACTACTCTCTTCGTCAACAGAAAATTACAAAAACAGTTGCTGAAAAGGAATACTTTCTGAACGACTTTACCCCAGCATCTTACATCTCAGAATATAAACAAAAATAAGCACGCATAAAATAAGCATACGTTAATGTTGTAGTTCTATATAATTTAGCATTGGGCTTGAGAGATGGCAGGGCCGCAAGGCTTCAAGAAAAGGAAATCGCTTTTCGCTGATTCTGGAGACAGGCAGACCGAGTACTGAGGCAGTCCTGGCACGTGGACTACCTGGTCCGTACCAGGATAGCGTAAAGTTTCCGCCATTGCAGATCTTCGATTAAAAGTGTCCTGAATATCTCCACGTTTGTAATAATAACTGGGGGAAGTGTACTGTTTGGGGTTATCTCTGTCCTGTTTACACTTGATCCCGAAAAGCACAATGATAATCAGAAGAAAGACAATGGAAGTGCAACTGAAAATTACTAATAAATAAAGATGTAGATCGGATAAAGATTCTGAATTTCTCACTAAATTACTTCTTTTAGTGGGAGTTTCGGTGCTATTCTGCAGGATTGTGATGTGAAGTGTAACTGTGCTAGATAGGCTTGGCTGCCCGTTGTCTTTAACCAAGATTACCAACGTTTGTGTGTTGCGATCCGACTCCAAGATTTTACGCGTTGTTCTGATTTCACCAGACGTTTGATCGATAATAAACAAACTGGGATCAGTAGCGTTCACCATTTGATAAAAGAGTCGCCCGTTCTGACCAGAATCTGCATCAGTGGCCAGTATCTTGGTGACCAAGTACCCCTGAGCCGCTGACTGGGGCAGGGTTTCCACGGCTGATGATCCAACATGCTCTGAAGGTGAAACAATCACTGGCGCGTTGTCATTTTGATCCAGGATGATGACATTCACAGTAGCGATGCTGCTCAACGGTGGCACTCCAGCGTCACGGGCTTGAACATGGATCTGAAAACTTTTCAGTTCCTCATAGTCAAAAGAGCGCAGAGCGTAAATGGTGCCATTTATAGAGTTAACGTTCAGGTACGTGGACACTGGCAAGTTTTGAATATAATTGCCCAGAATGGAATAAGAAACATAGGAATTCTGCTCCAGATCAGGATCAGAAGCCGTTACTGCGAAGATAGAAGCGCCAGGAGAGTTATTTTCAGTCACGTAAAAGTTGTAGGGCAATTCAGCAAAGCTTGGGGCATTATCATTTATATCTGTAACTACGATATGGATGGTTACATTTGCTGACAGAGACGGTGACCCCAAATCCCAGGCTGAAATAAGTATTTTATAATCAGACATAGTTTCACGGTCCAACGTTCCACTTGTAATTAATTTATAATGATTGGACGATCTTTGTAGCATAAAAGGGACGTTCTGTGCTATTTCGCAGCGCACTTGACCGTTCTTTCCAGAATCACGATCGATAATATCAACGAAGGTGATTACATTCCCGGGCGTAGCGTTTTCCGAGATTTGGTTTGTGTCTGACGTCACTTTTATCTCGGGTGCGTTATCATTCACGTCAGTTACCTTGATCAGCACTTTCGAGTGCCCCGTCAGCGCAGGTGACCCGTGATCAACAGCTTGAATATCGAGTGAATAGCTGTTTGATTTTTCAAAATCTAGCAGCCCTTTGACTCGAATCTCTCCAGTTTTTGGGTCCAAGGAAAACAAATCACGCATTCTTCGCAATGTAATAACATCACTGAAAGAATATGTTAGCTCTGCATTCAGCCCTTCGTCCAAATCGTGTGCTTTAACTGTTAACACAACGGTATCTTGTGGTGCGTTCTCTGTAATAGTGCCCCTGTAAACATCATGCTCGAATACAGGTGGATTGTCATTAATGTCCAGTACTGTAATGAGAATCTGAGCTGTTCCGGTTCTCTGAGGACTCCCACCATCCACAGCAGTAAGCACCAGTTGAAAGGATGATTGTAGCTCTCGATCCAAAGGTTTCTCTAACAGCAACTCAGCAATTATAATATCCTCCTCGGTTCTCCGTGTTTTCAGACTGAAGTACTCACTCGAACTGATTGTATAATTAGCGATAGTATTCATTCCAGTATCAGCATCTTCTGCGCTCTTAAGTCGAAAACGTACCCCCGGTGGAATGGCTTCAGACATTTGTAAGGCAATATGTGTGTCCCGAAATGTAGGAGAATTGTCATTTACGTCAAGAATCTCCACTTCGCCGCGATACATCTCTAGTGGATTTTCCAGCATTATTTCCAAAGGTATAGTACACAAATCTACTTGCCCACAAATACGTTCCCTGTCGATTCTTTCACAAATAGATAAAAGCCCATTATCCAAACTAACCTTCATGTACCGATCTCCGTCATTAGAGCTGAGACGAAATTTACGAGCTGACAAAATCGGTACATTCCATCCCAAATCTTGAGCGATATTCCCAACAATTGTCCCTTCGACCATTTCCTCGGGAATAGAATAACGAAATTGCCCTGGAATTTGATCCGGGACACACACGATAATACTGTGTGCAATTACAGTGATGCTTAATATGGATTTGGACGCCATTGTTCCGCTGTCAATTAATTTACAAATCCAGGCCTCTGCTCAATTCATTCCAAACAAGTCCTTACTACAAGACGTAAACGCAGGCAGATAAATACGGAATCTAAACAGACAGATTTTTACGCCTCAGCTTAACACTGTAATGTAAACGCACGCAATGGTTGTTTCTTCATTGACTCTGTCCTTTTATTCAGGGCGAGGGAGGCGCGATGGATCCAACTGTGAAATTGAGTTTTTTATTGGTAGACAGCGACACAACCAGTTCTTTTCGTCAATTACAACTGCTGCTCTTAAAGCTGTACCGTTCTGCTATAATTAATGGTGCACACCATAAAATGTAGTTGTTGATACAATTGCTCAATTCATTTCATTTTCAACGTTTATCATGGTAAACTATAACAAAACCCATTGATGGCATTTTTGTCATAAATTTAACACGACATGAAAGTTCACTCAGTATACAACAGAGAGCAGATAGGTTTTTTGACCCCTTTTATGATACAATTAGATGAATTGTTTGGTTTCCCTCGTATCCGACCGTGACAGTTAGATTTGTGCATTTGTTCTATGATATGAACTGTTCGAAGAAACATTGCGGGTGAGCTTTTACAATTGAAGGGCCATTGTACTGGAGCAGTTTCAATCCATGGTTACATCTCGAAGAAAATTAAATTGTATATTCAATTTTGTTGTCAAGCTTTATTAGCTAAGTATTGCAATAGATTTGGATCATGAGGGTGTCAGGATAAGAAACAGACGTCGTCTTGCTTGTGCTTGCTGACAATAGCTAGCAATAGATGATGTCAATAATGACTAACCTTTGTCTGAGACTGTTTGACTGATAGAGGAACTGAACGTTGACATGCGGTTCTAACTTTACATACCACGTGGGAACATTTGTGTATTGGCTGACACCTAACGAGTGTTTCTTGCAATCGGTGACTAAGTATGTTCAGCTGTTAGTTATTTACTATAATTTACTATAAAAAATTAAGATGTAGCCTGATGTTGTGGGAATCGTAAGATAACAGCTCCCCGTAATCACGCATTAAAGAATTAACTGTATACCGAGGTCTGTGTCTTTATTTCTGTTTGATAACCTGGAGAAATTCTCCAACATTAAAATACGGTAAAACAGAGTAGATTCTTCGACCGTAATTTGGCGAAGAGGATAAAATCCTTATGATACAAGATTCCGAACGAATCTATCCGTGAGATTTACTTGAAAGCTAGAGATCCAGATTCGACTGGGGTGAGCCCATCCTGGAGACTCGTTCGACGAAGCGGGATCCAGACCAGACGCGGATGCCGGAACTGTCATCTACCGACCGATGACCAATGAGTTCGAGTAAAGGAACAAGAGTGGAATTGGTAGAAGGGAGCCTGAGAACATCAGGAGAGTAAATTTAGACTAAATTTAAGGAGACCTTGGCGTATGGTAGATGATTTGTCAACCACTGGGGAGAAGCGATTGTAAACATTAAAGAATATTAGATCTTGCATAGTTGTTAAAATTGTCTCAACTGTGGCTGGAGGAGGAAAATGGGTAATAATAACGGTACGTTTCAATGCAAGAATCAAGGAAAAAGACCCGAGGAGAACCATCTCTTCAATCTGATACTCTGGCAAGGCTGCCAATGAATAAGAATACACGCAAGCAGGTCAAAAGTCTGAAGACCAAATAATTCTGAAATGACCTGCTGGTTTCCCGGGGTCCCCCGATAGCAAGATCTGATTGGAAACGAGAGATAGCAGGGCTGCAAACATTGTCTTCTGTGTGGAGTTATGGGGATTGGCTTTATGGTGGATCCATTGTTCTAAAAAGATTTAGCATTGCCGAAATGAAACAAAAGCTGGGGGTGGAGATCCTAATTGGAATTTAGAAGATATGATGTTATGTTTTAACAAATGGGAAGAGGTGGCTAATTGGCACCAACCTTTGAATGTTAAACCAAATTACGCTGAATGCCGAGGTACTCGCATCAGGACCCTCGGCTCCGACCGTCTCAGACCCGGACTATATCTTCCAATAGCACTACCTCCTCCTTATCTGGAGCTTGCAGGTGATATGGAAAAAATAGAAATGGCTGTGAGGGTATGACCGCCAACAGCAACAGCAACAACAGCAACAGCCGAGGAGGGGCTCAGACTCTCTTCCAGGCTCCTCACTAATAGTAGGGAATGTCTTGATACATAAAAGCTGCAAGTAAACTAGCAGCTGGCCAAGAATCTAGTTCGGGGATATCCCTGAAGAAAAAAAAAAACACTCGTAAATTGTCGCCGATCAGAGATAACCAGTGTTCCTATGATAGAATCCCTGTCCGAATGGGTTAAAAACAAGCAGGGACTTTTTCCACTGATGAAACACTTGTTATAGCACAGAACGCATCTCTAAATTTGCTTGGACGCCACGCACTCTAAACACTAAATGTGTAATTATTTGCACCTCCGAAGGATCATATCTTGAAACCCCCTGAGTATAGATTACCCCAGCTCCGCACTATAATGCAGTTCTCTACAGTTCAGTGGGGGAAAAGCCTGGGGAGATTGGTTGTGGCAGCAAATAGAAGACGACTTAAAGTGGGAGAATTACTGAATGATGTGATCGGAAGTTGTAAACTAGTATCTGCACTAAATTGTGCTGTGGCCTTCAGGAATCCAGATCCCGATGACGATTATAGTACCAAGCATATTAACATGAAAGTAAGAAGGGGCTAATATTCTTATAGGGTAGGGGTATTTTGGCCCTGAGGGAATAGCAGCTGAGATTCAGTTCAAAAGGAAACAGGAGGAGCTCTTCCTGGGGGGCCAACATTCACTGTCCCATGCCTTACTGGAAGTGAAACCACCTTTTGTGCTTATTGATTTGGGATCATAGGCTGTTCCCCAGATTCATAGGCTGTTCCATTAAACAGTATCTCCTATGTCCAGAAGCCATCAAGAGTTTTAAACTTGTCATAGAGACGTTATTCGAAAACAGGTTCTGCCATGAATTCAAAGCTCTTGCAATACATTGATATTATCCAATCCCAAACCAGGGAGGCCGAGTGAGAAGTTGTTTATCCAGGAACTGCCGGCTATAAATCAGAAAGACCAGCATATTTCACCGAAGGTACCGGACACGAATGTGATACTGGTATAAGAAGATTGATTTGTACTCTTCTTAGTCTTTTTTTCTGTACCATTGCATGAGGACAGTCAATATCTTTTGCCTTCACACATAATGGACAGCAATACATGTGGACATGTATTACACAGTAAATCCAGATTTCCACGCAGCCGCTATTCGTGATGATTTAGTAAATTTACTACTGCCTGGCGGCAGCATTTTTTGCAATATGCAGGCGATTTATTGCTGGCCTCTCAGACGCTGACTGATTTTACAGAAGAATGTGTGCCGTTGTTGAATCATTTTGCTGCCAGAGGACGTACAACCTCCTTGTCAAACTTCCAACTCTGCCGGCCTACAGTGACATATTTGGGGTATATATTGCGCAAAGGGACCTGCCGATTGGGGCCGGAGAGTGTGACTCTCACTGCTCAGTCTCCCAGACCTTCTAATAAAAGAGAGATGATACCATTCCTGGCAATGATAAATTACTGTCGACATTGAGGACCTGAATATCGCATCTGAGATGCTGTCTTACGAGTCGCAGTAACGCAGGATGCATCTGATACAATACTATGGACTGAGGATTGCCCTATTACAGCAAGCCGTTCCAGCTGTATGTGAATGAAAATGAGCGTTTCGCAAGCGCAGTATTAACCCAAGGTAGCTTACGAAGACCAGTGGCGTATTTTTCCACCCTATTGCATCGAGTGCTTAGAGGAATGCCAGGATGTTTAAGGACGTTGGTAACGACAGCGGCAGTTGGCGAGAAGTCTGCGCCGTTAATACTACAGCTTGTTTGTATGCTACTGACCCCTCTGCTGCAACGTTGCTCTTTAGCTCAGCAGCTGCGCAACATTTCACTACCGCACGCCGCACGGTGTAATTAAAAGGTCAAATTTGACTTTTAATAGAACACCGGCATTCAGCCCGACCACCCTGTTTCCAGTGACCGGGTCATCACATCCCCATGACTGTATTAAAACCTATCCGCTATGCCCCTTGATAACCGAGAATCAATGCCCTTTACCGAGGGATCTTCGTGCAAGCCGAGCCATCACACCCTATTAGAAAGCGATGCGATAGTGACTGCCTTTGAAACTTTAGAGGTACAAATCGAACCCCAAGGAACTTCAGCTCAGGCAGCGGAGCTATTTGCTCCAACACGAGGGACACACGGTAAATATCTATAAGGACTCTAGGCAGGCCTTGGGGTGGGACATGATTTTGGATCACTTTGGAAACTTCGGGGGTTCATTACTTCTGCGGGAAAACCCATTCAAAATATGTATCTCATAAAAATGTTATAAGCATTGCAACTGCCCAAACAAACTGCTGTCATTAAGTACGAAGCTCACAATAATGGCTCAGAGCCCATTGGTAAGGGAAATGCTGCAGCGGACACATCTCCTAAAGAAGCCGCTAATGCAGGTAAAGTTATGTTAGTACTCTTGTAACTCTTACCCCAAATCTGCATTTCCGACAAAGACAGGACTCTACAAAAGGATAAGGGAGTATAAAAGGAAAAACAGAGTTTTCAGGACTCTGGGTGGGTGTGGAGACATCTGTATAATCTTCTTGTGTGTCACAGGAATCGAGATATTATACATCAATAACGTTTTGCATCCAGACTAACAATAATTGCGGGAGAGGTTGTGCGAAGCTGTGAGATTTGCTAGTGACAACGTGGGGTAAAGTCACCTGCTAAATTTGATCATTTTCCACCTGCGTCGGCACCATTTGCTAATTTGCAGATAGATACCTGCCATTGAGGGTTATAAGTATCGGTATAGTAGATATGTTCTCCAAATGGGGGAGGAGTTTCCCACTAGAAAAGATAACACCCTACCTACAGTTAAGATATTCATGCAGGAAATTATTCCCAGATTTGGGGTACCATGCAGGTAAATTAGTTAACGAATTGGGTCCGGCGTTAGAATTTCTGTTGGAATACCACCTTCAGTAACACTCGCAGTCCTCGGGCCTAGCAGAAAGAATGAATGGAGTATTAAAATATATATTGTCTCAGGTATGTCAGGAAACTGGATTGAAATGGCTCATTATACTTTCTAAGAAAACAGGTCAGACGGACAGCTAAATTGACTCCGTTCGAAGTAGTAATGGAAAGGCCTATACCGCCGGAGTCTCTGCCTCCTTTGATTAGTGCGCAAACGTCCTTACTCAGAACCGGTAAGTAAACCATAGAAGTTTTTAGGGAAAGCATTAAGAGCAAACCGAGTACATGTAGTTGCTGCCTTCCCTAAAGCGGGGGGAGGGGGGAAGAAAAACATTCATCCCATTAAACCTGGAGACTGTAAAGATGCTTACGAAAGTCCACCTTTCTTCTAGGTAGAAAGGTGGTGAAATCAGGTGATTCTGGTGACAAGGACTGCTGTGAAATTCTAAGGAAATGCTGGCTGGATATAGGGAACCAAGTGCAATTTGTCTTCATGAAGAAGGGAAGACGGGATACTAAATTATGAAGAAATTACTTTTTTCTTGTGGACAACTGGGGTTTATTATACTGGGGGAAACCTATACTACTTACTTGGGCTTAGCTTATGAACATGCTACGCGGACTAACGTAGTCAGTGGTTGGACGTACATGGGGATTCCTTGGCATAAAGCCAACGCCGTTCAACGAGAAGCAAGAATGCGTCGGCAAATTAGCAAGCTATATCAAAAGCTATTATTGGTAGGAGAAAAAAGAAGGAATGGATACAGGAGGGAATAAATAATCAACATAAGTACAAGCTACACAAAGGTCAATCGGTTTGGTATTCTTTAAGGGAAATTCCATTAAAGGCTGGTATATGACTGGCTGTAAATTAACAAATCATAATGCCTAGATTGTATGTAGCTTCTCAAACAGGCGAAAGCGCAGGTGCAAATAAAACAGGACATGTCAGTTATTGGGAAGGAGTAGTTGTAGCGAAAAGTTTTATTTAAGTTGGGAAACCCCTCATCCATATGGGCTAATTTTGTAATGATCACACTAGTGGTCATGGTTGCACGATGTGCTGGCTCTTGGATAGCTCGGCCTGCAGCTTTCCCTGTAACATTATCCGTACCGGTTAAACTGGAATCTTTCGATCCAGAATATAATGAAAAGGCCTGTTTAAACATGAGGTTTTTACCCCATGAATATGGCATTCTCTACCCAGAGGAAAAACAGAATTGTCCAGAAAAGGTGGACAAAACGAAGGGACTGAGGAAGAAAATTAAATTTTGAATTTGGTGTTGTTGTCAAGCTGGACAGGCTAAGCATTGCCCAAGATTTGGATCATGAGAGTGACAGGATATGACGCAGACACTGTCTTGCAATAGACCATGCCAGAATTGAAGTAGTCCTAGTTTTTGCCGAGACTGGTTAATAGAGAAATCGAATGTGGGAATGCAGTTCTAATTTTGTGTACCGCAAAAGTGTAGTACCAAAATGTGTTCTGTATACAGCTGGATATCTTTTTTTATTATTTTACGAATTATTACTTTTGAAGGAAATGTAACTTCATTATCATTCAAAGTAAATATTCTTGAGTATTTAATTATAAATTTTCAGTTACGCTAGTTGAGATTTCAAAAACCTGACACTATGGATATCATCAAATTTAAAATTAATTTCGTGTTTTACATAAGGTGTTTAAATAAGGTTTTTCGGAGAAAGGTGCACGGGCGTGACTAGTACGGTAATCTAATGCTGCTAACGGGCAATGGAAATCATTGTTCACTTTTATTCAAACAATATTTGCGCACAATTTATTCTCCTGTTTAGGACTTTTATTTGCATTGTAAATTCGTATATCCAATGCTTCCAGTTTGGTACAGTATATTTAGAATGTTATTCGCGCTCGATGTCAACCAAGAGATTGGTGTTTGCAGGGAAAAGAGAAGGGTGTTAACGGTTGGATAAATATTTATTTCGGAGAAACAAAACAAAAATTGTTACTTTTACTGAGTATTTTAAAGCGTCTGGAGAAAACACAGCAAGAAACTGTATACAGTAGTATCCTAAAAGTAAAGACCAACCATTCAAGGTTGTTGGAATAATTTATAATTGCAAAGACTAGCATCCCTCAAATATCGACGAAATGTTACGTTTGTCTTCTTCAGTACTTCAGAACAACTGGAATAATGGCGAATACTACACTTTGCTTTTGTTCTTTAGCATACTATATAGAGATCCAAGTCTGTAGGTATTGTCGACCTGAGTATTTCCTCATCTATTTTAAAAAGGGCCTCCTTCTATTCGGAGGCTGTGCCTTCTGGTCCTATTCTCCCCCTGGACCCTTTGGCCAGCAAAGCTTTTTTTCTTAGATAACGAGCCCAATATAATTGCGAATATAATGTTACTACTTCCCGCGTTGTTTCTGATGTCTGAGAATTTCTATCAATCTTTAGATTCTATTCCAAAGTTTATATTTGGAGTGACAAGGTCAACATGGACAATAGCAGCTGTGAAATTTCGAATGACATTCACAAAGAACATTACTGTTACACGGCAAGTTTGGTGCCAGAGAAGTTATTTTATCCTCAGCTGATGATTGAAAGAGAAAATATCCATGGATCACTGCATAATTGTGTATTTTGTTTACAAGCTGCAGTAAAGGAATTTTCGAAAGCAAATCCGCTCACCATACACCAACTGCTCGATGAAAAATAATTCATAAAGCCTCAGCATTACATTTTTGCTGTTATATCCTAGACTCGGGAAATGAATGCTAATATTACATTTTTTTTCTTTGCCAACGACTTAACCTGCAAGTTGTCCTTTTAGAAATCCTGTACGAGGACTCCCAAGTCCCTTTGCATGTCTGATTTCTAAATGCTCGACACGTTTGTAAAATAGTCTATGCATTTAATCATTCTAACAAAGTACTAGATCATACTCTTCACTGCACTATATTCCACCTGCCACTTCTTTACACTTCCTCGTCATATGTCTAGTTCTTCTGCAGACTCCATGGTTCACAACACTAGCCGCTCGTCCACCTATTTTCGTATCGTCCACAGCGAAGCCAGAACGCCATTTCTCCCCTTCACAGCAAACCCAGCATTTTCCTTCATTTCGGATTTTCCCTGCTGCACTATTCTGTAACTCGCTGTTTTAGCGATCTTTAGTTCTCTCTACTTTGCCCTTATTATTTTGGTTAGATTTGAATCTTCTCCAGGCAAGAGTTCTTCTATTAACAAACTTTATCTCAGTCTCCCCGTCTGTCAATTGTAATAATGATTCTCTTGTACTCTATCTGATTACTCAATATAGAATATTAAAAGGACTAGATAGAGTTGATTCTTGTAGTGGGGAAATCAAGGATAAAGAGACTCAGGCTCAAAACTGAGGGTCGTCCCTATCGAGCATAAATGAAGTGAGATTTCTATAACTAGTGGGTGGTGAATCAATTCGGACATATGGCTGTGGTTGAAGTTTTGAATCCTGACAGTAAAAAACAAAATCCAAGCATTTATTTAATACCCCTGCTATATTTTCACCTTCGATGCTTACATCATTTATTTCACCTAATCAGCCACATTCTCCCTCTGCTATTTGGATATTTATCTCCATATGGTAGATAACTCGGCGTCTAACTTCAGCTACATTTCTTCATAATGCTCCCGCTATTTTTCTCACTATTGTCGGCTTAATATATCATCCTAACCATTTTCGTAGCTTATAATTTGATGTGGCTCGTGTGGTTCTCGCTTGTCCCATTGCTATTCCCATTATCGACCCAGGAATGATAGGTATAAACTATAACATGTAAGACCTAGGAGCATAATTCGGCCATTCCGCCCAACAAATCTGCAACGCTGTCCTGTCATGGTTCGGCTCTTGAGTAAATATGGAGTATTAGTTTTGGTTATTCGCTTCAAACAAAACGCTTTATTTGAATGTTAAGGATTTATAATCACATTAATTCACATTAAAATTAACGACTTACATGGAACCACCATGCTTGGTGCAGCTGACATAAAAACAAAAGTCTTGGGAGTGTGAGTCAGAAACTCATCGTCGAATTTCAATAACAGTTAAAATATGCCAGTTTGCGATGTCTTGATTAAATATTGCGAAACTTTGTCCTAGAATATTGCATTTTGCAATCAATATTTATATTAAAATACGATTTCTCCGCCACACAAACAATGGAATTTGTTTCGGGTTCTTTTTAAATATTTATTCCCATTGGTCCAGCTTCTTGGATTTAAAGAGAGTTCGAAGTGGCATTGTTATCCGATATTTATAGAATGACATTAGGCATGAGATATTGGCGGGTTACACGGCTTCAGAAACAGGAAATCGGTTTTCGCTGACTCTGGAGACAAACAAACAGAATAATGACGGTTTTCCGGTACGTAAACCAACGAGTTTGCTCTACTGTCATTTAAGGACTCCTTCACTTGAGGTCTTAGGTGAAAGTTGTCGTTAGAATTTTCAAGTCTGTAGCAACAACTGGGTGAATTGCAGTCTTGGCTGACGTTTCTGTTCATGTTACACTTGATGCCAATCAGGAGAATGATGGTGACAAGAAAGAGAGCGGAAGTGCAGCCGAAAGTGACAATTAAGTAAAGATTCAGGTCAGAGAAATCTTCGGGCTTCGCTACAAAATTACTGTTTTCAATGCTTCTTTCAGTGATGTTGTCCGTAACTGTAAGGAGAATTGTAATCGTGCTGGAAAGGCTTGGCTGTCCATTATCCTTCACCACAATTACTAGAGTTTGTGTAGTGGCATCAGACTCCAAAATATTACGAGCTGTTCTAATTTCGCCCGAGCTTTGCCCAATATTGAATAAATTAGAATTAGTGGATCTCTGCACCTGATAGGACAGCCGCGCGTTCTGACCAGAATCTGCGTCAGTTGCCATTATCTTGGTGACCAAGTACCCCTGACCCACTGAATGCGTCACGAACTCCACAGCTGCTGATCCACTCTCTGCTGAAGGTGAAACAATTACTGGAGCGTTGTCATTTTGATCCAAGATGATCACATTCATCGTAGCGGTGCTGCTGAGTGGGGGTACTCCAGCGTCCCGGGCTTGAACGTAGACCTGGAACGTTTTGATATTCTCATAATCAAAAGAGCGCAGCGCATAAATGGTACCATTCACAGAATTAATGTTGAGATATCTGGATACTGGTAAGTCCTGGATAAGGCTCTCTACAAAGGAGTAAGAAACATAAGAGTTCTGGTCCAAATCAGGATCGACAGCAGCTGCTGCGAAAATAAATGCACCAGGAGCGTTGTTCTCCATCACATAAACTGTATAAGAAGACTGGGCGAACCTCGGGGCGTTGTCATTGACATCAGAAACCCATATCTGGATAGTTTTGTTCGTCGATCGAGGAGGAGATCCCGAATCCCAGGCGAAAATAGCAATATTATAGAGTGCTGTATTTTCCCGATCTAACGAGTCACTGGTAATTAGTTTATAATGATCGCCCGATGATGCCTGCAACTTAAACGGAATATGTGGTGCAATCTTGCAGTGAACTTCTCCGTTCACCCCAGAATCTCGATCATGCACATTAATCACTGCGACTACTGTTCCGCGCACAGCAGTCTCTGCGACCTTTGTAGTCACCAGGTCTACTTCTATTTCCGGGTCGTTATCATTGACATCAGTTATCCTGATTAGGACTTTAGAATGCCCTGCAATGGCTGGTGAACCACTGTCCACAGCCTGAACATCCACTGTATAACTGTTTGCCTCTTCGAAGTCCAGATCTCCTAACACTCTAATTTCTCCCGTCCGGGGTTCCAAACGGAACAATTCCTGCACTTTCTTTGAGGCACGATTGCTGAAAGAATAAGTTACCTCTGCGTTTAAGCCTTCATCTGCATCCGAAGCGTGCACGGTAACCACTGGGGATCCCTTAGACGTGTTTTCTGGCAGGCTGGCTTTGTATATCTTCCGATCGAAAATCGGCGCGTTATCGTTGCTGTCCAGCACAGTAATTACAACCTGAGTTGTCCCAGATTTCCGAGGGATTCCTCCGTCAACGGCCGTCAACACCAGCTGAAAAGATGCCTGCCTCTCGCGGTCCAGGGATTTCTCCAACAATAGCTCTGCAATTTTAATGCCTTCTTCTGCGTTCTCCACTTTCAGACTGAAGTGTTCGTTAGGGCTGATCAGGTACGTAGTGACTGCATTTGTCCCCACGTCCGGATCGAGAGCGCTCTCCAGCGGAAAACGAGAGCCGGGTGCAATATTTTCAACAATCTTCAAGGCAACGGTGCTTTGCGGGAAAATGGGCGAATTATCATTTATATCAACAATCTCCAATTCACCGCGGTACATTTCCGGGGAATTTTCAATCACAATTTGGAAAGAAAGAGTGCAGATAGATATCGATCCACAAATTTGTTCTCTGTCCATTCTCTCATTGACAAATAAAACCCCACTCTCCAAATTTAATTCCGCATATGGTTCAATGCGACCGGAGGCAAGCCGTCCTCTACGAGCGTGCAATGTTCCAGTCTTTAATCCTAAATCTTCAGCAACGTTACCAATGATTGATCCCCGCTCCATTTCTTCGGGAATCGAATAGCGAATCTGTCCGAAAACCACATTTAATGCACAAATAATAACAATAAAAGGCAATCTCAGGGACTGCAAGGCTTTCTTACCCTGTACATTCGCCATTGCTGTGAGGACGCCTCCCTTTCCAGGAGCACGAAATTACTTCTGTTACGTTGCGAGAGGCTGCTGACTGAAATATCTAACTAAACCTTGTCTTGCCGAAATGTCGGACTGGTCCAGTCTGTTTCGATAAATGGTCGCTCAGACTAAAGTAAAATACCGGGTCTTTTCCGTGTAATTCTGCTTTCGTTCACGGTGGGGGTGGAGCAACGGATCTCTAGCTGCACTTGAGATTCTGATTGGTGTACAGCGTCACAAAGTGTTCTTGTCAATAATAACGCCAGAAATTCTTAAAGCTGGACGGCGCCAGGAATGGCAGTTTACGGGTGTACAACTATAATTTCTGCCGCAATGACACAAGAAGCTTGTGGTTTATTCCGCAATTTCTGTTTTGTTCCAATGTTTACACCAAAGCTATAAAACTGTTCCTACAAAAGTCAACAGCATATATTAAAATAGCTACTTGCATGCAGGCTGATATTGAAAGATTGGCTCAGGGACTGCTTCCGTCTCTTCCACCTGTAATGAACCCTAAACTTATATCATGAAAATGTTTATCTTCTGTAGTAAATCTCGTGATGTCAAACAGGACAAAAGTAAACGGGCAGTGAATAAGAAGTTAAAGACCGCATGGAATCCACTCTCTAGTATAGGAAATCTAGACTAAAAGTCGTGGAAAAATTATGAAATGATCATGGGGGGGGGGAGTTAATGGATGATTTCAGTCATCCACAGATATACTCGCTGGTAGAAGGATGTTCTATTTAAATGAAAACGAAATTTCCACAAAACTAGTTATGTAACGATATAAAAATTACAGCACGGAAACAGGGCATCTCGGCCCTTCTAGACCGTGCCGAACGCTTGCCCTCACCTAGTCCTACCGATCTGCACTCAGCCCATAGCCCTCCATTCCTTTCCTGTCCATATACCTATTCAAATTTACTTTAACTTAGTAAAATTTAACTTTAACTTACTTTAACTTGGTAAATTAGAAGCAGAAAATATTGGACGTACACAATTGTTCAAAGTGGAAAAATGTTCTGACAAGAATAATGTTACCGATCAATAACCAGTCAATTTTCTTTCCATCCCCATCCACTGATCAGCTGGGCAGTTCCGGTATTTCCTGTCGTTCAAAGTTCAAAGTACAAAGTACAAAGTAAATAAATACCACAAGATACAACCTGGCCATTTGCTTTCATATGGGGATAGTCAGTAAACCCAAGAAATATAATACAATCAGTGAAAGAGCGCCACCGACAGGTCGGACAAACGACCAATGTGCAAAAGACAAAATAAGTAAATATAGAAGCGATAAAAATCAAAGACAGTGAAAGGACGTAGCCATGAAAGGGAGTCCATAAGTTGTGGCGACAGTTCAATGATGGGACGAGTCAATTTCAGTGAAGTTTTCTCACTGGTTCAAACGCCTCATGTTTGAGGGTAATAACTTTCCCTGAATCCGGTAACAAGGACCCTCAAGCTCCTCTACCATGTTCCTCGTGCTAGCAGCGAGAAGAGAGCATATCCCGGATGGTGCGAGTCCCTGATAGTGGATGCTGCTTTCCTGCGACAGTGCTCCATGTATCTGTGCTTATTGCTGCAGAGATCTTTGCCCGCGATGGACTGGCCTGTACCCAATAGTTTCTGTAGGATTTTCTGTTCAAGGGCATTGGAATTTCCATACCAGGCCGCTATGTAACCAGTTCATATGTTCTTCACCACTCATCTTTTGAATGTTGTCAAAATAAAATTAAATCAGTAGAAAAAGATGACATAGGATTGAAAGGTGTAGAGTCTCTTTCGGCTGAGTTAAGAAATGTCAAGGGTAAAAAGACCCGAATGGCAGTTGTATACAGACCACCAGAGAGCAGCCGGGATATGGATTACAAATTACAGCAGGAGATAGGAAAGGCGTGTCAGAAAGGCAATGTCATATTCAGCGTTGAGGATTTTAACATGAATGTGGATTGGGAAAACACGGTCAGTACTAGACCACAAGAGAAAGAATTTAAGGGATGGCTTTTTAGAACAGCTTGTTGCTGATTCGGCGTTTCGCGATGATCCGAAGGTGATAAGTGAGCATAAGGTTAAGGAATCCTTAGGGAACAGTGATCAGAAAATGATCGAGTTCGCATTGAAATTTGAGAGGGAAAGAGTAAAATCCAATGTGTCGGTATTTGAGTGGAATGAAGGAAATCACAATGGCAGGAGAGGGTAACTGGTCAAAGTTGACTGGAAAGGGACATTTGAAGGAAGGACAGCAGAGCAACAATGGCTGAAGTATCTGCGAAAAATGAGGGGAGTGCAAGACAGATATATTTCAAATAAGAAGAAATTTTCAAAGGAAAGAAGGATACTACTGTGATTGACAAGAGAAGGCAGAGCCAAAGTAAAATCAAAAGGAGGGGTGTACAAGGAAAACAGATCTGGTATGAAGATAAAGGATTGGGGAGCTTTTAAAAACTTGCAGAGGGAAACTAAGAAAGTCATTGGGACCGAAAAAAATGAATTATGAAATGATGCTTGCGACTAATAGCAAAGAAAATCCAAAAGTTTTTTTTTTCAGTATATGAAGGGTTAAAAAGAGTCGAGGGTAGATAGAGGACCGATACAAAATGACTCTGGAGATATTACAATGAAAGATGCAGAGATGGCAGACGAATTGAAAGCGTATAAGTCTGCACAGTGGAAAACGTTTGCAGTATACCGGACATTCTAGAGTATCAGGGAAGTGAAGTTTGTGCAGAGAAAATTACAACTGAGAAAGTGCTCAGCAAGATTAATGGTATCAGGGTGGATAAATCTCCTCGACCTGATGGAATGCACCTTCGAGTTCTGAAGGAAGTAGTTGGAGAGATTGCGGAGGCATTAACAATGATCTTTCAAGAATCGATGGATTCTAGCATTGTGCCGGGTGACTGGAAAATTGCAAACGTTACTCCGCTATTTAAGAAAGGTGGGTGACAACAAAAAGGAAACTATAGACCTGTTAGCATGAAAATAAAGATTGGGAAGTTGTTGGAATCGATTGTTAGGGATGAAACGAGGGAGTACCTGGAGGCACATGACAAGAAAGGCCAAAGTTAGCATGGTTTCCTGAAAGGAAAATACAGCCTGACAAACCTACAGCAATTCTTTGAGGAAATTAAAAGCAGGGTAGACGAAGAAGATGCAGTCGATGTGGTGGACTTGGAATTTCAGTTGGCCTTTGAAAAGGTGCCGGACGTGAGCCACTTAAGAGCCCATGGAATTATAGAGAAGTTACAAGTTTCTAGAAAACAGAGAGTGGGAATAAAGGGATCTTATTCTGGCTGGCTGCCGGTTACCAGTGGAGTTCCACAGGTGTCGGTGTGTGAACCATTGGTTTTTACTATGTATGTCAATGACTTGGACTACCATTATAATCGATCTGTGGTAAATTTGTGGATGATATGAAGATAGGTGGAGGAGCGGGGAATGATCAGGAAACAGAGAGTCTGCAGACATACTTAGACAGTTTAGGGGAATGGGCAAAGAAGTGGCAAAAGAAATACAATGTTGGAAGATGTATGGTCATGCACTTAGGTGGAAGAAATAAATGGCCAGACTATTATTTAGATGGGGAGAGAATTCAAAAGGTAGGGATGAAAAGGAGTTTAGGAGTCATTGTGCAAGATACCCTAAAGGTTAACCTCAAGGTTGAGTCAGTTGTGAAGAAGGCGAATGCAATGTGGAATTTGTAGCCAGAGCGGCTGTGGAAGCCAAGTCATTGGGTGTATTCAAGGCAGAGATAGATAGATTCTTAATTAGCCAGCTCATTAAAGGGTATAGGGAGAAGGCAGGGAATAAGCATATGATTGAATGGCGGAGAGACTCGATGGGCTGAATGACCTACTTCTGCTCCTAGATCTACTAATCTTCTGGTCTTATGGTCTATGTTTTAGATATCATGCCGAATCTTCGCAAACTTCTAAGGAAACAGAACGTCCATTTTTTCTAGGTAATTATACTTACATGCTGAGGCCAGGGCTGAGCCTCTGGAGTGATATATAGACTTTTATTCTCCCTCCTATATGCTGATTCGTAAGCATTTGGATTCCGCCAACGACGGTGGTGTCTCAGTAAACCTGAAGATGTCATTGAAGTTATGCTAATCCTCTCTGGCATAATTATAAAGCGAGTAAAGCAGGGGTATTAGCACGTCGCCCCCCCCCCCCCCGAGATTATGGGAGAAATGCTGTTCCCACTCAGAACTGACTGGGGTCAGCAAATGAGGAAATCGCGAATCCAAATTCAAAAGGATGTATTGAGGCCAAGGCCTTGGAGCTTATTGATCAGTTTGAGGGAGATTATATAATTGAATGCTGACCTGCAATCGATAAAAAAGCATCCTGATGTATGCATGTTTGCTGAACCCGTCTCCCAAGGTTGAGTGAAGAGCAAATGAAATTGCATCTGCTGCGCACCTGTTGTGCCGGTAAACAAATTGGAGCGGAGCCATTTCCTTCTCGGGCAGGAGTTGATATCTGTCAATACCAACTTCTTAAAGCACTTCATCGCAACCGTCATTAAGGCAGGTTGCCACCTTCTTTTTAAACTCCGATGTATCTGAAGCCTCCTTGAAGCAGATGAGTACTTCAGACTACCGAAGTGAGAGGTAAAAGATATTTTACCAACTATTTTTATTTTTATTTACCAATACAACAATACCAATACTCCTTAGGCATACTACCGAAGGAGTATGCCCTTCGAGCCAGGCCATCCCAGCAACGCGCGACAAACCTTAATCTAATTACAGGACAAATTCCAATGACCAATTAACCGACCGGGTACGTCACCTAACCGCGAGGGGAAACCGAAGAACCCAGGGAAATCCCACTTGTTCACCGGGAGTATATACAGACACCTTATAAACGGCTCTGGCATTGAACCCGAACTGCAGAGCTATAATAGCGTTGCGGTAACCGCTACGTTACTATGTCGCCAACGTATCGATGAACATTCCAGCCAGTTGATTCGCAGAGGGCTTTAGTACTCGGCCAGCAACCCCATTTGGGTTGGATGCTTTCCATGGGTTCTCCCTCCCAAAGGACGCTCTCTCGTTGGCCTCAATGACAAAAATCACAAAGTCATCGTGAGTTGCAGTACTCGTGAACTGTCTTCCATGTTTTGAAGGCCGAAGTGAGCAAAAAAAAAAGCGTTGAGCTCAACTGGAAGCGAAGCTCGATTTCATTTCGTAAGAGGTAAAGACATTCTAGAAAAGCCATAGTTCTAGAAGATCCTTTAGTGGTTCAATTTTACTCCAGAGAAGGCATTCTGGAGACGTAAATGGACATGTGGTATCTTTCTTGGTCGCCAGACCTAAATGTCACTGATTCGGCCCTCAGCACACTGCGGATTTTATGGCTCCCCCATGGGATTTTGGATGGGAAAGACTCCGAATTATTTTCTGTGGACAATCTCGTCTACGAATATTGTTATATATATATGGTTCGTGACCGTCGTGGTGTATTCATTCGAATGCTCTGATGAGTTCTTGAACACCGCCCAATTCACCGAAGATCTCTCCTAGCGTCGGGGTTAGGTGGACTTCGCCTTTTCTCCTTGTAGTGACGGAGGATGAGAGGTGGCCTGATGAAGGTGTATAAGATGATGAGAAATATTGATCCTGTAAATAGTCAGAGGCTAATTTCCATGGCTGAAATGGCTATCATGAGAGGGCACAGTCTTAAGGTGCTTGGCAGTAGGTACGGAGGAGATATCAGGGATATTTTTTTTACTCAGAGTGGTGAGTGCGAGGAATGGGTTGCCGGCGAAGGTGGTGGAGATGGTCACGATAGGGTCTTTTAAGAGACTTCTGGATAGGTACATGGAGATTAAAGAAAATAGAGGGATGTGGGTAACCCTCGGTAATTTCTAAAGTAGGTACATGTCCGGCACAGCATTGTGTGCCGAAGGGCCTGTATTGAGCTGTAGTTTTTCTATGTGTCTATGTTTCTCTCTCCCATGGCTTTCTTTGTTCTCCTTATCTGTAGCGAATGTTTCTTTAGCTCCTGTCATTATGCAGATAGAAGAAGGAGAGCCAAGTTATCTGCTTTCCGGAAATGCGGTCCGAGAAAGGAACAGCAATCATTCGTTACCGTAGTACAGCAGTGGTCTAGTGTTTTGGGACTCTTGGTGCTGCAGGGTATATACTGTTGCCGCAATACCTGGTCAGAGATATCCTCACACAAGTGTGACTGAAGACCCTACCATGGCGTGAAATCAAGAAATGCGTCGGGCGAACTGTTTCTTTCTGGGGAGTAGGGGGTTGCAGCATTCAATATTCCGAGTGCCTCAAGTTAAATGTTCAGTTTGGAAGAATATGTGTACAACAAAATCACCACATCCGAGCAAACAGAGATTTTATCATGAAACACAAATCCCTACCTTTTTCCTCTCCAAACTGGCAGTTCGTTTTTTTTTCCTGTGCATGCAGAAGGCTTCGGGTCTGATCGCCGAAAGCGACGTGTTCATATTGATGCATGTCTCCGTGAAACACAGAACACAGTTTTTCACAATCAGATTTTTGCATTTTCTCCCCGTTTAGAAAATAGTCCACACAAGTATTTCTACTAAAAAGTGCATGACCGTGCATTTTCCAACATTGTATTTCATTCTTCCCCATTCTCCTAATCTGTCTAAGTCCTTCTGCATCCTACCTCTTTCCTCAACAGTACCTGGCTCTCCACCAATCTTTGTATCATCTGCAGACTTGGCAACAAAGCCATCTATTCCATCATCTATATCACTGATGTACAGCATAAAAATAAGTGGTCCCAAAACCGACCCCTGTGGAACACCACGAGTCACTGGCAGCCAACTAGACAAGAATCATTTTATTCCCACTCGCTGCCTTCTTACAATCAGCTAATGCTCTAACTATGTTAGTAACTTTCCTATAATGCCATCGAAACTACTTATTTTACTTCTTCTTTCAAATATTATTCTGCTACTGAGCTGCATATGATTGAAAGCTGTGAGCTACATTGTTGTGGTGCCTTTTCGGATGTTTTGAGCGATCTGGAGTTTTGCTGTTACCATAAGGCCATGAGACCATAAGTTACAGGATCGGTTAGGCCATTTGGCCCATCAAGACAGCACCGCCATTTCATCATGGCTGCACCAATTCTCCCTTAATCACTAATCTCCTGCTTTGTCCCCGAATCCACTCATGTCCTGACCAACGAAGAATCTGTCAACCTCTGTCTTAAACATACTCTAAGACATGGCTTGCACAGCAGTCTGTAGGAAGAATTCCACATCAACCGATTCTTCTTTGTTTACAGAGGAAACCATACTCACTACGGCATTTTCCACTATGTGCGTCCAAGTACCCTAAGACCTCATCCTTAGTAATCGATTCCAACATCTTCCCAACCACTGATATAAGATTAAGTGGCCTATAATTTTCTTTCTTCTGTTTGTCTCCCTTTTTGAAGAGTTGAGTGACTCATGCAATTTTTTCAGTCTTCTGGAACCATTCTGGAATCTAATGATTCGTGAAGGATCATTACTAATGCCTCTACCATCTCTTCAACCATCACTTCCAGAACCCTTGGGTGTGCAGCACCTGGTCCAAGTGACTTCAGTCTTTACAGTTTCTCAAGACCTGCTCTCTCATTTTGGTAACCTCACAAACTTTATGACCCTGACACCTGGAACTTTCAGCATACTGCTAGTGTCTTCCACCGTGAATTCTGATGTAAAATACGTATTCAGTTCTTCTGTCATTTCGTTGTTCCCCATTACAACCTCTCCAGCATTGTTTTTCAGCAGTCTGATATACACTCTCACCTCTCTTTAACACTTCATGTATCTGAAGAAACTGTCGGTATCCTCTTTAGTATGATTTTATAATCCTACTAACCTCCCACTAATCTTTGCTCTATAATATGCCCTCTCTTAGGCCTTGATGTTATTTTTAAATTCACTTGTTATCCACTGTTGTATCTTCTTTCAATTACTTCTTTCTCTTTGGGATGTATATATCCTGCTGAATTGCTTCCAGAAATTCCAGCCATTGCTGCTGTGTCATCATTTCCACCAGTGTTCTTTTCCAATCAATTCTGGCCAGCTCTTCTCATGTTTCTGTAATTCTCTTTACTCTATTGTGATACTGACACATCTAACTTTAGCTATTCCTTCTCAGATTTCAGGGTGAATTAGAACATATTATGATCAGTTGCCACAAAGGGATCTTTCACCTTAAGTTCTCTAATCAATGCTACTTCATTGCACAACACCAAATCCAGAATAGCTGATCCCCTAGGAGGCCCAATCACGAGAAACACTGGAATGCCCCCTTCTAGAATCCAGTACTAGTTTCATTTTCCCAATCGACCTGCACATTAATGTATCCCATCACTATTGAAACATTTCCATTTTAGCATGGCTTTCTATCTCTCGTTGTAATTTTTAGGACACATCTTTCAATCTCGTTGTGGTGGGGGGGGGTGTTCTGTACACAACTCCCATCAGGTTGTTTTACCTTTGCAGTTCGTTAGCTCTATTCACAATGATTCAAGGACTTCCGACCCTAACAGCAGAGCAACGCCGCCACCTCTGCCTTCCTGCCTGTCCTTTTCATACATTGTGTTTCCCTGAACATTAACAATTACTACAGTCTTCTTTCAGCCATGACTCGGTGATGCCTACAACATCATATCTGCCAATCTGCAACTGTGCAGCAAGTTCATCTACCTTACTCCATACGAATACACCTTCAGCCCTGTATTCACCTTTTGGTTTCTTAAATGTAAATTTGTAAATGTGAGGACTTCAGAAGTGAACTATTGGGTGTACAAAGCTTGTATCTCCTTGCCAAAATAAAAAGGTAAAGATAGCAGGTTTAGGGAATGTTGCTTTCCAAGAGATATTGAGGCCATGGATGAACAAAAATAGGAGATGCCTAGCAGCTATAGGCAGGTAAGAACAAAAGAGGTGCTTATGGAGTACAAGAAATTGAAAATAACACAAGAACTAAATCTGAGGACTAAAGTAAAGCATGACATTGCCTTAGCAGGCAATTGAAAGAACAATCCTAAAGTAATCTACGGATATGCTAAAAACAACAGGATTGCAATAGACAAAAGATCAGATTCGTCATCTATGCGAGGAACCAGAAGAGATGGGTGAAGTCACAGATTGATTTCTTGCATCTTTTGCGTCTGGATGGACTTGGAGTACAGTCGCAGAGTCTATAGAAGAGAGCCGAAGCAGCAACAAGGTCATGGGCCCTATAAAGATTACATCTTCGAGTATTTAACTGATTATGTAAGGAGAAAATACGTTTATATCTAGAGGATTCCACAAAAAACAGGTAATAAATAGAAACTATCTGCAAATTAGGAGAACTGCGTACGAAAAGACAATGGAAAAGATCACAACTAGTAACCAAAGTTAACAAGGCTGACAACTGTAATGGAGAATTTGAGAAACAGTTGAGCAAAGGTGTAATATAAAATTTGGTGAATATACACGGAAGAGAGAAGTGTGAAGCTAAATCATTAATATTGTTATAACAAGTATACTGCCCTGGATACTGTTGGAAGAGATAACCTACAAAGCGAAGCCACAGAGGCTCGACCTGATGGAGTCTACAACAGTGTATAGGGTGAAGCGGCATAGATAGGAAATAGGCTAAGGTCTTGAAGAACAAATATAGAGGATAGGTAGAACCTTAAAAGCAACAGCTTAAATGTAGCGATCTCTGGATTGATGTGTGTGTCACGCGCTAGTGAGGGGAAGAACGGGAAGTTCTGGCAGTTGAATACGTCATTCAAGAATTGGTGGAAGTAGAAGGACTTCAGATTTGTGGATCTTTGGGATCTCTTCTGTGGACGGTATGACCTGCACAAGAGGGACTGGTTACACCTGAGTTTGAGAGGGATGGCTTTGCAGGCAGGTTTGCTGGAGATGTTGGGGAGGATTTAAATGAGTTTCGCTTTAGGGCGGCAGCCAGAGTTTTCGAAAAGATGAAGAGCCATATGGTGTAAGGATGTAAGCAATGTGCAGAGTGACTGAAAGGAAGGGTTAGTCAGTGGGCATGGCTCTACTTCAATACGAAAAGATTTATCAATAATAGGAATAGGCGTCCAGATTGAATCAGTGCATGGAATTATGATGTTGTGGCCTTTACAGAGAATTGCCTGCTTGATGTTGCGAGGTTTAGATACTTCGAAAGAGACAGAGAGGGATAGAAAAGGAGAAATACTGTATTGCCAATCAGGAGTAGTATCACAGCTGCAAAAAAGGGAGAGCATTGTGAAGGGATCATCTACTGTATCAGTATGGGTTGGTGGAAGTCTGAAGCAGAAAAGCGGCAGTATTATATCTATAGACCGCCCAATACCCTACCTTGCTCAGGCCCAGCGAGAGCTCTCAGACACCTCTTCTTACTTACCTCTCAAACAGGATCCCATTAACAGGCACCAAGCTATTCTCTCCCAGAACATCACTGACTTTTCTAGCTCTGGGGGTTTCCCATCCACTGCCACCAACCCCAGAGTTCCCGCGCCCCACACCTCCCCTTTCTACTTCCTACTACCCAAGATCCACAAACTCGGTTGTTCATGTAGACCAATTGTTCCAACTTGTTCCTGCCCCATACAATTCGATTCTACATATCGACTCTGCCATATTCCCCCTAGTTCCGTTCCTTCCTGATTACATCCGCGATACTTCACACGCTTTGGATCTTTTCAATGATTTCAAGTTATTTTCGCTATGAATGTCCAGTCCCTATGCACCTCCATCGCCCAGCAGGAAGGCTTCAGAGCTCCCCGTTTCTTTCTGGAGACCAGTCCCAACCAGTTCCGTTGCTCCACCACTCTTCACTGTTTTAATAATTTCCTCTTTGGCTCCTCTCACTTCCTTCCAACAAAAGGTGTAGCCATGGACAGTCGCATGGGTCCCATCTATGCCTGCCTGTTTGTCGGCTACATTGAACTGTCCACGTTCCAAGCCTACGCTGGAGTCTGTCCCCCACTTTTCCAACGCTACATCGACGACTGCGTTGTTGCTGCTCCCTGCACCCATGCTGAGCTCTACGACTTCATCAACTTTGCCTCCAACCACCACCCTGCCCTCAAATCTACCTGGTCTATTTCCGACAGGTCCCTCACATTTCTGGATGTCACTGTCTAACTGTGTAGGCAGCTTATCTGCTGGTGTCTATTATAAACCAACGGAATCTCACAGCAACCTGAACTATACCGCTTCCCACCCTGGTACTTATGAAAACATCATCCTCCTTTCTCAGTTGCTCCGTCTCTGCCGCATCTGCTCTCAGGATAAGGCATTTCATTCTATAACGAAGGAATGTCCTCCTTTTTCAAAGAAAGGGGTTTCACTTTCTTGAAGATGTTTTCCCCGTCTTTGACAGTTACAGTTTTCTTTTATCTCTCTTAGAAACAAACATAGTTTACACAAGCAATAGCACATTTTTTTTAGTATTCGGAGCAGATGTTAGAATAATAGAACACTGCAGCACAGAAATGGTTCCTTCGGCGCATCGAGTCCGTGCCCAACTCTAATCTGCCTATTCCCATCTACTTGCACCTGGATCATAATCCCCTATACACCTCACAACTACGGACCTACCCAAATTGCTCTTTCGAACCCTGCTACATTTCAACTAGCAGCTCATTCCATACTCGTACTAATCTTTGAGTGACGAAGATTCCCCTTATGTTTTCCTTAAACGGTTCACCGTTCAACTTTAATCCATGAATTCTAGTTCTAGTCTCACCCAACCTAAATGGATATTCTTGAGAATTTGCTTGCTACTTTTCTTAAATGGGGGTATAAGACCATAGCATGATTGTTACCACCGACAACTAATGCCATTTCGAATTTTCCACAAGATGTTTTCCAGTAAGATTTCTTTGAGAAAGAATCGCCGGGTCCCGAACGGGAATCACATGCTGCTAACCGATAAAGTAATGTTTCGCAGACCCAGATTTATAGTGTATTTAAAGAGTAAAGAGCTTATGGTCTCCCATTCGTTAAATTCGCCCAACTAATTTCTAACTTGATTTAGCGAGTTTCCAAAGTGTTCACACTCTTTATTTGATGGATTGGCGATAGTAAAAGGACGCTGATGGCTAAATAAATATCTGTGTCAGACAATAAAAAACAGAATTTGTATCTTTGTACATCATTTTAAAGGGACTAGGGCAAAGGCAATAACCCATTGCAAACAGTAGAATCCTACAAAACAATACATATTGAAGAGAATCGTACACAAAATGCTACAGGAAAGCAGCAGGCCAGGCAGCATTTATGGAAATAAAAGCACAGTCGGCGTGTCGGGCCGAAATCCTTCGGCAAGACTAAAGAAAAGGAGAACTAATCTGAACCTTGCCACCAATCCCGCAGGCAAAGTAGGCGCTGCAGCAGCCTGGCACACCGACCTCCACCCCGCTGAGGCCCAGCGCCAACTCTCAGACTCCTCCCCCTACCTGGTGTTCTTTAGTAGGGCAGTTAGGTGCTGCCTGGTATGCTGAGTTCATCGAGCATTTTGTTTGTGTTGCTTGGATTTCCAGCAACTACAGATTTTCTCTTGTTTGTGATATTGAAGAAGGTGCCTGTTTTTGTTCTTTAATGAAGTCCGAACTACAATGGAGTTCTCCGCCGATATTCTCTGGTTCGTCAGATGGGATATGAGAAACCAAATCAAGAAAACACATACCCGCTCGTCTCCTCTATTGTACGGTTCTTGGACACATGGTGCACTTTTAAATCTCTAAGTTAATTTCGCCTTACCAAGCAATTGCTTGATTATTTCTATTCTTCCCCTTTCTCTGAAACCGTGGATTTTGTTATGTCATTTGTTGCGAATTGAGAAGAAGCTACAACTCTCCTAGTATAGGTAATGGACTGAGCCAAACTGCTTACAAATTTATGTCATCTCCGAATAGTATAATTATTTCAGCATGCTGAATATGGGGATGACGCGCAAGATGGCGCCCGGTGAAGTCGCAAGTTTTTAAGCGTGAGATAGTGTGTTGATCTTCATCTCAAATTTTTAATGATATGTCACAATCCCGGTCCAGTGTCGCTCAATGCTCGATCGTTTACTATTTTTGAAGTTTTCTTCAGCTTTGGAAGATATATTTTGTGTTTTTTTTAATTATCCCGTGATGGAACATACCACGTGCTCTGGAAAGTTTTAATGCCATCAACGAAGCCCAAGAACAAAGAAAGTAAGCGAAAATCAGCTGGAAAAACAAGGTGCAGCCCTTTCCTGAAGATATGGAGTTTGGAGTGCCTTTGGAAAAGTCCAGTGCTGCTGCTTCGGAACGGGAGCACAGTTATTCCCAGCTTCAAAATCCGAAGGTCGACCCCAGCCTGGAGCCTTTACCTGAGTCAGTCCTCAACACTCGGGTAAAGCCTGCTGTTAAAAAGAAGAAAGCAGAGGTCACTTTACAAACTATAGTGCAGTTAATTAACGATAGATCCGATGATCTGGCGTTGAGAATTGGCAACAATAAAATAGTATTGATGACATTAAGAAATCCCTTGACTTTATTTCTGATGAGGTGAATACCCTGAAGTCTGATGTTCTGCAGATTAAAGGGACTTGCATGGACCACGAAAAGAGAATTGAGACTTTGAAATTGAGGCTGAATGAGGCCGAGCGTGATCAGGGAAGGTGGGATCTGAGAATCAACGGCATTGCGGAGCAAACGAATGAAAATATTTAAAATAAAGTAACTCAAATATGCGAAGCAGTAGCTCCAGAGGCCAAGGAGGTGATTCTACTACACGTGGATGCTATACATCGTCTCGGTTGGATAAGAGGGGATAAGAAGCCTCGGGTGACCATAATTCGATTTTCACGAGGGATCTGGTATGGAAACAACCCAGAAAAAATAATGAATACTTGCTCTCGCAGAGCCTGAGGATCGTAGAGGTCCTATATATATATATATATATATATATATATATATGTGTGTGTGTGTGTGTGTGTGTGTGTGTGTGTGTGTGTGTGTGTGTGTGTGTGTGTGTGTGTGTGTGTGTGTGTGTGTGTGTGTGTGTGTGTGTGTTTGTGTGTGTGTGTGTGTGTGTGTGTGTGTTTGTAGTCTCCCATAAGACTGTCTTATTCACGTTTTTCTCTTAATGCCGGGGACTTGGAGACACTGTTAAACGTAAGGCTTTATTCTTGATCTGAAAGCAGCATAAACATGTGGACTTCTTTTTAATCTAAGAGTCACACTCTGTGACTGAAGACATTAAACTATGGAAATCCCAGTGGGGAAACGAAGTTTGGTTTTCACATGATTCTGAACATTCTGCAGGTGTTCTTATTTTGAAGTTTAACTTTAAAGGAGATGTTTTGCTGTCTGAGGCGGATACGAATGGATAATGTTTAGTTCTTATTGTTCAATATTGTGGTAAAATGTTTCTTATTGCTAATATTTATGGTTATAAAATTAGAAATGATGATAATAGGTTACTTGACGTTTTGGAAAACTTTTTTATTATTTGCTCTCTAAATTTCCTGTTGTGTTTATTGAAATGGGAGGAAAATTTAATATGGTCTTAGATGAAAATATTGATCGATGGCCTTCAAGGCAACACTCTACTTATAATAACTTTACTAGCTTTATTCAGAAGTTTAATATCATAGCTATTTGGAGAGAGCACTTTACTAGAGTTAAAATTTAGGCTTGGACTAATAAATCTATTACATGCATGTCTAGACTAGATTACTGGTTACAATCCGATGCCTTAAGAAATAATAATGTCACTTTTAATTTTTCCCTAACCTTTAATAGATCATAAACCTATCCATACACAAATTGCATTATCTTCGACTGGATCCAAATTTAAATCTTATTGGAAATTAAATAATTCCATTTTGGGGCATGACTTTGTCTCTTTGCACATTAAAAAGCTGGCAACCTACTTATTACATAAAGCGATGGTACAGTATAATTTATCTTCAAATTGGGAACATTATAAATTTGAATCTGCAAAATTCTTTAGGAAATACAGTAGTGGTGTAGTAAAGGAAAGAAAACTGGATGAATAATCATTGATCTCAAAGATTGCAAATTTATGTGAATTGTTTCCAGATAACCTTTCAGGAAAAGATAAAGAGGAGCTGGCTTTGTTAAAGGACAAGTTAAAACATCTTTATCTTATAAAGGAAGCAGCTGCATTTGTGATATCCAGAAAACAACGATTGCAAGAGGGTGAACAGAGTACAGCTTATTTCTTCCGTTTAGTAAAACTGCGTGCCCAATTCAATTCCATTCATCGGCTTAATGTTGACGGTGTGATTGCAGAGGACTCGGAAAAATAGCAAAATATTGTTCCTGCATTTGGTAGTGAATTGTATAGCTCAAAATATTTAGATCTCATTAATTATTCTCATCTTGTTCAAAATGAGTTTTATACTATTTTTAGATTTCTACAAAGCTTTTGATACTATTGAGCGTCAGTTTATCCTCTCAGCTCTTGGTAAATTTGGATTTGGTCCATTATTTTGTAAGGCTGTTAAGGCTTTGTACACAAACTCTAATAGTTCTATAAATTGAAGTTGGGGACTTCACAGTGGTTTGGTGTGAATAGCGGGGTGAGACAAGGTTGTCCTATCTCACCTTATTTATTCCTTTTATGTGCTCGGCTGCTCACCTATTCCATCAGGTCTAGTCCTCTTAAAGGCATTTCCTGTGCAAATTCCAATTTTCTGATTATTCAGGCTGCAGATGATACGACTCTTTTTTTATGATATTTCAGAAAGCTCACTGGCTTTAAACCGTATTTCTGTCTTTTTTCAAAGCCTCAGGCCTCTGTTTACGTATTCACAAATGTGAATTGTTTCCTCTTCAAGGTCGCAATCAATCTACAATTAATGATAATCCAGTAAAAGAATAAGTTACATAATTGGGGATAACTATTGTTGAAATCGAATACTTAAGGTGTGTTAATAATTTTCAACCTCTTATAAACAAAACAAAAAAAAGATTAAACCAGTGGCTTCAAAGAGACTTATCTTTGAAAGGCCGGGTTTTGCTTTGTAAAGCAGAAGGTCTTTCCAGGATTATATATATAAAACTCTCCCCTTATACGTCAATAAAAATATGTATATTGATAGACACCATGCTGTTTAACTTTTTATGGAAAAACAAAGTTCATTACATAAAACAAAACTGCTGTCATGAATAGTTATGATGGGGGGGTCTAGATTTTCTTGATTTTGACAGTCTTAATAATACTTTTAAAGTTAATTGGATTAAACAATTTTAAGTAATCCTACTTCTATATGAAATTGCATTCCTTCTTTTGTCTTTTCCCAGGTTGGCGCATTGAATATTTTTGTTTCTGTTATGTAATTACAAAATAGACAAAGTTCCTCTCTGTTTATCTCCGTTTCATAATTAGATGCTTTTATCCTGGTCTTAGATTTACAAACAAAATTTTTCTGTTCATAGTTACTTTATCTGGAATAAACACAACATAACTTATAAGAATGAATCTTTGTTTTATAAATATTGGTTTGGTGATAATAATATTTTGTTTGTTAAATAGTTATTTAATTCAAGTGGTACTTTATTAAGTTATACTGAGTTTTTATCCACCTTTGACTTTCCTGTCACTCCAAAAGAATTTGCTGTTGTTCTGGAAGCAGTTTCCGCTGTTGTAATTATGGTGTTTAGAAATGCATCATATTTGGTAGTTGAATTACCCAACTTAGATCCATCCAGTACAGCTGTAGGAAAGATTTGTTTTCCTACGTTAATACTCTGAAAACTTCCCATAACCAGAAAGCTGTAAAGAATGTACAAACGTTTGTACAAACGTGTCAACATTTCAGGTTATCTCTGTAAATGTTTCTGTTTTGTGGCTCCTTTTAGATATAGTTCCTTCTGTCCAAAAGTATTTAGAGTGGATTTTCTTGTTTAGTTGTATATTTAAAGTTAATAGTTGTATATTTGTTGCTGCTTATGTGTGATTCCCTGTCTTTATTAGCATATGTCTAGTGTTTCTGTTTTTGTTTGTGTTTAATAATAATAATAATAATAATAATAATAATAATAATAATAAAACATGCTATATATGGTCAATATTTTGCAAGTGTTCATCGTACATGTTAATGTGATAATAAACTCAGACACATACAATCCCCAAAACAGGAAATTTATATCCTAGAGAACATAGAACATAGAATAGTACAGCACAGTACAGGCCCTTCGGTTCACAATGCTGTGCCGACACTTAAACCCCGCCTCGCATATATCCCCCACCTTAAATTCTTCTATATAACTGTGTAGTAGTCTCCTAAATTTCACTAGTGCATCTGCCTCCAGCACAGACTTAGACAGTGCATTCCACGCACCAACCACACTCTGTGTAAAAAAAAACTTTCCACTAATATCTCCCTTGAACTTCCCACCCCTAACGTTAAAGCCATGTCCCCTTGTATTGAGCAGTGGTGCCCTGGGGTAGAGGCGCTGGATGTCCACTCTATTTATTCCTCTAGCATTAAATGTGCGTGTTTAAGTACGCCACGTCAAATCCGAAAACATTCTGTAGCTCTAACAATCTTCAATGATTTCTTTGGTGTAACAAACAGTTAAATTGTTGAACACAAGGGCTTTGATTCTCAAGTGAGCGACGAAAATCAAATTATATATCGAAGATTCAAAAATCAGCGTAGTGATACCAGCATAAATTATTAAATTATTTGAAAATGTTTAAGCAGAATTTGGGCAGTATTCATTTGTCAGAGCGAAAAACACACTGCTTTGAAAATGTAGAATGTGATTTTTATTTAATAGTTGTGCGCAAGTCTAAAGCCGATAAAAAATTCAGATGCTCCCCACCCTCTGAATGAACCATATTTTATCATTATTTCTGTTATTTTACTAAGCAAAATCCTTTCTGCTAAGAGACAAGATCACCATAAATAAACTCACACTCACAAACGTCCAGGTCATTTTGACCAAGCTCCAGTTCAATTTGTAATCATATCAAGTTTGTTAAATGTAAACATTTTGCATTATTTCTGTATGCTAGATAATAAATTTCAATGTCTTAAATTACCTTGGTTTTGTATTCCAAGTTCACACATTTTAGCATTATGGTTTTATAATTATTCACAAAATTGAAGGGGAACTGAGAGGAATATTTTCACACAATGGTAATTGGTAATGGAAATGAGCTGCAAGAGGGGGAGGTGGAGGCAGGATATTAATACCGTTCAAGCGTCATTGTACATGTCCCGAATGAGTATGGTATAAGTATAGAGAAATATGAAGTTAATACACGCAGGTGGAATTAGTATCAAGAAGCATTAAGGCCTGTGTGCAGGCGGTAGACCGGTAGATCAGCTTTGATTCAGACAGTTAGAAAGAAACAACAAAATTAATTCAAAATTAAATTTTGAAACATTCCCATCTGGAAGATGACCCCTCAGTCTTGCTGCCTTGCCTTTGCCTCGTTGAAACAATGCGGGAAGCCAGATTCAGAAAGGTCAACGTGTTAATTAAACATCGAATCAACGTGATTAACTATGGGATGCATGTTTAAACGCCTGTGCGCTGCAATCAATCACCCAATCTGCTTTTGTTTCACCAATGCAGAACAAACACATTGAGATGACCAATTTCTTGTATTAGAGTCTGGGAGTAATACAACTCGAAGATCAGTTCTTTGGCTGAACATGTCAATGCCGCCCAACATGAAAATCAACGCTACTCTTATTTGTCTTAGTTTGATTTTATACACCGTCATAAGGTCAATGCTCCGTCTCCTAACTTACTGGTTAAAACAAGTTTACCCTGTCCAGCCAGTCCTTATAGCATAAGCCCTCCAGTACTGGTGGCACCTTGCGAAATATTTCTGTACCATTGCCAGCTATTGATACCTTTCCGTTAGTCGGCCAACATAAATGGCACACCATATTATAAGTGTAGTCTTACCAACGAACCGCAGAGTTGCAACATAAAGTACGGAATCAGTAATCTAAATAGTGGCTTATGAAAGTAAATATACTAAATTGTTCCTTCCCCACACTGTGTACCGCTGTCTTTACTTTCAGGCAACGATATATCTGCGCCTTTCGGTTTCTGTTCTATGATGCTTTTCAGATTTGCAGGGTTTAATGTGCACATACTTCCTGGTTTAATGGAACAAGTTGCAATAGGTCGCACTTGTCTAACTTATGCTTGATCAACATTTTTTGGACCACTTGTACAGTTTATCTAGAAGACGTTGAATTTAGCTTAGATAATATTGTTCACTCTCTAGTACATTCCCTTTTCTGTTATTTTCCACAAACATATAACCGTGTAAACATTATTTTCATGCAAACAGTCAATGTAAATAACGAATAAGAATGAATTCAGCATCGATACCTTTGACATTCCATTGATCACAGGCAACCAATATAAATTACAACCCTCCACTAGCACACTCTGAATCATTCCACTTCGTCATTCTTTATCCAGCTGACTAACTCGTCTTGGATCCCATGTGACTTACCCTTTCAGTCTAAACAACTATAAAGCTCCATGTCAAAGGCCTCGTAAAACTTTATGCAGATAATATCTACTACCCTGATTTCGTCGTCCTGTTCAAAAACCTCAGACCAGCTTGTGCGACACGACATCGCAAGCACAAAACTAAGCTGTTCCCCTAAGTTCTTCCCCATGCAAATGCTGGTAGATACTTGCCCTCAGAAACCCCCGTCCCTCAGTAACTTTCCTAGCAGAGATCGTCACCGGCCTGCAGTTGCCTGGGTTGCTCTTGAAAACTCTTTTCAGTATAGGTGCATCATAAAGCACCTGCCTGTACCCCAGACTTGACAAAAATAAACTGTGGATACATCTCCACCAGGCCTTTGCCATGTACTCTCGAGCTTCCCAAAGTATCCCAAGAAACGCTGGATCAAGCCACGGGGATTTATCCAAATTAATAAGTCTCGGGATTAGAATAGAAATGTTGTATACAAATCACTTCTCCCTGCGAAGCAGATCGTTGGATGGGGTCAAGGGAGGAAGGTGGGGGAAGGGCCTGTTTTGCGCACTTCGGCAGGATTAAAAATACGCAGTTGTTGTTGGATGCAGAAGTACGTAAGAGAGCTGCTTTCAGATTCTCCAAAGGTAACAGATGCCACGCTCAGACGGGTGGATTCCGGTTGATGTAAATTTATCTTTGACCATTATGACAACTATATTCTTCGGTAACAGAAAATTACAAAATAAGTTGCTGAAAAGAAATATGTTCTAAAATACTTTACCCCAGTATCCTACATCTCAGAATAGAAACAAAAGTAAGCACACACAAAATAAGCATACGTTTCATAAAATAAGCATACGTTTATGTTGTAGTTCTCTGTAATTTAGCATTGGGCTTGAGAGATGGCAGGGCCGCACGGCTTCAAAAAAAGGAAATCGCTTTTCGCTGACTCTGGAGACAGGCAGACCGAGTACTGAGGCAGTCCTGGCATGCGGACTACCTGGTCCGTACCAGGATAGCGTAAAGTTTCCTCCATTGCAGATCTTCGATTCAAAGTGTCCTGCATATCCCCACGTTTGTAAAAATAACTGGGGGAAGTATACTCTTGGGGGTTACCTCTCTCCTGTTTACATTTGATCCCGATAAGCACAATGATAAGCAGAAGAAAGACAATGGAAGTGCAACTGAAAATAACCAACAAATAAAGATTTAGATCGGAAAAAGATTCTGAATTTCTCACTAAATTACTGTTTTTTGTGGGAGTTTCGGTGCTATTCTGCAAAATTGTGATGTGAAAGGTAACTGTACTAGATAGGCTTGGCTGCCCGTTGTCTTTCACCAAGATTGTCAAAGTTTGTGTGTTGAGATCCGCCTCCAAGATTTTACGCGTTGTTCTGATTTCACCAGACGTTTGATCGATAATAAACAAACTGGCATCAGTAGCTTTCACCATTTGGTAAAAGAGTCGCCCGTTCTGACCAGAATCTGCATCAGTGGCCATTATCTTGGTGACCAAGTACCCCTGATCTGCTGACTGGGGCAGGGTTTCCACGGCTGATGATCCACCATGCTCTGAAGGTAAAACAATCACTGGCGCGTTGTCATTTTGATCCAGGATGATGACATTCACAGTAGCGCTGCTGCTCAACGGTGGCACTCCAGCGTCACGGGCTTGAACATGGATCTGAAAAGTTTTCAGTTCCTCATAGTCAAAAGATCGCAGAGCGTAAATGGTGCCGTTCATAGTGTTAACGTTCAGGTACGAAGACACTGGCAAGTTTTGAATGTAATTGTCCAGAATGGAATAAGAAACATAGGAATTCTGCTCCAGATCAGGATCTGAAGCCGTTACTGCGAAGATAGAAGCGCCAGGAGAGTTATTTTCAGTCACGTAAAAGTTGTAGGGCAATTCAGTAAAGCGTGGGGCATTATCATTTATATCTGTAATTACGATATGGATGGTTACATTTGCTGACAGTGACGGTGACCCCAAATCCCAGGCTGAAATAAGTATTTTATAATTAGACACAGTTTCACGGTCCAACGTTCCACTTGTAATTAATTTATAATGATTGGACGATCTTTGTAGCATAAAAGGGACGTTCTGTGCTATTTCGCAGCGCACTTGACCATTCTCTCCAGAATCACGATCGATAACATCAACCAAGGCGATTAAATTTCCGGGCGGAGCATTTTCCGGGATTTGGATTGTGGCTGACTTCACTTTTATCTCGGGTGCGTTGTCATTCACGTCAGTTACCTTGATCAGCACTTTCGAGTGTCCCGTAATCGCAGGTGACCCGTGATCAACAGCTTGAATATCAAGTGAATAGCTGTTTGATTTTTCAAAATCTAGCGGCCCTTTGACTCGAATTTCTCCAGTTTTTGGATCCAAGGAAAACAAATCACGCATTCTTCGCAAAGTATTAACATCACTGAAAGAATATGTTAGCTCTGCATTCAACCCTTCGTCCAAATCGTTTGCTTTAACTGTTAACACAACGGTATCTTGTGGTGTGTTTTCAGTAATAGTGCCCCTGTAAACATCATGCTCGAATACAGGAGGGTTATCATTGAAGTCCAGTACAGTAATGTGAATCTGAGCTGTTCCGGTTCTCTGAGGATTCCCACCATCCACAGCAGTAAGCACCAGTTGAAAGGATGATTGTAGCTCTCGATCCAAAGGTTTCTCTAACAGCAACTCAGCAGTTATAATACCCTCCTCGGTTCTCCGTGTTTTCACACTGAAGTACTCACTCGAACTGATTGTATAATTAGCGATAGTATTCATTCCAGTATCAGCATCTTCCGCGCTCTTAAGCCGAAAACGTACCCCTGGTGTAATGGCTTCAGACATTTGTAAGGCAATATGTGTGTCCCGAAATGTAGGAGAATTGTCATTTACGTCAAGAATCTCCACTTCGCCGCGATACACCTCTAATGGATTTTCCAGCATTATTTCCAAAGGTATAGTACACAACTCTATTTGCCCACAAATACGTTCCCTGTCGATTCTTTCACAAATAGATAAAAGCCCATTATCCAAACTAACCTTCATGTACCGTTCTCCGTCATTAGAGCTGAGACGAAATTTACGAGCTGACAAAAGCGGTACATTCAATCCCAAATCTTGAGCGATATTCCCAATAATTGTCCCTTCGACCATTTCCTCGGGAATAGAATAAAGAAATTGCCCTTGAATTTGATCCGGGACACACACGATAAAACTGTGTGCAATTACAGTGATGCTTAATATGGATTTGGACGCCATTGTTCCGCAGTCAATTAATTTACAAATCCAGGCCTCTGCTCAATTCATTCCGAACAAGTCCTTACTACAAGACGTAAACGCAGGCAGATAAATACCGAATCTAAACAGACAGATTTTTTACGCCTCAGATTAACACCGTAATGTAAACGCACGTAATGGTTGTCTCTTCGTTGACTCTGTCCTTTTATTCTGGGCGAGGGAGGGGCAATGGATCCAACTGTGAAATTGAGTTTTTCATTGGTAGACAGCGACACAACCAGTTCTTTTTGTCAATTACAACTGATGTTCTTAAAGCTGTACCGTTCTCCTATATTTAATGGTGCACACCATAAAATGTAGTTGTTGATACAATTGCTCATTTTATTTTATTTTCAACGTTTATCATCGTAAGCTATAACAATACCCATTAAATGGAATTCTGGCCGTAAATTTAACACGACCTAGAAGTTTACTCAGTATGCAATAGAGAGCAGATAGGTTCCATGACCATTTCTATGATCCAATTGGATGAATTGTTTAGTTACCCTCGTATCCGACCGTGGCAGTTAGATTTGTGCATTTGGTCTATGATATGAGCTGCTCGAAGAATCATTGCGGGTGAGCTTTTACAACTGAAGGGCCATTGTACTGGGGCAGTTTCAATCCATGTGTACATCTCGAAGAAAATTAAATTGTATGTTCAATTTTGTTGTCAAGCTTTACTAGCTAACTATTGCAATAGATTTGGATCATGAGGGTGTCAGGATAAGAAACAGACGCTGTCTTGCTTGTGCTAGCTGACAATAGCTAGCAATAGTTAATGCCAATATCTTTGTCCGAGACCTGTTTGACTGATAGAGGAACTGAACGTTGATGTGTAGTTCTAATTTTACTACCGCGTGGGAACATTTGTGTATTGGCTGATACCTAACGAGTGTTTCTTGCAATCGGTGACTATGTTCTTCTGTTAGCTTTTGCCCAAAATTTACTATAAAAAATTAAGATGTAGCCTAATATTGTGCGAATCGTAAGACAACAGCTCCCCGTAATCACACATTAAAGAGTTAACTGTATACCGAGGTCTGTGTCTTCATTTCTGTTTGATAACCTGGTGAAATTCTCTTACATTAAATACGGTAAAACAGGGTAGATTCTTAGACTGTAATTTGGCGACGGGGATAGGATCTTTATGATAAGAGATTCCGAACGAACCTATCCGTGAGATTTACTTGAAAGCTAGAAGTCAATATTCGACTGGGGTGAGCTCATTACAGAGAATCGCTCAAGGAAGCGGGATCCAGACTAGACGAGTGTGCCGGAGCTGTCGCATACCGGCCGGTGACTCATGACTTAGAGTAATGGAACAAGAGTGGGATTGGTAGAAGGGAGCCTGAGAGCATCGGGAGAGTACATTTAGACTAAATGTTAGGAGACCTTGGCCTATGGTAGATGGTTTGTCAACCAATGGGGTAGAAGACATTGTAACTATTACCTGGAAAGAATATTCGATCTTGTATAATTGTCTCAACGGTAGCTGGAGGAGGAAAATGGGTAATAATAACGGTACGTTTCAAAGCAAGAATCACAGAAAAAGACCTGAGGAGAATCATCTTTTCAATCGCAGCCATCTGATCCTCTGGCAAAGGTGTCAATGAATAAGAATACACGAAAGCAGGTCAAAAGTTTGAAGACCAAACAACTCTTAAGTGGCCCGCTGGTTTCCTGTAGTCTCTCGATGACAAGATTTGGTTCGAAACGAGAGACAACAGGTTTTATGAAAACTTTCTCTCCTGATCTCTATGGGTGGAGTTATGGGGATTGGCTCTATGGTGGATCCGTTGTTCTAAAAAAACATTCAATACAGGCGAAATGAAACAAAAGCTGGAGGCGGAAATCCTAACTGGAATTTAGAATATATAATGTGGTGTTTTAACACATGGGAAAAGACGGCTAATCGGCACCAGCCTCTGAAAGTTAAACCAAATTACGCAAATTACGCAGAATGCCGAGGTACTCGCATCAGGACCCTCGGCTCTGACCGTCTCAGACCCGGACTATATCCTCCAATAGCACTACCTACACCTTAACTAGAGGTTCCAGATAATAAAAGAAATAATAATAGAGAGGTCGACGATTATCTCAGACTCTTCTCCAGGCTCCTCGCTAATAGTAGGGAATGTCCTGATACATAAAAGCTGGAAATATACTAGTAGCTTTCCAGGGATCTAGTGCAGGGCAACCCTTGCAGGAAAAAAAAAACACTCATAAATTGTCCCCCATCAGAGGTAGCACATTCTTTTAAATTGACCAGCCTGAATTGGCATTACCAAAAGACAGCAAAAGTGTTAAGAATGCAGAGATAACCAGAGTTCCTATGATAGAATCGCTGTCTGAGTCAATTAAAAACAAGCAGGGAAATTTTCGACTGATGAAACACTTGTTATAGCAGAGAACGCACCTCTTAATTTGCTTCGACGCCAAGCACTCTAAACACTAAATGGGGAATACATTGTACCTCCGAAAGATTATATCTTGAAACCCCTGAGAATAGACAACCCGAGCTCTGCACTGTAATGCAGTTCTCTACAGTTGACACAGTGGGGGGAAAGCCTGGTGAGATTGGCTGTGGCAGCAAATAGAAGACCACATAAAGTGGAAGATTTATTGAATGATGTGAATAGAACCTGAAAAACTAGTATCTGCACTACATTGTGTTGTGGCCTTCAGGAATCCAGATCCTGATGACGATTATAGTACCAAGTATTTTAGCATGAAGGTAAGAGGGTCTAATATTCTGATCGAGTAGGGATATTTTGGCCCTGAGTGAATAGCAGCTAAGATTCAGTTCAAAAGGAAACACGAGGAGCTCTTCCCGAGGGGCCAAAATTCACCGCCCCATGCCTTACTGGAAATCAAATCACCTTTCATGCTTATTGATTGGAAATCATAGGCAGTTCCCCAGATACTAATCATGTAAGATTAATGGTCAATAGTTCCACATCAGGTGACTTTTAACAAAGTCCCCGACTACTGTCCATCAAACAATATTGCCAACTCCAGAAGCCATCAAGGGTAATAAACGTCATAGAGTCGTTATTCGACAACTGATTCTGCGATGAACTCAAAGCCCTTGCAATACGCTGATATTATCCAATCCCAAACCAGGGAGGCCGAGTGAGAGGCGGTTTATCCAGGAACTGCGGTCTATAAATCAGAAAGTCCAGCCTATTTCACGGAAGGTTCCGGACCCGAAAGTGATACTGGTATACGGTGATTGATTTGTACTCTTCTTATTTTTTTCTATACCACTGCATGAGGACAGTCAATATCTGGTTGCCTTCACATATAATGGACAGCAATACACGTGAACAGGTTTACTGCCGGATTACAGTGTCCAGTTTTCTACGCAGCCGTTATTCATGATGATCTAGTAAACTTACTACTGCCTGGAGGCAGCATGATTTTGCAATATGCAGGCGATTTATTGTTGGCCTCTCAGACACTGACTGATTTTACAGAAGAATGTGTGACGTTGTTGAATCATTTTGCTGCCAGAGGACGTACGACCTCCTTGTCAAACTTCCAACTTTGCCGGACTACAGTGACATATTTCGGGTATATATTGCACAAAGCAACCGGTCGATTGAGGCCGGAGCGTGTGACTCTCACTGCTCAGTCTCCCAGACCTTCTGCCAACAGACAGATGATACCATTCCTTGCAATGACGAATTAGTGTCGACATTGAGTACCTGAACATAGCACCTATGATACTGTCCTACGAGCCGCTGTAACGCAGAATGCATCTGATACAATACAATGGACTGCCCTATTACAGCAAGCCGTTCCAGTTGTATGTGAATGAAAATGAGCTTTCGCAAGCGCAGTATGAACCCAAGGTAGCTTCCGAAGACCAGTGGCACATTTTTCCACCCTATTGCATCTAGCGGTTAGAGGAATGCCAGGATGTTTAAGGACGTTGGTAACGACAGCGGCAGAGGGCAAGTAGGTTGCACCGTTAATACTGCAGCTTGTTTGTATGTTGCTGACCCCTCTACTGCAATGTTGCTCCATAGCTCAACTGCTACGCAACATTTCACTGCCGCCCCCCGCACGGGATACTTAAAAGGTCAAATTTGATTTTTTAAAGAGCACCATGATACCCATGACTGTGTTAAAGCCTATACGCTGTACCACTTGATAACCGAGAATTAATGCCCTATACCGAGGGATCTTCGTGCAAGTCGAGCCATCACACCCTATTAGAAAGCGATGCGATAGTGACTGCCTTTGAAACTTTAGAGGTACAAACCGAACACCAAGGAACTTCAGCTCAGGCAGCGGAGCTATTTGCTCCAACACGAGTGACACACAGTAAACATCTGTAAGGACTCTAGGCAGGCCTTGGAGTGGGACATGATTTTGGATCACTTTGGAAACATCAGGGGTTCATTACTTCTGCGGGAAAACCCATTTAGCATATGTATCTAATAAAAATGTTATAAGCAATGCAGCAGCCCAACAAAACTGCTGTCATTAAGTGCGAAGCTCACACTAATGGCTCAGACCCCATAAGTAAGGGAAATGCTGCTGCGGACGCATCTGCTAAAGAAGCCGCTAATGCAGGAAAAGTTATACTAGTACATATGTAGGTGAAATGTACTCTCGTAACTCTTACCTCAAATCTGCAAAGTTTTATTTCCGCCAAAGACGGGACTCCGCAAAAGGATAAGAGAGTATAAAAGGAAAACTAGAGTTTTCAGGATTCTGAGAGGGTGTGGGGACATCCGTATAATCTCCTTGTATGTCACAGGAATCGGGTATTATACATGAATAATGGCTTGCACCCAGACTAACAATTGCGGTACAGGTTCTGCAAAGCTATGAGATTTGCTAGTGACATAATGGAGGAAAGTCACCTGTTAAATTTGATCATTCTCCACCCGCGTCGGCACCAGTTGCCAATTTACAGATAGATACCTGCTAGTGGGGGTGATAAGTATGGGTAAAACTAGATATATTCTCCAAATGGGGGAGGCGTTTCCCACTAGAAAAGATGACCCCTACCTGCGGTTAAGATATTCATGCAGGAAATTATTCCCAGATTTGGGGTTCCATGCAGGAAAGTTAATTAAGGAATTGGGTCCGGCGTTAGAATTTCTTTGGGAATACCACCTTCCATAACACTCGCAGTCCTCGGGACTAGCAGAAAGAATAAATGGAGTATTAAAATATATATTGGCTAAGGTATGTCAGGAAACTGGTTTGAAATGGCTCTTCCCATAGCATTATACATTCTAAGAAATCAAGTGAGACGCACACCTAAATTGACTCAGTTCGAAGTATTAAGGGAAAGGCCTATACCGCCGTTCTCTCTGCCTCCTTTGATTAGTGCGCAAACGTGCCAGCTCAGAACCGATAAGTGAACCATAGAAGTTGTTAGGCTAAGCACTAAGAGCAAACCGAGGACATGTAGCTGCTGCCATCCCTAAGGCGGGAGAAAAAAAAACTCCCACCCCTTTAAACCTGGAGACTATGTAAAGACGCTTATGAAAGACTCCCTTTATTCTAGGTAGAAAGGGGGAGAAATCAGGTGATTCCGGTGACAAGGACTGCTGTGCAAGTCTGGGGGATGGCTGGCTGGATACAGGGAACCAAGTACAAACTGTCTTCTCCTGAAGAAGGGAAGACCGAAAACTAAATTATGAAGAAATTACTTATTTCTGTAGTCAGTTGGTGTTTATTATGCTGGGGAAAAGCAATAATACTTACTTGGTCTTAGTTTATGAATATGCTACACGAACTAATGTCGTTAGTTGTTGGGCGTATATGGGGCCTTCAACCTGAACCTGAGTCTCCAGAAGGTTCCTGTACTGTGGAAGACGTCCTGCCTCGTTCCTGAACCGAAGACGCCGCGACCCAGTGGCTCCAATGACTACAGACCGGTGGCATTGACCTCCCACATCATGAAGACCCGGAGAGACTTGTTCTAGAGCAGCTCCGGCCTATGGTTAGGCCACACTTAGACCCCTTCCAGTTCACCTACCAGCCCCGACTAGGAGTTGAGGATGCCATCGTCTACCTGCTGAGTTGTGTCTACGCCCACCTGGACAAGCCGCCGAGCACTGTGAGGGTCATGTTTTTTAACTACTTCAGTGCGTTCAACACCATCCGCCCTGCTCTGCTGGGTGAGAATCTGACAGTGATGCAGGTAGATACTTCCCTGGTGTCATGGATTATTGATTACCTGACTGGCAGACCACAGTACAAGCGCTTGCAACACTGTGTGTCAGACAGAGTGGTCAACAGCACTGGGGCTCCACAGGGGACTGTCCTGTTTCCCTTTCTCTTCACCATCTACACCTCGGACTTCAACTACAACACAGACTCTGCCATAGTTGGATGCATCAGCAAGGGAGATGAGTCTGAGTACAGGGATACGGTGGGAAACTTTGTCACATGGTGCGAGCAGAATCATCTGCAGCTTAATGTGAAAATGATTAATGAGCTGGTGGTGGACCTGAGGAAGGCTAAGGCATCGGTGACCCTTGTTTCCATGCAAGGTGTCAGTGTTTACATGGTGGAGGATTACAAATTCCTGGGGATACAAATAGACAATAAACTGGACTGGTCAAAGAACATTGAGGCTGACTACAAGAACGGGCAGAGTCGTCTCTATTTCCTGAGGAGACTGAGGTCCTTTAACATCTGCCGGACGATGCTAGGGACGTTTGACAAGCTTGTGCTGGCCAGTGCTATCATGTTTGCTGTTGTGTGCTGGGGCAGCAGGCTGAGGGTAGCAGACACCAACAGAATCAACAAACTCATTCGTAAGGCCAGTGATGTGGTGGGGGGTGGAACTGGACTCTCTGGCGGTGGTGTCTGAAAAGAGGATGCTGTCCAAGTTGCATGCCATCTTGGACAATGACTCCCATCCACTCCATAATGTACTGGTTAGGCACAGGAGTACATTCAGCCAGAGACTGATTCCACCGAGATGTAACACTGAGCGTCATAGGAAGTCATTCCTACCTGTGGCCATCAAACTTTACAACTCCTCCCTAGGAGTGTCAGACACCCTGAGCCAATAGGCTGGTCATGGATTTATTTCCACTTGGCATGATTAACTTATTATTTCTTTATTTATGGTATTATATTGCTATATTTCTTCACTATTCTTGGTTGGTGCGGCTGTAACGAAACCCAGTTTCCCTCGGATCCATAAAGTATGTCTGTCTGTCTGTCCGTCTGTCTGTCTGTCTGTCTGGGATTCCTGTGCATAAAGTCAACGCCCTTCAACGACAAGCAAGAATGCGCGATAAAATAGCCAGCTGCCTCAAAAGCCATTATTGGTAGGAGAAAAAGGAAGGGATGGATACAGGAGGAAATAAATAAGCAACAAAAGTACAAGCTACATAAATGTCATTCTGATCGCTATCCTTTAAGAGAGATTCCTTTAATGGCTGGTATATGCCTGACTGTAATTTAACAGATCATAATGCCTAGATTTCACGTAGCTTCTCAAACAAGTGAACAGCGCAAGTGCAGATAAAACAGGACAGGTCAGTTATTGGGAAGGATTAGTTGTAGCGAAAAGCTTTATTTATGGTGGGAACCCCTCATCCATATGGGCTAATTTGTAATGATCACACTAGTGGTCAACTTTGCACGATGTGCTGGCTCTTGGGTAGCTCTGCCTGCAGCTCTTCCTGTAAAATTACCCGTACCAGTTAAACTGGAATCTTTCTATCCAGAATATGATGAAAAAGCCTGTTTATACATAAGGATTTTACCCCATGAATATGGCATTCTCTATCCAGAGGAAAAAGAGAAGTGTCCTGAAAAGGTGGACAAAACGAAGGGACGAGGGAAGAAAATTAAATTTTGTATTCAATGTTGTTGTCAAGCTTGACTGGCTCAGTATTGCCTAAGATTTGGAACATGAGAGTGACAGGATATGACGCGGCCACTGCCTTGCAATAAACCATGCCAGAATTGAAGTAGTCCTAGTTTTTGCCGAGACTGGTTTATAGAGGAACTGAATCTAGAAATGCAGTTCTAATTTTGTGTACTGCACGGAAATATTTGTGAATTGATTGATATCTAGCAAGTGCTTCTGGAAATTGCTGACTATGTTTATTCTAAACTTCAATGAATATAGGCTATCGCCAAAAATTTACCGTATAAATTTAAGACGTAACCTAGCATCGTATGAGTCGTAAAGCAACGGCTCCCTGTGATCACGTATTAAAGAGTTAACCTTATACCGAGGACTGTGTTTTTTATTTCTGTTTAATAACGTGGTGAATTCTCTTACAATATAATACGGTAAAACAGGGTACATTCTTCGACAGTTACTCTATTACATAGCAAAAATGCATGCATATACTGACACTTATTTTGGAACCCCTTAAGTGTAGTAACAAAATGTCTTCTGTATAAATATCAGTTTGTTCGCAACTGAATTTCAATATTATTACTTTATGAATTATTACTTTTAAGGAAATGTAACCTCATTACCATTCAACGTAAATATTTCTTGAGTATTTCATTGTAACATTTCAGGTACGCAGGTTGAGATTTTGGAAACATGACGCTATAGATATCATCAAATTTAAAATTTATTTCGTGTTTTACATAAGGCGTTTAAATAAGGTTTGTTGGAGAAAAGTGCACGGACGTGACTAGTTCGATAATCTAATACTGCTAACGCGCAATGGAAATAATTGTTCACTTTTATTCAAACAATATTTGCGCACAATTTTAGGACTTTTATTTGCATGATAAAATCGTATATCTCATGCTTCTAGTTTGGTAAAGTATATTTAGAGTGTTATTTCGCGCACAATGTCAAACATGAGATTGGAGTTTGCAGGGAAAGAGAAGGGTGTTAGTGGTTCGATAAATATTTAGTTTGGAGAAACAAAACAGACATTTCTACTTGCTCTTGTCTTCTTCAGTACTTCAGAACAACTAGAATAATGGCGAATAATACACTTTGCTTTTGTTCTTTAGCATGCAATATAGAAATACAAGTCTGTTGATATTGTCGGCCTGAGTACTTCTTCATCTATTTTAAAAAGGACGTCCTTCTATTCGGAAGCTGTGCCTCCTGGTCCTGGACCCTTTGGCCAGCTCCGTTTTTTTTCTTAGATAACGAGCCCAATATAATTGCGAATATAATTTTACTACTTCCCGCGTTGTTTCTTATTTATGAGAAATTTTATTAATCTTTAGATTCCATTCCAAAGTTTGTATTTGGAGTGTCAAGGCCGACATGGACAATAGCAGCTGTGAAATTTCGAATGACTTTCCCTACGAACGTTATTGTTACACTGCAAGTTTGGTGCCAGAGAAGTTATTTTATCCTCAGCTGATAAGTGAAAGAGAAAATATCCATGCATCACTGCGCAATTGAGTACTTTGTTTACAAGCTGCAATAAAGGAACCTTCGAAAACAAGGGACGCAAATCTGCTCACAATACTCCAAGTGCTGGATGAAAAATAATTCATAATGCCTCAGCATTACATATTTGCTGTTATATCGAATTGTCTCGAAATGAATGCTAATATTACTTTTGTATCTTTACCAACGACTTAAACTGCAAGTTATTCTTTAAGAAGTCCTGCACGTCTGATTCCTAAATGTTCGACCCGTTTGTAAAATAGCCTATGCCTTTATTCCTTCTAACAAAGTGCAAGATCATACTCTGCACTGCACTATATTCCATCTGCCGCTTCTTTACCCTTTCTCGTCATCTGTCTAGTTCTTCTGCAGACACCATGGTTCACAACACCTGACGCTCGTCCACCTATTTTTGTATCGTCCACAATAAGGCCAGAACGCCGTTTCTCCCATTCACAGAAAAAACAGCATTTTCCTTCATTTCAGGTTTTCCCTACAGCACCATTCCGTAACTCGCTGCGCTAGTGATCTTTAGTTCATTTGCTCATATTCTTTTGGTTAGATTTGCATCTTCTCCAGGCAAGAGTTCTGCTATTAACAAGCTTTATCTCAGTCTCCCCGTCTATCAATTTTAATAATGTTTCTCTTGTTCTCTATCTGATTACTCAATTTAGAATATTAAAAGGCCGAGATAGAGTTGATTCTTGTACTGGGGAAACCATGGACAAGGAGACACAGGCTTGGAATTGAGGGCCATCCCTATCGAGCATAGATGAGGAGAGATTTCTATAACTAGTGGGTGGTGATTCCGTGGAATTCATTAGGGCATATGGCTCTGGTTGAGGTTTTGAACCCTACGAGACAGTAAAAACAAAATCAAAGCATTTATTTAATCCTCCTGCTGTATCTTCACCTTCTATGCTGACATCATTTATTTCATCTAATCAGCCACATTGTCCCTCTGCTATTTGGATATTTATATCCATATGATTAATAACTGGGCGTCTTACTTCAACTCCCTTTCTTCATAATACTCCCGGTTTGCTTGTCACGTTTTTCGGCTTAATATATCATCATAACCGTTATCATAGCTTACAATTTGATGTGGCTCGTGTGCTTTTCGCTTGTCCCGTTTCTATTCCCATTATCGTCCGAGGAACGATAGGTTTAAATAATAATATATCAGACATAGGAGAAGAATTGGGCAATTCCGCCCAACAAATCTGCAAAGCCGTTCTGTAATGGTTCGGCTGTTGAGTAAATGAGTATTATTTTGGGTTATGCACTTCACACAAATCGCTTTGTTTTTTGAATGCTAAGGAATTATAATCACTTTAATTCACATTAAAAATTAACGACTTACATGGGACCACCATGCTTGGTGCAGCTTATATAACAACAAAGTCTTGAGAGTGTGAGTCAAAAATTCATCGTCGAATTTCTATAACAGTTAACACATGCCGGTTTGCGATACCTGGATTAAATATTGCGAAACTTTGTCTTTGAATATTGCACTTTCCAATCAAGATTTATAGTTATGTACGATTTCTTCGCCTCATAAACAATGGACTTTGTTTCGGGTTCTCTTTAATTATTTTTCACATTGGTCCAATTTCTTAGTTTTAAAGAGAGTTCGAAGTGGAATTGTTATCCGATATTTAGAGATTGACATTGGGCCTGAGATATTGGCGGGCAGCACGGCTTCAGAAACAAGAAATCGCTTTTCGCTGACTCTGGAGACAAACAAACAGAATAATGATGGTTTTCCGGTACGTAACCCAACGAGTTTGCTCTACTGTAATTTAAGGATTCCTTCACTTGATGTCTTAGGTGAAAGTTGTCGTTAGAATTTTGAAGGCTGTAGCAACAACTGGGTGAATTGTAGTCCTGGCTAACGTTTCTGTTCATGCTACACTTGATGCCAATCAGGAGAATGATGTGACAAGAAAGAGGGTAGAAGTGCAGCCGAAAGCGACAATTAAGTAAAGATTCAGGTCAGAGAAATGTTCGGGCTTCGTTACAAAATTACTGTTTTCAATGCTTCTTTCAGTGATGTTGTCCGTAACTGTAAGGAGAATTGTAATCGTGCTGGAAAGGCTTGGCTGCCCATGATCCTTCACCACAATTACTAGAGTTTGTGTAGTGACATCAGACTCCAAAATATTACGAGCTGTTCTAATTTCGCCCGAGCTTTGCCCAATATTGAATAAACTAGAATCAGTGGATCTCTGCACCTGATAGGACAGCCGCGAGTTCTGACCAGAATCTGCGTCAGTTGCCATTATCTTGGTGACCAAGTACCCCTGACCTACTGAATGCGGCACGAACTCCACAGCTGCTGATCCACTCTCTGCTGAAGGTGAAACTATTACTGGAGCGTTGTCATTTTGATCCAAGATGATCACATTCATCGCAGCGGTCCTGCTCAGTGGGGGTACTCCAGCGTCCCGGGCTTGAACGTAGACCTGGAACGTTTTGATATTCTCATAATCAAAAGAGCGCAGCGCATAAATGGTACCATTCACAGAATTAATGTTGAGAAACTAGGATACTGGAAAGTCCTGGATAAGGCTCTCTACAAAGGAGCAAGAAACATAAGAGTTCTGGTCGAAATCAGGATCAACTGCAGCTGCTGCGAAAATAAATGCACCTGGAGCGTGGTTCTCCATCACATAAACTGTATAAGAGGACCGGGCAAACCTTGGGGCGTTGTCATTGACATCAGAAACCCATATCTGGATAGTTTTATTCGTCGATCAAGGAGGATATCCCGAATCCCAGGCGAAAAGATCCAACACGTCGGCGCGACGCAGCTTGCTGCGGCCACTTCGGAGCTGATTATCTGTTATTTGTGACGCTGAGTGCCGTGCGCCATCATAATCGGATGAAAAACTGACGTGGGAGCACGGAGGAACATCTGGATATCTCCAGGAAGACTTTCTTAGTTGTTGCTGCTGCTGCTGCTGCTGCTGTGAGGTCCGGATATCTGCTGGGAAGAACAGGCGCCCAGTCCTCGGGGTCGCGTTGCCGATGGCCGTCGGCGGGGGTGTCTTAATATGCTCGGCAGAGGATGGTGCTCGGAGAGGCTGTGCGGGAGGGGATGGTCGGAGGCTCGGAGGTTCGACGGACTCGGAGTCCGCTGCGATCAAGTCGCTTTCAGTGTGTGCTGTGTCTGCGAGGCTGGGTTCGACGGAGTTTTCATTGTGTGCTGCGTCTGCGAGGCTGAGTCGGGCGGCGCCGTGGAAGTCCATAGCGGGATTATTCCCTTCTGCCGCCTGCGTGGGATGAAGAGTCTATCGGGACAATGAGGACTTGTGGAAACTATGTGGTGGTTTCTTTTGAACTTATAACCTTTTAACATCTTTGGAATATTTTTACTGTACCCATGGTCTGTTTTTTTATCAGTTATGCTATTGTTTGCACTGTTGTAACTATATGTTGTAACTATATGGTTTTGTGCAGGTCTTGTAGCTTTAGTTTTTGGTCTTGTATTGTCTGGTGGAGTTGGAGTTGGAGCTCCTTTCCGGGGAACGCGCTAAGATAGTAGCGCGATATTAATACGATATGGTACGCAGCAGCCTCTCCGGCCTCTGGATTGGGGATTGACAAACGTTAATAACAAACGTTATGTGGATTTTCTGGTGTAGTCTGTTTTGTCATGTGCTTTTGTGATATCATTCTGAAGGAACGTTGTCTCATTTTTTAACTGCATTGCATTTGTGGTTTCTAAATGACAATAAACTGAATATGAATCTGAATATGAATTTCCGTTTAACCCTCGACCCACAGACTTGTGTCTCTGAAAAAAGCAATATTACGGAGTGCGGTGTTTTCCCGATCTGACGAGTCACTGGCAATTAGTTTATAATGGTCGCTCGATGATGCCTGCAACTTAAACGGAATATGTGGTGGAATATTGCAGTGTAATTCACCGTTCATCCCAGAATCTCGATCATGCACATTGATCACTGCGATTACTGTCCCGCGCGCGGCAATCTCTGTGACCTTTGTCGTCACCAGGTTTACTTCTATTTCCGGGTCGTTATCATTGACATCCGTTAACCTGATTAGGTCTTTAGAATGCCCAGCAATGGCTGGTGAACCTCTGTCCAGAGCCTGAACATCAACTGTGTAAATATTTGCCTCTTCGAAGTCCAGATCTCCTAAAAATCTAATTTCTCCCGTCCGCGGATTCAAACTTTCTTTGAGGCACGATTGCTGGAAGCGTAAGTTACCTCTGCGTTTAAGCCTACAACTGCATCCGAAGCGTGCACGGCAACCACTGGGGATCCCTTAGACGTGTTTTCTGGCAGGCTGGCTTTGTAGATCTTCAGGTTGAAAATCGGCGCGTTATCGTTGCTGTCCAGCACAGTAATTACAACCTGAGTTGTCCCAGATTTCCGAGGGATTCCTCCGTCAACGGCCGTCAACTTCGGCTGAAAAGATGCCTGCCTCTCGCGGTCCAGGGATTTCTCCAACAATAGCTCTGCAATTTTAATGCCTTCTTCCGCGTCCTCCACTTTCAGACTGAAGTGTTCATTAGGACTGATCATGTACGTAGTGACTGCATTTGCCCCCACGTCCGGATCGAGAGCGCTCTCCGGCGGAAAACGAGAGCCGGGTGCAACATTTTCAACAATCTGCAAGGAATTTTTTGCGGGAAAATGGGCAAATTATCATTTATATCAACAATCTCCAATTCACTGCGGTACCTTTCTGGGGAATTTTCAATCACAATTTGGAAAGAAAGAATGCAGGTGGATACCGATCCACAGATTTTTTTCACTGTCCATTCTCTCATTGACAAATAATAGCCCACTCTCCAAATTTAATTCCGCATATGGTTTAACGCGACCGGAGACAAGCCGTCCTCCACGAGCGAGCAATGTTCCAGCCTTTAATCCTAAATCTTCAGCAACGTTACCAATGATTGATCTTCAATCCATTTCTTCGGGAATCGAATAGCGAATCTGTCCGAAAACCACATTTAATGTACAAATAATAAAAATAAATGGCAATCCCAGGGACTGCAAGGCTTTCTTATCCTGTACATTCGCCATTGTTGTGAGGCCGCCTTCTTTTCCAGAAGCAGGAATTTACTTCGGTTACTTTGCGAAAGGCTGCTGACTGAAATATCTAACTAAACCTTGTCTTCCCGAAATGACGGACTGGTCCAGTCTGTTTCAATAAATGGTCGCTCAGACTAAAGTAAAATACCGGGTCTTTTCCGTGTAATTCTGCTTTCGTTCACAGTGGGGGTAGAGCAATGGATCTCTAGCTGCACTTGGGAGCCTGATCGGTGTACAGCAACGCAAAGAATTCTTGTCAATAATAACGCCAGAAATTCTTAAAGTTGGGCGGCGCCAGGACTGGTAGTCTACTGTTTACGGGTGTTCAACTGTAATTTCTGCCCCAATGACACAAGAAGGTTCCCAGTTTAATCCGCAATTTTTGTTCTGTTCCAAAGTTTACACCAAAGCTATAAAACTATTCCTACAAATGTCAACAGCGTATATTAAAAGAGCTACGTGCACGCATGCTGATATTGAAAGATTGGCTCAGGGCCTGCTTCCATCTCTTCCACATGTAATGAACGTTAAACGTATATTATGAAAATGTTTATCTTCTGTAGTAAATATCGTGATGTCAAACAGGAGCAGAAGTAAACGGGCAGTGACTGAGAAGTTAAAGACTGCATGGAATTAACTCTCTAGTATGGGAAATCTAGACTAAATGTCATGAAAAATTTATGAAATGATCATGGGGGGATAATGGAAGAATTCAGTCATCTGCAGATATATTCGCTTACAGAAGAATTGAAATATTTAAATAAAAATGAAACTTCTACAAAACTAATTAGAAACAGAAAATATTGGAAGTACACAGTTGTTCAAAATGGAAAAACCTCTAACAAGAATAATGTTTCCGACCAATAAACAGTCAATTGTATTTCCCTCCTCATTCACTGATCAGCTGGGCAGTTCCGTTATTTCCTGTCGTTCAAAGTTCAAAGTATAAAGTAAATATATGTCACAAGATACAACCTGGTCATTGGCTTTCCTATGGGGATAGTCAGTAAAACCAAGCAATATAATACAAATAAAAACACAAAATGCTGGCAAAACTCAGCAGGCCAGACAGCATCTATGGGAGGAGGTAGTGACGACGTTTCGGGCCGACACCCCTGATGAAGGGTGTCGGCCCGAAACGTCGTCACTACCTCCTCCCATAGATGCTGTCTGGTCTGCTGAGTTCTGCCAGTATTTTGTGTTTTTATTTATTTCCAGCATCTGAAGTTTCACTCTTGTTTCCAATATAGTACAAACACTGAAAGAGCGCCACGAGCAAGTCGGACAAACAACCAATGTACAAAAGGCAAATAAATATATTCAGAAGCAATAACAATCAAGGAGAATGAAAGGAAGTAGCCATGAAAGTGAGTCCATAAGTTGTGGCAACAGTTCAGTGATGGACCGACTCAATTTGAGTGAAGTTATCCCACTAATTCAGAAACCATGTTTGAGGGCTAATAACTTTCCCTGAATCCAGTAACATGGACCCTCAAGCTCCGCTACCATGTTCCTCATGGCAGCAGCGAGAAGAGAGCATATCCCGGATGGTGCGAGTCCCTGATAGTGGATGCTGCTTTCCTGCAACAGTGCTCCATGTATCTGTGCTTATTGCTGCAGAGGTCTTTGCCCGTGAAGGACTGGCCCGTATCCAGTAGTTTCTGTAGCATTTTTTGTTCAAGGGCATTAGAATTTCCATACCAGGCCGCTATGTAACCAGTTCTTATGCTCTTCACCACACATCTTTTGAATGTTGTCAACATAATATTAAATCAGAAGAAAGAGATGGGATAGGAAAGGAAGTTGTAGAGTCTCTATAGGTTGAGTTAAGAAATGGCAAGTGTAAAAGGACCCGAATGGCAGTTGTTTACAGACCTCCAAACAACAGCCGGGATATGGATTACAAATTACATCAGGAGATAGAAAAGGCGTGTCAGAAAGGCAATGTCATAATAAGCGTCGAGGATTTTAACATGAATGTGGATTGGGGAAACCAAGTCTGTACTGGACCTCAAGAGAGAGTTTACAGAATGTCTAAGCGATGGCTTTTAGAATAGATGGTTGTTGATTGTGCGTTGTGCAATGATCCGGGGGTGATACGAGTGCTTAAGGTTAAGCAGCCCTTAGGGAACAGTGATCACAATATGATCGAGTTCACATTGAAATTTGAGAGGGAAAGAATAAAATCCAGTGTGTCGCTATTTCAGTGAAATAAAGGGAATTGCAATGGCAGGAGAGGGTAACTGGCCTAAGTAGACTGTTTTCCAGGAAGGACAGCAGAGCAACAATGGCTGGAGTTTCTGCGAAAAATGAGGGAAGTGCAAAACAGATATATTCCAAATAAGAGGAAATTACCAAAGGAAAGAAGAACACTACCATGCCTGACAAGAGAATTCAGAGCCAAAGCAAAATCAAAAGAGAGGGTGTACAAGGAAGCCAGATCTAGAGGGAAGATAAAGGATTGGGGAGCTTTTAAAAACTTGCAGAAGGAAACTATGGTCATTGGGAAAGATGAATTATGAAATGAAGCTTGCGTATAATAGCAAATAAAATTCTCAAAGTATATTTTTCAGTATAAAAAGGGTAAAAATGAATCGAAAGTAAATATAGGACCAATACAAAATGACGCTAGATATATTGTACTGAGAGATGCGGAGATCGCAGAGGAATTAAAAGCGTATAAGTCTGCACAGTGGAAAACGTCTGCAGTATACCGGACATTCGAGAGTGTCAGGGAAGTGAAGTTTGTGCAGTGAAAATTACGACTGAGAAAGTGCTCAGCAAGATGAATGGTATGAGGATGGATAAATCTCCTCGACCTGATGGAATGCACCCTCGGGTTCTGAAGGAAGTAGCTGGAGCGATTGCAAAGACATTAACGATGATCTTTCAAGAATCGATGGATTCTGGCATTGTGCCGGGTGACTGGAACATTGCAAATGTTACTCCGCTATTTAATAATGTTGGGAGACAGCAAAAAAGGAAACTATAGACATGTTAGCATGACATCAAAGGTTGGGAAGTTGTTGGAATCGATTGTTAGCAATGACACGAGGGAGTACCTGGAGGCACATGACAAGAAAGGCCAAAGTTAGCATGGTTTCCTCGAAGGAAGATGCTGCCTGATAAACCTACAGCAATTCTTTGATAAAATTAAAAGCAAGTTAGACGAAGGAGATGCAGTAGACGTGGTGGACTTGGAATTTCAGAAGGCCTTTGACAAGGTGCCGTACATGAGGCTGCTTAGCTACTTAAGCGCACATGGAATTACAGAGAAGTAATTCTAGAATCTATCGATTCGTGAAGGATTATTAATAATGCCTCTACGGTCTCTTCAGCCATCACTTCCAGAACCCTTGGATGTGCAGCATCTGGTCCAGTGACTTCAGTCATTTCAGTTTCCCAAGACCTGCTCCTTCACTTTGGTAACTACACAAACGTTATGACCCTGACACCTGGAACTTTCAGCATACTGCTAATGTCTTCCACCGTGAATTCTGATGTAAAATACATATTCAGTCCTGTCATTTCGTTGTTCCCCATTACTACCTCTCCAGCATTGTTTGCCAGCAGTCCAACATACACTCTCACCTCTCTTTAACACTTTATGTATCTGAAGAAACTGTCCGTATCCTCTTTAATATAATTTTATAATCCCACCAACTTCCCACTGATCTTTGCTCTAAAATATGTCCTCTCTTAGGCCTTGATGGTATTTTTTTTAAATCTCCTGTTAGCCACGATTGTATCTTCTTTTCTTTCAATTACTATTTCCTCTTTGGGATGTATATATCCTACTGAATTGCTTTCAGAAATTCCAGCCATTGCTGCTCTGCCATCATCTCCACCAGTGTTCTTTTCCAATCAATTCTGGTCAGCTCTTCTCATGTCTCTCTACTTCCCTTTTCTCTATTGTAATACTGACAAATCTGATTTTAGCTTCTCCTTCTCAAATTTCAGGTGAATTAGAAGATATTATGATAACTTGCCCCGAAGGGATCTTTCATATTAAGTTCTCTAATCAATTCTAGTTCTTTGCACTTCACCAAATCCGGAATAGCTCATCCCCCAGTGGGCCAAATCACGAGGAACTCTGGAATGCCCCCTCTTGGAATCCCGCACTAGTTTCATTTTCCCAATCAACCTGCATGTTGATGTATCCCATCACTATTAATACATTTCCTTTTTAGCATGATTTTCTATCTCTCGTTGTAATTTGTAGGACACATCTTTCAATCTGGTTGGGGGGGGGGGGACTATACACAACTCCCATCAGGTCATTTTATCTTTGCAGTTAGTTAGCTCTATTCACAATAATTCAAGGGCTTCCGACACCAGCAGCAGAACAACGCCGTCACCTCTGCCTTCCTGCCTGTCCTGTTTATACATTGTGTATCCCTGAACATTAACTATCACTGCAGTCTTCTTTCAGCCATGATTCGGTGATGCCTACAACATCATATCTGCCAATCTGCAACTGTGCTGTAAGTTAATCTACCTTGCACGCATTCAAATAAAACACCTTCACCCCTGTATTCAACTTTTGGTTTCTTCAATGTAGATTTGTAAATGTGAGGACTGCAAAAGTGAACTATTCGGAGCACAAAGCTTGCATCACTTAGTCAAAATGAAAAAGTAAAGATAGCAGGTTTAGGGAATGTTGCTTTTCAAGAGATATTGAGGTCATGGATGAGGAAATATAGGAGATGCCCAGCAGCTTTAAGCAAGTAAGAACAAATGGGGAGTTAATGGAGTAAAGGAAATTCAAAATAACACAAGAAATAAATCTAAGGACTAAACTAACGCATGACATTTTCTTAGCAGGCAATTGAAAGAACAATCGTAAAGTAATCTACGGATATGCCAAAAGGAATAGGATTGCAATGATCAAAAGATCAGATTCTTAATCTATGCGAGGAACCAGGAGAGATGGGGGAAGACACAAATAGATTTCTTGCGTTTAGGTTTACTTGGAGTACTGTCGCAGAGTTTATTGAAGTGAGCCGAAGCAGCAGCAAGGTCATGGGTCCTATAAAGATTACATCTTCGAGTATTTAACTGATTACGAAAGGAGAAAATATGTGTATATGTAGAAGAGTTCACATAAAGGAGATAATAATCATTATAATAGTAGTAGTAATAATAATAATAATAATAATAATAATAATAATAATAATAATAATAGAAACTGTCTGTAATTTAGGGGAACTGCATACGAATAGACAATGGAAACGACCACAACTAGTAACTGAGGTTAACAAGGTTGATAGCAGTAATGGACAATTTGACAAACAGTTGGGCAAAGGTGTAATATAAAATTTGGTGAATATGCACGGAAGAGAGAAGCGTGAAGCTAAAGCATAAATACTGTAATAACAAGTATACTGCCCTTGATACTGCTGGAAGAGGAAACCTACAGACAAAGCCACAGGGGCCCAGCCTGATGGAGTCTACAACAGCGTACATGGTGAAGCGGCATAGATAGGAAATAGGCTGAGGTCCTGAAGAACAAATTTAGTGGATTAGTATGAAGCTAAAAAGCAGAACCTTAAATGTAGCAATCTCTGGATTGATGGGTGTGTCACGCGCTAGTGAGGGGAAGAACGGGAAGTTCTGTCAGTTGAATACGTGGTTGAATAGTTGGTGGAAGTGGCAGGTTTTCAGATTTGTGGAACATTGGGATCTCTTCTGTGGAAGGTATGACCTGCACAAGGGGGACTGATTACACCTGAGTTCGAGAGGGATGGCTTTGCAGGCCGGTTTGCTCGAGATGTTGGCAGGGTTTAAACGAGTTTCGCTGCAGGGCGGCAGCCAGAGTTTTCGAAAAGATGAAGAGCCATATGGTGTGAAGATGTAAGCAATGTGCAGAGTGACTGAAGGGAAGGGTTAGTCAGTGGGCATGGCTTTACTTCAATACGAAAAGATTTAGCAATAATAGCAATAGGCGTCCAGTGTGAATCAGTGCATGGAATTATGATGTTGTGGCTTTTACAGAGAATTGCCTGCTTGAACCTCTGGCTAGGATCTTTTTGTCCTCATTGTCCACCGGAATGGTACCGGAGGATTGGAGGGAGGTGAATGTTGTCCCCTTGTTCAAAAAAGGTAGTAGGGATAGTCCAGGTAATTATAAATCAGTAAGCCTTACGTCTGTGGTGGGAAAGCTGTTGGAAAGGATTCTTAGAGATAGGATCTATGGGCATTTAGAGGATCATGGTCCGATCAGGGACAGTCAGCATGGCTTTGTGAAGGGCAGATCGTGCCTAACAAGCCTGATAGAGTTCTTTGAGGAGGTGACCTGGCATATAGAAGAGGGTAGTGCAGTAGATGTGATCTACATGGATTTTAGTAAGGCATTTGACAAGGTTCCACACGGTAGGCTTATTCAGAAAGTCAGAAAGCATGGGATCCAGGGAACTTTGGCCAGGTGTTTTGAGAATTGGCTTGCCTGCAGAAGGCAGAGGGTCGTGGTGGTGGGTGTACATTCAGATTGGAGGGTTGTGACTAGTGGTGTCCGGCAAGGATCTGTTCTGGGACCTCTACTTTTTGTAATTTTTATTAACGACCTGGATGTTGGGGTAGAAGGGTTGGTTGGCAAGTTTGCAGACGACGCAAAGGTTGGTGGTGTTGTAGATAGTGTAGAGGATTGTCATAGATTGCAGAGAGACATTGATAGGATGCAGAAGTGGGCTGAGAAGTGGCAGATGGAGTTCAACCCGGAGAAGTGTGCACACTTTGGCAGGACAAACTTCAAGGCAGAGTACAAAGTAAATGGCAGGATACTTGGTAGTGTAGAGTAGCAGAGGGATCGGGGGTACATGTCCACAGATCCTTGAAAGTTGCCTCACAGGTAGATAGGGTAGTTAAGAAAGCTTATGTGGTGTTAGCTTTCATAAGTCGAGGGATAGAGTTTAAGAGACGTGATGTAATGATGCAGCTCTATAAAACGCTAGTTAGGCCACACTTGGAGTACTGTGTCCAGTTCTGGTCGCCTCAGTATAGGAAGGATGGGGAAGCATTGGAAAGGTACAGAGGAGATTTACCAGGATGCTGCCTGGTTTACAGAGTATGGATTATGATCAGAGATTAAGGGAGCTAGGGCTTTACTCTTTGGAGAGAAAGAGGATGAGAGGACACATGATAGAGGTGTACAAGATATTAAGAGGAATAGACAAAGTGGACAGCCAGCGCCTTTTCCCCATGGCACAACTGCTCAGTACAAGAGGACATGGCTTTAAGATAAGGGGAGGGAAGTTCAATAGGGATATTAGAGGAAGGTTTTTTACTCAGAGAGTAGTTGGTGCGTGGAATGCACTGCCTGAGTCAGTGGTGGAGGCAGATACACTAGTGAAGTTTAAGAGACTACTAGACAGGTATATGGAGGAATTTAAGGTGGGGGGTTATATAGGAGGCGGGGTTTGAGAGTCGTCACAACATTGTGGGCCGAAGGGCCTGTAATGTGCTGTACTATTCTATGTTCTATGTTCTATGTTGCGTGGTTTAGATACTTCGAAAGAGACAGAGAAATACTGGCATTGCCAATCAAGAGTAGTGTCACAGCTGCAGAAAAGGGAAAGTAATGCATTGGTGCGGCTCCCTGAACCCATGCTGAGGTCTACGACTTCATCAATTTTGCTTCCAACCTCCACCCTGCCCTCAAATCTACCTGGTCTATTTTCGACAGGTCCCTCACCTTTCTGGATGTCACTGTCTCTATCTCTGTAGGCAGCTAATCTACTGGTGTCTACTATAAACCCAGAGGATTCCCACAGCATCTGGACTATACCGCTTCCAACACTGGTACCTGTGAAAACGCCATCCTCCTTTCTCAATTTCTCAGTCTCCGCTGCATCTGCTCTTGGAATGAGGCATTTCATTCTATAACGAAGGAATGGCTTCCTTTTTCAAAGAAAGGGGTTTCGCTTTCTTGAAGATGTTTTACCGTCTTTGACGTTTTGACGTCTCAGTTTCCTATCTCTCTTACAAACAAATATAGTTCACAAAAGCAATAGCGCATTTTTTTTAGTATACGGAGCAGATGTTAGAATCATGGAACGCTACAGCACAGAAATGGTACCTTCGGCGCATCGAGTCCGTGCCCAACTCTAATCTACCTATTCCCCCCTACCTGCACCTGGATCATAATCCCCTATACACCTCCCAACTACGGACCTATCTAAATTGCTCTTTCGAACCCTGATACATTTCCACTAGCAGCTCATTCCATACTCGCACTAATCTTTGAGTGACGAAGATCCCCCTTATCTTTTCCTTAAACGGTTCACCGTTCAACTTTAGCCCATGAATTCTAGTTCTAGTCTCATCCAACCTGAATGGATATTCTTGAGAATTTGCTTGTCAATTTTCTGATGTGGGGGTATAAGACCATAGCATGATTGATACCACCGACAACTGAAGCCATTTCGAATTTTCCACAAGATGTTTTCCAGTGAGATTTATTTGAGAAACAGAATCGTAGGATCCCAAACGGGAATCACATGCTGCTAACCAATAAAGTAATGTTTCGCAGACCCAGATTTAAAGTGTATTTAAAGGCGAAGGAGTTTACGGTTCTCCCCTTCGTTAAGTTCGCCCATCTAACTTCTAACTTGATATAGCGAGATTCCAAAGAGTTCACACTCTTTATTTGATGTATCGGCTATAGAAAAAGGACGGTGATGGTTAAATAAATATCTGTGTCAGACAAAAAAACAAAATTCGTATCTTTGTACATCATTTTAAAGGGACTAAGGCAAAGGCGGATAACCCATTGCAAACAATAGCATCCTAAAAAACAATACATATTGAAGATTCAAAATTCTGGAGGAAGGCAGCAGACCAGGCAGCAGTTATGAGCATAAAAACACAGTCGACATTTCGGTCCGAAATCCTGCGGCAGGACAAAAGAAAAGGAGAACTAATCTTAACCTTGACACCAATCCCGCAGTCAAGGGAGGCGCTGCAGCAGCCTAGCACACCGACCACCATCCCGCTGAGGCCCAGCGCCAACTCTCAGACACCTCCTCCTACCTTGTGTACTTTAGTAGGGTAGTTAGGTGTTACTTGGCCTACTGATTTCCTCCAGCATTTTGTTTGTGTTGCTTGGATTTCCAGCATCTACAGGTTTTCTCTTGTTTGTGATATTGAAGAAGGTGTCTGTTTTCGTCCTTTGGTGAAGAGATAGATATTGTCCGAACTACAGTGGAGTTCTCCGCCTATATTCTCTGGTGCGTCAGATGGGATATGAGGAACCAAATCAAGTAATTACATTCCCGCACGTCTCCTCTATTGTACGGTTCATGGACATATGTTGCACTTATAAATCTCTGAGTTAATTTCGTCGTACCAAGTATTCGCTTAATTATTACTATTCTTCCCCTTTCTCTGAAACCCTGGATTTTGTTCTTTCATTTGTTGCGAATTGAGAAGCAGCTACAACTTACCTAGTATAGGTAACGGACTGAGCCAAACTGCGTACAAATCTATGTCATCTCCGAATAGTATAATTATTTCAGCATGCTGTATATGGGGATGACGCGCAAGATGGTGCCCGGTGAAGTCGCTAGTTTTTATGCTTGAGATAGTGTTTTGATCTTCATCTCAATTTTCTAAAGATATGTCACAATCCCGGTCCAGTGTCGCTCAATGCTCGATCGTTTACTATTTTTGAAGTTTTCTTTGGCTTCGGAAGATATATTTTGTGTTTTTTTTATTATTGGCCCGTGGTGGAAGAAACCACGTGCTCTGGAAAGTTTTAATGCCTTCAAAGAACCCAAGAGCAAAGAAAGTAAGCGAAAAATAGCCGAAAAAAAACAAGTTCAGTCCTTCTCTGAAGATATGCAGTTTGGAGTGCCTTTGGAAAAGTCCAGTGCTGCTGCTTCGGAACGAGAGCACAGTTATTCCCAGATCCAAAATCTGAAGGCCGACCCCCGCCTGGAGCCTTTACCTGAGTCAGCCCTCGACACTCCGGTGAAGCCTGCTGTTAAAAAGAAGAAAGCAGAGGTCACTTTACAAACTATAGTGCAGTTAGTTAACGATAGATCCGATGATTTGGCGTTGAGAATTGGCAACAATAAAAATAGTATTGATGACGTTAAGAAATATCTTGACTTTATTTCTGAAGAGGTGAAAACTTTGAAGTCTGATGTTCTGCAGATTTAAGGGACTTGCACGGACCACGAAAAGAGAATTGAGACTTTTGAGTTGAGGCTGAATGAGGCCGAGCGTTATCAGGGAACGTGGAATCTGAGAATCCACGGCATTTCAGAGCAAACGAATGAAAATATTTAAAATAACGTAACTCAAATAATAGGTTACTTGACATTTTGGAAAACGTTTCTATTATTGGCTCTGTACATTTCCTGATGTATTTATTGATATGGGAGGAAACTTTAATATGGTATTAGATGAAAATATTGATCGATGGCCACCAAGGCAGCACTCTACTAATAATAACTTTACTAGCTTTATTCAGACGTTTAATATCATAGCTATTTGGAGAGAACACTTTACTGGAGTTAAAAATCAGACTTGGACTAAAAAATCTATTACTTGCATTTCTAGACTAGATTACTGGTTACAATCCGATGGCTTAAGAAATAATAATGTCGCTTTTAATATTTTCCTAACCTTTAACAGATCATAAAGCTATCCATATACAAATTGCATTATTTTCAACTGGATCCAATTTTAAATCTTATTGGAAATTAAATAATTCCATTTTGGGGCTTGAAGTTGTTTCTTTGCACATTAAAAAGATGGCAACCTACTTTTTACATAAAGCGATGGTAGAGAATAATTTCTCTTCAAATTGGAACCTTTTTAAATTTGAATATGCCAAACACTTCAGGAAATACAGTAGTGGTGTAGTAAAGAAAAGAAAATTGGAAGAACAATCATTGATCTTAAAGATTGCAAAGTCATGTGAATTGTTTCTACATAACCTTTCATGAAAAGATAAAGAGGAGCTGGCTTTGTTAAAGGATAAGTTAAAGCATCTGTATCTTATACAGGGAGACGGTGCATTTGTGAAATCTGGAAAACAACGATTGCAAGAGGGTGAACAGAGTACAGCTTATTTCTTTCGATTAGAAAAGCAACATGCCCAACTCAATTCCATTCATCGGCTTAACATTGACGGTGTGATTGCAGAGGACACTAAAAAATAGCAAGATATTTTTCTGCATGTTACAGTAAACTGTATAGCTAAAAATATTGTGTAGCATCTACACTACATTTCATGAATATATTAATATTCTTAGGAACCTGTCCAATGATCAGAAACACCTGTGTGATGCTCTTATTACCCTGGGAAAAATAATAAGTCGCTGGGTGTGGACGGTCTGACTGCAGAATTTTATGATGTTTTCTGACACTCTAGCTCCCTTTTTACAAAAATTGTTTTTAGAATGTATTGACTACAGACTTTCTTCCCATTTCCTTAATACAGGGTCTTATTACTATAATTCCTGAACAAAGAAAAGATAAATTATTTATCGATAATTGACGTCCTATTTTCGTTCTCAATAGTGAGTATAAAATTCTGTCCCAAATCCTTGCTAACAATGGTAGTTTTACCATTTATTATCGATGAAACACAGTCAGGTTTCATGAAGGGTCGTCATATCTCTAATAATGTCAGATTAGTCTTAGATCTTATTGATTATTCTCATCTTGTTCAAAACGACAGTTTTATACTGTTTTTAGATTTCTATGAAGCTTTTCACACTATTGAGCATCAGTTTATCTTCACTGCTCTTGGTAAATTTGGAATTGGTCAATTATTTCGTAAGGCTGTTAAGGCTTTGTACACAAACTCTAATAGTTCTATAAAGTTGAAGTTGGGGACTTCACAGTGGTTTGATGTGAATAGCGGGGTGAGACCAGGTTGTCCTATCTCACTTTATTTATTCCTTTTATGTGCTCAGCTGCTCACCTATTCCATCAAGTCTAGTCCTCTTAAAGGCATTTCCTGTGCAAATTCCAATTTTCTGATTATTCAGGTTGCAGATGATACAACTCTTTATTAAATGATGTTTCGGAAGTCTCATTGGCTTTAAACTGTATTTCTGGGTTTTTTCCAAAGCCTCAGGACTCTGTTTAAGTATTCACAAATCTGAATTGCTTCCTCTTCAAGATCGCAATCAATCTATAATGAATAATAGTCCAGTAAAGACAAAGTTACATATTTGGGGATAACTATTTTTAATAACGAATACTTAAGGTGAGTGGATAATTTTCAACCTCTTATAGACAAAACCAACAAAAGATTAAACCAGTGGCTTCAAAGAGACTTATTTTTGAAAGGCCCGGTATTGCTTTGTAAAGCAGAAGTTCTTTCCAGGATTATATATATAAATCTCCCCTTATATGTCGATAAAAATCTGTAAATTGATAGACACCGTGCTGTTTAACTTTTTATGGAAAAACAAAGTTCATTATATAAAACAAAACTGTTGTCATGGATAGTTATGACAAGGGGGGACTAAATTTTCTTGATTTTGACAGGCGTAATAATACTTTTAAAGTTAATTGGATTAAACAATTTCTATATGAAATTGCATTCCTTCTTTTGTCTTTTCCCAGGTTGGTGGATTGATTTTTTTTTTCTTTTATGTAATTACAAAATAGACAAAGTTCCTCTCCATTTATCTCCGTTTCATAACTAGAAGCTTTTATTCTGGTCTTTGTTTTAAAAACACAATTTTTCTGCTCATAGTTACTTTGTTTGGAATAACCACAACGTAACTTATAAGAATGAATCTTTGTTTTATAAAGATTGGTTTGATGATAACAATATTTTGTTAGTTAAATATTTATTTAATTCAAGTGGTACTTTATTGAGTTATACTGAGTTTTAATCCACCTTTGACTTTCCTGTGACTCCAAAAGAATTTGCTGTTGTTCTGGGTGCAGTTCCCTCTGGTGTAATTATGTAGTTTAGCAATACATCATATTTGGCAGTTGAATTACCCAATTTAGATCCATCCAGTACAGCTGTAGGAAAGATTTGTTTTCCTCCGTCCTTTAAAAAAATAATAACGGTATTAGAAATTTGATTCAAAAAGTCATTACTTCTGTTCCTACGGCTGTTAGTTTTTAAAATAGTCCCTTGAGGAATCTGAGGTGGAGGACATGTACGTCTTATTTAATATTTTTTTTATTGAGGAATAAAATTAAAGGAATTCCATTTAAAATTATACATAGATATTATCCAACCAATGTTTATTTGACAAGGTTTAATTCTGATATTGAAACTAACTGTTCTTTTTGTGGTTTATATCCAGAGGATTTATTTCATCTGTTTTGCGATTGCGAATATGGTAAACATTTTGGGTTGATGTTTGTCAAGTTATAAATCAATATATTAATGTAGATTTTACTTTTCGTTTTGAATATGTCTTATTTTGGTTTACTAATAATACCAAATCTCATAGGTATCATTTCTTTACCATAAATCTTTTGTTACGTTACAGCAAATTTTATATCCATAAATGCAAATACAGCAATAAGAAACCTTCATGTATATGTTTTACGTCAGACTTCAAACTATACGTTAATACTCTGACAACTTCCCATAACCAGAAAGCTGAGAAGACTGTACAAATTTGTCAACGTTTCGGGTTATTTCTGTCAATGTTTCTGTTTTGTGGCTCCTTTTATATATAGTTCCTTCTGTCCAACAGTATTTAGAGTGGAGTTTCTTGTGTATTTGTATATTTAAAGTTAATAGTTATATAACTGTTGCTGATTATGTATGATTCCTTGTCTTTGATAGCATATGTCTAGTGTTTCTGTTTTTGTTTGTGTTCAATAAAAAATAATAATAAAATATCATGCTATATATTGTCAATATTTTCCAAGTGTTCATCGTACATGATGATGTGATAATTTCCTCAGACACATACAATCCCCAAAACAGGAAATTTATATCCTAGAGAACATAGAACATAGAATAGTACAGCACAGTACAGGACCTTCGGTTCACAATGCTGTGCCGACCCTGAAACCCTGACTCCCATATATACCCCACCTTAAATTCCTCCATATACCTGTCTAGTAGTCTCCTAAATTTCACTAGTGTATCTGCCTCCACCACAGACTCAGGCAGTACATTCCACGCACCACCAACTCTGAGTAAAAAACCTTCCTCTAATATCCCCCTTGAACTTCCCACCCCTTACCATTAAGCCATGCCCTCTTGTATTGAGCAGTGGTGCCCTGGGGAAGAGGCGCTGGTTGTCCACTCTATCTATTCCTCTAGCATTAAATGTGTGCGTTTAGGTACGCCACGTCAAATCCGAAGAATTGCCGTAGCTCTAACAACCTTCAATGATTTCTTTGGTGTAACAAACAGGTAAATTGTTGAACACAAGGGCTTTGATTCTCACGTGAGCGACGAAAATCAAATTATATATTGAGTATTCAAAAATGAGCGTAGTGATAACAGCATAAATGTTTAAATTATTTGAAGATGTTTAAGCAGAAATTGCGCTGTATTCAGTTATCAAAGCGAAAAACACACTGCTTTGAAAATGTAGAATGTGATTTTTATTTAATAGTTGCGCACAAGTCTAAAGCGGATAAAATATTCAGATGCTCCCCGCCCTCTGAATGAACCATATTTCATCATTATTTCTGTCATTTTACGAAGCAAAATCCTTTCTGCTAAGAGACAAGATCACCATAAATAAACTCACACTCACAAACGAAGTCATTTTAACCAAGCTCCAGTTCAATTTGTAACCATATCAAGTTTGTTAAATGTAAACATTTTGCATTATTTTTGTATGCTAGATAATAAATTTCAATGTCTTAAATTACCTTGGTTTCGTATTCCAAGTTTACACATTTTAGCATTATGGTTTTATAATTATTTAGAAAATTGAAGGGGAACTGGGAGGAATATTTTCACACAATTGTAATTGGTAATGGAAATGAGCTACCAGAGGGGGAGGGGGAGGCAGGATATTAGTACCGTTCAAGCGTCATTGTGCATGTCCCGAATGAGTATGGTATATGTATACAGAAATGTGAAGTTAATAAACGCAGGTGGAATTAGTATCTATAAGCATTAAGGGCTGTGTGCAGGCGGTAGACCAGTAGATCAGCTTTGATTCAGAGAGTTAGAAAGAAACAACAAAATCAATTCAAAATTAAATTTTGAAACATTCCCAACTGGAAAATGAAGCGCCCCCCCCCCCCCCTCCGTCTAGCTGTCTTGCCTTTGCCTCGTTGAAACGATGCGGAAAGCCAGATTCAGAAAGGTCAACGTGTTAATGAAACATCGAATCAACGTGGTTAACTACCGGATGCATGTTTAAACGCCTGTGCGCTGCAATCAATCACCCAATCTTCTTTTATTTCACCTATGCAGCACAAACACATTGAGATGACCAATTTCTTGTATTAGAGTCTGGGAGTAATACAACTCGAAGATCAGCTCTTTGGCTGAACATGTCAATGCCGCCCAACATGTCAATTAACGCTACTCTTATTTGTCTTAGTTTGATTTTATACACCGTCATAAGGTCAATGCTCCGTCTCCTATCATACTGGTTAAAACAAGTCCAGCCTTTCCACCCATTACTTATAGCGTAAGCCCTCCAGTACTGGTAGCACCTTGCGAAATATTTCTGTACTATTGCCAGCTATTGACATCTTTCTGTTAGGTAGCCAACATAAATGGCACACCATGTTATAACTGTAGTCTCACCAACGAACCGCAGAGTTGCAACATGAAGTACGGAATCAGTAATCTAAATAGTGCCTTATGAAAGTAAATAGACTAAATTATTTCTTCCCCACACTGTGTACCGCTGTCTTTACTTTCAAGCAACGATATATCTGCGCCTTTAGCTTTCTGTTTTATGATGCCTTTCAGATTTGTAGGAATTAATGTGCACACACTTCCTGGTTTAATGGAACAAATTGCAACAGGTCGCACTTGTCTAACTTATATTTGATCTACCATTCTTAGACCACTTTTACTGTTATCTAGCAGACGTTGAATTTAGCTTAGATAATATTCTTCACTCTCTAGTGCATTCCCTTTTTTGATATTTTCCAGAAACATACTAACCCTGTAAAAATTATTTCCAAGCGAACAGTACATAGAAATAACAAATAAGAATGAATTCAGCACTGATACATTTGACATTCCATTAATCACAGGCCACCAACATAAATTACAACCCTCCGCTAGCACTCTCTGAATCATTCCTCTTCGTCATTTCTTTATCCAGCTGACTAACTCGTCTTGGATCCCATGTGACTTACCCTTTCAGTCTAAACCACTGTACAGATCCATGTCGAAGCCCTTGTTAAACTTTAGGCAGATCATATCTACCTCAAACTTGACAAAAATAAACTGCGGATACGTCTCCGACAGGCCTTTGCAATGTCCTCTCTAGCTTCCCAAAATATCCCAAGAAACGGTGGATCAAGTCACGGGGATTTATCCAAATTAATATGCTTCAGGATTAGAATAGATATGTTGTATACAAATCACTTGTCCCTGCTAAGCAGATCGTTGGATGGGGTCAAGGGAGGAAGGTGGAGGAAGGGCCTGCTTTGCGCACTTCGACGGGATTAAAAATACGCAGTTGTTGTTGGGTGCAGAAGTACATATGAGAGCTGCTTTCAGATTCTCCAAAGGTAACAGATGCCACGCTCAGACGGGTGGATTCGGGTTGATGTAAATTTATCTTTGACCATTATAACAACTATATTCTTCAGCAACAGAAAATTAAAAAATAAGTTGCTGATAAGAAATATGTTCTAAATTACTTTACCCCAGTATCCTACATCTCTGAATATAAACAAAAGTAAGCACACATAAAATAAGCATACGTTTATGTTATAGTTCTCTGTAATTTAGCATTCGGCTTGAGAGATGGCAGGGCCGCACGACTTCAAGAAAAGGAAATCGCTTTTCGCTGATTCTGGAGACAGGCAGACCGAGTACTGAGGCAGTCCTGGCATGCGGACTACCTGGTCCGTACCAGGATAGCGTAAAGTTTCCTCCATTGCAGATCTTCGATTAAACGAGTCCTGCAAATCCCCACGTTTGTAAAAATAAGTGGAGGAAGTATACTCTTGGGGGTTCCTTCTCTCCTGTTTACATTTGATCCCGATAAGCACAATGATAAGCAGAAGAAAGACAATGGAAGTGCAACTGAAAATAACCAATAAATAAAGATTTAGATCGGAAAAAGATTCTGAATTTCTCACTAAATTACTGCTTTTTGTGGGAGTTTCGGTGCTATTCTGCAAAATTGTGATGTGAAAGGTAACTGTACTAGATAGGCTAGGCTGACCGTTGTCTTTCACTAAGATTGTCAAAGTTTGCGTGTTGAGATCCGCCTCCAAGATTTTACGCGTTGTTCTGATTTCACCAGACGTTTGATCGATAATAAACAAACTGGGATCAGTAGCTTTCACCATTTGGTGAAAGAGTCGCCCGTTCTGTCCAGAATCTGCATCAGTGGCCAGTATCTTGGTGACCAAGTACCCCTGAGCCGCTGACTGTGGCAAGGTTTCCACGGCTGATGATCCACCATGCTCTGAAGGTAAAACAATCACTGGCGCGTTGTCATTTTGATCCAGGATGATGACATTCACAGTAGCGCTGCTGCTCAACGGTGGCACTCCAGCGTCACGGGCTTGAACATGGATCTGAAAACTTTTCAGTTCCTCATAGTCAAAAGATCGCAGAGCGTAAATGGTGCCGTTCATAGAGTTAACGTTCAGGTACGTGGACACTGGCAAGTTTTGAATGTAATTGTCCAGAATGGAATAAGAAACATAGGAATTCTGCTCCAGATCAGGATCTGAAGCCGTTACTGCGAAGATAGAAGCGCCAGGAGAGTTATTCTCAGTCACGTAAAAGTTGTAGGGCAATTCAGCAAAGCGTGGGGCATTATCATTTATATCTGTAATTATGATATGGATGGTTACATTTGTTGACAGTGACGGTGACCCCAAATCCCAGGCTGAAATAAGTATTTTATAATTAGACACAGTTTCACGGTCCAACGTTCCACTTGTAATTAATTTATAATGATTGGACGATCTTTGTAGCATAAAAGGGACGTTCTGTGCTATTTCGCAGCGCACTTGACCATTCTCTCCAGAATCACGATCGATAACATCAACCAAGGTGATTAAATATCCGGGCGTAGCATTTTCCGGGATTTGGATTGTGGCTGACGTCACTTTTATCTCGGGTGCGTTGTCATTCACGTCAGTTACCTTAATCAGCACTTTCGAGTGTCCCGTAATCGCAGGTGACCCGTGATCAACAGCTTGAATATCGAGTGAATAGCTGTTTGATTTTTCAAAATCTAGCGGCCTTTTGACTCGAATCTCTCCAGTTTTAGGGTCCAAGGAAAACAAATCACGCATTCTTCGCAAAGTAATAACATCACTGAAAGAATAAGTTAGCTCTGCATTCAGCCCTTCGTCCAAATCGTTTGCTTTAACTGTTAACACAATGGTATCTTGTGGTGTGTTTTCAGTAATAGTGCCCCTGTAAACATCGTGCTCGAATACAGGAGGGTTATCATTAATGTCCAGTACAGTAATGAGAATCTGAGCTGTTCCGGTTCTCTGAGGATTCCCACCATCCACTGCAGTAAGCACCAGCTGAAAGGATGATTGTAGCTCTCGATCCAAAAGTTTCTCTAACAGCAACTCAGCAATTATAAAATCCTCCTCGGTTCTCCGTGTTTTCAGACTGAAGTACTCACTCGAACTGATTGTATAATTAGCGATAGTATTCATTCCAGTATCAGCATCTTCCGCGCTCTTAAGTCGAAAACGTACCCCTGGTGTAATGGCTTCAGACATTTGTAAGGCAATATGTGTGTCCCGAAATGTAGGAGAATTGTCATTTACGTCAAGAATCTCCACTTCGCCGCGATACACCTCTAATGGATTTTCCAGCATTACTTCCAAAGGTATAGTACACAACACTATTTGGCCACAAATACGTTCCCTGTCGATTCTTTCACAAATAGATAAAAGCCCATTATCCAAACTAACCTTCATGTACCGTTCTCCGTCATTAGAGCTGAGACGAAATTTACGAGCTGACAAAATCGGTACATTCAATCCCAAATCTTGAGCAATATTCCCAATAATTGTCCCTTCGACCATTTCCTCGGGAATAGAATAACGAAATTGCCCTGGAATTTGATCCGGGACACACACGATAAAACTGTGTGCAATTACAGTGATGCTTAATATGGATATGGACGCCATTGTTCCGCAGTCAATTAATTTACAAATCCAGGCCTCTGCTCAATTCATTCCGAACATGTCCTTACTACAAGACGTAAACGCATGCAGATAAATACCGAATCTAAACAGACAGATTTTTTACGCCTCAGGTTAACACCGTAATGTAAACGCACGTAATGGTTGTCTCTTCGTTGACTCTGTCCTTTTATTCAGGGCGAGGGAGGGGCAATGGATCCAACTGTGAAATTGAGTTTTTCATTGGTAGACAGCGACACAACCAGTTCTTTTTGTCAATTACAACTGATGTTCTTAAAGCTGTATCGTTCTCCTATATTTAATGGTGCACACCATAAAATTTAGTTGTTGATACAATTGCTCAATTTATTTTATTTTCATCGTTTATCATCGTAAACTATAACAATGCCTATTAAATGGCATTTTGGCCCGTAAATTTAACACGACCTAGAAATCTACTCAGTATGCAATAGAGAGCTGATAGGTTACATGGCCATTTCTATGATCCAATTTGATGAATTGTTTGGTTTCCCTCGCATCCGACCGTGACAGTTAGATTTCTGCATTTGTTCTATGATATGAACTGCTCGAAGAAACATTGCGGGTGAGCTTTTACAATTGAAGGGCCATTGTACTGGGGCAGTTTCAATCCATAGTTACATGTCGAAGAAATTAAATTGTATATTCAATTTTGTTGTCAAGCTTTATTAGCTAAGTATTGCAATAGATTTGGATCATGAGGGTGTCACGATAAGAAACAGACGCTGTCTTGCTTGTGCTTGCTGACAATAGCTAGCAATAGATGATGCCAATAATGACTAACCTTTGTCCGAGACTGTTTGACTGATAGAGGAACTGAACGTTGAAGTGTTGTTCTAATTTTACCACTGCGTGGGAACATTTGTGTATTGGCTAATATCTAACTAGTGTTTCTTGCAATCGGTGACTATGTTCAGCTGTTAGCTTTTGCCCAAAATTTACTATTAAAGAAGTAAGATGTAGCCTGATATTGTGCGAATCGTAAGACAACCGCTCCCCTTAATCGCGCATTAAAGAGTTAACTGTATACCGAGGTCTGTGTCTTTATTTCTGTTTGATAACCTGATGAAATTCTCTTACAGTAAATAAGGTAAAACAGGGTAGATTCTCAGACTGTAATTTGGCGACGGAGATAGGATCTTTATGATAAGAGCTTCCGAACGAACCTATCCGTGAGATTTACTTGAAAGCTAAAGGTCAAGATTCGACTCGGGTGAGCTCATCACAGAGACTCGCTCAAGGAAGCGGGATCCAGACTAGACGAGTGTGCCGAAGCTGTCACATACCGGCCAGTGACCCATGACTTCGAGTAAAGGAACAAGTGTGGGATTGGTAGAAGGGAGCCTGAGAGCATCGGGGAGTGCATTTAGACTAAATGTAAAGAGACCTTGGCGTATGTTAGATGGTTTGTCAACCAATGGGGTAGAAGACATTGTAACTATTACCTGGAAAGAATATTCGATCTTGTATAATTGTCTCAACGGTAGCTGGAGGAGGAAAATGGGTAATAATAACGGTACGTTTCAAAGCAAGAATCAAAGAAAAAGACCTGAGGAGAATCATCTTTTCAATCGCAGCCATCTGATCCTCTGGCAAAGGTGTCAATGAATAAGAATACACGAAAGCAGGCCAAAAGTTTGAAGACCAAACAACTCTTAAGTGGCCCGCTGGTTTCCTGTAGTCTCTCGATGACAAGATTTGTTTCGAAACGAGAGACAACAGGTTTTATGAAAACTTTCTCTCCTGATCTCTATGGGTGGAGTTATGCGGATGGGCTCTATGGTGGATCCGTTGTTCTAAAAAAACATTCAGTATAGGCGAAATGAAACAAACGCTGGAGGCGGAAATCCTAACTGGAATCTAGAATATATAATATGGTGTTTTAACACATGGGAAGAGACGGCTAATCGGCACCAGCCTCTGAAGTTTAAACCAAATTACGCAAATTACGCAGAATGCCGAGGTACTCGCATCAGGACCCTCGGCTCTGACCGTCTCAGACCCGGACTATATCCTCCAATAGCACTACCTACACCTTAACTAGAGGTTCCAGATAATAATAGAAATAATAATAGAGAGGCCGACGATTAGCTCAGACTCTTCTCCAGGCTCCTCGCTAATAGTAGGGAATGCCCTGATACATAAAAGCTGGAAATATACGTGTAGCTTTCCAGGGATCTAGTGCAGGGCAACCCTTGCAGGAAAAAAAACACTCGTAAATTGTCCCCCATCAGAGGTAGCACATTCTTTTAAATTGACCAGCCTGAATTGGCATACCCAAAAGACAGCAAAAGTATTAAGAATGCAGAGATAACCAGAGTTCCTATGATAGAATCGCTGTCTGAGTCAATTAAAAACAAGCAGGGAAATTTTCGACTGATGAAACACTTGTTATAGCAGAGAACGCACCTCTTAATTGGCTTCGACGCCAAGCACTCTAAACACTAAATGGGGAATACATTGTACCTCCGAAAGATTATATCTTGAAACCCCTGAGAATAGACAACCCGAGCTCTGCACTGTAATGCAGTTCTCTACAGTTGACACAGTGGGGGGAAAGCCTGGTGAGATTGGCTGTGGCAGCAAATAGAAGACCACATAAAGTGGAAGATTTATTGAATGATGTGAATAGAACCTGAAAAACTAGTATCTGCACTACATTGTGTTGTGGCCTTCAGGAATCCAGATCCTGATGACGATTATTGTACCAAGTATATTAGCATGAAGGTAAGAGGGTCTAATATTCTGATCGAGTAGGGATATTTTGGCCCTGAGTGAATAGCAGCTAAGATTCAGTTCAAAAGGAAACATGAGGAGCTCTTCCCGAGGGGCCAAAATTCACCGCCCCATGCCTTACTGGAAATGAAATCACCTTTCATGCTTATTGATTGGAAATCATAGGCAGTTCCCCAGATACTAATCATGTAGGATTAATGGTCAATAGTTCCCCATCAGGTGACTTTTAACAAAGTGCCCGACTACTGTCCATCAAACAATATTGCCAACTCCAGAAGCCATCAAGGGTAATAAACGTAATAGAGTCGTTATTCGACAACGGATTCTGCGATGAACTCAAAGCCCTTGCAATACGCTGATATTATCCAATCCCAAACCAGGGAGGCCGAGTGAGAGGCGGTTTATCCAGGAACTGCGGTCTATAAATCAGAAAGTCCAGCCTATTTCACGGAAGGTTCCGGACACGAATGTGATACTGGTATACGGTGATTGATTTGTACTCTTCTCATTTTTTTCTATACCACTGCATGAGGATAGTCAATATCTGGCTGCCTTCACATATAATGGAGAGCAATACACGTGAACAGGTTTACTGCCGGATTACAGTGTCCAGTTTTCTACGCAGCCGTTATTCATGATGATCCAGTAAACTTACTACTGCCTGGAGGCAGCATGATTTTGCAATATGCAGGCGATTTATTGTTGGCCTCTCAGACACTGACTGATTTTACAGAAGAATGTGTGACGTTGTTGAATCATTTTGCTGCCAGAGGACGTACACCCTCCTTGTCAAACTTCCAACTTTGCCGGACTACAGTGACATATTTCGGGTATATATTGCACAAAGCAACCCGCCGATTGAAGCCGGAGCGTGTGACTCTCACTGCTCAGTCTCCCAGACCTTCCGCCAACAGACAGATGATACCATTCCTTGCAATGACGAATTAGTGTCGACATTGAGTACCTGAACACAGCACCTATGATACTGTCCTACGAGTCGCTGTAACACAGGATGCATCTGATACAATACAATGGACTGCCCTATTACAGCAAGCCGTTCCAGCTGAATGTGAATGAAACTGAGCTTTCGCAAGCGCAGTATTAACCCAAGGTAGCTTACGAAGACCAGTGGCACATTTTTCCACCCTATTGCATCTAGCGGTTAGAGGAATGTCAGGATAGTTAAGGACGTTGGTAACGACAGCGGCAGAGGGCGAGTAGGCTGCACCGTTAATACTACAGCTTGCTTGGATGCTGCTGACCCCTCTGCTGCAATGTTGCTCCTTAGCTCAACTCCTACGCAACATTTCACTGACGCCCCCCGCACGGGATACTTAAAAGGTCAAATTTGAATTTTTAAAGAACACGATGATCCCCATGACTGTGTTAAAGCCTATACGCTGTACCCCTTGATAACCGAGAATTAATGCCCTATACCGAGGGATCTTCGTGCAAGCCGAGCCATCACACCCTATTAGAAAGCGATGCGATAGTGACTGCCTTTGAAACTTTAGAGGTACAAACCGAACCCCAAGGAACTTCAGCTCAGGCAGCGGAGCTACTTGCTCCAACACGAGTGACACACAGTAAACATCTGTAAGGACTCTAGGCAGGCCTTAGAGTGGGACATGATTTTGGATCACTTTGGAAACATCAGGGGTTCATTACTTCTGCGGGAAAACCCATTTACCATATGTATCTAATAAAAATGTTATAAGAATGCAGCAGCCCAACAAAACTGCTGTCATTAAGTGCAAAGCTAACACTAATGGCTCAGACCCCATAAGTAAGGGAAATGCTGCTGAGGACGCATCTGCTAAAGAAGCCGCTCATGCAGGAAAAGTTATACTAGTACATATGTAGGTGAAATGTACTCTTGTAACTCTTACCTCAAATCTGCAAAGTTTTATCTCCGCCAAAGACGGGACTCCGCAAAAGGATAAGAGAGTATAAAGGGAAAACTAGAGTTTTCAGGATTCTGAGAGGGTGTGGGGACATCCGTATAATCTCCTTGTATGTCACAGGAATCGGGGTATTATACATGAATAATGGCTTGCATCCAGACTAACAATAATTGCGGTACAGGTTCTGCAAACCTATGAGATTAGCTAGTGACATAATGGAGGAAAGTCACCTGTTAAATTTGATCATTCTCCACCCGCGTCGGCACCAGTTGCCAATTTACAGATAGATACCTGCTAGTGGGGGTGATAAGTATGGGTAAAACTAGATAAATTCTCCAAATGGGGGAGGCGTTTCCCACTAGAAAAGATTACCCCTACCTGCGGTTAAGATATTCATGCAGGAAATTATTCCCAGAATTGGGGTTCCATGCAGGAAAGTTAATTAAGGAATTGGGTCCGGCGTTAGAATTTCCTTGGGAATACCACCTTCCATAACACTCGCAGTCCTCGGGACTAGCAGAAAGAATAAATGGAGTATTAAAATATATATTGGCTAAGGTATGTCAGGAAACTGGTTTGAAATGGCTCTTCCCATAGCATTATAGATTCTAAGAAATCAAGTGAGACGCACACCTAAATTGACTCAGTTCGAAGTATTAAGGGAAAGGCCTATACCGCCGTTCTCTCTGCCTCCTTTGATTAGTGCGCAAACGTGCCTGCTCAGAACCGATAAGTGAACCATAGAAGTTGTTAGGCTAAGCACTAAGAGCAAACCGAGGACATGTAGCTGCTGCCTTCCCTAAGGCGGGAGAAAAAAAACTCCCACCCCTTTAAACCTGGAGACTATGTAAAGACGCTTATGAAAGACTCCCTTTATTCTAGGTAGAAAGGGGGAGAAATCAGGTGATTCCGGTGACAAGGACTGCTGTGCAAGTCTGGGGGATGGCTGGCTGGATACAGGGAGCCAAGTTCAAACTGTCTTCTCCTGAAAAATTGAAGACTGAAAACTAAATTATGAAGATATTACTTATTTCTGTAGTCAGTTGGTGTTTATTATGCTGGGGAAAATCAATAATACTTACTTGGGCTTAGTTTCTGAATATGCTACACGAACTAATGTCGTTAGTTGTTGGGCGTATATGGGGCCTTCAACCTGAGCATGAGTCTCCAGACCGTTCCTGTACTGTGGAAGACGTCCTGCCTCGTTCCTGAACCGAAGACGCCGCGACCCAGTGGCTCCAATGACTACAGACTGGTGGCATTGACCTCCCACATCATGAAGACCCGGAGAGACTTGTTCTAGAGCAGCTCCGGCCTATGGTTAGGCCACACTTAGACCCCTTCCAGTTCACCTACCAGCCCCGACTAGGAGTTGAGGATGCCATCGTCTACCTGCTGAGCTGTGTCTACGCCCACCTGGACAAGCCGCCGAGCACTGTGAGGGTCATGTTTTTTGACTACTTCAGTGCGTTCAACACCATCCGCCCTGCTCTGCTGGGTGAGAATCTGACAGTGATGCAGGTAGATACTTCCCTGGTGTCCTGGATTATTGATTACCTGACTGGCAGACCACACTGCAAGCGCTTGCAACACTGTGTGTCAGACAGAGTGGTAAACAGCACTGGGGCTACACAGGGGACTGTCCTGTTTCCCTTTCTCTTCACCATCTACACCTCGGACTTCAACTACAACACAGAGTCTTGCCCTCTTCAGAAGCTTTCTGATGACTCTGCCGTAGTTGGATGCATCAGCAAGGGAGATGAGTCTGAGTACAGGGATACGGTGGGAAACTTTGTCACATGGTGCGAGCAGAATCATCTGCAGCTTAATGTGAAAATGATTAATGAGCTGGTGGTGGACTTGAGGAAGGCTAAGGCATCGGTGACCCCTGTTTCCATTCAAAGTGTCAGTGTGGACATGGTGGAGGATTACAAATACCTGGGGATACAAATGGACAATAAACTGGACTGGTCAAAGAACACTGAGGCTGACTACAAGAACGGGCAGAGTCGTCTCTATTTCCTGAGGAGACTGAGGTCCTTTCAAATCTGCCGGACGATGCTAGGGACGTTTAACGAGCTTGTGCTGGCCAGTGCTATCATGTTTGCTGTTGTGTGCTGGGGCAGCAGGCTGAGGATAGCAGACACCAACAGAATCAACAAACTCATTCATAAGGCCAGTGATGTGGTGGGGGGTGGAACTGGACTCTCTGGCGGTGGTGTCTGAAAAGAGGATGCTGTCCTAGTTGCATGCCATCTTGGACAATGACTCCCATCCACTCCATAATGTACTGGTTAGGCACAGGAGTACATTCAGCCAGAGACTGATTCCACCGAGATGTAACACTGAGTGTCATAGGAAGTCATTCCCACCTGTGGCCATCAAACTTTAAAACTCCTCCCTCGGAGTGTCAGACACCCTAAGCCAATTGGCTGGTCATGGACTTATTTCCACTCGGCATGATTAACTTATTATTTCTTTATTTATGGCATTATATTGCTATATTTCTTCACTATTCTTGGTTGGTGCGGCTGTAACGAAACCCAGTTTCCCTCGGATCCATAAAGTATGTCTGTCTGTCTGTCTGTCTGTCTGTCTGTCTGTCTGTCTGTCTGTCTGTCTGTCTGTCTGGGATTCCTGTGCATAAAGTCAACGCCCTTCAACGACAAGCAAGAATGCGCGATAAAATAGCCAGCTGCCTCAAAAGCCATTACTGGTAGGAGAAAAAGGAAGGGATGGATACAGGAGGAAATAAATAAGCAACAAAAGTACAAGCTACATAAATGTCATTCTGATCGTTATCCTTTAAGAGAAATTCCTTTAATGGCTGGTATATGCCTGACTGTAATTTAACAGATCATAATGCCTAGATTTCACGTAGCTTCTCAAACAGGTGAACAGCGCAGGTGCAGATAAAACAGGACAGGTCAGTTATTGGGAAGGATTAGTTGTAGCGAAAAGCTTTATTTATGGTGGGAACCCCTCATCCATATGGGCTAATTTGTAATGATCACACTAGTGGTCAACTTTGCACGATGTGCTAGCTCTTGGATAGCTCGGCCTGCAGCTTTTCCTGTAAAATTATCCGTACCAGTTAAACTGGAACCTTTCTATCCAGAATATGATGAAAAGGTCTGTTTAAACATGAGGATTTTACCCCATGAATATGGCATTCTCTATCCAGAGGAAAAAGAGAAGTGTCCTGAAAAGGTGGACAAAACGAAGGGACGAGGGAAGAAAATTAAATTTTGAATTCAATGTTGTTGTCAAGCTTGACTGGCTCAGTATTGCTTAAGATTTGGAACATGAGAGTGACAGGATATGACGCGGCCACTGCCTTGCAATAGACCATGCCAGAATTGAAGTAGTCCTAATTTTTGCCGAGACTGGTTTATAGAGGAATTGAATCTAGAAATGCAGTTCTAATTTTGTGTACTGCACGGAAGTATTTGTGAATTGATTGATATCTAGCAAGTGCTTCTGGAAATTGCTGACTATGTTTATTCTAAACTTCAATGAATATAGGCTATCGCCCAAAATTTACCGTATAAATTTAAGACGTAACCTAGCATCGTATGAGTCGTAAAGCAACGGCTCCCTGTGATCACGTATTAAAGAGTTAACCTTATACCGAGGACTGTGTTTTTTATTTCTGTTTAATAACGTGGTGAATTCTCTTACAATATAATACGGTAAAACAGGGTACATTCTTCGACAGTTACTCTATTACATAGCAAAAATGCATGCATATACTGACACTTCTTTTGGAACCCCTTAAGTGTAGTAACAAAATGTCTTCTGTATAAATATCAGTTTGTTCGCAGCTGAATTTCAATAATATTACTTTATGAATTATTACTTTTAAGGAAATGTAACCTCATTACCATTCAAAGTAAATTTTCTTGAGTATTTCATTGTAACATTTCAGGTACGCAGGTTGAGATTTTGAAAACATGACGCTATAGATATCATCAAATTTAAAATTAATTTCGTGTTTTACATAAGGCGTTTAAATAAGGTTTGTTGGAGAAAAGTGCACGGGCGTGACTAGTTCGATAATCTAATGCTGCTAACGGGCAATGGAAATAATTGTTCACTTTTATTCAAACAATATTTGCGCACAATTTTAGGACTTTTATTTGCATGATAAAATCGTATATCTCATGCTTCTAGTTTGGTAAAGTATATTTAGAGTGTTATTTCGCGCTCAATGTCAAACATGAGATTGGAGTTTGCAGGGAAAAGAGAAGGGTGTTAGTGGTTCGATAAATATTTAGTTTGGAGAAACAAAACAGACATTTCTACTTGCTCTTGCCTTCTTCAGTACTTCAGAACAGCTAGAATAATGGCGTATAATACACTTTGCTTTTGTTCTTTAGCATACAATATAGAAATACAAGTCTGTTGATATTGTCGGCCTGAGTACTTCTTCATCTATTTTTAAAAGGACGTCCTTCTATTCGGAGGCTGTGCCTCCTGGTCCTGGACCCTTTGGCCAGCACAGTTTTTTTCTTAGATAACGAGCCCAATATAATTGCGAATATAATTTTACTACTTCCCGCGTTGTTTCTTATTAATGAGAAATTGTATTAATCTTTAGATTCCATTCCAAAGTTTGCATTTGGAGTGTCAAGGCCGACGTGGACAATAGCAGCTGTGAAATTTCGAATGACTTTCCCTACGAACGTTATTGTTACACTGCAAGTTTGGTTCCAGAGAAGTTATTTTATCCTCAGCTGATAAGTGAAAGAGAAAATATGATGAATATCCATGCATCACTGCGTAATTGAATACTTTGTGTACAAGCTGCAATAAAGGAACCTTCGAAAACAAGGGACGATAATCTGCTCACAATACTCCAAGTGCTGGATGAAAAATAATTCATAATGCCTCAGCATTACATATTTGCTGTTATATCGATTCTCTTGAAATGAATGCTAATATTACTTTTGTATCTTTACCAACGACTCAAGTTATTCTTTAAGAAGTCCTGCACGTCTGATTCCTAAATGTTCGACCCGTTTGTAAAATAGCCTATGCCTTTATTCCTTCTAACAAAGTGCAAGATCATACTCTGCACTGCACTATATTCCATCTGCCGCTTCTTTACCCTTTCTCGTCATCTGTCTAGTTCTTCTGCAGACTCCATGGTTCACAACACTTGCCGCTCGTCCACCTATTTTTGTATCGTCCACAATAAGGCCAGAACGTCATTTCTCCCATTCACAGAAAAAACAGCATTTTCCTTCATTTCAGGTTTTCCCTACAGCACCATTCCGTCACTCGCTGCTCTAGTGATCTTTAGTTCATTTGCTCTTATTCTTTTGGTTAGATTTGCATCTTCTCCAGGCAAGAGTTCTGCTATTAACAAGCTTTATCTCAGTCTCCCCGTCTATCAATTGTAATAATGTTTCTCTTGTTCTCTATCTGATTACTCAATTTAGAATATTAAAAGGCCGAGATAGAGTTGATTCTTGTACTGGGGAAACCATGGACAAGGAGACACAGGCTTGGAATTGAGGGCCGTCCCTATCGAGCATAGATGAGGAGAGATTTCTATAACTAGTGGGTGGTGATTCCGTGGAATTCATTAGGGCATATGGCTCTGGTTGAGGTTTTGAACCCTACGAGACTGTAAAAACAAAATCAAAGCATTTATTTAATCCTCCTGCTGTATCTTCACCTTCTATGCTGACATCATTTATTTCATCTAATCAGCCACATTGTCCCTCTGCTATTTGGATATTTATATCCATATGATTAATAACTGGGCGTCTTACTTCAACTCCCTTTCTTCATAATATTCCCGGTTTGCTTGTCACGTTTTTCGGCTTAATATATCATCATAACCGTTATCATAGCTTACAATTTGATGTGGCTCGTGTGCTTTTCGCTTGTGCCATTTCTCTTCCCATTATCGTCCGAGGAACGATAGGTTTAAACAATAATATTAAAGACATAGGAGTAGAATTGGGCCATTCCGCCCAACAAATCTGCAAAGCCGTTCTGTAATGGTTCGGCTGTTGAGTAAATGAGTATTATTTTGGGTTATGCACTTCACACAAATCGCTTTGTTTTTTTTTTAATGCTAAGGAATTATAATCACTTTAATTCACATTAAAAATTAACGACGTACATGGGACCACCATGCTTGGTGCAGCTTATATACCAACAAAGTCTTGTGAGTGTGAGTCAAAAATTCATCGTCGAATTTCTATAACAGTTATCACATGCCAGTTTGCGATACCTGGATTAAATATTGCGAAACTTTGTCTTTGAATATTGCACTTTCCAATCAATATTTATAGTTATGTACGATTTCTTCGCCTCATAAACAATGGACTTTGTTTCGGGTTCTCTTTAATTATTTTTCACATTGGTCCAATTTCTTAGTTTTAAAGAGAGTTCGAAGTGGAATTGTTATCCGATATTTAGAGATTGACATTGGGCCTGAGATATTGGCGGGCAGCACGGCTTCAGAAACAAGAAATCGCTTTTCGCTGACTCTGGAGACAAACAAACAGAATAATGATGGTTTTCCGGTACGTAACCCAACGAGTTTGCTCTACTGTAATTTAAGGATTCCTTCACTTGATGTCTTAGGTGAAAGTTGTCGTTAGAATTTTGAAGGCTGTAGCAACAACTGGGTGAATTGTAGTCTTGGCTGACGTTTCTGGTCATGTTACACTTGATGCCAATCAGGAGAATGATGTGACAAGAAAGAGGGTAGAAGTGCAGCCGAAAGCGACAATTAAGTAAAGGTTCAGGTCAGAGAAATCTTCGGGCTTCATTACAAAATTACTGTTTTCAATGCTTCTTTCAGTGATGTTGTCCGTAACTGTAAGGGGAATTGTAATCGTGCTGGAAAGGCTTGGCTGCCCATGATCCTTCACCACAATTACTAGAGTTTGTGTAGTGACATCAGACTCCAAAATATTACGAGCTGTTCTAATTTCGCCCGAGCTTTGCCCAATATTGAATAAACTAGAATCAGTGGATCTCTGCACATGATAGGACAGCCGCGCGTTCTGACCAGAATCTGCGTCAGTTGCCATTATCTTGGTGACCAAGTACCCCTGACCCACTGAATGCGGCACGAACTCCACAGCTGCTGATCCACTCTCTGCTGAAGGTGAAACAATTACTGGAGCGTTGTCATTTTGATCCAAGATGATCACATTCATCGTAGCGGTCCTGCTCAGTGGGGGTACTCCAGCGTCCCGGGCTTGAACGTAGACCTGGATATTCTCATAATCAAAAGAGCGCAGCGCATAAATGGTACCATTCACAGAATTAATGTTGAGATACCTGGATACTAGAAAGTCCTGGATAAGGCTCTCTACAAAGGAGCAAGAAACATAAGAGTTCTGGTCGAAATCAGGATCAACTGCAGCTGCTGCGAAAATAAATGCACCTGGAGCGTGGTTCTCCATCACATAAACTGTATAAGAGGACCGGGCAAACCTTGGGGCGTTGTCATTGGCATCAGAAACCCATATCTGGATAGTTTTATTCGTCGATCAAGGAGGATATCCCGAATCCCAGGCTAAAAGATCCAACATGTCGGCGCGACGCAGCTTGCTGCGGCCACTTCGGAGCTGATTATCTGTTATTTGTGACGCTGAGTGCCGTGCGCAATCATAATCGGATGAAAAACGGACGTGGGAGCACGGAGGAACATCTGGATATCTCCAGGAAGCCTTTCTTAGTTGTTGCTGCTGCTGCTGCTGCTGTGAGGTCCGGATATCTGCTGGGAAGAACAGGCGCCCAGTCCTCGGGGTCGCGTTGCCGATGGCCGTCGGCGGGGGTGTCTTAATACGCTCGGCAGAGGATGGTGCTCGGAGAGGCTGTGCAGGAGGGGATGGTCGGAGGCTCGGAGGCTCGACGGACTCGGAGTCCGCTGCGATCAAGTCGCTTTCAGTGTGTGTTGTGTCTGCGAGGCTGGGTTCGACGGAGCTTTCATTGTGTGCTGCGTCTGCGAGGCTGAGTCGGGCGGCGCCGTGGAAGTCCATAGCGGGATTATTCCCTTCTGCCGCCTGCGTGGGATGAAGAGTCTATCGGGACCCTGAGGACTTGTGGAAACTATGTGGTGGTTTCTTTTGAACTTATAATCTTTTAACATCTTTGGAATATTTTTACTGTACCCATGGTCTTTTTTTTATCAGTTATGCTATTGTTTGCACTGTTGTAACTATATGTTGTAACTATGTGGTTTTATGCAGGATGTGTAGCTTTAGTTTTTGGTCTTGTATTGTCTGGTGGAGTTGGAGTTGAAGCTCCTTTCCGGAGAACGCGCTAAGATAGTAGCGCGATATTAATACGATATGGTACGCAGCAGCCTCTCCGGCCTCTGGATTGGGGATTGACAAACGTTAATAACAAACGTTATGTGGATTTTCTGGTGTAGTCTGTTTTGTCATGTGCTTTTGTGATATCATTCTGAAGGAACGTTGTCTCATTTTTTAACTGCATTGCAATTGTGGTTTCTAAATGACAATAAACTGAATATGAATCTGAATCTGAATCTCCGTTTAACCCTCGACCCACAGACTTGTGTCTCTGAAAAGAGCAATATTACAGAGTGCGGTGTTTTCCCGATCTGACGAGTCACTGGCAATTAGTTTATAATGGTCGCTCGATGATGCCTGCAACTTAAACGGAACATGTGGTGGAATCTTGCAGTGTAATTCACCATTCATCCCAGAATCTCGATCATGCACATTGATCACTGCGATTACTGTCCCGCGCGCGGCAATCTCTGTGACCTTTGTCGTCACCAGGTTTACTTCTATTTCCGGGTCGTTATCATTGACATCCGTTAACCTGATTAGGTCTTTAGAATGCCCAGCAATGGCTGGTGAACTTCTGTCCAGAGCCTGAACACCAACTGTGTAACTATTTGCCTCTTCGAAGTCCAGATCTCCTAAAAATCTAATTTCTCCCGTCCGCGGATACAAACTTTCTTTGAGGCACGATTGCTGGAAGCGTAAGTTACCTCTGCGTTTAAGCCTACAACTGCATCCGAAGCGTGCACGGCAACCACTGGGGATCCCTTAGACGTGTTTTCTGGCAGGCTGGCTTTGTAGATCTTCAGGTTGAAAATCGGCGCGTTATCGTTGCTGTCCAGCACAGTGATTACAACCTGAGTTGTCCCAGATTTCCAAGGGATTCCTCCGTCAACGGCCGTCAACTTCGGCTGAAAAGATGCCTGCCTCTCGCGGTCCAGGGATTTCTCCAACAATAGCTCTGCAATTTTAATGCGTTCTTCCGCGTTCTCCACTTTCAGACTGAAGTGTTCATTAGGACTGATCATGTACGTAGAGACTGCATTTGCCCCCACGTCCGGATCGAGAGCGCTCTCCAGCGGAAAACGAGAGCCGGGTGCAACATTTTCAACAATCTGCAAGGAATTTTTTGCGGGAAAATGGGCAAATTATCATTTATATCAGCAATCTCCAATTCACTGCGGTACATTTCTGGGGAATTTTCAATCACAATTTGGAAAGAAAGAATGCAGGTGGATACCGATCCACAGATTTTTTTCACTGTCCATTCTCTCATTGACAAATAAAACCCCACTCTCCAAATTTAATTCCGCATATGGTTTAACGCGACCGGAGACAAGCCGTCCTCCACGAGCGAGCAATGTTCCAGCCTTTAATCCTAAATCTTCAGCAACGTTACCAATGATTGATCCCCGCTCCATTTTTTCGGGAATCGAATAGCGAATCTGTCCGAAAACCACATTTAAAGTACAAATAATAAAAATAAATGGCAATCCCAGGGACTGCAAGGCTTTCTTATCCTGTACATTCGCCATTGTTGTGAGGCCGCCTTCTTTTCCAGTTGCAGGAATTTACTTCGGTTACTTTGCGAAAGGCTGCTGACTGAAATATCTAACTAAACCTTGTCTTCCCGAAATGACGGACTGGTCCAGTCTGTTTCAATAAATGGTCGCTCAGACTAAAGTAAAATACCGGGTCTTTTCATTATAATCCTGTTTTCGTTCACAGTGGGGGTAGAGCAATGGATCTCTAGCTGCACTTGGGAGCCTGATCGGTGTACAGCAACGCAAAGAATTCTTGTCAATAATAACGCCAGAAATTCTTAAAGTTGGGCGGCGCCAGGACTGGTAGTCTACTGTTTACGGGTGTTCAACTGTAATTTCTGCCCCAATGACACAAGAAGGTTCCCAGTTTAATCCGCAATTTTTGTTCTGTTCCAAAGTTTACACCAAAGCTATAAAACTATTCCTACAAATGTCAACAGCGTATATTAAAAGAGCTATGTGCATGCATGCTGATGTTGAAAGATTGGCTCAGGGACTGCTTCCATCTCGGCCACATGTAATGAACCTTAAACGTATATTATGAAAATGTTTATCTTCTGTAGTAAATATCGTGATGTCAAACAGGAGCAGAAGTAAACGAGCAGTGACTGAGAAGTTAAAGACTGCATGGAATTAACTCTCTAGTATAGGAAATCTAGACTAAATGTCGTGAAAAAATTATGAAATGATCATGGGGGGATAATGGAAGAATTCAGTCATCTGCAGATATTTTCGCTTTCAGAGGAATTGAAATATTTAAATGAAAATGAAACTTCTACAAAACTAATTAGAAACAGAAAATATTGGAAGTACACAGTTGTTCAAAATGGAGAAAGCTCTAACAAGAACAATGTTTCCGACCAATGAACAGTCAATTGTATTTCCCTCCCCATCCACTGATCAGCTGGGCAGTTCCGTTATTTCCTGTCGTTCAAAGTTCAAAGTATAAAGTAAATATATGTCACAAGATACAACCTGGTCATTGGCTTTCCTATGGGGATAGTCAGTAAAACCAAGCAATATAATACAAATAAAAACACAAAATGCTGGCAAAACACAGCAGGCCAGACAGCATCTATGGGAGGAGGTAGTGACGACGTTTCGGGCCGAAACTTCTGATGAAGGGTGTCGGCCCGAAACGTCGTCACTACCTCCTCCCATAGATGCTGTCTGGTCTGCTGAGTTCTGCCAGTATTTTGTGTTTTTATTTATTTCCAGCATCTGAAGATTCACTCTTGTTTCCAATATAATACAAACACTGAAAGAGCGCCACGAGCAGGTCGGACAAACAACCAATGTACAAAAGGCAAATAAATATATTCAGAAGCAATAACAATCAAGGAGAATGAAAGGAAGTAGCCATGAAAGTGAGTCCATAAGTTGTGGCAACAGTTCAGTGATGGACCGACTCAATTTGAGTGAAGTTATCCCACTAATTCAGAAACCATGTTTGAGGGCTAATAAATTTCCCTGAATCCGGTAACGAGGACCCTCAAGCTCCTCTACCATGTTCCTTATGGCAACAACGAGAAGAGAGCATATCCCGGATGGTGCGAGTCCCTGATAGCGGATGCTGCTTTCCTGCGACAGTGCTCCATGTATCTGTGCTTATTGCTGCAGAGATCTTTGCCCGTGAAGGACTGGCCCGTATCCAGTAGTTTCTGTAGGATTTTCTGTTCAAGGGCATTAGAATTTCCATACCAGGCCGCTATGTAACCAGTTCTTATGCTCTTCACCACACATCTTTTGAATGTTGTCAACATAATATTAAATCAGAAGAAAGAGATGGCATAGGAAAGGAAGATGTAGAGTCTCTATAGGTTGAGTTAAGAAATGGCAAGTGTAAAAGGACCCGAATGGCAGTTGTTTACAGACCTCCAAACAACAGCCGGGATATGGATTACAAATTACAGCAGGAGATAGAAAAGGCGTGTCAGAAAGGCAATGTCATAATAAGCGTTGAGGATTTTAACATGAATGTGGATTGGGGAAACCAAGTCTGTACTGGACCTTAAGAGAGAGTTTACAGAATGTCTAAGTGATGGCTTTTAGAATAGTTCGTTGTTGATTGTGCGTTGTGCAATGATCCGGGGGTGATACGAGTGCTTAAGGTTAAGCAACCCTTAGGGAACAGTGATCACAATATGATCGAGTTCACATTGAAATTTGAGAGGGAAAGAATAAAACCCAGACTGTCGCTATTTCAGTGAAATAAAGGGAATTGCAATGGCAGGAGAGGGTAACTGGCCTAAGTAGACTGTTTTCCAGGAAGGACAGCAGAGCAACAATGGCTGGAGTTTCTGCGAAAAATGAGGGAAGTGCAAAACAAATATATTCCAAGTAAGATGAAATTATCAAAGGAAAGAAGAACACTACCGTCCCTGACAAGAGAAGTCAGAGCCAAAGTAAAATAAAAAGAGAGGGTGTACAAGGAAGCCAGATCTAGAGGGAAGATAAAGGATTGGGGAGCTTTTAAAAACTTGCAGAAGGAAACTAAGGTCATTGGGAAAGATGAATTATGAAATGAATCTTGCGAATAATAGCAAAGAAAATTCTCAAAGTATATTTTTCAGTATAAAAAGGGTAAAAATGAATCGAAAGTAAATATAGGACCAATACAAAATGACGCTAGATATATTGTACTGAGAGATGCGGAGATCGCAGAGGAATTAAAAGCGTATAAGTCTGCACAGTGGAAAACGTCTGCAGTATACCGGACATTCGAGAGTGTCAGGGAAGTGAAGTTTGTGCAGTGAAAATTACGACTGAGAAAGTGCTCAGCAAGATGAATGGTATGAGGGTGGATAAGTCTCCTCGACCTGATGGAATGCACCCTCGGGTTCTGAAGGAAGTAGCTGGAGCGATTGCAAAGACATTAACGATGATCTTTCAAGAATCGATGGATTCTGGCATTGTGCCGAATGACTGGAAAACTGCAAATGTTACTCCGCTGTTTAATAATGTTGGGATACAGCAAAAAAGGAAACTATAGACATGTTAGCATGACATCAAAGGTTGGGAAGTTGTTGGAATCGATTGTTAGCAATGACACGAGGGAGTACCTGGAGGCACATGACAAGAAAGGCCAAAGTTAGCATGGTTTCCTCGAAGGAAGATGCTGCCTGATAAACCTACAACAATTCTTTGAGGAAATTAAAAGCAAGGTAGACGAAGGAGATGCAGTAGACGTGGTGGACTTGGAATTTCAGAAGGCCTTTGACAAGGTGCCGTACATGAGGCTGCTTAGCTACTTAAGCGCACATGGAATTACAGAGAAGTAATTCTAGCATCTATTGATTCGTGAAGGATCATTAATAATGCCTCTACGGTCTCTTCAGTCATCACTTCCAGAACCCTTGGATGTGCAGCATCTGGTCCAGTGACTTCAGTCATTTCAGTTTCCCAAGACCTGCTCCTTCACTTTGGTAACTTCACAAACTTTATGACCCTGACACCTGGAACTTTCAGCATACTGCTAATGTCTTCCACCGTGAATTCTGATGTAAAATACGTATTCAGTCCTGTCATTTCGTTGTTCCCCATTACTACCTCTCTAGCATTGTTTTCCAGCAGTCCAACATACACTCTCAACTCTCTTTAACACTTTATGTATCTGAAGAAACTGTCGGTATCCTCTTTAATATAATTTTATAATCCCACCAACCTCCCACTAATTTTTGCTCTAAAATATGTCCTCTCTTAGGCCTTGATGGTATTTTTTAAAATCTCCTGTTAGCCACGATTGTATCTTCTTTTCTTTCAATTACTATTTCCTCTTTGGGATGTATATATCCTACCGAATTGCTTTCAGAAATTCCAGCCATTTCTGCTGTGCCATCATCTCCACCAGTGTTCTTTTCCAATCAATTCTGGTCAGCTCTCCTTATGTCTCTTTTTTTCCCTTTTCTCTATTGTGAGACTGACAAATCTGATTTTAGCTTCTCCTTCTCAAATTTCAGGTGAATTAGAAGATATTATGATAACTTGCCCCGAAGGGATCTTTCACATTAAGTTCTCTAATCAATTCTAGTTCTTTGCACTTCACCAAATCCGGAATAGCCCATCCCCCAGTGGGCCCAATCACAATGAACTCTGGAATGCCCCCTCCTGGAATCCCACACTAGTTTCATTTTCCCAATCAACCTGCATGTTGATGTATCCCATCACTATTAATACATTTCCTTTTTAGCATGATTTTCTATCTCTCGTTGTAATTTGTAGGACACATCTTTCAATCTGGTTGGGGTGGGGGACTATACACAACTCCCATCAGGTTATTATATCTTTGCAGTTCGTTAGCTCTATTCACAATAATTCAAGGGCTTCCGACACCAGCAGCAGAGCAACGCCGTCACCTCTGCCTTCCTGCCTGTCCTGTTGATACATTGTGTATCCCTGAACATTAACTATCACTGCAGTCTTCTTTCGGCCATGATTCGGTGATGCCTACAACATCATATCTGCCAATCTGCAACTGTGCTGTTAAGTTAATCTACCTTGCACGCATTCAAATAAAACGCCTTCACCCCTATATTCACCTTTTGGTTTCTTCAATGTAGATTTGTAAATGTGAGGACTGCAAACGTGAACTATTGGGAGTACAAAGCTTGCAACACTTTGTCAAAATAAAAAGGTAAAGATAGCAGTTTTAGGGAATGTTGCTTTTCAAGAGATATTGAGGTCATGGATGAGGAAACATAGGAGATGCAGAGCAGCTATAAGCAGGTAAGAACAAAAGGGGTGTTAATGGAGTAAAGGAAATTCAAAATAACACAAGAAATAAATCTAAGGACTAAACTAACGCATGACATTTCCTTAGCAGGCAATTGAAAGAACAATCGTAAAGTAATCTACGGATATGCCAAAAACAACAGGATTACAATGGACAAATGATCAGATTCGTAATCTATGCGAGGAACCAGAAGATATGGGGGAAGATACAATTAGATTTCTTGCGTCTAGGATTACTTGGAGTACAGTCGCAGAGTCTATAGAAGTGAGCCGAAGCAGCAGCAAGGTCATGGGTCCTATGAAGATTACATCTTCGAGTATTTAACTGATTACGAAAGGAGAAAATATGTTTACATGTAGAGGAGTCCACATAAAGGAGATAATAATAATAATAATAATAGAAACTGTGAGTAATTTAGGGGATCTGCGTACGAATAGACAATGGAAACTACCACAACTAGTAACTGAGGTTAACAAGGTTGATAGCAGTAATGGACAATTTGACAAACAGATGGGCAAAGGTGTAATATAAAATTTGGTGAATATGCACGGAAGTGAGAAGCGTGAAGCTAAAGCATAAATACTGTAATAACAAGTATACTGCCCTGGATACTGCTGGAAGAGGAAACCTACAGGCAAAGCCACAGGGGCCCAGCCTGATGGAGTCTACAACAGCGTACATGGTGAAGCGGCATAGAACGGAAATAGGCTGAGGTCCTAAAGCACAAAATTAGTGGATTAGTATGAAGCTGAAAAGCAGAACCTTAAATGTAGCAATCTCTGGATTGATGTGTGTGTCACGCGCAAGTGAGGGGAAGAACGGGAAGTTCTGGCAGTTGAATACATGGTTGAATAGTTGGTGGAAGTGACAGGTTTTCAGATTTCGGGAACATTGGGATCTCTTTTGTGGAAGGTGTGACCTGCACAAGAGGGACTGGTTACACCTGAGTTCGAGAGGGATGGCTTTGCAGGCAGGTTTGCTCGAGATGTTGGCAGAGTTTAAATGAGTTTCGCTGCAGGGCGACAGCCAGAGTTTTCGAAAAGATGAAGAGCTATATGGTGTAAAGATGTAAGCAATGTGCAGAGTGACTGAAGGGAAGGGTTAGTCAGTGGGCATGGCTTTACTTCAATACGAAAAGATTTATCAATAATAGGAATAGGCGTCCAGTGTGAATCAGTGTATGGAATTACGATGCTGTGGCTTTTACAGGGAATTGCCTGCTTGAACCTTTGGCTCGGATCTTTTTGTCCTCATTGTCCACCGGAATGGTACCGGAGGATTGGAGGGAGGTGAATGTTGTCCCCTTGTTCAAAAAAGGTAGTAGGGATAGCCCAGGTAATTATAAATCAGTAAGCCTTACGTCTGTGGTGGGAAAGCTGTTGGAAAAGATTCTTAGAGATAGGATCTATGGGCATTTAGAGGATCATGGTCCGATCAGGGACAGTCAGCATGGCTTTGTGAAGGGCAGATCGTGCCTAACAAGCCTGATAGAGTTCTTTGAGGAGGTGACCTGGGATATAGAAGAGGGTAGTGCAGTGGATGTGATCTACATGGATTTTAGTACGCATTTGACAAGGTTCCACACGGTAGGCTTATTCAGAAAGTCAGAAAGCATGGGATCCAGGGAAGTTTGGCCAGGTGGATTGAGAATTGGCTTGCCTGCAGAAGGCAGAGGGTCGTGGTGGAGGGGGTACATTCAGATTGGAGGGTTGTGACTAGTGGTGTCCGGCAAGGATCTGTTCTGGGACCTCTACTTTTTGTAATGTTTATTAACGACCTGGATGTTGGGGTAGAAGGGTGGGTTAGCAAGTTTGCAGACGACACAAAGGTTGGTTGTGTTGTCGGTAGTTTAGAGGATTGTCACAGATTTTAGAGAGACATTTTTAGGATGCAGAAGTGGGCTGAGAAGTGGCAGATGGAGTTCAACCCGGAGAAGTGTGTACACTTTGGAAGGACAAACTCCAAGGCAGAGTACAAAGTATATGGCAGGATATTTGGAGTGTAGAGGAGCAAAGGGATGAGGGGGTACATGTCGACAGATCCCTGAAAGTTGCCTCAAAGGTAGATAGGGTAGTTAAGAAAGCTTATGTCGTGTTAGCTTTCATAAGTAGAGGAATAGAGTTTAAGAGACACGATGTAATGACGCAGCTCCATAAAACTCTAGTTAGGCCACACTTGGAATACTGTGTCCAGTTCTGATCGCCTCAGCATAGGAAGGATGTAGAAGCATTGGAAAGGGTACAGAGGAGATTTACCAGGATGCTGCCTGGTTTAGAGAGTATGGATTATGATCAGAGATTAAGGGAGCTAGGGCTTTACTCTTTGGAGAGAAAGAGGATGAGAGGAGACATGATAGAGGTGTACAAGATATTAAGAGGAATAGACAAAGCGGACAGCCAGCGCCTCTTCCCCATGGCACAACTGCTCAGTACAAGAGGACATGACTTTAAGGTAAGCGGAGTGAAGTTCAATGGGGATATTAGAGGAAGGTTTTTCACTCAGAGAGTGGTTGGTGCGTGGAATGCACTGCCTGAGTCAGTGGTGGAGGCAGATACACTAGTGAAGTTTAAGAGACTACTAGACAGGTATTATGGAGAAATTTAAGGTGGGGAATTATATGGGAGGCAGGGTTTGAAAGTCGGCACAATATTGTGGGCCGAAGGGCCTGTAATGTGCTGTACTATTCTATGTTCTATGTTGCGAGGTTTAGATACTTCGAAAGGGCCAGAGAGGGATAGAAAAGGAGAAATACTGGCATTGCCAATCAAGAGGAGTATCACAGCTGCAGAAAAGGGGAAGTAATGCATTGGTGCGGCTCCCTGAACCCCTTCTGAGGTCTACGACTTCATCAAATGTGCTTCCAACCTCCACCCTCCCCTCAAATCTACCTGTTCTATTTTCGACAGGTCCCTCACCTTTCTGGATGTCACTGTCTCTATCTCTGTAGGCAGCTAATCTACTGGTGTCTACTATAAACCCAGAGGATTCCCACAGCATCTGGACTATACCACTTCCAACCCTGGTACCTGTGAAAACGCCATCCTCCTTTCTCAATTTCTCAGTCTCCGCCGCATCTGCTCTCGGAATGAGGCATTTCATTTTATAACGAAGGAATGTCCTCCTTTTTCAAAGAAAGGGGTTTCACTTTCTTGAAGATGTTTTCCTGTCTTTGACGTTTTCACGTCTCAGTATCCTATCTCTCTTACAAACAAACATAGTTCACACAAGCAATAGCACATATTTTTAGTATTCGGAGCAGATGTTAGAATCATAGAACGCTACAGCACAGAAATGGTACCTTCGGCACATCGAGTCCCTGCCCAACTCTAATCTGCCTATTCCCACTTACCTGCACCTGGATCATAATCCCCCATACACTTCCCAACTACGGACCTATCCAAATTGCTCTTTACGAACCCTCATCCTCCACTTCCACTGGCAGCTCATTGCACATTCACACTGATCTTTGAGTGACGAAGGTCCCCCTTAATTTTCTTTAAACGTTCCACCGTTCAACTTTAACCCATGAATTCTAGTTTTAGTGTCACCCAACCTGAATGGATATTCTTGAGAATTTGCTTGTCAATTTTCTGATGTGGGGTTATAAGACCATAGCATGATTGGTACCACCGACAACTGAAGCCATTTCGAATTTTCCACAAGATGTTTTCCAGTGAGATTTCTTTAAGAAACAGAATCGCCGGGTCCCAAACGGGAATCACATGCTGCTAACCGATAAAGTAATGTTTCTCAGACGCAGATTTGAAGTGTATTTAAAGGATAAAGAGTTTACGGTTCTCCTCTTCGTTAAATTCGCCCATCTAATTTCTAACTTGATATAGCGAGATTCTAAAGAGTTCACACTCTTTATTTGATGGATTGGCGATAGTAAAAGGACGGTGATTGTTAAATAAATATCTGTATCGGACAAAAAAAACAGAATTCGTATATTTGTACATCATTTTAAAGGGACGAGGGCAAAGGAGATAACCCATTGCAAACAGTAGGATCCTAAAAAACAATACATATTGAAGAGAGTCGCACACAAAATTTTGGAGGAAAGCAGCAGGCCAGGCAGCAGTTATGGACATAAAAACACAGTCGACATTTCGGTCCGAAATCCTTCGGCAGGACTAAAGAAAAGGAGAACTAATCTTAACCTTGCCACCAATCCCGCAGTCAAGGGAGGCGCTGCAGCAGCCTGGCACACCGACCACCATCCCGCTGAGGCCCAGCGCCAACTCTCAGACACCTCCCCCTACCTGGTGTTCTTTAGTAGGGTAGTTAAGAGTTACTTGGCCTGCTGAGTTCCACCAGGATTTTGCTTGTGTTGCTTGGATTTCCAGCATCTACAGATTTTCTCTTGTTTGTGATATTGAATAAGGTGCCTGTTTTCGTCCTTTGGTGAAGAGATAGACATTGTCCGAACTACAGTGGAGTTCTCCGCCGATATTCTCTAGTTCGTCAGATGGGATATGAGGAACCAAATCAAGGAATTACATACCCGCTCGTCTCCTCTAGTTTACGGTTCTTGGACACATGGTGCACTTTTAAATCTCTGAGTTAATTTCGCCGTTCCAAGTATTTGCTTAATTATTACTATTCTTCCCCTTTCTCTGAAACCCTGGATTTTGTTCTGTCATTTATTGCGAAGTGAGAAGCAACTACAACTCTCCTAGTATATGTAATGGACTGAGCAATACGGCGTACAAATCTATGTAATCTCCGAATAGAATAATTATTTCAGCATGCTATATATGGGGATGACGCGCAAGATGCCGCCGGATGAAGTCGCCAGTTTTTATGCTTCAGATAGTGTATTGATCTTTATCTCAATTTTCTAAAGATATGTCACAATCCCGGTCCAGTGTCGCTCAATGCTCGATCGTTTACTATTTTTGAAGTTTTCTTTGGCTTCGGAAGATATATTTTGCGTTTTTCTGTTATTGTCCCGTGGTGGAAGAAACCACCTGCTCTGGAAAGTTTTAATGCCTTCGAAGAACCCAAGAGCAAAGAAAGTAAGCGAAAAATAGCTGAAAAAAAAAACAAGGTGCCGTCCTTCTCTGAAGATATGGAGTTTGGAGTGCCTTTGGAAAAGTCCAGTGCTGCTGCTTCGGAACGAGAGCACAGTTATTCCCAGATCCAAAATCCGAAGGTCGACCCCAGCCTGGAGCCTTTACCTGAGTCAGTCCTTGACACTCGGGTGAAGCCTGCTGTTAAAAAGAAGAAAGCAGAGGTCATTTTACAAACTATAGTGAAGTTAATTAACGATAGATTCGATGATTTGGCGTTGAGAATTGGCAACAATAAAAATAGTATTGATGACATTAAGAAATCCCTTGACTTTATTTCTGATGAGGTGAATACCCTGAAGTCTGATGTTCTGCAGATTTAAGGGACTTGCACGGACCACGAAAAGAGAATTGAGACTTTGGAGTTGAGGCTGAATGAGGCCGAGTGCTATCAGGGAAGGTGGAATCTGAGAATCCACGGCATTCCAGAGCAAACGAATGAAAATATTTAAAATAAAGTAACTCAAATATGCCAAGAGTAGCTCCGGAGGCCAAGGAGAAAATTCTGCTACACGTGAATGCTGTACATCATCAGGGTTGAATAACGGGATAAGAAGCCTCGGGTGACCATAATTCGATTTTCAAACAGATCCACGAGGGATCTGGTATGGAAACAAGCCAGAAAAAATGAATAACTGCTCTCGCAGAGCCTGAGGATCGCCGAGGTCTATATATATAGTCTCCCATAAGACTGTCTTATTCACGTTTTTCTCTTAATGCCGGGGACTTGGAGACACTGTCAAACGTTAGGCTTTATTCTTGATCTTAAAGCAGCATAAACATGTGGACTTCTTTTTAATCTAAGAGTCACATTCTGTGACTGAAGACATTAAACTATGGAAATCCCAGTGGGGAAACGAAGTTTAGTTTTCACATGATTCTGAACATTCTGCAGGTGTTCTTATTCTGAAGTTTAACTTTAAAGGAGATGTTTTGCTCTCTGAGGCGGATACGAATGGATAGTTTTTGCTTCTTATTGTTCAATATTGTGGAACAATGTTTCTTATTGCTAATATTTATTGTTATAAAATTAGAAATGATGGTAATAGGTTACTTGACGTTTTGGAAAACGTTTCTATTATGGGCTCTGTAAATTTCCTGATGTATTTATTGTTATGGGAGGAAACTTTAATATGGTATTAGATGAAAATATTGATCGATGGCCACCAAGAGAGCACTCTACTTATAATAACTTTACTAGCTTTATTCAGAAGTTTAATATCATAGCTATTTGGAGAGAACACTTTACTGGAGTTAAAAATTAGACTTGGACTAATAAATCTATTACTTGCATTTCTAGACTAGATTACTGGTCACAATCAGATGCCTTAACAAATAATAATGTCGCTTTTAATATTTCCCTAACCTTTAACAGATCATAAAGCTATCCATATACAAATTGCATTATCTTCGACTGAAACCAATTTTATATCTTATTGGAAATTAAATAATTCCATTTTGGGGCTTGAAGTTGTTTCTTTGCACATTAAAAAGCTGGCAACCTACTTTTTACATAAAGCGATGGTAGAGAATAATTTCTCTTCAAATTGGGAACTTTTTAAATTTGAATATGCAAACTCTTTAGGAAATACAGTAGTGGTGTAGTAAAGAAAATAAAATTGGAAGAACAATCATTGATCTTAAAGATGGCAAAGTCATGTGAATTGTTTCCAGATAACTTTTCAGGGAAAGATAAAGAGGAGCTGGCTTTGTTAAAGGATAAGTTAAGCCATCTTTAACTTATACAGGGAGACGGTGCATTTGTGAAATCTAGAAAACAACGATTGCAAGAGGGTGAACAGAGTACAGCTTATTTCTTTCGATTAGAAAAGCAGCGTGCCCAACCCAATTCCATTCATCAGCTTAATATTGACGGTGTGATTGCAGAGGACTCTAAAAAATAGCAAGATATTTTTCTGCATGTTACAGTAAACTGTATAGCTCAAAATATTGTGAAGCATCTACACTACATTTCATAAATGATATTAATATTCTTGGGAACCTGTCCAATGATCAGAAACACTTGTGTGATGCTCTTATTACCCTGGGAAAAATAATAAGTCGCCGGGTGTGGACGGTCGGACTGCAGTTAGTTAACGATAGATCCGATGATTTGGCGTTCACAAATTTTATAAGATGTTTTCTGACACTCTCGCTCCCTTTTTACAAAAAATGTTTTTAGAATGTATTGATAAAGACTTTCTTCCCATTTCCTTAATACAGGGTCTTATTACTATAATTCCTAAACAAAGAAAAGATAAATTATTTATCGATAATTGACGTCCTATTTGCGTTCTCAATAGTGATTATATTGAGACAAATTCTGTCTCAAATCCTTGCTAACAATGAAAGTAGTTCTACCGTTTATCATTGATGAAACACAGTCAGGTTTCATGAAGGGTCCTCATATCTCTAATAATGTCAGATAGGTTTTAGATCTTATTGATTATTCTCATCTTTTTCAAAACGACAGTTTTATACTGTTTTTTTGATTTCTATAAAGCTTTTGATACTGTTGAGCATCGATTTATCTTCACTGCTGCTGGTAAATTTAGGTTTGGTCCATTATTTTCTAAGGCTGTTAAGGCTTTGTACACAAACTCTAATAGTTCTATAAAGCTGAAGTTGGGGACTTCACCGTGGTTTGATGTGAATAGCGGGGTGAGACCAGGTTGTCAATATTTTCCAAGTGTTCATCGTACATATTGATGTGATAATTTCCTCAGACACATACAATCGCCAAAACAGGAAATTTATATCCTAGAGAACATAGAATAGTACAGCACAGTACAGGCCCTTCGGTTCACAATGCTGTGCCGACCCTGAAACCCTGACTCCCATATAACCCCCCACCTTAAATTCCTCCATATACCTGTCTAGTAATCTCCTAAATTTCACTAGTGTATCTACCTCCACCACTGACTCAGGCAGTGTATTCCACGCACCACCACTCTCTGAGTGAAAAACCTTCCTCTAATATCCCCCTTGAACTTCCCACCCCTTACCATAAAGCCATGTCCTCTTGTATTGAGCAGTGGTGCCCTGGGGAAGAGGCGCTGGATGTCCACTCTATCTATTCCTCTCGCATTAAATGTGTGCGTTTAGGTACGCCACGTCAAATCGGAAGAATTGCCGTAGCTCTAACAACCTTCAATGATTTCTTTGGCGTAACAAACAGTTAAATTGTTGAACACAAGGGCTTTGATTCTCACGTGAGCGACGAAAATCAAATTATATATTGTGTATTCAAAAATGAGCGTAGTGATAACAGCATAAATGTTTAAATTATTTGAAGATGTTTAAGCAGAAATTGCGCTGTATTCAGTTATCAAAGCGAAAAACACACTGCTTTGAAAATGTAGAATGTGATTTTTATTTAATAGTTGCGCACAAGTCTAAAGCGGATAAAATATTCAGATGCTCCCCGCCCTCTGAATGAACCATATTTTATCATTATTTCTGGTATTTTACTAAGCAAAATCCTTTCTGCCAAGAAACAAGATCACCATAAATAAACGCACACTCACAAACGTCCAGGTCATTTTGACCAAACTCCAGCTCAATTTGTAACCATATCATGTTTGTTAAGTGTAAACATTTTGCATTATTTTTGTATGCTAGATAATAAATTTCAATGTCTTAAATTACCTTGGTTTTGTATTCCAAGTTTACACATTTTAGCATTATGGTTTTATAATTATTCAGAAAATTGGAGGGGAATTGGGAGGAACAATTTCACACAATGGTAATTGGTAATGGAAATGAGCTGCAAGAGGGGGAGGTGGAGGCAGGATATTAGTACCGTTCAAGCGTCATTGTACATGTCCCGAATGAGTATGGTATAAGTATAGAGAAATATGAAGTTAATACACGCAGGTGGAATTAGTATCTAGAAGCATTAAGGCCTGTGTGCAGGCGGTAGACCGGTAGATCAGTTTTGATTCAGAGAGTTAGAAAGAAACAACAAAATTAATTCAAAATTAAATTTTGAAACATTCCCAACTGGAAGATGAAGTGTTACCCCCTCAGTCTTGCTGTCTTGCCTTTGCCTCGTTGAAACAATGCGGGAAGCCAGATTCAGAAAGGTCAACGTGTTAATGAAACATCGAATCAACGGGTTAACTCCCGGATGTATGTTTAAACGCCTGTGCGCTGCAATCAATCACCCAATCTGCTTTTGTTTCACCAATGTAAGAACAAACACATTGCCATGACCAATTTATTTTATTAGAGTCTGGGAGTAATACAACTCGAAGATCAGCTCTTTGGCTGAACATGTCAATGCCGCCCAACATGTCAATCGAAGCTACTCTTATTTGTCTTAGTTTGATTTTATACACCGTCATAAGGTCAATGCTCCGTCTCCTATCTGACTGGTTAAAACAAGTTCTCCCTATCCAGCCAGTCCTTATAGCGTAAGCCCTCCAGTACTGGTAGCACCTTGCGAAATATTTCTGTACCATTACCAGCTATTGATATCTTTCCGTTAGTTGGCCAACATAAATGGCACACCATACTATAAGTGTAGTCTCACCAACGAACCGCAGAGTTGCAACATAAAGTACGGAATCAGTAATGATTTGCAGGAATTAATGCGCACACACTTCCTGGTTTAATGGAACAAATTGCAACAGGTCGCACTTGTCTAACTTATATTTGATCTATCTTTCTTAGACCACTTTTACAGTTATCTAGCAGACATTGAATTTAGCTTAGATAATATTCTTCTCTCTCTGGCGCATTCCCTTTTCTGATATTTTCCAGAAACATACTAACCATGTAAAATTATATTCATGCAAACAGTACATAGAAATAACAAATAAGAATGAATTCAGCACTGATACATTCGACATTCCATTAATCACAGGCCACCAACATAAATTACAACCCTCCGCTAGCACTCTCTGATTCATTCCTCTTCGTCATTTCTTTATCCAGCTGACTAACTCGTCTTGGATCCCATGTGCCTTATTCATTCAGTCTAAACCACTGTACAGATCCATGTCGAAGCCCTTGTTAAACTTTATGCCAATAATATCTATCTCACACTTGACAAAAATGAACTGCGGATACGTCTCCGCCAGGCCTTTGCAATGTCCTCTCCAGCTTCCCAAAATCTCCCAAGAAACGTTGGATCAAGACACGGGGATTTATCCAAATTAATATGCTTCAGGATTAGAATAGAAATATTGTATACAAATCACTTGTCCCTGCGAAGCAGATCGTTGGATGGGGTCAAGGGAGGAAGGTGGAGGAAGGGCCTGCTTTGCGGACTTCGACAGGATTAAAAATACGCAGTTGTTGTTGGGTGCAGAAGTACATATGAGAGCTGCTTTCAGATTCTCCAAAGGTAACAGATGCCACGCTCAGACGGGTGGATTCCGGTTGATGTAAATTTATATTTGACCATTATGACAACTATATTCTTCGGCAACAGAAAATTACAAAATAAGTTGCTGAAAAGAAATATGTTCTAAAATACTTTACCCCAGTATCCTACATCTCAGAATATAAACAAAAGTAAGCACACATAAAATAAGCATACGTTTCATAAAATAAGCATACGTTTATGTTGTAGTTCTCTGTAATTTAGCATTGGGCTTGAGAGATGGCAGAGCCGCACGGCTTCAAGAAAAGGAAATCGCTTTTCGCTGACTCTGGAGACAGGCAGACCGAGTACTGAGGCAGTCCTGGCATGCGGACTACCTGGTCCGTACCAGGATAGCGTAAAGTTTCCTCCATTGCAGATCTTCGATTCAAAGTGTCCTGCATATCCCCACGTTTGTAAAAATAACTGGAGGAAGTATACTCTTGGGGGTTACCTCTCTCCTGTTTACATTTGATCCCGATAAGCACAATGATAATCAGAAGAAAGACAATGGAAGTGCAACTGAAAATAACCAATAAATAAAGATTTAGATCGGAAAAAGATTCTGAATTTCCCACTAAATTACTGCTTTTTGTGGGAGTTTCGGTGCTATTCTGCAAAATTGTGATGTGAAAGGTAACTGTACTAGATAGGCTAGGATGCCCATTGTCTTTCACCAAGATTGTCAAAGTTTGTGTGTTGAGATCCGCCTCCGAGATTTTACGTGCTGTTCTGATTTCACCAGACGTTTGATCAATAATAAACAAACTGGGATCAGTAGCTTTCACCATTTGGTAAAAGAGTCGCCCGTTCTGACCAGAATCTGCATCAGTGGCCAGTATCTTGGTGACCAAGTACCCCTGAGCCGCTGACTGGGGCAGGGTTTCCACGGCTGATGATCCACCATGCTCTGAAGGTGAAACAATCACTGGCGCGTTGTCATTTTGATCCAGGATGATGACATTCACAGTAGCGATGCTGCTCAAGGGGGGCACTCCAGCGTCACGGGCTTGAACATGGATCTGAAAACTTTTCAGTTCCTCATAGTCAAATAATCGCAGAGCGTAAATGGTGCCGTTCATAGAGTTAACGTTCAGGTACGTGGACACTGGCAAGTTTTGAATGTAATTGTCCAGAATGGAATAGGAAACATAGGAATTCTGCTCCAGATCAGGATCTGAAGCCGTTACTGCGAAGATAGAAGCGCCAGGCGAGTTATTCTCAGTCACGTAAAAGTTGTAGGGCAATTCAGCAAAGCGTGGGGCATTATCATTTATATCTGTAATTACAATATGGATGGTTACATTTGTTGACAGTGACGGTGACCCCAAATCCCAGGCTGAAATAAGTATTTTATAATTAGACACAGTTTCACGGTCCAACGTTCCACTTGTAATTAATTTATAATGATTGGACGATCTTTGTAGCATAAAAGGGACGTTCTGTGCTATTTCGCAGCGCACTTGACCATTCTTTCCAGAATCACGATCGATGACATCAATCAAGGTGATTAAATTTCCAGGCGTAGCATTTTCCGGGATTTGGATTGTGGCTGACTTCACTTTTATCTCGGGTGCGTTGTCATTCACGTCAGTTACCTTGATCAGCACTTTCGATTGTCCCGTAATCGCAGGCGACCCGTGATCAACAGCTTGAATATCGAGTGAATAGCTGTTTGATTTTTCAAAATCTAGCGGCCCTTTGACTCGAATCTCTCCAGCTTTTGGGTCCAAGGAAAACAAATCCCGCATTTTTCGCAAAGTAATAACATCACTGAAAGAATAAGTTAGCTCTGCATTCAGCCCTTCGTCCAAATCGTTTGCTTTAACTGTTAACACAACGGTATCTTGTGGTGCGTTTTCAGTAATAGTGCCCTTGTAAACATCATGCTCGAATACAGGTGGATTATCATTAATGTCCAGTACAGTAATGAGAATCTGAGCGGTTCCGGTTCTCTGAGGATTCCCACCATCAACAGCAGTAAGCACCAGTTGAAAGGATGATTGTAGCTCTCGATCCAAAAGTTTCTCTAACAGCAACTCAGCAGTTATAATACCCTCCTCGGTTCTCCGTGTTTTCACACTGAAGTACTCACTCGAACTGATTGTATAATTAGCGATAGTATTCATTCCAGTATCAGCATCTTCCGCGCTCTTGAGTCGATAACGTACCCCCGGTGGAATAGCTTCAGACATTTGTAAGGCAATATGTGTGTCCCGAAATGTAGGAGAATTGTCATTTACGTCAAGAATCTCCACTTCGCCGCGATACACCTCTAATGGATTTTCCAGCGTTATTTCCAAAGGTATAGTACACAAATCTACTTGTCCACAAATACGTTCCCTGTCGATTCTTTCACAAATAGATAAAAGCCCATTATCCAAACTAACCTTCATGTACCGATCTCCGTCATTAGAGCTGAGACGAAATTTACGAGCTGACAAAAGCAGTACATCCAATCCCAAATCTTGAGCGATATTCCCAACAATTGTCCCTTCGACCATTTCCTCGGGAATAGAATAAAGAAATTGCCCAGGAATTTGATCCGGGACACACACGATAAAACTGTGTACAATTACAGTGATGCTGAATATGGATTTGGACGCCATTGTTCCGCAGTCAATTAATTTACAAATTCAGGCCTCTGCTCAATTCATTCCGAACAAGTCCTTACTACAAGACGTAAACGCATTCAGATAAATACCGAATCTAAGCAGACAGATTGTTTACGCCTCAGGTTAACACCGTAATGTAAACGCACGTAATGGTTGTCTCTTCGTTGACTCTGTCCTTTTATTCTGGGCGAGGGAGGGGCAATGGATCCAACTGTGAAATTGAGTTTTTCATTGGTAGACAGCGACACAACCAGTTCTTTTCGTCAATTACAACTGATGCTCTTAAAGCTGTACCGTTCTTCTATATTTAATGGTGCACACCCGAAAATGTAGTTGTTTGATACAATTGCTCAATTTATTTTATTTTCACCGTTTATCATCGTAAGCTATAACAATACCCATTAAATGGCATTTTGGCCGTAAATTTAACACGACCTAGAAGTTTACTCAGTATGCAAAAGAGAGCAGATAGGTTCCATGCCCATTTAGACAATAGACAATAGACAATAGGTGCAGAAGTAGACCATTCGGCCCTTCGAGCCTGCACCGACATTCTGAGATCATGGCTGATCATCTACTATCAATACCCGGTTCCTGCCTTGTCCCCATATCCCTTGATTCCCCTATCCATAAGATACCTATCTAGCTCCTTCTTGAAAGCATCCAGAGAGTTGGACTCCACTGCCTTCTGAGGTAGTGCATTCCACACCCCCGCAACTCTCTGGGAGAAGAAGTTTTTCCTTAATTCTGTCCTAAATGCCCTACCCCTTATTCTTAAACCATGCCCTCTGGTACTGGACTCTCCCAGCATCTGGAACATATTTCCTGCCTCTATCTTGTCCAATCCCTTAATAATCTTATATGTTACAATCAGATCCCCTCTCAATCTCCTTAATTCCAGCGTGTACAAGCCCAGTCTCTCTAACCTCTCTGCGTAAGACAGTCCAGACATCCCAGTAATTAACCTTGTGAATCTACGCTGCACTTCCTCTACAGCCAGGATGTCCTTCCTTAACACTGGAGACCAAAACTGTACACAATACTCCAGGTGCGGTCTCACCAGGGCCCTGTAAAAATGCAAAAGGATTTCCTTGGTCTTGTACTTAATTTCCTTTGTAATAAAGGCCAACATTCCATTTGCCTTCTTCACTGCCTGCTGCACTTGCTCATTCACCTTCAGTGACTGATGAACAAGGACTCCTAGATCTCTTTGTATTTCTCCCTTACCTAACTCTACACCGTTCAGATAATAATCTGCCTTCCTGTTCTTACTCCCAAAGTGGATAACCTCACACTTATTCACATTAAATGTCACCTGCCAAGTATCTGCCCACTCACCCAGCCTATCCAAGTCACCCTGAATTCTCCTAACATCCTCATCAAATGTCACACTGCCACCCAGCTTAGTATCTTCAGCAAACTTGCTGATGTTATTTTCAATGCCTTCATCTAAATCGTTGATGTAAATCCTAAACAACTGTGGTCCCAATACCGAGCCCTGTGGCACCCCACTAGTCACCACCTGCCATTCCGAGAAACACCCATTCACTGCTACCCTTTGCTTTCTATCTGCCAACCAATTTTCTATCCATGGGAAGCATGAGCTCTGATTTTACCCACCAATCTCCTATGTGGGACCTTATCAAATGCCTTCTGAAAATCGAGGTACACTACATCCACTGGATTTCCCTTGTCTAACTTCCTGGTTACATCCTCGAAAAACTCCAATAGATCAGTCAAGCATGATTTGTCCTAGGTAAATCCATGCTGGCTCGGCCCAATCCTATCACTGCTATCTAGATATGCCACTATTTCATCTTTAATAATGGACTCTAGCATCTTCCCCACTACTGATGTTAGGCTGACAGGACGATAGTTCTCTGTTTTCTCCCTCCCTCCTTTCTTAAAAAGTGGGATAACGTTAGCCATTCTCCAATCCTCAGGAACTGATCCTGAATCTAAGGAACATTGGAAAATGATTACCAATGCATCTGCAATTTCCAGAGCCACCTCCTTTAGTACCCTAGGATACAGACCATCTGGACCTGGGGATTTGTTAGCCTTCAGTCCCATCAGTCTACTCATCACCGTTTCCTTCCTAATGTCAATCTGTTTCATTTCCTCTGTTACCCTATGTCCTTGGCCCATCCATACATCTGGGAGATTGCTTGTGTCTTCCCTAGTGAAGACAGATCTAAAGTACTTATTAAATTATTCTGCCATTTCTCTGTTTCTCATAAAAATTTCACCCAATTCATTCTTCAAGGGCCCAACATTGTTCTTAACTATCTTCTTTCTCTTCACGTACCGAAAAAAGCTTTTGCTATCCTCCTTTATATTCCTGGCTAGCTTGCATTCCGACCTCATTTTTTCTTCCCGTATTGCCTTTTTAGTTAAGTTCTGTTGTTCCTTAAAAATTTCCCAATCATCTGTCTTCCCACTCACCTTAGCTCTGTCATACTTCTTTTTTTTAATGCTATGCAATCTCTGGCTTCCTTTGTCACCCACTCTGGCCCCTTTCCCCCCCTTTGAATCCTTCCTTCTCCGGGGATGAACTGACTTTGCACCTTGTGCATTATTCCCAAGAATACCTGCCATTGCTGTTCCACTGTCTTTTCTGCTAGGATATCAGTCCATTTAACATTGGCCAGCTCCTCCCTCATGGCTCCATAGTCTCCCTTCTTCAACTGCAACACTGACACCTCCGATCTGCCCTTATCCTTCTCAAATTGCAGATAAAAACTTATCATATTATGGTCACTACCTCCTAATGGCTCCTTTACTTCAAGATCGCTTATCAAATCCTGTTCATTACACAACACTAAATCCAGAATAGCCTTGTCCCTGGTCGGCTCTCCTACAAGCTGTTCCAAGAATTTCTATAATCCAATTAGATTAACTGTTTGGTTTCCCTCGTATCCGGCCGTGACAGTTAGATTTGGGCATTTGTTCTATGATTTGAACTGCTCGAAGAAACATTGCAGGTGAGCTTTTACAATTGAAGGGCCATTGTACTGGAGCAGTAGCAATCCATGGTTACATCTCGAAGAAAATTAAATTGTATATTCAATGTTGTTGTCAAGCTTTACTAGCTAAGTATTGCAATAAATTTGCATCATGAGGGTGTCAGGATAAGAAACAGACGCTGTCTTGCTTGTGCTAGCTGACAATAGCTAGCAATAGGTTATGCCAGTAATGCCTAACCTTTGTCTGAGACTGTTTGACTGATAAAGGAACTGAACGTTGACGTGCGGTTCTAATTTTACATACCACGTGGGAACATTTGTGTATTGGCTGATAACTAACGAGTGTTTCTTGCAATCGGTGACTAAGTATGTTTAGCTGTTAGCTATTGCTCAAAATTTACTATAAAAAATTAAGATGTAGCCTGATATTGTGGGAATCGTAAGATAACAGCTGCCCGTAATCACGCATTAATGAATTAAAAGTATACGGAGGTCTGTATCTTTATTTCTGGTTGATAACCTGTAAATTCACTTACATTAAAAACGGTAAAGCACAGCAGATTCTTCGACCGTAATTTGGCAAAGAGGATAAGATCCTTATGATACAAGATTCCAAACGAACCTATCCGTGAGATTTACTTAAAAGCTAGAGGTCAAGACTAGACGCGGGTGCCGGAGCTGTCACATACCGGCCGGTGACCCATGAGTTCGAGTAAAGGAACAAGAGTGGGATTGGTAGAAGAGCGCCTGAGAGCATCGGGAGAGTAAATATAGACTAAATCTAAGGAGACCTTGGCGTACGGTAGATGATTTGTCAACCACTGGGGAGAAGCGATTGTAAATATTAACTGTAAAGAATATTAGATCTTGCATCGTTGTTAAGTATGTCTCAACAGCAACTGGAGGAGGAAAATGGGTAATAATAACGGTACATTTCAAAGCAAGAATCAAGGAAAACGTCCTGAAGAGCATCATCTCTTCAATCGCGGCCCTCTGATCCTCTGGCAAAGGTGCCAATAAATAAGAATACACGAAAGCAGGTCAAAAGTTTGAAGACCAAACAACTCTTAAGTGACCCGCTGGTTTTCTGTGGTCTCCAGATGACAAGATTTGGCTGGTAACGGGAGAGAGCAGGTTTTCTGAAAACTTTATCTCCTGATCTCTATGTGTGGAGTTATGGAGATATGACGGATCCGCTGTTCTAAAAAGATTCAGCATTGGCGAAATGAAACAAAAGCTGGGGGCGGAGATCCTAATTGGAATTTAGAATATATAATATGGTGTTCTAACACATGGGAAGAGGTGGCTAATCGGCACCAGCCTCTGAAGATTAAACCAAATTACGCAGAATGCCGAGGTAGTCGCATCAGGATCCTCGACTCCGAATGTCTCAGACCAGGACTATATCCTCCAATAGCACTACCTCCTCCTTATCTGAAGATTTTAGATGATATGGAAATGCTAGAAATGGCTGTTACGGTGTGACCGCCAACAGCAACAGCAACAACAGCAACAGCCGAGGAGGGGCCGACGATTAGCTCAGACTCTCTTCCAGGCTCCTCGCTAATAGTAGGGAATGTTTTGATAAATAAAAGCTGGAAATAAACTAGTAGGTTTCCAGGGATCTACTGCAGGGATACCCATCCAGGGGAAAAAAAACACTCGTAAATTGTCCCGACCAGAGCTAACGCATTATTTTAAATTGACCAATCTGAACTGGCATTACCAAAAGACAGCAAAAGCATTAAGAATGCAGAGATAACCAGAGTACCTATGATAGCATCGCTGTCTGAGTCGGTTCAAAACAAGCAGGGAAATTTTCAACTGATGAAACACGTATTATAGCAGAGAACGCATCTCTTAATTTGCTTGGACGCCACGCACTCTAAACACTAAACGGGTAATTGGTTAAACCCAATTTCCCCTCGGGATCAATAAAGTATGTCTGTCTGTCTGTCTGTCTGTCAAATTCATTGTACCTTCGACAGATTATATCTTGAAACCCCTGAGAATAGATAACCCGAGCTCCGCACTATAATGCAGTTCTCTACAGTTGACACAGTGGGGGAGAAGCCTGGTGAGATTGGCTGTGGCAGCAAATAGAAGACGACTTAAAGTGGGACAATTATTGAATGATGTGATCGGAAATTGTAAACTAGTATCTGCACTACATTGCGCTGCGGCCATCAGGAATCCAGCTCCCGATGACGATTATAGTACCAAGCATATTAACATGAAGGTAAGAAGGGGCTAATATTCTTACCGGTAGGGACATTTTGGCCCTGAGGGAATAGCAGCTGAGATTCAGTTCAAAAGGAAACAGGAGGAGCTCTTCCTGAGGGGCCAACATTCACCGCCCCATGCCTCACTGGAAATGAAATCACCTTTAATGCATATTGATTTGGGATCATAGGCAGTCCCCCAGATACTAATCATGTAGGATTAATGAAGTCAGTAGTTTCCTATCAGGTGACTCCTATCAAACTGCCCCACTACTGTCCATCAAACAATATTGCCTAATTCCAGAAGCCATCAAGGGTAATAAACATGTCATAGAGTCGTTGTTCGACAACTGGTTCTGCGATTAACTCAAAGCCCTTGCAATACGCTGATATTATCCAATCCCAAACCAGTGAGGCCGAGTGAGAGGCGGTTTATCCAGGAACTGCGGTCTATAAATCAGAAAATCCAGCCCATGTTACCGAAGGTTCCTGATCTTGATACTGGTATACGGTGACTGATTTGTACTCTTCTTTTTTTTCTATACCACTGCATGAGGGCAGTCAGTATTTGTTTGCCTTCACATATAATGGACAGATTTACTGCCGGATTACACAGTGTACAGTTTTCTACGCAGACGCTATTCGTGATGATTTGGTAAATTTACTACTGCCTGGATGCAGCATGATTTTACAATACGCAGACGGGTTTCCGGTGATGTCATCGTCGAGAATGGCCCCTTAAGTCACTAGCTCCTCCGGAAAAACGCGTATTAAGCCCCGTTAACCCATCAAATATAATATTTTTCTAAAAATATTTGAACTGAAAAGAGGGGCAAGAATGGGGAAAAGAAAAGGAAATAAAAAAGCGACACTGCGGAGCCTGCGTCCGAGAGGAGTGCAGCGAACGGGTCCCCGACCCGACCGCGTGCTAGCGAGGCGGACGCCGGGCCTCGTTCAGGCGAAGCGGCGAATATGTTCGAAATCCTGAAAGAGATAATGGAGGTCCAGGAAGATATAAAGCAGCAGCTCCGTAATATTAAGTCAGAGCTCGCCAGCATCAATCAAAAAGTAGCGGTGGCAGAGACTCGAATTGAGAAGGTGGAAGATCGCGTTCAAAACGTGGAACGGATACTAAGTAAGACAATAAAAATAATGCATCACCAAGAAGGTAAACTGCTTGACCTGGAGGGAAGATCACGGCGGAAAAATATCAGAATCTACAACGTTCCCGAAGGAGCGGAGGGCTCGTCTATGACGGAGTTTGTCGGAAAGTTACTGCGGGACGCGTTGGATCATCCCCCGGCTATGAAGCTGGAAGTCGAAATAGCCCACGGCGCGTTAGTCCCAAAGCCTACCTAGGGTAGAAAGCCACGCTCAATAATAACTCAATTCCTTCGGTACAGCACCAAGGCGGAGATTCCACGAAGGGCCTGGGGTAAGAAGAGAGTGTTTTTAGAGGTCAAATTAATATATTTCGACCAAGATTACCCCCCACCACCGCGCGGTCCTCCAGAAACGCAAAGAATACTCTGAAGTAAAGCGAGTACTCAAGCAAAATATGACTAGATTTCAAACTCCATTCCCTGCTAAACTTCGAGTGCTTTATGACAACGGGACGCAGTTGTACCAGACAGTGCAAGAGGCGACTACAGACATGAAGGCCAGACGGTTGCCCCTCAGCATGACCAAAATGAAGGAAAGCCTGGCGGAGGAATTATTCCGCTCCACTTGGGAAATAGTGCGAGAAACGAGATGGCAGGAGATGGGACAAGGCCGAGAGAAATATATCAGGAAGAGACCGGGAGTTTCCCAAAGACAGTCCTCACCCCCTTCAGAAGAGCCATAAGGTTTGGCTAATTTTAAAAATGTTGAGAAGCTAAACGGAAGCAATAGTACACGGTGATATATCTATATCAAGAAATACTTATTATAATGTGGATTTTACATTACTTAGTTGTTATTCTTTATTCGCTCACTTACTCCTTTTCCCCACCAAAATGAGAATATATATATATATGTGTGTGTGTGTGTGTGTGTGTGTGTGTGTGTGTGCATATATGTGTATGTGTGTAATTGTGTGTGTGTGTGTGTGTGTGTGTGTGTGTGTGTGTGTGTGTGTGTGTGTGTGTGTGTGTGTGTTTGTGCCTATGTGTGTGTATATATATATATAGGAGGAGTACACAGGGAAATCTTTTCTGTGTAATGGATTTGTTCACGGACTTTTATGAATACTGCAATGGGGGCTTTCAACTCACAAGTAGGAGGGGTTATCCCCCACAGCTAGAGATTTCCTCTAGCTCAACGCAGGGTCATCTACTGGAGACCTCAGCCTTGGAACCACACGTTCGTTGCCATTTTTGTTATTATTTGCGTTTCTAGGTTCTTATTTGTTCAGGGAGTAGATCGATTAAGTTTTATTCTAATTTCAATGATACATTGACAGATAAATACAGATGGCTAAGGACAAGGTAAAATTCATTTCTTTTAGTGTAAATGGGCTATTAAATCCAATCAAACGTAAGAGAATTTTATCCAAAATGAAAAAGAACAAGCCTATGTAGTATATTTTCAGGAAACTCATTTAAGTGATAATGAGCATTAAAAAAAAAACTAAAGAGAATGGGCTTCACTAATCTGTTTTTCTCCTCATATAAATTAGGACATAGGAGAGGTGTTGCTATCCTTATCTCAAGTAAGCTGAATTTTGAAAAAGTATTCGAAATGGGAGATAAAGAGGACAGATATATTCTGGTAAGGGGGAATATAGATGGTAATTCAGTTACTCTATTGAATATATACGCACCCCCGGGAAGTGATATTGGTTTCTTTCAGAAAATTACTGATATTATGGTAAAGGAAACAGAAGGTCCCCTGATATGTGGGAGAGACTTAAATTTACAATTACAACCAAACTTAGACTCTTCCAATAGAAAAACCTATGAAACAAAATCTTTACATAAGAAAGTTAATACACTTTTTGAGGATGTTGGTTTAATTGATATATGGAGGGACCTTTTCCCTGACAGAAGGGAATAAACTCATTATTCTGCTCCCCATTCTGTATATACAAGAATAGACTATTTCATAACATTTAGAAAAGACAAAGACAAAATAAACACCTGTGGAATTGGGACAATAGATGTAAGTGACCATGCACCTATATATTCATATGTTAATTTTGACCTACAACCAAATAATACTATTTAGAAACTAAATTCAAGTCTACTCAATGATCCGTACTTTAAGGAACAAATTAAAAAAGAAATTGGTCTCTACTTAGAATTTAATGATAATGGAGAGGTTTCACCTCCCATTTTATGGGATACTCTGAAGGCGGTCTTAAGAGGCAAAATTATAGCGATATCTTCATATAAGAAAAAAATAAGGAATAAAACATCAGAGGTATTACAAAATAGGCTGAAGGAACTAGAGAAAAAAACACAAATTGAATTTGGCACAGGATACATTAGGGGAAATTAAAAGAATTAGGAATGAAATAAATAATTTGGCTATGCAAGAAATCAGGAAAAACAATGTTTCTGAAACAGAGACGTTATGAAAGTGGATCGAAATCTATGAAAATACTGGCGTGGAAACTGAAAAAAAAATAGCAGAAAATACAATTCATAGAATTAGGGACACAAGAACGAAAATGATAAAAAAAAAAATAAGCTAAGTGAAATTCAAGAAGCTTTTGAAGTGTTTTACAAAACTCTATATTCCAAAGTTCCAGGGGGACGCATAACCCAAATTGACACCTTTTTAAATTCTCCAGAGTTACCCACTTTAAGCAAAGAACAAAATAGAACGATGACTGCTGACATAACTGAAGTTGAATTAAAAGCTGCAATTAGTAGGCTTAAATTAAGCAAGTCAGCAGGATCAGATGGGTATACGGCAGAGTGGTACAAAGAATTTAAAAATGAGTTAATTCCTGTTTTACTCCCCACACTGAACTGGGCTCAAAAAAAGGCACAAATGCCACCCAGTTGGAAGGAAGCGATCATCTCAGCTATACCAAAAGCAGGCAAGGATAAAATGGAATGTGGGTCATTTAGACCAACATCTGTTCTTAATGTAGATTATAGGTTATTTACCTCCATCATGGACAAACGATTAGAGGAGTTTATACCCATACTGATACGTAATGATCAGACAGGCTTTATACGACAACGCCAGACACAAGTCAATATACGAAGGACACTTCACATTATGGATCATATACAAAAAAAAAACCAAAGCAATAATGATAAGCGTGGACGCTGAAAAAGCATTTGATTCGGTTAATTGGAATTTTCTTTACAGAATTTTACATAGATTTGGTTTCCAAGACACAATTATTAAAACTATACAGACACTATATGACAATCCTACTGCTAGGATTAAAATCAATGGACATTTATCAAATAGTCTTACCCTAGAAAGGGGCACGAGACAGGATTGTGCATGCTGACCACTACTCTTTGCGTTATATCTGGAACCATTAGCTCAATACATTAGACAAAATGAAGATATCAGAGGAATTACTATTAACGGGACAGAGCATAAATTGGCTTGTTATGCGGATGACATATTGATCTATCTAGGGCAACCAACATACTCTTGACTTAAATCGATGCAATCCTTTGAACAATATGGTCAATTATCAGGATACAAGATCAACATAGATAAAACCCAATTACTTTCATATTACTATAGCCCACCAAGAGAAATTGAAAGTCGATACCCCTGGGCATGGCACACAGAGTCTTTCAAATATTTGGGCATCGTTATGCCAAAAGGTTTTGCAAAATAATCAGAATGCAATTATCAGCCTTTATATTTTAAAAAAAATTAAGGAAGATGTGGCAAGATGGAACCTGATTCCTTTTTTCAGTCTCAGTTCAAGGATTGAGTCTATTAAAAAGAAATACTGCCCAGACTGTTATATCTCTTACAGACCCTACCAACAGACATTAATCAAAATCAATTCAATGAATGGAACAAGATGCTATCAAGGTGTATTTGGCAGGATAAAAGGCCTAGAGTTCGTCTCAAAACTTTGCAATTAGCAAAGGAAAAGGGGGGATGAGGCCTACCTTCTCTTAGAGATTATTATTTTGCAGCACAGTTGAGAGCTGTTATATGTTGGTGCAACCCAACATATGATGCTCAATGGAAAAACTTTGAGGAGTGGGTACTTCCCATCCCCATACAAGCAATTTTGGCTGACAACAACCTGCAAAGGTACATAAATAATATTGATAACCCATGGGTGAAATTGACTCTTAAAATATGGAAAACTACTATAAAAGAATATAATCTAGAGGGAGATATTGCAATTCTTAAATGGTGTGCATATGACTCGGATTTTACACCAAATAAATTGGATGCTGGATTTAAGGACTGGACAGCTAAAGGAATAACAGTTATTTGCAACATAATGAAAGAAGGAACACTGTTCAGTTTTGAAATGCTTCAAAAGAAACACTTATTAGAAAAACGAGATTTTTATCGGTATTTACAGAAGCGACAATATGTTAATAAGACGCTGAAAAATGTAACCAAAGCAAATACATGCTTGATAGTGCTCTTTAGAAAAGCATATAATTCAGATAATGGTAGTAGAATTATTTCAAGCATATACGAGGGGTTGTCAAATCTTAAAACACATTCGATTTCATACATTAAAGCAAAATGGGAGAAATAAGTAGGGATAATTATATCTGAGGAAGAATGGACAACAATATGGAGATATCAATGGAAGTGTACCAGTTCACAGAAATGGGGGGAGTTTGGATAGAAAAACTTGATAAGATATTTTATTACACCCTCTCAGAAATCCCATTATGATAGTAACCTCCCTGTTTGCTGGAGCAATTGTGGAAATCAAAATGCAAATCATTATCATATATTTTGGGACTGCCCTGGTATCTAAAACTATTGGAGGGTGATACACAATGCCCTACAAGATATCTTTAAATGTGAAATACCCTTAGAGAGAAAGACGATATATTTTGGATATATACCTCAAGAATGGTTGAAAAGAGATAGATATTTAATGAATATAATGTCGGTGGCTGGTATAAAGACTCTTACTAGGAAATAGTTATCACAGGAGAGCCCAACTTTAAACACATGGATGGAAATTACAATGGACATTTACAAAATGGAGAAGATAACAGCATCTGTTAACTATAAGCTGGAACAATTTGATTCGTACTGGGAAAAATGGTTTAACTACATAATGCCTCATAGGACTGATTTTATTCTCACAAATCAATGAATCTGTTGTAAAAAAAAAGATCACTCCCTACTTGTACATAGTTCTTTCCTTTGACTTGTTATTTTTCTTTCCACTCTTTTCTATAAGTGTATACCTCAGATAAATACTTTGTGGAGATTTGTGATATATATCATTATATGATATATATGTACAATATCTGAAATACATCTTATGGAAATGTTTGTTTGATGATGAACTTCAATAAAAAAAATAAATTACAAAAAAAACAATACGCTGACGATTTATTGCTGGCATCACAGACACGGACTGATTTTACAGAAGAATGTGTGACTTTGTTGAATTATTTTGCTGCCAGAGGACATAGACAACCTCTTTGCCAAACTTCCAACTTTGCCGGCCTACAGTGACATATTTGGGGATAGAACCCGCCGATTTGGGCCGGAGCGTGTGACTCTCTTTGCTCAGTCTCCCAGACCTTCTGCCAAGAGACAGACGATGCCATCCCTGGCAATGACGAATTGCTGTCGACATTGAGTACCTGAATACCGCATCTATGCTGCTGTCCTACGAGTCGCAGTAACGCAGGATGCATCTGATACAATACAATGGACTGAGGATTGCCCTATTACAGTAAGCCGTTCCATCTGTATGTGAATGAAAATGAGCGTTTCGAACGCGCAGTATTAACCCACGGTAGCTTACGAAGACCAGTGGCACATTTTTCCACCCTATTGCATCTAGCGGTTAGAGGAATGCCAGGATGTTTAAGGACGTTGGTAACGACAGCGGCAGTGGGCGAGTAGGCTGAACCGTTAATACTACAGATGCTGCTGACCCCTCTGATGCAATGTTGCTCCTTAGCTCAACTGCTACGCAACATTTCACTGACGCCCCCCGCACGGGATACTTAAAAGGTCAAATTTGACTTTTAAAAGATCATTTGCATTCAGCCCGACCACCCTGGTTCCTGTGACTGGGTCAACACATCCCGATGACTGTGTTAAAGCCTATCCGCTGTACCCCTTGATAACCCAGAATTAATGCCCGATACGGAGGGCTCTGCTTGCAGGCCAAGCCATCACATCCTATTAGGAAGCTACCTTTGAAACTTTAGAGTTACAAACCAACCCTTAAGGAACTTCTGCTCAGGCAGCGGAGCTATTTGCTCTAACACGAGGGACACACAGTAAACATCTATATGGACTCTAGGCAGGCCTTGGGATGGGACATGATTTTGGATCACCTTGGAGTTCATTACTTCTGCGGGTAAACCCATTCAGCATACGTATAACATAAAAATGTTATAAGCAATGCAGCTGCCCAAACAAACTGCTGTCATTAAGTACGAAGCTCACACTAATGGCTCAGACCCCATAAGTACGGGAAATGCTGCTGCGGACGCATCGGCTAAAGAAGCTGCTAATTCAGGAAAAGTTATGCTAGTACATATGCAGGTGCAATGTACTCTTGTAACGGTTACCCCAGATCTGCAAAGATTTATTTCCGCCAATGACGGAACTCCGCAAAAGGATACTGGATTATAAAAGGAAAAACAGAGTTTTCAGGACTCTGAGTGGGCGTGGAGACATCCGTAGAATCTCCTTGTGTGTCACAGGAATCGGGGTATTATACATCAATAATGGCTTGCACCCAGACGAATAATAATTGCGGCACAGGTTGGGCGAAGCTGTGAGATTTGCTAGTGACACAATGGCGGAAAGTCACCTGCTAAATCTGATCATTTTCCAACCGCGTCCGCACCGTTTGCCAATCTACAGATAGATACCTGCCGGTAGGGGGTTATAAGTATCAGTAATAGTAGATATGTCCTCCAAATGGGGGAGGCGTTCCCCACTAGAAAAGATGACACCCTACCTGCGGTTAAGATATTAATGAAGGAAATTATTCCCAGATTTGGGGTTCCATGCAGGTAAATTAATTAAGGAATTGGGTCCAGCGATAGAATTTCCTTGGGAATATCACCTTCCGTAGCACTCGCATTCCTCGGGACTAGCAGAAAGAATAAATGGAGTATTAAAAGATATATTGGCTAAGGTATGTCAGGAAACTGGATGGAAATGGCTCTTCCCATAGCATTATACATTCTAAGAAATCAAGTGAGAGGCACAACTAAATTGACTCAGTTCCAAGTATTAATGGAAAGGCCTATACCGCCGGGTTCTCTGCTCCCTTTGATTAGTGCGCGAACGTCCCTGCTCAGAAATGATAAGTAAACCATAGAAGCTGTTAGGCAAAGCATTAAGAGCAATCCAAGGCCATGTAGCTGCTTCCTTCCCCAGGCGAAAAAAAAAACATTCATCACTTTAAACCTGGAGACTATGTAAAGACGCTTCTGAATGACTCCCTTTCTTCTAGGCAGAAAGGGGTAGAAATCAGGTGATTCTGGTGACAAGGACTGCTGTGAAAGTCTGACGGAAGGCTGGCTGGATACAGGAAACCAAGTGCAAGTTGTCTTCTCCTGAAGAAGGGAAGACGGAAAACTAAATTATGAAGAAATTACTTTTTTCTGTGGTCAATTGGGGTTTATTATGCTGGGGAAAAGCTATAAATACTTACTTGGGCTTAGTTTATGAATATGCTACACGAACTAATGTATTTAGTTGTTGGGCGTATCTGGTTTTTCCTGTGCGTAAAGCCAACGCCCTTCAACGAGAAGCAAGAATGCGTCAATAAAATAACCAGCTACATCGAAAGCTATTACTGGTAGGAGAAAAAGGAAGGGATGAATACAGGACGGAATAAATAATCAACATAATTACAAGCTACATAAATGTCTATCTGCTCGCTATCCTTTAAGAGAAATTCCTTTAAGGGTTGCGATATGCCTGACTAATTTAACAAATCATGATGCCTAGATTTCATGTAGCTTCTCAAACAGGCGAAAAGCGCAGGTGTAGATAAAACAGGGCAGGTCAGTTATTGGGAAGGAGTAGTTGTAGCGAAAAGTTTTATTTATGGTGGGAACTCCTCATCCATTATGGGCTAATTTGCAGTGATCACACTAGTGGTCATGGTTGCAAGATGTGCCGGCTCTTGGATAGCTCGGCCTGCAGCTTTTCCTGTAAAATTATCCGTACCAGTTAAACAGGAATCTTACTATCCAGAATATGATGAAAAAGCTTGTTTAATCCTGAGGTGTTTACCCCATGAATACGACATTCTCTATCCAGAGGAAAAAGAGAAGTGTCCTGAAAAGGTGGACGAAACGAAGAGACTGTGGAAGAAAATTTAATTTTGAATTCAATGTTGTTGTCAAGCTTGACTGGCTAAGTATTGCCCAAGATTTGGATCATGAGAGTGGCAGGATATGACGCAGACACTGTCTTTCAATAGAAGATGCCAGAATTGAAGAAGTCCTAATTTTTGCCGAGACTGGTTCATAGAGGAATTGAATGTGGAAATGGAGTTCTAATTTTGTATACCGCATTGAAACATCTGTGAATTGGTTGATACCTAGCAAGTGCTTCTGGAAATCACTGACTATGTTTATTCTAGACTTCAGTTAATATAGGCTTTTGTCCAAATTTTTCCGTATAAATTTAAGACGTAACCTGGCAGCGCAAGAATCGTAAAGCAACGGCTCACTGTGATCACGTATTAAAAAGTTAACCGTATACCGAGGACTGTGTTTTTATATCTGTTTTATAACGTGGTGAATTATCTTACAATATAATACGGTAAAACAGGGTACATTCTTCGATAGTTACTCTATTATATAGCAAAAATGCATGCATAAACTGACATTTATTTTGGAACCCCTTAAGTGTAGTGACAAAATGTCTTCTGTATAAATATCAGTTTGTTCGCAGCTGGATTTCAATTCTATTATTTTACGAATTATTACTTTTGACGGAAATGTAAACTCATTATCATGCAAAGTAAATATTGTTGAGTATTTCATTATAAATTTTCAGGTACGCAATTTGAGATTTCGAAAGCATGATGCTATGGATATCATCAAATTTAAAATTAATTTCGTGTTTTACTTAAGGTGCTTAAATAAGGTTTTTTGGAGAAAAGTGCACGGGCGTGACTAGTTCGGCAATCTAATGCTGTCAACGGGCAATGGAAATCATTGTTAATTTTTATTTAAACAATATTTGCGCACAATTTATTCTCGTATTTAGGACTTTTATTTGCATAGTAAACTCGTATATCTAATGTTTCGAGTTCTGTACAGTATATTTAGAATGTTATTTCGCGCTCGATGTCAACCATGAGATTGGCGTTTGCAGGGAAAAGAGAAGGGTGTTAATGGTTGGATAAATATTTAGTTCGGAGAAACAAAACAGAGATTGCTATTTTAATGAGTATTTCAAAGCGTCTGAAGAAAACACAGCACGAAACTGTATACAGTAGGATCCTAAAAATAAAGACCAAATATTCAGGATTGTTGGATTAATTTATAATTGAAAAGACTAACATCCCCCAAATATCGACTAAATGTCACTCTTGTCTTCTTCAGTACTTCAGAACAACTGAAATAATGGCGAATACTACACTTTGCTTTTGTTCTTTAGCATGCAATATAGAAATACAAGTCTGTTGATATTGTCGGCCTGAGTACTTCTTCATCTATTTTAAAAAGGGCCTCCTTCTATTCGGAGGCTGTGTCTTCTGGTCCTGGACCCTTTGGCCAGCACAGTTCTTTTCTTAGATAGCGAGCAAATATAATTGCAAATATAATTTTACTACTTCCCGCGTTGTTTCTTATTTATGAAAAATTGTATTAATCTTTAGATTCTATTCCAAAGTTTGCTTTTGGAGTGGGAAGGTCGACATGGACAAGAGCTGCTGTGAAATTCCGAATGACATTCTCAACGAACGTTATTGTTACACTTCAAGTTTGGTGCCAGAGAAGTTATTTTATCCTCAGCTGTTGAGTGAAAGAAAAAATATCGATGGATCACTGCGTAATTGAGTACTTTGTTTACAAGCTGCAGTAAAGGAACCTTCGAAAACAAGGGACGCAAATCTGCTCACAATACTCCAAGTGATAGATGAAGAATAATTCATAATGCCTCAGTATTAGATTTTTGCTGTTATATCGAATTCTCTTGAAATGAATGCTAATATTACTTTTGTATCTTTACCAACGACTTAAACTGCAAGTTATCCTTTAAGAAGTCCTGCATGAGGACTCCCAAGTCCCTTTGCACGTCTGATTTCTAAATGTTCGACCCGTTTGTAAAATAGTCTATGCCTTTATTTCTTCTAACAAAGTGCAAGATCATACTCTTCACTGCACTATATTCCACCTGCTGCGTCTTTACCATTTCTCGTCATCTGTCTAGTTCTTCTGCAGACTCCATGGTTCACAACACTTGCCGCTCGTCCACCTATTTTTGTATCGTCCACAACAAGGTCAGAACGCCATTTCACCCATTCACAGAAAAAACAGCATTTTCCTTCATTTCAGATTTTCCCTACCGCCCCATTCCGTAACTCGCTGTTCTAGTGATCTTTAGTTCTCTCTAAATTGCTCTTATTCTTTTGATTTTCATCTTCTCCAGGCAAGAGTTTTGCTATTAACAAGCTTTATCTCAGTCTCCCCGTCTGTCAATTGTAATAATGATTCTCTTGTTCTCTGTCTGATTACTCAATTTAGGATATTAAACGGCCTAGATAGAGTTGTTTCTTGTAGTGGGGAAATCAAGGATAAGGAGACACAGGCTCAGAATTCAGGGTCGGCCCTAACGAGCATAGATGAGGAGAGAGTTCTATAACTAGTGGGTGGTGAATCCGTGGAATTCGTTAGGACATATGGTTGTGGTTGAAGTTTTGAATCCGAACAGACTGTAAAAAATATATTCCAATCATTTATTTAATACTCCGGCTGTATCTTCACCTTCTATGCTGACATCATTTATTTCATCTAATCAGCCCCATTCTCCCTCTGCTGTTCGGATATTTATATCCATATGGTTAATAACTGGGCTTCTTACTTAATCTCCCTTTTTTCATAATACTCCCGCTTGTCACGTTTTCCGGCTTAATATATCATCATAACCGTTATCATAGCTTATAATTTGATGTGGCTTGTGTACTTTTCACTTGTCCCTTTTCTATTCCCATTATCATCAGAGGAACGATAGGTTTAAACAGTAACATGTAAGACATAGGAGCAGAATTGGGCCATTCCGCCCAACAAATCTGCAACGCCTTTCTGTCATGGTTCGGCTCTTGAGTAAATATGGAGTATTATTTTGGGTTATGTACTTCATACAAAACGCTTTGTTTTTGAATGTTACTTATTTATAATCACAGTAATATACATTGAAGAGTAACGACTTACATGGAACTACCATGCTTGGTGCAGCTTATATGACAACAAAAGTCATGAGAGTGTGAGTCAAAAATTCATCGTCGAATTTCTATAACAGTTAACACATGCCACTTTGCGATGTCTGGATTAAATATTGCGAAACTTTGTCCTTGAATATTGCATCTTGCAATCAATATTTATATTTTAAAACGATTCCTTCGCCTCATAAACAATGGACTTTGTTTCTGGTTCTCTTTAATTACTTATTCCCATTGGTCCAACTTCTTGGTTTTAAAGAGACTTAGAAGTGGTGTTGTTATCCAATATTTATAGATTGACATTGGGCCTGAGATATAGGCAGGCTGCACGGCCTCAGAAACAGGAAATCGGTTTTCGCTGACTCTGGAGATAAACAAACGGAATAATGATGGTCTTCCGTTACGTAAACCATCGAGTTTGTTCTATTGTCATTTAAGGATTCCTTCACTTGAGGTCTTAGGTGAAAGATGTCGTTAGAATTTTTAAGGCTGTAGCAACAATTGGGTGAATTGTAGTCTTGGCCGACGTTTCTGTTCATGTTACACTTGATGCCAATCAGGAGAATGATGGTGACAAGAAAGAGAGCGGAAGTGCAACCGAAAGTGACAATTAGGTAAAGATTCAGGTCAGAGAAATCTTCGGGCATCGCTACAAAATTACTGTTTTCAATGCTTCTTTCAGTGATGTTGTCCGTAACTGTAAGGAGAATTGTAATCGTGCTGGAAAGGCTTGGCTGTCCATTATCCTTCACCACAATTACTAGAGTTTGTGTAGTGGCATCAGACTCCAAAATATTACGAGCTGTTCTAATTTCGCCCGAGCTTTGCCCAATATTGAATAAACTAGATTCAGTGGATCTCTGCACCTGATAGGACAGCCGCGCGTTCTGACCAGAATCTGCGTCAGTTGCCATTACCTTGGTGACCAAGTACCCCTGACCCACTGACTGCGGCACGAACTCCACAGCTGCTGATCCACTCTCTGCTGAAGGTGAAACAATTACTGGAGCGTTGTCATTTTGATCCAAGATGATCACATTCATCGTAGCGGTGCTGCTCAGTGGGGGTACTCCAGCGTCCCGGGCTTGAACGTAGACCTGGAACGTTTTGATATTCTCATAATCAAAAGAGCGCAGCGCATAAATGGTACCATTCACAGAATTAATGTTGAGATATCTGGATACTGGTAAGTCCTGGATAAGGCTCTCTCCAAAGGAGTAAGAAACATAAGAGTTCTGGTCCAAATCAGGATCGACAGCAGCTGCTGTGAAAATAAATGCACCTGGAGCGTTGTTCTCCATCACATAAACTGTATAAGAAGACTGGGCGAACCTCGGGGCGTTGTCATTGACATCAGAAACCCATATCTGGATAGTTTTGTTCGTCGATCGAGGAGGAAATCCCGAATCCCAGGCGAAAACAGCAATATTATAGAGTGCTGTATTTTCCCGATCTAACGAGTCACTGGTAATTAGTTTATAATGATCGCTCGATGATGCCTGCAACTTAAACGGAATACGTGGTGGAATCTTGCAGTGAACTTCTCCGTTTACCCCAGAATCTCGATCATGCACATTGATCATTGCGATTACTGTCCCGCGCCCTGCAGTCTCTGTGACCTTTGTAGTCACCAGGTTTACTTCTATTTCCGGGTCGTTATCATTGACATCAGTTATCCTGATTAGAACTTTAGAATGCCCTGCAATGGCTGGTGAACCTCTGTCCACAGCCTGAACATCCACTGTATAACTGTTTGCCTCTTCGAAGTCCAGATCTCCTAACACTCTAATTTCTCCCGTCCGGGGATCCAAACTGAACAATTCCTGCACTTTCTTTGAGGCACGATTGCTGAAAGAGTAAGTTACCTCTGCGTTTAAGCCTTCATCTGCATCCGAAGCGTGCACGGTAACCACTGGGGATCCCTTAGACGTGTTTTCTGGCAGGCTGGCTTTGTATATCTTCCGATCGAAAATCGGCGCGTTATCGTTGCTGTCCAGCACAGTAATTACAACCTGAGTTGTCCCAGATTTCCGTGGCTTTCCTCCGTCAACGGCCGTCAACACCAGCTGAAAAGATGCCTGCCTCTCGCGGTCCAGGGATTTCTCCAACAATAGCTCTGCAATTTTAATGCCTTCTTCCGCGTCCTCCACTTTCAGACTGAAGTGTTCATTAGGACTGATCACGTACGTAGTGACTGCATTTGTCCCCACGTCCAGGTCGAGAGCGCTCTCCAGCGGAAAACGAGAGCCGGGTGCAATAATTTCAGCAATCTGCAAGGCAACGGTGCTTTGCGGGAAAATAGGCGAATTATCATTTATATCAACAATCTCCAATTCACCGCGGTACATTTCTGGGGAATTTTCAATCACAATTTGGAAAGGAAGAATGCAGGTAGATATCGATCCACAAATTTGTTCTCTGTCCATTCTCTCATTGACAAATAAAACCCCACTCTCCAAATTTAATTCCGCATATGGATTAATGCGACCGGAGACAAGCCGTCCTCTACGAGCGAGCAATGTTCCAGCCTTTAATCCTAAATCTTCAGCAACGTTACCAATGATTGATCCCCGCTCCATTTCTTCGGGAATCGAATAGCGAATCTGTCCGAAAACCACATTTAATGCACAAATAATAACAATAAAAGGCAATCCCAGGGACTTCAAGGCTTTCTTACCCCGTACATTCGCCATTGTTGTGAGGCCGCCTTCTTTTCCAGAAGCACGAATTTACTTCGGTTACTTTGCGAGAGACTGCTGACTGAAATATCTAACTAAACCTTGTCTTCCCGAAAGGACGGACTGGTCCAGTCTGTTTCAATAAATGCTCGCTCAGACTAAAGTAAAATACCGGGTCTTTTCCGTGTAATTCTGCTTTCGTTCACTGGTGGGGGTGGAGCAATGGATCCCTAGCTGCACTTGAGATCCTGATTGGTGTACAGCGACACAAAGTGTTCTTGTCAATAATAACGACAGAAATTCTTAAAGCTAGACGGCTCCAGGAATGGCAGTCTACTGTTTACGGGTGTACAACTGTAATTTCTGCCCCAATGTCACAAGAAGCTTAACAGTTTATTCCACAATTTTTGTTCTGTTCCAATGTTTACACCAAAGCTATAAAACTGTTCCTACAAATGTCAACAGCGTATATTAAAAGAGCTACGGGCATGCATGCTTATATTGAAAGATTGGCACAGGGACTGCTTCCATTTCTTCCACCTGTAATGAACCCTAAACTTATATCATGAAAATGTTTATCTTCTGTAGTAAATCTCGTGATGTCAGACAGGATTAGAAGTAAACGGGCAGTGAATGAGAAGTTAAAGACCGCATGGAATCAACTCTGTAGTATTGGAAATCTAAACTAAAAATCGTGGAAATGTTATGAAATAATCATGGGGGTGGGCCTAATGGATGATTTCAGTCATCCGCAGATATACTTGCTTGTAGAAGGATGTTCTATTTAAATGAAAATGAAATTTCTACAAAACTAAAACCATATAACAATTACAGCACGGGAACAGGCCATCTCTGGCCCTCTATTCCGTGCTGAACGCTTCGTCTCACCTAGTCCCACCGACCTGCACTCAGCCCAGAACCCTCCATTCCTTTCCTATCCATATACCTATCCAAATTTACTTTAACTTAGTAAAATTTAACTTTAACTTTAACTTACTTTAACTTGGTAATTAGAAACAGAAAATATTGGAAGTACACAATTGTCCAAAGTGGAAAACGTTCTGACAAGAATGATGTTTCCGATCAATAACTAGTCAATTTTATTTCCCTCCCCATCCACTGATCAGCGGGGCAGTTCCGGTATTTCCTGTCGTTCAAAGTTCAAAGTAAATATATGTCACAAGATACAACCTGGTCATTTGCTTTCATGTGGGGATAGTCAGTAAAACCAAGTAATATAATACAATCACTGAGAGAGCGCCACCAACAGGTCGGACAAACGACCAATGTGCAAAAGACAAAGTAAATAAATAGAGAAGCAAAATCAAAGACAGTGAAAGGACGTAGCCATGAAAGTGAGTCCATAATTTGTGGAAACAGTTCAGTGATGGGGCGAATCAATTTGAGTGAAGTTATCCCACTGGTTCAGCAGCCTCATGTTTGAGGGTAATAACTTTTCCTGAATCCGGTAACGTGGACCCTGAAGCTCCTCTTCCATGTTCCTCATGGCAGCAGCGAGAAGAGAGCATATCCCGGATGGTGCGAGTCCCTGATAGTGGATGCTGCTTTCCTGCGACAGTGCTCCATGTATCTGTGCTTATTGCTGCAGAGGTATTTGCCCGTGATGGACTGGCCCGTATCCAATAGTTTCTGGAGGATTTTCTGTTCAAGAGTACTGGTATTTCCATACCAGGCCGCTATGTTACTAGTTCATATGCTCTTCATCACACATCTTTTGAATGTAGTCAAAATAATATTAAATCAGTAGAAAGAGATGACATACGATTAGAAGTTGTAGAGTCTCTTTCGGCTGAGTTAAGAAATGGTAAGGGTAAAAGGACCCGAATAGCAGTTGTATAAAGACCTCAAACAGCAGCCGGGATGTGGATTACAAATTACAGCAGGAGATAGAAAAGGCGTGTCAGAAAGGCAATGCTATAATAAGCGTTGAGCATTTTAAAATTGAAGTGGATTGGGAAAACAAGGTCAGTACTGGACCTCAAGACGGAACAGTGATCACAATATGATCGAGTTCACATTGAAATTTGAGAGGGAAAGAATAAAATCCAGTGTGTCGGTATTTCAGTGCAATAAAGGAAATTACAATGGCAGGAAAGAGCAACTGGCCAAAGTTGACTGGGCAGGGACATTTACAGCAAGGACAGCAGAGCAGCAATGGCAGGAGTTTCTGCAAAACATAAGGGAAGTGCAAGACAGATATATTCCAAATAAGTACAAATTTTCAAACGGAAGAAGGACAGTACCGTGGCTGACAGGTGAAGTCAGAGCTAAAGCCAAATCAAAAGAGTGAGTGTACAAGGAAGCCAGATCTAGGATTGGGGAGCTTTTAAAAACTAGCAGAAGGAAACTAAGAAAGTTATTGGGAACGAAAAGATGAATTATGAAATGAAGCTTGCGACTAAAATGAAAGAAAATGTTAAAAGTTGTTTTCAGTATATAAAGGGTAAAAGAGAGTCGAGGGTAGATATAGGACCAATACAAAATGACGCTGGAGATATTGTAATGAGAGGTGCAGCAATGGCAGAGGAATTGAAAGCGTATCAGTCTTCACAGTGGAAAACGTCTGTAGGATACCGAACATTCGAGAGTATCAGGGAAGTAAAGTTTGTGCAGTGACAACTACAACTGAGAAAGTGCTCAGCAAGATTAATGCTATGAGGGTGGATAAATCTCCTCGACCTGGTGGAATGCTCCCTCGGGTTCTGAAGGAAGTAGCTGGAGCGATTGGAGAGACATTAACGATGATCTTTCAAGAATCGATGGATTCTGGCATTGTGCAGAATGACTGGAAAATTGCAAATCTTACTCCGCTATTTAATAATGTTGGGAGACAGCAAAAAGAAATCTGTGGACATGTTAGCATGACATCAAAGGTTGGGAAGTTGTTGGATTCAATTGTTAGGGTTGAAACAAAGGATTACCTGGAGGCACATGACAAGAAAGGCCAAAGCTAGCATGGTTTCCTGGAAGGAAAATGCTGCCTGACAAACATACAGCAATTCCTTGAGGAAATTAAAAGCAAGGTAGACGAAGGAGATGCAGTAGACGTGGTGGACTTGGAATTTCAGAAGGCCTTTGTCATGGTGCCGTACATGAGGCTGCTTAGCTACTTAAGAGCCCATGGAATTAAAAAGAAGTTACTAGCATAGGTGGAGCATTGGCTGATCAGCAGAAAACAGAGAATGGGAATAAAGGGATCCTATTCTGGCTGGTTGCCAGTTACCAGTGGAGTTCCACAGGTGTCGGTGTGGGAAGCATTGCTTTTTACGATGTATGTCAATGATTTGGACTAACGTAATAATGGATTTCTGGTAAATTCGTGGATGATATGAAGATAGGTGGAGGAGCGAGGAGTGTTCCGGAAACAGAGAGTCTGCAGACAGACTTAGATAGTTTAGCAGAATGGACAAAGAAGTGGCAAATGAAATACAATGTTGGGAAGTGTATGGTCATGTACTTTGGTAGAAGAAATAAATGGCCAGGCTATTGGTTAGATGGGGAGATAATTCAAAAGGTAGGGATGAAAAGGAATTTAGGAGTCCTTGTGCAAGATACCCTAAAGGTTAACCTCAAGGTAGAGTCAGTTGTGAGGAAGGCGAATGCAATGTTGGCATTCATTTTTGGAGGTGTAATATATAACAGCAGGGATGTGATGTTGAGGCTCTATAAGGCTCTCGTAAGACCGCACTTGCAGTATTGTGTGCAGTTTTGGGCTCCTTATGTTAGAAAGGATATACTGACATTGGAGAGGGTTCAGAGAAGATTCACAAGAATAATTCCAGGAATGAAAGGGTTACTATATGAGGAACATCTGGCAGCTATTGGGCTGCATTCCCTGGAGTTCAGGAGATTGAGGGAAGATTTCATAGAAGCATTCCGAATGTTAAAAGGTCTGAACAGATTAGATATGGCTAAGTTATTTCCCACGGTAGAAGATTCTAGGACAAGAGAAAACAACTTCAGGATTGAAGGACGTCCATTTAGAACTGAGATGCGGAGAAAAATTACTTTAGTCAGAGGGTGGTAAATCTGTGGAATTTGTAGCCACGAGAGGCTGTGGAAGTCAAGACACTGAGTGCATTTAAGGCAGAGATAGATAGGTCCTTAATTAGCCAGCTCATCAAAGGGTATATCGGGCAGGCAGGGGGTAAGCCCATGATTGAATGGCAGATCAGACTCGATGGGCCGAATGGCCTACTTCTGCTTCTATATTTATTGGTCTTATGGTCTAAGTTTTAGATATCATGCCGAATCTTCGCAAACTTCAAAGGAAACAGAACGGCCGTTTTTTCTTGGTAATTATACTTACATGCTGAGGCCAGGACTGAGCCTCTGGAGTGATATATAGACTTTTATTCTCCCTCCTATATGCTGATTCGTAACCATTTGGATTCCGCCAACGACTGTGGTGTCTCAGTAAACATGAAGATGGCATTGAAGCTATGCTAATCCTCTCTGGCATAATTATAAAGCGAGTAAAGCAGGAGGCTAAGCACGTAGCCTGTGGTCACCTGTATTGATGGAGATGATGGGAGAGATATTTTTGCCACACTGGGGTCAGCAAATGAGGAAATCGAGAATCCAATCGCAAAAGGGTGTATTGAGGCCAAGGCCTTGGAGCTTATTGATCAGTTTCGAGGAGATTATGTAATTGAATGCTGACCTGCAATCGATAAAAATCATCCTGATGTATGTATCTTTGCTGAGCCCATGTCCCAAGGTTCAGTGAAGAGCAAATGAAATTGCATCTGCTGCGCACCTGTTGTGCTGGTAGACAAATTGGAGCGGAGCCATTTCCTTCTCGGGCAGGAGTTGATATCTGTCAACACCAACTTCTCAAAGCACTTCATCGCAGTGGATATAAGTGCAATAGTCATTAAGGCAGGTTGCCAACTTCTTTTTAAACTCCGATGTAACTGAAGCCTGCTTGAAGCGAATGAGTACCTCAGACTACCGAATTGAGAGGGAAAAGATATTTTACGAATTATTTCTCTCTTTTATTTACCAATACAACACGGAGTAGGCCCGTCGAGCCAGGCCATCCTAGCAACGCGCGACAAACCCTAATCTAATTACAGGACAAATTCCAATGACAAGTTAACCGACGGGGTACGTTACCTAACAGCGAGAAGAAACCGAAGAACCCAGGGAAATCCCACTTGTCCACCGGCAGGATGTACAGACACCTTACAAACTCCACTGGCATTGAATACAGAACTCTGGAACTCCAGACGCTATAGTAACTGCGTCCATAGTAACCGCGACGCTACTATGTCGCCAACGTATCGATGAACATTCCAGCCAGTTGATCCACAGAGGGCTTTAGTACTCGGCCAGCAACCCCATTTAGGTTGGATGCTTTCCATAGGTTATCCCTCCCAAAGGACGCTCTCACGTTGGCCTCAGAGACTGAAATCACAAAGTCATCGGGGTTGCGGGAACTTCGTGAACTTCCTTCCATGTTTTGAAGGCCGAAATGAGCAAAAAAAGGATTGAGCTCAACTGGAAGCGAAGCTTAATTTTATTTCGTAAGAGGTGAAAGCATTCTAGAGACGCCATAGTTCGGGAGGATCCTTCAGTAGTTCAATCTTAGTCTGGAGATGGCTTTCTGGAGACGTACATGGACCTGTTGGATCTTTCTTGGTCGCTAGACCTAAATGCCACTGATTTGGCCCTCAGCACACTGCGGATCTCATGGCTCACCCATGGGATTCTGGTTGGGAAAAACTCAGAATTATTTTTTGTGGACACTGTGGTGTATTCTCTCAAATGCTCTGATGAGTTCTTGAACACGGCCCAATTCACCGAAGAACTCTCGTAGCGTCCGTTGAGTGAACTTCGCCTTTTCTCCTTGGAGTGACAGAAGATGAGAGGTGCCCTGATAGAGGTGTATAAGCTGATGAGAGGTATTCATCGTATGAATAGTCAGAGGCTAATTTCCAGGGCTGAAATGGCTATCATGAGAGGGCACAGTCTTAAGGTGCTTGGCAGGGGATACAGAGGAGATATCAGGGGTAAGTTATTTTTACGCAGAGTGGTGAGTGCGTGGAATGGGCTGCCGACGAAGGTGGTGGAGATGGATACGATAGGGTCTTTTAAGAGGCTCCTGGATAGGTACATAGAGCTTAAAAAAGAGGGCTATGGGTAACCCCAGGTAATTTCTAAAGTACATGTCCGGCACAGCATTGTGGGCCGTAGGACTTGTAAGGTACTGTAGTTTCTTCTATGTTTCTAAGTTTCTCTTTCCCATAGCCATCTTTGTTGTCCTTATCTCTAGAGAATGTTTCTTTAGCTCCTGTGTTTATGCAGATAGAAGAAGGAGAGCCAAGTTATCTGCTTTCCGGAAATGCCGTCCGGGAAAGGAACAGCAATCAGTCCTTACCGTAGTAGAGCAGTGGTCTAGTGTTTTGGGACTTCTGGTGCTGCAGGGTATATGATGTTGCCGCTATGCCTTGGCAGAGATTTATTTACACAAGTGTGATTGAAGACCCTACTATGACATGAAATTATGAAATGCGTCCGACGAACTGTCTCTTTCTGGGGGGGGGGGGGGAGCGGTGGCAGCATTCAATATTCCGAGAGCCTCACTATTGTCGGCTTTCGCCTGTGTATAAGCTGTTGTCAAGATCACGGAGGAGAACTCTCTTGGCAAATAGAACGGTCGGCACTGACTTGTTAAATGTTCCAGTTTGGAAGAACATGTGTACAACAAAATCACCACATCCGAGCACAACGGAAATTTTATCATGAAACATAAATCCCCCCCCCCCCCCACCTTCTTCCTCCTACAAATTGGCAGTTCGTTTTTTTTCTGTGCATGGAGAAGGCTTCGTCTCTGATCGCCGAATGCGACGTGTTAATATTGATCCATGTCTCCGTTAAACACAGAGCACCGTTATTCCTCATTTCCGTGCACTGAAGCAAACTTGCCCTTTGGTGTTTTATTTTCTTCTCCAGCGACAGGATATTTACGAACAAGATGCTGGGTAAAGAGCTCTCATTCCTCTGCGATTTAGCCTGGCTTGGAGTCCTCCCCTGGATCTACCTGTTCCAGAAAAGGCGATCTACCTTCGTCCGCTTAAAAGCGTCGCACCCGCATGCGTGAGTGTTCAGTCTGCCAACTGCTTCAGATGATCGTGAAATCTCTAGTTCATTAAGATAGGTAAAAAGTCCGTTCCTTGCCGTTGGTGGTGTAGTGGCATTCGCTCTGGACTTCGAGGCGAGTGATCACGGGTTCGAATCCGCTGGCTCCTTACATGCTTTATAAGACCATAACACATAGGGGCAGAACTAGGCCATTTGGCCCCTCGAGTCTGCTGCGCCGTTCAATTATACCTGATCGTTTTTCCCTCCTGAACCCCATTTCCCAGCCTTCTCCCCGTAATCTCTGATGCCACGACCAATCAGGAACCTATCTATCTCTGCCTTAAATACACCCAACGACCTGGTCTCCACGGGTGCACGTGACAACAAAGTCACCACTCTCTGGCTGAGGAAATGTCTCCCCATCTCTGTTTTGAATGGACGCCCCTGTATCCTGAGCCTGTGCCCTCTTGTCCCAGACTCTCCCACCACCAGAAGCATCCTTTGCACATCTACTCTGTCTAGGCCTTACAACATTCGAAAGATTTCAATGAGCACCCCCCCCCCCCACCATCCTTCTAAATTCCAACGAATACAGACCCAGAGCCATCAAACGTTCTTCCTATGATAATACTTTCATTCCTGAAATCATCTTTGTGAACCTCCTCTGGATCCTCTCCAATGCCAGCACCTCCCTAATAAGTTGCAGAGCCCAAAACTGTTCACAATACTCAGGGTAAGGCCTCACCAGTGTCATAAAAAATCTCAGCATCACATCCCTGTTCTTGTATTCTAGACCTCTTGAAATGAATGCTAACATTGTATTTGCCTTCCTCATCCCCGACTCAACCTGCAAGTTAACATTCAGGAAGTTCCGCACATGGACTCCCAAGTCCTTTTGCATCCTAGATTTTTGCATTTTCTCCCCGTTTAGCAAATAGTGCACAGAAGTATTTCTACTAAAAAGTGCATGATCATGCATTTTCCAACATTGTATTTCATTTGCCACCTTCTTGCCCATTCTCCTAATTTCTCTAAGGGCTTCTGCATCCTTCCTGTTCCTTCTAAACTACCTGCCTCTCCACCAATCTTCATATCATCTGCAAACTTGGCAATAAAGCCATCTATTCCATCATCTAAATCACTGATGTACAGCATTAAAATCAGTGGTCCCAAAACCGGCCCCTGTGGAACTCCACTAGTCACTGACGGCTCACTAGACAAGAATCATTTTACTCCCACTCGCTGTCTTCTTCCAATCATCAAATGCTCTAACCATGTTAGTAACTTTCCTATTTCGAAACTACTTATTTTACTTTTTCTTTCAAATATTATTCTGCTACTGAGCTGCATTCGATTGGAAGCTGTGGTTTACATTGTTGTGGTGCCTTTTTGGGTGGGTTGAGCGATCTGGAGTTTTGCTGTCATCATAAGGCCATACGGCCATAAGTTACAGGATCGGTTAGGCCATTTGGCCCATCAAGTCTGCACCGCCATTTCATCATGGCTGTTCCAATTTTCCCCTAAGCCCCAATCTCCTTCTTTCTCCTCGAATCCGTTCATGTCCTGACCAACGAAGAATCTATCAACCTCTGCCTTAAACATAGTTAAAGACTTGGCTTCCACAGCTGTCTGTGGAAAGAATTTCACATCAACCGATTCTCCTTTGTCTACAGATTTGACAGACAATATTTCCCCTTCAGGAAACCATGCTCACTACGGCATTTTCCATCATGTGCGACCAAGTACCCTAAGACCTCATCCTTAGTAATCGATTCCAACATCTTCCCAACCACTGATGTGAGATTAAGTGTCCTATAAATTTATTTCCTCTGTTTGTCTCCCTTTTTGAAGATTGGAGTGATTTGTGCAATTGTTCAGTCTTCTGGAACCATTCTAGAATCTAGTGATTCGTGATGGATCATTACTAATGCCTATACGGTCTCTTCAACCATCACTTCCAGAACCCTTGGGTGTGCAGCATTTGGTCCAAGTGACTTCAGTCTTTTCAGTTTCTCAAGACCGGCCCCTTCACTTTGGTAACTTCACAAACTTTACGACTCTGACACCTGGAACTTTCAGCATACTGCTAGTGTCTTACACCGTGAATTCTGATGTAAAATACGTATTCAGTTCTTCGGTCATTTCGTTTTTCCCCGTTACTACCTCTCCAGCATTGGTATTTCAGCAGTCCGATATACACTCTCACCTCTCTTTAACACTTCATGTATCTGAAGAAACTGTCGGTATCGTCTTTAATATAATTTTATAATCCGACTAACTTCCCATTAGGCTTTGCTGTACAATGTGTCCTCTCTTAGGCCTTGATGTTACTTTTAAATTCTCTTGTTTGCCACAGTTGTATCATATTTCCTTTCAACTACTTCTTCCGCTTTGGGATGTATATATCCTGCTGAATTGCTTCCAGAAATTACAGCCATTGCTGCTGTGCCATCATCTCCACCAGTGTTCTTTTCCAATCAATTCTGGCCAGCTCTTCTCATGTCTCTGTAATTCCCTTTACTCTATTGTGATACTGACACATCTGACCTTAGTTTCTCCTTCCCAAATTTCAGGGTGAATTCGAGCATATAATGATCACTTGCCCCAAAGGGATCTTTCACCTAAAGTTCTCTAATCAATTATAGTTCCTTGCACAACACCAAATCCAGAATAGCTCATCCCCCAGTGAGCCCAATCACGAGGAACTCTGGAATGCCCCCTCCTGGAATCCTGTGCTAGTTTCATTTTCCCAATCGACCTGCATGTTGATGTATCCCATCACTATTGAAACATTTCCATTTTAGCATGGTTTTCTATCTCTCGTTGTAACTTGTCGTACACATCTTTCAGTCTCGTTGGGGTGGGGGCTGGCTCTGTACACAACTCACATCAGGTTATTTTACCTTTGCAGTTCGTTAGCTCTATTCACAATGATTCAAGGACTTCCGACCCTACCAGCAGAGCAACGCCGCCACCTCTGCCTTCCTGCCTGTCCTTTGCATACATTGTGTACTATCACTAGAGTTTTCTTTCAGCCATGTTTCGGTGACGCCTGCAACATCATGTCTGCCAATCTGCAACTGTGCTGCAAGTTCATCTACCTTCCTCCATATGAATACAACACCTGCAGCCCTGTATTCACCTTTTGGTTTCTTCAATGTAGATTTGTAAATGTGAGGACTTAAAAAGTGAACTATTGGGTGTACAAAGCTTGCATCTCCTTGTCAAAATTAAAATGTAAAGATAGCAGGTTTAGGGATTTTGGTTTTCAAGCGATATTGAGGCCATGGATGAGGAAAAATAGATGCATAGCAGCTGTAGGCAGGTAAGAACAAAAGGGGTACTTATGGAGTACAAGAACTTCAAAATAACACAAGAAATAAATCTGAGGACTAAAGTAAAGCATGAGATTGCCTTAGCAGGCAATTGTAAGAACAATCCTAAAGTAATGTACGGATATGCTAAAAACAACAGGATTGCAATGGACAAAGGAGCAGATTAGTAATCTATGCGAGGAACCAGATGAGATCCGGGAAATCACAAATAGATTTCTTACATCTTTTGCGTCTGGATTGACTTGGTGTACACTCGCAGACTCTATAGAAGTGAGCAGAAGCAGCAGCACGGTCAAGGGCCCTATAAAGATTACATCTTCGAGTATTTAACTGATTACGTAAGGAAAAATATATGTAGAGGAGTCCACAAAAAGGAGATATTAAATAGAAACCGTTTGTAATTTAGGGGAACTGCGTACGAAAAGACAACGGAAAAGATCACAACTAGTAAATTAGGTTAACAAGACTGAATACGGGACAATTTCGCAAACAGATGAGAAAAAATTGTAATATAAAATTTGGTGAATACGCAGGGAAGCGAGAAGTGTGAAGCTAAAGCATAAATATAGTAATAACAAGTATGCTGCCCTTGAAATTGTTAGAAGAGGAAACTTACAAGCTAAGCCACAGGGGCCCGGCCTGATGGAGTCTACAGCAGTGCACAGGGGGAACCGGCATAGAGAGGAATTAGGCTGAGGTCCTGAAGAACAAATATAGAGGATAGGTATGAAGCTGAGAAGCAGAACCTTAAATGTAGCAATCTCTGGATTGATGGGTGTGTCACGCGCTAGTGAGGGGAAGAACGGGAAGTTCTGGCAGTTGAATACGTGGTTGAAGAGTTGGTGGAAGTGGCAGCCTTTCAGATTTGTGGATCTGTGGGATCTCTTCGGTCGAAGGTATGACCTGCACAAGAGGGACTGGTTACACCTGAGTTTGAGAGGGATGGCTTTGCAGGCAGGTTTGCTCGACATGTTGGGGAGGATTTAAACGAGTTTCGCTGGAGGGCGGCAGCCAGAACTTTCGAAAAGTCGAAGGGCCATATGGTGAAAAGAGGTAAGCATTGTGCAGAGTGACTGTAAGGAAGGGTTAGTCAGTTGGCATGGCTTTACCTCAAGACGAAAAGATTTATCAATAATAGGAATGAGCGTCCAGTGTAAATCAGTGCATGGAATTACGATGCTGTGGCCTTTACAGAGAATTGCCTGCTTGATGTTGCGAGGTTTAGAGGCTTCGAAAGAGAGAAAGTGAGATAGTAAAGCAGAAATATTAGCATTGCCAATCAGGAGTAGTACCACAGCTGCAGAAAGGGGAGAATATTGTGAAGGGATCATCTACTGTATTAGTATGGGTTGGTGGAAGTCAGAAGCAGAAAAGCGGCAGTATAAAATCTATAAACCGTCCATTACCCACCGGGAAACTGCGGAACAGAAAAGTAGGCAGATTTTAGAAAGGAGGAAAAATAACATGGTTACTTATATAGTAGTCTGCCGGACTGACCCTACCTTGCTGAGGCCCACTGACAGCTCTCAGACACCTCTTTTTACCCCTCAAACAGGATCCCACTAAGAAACACCAAGCCATTGCCTCCTACAATATCACCGAACCTTTTTTAGCTCTGGGGATCTCCCATCCACTGCCACCAACCCCAGAGTTCCCGCACCCCACTCCGTTTCTAACTTCTACTACCCAAGATCCACAAACTCGCTTGATCATGTAGACTGATTGTTTCAGCTTGTTCCTGCCCCATTGAACTCATATCTACATATCTCGACTCTCCCCCTAGTTCCGTTCCTTTCTGCTTACATCCGTGACATTTCACACGTTTTGCATCTTTTCAATGATTTCAAGATATTTTCGCTACGGATGTCCAGCCCCTATGCACCTCCATCGCCCAGCAGCAAGGCCTCAAAGCTCCCCGTTTCTTTCTGAAGACCAGACCCAACCAGTTCCGTTCCACCACCACTCTGCACCGTCTTATTAATTCACCTTTTGGCTCCTTCCACTTCCTTCGAACAAATGGTGTAGCCATGGACAATCGCCTGGGTCCCAGCTATGCCTGCCCGTTTGTCGACTACGTCGAACTGTCCACGTTCCAAGCCTACGTTGGTGACTGTCCCCCACTTTTCCGGCGCTACATCGACGACTGCATTGGTGCTGCTTCCTGCACCCATGCTGAGCTCTACGACTTCTTAACCTTTGCCTCCAACCTCCACCCTACCCTCAAATCTACCTGGTCTATTTCCGGCAAGTCTCTTACGTTTCTGGATGTCACTGTCTCTATCTCTGTAGGCAGGTAATCTATTGGTGTCTATTATAAACCCACAGACTCTCCAGCTACCTGGGCTATGCCTTTGATATAGTACCAAGTACCACCCTGGTACTTGTAAAAACGGCATCCTCGTCTCTGAATTACTCAGTCTCCACCGCATCTGCTCTCAGGATGAGGCATTTCATTCCAGAAGGAAGGAATGCCCTCCTTTTTCAAAGAAAGGGGGTTCCCTATCTCCACAATTAACGCTGCCCTCAGACGCATCTCTTTCCTTTTACGCACGTCTGCTCTTAGTCCATCCTCCCTCTACTCTACCAGGGACAGGGTTCCTCTTATCTGTACCTGCCACACCATCCGCCTCCGCATTCAGCACATAATTTTCCGGAACTTCTGTCATCTCCAACGGGATCCCATCACCACCAAACACATCTTACCCATCCCCTCCACAACTTAAACTTGTATAAGGAATTGGTGAGGCTAAATTTGGAGTATTGTGTACCGTTCTGATCACTGAATTATAGGAAAGGTGTCAACAGAATAAAGAGAGTACAGAGGAGATTTAGGGCAATAGTCACTCATTTTGCGCTGGTTTATGGTAGGTGAAAAGCAGGGTCAATATAATGGCTATTTTCTTACCTTAATAATGCCACTTTAATGCTATGACTGCATTTTGGCATAGTAGGCGAAATAAGGGTTATGGGGAAAATACAAGTAGGTGGAGATGAATGCATGGCCAGATCAAGTATGATTTTATTAATTGGCGGAACAGGCTCGACTGGCCAGATGGCCTACTCCTGCTTCTATATCTTATGTTCTTATGCTTTTATTTGAAGTCTGGGGCGATTCAGATGCTTGAAAGACAATAATATTCCACTTCAAATTATGAGAAAATCGTCGCACATTAACTACAGGGAAAAGGATAAAGCTTGCATTTATCATAATCATCTGCTTTAACAATGTACTTCAATTAAGATTGGAATGTAGGGTTTCAGGAAAAGAAATTCGCTCTTGGATGATTCCAGTGACAAATCCCCGAGTAATAATACCTCTCGCGGAAGGGTGCAGTCTGACCAGTTCCAAAGCCACCTAAGAAATCTCTTGTTCTCTCGCACCAAGTAAAGGGTTTCTTGGAATTTCCCAGCCTGGAACAACAAACTTGGGGAACCGACTTCTTCAATAATACCGCCTTGTTGCTTCTAGTTTAAGAAAACCAAGTAAACGACGATCAGAAGAAACAAAACCGATTTGATACGAAGGTGACAAGTTAAAAAATATTAATGTCGGAAACATAATCAGGATTGCTATGAAAGTACTTCGTTTCAGAGACTTTCTCGGGAACATTCTCGGTGACATTGCCTACTAAGACCATTGTACTTTGCGTGGTAGCATTCATCCAGCTCCAAAATTCTTCCCATTGTTCTGATTTCGCCTAAATTGAACTCTATGCTAAAGAGAGCAGGATCAGTTGCTTGAACCATCTGGTAGGAGAGCAGAACATTCTGACCAGAATCTACATCAGTCACCATGATTTTGGTGACCAAGTACCGCTGACCCACTGACTGGGGAAGGATCTCCATAGCTCACGATCTACACGGTGCTGAAGGTAAAACTAATTCCGACACGTTGTCAGTTTGATTCAGGATGACCACTTTCACTGTAGCGCTTCTGCTCAACTGGGGCACATTGCCGTAACGAGCTTGATTTGGAAGGTTTTGATTTTCTCATATTCAAATAACAGCAGTGCGCAAATGCTGTCTTCCATCGAGTTAATCACAACATAGATGGACACCAGTGCATCCCGCACATTCTCCCTGAAGACGTAACAATATAGGACATGTGGTCCAGGTTCGGATCAAACGCAGTCAGTGCAAAAAATAGTTGCATCCGTACAGTGATTCTTATCACACAGAAGGCGTAGAAATATTGGGAAAATTGCGGTGTGCTGTTATTGCTATCGGACACCAATATATGGATGATTTTACTTGTTAATAATGGACACCCAAACACCCAGGCTGTGACTGGGGTGGTTTCTCGATCCAACAGGCGACTGGTGATCATTTTATAATGGCTGTTCGGGGAGGACTGAATTTAAAAGGAAAGACCCAATGAAATGTTGCTCGGAACTTACCCGTTTTCTCTGGGATCACGATCCGTAACGAACATTTTAGCTATCACTGTTCCAAGAGAGGCTTGGGGATTTTTGCCACATGTAGAAAGCACCGTTATCTCAGGAGCAATATCGTTTACATCAATCAAATGCATTCGTACTTTGGAATGTCCTGTAAGTGCTGACGAACAGTTCTCCACGGTCTAAATATCAAGTTCGAGACATCCCTCCGCTTCAAAATCTAGCCGTTCCTGGAGTTCGTTCTCACCAGTCTGAGGAACCAGGCCCATAACTTACGCGCTCTCCCTGGAACAAGATTAACGAAAGTGCAGTTAATACCTTGGAGTTTTGTTCACTAATGTTCGCTGTGGTGAACTACATATACCTGTCTGGACACGCCTCCCCCCCTGCTGACTGCTCCTGTGGCTTCTCCCACTGACCGTGGCTCCTCCCACGGACCACGGTATAAATGCGATTGGAGACACCGCCCCGGCCTCAGTCTCCAAGATGCAGTGTGGTAGTCAATTGCTGCTTGTTCTTTCTTCCAGCCAATAAAAGCCTATATCTCGCCTCACGTCTCCTAGAGTTATTGATGGTGCATCATTCGCAAAAGTGCACTTCCTTCCAGCCTCATTTTCGAACATAGGTGCATTTTTTGTTGTAGCCAGTATTAGTACTTAGTTATCCCGGATCTTGAAGGCCTGCCGCCGTCGACAGCCGCCGATACAAGTTGGAAAGATGCCTGTTTTTCACAGTCCAATGTTTTCTCTTACTGCCACTCTGCATCTGGTACAGTATTGTTTCTGACGTGTACATTCAAACCAGACTTCTTGTTGGGGCTGATGATATATGGATTGACCGTGTTCTGGATTAAGTAGCTACGGTTCAGGAAACAGGAAGTGGGAAACGGTGCAACAGATTCAACCATTTGCAGGACAATGTCTTTGTCCGGGAAAGATGTCGAACTTTAATCTAGAATCACCACTTTTATCCAGAAGCTCTATTTCAACGCGGTAAATTTCGAAGGAGAGGGAGAGCTTTCTTGTATTAGCTGGAAGGCAACATTACAACTAAAATCCTCGAACCACCTGCGTTTACAATATCTTCTCATCAAGAAATTTAAAATCAGCGCTTTAGTACTTCGGTAGTCTTGAGTTTCTAAACGATCAGAATCATCATATAGGTCGTTTGGTCCCTTAATTATCTAAACACCAGCTATTTGAGAAAACTTCTTTGACTATCCTGACATGTAAATTAAACTGCTGGCGTGTAAATACTGTTTACTTTTAAGCATTGTGAATGTATTGATTCTATAAACAATCCGTGACGTGGAAATATAATTGCTGTATGGAAAACGCATTCCTTGATGTCCAAGAAATGCAGCAATTATATTCAACCACCTTAACATTCTGGGTTTTCTGTACACATACTTCATCAAAATCTATCATCGCACTCCAATTACACTAATATCCACTATGATAAACGACGGGAAATTTATGATTTAGCACAAAATTCTAGATAAAACTCGTTCAAGAAAGTTGGGAAGGAGAAAAGGTTAGATAGAAAGCAGCATGTATAAAGAAATTGTACTGCAGTGCTGATGTGGTAGACTGCGTTTGAGGAGACAGGGATATACTGCATTTGTTTGTACTCAAGATAAAAGAACAAGAGGAACGTTCTCGTGATAACAGAGGTAATTCGGAAGACAGAAAATTGTGATGCCGAATTATTGCGTATACGGTGTATTGTGCTTAATTATCATCGCGAGACGGGATGTACTGATTGTCGGGCTCTCCGTGCCCCAAAGTGCATACAGAGTCAGGTTTAATATCACTAGCAGATGTCGTGAAATTCGCTGTCTTTGAGCAGTAGTGCATTGCAATGCATAGTAAAAGTCCCAGAAAACCGTGAATTCCAGTGAGTATTAAATAGTCAAGTTAAATGCGTAGTCCAAAAATAAAATTGAACAAAGTTGTGAGGTTGTGCTCATGGGTCCAATGCCCATACAGAAATCGAATGGTCCAGGGGAAGAGGCTGTCCCTGAATTGATGAGTGTATGCCTTCGGGTTCCTGCACCTCCTCCCTTATAGTAGCAATACGTGGGTGATGGGACTCCATCATGATGGATGCCGACTTTTTGAGGCATCGCTTCTGGAAGATACACATACTGTAGGCGTCGGCATAAAGATTGGAGCGTTGAGAACATAAGAAATCGGAGCAGCAGTCTGCCATCTGACCTGGCGAGCCTTTTCGACCTTTCAGGGAGATCATGGCTGATCTGGCCGTGGACACAGTCCATGCATTTGCCATATCCCCATAACCATTAAATCCTCTGCTATGCAAAACCCTACATAACTATATCTTAAATATATATTATAAGGTAGACTACCTGGGCAATAAATTCTACAGATTCGCTACTATATGACCATAAGAAATGGGAGCAGGATTAGGCAATTCGGCCCATCAAGTCAACCTCGCCATTCCATCGTGGCCTTTTTTTTAATGCACCTGAACAGTATTCCTCTGCCTTCTCCCCTTTCTGCTGTCTGATATATAGAATATATCTTCATTTCCGTCCTAAATCTGCAGAAAAGGAGGAAGTCATGGGGGATTGTCTACGTAGAGTCTCGGTGGGTAGAAGTTAGGAACAGGAAGGAGTCAATAACTCTACTGGGTATTTATTATAGACCTCCCAATAGTAATAGGGGCATCGAGGAGCAGATAGGGAGACAGATTCTGGAAAGGTCTATTAATAAAAGGGTTGTCGTGGTGGGAGATTTTAATTTCCCAAATATCGATTGACATCTCCCCAGAGCAAGGGGTTTAGATGTGGTGGAGTTAGGTGTGTTCAGGAAGGATTTTTGACACAATCTGTAGACAGGCCTTCAAGAGGAGGGGTTGAACTTTAACTGGTATTGGGAAATGAACCTAGTCAGGTATCAAATCTCCCAGTGGGAGAGCATTTTGGAAATAGTGCTCACAATTCTATCTCCTTTACCATAGCATTGGAGAGGGACAGGAACAGATAAGTTCGGAAAGCGTTTAATTGGAGTGAGGGGATACATGAGGCTATCAGGCAGGAACTTGGAAACATAAATTGGGAGCAGATGTTCTCATGGAAATTTACGGTAGAAATGTGAAAAATGTTCAGGGGATATTTGCGTGGAGTTCTGCATAAATACATTTCAATTAGACGAAAAGGATTGTAGGGTACAGGAAACGTGGTGTACAAAGGTTGTTGTAAATCTAGTCAAGGATAAAGGAAAACCTTACGAAACGTTCAAAGAACTAGGTAGTGATAGAAATCTAGAAGATTATAAGGCTAGCATGAAGGAGCTTAAGACTGAAATTAGCAGAGACAGAAGGGGCCATGAAAAGGCCTTGGTGGACAGGATTAAGGAAAACCACAAGGCATTCTGCAAGTACGTGAAGAGCGAGAGAATAAGCTGTAAGAGGTTAGGACCAATCAACTGTGAAAGTGGAAAAGTCTGTATGGAACCGGAGGACATAGCAGAGGTACTTAACGTGTACTTTGCTTCAGTATTCACGACAGAAAAGGATCTTGGCGATTGTAGGGATGCTTTACAGTGGACTGAAAGCTTGAGCATGTAGATATTAAGAAGGAGGATGAGTTGAAGCTTTTGGAGAGCATCAAGTTGGATAGGTAACAGGGACCAGACGAGATATACCGCAGGCTGCTGTGGCAGGCGAGGGAGGATATTGCTGAGCCTCGGGCGAGGATCGTTGCCTCTTCAATGGGATTCTGGAGGATTGGAGGGCTCCAGACGTTGTTCCCTTATTAAAGAAAGGGAGTACAGATAGCCCTGGAAATTATAGACCAGTGAGTCTTACTTCACTGGTTGGTAAGTTGATGGAGAAGACCCTGAGAGGCAGGATTTATGTACATTTGGAGAAGCATAATATGATTAAGAATAGTCAGCATGACTTTGTCAAGGGCAGGTTATGCCTTACGAGCCTGACTGATTTTTCTGGGGATGTGACTAAACGCATTGATGAAGGTAGAGCAGTAAATGTAGTGTATATGGATTTCAGCAAGGCATTTGATAAGGTATCCCATGCAAAGCTTAGTGAGAAAGTAAGGAGGCATGGGATCCAAGGGGATATTGCTTTGAGGATCCAGAACTTCCTTGCCCACAGAACGCAAGGAAGCCCATACTAGTGGTACCCATCTGTACTGGGTCCAATGTTGTTTGTCATATACATTAATGATCTGGATGATGGGGTGGTAAATTGGATTAGTAAGTATGCAGATGTTACTAAGATAGGTGGCGTTGTGGATAATGAAGAGGGTTTTCAAAGCTTGCAGAGAGATTTAGGCCAGTTAGAAGAGTGGGCAGAAATATGGCAGATGGAGTTTAATGCTGATAAGTGTGAGGTACTACATTTTGGTAGGACTAATCAAAATAGGACATGGCAAATGGTAGGACATTGAGGAATGCAGTAGAACAGAGTGATCTAGGAATAATGGTGCATAGTTCCCTGAAGGTGGAATCTCATGTGGATAGGGTGGTGAAGAATGCTTTTGGTATGCTGGCCTTTATAAATCAGAGCATTGAGTATAGGAGTTGGGATGTAATGTTAAAATTGTACAAGGCATTGGTGAGGCTAAATGTGGAGTATTGCATAGAGTTCTGGTCACCGAATTATAAGAAAGATGTCAACAAAATAGAAAGAGTACAGAGGAGATTTACCAGAACGTTACCTGGGTTTCAGCACCTAAATTACAGAGAAAGGTTGAGCAAGTTAGGTCTTTATTCTTTGCAGCGTAGAAGGTTGAGGGGGTACTTAATAGAGGTATTTAAAATGATAAGGGGGATAGATAGAGTTGGCGTGGATAGGCTTTTTCCATTGAGAGTAGGGGAGATTCAAACAAGAGGTCCTGAGTTGAGAATTAAGGGGCAAAAGTTTAGAGGTAACACAAAAAGTTTACTCAGAAAGTGGTAGCTGTGTGGAACGAGCTTCCAGTAGAAGTGGTAGAGGCAGGTTCGATTTTGTCATTTAAAAAAATGGATAAGTATATGGACAGGAAAGGAATGGAGGGTTTATGGGCTGAGTGCAGGTAGGTGGGACTAGGTGAAAGTAAGCGTTCGGCATGGACTAGAAGGGCCAAGATGGCCTGTTTCCATGCTGTAATTGTTATATGGTTATATGGTTATAAGGAGTGGTTGTAGACGGGTCATATTCTACATAGAGGTCGGTGACCATTGGTTTGCCTCAGGGATCTGTTCTGCGACCCCTACTCTTCGTTATTTTAATCAATGACCCGGATGAATAAGTTGAGGGATGGGTTAAAAATTGCTGATGGCACAAACGTTGGGCACGTTGTGGATAGCATGGAGGACTGCTAGAGGCTACAGGTTGCAAACCTGGGCTGAGAAGTGGCATATGAAGTTCAACCAAGATAAGTGTGAAGTATTTCATTTTGGTAAGTCAAATATGATGACAGAATATAGTATTAATATTAAGTCTCTTGGCATTGTGGAAAATCAGAGGGATCTAGGGGTCCGAGTCCATACGACACTCAAAGCTGCTGCGCAGGTTGACTCTGTAGTTAAGAAGGCATACAGTGCATCGACCTTCATCAACCGTGGCATTGAGTTAAAAAGCCGACAGGTAATGTTACAGCTGTATACGACCCTGGTCAGAACCCACTGTGCTCAGGTCTGGTCGCCTCACTCAGGAAGGATGTGGAAACCATAGAAAGGGTGCAGACGAGATTTACAAGGATGTTGCCTGGATTGACGAGCATGCCTCCTGAGAACAGGTTGGGTGGACTCGGCCTTTTCTCCTTGGAGCGACGGAGGATGATAGGAGACCTGATAGAGGTGTATAAGATGATGAGAGGCATCGATCGTGTGGATAGTCAGAGACTTTTACCCAGGGCTGAAATAGTTAGCACGAGAGGGCACAGTTTTAACGTACTGGGAAGTAGGTGGTAGGTGAGGGAGATATCAGGGGTAAGATTTTTACCCGCAGAGTGGTGAGTGCGTGGAATGGGCCTGCCAGCGTCAGTGGTGAAGGCGGTTATGATAGGGTCTTTTAAGAGACTCCTGGATAGGTAAATGGAGCTTAGAAAAATAGAGGGTTCTGGGTAACCTTTGGTAATTTCTAAGGTAAGGACATGTTCGGCACAGCTTTCTGGGCCGATAGGCCTGCATTGTGCTGTAGGCTATCCATGTTTCTATGTTTCTAATTCTATTCCCCGGAATCTTGAGTCAATGGTCCTGCTTCTGCCCTATAATAAATTGTGGCTTATGTTGTTCATTTCTTCCTTTTAAAATTGGAATTTCAGAAAATAACCATATACTGTTTCACAAATATAAAGCTGCTAAAAAATTTGAGCGAGTAAGCGATCATGAAGGGGCAAAATATTTTACTTAAATGCAGTTTCCCCGGTTCTAATCACACTTGCTGAGGAATAGAATTGAAGCGCAATTGAAAAGTATGGGAGAGAAAAAAAAACAAGTTACCTTACATTCTAAGAAAACCATGAAAAAAAATCAACAATGCCAGAATTCTGAAAGAAGTCAGCGAGAATATTGAAAATAAAACTCAGCCGGTCAGAAATCATATATAGAAAGAAGACGAGTTAGTATTTCAGCTTCAGAACCTGAAACGTTTCGGGTTTTTCTTTCCACAAACAAACAAATACTAAACCGAAAGCTAAATAATTCTATATATTGCACAAACCTCTATAGATGTGTAATGGAGAGCACCACTGTGGCTGTTCCGCTTAACAATAAGGACTCCATTATGAGTGCTGTTGGGGGTGACGACCTACCTGGGGGTGCAACAGTAGCCGTGGCTCTGGCACTGAGTCTGGCCCTGTGGCTCAGAAGGGTAAGGGGTTGGAAGAAGAGGGAAGCGGTAATAGGGGGCTATACAGTTGGGGGTGGGGTGCAGATAGGCGATCCTGTGGACGCGAAAAAGTAACAAGGATTTACCTCCCAGCTGCCAAGGTTCGTGATGTTTCTCAGCGCATCCACAATATCCTGAAATGGGAGGGTAAGACACCAGATGTCGTGAAAGCAGAATACAGGGAGTTAGGAAGGAAGCTGAGAAGCAGGGCCTCAAAGGTTATAATCTCGGAATTGCTGCCTGTGCCATGTGACAGTAAGTATAGAAATAGAATGGCTTGGAGGATAAATGTGTTTCTGAAGGATTGGAACAGGGGGCAAGGATTCAGATTTTTTGGATCATTGGGGTCTCTTCTGGGACAGGTGTGACCTGTACAAAAAGGATGAATTGCACTTGAATCCGAGGAGGACCCATATCCCAGCGGGAAAGTTTATTAATGCTATTGGTGGGTGTTGGGGAGGGGGGTGAAACTAGATTTTCAGGGGGCTGGGAACCGAAGTGAAAGAGCCGAGGACGGGCGGTAGGAGCACATATAGAGACAGCTTGTAGGCAGTTTATGAGGAAGGATAGGCAGGTATTAGAGCAAAGATGCGTTCGGCCTGATAGTGTCTATTTTAATGCAAGGGGTATTATAAACAAAGCGGATGAACTGCGAGCGTGGATCAATACGTGGAATTGTGACGTTGTGGCCATTACAGAAACTTGGATGTTTCAGGAACTGGAATGGCTGCTGAGTGTGCCAGGCTTAGATGTTCCTAAAAGAACAGAGAAGGGGGCAAATGAGGTGGGGGCGTGGCATTGCTAATTTGGGATAGTTTCATGGCTGCAGAGAAGGCGGAAGTCATGGAGGCATGGTCTACTGAGTCAGTGTGGGTGGAAGTCAGAAACAGGAAAGGGGCAATACCTCTACTGGGTGTTTATTATAGATCTCCACAATAGTAACAGGGATATCGAGGAGCAGACAGAGTGGCAGATTCTGGAACGGTGCAATAATAATCGGGTTATTGTGATGGGAGATTTCAACTTTCCTAATATTGATCGGCATCTTCTTAGCGCAAGGGGTTTACATGGGGCGGAGATTGTTAGTTGTGTTAAGGAAGGCTTCCTGACGCAATATGTACATACGTTAACTACAGGAGAGCGTGTAATTGATTGGTATTGGGAAATGAGCCTGGTCAGGTGTCAGATCTCTCGGTAGGGGAGCATTTTGGAGGTAGTGACCACAACTCTATCTCCTTGACCACAGCGCTGGAGAGGGATAGCAGCAGACAGCTTGGGAAAATATTCATTTGGGGGAAAATATAATGCTATTAGGCTGGAACTTGGGATCATAAATTGGGAGCGGATGTTCTCAGAGAAATACATAGCAGAAATGTGGCAAGTGTTCAGGGAACATTTCCATAAATTTCTGCATAGGTATGTTCCACTGAGACTGGGAAAGGATCGCAGGGTTAAACAACAATGGTATTCAAAGGATGCAGATAATCTAGTTAAGAAGAAAAGAAAAGCTTACGAAAGGTTAAAGAAACTAGGTACTGTTAGAGCTCCAGAAAATTACAACGTTTCTAGGAAGAAGCTTAGGAATGGAGTTAGGCGAGCCAGAAGGGGCCATGAGAAGACCTTGGTGAGCAGGATTAAGGAAAACCCCAAGGCATTCTAAACTATGTGAAGACCAAGAGGATGAGTCATGTGAGAATAGGACTAATCAAGTGCGATAGTGGAAACGTGTGTCTGGAGTCGGAGGAGGTAGTGGAGGTATTTGATGAATACTTTGCTTCAGTATTCACCAGGGAAAATCCATTGGCAGTTGAGGGGGGTGAGATAGAGCGTACTGAAATGTTTGAGCATATAGATTTTCAGAAAAGTGGATGTGCTGGAGCTTTTGGAAAGCATTCAGTTAGATAAGTCGCAGGGACCGTGGGATACTGTGGGAAGCGAGATTGCTGAGCCTCTTAATGTCATCAACAGTGGCAGAAAAAGTACCGGAGGTTTTGGGGGTTGAAAATGTTGTTCCCTGATTCAAGAATGGGAGTAGTGTTACATACCCCGTGGCTACCATGTGACTGTCTTATGACCATGATGTAATTGAGTATCTTGTTAGCATGATGTAATTGTCTTCTGATGGTGGGCTGATGTAATTTTCCCGCCAGTGTGAGGTCACATGATGTAATTATCACGCTGGTGTGAGATCATGCGATGGCATGTTCCAACAGGTATATAAGGGCAAACCCCTGTTGTGACGCAGGGTAGTTCGATAGTTAGTTCGTTAGTTAGTTTTGCTGCGTGTTCGTTTCATGACGCAGTTTCGTTTTAATGTGGAGTTTTTACTTTCTATTGTAAGGTGCAAACCGTTGTGTCGGCAGTTTCACCAATCGCTGCCAGTTCTGGTTTGGTGTACCTTCTGATTTACCTTTACAGTCTAGTATTGGAGAGTGAAGACCTTACCGAAGTACGGGAACCCGAATAATTGAGTAAAGTTTGTGTCGTTCGGCGGTTCTGTAAAGGATCCACCTTATTGAATCTTCGTTCAGGAACAGTGACTTGTATCTGAGATAACCCCTGCAAGACCAAAAATGTTTGTGAAGTGTTCACCCTCCAGCAAAGAGGCCAGTTCCTTTAAGCCGTTTTAGTTCCTTCGTCGTGAATCCTTTGTACAAGGCATCTCTCGACTGTGATCGGCAGATTCGTCATTTTCTTCAGGGGAATTGTTGCAGTAAAGTCTCTCCTTAATGACTGGATAAACCACTTTAAGGCTGTGTTCGAATTTACCCCTTTAAGAACTGTTCCTGAGTTTGGCTGTTTGTTAAATTGCCGTACAACAGTTAACTTCCGGTTAAGTTAGTTGTTTGTTTACTTTTCACTTTTATTGCGCAGAGTTTAATAAATGTTTATGTTTGTTTATGAAACCTGACTCCATTCGATATTCATTGTTGCCCAGCACAAAGCAGTAGAGATAACCCAGAAAATTATAGGCCAGTGAGACTGATTTCAGTGGTGGGCAAGTAGTTGGATAAGATCCTGAGACGCAGGATTTATAAACATTTGGGGAGGCATAATCTGATTAGGAATATTCAGCATGGTTTTGTCAACGGCAGGTTGAGCCTTACGAGCCTGATTGAATTCTTTGAAGATGTAACAAAACACATTAATGAAGGTAGAGCAGTGGATGTAATGTATATGGATGTCAGCAAGGGTTTTGATAAGGTTTCCAATGCGAGGCTCCTACAGAAAGTAAGGAGGCATGGGATCCAAGGAGACCTTGATTTGTGGATCCAGAATCGTCTTACTAATAGAAGGCAAAGGGTGGTTGTAAATGGTTCGTATTCTGCATGGAGGTCGTTGACCAGTGGTGACATCAGAGATCTGCTCTGGGACCCCCTCCTCTTTGTGATTTTTATAAATGATCTGGCTGAAGAAGTAGAGGGGTGGGTTAGTAGGTTTGCAGATGACACAAAGTTTGGAGATGATGTGGATTGTCTGGAGGGTTGTCAAAGGTTACAGCGGGACGTCGATATGATGCAGAACTGGGCTCGGGAGTGGCAGATGGACTTCAACCCAGATAACTGTGAAGTGGTTCATTTTAGTAGGTCAAATTTGAAGGCAGAATATAATATAAATGGTAATAATCTTGGCAGTGTGGAGAATTTGAGAGATCGTGGGGTCCGTGTCGATAGGACACTCAAAGATACCATGCGGGTTGACTGTGTTGTTAAGAAGGCGCATGGTGTCTTGTCATTTATCAACCATGTGATTGAGTTCAAGAGCCATAAGGTAATGTTACAGGTATAGAAGAGCTTGGTCAGACCCCACATGTTGGTTGCACTGTGTGCAGTCCTGGTCACCTCAATACAAGAAGGATGTAGATACTTTAGAGAAAGTGCAGAGGAGATTTACAAGGAGGTGTCTTGACGAAAGGTCTCGGTCCGAAACGTCGACAGTGCTTCTCCCTATAGATGCTGCCTGGCCTGCTGTGTTCCACCAGCATTTTGTGTGTGTTGCTTGAATTTACAGCATCTGCAGATTTCCTCGTGTTTTCAAGGATGTTGCCTGGATTGGAGGGTGTACCTTGGCTGTGTGTACGTGGCCTTTTCTCCTTGGAGCGATGGAAGATGAAAGGTAACCGGATAGAAGTTTATAAGATCATGAGGGGCATTGATCGTGTGGATAGCAAGAGGCTTTTTCCCAAGGCTGAAATGACTAACACCAGGGCACATAGTTTTGAGGTACTTGGAAATAGGTACCAGAAGGATGGCAAGGGTAAGTTTTTCACACAGAGAGTGGTGGGTGGGTGGATTGCCCTGCCAGCAGCGGTGGTGGAAATGGATATAATAGGGCCTTTTAAGAACCTCTTAGATAGGTACATGGAGCTTAGAAAAATAGAGGGCGATGCGCAAGGGAAATTCTAGGCAGTTTCTTGTGTAGTTTACGTGGTCTATGTTGTGGGCTGAAATATGCTGTAAATGTCTATGTTCTATGTGTGGTGCATCACAACTGGTATTTAAACATCAATCCTACAAAATTTAGTGGATATGGGCCAGTCCATCCCGGGCAAAGCCCTCCCCACCACTGAGTTCATCTACACAGAGGAGAGTCACAGGAAAAAAAGGACAGGAGCCTAAGGACTTTCATCACCAGGTTCAAGAATAGTTAGTAAACTTCAAACATCAAGCTCTTGAACCAAGGTGGATAACTGCACTCAACTTCATTTGCCCCATCATAGAAATGTTTCAATAACGTATGGACTCTCTTTCGAGAATTTTTCACCTCATGATCTTGATATTACTTGTTTCCTGATTTATTATTATTATTAATTCTTTCTTTTTGTATTTGCAGCGATTATTGTCCTTTGCACATTAGTTTAATGCCCTTTTAGTACGGTTTTTCATTGATTCTGTTATGGTTATTATTCTATTATTGATTTATTGAGTATGCCCGCAAGAAAATTAAATTCGGTGTTGTATATGGTAACATATATGTACTTTGATAATATATTTACTTTGAACTTTGAAGTCTGAACTTATGGCCTTCTAGCTCCAACAAGTGCACATTGTGAGCTCGCCTATATTGACAAAAATTCATACTTACTTTAAGTCACCATTATCCGGGTTGGTTCACAAGCCAGTGACGGGGGTCGTAGCAATTTTCCAGAGAGAAACAGGTCACTTGCCCATCGCCAATGCAGACCCAAATGTCTGTTGGAGCTAATCCCCTTTCACTACATTTGGCCCATATGGGTCTTAACATTTTCTCTCCATGAATCTGTTTTTAAACATTAACATTGTACCAGCCTTCATGGCTTTAGAAACATAGAAACATAAAAAAAATACAGCACAATACAGGCCCTTCGGCCCACAATGTTGTGCGGAACATGTACTTACTTTAGAAATTACCTCTATATAGCCCTCTATTTTTCTAAGCTCCATGTACATATCCAGGAGTCTCTTAAAAGACCCCATCGTATCCGCCTCCACCACTATCGCCGGCAGCCCATTCTATGCACTCACCACTCTCTGCGTAAAAATCTTACCCGTCATCACCTCTGCACCTACTTCCAAGCACCTTAAAACTCCACCCTTTCAGTGATAGCCATTTTAGTCCTGGGAAATAAGCCTCTGACTATCCACACGATCAATGCCTCTCATCATCTTATATCAGGTCACCTCTCGTTCTCCGTTGCTCCAAGGAGAAAGGCCAAGATGACATTCTCCGGCATCTCTGTCGATATACCTGACGTCCTCTCAGTCATAAAGACTCTCCAAGTAACCCTGGTCCTCCAGCGCTTGAAACAACTTTATTATCCTTATCTGTACCCTATCTATCATTCTTATACCCGGACGACGAGGACTGTACGCCACACCCCAAGTGTGCTGTCAGCAACAGCTTGTACAGTTAAATCATTGTGTCCTAATTCTTGCACGCAACGTACCGATAATTGAAGACAAGTATGCAAAATCCCTTCGTCTTCACACCGGCATTTCAAAGGATCTATGTACCTATGGCTCCATGCCAAAGTCTTGGTAGACACTTCATGTGAATAAATAGTTGGAGCAATTCTGGGAGACTTAAATGAGTGTTCGCCATTGAATTGATTAAAATAACGGGGGATAAAATATCTGATCGAAGTGGAATGCATCTACAAAGTTTGAATAAAAGAGTGAGGGAATACAAAATACAACGAACAGATACGGTAGCCACGCAGGGATTTCCTGTCACAGGATGAGCAAGCGACTATTAATAGTTTTTGTTCCTAAATCGGCATTAAAATTACTTAGTGGATGGTACACCACATAACGAAATATTAAAGCGACGAAAGATAATCTCTGCTAAAAGTGAAATTTGTAAAGCATCCGAAGAAGAAATACAGAATCCAAAAGAGAATCAGTGAGGCTATCAAAATTGAATGTATTCATAAATCAATCTTGTTGAACTAACTGAAAAAAATAGCAGAAAGTGAAGGCAAAAATACTGAGTGCTGCTATGTTTGTTTCTATTCTTCTGAAATTTCAACAGATCTTGAATAAGGAAACTCTGCGGAATAATGCCAAAAATCAGAGAATGGTGTCTAAATGGATTTGTAGAAGAGTAGACGAGTATCTGTCCTAAAGACAGATGAGATCAGTCGCAATTAGGTGCAAAATGACAAACTGGCAAAAGATTAAAATAATAATCCAGGACAGATTCTGTTGCAAACATAACTGTCAATCATTCGCTGATAATAAATAATTGCAGCTAGTTTCGGAAGTACAGTTTAAAATATAAACCAATCCATTACAGGCAACGAACGCTACTGCTTCCTATTAGCTAATAGTGACAAAAAAATAATGTGACATAAGCAGAATACGATGACTTGTACGATTAACAAATGGTTAACAAAACAGGCACAAAATAGAGAAATGAACGAAAAGACATTTTATTTGGAAGAGTATAACAGGATAATATATGAAATTAACAATATCGACAGCAATTACGAGGAAATTTAATCAAAGACAGAAATAAACAAATCACGAAAACTAATCATTCAGAATAGGCCCTTTAGAAAGAATGCAGGCAGCAGACTCCGGGAGCCAACTACAGCAGAATGGAATTCAAAAACAGCAGCATCGCCACAAGTTTAGTTCGGAAGTACATTTGATATCATCTAGGCGACATGCGGGAAAATTAAACAAAACGATGTCGTGTTTCAGGTGAAATTGTAAATTAAGGAAAGTCGGAATATTGCTGAACGAATTGGATAAAGTTTCTAAGATAATTCAACAGGGTAAATAAAAGGAAAATATTTGCATGAGCAACGCCTACGATAAAATACTATGGCCAATGATCAAGGATCCTAAAAATAACCAAATATTAATAAATCAGCAGGTAATTCAGGGAAAATAATTCCAGTTAACGTTGCGGAACACGGCAGCACATTCCGTCAAATAGCATGGTGTAAGCGAAAGCTTGATAAGCATAAGATAAATAATATCATGCTACAGGAGGAGGATGAACAAGATAGGCTCTAAAAGTATAACTAGCTGTAGTGTAAATATACCACTGAATATGACGTATCGCATGAAAGTTAGAAGCAGCTCACAATATTTCTTTACCTCAAGAAAAAAAGTACCTAATTTGATGCCAAATTAAGCATTAAACTGCAGTGTTTCAACATTGTCCTTTCATAAGTAAGCGCAGATTTTATAAATTAAAAGGTGCCAAACCCTTACCGGTCAGTGGATTGAATATCAGCACGGATTTTCAAACATTAACTGTTAACCATTCAGGATACGATAGGGGCTTTCGTCAATCAGTCGGCTAGGCAATCAAATCTAACCATGGTTACATAATTGGATCAACTTATGGGTACAGTGTTTCTGATAAACAACCAAATAATGAAAGGCAATAGTATTTACCTCCCAAACTTAAGTAAATGTTAGGATTTTGTAAAAACCCTCCAGTTTTATAGCAACTTTCTGGTTCAGTGCTGACCTTGAGTAAAGTTTAGATTGTAGGGTTTCAGGAAAAGAAATTCACTCTTGGATGATTCCGGTGTCAAACACACCGAGTAATGATAATTCTCAGGGAAGGATGCCATCTGACTAGTTCTAGTACCATTTGACGAATCTCTTGGTGCATCGCCCCGAGTAAAGGCCTCCTTCGAATTTCTCGGCCTGGAACAATATATTGGGCAACCGAAATCTTGGACAATGCCACCATCTTGCTTACACTTTAATAAAACCAAGAAAACGATTATCAGAAGAAACAAAACCGATGTTGATCCGAAGGTCACAAGTAAATAAATATTCACATCCGAAACAAAACCAGGATTACTATGAAAATCCCTCCTTTCAGACAAATTCTCAGTAACATTGCCCAAAATCGACAAGGAGATTGTGGTTGTAGTGGACATGCTCGGCTGTCCATTATCCCTCACTAAGATGACAATACTCTGCGATGCATCGTCCAGCTCTAAGATACTTCTCGTTGTTCTGATTTCCCCTGAGCTCCGCCCCACGCTGAAGAGAGTGAGATCGGTTGCCTGAACTATCTGGTAAGAGAGCCGAGCATTCTGACCAGAATCTGCATCAGTTGCTATGATTTTGGCGACCAAGTAGCCCTGACCCGCTGTCTGGGGCAGGATCTCCACGCTTCCCGATCCACTCTGTGCTGAAGGTGAAACAATTACAGGAGCGTTGTCATTTTGATCCAGGATGATCACACTCACCGTAGCGCTGCTGCTCAGTGGAGGCACTCCAGCGTCACGGGCTTGAACATGGATCTGAATGCTTTTGACCATCTCGTAGTCAAAGGAGCGCAATGCGTAAATTGTGCCGTTCATCGAGGAAATGCGGAAGTATGTGGGCATCAGTGAATCCTGCGAAATTTCCTTGAAGGAATAAGAAATATAGGAGTTCTGGTCCAGATCCGGATCGAACGCAGTAACTGTGAAAATGGAAATACCTGGAGCATTATTCTCCATCACATAGACAGCGTAGGAAGATTGGGAAAATCGTGGTGTGTTGTCATTTACATCAGAGACAGATAACTGGATTGTTTGATTTCTTGATAGCGGAGGAAGCCCGGAGTCCCAGGCTGTGACAGGTATCTTATACATTGGGGTGGTTTCCCGATCCAATAGGCGAGTGGTGACCACTTTAAAATGGTCTTTCTGGGAGGACTCAATTTTAAACGGAAGTCCCAGTGGAATCTCACAATGAACTTGTCCGTTTACTCCTGAATCACGATCCGTTACGTCCAACAGCGCAACCACTGCCCCGGGCAGGGCATCTTCGCGGACTTTGCCAGACAGGGATATCACTGTTATCTCCGGGGCATTATCATTCATATCAATCAAATCGATCAGCACTTTGGAACGTCCTATAAGTGCTGGTGAACCATTATCTACGGCTTGCACATCGAGTTCGTAACATTTCTCATCCTCAAAGTCCAGCCGTTTCTGAACTTTCAACTCACCAGTTTCAGGATCCAAACTGAATAATTCACGCACTCTCTCTGGGAGATTAACGAAAGAGTATTTCAGCTCACCATTAGCACCTTGATCCAGATCAACAGCACTGATTTTCGTCACCAATGTTCCCAAAGGTGCGTTTTCTTCCAGTTTCGCCGTATATACATCATTATCGAACACAGGTGCATTATCGTTGTTGTCTAGTACGCGGATGGTGACTTGAGTTGTCCCTGACCTCGGGGGCTTACCGCCGTCAACGGCCGTCAATACAAGTTGGATAGCTGCTTCTTTTTCACGGTCCAATGATTTCTGTAACAGCAACTCTGCGTTTGTAACAGTATTCTTTCTGGCGTGCATCTTCAAACCAAAGTTCTCGTTCGGACTCAGTATATAAGTATTGACGGTGTTTGATCCCACATCTGGATCAAGTGCGCTCTCTAGTGGGAAGCGGGTACCCGGTGCAACAGATTCAGCCATTTGCAAGACAATGGCGTTTTCTAGGAAAGAAGGCGAATTATCATTTATATCGAGAATGTCCACTTCCCCGCGGTACATTTCGAGGGGGTTTTCTAGAATTATCTGAAAGGCAAGATTGCAAGTAGGGCTCTGTGCACAAAGCTGTTCTCTGTCTATCCGACCGCTAACAAACAGGAGACCGGTCTCTAAATTTACCTCTAAGTACCGGCTTCCGTCAGCTGAGACGAAACGACATTTTCGTGCTGATAACTCTCGTATGCTTAGACCTAAATTTTCAGCAATATTCCCAACAGAAGAGCCATATTCCATTTCCTCCGGGATAGAATAGCGAATCAGACCCATACCTTGTCTCAGTGCGACAACAAGGAGAATAAAAATCAGCATCAACGGTATCAAGGCGTTGTTGTTCTGCGAATTCGCCATTGTCTCTGCAATGAAAGTCTCTTATCCTTATTATATCTCTGCAATCGTTTCGGCAGCTCTATCGGTAAGGAATCCTTTAACCGATGTATTTACCTACAGATAATGTTCCTTTGAGCTGGAGTTCCACAATGTCAATGGAAAATCCTTTCCGACAGCAACGAGGAGGGGCAATGGATCTCCTGCTGAAAGTGGAATACTATTGGCTGGTGGCGGCATAAGAGCCCTGTCAATAACTGCAGAATGCAGTTCTTAAAGCTGGTCTGCATTGGGAATTTAGTGTGCTGCAATTAAAATACAGATTGACAGAGTTATTTGCATTAACATTATCTTTGTAGTAAATAATTTAAAATTAATACTTTAGTGTTTTGATAGTATCAATAATTGATATTCAAAACGGTCACTGCCCTTATCTTCGAGATCGGTTGATCCCATAATTAAACATTAAACAACTAATTCCTTGGATACCTTGACATATCAATGTAAACTGTAGGCTCATGAATAAAGCTGCTGTAAATATTTAACCTCGTAATCGAGAAAGTTAGCCGCATGATGAAAAATCCACGCTGCCGGTTTGCTGAAAGAGATAACGAAATATTGCAAAAACTCAGTAGGTCAGGCAGCACATATGGAAAGAAGACTAGTTAGAGTTTCAGCCTCAGGACCTGAAACATTAAGTATTTTTCTTTCCACAAACGAAGCCTGGGCTGTTGAATTTTTGTTCAGCATTGCTGTTTTTAATTTAAATCCGCAGAGGATAATAAGGGGGAATAAAATATAAGGAAACTGAGAAACAACTGGAAAGGAAAATAAAGCAGAGAAAAAAGCTAAACGCGAAAGCAAAAATATTATATTTATGACATTCAGCCTCCAACCGTTGTACAGAGTAAGCTCACCTGGCTTGACAACAATTGCAGAATCTATTAAAAGTTTTTTTTTTAAGTCAGTATTATCTTGCTTTATATGCAAGCTAGATAGCATACAACAGGAGTCGTACAGTGATACCAGAGACAGTCGTACTTAACATCGTGTCCGAACAGTGGTACGCAGTGCACTGACCAATGATGGCAAGTGTGCCAAACGGCTTCCCTTCTTCTTCGCGCGATCTATCTCTGCTAGCATTTAAACGAACCTCTGTACCTAAAGCCTGATACGGTCTTTGTCGACACCGACGTCTCATATGCTTCTGGGACAAATAAATGAAACAATTCTGGGAGATTTAAAGCCAACGATTGAATGAAAATTGAGGTTAAAATTTCTGATCCAAATGGAATGCATCCACAAAGTTTGAAAACAGTTAAATATTACTAAATGCGACGGTTAGATGCGATAATTGTAGAGATGTTTCCTATCACAGTGGGAGCAGATAACTATTTATAACTTTTCTTCCTAAACAGGCATTGATTTTAGTGGTGAATTACAGATCAGATATCGTAATGTCAGTGCCATGAAAGATAATCTATCCAGAAAGTTGTATTTGTAAAATATCTAAAGTATAACGAAACCATAGCAAAGTATAAAAAATCATTCACCAAGTGTTGTGAAATTATTGAAAATAGCACAAAGTGCAGCTATATAGGACCCTGGTCAGACCCCACCAGACTATGTAACAGTTTCTTCCTCAATACCCAGAGCCTGGACTGACACCTTGCCCTATTGTCCTGTTTATTATTTATTGTAATGCCTGCACTGTTTTTGTGCACTTTACGCAGTCCTGTGTAGGTCTGTAGTCTAGTGTAGCTTTCTCTTTGTTGTTTTTTTTTACGTAGTTCGATCTAGTTTTTGTACTGTGTCATCTAAGACCATGGTCCTGAAAAAACGTCGTCTCATTTTTACTATGTAGTGTATCAGCAGTTATGGTCGAAATGACAATAAAAGTGATTTGACTTGACTTGACTTGACTTGACTTGGAGTACTGTGCTCAGTTCTGGTCGCCTCACTACAGGAAGAATGTGGAAGCCATAGAAAGGGTGCAGAAAAGATGTAAAAGGATGTTGCCTGGATTGGGGAGCATGCCTTATGAGAATAGGTTGAGTGAACTCGGCCTTTTTTCCTTGGAGCGAAGGAAGATGAGAGGAGACCTCTCAGGAAAAGTTGATAACATTGCTGAATAGGGAAGTCAGTGAGCTGATTTGATAAAGTTTCTAAGATAATATAACAGTCTAGATCAAGAGAAAAATATTTTCTTTATCAACCCGTATGATGAAGTAACTTGCCCAAAGATCAGAGATCTTAAACATCATCAGATAATAATAGTTTAACGCGTAATTAAAGGAAAATAAATTCAATTAAAGTCTGAGGAACAGGACACCGCAGTTAGTCAAATAATAGATAAGTCTAAACGAAAGCTTAATAAAGCACAGGTTAATAAGTACGAATGCAAATGGAGGTTCATGAAGAATATGGAGGAGGGAAGGTTTTATGGAGAAAAAAACACGGTATAATAGAATAAACACCCTTGGGGGGAAATATAAAACTGAGCATAAAGTAAGATGTTTCCTATTAAAGCTGGAAGCACCTTGCAATATAAATACGTACAGAAGCTGGATGAACTCAGCAGGTCGGCCAGCATCCGTTGAAATGAGCAGTCAACATTCCGGCCCGAGACCCTTCGTCAGGACCCTCCGTCTCGGCCCGAAACGTTGACTGCTCATTTCAACGGACCGTGCCCAACCTGCTGAGTTCATCCAGCTTCTGTACGTGTTGATTTGACCCCAGCATCTGCAGTGTACTTTGTGTCTACCTTGCAATATACCTTTGCATTCAGGTAAGGTTTTCGGTTAATGGTCAGTTCAAGAATTAAACTTTAATATTTCTAATACTGCGGTTTCATGAAGAATCTCGAATGATACAAAAAAAATTCAAAAGAGTCTCTGCAAACTTACTAGTCATTCCAATGAATAACAAACAGCAGAGATAAGAAAATACGGTTGTTATTTTCTAAAATTTCCTCTTAATTGCTCGGGGAGTGAGTACAGGTATTGTCATTATAATCTATTCCGTGAATGTTTTAGAGACCTGTTTAGCAAGTGAATTATTCAAGTGGGTGCGGACTGGGTGGTAGTGTTGAATTATGGAATCGGTTAGCGTGGATCAGCCGGCTAGGTAATCTATGGTACTATGGTTAGTAAACAGATGATTTTATTGATGACTATCTTCTACCCTGCATAGCACTATCGTATTTATTTCAGCATATTTTAGTGAACAACCGAATCATGACTAATATTTCAAAAGCATTTTACCGCAAAATGAAGTAAATATGATTTTGTAAAACCCTCGCGTTCACATCTTTACAATTTAACATTGACCTTGAGAAAAGGAAGGATTGTAAGGTTTCAGGAAAAGAAATTCGCTCTTGGATGATTCCGGTGACAAGCATACGGAGTAATGATATCTCTCTGGGAAGGGTGCAGTCTGACCAGTTCCAGTACAATTTAAGGGATCCCTTGGCACGTCTCCCTGAATATATACTTCCTTCGAGTTCCTCGGCCAGTAGCAACAAATCGGGCAGCCGCCATCTTGAACAATACCACCATCTTGTTTACACTTTAGGACCACCAAGAAGACGATGATCAGAAGGAACGAAACCGATGTTGATCCGAAGGTGACAAGTAAATAAACATTTATGTCCGAAACAGAACCAGTATTACTATGAAAATCCCTAGTTTCAGGGATTTTCTCGGTAACATTGCCCAAAATTGACAAAAATATTGTGGCTGTCCCTGACAGACTCGGCTGTCCATTATCCCTCACTGAGACAACTAGACTCTGCGACGTATTATTCAAGTCCAAAATACTTCTTGTTGTTTTGATTTCGCCTGAAATACGCCCCACACTGAAGAGAGTGAGATCGGTTGCTTGAACTATCTGGTAAGAGAGCCGAGCGTTCTGACCAGAATCTGCATCAGTTGCTATTATTTTGGTGACCAAGTATCCCTGACCCGCTGACTGTGGCAGGATCACCACCGCCGCAGTCCCACTCTGTGCTGAAGGTGAAACAATCACCGGAGCATTGTCATTTTGATCCAGAATAATTACATTCACTGTAGCGGTGCTGCTCAGCGGGGGCACTCCAGCGTCACGGGCTTGAACATGGAACTGGAAGCTTCTGACCTTCTCATAGTCAAAGGAGCGCAGTGCGTAAATTGTACCGTTCATCGAGTTAATACTGAAGTAAGTGGGCACCAGCGAATCCTGCAAATTCCCCCAAAAGGAATAAGAAATATAACAGTTCTGGTCCAGATCGGGATCAATCGCAGTCAGTGTGAAAATAGACCCACCCGGAACGTTGTTCTCCATCACATAGACGGCGTAGGAAGATTGAGAAAACTGTGGTGTGTTGTCATTTACATCAGACACCGTTATCTGGATAGTTTTATTTGTTGATAGTGGAGGAGACCCGGCGTCCCAGGCTGTGACAGGTATGTTATAGACCGCGGTAGTTTCCCGATCCAACGGACGAGTGGTGGTCACTTGATAATGGCTATTCTGAGATGACTCAATTTTAAAGGGAAGGCCCAGAGGAATTTCAGAGCGAATTAGTCCGTTTTCTCCTGAATCGTGATCTGTAACATCCAGTAGAGCTACAACTGTCCCAGGCGCAACATCCTCGGGGACTTTACCAGATATGGAGGTCACCTTTATCTCCGGGGCATTATCATTTACATCAATCAAATCGATCAACACTTTGGCATGCCCTGTAATTGACGGTGAGCCATTATCCACAGCCTGGACATCAAGTTCATAACTTTGTTCATTTTCAAAGTCCAGCTGTTTCCGAACTTTGATCGCTCCAGTTTCAGCGTCCAGACTGAATAATTCACGCAGTCTGTCTGGGATAAGATTAGAGAAAGAATATTTCAACTCGGCATTAATACCTTGGTCCAGATCAACAGCTTTGATTTTGATCACTAAGGTTCCTATTGGTGCGTTTTCTTTCAGTCTTGCCGTATACACATCATTCTCGAACATAGGTGCATTATCATTGATGTCCAACAAATTAATTTTGATCTGAGTTGTTCCGGATCTCGGAGGATTGCCACCGTCAACGGCCGTCAGTACAAGATCAAAAGACGCGTGTTTCTCACGGTCCAAAGATTTCTCTAACACCAATTCTGCATTTGTAACAGTATTCTTTCTGACGTGCATTTTCAAACCAAAGTTCTCGTTGCGACTGATGATATACGTTTTAACTGTGTTTGTTCCCACGTCTGGATCAAGTGCGCTCTCTAGTGGAAAGCGGGTACCAGGTGCAACAGATTCAGCCATTTGCAAGACAATGGCGTCTTTTTGGAAAGAGGGCGAATTATCATTTATATCGAGAATGTCCACTTCCCCTCGGTACATTTCGATGGGGTTTTCTAGTACTATCTGGAAGACAATATTACAATTAGGGCTCTGTGCACAGAGCTTCTCTCTGTCTATCCGACCGCTCACAAACAGGAACCCAGTCTCTAAATTTACCTCCAGATACCGGCTTCCGTCACCGGAGACTAGGCGACATTTTCGTAATGATAATTCTGGAGCGATTAGTCCTAAATTTTCAGCAATATTCCCGACAGAAGAGCCATATTCCAATTCCTCTGGAATAGAATATTGAATCAGACCCAGCCCCTGTCTCAGTATGAAAAGGAGAATAAAAATCAGCATCAACAGTACCAAGGCGTTGTTGTTCTGCGAATTCGCCATTGTCTCTGAGCCAGATTATTATCCTTTTGTATCTGTTAAAATCTTTGAACGGTGTACTATTTGCGGAACTCACAGTGATAATGTTTCTCGAAGCTCTAATTCCGCAATATCAATGGAAAATCCTTTCCGCCACCAGCGAGGAGGAGCAATGGCTCTCCCACAGAAAGTGGATGCCTATTGGCTGTCGGTAGCATAATGAGCCTTGTCAATAACTGCTAAATGCAGTTCTTAAAGCGAGACTGCAACGAGAATTTTATGTGTTGCAATTAAAATACAGATTGACAGATTATCTGCATTTACATTATCCTTGTAGCAAACCTGTTAAAATGGGTGTTTTAGTGTTTTTTTTTTGTGGTATTTATCATTGAGTTTCGAATCGATCAGCTGTCACATTTGGTGCCGAAATTAACTGTACAACAACTATTTGCGAGAAATATTTTGGATATCTTGACATATAAATGTGAATTGTTGGCATGTTAATAGTTGTTACTTTATGAATTTCGACCTCGTTACAGTTTAAGCGCACTATGACTTGGAAATATAATTGTTGCATTTCTTGGCAACCAATGAATCTAAATTACATTATTTTGTACTCAAGAAATTCAGCAATTACATTCATCCGTCTTAACCATTTGACTTTTCATATAAATTCTCATCAGATTCTATCGTCTCAATCCAATTATACCAACATCCTCTATAATAGGGGTCAAAGAATTTCAGATTTGGCACAAGATCCGGCAATGCAAAGCATTTAAGAATGTTACATAGAAACATAGAAACGTAGAAAATAGGTGCAGGAGTAGGCCATTCGGCCCTTCGAGCCTGCACCGCCATTCGGTATGATCATGGCTAATCATTCAACTCAGAACCCTGTACCTGCTTTCTCTCCATACCCCTGATCCCTTTAGCCACAAGGGCCACATCTAACCTCCTCTTAAATATAGCCAATGAACCGACCTCAACTGTTTCCTGTGGCAGAGAATTCCACAGATTCACCACTCTCTGTGTTAAGAAATTTTTCCTCATCTCGGTCCTAAAAGGCTTCCCCTTTGTCCTTAAACTGTGACCCCTCGTTCTGGACTTCCCCAACATCGGAAACAATCTTCCTGCATCTAGCCTGTCCAATCCCTTTAGAATTTTATACGTTTCAATAAGATCCCCCCTCAATCTTCTAAATTCTAGTGAGTATAAGCCTAGTTGATCCAGTCGTTCTTCATATGAAAGTCCTGCCATCCCAGGAATCAATCTGGTGAACCTTCTCCGTACTCCCTCTATGGCAAGAATGTCTTTCCTCGGATTAGGGGACCAGAACTGCATACAATATTCTAGGTGCGGTCTCACCAAGGCCTTGAACAATTGCAGTAGAACCTCCCTTCTCCTGTACTCAAATCCTTTTGCTATGAATGCCAACATACCATTTGCCTTTTTCACCGCCTGCTGTACCTGCATGCCCACATTCAATGACTAGTGTACAATGACACCCAGGTCTCGTTGCAGCTCCCCTTTTCCTATTCGGCCACCGTTCAGATAATAATCTGTTTTCCTGTTCTTGCAACCAAAGTGGATAACCTCACATTTATCCACATTAATTTGCATCTGCCATGAATTTGTCCACTCACCTAACCTATCCAAGTCACCCTGCATCCTCTTAGCATCCTCCTCACAGCTAACACCGCCGCCCAACTTCGTATCATCCGCAAACTTGGAGATGCTGCATTTCATTCCCTCGGCTAAATCATTAATATATATTGTAAACAACTGGGGTCCCAGCACTGAGCCTTGCGGTACCCCACTAGTCACTGCCTGTCATTCTGAAAAGGTCCCGTTTACTCCCACTCTTTGCTTCCTGTCTGCCAACCAATTCTCTATCCACATCAATACCATACCCCCAATACGGTATGTTTTAAGTTTGCACACTAATCTCCTGTGTGGGACATTGTCAAAAGCCTTTTGAAAATCTAAATATACCACATCCACTGGCTCTCCCCTATCCACTCTACTAGTTACATCTTCAAAAAATTCTATAAGATTCGTCAGACATGATTTTCTTTTCACAAATCCATGCTGACTTTGTCCGATGATTTCACCTCTTTCCAAATGTGCTGTTATCACATCTTTGATAACCAACTCTAGCATTTTCCCCACCACCGATGTCAGAATAACCAGTCTATTATTCCCCGGTTTCTCTCTCCCTCCTTTTTTAAAAGGTGGGGTTACTTTAGCCACCCTCCAATCCTCAGGAACTAATCCAGAATCTAAGGAGTTTTGAAAAATTATCATTAATGCATCCACTATTTATTTGGCTACTTCCTTAAGCAGTCTGCGGTGCAGACCATCTGGTCCTGGGGATTTATCTGCCTTTAATCCCTTCAATTTACCCAACACCACTTTCCTACTAACATGTATTTCCCTCAGCTCCTCCATCTCACTAGACCCTCGGTCCCTTACTATTTCCGGAAGATTATTTATGTCCTCCTTAGTGAAGACAGAACCAAAGTAGTTATTCAATTGGTCTGCCATGTCTTTGTTCCCTATGATCAATTCGCCTGTTTCTGACTGTAAAGGACCTACATTTGTCTTGACCAATCTTTTTCTTTTCACATATCTATAAAAGCCTTTACAGTCAGTTTTTATGTTCCCTGCCAGCTTTCTCTCATAGTCTTTTTTCTCTTTCCTAATTAAGCCCATGTTGGGAATGAGAACGTTAGGTTAGAAGAAGGACACGTATAGAAATTGCCTTACGCTACTGGAGAGCTAGACAGCTTTCGAAGAGACCGGGATGTCAAACGTTTTGTTGCATTTAAGACACAACTAGAGGGTTGCGTGATACAAGCGATAACCTAAAAGACAGAAAATGGCCATGTTAAACCGTTGCACATACTGTACTTAGTGCTTAATAATTATTGTGGGAATATGTATATTTACTCTCATCCTCCCTGTGCCCAACACACTCATGCATTCACGCAGACTCCTTGAATCTTGAATATGGGGCCTGTGACTGGTAAACATAAGAACATAAGAATTAGAAGCAGGAGTAGACTATTTTGCAATGGAGATTGTCCCCACTTTAATAAGATCATGCCTATCTCTGTATAACCTTTCTTCCCTCTATCTGCCTTTTCCTCATAACCCTCAGTTTCCTGCTATGCAGAAGTCTATTTAACTGCGTTTCAAATATATTGTATATGATCGACTTTATGCTTCCTGGGGCAGAGAATTCCACAATTCACGACCATAAAAGTTCAAAGTTCAAAGCAAAATTTATTATCAGAGTGCCTACATATCGCCAAATACAACCCTGAGATTATTTTGCTTCCGTGCATACAGACGATTATAAGAGTTATAATTATAAGTAATAGTTGATTGAGGCTGCCTCGCCATTCCATCCTGACTGATCTATTATTCTTCTCAACATCATTCTCCCCTCCCTACTCTCTGGCAACATCCATTTCGCCTCTTCTCCATCCTAGATCTATTCCCGCGAATCTCAAGAAACGTCCCTGGTTTCAGACTAAGGGATAAAACGAAATTCAATGTAATAAATCGTGGATTGTTCATTTCAGCCTTCTCAGACCAGAAGTTGGGAATTAAACTTAATGCAGTTCCATAAGTATAAAGCTACTAAAAATATTTTAACGATTAAACGGTTCAGTTAGAGATAACACGTACAACACGCTGGAGGAACTCAGCAGGTCGGGCAGCATCAGTGGAAACGAGCAGTCAACGTTTCGGATCGAGACTTTTCGTAAGGACTGAAGAGGGAGGGGCAGGGGCCCTGTAAAGAAGGTAGGGGGGAGGATGGGAAGGAAAAGGCTGGTAGGTGCTAGGTGAAAACCCATTAAGAGGAATGATCAAGGAGTGGGGGAGGGGAAGCAGGGAGGGGATAGGCATGAAAGGTGAAGAAGGAATGTAAGGGGAAAGCACTATGTGCAGTAGAAGAAGGCAGAATCAAGAGAGAGGTGATAGGCAGCTGGAGGAGGAGGCAGAGTGAAACTGGGATGGGGGAGGGAGAGGAAGGGAATTACCGGAAGTTGGAAAACTCAATGTTCACGCCAAGGGGCTGGAGGTTCCCCAGTTGGTATATGAGGTGCTGCTCCTCCAACCTGAGTTTGGCATCATCATGGCAGTAGAGGAGTCCATGAATGGGCATATCCGAATAGGAATGTGAAGCAGAGTTGAAGTGGGTGTCATTATTATCTTGGTTTATCGGCTACATTGGAAATGAAAGCAGAAAAAAAACTAAACGTGAAAGATAACGAATTCTATTTATGACCTTGAAGCCCAAACACGTACACAAATAAGCTCACCTAATTTGACAGGAATTCCAGAATCGTTTCATAGCCCGTCTGGGTAGTTGTTATTCGGGTTTATATACAGGACAGACAGCATATGACAAATGTCGAACAGTTATAACAGAGAGAAAAGGCCCTTTGCCCTATCGTTCTTGCAGACCAAAATGTCTAACCAAGCTCGTCGCATTTCACTACGTTTAGCTCCTATCACTGTACACATTTTCTCTCCATGAATCTTCTAAACGTCGTATGAACATTGAATTTGTACCCATCTCTAGACCTTCTTCTTCCAGATCATTCTATACACCTGTCTGTGTCATAAGGACTCACTTCTGGTCCTGTTTTAAACGTTTCTATCTCTCACCTTAAATCTATGTCCTCTGATTATAGACTCCATTGCACTGAGAAGAAATCTACGACCATCGAACGTAACTATGCACCTCTATCAGGTAACACATTAACAACCAAAGTAATCCAGGAAATTATATGCCGGTAAGTTTGACGTGGGTAGTAGGTAAATTATTGGAAGGAGTACTAAGAGATAGGATCTACAAGTATTTAGATAGACAAGGACTTATTAGGGAGGGTCAACACAGCTTTGTGCGTGGTAGGTCATGTTTAATAGTTTCGAGGAGGTTAAAAGGAAAGTGGATGAAGGGAAAGCAGTGGATGTTGTCTACATGGACTTTGATAAGGTCCCGCATGGGAGGTTAGTTAGGAAGATTCAGTCGCTAGGTATACATGGTGAGGTAGTAAATTGGATTAGACATTTGCTCAGTAGGGGAAGTCAGAGAGTGGTAGTGGAGGATTGCTTCTCTGAGTGGAGGCCTGTGACTAGTGGTGTGCCACAGGGATCAGTGCTGGGTCCATTGTTATTTGCTAGCTATATCAATGATCTGGATGATAATGTAGTCAATTGGATAAGCAAATTTGCTGATGATACAAAGATTGGAGGTGTAGTGGATAGTGAAGAAGGTTTTCAAAGTTTGCAGAGCGATTTGGACCAGCTGGAAAAATGGGCCGAAAAATGTCAGATGGAGTTTAAAACAGACAAGTGTGAGTATTGCATTTTGGAAGGAAAAACCAAGGTATACAAGGTAAATGGTAGGGCACTGAGGAGTGCAGTAGGACAGAGGAATCTAGGAATACAGATACAAAATTCTCTAAAAGTGGCGTCACAGGTAGACAGTGTAGTAAAGAGAGTTTTGGTACATTGGCCTTTGTAAATCAAACTATTGAGTATAAGAGTTGGAATGTTATGGTGAGGTTGTATAAGGCATTGGTGAGGCTGAATTTGGAGTATTGTATGCAGTTTTGGTCACCGAATTACAGGAAGGATATTAATAAGGTTGAAAGAGTGCAGAGAAGGTTTACAAGGATGTTGCCGGGACTTGAGAAACTGAGTTACAGAGAAAGGTTGAATAGGTTAGGACTTTATTCCCTGGAGCATAGAAGAATGAGGGGAGATTTGATAGAGGTATATAAAATTATGATGAGTATAGATAGTGTGAATGCAAGCAGGCTTTTCCACTAAGGCTAGGGGAGGAACAAACTAGAGGACATGGGTTAAGCATGGGTTAAGGGTGAAGGGGGGAAAGTTCAAAGGGAACATTTGGGGGGGGGTTCTTCACACAGAGATGCTGGGAGTGTAGAATGATCTGCCAGATGACGTTGTAAATGCGGGCTCACTTTTAACATTTAAGAAAAACCTGGACAGGTACATGGATGAGAGGTGTATGGAGGGATATGGGCCATGTGCAGGTCAGTGGGACTAGGCAGTAAAATGGTTCGGCACAGCCATGAAGGGGCAAAAGGCCTGTTTCAGTGCTGTAATATACTATGGTTCTAACCTAGATCGAGGGGGCAAAATCCCAGGCTATCCAGCCTGTCTCAGAAACTCAAGTCCTCCAGTCCTTATAGCAGCCTCATTAATCTTGTCTGCACCTTTTCTACCGTTCTCATATCTGGTCGACCAAAACTACATGCTGAATTCCATATGTGGTCTCGCTAACAACAGGTACAGCTGCAGCATGGTGTCCTAACGCTTCTACATAATACACTAACCAATGAAGGCAAGCCTGCCAAACGCCTTCCCTTCTCCTCGATTCTGTCCATCTGTGCCAGCACTTAAAATGATCGATGCCCATGTGATGTCTGTAGACACGGACGAATCCTATACATCTGTAAAAAATATTTAAAACAATTCTAGGAGATTTCGAAGAGTGTAAACCAATGAATTGATCAGTATTAAGGTTAAAACCTCTGATCCCAGGGGAATTCCTCGATAAAGTTTGGAAAGAAAACAGCTAGTGTTTACCAAATGCAACATGCAATCGTAAAAGTGTTTCCTATCACGGTGGGAGTAGGCACCTATTCATAATTTTGTTCCTAAATAAGTATTAAATTTTATTGGTGAACGGTATACCAAAACCATAATGTCAGTGCCATGGAAGGCAACCTGTGCTGAAAGCTGTATTTGTAAATTATCCAAGTGTAAGGTAATCATTCAAAAGTATAAGAAAACGTACGGACTGTGGATTTCAAAGCGGACTTTAATTATAATCTAACCGGGTTGAGCTAATTGAAAAACAACAGAAGGATAATCTGTATATTACTACAATTTCGAAGAGTAGTATACTGCAATATATGAAAATTAAGAATATAAATGGGGATTTGATGGAAAATTAATCGAAGATAGAAACAAAAAAGACATTAAAAACTAATCCTGCAGAATAGGCCATTTATAAGGAACGCAGTCGTTCAGTGCGGCGAACCAGCTACAACAGGAAGGAATTTAAGAACAGAGAATTGCTATAAGTTTGGTTAGAAAGTAAATTTGAAAACTTCACGGAAGCGTAGGAGAAAAAAATACACAAAACGATGGTATTTTCCGGGCTAAATTGTAAATTTAATAAAAAGTTTGAGAAATTTGCTGAATAGGGAAGGCAGTGGACTGATTTGATAACGTTTCTAAATCTAAATAAAGAGGAAAATATTTCCATTAGCCCAAAGATAAGATATCCTAGCAGTAATCAGTCAATATAAACCAACAGGTAATTCAAAGAAAACAATTTCGTTTATCGACCGGGAAAATGGCACCCCATTTTGTGAAATAGAAAAGATACCTGTAAGCGAAAGATTGATAAGCACACGAGAAATAGTATCATACTGCTGGAGGTGGATGAAGAATGCGGAGGACAGAAGGGTTTATGGAGGAAAAGCATCGGAACGGCCTATTGGAATAAGTTGTGGGGGGGGGGGTAAATATACACTGAACGTAACGTATCCTATTAAATCAAAAAGTATCTGACGAAGTTTCTTTACCTCCAGGCAAGGTCTTAAGTTTATGGTCCGTTCATGAAGTAGATAGATAGATAGATAGATAGATACTTTATTCATCCCCATGGGGAAATTCAACTTTTTTTCATGTCTCTAATACTGTTTTTTCACTAGGAAACAAATATGAAACAAACAATTCAAGTCTGTGCAACCTTACAAGTCGTTCGAATGAGTGACAGCAGGGAGAAGAAAAGACTTGTTATTTTCTAATATTACCTCTTAAACGCTTAGGAAAGAAGCATTGTTACTATAAAAAATTCTGATCAATGTATTTGAAACCTGATTAGCAAGCTAATTATTCAAGTGGTTCGGGCGCTGGGTCGTAGGGGTGGAGAGTGCGGGGGTGGGGGAGGGAAGGGTTTGGAGTTTGGCGTATGGAATGAGTTGTCATCAATCGGACAACCAGATAATTGATGCTACCCATGATTATTAATTGGATCGATTTATTGTGGCTACGATGTTCCCTTAATAACTCTATCGTGGTTGGTACAGCATATTTATAGTAAACAACCAAATCATGGCAGTTACTTTAAAAGTAGTAGTATTCCACCTAAATTTAATTAAATATGAAGCTTTTGTAAAACCCTCGCGTTTACCACAACTTTGTGATTTAGTGTTGAACTTGAGTGAAGCTTGGATTGTAGGGTTTCAGAAAAAGAAATTCGCTCTTCGATGATTCCGGTGTCAAGCACACCGAGTACTGATAACTCTCGGGGAAAGGTCCATTCTGACCAGTTCCAGCACAATTTAAAGGATCCCCTCGCGCATCGCCCCGAATAAATACTTCCTTCGAATTCCTGGGTCTGCAACAACAAATTGGGCATCTGCCATCTTGACCTATACCGCCACCTTGTTTACACTTTACTACAAACAAGAAGACAATGATCAGAAAGAACAAAATCGATGTTGATCCGAATGTGACAAGTAAATAAAAATTCATGTCCGAAACATAACTAGGATTAATATCAAAATCCCTAATTTCGGAGAAACTCTCAGTAACATTCCCTAAAATGGATAAAAATATTGTTGCTGTACTGGACAGACTCGGCTGTCCGTTATCTCTCACTAAGACGACTATATTCTGCGAGGTATCATCCGGTTCCAAAATACTTCTCGTTGTTCTGATTTCCCCTGAATTCCGACCTACCCTAAAGAGAGTAGGATCAGTAGCTTGAACTATCTGATAGGAGAGACGAGCATTCTGACCTGAATCTGCATCAGTCGCCATGATTTTGGTGACCAAGTACCCCTGACCTGCTGAATGGGGCAGGATCGCCATGGGTGATGATCCACTCGGTGCGGAAGGATAAACAATCACTGGTGCGTTGTCATTTTGATCCAGGACAATGACACTCACTGTAGCGCTGCTGCTCAGCGGGGGCACTCCGGCGTCACGGGCTTGAATATGGAACTGGAAGCTTTTAACCTGCTCGTAGTCAAATGAGCGCAATGCGTAAATGGTCCCGTTCATCGAATTAATGCTGAAGTAAGTGGGCACCACCGAATCCTGCAGGTTCCCCGTGAATGAATAAGAGATATAAGAATTCTGTTCCAAATCAGGATCGAAAACAGTTAGTGCAAAAATAGAAGCACCCGGAACGTTATTCTCCATCACATAGACGGCGTAAGAAGACTGGGAAAATTGTGGTGTGTTGTCATTTACATCAGACACCACTATCTCGATAGTTGTATTTGTTGATAGTGGAGGAGATCCGGAGTCCCAGACTGTGACAGGTATATTATATGTTGGTGTGGTTTCTCGATCCAACAGACGAGTGGTGGTCACTTTATAATGGTTGTTCAGAAATGACTGAACTTTAAAGGGAAGGTCGACTGGCATATCACAGTGAACTTTTCCGTTTGCTCCGGAATCGCGATCAGTTACGTCAATTAGGGCAACCACTGTCCCGGGTGCAGCATCTTCAGGGACTTTGCCAGACATGGAGGTCACTGTTATCTTAGGGACGTTATCATTCATATCAATCAAATCGATCAGTACTTTGGAATGTCCTGTAATTGATGGTGAACCATTATCCACGGCCTGGACATCAAGTTCATAACTTTTCTCATTTTCATAATCTAAAGGTTTCAGAACTTTGATCTCTCCAGTTTCAGGATCCAGACTGAATAATTCCTGCACATTCTCTGGGACAAGATTAGAAAACGAGTATTTAAACTCTGCATTAGTACCTTGGTCCAGATCGACAGCTCTGATTCTGATCACCAAGGTTCCTGCTGGTGCGTTTTCTTCCAGGTTCGCAGTATATATATCATTCTCGAATACAGGCGCATTATCGTTGCTGTCCAGTACACTAATGGTGAGTTGAGTGGTCCCGGTTCTCTGAGGCTTGCCGCCGTCAACAGCCGTCAGAACAAGCTGGAACGATGCCTGCTTTTCACGGTCCAAAGATTTCTCCAACAGTAACTCTGCATTTGTAACGGTATTCTTTCTGACATGCACCTTCAAACCAAAATTCTCGTTGGGGCTGATTATATACGTATTGACGGTGTTTGATCCTACATCTGGATCAAGTGCGCTCTCTAGTGGGAAGCGGGAACCCGGTGCAACAGATTCAGCCATTTGCAAGACAATGGCGTTCTCTGGGAAAGAAGGCGAATTATCATTTATATCGAGAATCTCCACTTCACCGCGGTACATTTCGAGGGGGTATTCTAGTATTATCTGGAAGGCAAGATTACAAGACGGACTTTGTGCACAAAGCTGTTCTCTGTCTATTCGACTGCTAACAAACAGGACACCAGTCTCTAAATTTACCTGGAAGTGCCGGCTTCCGTCAGCGGAGACTAAGCGACATTTTCGTGCTGATAATTCTCCAGCGATTAGTCCTAAATGTTCAGCAATATTCCCGACAGAAGAGCCATATTCCAATTCTTCTGCAATAGAATAGCGAATCAGACCCACTCCCTGTCTCAATATGAAAACAAGGAAAATAAAAATCAGCACCATCAATATCAAGGCGTTGTTTCTCTGCGAATTCGCCATAGTCTCTGCGCCAGGTTATTATCTGTTCAAACGTTTCAGGAGCTCTGTCGGCAAATGAATCCTTCGATCCGTACGCAGAATTCACGTAGATTATGTTCCGGGGAGCTTTAGTTCAGCAGTATCAATGGAAAATCTTTCCGTCACCAGCGAGGAGGGGCAATGGATCTCCAGCTGAAAGTGCATTTCTATTGGCGGCCGGCGGTATAATAAGGGCAGTCAATAACTGCAGAATGCATTTCTTAAAGCTGCACTGCAACGGGATTTTGTGTGTTGCAATTAAAATACAGACTGACAGAATCATCTGCAATTATACTATCCTCGTAACAACCGTTTAAAAATAACTCTTTTAGTATTTTGATAACATCGATCATTGATTTCTAAACAATGTTTGCTCGTATCCAAGATCGTTTGTCCTACGGTTAACCATACAATAGCTATTTGAGAGCCATTCCTTGAATATCTTGACATATGGTAAACTATCTTGATATATCTGGTAAACTATTGGCATACGTGTGTTGGTTACTTTTAAAGATTTCGAATTCTTCAATTCTCTAAATACATTATGACATGGAGATGAAATTAATGTATAATGTCTTGGCAACCAATATATCGAAAATGCATTTATTAGTGCCCAAGAAATAGAGCAGTTACATTCACCAGTAGAATTTTCATATATATACCTCATCAAAATCTATCATTTCTGTCCAATTATACAAACATCCTCTATTATAGAAGACAGAGAACTTCTGATTTGGCACTAGATTCCGGGATAATACGGTACAATACAACATTCAGGCACACATGTTTAGCTAAGGTGCATAAAACATTTCCATTTTACTCTTTTTGTCAAGGTGATGCAGATAGTGGCGCAAAGGATGTTGGAAATGGCAAGGGCCGAGTGCCATGACAGGAGTTTGTTACAGGTGGCAGAGAAAGAGTGCCAAGGGTGGGGGATGCACACACATCCAGCCCTGGGACAGCAGGCAAGGTCATTTGATTCCAAGAAATTGGCTTATTGATAATTGCAGGATGACTATCTGGGGCTTCCTGCTCCATCCCCTTTACCCAACCATGATTCCTTTCTACCTCCCCACATCCGACTTTCAATCAACAATAGAGACTCATATCAGTATCACGTGTATCATTACTCACATATGTCATGAAATTTGGTATTTTTGCAGCGGCAGTACAGTGCAATACCTGAAATTACTACAGTCCTTTTCAAATTCTTAGGCGCCCTAACTGGGAAGGGGGAAAGGCTACGTGGAAGGGACAACATGTATATACGTTTCCTTCAGGACTGGAGAGGTGGACTGCGTTTGACGAGACTGGGATATACTCTATTTCGTTGCGTTTAAGAAACATGAGGAGTGTTATCATTATACGAGCGATAATCTACAAGGCAGAAAATTATTCTTAAAAATAATAATGGTGCTGTTGTATATACCATATATTGTGCTTACTGATCATTGTGAGACAGTCTGAACTGATTTTTCTGTTCTCTGAGCCTCAACATGCATACACAAATGCGCAGGCACACCATGAGTCTGATCCTCAAAGAAAACAAGATTGAAGCGATGACTGAACAACATAATAACATAAAAATTCGGAGCAGGAATAAGCCATATTGCCCTTCGAGACTGCTCCAACATCCAATAAGATCATGGCAGATCTAGCCGTGGATTCACCCCACCGACCGCTCTTTTTGTCATAACCCTTTGCTCTCCTGCTATGCAAAAGTCTATCTAGCGGTGTCTTAAATATACTTAGTGAGGTTGCTCTACTACTTCCATGGGCAGAGAATTTCACAGATTCACAACCATAAAACATAAAACATAGGGACAGAATTCGGCAATTCGGCCGATCGAGTCTACCTCGCTATTCCAACATATCGTAACTGATCTATTATCCCTTCAACCGAATTCTCCTGCCTTCTCCGCTTCCTACACTCCAGCAAATACAATTTCTTCTTACCTCCATCCTAAATCTATTCCCAGAAACTTGAGGCAATGCTCCTGATTTTAGTCTGCATAATATAACAAGACTCAATGTACTGTAAGAAATTCTGAGTTGTTCGTTTTAGCCTTTTAAGACTGTAAGTTCGGAATTTAACCTAATACTGTTTACAAATATAAAATCGCCAGAAGTACATTATGAAGATAGGGGCAACATATTCCACTAAAAATTGAATTTACCCTGTTTGGAGTACCTTGGCCGATTAACGAGAGAGAAGAATAATTCAAACGTATGGAGAAAAAAATTAATTCCATGAAAATTTCTTGAAAACCATGAAAACTCCAGGGTATCGGAATTCTGAAAGAGTTAAAAAAAATATTGCAAAAACACGGCAGAGCAGGCAGCATATATTGGATATAAGAAGAGATAGAATTTCAACTTCTGTATCTGAAACGTGAAGTGTTTTTTTTCCACAAACAATAGCACATCTGTTGAGCTTTGTCAGCATTTATTTTTTATATATGCATAAAGGGTAACGAAGGGAAATTTAAGGAAAATAAATTTTTTTAAAAACACTAAAGCTGAATTCTATGAATTAAATTTATGATCTCAGGCTCCAACAAGCGCACAAATAAGCTCGCCTATATTGACAGAAATTCCACAACTTTATAATAATGCGTTTAGGCCACTCCTGTTCAGAATGCATACAGGCCTGAGAGCATGTGATAAGAATCGTACTGTTTTATGGGAGAAACAGGCTATTGAGCCCAATGACCATGTCGATCAAAATGTCTGTCTGAGATAGTTCCATTTTACGCCACTTGGCCCATATCACTCCAAATATTTTTACGCTGTGAATCTGCTAAATTTCTTTTAAACGTTGAAATTGTATGCACCTATTCAGCTTTCTTTGGCGGTCCATTCCGTATACCCGTTGCCCTCCATGTCAAAAAGATTCCCTTCTGTTGCTTTTAAAACATTGCCTTTCACCTTAAGTCTGTGTCTTCCCACTTTAGACTCCACTACTTGACTATTCCACTTAAGCACGCACTTCATGATTTCATATCCAACTATTATGTTACACTGCAGCATACCATATCCACAGAAAAAAATAGGCCCCAGGCTATCCAGCCTCTCCTAATAGCTCAAGTATTCCGGTCCCTAAAAAAGCTCACGATTCTTCCCTGCACCATTCCGATCGTATTGCAGTCAAGCCTCCAGGATCGCACGCCCGACTCTAAATGTGGACTCACCAACAACACACAGAGTTGCATTTGTGCGTCCTACTTTCTGCACGCAGTTCACTGATCAGTGAAGGCGAGTGCGCCAGATGCCTTCTTCTTAACCTCTCGACCAACGCCTCCACGTCAATGGATGTATGTACATATAATCCCGCTCACTCTATAGTCACCTGCGTCTCTTGTTCTTCTCAAACAAATAATTGAAACTATTCTAGCAGATTTAGAAAACTGGTCGCCAAGGAATTAATCAAAAAATTATGGACAATAAAATCACTGATGGAAGTGGGGGAAGACATCCACAGGGTTTAAATAAAACAGGTAGGGAATGCAAAGTACAATGTACGGATATGATCATCGTAAAAGGGGTTTCCCATTACAGCAGACAACTGCAATTCTGGGCAAATATCTGAGGCACGTATATATAGCTGGGGTGCCTAATATGTTTGCGCGGTACTGCAGTCATTTTATGTATTGCATCCAACTATTGCCGGAAAAAAACATGACCTATGTGAATGATGATAATCGTGATTCTGATATGGGTCTCCGTTGTGGACCGAGAGTGGGAGAGTCGCAAAAAGAGGGGATTTACGGTTGGGAAAAAGGGGAGGGGGAGCAGAAAGCATCGGGTAGACATTCTGTGATGATTTTTTTAAAAAGCTGTTGTTTGGAATCAAATTATCTTGCCTGGTGTCACAGGATTGGGTGTGTCAGCAACCCTTCCACCCTCCACCCCTGGCACTCTTTCTCTGCCGAATATATATATCTGCCGAATATTTTTTCACTGTACTGTATTTTGTAATTTTTGATCATAAATAGGTATTAAAAGATGAAAGTGAACTGTGTAACTGTTATCAAAAGGTTAACACTACGAAAGAATAAAAGGTCCTGAAGAGAGAATTTAGAGTGCTAGGCAGAAAGCTGAGAAGCAGGAACTCCAGTGTAATAATTTCTGGATTGTTCCCTGTACCATGCGCCAGTGAAGGTATAAACAGGATGATTTGACAGATAGATGCATGGCTGAAAAGCAGGTACAATGGGCAGGACTTCAGGATCTTTGATCAGGTTCTCGGGAGTTATGACCTGTACAAAGGGGATGGGCTGCACCTGAACCCGATGGGGGTCAATATTCTCACGGACAGGTCTGTTCGAGCTGCTGGAGAGGGTTTGAACTAATTTGGGGTTGTGTGAAATGGAGTGAAGGGACTCGGGATAGGATGGATGCTAAAAAAAAACAAAGACAGTGTGCAATCAGACTGTCAAGAAAGGAAGGTAGATAATACTGCAAACTTGCAGCCAGCCCTGTGAGTATCAGTGTGTTAGGGAAGCAGGATCAGAAAGGATAGAAAATACAGTTCTCAAAGTATCATATCTCAATGCACTGAGTATATGAAATGAGGTGGATAATTTTGCCACCTCATCGTAGTTCGGATGTGGACCACAGACTACAACGGGAAGTAGTAAAGGCTTATCTAAAGGGCAATGTTATGATCGTCATGGTAGATTTTAACATGCAGGTCGACTGGGAAAATCAGGTTGGTAATGGATCCCAAGAGAGTAAATTTATTGAATACGCAGAGATGGCTTTTTGCAGCTGTATGCCGTTGAGCCTACTAGGGGATCAGCTATACTAGATTGGGTGTGGTGTAATGAACCGGGGGTAATTGGAGAGCTTCATGTAAAAGAACCCTTAGGAGATTGTGATCACAATATGATTGAGTTCAACTTGAAATTTGATAGGGAGAAAGTGAAGTTTGACGCAACAATATTTCAGTGGAGTAAAGGAAATTGCTATGATATAAGAGAAGAGCTGGCCAAAGTAAATTGGAAGGAAATGCTGGAAGGGATGACAACAGCACAGCAATAGCGTGAGTTTCTGGGGAAATGAAGAAAGTGCGGGATAGATGTATTCCAAAAACAAAGAAATACTCAAACGGCTGACCAGGGAAGTCAAAGCTAATGTAAAAGCAAAATAGAGGCATAAAACAAAGCAAAAATTAGTGGGAAGACAGATGATTGGGAAGCTTTTAAAACTCTACAGAGAGCAACTAAAAAATCATCAGGAGCAAAATGATGATATGTGAAAGCAAACTAGCAAATAATATGAATGCGGATAGAAAAAGCTTTTTCAAGTATGTAAAAAATTAAAGGGAGATGAGAGCGGATAGAGTGCGTCCATTTGAAACAGAGATGTGCCGGAATTCCTTTAGCCGGGGGTGGCGAATTTGTGAAATTTGTTACCACAGGCAGCTGTGGAGGCCAGATGGTTGGGTATATTTTAGACCAAGGTTCTTGATTGCGCACTGCATCCGAAATGACGGGGAAAAGAGTTTGGAGTGGGGCTGAGGAGGGAGATAAAGGATAAAGGATCAGTTCTATAAGAACATAGAAATTTACAACACATTACAGGCCCTTTGGCGCATAATGTTGTGCCGACCATGTAACCTACTCTGGAATTTGTCTAGAATTACCCTACCGTATAGCCTTCTATTTTTCTAAGCTCCATGTACCTACCTAAGATTTTCTTTAAAAATCCGATTGTATCCGCCTCCACCACATCAATTTTGTGAAAAACGTACCCCTGATATCCCCTCTGTACCTACTTTCAAGCACCTTCAAAGCCCCCTCGTGTTAGTCATTTCAGTCCTAGGAAAAATCCTCTAGCTATCCACACGATCAATGGCTCTGGCCATCTTATACATCTTTATCAGGTCACCTCTCATCCTTCATCGCTTCAAGGAGAAAAGGTAAAGTTCACTCAACCTGCTGACACGAGACACGCTCTGCAATTCATTTAAATTTCTTCTGGACTCTCTCTAGTATCCACTATACTATAGTAAATTAAGAAACTTTAGGAACATTGCTAAACAGTGAATGTTGAGCTGCACTAATAGAGTTTCTAGCAAAAATTAACAAGCTAAATAAAGAGATTTTTTTACATTAGCAAACCATAAAGAATGGAAATAACGCATCTGCAGACCACGGATCATAAAATACGGGTCATCTGTATTTATAAATTAGCAAGTTATTCAGAAAAGATCAGTTTCTTTTAAAGACTGAAGAACACTGAACTGCATATCATCAAGTCAGATATATATTTTAAGTGAAACTTTGCTAAGCAGAAGATAAATAGTATCACAACGCTGCCCCAGGATGAAGAATATGGAGTAGGGAATATCTTTCTGAAGCATAAACACCGACACGGTCTAATGGAATTAAACCTTGAAGCAGCCTACAATCTTTCTCTTTGTCTAGATATGCTCCGAATCTGATGGTCAAATTAACCATTAAACTTCCGTTATCTTAATTCTGCATTTTCATAAAGAAATTCAAATGCCGGGAATAAATCTATAAGAGTCTGTGCAACCTATACAGATGTTCAATGGATTAACAGTACGGGAGAAGAAAATGTCATCGTTATTGTCTACCGCTCGGAAAGTGAGCTCTGCTATTATAATGTCATCGGGTCACGGTATAAAAAACCTGATTAGCGGGTTTGGTGGAGGTGGGTTTGGGGAATTGGGCTGCCATCGATCAGACGGCTTGGTTATCGAAGTTACATACTTCAATTAATTCGTTGGTGGCTATCACATTCCCTTCATAACAAAACTGTGTTTATTGCAAGGTTTTAATCATGAACAACGTTCGAAAGGCAGGAGTAGTTCCCACCCAAACTTAAGTAACTGTGATGATTTTTAAAAAAGAACAACCTTCCCGTTTACCTTTGTAATTACAACTTCGTAATTTAGTATTGACCTGGAGTGAAAGATGGATTGTAGGGTTTCAAGAAAAGAAATTCACTCTTGGATGATTCTGGTGACAAGCACACTGAGTAATGATACCTCTCGGGAAAGGGTGCAGTCTGACCAGTTCCAGTACAATCAAGTTGATCTCTTGGCGCATCGCCGCGGGTAAAGAGTTCTTTCGAATTCCTCGGCCGGCAACAACAAATGGGGCACCCTCCATCTTGAATAATGCCTCCATCTTGTTTACACTTTAGTACAATTAAAAAGACGATGATCAGAAGGAACAAAACCGATGTTGATCCGAAGGTGACAAGTAAATAAAGATTCATGTCGGAAACATAACGAGGATTACTATGAAAATCCTTAGTTTCAGAGGCATTCTCAGTAACATTCCCCAAAATCGACAAAAATATTGTAGTTGTACTGGACAGGCTCGGCTGTCCATTATCCCTCACTAGAACGACAATACTCTGCGAGGTATCATCCAAGTCCAAAATGCTTCTCGTTGTTCTGATTTCCCCTGAACTGCCCCCTATGCTAAAGAGAGTGGGATCGGTTGCTTGAACCATCTGATAGGAGAGCCGAGCATTCTGACCAGAATCTGCATCAGTTGCCAAGACTTTGGTGACCAAGTAACCTTGATCTGCTGAATGGGGCAGTATCTCCATGGGTGATGATCCACTCGGTGTGGAAGGAGAAACAATCACCGGAGCATTGTCATTTTGATCCAGAATAATTACATTCACTGCAGCGGTGCTGCTCAGCGGAGGCACTCCAGCGTCACGGGCTTGAACATGGAACTGGAAACTTTTGACCTTCTCATAGTCAAAGGAGCGCAATGCGTAAATGGTACCGTTCATCGAGTTAATACTGAAGTACGTGGACACCAGCGAATCCTGCAGATTCCCGATGAAGGAATAGGAAATATAGGAGTTTTGGTTCATATCCGGATCGAACGCAGTCAGTGCGAAAATTGAAGCACCCGGAGCGTTATTCTCCATCACATAGACGGCGTAGGAAGACTGCGAAAACTGTGGTGTGTTGTCATTTACATCAGACACCGTTATCTGGATAGTTTTATTTGTTGATAATGGAGGAGACCCAGAGTCCCAGGCTGTGACAGGTATGTTATAGACCGCGGTAGTTTCCCGATCAAACGGACGGGTTGTGGTCAGTTCATAATGATTATTCAGAGAGGATTTAATTTGAAAAGGAAGGCCCAGTGGAATCTCACAGTGAACTTTTCCGTTTGCCTCGGAATCGCGATCCGTAACGTCCATTAGAGCTACGACTGTCCCAGGTGTAGCATCTTCGGGGACCTTGCCAAATAGGGATGTTACCTTTATCTCGGGCGGATTATCGTTTACATCAGTTAGTTTGATCAATACTTTGGAATGCCCTGTAATAGCTGGTGATCCGTTATCCTCCGCTTGTACATCAAGTTCATAACTGCTCTTTTCTTCAAAATCCAGCTGCTCTTGAACTTTAATCTCCCCAGTTTCAGGGTCCAAACTGAACAATTCACGCACTTGGCCTGAAACACGATTAGCAAAGGAGTACTTCACCTCGGCGTTAGTACCTTGGTCCAGATCGACAGCTTTGATTTTGATCACCAAGGTACCCAAAGGCGCATTTTCTACCAAGCTGGCTGTATAGACATTTTTCTCGAACACGGGTGCATTGTCGTTGTTGTCCAGTACGCTGATGATGATTTGAGTTGTCCCGGATCTCGGAGGCTTACCGCCGTCAAAGGCCGTCAGTACGAGCTGAAACGATGCTTGCTGTTCGCGGTCCAGTGGCTTATCCAATAACAACTCTACAATTTTACTCCCATCCTCCCTGAAGTTGACGTTCAAACGGAATTGTTCACTGGGGCTAATATTGTACATATTAACTGTGTTTGCTCCCACGTCCAGGTCGAGCGCGCTCTCTAGTGGGTATCGAGAGCCTGGTGCGATGGATTCAGCCATCTGCAAGCGAATGGATTTTTCGGGGAAGGTGGGTGAATTATCATTTATATCGAGAATCTCTACTTCACCGCGATGCATTTGGAGAGGGTTTTCTAAAATTATCTGGAAGCCAAGTATACAGGAAGGACTCTGTGCACAGAGCTGCTCTCTGTCTATTCGACTGCTGACAAATAAGACGCCAGTATCCAAATTTACCTCTAAATATTGCTTTCCCTCCGGAAAGACAATGCGACATTTTCGACCTGATAATTGTCGAACCGTTAGTCCCAAATTTTCAGCGATATTTCCAACAAAAGAGCTAAATTCCATTTCCTCTGGAATGGTGTAGTGAATTAGTCCAACGCCCAGGCTCGCCGCGTAAACAAAGGAAATAAAAACCAGCGCCCTAAACGTGAAGTTAGTGCTCTGCGAATTCGCCATTGTCTCTGTGCCAGTTGTTTTTCTGACTGCCAAATCCTTGAAAGAGATGTTACGGCAAAAAAAACCAAAAATGCCTAGCTTGATTAACCTACATGTCAAAATTCATAAGACTTAACTAGTACTTAATGTGTAGGTCCTGCGTCTGCAATCTAAATTGAACCTCTCGGTGCTCGGTTATCCAAAGGGGAGGAGCAATGGATCTCCCGCTGTAAGAAGCCCCCTATTGGTTACAGGCGGGACAATAAGCCACTGTCAATCTCTGCAGAGTGCAATCCTTAAAGCAAGATGGTTCCTAAAATTTTGTGGTGTTCAATTAAAATATAAAGACATTGATAGAGCTTATGTGTTCAGTAAAAAAAACGAAATTCTACTGAATACTCTTTTAATTATTCTGATTGGCATTTTGATATTATTAATATTCGACTTACCAGTGAATCAGTTGCAACCTATTCCAGGTGATTTTCTCTCCCAATTCACAGCAAAATTTCTATTTCCATGACGCAGCTTCTCTGTAAAGTTAATATTTTAGCCCGGATTTATTAATGAACTTTGAAACTAAATTACTTCAAATGTCAGAAGAAATTAGAGGAAGAGATATGTAAGGAGACTGCAGACAGAAGGAATGGAAACATAGAAAACCTACAGCACCATACAGGCCCTTCGGCCCACAATGTTGTGCCAAACATGTCCCTACCTTAGAAATTACTAGGCTTACCTATAGCCCTCTAGTTTTCTAAGCTCCAAAAGTCTCTTGAAAGACCCTATCGTATCCGCCTCCACTATAGTTTCCGGCAGCCCAGTCTATGCACTCACCACTCTCTGAGCAAAAAGAAACTTACCCTTGACATCTCCTCTGTACCTACTCCCCAGCACTTTAAACCTGTGTACTTTTGTGGCAACCATTGCAGCCCTGGGAAAAATTCTCTGACTATCCACATGATCAATGCCTCTCATCATCTTATACACCTCTATCAGGTCACCTCTCATCCTGCGTCGGTCCAAGGAGAAAAGGACGAGTTCACTCAATCTATTCTCATAAGGCATGCCCCCCAGTCCAGGCAACATCCTTTTAAATCTCCTCTGCACACTTTATATGGATTCCTCATACTTTCTGTAGTGAGGCAACCAGTACTGAGCACAGTACTCCAAGTGGGGTCTGACCAGGGTCCTATATATCTGCAACATTACCTCTCAGCTCCTAAATTCAGTTCCACAATTGATGAAGGTCAATACACCGTACAGCTTCTTAACCACAGAGTCGACCTGCGCAGCTGCATTGAACTGCACAAAATCAGAACTCAAGATCCATCTGATCCTCCACACTACCATTAATACTATATTCTGCCATCATACTTGACCTACCAAAATGAACCACTTCACACTTACCTGGGTTGAACTCCATCTGCCACTTCTCAGCACAGTTTTGCATCCTGTCAATATCCCGCTGTAACCTCTGACAGCACGTCATACTATCCACAACACCCCCAACTTTTGTGTCATCAGCAAGCTTACTAACCCATCCCTCCACTTCCTCATCCAGGTCATTTATAAAAATCACAAAGAGTAAGGGTCCCAGAACAAATCCCTGAAGCACTCCACTGGTAACAACCCTCTATGCTGAATATGACCCGTCTACAACTACTCCTTGACTTCTGTGGGCAAGCCAGTTCTGGATCGACAAAGAAATATCCCCTTGGATCCCATGCTTTCTTACTTTCTCAATAAGCCTTGCATGGGATAATTTATCAAATGCCTTGCTGAAATCCATATACACAACATCTACTGCTCTTCCTTCATCAATGTGTTTAGTCACATTTTCAAAAAATTCAAACAGGCTCGTAAGGTACGACCTGCCCTTGACAAAGCCATGCTGACTATTTCTAATTATATTATGCCTCTCCAAATGTTCATAAATTCTGCCTCGCCGGATCTTCTCCATCAACTGATCAACTACTGAGGTTCGACTCAATGGTCTGTGATTTCCTGGGATATCTCTACTCCATTTCTGGAATAAAGAAACAACATCCGCAACCCTCCAATCCTCCAGAACCTCTCCCGTCCCCATTGATGATGCAAAGATCAACGCCAGAGGCTCAGCAATCTCCTCCCTCGCCTCCCACAGTAGCCTGGGTTACATCTCATCCTGTCCCGACGACTTATCCAACTTGGTGCTTTCCAAAAGCTCCAGCACATCCTCTTTCTTAATATCTACAAGCTCAAGCTTTTCAATCTGCTGCAAGTCATCACTACAATCACCAGGATCCTTCTCCATAGTGCATACTGAAGTACAGTAATCATTAAGTACCTCTGCTATTTCCCCCGTTTCCATAACACATACCCACTGTCACACTTGATAGGTCCTATTCGTTCACGTCTTTTGCTCTTCACATGCTTATAGAAAGCCTTGAGGTTTCCCTTAATCCTGCCCACTGAGGCCTTCTTATGGCCCCTTCTGGCTTTCCTAATTTCCTTCTTAAGCTCCTTCCTATTAGCCTTATAGTCTTCTAGATCTCTAAAATGACCTAGCTCTCTGTACTTTTTGTAAGCTTTTCTTTTCTTCTGGACTAGATTTATTAAATCCTTCGTACACCACGGTTCCTGTACCCTACCATAACTTCTCTGTCCCAGTGGAACGTACCTATCCAAAACTCTACAAAAATATCCCGTGAGCATTTTCCACATTTCTTCCATACTTTTCCCTGAGAACATATGTTTCCAATTTAAGCTTCCAATTTCCTGCCTGATAGCCATATAATTCCCCTTACTCCAATTAAACGCTTTTCTAACTTACCTGTTCCTATATCTCTCCAATGTTATTGTAAAGGATATTAAATTATGATCACTATCTCCCAAATACTCTCCCACTGAGAGATCTGTCACCTGACCAGGTTCATTTCCCAATACCAAATTAAGTACAGCCTCTTATCCTGTAGGCATATCTACATATTGTGCCAAGAAACCTTCCTGAACACACATAATAAATTTCACCCCATCTAAAACCCTTGCTCTAAGAAGATGCCAATCGATATTTGGGAAATTTAAATCCCCTATCACAACAACTCTATTATTATTATACGTTTCCAGGAACTGTTTGCCTAGATGTTCTTCGATATCCCTGTTACTATTAGGCGGCCTATAAAAAAACACCCAGTAAAGTTATTGACCCCTTAGTGTTCCTAAAGTCCACCCACAGAGACTCCGTAGTCAATCCCTTCATGGCGTCCACCTTTTCTGCAGCCGTGACATTAACTCTGATGAACAATGCCACGCCTCTACCTCATTTGCCTCCCTCCCTGTTCTTTCTGAAACATCTAAAACCCAGCACATGAAGTAACCATTCCTGTCCCTGAGCCATCCAAGTCTCTGTAATGACCACCACATTATATCTCCAAGTACTGATCCATGCTCTCATCTCATCGGCTATGTTCACAACACTCCTTGTGTTAAAATAGACGCATCTCAAACCTTATGGCTGAGCTCGTCCCTTCTCTATCACCTGTGTATCTTCCCTCTCACACTGTCTACAAGCTTTCTCTATTTGTGAGGCAACCTCCTCTTCCCCAGTCTCTTCAGTTCTGTTCCCACTCCCCATCAATTCTAGTTTAAACTCTCCTAGTAGCCTTAGCAAACCTCCCCAACAGGATATTGGCCCCCTGGGATTCAAATGCAACCCTTCCTTTTTGTACATGTCACACCTGCCGCAAAAGAGGTCCAAATGATCCAGAAATCTGAATTCCTGCCCCCTGCTCCAATCCCTCAGCTACGCATTTACCCTCCACCTCATATGTACCACGACCTCTCGCTCTTCTCCCTCTCACTGCAGTATATCTTGGACGCGATCCGAAACATCCCGGACCCTGGCACCTGGGAGGCAAACTACCATCTGAGTTTCTTTCCTGCGTCAACAGAATCGCCTGTCTGACACCTAACTATAGAGTCCCGTATCACTATTGCCTTCCTCCTCCCTTCCCTACCCTTCTAAGCCACAGGCCAGACTCTGTGCCAGAGGCACGGCCACTGTCGCTTCCCCCAGGTAGACTGTCCCCCCCAACAGTACTCAAACAGAAGTACTTATTGTCAAGGGGTGCATCCACATGGGTACTCTCTAGTATCTGACTCTTCCCCTTCCCCCTCCTGACTGTGACCCATTTGTCTGTCTCCCGTGGTCTTGGTGTGACCACCTGCCTATAACTCCTTTCTATCACCTCCTCGCTCTCCCTGACCAAGCGAAGGTCATCGAGCTTCATCTCCAGTTCCCTAATTCGGTCCCTTAGGAGCTGGTGCGGATATGGCCGTCCGGGAGGCTGGGAGACTCCAGGACCTCCCACATCTGAAGCCAAGCACAGAAAACTGGCTTCACACACATACTTCCTCCTTTCCACAAATAACACCGATAAACCTACCTTGCCTCGTCCCGTTACTGACTAAGCCCATTCAGCCAAAGACCTATCACTCTGCGCCTCTCACTCCGCTGCCCGTTGGATATGGAGGTCTTCTTTTTAAACCTTTTGTGCTCTACTGGCTGACGTCACACGCCTGCACATTCTTGCCTCTCTTTTACCCCGAGTAGTAAAAAATGCCTTCACTCCTGAAATCAGCCGTTCACTCGCAGCCTTTTTGCTCCGAATCAAACATCAATAATCAAAAATAATAACGAATTTGTAACAGTAGACGATTTTAGCGTGCTTTATGTTGACTTCCAGAGTATGAAGTCTTAGATGGGGCAGCATTTGCTAAACGTGTCCAGGAATGTTTTCTCAAATAATATGCAAGGCCATACAAAAGAGGGGACACCGATGATTTACTGCTGAGAAATAAGTCCGGGAAGTGGGTGAAATGTCATGGGGGTCACGGGTCCATAATTGTACTAGTCTTAAGCCGTTGTGGAAAAAAGATAAGACTGGTGCAAAATTAACACTTGCAAATGGGGCAAAATATATTTTAACGCAAAAGCCAGGAACTTTTAAAAGGTTGATGGGACCAAGTGATTGCAGGTGAAGGGATGGCTGGCGTGTAGGATGCCTCTGGGTACAAGATCGACTGTGTTCAGGTGCAGTATGTTCCTGTTTGCATGAAGTATAATGTTGTTAGGATTAAGGAGCTCTCGTTAGTAAGGAATGTTGAGGCAGTTGGTCAGGAAAAAACAGGTCTTCAGCTAGCTATCTTAAAACGTATTATGGCAGATAAATCTCCAAGCCCTAATTGACTTTTTTTATTTAGAGTTACAGCACGATAACAAGCCCTTCTGGCCCAGCTAGACTGTACTATTCTGTTACACCCAGGTGACCAATTAACTTACCAATTAACTGTAGGTCATTAGAACATGGGAGAAACCGGAACACTTGGAGGAAACTGACGCGAAAATCATAGGCAGAACGTATAAGCCTCTTACAGACACCAGCGGAAACTGAACCCGTATCGCTGATGCTGTAAAACTTTACACTCACTGCAACGCTGCCATGGCACCCCGATTGTGCTTCCTGTGGCATTCTCTGAAGCTAGGGAAGAAATTGCATGAACCCTGGCAAAGATAGTTACAACAGCTCAAGTCATTCAAGAGTTTGGAGATGAATTCCATGCCACCTGTAAAGAGTTTGTATGCTCTTTCTGTGACCACGTGTGTTTCCTCTGGGTGATTCAGCATGGCATGCCAGCCTACATCAGGACATTGAATACAGGATTAAGGCAACATGTTGCAACTGTACGATGGTGAGACCACACTTGGACGACTGTGGATGGTGGTAATCATTTTACCTGGATAGTGGAGACTAGGAGTAGACACAAGATATTCTGCAGTTGCTAGAAATCCAGAGAATCACACACAAAATGCTGGAGGAACTCAGGAAGTCAGGCAGCGTCTATAGAGAGAAATTAACAATAGACGTTTTGGGCTGAGCCCCTTCATAAAGACTACGAAGCAAGGGGAAGGAAATGAATCCTTTACCTGGTTCAACTATCACCTCCAAGATTCTTACATTACTCTACAAAAGTCTTAGGCACATGTAAAAATAGTAAAGTGAAGATGCTTTGAAAATCATGAAATGAAAAATTTCTACATGTCAAAAAATACTCTAAAGAGCGGCGAACAGCAAAAAGCTAAATCAAAGTCATATTTCACTTCAAAACTGTATCATTTCTATTAGATACACTGTCGTGCAGTTTATAAATAAATCGGCTGGTTGATATTTCCAAGCATCTTGGAGAACTTGCCACAATTCTTTTGCAGACTTCAGCTATCTCACTTGCTTCTGTCTCTCCAGTCAATCCCAGATAGTCTTAATGATTTTGAGATTAGTGCTCTTCACATACCATGTGAAGACATATTTAAAAATCCATGGTGCTGAGGACTTTTGCACTGTACTGTACACTCCCTAGTCCATCCGTCTTCACACGCACGTGGTCTCTCTTAACACCTGCCAATTGTGAACCGCAGTCCCTTATCTTCTTATCCCATTTCCCCATACTGTGAAAGGAAAAGATGGGATGGAGTCTGTCAACTATGTTCGGGAAAGCTTCCTTAATCTGTATAGAGATCCTAATTCGAGAGATTCTATATGAGAACGAGATATGATAGGCAACAGAAGTGTTTGTAGGCGATTAGTTTCAAGATATTCATACAGGAGGATAGGATTAGTGTTTGGGTTAAATTCTAAATTGGATAAAGGCCCATTTTAACGGCATCAGAAAGTATTTGACAAGTATAGTTTGGGATAGATGGTTTTCTGGCAAAAGGGATGCTCGGTAAATGGGAGGGAGGCTTTCAGAAGTGAAACATTGGAACTATAGAGTTTGTATATTCCTGTAGAACAAAAAAAAAGGCAGGCCTAGCTGAATTAGGGAATCTTAGTTTTTGAGGGATATTGAAGCCCTGGTTAGGAAGATGAGAGGGTTGCATTGCAGTTATAGGCAACAAAAAACAAAGAAGACATTTGAGGAGTATAAGAAATACAAGAGAGCACTTGAGAGGGAAGTATGGAAGTCTAAAATAATGCATGACGTTGCTCTGGCAGACAAGTTGAAGGAGAATCCCAAGAGTTTTAAAACACATGTTAAGAGAGCAAGAGGATAGCAAGGGCAAAACTGGTCCACTTGAAGATCAGCGTAGTTATCAATGCATACAGCTGAAAGAGATGGGTGCGATCTTAAATGGAATATTTTACATTCAACTTTATGTACTGGGGAGTCGGACACTGAGTCTATAGATCAAAGGTGAAACAGTAGTGAGGTCATAGACAGTCGATGTGCATGCTGCCTTGAGGCAAATTAGGATGGATATGTCCTTAAGGTCCGACAAATTGTCCCTTACGAATTTATGGGAGGCCAGTTCAGAAATTGCAGTGGCCCTGCAGAGGTATTTATAAAATCATTAACCACCTTGTGGTATGGGAGGACTGGAGGATAGCTATCGTTCCATAATTCAAAACAAGCTCTAAGATTTGACCAAGTAATTATAGGCTGGTCAGCCTAACGTCAGTAGTGAGTGGATTATAGTAATCTAACAGACAGGATATATAAGCATTTTGATATACAGCCTAATTAGAGATAATCAACATGGCTTATAGAGATTTTCAAGGACGTTAAAGCTGAAAAAGCAAAGGAAGTGGATGTTGCGTACAAGGACTTTGACTAGATTTTGACAAACACGCACATTCAGTGTGAAGTAGTAAATTTGATGCAACATTGCCCTAGCGTAAGAATCAAGAAAGTTTTGTTTCATGCTTTACTCTGTGACTGGAGGCCTCTGACTAGTGGTGTGATGCAGGGATTTGGTGCTGGGCCTCTTGTTGTTAGCCATCAATATGTTCGAAATCATCCTGAGTTCTGAGAAGGAGAAGCTAAAGTCAGGTGTAGCAGCATTACGGTGGAGTAAAGGGAACTATAGAGGCATGAGGGAGAAGTTGGCCAGAAATGATTGGAAAAGTACACTTTCAGGGATGACAGCAGAGCTGCATTGGCTGGAATTTCTGGAAGCAATTCGGAAGGCACAGGGTATACACATCCCAAAGATGAAGAAGTAGTCTAAAGGAAAGATGACACAACTGCGGCTAATAAGTAAAATCAATGGCAACATAAAGCCAAAGAGAGGGCATATAATAAAGCAAAAAAATAGGGAGGTTAGAGGACTGTGAAGTTTTGAAATACCAATACAAAGCAAATTAAATACCAAATTAATACCAATTAAAGAGCAAACATGAGGAAATCTGCAGATGCTGGAAAGTATAAAAAGTCATAAGAAGGTAAAGATAGAATACCAAAGTAATCTAGCCTATAATGTTAAAGAGAATCCCAACAGTTTCTTCAGATACATAGAGAGTAGATATTGAACAGCTAGAAAGCAATGCTGAAGAGTTAGTAATGGGGGGGGGGGGACAAGAAAATAGCAGAAGAACTGAGTAAGTGTTTTGTGACAGTCTTCACTGTGGAAGACATTAGCACTAGGGTGAAAATTCCAGGTGTCAGAGGCCATGAAGGGTGTAAAGTTACCATTATTATGGAGAAGGTTCTTGGAAAACTGAAAGATCTGAAGGTAGATATGTCACCTGAACCAGATGGCATACACTCCAGGGTTCTGATGGAGGTGGCTGAAGAGATAGTGGAGGGATTAGTAATAATCTTTCAAGAATCACTAGATTCTGGAATGGTTCCGGAAGACAGGAAATTTGCAATTATCACTCCACTCCCCAAGAAGGGAGAGAGGCAGAAGAAAGGAAATTATAGACCATCTAGTCCAACCTCAGTGGTTGGGAAGATATTGGAGTCGATTATAAGGATAAGCTCCCAGGGTTCTTTGAGGTAAGTGATAAAAATAGGCCGTAGACAGTATGGTTTCCTCCAGGGAAAATATTGTCTGACAAAGCTGTTGGAATTCTTTGAAGAAATATCCAGGAAGATAGACAAAGGAAAATCGGGTGACGTTGTGTATTTGGAAGTTCGAAAGGCCTTTGACAAGGTGCCACAAAAGAGGCTGCTTAACAAGCTAGAGGGAAAGATTATCATCACAGGGAAGATTCCAGCATGGATAAAGCAATAGCTGACTGGCAGGAGGCAAAGAATGGGAATAAAGGGTTTTTTCTAGTTGGCTGCCGGTGACTAGTGGTACCCCAATGGGGTCTGTGTTGGAACCGTTTAATTTTAAGTTATATGTTAATGATTTGAATGATGGAATTGAGGTCTTTATTGCAAAGTTTTCAGACAATATGAATATAGGTGGAGGAGCAAGTAGTTTCGAGGAGGCAGACAAGCTACAGAGGACAGACAGATTTGAAGAATGGGCAAAGACATGGCAGATAGAATACAGAGTTGAGAAGTGTATGGGCATGCATTTAGAAGAAATGAAAGTGGCTACTATTTTCAAAAGGGAGATACAATGCAAAGCTTGGCACAAAGGGGCTTGGGAGTGCTTGTGCGGGATTCCTTAAAGGTTAATTTGTAGGTTGATCGGTGGTAAGGAAGGAAAATGTAATGTTGGCATTCTTTTCAGGAGGACTCGAATATAAAACCAAGGATCTAATGCCGATACTTAATAAAGAAATGGTGACGTTTCACTTGGTGTATTGTGCGCAGTTTTGAACCCCTTAGAAAGGATTGCTGCAACTGGAGAGGGTTCAAAGAAGGTTCACGAAAATGATTCCACATTCATACGGCTTGTCATACGAAGAGTTTTATGGCTTTGGGCCTGTATTCACTGGAATTCCAAAGAGTGAGAGGTGACCTCTGAAACCTATTGAATGCTGAAGGGCCTTGACAGAGTGGATGTTGAGAGGATGCTTTGCTATGGCGGGAGTGCCGATGACCAATGACACAGCTTCAGAATGAGAGATGCCGTTTTAGAACGGAGATCAGGAGGAATTTCTTTAGCCAGAGAATGGTGAATCTGTGGAATTCATTGCCACAGGCAGCGTTGGAGTCCAAGTTATTTAAGGTTGATAGATTCTTGAGTGGTCAGGCCATGAAGGGATACGGGGAAAAAGCAGAAGATTGGGGTGGGCTGAGAAGAAAATTGGAATGGCGGCGCAGACTGGATTGGCCAGATGGTGTATTTCTGCTTGTATATCTTATGACTTTATGGTCATGGTGATGAACTAGATTAGCAGATTTGCAGACGGCACCAAGATTGTGAATGCAGTGGATGGCGAGGAAAGCTATCAAAGCTTGCAGTGGGATTCAGGCCATCCAGAAAAATGGGCTGGAAATGTCAGAGGGAATGTGATGCAGATGTGTGTGAGGTGCTGCATTTCGGGAGACGTTGGTTAGGCCGAATTTGGAGTATTGTTTGCAGTTCTGGTCACCTACCTGAACAACATATATATATATATAAGATTGAAAAAGTACAGAGAATATTTACAAAGCTGTTAATGAGAGTTGAGGTTTGGAGTTACAGGCAATGATGAATAGATTAGGACTTTATTCCCTGAAGCATAATAGTATAAGGGGAGATATGATAGAGATAGTCAAAACTATGAGGTGTATAGATAGAGCAAAGGCATCAGGCTTTTTCCACTGAGTTTGAATGAGGTCATAGATGAACGGTGAAATGTGAAACATTTAAGGGGAAACTGGGAGTCAGCTTCTTCACTCAGAGGATGGTGTGAGTATGGAACGAGCTAACAGTGTCAGTGCTAATTGCGGGTTTGATTGTCACAGTTAATAGAAGCTTGGATAAGCACATGGATAGGTAGCGTATGGAGTACTATTGTGCAGGTGCAAATTGATGGAACCAGGCAAAGTAACAGTTAAGTGAAGAGTTGATGGGCTGCAGGGCTTCATGACTCTGCATCCTCGTGCAGGATTTTCACCTGGAAAGTCAACTGTCTGAATACAAAGAATACACAGATGCTGCGTGATCCGCTGAGTTCTTCGAGCAAGCTCTGTTACTTTGGTGCAACGGCAGGCAAGGACGTGGCAATTTAAGAAACTGTTTCCACTTATGTGTGACACCGTAGATCCAGGAAAATATAACTGGGGATTTGAAAAGATCAGCCTAAAGAAGGAGAGCCAGCACTGGTCTGTTAAATACGTTGGTCATACCGCACTTGGAGTATGGACAATAGGATGTGCTTTCATTGGAGAGGGTCAGAAGGAGGTGCACGACTATGATCCAGGTATGAAAGTGTTAGCGTATGAAGAGAGCTTAATGGCTCTGGGGTTGTACTCGCAGAGGTTTGGAAGAATGAAGGAGGATCTCATTGAAACCTATCGAATATTGAACTGCTTGGGTAGAGTGGGCGTGGAGACAATTTTCCTTATATTAGGGGAGTTTTGGACCAAACGACACTGCCTTAGAAGACATGGACCTTTTACAATGGACTCAAAGTCAGTGGCTATATTTAAATGTTATTGTTTAGTTAGGGTGCTAAAAGTTACAGGGTGAAACGGGAAAATGGGGTTGGGTGAGATAATAAATCAGACATGATGGAATGGCGGTGAAGACTGGATGAAATGTCTGATGGCCTAATTCTGCTACTATGTCGTAAAGTCAAAATCATGCGTAAATCCCCGGAACATAATGGAATGAATGAAAGGCAAGAAACACAATGAAAGATCTCACCCACCAGGTTGGACAAACAACCTTTGTACAAAAGTCAACAAGCTGTGCAAATACAAATTTTTTAAATTGAAATAATTATAAAAAATAAGCAATAAATATCAAGAATATGGAATTAAAAATCCTGAAAAGGGCGTCCATGAGTTGTGGGAACAATTCAATGATGGGTCGAGTGAAGTTGAGTGACTGGTTCAAGAACCTCATGGATGAAGAGTACTAACTGCTTCTGAACCTCGTCATGTAAGTCCTGAGGCTCCTGTACCTTCTTCCTGATAGTAGCAGCGAGGAGGGAGCATGCCCTGTGTGATGGACGTCCTGTAGCTTTCCTGCTGCAGTGCTCCGTGTAGATGTGCTCTATAATGGGCATGGACTTTACCCGTGATTGATATGACCGTATCCGTTACCTTTTGTAGGGGTTTCCATTCGAGGGAAGTGGTGTTTTCACGCCAGGCTGTGATGCAATCAGTTAATTAACTCCCACCACGTGTCCACAGAAGTTTGTTTAAGTTTTAGATGTCATGCCAAATGGCAAACTTCTAAGGAATTAGGGTTATTACCGTGCTTTATTTGTAATTGTATTTATGAACTGTGCCCCGGACAGATCCTCGGAAATTATAACACCGAGCAATTTAAAGCTGCTTTAGAGATTCGGGCTGGCTTAGAAGCAAATTGGTAAATCGGGTTATTGTTGTCACATGTATCACAGAATAATGAAAAATATGCCTTTCGTACCCTTCATACAGATCAATTTATTGCAATCGCGCATCGAAGTAGTCCAAGGTAAAACACTAAGAGTGCAGAATAAAATGTTACTATTACAGAGAAAGTGCAGTGCAGACAGGCGATAAGGTGCAAGCTCATAACGAGGCATAATTCATAATGAGCCCGTACTCAGGGACTACATGAAGACAACATTTCGGGTAGATAGGACAAATAAACGGAAGACAAGTTTTAACATCGAAAACAACAGCAATTGAAAAGGAAGGGAATATGATTATACTGTCATAACTCTAGGCAGAAAGCAATTGAGCGTCCAAGTCTTTGAAATTTGGAGCAGGTGTTGAGGAGGAATGTCGAATCCACATAATTCGTAGAAGAGCGCAGTAGCTAAAAAGGGGAAGTACTGCTGAATGCTTACAAAATGGTGCGAAGACCACACCTGAAGTGCAACATCAATTTGCATCACAGCATTTTCGAAAGGAGGGCATTGACTTTCAGAAGAGAAAGAAGTAATTTCCTGGACGGCGTTCAGAGACTGTGATTTGTGCTATACTTTCATCTTTCTTTTAAATGGATTTCATCGCTTTGAACAAATAAAAATGTAGATATCTATGTTTTCTGGGATCGTAATTTATATAGATTGAATAAACAGAAACTAACTGTTCTGTAACGCAAAGTCTTATCATCAAAATAAATAATTTGTTTAACCTGGATGGGTAAAGCTTTTCTGAAAGATATACAGTACACGCAGTGACCACTTTATTCGGTACACCAGTACACCTACTTGGTAATGCAAGTATCTTAACAGCCATTCATATGACAGCAACTCAATGCATGTCAAGAAGTTCAGCTGATGTTTAAATCAATCATCAGAATCGGGAAAAAATGATTCAAAATTTCAACTCATCAAAATACATTTATCATCAAAGTAGGTGTGAAGAATAGAAGTCTGAAATCCATCCTCCCACAGGCAGCCACGAAAACAAGAAACATCATTGAACCAGCTCAAGAAAACATCAAGCACCCAACGCGCGAAAAAAGAACAAATTGCGCGAACGACAAAAAGTGAGTAAACAACACATAGTTCAACCTCACTGCAGGCAGGAGAGCCATTCTTCACTGAAGCGCCCAAGTCTGCATCAATCTCCCGGATCAAACCCTTCACAAACAGCAAAAGAGAAGATCAAAACCCAATCGAGAAACACAGACAACATGAAACTCAAAGTCTCCCAAAACGAGTCCACGGCTTCGCCGATCACTCCTTGCAATCTGGATCCCAATGATTCTGTACTTTTTACCGACAGCAGTTAGTGAGATGGAGAACACGGGCACACGCAGGCAGATGGTGCCCATCCTCTACTTTCGTCCTAGTCGACTTCAGACTTCCTGTTTGCCTCATTTGGAGAGAAGCAATAGCGTCGATCATGGGCTCTCGCCAACGAAGCCTGAATTGGAATGAAGCAATGGAGTTGATCAAAGGCGCGCTCCTTATCAAGGTTTCCGAGCCACATACTCCGCTCCAAACCTCAGCGACCTCCTTCGGAGACAACATGAATGGCGGTATTAGATAAAAGAAACGTAAACAAATACATCACGATGCATAATTGCGAAATACAGATTCAACCGGCAAATTCAGTATAGTGCCCAGTTCTGTTTGCAAAATCTTTCTGCGGAGTCGAAGTGATTTATCGCCATTACTCAACAGATGGGGCGCTTTAGTTTCTAGGATGATGGCAAAGCTAGAGTTGCTCCAGTTGGTAGAGGAGTGGTCTTAGGGAGACCTGATAAGGATGCTTAAATTACGAAATACAGAGATAGAGTTAATGGATACTGTTTAAACTGACAGAGTGGTCACAGCTATAAGATATAAAATGTTCGTCAAAGACCATAAGTACGTAAGATCAGAATTAGGGCATTTGCCGCATCGGGTCTGCTTCGCCATTTCGTTACGGCTGATCCAATTTTCGTCTCAGCCCCAATCTCAAGCTTTCTCCCAATATCGGCCAGAGCCATCAAACGCACTGCACATAACAAGCCTTTCAAACCTGGAATCATTTTCGTGAATCTCCTTTGAACCTTATCCAGTTTCAGCACGTCCTTTCTAAGATAAGGGGCCCGTATCTACTCACAATACACCAGGTGAGTTCTCACCTGTGCTTTAGAAATTTCAACATTATATCCTTGCTTTTATATTACAACATTATATCCTCTTGAATTTAATGCTAACGTCGCACTTGCCTTCCTTACCACAGCCTCGACCTGCAAATTAACCTTTAAGGAATCCTGCTCATATGGACAGTATACAAAAGCTCCAGCTATATGGCTGCTATGTATGTTTGTGTGAGAGTTTAGATGAACGAGAGCGAAAACCATAAATCCGAGGGGAGATCAAGGTGGTTCTTGACAGTTATTTTATTTATTTTTATCAATGAACAGCAAAATGGACTTGGTAGTTTATTATCCTCAGAATAGATTCAGGTATACTTCCACTTAAAAATTCAGTGCGCACGCAATATTTTTGCGCACAATGGTCATTAGAAATTAATGGGAACATTGACTTCCACTCTCAGCCCCAACCTCCACCAACGCTGTCATATTTCTCTGCTTTGCACATTGCAGCTTATTCTGTGGACATCATTTCTTCATTAACATGTTAGGGACCCATACCTCATTGAACATAGAACATAGTGCATTAAGTACAGTACAAGCCTTGTGGCCGACAATTTTGTGCCGATCTTTTGTGCTCTAAGGTCAATCTAAACCCCTCCCTCCTACATAGCCCTCTATTTCTCTATCATCCATGTGCCTACTTAAGAGTTGCTTAAATACCCCTAATGTATCTGCCTCTAATACCATCCCTGGCACTGCATTCCATGAACTCATCACTCTCTGCATAAATAACTTACTCTGAATTTCCTCCATTATAAATACCGTAAACTTTCTTGCAATCACTTAGAAATTATGCCATCTAGTATTAGTCAGTTTCGCGATGGGATAAAGAATCTGGGTATCCATTCGATCTAAGCACTTTATCATCTTGTACACCTCGATCAAATCAACTCTCATCCTCTTACGCTCCAAAGAGAAGGTCCCTAATACGCCCAATCTTTCTTCTTAAAACATGCTTTCTAATCCAGGCAGCATCCTCGTAAATATTATCTGCACCATCTTTTAAGCTTCCACATTCTCCCTGTAATGAGCTGACCAGAACTGAACAAAATATTCCAAGTTGGTCTAACCGGGGCTTTATTGTTCTCCTCCACTCCCTACTTCTTATTACGTACGGTCTGTCCTAACTTTAGTTCACATTGGCTATGCCGTCACTTCCCACATGGGCACCAAGAACCGTTCCCTGATCATTCTCACTTTCTTCACCTATACATCCAATATTTAACCTTGATCGAGCTACGTCATTATTTTTACAACGTTCTGAAATATGCCCTTGGCTATGATTTCTAATGTTCCAGTCACACATGAAGTTCGGATCCACACATTACAGAAGATTTTTATAGTCAAAAGAGCCACATTTGGAAATCTCAAGAAATAAAAATATTGTTATTGTGGTAAGGAGTCAAGGGATATGGGGAGAAGGCAGGAACGGAGTACTGATTGTGAATGATCAGCCATGATTACAGTGAATGGCGGTGCTGGCTTGAAGGGCCGAATGGCCTGCTCCTGCACCTATTGTCTGTTGTCTATTGAAGTGAATTAAAGGTTGTGCATCAGATTTTCCCTTTGAATGTGGTACGTGGTCACACTTATGTCACAGAATCACAGAGTGCAGAAACAACCCACTGTGCCCATGTTTACCATCTTGCCAATTTATACCAACTCCATTTACCAGCTCTCAACCATTAGCCTTGGTGCTTGTCTAAATATAATCACCAGGTTCGCTTTCAGATGATTGCCTTGTGCTTCTTTACAGTTTAAAACATGTCCATCTTTACAACCCTATCAAGCATTGAGTTTTAGATTCCAATCACTTGCTGGATAAAACTCCTTCAACGACCTTGCACTCAACGCCAGTAAGGTCAAGGAATTGATCGTGGACTTCAGAAAGGGGAAGTCGAGGGAACACACAGCAGTCCTCATCGAAGGATCAACATTGGACAGGGTGAGCAGTTTCAAATCCTGAATGCCAACATCTCTGAATGTCAAACATGGATTGTTCCTCCCAAAGTACAACACCTCACGCCTGTCTGTATTAAATTCTGTTTACTATTTTTCTTGACCAACCTCCCCTGTAGGACCGTGTCCAATGCCATGCTAAAGTCCATGTAAACATCATCCACTGTCTTGCCTTCATCAACTTTCCTGGTAACTTCCTGGTAAATCTCTATAAGATTAGTTAGACACGAGCTACCACGCACAAAACCATGCTAATTATCCCTAGTCAGCCCTGTCTATATAAATACTCTTATATCAAGTCTCTTAGAATATCTTTCAACAACATTCTCACTACTAATGTAGGCCCACTGCCCTATAATTCTCAGGTTTATTTTTAGAGCTTTTCCTAAACTGTGGAACAAAATTAGCTACGCTCCAATCCAGCAGTACCTTATCTGTTGCTAAGGATTATTTAAATATCTCTGCTAGGGCCCCTGCAATTTCTGCACTTTCATCGTACAGGGCCCGAAGGAACATTTTATTCAGAGTGTGGACCAGTACTGCCAGACAGAGGAGAGCAGTGGCAGAGGGAAAAGGGTGGGTCTTTAAGCTTTAAGGCCCTCTTCATGGGGGCGGTAGGTGCATAGGGACTGGGAAGACGCTGCAAGCCTACTACTGCAGTCCATCCACCCCACACCCCCCCCCCAATCTCTTACCTGCAGGTTTGATAGTGGGGTGATGATTAGTGTTGAGAGCGGAGAGGTAGAGTTCCTCTTGTCTTCAACTACCACCCCAATAGGCTTGCATTCCAACAAATGATTCTCCGTAAATTTCGCATCTCCAACTGGATCCTACCATCAAGAACATCACACCACCTCCACCACTTTCCGCTATCTGCAGGGATTGCTTCCGATGCGACTCCCTTGTCCATTCATCCCTCCCCACTGATCTCCCTCCTGGTATTTACCTTTGTAAGCGGGAGAAGTTCCATACCTGCCCCTAAACATCTTCCCTCACTACAGTTCAGGGTGCTAAACAGTCCAGGTGACGCAACACTCAACCTGTGTGTCCACTGCAGTCATCTACTATATTTGGTACTCCCGATGTGGCTTCCAGTATATCGGTAAGACCCGACGTAGATTGGGAGACCCCTTCGCCAAATACCTACGCTCTGTCCGCCAGAAAAAAAAGAGGATCTCCCAGCGGCCTCCCATTTTAATTCTACTTCCCATTATCATTCCGACATGTCAGGTCATGGACTCCTGTACTGACACGATGGGGCCACACTCGGGTTGGAGGAGCAACACCTTAGTAGATAGAGTGCATCATTTGAAATGCATGAATTGATTAGCTGGAAGTTTCATTCATTTATTTATTTAAATCTTACATCCGTCCCACAACGTGAGGGAGTAAACATCTTTGCGTTATGACTCCGTCGCAATGTATGGACATGTGAATTTGTAAGTGTAATGGCTTGCAGAAAGAAGCTGTCCCGTAGACTGCTGGTCCTAGCTTTAATGCTGCAGTACTGCTTGCCAGATGGAAGCAACTGAAATAGTTTATGGTTGGGGTGACTGTTGTCCCCGGTCACCTTACAGCCTCTCTTTACGCACCTGCTGCCGTAAATGTTCTCAGTAAAGGGAGGTTCACATCCACAGATACGCTGGGCTGTCCGTACCACTCTCTGCAGTGCCCAGCGATCAAGGTTGCTGCAGTTCCCGTACCAGGCGGTGATACAACTCTCAATGGTGCCCCTGTAGAAGGTCTTGAGGATTTGGAGGCTCGTGCCAAACTTCTTCAGTCGCTTGAGGTGGAAGATCCTCTGTTTTGTTTTGTTTTGCCTCACAACCGACGTGTAGAGTCAGATCTTCCGTTATCTTCCGAGGAACTTGAAACTATTCACCCTCTCAACTGCAGTCCCATTGATGCTAATCAGAGCGAGCCAGTCTCCGTTCCTCCTATAATCCACGATCAGCTCCTTTGGTTTTTTTTTGGACATTGAAGAAGAGGTTGTTATCTTGGCGCCACTTTGTCAGGGTATTAACCTTCCTTCTGCGGGTTGTCTCGTCACCGCTAGAAATAAGGCGAACACTGTGTCATCTGCAAATTTGATCAGCAGTTCTGAGCTCTATCTGGCAGCACAGTCGTGGGTGTAAAGGGAGTAGAGGAGGGGATTCAGGACAACGCTGGGAGGCACCTGTGTTGAGGGTCAGAGGGGCAGTGGTGAGGGAGCCTATCCTTACTTATATCCGGTAAGTACCAGAGAACCGGTTATTAAGTCTAGTTAATGAATAAAGCTGGCCACAATGTAATTGGATTCATGATAAACTAGTCAAGTTTAGTAATGTGTCCAAGATTTTATTGTCCATTATGGAGAGGGCTGTTTGCTTAGAATTGTTGCAACTGCTATTTGCCACGGCATGGGATAATTGTATTCATATTGTTATATTATACGCATCATTTCGCACCAAATCGCCTAATAAGCAGAAAACATTGTTAGCTTTGTAATTATGTTTTTTCTTGACGCCTTTGGTATCTTCCGATTTGCAAAATAGGAAGAGCCTGTGTTGCCCTTAAGGCATTTGTTTAGCTTTATTACATTTTTGCTTTAGAAATTCATTTGTAATTATTTTCTAGTTAAAGTTAAGGCTGTTGAAAGTAAATTCGTTGCCTGTGATGTATCGCGGCATGCGATGACGTCACACCCGGTTTCGCTGCATCTTATGGGAAAATACCGGTTTGGAGAAACGGGAAGGAAGGGGCTTGTGTGGGCAGGATCAGCGCGAGAAAAGTTTCTTTCTACGCACTAAGAAACATCATAGAAGCAACGCCGTAAGTTCATAAGATAATCGATATGTTGAAGTAAAAATATTAACGCTGATTCTGTTAAAAGTTATGACGGTTGATAAAGTTATTTTCTTGTCCTATTGAAAATGTTACCAGATAGTTTGTGTTGAAGTATTTAAAGCAATTGATGGCATAGGTAGATTCTGACTCTATGTCATATTTTAATGTAATATAGTTTTTTGTAGTTTTATTTTTCCAAGTATTTATGATGCAAATGTGATGCCAAGAAGGAAACAAATACTGTATATATTTTATATTGTTTTACCAACAGTTTTCACCATACGTTAATGTGGAAGAGTGTGGTTAATCTTACTGGGATTGAGCCTCATTGACCGGTTTATACTTGGTGTTTAGTTCAGAGTTTTTACACCTGCGCGAGAACACTACAGTGAAAAGGCGGCATTACAGGTGTTTCAAGTGCTATGATGGCATCACGATCCAGCGTCAAGTCATTGCCATCCAGCGCCAGGAGCAGTAGGGTATCAACAAATAAGACTGCCCACGCAAGAGCTAAAGCAGAAACCGCTAAGGTGCGAGCATCATACGCTGAACAGGAAGCAAAACTGAAAATGGAAAAGGCTGCCAGAGAAGCCGAAAACCAAAAGGAAGCGGCTGCCAGAGAAGCCGAAAACCAGTTGGAAAGGGTAAGGATAGAAGTGGAGTTAGAATTCCTGATGCTACACTGAGAAGCCGAAGCTGCCAGGGTGGAAGCAGAGATATTAGAAAATGCTGAAGAAAAGCATGTTCTGGATGACGTAAAATCTACTTCAGAAAGGACCAGATTGGAACGCACTAGCGACTACGTGCGAAGAATCATTCTTCCTCTCCATACTTATTTGTTAATGTCCCATTTCATGAGGAGTCAAAGAGAAGTCTAATTGTATCACATCCATCTGAGGAAGACAATTTACCCTTGCAACTTTGCCACGAATTCAAGAATGAAAGGGCTGATGACAAATACTTCTCGACACCAAACTTACCAGATTTGGTGAGAGGAGAGGCAAAGGCTGAATTCAGAACAGCAAATCCCATAACAAATGTATACCCTCAGTCATATACCCGCCGACATATTCCCCCAGCCAGCATGCCACTTGCAGTTGAACCCATGGCACAGTATTTAGCATGATGAGATCTTGTCACTTCAGGACTATACCAGTTTGACGATAAGCCTGAAAATTACCATGCATGGTACTCTTCATTCACCAATGCTATGGGCAGAGTCCAGCTCGAAGCAACCCAAGAGTTGGATCTTATGACTAAATGGCTGGGAAAAGAATCACGCGAACAGGTGAGACGCATACGTTCAGTGTATATCAACAACCCCAGGCTAGCCTTACGCAAAGCATGGGAGAGACTTCGGGAGTGCTAGGCAGCCCCTGAAATTATTGAAACGGCACTATTTTGATGTCTGGAAAATTTTCCTAAGGTGTCAGCCAAGGACCACACTAAGCTAAGAGAGCTCAGAGATCTACTCATGAAGATTGAAGGTGCTAAAGAAGATGGCTATTTAACTGGCCTCTCATACCTAGATACTTCATACGGAATTAGACCAATCGTGGACAAACTTCCATTTGGGCTGCAGGAGAGGTGGGTGTCTGTTGGCTCAGAGTATAAGGAAGAGAACGGTGGTCGATTTCCTCCCTTTAAGTATTTCACTAGGTTTGTGTGCAAGGAAGCGAAGAAGCAAAACAACCCTAGCTTCATGAGTCAAGGTAGCAGTACAATTCACACCAAGCCAGTTAAATCCACTTTGAATAATTCTAACATCAATAAACCTGTCTCGGTGCATAAAACTGAAGTCTCTACAACTAACAATGACCCTAGCAAGAATTGTCCATTGCACAACAAACCTCACCCCCTCAAAAAATGCAGAACGTTTAGGAAAAAACCTTTGACGAGAGAATGGCCCTTCTCAAGGAAAAAAAAAAGTTATAAATGCTGTTCCTCTACCTCTCACCTTGCTAGAGAGTGTATGAATCCCCGTGAGGTGCTCGGAATGTAATAGCACTAATCACGATGGGGCCATGCACTCCGGCCCATTACCTCAAACCGACAAAGCTCCTTCACCCTCACAAGAGGATGGCAGGGAGGGAGAGGATCACTCCAAGACAACTGTTGTCAGCCCAAGCTGCACAGAAGTTTGTGGTGAAGGTCAGTCAAGCCGTTCTTGTTCAAAGATCTGCCTCATTAAGATGTACCCTAAGGGAGCCAAAGACAAGGCCATCAAAGCCTATGTAATTCTGGATGACCAGAGCAATCGCTCACTAGTCAGACCAGAATTCTTTGACTTGTTCAACATTGAGAGTAATCAGTTCCCATACTACCTTAGAACTTGCTCAGGCACCGTAGAAAGATATGGAAGGAAGGCAGAAGGCTTCCAGCTTGAGTCACTGGATGGTAAAGTTGTCATCTGTCTCCCTCCACTCTTAGAGCGCAATGAAATTTTGAATAACTGCACTGAGATCCCAACGCCAAGCGCTGTGCGACACCAGCCGCATCTCCACCACATTGCCAAGCACATCCCAGAACTGGACCCAAAAGCAGAAATACTCCTGCTACTAGGAAGAGATGTTCTCCAGGTGCACAAGGTCAGGCAGCAGGTCAATGGACCACACGACGCCCCCTTTGGCCAATGCCTGGATCTGGGCTGGGTGGTGATAGGAGAGGTGTGCCTTGGCAATGTACACAAACCGACAGTTAACACACTCAAGACCCATGTGCTAGAGAGTGTTCGCCATTCAATTTTTCTACCCTGCACAAGCTTCATGTGTATCAAGGAAGCACGATAAGGCTTCAACAAGTGTAGTAAAGTAACTGACAAGACACTGGGACAGTCAGTCTTTTCTCAAACTGAGCATGATAATAAACTTGCTCCATCAGCACAAGACGCCATCTTCTTAAAAATAATGGACACCAAGGTCTTCAGAGATGAAGCAAATAACTGGGTCGCCCCACTACCTTTAGGAAAACCACGCCAGTGCTTGCCGAACAACAAAGAGCAGGCAGTCAAGCGGTTCACATCTTTGCAAAAAACCCTGAAAAGGAAACCTGAGATGCAGCAACAATACGTAGCATTCATGGAGAAGATCTTCACTAATGGACATGCTGAAGTATCACCGCCACTGAGAGAAGGTGAGGAGTGCTGGTACCTCCCAATGTTTGGGGTTTACCACCCACAAAAGCCCAATCAGATCAGGGTAGTCTTTGACTCCAGTACTCAGTGCGCTGGTACCTCCCTTAATGATGTGCTCCTCACAGGCCCCGACCTCAACAAAACCCTTCTCAGGGTCCTGCTGGGCTTCCGGAAGGAGAAGGTCACAATCCTAGCGGACATCCAGCAGATGTTCCATTGCTTCTTAGCACAGGAAGACCATCGCAATTTCCTCCGTTTCTAATGGCACAAGGACAATGACATCAACAAGGAAGTCATTGAGTACCAGATGAAAGTCCATGTTTTCGGCAATAGTCCATCACCAACCATGGCCATCTATGGGCTGCGAAGAGCCATCAGAGAGGGCACACAGGAGCATGGTGATGACACTGTTAAGTTTGTAGAAAGGCACTTCTATGTCAATGACGGCTTGATATCGCTACAGAAAGAAGACGAAGCAATCAATCTGCTCCGACGTACACAAGCCTCACTCGCTGAGTCAAACCTCCGCTTGCACGAGTTCACATCAAACTGTCAGGCAGTAATGGAGGCCTTTCCACACGATGACTGTGCTCCGGCAATCAAAGACCTAGATCTAGATGGAGAAACCATACCCACACAAAGGAGGTTGGGCCTCCTTTGGGAGATTACAACTGACACATTCACGTTCTCTGTGCCGACTGTGATCAAGCCATTCACCTGCCGTGGAGTTCTGTCAACAGTGTTTTCGATCCCTTGGGTCTACTGCCACCAGTTACGATCCAGGGAAGAATCCTTCTCAGAGAACTTACCTCTGAGCTCTCCAAATGGGATACTCCCCTAACAGAAGACAAGCTAAACAGATGGGAGGCTTGGAGAGATTCACTTCAAGATCTAAAACAGCTTCATATCTCACGTAGGTACACTGCGACCTCACTCACCGAGGCAGCGCATAGAGAATTGTGTGTTTTTTTCGGATGCATCAACCAAGGCCATTAGTGCTGTGGCTTACTTGAAAGTAGTCGGGAAGGATGGTCAAGTTGAAGTAGGATTTGTAACTGGTAAGGCAAAGCTTGTTCCTCAGTCCGAGCTGACAGTTCTGAGGCTTGAACTGTGCGCAGCTGTCCTGGCTGTGGAAATGGCAGATCTTATCCAGGATGAGCTAGACCTAGAGCTGGATTACACCAAGTTCTACACAGATAGCAAAGTAGTGCTTGTTTATATTTATAATGAATCAAAACGTTTCTATGTGTATGTTCATAATAGAGTTCAATGTATCCGCCTGTCATCAAAGCCTGAACAATGGCATTATGTACATACAGAGGATAACCCTGCAGACCATGTATCGAGATCCTTACCTGCATCCCGTCTGGCGCAGACATCCTGGTTCACCGGACTCCCCTTCCTGTATCAGCCACCAACAGAAAAAACTTAAATGAGCAAGACATTTGAGCTGATCGAACCCGAAAGAGACTCGGAAATTCGGCCGCAAATACAAACCTCGAAGAATCAATACGTACCACCGAACACTTTCAGCAGTTCTCCACCTTGAATTCCTTAGTGAGAGGACTTGCGTTCCTCATTCACATGGCCAGATCTCACAAACACTCATCCCGAAATAGTAAATGCAAGGGATGGCACAAATGTAACTTAACTCACACTGCGGACGAATTGGCCCAGGCAAAGGACATCATCCTTAAAGCAACTCAAAGAGCAGCCTTTGCAAGGGAGTTTTTGGCCCTCCAAGCAAATAAACCAATGCCGAAGGACAGCCCTTTGAGGAAACTCAACCCGATCCTGAAGAACGATCTCACTTGCATTGGAGGCCGGTTAATACACTCTCACCTTTCAGCTGCAGAAAAGAGTCCAGTAATCCTGCCCAAAGACAGCCACGTGTCCTTACTGCTCATACGCCATCACCATGAACAGGTAAGGCATCAGGGCCGTCACCTGACGGAAGGAGCAATCAGGGCAGTGGGACTGTGGATCTTGGGAGGCAAAACACTGATCAATTCAGTACTCCACAAATGTGTAAGCTGCAGGAAACTGTGAGGGAAGATGGAAGCTCAACGTATGGCGGACCTCCCACCAGAACTACTTGAAGCCTGTCCTCCTTTACATATGTGGGGCTCGATGTATTTGGTCCCTGGACTATCACCACTAGACGCACTGGAGGAGGACAAGCAGAGAGCAAATGGTGGGCCATCATGTTCAGCTGCATGAGTCCAAGAGCGGTACACATTGAGGTCATCGAATCTTTGGATACATCCAGCTGCATTAACGCTCTCAGGCACTTCTTTGCACTAAGAGGCCCTGCAAAACAGTTAAGGTCTGATTGCGGCACGAACTTTGTTGGTGCGTCCAAGGAGCTTGGGATGGACAAAACGGTGCAAAGGTACCTTAGTGAGCAGGGATGCAACTGGGAATTCAACACACCACACGCTTCTCACATGGGAGGCGCATGGGAGCAGATGATTGGTATCGCCAGAAGAATTCTTGATTCAGTGTTTCTTCAGCAATGCACCCGACTGACCCATGAGGTACTGTGTACACTAATGGCAGAGGCCACAGCCATTATAAATGCATGACCACTCCTACCTGTTTCTTCTGATCCGGAAAACCCCTTCATACTCTCGCCATTAATGCTCCTTACGCAGAAGACAGGAGCTCCCCCTCCACCTGGGGACTTCTCAGATAAGGATTTGTACACAAAGCAATGGAGACAGGTTCAGGCTCTCGCAAATCAGTTCTGGTTCCGTTGGAGACATGAATATCTATCTTTGTTGCAACATAGACAAAAGTAGACAGAACCTCGCAGGAATCTTCAAGTTGGAGATTTAGTCCTGCTCAGGGACAAGCAATTCGCCCACAACTGCTGGCCAATGGCCAGAATCATTGCCACATTCCCTGGGAGGGATGGACATGTCAGGAAGGTTGAGTTGAAAACTTCTGACTAAGGTGATGTGAAAAATACCAAAGGACAGTTGCCGAAGTCATTCTACTTCTACCTAAGGACTGATTTAGAGACTGAAGTTTTGTATTATGTTCATAGTGACCTTACAAAGGTCAGGCGGGGAGTGTGTTGCCCTTAAGACATTTGTTTAGCTTTATTACATTTTTGCTTTAGTAATTCATTTGTAATTATTTTGTAGTTAAAGTTAAGGCTGTTGAAAGTAAATTCATTGTCTTTGATGCATCGCGGCATGCGATGACATCACACCCGGTTTCACTGCGTCTTGTGGGAAAATACCAGTTTGGAGAAACGGGAAGGAGGGTGCTTGTGTGGGCAGGATCAGCGTGAGAAAAGTTTCTTTCTACGCACTAAGAAACATCATAGAAGCAATGCCGTAAGTTCATAAGATAATATCGATATGTTGAAGTAAAAATATTAACGCTGATTCTGTTAAAAGTAATGACGGTTGATAAAATTATTTTCTTGTCCTATTGAAAATGTTACCAGATAGTTTGTGTTGAAGAATTTAAAGCAGTTGATGGCATAGGTAGATTCTGACTGTATGTCATATTTTAATGTAATATAGTTTGTTGTAGTTTTATTTTTCCAAGTATTTATGATGCAAATGTGATGCCAAGAAGCAAACAAATACTGTATATATTTTGTATTGTTTTACCAACAGTTTTCACCATACATTAATGTGGAAGAGTGAACAATAAATGGTTAATCTTACTGGGATCGAGCCTCATTGACTCTGGTTTATACTTGGTGTTTAGTTCAGAGTTTTTACACCTGTGCAAGAACACTACCGAATCCATTCTGTAGAATCGTTAGATTTACATAAACTCGTATGGTTAAGAGGCAGCAGAATATGTTTTTGGACAGCAGCCTAAAATGACGAAGTGGACCATTAGGAAGGCTCGAAAGTGACCACAGACTTTTGAAAGCAGAAGGTCGGAAGAAAAATAACAGCACCACAATCTAACAGCTTATGTTCTGTTCCTTTCCAGTCCTGATGAAAGATCTCAGCATGAAACGTCGACTGTATATTCCATTGCAAAGATGCTGCTTGACCTGCTCAACATTTTCTGTCATTTGCTCTGGATTTCCAGCATCTGCAGAATCTGTTGTGTTTATATCTAACTGTTCATTTAGGTAAACAACAGAAATGTCAAGCAAAATTACCTGTTCGCTAGCAGAATGATAATTCAGATAATTGTGGTCTGAATTGATGAAAAGTTTTGAAATTTATTTCAATGCATTCTTTCGTTTGTGGGCAGGCTGCAGCAGGTATTGGCTATAAAATATGGCTTGCTGTTATCAAGTAAGTGATTGCTAGTTAATATTTTTTAAGATCAAATCACCAATCAACTCAACTACAATGAAGTACTAACTCTGTTTATCTTTCCAAAGAATTGCTTGACACTATGGGTATTTCCAAAATTTTCTGTTTTATCTTTCGCTCTATTAACTTCCAATTTACAGAATCTACAGGTTTTGCTAATTGAAGACTCTTACTCTGTTTTAACTTTCAATTACTTGGATTTCAACACATACCAAAAAAATAGAAGGATACTAGATTACGGAGATGACTATAACATGGTTTTACTAGAATGCTTCACACTGCAGACAAATAGAAAATGTGTATTTTGACGCCAATTCCTCGTATCATTAATGTACAAGGTGAGGCAAAAAGGCTAAAAGTGACATCTTTATCTTATTCTTCTTCCTCTTCTTCTTCTGAACTGTGTTCGATTGCAGGCTGTAGCTTCCCTTTTACAAATGCATTTTTGGACCAACAGAACGATCTCCGCCTTTTGAGATTTCTTGGAGGATTCAGCGTGGATGAGATTCTGTATCGATTCCCAATAGCAGAACACAAACCCGTAGTCAACTTCATAACTCCCCACCTACAAAAGTGTCGAGCAAGATAAAAAAAACTTTGAGGATGAGACCAGAATACGAACTGGTGTGCCATGCCATATGCATGTGTTTGACCTATCTCTCTCAACTTCTGCCCTCGGGCGGAAGGTGCTGGTCCCCACACTGCCAAGTTCTGGAGTGGCTGTTGCCCTGCAACCATCAGCTTCTGGACAGGCTAGCTTCATTGCTGAACGGGTTTCGCAGTTGTGGACTTTCGAGAACAAAACAGTTCACGTTCCTTGTTTTTGTTTCGTTTACTTTTTACTCGTTCCGCAATTCGATCGGACATTTCAACGCTGAAATGATTCTCCAGATGTGGCCTGCATTGGTGCAGAAGGAAGTGGGGCTAAACACTTTAGTAGTACTCAACTCAGACTCAGTTGCATTAATACAAAATCCAATCAGTACAGGAGGTGCCTAATCAAGCGGCCATTGAGTATATATCTCCTGCCAGGAGGGAGCACAACAGTCTGCCATGTTTAAATGAATACACTGCAGAGCTTAAAAATAGTGTTTATTGATTTTATGGTAAAGCGGGCAACAACATCTTCCAATGTTTCAATATAAAATAAGCTCTTGGGGTATTAATATCTATTTGAGGCCCTTTTGCTTAATTATAATTTAGTTCTGGGTAAGTGCTGGCATGAACATAGGACCTTCAATCACAAATACCGAACAAACAATTGTCCAAGATTTGCTGTTCTGATTTTAGGTGTCAATCTGAACTTTCATGGAAAGCCCAAATGAGATGTGAATGTAAAATATGATCTTTATTTGTCACATGTACATCGAAATGTAGAGTGAAATGCATCGTTTCCATCAATTATCAATATAACTTGGTGACATAATGCAAGTGTCATCCATCTTCCTACAGCCGGCCAGAGTGATGAGGCGATGGGCATCTCCTGGGTAGACGGCTCGCCTTTCAAGCGCTCCGAGACAAGGTGATGATAACCGAAACTAAACACCACAGGCAACAGGGTAATAGCTTGGAGCAACTGGTTGAGGCTAGTTGGTGTAGCGTGTGGGTGTAACAGCCTGCCTAATGTGAACTTAATGAGAGTACAATGCATCGTTTACATCATTGACCACTACAGAGGATGTGTTGGGGCCAGCCCAGCAAATGATGCATTCACTTGTGGAAAATAGAGGTAAACTTTATGATATTTCCTCCCAATGCATCCAAGAAATCAATTGGGTGAACCTTCTTTGGACTACTTGTTCACCTATGGAGACCAAACCCGCAAAGGTTGTTTAGTTTAACACAAATGAAATGCATAATTTGTGTTGTCAGATCAGCGAGGGTACTGCGTATCCCATAAGTGTCGCTACACTTTTGGCTCTCTCTCTCTCTTTCTCCAGATCCCGATGGCTCTACGTGCACAGGAGATGCTGTTGGATTCTGGAGCAGCATACAACATTCTGGACCGGATCTTCTGTGGACAGTGTGGACTCCCAGCTGAGCCTAACTCTCAACTCATCTGTATCGTGGCCATTGGCGGACTTTTCTTGTAGTCTGGGATAGTCAAAGCTCCCACCCGGCCTGTGCACATGAACATCATTCTCTACCCAATTTCTTCTAATCTACTCACTCAATACTCCCCTCATCTTGGATTACCCATAGCTCTCTTCTCACTATCCTATCTGAAACCTCCAGACTATTTGTGGTAGAGGTATGAGGTCGGGGCCATCCTCCCCCTACAAGGGCCATATGGGAAGATACACCCTTTTTCATGCACGTTCAGCTCCACACAGAGCCGTTATGGAGGAGGGAAATGGAGCTGTTCAGTAATAAAATCAGCCTTGGAGGAATGGAGAAATTGGTTGATGGGAAAAACTGGGCCCTTCCTGGTCTGAAATAACCACCAGAATCTCATATCCATACAATAGATCGCCAATTGAACTCAAGTCAGGCTTGCTGGGCCCTGTTCTTCGAGCAATTGAACTTCCCCCTTCTCCTTTGCGGCTCCAAGAAAGCGGACACGCTGTCTCAGCAGTTCAATCCAGCTGGAATCTAAATCGATGCTCACCCCATCATTATATCCTTGCAGATCCTCGCCCCTATCAGCTAGGATGTTGAGAATCAGATTCGCTCTGCACTACAGTATGAGCCTGCTCCGGCCAACGGCCGTACACTCTAATACACTCTAGTGGGACCCTTCTTTGCCCCCTGCGGTTATCGAGGCACACGACGGACTCTGTTTTTTTGTTTGCGATGCTGGTTCTAGTGGCCCATGATGATTTTAGGTGTACGTCAGTTCATCGTTGCTTGCCCTACTGCGGCCCCTACCGATTCCTCGACGCTCACGGTCCCTAGTCACTATATGTTGTCACTTTCCGATGAGGCTACTCTCATCATAATAGTGGTGGGCCGGTTCTCCAAGGTGACCAACCACCTTGCCCTCCATAAATTTTCATCAGCCACTGAGATGGCGGAACTGGTTCTACAACATGTAGGTCGCCTCCACGGTTTCCGTCAGTATATGTTGTTGGACTGGGGCCCACAATTCGTCTCCCACTTCTGGCGAGTTCTCTGCTTCCTACTCCGCAGCTCAGCAAGTTTGTCCTCTGGCTATCATCTGCAGACACTCAATCACAGACAACCAATCAGTAAGTAAAGAAGTTTCTGCGGTGTTTCATCACTCTCTAACTCTTCCACATGGAAGAAGTATCTGCTCTGGGCCGAGCTGTCCCACAACCTTCACATCTGCTCTGCCACGGGTAAGTCACCTTTACTCCTGTTTCATGGCCAATGAACCTTGTTTTTTTTCCATGGAGGACCCAACAGTGGGGGTCCCGTCTGCGGTGGTATGCCACATACAGAAAGCTTGGATGAGGGCACGGAGGGCAATCCTGGCTGTTAACCGAGCCTATTATTGCCAAGCCAACCACCAGCAATGCCCAGCCAGACTATTCCAGCCTGGGGACCGTATCTGGCTATAGAGTTGTGAGCTGCCGCTAAACACAGACTCCTGGAAGCTCTCGCCCAGGTTCATTAGTCACTTTAAGATTACCCATCGTAGTCTAGTCACTTAACCTTCTCCAGCTGCCATGGTCCATCAGGATTACAGAGATGGAGAGACATTGCTTCACAAATGTGTGGAGAATCCGGATATTTTCTACCCAGTATGTAGGTCCAGTCACTTGGAACATTAAAGGCAGATCAATACATGTAAGCAAATCAAAGGAAATTATGTAGGCAAGACTGGTCATAGAAGGAACTCTACCAAGCGTTCAACTGACATACAGTCATAGAGCATTACAGTATAGAAAATGGCCCTTCGGTACATCCAGTCTGTGGGGAAGCATGAGTCTGCCTTGTCCCACCAACCTGCACCAGACCGTAGCACTCCATACTCTACCAATCCCTGTACTTACACAAACTTCCCTTAAATATTGAAATTGAACACACATCCGCCACTTCTGCTGGCAACTTGTTCCAAACTCTGTCCACCTTCATTTTCCCCTTAAAATGTTACCTTTCATCCTTATACCATAACCTCTAGTTCTAATCTCACCCAGCCTCAGTGGAAATAGCCTGTTTGCATGAACCCTGATCGAAACCCCTAATAATTCTGTACACCTGAAAATTATTGTTACACTTGTAATGAAAGTGATGTGATCTGAGCTAGAAGTATTGCATTTTTAAAAGCCAGAGCCGAAAAGCCACTTTGGCAATTATAAACACAAGAAATTCTGCAGGTGCTGGAAATACAGAGCAACACACAGAAAATGATGTAGGAACTCAGCAGGTCAGGCAACAACAATAGAGGGAAATAAACAGTCGACCTTTCATGCCAAGACCCTTCATCAGGATCTTTGGAAATTATGTTTGGTGTGAAGTTACAGTGCTTTTCCTGCCATGGGACATTCGAGAATAATTCAAATGATTGTGCAGTCGGGCAACCTATTTATACTGATATTGACTGAGAAAAGAATATTCTCCACAGGCAACAGGAAACCTACATTTTCTCTCCCAAGAACCTCACTAAGGCAGACGGTCAGTTTCAAATCTCTCATAATGCATGATGCATTCAATAATGTATTACTATTATTAATGATTTCTTTTAATCAAACTATAGAGACCAGTATTGAATGGGAGGAAATTTCAGCAGTAAAAAACATGTTGACTATGTACTATTGTTGATAAGAACCCAAATACTACCTCGCAAAGTATAATTATCATCAACCATAGATGAACGTAGCCAAATGAAACAGAGTTCCTCCAGAGCCATGGTGCAAAATACATTATCAACAACACAGAGTGCATAGCACATATGGTAGTGGTAGCAGAAATCATACAGTCACAAAAATAATAATATAGTCCAAGTCCACGAGTTGCATAGTCTGTAGATTGAAGGAACATAGGATGTTGTTCTGGTCTAGCTTGTTCTTCCAGCACGCAAACACTGGAAGGCAGCGCTGAGTGAACACTGGAGAGTGGTACTGATGGGAGTGGCCTATCGCCAACCCAACTTCAATGTTCCCACAGAGGCCTCTGCTCTCTCCCATACCTTGGGGGATGAAACAGATGACCCCTCTGCATGAGGGGTTCTAGTCCATGCCACAACTGAGGCAACGCAGGTCCTCCGCCACTGGTACCATCAATGAACCAGTGAGCTGGACTGGCAGTTTTCTACATAACCAATGTCCATCAGGGTCTTATAATTGCAAGAAAATATCCATTATAATCACTGGCACAATGCACCCACTCAGCACATCAATGATATACAACAAGTTTAGGTGACAGCACAAAGACAATACATAATAAGTACAGCTCCATGGCTATTGAGAATCTTGCTGAATGGGTAGACCTGCAAAACTTGAGGTTCTTAATATCCTGCAGTATCTTGTAATTGTAAAAAGGATGTAAAGGATGAACAATTATATCTTTGGTTGGACACAGAGTTGCTGCTGTGTCTAAGCATGCTGTCATCTTACCAATCACCTTAGCTCTTATTTCTTATTTAAAGAGCATTTCACAGAATATGGGAATGTTTACATCTTGGAGAGAAAGCATATAACCGAGTAAATCTATACATGCATTTTGCAAGCGGACTGCATCTGGTGCCACTATCCGATCCTCTCACCATAGACTTGCAAATTCTTTCCTTAGAGACAATTAGCCACCCCAATCAAGTTGCAACACACACCTTCATCTCCAAATTAATCATGACTATCATAACTCTTCATGGAAACATGGCTCACTTTCATCCCCAGATTCTGGTTTCAACCAAAGCCTTATAAATTATTAATTTCCCCAATAATTGATTTGTCTTCAGTGAACCTTCTTCTAAGCTGTAATATGTGATGTAGATGGGTCTTTAAGACATTTTTAAATCCAATTTCCTTGACCATGTCTTCAAAAGCTTCTCCTAATTTTTTCCAATTTAGGTTGAGTCAATTTCTTTGTATTTGCCTTTCACTTAATTTTGTGCACATTTTAAGCCTTAAATTATTTCTGTAAATTAATTTAAGGCTTAAAAATGATCAGAAGTTCAATTCGAATTTGACAATCTTGAATGTGTAATTATGTTCTGCGACATAATTATGCATGAAAGATGGTCCTATTCCAAATGGGGTAATATGCAAAATTAAATAACTCTTGATGAGGAGTTGCAGAAGTTAAACACAACAGTGCAGTACAGGCCCTTCAGCCCAAGATGTTGTGGAAACTTTTTAACCTACTCCAGGATCAAGCAAACTCAGTCCTCCATTTTTTGTCCATGTTCCTGTCCTAGAATCTCTCTTAAAAAACCCCAATGTATCTGCATCTACCACCACCCCAGTAGTGTGCTCCATGCACCCATCGTTGTGTAAAAAAACTACCTTTGATATCCCACCTGCTCTTTCTTCTAATCACTTTAAAATTTTGCCCTGTTTTACAGCTCTGAGAGCAATGGATTGCCATCCATGAACTGAAACAACTTTTCCGAGACATCAACGCTTACAGTAAAATGGGACTCTGATAGATGCATATTGGATATATTTTAGAAGCCCTCCACTGGTCGCAGTCAAACATGAATATGCATCCTAGTTGCCTGTGTATACAAAGGCCAATATACATCCCAGGGCAGTACGATATGGAGAGTGAGCTGTTGCCCATGCAGCAAGCTTTGTCATTCCATACAGCTGATGAATTCAAAGGAACGGCAGCGAGGGATATAGTTTGGCACCTGTGGTGTTGCAGGAGTTGATAATCAGCTTAACACAGGACTCCTTAGGGACTCTACCTCCAGATTTTTCCTCAGGATTTACTCATGAAACTTTCCCCCATGAGTGGATATAACCTCTAGGCAGCAAAGGTTTGAGATCAGAGTTTTTCTTCCCCTTGGTGAGTTGTCAACCATAATCCATCTGCCTGAATCAACTGGCTTTAATGACTCCATTTCAGGATGCATATTGTATACATTTCTCTGACATTAAATTGGACGTTCGAACCTTTAAATCTTTGTCAGTAGGAACAGTTCCACTGGGCATAATAACTAAGCCACACATGAAGGTCTGGAGCTGGACTTGGTTGTTAGAGGCTAATTGAGATGCTGACCATTGGGAACATTTAATCGGTTATGGGAGCTTATCCCAACTACCTCTCCTGGCTTTGACAACCTAAGGAACTTCTAAAGATCCTCACCATGACCTCCTAGCTTTTATACTCAATGCCTTGCTATATGAAGACTAGTGTGCCAAAAGCACGGATGGGGCTTGTCAGCCAAGGATATATGCATTGCACCTGAAACAAAATGCATCACAGGTACAAAAGAACATTGGCTGCATTTGAATCATGCTGATTGCAGAAGAGAAATCTTAAGCAATAGAAGTAATTAAACATAAAGCAGGTTTGTGACAGAAAAGTTTGCCTTTACATTTTCCTTATTAATGTAGTTTCTGGTTCTAAAATTCTACTCCATCTAACTTCTAACAAAATACATAGAATAGATTCCATCAAGCACTTATTTGTAACCTGACATCATTAACATATTTTATGAAAACTAACATACCTTGCATTTGGTTATTTTTCATGGAGAACAAAATTTTATAACTAAACTAACAAATCTATTACAAGTCTGTAATTGATTGCTTGGTGGTGCAGCTCATTAGGCCAGAAGGACCTATTCCATGCTGTATCTCAATAAATAAACCAACATTAGAACTCTTATTCTTTGATAAATTTTAACAAATTCCAACATTAACAAAAAATTCAGTTCGTAAAACTAAATCCATCCTCAATGCAATAAGTATTCTGCATGTTGAAGTACTAGGCTGGTTCATTAATTCTGTAGCCATTTTCTATTGTTCTCAATATATAGATACATTTCTTAATAAACAATCTGAGTACATGGGTAGCCAAAACTGAGCAAAACATTGCCGACGTCACCCTACCTGCCGTCAGGGCTACTGATATACATGGAGAAGGGTCAGTAACACAATGGAGGATCCGACCTACGCTGCACATGGACTGTTTGTCCCACTCCCATCAGGCAGCAGACTAAGTAACATCCACACCAGGACCACCAAACCAAAAACAGTTACTTTCCCGAAGCAGTAAGACTAATCAACACCTCCACACACTAACACTCCCCCCACCTTCCACTCCATCATTTCCTTTCAGAGTCACCAGAGACACTCCTGCACCTAGCATCATTTTATCGACATACAATCAATCTCTGTATATTAGTGATATTATATATTTATATTTATTCAGTTCTTTTTATTATTCTGTTCTTTATCTTATTGTGTGTTTCGTGCTGTATTGGATCAAGAGTAATGGTACATTGTTTTGCTTAACCTGTGTACTGAAAATTACATTAAGTAATCTTGAATCCTATGAGGATAACACGGTAATAATTTTGACCTGTAAAAATATGTACTGGAAACCCAGTAATTTCAGGCAGCATCAAAGATGAGACAAACAGTTAGGGCTTGACATCAATGACCTTTCATCAAAACTAGAAAAGAAAAAAAAACGGTGTGCTTTAGTTGCAAGGAGGAGGGAGGGCCAGAGAGATGAGAAAAGGAAGTGTTTGACAGGATGTAATCCAATAGAATGAGCAACACATAATAATTCTGCCTTCAGAAAGAGAATCACAAAGTTTCATGAATAACAAAAGGTGTGGCTTGGAACGTGTAAACAAACAAAATCTAGAATTACCGAATAGGAGAGGTTTAAGAAATATTGCAAGTGTCAAATTTAGGCTGTAAAGAGAGTCTTGCTAGAAGATGACTGCCTTTAGGGCTGAAGTTCTATAGTTTCAGATAATCAGCCATCCTAGTTTTTAAAGTAATGTTTCCAGTATTTGTTTTACTTAAGACCTCCTTCCTCACCCCCATCCAGCACCCCAGTCATTTCTTCCACTTTGCCTACATTTAAATTCATTTGATCACCTTCCTCCAATGTCACCTAAAAATTATTATCACTGGACTTATTCAATCTACTCTTATCTTAAGCTGCCATAGACTATCAACTTTGTTCACTCCTCCTGACACCATTCCCACGAATTTCAGTATCCGTCCCCATTTCCCAAACCTCTCAGCAACCATAAACTCATTTCAAACTGTCATCAGTTTTGAGAGGATATCAAGATAAAACATTTAGCCTGCTTCTATCTTACAAATGCTGCTTGACCTTCTGCGCTTTTCTAACTTTTCCTGTTTTTAATCAATATTCAATGGTGTTTCGGGTTGATTGAAATAGATAATGTACCACCATTGTGATTCATGCAAGTTGCCCTACACTAGAAAATAGTCGTCTTTAGGTGGATTTTAACATACTTCTTTGCAAATTCCCATTGCCTTAAGGATAAAGTACAGAAAAACTGTCAACATTATTTTTTTTATTTAGAGATACAGAACTGCACCAGACTCTTCCTGCCACTCAATTAACCCATGTGACCAATTAACCTGTAGGGAATTTGGAGGGGAACTGGAGCACCCGGAGGAAACTCACGTGGTCATTGGGAAGAGCGTAAGCACTGCTTGCAGACAGTGGCGGAAATTGAACCCATGTTGCTGATGCTGTAATATAGTTACACTACCCACTATGTATTTTTGTACTTTACTGCTGCTATGATATTAGAAATTTCATGTCTTTTAAGCCAGTGAAAGTAATTATGATTCCATGTGAACAATTGTGATAATTCACGTTTCTTTTCGTATGTACCCTTGATAATAAGCTGCCTTTCGACTTATTTTTACCTGTCTGCTGCCACTGACATCATTAAATACAAAATACACTGAAGTTACTCAACCGGGTTACTTCAACAATACATTCCAAACCCAAGATCTCTGTCATCGGGAAATACAAGGACAGAGATGAATAAGAATACCGCCACCTGCTGGTTAAACTCTAAATCACAGCATCTAACATGGAATACAGGTACTTCGATTTAAAATCACTATGCAACAGCAGTGTAAAAGCACCAGGAATTGGTAGTTCCAGGAAACTCAGAACTGCCCTCTGAAGGGCAATTGGAAAAAGGCAATAACTGCTTGCCAGCAATGGACAGATTTCAAAAATGAGAAGTAAGTAAAAGCTAATTTATATTTGATCTTCAGAACAACTCACGACTTTATAACTATTTTTGCTATTTTGTCTGCAGTGCAGATAACCCAACAATCAATTTTCAAAAAAACAAGGACAAAGAACTTTTGAGTGAAAGATAAACATTGACTGTGTATATATGCTTTTCCTCAGTTAATGTAAACAGATCTTCAAAATATCTAGAAACCACACCTCCAATAGTACCAATAGTGTATAGCACTTCATGTGGTGTATACTGATTTTATGCTCAAAATTACATATTAAAGGTTTAATGTAATTCAATTCAAATCTAATTGTCATTCAGCCCTACATGAATACAGCCAAATGAGACAGTGATACTCCAGGGCCAAAGTGCAAAACACAGTACCAACAGTCACACATAGCAACAAAGCACAGATAAGAGAGACGAATACTGCCACGCCATAAAGAAGTTTAAACTCGAGCCATGCAACACTGCAGAAATCTGCAGATGACCACACCAAAGCTTTTCTTCTGCTGAGCGAACACTGAGGGGGTCAGCACCGACTCCAGCCTGGACACCCTGACACAGCACCCCCCCAGTGGATCACACCAGCTCCAACCAAGGCCACACAGCTGCCCCACCACCCACACCTGCATCCGCCAAATAATCAATGAATTGAACACTGTGTACCACATTAACAAAGTTCAAAAGGATCTTGTAATCACAGGAAAGGCAACCAAGATGGCCATTCACTATTAGACTATACGCCTCCTTTGACTGCACAGCTCCTTCGTTATCTCCACCAGCAAGCAACTCGCTGTTTGGTTAAACCTGCAAGTACTTGGAGCTTGGACAGGTACATGGAGCTTATAAAAATAGAGGGTCATGGGTAACCATAGGCAATTGCTCAAGTACGTACATGTTCAGCACAGCATTGTGGGCCCGAAGGCTTGTATTGTGCTGTATGTTTTCTGTGTTTCTACTTGAAGCTCTTAATGTATAGCAGGAACTTACAATCATTAAAAATGTTTAAATATAACAGCAGCACATTTTGTTGACCCCGAAAAAGCCACTGCAACCAAAGGCACCACCACCTTATTGAATTTCTCACTTGCATCCTTTGACCAGAATAACAAGCCATTATCAACTTGCAGCAAAAAAACTTGAAATCACATCAATTTTATTATGTCCTTATATCAATTTAGTTTGTCAATAAACAAAACTGGATGATGGTTCAATTCAATGATAGATTTGCTTACAGAGAATTTTCTAAACCTAAGAAGTTCTGTAGATGCTGGAACTCCAAAGCAACACACACAAATTGCAGGAGGATATTTACATGTCTCTCTGAATGGTCTGAGACTAGAGTATATCACAGAATTGATTTTATATCACAATCCTGCTCGAGCTCTGAGATCTTCTGTGGGTCTCTTAAATTTAAACAATTTCCCTGAAAATATAATCGACAAGTCAGCTTTTTTCTACTATGCTCCTGACCTGTGGAATTCAATACCTAAAACTATAAGGGATGCAGACTCAGATGACAATTTTAAGCACCAGCTCAAAACCTATTTATTTAACTTTGAAATTAACTAACATCTTTTGTCTTTTATTTTCATCTTTATTTTTATTTTATTTTCCTATTTGCACTTTTATCCCATTGCAAAGCACTTTGAATGACTTGATATGTATGAAAAGTGCTCCATAAATAAGTTATTATTCTTCTTATAATATGCTGAAGCATCAAGTGCTGTAATCCTGATTTTTTTTAACATTGGAAGGATCAAGCCAGCCAAAAGCTCATGAATAAAAAACATACATCTCAATGTTGATAAATGGGAATGTTAATGAGCTTTCTGGCACCACTCTAAAGTAGCATCCCAAATGTACCTGTCACATTATATTTAACGATCCTTGTTTTACTTAAACAATATAGCAGTAAGAAATTATCTGGTGACATTCTTTGCTCTCACCACTTTCAGAGTTAACCAGTGTAAGGTGTGTAACTTTAATTTATAAGTAGCCTCTTATTAATAGATCTTATCCAGCATTTCCGTCATTTTCTGGTCATCTGTCCTGCCATTTGTCTCCCATTTAGCTGCCTTAATAACTTACTCTGAAACTAATGACTTAACGTACTCGTGTCTCAGAAACTGAGTAAACAAACCCCAAGCATTTTCAAATTCCTGAGCTCTGCAATACAACTCACTGCAGAAGTTATAGGAGGCTGAACGATGAAGACCCTAGCTTGTTAAACCAAACTTGTTAATCATTAAGCAACTAAAGGATAATCACATTAAACAGAGCAGATGGGCAGTAAACTGGTACTTCCTTCCTTCAGCCAGATACGATCCATCAGTGATTAAAATCATTATGCCTTTGGTGTTTACCATCATGGAAGTGATAACAACTAGGAATTACATCTGTGTGCAGGCTCAACAAACTGAGCTTGCTCAGACCACGTGGCAGCTGCAGACCAACTGGTTTCGCTGCAAAATGACGTCATCACTGACCGTTAACTTCAATCACGCTATTCCTGGCTGTACTACCCTATTACCCCAGTAGATGGCAATATTGCCCACATATACTAGCTGAAAGACACAACTCGATTTGAAATATGTCTCCATCTCTTTACAAAGAAGTAAGGCTTGGATACATTTCCCAGGGTAGTAAGCGGCATTTGTAATCAAACTGAATTACAGTTCTTCCCGTAGATCTTTTTACGCTTCTTGTGTTGTAACGTTACCAATCCACTTTAAAGCAGTATTCAAATTGTGGATTCATTTACTTTAATCTATTTGCTCACAAGATTTTGGGTAACACTGTTAGTGTCCGTGTTTATTTCCCATCTCTAAATGTGCCTAAACCAAGGATACAATTAAGAAATGACCAAATTTCCAGCTTGTTGCCACATAAAGCTGGACTAGATCTGTAGAATTTATTGCCACATCTGTGGAGGCCACGTGTATTTAAGTTGGAGGTTGATAGATTTCCTGATTAGTCAGTGTGTGAAATGCTGCGGGGAAAATGTGCAAGAATGGGGTTGAGAGGGGAATGGATCACCCACGATGAAAAGGAGGAGCAAACTCAATGGCTGAATTCTGCTCCTATGTCTTATGGTCTTACATTTCATTCAATAAATGGTATTGGTAATTCAATAAGCACAAAAGGTTCTGCAGAGTAACACATACAAAATGCTGGAGAATTCAACAGGTCAGGCAGCATCTATGGAGAGGAATGAACAGACAATATTTCAGACTGAGGTCCTGATGAGGGGTCTATCGCAGACTACCTGCTGATCTGCTCCAGCATTTCCTGTTGGTATTTCAGTGACATCTTCTCCTCAGAAATTAGTTTCATGCATATTGTTATTAAGGCTAAAACTTCATTCCAGTTTATTTTCACCATTTGAACTTAAATTCCCCATTTGCTTCATGCATGCTCGAACTAAAACTCTGGATTAATAAAACAGAAATCTAGGTGTTAATACAGTAGTCAAATCATTCTAGATTGCAGATAGTTTAATGTCATTTCCAGCACAGGAGGAGAACAAAGTACAAGGAGTGATTGCTAAGTTTGTGGCCTAAGGTAGAAGGAGTCAATTTTAGAAAACCTAGCACATTTATTTTTCAACATAGTCCCCTCCTACATTTACACACTTAGTCCAGCGCTCGTGGAACATACGGATCTTGGATCTCCAGAAAGTGTCCACAGCAGGGGTGATTGATAAGTTTGTGGCTTAAAGTAGAAGGAGATGCATGCACATGCAGTTTAACTCTTTGAATGATTATGCAGAAAGATTGAAGTTAATAAACACAAAGTACACTGCAGATGCTGGGGTCAAATCAACACATACAACACGCTGGAGGAACTCAGCAGGTCGGGCAGCATCCGTTGAAACGAGTAGTCAACGTTTCGGGCAGAGACCCTTTGTCAGGACCCACCACTCCTGGCAGCATTCTTAAAGTTCAGAATTGTTTAAGTAATTTCCAGTACACAAGTGTAAAGGAGAATGAAATAATTGTTACTCTGGATCCAAAAAACAAACAAGAAAAAAATGGTCTCCGCCCGAAACGTTGACTGCTCGTTTCAACGGATGCTGCCCAACCTGCTGAGTTCCTCCAGCTTGTTGGAATGTGTTGAAGTTAATAACTCATCAGTTAATAACATTAGGGGTGATTGATAAGTTTGTGGCCTAAGGTAGAAGGAGATGAGTTATTAACTTCAAACGTTCTGCGTAATCACTTAAAGAATCGACCTGTATGTGCATGTAATGAGAGCTGTATAACTCATCTCCATCTACCTTAGGCCACAAACTTATCAATCATCCCTCGTAATTGTTCCTCTGGATCCAATGCAGCACAAAAATAAACACAATAATGAAAAAACACAATAAACTTAAGTACATAAGATAGCTTCTATACATCGACTGATTGTATGCCCAAAAAGTGTTGCTTGGCACAGGAGTGTCTGTACATAAGGTTACTCTCACAGTTGATTGGGCTTGTGGAGAGCTTGGTTAGTGGGTGGAGGTGCTCATCAGTCCTACTGCTTGAGTAAAGTAACTATTTTTGAGTCTGGTGATGGATGGTGCTTCGCCTCCTCCCTGACGGGAGTGGGACAAGCAATCCATGAACAGTTCATGATGTTCCTGGCCCTTTTCCAGCACCTTTGTATATATCCTTCAGAGATACAGTCAGAAAAAGGATAAAATCAGGCGGATGAAGCAGGAGCTCAGGGATCAGGTCGCAGAATCTCTCAAAGGTGAGAGAAAGCCCCAGGGACCGACAGGTTTAACACAAAATTCATATCTGTATTCTGAACTTTACTTTTATTTAATTCTCCATTCTGTATAATAGTTAAGTATTTTTTCAATGCATGCCGTGCCCTGGCGCACGCACCATAGCAAATTCCTAATAAACATGTACACACTCAGTAGCCACTTCATTAGGTACACCTGCACACCTGCTCGTTAGTACAAATATCTAATCAGCCAATCAAGTGGCAGCAACTCGATGCATAAAAGCATTCAGTATTCCAGAAACTGCTGATCTCCTGGGATTTTCACACACAACAGTCTCTGGAGTTTACAAAGAATGATGCAAGAAACAATAAAAACATCCAGTGAGTGGCATTGCTCTGGGTGAAAACGCCTTGTTAATGAGAGAGTTCAGAGGAAAATGGCCAGACTGGTTCAAACTAACAGGAAGGTGACAGTAACTCAAATAACCTCACTTTACAACAATGGTGTGCAGAAGAGCATCTCTGAATGCCCAACACGTTGAACCTTGAAGTGGGAAGGTACACAGGAGACGCCTAGCAATGTGGCCACAGAGTATGCGTGGTGAATAAAGTTGATCCTTGTTCAAGCATATGTGACACTGGCTGCTCCTCCCACTCCAACTCCCCACTTCAGTCCCTCTGGATCATAAAATTTTGAACAATACAGCCCAGGAACAGGCTCTCGGGCATACAATCTTCTGTCGAACTTAAATGTCTGAATAAACTAATCCTTTCTGCCTACACAATGTCCATATTCCCCCACTTTCTGTGCATACACAAGCCTCTTAAATGTCTCTATTATACCCACTTCCACCACCTGGCAGCACTCTTAAAGTTCAGGATTGTTTATGTAATTTCAAGTGCACAAGTGTAAAGGAGAATGAAATAATTGTTACTCTGGATCCCAAAAAACCACACAAGAAAAGCTGCAATAATAAAAGAACAGAATAAATAGATAATCTAAGATGTATACATAGGTTAATATAATTAGGTAACTTGTACACATGGATTGATTGAACGTCCGTAAAATGACACTAGGTACGGGAGTGTCTGTTCATACAGTGACTCTGACAGGAAATGATGTCGTGGTGGTGGTGGTGGGAATGGGGATGGGATAGAGGGTATAAGCAGAGCAACACAGCAGGTACAGGCTCATTGGCCCAAGCAATCCATGTGTACAAGTCCTGCATTACCCAAGCAGCTTGTCTCAATTTCCTGCGTTCATCCCATATCCCTCTACACCCCAACCCTCCATGTACCTGTCCAAGTGCTTCTTCAATGATACTACTGTAGTAACTACAGATAGTATCAATAGTAACAGTACTAACCTCTTGTTGCAGCTCATACTATATACTCACTAGCCTCTGAAAATCTTGCCCCTCAGGTCCCTTTTACATCTTTTACTTGTAACCCTAAAGTTATACCCGACTCTCCGACCGTGGTGAAACGACTGTTACCATCTATCTTATTTAAGCTTCTCAATTTTAAACATTTCTATAAGGTTACAACTCATTCTCCCTATAATTCAGGCCTTCTAGTTTTGGCAGTTTTTCAAGTCTTTTCTGAATGAATCACAATAAATTAATCAGGGAGTTTCAAGACTTATAGATGTGTGGTGGAGTGTATATTGACTGGTTGCATCACAGTTTGGTATGGAAACACCACTGCCCTTGAACAGAAAATCCGGCAAAAAGTAGTGGATACAGCCCAGCACACTGAAGGTCAAACCCAGCCCAACATTGAGCACATCTGTATGGAAAATCTGTTGCAGGAATGAAGCATCAATCAGCAGGGACCCTCATCACCCAGGCCACATTCTCATCTCACTGCTGACAGGAGCCTCAGGACTCACATCACCAGGCTCAAGAACAGTTATTACCCCTCAAGCATTGGGCTCTTGAACCAGAGTAGATTAGTTCTCTCAAAGTATCCTGCCCCGTCACTGAACTGTTACACCACATACTGAGCCCACCACAAACTACGGACTCACTCTCAAGGACTCTTTGTCTTATGCTCTCAATATTCATTGCTTAATTATTCTTGTTATTTTCCTCAGCTCAAAATGGTTAAACCTAAGGTACGGGTATAGCCAAGAACACTCATTTGTCAATAGCTAGGAACTTGAAGGCTACTCTAGTGGTGTTTAGTGTTGTGGCTTTCTGGAGATTTACATAAATATTGCTGCATAGGCCTAATTGTTTAATACTATTGTGTAGTGACTTTGGGATGACAGCAGTTGTAGATATTTCTGTTGCGACAATCTATACCCTGTTCATGTTCCAGTCTTTCAATTTTCTCTTTTAATTCAGCACATATCTGGTGTTTTTCATTTATTGTACATTGTGTATGTTTGGAATGGTTATATCTACTAAGCTGTTTTTGCTTGCTTATCCTGTAATATTATATCCAGGCAGTTATAATGGACTGTCCTGTCTGTAATAATGGATTTATCATAATGTAATCTGTAGGACTCTGATTTTAAAACTGGATCAGGCTTGTAGTTATAGTAAAGTATGGTGTCTTTTTAAAGCCAGTTTTTTAAAAATTTATTTGAAAGCAAGATTTTGGTAAATGATATTTGACACTTGATTGTGCTGTGTAAGTAATCAGATTGAGTTAAACTGCTATCAATCCTGTAATGTGTTAGATTGGTTCTGGTTTCTCTTGGCATTTCCAGCATTTTCCATCTAGAAACATAGCAAAATCCACAAAAAACTACAATACAAATACCCAATGTGCAAAAAAAAGAACAAATTGTGCCAAAAAGGAAAAAACAAAATAATAAAATGCAGAGCACGAACTGCAGAGTCTCCAAAAGTGAGAACAGTCATGGAAGTGAGTGAAACTGGCCCAGTAGCCCCAATGGCTGCAGGCCACAGCTGCAAAATCCTTTCAGCACTGAGGTGACTGAAACCAGTCTCAGAGCCCAATGGCTACAGGGGAACAACTGCTCCCAAACCCGGCAGCGTAGGACTCAAGACTTTCCACCTGATGGTAGCTGTGCGAAGAGAGGGAAGTAGGTCAAATGTGGCCAAATTTGCCACATTTACGCTTCACCTGAACGAGAACGAGGCCCCTGGACTTTTGATATCACACTCTTTAAAGCCTCCCACTTGTCACTCATTTCTTTCCTTTCAAACATGCTCACCTAATCAAGTTCAAATAAATCCTGCTTAATGGCCCCCCAAAATTCCTTTTTGGGAGTCCTAATTCTTCTAAACCACTTCCTTTTTAGATCCTAACCTGTGAACCTATCTACACACACAAAACGCTGAAGAAACTCAGCAGGCCAGGCAGCATCTAGGAAAAGAGTACAGTTGACATTTTGGTCTGAAGCATTGACTACTCGTTTCCTAGATGCTGCCTGGCCTGATGAGTTCCTCAAACATTTTGCATGTGTTGCTCTAATTTTCACATCTGCAAATTTTCTCTTTTTTGAGATTGGAACCTGCCCTATCTGTTTCCAGTACAGTCTTAAAACTAATAGAATTATGGTCACTAGAGCCAATGTGCTCCCTGTCTGCCCCCTCAGTTACTTGCCCTGCCTTATTGCCCAAGGAGAGGTCAATTATTACTGCCTCCCAAGCATGGCCTTCAATATATTAATTCTGGCAACCTTCCGGGACTCATTCATAAATTCCACCCCATTCAGGCTCTTAACACTCTGAATGGCCCAGTCAATATATGGAAATTAAAATCTCCTCCTAATACAACCCTATAATTCTTACAATTATGCAATTCCTCTACACCTGCACCTCAAGTTCCCACAGACTATTGGCGGCATCTATCAAACCACCCCTCTATGGTGAGACACCCCTTCTTCCAGAGTTCTACATGTATGGTATCATTGGATGATACTCAAAGAGTGTCATCTCTAAGCATTGCTGTTAAGTCCTCCTTTATCAGAGGGGCCACACCCCTTCCTTGCTTACTTGCATTTTAATCATGCAGGAAGTATCCAGATCCTGGAACAATGAGTTGTCAATTCTACCCTTCTCTCAGACATATTTCTGTTATGCCTATAACATCTCATTTCCCAGAGCTAAGCCACACTGAATTCATCCACCTGGCCTTAATTCTCCACTCGTACACTAGCTCCCTACTTGCAGACTGCATGCCCACTCTTACACTAGCCCTCCCTCACAATAGCTTCTTCAAAATGCCACTCTCTTTCTTCTTCTTTTTCTTGTAAAGTGTAAAGGAGGCTGGCACACAGACATTAGGTGCATTACTAGCACTTACTGAGGCACTAGGTGGCAGTATTGCACCTTATGTTGGTCTGCCAACCCAAAGAGGCAATAAGTATCCCCACTAAATTCACCCCCCCCCCCCCCAACAATCTCAAATATTATCAAAAGGTCTAATGCTTTTCAGGAATTCAAATACACACTTACATATATAAAACAATGGCAGTGATATCCTAGCAACACGCACAAAATGCTGGAGGGACTCAGCAGGCCAGGCAGCATCTATGCAAAAAAAGTATGGTCGACATTTCAGGATGACACCCTTCAGCAGGACAGGAGAAAAAAATCCGAGGAATAGATTTGAGAGTGGGGGGGGTGGAGGAGAGGGAGTAACGCCAGGAGATGGGTGAAATTTGGAGGGTGAGGGATGAAGCAAAGAGCATCACCTCCCTCTGGTGCTCCTCCCCACTTTTTCTTTTTTCCATGACTTTCTATCTCTTTCACCAATCAACTTCCCAGCTCTTTACTTCATTGCTCCCCATCCTGGTGTTTCTCTCTCTTGTTTCTGCAGTGATGTCCTAACAAACTTTCCTTGTTGCACTGTGTCTGTTTAAAAAGTGCCACTCTGGTTGACATACCTTCTTTTCATTGGCTGCTGTTAATAAGCTAATTAGGCAATTATTTAAATATTGATTAACAATTAGTTGACACCTTATTTTAAAGTCTCCTCTCCTTACTCCAATTGCCAATTCCTGCAATGGGAGACTGTCTACTCCACTTATTCAAGGGATTCTTCAATAAATCAACCAGTGCTCTGCCTGAAGAGCTGAGAAGATGGGGTACCATGGTAGAGTAACAGTTAGCACAACACTATTACATCTTGGGACATTTGGTGTTAGGAGTTCAATTCTCTGTAAGAAAATTTGTATGTTCTTCCTGTGAGTATGTGGGTTTCCTCTGGGTGCCCAGGTTTCCTCCCACAGTCCAAAGACAGACCAGTTATTGTAAATTGTCCTGTTATTTGGCTACAGTTAAATAGGTTGGTTGTTGTGCAGCACATCTTATTGGGCCAGAGGGCCTGTTCCACTCTGTATCTGTAAATAAAATAAAAATTAATGGCTGAACAGAAAGTGTGAGGATTGCTGTAGAAGTTCTTTACTAATGTACTCCCTTGTGTTTATCTAAGCACATGTTATGTTATTTAAATATGAAAAAATGAACTTTTTGGTTAAGTGCCTTGCTCAAGGACACAACACATTGCCTCAACTGGAGCTCAAACTCACAACCTTCAGATCACAAGTCCAACATCTTAACCACTTGGCCACATGCCACCATGAAAGTAAGAGCAAACAAAATTTTCATGTACATCTACCTAAATGCATAAGTTCTGTTTCCATCAGTCATGGATCTGGATAATACTACTTTTACACCAATATGTTTGTAATATAATATATAGTCCTATTTTTATTTATTTTTTAAAATATTTTTTATTCTCTTTTTCTACAAACAACAAAAAAAATACAGCACATCCACAAAAACCACGGACATAACAAAATCAAATTACATATTGAGCAGCAAAAGGGAGAATAATATAAAGGCAAAAGTAAACATACACAGCAGAGGTGCACCGCACCAAAAAAACCTCAGTCCTCACCCTGTAAGAAAGTCCAATACAGGGCCCCATATCCTTTCAAGGATGTCCCCTCTGTCCTCATTACATATTCTCAGTCTCTCCAAATGTAAAGTGTTTGCCAGTTCTCTCAGGCACAGATCGTATGTAAGCACAGTGTCCATTTTCCACATTTGCAGGATTAACTTCTTAGCAATCACCATTCCAAACAATACAGCCATTTTTTCATACTTATTGGCTGAAGATAGGGAGCCTGTTGCTCCAAGGAAGTGGTGGGAACTGGACCCGCTCATAGCCATCCTATTTTTATTAATTAATTTACAATTTTAAATACATTTCCAATTTGACAAATATCAGCTGAGTTATTTTATTCCTTTGTTTTTATATTCTATTTACTGGCATTTAGGGCAGCAGTGAAGGTCCTCTATCTCTGGCAGTTTCCTTCATCTTGTCAGTAGCTCAGATTTCACCACTGTCAGTCAGACAAGTTTCAGGTGGAGACTCAGGAATACCATCACGCTCAGATGTAGAAGGAGTCTTCATTGCTGTATCTGTAACAGTTTTGTTTTACCAGTCAGGGTTGTTAGCCCTGAGCTGAATCCCAGAACCTGGAGGACCAGTGGACCTCTCTTAGTCTGGCCTCTACCCTTTGACCTGTTTGGCATGGGTGAACCTACCAAGAGCCAAAGCATAAAGCCCTGACCCCAACCAACATAGCTCTCCTGGTCATTAAAGCACGCAAGCCTCCAAACCCTATGACAAGGTTATGTCCTATTAGAGGTATTTTTATATTGCCTGTGGGAATTCTTCATTATGATTGGCCATTTACATATGTGGCCTGAGAACATCATAGCTGATCGAGGTCAGAGATTTGGACAGCGAACTCCCACTGCTCTCTGTAAGGAGTTTTTACAATCTCACCATGACCGCGTGGATCTCTTCTGGGTTCTCTGGTATCCTACCACATTCCAAGACGTACAGTTGAGCGTTAGTAAATTGTTGGCATGGTGCCACTTGCAGGTTGGTGCCATAACCTCAGACTGCATTGGTTTTTGACATAAAAGACACATTTCACCATATGCTTTAATGTGCATGTGACACTGTGTTAATGTTTTGACATACATCTGACAAGTAAAGCTAATCTTTAATATATTAGCAAATAGAATTAGACAAACAGAGACCCCTGCTCCCAAATAGGTTCATTATTTCTTTGCGGCAGCTTTTATTTTGAAATCCTTGTAGAGCATGGTTCTTTCATCCTGACCAGAAAATCCAGCATTTGTTGTTACTTGAGCAGCAACAATTCAGCACATTACTCCCAATTAAAATAAAAATGAAATTGTTGCATTTTTCATGCTCAGGACATCAAAGAACACTTCATTTCCAGTAATCTTTCAAGATCGTTAACTTATGTAAGGCAGGAAAAGAGCCGGGTAATTTGTGCATTGCAAATTCTCACAAACAGAAATAAGTGAGAGACTAATTCCATTCTTGCTCTGATGAATAGTCTTTGGCCTGAAACATTAATAGTGTAGAAATTGAGCCTGGGGGATTAATAACGGGAAAAGGAGAAGACAGCAGATTTCAACAGGCATTTTGCAAATCCTCTATACCAAGGATAAAAGTAACATCCCAGTAACAGCTCTCAAAGTGGCATTGGAAGGAATAAAGAGATCAGAAGAGATGTTATCCAATGCAGTGGAGGAACTGAGTTTGCTTTGTCACTTGGCGTGTTCTGTGTCATTCAGCTGAGCTTTGTATGGCATGTTGGCATTTCAATGTGTGGCAATACTTGCACGCTGTGCCAACGCATCCTTGGATGTGTTGCTGGATTCAGATTTCTGGATAATTAGGACCTTTTCTCAGGCAGATGGGACCTGTACAATAGGGACGGGTTGCACTTGAATCGGAGCGGGAGCAGTATTCTTGCGGGCAGGATTACTAGAGCTGTTGGGAGTGGTTTAAACTAGTATGGCAGGGAAATGGTAACCAGTATTACAGAGCTGAGGATGAGCCATGAGGTTTACAAGTCGATAACAGATGTATAGACCGTAGGGCCATAAGACATAGGAGCAGAATTAGGCCAGCTGGCCCATCGAGTCTGCTCTGTCATTCAATTATGGCTGATCCTAATTTTTATCCTCCTCAACCCCAGTTCCTGGCCCTCACCCTGTAACCTTTGATGTCCAATCAAGAATTTATCAATCTCTGTCTTAAAGACACCCAATGACCTGGCCTTGACAGCTGCATGTGGCAACAAATTCCACAAATACACCATCCTTTGGATAAAGAAATTTCTCCAACCGTTTCGGTTTTGAAACGGCGTCCTTCTATCCTGAGGCTGTGCCTCCTTGTCCTAGACTCTCCAACCATGGGAAACATCCTTTCCATATCTACTCTGTCTAGGCCATTCAACATTTGAGAGGTTTCAATGAGATCCCCACTTATCCATCTGAATTCCAGTGAATACAAACCCAGAGCCATCAAATGTTCCTCATATGATAACCCTTTTATTCCTGGAATCATCCTTGTGAACCTCCTCTGGACCCTCTCCAATGCCAGCACACCTTTTCTAAGATGAGGGTGCAAACTATTCACAATACTCAAGGTGAGACCTCACCAGTGTCCTATAAAGCCTCAGCATCACATCCTTGCTCTTGTATTCCAGACCTCTTGAAATTAATGCTAACATTGCATTTGCCTTTCTCACTACCAACTCAACCTGGAAAATTAACCTTCAGGATGTTCTGCACAAGGACTCCCAAGTCCCCCTGCATCTCAGATTCCTGGATTTTCTGTCCATTAAGAAAATAGTCCACACATTTATTAATACCACCAAAGTGCATGACCATGCATTTTCCAACATTCTATTTCATTTGCCACATTCTTGCCCATTCTTCTAATCTGTCTAAGTCCTTCTGCATCCTACCTGTTTCCTCAACACTACCTGCCTCTCCACCAACCTTCATATCATCTGCAAACTTGCCAATAAAGCCATCTGTTCCATCATCTAAATCCTTTACATACAGCATAAAAAGAAGTGGTCGCAACACCGACCCCTGTGGAACACTTCTAGTCTGTGCACGTGTGCACGCACACACACTTTTTTCAACCAGTGCACACAGGAAATTAATGTGTGCACAAAAGGTTAGTTACCTAAAATAATGCATTAATTAATAATTATACTTATTGAAGATAATCTTTTAGCTGAATGTTTCTGTTAACTAGTTAGTCAGTTTTTCGAATACCACAATGCATGTCGCCAATTTATGTCACCTCACCTTTCCTGTTCCAGTTTGTACAGCTGCATCACGGCGGCAGCCATCTTTGGCGGACAGTGTTCATATCAGAAAGTTTACAAAGATCTGTTTCAAATCCTATAGATAGATTACTAAGTTTTTATTGAAAAAAATATTGATTCACTATGTTGAATTCAAAAGAAGTGAAGGGTGTGAAGCGCAAAATAACTGCAAATTTGTTTAAAGTTGAATGGCTTAACAAAATAGTAGAAACTGCTACACCGAAAGCTCATGTGGTCATCACAGTATTTCAGCTATGAGAAATATTTATATATGATTCGGAAACTGGAGTTCTCTGTTTGTATTGTCGTGATGCGAAAGTTGCTGAAGAATTTGCTAGTGGAAAGAAGTGTAATGATTTTTGGAAATTTGACTTAAACAGGACATTCCACACTTAGTTCAGCAACACTGTGTAGCACACTGTGAAGATCTGGGGATTTGTGATGCATGGAAAGAAGTCAAGTTAATCAGAGACATTGAAACTTTGATGAGAACAATCTATACAATGTTTTCTCGATCTGCAGTTAATTTAAAATTAAAGAAATTGCAGAGGCCTCTGAAAATGAAGCTGTTGCTTTCAGGCCACTTAATGAAGTCAGATGGTTATCTAGACACTTTGCATTGCAGACAATAATAAAAAATTATGAGACACTGATCACATACTTTGAAGAAGATCAGTCAAATGACCCGGTGACCACCCGGTGGCTAAATACTGTCACAGGAAATTGATAAACATCACATCCAAAGTAGCTTTACAGGTTTTAAGTGATGTCTTTGATGAATTGGCTGCACTGTGCAAGATTCTGCAAAAGAGTGGCTTGACACCGATTGATTCATTTGATCAGACTTTACTTTCTCCCGATCAAATTTCAAGTTGAACACAATCATATTGTGATCACTGGTTCCTGAGGGTTAATTTACTTTAAGGTCCCTAATGGCCTTTAGTTCATTAGATAACACCCAATCCAGTCTAGCTGATCCCCTAGTAGACTCAATGACAAACTGCTCTAAAAAGCTATGCCTTAGGCATTCAATAAACTCACTCTCTTGAGATCCATTACCAACCTGATTTTCCCAATCAACCTGCATGTTAAAATCTCCCATGACTACCATAACATTGCCCTTTTGACTCGCCTTTTCTATTTCCTGTTGTAACCTGTGGTCCACCTCCCAGCCACTGTTGGGAGGCCTGTATATAACTGCCATCAACGTCCTTTTACTCTTGCAGTTTCTGAACTCAGTCCACAAGGATTCAACATCTTCTGATCCTATGTCACATCTGTCTACTGATTTGATGCCATTCTTTACCAGTAGAGCCACACTACCCCCTCTGCCTACCTTCTGATCCCTCTGATATAATGTGTAACCTGGGAACCTTGGATATTCAGCTCCCAACTACAAACGTTTGTCCAACCAGCCTTCAGCCATGATTCATTTGTGGCCACAACATCATCCACAATAAGATCATGGTGAACTACATTTACCCGTCTAGACACGCCCCCCCCTCCCCCGCTGACTGCTCCTGTGGCTCCTCCCACGGATCCCGGTATAAAGGCGATTGGAGACACAGACCCTTCCTCAGTCTCCAGGATGTTGTGTGATTGTCAATTGCTGCTTGTGCTTTCTTCCAGCCAATAAAAGCCTACCTTAACCCACGTCTCAGAGTTATTGATGGTGCATCAAAGATCATCCACCTTATTTCTTATACTATGCGCATTTAGATGCAACACCTTGAGTACCATATTTGCTATCCTTTCTGACTCTGCATCCCTAATGATTTGATACTCAGCCTGTTGGCTACAACTAAGTCCCATCACCTGTCTGCCCTTCCTGACAGTGTGACTGCACACTATCTTTACTTTTTTACCATCTGTCCTATCCTGAGTCCCTTCACTTCAGTTCCCACTCCCCTGCCAAATTAGTTTCCCAACCACTGAGACTAAGCTAGCATGAATGTAAAGAAGGTCAATGATTGGGCACAAATGCAGACAGAGCAAAGAGTTAGTTTGTACCACAGAGGCAAAATTCAAAAGTGTGTAGCATCCGAAATAAGATGGACAAACACATGGCATGATTTGAGATTGGTCGGTATGGTGCTATGGGCATGAAAGAAGGCCATAGTTGGAAGCTTCCCATCAAAGGATATACTTTGTATCAAAAAGACAGGCAGAAAGTCAGAGATGGTGGTGTGGTTCTGTTGGAAAGAGATGGGAATACATCTTTAGAAAGAGACATTGTAGGGTCAGAGAAAGTCAAATCTTTGTGGGGGAAGTTAAGAAACCACTATGGGAATCATATATAGGCCTCTAAATTGTAGATGTATGGTTGAGATTGCAAAGAAAGCTGGAAAAGGCATGTAACAAAGTTACTGACACAATTGTAATGGGGGACTTCAATATGCAAGGGGATTAGGAAAATCAGATTGATGTCAGATTGAAAGAGAGGGAATTTGTTGAATGCCTCCAACATGGCTTTTTAGAGCAGCTTGTACTTAAGCCTTCTTGGAGAAAGGCTATCTTAGATTGAGTGTTGTGTAATAACCCAGATTTTATCAAGGAGATGAATTTACAGGAATCCTAAGAGGCAGTGGTCACGATATCATTGAATCCATACACAATTTGAGAGGGAGAAGCATTACCCACATGTATCAATATCACAATTGAATAAAGGGAATTACAGAGGCATGAGAGAGGATATTGCCCACATGGATTGGAGGAGTATACTGGCAGGGGTGATGGCAGAGCAGAAATGGCTGAAGTTTCTGGGAAAAGTTCACAAGGTGTACGATAGATATGTCTCAGAGAGGAAGTTCTCAAATGGCAGGAGTAGTCAACTGTGGATGACAAGAAAAAAATTAAAGACTACATAGAAGCCAAGGAAAGGGCATATGTAATGTAACAAAAGTGAGTGGGAAGTTGCATGATTGGGAAGCTTTTAAAATCCAACAAAAGGCAACCAAAAGAGGAATAATAAGAGAAATGATTAATTAGACAATAATATAATGATGCTGGTGAGGTAGTAATGGAGACAAAGAAATGGCAGATGAACTTAATGGATACTTTCATCTTCACTGTGGAAGACAATAGCAGTTGCCAGTGGTCTCTGACTGTCAGGGAGCAGGCGTGAGCGTCATTACTATTACGAAGGAAAAAGTGCTAGGCAAATTGAAAGCTCTTAAAGAGGATAAGTCACCTGGACCAGATGGACTACATCCCAGAGTCCTAACAGTTACTGAAGAGATAACAGACGTATTGGTCAGGATCTTTCTAGAATCACTTGATTCTGGCATAGTCCTGAAGGACTGGAAGATTGCAAATGTCACTCCATTCTTTAAGAAGGGAGGAAGGCAAAAGAAAGGAAATTACAGGCCAGTTAGCCTAACCTCAGTGGTCGGGAAAGTGTTGGAGTCTATTATTAAGGATGAGATTTAAGGGTACTTGGAGACTAATGCTAAAATAAGTCAAAGTCAGTATGGTTTCTGTCAAGGGAAATCTTGCCTGACAAATCTGTTAGAGATTTTTGAGGAAGTAACAAGCAGGGAGGACAAAGGAGAGGCAGTGGATGTCATTTACTTGGATTTTCAGAAGGCTTTTGATAAGGAGCTATGCAGGAGGCTGCTTAACAAGATAAAATACAATGGTGTCACAGAAAAAATACCGGCATGGATAGAAAAATGACTGACAGGCATTTTCTTGTTGGCTGCCAGTGACTAGTGGTGTTCCACAGTCATTTTGGGACCACTACTTTTCACACTGCTTGTCAATGATTTGGATTATGGATTGATGGCTTCATGGCAAAGCTTGTGGAAGATATAAAGATAGATGAAGGAATAGGCAGTGTTGAGGAAGTAACGTGATGCAGCAGGACTTGGACAAATTCAAAGAATGGGCAAAAATGGGGCAGATGGAATACAGTGTGGGGAAATGTATGATAATGCATTTTATTGAAGGAACAATAGTGCGGACCATTATCTAAATGGGGAGAAGGTTCAAATATCAGAAGTGCAGAGGCATTTCGAAGTCTTCATGCAGGACTTCCAGAAGGTTAATTTATAGGTTGTAAAGTAGGCAAATGCAATGTTGGTATTTATTTAAAGGAGAATAGAGTACAAAGCACGGAGATAAAGCTGATCATTTTTAATACACTTCTCAGGCTGCACTTGGAGTATTATCAACAGTTTTGGGCCCCATATCTCAGAAAGGATGTGTTGTCATTGGGGAGGGTCCAGAGGAAGTTCACAATGATGGTTCCGGGAACAATAGGATTAAGACATGAGGAGTTTTTGGCAGCTTTGGGCTTGTACTCACTGGAATTTAGAAGAATGCAGGGGGATCTCATTGAAACCTATTTAAGTTGAAAGGACTAGATAAGGTTGATGTGGAGGAAATGTTTCCTTTGATGGGGGTGTCCAGAATTAGAAGACACTGCCTCAAAATTGAGGGGCGACCTTTTAGAATGGAGGTAAGGAGGATTGTCTTTAGGCTGGAGGTTCGTGAATTTGTGGAATGCTCTGCCACAGACTCTGGTGAAGGACATGTCCATGAGTATATTTAAGGTAGAATTTGATCGTTTCCCAGTCGATCAGGGCATCAAAGTTATGGTGAGAATGCAGCTGTATGGGTTTGAGTGAGATCCAGGATCAGCCATCATGGAATGGTGGAGCAGACTCGAAGGGCTAAACGGCTTAACTCTGCTCCTTTGTCTTATGGTCTTAACACAAATGAAACATTTTGTTGTATATTTTGATATACACATAATAAATAAATCTAAATCTGATCTCAAAAAGCAAAACATTTCTCAACATATATCAGTGATAATAAAGCTGATTCTAATTCTGACATCAAGATTCAGAACTTCTCATCCCATTGGTGCAGTAAATTATTTTAACCCTTATAAAGCTTGTATGGTGCTGTAGCCAATAATTCATCCCTGGTAGCATTATCAGAGTGATTCAAAGAAGGGCTCAGTTAACATTCCTAAGGATTCGCAGTGGGGAGTCTAGCAGAAATTCCCCTTTCCCGTTCCTAAAGATTCACGGGTTTTTTTTTACAAAATATCTTTATTACAAATTCTGTGCTACAATATATACAAACCAGTGACTAACAAAATTACTACACAACTACTTGACAAACCTCATTAAATTAAAACGGTTCCATCTCTGTCAATGATGGTGCTAATCACTCGTGGAGCCCAACAGTCCAGGAACCATGGTCGCCATGAACAGCTCGTGTTCCTTCTCAATGGTTACCTAGGCATGGACATGTTCCCTAAACATTGCCAGGCAGTCTGCCCAGGCAAACCCTCCACCACCCATTTCCAGGACCCAGGATAGCTATACATGTATTTGCCAGACCTTTTCCATTCCTAAAGATTCACTGTGGAAGCCTGGAAGGAATTCCAACTCCCCAGTCGTAAGAATTCACTGTGGGGAGTCTGGAAGGAAATGCCCTTTCCCATTCCTGAAGATTCATTGTGGGGAACCTGGAAGGAATTCCACTTTCTCATTCCTGAGGATCCACTGTGGGGGAATCTGGAAAAAATTTCCCTGTCCCATTCCTATGGATTGGGTGCCAAGGTTAGGGCATTGCGATTACAGCTCAGGATGTCAGAGTTCAATTCCAATGTAATCTGTAAGGAGTCTGCACATCCTCACTGTCTGATGCATGGATTATTTTCCAGGTGTTCCGATTTCCTCCCATACTTGGTAGTAGGATATTTGCTTACTGTAAATTATCCTGTGATTAAGCTAGGGTTATATTGTGGATTGCACCACAGCTCAAAAGGCCAGAAGGGCCGATTACCCTCTGCATCTCAATAAACAAGATAAATAGATCGACTGTGCGAAGAATGGAAGGAATTTACCTTTCTATTTCCCCCTATTCCCTACATCCAAACCCTTTGCCTCATTTGGGATAAGTAAAGAAATCCCTCCAGCACTTTCCTTGTGCTGGGTAACATTCCTTTGAGTCGTGGGTCATGGCTGGTTCCTGCTCCAATTTCCATTTCTTTCCACAAGACCTGACGTCATTGCCATGGGCTTTGGACAGGAGACAGATTTGAACATCGGTTTCATATCCTTTACAAAACACACATTCCCACCCACCAACCACAGATTAATTCATCTCAGCATGATTCATCGCACCTTCTCTTTAGACAAGGATTTTAATTTCTGAAGGGAGTAATTTGCACATACAGATATGACTGAAATTTTGCAAAGTGTGAGTAATCTGGTGCTTTTTTTGTCTGTTACTCAGACTACTATTTATTGACTACATCTGCACCTTCAATACCGTAATTCCTCAAAAACTCATCTCCAAGCTCCTAGACTTGAGACTCAACATCTCCCTTTGTAACTGGATCTGCGACACCCAGACCCACAGTCCATGATTGGTAAGGACAGGCAACAACACCTCCACGACAATTATCCTCAACTCTGCTGCTCCACAAGGTTGTGTCCTCAGCCCTACGCTTTATTCTCTATACACTCACTACTGCGTGGCCAGATTCTGCCTAACTCCATCTCCAAGTTTACATTTGACCCAACATAATGGGCCAAATCTCAAATAACAAATGGTTGTGACATGGAGACCTGACAAGAGCATTTTCCTCAATGTTAGTATAACAAAATAGCTGGTTACTGAGTGGGTGGGGGGAACGATCCACCAGCTCCTGTTTGCATTAAAGCTTCTGAGATCAAGATGTTTGAGAGCTCCAAGATTCTAGGAATAAAAACTCACCAATAGCCTGATAGCCTTTCCTGGTCCAACTACATCCATGCCCTGTCAAGAAAGCACATCAGCACTTCGGAAGGGTAACAAAATTCAGCATGCTCCCATTGATATTCATCAGTTTTTCTTTCAATACACCTATAAAACACTTTGGATGCATTGTGACTTGATTTTGCAGCTACCCTGCTTGAAACGTCAAAAAACTGTAGAGAGTTGTGAACTCTGCTCAACACTTCATGGAAACCAGCCTCCCATTCACGTACTCCATCTACACTTCTCACTGCCTTAGTACAGTAGCCAACATAATCAAAGACCCCTGCCATCCAGTACATTTCTTCTTCTCCGCTCTCCCATCAAGGAGAAGATACAGATGCCTGAAGGTCCAAGTGTCAAGGTGAGCGCTGGCAACAACTGAACCCAGGTGCAGAGGAATAGCAGACTCACACGTAGAGACAGAAGCAAAAGGTTATAGATAGGAATTCTAACTGAGCATCAATGGCGCAACCAAGCAACACGATGAGACACATCATTCTCAACACAAGTACTCCCCGATAAGTGCTAAACAAGAGTCCACATTAAATAATGATACGAAGTGGCAAACCCATGCCTGTCACAATCAACTTTACAAGATTAAACAGAAAGCACAAGGGCTTAATAACTCTCGTTAAGACAACAATTCGCAAATACAGGTGCTCGAGAAACCAAGAAGCCCAACTCTCTACATGAAGCCACAGAAGCCCACAAGGTTCATGTCACAAAACCAGCTTCTATCCCCACTGTTGTAAGACTATTGATTTGAGTAGAATAAGATAGATTCTTCACCTCACAATCTACCTTGTTCTGACCTTGTACTTTATTGTCTATCTGCACTATAATTTCTCTGTGGCTGTTACACTTCATCCTGCATTTTGCTATTGTTTAACCTTGTACTTACTCAAAGATTGAAATTAGAGTGTAGTAGGTGGGCGTGTAGTCAATAAACTATAATCTAACATAGGTGCCTTTAATGTCCAGTTGCTCCAGAGATGAGTGTAGAGCCAGGGAGATGACATCCACTGTAGAGCTGCCTTGGTGGTTGGTGAGTTGCAGTGTGTCGAGGTTGTTTGGGAATCTGGACTTAATGTTGACCAGCTACACGAAGCACTTCATGGTGGAGGATCTCAAAGCATATCACAATAATAAAACAATTACCACTTAACTATATGAAGGGCTGATAAGCAGCAGTCAATTAACCTACCATAGAACATAGAACATAAAACAATACAGCACAGGAACAGGCCATTCAGTTGACAATGTTGAGCCAAACCAACTAAAAAGCAAATCAAGAATACCCAAACACTAATCTCTCTTCCTACGTCATGTCCATATCCCTCCATCTTCCTTATATTCATGTGCCAATCTAAATAACTCTTAAAGCCTCTAATGTATTTGCCTCTACCACCATACCAGTGCCAGTACATTCCAGGCAACCACTACTCTCTGAGTAAAAAACTTACCTCCCACAATCCCTGTGAACCTACACCTTCTCACCTTCAATGCACGCCCTTTGCTATTATTCATTTCAACCCTGGGAAACAGATACTGTCTGTCCACTCTATCAATAATCTTATAAAACTCTGTCAGATTTCCCCTGAACAGCATAGAGTCATGCAAACTCCACACTGCTAATGCTTGAAGTCAGGTTCAAACTGGAGTCCTTGGTACCGGAGCACTAACTGTTTTGTCACCACTCAGAGCAAACAGCTTAGTTCATCACTGACCTGAAACCTTTACTCTGTTTTTCTCCAAACAGCTATTATCTGTCTCATACAAACAAGCTGGAGGAACTCAGCAGGTCGGGCAGTATCCGTGGAAACAAGTAGTCAGTGTTTCGGAACGAGACCCTTCGTCAGGACTAAGGGTCTCGGACTGAAACGTTGACTGCTCGTTTCCACGGATGCTGCCCGACCTGCTGAGTTCCTCCAGCTTGTTTGTACGTGTTGATTTGACCACAGCATCTGCAGTGTACTTTGTGTTTATTATCTGTCTCACTGACTATTTCCAGCATTATATGTGTGTTTTTTCCAGCTATCTAGCATATGGTGCTTTTTGCTTTTTGATTACAGAGTGAACAGTAAACAGTCAAGAAAGTGGCTGGTGTGATCAGTACAAGTATTTTCAGAATTAAAGACAAAGAGCAGAATCAGAATCAGGTTTAATATCACTGGTAGTGATATTATACTTCGATATACTAAAACAGTGATATTATACATTAATACTTTGTGGCAGCAGTACATTGCAGTACATAATAATAGAGAGAAAACTAAACTACAGTATTATACAGTATATATCATAGTTAATTTAAATAAGTAATGCAGTAAATAAAAATAAAAATAAGTAGTGAGGTGGTGTTCATGGGTTCATTTTCCATTCAGAAATCTAATGGCAAAGGGGAAGAAGCTGTTCCTGAATCATTGAGTGTGTGTCTTCAGCCTTCTGTATCTCCTTCTTGATCGTAACAATGATAAGAGGGCATGTCCTGGGTGATGGGGGTCCTTCATAATGCACACCACCATTTTGAGGCATTTCTTTTTCAAGATGTCCTTGATATGATGGAGGCTAGTGTCCATAATGGAGCTGATTACATTTACAACTCTCTGTAGCTTACTTTGGTCCTGTGCAGTAGCCCTCCCATACAAAATGGTGATGCAGCCAGATAGAATGCTCTCCATGGTACATCGGTAGAAAACTGCAAGTGTTTTAGGTGACATACCAAATCTCCTCAATCTCCTAATGAAATTTAGCTGCTGTCTTGCCCTCTTTACAGCTGCATTGATATGTTCAGTTCAGGTTAGGTCGTCAGAGATATTGACACACAGGGACTTGAAATTGCTCACTCTTTCCACTTCTGATTCATCTCTGAGGACTGCTGTGTGTTCCCTCATCTTACCCTTTCTGAAGTCCCCATGTCTTACTGTCATTGAGTCCAAGGCTCCTGCTGTGACACCACTCAATTACTTGGTATATCTCGTTCCTGTACGCCCTCTCTTCACCATATGAGATTCTTCCAACAATGGTTGTATCATCAGCAAATTTATCGATGGCACTGGAGCTGCACCTAGCCACCCAGTCATGGGTGTAGAGAGAGTAGAATCAGAATCAAAATCAGGTTTATTATCACCAGCAGGTGACGTGAAATTTGTTAACTTAGCAGCAACAGTTCAATGCAATACACAATCTAGCAGAGAAAAAAATAATAAAAACAAATTAGAAAATAATAATAACCAATAAACAAGTAAATCAATTACATATATTGAATAGATTTTTAAAAACTTGCAAGAACAGAAATACAGTATATTTTTTAAAAATGAGGTAGTATCCAGAGATTCAATGTCCATTTAGGAATCAGATGGCAGAGGGGAAAAAGCTGTTCCTGAATTGTTGAGTGTGTGCCTTCAGGGTTCTGTACCTCCTTCCTCAGGGGTCACCAACCTTCCTTGCACTGCTGACCGGTATAATATTGACAATATTCTTGCGGACCGGCGAGGGGAAGTGGTGGTGTGTGTTAATCACAACTGGAATATAGGTGATAAGTCAACTATAAGTCCCTTATAAGTGGCTAATACACTCAATTTAGTTTCTAAAAGGGGTTATCTAACGAATTTAATATTAAACACACTGCGTATATTTTCCACACAGGAATATAGCAATAAGTCAATTATCAGTCACTTATAAGTCACTAGCATCATAACATTTTAAGTAACGTTTGGATATTAAACACACAGCACATATTTTCCTCATATGAACATATAATAGCCTTGGCCAGGTGCGGCTGGTCGTGGGTGGGGTGAGAGGACAAGGTAAGGGCCGAAGGTCCCCGTGCCGGGACCGTGGTGGTCGCAGTCCAGAGAGAGTGACTGACCGAGCGAGGAGTGCGACAGGACGCATGCCCACTCCCCCTTGTAGGTAGGTAGGATCTATCAGCCAACAAAAGTTTAGCTCGAGGGATGACTTTCAGTCGATTGCAGCAGGGTAGCAGCTCTGTTACTTATGAATCCCTGAGCCCAAATTCGGTCGCCTGCAAATTTATTAGCACTGGGATCCCCACAAACATTCGGTGTGGTAAACAGGTTTAGAGGCGGCGCCCATCTGTCCGCACTCCAGGCCAGTAGAAATAGCACTTCTCGCCGGCTGCGCAAGGCGGCCGGTTACCCGAGACCAATCTGTGATCCCTGGTGCAAGGGTATCACTGCGTTTAGGTAACTGATGACCTTGCATGGGTAATGACCTTGCATGCGTTCAAGTTCAACAGGGGGCATGAAAGGGAATGAGGAAAGGCGCAGCTGATTCATATCATTTCCTCGCGCCCCAGTAGCATATGCTTTGCGGCCCCGTACCCGTCCATGGCCCAAATGGTTGGGACCATCATCCTACCTGATGGTAACAGTGAGAAAAGGTCATGCCCTGGGTGCTGGAGGTCCTCAATAATGGATGCTGCCTTTCTAAGACACCACTCCCTAAAGATGTCCTGGGTATTTTGTAGGCTAGTACCCAAGATGGAGCTGACTAGATTTACAACCATCTGCAGCTTCTTTCAGACCTGTGCCATAGCCTCTCCATACCAGAGAGTGATGCAGCCTGTCAGATTGCTGTCCGCGGTACATCTATATAAGTTTTTGAGTGTGTTTATTGACATACCAAATCTCTTCAAACTCCTAATAAAGTATAACCACTGTCTTGCCTACTTTTTAACTACATCGATACATCGATATGATACAGATTAGGTCCTCAGAGATCTTGACACCCAGGGACTTGAAGCTGCTCACTCTTTCCACTTCTGATCCCTCTATGAAGATTGGTATGTGTTCCTTCATCTTACCTTTCCTGAAGTCTACAATCAGCTCTTTTGTCTTACTGTCGTTGAGTGCCAGGTTGTTGCTGTGCCAACACTCCAGTCATTGGCATATCTCACTCCTGTACGCCCTCTCATCACCACCTGAGATTCTACCAACAATGGTTGCATCGTCAGCAAATATATAGGTGGTAATTGAGCTATGCCTAGCCACACAGGCATGTGTATATAGAGAGTAAAGCAGTGGGCTAAGCACACACCCCTGAGGTGCACCAGTGTTAATCATCAGCGAGGAGGATATGTTATCACCAATTCACACAGATTGTGGTCTTCCAGTTAGGAAGACGAGGATCCCATTACAGAGGGAAGTACAGAGGCCCAGGTTCTTCAACTTCTCAATCAGGATTGTGGGAATGATGGTATAAAATGCTGAGCTATAGTCGATGAATAGCATCCTGATGTAGGTGTTTGTGTTGTCCAGGTGGTCTAAGGCCATGTGGAGAGCCATTGAGATTGCATCTGCCATTGACCTATTGTGGCGATAGGCAAATTGCAATGGGTCCAGGCCCTTGCTGAAGCAGGAGTTCAGTCTAGTCATGACCAACCTCTCAAAGCATTTCATCACTGTCAATGTAAGTGCTACTGGGCGATAGTCATTAAGGCAGCCTGCATTATTCTTCTTAGGCACTGGTAGAATTGTTACCTTTTTGAAGCAAGTGGAAACTTCCGCCCGTAGCAGTGAGAGGTTGAAAATGTCCTTGAATACTCCCGCTAGTTGGTTGGTAGAGCAGTGGGCAAAGCACACATCCCTGAAGTGCACCGGTGTTGATCATCAGCGAGGAGGAGATGTTATTTCCAATCCGCACAGATGGCAGTCTTCTGATTAGGAAGCTGAAGTTGCAGAGGCCCAGGTTCTGGAACTTTGTAATCAGAACTGTAGTGATGATGGTGTTAAACACTGAGCTGTAGTCAATAAACAGCATCTGGACATAGGTGTTTGTATTGTCCAGGTGTTCCAAGGCCACGTGGAGAGCCATTGAGATTGCATCGATCGTAGACCGATTGTGGTGATAGGAAAATTGCAATGGATCCAGGTCCTTCCTGAGGCATGAGTTTTAAACAAAGATTTAAAGATAAAGATAAACAAGACAAGTCAAGTCAAGTCACTTTTTATTGTCATTTCGACCATAACTGCTACAGTTCACAGTAAAAACGAAACAGCATTTTTCAGGACCATGGTGCTACATGAAACAATACAAAAACTACACTGAAACTATGTAAAACAACACAAAAACTACACTAGACTACAGACCTACACAGGACTGCATAAAGTGCACAAAACAGTGCAGGCAGTACAATAAAGACAATAGGCACAGTAGAGGTTGGTGTCAGTGCAGGCTCTGGGTATTGAGGAGTCTGATGGCTTGGGGGGAGAAACTGTTACATAGTCTGGTCGTGAGAGCCCGAATGCTTCGGTGCCTTTTCCTAGATGGCAGGAGGGAGAAGAGTTTGTATGAGGAATTCATAATGCTGTTAGCTTTGCAGATGCAGCATGTGGTGTAAGTGTCTGTAATGGCGGGAAGAGAGACATTAATTTACTTGTCACATGTACATCAAAATATTGAATCATAGTGAAATGCATTTTTTGTGTCAAATTAAGCCAGCGAGATGGTGGTAGGCAAGCCAGAAGAGTCACCATGCTTCCAATGCCAACACAGCATGCCACAGCTCATTAACCCTAACTGTATGTCTTTGGAATATGGGGGGTGGTGGGGATAAACAAACCACCCAGAGGAATCACAGGGAGAACATACAAATTCCTTATAGACAACGGCAGGAATTGAATCCTGTTCTTACGGCTTGTGCTGTAAGGCATTACGCTAATATGCTCCCGTGCCGCCCCAGTGTAGCTGGATATTTTATCAATAAGAACGTGTAGGTTAGCAATTTGTCTCAACTTATCAGGTACACTTAACAATTAAAATGATTCCATTGCAGTCAGTTGCATTTTGCAAAATCTTTATCAAAGTTCTTGGCCATATGATATTTCATAAAGCAGTTCATGTCATACTTTATTACTAGACTTATTTGTCAAACTAAAGTTCTTTAAAATGTTATAGTGGAAGTTGGAGCTGAATAAACCAATAAAGCATCTGACAATCATCAGTTGTTGCAAATGTATTGGTATATTGATTCTAAGTCATAGATCTTCTGACAAGTGTTCTTTTGATAAATGGGTAAAAAGCTTCAGAACAAAATGTTAGAAATCTGAAATAAGTAGTGGCTGAAAATACCTCAGCAGATTAGGAACATCAGTGAACAGAGAATTTATTAAATGTTAATGTCAAGGCGAACTTGAATTTGAAACACAGAGTGTCTTTACAAGAATAATAGCAGGGACCAGGAAAATAACTATTACTTGTGCTTTTATTTCAAGGTTAACTCGCACACAAAATTCTGGAGGACATCAGCAGGTCAGGCAGTATCTATGGAGAGGAGTAAAGAGTTGATAATTTGGGTGGAAACCCTTCATCAGGACTGGAAAGAAAGGGGGAAGAAGCCAGAATAACAAGACAGAGGGAGAGCAAGGAATACAAGCTAGAAGGTGATGTGAAGCCATGTCATGGGGAAGGTAGGAGGGTGGGGGAGTGGTGATGAAGCAAGAAGCTGAGAGGTGATAGGTGGAAAAAGTAAAGGGCTGAAGTAGAAGTAATCTGATAGGAGAGGAAAGTGGACCATAGGAGAAAGGGAGGGATGAATTTAGAGGCATTTGACAGGTACTTAAGGAGAAGAAAAGAGGTAAGAGTGAAGCCAGAATGGGGAAAAGAAGAAGAGAGAATGGGGAGGGGGATAGGAATTACTGGCAGTTAGAGTTAAGTTAGAGTTATTACAAGAGATATGGAACACAGGAATAATGAATTCTTGTTACAATTGCATGAGTTTCACTGAGGCCACACTAGAATGTTGGTCATGTTTTGACCTCTGTGCTTAGATAACGATGCACCTTTTTAAAGAGGAAATGACAGGAAGACTGTGAAGAGGGTGATTCTACCAAATGGAAAGTCTAGAACCAGGGATCCCTGTATCAAGATAAGGATAAGGCCATTTAGAATGTAGTTAAGAATAAATCCTGCTTTAAGAAGAATATAAGACCATAAGAAATAGAAGCAGAATTAGGCAATTCAGGCTATCAAATCTGCTCCACCATTCAAACTTATAGATTGGGACGTTAAAAAAAACCTTTTGGCAGATTGGCCTTAATAAATATATGTACTGAGTACAGGAGATGGGATGTTATGTTGAAGCTGTATAAGCCATTGCCCTAATTTGGAGTATTGTGTGCAGTTTTGGTCACCTACCTACAGAAAAGAGTACTGCGAAAATTTACCAGGTTGTTGCTGGGTCTGGAGGACCTGAGTTATAAAGAAAGAGTGAATAGGTTAGAACTTTATTCCTTAGAACATAGAAGATTGAGAGGAGATTTGATGGAGGTATACAAACATGTGTGGGGTATAGATAGGGTAAATGCAAGCAGGCTTTTCCACTAAGGTTGGATATGACTGCAACCAGAGATCATGGGTTAAGGGTGAAAGGGGAAAAGTTTAAGGGGAACATGCCGGGAAACTTCTTCATTTGGAGGGTTGTGAGAGGTGGAAGGAGCTGCCAGCACGTGGTCCATTTCAAATTTTAAGCGAAGTTTAGATAGATTCATAGATGGTAGAGGAATGGAGGGTTATGGTCCCGGTGAAGGTCAATGGGAGTAGGCAGTATAAATTGATCAGCATAGACTAGATGGGCTTAAGGGCCTGTTTCTGTGCAGTAGATTTCTATGACTTTGTGACTCTATGGCTGATTTATTATCCCTTTCAACCCCCATTCTCCTACCATCTCCCAGTAACCTTTGATGCCCTGACTAATCTAGAACCTATTAACCTCCATTTTAAGTATACCCAATGACTTAAACCTTTGGCATTTTTGGTTGTGTTTGGTCAATCATTGAGCATTACAGACTAAGACTGATAGATTTTTGATGTGTAGGTAACAAAGTGATTTGTGGATTGACTGGGTAGGTAGATTTAAGGTAAGTGATTAGGCATGTTCTTACTGAATGCTTCTCCAAGAATCGTCATTTTGTCATTGTGAGTTCCTGAGATCTTGATAGTGATGCTGTTTTGAGTTTAGTTCCTGGTAGGATCACCCATGGAGGTAAGGTGAAGGGGAAGGCTCCAGACAAAAAGCGATCCAACTAATCTGGATGATTGGGACATCTTTTGGAGCAGGCTTGACCTGTATAAAAAGGACGGATTGCACTTGAATCTGAGGGGGACGAATATCCTGGCAAGTAGGTTAGCTAAGGCTGTTGGGGAGAGTTTAAACTAGTATTGCTGGGGGGTAGGAACCGAACTGAAGAGATGGAGGAAGGAGTGGTTGGCTCACAAATAGAGAAAGCTAGGAGACAGTATGAAAGGGAGGATAGGCAGGTGATAGAGAAAGGATATGCTCAGAATGATGGTTTGAGATGTGTCTATTTTCATGCAAGAAGCATCATGAACAAAGCAGATGAGCTTAGAGTGTGGATCAGTACTAGGAGTTATAATGTTGTGGCCATTACAGAGACTTCGATGGCTCAGGGCAGGAATGGTTACTTAGAGTGCCAGGCTTTAGATGTTTCAGAAAGGACAGGGAAAGTGTCAAAAGTGGTGGGGGCATGGCAATGCCGATCAGAGATAGTGTCACACTGCAGAAAAGAAGGAAGTAATGGAGGGAAGTAACGGAGGAAGTAATGAGACTCTGTGGGTGGAAGTTAGGAATAGGAAGGGGTTAATAAATCTACTGGGTGTTTTTTATAGACCACCCAATAGTAACAAGGATATTGAGGAGCAGTTACGGAGACATTCCAGAAAGGTGTAATAATAACAGGGTTTTTGTGGTGGAAGATTTTAATTTCACAAATATTGATGGGCATCTCCCTAGAGAAAGGAGTTTAGATGGGGTGGAGTTTGTTAGGTATGCTCGGGAAGGTTTCCTGACACAGTACATTGATAAGCCTACAAAAGAAGAGGCTGTACTTGATCTGCTATTGGGAAATGCGCCTGGTCAGGTGGCAGGTCTCTCTGTGGGAGAGCATTTTGGATATACTGATCACAATTCTATCTCCTTTACCATGGCATTGGAAAGGGATAGGAACAGACAAGCTAAGAAAGTGTTTAATTACAGTAAGGGGAAATATGAAGCTATCAGGCAGGAACTTGGAAGCATGGTCTCAGGGAAATGTACGGCAGAAATGTGACAAATGTTCAGGGGATGTTTGTGTGGTGTTCTGCATAGGTATGTTCCAATGTGTTAAGGAAAGGATGGTAGGGTACAGGTGTACAAAGGTTGTTGAAAATCTAATCAAGAGGAAAAGAAAAGCTTATGAAAGGTTCAAAAAGCTAGGTAATGATAGAGATCTAGAAGATTATAAGGCTAGCAGGAAGGAGCTTAAGAATGAGCCAGAAGGGGCCATGAGAAGGCTTTGGCAAGCAGGATTAAGGAAAACACCAAGACATTATACAAGTATGTGAAGAGCAAGAGGATAAGACATGAGAGAATAGGACTAATCAAGTGTGACTGTGGTAAAGTGTGTATGAAACCAAAGGAAATAGCAGAGGTACTTAATGAATATTTTGCTTCAGTATTCACTACGAAGAAGGATCTTGGTGATTGTAGGGATGACTTACAACAGATTGAAAAGCTTGAGAGCTTGAGCTTGAGACATTAAGAAAGAGGATGTGCTGCAGCTTTTGGAAAACATCAAGTTGGATAAGTCTCCAGGACCAGACGAGATGTACCCCAGGCTACTGTGGGAGGCGAGGGTGGAGATTGCTGAGCTCCTGGCAATGATCTTTCCATCATCAATGGGGATGGGGGAGGTACCAGAGGATTGGAGGGTTGCAGATGTTGTTCCCTTATTCAAGAAAGGGTGTAGTGATAACCCAGGAAATTATAGATTAGTGAGTCTTACTTCAGTGGTGGTAAGTTAATGGAAACAATCCTGAGAGGCAGGATTTATGAACTTTTGGAGAGGCATCATATGATTAGGAATAGTCAGCATGCCTTTGTCAAAGGCAGGTTACGCCTTGCGAGCCTGACTGAATTTTTTGAGGATGTAACTAAACACATTGATGAAGGTAGAACAGTAGATGTAGTGTATATGGATTTCAGCAAGGCATTTGATAAGGTAACCCATGCAAGGCTTATTGAGAAAGTAAGGAGGCATGGGATCCAAGAACACCTTGCTTTGTGGATCCAGAATTGGCTTGCCCACAGAAGGCAAAATGTGGTTGCAGACAAGTCATATTCTGCAAGGAGATCAGTGACCAGTGGTGTGCCTCAGGGATCTGTTCTGGGACCCCTTCTCTTCATAATTTTTATAAATAAGTTTGCTGATGACACAAAGGTTGGGGGTGTTGTGGATAGTGTGGAGAGCTGTCAGAGGTTATCAGATGCAAAACTGGGCTGAGAAGTTGCAGATGGAGTTCAACCCAGATAAGTGTGAGGTGGTTCATTTTGGTAGGTCAAATATGATGGTATTAGTGACAGTGTGAAGGATCAGAGGGTTCTTGGGGTCCGAGTCCATAGGGCACTCAAAGCTGCTGTGCAGGTTGACTCTGTGATTAAGAAGGCTTGTGGTGCATTGTCCTTCATCAACCATGGGATTGACTTTAAGAGCCGAGAGGTAATGTTACAGCTATGTAGGACCGTGGTCAGACCCCACAGTGTACTGTGCTCAGTTCTGGTCACATCACTACAGGAAGGATGTGGATTCTATAGAAAAGGTGCAGAGGAGATTTACAAGGATGTTGTCTGGATTGTGAAGCATGCCTTATGAGAATAGGTTGAGTGAACTCAGCCTTTTTTCCTTGAAGAGACGAAGGATGAGAGGTGATATGACAGAGGTGTACAAGATGATGAGAGGCATTGATCATGTGAATAGTCAGAGGCTTTTTCTCAGGACTGAAATGGTTGCCATAAGAGCACACAGGTTTAAGGTGCTGGGGAGTAGGTACAGAGGAGATGTCAGGGGTAAGCTTTTTATGCAGAGTGGTAAGTGCGTGGAATGGGCTGCTGGCAATGCTGGTGGAGGCAGATACGATAGGGTCTTTTAAGAGACTCCTGGATAGGTACATGGAGCTTAGAAAAATAGGCTATGGGTAACCCTAGGTAATTTCTAAAGTAAGTACATGTTCGGCACAGCATTGTGGGCCAAAGGGCCTGTATTGTGCTGTAGGTTTTCTATGTTTCTAAGACCTCAACGGTGGAGCTGGTGGAAGATGATGCCAGATCACAATGACAGTGAAGGCAGAGGAAGGCTGCAGCTGTAAAGAGGTCCTAGTTGCCTTGCATTCCATGCCACTGGACCCTGACTCCAACCTGTCAAGGACCATGTTGTGTCTGCCCATGTATCAGCCTCCCGACATTAAGCAAAGTCAGGGACAGACATTCTCCATTAAGAGAACAACCCACTTGGACAAAGTCATACTCGAATTGAGTGATTGCACCACAATTACTTACTGAATGAAAAGGTTTGAATATTCCTGTGGTTCATTCATGACCTGTTCATTAAGTTCTGGTTTTATAACGGCAAACATGCAAAAATTCATCAGTTCATATAAAATCACCACAGACTAACCACGAATTGTGAATTTTACATAAATTTAGAGCATCACAAACTGACCAACAGTTCTCCAAAAATTGAGAATTGCCTGAGTATCTTTTCCCTTGGCACAAGTTGCCAGCCGATTTCTGTGGATGTGGAAGTACTGTGTATTATTTGGCAACATTAGTTTTGTATGATGCTCAGCCTCCTAAAAGAGATGATCTTCATTCTCCATTTTTTTATTTTAAGACACAGCACAGTAACAGGCCCTTATGTCCCAACAAGCCTGCACCATCAAATCACACCCTTCTGACCAATTAGCAACGAATGCATATGTCTTTGGAATTGCAGAGGAAACTGGAGTTCTCAGAGGAAACCTGTGCAGTCACGGGGGGAACATTCAAACTCCTTACAGGCAGTAGCAGGAATTGAATCCAAATTGCTGGTGCTGTAATATCAATATACTAAACACTACGCTACAGTGTGCACACATGAAAAGAAAAAGATACCTCCTTCAGTGTGTCTAATTGCTGGATTCTCGACTTTGTAATAAATGCAAACAATTACTGTACAAGCCACAAGTGTATCTTGGTGGACAGTCTCTGGTCTTTACAGAGTATGGTGCAAAAAGCAAAAAAAAAAATTCAGTGAAGGGCAGTTCTGAGGGCAAAAAAACACCTGGTTAATGAGAGAACTCTGAGGAGAATAGCAAGTCTGGTTCAGGCTGATACAAAGGCAACAGTAACTGAAAAAAACACACATTACAACAATAATGTGTAGAAGAGCATCTCTGAACACACAATGCATCAAACCTTGAAGTGAATGGGCTACAGCAGTAGAAGACCACAAACATACACTGGGTGGTCACTTTAGGACCAGGAGGTACCTGAAAAAGTGGCCACTGAGTGTATGTCCCTTGTTTCCTTCAATAAAATGAAATCACTCAATATCTGCTTTGCACAACCACAGTAACAGAAACACCTAGGCCCTTGAGTGTAGGAATTCCAAAGATTCACCCACCCTCTTAACAAAAAAAAAGTTAAAATCTTAGCCCCAGATGATCAATTCCTTGTCTGAGACCGTGATTCCTGATACAGTATTCCTCAACCGGGAGTATTCTCCTTCCCCGCATCTAGCCCGTCAAGCCGTTTAGGAATTTTGTTGCAAGTTTATCTCTCATTGACATCATCTCTCATTCTTTTATACTCTGGACAATTGTACTACTGATGTAAAATGACAAATTGCAATACATATGCCAGTGATATTAAACCTGATTCTGATACTTACTCTACTCAATCTCTCCTTTTATAGGCAAACCTGCTATGCCTGGAATTAGTCTGGTGGATCTCTTTGGTATTTTGTCAGTGAAAATTCTAGAGAGCTAAAGAGAGAAATTAGCCTTACTTACACACGTACATCAAAATTTACAGCAAAATGGGTTGTTTGCATCAAATCAGATCAGCAAGGATTGTGCTGGGCAACTTGCATGTGTCACTCCACCTCTGGCACCAACATAGCATGCCCACAGCTCACTAACCCTAACCCAAACCTCTATGAAAAGTGGGAGGGAATGGCAGCATCCAGAGGAAACCCACGTGGTCATGGGGAGAACATATAGACACCTTACAGAGAGCAGTGTGAATCAAACTCTGATCTTACAACTAGTGCTGTGGTAGTGTTATGCTAACTGCTGTGCCACCCTGCCACCCACCTACACTACTGTGCCACCCACAAATGTTTGGACTAGATAAGGAAACCAAAACTGTATTCAGTCTTCTGGTGTGCAATCACAAGGACCTTAGAAAATTGTATATTTACTCATGTAATCACATCCTCTTACAATAAGATTCAAGATTGTTTAATGTCATTTCCTGTACACAAGTATAAATGAGAACAAAATAATTGTTACTCCAGATCCAACGCAACACAAAATAAAACACAAGAGATAAACAATGCAATACTAATAAAAGGAAGCTATAAAATAGATACATAAGATAGCTTATGTACATAAGATTGATTCATCCATTTGTTTGTTAAGTGCTGACATTGGCGATCATGGTCTTTCCATGACCATGATTGTTCTTGGCAAACTTTTCTACAAAAACAATTTGCCATTGTCTTCTTCTGTGCAATGCATTTACAAGACAGGTGACTCCAGCCATTATCATTACTCTTCAGACATTGTCCATCTAGTGTCAGTGGTCACATAACTAGGACTTTTGATATGCACCAGCTACTCAGATAAACATCCACTATCTGCTCCCATGGCTTCACATAACCCTGATCAGGGGCTAAGCAGGTGTTACACCTTGCCCAAGGGTGACATGTAGGCTAGCGGAGGGAAGGAGCACCTCATACCTCCTTTGGTAGAGACGTATCTCCACACTGCCACCCACACATAGACAGATTGTATGTCCAAAAAGTGATGCTATGATAAGTTGACTGACAGGGTATAATAAAGTAGTTGTGGTGGGTTAGTGTTGATCAACCTTACTGTTTGGAGAAAGTAACTTTTTTGAGTCTGGTGGTCCTGGCATGGATACTATGTAGCCTCCTCCATGATGGGAGTGGGACAAGCAGTCCATGAGCAGGGTGAGTGGGATCCTTCATGATATTACCAACCTTTTTCTGGCACCTTTCTGTATACAGGTCCTTGATGGTGGGTAGGCTGGTGCTGGTGATACATTGGACAGTTTTGCCTACCCGTTGTAGAACCTTCCTGTCTGCCGCAGTGCAGTTCTCGTACCAAGCAGTGATGCTGCTTGTCACAACGGCCCCTACTGAGCACCTGTCGAATGATGTGCAAACTCCAGTTAACAAAAAGGGCAACATCCAAATCAGCTGCCTAATTGCTAGCTTCACCTGTGTGTTAGCCTTCACAACTTGTGTATAAGGACACCTATGTAGGTTGCATTGAACATCGCCATTTGCCAATCTCTCACTATTAGAAACAGCACAGAAGCGTAGCAGTTAGCATAATACTATTACAACCCCAGCAACTGCCCCCACCCACCTCCCGCTGCTGTTCGTAAAGAGTTTGTACACTCCCTGTAACTGTTTAGTGTGCTGTATCTCCAAATACGTGAATAATGTTAAAAGTACCCAGCCAGTTAAAAGTGCACCTGCCATTTCTCAACCACTTACTTAGATTGTCGACCAAATGCTGACATCATTTTAAGGGTTAAACCAACAAGTTGATAAAATTTCTCACCCCATTGCTCTATTCCCCACTCTGACCTTTTACTTCTTTTCACCTGCCTATTACTTCTCCCTGGATCCCCTCCTCTATCCCTTTCTCCTATTGTAAACTCTCATCTCCTATCAGATAATTTCTTCTCCAGCTCTTAACCTTTTCCATCCACCTGGATTCACCTATCACCTTCCAGCTAGCCTCTTTCATCTCCCCCCACCTTTTATTTCAGGCACCTGTCCCCTTCCCTCTCAGTCCTGAAGAAAGGTCCCGGTCCAAAAAGTCAGTCGTTTACTCTTTTCCATTGAAGCTGCTGGGCCTGCTGAGTTCCTCCAGTATTCTTTGTGTGTTGAATTGGTAAATTAGTTTATTATTGTTACATATACCAAGGAACAATAAAAAAAAATTGCCTTTCACCCTATCTGGACAGGTCAGTTCATTACACAGTGCATTGAAGTAGGATAAAGGGAAAATATTAACAGAATACAGAATAAAGTGTTTCAGTTACAGAGAAAGTGTAGTGCAGGCAGACAATAGTGTGAAATGTCATGATGAGGCAGTCTGGGAGAATAAGAGCCCTTTTTATTTTGCCAGTGGACCATTCAATCGTCTTATAACAGTGGAATAGAAGACCATAAGGCTATAAGGAGATCAATTAGGCCATTCGACCCATCAAGTCTGCTCTGCCATCCTATCATGGCTGATTTATTATCCCTCTCAATTCCATTCTCCTGTCTTCTCCCCATACCTTTGATGCCCTGACTAATCAAGAACCTATCAAACTCTGATTTAAATATACCCAAAGACTTGGCCTCTGTAGCTGTCCGTGGCAATGAATTCCACAGATTCACTACCCTCTTGCTAAAGGAATTCCTCCTCATCTCTGTTCTAAATGGGTGTCCCTCTATTCTGAGGCTGTGTCCTCTGGTCCTCGACTCCCCCAGTACAGGAAACATCCTCTCCATCTCCACTCTATCTAGACTTTTCAATATTCAATGGGTTTCAATGAAATCCTCCATCATTCTTCTAAAGTCCGACAAGCACAGGACCAGAAACATCAAATGCTCCTCATACATTAACCCTTTCATCCCTGGTATCATTCTCACGAATCTCCTCTTCACCCCGTCCTATGCCAGCACATCTCTTCTTAAGTAAGGGACACAAAACTGCTCGCATTACTGCAAGTGCGGTATGACTGATGCCATATAAAACTTTAGCATTACAACCTTGCTTTTATATTCTAGTCTGTCTTGAAGCAGTTTTGACTATAAAAATGGAGATCACGTTCATTATGACTTTGTTACTTGCACACTTTTATTAATTGCTTCAAATGGAATCACAATTACCCAGATGTGGCTACTGTTTCATATAGCGGGCAACACCAGTCTAGCACCTGAGTATTCAGTTTAACCACTGTTAACTGTGAAATACGTACAGGGCTCCATGGTCTCCATGAACAATGATCAGATGATTTCTCAAATGACACACTAGCCCTAATTGCCCATTAACATGCCTTTGCAATTCACACATATACATTTGCGATATAATTCACAGAATATTTGTTAAAAGGTGTAATTAACATTCATTCTGATTTTTTTACTCCGAAGCAGCAAAATAAAATAGGTTCAGAAAGGAAGTTTGTTACTTCAGACTAGATGCTTTTTAAGCTAATGTCAGGGTATCCCCACATTGTACCTCACTAACCCTAACTTGTACATCTTTTTGAAAATGGAAGGAAACTGGGGCACCCGGAGGTCATGAGGAAAACGTACAAACTCCTTACAGACAGTGGCAGGAATCGAGCCCCGATCTTACAACTGGCGCTGCAAGGTGTTACATTGGTCGCTATGCTACTCATGTGCCGCCTCTCAACTGGAAATGAAAGATCAACATGGGGCTGAAGAAGAAGGGACTTGAAGGGTTGCTATCACAGGACAGATAAAATTTTGCAGAGGATGCAGAAAAAGTTCACCAGGATGCTGCCTGGATTAGAGGGCATGAGCTGGAAGGAGAACTTGGAAAAACTAGGGTTGTTTTCTCTGAAGTCGCAGAGGGTAAGGGGACACCTGGTAGAGGTTTATAAGATTATAAGAGGCAATAAGTACACAGCCAGTATTTTTCCCTAGGGGTGAAATATCTAATAGTAGAGCATGCATTTAATGAGGAGGGGAAAAATTCAAAGGGACATGCTTTTTACAGAGTGATGGGTGTCTGGAAGGCAGTGCTAGGGGTGATGGTGGAAGCAAATACTATAGAGAATGGAGGGACATGAACATTATCAAGACAGAGGGATTAGTTTAGTTAGGCATTTCATTACTATTTTGTGGGCTGTTCTTGTGCTGTACAGTTCTATCGCTATTAAGGTTGTGGAAAAATTTAACAAGCACAAAATATTGGAAGAACTCAACGAGTCAGGCAGCATCTATAGAGGGAAATAAATAATCAAGGGATATAAGATATATAGATAGATAGACAGATACTTTATTCATCCCCATGGGGAAATTCAACATTTTTTCCAATGTCCCATACACTTGATGTAGCAAAACTAATTACATACAATACTTAACTCAGTAAAAATATGATATGCATCTAAATCACTCTCTCAAAAAGCATTAATAATAGCTTTTAAAAAGTTCTTAAGTAGTTTACTTAAATACATTAAATACAATCAACCCCGGCACTTTAACATATCTTACTCCTGGCGGTTGAATTGTAAAGCCTAATGGCATTGGGGAGTATTGATCTCTTCATCCTGTCTGAGGAGCATTGCATCGATAGCAACCTGTCGCTGAGACTGCTTCTCTGTCTCTGGATGGTGCTATGTAGAGGATGTTCAGGGTTTTCCATAATTGACCGTAGCCTACTCAGCGCCCTTCGCTCAGCTACCGATGTTATACTCTCCAGTACTTTGCCCACGACAGAGCCCGCCTTCCTTACCAGCTTATTTAGACGTGAGGCGTCCCTCTTCTTAATGCTTCCTCCCCAACACGCCACCACAAAGAAGAGGGCGCTCTCCACAACTGACCTATAGAACATCTTCAGCATCTCACTACAGACATTGAATGACGCCAACCTTCTAAGGAAGTACAGTCGACTCTGTGCCTTCCTGCACAAGGCATCTGTGTTGGCAGTCCAGTCTAGCTTCTCGTCTAACTGTACTCCCAGATACTTGTAGGTCTTAACCTGCTCCACACATACTCCATTAATGATCACTGGCTCCATATGAGGCCTAGATCTCCTAAAGTCCACCACCATCTCCTTGGTCTTGGTGATATTGAGATGCAGGTAGTTTGAGTTGCACCATATCACAAAGTCCTGTATCAGTTTCCTATACTCCTCCTCCTGTCCATTCCTGACACACCCCACTATGGCCGTGTCGTCAGCGAACTTCTGCACATGGCAGGACTCCGAGTTATATTGGAAGTCTGATGTGTACAGGGTGAACAGGACCGGAGAGAGCACGGTCCCCTGCGGCGCTCCTGTGCTGCTGACCACCGTGTCAGACCTACAGTCTCCCAACCACACATACTGAGGTCTATCTGTCAAGTAGTCCACTATCCAATCCACCATGTGAGAGTCTACTCCCATCTCCGTTAGTTTGTGCCTTAAGATCTTGGGCTGGATGGTGTTAAAGGCACTAGAGAAGTCCAGGAATGTAATCCTCACAGCACCACTGACCCCATCTAGGTGAGAGAGGGATTTGTGCAGCAAATACGTGATAGCATCCTCCACTCCCACCTTCTCCTTACACGCAAACTGAAGAGGATCCCGGGCATGCCTGGTTTGTGGCCTCAGATTCTGTATTATCAGCCGCTCCATGGTCTTCATCACGTGCGACGTCAAGGCAACAGGTCTGAAGTCATTCAACTCCTTTGGTTGTGGTTTCTTCGGTAAGCAGGCCAGGAAAGGAATGGGGAAAAATCCAGAACAAAAATGTGGGGGTCGGGAAAAGAACTCAAGCTGGCAAGTGGTTGGTGAGACCGTGAGGGGGACGGTGAGTAGGTAGGGGAGTGGCGGGATGATGCAAGAAGGTTGGAAGTGACAGATGGAAAAGGAGGAATCTGATAGGTAAGCAGAGTGGACCATAGAGAAGGGGAAGGAGGAGGGGCGCTAGAGACAGATGATGTGCAGGTGAGGAGCAGAGAAGGGGTAAAATGGGAGCCAGAATGGGGAATAGAAAATGAGAAAATGGGGAGGGAGAGAAATTACCAGAAGTTATAGAAATCAATATTCATGCTGTCAGGTTGGCGGCTGCCCAAAATGGAATATAAGATGTTGCTGAAGGAAAGGGTGTTGGTTGAAACAGCTTTCCTCCGGACCAAGGTGCACAACACAGTACTTATAAACTGCACACAAGACGAAGGTAAAATTACTGCAAATAAGTTAACAAATAATAAGGTGCATTTACGACACAAGTCAAAAAGTAAACAGGATATGCAACTGACGCTTGATACATGATGAGACTTGGGAGTTCATTTGTCTCACAGCCTGGGGGAAGAAGCTGTTTCCCATCCTAACAGATCTTGTCGTAATGCTGTGGTTCCTCCTGGCTGATGGTAGGGTGTCAAAGCAATCGTTGAATGGATGGAAGGGATCATTGACATTGCTAAGGGCCCTGTGTACACAGTATTCTAGATAACTATCTCAGATGAGTGGAAGAGAGACCCCAATGATCTTCTCAGCAGACAATCCTTTGTAGGGTGTGTGATCAGACGCCTTGCAATTCCCATACCAGATAGGATGTCTGTTGGAAGTCACCTCTACCAATAGCAAGATATGGAGAATTTGGAAGACTTAACTCTTAAAGATGTTCATTTATATTGTGTCTTTCAGAACCCCAGGTAATCTCAAGGAGCCTTATGGTAAAAAAAATCTTCACCTTCTTGATGAAGGGTCTTTACCCTTTTCCTTACATGCTGCCTGGTCTGCTGAGTTCCTCCAGGATTTTGTGTGTGTTGCTTGGATTTCCAGCATCTGCAGATTTTTTTCTACTTTCTGATTGTGCACCTCCTTATTCTGGTTTCTTCCACCTTCCTTGCCAGTCCTGATGAAGGGTCTCGGCCTCTCCTTAGATGCTGCCTGATCTATTGAGTTCATCCAACATTTTGTGAGTGTTGCGCAAGATCTCCAGCATCTGCCTGTGTTTGTGGTAATTGCAAAAATGTAATATTGGGTCCGACTCTACTTACCTGTGGCTGGCGTTATAGCAGGTGCCATCCATATGTTGAAGTGTGGTAGGTAGTGGTGAGCAAGAGAGCAGATGGCATCTGATCACATACTCTGCTGGGTGTTGCAGTGACACAGAGCTGTGCAGCACTTCACCGTGACTGCACCATCAAATCAGCTATGCCTGGTGACATAGCATCATAACATTTCCCCAACTGGAGTCACCGTCACTGAATAACAAGCTGTGTGCAAAATGGTTGCATTAAAGATTCGCTTCAATTTCAAATTATCTTAAAGATCATTTAAAATTCGAGCAAATAGTTAACTGAGCACCACAGTAGCACTGTGGTTAGCTTGACAGTAGATGCCAGGATAAAAAGGTGGAAGGGACTGGTGAAGGATCTCGGCCTGGAACATGACTATTTACTCTTTTCCATTGATGCTGCCTGACATGCTGAGTTCCTCCAGCAATTTGTCTGTGTTACCTTGGTTAGTAGGTTCATTGCTTATTGTAAATTGTCTTGTGATTAGGCTAGGGTCTCAGGTGACTCACAGAGCAGTAAACTGCATACACGTACAAACGCTGGATGAACTCAGCAGGTCGGGCAGCATCCGTTGAAATCCATTGCCCGACCTGCTGAGTTCATTCAGCTTTTGTACGTGTTGATTTGACCACAGCATCTGCAGTGTACTTTGTGTAAACTGCATACATACTTTGAGTTTGAATTCAGTGGGTTGCTGGCAGTGTGGTTTGAAGGGCTGGAAAGGCCCTTCAAATTGATTGATTAATAGATAGATAAATAAATAAATAGAATAATCTTAATGTTTTGAAGATAACAATAAAAGAGCACAGTAACAGATCCTTCCTACCCAATGAGCCCACACCACCAATTACACCCATGTGCACAATTAACCTAATAACCCATACATCTTTGGACTGTGCAAGGAAACCGGATCACAAAGAAGAAACCCACATGGTCACAGAGAGAATGGTAAAAACTCCTTACAGACAGTAGCGGGAATTGAACCCAGGTCACTGACACTGTGAAATCATGCTAACCACTATGCTACTGTGTTGCCCACTACATTATTATTTTCCAATAATTTTTATTTCATTATGTAACCATATTTGAACAGTTGTAAATGTCTCTGATAATCAGATGTGTTAAAATGGCTTAAAGGGAATTGACAACAGCAAGTTCTCAAAACGTCAGCGGTGTATCCCACAGGTAGAGGCTCAGGAACTACACATGGACTCTAGGCTGCCTCTTGTAGATTACTCCACCTGCTTTTATCCAACCGGACTGCCACCCATTTCAGCTTGTCACTCCTGAATCAGGCGAATGCTGGAGGCAGCCAGTTCACTGAGTCTGGGGAAATATTCCAATAATGATCAGACAACTTCCAATGATGGTGGAATTGGAATTGTTTTTTATATTCATTTTATTTAGAGATACAGCAAGGAACAGGCCTTTCCAGCCCTAAAGATCCATGCCACCCAGCAGCTCACCTATTAACCCTAATCTAATCAAAAGACAATTTAGAATGAACAATTAACCTACTAACCAATATATCTATGGACTGTGGGAGGAAATCAGAGCACCCAGATGAAACCCACATAGTCATGGGGAGAATGTATAAACTCCTCACAGACTGCGCTGGAATTAAACTCCAAAGCTGTAAGCTGTAAGAGCACCGTGTTAACCATTATGCTGCTGTGGTTTATTATTGACACGTACTGAGTCACAGTAAAAATCCTGTCTTGTATACTGATTATATAGATCAAATCATTACACAGTGCATTGAGGTAGAACAAGGTAAAACAATAACAATGCAGAAATAGTGATGGGATTACCAAGAGGGTACACAAGTAGCTACAGTATGTTTTACTGGGGGTTTGAGGAGATTTGATATATCACCAAAGACTTAGAAAATACTTACAGATGTACCATGGAGATCATTCTAACTGGTCACATCACCACCTAGTCTGGAGCAGCCACTGCACAGGATCCAAAAAAGCTGCAGAGGGTGGTAAACTCAGCCATTATGGGCACTAGCTGAGTTTAAGTGTATTTCATATAACAGAAAGGTGCTGGAAAAGGGGTTGTAACATCCTGCTCATGGACTGTTGTCCCACTCCCATCAGGGAAGAGGCTGCATGGTATCTATGCCAGAACCACCAGACTCGAAAACAGTTGTTTGCCCCAAGCAATAAGGCTGATCAGCACCTCTACCCACTAACCTATAAGACCATAAGACATAGAAGCAGTATCAGGCCATCTGGCCCATCGAGTCTGCTCCACTATTCAATCATTGCTGATCATTTTTTTTTCTCCTCCTCAATCCCAGTTCTCGGCCTTCTCCACGTAACCTTTGATGCCATGTCCAATCAAGAACCTATCAATCTCTGCCTTAAATACAACCAATCACCTGGCCTCCAAAGCTGCATGTGGCAACAAATTCCATAAATTCGCCACCCTTTGGATAAAGAAATTTCTCCGCATCCCTATTTTGAAGTGGTGCTCCTGTAACCTGAGGCTGTGCCCTCTTGTCCTAGACTCTCCCACAATGGGAAACATCCTTTCCACATCTTTTCTGTCTAGCCTTTCAACATTCAGAAGGTTTCAATGAGATCCCCCCCACCCCCCATCATCCTTCTGAATTCCAGTGAGTACAGACCCAGAGCCATCAAATGTTCCTCGTATCATAACCCTTACATTCCTGGAATCATCCTGCGAAACACCACTAGTCAGTGGCAGCCAACCAGGAAAGGATCCTTTTACTCCCAGTGGCTGCCTCCTACCAATCAGCTAATGGTCTAACCATGTTAGTAACTTTCCTGTAATACCATGGGCTCTTATCTTGGTAAGCAGCCTCATGTGTGGCACCTTGTCAAAGGCCTTCTTAAAGTCCAAGTATACAACATCCACTACATCCCCATCCTACCTGCAGCCCACTCTTCAACACCACCCAACCACCACTACTTTATTGTTGCCTGTCAGTCACATATGTACAGGCACTGCTGTGCCTAGACTAGTCATTTTATTGACAATCTATATATATATATATATATATAAGCTATCTTATGTATTTATACTTATGGTTCATTTATTATTGCGTTCGTTATTTTATTGTATTTTATGCTGTATCGAACCGGTGTAACAATTATGTCGTTCGCCTTCACACTTGTGTATGTACTGGCAATGACATTGAAAAAATCTTAACCAAAGCTCGGCAATCTTTCTTGCAGTACGGCATACTACCAGCGTGCGGTAGCATTGCCCTCTGTGTCTGAAAGTCTGGCAGCGGCGACGAGGTCAGATGCCAGTGAAAGGCGAGTGGTCCCTGCAGCAGTTCGGGAAGCGCTGGCAGGTGTGCATTCCCTGCCTGATGAATGTCTGTCATGAAATTGCTGCCAGGCATCCAAGCAGGTGGTGTGCTTATTACGGAGAACATTATAACTCCTTTCATAATGTAGCGCCGTATGATTGATTGTTTCCCAACACAACAGCCGCGCAAGTCCCAGTGTACTTTCTTACGAGTGAGTTCCTTTCCGGAAGATGTAAATTTCGGCAGTTTGCAGGTTTTTCAATTCTCCGTGACAAACGGGAGGTTACCCTGTATCTATTGTCTGTCAGTCACATCTGCCACTGATATGTTTGAGTGATTCCATTTCCATATCTCACGATATCTGCTGCTGAATTTTCATAATCCCCGGAGAACAGTCCTGTGTCTGCCGATTCCAGATGTGTCGCTACTGATGCGTATTTATTCAGCGCATCCACTCACCTGCAAGGGGCAGACCTTTCGGCGATAATGAGCCTGCAAAGGACAGAATAATAAGACATCAAAGAATCTTCCCCCAGCCTGGCAAATCATGGTCTGGTATCTTCCTTTGAATATGGTATGACTTTAAAAAATATTTAGAGATACAGCGCAGAATAGGGCCTTCCGGCCCAAAGAGTCCTGTCGAGTAGCAACCCACCTATTTAACCATAACCTAATCACAGGACTCTCCAACAGCAGGACTCATGTAATGTCCCTCCCTGGCGACACATGGAAACTTAACCCCTTTCAGACTACAGGATACTGGGAGGAGGTCTGGCCCCAGCACACGTACCATGCAAGCCCACCGATGTGTGGACATGCCCTGGTGCTGGTGAACCAGATGGGTAAATAGCATTATGCATTATGGGCAGCCTCAGGAGAGAAGAAGACTATGGGAGTAAGCCCAGACAGCAAATCCAGAGAGGAGAGGAGCCCCTAAAAGGTGGCTGGACATGATTGAACATCCTTCCTGCAGCCAAGCTGGTGCCAAACATATTAGTTCATAAGCTTTCCTTTGGACTACACTGATGAGGCCAAGAGGGGGATCTTGATGACTGGGCAACTCAGGATCTCCATATCTTCTGCCTGGGCTTGTGATGATGAACATCATCACCCATTGTCCTTTACAGATGGATGCCAACCAACCAATCACAGGATGATTTACAGTGACTAATTGTGTGTGTGTAGGCCTCCGTTAGTCTCGATAGACCATGGATTTGCACCTTGGAAAGTTTCCAGGGCGCAAGCCTGGGCAGAGATTTTTTTAATGGAAGACCGGCAGTTGCCCAAGCTGCAAGTCTCCCCTCTCCACGCCAGCAATGTTGTCTAAAGGGAAGGGCATTAGGAGCCATACAGCTTGGCACCAGTGTCGTCGCAGAGCAATGTGTGGTTAAGTGCCACACATTGGGACTGTGGTTAAGCAATGTGTGACTAACTAACCTACAAACCAATAGGCCTTTGGACTGTGGGAGGAAACTGGAGCACCCTGAGGAAGCCCATCTGGTCACAGAGAGATCATACCAACTCCCTACAAAATGGTTCTGGAATTGATCTTGGAACTCCAGAATACTGCAAGCTCTAAGAGCGTCACACTAACCATGGCAAAATAGGGATGTTTTTACTTTCTCAGGAGGTTTCTCCCCTATTGTAACATGAAAGCTGGTTCACAGGTCTGTTGAGCGAGACGGAAGACATTGATTACGAATAAGCATGTTGATCATTTATTTACAAACAGTCAAAGATTCGACCAAACATCTAAATCCCCCAAGTTATACAAACTACAAAACGGACTCAAAACAGATGAAATTCAACAAACAGACACTTAGCTAAGAGTGCGCATGGGCTTTCTATATCTGCAGCATACTTTCCCAATGGTTCTTCAGCACTGATTGCAACCTTAGTGTGAACTAGGCCCTGGGGATGAAAGGAAAGAGGCTGAGACTCCTTGCATGTGCTGTTCTTATACCAGTGAGGTGCCTGAAACCGAACACCAATGACGTGGAACACAAGGCAACTGATGGGAAAGAGCTGCTACATCCTGCAAACAAGCCAATCGATGACCAGCTTAAGTGACTTTTGAATGAAATGTAAACTAACCTCCGACCCCCCTAGATGACAGGTATTCCATTGGACAGAAGATACAAAATCCAGAAAGCGCTTACCACCAGACTAAATGGTGGCATCCATTAATCTCACGAGACCATGGATCTGTGCCTGGAATAGTTTCCAGGGTGCAGGCCTGGGCAAGGTTGTATGCAAGACCAGCAGTTGCCCATGCAGCAAGTCTCCACTCTCCATGACACCGATGTCATCCAAGGGAAGGGCAAAGGCCGATACAGCTTGGCACCAGTGTCGTCACAGGAGTTGCCAGAACGAGGCTGAAGGCAACATCGGACTGCCTTAAGGAATCTTCCCTCTCTTAGATGGACTGCCTTCCCAAACTGTCGAGCTCCATCTACCCAAACCACTGGTCTTAAGGCACCAGGACCCGCCTTCACCCCTTCTCCTGTCAGTAGAAACAGTTCCACCAGGTTTAGAGGCTAAGCCACACGAGAAGGCCAGGAGTTGGACTTGGTTGTCAGAGGCTATTTGAGGCACATGCTACGAGGAGCACTTTTAGGTAGTGGGAGCTTGTCCCCGCCACCACCCCTCGGCTTGACAACCTTGGAACCACCACTAAAAGATCGTTTCTATTCTGCAGTTATAAGACTACTGAATCCCAGTACGATAGGATGATGCTTGAGTTAGCAATCTAACTCATTATGATTTAACACCTCATTGTCTGACTGCATTGCACTTACTCTGTAATTGTAATATTTCATTTTACATTCTGTTATTGTTTTACCTTGTTCTACCTCAGTGCACAGAGTAATGAATTGAACTGTATGAACAGTATGCAGGATAAGCTTTTCACTGTATCTCAGTAAATGTGAAGGTAATAAACCAATTCCTTTTCTAGCACAGCCCCGTATTCCTGTATAATCCCCAAATCATTGCCTTGGCAAAGCAACCAACATAATCAAAGACCCCGGACATCCTCTCTTCTTTCCCTCCCATCGGACAGGAAACGCAAAAGCCTGAAAGCAGCTACCACAGCTTCCATCCCACTGTATTCAGACTTTTGAAAGGACTTCTTGTACGAAAAGATGGACTCCTGGCCTCACAATCTACCTTGTTGTGACCTTTCACTTTATCATTTACCCACACTGAACCTTTTTGATACCTAAAACACTTTATTCTGCATTGTTATTGTTTTACCCTGTTCTAGCTCCAGGCACCGGGATGGAGAGAAAGTGGCTCCCTATCTTAGAAAGGATGTACTGATGTTGGAGAGAGTTCAGAGGAGATTGATGAGGATGATTCCTGGAATGCAGGGGCTAACATGTGAGGAGCGTTTGTTGGCTCTTGGACTGTATTCATTAGAGTATAGAAGAATGAGAGGGGATCTCATAGAAACATTTCAAATGTTGAAAGGGTTGGACAGAGTAGATGTGAAAAAGCTGTTTCCCTTGGTGGGCGAGTCCAGGACAAGAGGCCACAGTCTTAGAATTAGAGGTACCCATTTAAAACAGAGATGAGGAGAATTTTTTTTAGCCAGAGGGTTGTGGATTTATGGAATTCGTTACCACATACAGCTGTGGAGGCCCGATCATTATGTTTAAGGAGGAGATTGATAGGTATCTAATTAGTCAGGGTATTAAGGGATATGGGGGAAAAAGCCGGAAATTGGAACTAGATGGGAGAATAGTTTAACTCATGGTGGAGTGGCACAGCAGACACATGGGCTGAATGGCCTACTTCTGCTCCTTTGTCTTGTGGTCTTGTGATTGTAGGGATGACTTACTGCTGACTGAAAAGCTTGAGGATGTAGATATTAAGGAAGAGGATGTGCTGGAGCATTTGGAAAGCATTAAGTTGGATAAGTCACCGGGACCAGACAAGATGTACCCCAGGCTACTGTGGGAGGTGAGGGAAGAGATTGCTGAGCCTCTGGCAATGATCTTTGCATCATCAATGGGGATGGGAGAGGTTCTGCAGGATTGGAAGGTTGTAGATGTTGTTCCCTTATTCAAGAAAGGGAGTAGAGATAGCCCAGGAAATTATAGGCCAGTGAGTCTTACTTCAGTGGTTGTAAGTTGGTGGAGAAGATCCTGAGAGGCAGGATTTATGAACATTTGGAGAGGAATAATATGATTAGGAATAGTCAGCATGGCGTCATCAACATCAGTCATGCCTTACAAGCCTGAGTGAAATTTTTGAGGATGTGACTAAACACATTGATGAAGGTAGAGCTGTAGATGTCATGTATATGGATTTCAGCAAGGCATTTGATAAGGTACCCCATGCAAGGCTTATTGAGAAAGTAAGGAGGCATGGGATCCAAGGGGACATTGCTTTGTGGATCCAGGACTGGCTTGCCCACAAGAGGCAAAGAGCGGTTGTAGACAGGTCATATTCTGCATAGAGGTCGGTGAACGGTGGTGTGCCTCAGGGATCTGTTCTGGGACCCCTACCCTTTGTGATTTTTATAAATGACCTGGATGAGGAAGTCGAGGGATGGGTTAGTAAATTTGTGGCTGACACAAAGGTTGGGGGTGTTGTGTATAGTGTGGAAGGCTGTCAGAGGTTACAGCGGGACATTGATAGGATGCAAAACTGGGCTGAGAAGTGGCAGATGGAGTACAACCCAGATAAGTGTAAGGTGGTTCACTTTGGTGGGTCAAATATGATGACAGAATATAGTATTAATGGTAAGACTAACGGGGCATTAATGGCAGTGTGGAGGATCAGAGGAATCTTGGGGTCCAAGTCCATAGGACACTCAAAGCTGCTGCACAGGTTGTCTCTGTGGTTAAGAAAACTTATGGTGCATTGGCCTTCATCAACTGTGGGATTGAGTTTAAGAGTCGAAAGGTAATGTTGCAGCTATATAGGACCCTTGTCAGACCCGAACTTGGAGTACTGTGCTCAGTTCTGGTTGCCTCACTACAGGTAGGATGTGGAAACCATAGCAAGGGTTCAGAGGAGATTTACAAGGATGTTGCCTGGATTGGGGAGTATGCCTTATGAGAATAGATTCAGTGAACCTGGCCTTTTCTCCTTGGAGCAATGGAGGATGAGAGGTGACATGATAGAGGTGTATAAGATAATGAGAGGCATTGATCGTATGGATAGCCAGAGGCTTTTTCGCAGGGCTGAAATGGCCAGCACGAGAGGCCAGAGTTTTAAGATGCTTGGAAGTAGGTACAGAGGAGATGTCAGGGATAAGTTTTTACGCAGAGAGTGGTGAGCGCGTGGAATGGGCTGCCAGCAATGGTGGTGGAGGTGGATACGATAGGGTCTTTAAGAGACTCCTGGATAGGTATGTGAAGCTTAGAAAAACAGAGGGCTATGGTTATCCCTAGGTAGTTTCTAAGGTAAGGATATGTTCGGCACAGCTTTGTGGGCCAAAACGTCTGTATTGTGCTGTAGGTTTTCTATGTTCTATATTTCTGTTACCAGGTTCAGAAATAGTTACTACCCCTCCACCATCAGGTTCTTAAACAAAAGGCGATAACTGCACTTAGTTTCACCTGCCCCTATCACTGAAATGCTCCCACAACCAATGGACTCACTAAGGACTCTTCATCTCATGATCTCAATATTTATTGCATACTTATATATTATTAGTAGTATTATTATTATTAATAATAATAGGGGTGATTGATAAGTTTGTGGCCTGAGGTGGAAAGAGTCAAATTTAGAAAACCTAGCACATTTATTTTTCAACATAGTCCCCTCCTACATGTAAACACCTGGTCCAGCGGTCATGGAGCATACGGATCCCTTCTTTGTAGAAGTGGTCCACACCAGGGGTGATTGAACTGCGCATGTATGTAACAAGAGCGTCTTGTACCTCCAGGTGGTCCATAGCAGGGGTGATTGATAAGTTGGTGGCCTAGGGTAGAAAGAGATGAGTTATACAGCTCTCATTACATGCACGTGCAGTTCAACTCTTTGAGTGAAAATGCAGAAAGCTTGAAGTTAATAACATCTCCTTCTACCTTAGGCCACAAACTTATCAATCACCCCAAGCTGTGGACCACTTCTGGAGGTCCAAGACGCCGACTTCTGCAAAGAAGAATCCGTATGCTGCACGACCACTGGACTAAGTATGTAAATGTAGGAAAAATAAATGTGTTAGGTTTTCTAAAATTGATTCCTTTTACCTTAGGCCATGAACTTATCAATCATCCCTCGTATTTCTTTCTTTTTCTATTTGCTGTTTGCTGTCTTTTGCACACTGGTTGAATGACCGAGTTGGTGCAGTCTTTCATTGATTCCGTTATGGTTATTATTCTACAGATTTATTGAATATGCCAGGAAGAAAAAGAATCTCAGGCTTGTACATGGTGACATATTTTTACTTCGATAATAAATTTACTTTGAACTTTGAACTGCTGATCTCTACATTGAGGAAGTCATTATATTCTCTACTCCACTAAACCATCTACCCACTAACGCACACAGATTAGCCGTGAGCTTTTCCCCACATTACACACTGCTCCAATGTGTATACATTTGTATTGGAATTGATGTATTATTATCACATATAGCAAGATGCAGTAAAAAGCTTGTCTTGCAATTGTTTATACAGATCAAACCATTACATAGTGTGGTAGTTAGTGTGAAGCTCTTACATCTCGGGGCATTCCAGAGTTTGGAGTTTGATTCCGGCGCCATCTCAATGGAGTTTGTAGGTTCTCCCCGTGACTGTGCGGGTTTCCTCTGGGTGCTTCAGTTGCTCAAACAGTCCAAAGGTAGGCTAATTGTTCTTTGTAACTTGTCTTTTGATTAGGCTGGCTAGTGTTAAATAGATAGGTTGCTGGGTGGTGTGCCTCATTGGGTTGGAAGGGCCTATTCTGCACTGTATCTCTAAATTTAAAAAATAAGTAAGCCAGAATAAAGTGTGAAAGCGACAAAAGAAGTGCAGTGCTCATTAATGATAAAGTGCAAGATCATCATGAGGTAAGACACAAACAAGATGCTGGAGGTTCTCAGCAGCTCAGGTAGCATCTATGCAGAAAAATAGTCGACGTTTCAAGCCAAGTAGCCCAACATGCCGACTCTTTATTCCTCTCCATTGATGCTGCCTGACCTGCTGAGTTACTCCAATATTTTGTGTGTGTTGGTCTAGATTTCCAGCATCTGCAGAATCTCTTGTGTTCAGGATAACAAGTTAACTTGTGAGTAAGTGTGAAGGGCAATATTTATGCAGAGAGTGGCGGGTGTGTGAAATGGGTTATCAGTGGAAGCAGGCAGTTTGATGGAAATTAAGGGGATTTTTAGATAGACACAGGAATATGAAGGGAAATGGATGCTACACAGGAGAACACTTAATATAAGTTGCCATCAAGAACTGCACAACATTATGGGCCAAATGGCCTATCAATGCTGTACTATTCTATCAAGTTCAAGTTCAACCGTGCACATGTAAACACCAAATTTAACAATGTTCCTCTGGACCAACACATAACTCACACACCAACAAATGAAGTATTATTACCACAAATAATTTATGTTCTATGTTCTGTTATTGTATCATTATGATGCAATAAAGAACATTAACTCAGTTTTCATGATCCTCTGCCTCTTAGATGTGATGAATGGATGACAAGTACCCTATTATGAGGGGTATAGACAGGATAAATGCAGGCAGGCTTTTCTACTGAGGTTGGCTGGAACTACAACTAGAGGTAAAGGGTTAAGGGTGAAAGGTGAAGTGTTTAAGGGGAACGTGAGGGGAAATGTCTTCACATAGAGGACTGTGAGAGTGTGAAATGAGCTGCCAGCATAAGTGGTGGATATGAGCTCGATTTCAATGTTTAAGAGAAGTTTGGGTAGGTACATGGGTGGTAGGGATATGGAGGGTTATGGTCTTGGTGTAGGTCGATGGGAGTAGGCAGCTTAAATGGGTCATGTTGACTTGCTGGGCTAAATAGTCTGTGCTGTACTTTTCTATGACTTTATGACTATAACAATAACTAACCTCATTATATTTTTACAAATATGCACAACATCATTATTAAAGTCAGCACCATGTCTCAGATTTTGAACACTTCCCTTTCTTAAATAATCCATTTCCAATGGGCCTGCATTTGGTCAGAAAGTTGCCAAGTTGCAGCCAACATAGCCAAACACCCTTCCCACCACATTCATTCTCTCTTCTCCACCTTCAGTCAAGCTGAAGCTGTACGTGACTGAGAACACATGTCACAGGCTCTAGGACAGCTTCTATCCTGCAAAGGACTACTTCAAGGGCGAGGAGACTATTTTGAATGAGGTTGGAGGTGACATTGGATGTATGACAATTCTGGCAGCATTTGCAAGACATTACTTCCTACAAAGCAAACCCAATAGCATGAATGGAAGCGAAGCTTCACTACCAGATGAACTTTTTTTTTAGCGTGTCACACCAGACAGTCAGCCATTTTTGTCTGGCGCGTGATGTCAGAATTGGTCTCCTTTCGCATTAACCAGGTCACAATATGAACGTTCCTGAGTCGACCCTTTTTTTTTGATGAGGCCGAGTGGCTACCTCAACGCTCAACCCGGCACGGATGGAAAGCATACTCGGGGGTGGCCCGATCTGGATTCGAACTCGGGAGCCTTCACTCCGGAGTCCGGCGCTGATGCCATTGCGCCACCTGCCGGCCACCAGATGAACTCAACGCCTTCTATGTCCACTTTGAAAGGGAGAATATAACTGCAGCTAAGATCCCTGCTGCACCTGATGACCCTGTGATCACCATCTCAAAGGCCGATCTTAGGCTGTCTTTAAAGAGGGTGAACCTTCGCAAGGCAGAAGGCCCCAACGGAGTACCTGGCAAGGCTCTGAAACCCTGTGCTGACCAACTGGCAGGAGTATTCAGGGACATTTGAAACCTCTCACTGCTACAGACGGAAGTTCGCACTTACTTCAAAATGGCAAGAATTATACCAGTGCCTAAGAAGAATAATGTGAGCTGCCTTAATGACTATCACCCTGTAGCACTCACATCAGCAGTGATGAAATACTTCGAGAGGTTGGTCATGACTAGACTGAACTCCTGCCTCAGCAAGGATGTAGACCCATTGGAATTTGTCTACTGCCACAGTAGGTCAACGGCAGACACAATCTCGATGGCTCTTCTCATGGCCTTAGACCACCTGGACAATACAAACATCTATGTCAGGATGCTGTTCACTGACTATAGTTCAGCCTTTAATAGCATAATTCCCACAATCCTGATTGAGAAGTTACAGAACATGGGCTTCTGTACCTCCCTCTGCAATTGGATCCTCAACTTCCTAATCGGAAGACCACAATCTGTGCAGATTGGTGATAATATCTCCTCCTCACTGACAATCAACACTGGTGCACCTCAGGGGTGTGTGCTTAGCCCACTGCTCTACTCTCTCTATACCCATGACTGTGTGGCTAGGCATAGATCAAATACCATCTATAAATTTGTTGATGATACAACCATTGTTAGTAGAATTACAGATGGAGGTGAAAGGGCATACAGGAGAGAAATATACCAACTAGTGGAGTGGTGTTGCAGCAACAACCTTGCACTCAACGTCAGTATGACGAAAGAGCTAATAGTGGACTTCAGGGAGGGTAAGATGAAGGAACACATACCAATCCTCATAGAGGGATCAGAAGTGGAGAGAGTGAGCAGCTTCAAGTTCCTGGGTATCAAGATGTCAGAGGATCTAATCTGGTGCCAACATATTGATGCAGCTACAAAGAAGGCAAGACAGTGACTATACTTCATTAGGACTTTGAAGAGATTTGGTGTGTCAACAAAAACACTCAAAAACTTATATAGATGTACCCTGGAGAACATTCCGCCAGGCTGCATCACTGTCTGGTATGGGGGTGGGGCTACTGCACAGGACTGAAAGAACCTTCAGAGGGTTGTAAATTTAGGAGGCTCCATCTTGGGTACTAGCCTACAAAGTACCCAGGACATCTTCAAGGAGTGGTGTCTTAGAAAGGCAGCATCCATTATTTAAGGATCCCCAGCACCCAGGCCATGCCCTTTTCTCGTTACCATCACGTAGGAGGTACAGAAGCCTGAAGGCACACACTCAGCAATTCAAGTACAGCATATTCCCCTCTGTGATCTAATTCCTAAATGGACATTGAACCTATGAACACTGCCTCACTTTTTAATATATATTATTTCAGATTTTGCACAATCTTTAATCTGTTGAATATACATATACTGTAATTGATTTACTTATTTATTTACTTTTATTTTATTTCTTCTATATTATGTATTGCATTGAACTGTTGCTGCTAAGTTAACAAATTTCACAATGTGTGCCAGTGATAATAATCCTGATTCTGCTGTTAGAAGGTCCTTGAATGAACCTCCTATACAATAAAGATGAGTTCTTGATCTCCAAATCTATCTTGGCATGGCCCTCACACTTTATTTGTCTACCTGCACTTCATTTTCTCTGTAACTGCAACAACATACAGTACTGTGCAAAAGTCTTTGGCCATATATATGGCTATGGTGACTCAGACATTTGCACACTACTGTATTTGTCAACGCGGAGCGGAGAGAGAGTTTGTAAATTTAGGGAAAGTAAAGAATGTTGGGAATGGTGAGGCCAGAGTGTCACAGCAGGAGTGTCGGTCAGGTGGCAGAGAAGGAGTACCAGGGATAGGGATGGCAAGGGTGTAGACACACCCATCCCTGAGACACCAGGCAAGGTCATTGATTTCAAACTATTAGTTTATTGATTGTTACAGAATGTCTTTCTGGTGCTTCCTGTTCCCTCCCCCTCCCATCCCTATTTCCCAACCATGATTCCCCTCTCTCTGCCTTTTCCCACTCTCAGTCCACAATAAAGTCCCATATCAGAATCAGGTTTATCATCACTCGCATATTGTATGTCATAAAATTTGTTTTTTTGAAGCAGCAAAAGTACAATGAAATACATAAAATTACTGCGAGGGATGATTGAAAAGTTCATGGCCTAAGGTAGGAGTTAATTTTAGAAAACTTAACACATTTATTTTTCAACATAGTCCCCTCCTACTTTTACACACTTAGCCCAGCGGTCGTGGAGCATACGGATCTTGGACCTCCAGGAAATGTCCACAGCAGGGGTGATTTATAAGTTCGTGGCCTAAGGTGGAAGGAGATGTGTTATTAACTTCAAACTTTCTGCATAATCACTCAAAGAGTTAAACTGCATGTGCATGTAACAAAAGCTGCATAACTCATCTCCAAATCACCCATCTGTGGACAGGTTCTGGAGGACCAAGACCCGTATGCTCCACGACTGCTGTGTGTAAATGTAGGAGGGAACGTTGTTGAAAAATAAATGTGCTAGGTTTTCTAAAATTAACTCATTCTACCTTAGGCCATGAACATATCAATCACCCTCGTACAGTAATCTGCAGAAGTCTTAGGCACTCTAGCTATATATATATATGTGCCTCAGTCTTTGTCTTTTGCACTGTGCTATATTATGCATTCTGTTATTCTGAGCAGGTGATGAAGGACATCTGCGGTTCTGGCCTCCACACCACACTCGAATGCCGGTGAGCAGAAGTCCATGCAAGAGGAGACATGAGGAAGGCACAATGCTAGTCAGCCAGCACATGCAGAGTTCGGAGTCCTGCCATTGGCTAGTACCGGGTTGATGCCGAAGGTTAGGGCTCGAAGGTCAATTGGTAGTCCAGAAGCCGAACCCGATGGCTGAGGCTTGGACACTGAAGGCTGGAGGTGGATGGGTGGGAGGGAATGAAAGGGCTTGATTTGACGTTATATTGTTCTTCTGTGGCTGTGTTGTTCTGTCTAGCATTATGGGCATGCTATCCTTTTTTTTTCTGGTTTAAGATGGTGCTGGTGAAACACAGCGACAACTTTTTGGCAGCAAACGAAACTACTAACTACTTAATTAATCACACTTTTTCTGGAAGAAGATCAATAGCCCGTAACTTCCCTTTCAGAGTTGCTCTTTTGTACAACCTAGCATTTTTGCAGTGTGAACTGAAGTCTCAAAGGTGCAGGGCAGGTGTGGAATGATGTATTCAGGCTGAATTGTGGCAGCAGGGCCTGGTTTTCTATCAGTGTGGAACAAACCAATGTTTGGCCATCGTTGGAATGTACTTGGTGGAACTGAGGAAAGGCAGAGTTGAGGTGGCAGGGGCTGGGCCCTAGAGTGAGGAACAAGCCAATTTTTGACCGATTTAAGCATCGGGCCAGATTAGAAAGGTCTGGTATGGGACAAATCATGGCGCAGGTCCCAGGCCCAAGTGAAGCGGCAGAGGCCAAGTCCAAGAATGAGGAATGACCCAATGTTTAGCTGATTTAAGTCCCAGGCCAAATTGAAAAGGAGAGAAGAGCCATGCCAGTGTTCAGCTCACTGCTCATGAGATTTACTTGTCTCTGTGCTGAACGGAGACTGTGGCCTGCAACTGACAAGCTCCTGGATCAGTTGCATTGATTGGTTGAGGACCCCCAGTCCTCGGGGTTGCGTTGTCGGTGGCCGTTGGCAGGGGCGTCTTAATACGCTCGGCAGAGGATGGTGCTCGGAGAAGCTGTGCCAGAGGGGATGCTCGGAGGTTTGACGGACTCAGAGTTCGCTGCGGTCGGGGCGCTTTCATTGTGTGCTGCGTCTGCGAGGCTGGATTCAACGGAGCTTTCATTGTGTGCTGCGTCTGCGAGGCTCAGTCCAGTGGCACTGTGGAAGCCCATAGCGGGGGTATTCCCTTCTGCCACCTGCGTGGGATGACGAGCCTATCGGGACCCTGAGGACTTGTGGAAACTGTGTGGTTGTTTCTTTTGAACTTACAGTCTTTTAACATCTTTAGACTATTTTTACTGTGCCAATGGTCTGTTTTTTTATCAATTATGCTATTGTTTGCACTGTTGTAACTATGTGGTTTTGTGCAGGTCTTGTAGCTTTAGTTTTTGGTCTTGTTTTTGTCTGGTGCGATTGGAGCTCCTTTCCGGAAAACGCGCTGATGGTAGCGTGATATTAATATGCAGCAGCCGCTCCGGCCTCTGGATTAGGGATTGCCAAATGTTATGTGGATTTTCTGGTGTAGTCTATTTTGTCATGTGCTTTTGTGATATCATTCTGGGGGAACGTTGTCTCATTTTTTAACTGCATTACATCTGTGGTTTCTAAATGACAATAAACTGAACTGAACTGATTGATGACTGGCTTTATGGCTGTGGACTCACTTTCATAAACTTCAGTTCTGAAGATTATTTGCACAATTTATTTCTTTTTCTTTCCATTGGGTATTTGACAGTCTTCTTTGTTTAATGGGTTCTATTGGGTTTCTTTGTTTGATTTGTAGTCAGTCAAAGTAAAATTTATTATCAGAGTACATACATGTCACCACATATAGCCCTGAGATTCTTTTTCTGTGGGCATAATTAGCAAATCTATAAAAATATCAAAAATTAATATCCCTCATGCCAATGGGTCGGGAGCACTTGCTTGAGACTGCCTTAATGTTGGGAGAGGCACAGGGTTGACTCACAAATGTTTTCAAGTGGGCACCCCCCCCCCTTAATGTTTCATCGATTAGCGTACTCAATCTCCAGAGGGCTTGACAATGACTTCTGGCGTCCCTGGGTCAACCCCCTGTTGCGTCTTCCCACCTTCTCGATGCTATGTTAGAGCCCAGAAGAGGTCTTTTCGCTTGATCCAAAGCCAGTGACTGCTTCTTTCTGCCACCTGTGATGTGGCTCTGATTGGTTTGTCATCGGGTCTGACCATGGATCCCTCACTCCTTCAGCAATTTGATGGTGGATGTGGCAATAAAACCCCCATAACCCACTTCCACAGGATAAACTTTGGTTTTCTAGCCCTGTCGCTGAGCTTCAGCTGCTAGATCTGCATAGCATAGCCTAGCCTCGTGTGCTTATATGCTTCAGCAACTGAATCCTCCCGCGGTACTGTGAGTTCCATGGTGCAGATGCTCTGTTATGAATTGGACTAGAGACTTGCCTAAGGTTGGTAATAGCAATTTCCAGTGAAAAGGTGAGTAGTTTATTGATATCCACCAATTTTCCGGTTTCTCTCCTGTTTCTGGCATACGAGGGAGATTAGATAGTCTTTTCCTTCCCCCCTTCCCAGATGAATGCTCCTGGTGTCAGAGTGTTAGTCATTCTTGGGGACAAGGAATTGGTTTCTATCCTCTTGGCATCCCTTGCTGCTGCCAGACTCTTCAAGACCTGGTTGTGACGCCGCCTACGTGCCTTGTGTGTGGCTGGTTTTGAAGCTTGCCAGGATAAGTCTGATGGTTGCCGGAATTGGGCACAGGTTTCTCACCGAACCAGTGGTGGACGTTTTTTTGTGAGGGAAGCACATCATATGTAGCTCTGATGAGAAAGCTAAGTCTGTTCCATCACCCATATGTCCTTCCAGCTGATTTTCCTCTTCTCACTGCTTTCCCACCGCAGTCGTTGCTCCTGCTTAGCCAAGGAGACAGCCTTTGCACTTTTGTCTGACTCTTCTTGTCGCTGGACTTCCTCAGCAACCAACTTCCTTCACTCTGGAATTGTGCACCACATCAGCTGGGGTCCATTTTCACCAAATTGATATGGTCCGTGCAGCATTACTGATAGTCTTGTTATAAGAGTCTTTATGTGTCATCTGTAGATGCATCTTAGAACACTTGAGGCCAGTGAAAGGTAGTTCAAGGACTACTTCACCATGGAGACTGATGTTACTGATAAACCTTGGGACACCGAACCACTTCTTTACAAAGAGTGTGATGGTTTGCTTGAGCTTCTTCACAGTTATTAGTGGGACCTCATAGCCAGTGAGTGGCCACATCACCTGAGGTAGGAGCACATTTCATATTTAGGTGGAAACGTAACGTGATATGAAGAATGTAAGAAATAAAGTGAATTTGATTCAATTCAATTCAAACTGTAAGCTTCAGTTTTCCAGGTAGCATGGTCTTGTTGATGTTATGCAGCCTGTTGGAGTTGTGTTGCTTTAGTTGCTGCACCTGTTCTTTGTCTGTGGCATTGTACCATCTGCTCAGGCTTTTGACAGGCTGTTGAGACACTGTTGGAAATGGGTCATCACCAATGAAGAACTTTATGTCTTTCAGCATTCCCTTGACTGTGGAGATGTTTTGTCACTTGCTGGGTTTGATTTTCATTCTGACCCACTCGATGTTTTCCTTCAGCTTTTCAAGAAGTCGATTGGTGCATGCTGCAGTAGTGGTCAGTGTTGTCATATCATCCATGTACACCCTAATGGGGGAAGACAAAGTCCAGTACTTGCTCTTTCACAAGCTACCACCCATCCTGGAGCCTGATAATGACCTCCATGGTCATTGTGAAGGCCAATGATGACATAGTGCACCCCGCCATAATGCCTACTTCCTGTCTCTGCCGTATTGTGGTATAATATGCTATTGTGAAGTACAATTGTAGGTCTTTAAAGTCCAACGTCATGAGCGTTGTGATGGGCTCTGATATCTGGAAGAAGTCAGATGCTTTCCAGAGGAGTGCATGGGGAATTGAGCCGAATGCATTTGCAAGGTTGAGGAAAATCACATTGAGATTTCTTTTGTCCTTCCTAGCTGTCATATCATGCATATCATGCTTGTATCTTCCAAACAACCAAACAACCCTAGAATTCTGACTTTCTGTACAGATACATCAATGTACCTGTTTCTCTCCAGGTAGCTGGCCAGCCTCTGTGCTATTACAGTGAAGAAGATTTTCCACCTGACATTCAGAAGGCAGATTGTTCGAAACTCACTGATGTTTTCTGCTTCCTTTACTTTTGGAGTCAGAACACTGCCAGCCCTTTGCCACTCTTTGGGTATTATTTGCCTCTGCCACACTACCCTGATAAGCCTCCAGAGAAACTACAAAACGTCCGATGCATTCTTACAAAGCCTATATGGTACTCCATTAGGCCCAGGAGCAGTTGCTGCTCTTGCTTGTCGGATTGCCTTCTCCACTTCTCTCCATTCTGGAGGGTCAAAATCCAGGTTGTAGGTGGGGGGCTGAATTGGCGGGATGTCAGTTGGAATGATCATATGTTCCTGCCTTTTCAAGTTGGTGTAAATCTTTTCCAGGTGCTCTTCCAGTTCCTGCTTTGATATTTTCAAAGTTCCACTTTTTTTCTGGTATGAAAAGACCTTTAATGAACTTAAAAGGGTCTTTGTAGAACTGTATTCTTTTTTGTTCATCCTTTCTGCACAGCTTCCTTAGATTCTCAACTCTTTGCAGCTTTGTCAGCCGACTCTTGCTGCCTGCTTGAAGTTGGTTAAGGCTTTCCTTCTCACACTCTGGGGCTTTCTTCCACTGCTTCCTCAGCTCTCTCCTTTCTCGAACCAGTTGTTCAATCTCCTGCAGGAACTGCAAACAGGATCAATGGACAACAAACAGTGCAAATGCAGATATAAATAAATAGCAATAAATAATGAGCATAAAAGAATCCTGAAATAAGTATAGTTATCCCCTTTTGTTCAAGACCCTGATGGTTGTGGGGTAGTAACTGTTCTTGAACTTGGTGATGCAAGTCCTGAGGCTCTTGTACCTTCTAACTGATGGCAGCAGTGAGAAAAGAGCTTTGCCTGGGTGGTGAAGATCTTTGATAATGGATGCTGCTGTCCTATGGCAATGTTTCAAGTAGATGTGCTCAGTGTTTGAGAGGGCTTTACCCGTGATGCACTGGGCCGAATCCAATGTATATTTGTAGGATTTTCCATTCACAGGCATTGGTGTTCCTATACCTGGCCATAATGCAGCCAGTCAATACACTTTCCACCACACCTCTATAGAAGTTTGCCATCCTTGGAGACAAATCTCAAGATTGTATATAGTATACATACTTAGATAATAAATGTCCTTTGAACTTTGAAATGGTGGTGCTGGACTGTGTGGTAACACTTGCAATCTGCCCCATTATATCCTTGGGTTGTGTTGGCTGGTGAAGCAAATGATGCATTTCCCTGTATGTTTCATTCTACATGTGATAAATAAATCTGAATGTGAACCTGGATGTATATTGTATGGAAATACCAAAATGGATGGCAAAGCATTTAACAATAGTGTGGCAATAATAAATAATTTATCATTCTTATTCAGAACATTATGTAAAGTGTGTGACAGCATGAAAATGTGGAAGGTCACTGCTTCTTCTTGGGGAGGGTTGCATGTTAGAGGAAACCTCCCACAGTGAAAGTAAATTTATGATCAAAGTATGTATATGTCACCATATATGACCTGAGATTCATTTTCTTTCAGACATTCACAGTAGAACCAAGAACTACAATAGGATCAATGAAAAACTACACACAAACAATGACAAGCAACCAGTGTACAAAAAAAGACAAACTGCAAATACTGAAAAAGCATAAACAATTAAATTGATAGATCGATAAATAGATATTTAAAAACCAAGAACATGAGTTGTAGAGTCCTTGAAAGTTAGTCCTTAGGTTATGGAGTCAGTCCAGTGATGAGGTGAATGAAGATGTCCATGATGGTTCATGAGGCTGATGGTTGAAGGGTAATGACTGTTCCTGAACCTGGTGGTGTGAACCTGAGGCTCCTGTAGCTCCTTCCTGTTGGTAGCAGCAAGAAGAGTGCATGGCCTGGATACCTTCATGGTTCAATGGGTTCAATGATGAGGACGGGATGAGATTCAGAAAATTTGCCATATATGGGACAGGGTTTACTTGGTGTGTAGTATCGGAGGTGGTATGTTTCTTCCTTCATTTATGCTGGGTTTCCTTGTGCATCAGTCCCACAGGGTTGTTATAGCAGGGGAGGGATAGGTAGTGAGGACAAGCTTCCACTACCTACCAAATGTTCCCAACGGCGTGTGTCTCAAATAGCCTCTGACATCCAAGTCCAGCTCCTGGCCTTCATGTGTATCTTAGCCCCTAAGCCTGGTGGAACCGTTTCTACTGACAGGAGAAGGGGCAGCAGTGGGTTGATGGCACTTTAAAACCAATTGCTTTGGGCAGATGGGGCTTATTAGCCATTAATGCCAGATCATCTAGGAGAAATAACACTCTAATTTCAATCCTCCACTGCCTTGCAGCCTTACCAACTCATGGGGAAGGCTTTGGGAGTAAATCTCGAGGAAAAATCTGGAGCTGGAATCCCATAAGGCAATTCTTAGCTCAACGCTGAGTAGCAGCTCCTGCAACACCACTGGTGCCAAACTGTATCGGTCTCTGTTGTTCCTTTCGATACATCAGCCTGGTGGAGAGGTGGAGCCTGCTACAATAGCAATAGCTTGCTCTGTATATCGCACTGCCCTGGCTTGCACAATGGCTCGTGTATCGAACGTAGATAGCTAGGTTGCAATACCCATAGCTGACCCTGACCAACAAAGGTCTACCTCGTACATTCAGTGAAGATCCTCTGTTTTCTTTATTTCAAGAAGATATTTTATTCATGAAAAATATATTCAAGTAATGCAAAACAGTCCATGGTTTCCTTTACATTCATAATGTGGTCCAGTCCAAACCTTTAAGAGTATCAGATATTCTTTCCTCTCTTTTATCAGAATGGATCAGTGTTTCCCAGGGGGCTATAAGAATGTTCTGAGAAACAACCTTGCAGCGCATTCTTCCTCCTGAAAATCTCTTGCTGTGTTGAAGCTCAGAGCCGAGTGTCTGTTTCTGGAGCCTGGCTTCAGATATGCTAATTGCAATGCTGGCTAAATGCAATTAGTTCTTGATTGTGGTGATATTATTCTGGGAGAGGACACTGGCATTAATTCATTTATCCTGCTAAGAGATTTAAAGATCAGCTTTATTTGTCACATGTACAGGACTGTGCAAAAGTATTAGGTACATAATATTTATGTAGGGTGCCTAAGACTTTTGCACACTAATGTAATAATTATATGTATTCCACTGTGCTGCTACCACAAAAAAAAACAGATTTTATGACATATGAAAGTAATGATAAAGCTGATTCTGATATGGGTCTCTGTTGTGGACTGAGCATGGAAAAGGGGAAGGGAGCAAGGCAGGTGTGGGAAGCACCAGAGAGACATTCTGCAATGATCAATAAGACATTTCTTTGGAATTAAATTACCTTGTCTGGTGTCGCAAAGCTGGGTACACCTGCACTGGCACCACTTCCCCGGCACCCACCCCCCACGCTGCCTCCAGAGCTCCCTCCCTGCCACTTGCCACACACCTCTCCTGCAACACTCCACCCTCGCCATTCCCAAATCCTTTGCTCCTACCTGACTTACAAACTTGCTCTCTGCCCAATATTGAAACCTAAGTACTTTGCAAAAGTTTTACACATCCTAGCTATATATATGTGCCTAAGACTTTTGCACAGTACTGTATACGGTGATGTGTAAGTACTCTTGTATTCACAACTGAAGCAATTAGTATTAATTCCCTTGTCTCTGATTCTGTTCTCTGCTGAATGTGAAAGTTTATATGCAAGTCATTCCTATTAATGCTATTGGCACTGATTTAATTAAGTGAAGAGGTTCCAACTGACTTAAGAGGCCACATACACTGCTATGTTTTTGCTATGGTGAACAGGCAAAGAGACTGTCAAGACTTCTTGAGTGAAACCAGTGTTGATGATGATGATTGCACACAACATGTGTACTAAATGCACATTGGGACACCCTCCACCAACAGCTTTTATTGTGAAAAGGAAAGCTGCTCTGGGGGAAAAAAAAGCACAAAATATTTAAAAGGATGATCACAGCAGGGAAGACTGAACAGTCAGTGATTCACTTTTCAGGAAAAGAGAACTGTCATAACAGAATGCTTTGAAATTAGGGAGTGATGCAGTCAGGTTCAGTTCAAAGTACATTCACTGTCAAGGTACATATCTGGCTCTTGAACTGGTAGATATGGCCCAGGCTATCAGACATAAAGCCCTCCCCACCATCAAACACATCGACATGGAGGACTGTCACAGAAGAGTGGCATCCATCATGAAGGATGCCCACGATCCAGGTCCTGCTCTCTTCGCAGTGCTGCCATTAGGAAAAAAAATACAACAACCTCAGGATCCACATCACCAGATTCAGGAATACTTCTCACCTGTCAACCATCACTCGCTTAAACCAGAGGGGATAACATTGCTCAACTTCACTCGTCCATCTCTGAACTGTTCCCACACCCATGGACTCACTTTCAAGGACTCTTCATCTCACGTTCTCTATATTTATTGATTACTTGTTTATTATGTTTATGTTTTTTTTTGTTTTGTATTTGTACAGTCTGTTTACATTTGCACATTGGTTTTTCATTTATCGTGTATTTTGCACTTGTTCATTGATTCTAATGAGTTCTGTTTTGTATTTACTGTGAATGTCTACAGGAAAATGAATCTCAGGGTTGTATATGGTAATATAAATGTACCTCAATAGTAAATTTATTCTGAATTTACATTTTTTTGTAATTCAAACTTTTATTATTATTTATTCTTATTTTACAAAGTAGCACAGCATATCATGGAGCAGATACAGTAGAGCATATTTACACAGCCATCCCATGACAGGAAAACATATAAAACTAAGAAACAGAAAAAAACTTCTAATTGAAGTTTAAATTAACATACAACCAAAATTGATCCCACACGTCTTGCACTTTTCCCTCACTGTTAATTCTTCCCAACATGTGTTCATATGATGAAATCTTAACCATTTCCTCAGTCCATACCCTCACAGTGGGACAGCTGGGTTTTTTCCAGTTTTGCAATATAATTGTTGCAGCTGTGATGAGACCCACTTTTAAAATAGTAAATTTGTCATTGTTTACATTAGGTATCATTGTCCTATCACCCAGGAGACAAAGCCGTGGACACAAGGGCTGTGTAGGACCCGACCAATTCCCCAAGAAATCAAAGCAGTATGGCAGAAGGATCTTGGAAGCGATATTGAAGATAATGAGTGGTCAAATATTCTACCAAATGTGTGTAGACATATTGAGATGGAAATTTATTCAGTATAAGATAGTACACAGATATTATTGGACACTAACTAGACTCTACAAAATGGGGATTGTTGATAATCATTTATGCTGGAAATGTAAAAATGAGGTGGGCACATATTTTCACATGATTTGGGAGTGTTCCATGGTTCGTCTGTTTTGGTGTAAAATTCTGAATTTACTTTAAAAGATAAGCAAATTACTTCTGTCTATGTGGGATTCCAAAGCTCTGAGCATGAGTGTCTGTTAGGAATTCAGCAGGTCAGGCAACACCTATGGAAAGGAATAAAGAGTCGACTTTTCAGGCCGAGGCACTTCCTGATGAAGGACTTGGCCTGATACATCGACTCTATTCCTTTTCATAGGCACTGCCTGACTGATGAAATGCAGGAGAAATGTTTCTTCTCAAAGCACAGGAACATGGTATAATAACTGAGGCAATTAACAGAACATATATGAGGGGATACTGGATAAGATTCAAGAGTCAAGATTGAATTGAATTGACTTTATTTTTTAAATTCTTCAGATACATGAGGAGTAAAAATATTTACATTATGACTCCATCTAAATGTATGATGTGCAATCATAGTAATTTATAATTATTTATAATAAATAGAACCATCAATGTAACACAGAAATACACTCAAATCAGCATGAGTTAATCAGTCTGATGGCCTGATGGAAGAAGCTGTCCCGGAGCCTGTTGGTCCTGGCTTTTATGCTGCAGTATGGTTTCCCAGATGGTAGCAGCCAGAATAGATTGTGGTTGGGATGACTCAGGTCCCCAATGATCCTACGGGCCCTTTTTTCTCACCTGTCTTTGTAAATGTCCTGAATCATGGGCAGTTCACAACTACAGATGCACTGGACTGTCCGCACCATTCTGTACAGTTCCCATACCAGGCAGTGATTCAGCCAATCAGGATGCTCTAAGTTGTCCCCCTATCGAAGTTCTTGGAATTTGGGGGCCCATACCAAACCTCTTCAACCATCAGAGGTGAAAGAGGCACGTGAGGTCCTCAGTGATATGGATGCCGAGGAACTTAAAGCTTTAATATCATTGTTTAATGTCATTACAAGTATACAACTATAAAGGAGAACAAAATCATTCTAACTCTGGATCTGATGCAGCAACAAAAAAACAAACAAAAATATAAAGAACAGAATAATAATGATCAAAAAACACAATAAATATAAATGCATAATATAGCTTATAAACATGAAATGATTGAATGTCCATAAAGTAATGCTTGGCACAGGTGTGTCTCTACAGAAGGTGACTGGCAGGAAATAATAAATTAGTAGTGATTTGGGGGTGTGGAGGGGTGGGTTACTGGGTGGAGGTGTTGATCAGCCTTACTGCTTGGGGAAAGTAACTGTCTTTGAATCTAATGGTTCTGACACAGTTGCTACATAGCAAATATCTATTCAGCTAATCATGTGGCAGCAATGTAATAGAACATAGAATAGTACAGCACATTACAGGCCCTTCAGCCCACAATGGTGTGCCAACCCTCAAACCCTGCCTCCCATATAACACCCCACCTTAAATTCCTCCATATACTTGTCTAGTAGTCTCTTAAACTTCACTAGTGTATCTGCCTCCACCACTGACTCAGGCAGTGCAATCCACGCACCACCACTCTCTGAGTGAAAAACCTTCCTCTCATATCCCCCTTGAACTTCCCTCCCCTTAACTTAAAGCCATGTCCTCTTGTACTGAGCAGTGGTGCCCTGGGGAAGAGGCGCTGGCTGTCCACTCTGTCTATTCCTCTTAATATCTTGTACACATCTATCATGTCTCCTCTCATCCCCCTTCTCTCCAAAGACTAAAGCCCTAGCTCCCTTAATCTCTGATCATAATCCATACTCTCTAAACCAGGCAGCATCCTGGTAAATCTCCTCTGTACCCTTTCCAATGCTTCCACATCCTTCCTATACTGAGGCGACCAGAACTGGACACAGTACTCCAAGTGTGGCCTAACTAGAGTTCTATAGAGCTGCATCATTACATCGCGTCTCTTAAACTCTGTCGCTTGACTTATGATAGCTAACACCCCATAAGCTTTCTTAACTACCCTATCTACCTGTGAGGCAACTTTCAGTGATCTGTGGACATGTACCCCCAGATCCCTCTGCTCCTCCACACTACCAAGTATCCTGCCATTTACTTTATACTCTGCCTTGGAGTTTGTCCTTCCAAAGCGTACCACCCCACACTTCTCTGGGTTGAACTCCATCTGCCACTTCTCAGCCCACTTCTGCATCCTATCAATGTCTCTCTGCAATCTTTGACAATCCTCTACACTATCTACAACACCACCAACCTTTTGTCGTCTGCAAACTTGCCAACCCACCCTTCTACCCTTCTACATGCATAGAAGCATGCAGACATGGTCAAGAGGTTCAGTTGTTGTTCAAAACCAAAATCAGAATAGGGAAGAAGTATGATCTAAATGACTTTGACTGTGGAATGATGATGCCAGATGAGGTGGTTTGAGTATCTCAGAAACTGACGATCTCATGGTATTTCCATGTACAACAGTCCCTGGAGTTTACACAGAATGGTGCAAAAGAAAAATATCGAGTGAGCATCAGTTCTGTGGATGAAAATGCCTTGTTAATGAGAGAGGTCAGAGAAGACTGGATAGCCTGGTTCAAGAATGGTGACAATAATTCAAACAGTCGTGTGTAAACAGCATCATCTCTGAACGTTCATCACGTCGAACCTTGAAATGGCTATGCTGCAGCAGCAGAAGACCACAAACATACGTTCGATGGCCACTTTCTAGGTACAGGGGGTACTTAATAAAATGGCCACCAAGTGTACTTCATAGAGTAAAGGAGCAATAAAAATGCAAATCATTCTACATTCCTAACATTCTACATTTGCTATTGTCAAATGATTTATGCATTGCCAACTGAAATGCCGTCTAATCTTGAATTCATCCATTTTGCAATTTACACATATCCTATCCCTGGAAAAATTGTCAGCACCTCTGACTCTTTCTGAAAATGATTTAGTTTTACTTTTTTGCCAGCGTAAGGTATGATACTTTTGAACAGATGTGCAGGGGAATCGTGAAATACATGCCACAGATTAATTATAATCAAAGCCTAATTTTGTTTTAATCCAAAATGTAGAACATCTGTGTAAATAGGGCTACTCACTTATGCTTGCAGCATGGGACACACTACAGTGTTTGGAGTGTAATGCTACTGAGATGGATCCACTCTTTATTATTAATAAAAATGTGTGTTTACTTATCTATTCATTAAACTTCAAAGCAATCTAAAAAATCGTGCCAGGTGGCATGGTTGCAACACTTCAAACTACTGATTTATTGCCGAATTGCAGATGTTACCCTTCAAATATTAACTCTTTGGCTTCAGAATTTCAATTTGTTTCAGTGAGAATTGATGGAAGAGAGTTAAGGATAGGTCATGGTATTAATTCTCAATGCCTTTAATTTGTTGCTATTGATTATATGGCACATCAGAGTTTGAATGCTTAGAACATAGAACATAGGACAGTACAGCACAGAAACAGGCCCATTGGCCCACAATGTTATGCTGAACCAATTAAGTTAGTAATTAACCAGCCAACTAAACTAAACCCTCTCGCCTACACAATGTCCATATCCTTCCATTTCCTTCACATTCATGTTTCTATCTCAACGTCTCTTGAAAATTCCTAAGGTATTTGCCTCCACCGTCACCACAGACAGCAAATTCCAGGCACCAACCACTCTCCGTGTAAAAAACCTGTCCAGCACATCTGATTTAAACTTAACCCCTCTCAGCTTAAATGCATGCCCTCTGGTATTAGACATTCCAACTCTGGGAAAATTATATTGTTTGTCTGATCTATCTATGCCTTTCATAAACTTATAAGCCTCAATCAGATCTGCCTTAGCCTCTGCCACTCCAGGGAATACAAGCCAAGTTTGTCCAATCTTTCTCAACATCCTTGGAGAGGGTGCAAAAGAGGTTTTCAAGGATGCTGCCTGGATTAGAGGGCACATGTTATAACGGAGCTACCAGAACTGTATGCAATACTCCAGATGCAATCTAACTACGGTTTTATAAAGCTGCATGTTTTTCATCACTGAACATAGAAATACAGAGCTATATCACATGGAAACAGGCCCTTCGGCCCAACTCATCTGTGCTTTATATAAGACGTTGGTGAGACCTAATTTAGGTATTGTGTGCAGTTCTGATCACCTACCTACAGGAAAGATATCAATAACATTGAAAGAGCAAGGATATTGTCATTCACGTCAAGTCTAGAGTATAGTGTGTATTTCTGGGCAGCTACCTTTAGGAAATGTAACAATAAGACTACAAGAGTGCAGACAAAATTTGCAATGATGCTGCTGGGACTTGAGGACCTGAGTTATAGGGTTATAGGGTTGAATATGTTAGTACTTTATTTCCTGGAACATAGGAGAATGAGGAGAGATTTGATAGAGATACTACATAAAATCGAGGGGTACAGATAGAATAACTACCACAGTTTTTTACCACTGTGGCTGGGTGATACTAGAACTAGAGGTCATAGGTTAATGGTGAGAGGTGAAATATTTAAGGGCAACTTGAGAGGAACTTCTGCACTCAGGGGATAGTGAGAGTGTGGAACAAGCTGCCAGCAGAAGTGGTGCATGCAAGTTCGATTTCAAATTCTAAGAGGCATTTGGGTAAGTACACGGAGAGCTGTGGTCCCGGTTCAGGTCAATGGGACAAGGGAGACTAACAGTTTGGCATGGACTAGATGGGTTGAAGGACTTGTTTCTGTGCTGTGGTGCTTTATGACACAATGATTCCTTGACCAAGTTGCCTTACTGAGCTAGTCCCATTTGACAGTATTTGGCCTGCATCCCTCACCTATTTACAAAGGTGTTCTAAACTTTGGTGTCAACCAAAATTAATCTGCGGCAAGCACTTCATTATTTTCCTGGATATCTGCTCAAGAATATCATAACACAAACGAAGCATAATCAAAGAGCCCACCCACACTGGACATTCTCTCTTCTACCTCCTCCCATCCCATCAGATAGAAGATAGAAAGCCTGAAAGCACATACTTTGAAGCTCCAAGGATAACCTTTGTACTGCTCTTAGAAGATTATTGAATGATTCAGTGGTGCAATGAAATGGTCTCGTGTCCTCACAATCTACCTCGTTATGATCGTGCACCTTACATTTATCTGCACTGCACTTTCTTTGTAATTGTAGCAGTTTATTCTGCATTCTGTTATTGATTGACCTGTTGTAATGGAGCTGTTCTGTACAGAGAGGTTTTTCACTGTACCTCTACATACAGATTGTGACAATAATAAATAAATCTACCTTGTCTTGGCTGCAGCAGGTACAATAGCATTATTTAAGAAGCACTTGGATTCGGTACATGGAAGGGTGGGATTTAAGGGATTTTGGCCAAATACAGGAAACCAAGACTAGCTGGGTGTCCAATGTGGTCAGCATGAACTGGTTGTGTCAACAACCCTGTCTCCATGCTGTATTGCTCCATGACCCTTCTGAAACTGAATCAGGCCAGCAAGCAAGAATCCATTAGAAACTTTGCAGCATTCGCTTCCATCATAAAGTACTGTCAGAAATATTAAAAGGCATTGCACATTTGGAAAACATTACCAAAGGAGCTTTAAATTATAACATCAGGTGGGTGTATTTTCCTTTGACTATGGGTATGAATTATGAATGTATTTATTTTCTCAGGAGGATAAGAAGGCTCTGAGTGTTTGTTAAAACATTCAGTCAAACTGCTACAGATGTTCTGACTATTTGCATCATGGTTTTGTACAGTAACTGGAGTGCAAGAAGCTGCAGTGAGTGCTGGGCTTAGGCAATACATCACAGACATATCCATCCCACTATCAGTAGCACTTACAGGAGGCACGGTCTCAAGAATGCAGCTTCTACCATAAGTGATCTCAATCATCCGGGCAATGCCATCTTCTCACAGCTACCAGTGAGCAGGAGGCACACAAGTCTGTAGTCCGCCACCAGGTTTAAGAGTAGATACTTTCCTTCAACAAGTTACTTATTGATCCAATTAGCACAACTCTAGTCACCAGTATAAGAACTTTATGATCACTTTGTACTAAAACAAACTTTGTTTTTGTTCTAATTACTATGCTATGTTGGTGCCAAAAGCATGGCAACATTTGCAGGCTGCCCGCAGCACATCCTCAGACTATGTTGGTCGTTGACACAAACAATACATTTTAATTCTGATTCTTACTTCCATTGCGACATGTTGGTCCATGGCTTCCTTCTGTGCCAAGATAAGGCCACCTTCAGGGTGCAGAAGCAACACCTTATAATCCACAGAGCAAACACGAGGAAATCTGCAGATGCTAGAAATTCAAACAACAACACACACAAAATGCTGGTGGAACACAGCAGGCCAGGCAGCATCTATAGGGAGAAGCGAACTGGATACCCTCCAACCCAATGGCATGAATATCGATTTCTCCTTCTGGTAAACAAATGCCCTATTCCCGTTCCTCTATTCCCCACTCTGGTCTTTTACTTCTTCTCACCTGCTTATTACTTCCCTCTGCATCCCCTCCTCCTTCCCTTTCTCTTATGGTCCACTCTCCTCTTCCATTAATTTCCTTCATCTCCAGTCCTTTATCCTTCCCACCCACCTGGCTTCATCTATCATCTTCCAGCTCCCTCCTCCTCCTCTTTATTCTGGCATCTTCCCCCTTCCTTTCCAGTCCTGATGAAGGGTCTTGGCCTGAAACACCGACTGTTTATTCATTTCCTAAGATGCTGCCTGACCTGCTCAGTTCCTCCGGCATTTTATGTGTGTTGGTTTGGATTTCCAGCATCCGCAGACTTTCTCCTGTTTACATTTTACTGTATGCTTTGATGTTTCAATGAACTGTTCATGTGACAAATAAAGCTAATCTTTAATCTTTGTGTTCCTTCTTATAAAAATTATGTACCTAATGTATGATTAATTCATGTTTATATCGTAAATGCTGTTTATCTGGTGCTATCTGCCTGTGATGTTCCTGCAACCAAATTTATCATTGCTTTTGTGCACACATGGACTTGTGCAGATGACAATAAACTTGACTTTGAACTAGCTAGAATATTTCTCATGAAATAATCTGAAAAGGTAGATAGACTATTTCTGTAAGGAGGGGAGTATAAAAATAAGGGGAGGGCAGAAGTGGAGCCAGGCTCATAAGGGGCATATGTGACTACATATTCCTTTACTGTATTGGTGCTGGACATCCGCAAAATACTGGTGAGTGTGAGGAAAGAAGTGCGAAGGGTAGAATGAAAATGTCAGCACTGGTTTTTTTTGCTGGCTTATGGGAATCAGAAACATGGAAGCAAAACAGTTAAATTGAATACAGGTCAGGCATTATCTAATTGAATGTCAGAACAGGCTCGAGGGGCTGAATGACCTACTGATGATCCTATATTCCCATTTTGGTGAACTTATGAGTAGACTTTGAAGCAACAAAGAATGATGGTAAATAATTCATGATACAAATCAATGCATTAATGAGATTGCATGTTGCATGTTCACAGATGCTCCACAGATTTTCCTGTAATACATTTAATAAAATTTATAAATGTATGTAACAAGATCCTTGCAGGTACTGTAATTGCATAATATATTCAAAATTATGCAAATATCTTCTTGCTGATTGGAGGAAACACAGTTATATTCATTTGGGATTTGCACGCAGAACACCAAATCAATCAAACTGCTGGAAACAAAATATCTAAATCTTTTAATCTATTTTCTTTCTCCTCAGGACCCAAAATATATTAAAGGTTTTAAATTTAACAGTGCATGAAATTGTAATTATTTCTTCATAAAATGATAGGGAAAATGTACTTGTATATTTCACACCTCTCACTGAAGCTCAAAAGTACAACAATTAAGTACTACTGAATCATTTTGACAACATTGCTAGCCTGGTCACCAATTTCTGCATAGCAAGCTTCCATAACCAATAAAGGAATAATGACAAGATGACATAGTCATCAACGGGTGCTACTGTACTTTTTTAAATGTATTTTTATGATTTCAAGACTTTAATGGACATTAAGAACTTTAAGTATTGCAGGTCTACCCAATCAGTGAGTTGTTCATTGGCAGAGAAGCTGAAGGAACTGGACTTGGTGCAGATTGTGCTGTTTGCTTCAGAGAGGTTTCGAAGCAGTCGGTGCGCGAAGGAGGCAAGCAGTCTAATAGCAAGTGACTTAGTCACTTTTCTTGTGATCGCAAGACCCTTTAGGACATTGTCAATGTGGAACACTGCAAGTCCAATTCACTAGTTTATTAGCAGAGAGCAAAGAGTGGACACCAGTCGAGCTGTGTGGCCTCAGTCGAGGCGATGACTAGGCCCCAAGCCATGGTGTCACCGGTTTACAGCTGCCAGGCAGAGGCGTCGAAGCTGGTGCTTGCCACCAGAGGTGGTGCAGCATAGTGTTCAGGCTGGAGTCAGTGCTGCCACCCCAGTATTCCCTTGACAGAAAACAAACTGTATTGTGGTCAACTGCAGGTTTCTGCGGCATTAGTGGACTCAGGGCCTTAAGCCTCAGTATTGCCTGTTTACAATCACCAGGAGAGAGGCATTGGAGCCAGTGCACTCCATCGAGAGCAATGTGGTACGGCCTCCAGGCTGGAGTTGTTGCTACTCCCTCGTGTTCGCTGGGCAGACGATAACTGCAGGTTTCTGCAGCATTCATGAACTTGGGCTCAGGTCTATTTTTTTTTTGTGTGGCTGTATTTTACTGATATCTCACGTGTTTGCAATCTTGTATGTGCTATGTGTGCTTTGTGCAGTATGGAGTAATATTGTCTCATTTAGCTGTGTTCATGGATGGCTGAATTGAGTTGAAGGTATTACCAATGCTGGTTAGGACGTTGGGGACAGACCTCTTTCCTGTGTCAAAATGGTGTCAGGGTTTATATTGAGCTCAGGAAGTAGTCAAGACTTAGTTGAGCATCACATCTGAAAGGGTTCGAAGAGTTTGCCTAAATTTTGGGTAGATATCTTCAGAGAAGGATTTCAATCCAGAGCTTCCCAGTTCAGAGGCAAGTGTGCTACCAGCTAGCATGTATTTGACAAGTAAATTAGTCTGCAGATGCTTGAAAGCTGTAGCAACACTCACAAAATGCTAGAGGAGTTCATCAGGACAGGCAGCATTTATGGAGAGAAATAAATAGTTGACATCTCAGGCCAGGACCCTTCACTGGGACTGGGAAGGATGGGATAAGAAGCCAGAATAAGATGACAGGGGGAGGGGATGGGTTACAAGCTGGCAGATGCTAGGTGAGACCAGGTGAGGTGAAAGGTGGCAGGTGATAGGTGAAGCCAGATGAGGCAAAAGATAGGTGGGTGGGGAGGGGAGATGAAATGAAAGCTGGGAGGTGACAAGTGGAAAAGGTAAAGGGCTGAAGAAGAAGGAATTTGATAGATGAAGAGAGTTGACCATAGTAGAAAGGGAAGGAGGAGAAGCAACTGGGGGAGCTGATAGGCAGGAGAGGATAAGGGAAGGAGTAAAATGAAAAGCCAGAGTGAGGAATGTAAAAAGAGAGAAAGGGGTGAAGGGGTTAAAGAAATTGATGCTCATGTTGTGAGGTTAGAGGCTACCCAGACAGAATATGAGTTGTTGCTCCCCCAACCTGAGAGTGGCATCACCTAATCTGTCTCTTTTTTATTGATAGTGTAAGCTGGATTGGAAAAATTGAGCCCCTCAGAATTTCCTATCCATGGTGGAGAGGTTCACTCACAGGTTAATCAACAATGGGAAATACTGTTGTATTTTATATTGCATCGAAAATAAGGGTCCTGAAGTTGTCAAGAATAATTTAAAATCCTCCACTTTCCCAGCACAGAAAGTTGATTTAGGCAGCCTTAAACCAGTTTCAGAGAAAAGAGGAAGAAAAGATTACTCCGCCAACTTGCTGTTAATTCATGATGATTTGACATTCTTATTCAGAAATACAAGAAGTGAGAATATTATGCTGGCTCAGCAGAGGGCAGCTGTCACTAGACTGCAGAAACATTGCTAAGGGAAATGGTACGGAGCTCTTTGCAACCTAGGGGCTATATTACCTGACCAGAAACTGGTGATCGAAGGGGAAACAAAAATTCTATTTCCCAGTCCTGCCAAACAGCTTGATAGATTATGGAAGTAAATAATAAGAAAAAAACTCAATTTCAAACAATTTTCCAATTACTGGTCATGCTGTGCATCATTTCACAGGCTCAATATAAACGAGAACTGCCAGCGCTGAACTCTTTTCCTAACTGTGCCATAACAAGTATTGACTCAGATTGGATGCTGGGCTTTATAAACAGAGGCGTTAAGGTCCATTCAATGTCAGTGGTTCTGATCTTCAGCAGCATAGTTCAATGAGCTCTCATTATTCCTTCATCTTTTGGAGACTGTAACAGAGAAAGGATTTTTCTCTTATTGAGTGAAGAAACAAACCAACATAAAACCCTAGTTAGCCTAAATGGATAATCTTGTCCACATTTGGGCACAATACAATGCTTAATAGTTCAGTCACCAGAAGCACTCATGTGGAACAAGGTGTTCAAAAACAATGGATAGGCATAAAATCCCACTGCCATCCACCTCTCATTAGTTTTAAAGCCCATAATGATGCTGTTCCCATTTTAAAATTGTTTTCTGATTCCTTCCTTCATTTTCTGCTTGAACGCGTCCTTTAACACAACCAAGGAAGTCAACATGTCAAATGATCTCAACTGACAAATTGGTTTATTGTTGTCATATCTACCAAGGTACAGTGAAAAACTTGTCTTGCATTCCATTCATATAGGCCGATCAATTACAACAGTGCATGAAGTAGTACAAAGCAGAACTATAACAGAGGTCTGGAGGAACTCAATGGGATGAGCAGCAGCTGTAGGAGAAGGATTGTTAATATTTCAGGTTGAGATCCTCAACCTGCCTCTTCAGGTTGCATCTTCAAGGAGTGATGCCTCAAAAAGGTGGCGTCCATCATTAAGGACCCCCATCATCCAAGATATGCCCTCTTCTCATTGCTGCCATCAAGGCAGAAATACAGGACCCTTCAAGCACACATTCAACAAAGAGCTTCTTCCCTTCTTGATTTCTGAATGGACATTAAACCCATGAACACTACATTTTTTCTCTCTTCTTGCATTACTTATTTACTGTACTTTAACTTACACTTCTTGCTATAATTTACATTTTTTTCTTATTATGAATTGCAATGTAAGCTGCTACATACCAACAATTTTCATGACATATGCCGGTGATATTAAACCTTGTACTGATTCTGATTCTGAGTCCCTGCATCAGGACAAAATTGTTAACTTGAATTTCTTTCCTCCCACTGTTGCTGGTTACTTTATTGAGTTGCTCCAACAGATTGTTTGGTGCTCCAGTGTTCCACTGATCTTTTGTGGAGCGTTCCATCACTGGCTACACCCAATAGTAGTGCATTTACTCAAGCTGAGTATGATGTTCTCCTTAGGGAGTAATCTATCAGCATCTTCAGGTGGCTGTAGAGGCCAATTCTGGTAGGGTGGATTACCTTAATGGAGAATGCCTATTCATGAATTTGTTTAATGTGGGGAAGCTGATGCACAAGCAGCCACCACATGGTCCTTGGCAGATTGGTGTCAGGGTCCTGTGACACAGGGCACAAGATGGCTAGGGACCCTTTACTGCTGCAGTCTTCCTCCTTCATCACTCCCTTTGTGATGTGTCATCATCTTCTGCCAGCTCCGCTGTTAAGATCTTAGTTGGATCGTCTTTATCTGGAAACTCCACCTTGAACTTACTGCCATGGGTAACCATACCAGAAGCTAAACTCTAGACAGCATCGCTCTTGGTGTCTCAGGAACTCAGAAGTCAGAAGAACTCAGAACTCAGAAGAACCACTGTAAGGTGACAATCCTCAGAGAAGGCGATACCCAAGCTGTTGAAAGGCTTGACTCTTTCAGTGTTTCCATTTGCAAGTAATCCTGAAGCACAACCTCAACTAATTCTTGGGCATATGATCAAATTATGACATAAGTGACAGCAATCAGGGCTTTCAACCTTAGGGTCATCTTTGAGGCAGTATAGGAATAGCAGCAAAGGTGAATTCGTGTTTTCATTTCGAGGAAGGAGAATAGGTTTGTATTCCATAATCAGGTCCTTGGCAGTCCTGAACTATTTGAGGGAAAATTGCTGGTGGATTGTGGTTCCATCAAATTCCCCTTGAACACTGAAATCCAAGTGCATGATAGTAGTAGTTCCTGCTTGAGACTTGGTACTGCAATCATCAGTCCAATAGCATCAAAATAAAACCATAAGACCATGAGATATAGGAGCAAAATTAGGCCATTTAGCAAATTGAGTCTGTTCTGCTATTCCATCAAGGCTGATTTATTATCCCCTTCAACTCTCATTCTCCTGCCTTCTCCCCATGACATTTGACTCCCTTACTAATCAAGAACCTGTCAACCTCTGCATTAAATATACTCAATGATTTGGCCTCCACAGCCTTCTGTGGCAATGCATTCCACAGATACACCACACTTTGGTTAATGAAATTCCTTCTCATCTCTGTTCTAAAGGAGTGCCCTTCTATTCTGAGGCTGTGTCCTCTGGCTCTAGATTCCCCCTACAATTGGAAACATCCTTTCCACATCCATTCTATCAAGGCCTTTCAATATTCGATAGTTTTCAATGAGATATACATTGCAGGAACTCAGCAGCTCAGGCAGCATCTATTGATGTTTCAAGCCGAGACCCTTCATCAGGAATGGAAAGAAAGGAGAAAGAAGGCAGCTAGTAACCACCTTCCATAAAAGAGAGAGGAGGAGGGATGAGTATTATATAGTACCTAACAACATGATAGGCCCTCCAGGATTCCATAATAACATCCACATGTTATGGTATATTTATGACAATGTCAGCATGTTGTTAGGACTGTAGAGTTACATTAGGTGACTTTTATTTGAGATAGAGGTATTGATTTAGAGAGGTTGCCTTTTTATGAGTTTTGGATGGATATTAGACAAAATAATCTGTGGTAATTGATCTGTTAGTGTTAGTTGTATCATTTACTAACATTCAAAGTTCAAAACTCAAACTTCAAATTAAATTTGTTTTCAAAGTACATATATGTCACCATATATTACCCTAAGAATCACTTTCCTAGGGTTTTCAAGATAGGTGCCAATAAACACAATAAAACCAATGAAAAATTACACAAAGACAAAAAGCAATGTGCAAAAGAAGACAATTTGCAAAAATACAAAAATGAAAATAATGGTAATCAATATCTTCTTCTTCTTGCGCCCTTAACTCCTGGTGTAGTCAGTGGAGCATCGTCATGACAAGCTTTGCACTAGTCTGTTCCATCTGTCACAGTTGTGTGCCAGGGCCTGGGTCACCGCAAATGTTTTCCCTGTCCACTCTTTAATGTTGTCCATCCATCTTTTCCTCTGTCTGCCTCTCCTTCTTTTCCCCTCCACAGTTCCTTGTAGAATGGTCTTTGCAAGGCCACTAGATCTTGTTACGTGGCCGTACCATCTCAGCTTTCTTTTCTTCACCGTTCTGAGAAGGTTTTCATGGGGGCCAATGTGGTGCTGGATGGTCTTGTGGACCTGCTTGTTTGTGATGTGGTCCAAGTATGAGATGCCCAAGATGTTCAGATAGCATCTCATTTCCAATGCCTGTATCATCCTCTGTAGCTCTGCTGTGAGGGCCCATGTCTCGCATGCGTACAGGAAGATGGAGAATACGAATGCACACAGGAGTCTGATCTTGTACTTTGTGGTGATGTTGCTGTCCCTCCATATTGTCTTGAGTTTGGATAGTGCAGTCATTGTCTGTGCGGTTCTTGCCAGGACTTCTAGTCTTGATCCTTCATCACCGATGATTGTCCCAGGTATTTGAACTGCTGCACTGTCTCAAGTTTCTGATCATGGACTGAGATGTCTGTTGTGATGGCACTGTAGGCATTTGCCACAAACTTGGTTTTCTTGGCATTTATTTCTATACCAAACTTTGTGGAGGCTCTGTTAAGATGGCTGACCTGTTTGGCCAATTCATCCTCTTTTCCTGCAAGTCCATCAATGTCGTCAGCAAATCGTAGGTTTGTGATGTTCCTCCCTCCGATGCTGACTGTGCCCATATGATGTTCCAGGGCAACATTCATGATCCGTACCAGGAAGACATTGAAGAGAGTCTTTCTCTCTCAATCAATATAGAAGTAATAAACAAAATTGAGAACATGAATTGTAGAGTCCTTGAAAGTGAGTCCATTGGTTTCACTGTGTCCATAGGTGACATTGTCCACTCTTATGAACTTAAGTTGTTATAGCCAGGGTTGGTAGTGAGGATAAGTCCCACTACCTATTAAATTCCCAAGAGTTTGAATCTCAAATATCCTCTGACAACCAAGTCCACCTCCTGGCCTTGACATGAGTCTTAACTACTAAGCCCAGCAGAACCATTTCTACTAACAGGAGAAGGGGCAAAGGTGGGTTAAAGGTGTCTTACAATGTCAGTACCTCCAGCTGAACTCTGTCTTTTTGTGTGTTTTCCCCCTAGCCGTCAGTCTGTGGGTTTGTATTGCCATGTGTTCTTGTTTGTTTTCATGCCCCATGTGCTTCTGCCCCACTCCTGCTCTACTCTGGCCCCTGAATTACTGAGTACTCCACCTCTCACCTGTTTCTCATTATTACCTGTTTTGCTGCCACTTGTGTCTCATTGTGCTCCACCTATCATCTGCCTCTCTGTTTCTTGCTCAGTGTATTTTAATCCTGTGTTTTCACCTATTTGTTGCCAGATTGTGCCAGTGAGTTTTCCTGAGCCTTTTCAGCATTCATATCTGAACTCTGTCTGAATAGCGGCTCTGCCCATTTTCCGATTCTGGTTTTTGGATATCGCTGGAACTTTTGATCTCTGCCTGAACTTTGATGCTAACTTTGTTGCCTCTCTGGATTTGCTACTCAAGAAATATCGCAGTGTGCAGAGTACTTGGTCTGCGATTGGGTTCCTGCTTCAGTGGCCTGACATACAACCAGATGCTTAAGCCAGATGGGGCTCATTAGCAATAGTTGGCAACTGATGTAGGAGAAGGAACCCTCTAATTTCAATCCTCTGCTGCCTTGTGGCTACACCAGCTCATGGGGAAGTCTTTGGAGTAATCTCAAGGCAAATTCTGGAGCTGAACTCCCCGAGGTAGTTCTACGTTGAGTCCAATGCTGACTAGCAACTCCTATGACATCACTGGTGCCAAACTGTTGTTCCTTTGGATACATCAGGTGTGTGGAGAGGGGGAGCCTGCTGCATGAGTTTACTCTCCAAATCATACTGCCCTGTCTTGCATATCATGTGGACATGTAGGATGCAATATCCATGGTAGACCCTGGCCAATGGAGGGACTGTTATGAACTTCTGGCAGCACTGAGGTAATTTCTGCAGCATCCAACCCAGCAATGATCTTCCTAACAACTTTGTCTCAGTTGTGCATCATTTGCCTCCGAATCTCCCAGGCTCCTTGGCTTCCCTTTAACTAGAAGGACAGTTCCTGACAAAGTGGCGCCTGCTTCTCTGTGTACTCACCACCTGTAAAATTTTCTCTGGCAATGATCTCCGGTCACCTTCCCTTTAAAGAAGTGGAAACATAATCTCAATCTGCAATCTGTAGTTTTATTTGTTGGTGCACAGATTGCCTGGAACACTAACATGCAGTGTGGCAGGTATCCAGAGATTTTGTAGATGCTGGAACTCCAGAGCAACACACACACAAAATAATGGAGGAACCCAGCAGGTCAGGCAGTGTCTATGAGAATGAATAAATAGATTGCATTTCAGGCCGAGACCCTTCATTAAGATACACTTACATGATTTTCTATTAGCTTTCAACTGCATCATTGAGTAGTTGGAGGAAATTGGAACACCAGGACGAGAGCCTTAGGTGGTCTGCCCTGGGGTTAAAGGACTGTACTGTATGTGCATGGGTGGCAAGGAGCAACAGGGCTTGTTTTGGTGTTGTTGTTTGGTTGCTTGCTGTGCTCTGTGCTGCTCTGCTGAACATTGTTGATGGCGGAATGTGTGGTGACACTTGTGGGCTGCCAACCATCAGGCTTCTGAAACCAGCGTGGGTAACTTCACTCACCTCAACATCCAACTGATCACCATACACAATCTATGGACTCACTTTCAAGAACTCTACAATTCATGTTCTCAATATTATTTATTTAGTTGTTATCATTATTATTATTATGGTATTTGCATAGTTGGTCTTCTTTTGCGCATTGGTTGCTTGTTAGACTTTGTGTGTAGTTTTTCATTGATTCCATTGCGTTTATTTGTTCTGCTGTGAAAGCCTGAATGAAAATGAATCTCAGGGGAGTACGTGATGAGATTTATGTACTTTGATTATAAATTTACTTTGAACTATGAACCTTGAACTTTTTCTATGCTAATGCAAAAAAATGCAATGTAATTAACTCTTAATTTCTTAAATATTTGCATACCATACAACACAAATTTCAAATCTAAACACAACTGCAAAATGCCACAGCTACTCATAGCTTGATATTTCTCTAGGGTAATCAAGCCTCTAGCTTTTTCCTAGTCTAAAACCTCACCAATAACTGCAATACTCAGCAAATTCTGAACCTACACCACAAACAAGCTGAACACAAAATATGTAGTACAGCCGTGAAAGGGCAAAGGATTTTCAAACCGAGGCTTTATGTCTGCAGAAAAGTGCATTGTGCTGTAAACAGTTCCAGGCAGCCCAGACAACTGAGTTTCAACCAATAAATCAGAGCCCATTGGGTCCTGTTTCCAACTAAAATGAGCAATGTATTTAGACCCCGCATCACCTGTGTGACATTTAGTGCAAAAGAAATTCTGGTGGATATTGCAGGAAACGATGCACCATAAAACATTCCCATATTTAGTTTCTTGGACACATCATAAAGAGCTCAATAAATGCCAAATCTATACTAAATCATAAGACTTAAAGGAGAAATAAAATAATGTTGTAAAGTTAATGTGAAGGAAAGGAAGCTAAGTTATCAGGAAAGGTATTTAAATCTGCAGAGAGAAGAAGAGATTGTGTTAGGTGGAAACGGAAGCTTTGTGACTGGTACAGTAAGTACGTGACTGTTAAGGTCAAAGGATAGCATGGAAGAAGAGATTGAGGTGGAAATTTTTATCTTAGGAAGTTTAATTCTTTCATGGACAAGTAAGGAGTAGATAAGATCTTGACTATACAAAATGGGAACAGAGTAGTCCATTCTGCCCTACAAGGTTAAAGAAGACCATGAGTGACCCTTTCCCTCACATCATTTTTCCCTATCACCATATTCTGATTTAAGGATCGAGGATCAACTCTTTTCTTCATTTATATTTGCATATATAGAAATTTGTTGTGGTGTGTTGGTCAGGGTAAAACATGCAACAAAAAACAACAGCATTCAACAATTAAGAATAAAAAATTATATAAATATAAAGTTGGAGGTTAAAGTATGGATATGGAATTAAATGTGCATATAGCCCAGCATGTATTTACAATGTAACTACACGTATTTGGGTGGTGGGGTGGAGGTACATTTCTACCAAAAGGAATTCCCTCCACTAGCCTGTAGGTCACCCTTGGGCTAGGTGTAGCACCCGATTAGCAGTGCCACCACCCCCACCCCCACCCCCAATCAGAGTCACATAAAGTCATGAAAACAGGTGGTGGATGGGCGTATGAGCAGCCAGTGTATATCACAAGTCCTGACTATGCGGTTACTGAGCCAGACAGTGTATATCACAAGTCCTGACTATGCGATTACAGAGCCAGACAAACTCTAAAGTGTACTGTTAAGATGATGGCTGAGTTCCCCATCTTGAAAAGATACTGCCCAAAAGAAGGCGATGGCAAACCACTTCTGTAGAACAACTCAAGTGCTGTTGAATTAGGAGTATGAGAATTGGTATGACACAACAGACTCTCACAAATTTCTGCAGATGTACTGTGGCATTTTAACCTGTATCACCAACTGGTATGGAGGGGCCACTGCACAGGATCAAAAAAAGCTGCAGAAAGTTGTAAACTCAGCCTGCTCCATCAAGGGCACTAGCCTCCCCTTCAATGAGGACCTCTTCAGAAGGTAATGCCTCAAGAAAACGACATCCATCATTAAGGACTCCCACATCCAGGACATGCCCTCTTCTAATTACTAACATTGGAGAGGAGGTACAGGAGCCTGAAGGCCCACACTCAGTGTTTTGGGAACAGTTCCTTTCTTTCTACCATCAGATTTTTGAATGGTTCACGAACACTACCTAGATATTTTTGCAACACACACAAAATGCTGGTGGAACGCAGCAGGCCAGGCAGCATCTATAGGAAGAAGTACAGTCGATATTTCATCAGGACTCAGATATTTTTGTACTAGGTATTTTACTGTACTGATGCCATAAAATTACAAAGTTCACGAAATATTTCAGTGGTAATAAACCTGATTCTCCATGTCTTCTTGAAGCCTCTTTGTGTTTTTTTTTTCATTGCTCTCATTCCCACATTCTTTCATCTCACCAGCAAGCTTGTAAATATTAAAACAACAACGTCTCGGCCCGAAACGTCGACAGTGTTTCTCCCTATAGATGCTGCCTGGCCTGCTGTGTTCCACCAGCATTTTGTGTGTGTTGTTTGAATTTCCAGCATCTGCAGATTTCCTTGTGTTTGCTTTGTAAGTATGAAATTTAGTCCCTTCAGATATATAATCACTGCAGATCATGCATATCTGTGGCCCAAACACTGATTTCTGCAATGCCACTCTGGTTACAACTGACCAATCTCTGAAGGTCCTGTAGCCAGAGACGGGATGTCAATTGTCCCATCAGGCTCGGGAGCTGAGCTCCTTCTGACAAGGGAAAGGAAAAGGGCAGAAATGTCATCATTCTATGCACAAGCTGATCAGTTGCCTTCTGGAATGCCCCACTTGAATCTACAGGGAGAAAGAAAAAACTATATGATGGGTGGACATCTAATCTGCCAGTAGGTCTTTTACTTCATCCAAGAAATTTGCCCCGAATTTCTATTTGGCATACGATGTCTTGAGAGGGTACCATTTGCAAAATGCACTGTAGTCCATCCAGCAGTGTATGAGTCATCAAAGACCCCCACCATCCGGACCATGCCATCTTCCTGCAGTTATCATCAGGCAGGAGGTACAAAAGCCTGAAGTCCCAGCTACTTCTCTCCAACCATTCAGTTCTTGAACCAACTGGAAAAACTCTAAACACTACAGTTTAGCAACACTTGTACAAGAATAGACTTCATTTTTTTTTGTTCTAGTTGTGTTTTTGTCTTTAAAAGAGTGTGCATAAGTTATGTTTGATTCATGTTCTTCTTTATGAATTCTGTTATGTGAAGCCATGAACCTCTGATGCTGCTGCAAGTAACTTTTTCATTGCGCCTGTACCTATGCATATGATAATCAACTCAACTTTGAAACCTGACTTACACAGCTACTCTGACAGCAGCTCACAAACCCACAGACCCTGCAAACAAAATGGATCAGGGAGGAGGAAGCAGCGGAGGATAGATTGGGGAATGAGGTACAGGAGTCTGAAGACCCACACTGTGTGATTCAGAAACAGCTTCTTCCCTCTGCCATCAGACTTCTGAACAGTCCATGAACCCAGGAACACCACCTTATTATTCTTTTCTTTTGCATTATTTATTTATGTATGTGATATATATTCTTTTATGTATTTGCATTGTACCGCTGCTGCAAAACAATTTCGGAATCAGAATCAGGTTTATTATCACTGCCATACAGTACGTTATGAAATTTGTTGTTTTGTGGCAGCAGTGCAATGCAATATATTAAAATTACTATGCTACTGCAATAAATAAATAATGCAAAGGTGGAATGATGAGGTGGTGTTCATGGGTTTATTGCACAATCAAAATTCTGATGATACGGAAGAAGCTATTCTTAAAATGTTAAATATGGGTCTTCGGACTCCAGCGTCTCCTCCCCTGTAGTAGCAATGAGAAGAAAGAATGTTCTGGGTGCTGAGGGTCCTTAATGGTTTAGTGGTTCAGTGGTTCAATTAAATATCAGAGAATGTGTACAACCTGAGATCCTACTCTTTGCAGACATGCATGAAACAGAAGAAAACCCAAAGAATGAATGAATGACAGAAATGTCAGAAACCCAAAGCCCTCCTTTCTGGCTTCCACAAGCAAGCAGCAATAAATGCATCAGCCCGCTCCCTCCCCCTCCCGCCACTTGCTCCAGCAAAAGCATCAACCACCCCCCACCACACCCACCATGCAAGCAATAGCAAAGCCTCCAGAGACCATGATCTACAGTCCATCAAAAAACTACTGTCCATCCCAGAACTTTGAGATTTGAGACAGGCTTTCTCTCTCATTAGTGAGGAAGAAAGAGATATTGCTCCTTCCAAAGCAAGAGGGGAGGTCAACAGCTCATTATTTTGATGTTACAACCTGCAGCATTACATTACTTAATCAAGTTCCCCTGACTTGAGAACCACCAATGCTGGCTACCACCTTCATATTGCCTTCTGAAGATGTTCTCATTGGTGAGAAAGCTGTTGTCCATGATGGAAATGGCTGTTTCTAGTAGTATTTGCTAACATATATGTACTTTGATGTTAAACTTTATTTTGGCTCTGACTTTAAACATAATCCACCCATCCTGCCCACTCTTTCTCACCCCTTTCATCAAAAGCCTGAAACCACGAGGCTCAACAACAGCTCTTATAAGGTCGTGTCATAACTCAATGATTATAAATCTAATTCTGACAACACAATTCCAAGTGCGTGGATAACCACCAACTGTGGAGTCCCCTCCAATTCTCACACCATTCCTTTAGCCAGTCCGGGTCCATATCCCCAGCAACGTTTGTGTACCTGATGGAATGCAACAGTTCAAAGTTCCACCTCACATACGCGAGAGCAATTGGGAACAGACGATAAATGTTGGCCTCTCCTGCAACACCCACAGTCCGAAAAAAGTGAAAAAATAAAAGGAAAATTAGAGTGTTCCAAATTTCTTCACAATTAATGAACAGCTCTGTGAAGTGCAATCACAGCTGATGACTTGTTTTTTCTTTGAAATTTCCATTTATTTAATCAACTGCATTTAAATTTCCTTCTCTATGGTGTGATTTGAACTCCAATTTCCAGATTATTATTTCAGGTATTTTGAGGACCATCGGTTACTCCTTCCAGGCCCAATCTAAACATTGTGGAATTTTGCATCTGTCTCTATCATCTGTCTGTCATCTATCCATCTCCCACCCCACATCCTCATCACATTCCACAGGGATTGCATTGAGAGCGTCCTGAGCAACTGCATCACTGCCTGGTTCGGAAATTGTACCATCTCGGATCGCAAGACCCTGCAGCGGATAGTGAGGTCAGCTGAGAAGATCATCGGGGTCTCTCTTCCCGCCATCACGGACATTTACACTACACACTGCATCCGCAAAGGAAACAGCATTATGAAGGACCCCATGCACCCGTCATACAATCTCTTCTCCCTCCTGCCATCTGGGAAAAGGCTCCGAAGCATTCCGGCTCTTACGACCAGAACAGTTTCTTCCCCCAAGTTATCAGACTCCTCAATACCCGAAGCCTGGACTGACACCTTGCCCTACTGTTCTGTTTATTATTTATTGTAATGCTGGTACTGTTTTTGTGCACTTTATGCAGTCCAGTGTAGGTCTGTAGTCTAGTATAGCTTGTCCTGTGTTTTTTTAATTACGTAGTTCAGTCTAGTTTTTGTACTGTTTCATGTAACCCATGGTCCTGAAAAACGTTGTCTCATTTTTACTATGCACTGTACCAGCAGTTATGGTCGAAATGACAATAAAAGTTGACTTGACTTGACTTGACTTATTTGTTTTCAAGCATTTTTTTCAGGATACCTACTTTAATCAATTGGTTCACATGCATGAATCAATAATAACAACTAGTTAACGATAAATCTCATTGTAGATGTAATTTCATTAAACCACGGTTGGCATCAGAAATCCTAGCACCAGGTCATACTCTCCTCTCAACACACACAAAATGCTGGAGGAACTCAGCAGGTCAGGCAACATCTATGGAAAAGAGTAAACAGTCAATGTTTCAGGCAGAAAAATTTATGAGGAGTCAGGATTATAAATCTAATTCTGCACTCCCTACACTCTCTACATTCACTTGCCCCATCATTGTAATATTGCTACAACCAATGATCTCACTTTAAGGACTCCTTATCTCATTATCTCTTGTTCTCATTATGTATTGCTATATATTTACTGTGTATTTGCATTTGTACAATTTGTCGTCTTCTGTACTCTGGTTGATCTTCCTGTGATTCTGGTATAATTACAAGTCTATAGATTTGCTGATTATGTCCACAGGAACATGAATCTCAGGTTTGTATATGGTGACATATATGTACTTTGATAATAAAATTTACTTTGAACTTTGACACTATTACAGCTTGGGTTTCAGAGAGCTGCAGAGTTCAGTCCTGGTGTCCTCTGTAAGGAGTTTGTATGTCCTTCCTGTGAAAATGCATGAATTTTTTCTGGGTGCTCCAGTTTCCTCCCACAATCCAAAGATGTGCTGGTCAGTAGGTTAATTGTCCCACAATTAGGCTGGGCTAGGTTTAAATCGAGGGCTGCTGGGCAGCATGGCTGGAAGGGCTGGAAAGGCCTATTCTGTGCTGTATCTCTAAATAAAAAATAAATAGATAAAAAATTGTGTCCGGAGCAAACTTCTTTTCATATACATCCAAGTCAAGTCTTCTGTGATATGTACAAATACATGTATGTAAAGCTACCATGAGAAACTTACAGAAGCATCACAGGGACACAGCATCATATAAGCAATAATTGCATGAACATGAATAATACACAATTTTCACAAGAAAGAACACAATTAGAACAAAAAAAAAACCATGATCGATCTTTGTACAAACGGTGATCAAGATGTTGCTGCACTGAGGAAGTGATTAGGTTTGTGTCAGTTGGTTCAAGAATTGAACAGTTGAAGGGAAGTAGCTGTGTTTGAACCTGGTGGTGTGGGACTTCAGAATCCGGCACCTCCTGCCCAATGGTAGCTGCATGGCATGGTCCAGATGGTGGGGATCTTTGATGGTGGATGCTGCCATCTTGCGGCAGGGCCTCCTGTATAACAAAATAAAAGTCCTTTTTATTGGAAAGCGAACATAGTGTTGCTAAACTATAGTGATTGGGGTCTTTCCAAATGTTTCAAGAACCGAATGGTTAAAGTAGCTATCCTTTGTCACATGTCATTATCATGGGTGAGTTTAGACTAGTCAAGATTGACTTAGTTTGTTGAAGGATCTCGGCCTGAACATTGACATCAACTATTTGCTCTTTTTCATAGATGCTGCCTGACCTGCTGAGTTCCTCCAGCATTTTGTGTGTGTTGCATGGGTTTGCAGCATCAGCAGGTTTTCTCTTGTTTGTGATTAATTTCGCTCAAGTAGTTTTAAAGTCTGCAGATGTGGATTCTTCCCAAACTCCCAGAACACCCCCCCCCCCCACCCACTCTCTCTCACTCACTCTCTCTCTCTCTCCCACACACAGAGAATCTCATCTATTCCATATAACCATATAACCATATAACAATCACAGCACGGAAACAGGCCATTCCGGCTCTCCTAGTCCGTGCCGAACTCTTAATCTCACCTAGTCCCACCTACCCGCACTCAGCCCATAACCCTCCACTCCTTTCCTGTCCATATACCTATCCAATTTTACCTTAAATGTCACAACTGAACTGGCCTCTACTACTTCTACAGGAAGCTCATTCCACACAGCTATCACTCGCTGAGTAAAAAAATACCCCCTCGTGTTTCCCTTAAACTTTTGCCCCCTAACTCTCAAATCATGTCCTCTCGTTTGAATCTCCCCTACTCTCAATGGAAACAGCCTATTCACGTCAACTCTATCTATCCCTCTCAACATTTTAAATACCTCGATCAAATCCCCCCTCAACCTTCTACGCTCCAATGAATAGAGACCTAACTTGTTCAACCTTTCTCTGTAACTTAAGTGCTGAAATCCAGGTAACATCCTAGTAATCCCTTGGCATCTCTTCTCATATTGTTGGCACTCATTGGTTTCCACTCAAAGTTTAAACTTCTAAGTAAGTTTATTTTCAAAGTACATATATTCACCATCTACCACTCTGAGATTCATTCCCTTGCAGGCATTCACAGCAGGACAAAGAAATTCAGTGAAAATACAATACAATAAAGTCAGTGAAAAACTACACACACAGACTGACAAACAAGCAATGTGCAAAAGAAGACAAAACGTGCAAATACAAACAAATAGATAGAAAATAAGTAATACTGAGAGCATGAATGTCAGTCGATCTACTGACACTCTACTGAAACATGCCTGATCCATTTTGGTAACTTTTTTTAACATCAAGCTAACTCTCATTTTGAAACCCACTGTTGTAGAAGATATAACCACCCAGATGTAGCTGAAAAATTGGAAATTGGAAAGAAGGGAAGAGCTCAGGAAAATTTGTCACTTGGGCCATGGGTCTGAAGAAATTACTGGAGCTGCAGACTAACAAGTCTCCAAGTCCTGATTATCTTATATATCTTATCAAGTTACTTCTCATACTTCTTCATTCCAGAGAGAAAAGACCTATCTTGCTCAATCTATCTGCATAAGACATGTCCCCTAGTCCACGCAGCATCTTGGAAATTTTCTTCTGCATCCTCTCTAAAGCTTCCACATCCTTTTAAAACAATGTTCCAAAATTCCACAGGTTGAGGAAAGTTTCCAGTAAGTTGGAAAATAGCAAATCCAAATCCTTTATTTTGTCCAAAAGATGAGGAAGACAAAAGCAGGAAACTATGGACCAACTATTGGGGTGGGGGGGGTGGGTGGAAGGTAAATATAATTATTAAAGTTATCAGAATGGGGCATCCAGAAAATTTTAAGGTAATTCGGTAGTTAGTGTGTATTTGTGAAAGAAAAGTTGTAATTATTCTATATATTGGTGTCTTTGCAGAAAAAAATGTTTAGATTAATCTTGGAGTAGGTTAAAGGCAGAGCACAACATTGTGAGTCAAAGGGCCTGTATTGTGCTGTTCTATGTTCTATGTACAAACTAATATTTACATTTACAGAAATCTTTGACAAGGTTCACATCAAAGATTATTAGAGAAAATAAGTTTCTGGTACAGGAGTTATCATACTGGCATGGATGGAAGATTAGCTGGCTAACAGGAATAGAGTTGGCATAAATCACTGTTCTTCTGCTTGGCAAGATGTAACAAATGCTGTGCCACAGGGATTATGCTGGGCCCTTAACTTCCAATAATTTATATAAATGACTTGGATGAAGATGTGGAAGGTGATAGATTTGCTGACAACAAAAAGATAGATAGAAAACGTTGTAAAGGCATGAGCAGGCTACAAGAAAATACAGATAGATCATGTAAGTGGACAAAGATCTGGCAAATGAATGTAATGTGGGCAGATGTGCAATTGTCCATTTACCAGGAGGAAGAAAAAGAAATACATTATCTAAATGATGAGAGATTTCAGAGTTCTATGAAGAATCTGGATGCCTTGATGTATAACTCGAAAAAGGCATATTTGCAGTACAGTGGTAATTAGGATATTGAACAGATTGTTGGGAGTTCAGATGCAGGAAACTGTAGCAAAAAGCAGATTAGTGGAGGAACTCAGCAGACCAGGCAGCATCTGTAGAGGGATATTGATTAAAACATTTTCAGTCAAGTCCTTTCATCTGGACTGTGCAGAAGAAAAGTCTCAACCCAAAACATTAGCTGTCTCTTTCACTCCATAATAGTTTTATTTTACCAACAGATTATTATTGTTTATCGCCAGCAGAATTTAATATAAAGGTAGAAAGATAATGTTGCTAATTATATAAGGCATTCGTGAGACCGTATCTTGAGGATTGTATGCAAATTTGGTATATTTTCTTAAGGAAGGTGCTAATGCATTGGAAGTAATTGGGAGAAGATGTACTTGACCAGATCACCCATGACACTATTAAGTGGTGCAGAAGGCTTGAAGGAATGACTATTGCTCCTAATTTTGTGCAGCAGTGTAGCAGTTACCGTAACACTTTGCAGCACAAGCTGTAATATTGGGGCTCAATTCCCTCTGTTGCTGGTAAGGAGTTTGTACATTCTCCCCGTAGCCCTATAGATTTTGACTAGGTGCTACAGTTTCTTCCCACAATCCAAAGACATACTGTATGGGATAGGGTCAGTAAGTTGCAGCCATAACTTCTTGGCGTCAGAAGCAACATTCGTGGGCTGCCCTCAGCACATTCTCAACACAAAAGATGCATTTGACCGTGTGTTTTGATGTACATATGACAAATAAAGCTAATATTTAACCTTTATTGCTTTAAAGTAATACAAGAACAAAACAGAAATCAGATGGAAATGAAGTTTGATGGATTCTACTCATCGCCTGGTTCTACTCACTGCCCAAAATCAGAGCTGTAATGAGATGAAAATCATCTCTAAAATTGTTGTGATTCGGCTTCTCTTTTGGTAATTTAACATTGTTCTTATATTCCAATTATACACTTATCTCATTAATATAATTACTCAAGTTATCTCTTACCAATCATAGAAAGTGTTGGGTTCAAGTCTCACTTCTGGAACTGGAGCAGATAATTTATGCTGACACTTCAACACAGCGCTGACAGAGTGCTGCACTGTCAGAAGTGTCACTTATGGGATGAGCTGATAAATCGAAGCACTGTCTGCATTCTCTGCAGGATGTAAAGGAGAAGCAATGAAATGCCATGGACTAAAAATTATCTCTCAACCAACAATACAAAAAAAAAATCATCTGATCATTTTGACATTGTCATATATGGAATTTTGGCTGTAGCATTTCACAATATTCCATCTACATCAGTGGCAGCAATGCATTTTGGAACATCCTGAGGCTATTCATTCTTACGTACTTTAATCAGAATCAGATTTAATATCACTGGCATATGTCATGAAATTTATTGTTTCAGCAGTGCATTGCAATTCATCATAATAAAAAATACAAATTACAATAAGAAATACATATTAAAAAATTAAATTAAACAAGTAGTGCAAAAATAGAGCAAAAAAGAAAAATATATAATGAGGTATTGTACATGGACTATCCATTCAAGAATCTGATGGCAGATAGGAAGAAGCTGCTCCTAAAATGTTGAGTGTGGGTCTTCAGGCTCCTATATCTCCTCCTTGATGGTAGCCATGAGCAGAGGGCATGTTTGGGGACACTCTCTTTATCTCTATTCATCTTTCTTTTCTTTCTCTTTTTCCTCTTTCAGCTGCTTTTTCTCTCTGTGCTCTTTATTTATCTTCTTTCCCTCCCTCCTTCTCCCTCTCTTTCAAACGTCTTTTGCTTCCCTACTTGTCCTTTTCATTGTGAGTGACCAGAAATTGCATGCCATGGTCCAGTTTTAAACTTCACATGGCTTCTGCCTGCTACAAAGCTGAGCTCATAAACTTCAAGTGATCATAGCGTTAAGCACTTTGGAGCCTCCCTCTGGGCTGCAGGGAGTGACTGCATCAGAACTCTGGTGTTTATTGCAATCAAGGGGCAAATGGCAACTATGGAGGCAGGCAAAGAGCCAAAAGAAGAAGGATTAAAGTACAAACACAAGAAACATCTGCAGATGCTGGAAATCCAAAACAACACACACACACAAAATGTTGCAGGAACTCATCAGGCTAGGCAGCATCTATGGAAAAGAGTACAGTTGATTTTTCAGGCTGAGACCCTTCAGCAAGATTAAAGTAACCATGCAAGGTGGATAAAGCCTAATGAATGGATTGTTCTGTGCTGAAGTTCATAAAATTATGTGCCAGTTAAAATTCCACCATAATTGATTCCACTTTCCTCCATAACGGGTATGGCACAAAACTTAAGGTGCCAAGTTATAGTAACAGTTAGTACAACCCTATTGCAACTAGAGCCATTGGAGTTGGGAGTTCAGTTCCAGCATCCTCTCTAAGCAAGTTCGCACATTCTTTCCCGTGTGCGTATGGGTTTCCTCCGGATGCTCCAGTTTCCTCACAAAGTCCGAAGAAGTACCAGTTAGTAGGTTAATTGGTAATTGTAAATTGTCCTGTAATTAGGCTAGGATTAAATCGGTGGGGTTGCTGGGCAGCATGGCTTGAAGGGCCAGAAGGGCCTATATTGTGCTGTGTCTCTAATAAGATAAACATTATGGGCTGAAGAGTGAGTTCCTGTACTGTACTCTTCCATGTTCCATATATTTTTGCATTTCCTCTGTAAATGCCTGCAAGAAAATGAATCTCAAGGTAGTATATAGTGACATATACATAATTTGATAACAGGTTTTCTTAGATTTACCCTTTCAAACCCAACAATACTGTGATGTAAATGTCCAAAAGCTCGATAGATAAAGCTGCTATTGGCCTTGGACCCAGAATCCCTTTTATAAATCTCTTATCTACTTCATCCTACTTTAGAATGCTCCTTCAAACCTTCCACTTTAAGCAAGCTTTTTTCCTGGATATTTCGTTATGCGAGGCATTAACAAAACATCTGGCTGCATTGGCTATATGAAAGTAACTTATTAGCCCTACTGCTTATGAAAAGTAAATGTTTTTGTGTGGTAGTCCTGGCATGGACACTACGTAGCCTCCTCCCTGATGCGAGTGGGTCAAACAGTCCATGAGCAGGGTGGGTGGGATTCTTCATGATGATACAAGCCCTTTTCTGGCATTTTTCTGTATATATGCCAGGTGGTCAGGTGCCAGTGATGTATTGGACAGTTTTAAATACACGTTGTAGAGCCTCCTTGTCTGCCACAGTGCAGTTTCTGTACCATACAGTGATGCAGCTTGTTAGGATGCTCTCTACTGTGCATTTGTGGAATGACGTGAGCATGAGTATTGACATTGTTAAATAAAGCAATTGTATTTACTATTCATAAACAATTCATTAGCTACTTGTGAGCTTCCAATCAGATACCCTTTCCACAATACTTCACTATAGCAGACCACAGATGGAAGGACAAATAAGTCAAGAAAAAGAGTGTCTTTGTCACCAAGAAGACACCACATGAAATTCTGACTGGCTATCTCAGAAGATCAGCTTTATTTGTACATCAAAGCATCAGAAAATGCAGTGTAATGCACCATCTGCATCACGGACCAACACTGGGCATAGGCTGCAATTGTCGGCATGCTTCTGGTGCCAGCTTCGCACTCCTACAATTTTTTAATGCTAAACCATACGTCTTTGGAATGTGGGAGGAAACCAGAGCACCTGGAGGATGAGAACACAGAAACTCCTTGCAGACAGCATCAGTATTGAATCCCAGTTGCTGATGCTGGTGTTGTAAAGCATTGTGCTAACCATTCAGCTACCTTGCTGCCTGTTTTACATAAACACACCATCATCATTATGTGCCATGTTGTATGATGTAGGCAATCATGGTCTCATAGTCATGAATGTTCTTGGGAAATTCTTCTACAAGAAGTGGTTTTCCATTGCCCACTTCTGGGCAGTGTCTTTACAAGACAGGTGACCTCAGCCATTTCTTCAGAGATTGTCTGCCTGGCCTCAGTTGACGCTAAATAGGACTTGTGATTTGCACCGGCTGCTCATATGATCATCCATCACCTGCTCCCATGGCTTCACATGACCCTGATTGGGGGTTAAGCAGGTGCTCCACCTTGCCTAAGGGTGACTTGCAGGCTAGCAGACAAAAGGAAAGCCTTCCACCTCCTTTGATAGAGATGTATTTCCACCTTGCCAGCCAACATAAACAGAAGGTTTAACATAAACACAAGAAGTCATATTTCAATAGTTTAGAACGTTGGAGAAACTTGGAATTCCAGCTCAAACCATCAAATGCTATCATACGTTCACCTTTTCATTCCTGGAATCATTCTTGTCAACCTCTCCAATGCACGTTCTTTCTCTGATAAGGGGCCCAAATTCTTATCAGTACCTGACTTAAGGTCTATCTTCTGATCATACTTGACTCTTCCCAGTCTGGAATGCTTGTTACTGTTCCAGTTTAGTTTTCTTTTTGTCGCACTCTACCTGTTATGGGTTAACTTCCTTTCCATTCTTAGCTTAATCAATACACTCAGGTCATTTTTACTTCCTTGCTTTTCGTTGTGCACCCTCTCATTGTTTTTACACAGTAGAATAGCTGAGATATTATGCATTTCAATAGTTCCAGTAGGCTCATCGTCCAGACAGCTCCAAGGACAATCAAATAATTCCCAGTCCATTGGTCCTTCTTCATGGATCTATCTTGAACACTGAACCATATCGGATCGATTGCAAGAATGTGGCAAGTGTGCCTGCTACTGATTGATCGTACAGTAAATTGATGGGCTTCCTACGTGCAGAGGATTCTCTCTTTGTTCAGCACAGGCTTTGAAGTGTGTATGTTTTTTTGTCTCATTTGTCCAGATTCATCACTCCCACACTGTAAGTTACTCACATGACTCAATAAAAACGTTTAATCGTACCATTCTCTTGTTGTTCTTGCTCCATACATACGTAACATAAGCCACTACTGATTTAATGAGTTCCAGATCAGAACTACCCTCTGCAATAAAAATACCTTCATCACTTTCCAGCCTGCATCTTTGTCAAATTGTTTACATGCCTGCTACTTGATCCAGCAGCAAACTGAAACAGCTTCCAAGTATTTACCCTATCTATATCAGTGGATCTCTCTATCAAATTTCCTCGTTGCTCCAAGGAACACAACCCTTATCCCTGGAACCAAGCTTGTAGGTCTTTTTCTGCACCTTGTTAAAGCTCTCTCCACTCTTTTGAAAGAAAGTAATGAGAAATAAAGGTATATTATGATTCTCAGCGGGTCAGGCAGCATTTATGGAGGGGGATAAATAGCCAATAATTCATGTCGTGTATTAATCCCTAATGTAGGGTCTCAGTCCAAAGCATCGACTGTTTATCCCCCTCCATAGATGCTGCTGCCTTGATGAGTTCCATCAGCACATTGTGTGTGTCGTTCAACATCTCCAACATCTGCTGAAAGTTTTGTGTTTATAATATGATTCCAATGTTCTGTACTTTGTTTTGATATATTGAATCCTACCATGGTATACTCATATTTTCTTTTGCATCCACTTTAGTTTTACTAACTTTCTTTTGCTCACCTAGTTTTGGAATTTATTTTCATTTTAAGCCATCAATATGCCAACCATTTTTCAGAAGGTGCTTCTATCCACCATGATGTACTGAGCCTCATAACTACGATTAACAGAATCTCTTCTGCCTCAGGGTGACTCATAATCTAAGATGTTCCTCGAGGACTTTTGTCGCACATGTCAAATAATCCTACTTACAACTGAACAGTGGAAGATTGACGTTCCTCTGATTTAATTCTCTGCCAAAGGGTCCAATATCCAGAGCAGCAAATTTCAGCGGATTGCACAGGAATATTAATTTGCTATTCTGTGCTTCTATTTGAATGTTAAATTTTGGCATTCAGAAAACTTTGCATGTCTTTGCATCCATTTAAGTGCTTTAATCATGATGCTATTCAGCAAAACCCCAGCAGCAATCTATCATTTTCACTACATCATACTCAATGAATACACACAGATGTCTGCTGATGGCTTCTTCTGAAATATTTGCAAAAAAAAGATTTTACAAGCGATTAACAGAATACTGTTTTTTTGTAAAAAATTGTATGTGGGGTTAGTTTATAACATTCACTTAGTGAAAGTACACAATGCAGTTTGCTTAGTATTTAATTCATGAATAACTGAAGAAAAAGATTATATGTGTGGTTTGTATTTAATAGTCATGTCTGGTATTCTGCATAATGAAAATGAATGAGGAGTGATTTGATAGTTTGGATTTCTATGCTTCAATCTGCTGTGTATTTATTTAGTTTCAATTAGACTGGTACCTGACCAAATCCAGCTGTGCTTTCCATACATCCCCACCCACTCCCTCCCCCACATTGAATTTGTTAATCAAATATAATAACTCAGCTCAAAAAATGTACTGAAGGGAACACACCAGAAGGTAGCGTTGAGGCATCAGAGAACACCAATGCTTTTCCATCAGCATCTCCTCCCAAACCCATAAGTCATGCCACCTGGAAGGTGAATCAATGTTATTGCCCATATGGAAACAGAAAAGTTTACAGAAAGTGATTGCAGAAACTAGATATAGCCCAATACATCATAGGTGAAACTCTCCCCTCCATTGAGCATATTTTCAAGGAGCACTGCCAGAAGAAAGCAGTATCCATCATCAAAAACCAACCCTCCCACAACCTCACCATCTTTTTTCGCTACTGCTATCGGAAAGGACGTACAGGAGACTTATGTCTCAAACTACCAGGTTCAGGAATAGTCATTGCCCTACAACCATCAGGCTCCTGAACCAGTATGAATAACTTCACTCCCCACAACACTGAACTGATTCCATAACTTGCAGACACAATTTCATGGCCTCTATAACTCATGTCCTCGGTATTATATTTTATTTGTGCAATTTGTCTTCTTTTATACATTGAGTTGATTGTCAGTCTTTGTATTGTTTGGTTTTTCATAAATTCTATTGTATTTACTTACTTCCTTACAAATTCCTGCAAGTAAATGAATCCCAGGGTAGTATATGGTAACATATAGTACTTTAATAATAAATTTGACTTTGATCTCTTCATCTCGGTTCGTTTATTTATTTATTTATTTATCTATCTAATCACAGAACAATTTCCAATGACCAATTAACCTGCAAAGCTTTGGAATGTGGGGCGGAGGGGGGGAACTGCAGCATCCAGAGGCAACCCATGTAGTCACAGGGTGAATGTACAAACACCGCACAGACATCAGTGGGAATTGAACCCCTGATTCTTACAGCTGGTGCTTTAAAGTTTACTCTAACAGCTATGCCACACTGCTGCCCCTGTGCTACCATGAAAGAACAAGTCTTAACTGCGAAATAAACTAAACAGCAAAATAGAACATTCATAATTAGGAAACCTTTCAGTTGCAAACCATCTCTGGTTAAGAAACGTGTTCTGTTTTTACAGTCATTCAGGTTGATTTTTATCAGAATATATACAAAAATCTCTCAGAATGATAAGCATAACAATTAAATTGAATTGACTTTATTTCTTATATCCTTCATATACATGAGGAGTAAAAATCTTTACGTTACGTCTCCAATTAAATGTGCAATATGTAATCATAGTCATTTATAATTGTTTATAATAAATAGAACAGTCAATGTAATGTGGAGAACACTCAAATCAGTGTGAGTTCATCAGTCTGATAGCCTGGTGGAAGAAGCTGTCCCGGAGCCTGTTAGTCCTGGCTTTTTTGCTGTGGTACCACTTCCTGGAAGGTAGCAGCTGGAATAGATTGTGGTTGGGATGACTTGGGTCCCAAATGATCCTATGGGCCCTTTTTACACATCTGTCCTTGTAAATATCCTGAATCATGGGAAGTTCAAAACTACAGATGCGCTGGACTGTCTGCACCACTCCCTGCAGTGTCCTATGATTGAGGGAAGTACAGTTCCATACTAGGCAGTGATGCAGCCAGTCAGGATGCTCTCAATTGTGCCCCTGTAGAAAGTTCTTAGGATTTGGGGGCCCATGCCAAACTTCCTCAACCGTTTGAGGTGAAAGAGGTGCTGTTGTTCCTTTTTCACCACACAACTGGTGTGCACAGACCACAAGGTCCTCGGTAATGTGGATGCGGAGGAACTTAAAGCTGTCTCTCAACCCCAAATCCATTGATGTCAATAGTATTCATGGTATGTCAATAGAACTCATAGTATTGTGAAGAATGATACCAGACGTAAGACTGCAACAACTTTTACTAAAAACAGAGAGTTTATAGGAATGAGCATATTCTGGAACACACGGCTTTGAAATGAATATTATTATGGGAGCTTGTTGTGATGTAGGTGTGTCCATAAACTGGATATTTATAACATGGGTTCAGCTCATATTTCTGAAAATCTTCTTGATCTCATTCATTTTTCCCATATGAGTGAGTTAAATGAACAAAGGTCAGATACCTCTCCACAGTTTACCCCATATCCTTCGACTAAAGCTGCTCTTCTTTCTTTCTAAAGCTAATTTAAAAATTAGCTTTATTTGTCACATGTACATCAAAACATATAGTAAAATGAATTGTTTGCATCAAATCAAATCAGTGAGGATGTGCTGAGGGCAAATTGCAAAGGTCATTAAGTTTCCAGTGCCATCATGGCATTCACACAACTCACTAACCGTATATCTTTCAAATGTGGGAGTAAACCAGAAAACCCAGAGGAAATGCACATGGTTACAGGAAGAAAATACAAGCTCCTTAAAAGCAGCGGCAGGAACTGAACCCTAATCTAACTGGTGGTGCCCTAATAATGTTAAGGAAACCATTACTCTACCATGCTTCCAACAATGTTTTAGAAGAAACATTGTTGATCAAATTAAATAGTGGGAGTTTTCATCTGTAAGTCAAGAATATTTCTCAAGGTACTAAACAACCAGCCCAAAATTAGTAACAGAAACAAAATTAAAATTTCTTTCTGAACCACTACGGTCACGTTTGTCCTAAATCCTAATGACATACACAGAGCAGCTGATCCAAACTACTGCCCTTGACCAAAACTCGCCTTCCATTGTTTGTGACTTCTGTGTCTCACCTTGACTGTGCCCAGTGACCATGGTAGCATAACGATTATCGCAATGAGATTACAACGTTGGGCATTCCGGAGTTTGGAGTTGAATTCCAGCATTGGCCTTGCACCATTGAGAAAATGATCAGCTCATCAGATAGTTCTCCAGCCATAGTCTGCTCTTAGAGGGAGGTAACTAGCTACTGTGAATCCTAACCTCAAATCTTCAGGGACAAAAGTGGGAAACATTGACAATTCATGCTTGAAATGAAGTAATTTGTGCAGAGATTGATTTGAGAAAGCATCTTCATTAATAATGAATGCATTTTTTTCATGCTATGGAAAGCCCAGATATATATTAAACACAACTTCAGGAACTCTAGGCTATTCAGAGAAGAGCATAAACATAAGAGATTCTGCAGAAACTGGAAATCCAGAGCAACACAAAATTACTGCAGGAACACAGCAGATCAGGCAGCACTTATGGAAACGAATAAACAGTCGATGTTTTCAGCATGACCTTTCATCAGCATGTTCAGTTCAAGGCATTAAGAGTAAGTATCTAAGAATCATTCTCATCTGCATCAGACAATAAACTTTACCTTTTTTAAATTAATGGTTTCTATTTGTCATTTCCTCCACAATGACTGAAATTTCCAATGCCTGATGTAGGGACACCGCAATATCACAATAACCCTGCATTGTTCCAAATAAATATAATAGGCATTCTAATGAAATGCTGATAAAGTGCTGCACAGTTAGAAGTGTTGTCCTGCACAAGTGATATCAATTATTGAGAAAATCAGGATGTAGTGGATCCCAAGGGAGGGAATTTATAGAATACCTATGAAATGGCTTTTTAGACTAGCTGGTGGTTGAGCCCACTAGGAGAAAGACAATTTAGAATTAGGTGTTCTGTAATGAACCATATTTGATTAGGAAGTAAAGAAATCCTTAGGAAGCAGTGTTCATACTATGATAGAATTCACCCTGCATCTTGAGAGGGAGAAGGTAAAGTCAGATGTATCAGTATCATGGTGGAGTAAAGGGAATTACAGAGGCATGAGAGAGGGGTTGACCAAACTTGATTGGAAGGGGACGCAAAAAGGGATAATAGCAGAACAGCAATGTCTGGAGTTTCTGGGGTCTATGCAGGATAGATACATCCCAAAGATGAAGAAGTTTTAAAAAATGAGGATGAGGCAACTGCAGCTGACAAAAGAAGTGAAAGACAGCATAAACATTAAAGAGAAGGCATATAATATCACAAAAATTGGTGGGAATGTTGAGGATTCAGAAGCTTTTAAAAACCGATAGGCAAGATAGACAAAGGAAGGGCAGCGGTTGTTCGTGTTGTTGGTCATCATCGCACGTGATGAAGACCATCGAGCGGCTGATAATACAGAATCTGAGGCCACAAACCAGGCACGCCCAGGATCCTCTTCAGTTTGCGTATAAGGAGAAGGTGGGAGTGGAGGATGCTATCACGTATTTGCTGCACAAATCACTCTCTCACCTAGAGGGGGTCAGTTGTGCAGTGAGGATTACATTCCTTGACTTCTCTAGTGCCTTTAACACCATCCAGCCCAAGATCTTAAGGCACAAACTAACGGAGATGGGAGTAGACTCTCACATGGTGGATTGGATAGTGGACTACTTGACAGATAGACCTCAGTATGTGCGGTTGGGAGACTGTAGGTCTGACACGGTGGTCAGCAGCACAGGGGCGCCGCAGGGAACCGTACTATCTCCGGTCCTGTTCACCCTGTACACATCAGACTTCCAATATAACTCGGAGTCCTGCCATGTGCAGAAGTTCGCTGATGACACGGCCATAGTGGGGTGTGTCAGGAATGGACAGGAGGAGGAGTATAGGAAACTGATACAGGACTTTGTGATATGGTGCAACTCAAACTACCTGCGTCTCAATATCACCAAGACCAAGGAGATGGTGGTGGACTTTAGGAGATCTAGGCCTCCTATGGAGCCAGTGATCATTAATGGAGAATGTGTGGAGCAGGTTAAGACCTACAAGTATCTGGGAGTACAGTTAGACGAGAAGCTAGACTGGACTGCCAACACAGATGCCTTGTGCAGGAAGGCACAGAGTCGACTGTACTTCCTAAGAAGGTTGGCGTCATTCAATGTCTGTAGTGAGATGCTGAAGATGTTCTATAGGTCAGTTGTTGAGAGCGCCCTCTTCTTTGTGGTGGCGTGTTGGGGAGGAAGCATTAAGAAGAGGGACGCCTCACGTCTTAATAAGCTGGTAAGGAAGGCGGGCTCTGTCGCGGGCAAAGTACTGGAGAGTTTAACATCGGTAGCTGAGCGAAGGGCGCTGAGTAGGCTACGGTCAATTATGGATAACTCTGAACATCCTCTACATAGCACCATCCAGAGACGGAGAAGCAGTTTCAGCGACAGGTTACTATCGATGCAATGCTCCTCAGACAGGATGAAGAGGTCAATACTGCCCAATGCCATTAGGCTTTACAATTCTACCGCCAGGACTTAAGAACTTTTTAAAAGCTATTATTAATGCTTTTTGAGATAGTGATTTAGATGCATATCATATTTTTTACTGAGTTAAGTATTGTATGTAATTAGTTTTGCTACAACAAGTGTATGGGACATTGGAAAAAAGTTGAATTTCCCCATGGGGATGAATAAAGTATCTATCTATCTATCTATCTATCTTTACTTGAATTTTCAGAAGGCCTTTGACAAGATAAGAGCCATGGTTTGCAGGAAAGATACTAATATGAATATGAAGGCCTTTTCTGTTTGGCTGTTGATGGCTAGTGGTGTTCCTCAGAGTTCGGTGTTTGTACAGCTTCCTTTCATATAACTTGGATGACTGAATTAATGGCTTTGTAGCCAAGTTTACAGACAATACAAGGACGTGCAGGGGCAGGTAGTGCTGAGGAAGCAGGGGGTCTGCAGAAGGACTTGGTCAGATTGGGAGAATGGGCAAAGGAGCAGCAGATGTAATATAGTGTAGGGCAGTGCATAGTCATGCATTTGGGTAGAAGGAATAAAGGTGAGGACTATTTTCTAAACAGGGAGAAAATTCAAAAATCAAAGCTGCAAAGGGAATTGGGAGTCCTTTTGCAGGATTCCCTAAAGGTTAACTTGCAGGTTTAGTTGCTGGTAAAGAAGGCAAATGCAACATTAGCATTCATTTTCAGAGGAGTAGAATATAAGAACAAGGATGTAATGCTGAGTCTTTAACAGGCATTCGTCAGCCCGTACTTGGAGTATTGTAGCAGTTTTGAGTTCCTTATCTAAGAAAAGATGTGCTGGCATTGGAGAAGGACCAGAGGAGGTTCATGAGAATGATTGCAGGGAATGAATGTGTTAACATATGAGGAACATATGAGGCTCCGGGCTTGTGTGCACTGGTGTATATAAGAATGAAGGGGATCTCATTGAAAGTTACAGAATATTGAAAGGCCTGAACAAAGTGAACATTGAGAACATGTTTTCAATAGTGAGAGAGCCTAGGACCAGAGAGGACAGCCTCAGAATGGAAGGATGTCCATTTAGAACAGAGGTGAAGAGGAATTTCTTTAGCCAGAGGCTAGTGAATGTGTGAAATTCATTATCACATACACCTGTGGAAGCCAAATCACTGAATATATTTAAAGTGGAGGTACATATGTTCTTTATTAGTCAGGGCATCAAATGTTATGGGAAGAAGGTAGGAGAATGAGGTTGAGAGGAATAAATAAATCAGCCATGATGGAATTATGAAGCAATTCTTCTCCTATGTATTATGACCCTAGGTCTTATGGTGTAATATTGTGATGGAAAATATTTATCACTCAATGAAGATCAATAACATAATTAAGTCAAATAACTTAGTCATTCTCTCTGTGCCCTGTGCTGACTGTAATACCTTTCACATCAAAAATACTAGAAATCTTTTTTTTATTTCCATTTAACAGCATTATTTAGTTTATCTATGTAGTACTGAATTGTATCTCTTAATACTTACATTAATATATTTGCTTGAAATTCAAAGCATTTCTTGAAAGATAAAAAATGAAATAGAAATGGAGGGCTGTATGGAAGGGAAGGGTTAGATTGATCTTGGAGTGGGTTTAAGAGTCAGCACAATGCCGTGGGCCAACAGCCTGAACTGTGTTCTGTTCTCTGTTTTATATTTCATATTAATCGAATTGAAATTGCACTTTCCCAGAAGTTATCTATAGAAGTATAGATCAAGTTCAATGCTGACTGGCAACTCCTGCGATGCTACTGGTGACAAATTGTATTGGTCTCTGCCGTTGCTTTGGGTTCATCAGATACGTGGAGCAGGGGTGCATGCTACATGGACAACAGCTTGCTCTCCATATTGTACTGCCCTGGCTTGCTTATCTAGACAACTATGCTGCAAAATCCACAGTTGACTCTGGCTGACGGAGGCCTCACAATAAATCAGGTGCATAAAATAGGCTTAAAGAAAAAGATTTCTTTCTCGTCTGATTTTATCCTGATGTAGTAATATGCTTTTATACATACTAGAGCTCCCAACTTGGGCTGCAGCTGTTCAGGAATGCCATTGTTATCAAAGAAAATTAAATATGTCTAATAAATGCTGAGCTTGCCCATAAAGTCAAAAGTGCCCACATCCCATATATGAATAAATAATAAATTCTTTCACCCTTTTGCCTTTACATTTCCTATAATGTCTCGCTACGACCCACTTTGCCCCATTAACATATTCAAGTCACACACATCGATATATTTAAAATCACAAAGTGACTTTAAATCTTGTCATTCATGGCAACATAGCATTCTTGGTAATGTAGCAGTCAGGGTTAGTGGAACACTTTACAGCTCCGGCGATCAGGGTCAATTCCCGCTACTGCTTTTAAGGAATTCTTACATTGTCCCCGTGACCATGTGTATTTCTTCCAGAGAACCCTAACTTCCGTCTTTATTTATTTTTGGTTCTTTGTTCTTTATTGTTGTTGAATGCTGTTTTTTTTTGTTGCATGGTGATTCATAACACTTGACCCTTGGTTCTCAGAATGTATGCCACTAAGGGAATAGGAATGGCTTTAAGTTAATGTCTCATCTCAAAGGCAATGCATCCATCAGTGTAAACTGTGTCAAAATCCTGGTGTGATGTTTGAATCCGCAACCTTTTCCCTTAAGAACAATGAAGTTACCACTGAGCCTAGGCTGGTAGGTATTTTATACACAAGTGATTTTGCAAATGTTGGAAATCCAGAGCAATGCATATACAAAATGCTGAAGGATCTCAGCTAGTTAGGCAGCATTTATGGAGAAGAATAAACAGTCTATGGAGCCTGTCTATGTAGTACTGAATAATGTATACTATGTAGTATATGAGGACTAAACAGTCCTGATGATGTGTCTCAGCCCAAAAAGTTGACTCTTTATTCATCTCCATAGATGCTGCCTGACCTGCTGAGTTCCTCCAGCATTTTGTGTCTGGTAGGTATTTGATTAGACTGACACCATTTCCTATATATAACAAAGTAACAGAACTTCTGCAGTATGTTCAAATTTACAAGCCTACTGAGGATTTCTAACACTGTTATGGATTTAAGAGAAAAATAGCACCAATAACCAACACCACAGAGCACATTTATATTTTCACCACGATTCCAAATGACTTAATTTTTTTTTGAATTTGCAAGCTGCTTTCTTCTTGTCTGCTGTTTCAGATTTTTTATTTAAACAGTAGATCTTTCCACATTGCCACTGATCATTGACATTTTGTACTTCAGACTTCTCACAGTAAAACTGCTGAGATGTTCATTTTTAGTTGCAAGTAGATTTATAAGGAAAATATATGGTATATTGTTGTTACTATGGTTATGCTGCCTCTACATCACAAGCAAGATGACCTGCCACATGTTTACCCTTAAACTCTCCCTGCTGCTTTTGCTCAATATCAATCTCAGTTCTTGCAGGTGCCATGATAATTCTTGCCCCTTCACATTAAATATACATTCTTTACCAAATGATTTTGGGTAATACCAGCAGCAATTTGCTGACTTTGAATAATATTCTGATTACACACATCTTCAAATTTGTGACGATGCCTCAAAAAGGCAGCAAGCATCATTAAGAACCCCCTATAACCTTTGATGCCTTACGAATCAAGACCCTATTAACCACCACTTACAATATACCCAATTACTTGGCTTGACAGCTGGCTGTGGCAATGAATTCAACAGATTCACCACCCTCTTGCTAAAGTAATTCCTCTCATCTCTGTTCTGAAGTGCTATCCATCTATTTTAGTGCTATGCACTCTGATCCTAGACTCCCCCACTATAAGTAATATCCTCTCCATGCCCATTCTGTTGAAGCCTATCAATATTTGATAAATTTTAATGAGATTCCCCAGCCCATTCTTCTGAACTCCAGCAGGTACAGGCCCAGAGCAGTCAAATGCTCCTCATACATTAACCCTGACAATCGCAGGATCATTCTCAAGAACCTCCTCTGGACACTCTCCAATGCCAGCAGATCTTTTATTAGATAAGTAGCCCAAAATTGCTCACAGTACTCCAAGCACAGTCTGACCAGTGACTGCTAAAGCCTCTGCACTACATCCTTGTGTGTATATTCTAGTCTTCTCAAATAATTGCATCTTTATTTTTGGTGGTAAATGATGTGGAGGTTTCATTGGGACATAATCTGTGTGGCATCTTGCCACTTAATGTGAAGTATTCTGCACAGGCAGGTCATGTGGATGTGATTGAGCTGTCTGGCATGTCTGCAGTTCACTGTCCATGTCTAGTGAGCATGGAATTAAGTGGGTATGACAACTGCTTGTCTTGATTTGTAGGCTGATTTCACTTAATTCCAAAAGCTGAGCTAAGCAAAACCTAACACACTATTGCAAAGTAATACTAGATAAACAGGAGAACTGGGAAAACTCCCCCATGAGTTTTGTTTTAAGAACTCAATCGCACTCTCTTGAAGATTTTCTTGCACAAGGTGCTAAATTGGAATTGATATCAGCATTTGTCTTCAAGTTAAACTGTCCATTCCACATCAATGAAAATCCGTTTTAAAGTCAGAGCATGTTTCACCAGCCTTTCAAACGCATTATGTCAAAAAAATAATTGTCTCATGAAGAAAATTAGAAACGCCGAATGATAATTCCAATCAGAAATGAAGATCTGTTTAAAAATTAAACACTCCACTTCAAATAAAATTCTTCAAAACATTAATGCCAAAATTAACCAGTTCATCAAATTGATTGAGTAAATTACACTGTTCTTTCAGGTGCTGACTCTTATGTAAATGATCTACAGTGACACATGCCACAGCGTTTTTATGGGTTTTTAATCTTCCTTTGATCCACAAGAATAATTTAATCATATATTTGCACATAAAATTAATATTGGTAGAGAAATGCCAAATAATTAAATGGTGGCAATTGAAGATAATTGGCAGAACTACCTGCAAAAATTGAAGAATTATTACAAATATATTGTGTGTTTATAAACTTGAATGAATGTTCGGGGGAACAGGGTGGTAAAAGAAGATTCAACAGTAACATTCAAAAAGGAAATTAATATATATATGAGAAATTCTGCAGGTGCTGGAAATACAAAGCAACACACACTAAATGCTGCAGGAACTCAGCAGGTCAGGCAGCTTCAATGGAAATGAATAAACAGTCAAATTCCTGATGAAAGGTCTTGGCCCGAAATGTTGACTATCTATTCCCATCTGGAATAATGAGCCTGTGGATTGAGACATTATTGACAAATTACCTTTAAAACACATCACGGATTAGCAGTGGCAACTTTATTAGATACCTCCTGTACCTAATAAAGTGGCCACTGAATGGATGTTCATGATCTTCTGCTGCAGTAGCCCATCCACTTCAGTGTTGGATGTGTTGTACGATCAGAGATGCTCTTCTGCACACCACTGTTGTAACATGTGGTTATTTGAGCTACTGTCACCTGCAATGAACCCATGTACTGTACCAAACTATTTTCCCCTCTATTTGTACTATATATTTAATTTTGTTTTATATATACTGTACAGTACTGTTCAAAAGGTTTGGACACATATATATAGCTAGGGTGCCTAAGTATTTTGCACAGTACGCTAGCAATTTTATGTATTGCACTATACTGCTGCCACAAAAAGAAACTAATTTCGTGACAAAAGTGTGTGATGATAAACCTGATTCTGATCTGGGTCTCTATTTTGGACTGAGAGTGGAAAGGGGCAGGGAGAGGGGGATCATGGTGGGGAAAAGGGGAAAGGAGAGGAGAGGAAGCAGGAGGCACTAGAGGGACATTCTGTAATGATTCATAAACTAGTTGCTTGGAATCAAATGACCTTGCCTGGTATCTCAGGGCTGCACCAGCAACACCCCCTGCCCCCGGCACTCCTTCTCTGCCACCTATTCCACACCCTTCCCATGGCGCTGCACCCTTGTCATACCCAATACCCCTTGCTCCCGCCAGACTTACAAACTCACTCTTCATTCCACGATGGCAAGTACAGTACTGTGGAAAAGCCTTAGGCACCCTAGCTCTATATATATGCAATTGTAATTTATAGTATTTTTATTATTATGTATTGCAATGTACTGCTGGTGTAAAACAACTAATTTCATTATATATGCCAGAGATATTAATTAAACCTGATTCTGATTCCTGTCAGCTTGTACCAGTCTGGTTATTCTCCTCTGACCTCTCTGATTAACAATGTATTTTCAAAGTTTAAAGTTCGAAGTAAATTTATTTTCAATGTACATATACTGTATGTCACCATATACATCCGTGAGATTCTTTTTCCTGCGGGCATTCACAGTAAATACAAGAAATGCAATAGGATCAGTGAAAGACCACACCCAACAGGAGGGACAAACAACCAATGTGTAAAAGACAACAAACTGAAAATACAAAACTGAAGTAATAAAAATAAATAAATAAATTTTGAGACTGTAAGATAGAGTCCTTGACAGTAAGTCCATAGGTTGTGGGAACAGTTCATTGTTAGGGTGAGTGAAGTTATCCCCACTGGTTCAAGATCCTGATGTTCAGGGGTAGTAACTGTTCCTCAGCCTGGTGGTGTGAGCCCTGATGCTCCTGTACCTTCTTCCTGATGGCAGCAGGGAAAAGAGAGCATTGGCACAGAACTGCCACTCACTAGATATTTTTTGTTTTTTTTTACAGCAGTCTCTATAAACTCTAGAGACTGTTGTGCATGAAAATTTCAGGAGATCAATAGATTTTGAGCAATTCAAACCACCCTGTCTGGCACTGGCAATCATTCCGCGGTCAAAATCACTTAGATCAAGTTTCTTCCCCTTTCTGATGATTGACCTGAACAACAGCTGAATCCCTTGACCACGTCTGCATGCTTTTATGCATTGATTGGCTGCTTAGATATTTTCATTAACGAGCAGGTGTATGGGTGCAACTAATAAAGTGGCCACTGATTGTATACTATTCCTCACCATACAGCCACACATTGGCGGATACCAACTAGGTATGGATTCTTAGCTTACTTACTGCTGAAGCTCTCTCCGTAACAAAACTGCCAAAGGCATTTTCAGAAAGCTCAGAAATAGCTTAATTCAACATCGCTAGATAATCCAAAACTTCTATGTCCTTGTATTATACCATCTATTTCAAATCATTAAATTCATTGTCTTATCACACAGGTGCTGCATTTTAAAATGCATACACGCACGATACAAAATTGCATTTGATTACACAGTGTCAGTTAAACCTATAATACAAATCAATAATCTCCTCTAGGCATATTGTTTAAACTGGATAATGACCAATTAAATTATTAGTAAATATCCTGAAGGAATTCTTAGTCGGTGATCCGATTTGTTATATTGTATAATAGAAGACCCTGTCAAAGTTAAATTGGAAAGATGCATGTGGTTCATGGTTTTCTGTTTAAAATGTGCACATAAGCCAAAAACCAAGTGAACAACTTTTCTCTCTGATGTTATTTCATTCTGAGTTGGCATATGCCTTGGACAGTGGATCCTCTGACATAAATGATCATTATGCTGAACAAGATGGTTCTGCTAGATGTAAATTAATCAGCTGAAGTGTTGTATCCAATTCTGGTCACCACACATTTGCAAAAATGTTAAAGACTTGGAATGGCTGCAGAGAAACATCAGTATTAGAATCAGGTTTAATATCACTGGCATATGTCATGAAATTTGTTGTTTGTGTGGCATCAGTACGTTGCAATACATAATAAGAAGAACTGTGGATCACAGTAATTACACACATTTTAAATAGTTAAATTGAATAAGTAGTTCAAAAATAGTAATGTTGGGTTCAATGCTCATTCAGAAATCAAATGACGGGGAAGAAGCTGTTCCTGAAATGCTGAGTGTGTGCCTTTAGGCCCCTGTACCTCCTTCCTGATAGCAATGAGAAGAGAGAATGTCCTGGATGATGGGGATCCTTAATGATGGATACTGCTTAGCATTACTCCTGAAGATGCTCAGGATCCTACTGAGGCTAGTGTCCTTGATGGAGCTGACTGAATTCACAAATTTCTGCAGCTTCTTTTGATCCTGTGCAGTAGTTTCCCCTGCCATCCCATACCAGACAGAGGTACAGCCAATTAAAAGACTTTCCATGGTATATTTTTAGAAACTTGTGAGTAACTTCGGTGACATACCAAATCTCCTCAAACTCCAAAGGAAATTCAGCTCCTGGCATGCCTCCTTTGTAGCTCCTTCAATATGTTGGGCACAGGACAGGTCCTCAGAGATGTTAACACGTTATGAAAATGTGGCTCAGATGAACATTCTCTCTTCTGTCCCCTCACTTCGGGCAGAAGATACCAAAGCCTGAAAGCACAATCCACTGTGCTCTATTCCATTTCGAGAGAGCTTCTATCCCACTGCCAATTGAACAGTCCCCTAGAATGATAAGATGAACTCTTGATCTCACAGTCTGTCTCATAATGGCTTTGTGCCTTATTGTCTGCTTGTAGTGCACATTCTCCTTAACTGTAATACACTATTTTGCATTTGTTACTGATTTGGCCTGTGCTACCTCAGTACACTGTTGTACTTTCTGAATGGTTCATGAACTCATGAGCACCACCTCAATATTTTGCTCTTTATTTGTACTAGTTATTTATTGTTAGTATTTCTTATTGTAGCTCACAGTAATGTTTTAATATATTCCACTGTTCTGCTGCTGCAGAACAACAAGTTTCACAACATATAAGACATTGGAGCAGAATTGGACAATCCCATCATGACTGTTTTTTTTTCCTTGTTTTGAGCAGTTTGATCGGGGCAATCAATGTGCAGTGTGGTGCTTAGGCGAAGAATGGCCATAGGCCTGTATTAGCTAGTGAGGTGGCACTAATTTGAATACTACTGATTTGATATTTGATATTCTACATGTTGTTCACTCGCCTTTTGCCATTTGCACAATTTGTTCCTTTTTGTTCATGTGTTGGGTGTTTGATGTTTTCTTGAACGGGTTCCATGGTGTTATTTTTTCTCGTAGCTGCCCACGGGAGAACGAATCTCAGAGTTATACTCTGTATACATAAATAATAGATGTACTTTGAATCTTTGAACCTCAACCCCATTCTCTCCATAACCTGTAAGACAAGAAGACATTGGAGCAGAAGAGCCAGTGAGAATAAACCTGATTTTGATTAAATGATCTGTATAGACATTATTCAACACAAGTTTTCCCCTGAACCTTGACACATGAGACAACAATAAGAGACAACATGAGACAACACGAGTTCAGGGAATCTGAGATTAGTCAGAATGGATCGCTGTGGTGCAGCTGATAGAGTTGCTGCCTCATAGTGCCGTAGGTGTGGGTTCAATCCTGACTCAGGGCGCTGCCCGCATGGAGTCTGCATATTCAACATGGATTTCCTCCATTGCTCTAGTTTTCTCCAATGTCACAAAGTTGTTCAAGATTGTTTAAAGTAATTTTCAGTAAACAGTGCAAAGGTGAAGCACAAAAAACACACACACAATAAGGTAAAGAACACAATAATAATAATAAATAAATCTAAATACTTAAGATAAGTAAATAACTATAAATATAAATACTAAAGATTGCTTTTATACATAGATTAATTGTAGGTCCATAAAGTGACGCTAGGCCCAGCATTATCTGTACATAAGGTTACTGACAGGAAATGATCAACTACTGTCGGTGGGTTAGCAGGGGGATTCGAGTAGAAGCGTAGCTTTATGTGGATAGCCTTTCAAAGAGCCAGCTGATATTTGATAGGGTGAATCACCTTCTGTATCATACAATTAATAATTTTAAAAAACAACTTAATGTGATAATTCCAGTATTTTTTTTATGTTCATAAATGCCATGAATGTTACTCAAAACATACAGGTTAAAAAGTAGCTTTATTTGTACATCAAAGTATATAGTGAAATGCATCATTTGCATCAATGCCCAACACAGTGTCTGAGGACCTTCTGCGAACAGGTTGTGCATGTGTATATCATCCTGTTTCTGGTGTCAACGTAGCGCAACCACGACCCTAACCAGTATGTCTTTGGATCATGGGAGGAAACAAGAGCACCAGGAGGAAACCCGCACAGTCACAGAGAGAAAACACAAACTTCTTACCATCAGCTGTGGAATTGAACCCTGGTTGCTGGCACTGTAACTGCATTATGCCAACTGGAATGCTACTGTGCCATTCTAGAACTAAAAATAGAAATAGAGATTAACTGATTTGGAAGACTTGACTGTTTAGTGATCACACTCTCATACTGCTTCAGCTGAACATATTCAATTGTATTAGTCATAAAAGGTTATCGGCTCAAATCATTGACTGTTTATTCCCCTCCTAGCAGATGCTGCCTGACCTGCTATTCCTCCAGTATCTTTTGTGTTACTCTAGTTGCATCGTTGTTTAAGAATATTACCAGTTTTAATACCACAAGAGACTACAGAGGAAGAAAAGACAAGGTGTAAATATCATTACTGTATAACCTTGAAATGTACTGAATGGTTACTCTAATAGTGTGGTCAGCAAGTTTAGTAGCAACACTCTTAACCCAACTCTAACATCATTTTACAAATGAGAGAATGACAAGGATACTTGTATCACTTGCACCATGACAGGTACTAACAATAGATGAGGTGGGAGTTGCAGAACCTCGGCCTCTGTACCTCCTCTGTAATTGGATCCTCGACTTCCCAACCGGAAGATCATAATCTGTGTGGATTGGTGATGATATCTCCTCCTCACTGACGATCAACACTGGCACACTCAGGGGTGTGTGTTTAGCTCACTGCTCTACTCTCTATATGCACATGACTGTATGGCTAGGCATTGCTGAAATGCCATCTACAAATTTGCTGACGATACATTGATTGTTGGTAGAATCTCAGGTAGTGACGAGAGGGTGTACAGGAGTGAGGTATGCCAACTAGTGGAATGGTGCTGCAGCAACAACCTGGGACTCAACATCAGTAAGATGAAGGAGCTGATTGTGGACTTAAGGAAGGGTAAGAAGAAGGAACACGTAACAATCGTCATAGAGGGATCAGAAGTGGAGAGAGTGAGCAGCTTCAAGGTCCTCGGTGTCAAGATCTCTGAGGACCTAACCTGGTTCCAACATATCGATGTAGTCATAAAGAAGGCAAGACAGTGGCTATACTTTATTAGGAGTTTGAAGCAATTTGGTATGTCAACAAATACACCCAAAAACTTCTATAGTTGTACCATGGAGAGCATTCTGACAGGCTGCATCACTGTATGGTATGGAGGGGCTACTGCACAGGACTGAAAGAAGTTGCAGAAGGCTGTTAATCTAGTTAGTTCCATTTAGGGCACTAGCCTATGAAGTACCCAGGACATCTTCAGGGAGCTGTGTCTCAGAAAGGCAGCATCCATTATTAAAGACCTCCAGCACCCAGGGCATGTCCTTTTATCACTGTTATCATCAGGTAGGAGATACAGAAGCCTGAAGTCACACATTCAGCGATTCAGGAACAGCTTCTTCCCCTCTGCCATCCAATTCTTAAATGGAATTTGAAGCTTTGGACACTACCTTACTTTTTTAAATATACAGTATCTCTGTTTTTGCACATTTTTTAATAATCTATTCAATATACATAATTGATTTACTTGTTTATTTATTATTATGTTTTATTTTATTCATTATTTCTCTCTCTGCTAGATTATGTATTGCATTGAACTGCTGCTGCTAAGTTAACACATTTCACATCACATGCCAGTGATAATAAACCTGATTCTGATTCTGATTCTGGTGTTGAGGAAGCAGGGAGTCTGTAGAAGAACAAATTGGGAGAATGGGCAAAAAAGTGGCCGATGGAATATGGTGTAGGGAAGTGTACGGTCATGCATTTTGGTGGAAGGAATAAAGGCATAAGTCTAGAGTCTAAATGGGGAGAAAATTTAAAAACAAAGGTGCAAAGGGACTTGAGAGTTCTCATGAAGGATTCCTAAAGATTAACTTGCAAGGTGAACTGGTGTATAAGGAAGGAAAATGTAATGCACCATTTATTTTAAGAAGATTAAAATATAAAAGCAAGGGTGTAATGTGGATGCTTTATAAGGCATTGATCAGACCCCACTTTTAGGCTCCTTAACTAAGAAAAGATTGAAGGCATTTGAGAGGACCCAGAGGAGTTTCGTGAGAATAATCCCAGGAGTGAAAGGGTTAATGTATGATGAGTGTTTGAGGCCGGAGGAGAGAGATAATAAATCAGCCATGATGGAATGGCGGAGCAGACTCAGTGGGCTCTGCTCCTTTGTCATATTGTTTCAGGGACTGGCCAAAATTCTATTGTCAACTCCATTAGCCTAGAAATAATCTGCAAGTGGGGGGAAGGTGGTGGATTGGCAGCAGAACTGTACTCTTAGGAAAATCAACACCGAAGGTTTTAAAGCCCCTGAGAAGAGACAGAATTCCAGGTATCACCTGACATATCCTGACCTTAAATTTGTCATTAAGACTTTTCTCCAGAAAACAACAATGTCCCCCACACTTGTACGTTTCAGAGATACGGACAACCATATGGATACCGAGTCTACAGAACTGAGATGAAGCAGCATCAACTTCATGGACCCTGTACAGATTACAGAGGAGGAAGTGTTTGCCACCCTGGGGCAAATCAGGGTGGATAAATCTCCAGGGCCTGACAAGGTGTTTCCTAGCACCTTATGGGAGGCAAGGGCAGAAATTGTCAGGGTCCAAGCAGAGATATTTAAAACATCCTTAGTGACAGTAGAGGTACCAGGGATTGGAGAATAGCCAATGTTGTTCTGCTGTTTTAAAAAGGCTCTAAACAGAAACCAGGAGATTATAGGCCGGTGAGCCTGACTTTAGTTGTGGGAAAGTTATTGGAAGGTATTCTAAGGACCAGGTGTAGAAGTATTTAGATAGACATGGACTGATTAAGGACAGTCAACAGAACTTGGTGCGTGGTAGGTCATGTCTAACCAATCTCATAGAGATTTTTGAGGAAGTTACCAGGAAAGTGGATGAAGGCAAGGCAATGGATGTTGTCTACATGGACTTTAGTAAGGCATTAGACAAGGTCCTGCATGGGAGGCTGGTCAAGAATGTTTAGTTGTTTGGCATTCAGGATGAGGTAGTAAATTTGATTAGACATTGGCTTTGTGGGAGAAGCCACAGAGTGGTAGCATAGGGTTGACTCTCTGACTGAATGCCTGTGACTAGTGGTGTGCCACAGGGATTGGTACTGGGTCCTTTGTTTGTCATCTACAATGATCTAAATGATGATGTAGTTAACTGGATCAGCAAATTTACGGATGACACCAAGACCGGGGTGTAGAGGACAGTGAGGAAAGCTATCATGGCTTGCAGAGGGATCTGTATCAGCTGGAAAAATTGGCTGAAAAATAGCAGATGGAATTTAATGCAGAGGAGTGCAAGTTCATGCACTTTGGCAGGACCAACCAGGATAGGTCTTACACAGTATATGGTAGGGCACTGAGGTGAGTTCGAACAAAGGGATCTGGGAATACAGGTACATAATAGTTATGATTGTAAAGAAAGTTTTTGGCACATTGGCATTCATAAATCAATGTATTGAGTACAGAAGATGGAATGTAATGTTGAAGTTGTATAAGATGTTGGTGAAGCCTTATTTGGAGTATTGTGTGTAGTTTTGGTCACCTACCTTCAAGAAAGGCGTAAACAAGAATGAAAGCATGCAGACAAAATTTACAAGGCTGTTGCCAGGTCTGGAGGACCTGAATTATAAGGAAAGATTGAATAGGTTAGGACTGTATTCTTTAGAACGTAGAAGATTGAGAAGAGATTTGATACAGGTATACAAAATTATGAGTGGTAAGTTAAATGCAAGCAGGCTTTTTCCACTGAGGATGGGTGGGACTACAACCAGAGGTCATGGGTTAAGGGTGAAAGATGAGAAGTTTAAACATGAGTGGAAACGTCTTCACTCAGAGTGTCATAAGAGTGTAGAATGAGTTACCAGCACAAGTGATCCAAGTGAGCTCGATTTCAAAATTTGAGATAGTAGGGATATGGAGGACTATTGTCCCGTGCAGCTCGAAATAGTTTTGGCATGGATTAGATGAGCCAAAGGGGCTGTTTCTGTGCAGTACTTCTCGATGACTCTGATTCCAACCAACAATACAAACCTTAAATTAAAGTTCCCTCAACGTAATCACTGCAAAGCTCTTCAAATCCATCGAAGGACAGAGTCCTCATTTTGGCCAAATGCACAGCATCAGTATGAATGCCTTCAAGTTCAATGGCGTCCACTGAAAATCATCCACATCCTGACACTAGACACAAAGACCATGCTACAAGTTCTGCCACAGCAAAAAATCATCAGGAGAAAAAAATAAGTATTTTAAGGATATTCTCAGTTTCTCCTTGACAAATTTAAAATTTTTACTGCCTCAAGAGAGCCTGGGGCAACTCAAAACAGTGAACGCATTTACCATTATGAACATGGAGACCAATTGCTAGCAGTGGAATGATCACGGAACCTCATACACCCTTCCCCTCCAATGCCTTCAGCCTTCCTGTGTGAAAGTTGAGTATAGAACTCCACGGCCACCTCAGAAGCCAAAGACATAGAATGAAAGTAAGTTATCCGTGACTAAGAGTCTGAAGGAGAAGAAATGTAAGCAATTTCTTCTAATTCCCCAAGAACAGAGGGAGCTTCTCCCACAGTTCTAAAAGGAAACAGGTTTGTGAAGACCTGACAATCATCTTGAGGGAAGGCACAAACCTCAGTGCATCAGAAGCTAATATGATTCTGTGTATGAAGAGAGCTGGCAAGAGAAATGTAGAGCTGTTAACATCCAACCTATATAGTGCTGTTAAACATGATTAAATCCCCAAGTCTGTGAAGTGCTCACTGGAAAGATAAAAAAGTTTTGTCATTCATTGGATTAGTTGAGGAGGACAAAATCAGAGAGGTGTTGGTTGAAGCGCAGTGGCTAGCGTAATGTTTTACAGTGCCAGTGAACAAGGTTCTAATCTACAGCTGTTTGTAAGGATTTTTTACACTCTCCCAATGACCAGGTGCTGCATTTGTGTGTATTTAATAGTTAAGTAATCTTGTCTGTGTGTATACTCATTGAATTAGCATATTTGCTCATTTAAAGAATTTGCTGTGGGTTATATGTATAAATACATGAATTGTATACATCACAAGACTACCATGTGATATGTGCATGTCTCACTTAAAGTAAACATGAGGTTAGATTCACATTTCAGATACCCGTGTCTTCTTTTCAATTAGTTTAATGTTTTGAAGTTACAAAACATGATACTCCAGTTCCCTCCAACATCATAAAGATATATAGGTTAGGGTTAGTAAGTTGTGGGCATAGAGAACTTAAGGTACGGGAGCAGAATTTGTCCATTTGCCCTATCGAGTCTGTTCCACCATTTCAACGTGGCTGATCCAATTTTCCTCTTAGTCCCAATCTCCTGCCTTCTCCCTGTATCCCTTCATGCCCTGACCAATCAAAATCTATGAACCACCGCCTTAAATATACATAAAAAATTGGTTCCACAGCTGCCTGTGACAACAAATTCTGCAGACTCACTACTTTCTGGCAAAAGAAATTCCTCCTCATCTCCATTCTCAAAGGAAGAACCACCTATTCTGAGGTTGGTCCTCTGGTTTTAGACACTCCCACCATAGGAAACATCCTCTCCACATCCACTCTGTCAAGGCCTTTCACCATTTGATAGGTTTCATTTAGGTTACCCTAATTCTGAATTCCAGTGAATATAGGCCCAGAACCAACAAACGCTCTTCATATGACAAGCTATTTATCGTGGAATCAATCTCATGAACCTCCTTTGAACCCTCTCCAGTTTCAGCACATCCTTTCTGAGATGAGGCCCAAAACTGCTCACAATACTCCAAGTGAGGCCTCGCCAATCCCTTATAAAATCTGAACATTACATCTTTGCTTTCATGTTCTAGTCCTCTTGAAATGAATAATAACATCGTTCCTCACCACAGACTAATTAACCTGCACAAATCTCTTGGCACCTCAGATTTTTGTATTTTCTCTCCATTGAGAAAATAGTCAACTCTTTCATTTCTTCTACTAATCACTGAGGTCAGTCTAACTGGCGTATAGTTTCCTTTCTTCTGCCTCTCTTCCTTCCTGAAGAGTGGAATGACATTTGCAATTTTCCAGTCTTCCAGAACCATTCCAAGCTCTAGTGATTATTGAAAGATCATTACTAATGCCTCCACAATCTCTTTAGCCACATCTTTCAGAACCCAGGGGTGCACACAATCCTGTCCAGGAGACTTATTCTAGCTTTAGTCCTTTCAGTTTCATGAAAACCTTCTCTCTAGTTATGGTAACTTCACACACTTAGTGACCCTTGGTTTCTCAAAATCCCACCACACTGCTAATGCCTTCCAAAGTGAAGGCTGATCCAAAATACTTATTCTGTTCATCTGCGATTTCCTTATCCCCCATTATCACCATTCCAGCTTTGGTTTCCAGTCGTCTGTCATCCTCTTTTACATTTTATGCATCTGTAGAAATTTTTAGTATCCTTAGAACAAAGAACATAGAAAACCTACCCACAATACAGGCCCTTCAGCCCACAATGTTGTATGGAAAATATACTTACATTAGAAATTACCTAGTGTTAAACATAGTCCTCTATTTTTCTAAGCTCCATGTACCTACCTAAGAGACTCTTAAAAGACCACATTGTATCCAGCTCCATCACCATTGCCGGCAGCCCATTCCATGCACTCACCACTCTCTGCATAAAAAGCTTAACCCTGATCTCCTCTGTACTTAATTCCAAGCACCTTGAAACTGTGCCGTCTCTTGTTAGCTATTTCAGCCCTGGGAAAAAGCCTCTATCCACACAATCAATGCCTCTCATCATCTTATACACCTCTATCAGGTCACATCTCATCCTCTGTTGCTTCAAGGAGAAACAGCCAAGTTCACTCAATCTACTCTCATAAGGCATGCTCCCCAATCCAGGCAACATCCTTGTAAATCTCCTCTACATCCTTTCTATGGTTTCCACATGCTTCCTGTAGTGAGGTGACCAGAACTGAGCACAGTACTCCAAGTGGGCTCTGACCAGGGTCCTATATAGCTGTAACATTTCCTCTTGGCTCTTGAACTAAATCCCACAGTTGAAGAAGGCCAATACACCGTATGCCTTCTTAGCCACACCATCAACCTGTGCAGCAGCTTTGAGCATCCAATGGACTCGGATCCCAAGATCCCTCTGACCTTCCACACTGCCAAGAGTCTTACCATTAATATGATATTCTGCCATCATATTTGACCTACCAAATTGAACCACCTCAAACTTATCTGGGTTGAACTCGTCTGCCACTTCTCAGCCTAGTTTTGCATCCTATTGATGTCCCGCTGTCACCTCTGACAGCCCTTCATACCCTCCACAACATCCCCAAATTTTGTGTCATCAGCAAATTTACTAACCCATCCCTCCACTTCCTCATCCAGGTCATTAATAAAAATCACAAAGAGAAGGGAGTCCTAGCAAAGATCTCTGAGGCACACCACTGGTCATTGACCTCCATGCAGAATAACACCTGTCTACAACCACACTTGCCTTCTGTGGGCAAGCCAATACTGGATGCATAAAGCATGGTCTCATTGGATCCCAAGCCTCCTTACTTTCTCAATAAGCCTTGCATGGGGTACCTTTACAAATGCCCTGCTGAAATCCATATACACTACATCTACTGCTCTACCTTCATCAATATGCTTCATCACATCCTCAAAAAATTCAATTAGGCTCGTAAGGCAACAATCTGTCTTTGACAAAGCCATGCTGACTATTCCTAATCATATTATGCCTCTCCAAATGTTCATAAATCCCGCCTCTCAGGATATTCTCCATCAACATACCAACCACTGAAGTAAGACTCACTGGTCTATAATTTCCTGGGCTATCTCTACTCCCTTTCTTGAATAAGGAAACAACATCTGCAACCCGCCAATTCTCCGGAACCTCTCCCATCCTCATTGATGATGCAAAAATCATTGCCAGAGGCCCTCCCACAGTAGCTGGGGTATATCTCGTCTGGTCCTGGTGACTTATCCAACTTGATGCTTTCTAAAAACTCCAGCGCATCCTCTTTCTTAATAATTATATGCTCAAACTTTTCAGTCTGCTGTAAGTCATCCCTACAATCACCAAGGTCTTTTTCTGTAGTGAATACTAAAGCAAAGTATTCATTAAGTACCTCCACTACCTCCTCCGGTTCCATACACACTTTTCCACAGTCACACTTGATTGGTCCTATTCGCTCATGTCTTATCCTCTTGCTCTTTGCATACTTATAGAATGCCTTGGGGTTTTCCTTAATCCTGCACACCAAAGCCTTCTCACAGCCCCTTCTGGCTCTCCTAATTTCATTCTCAAGCTCCTTCCTGCTAGCCTTATAATCTTCTAGATCTCTATCATTACCTAGCTTTTTGAACCTTTCATAATCTTTTCTTCTTGACTAGATTTTCTACAGCCTTTGTACACCACGATTCCTGTACCCTACCATGCTTTCTGTCTCATTGGAACGTACCTATGCAGAACGCCATGCAAAAATCCCCTGAATATTTGCCACATTTCTTCCGTACATTTCCCTGAGAACATCTGCTCTCAATTTATGCTTCCAAGTTCCTGCCTGATAGCTTCATATTTCCCCTTACTCCAATTAAATGTTTTCCTAACTTGTCTGCTCCTATCCCTCCCCAGTGCTATGGTAAAGGAGATAGAACTGTAATCACTATCTCCAAAATGCACTCCCACAGAGAGAGCTGACACCTGACCAGGTTCACTTCCCAATACCAGATCAAGTACAGCCTCTCCTCTTGTAGGGTTATCTACATATTGCATCAGGAAACCTTTCTGAATGCACCTAACAAGCTCCACCCCATCCAAACCCCTTGCTCTAGGGAGATGCCAATTGACATAGGGGAAATTAAAATCGCCCATCACAACAACCCTGTTATTATTGCACTTTTCCAGAATCTGTCTCCCTATCTGCTCCTCGATATCCCTGTTACTATTGGGTGGTTATAAAAACACCCAGTAGACTTATTGACCCCTTCCTGCTTCTAACTTTCTCCCACAGAGACTTAGTAATCAATTGCCCCATGACCCCTCCTTTTCTGCAGCCATGACACTATCTCTGATCAGCAGTACCACACCCACACCTCTTTTACCTCCCTCCCTGTCCTTTCTGAAATTTCTAAAGCCTGGCACTCTAAGTAGCCATTCCTACCCCTAAGCGATCGGGGTCTCCGGAATGGCCACAACATCATAGCTCCAAGTACTGATCCACACTCTAAGCTCATCAGCTTCGTTCATGATACTCCTTGCATTAAAATAGACACATCTCAATCCATCAGTTTGAGCGCATCCCATCTCTATCCCCTGCCTATCCTCTCTCTCTCATTGCCTAAAAGCTTTCTCTATTTGTGAGCCAACTGCCCCTTCCTCCGTCTCTTCAGTTTGATTCCCATCCCACCCCCAACAATTCTAGTTTAAACTCTCCCCAATAGCCTTAGCAAATCACCTGCTTGGATTTCAGTCCCCCTCAGATTCAAGTGCAACCTATCCTTGTTGTACAGGTCACGCCTGCCCCAAAAGAGATCCGAATGATCCAGAAATCTGAATCCCTGCCTCCTGCTCCAATCTCTCAGACACGCATATATCCTCCACCTCACTCTATTCCTATAATCACTGTCGCATGGCACAGGCAGTAATCCCGAGATTACTGCCCTTGCGTCCTGCTTCTCAGCTTCTTTCCTAACTCCATGTAGTCTGTTTTCTGGACCTCCTCCCTTTTCCTACCTATGTCATTGGTACCAAAATATACCACGACCTCTGGCTGTTCACTTTCCCACTTCAGGATATCATGGACACAATTAGAAACATCCCAGACCCTGGCACATGGGAGGTAATCTACCATCCGTGCTTCTTTCCTGCATCCACAGAATTGCCTGTCTGAACCCCTAACTATAGAGTCCCTATTACTGCTGCCATCCTCTTCCTTTCCCTACCCTTCTGAGCCACAGAGCCAGACTCTGCAGCCACTGCCGCTTCCCCCAGCTAGCTCATCCCCCCCCCCCCAACAGTACTCAAATAGGAGTACTTATTGTTAAGGGGGACAGCCACATGGGTATTCTCTAGTATCTGACTCTTGCCCTTCCCTCTCCTAACTGTTACCCACTTATTTGTCTCCTGAGGCCCCTGTGTGACTAATTGCCTACAGCTCCTATCTATCACCTCCTCACTTTCCCTAACCAGAGGAATGTCATCAAGCTGCATCTCCAGTTTGCTAGGAGCTGCAGCTCAACGCACCTGGTACAGATGTGGCCTTCCCGGAGGCTGGGAGTCTCCTGGACATCCCACATCCAGCACCTACTACAGAACACCAGCTTCGAAGACATACATCCTATTCCTATTCTTCACAAGTAATTTACCTCGCCTTGACCCGTTATCACCGAAGCCCCATTGAGCCAAAGCCCTCCTACTCTGACATCCTCTACTGACTACTCTAATGCCCACTTTACAAAGCTGTCTTCTTTTTAAACTCTTCCTGCTGGTCTAACTTGTTGACATTCATGCGCATGCACAGTCGTGCCTCGATCAAACTGCTGAAGAAAAAATGCTCTCCTTTTAAATTCTTCCCTTCGGTCTAACTCGCTGATGTCCACATGCATGCACAGTCATGCCTTGATCCTATTTAATATTATTGGCTAGATTACTTTCGTATTTCATCTTTACCTTCTTATTTTTATTGTTAGTGGCCTTCAGTTGGTATTTAAAAGTTTCCTAAAGCTCTAATATCCCACTATTTTTTGCTCTATTATATGCCCTCTCTGGCTTTTATGTTGGCTTTGACTTCCCTTGTCAGCCATGGTTGTGTCATCTTTCCTTTAGAATACTACTTCCTCTTTGGGATGTACATATCCTGTGCCTTCTGACTTGCTTCCAGAAACTCCAGCCATTGCTGCTCTGTCGTCATCCCTGCCAGTGTTCTTTTCCAATCAATTCTGGCCAACTCCTCTCTCATGCCTCTGTAATTTCCACTGATATGTCTGACTTTTGCTTATTCTTCTCAAATTCCAAGGTGAATTTGATCATATTATGATCACATTATCCAGATTATTCAAAATGGTGGTGCGACACAGCTTGCAGTGGCCACTCCGGAGCTGATTATCTGTTATTTGTGAAGCGGGGTGCTGTGCGCAATCATAATCAATTGAAAACGGATGTGGGAGCACGGAGAAACATCGGGAAATCTCCAGGAAGACCTTCTTCATTGCTGCTGCTGCTGTGAGGTCCGGGACTCTGCTGGGAAGAACACGCCCCCAGTCCTCGGGGTCGCGTTGCCGATGGCCATTGATGGGGCCGTCTTAATACGCTCGGTAGAGGATGGTGCTCGGAGAAGCTGTGCTGGAGGGGAAGGTTGTCGGCTCGGAGGTTCGACGGACTCGGAGTCCGCTGCAGTCAGGTCACTTTCGGTGTGTGCTGGGTCTGCGAGGCTGGGTTCGACAGAGCTTTCATTGTGTGCTGCATCTGCGAGGCTGAGTCGGGTGGCACCATGGAAGTCCATAGCGGGGGTATTCTCTTCTGCCGCCAGTGTGGGATGGCGAGTCTGTCGGGACCCTGGGGACTTGTGGAAACTGTGTGGTGATTTCTTTGAACTTATAGTCCTTTAACATCTTTGGACTATTTTTACTGTGCCCATAGTTTGTTTTTTTATCAATTATGCTATTGTTTGCACTGTTGTAACTATATGTTGTAATTATGTGGTTTTGTACAGGTCTTGTAGCTTTAGTTTTTGGTCTTGTTTTGTCTGGTGGATTTGGAGCTCCTTTCCAGGGAACGCGCTAAGATGGTAGCGCAATATTAATACACAGCAGCCTCTGCGGACTCTGGATTGGGGATTGCCAAACGTCATGTGGATTTTCTAGTGTAGTCTGTTTTGTCATATGCTTTTGTGATATCATTCTGGAGGAACGTTGTCTCTTTTTTTAACTGCATTGCATTTGTGGTTTCTAAATGACAATAAACTGAATCTGAATCTGAACATGCTGCCTAGGGTTCTTTTTCCTTAAGCTCTGGTCCATTGCACAACACACAGTTCAGAATAGCTGATTCCCTAGTGGGCTCAACCACAAGCTGCTCTAAAAAGCTCTCTCTTAAGGACTCTAGAAATTCCCCCTCCTGGAATCTCGCACCAACCTGATTTTCCCAATCTACCTACATATTGAAACCCCTGGACTATTGTAATATTGCCCTCTATCTCCCATTGTAACATATAGACCACATCCTTGTTACTGTTTGGGGTCTGGATATAACTCCCATCAGGGTCTTTTTACCCTTACAGTTCCTTAGCTCTATCCACAATAATTCTACACCTTCTGACCCTGTGTCACCTCTTTCTAATGATTTAATTTATTTTTTACCAGCAGAACCCCGCAACCCTTTCTGTCTTCCTACCTATTCTTTTGATATAATGTGTATCCTTGCACATTAAGCTCCCAGCTATTACCTTCTATCAGCCATGATTGAGTGATGACCACAGCAGTATACAAGTTCTTCGACCATATACTGCACACATACAAACATAACACCTTCAGTCCTGTGTTCATCTTTTTCAATTTTGTCCACCTTTTATGTTGCATCTCAACCAGTTGACTGCAGTTTTGCCCCTATCATCAGCCTCTCCTTGCTGGAGTGTCAGTACGGATTGCCTCTGCTTGTAAACCAAGTACCTCATCCTCATTACTATCAATCTGATTCATATCCCTTTGCTAAATTAGCTTAAACTTACCTGAACAACTCTAGCCAAACTGTCTTAGACCCCCTCGAGTTCAGGTGTAACCTGGCCCTTTTGTACCAGTCATACCTTCCCAGAAGAGATTTCAGTGGTCGATAAATTTGAACCACTGCCCCCTGCACTATTTCCTCAGCCACACATTCACCTGCCAAGTCAGTCTATTCCTACCCTCACTGGCATATGGCACAGGCAGAAATTCAGAGATTACTACCATGGAGGTCCTATTTCTCAGCTTTCTACCTAGCTTCCTAAAATCATAGACAGAGTCTATTTTCAATGTTAGGGCCTCCTCAGCTTGTCTACCTGTGTCACTGACTGCTCACCCTTGCCCTTGACAGTACCATTGACATGATCTGAGACATCTCTGATCCTGGCATCAGGGAGTCAACATACCATCCATATGTCTCTATCGTGCCCACAGAACCACACCTCTGTCTGTCTGACTAAGGAATCTCCCACCGACACTTCAGTCCCCTTCACCTCTCTGCTGTTCTGGTCATCAAGCTGCAGCTCCAGTTCCTTAATATGTTCTCTCAGGAGCTGCAGCTCAGTGCACCTGGTGCAGATGTGTTTATCCCGTACACAGCACAAAACGCTGCCCTGGAGCCACTCTCACTAATCTAATCTATGCACTAATGGATGAGGAGTGAGCACATAAGAAGACAGAGAGAGTAACTGCTGAACAATCTACTTCACCCAAACCTGACGTTGTCTAAGCTTGATGAGCGAAATCCACTCTAATGCCTGGCACACTCACAAGAGTGCCCAGAAAGAATGGCCGCTGGCCTTGCACTTGAATCATTCTCATTGGTCCTTTCTAATGAAGCCTTCTTGCTGATTGTTCTCTCCTCAACTCAGAGAAACTGCCGGCGAATCTCTGCCTTCAAAATCTTGATCGCCGCCCTAATTAAAAAGTAGGTCTTTTTACACACCCCTGCTGCGGATTGTCCAACTCCAGTTTTCTAAGTGCCAGAAGTATGAAGACATTTGCGCACTGCCCTCAGTACATCCTCAGTCTGTGTTGGTTCATTGACACAAATGACTATTTTCAATATATGTTTTGATGTACATATGGTGAATAAAATTAATCTTTTTCTTTTAAATCAATAGTAAGATCTGAGCAATGTTTGTGAATTGAACTACAGTGTTTCCAAGTTTTGCAGTGAGCAGTGTGGTCTATATCTCAGGTGTCCATCTATCTTTCTCAGCCTCATTCCTGGGCCTTGGTTGTCCTTTCCATTTCTCATGTTTCATTCATTTCAAATTTGCAGTATTATTATCTACTTATGGAAAAGATATCAATAAGTTTGAAAAGAGTAGAAGGATGTTGCCAGAACTTCAAGATTTGAGTTATAGGGAGAGGGACTTTAAATTAGGACTTTAGTCTCTGCAGTATAGATGAATGAGGAGAGGTTTGAAAAATTATGAGTGGTATATATTTCCACATGCATTGAATGAAAACTGGAGATCATAGGTTAAGGGTGAAAGGTGAAATATTTAAGGGGAATATTCACTTAATTCAGGGCAGGGGTTCCTAACCTTAAGTCCATGGACCCCTTGCTTAATAGTATTGAACAACAGCATAAAAGAAGGTGAGGAACCCTTGACTTAGAGGACGGTTCGAGTATGGAACAAATTGGTAGCTGAAATGGTTGGTGCAGGTTTGATTGCAACATTTAAGAGAAGTTTCAATAAGTACATGGATGGAAGAGGTATGGACAGCAGAATCCATACTCTCTGAAGAGTATTGATAATGGCTGGGATCACCCATCGTGTAAAGACACTGCCCAGAAGAAGGCAATGGCAAATGACTTTTGTACAATAATTTGCCACAAATAATCATAGTCAAAGCTATGTTCATCTGCATCATAGGACACTGCACAGAATGATGATGATGATGATGATGAACTGCAGGCAAAATCCTAGTAAGTATTTTCTGCACTCTTTGGAGTTTAATAATATCTTTTATATAACAGGGTGAATGCTGCTCTTGGACTACAGTTCAGCATTCAACACCATAATTCCCTCCAGGCTTGACAAGAAGCTCAGAGACTCAGCCTTCACCCTGTCTTGTGTAGCTGGATCCTAGACTTCCTGTCAGATCATTGGCAGGTGGTGAGAGTGGGCTCCCTCGCCTCTGCCCCTCTGACTCTCAACACATGTGCCCCTCAGGGCTGTGTACTAAGCCCCCTCCCTTACTCTCTGTATGCCTGTGACCATGTCACTACCCACAGCTCCAATCTGCTAATTAAATTTACTGACCACACTACACCGATGGGCCTAATCTCAAATAATAATGAGGCAGCTGACAGACAAAAAGTCATCTCCCTGACACAGTTGTGTCAAGAAAACAACCTCTCCCTCAATGTCGTAAAAACAAAGGAGGTGTTTGTGGACTACAGGAGGAATGGAGACAGGTTAACCCCTATTGACATCAATGGATTTGGGGTTTAGAGGGTGAACAGCTTTAAGTTCCTCGGCATAAACATCATTGAGGATCTCACGTGGTCTGTACATACCAGCTGTGTGGTGAAAAAGGCACAACTGTGCCTCTTTCACCTCAGATAGTTGAAGAAGTTTGGTATGGGCCCCCAAATTCAAAGAACTTTCTATAGGGGCACAATTGAGAGCATCCTGACTGGCTGCCTCACTGCCTGTTATGGGAACTTACCTCCCTTAATTGCAGGACTCTGCATAGAATGGTGCAGACAGCCCAGCGCATCTGTAGATGTGAATTTCCCACAGTTCAAGACATTTACAGTGACAGGTGTGTAAAAAGGGCCAAAGGATCATTGGAGACTGAGTCACTGCAACCACAAACTGTTCCAGCTCCACCATCTGGGAAACAGTATTGCAGCAAAAAAGCCAGGAACATCTTCTTCCACCAGGCCATCAGATGGATTAATTCATGCTGACGCAACTCTATTTCTATGTTATATTGACTGTGCCGTTGTATATAATATTTATTATAAATTACTATAATTGCACATTGCACATTTAGACGGAGACAGAACATAAAGATTTTTACTCCTCATTTATATGAAAGATGTAAGTAATAAAGTCAATTCAATTGCATATAACTACAACATAATTTCCCAACTCTTATACTCAATGCCCTGACCAATGAAGGCCAGTCTCCCAAATTCCTTCTTCACCATGGGCTACTTTTAAATGAGTGTCTTGTGATAACATTGGGTCAGCCAATGAGTTTGAAGAGTGGAGATGTATATAGTTGAGAGGATGTCTTGCCTAGAAAAATGCATTTGAAAGATATTTGTAGATTAGTTGTGTTGTATTTCATATTTCAGTAATCTGAAAATATATTGTTTGTTTAAGCATTCTTTGTTGCTTATATAACTCATTATTGTTATATGTAAAAGTAGGTGAATTGCATAAATCATGATGCTACCATGTGATTCAAGTGTATCTCACTTAAGGTAAAACTAAGTTAGATTCACATTTCAGACTCCCATCTTTTCCTTTTAATTAGCTTAATATTTTGGAGTTACAAAATACATAATGTTGCATATCAATAATGTGCATAGAACTGCATGCAGCAGGGCATTCTCTGAAGTTGTCTGACGGGGAATTACAAAACCACCTCATTTCAAACTAACATTAATTTTCTTTTATTTTATTTAGAGATACAGCACGGTAACAGGTTCTTCTAGTCCAACAACCCACATTACCCAACTACACCCAGGTGACCAATTAACCTACTAAATCCTTATGCCTTTGGAATTTTGGAGGACACTGGGGCACCCAGAGGAAACCCAGATGGTCATGGGGAGAACGTACAAGCTCCTTACAGACAACAATGGGAATTGAACATGGGTCACTGGTGTTGTAATAATATTATGCTAACTGCTGCACTATCATACCACCCTTAATTCAAGATTTCTTTATTTATCACATGTACATCAAAAAATCAAAACATACATTGAAATGCATTATTTGCATCAACAGGCAATATAGTCCAAGGATGTGCTGAGGGCAGCCAAAAGTGTCACCAGGCTTTCAGTACCAATATATACGGTAATACCCACAACTCACCCACCCTGACTATACACTTTGGCATGTGGGAAGAAACTGCTGCACTGGCAGAAACCCACGTAGTCATAGGGAGAACATGCAAACTACTTACAAACAGTGGTGTAATTGAACACCAGTCTTGCAGATGGCACTATAAAGTTTTATGCTAAGCATTACACAACAGTGCTGTCCAAGAGGGTATTGCTACAAATCCAGTGAAAATATGTCACAAAGGTTGGTGGTGTTGTAAAGAGAGTAGACGGTTATTGAAGATTACAACAGCACATTTATAGGATGCAGAGCTCGGCTGAGAAGTGTCAGATGGAATTCACCTCCAAAAAGTGTGAACAGATTCACTTTGGAAGGTGGAATTTGAATGAATATCATGGGATTAATGGCAGGATTCTTTAAAGTGTGGAGGAACAGAGGATTAATGGGGTCCACGTCCATAGATCCTCAAAGTTGCTACGCAAGCTGATAGGTTGTTTAGAAGGTATATGGTTTGTAGGTCTTCATTAGTCAAGGGATTGAGTTTAAGAGCCATGAGGTAATGCTGTAGCTCTATAAAACTCTAGTTAGATCACACTTGGAATATTGTGCTCTATTCTGGTTGCCTCATGAAAGGAAGGATGCAAAAACTTTAGAGAGGGTGCAGAGCAGATTTACCAAGATTAGAGAACATGTCTCATTATGATAGTTTGAGCGAGCTATGGTTATTCTCTCTGAAGTGAAGGAGGATGAGAGGTGTCTTGATAGAGATTTACAAGATGATAAGATCAATTGAACAGCCAAAGGCATTTTTCCAGGACAGAAATAGCTAATGCAAGGAGGCACAATTTTAAGATGACTGGAAGAAAGTATGGGAGGGGGGTGTCAAATTTTTTTTTTTAAACAGAGTGGTGAGTCTACAGACTCACCAAGAACTCTACAACTTTTGTGGAACATCCTGACAGGGTGCCGGTAAAAGCAGATACTTTAGGAACTTTTGAGAAACTCTCAGACACGCACATGAATGATGGAAAAATGAAGGACTATCTAGGAAGGAAGGGTTAGATTCCTTCCTACATAGTCCTTCATTTTTCCATCAGAATAGGTTAAAAAGTTGGCACAACACTTGAAGGCCATAGGGTCTATGTTCTACGGTCTATAATACAACTAAAGCAGCATGAGGTCACATCCTGGAGGGCAGACCTCTAACTGAAAACCTATTAAGGTGACTGCAGCAATGTCATTAACAACGTGAATCTGAACCCACATGCTTCTGTGTGCCTTCAGTTACAGAACTGCCCTTCAGAATTTCATTAATAGTTAAATGACATATCTGCACCAAGCATCCAATAAATTAGAGAGCAATTGTGCACTAAAAAATTCCGTTGATAAGTGATGAATATGATTTTAAAGACCTCGAGCCTTCACATCTGGGTGATTCTGAGAAAACAGTGGGGATGCAACGCACTCAGCATGATCCCTTCTCTTCCGTACACTTCAATATCATCTGTCACTTAATAATTGCAATCCACCTGTCTTACACCAGTATGTGGGAACTTTCAAATAGCATTTACCGAATCTACCACTGTCAGTAAAATAAAAATTGGATTCTACAAAGGGCTCTGAAACAGCCCTTACTTCTGACATTCCTAAATCAAATAATGGGCTTTGCGGTAAGAAACACTGGCCAGAGACACAAAAGAAGCTTCATGCCGATAATCCTCAAATGGATTAGTGCAATTGTACAAATGAACATTGCATGCCTGTCTGCGCGTGTGAATGAGAATGAGTGCCGCAGATTCAAGCCTGAAAGCTTTCTATTTCTTCGCAGCTGGAATAGATTATTTGTGAATTTAAATCAGGAGGCCCTAATGTTAATGAGTCTCAAGAGTGGCATTAATAATGTGCAAATAGGCTGCTTTCTTTACTTTAACATGGCTTTTAATGAAGAAGCAAGGAAATACAGGTAATATATATCTGGTCATCTTCCCTGGAAAGGACAAATAAACAGTAAATGCACTGGCAGTGTTCTTTACAGCAGAATGTTGAGTGAAGGTGTTCTGTTGCTATCAGGAGCAGAATGGTCTGCACTGCATTACCTAGATTGTTTGTACTACACTTACATATATCATCTTGGTTTATTTGGTTTTTATTTAAATTTACATCTGTGTTATTACAGTCCCAATTTTACTTGAAATTGAATTGAATTCACAACAGAAAAATCATCAATATGATCCGGAATGACTGTGCTCTGTTCAGTTCTCCTCCCATCCCAATTTCATCCCATTTAGTTAGCAGTTCACCACAAAAATGATGAAGGGTCTTGGCCCAAATTGTCGCCTGTTTACTCTTTTCTATGGATGCTGCCTGGCCTGCTGAAATCCTCCAGCATTTTGTGTGTGTTGCTTGGACTTACAGCATCTACAAATTTTCTCGTGTTTGTGATATACTACCCTGAAATTCATTTTCTTGCGGGCATTCAGAGTGGAACAAAAAATGCAATAGACTTAATGAGGAACTGCACACCAAGAGTGATTAGCAATCAAAGTACTAAAAAGGACAAGCTGCGAATAAGTATAACAAATAATAACAAATAAATACTGAGAACATGAGTTGTAGAGTCCTTGAAAGTGAGTCCGTAAGTTGTGGAATTGGTTCAGGGTTGGGATGACTAAAGTTATCCCTGAAGGTTCAAGAGCTTGAGTAGGTTCATAACTGTTCCTTAACCTGCTGATGTGTGACCAGGTACCTCTTTCCTGATGGCAGCTGTGAGAAAAGAGCATGGCCTGGATGGAAGGGTTCTTGATGATGGAATGCACCTCACTACCAACTTCTCATCAATCTGCTCGATGTATGATTACAAACATTCCTTCCTCTTTATGTACCACTCAAATTTACCCTCAAGCAAAACGCTGCCTTTCCATCATTAACACAAATTCAAAGTCAAAACATTGTTTTATGGCTGACGGAAATGAAAGGTTATGAGAAATTGGATGCAAAGGCATGCTAAGGTTCAGTTATCAGCGATCAGGGTTCAATTTCTGGCAGTGCCTGTAAGGAGTTTTACATTTTCCCCTTCACCATGTGGATTTTCTCTGGGCCGTCCAGTTTCCTCTCACATTCCAAGGATATATTGTTTTATAAGTTGAGGGAAGCTATGTTGGTGCTGGAAAACATGGAAACACTCGTGGGCTGCTCTCAGCACATCCTTGGACTGTTTTGATATTTGACGCAAACAACACAATTCACTGTATGTTTTGATGTACATGTGACAATTAAAGTTCTTTCTCTGCATCTTTGTGAAGGTTCAAATTTCACATGATTTGCTTTTGTCTGCACTTCTTGATTTCTTATATTTATCTATGAGGTATGAATATCTACGTACATTTCTATCACTCCTGAATTCTTATTGAATGCATTAATGTGAATCTTATATTTATTTCTTCCTAGTTTTGAACTTGCCAAATGAAAACATCTTATTTTCAATCAAATCACTTCATAGTTTCCATCCAATCAACCAGCCTTTTCGGTCATCCATGATCATTTCAAATGGCATCCAAGACTAAATTTGATAACAAATATCAAATTTGTTATTTGATATATAACAAATAAATCTAGACAGCACTCTAACTGGGGGTAATAGTTCCCACTATGAAAAGTCATTGAGACTGCCTGTCCTCGGTCTATATACACATGTCAAACATTCCAATTGGGGTGGGATGGTATCATAGCAAAATGGAGGTTGATTGACACCACTGTTTGTAAGGAGTTGTACATTTTCCCTGTAATTGCATCAATTTTCTTTGGGTTCTGCAGGTTCCACCTACATTCCGCAGGATGTACAGTTATAGTTAGTGAGTTCTGGGCATGCAATGTTGACACTGGAAGTGTGGCAACTCTTGAGCTGCTGAGCACAACTTTTACTGATTTGATTTGACACAAATAAAAATCCTACAAAAAATAGTGGATATGGCCCAGTTCACTATGGGTAAAGCACTCCCAACCAAAGAGCACATCTACATGAAACACCATCACAGGAAAGCAGCATCCATCATCAGGGACTCTCACCACCAGGTTCAGGAACAGTTGCTACCCATCATCCATCAGGCTCTTGAACCAAAGGGGTTAACTTCATTTGCCCCATCATTGAAATGTTCCAACACCCAATGGACTCACTTTCAGGGATTCTTCAATTCATGTTTTCAATATTTATTGCTAATTTATTTACTATTATTATTTCTTCTTTTTGTACTTGCACAGTTGGCTTCTGCACTCTGGTTGAATGTCCTAGTTGGGCGGTCTTTCATTGACTATTATCGTTATTATTCTATTGATTTATTGAGGATGCCCACAAGAAAATAAATCTCAGGGTTGTGTATGGTGACCTACATGTCCTTTGATAAGAAATTTACTTGGAAATTTGAACTTTGATGTATTTCATTGTATTACATGTGACAAATAAAGCTGATCTTTATCTTTAATTAAAACTCATTTACAGCTTGTCTTCAAAAAGTTGATTTGTTTCCAATATTTGGGCAAAACTCACTTCTACCAGTAACTACTATAAAAGCATATTCAAAGTTCAAAGTAAATGTATTATCAAAGTAAGTACATACACTATGTTGATATTTATTTTCTTGCAGGTATTTACAGAAAACAATAAAATTTTATGAACAAATACATATAAACAGATAAAAACTGAGAAGCAACCAATGTGCAAAAGAAGATTAACCATGAAAATAAGAATAATACTGAAAACATGAGCAATTAAGAGTCCTTGAAATGTCATAGAAACAGTTCAGAGTAAGCTGTGGCGAATGAAATTATCCACACCAGTTCAAGAGCCTGATTGTAATAATTGTTCCTGAACCTGGTGGTGTGAGTTCTAAGGCTTCTGTATCTGCTACCTGATGGAAGTAGTGAGAAGAGGGCATGGCCTGGATGGTGGAGGATCTTTGGCAATGGATTTTGCTTTCTTGCAGTAGTGCTCAACGTAAATGTATTAAATGGTGGGTAGATCTTGGTGGGGTGGACATTAGATTACTAAATGTTTCAATGCAAGGAAATAGAAGGAAGACCAAGTTAAGACCTTCTGTTATCAGACTCTTGTATGGACATCTTGTCTGATAGATGGACTCTTGACCTCACAATCATCCTCGTTATGTTCTTGCACTTTGTGGTTTACCTGCACTCCACTTTCTCTGTAGCTGTTACACTTTATTCTGCATTGTTATTATTTTACTTTGTTCTACCTCAATACATTATGTCTACACATATGATCTGAATGAACATATTCAAGGCAAGTTTTTCACTGTATCTCAGCACATATGACAATAATAAACCAACAGCAATACCAATTGAGAATTAAAAATGAAAGTAGGATGATGAATTAAAATGACCAATTATTGAAAGATTAAGGTAATTAATGCAATCACCCTAATGAATGCTTTGTTTCGGTAGAAGATTCAAATCCAGATTCATTTATCCATAACATGTACATTAAAACTTACAGTAAAATGTGTTGCTTGCACTGACAATCAACATAACCTAAGGATGTGCTGGGTGAGCCCGCAAGTGTTGCTTAACATTGCAGTGCCCACACAGCATGTTCAGCAAAACAATGCAAGCAACAACTTCACACACACACACACACACACACACACACACACACACACACACACACACACACACACACACACACACACACACACACACACACACACACACACACACACACACACACACACACACACACACACACACACTTTCACTTAGAAAGAATGCTTGAGAACCTGAGTAGTGAAGGGAGACCATTTTCAATTATTTTAAAAATGAAATGTGGAGTCCAAAATAAAACTAATTGGTTGGAAACATTGGAAAACCTGTTTCCTTCCCCCTTTGAGTGTAGAAGATTGATAGCTGATCAAACCTACCTTATTTAAATTGTAAAAAGTAGTGACAGTGTAGGCAACACAATCTACATGTAGAGGGGGAATCGAGAATAGATTGGTACAATCTGTGAAAGAGACTCTGTTCACTTAAATATTGAGTCAGAAAATTTTTCTTCATACAAACGTTAGTGAATTCCTTCTACAGAAAAACAATGAATCACTGGGATTGAAACTTTCAACTTTTGGTTGATTGAAGTTTGTTTTGCAAAGAAATCGAGAAACTGGAGGTCAGAATCAGGTTTATTATCACCGACAATGACATGAAATTTTTAACTTAGCAGCAGCAGTTCAATGCAATACATAATATAGAAGAAAAAAAACACAAAATAAAATAATAATAATAAAAAATAGGTGAATCAATTACAATATACGTACATTGAATAGATTAAAAATTGTGCAAAAAACAGAAATACTATATATTAAAAAAGTGAAGTAGTGACTAAGGACTCAATGTCCATTGGCAGAGGGGAAAAAGCTGTTCCTGAATCGCTGAGTGTGTGCCTTTAGGTTTCTGTACCTCCTACCTGACGGTAACAGTGAGAAAGGAGCAAGCCCTGGGTGCAGGAGGTCCTTAACAATGGATGCTGACTTTCTGAGACACCGCTCCTTGAAGATATCCTGGGTACTTTGTAGGCTAGTACCCAAGATGGAGCCAACTAAATTTACAACCTTCTGTAGCTTATTTCAGTCCTGTGCAGTAGCCCCTCCATACCAAACAGTGATGCACCCTGTTAGAATGCTCTCCACGGTACATCAATAGTAGTTTTTGAGTGTATTTGTTGACTTGCCAAATTTCTTCAAACTCCGAATGAAGAATAGCCTCTGTTTTGCCTTCTTTATAACTGCATCGATATGTTGAGACCAGGTTAGGTTCTCAGAGATCTTGACACCCAGGAACTTAAAACTGCTCACTCTCTCCACTTCTGATCCCTCTAAGAGGATTGGTGTCTGTTCCCTCAACTTACCCTTCCTGAAGTCCACAATCACATCTTTCGTTTTACTGACGTTGAGTGCAAGGTATTTTCTGCGACACCTCTCCACTAGTTGGCACATCTCCATCTGAGATTGTACCAACAACGGTTGTATCATCAGCAAATTTGTAGGTGACATTTGAGCTATGCCTAGCCACACAGTCATGGGTATAGAGAGAGTAGAGCATTTGGGTAAGCACACACCCCTGAGATGCATCCTTGCATCGATATGTTGGGACCAGATTAGATCAGGTCAGGTGAGATTGAAATCAAACATTATATGATGAAGAGTTGAGAAACCAAGTTCTTGTTCCTCAACAAAATAGATTCTATAAAGTACAGAGGAGATTTACTAGGATGTTACCTGGGTTTCAGCACCTAAGTTACAGAGAAAGGTTAAACAAGTTAGGTCTTTATACTTTGGAGCGTAGAAGGTTGAGGGGGGACTTGATAGAGGTATTTAAAATTATAAGGGGGATAGATCGAGTTGACGTGGATAGGCTTTTTCCGTTGAGAGTTGGGGAGATTCAAACAAGAGGACATGAGTTGAGAGTTAGGGGGCAAAAGTTTAGGGGTAACACGAGGGGGAACTTCCTTACTCAGAGAGTGGTAGCTGTGTGGAATGAGCTTCCAGTAGAAGTGGTAGAGGCAGGTTCAATATTGTAATTTTTAAAAAATGGATTGGTATTTATGGACAGGAAAGGAATGGAGGATTATGGGCTGAGTGCAGGTCGGTGGGACGAGGTGAGAATAAGCATTCGGCATGGACTAGAAGGGCTGAGATGTCCAGTTTCCAGGCTATAATTGTTATATGGTTCTGTTGAAAACCCAAAGCAACTCACACACAATGCTGGGTCAACTCAGCAGGTCAGGCATCTATAGAAAGGAATAAACGTTCAACATCTTGAGTCCTGATAAATGGTCTCAACCCAAAACATTGACTGTTTATTCCTCTGAATGGATGCTGCCTGACCTGAAAACTTCTTTTCACCTGTTTCTCAGTTGGATCATACAATATCTGCTTGAGGTCTGTAGTCTAGTGTAGTTTTTTTTTAAAATAGCTCAGTCTAGTTTTTGTACTGTGTCATGTAACACCATGGTCCTGAAAAAACATTGTCTCATTTTTACTATGTACTGTACCAGCAGTTATGGTCAAAAGGACAATAAAATGTGACTTGATTTGACTTGAGAGATGTGAAAGTAGGTCCTATGGGAATCATACAGCTGTATGCAGATCAGTCAATCAACCAATCATGTGGCAGCAACTCAATGCATAAAGGCATGCAGACATGGTCAAAAGGTTTAATTATTGTTCAGACCAAGCATCAGAATAGGGAAGAAATATGATCTAAGTGGCTTTGATGTGGAATGATTGTTAGTACCAGATGGAATGGTTTGAGTATCTCAGAAATTGCTGATTTCCTGGGATTTTCTTGCACAACAGTCTCTGTGGCGGGTTTTATGTCATGGCCCAATACCATTGGTTGGAAACACCTGCTCTAGAGCTGACAGAGAATGGAGAGAATTTTTTTTTTTTTAATCCAGTAAGTGGCAGTTCTGTGGGGGAAAGCACCTTGTTACTGAGAGGTCAGATGAGAAAGGCGAGTCTGATTCAAGCTGACAGGAAGGCAGCAGTAACTCACATGTTGTAAAAGTAGTTTCCAGAAGAGCGTCTCTGACTGCACAACACATCAAACCTTGAAGTGGATGGTCTAAGCAGCAGAAGACAATGACCATACACTCAGCGGCCTCTTTAATAGATGCAGGAGGTACCTGATAATAGGGCCACTGAGTGTATGTTGTTACACCATGAAGTAAGAGATGGTGGTCAGTCTTACAGAGATTCACAGAAACCCTCCACCATTCTGTTGCATCCAGATCAACTGTGAGTTTTGTGACAATGTTGAATCTTGTAACAAGCACTGCCAGCATCAAAGCTGGCTCAGCTTGGAATTAATGGTTTTATGACCAATTTTGAGGATGATACAAAGATAGTTGGAGTGGCAGATAGTATTGAGGAAGGGGGGAGACTGCAGAAGGACTTAGAAAGATTGGGAAAATGGGCAAAGAGGTGATAAATAGAATATGATGCAGGGAGGTGTGTGTTCATGCTCTTTAGTAGAAGGAATAAAGGCATAGACTATTCTCTAAATGGGGAGAGAATTCAAAAATCAGAGGTGCAAAAGAACTTGGGAGTCCTTGTGCAGAATTTTCTGAAGGTTAGCTTGCAGGCTGAGTCAATGGTATTAATGCAAGCACAATGCTGGTATTTATTTTGAGAGGATTAAAATTTAAAAGTAACTTTGTAATGCTAAGTCATTGATCAGATTGCATTTGGAATATTGTGAGCAGTTTTGAGCCCCATATTTAAGTAAGAATGTGCCAGCATTGCAGAACATCTGGAGTACATTTATAAGAATGATCTCAGGAAAAGAAATGGTTAACATACAAGGAGTGTTTCATGTCCCTGGGCCTGTACTCACTGGAATGTAGAAAAATCAGGGGCAATCTCATTGAAATCTATTAAATATTGAAAGGCCTCGATAGAGTAGAGATGGAGCAGATGTTTCCATTAATGGAGAAGTCTAGGACCAAAGGGCACAGCCTCAGAATACAAGGAAGTCCTTTGAGAACAGAGATGAGGAGGAAGTTCTTTGGTCAAAGGGTGTTAAATCCATGGAATCCATTGACACAGATGGTGAGGAGGCCAAGTTATTGAGTATATTTAAAGCAGTGGTTGATAGGTTCTTGATAAGTAAGTTCAAAGTTTATGGGAAGAATGCAGGTGAATGGGTTTGAGAAGGAAAATAAATCAGCTATGATGGAATGGCAGAGTAAGCTCGATGGACTGAATACCCTAATTCTGCTCCTATATCCTATGATCTTATGGTTCTGTCCCTGAGCTGATTCCTATAAACACGTTGGTCATCCTCCCTCACAGGTGGGTGGCCCCTCTGTTGGTCAAGGTCAACTAACGACATTGCAAGCTACTTGAAACACAAGCCAGGGTGGTAGGATATGGAGAGCAAGCTGTGCCTATGTAGCAGGCTTCGCCCTCCCCTCCTCTCCACACAGCTGATGAATCCAAAGGGCACCTGTGGCATCGCACGAGTTGCCAGTCAGTGCTGAACTCAACTTTAGGGACTCCAGCTCTGGATTTTTCCTGTGGATTTACTCCTGAAGCCTTCCCCATGAGTGAGTGTAGTTACAAGGCAATGGAAGTATGAGATCAGAGTTTTTCTTCTCCTAAATGAGCTGTCAACCATAGCCGATGAGCCCTATCTGTCCAAAGCAACTGGTTTTAAGATACCGGTAATCCACCTTTGCCCTTTCTTCTGTCAGTGGAAACAATCCCGCCAGGAAATGGACTTTGTTGTCAGAGGACATTTGAGGTGCACACCTTCGGGAGCATTTAATAGGTAGTGGAAGCTTATCCTCACTACTTCCCATGGATATGACAACCTTAAAGAACCACTACCTTAAAATAATCAGCTTTAAGGTACTTTGGGGTGCTTGGGAAGGACACTAGTTTATTTATTCATTTAAAAGTTTATATTTTTTCATACAATGACCATGAGAAATTGACTCCAAAAGCTACAGCTCAGCAAAGAAGCAGTTGGTGGGCTGGGCCATCTGTTGCAGAATGCATCTTGGCACTGTGAACAGCAAGTTAGCACATGTTTAGCTCATCGTAACTTTTCCCAAGGTGCTGACAATAAATATATGAACCAACTGTATTGATTTCCCTTCTTTCCCTACTGACAGACAAAGTTCAAAATACTTTTATTATCAGAGTATGTATATATCACCATATACTACCGAGATTCATTTTCTTGCAGGCATTCACAATAAAAACAGAGAAACACAATATAATCAATGAAAAACTACACACAAACAACCAATGTGCAAAAGGAGACAACTGTGCAAGTACAAAAAAAACTACAATTAATAAATAAATACATAAATATAGAGAGAGAAATAATACTGAGAACATCAGCTGTTGAGTCGGTAAAAGTGAGTCCAGTTTTTGTTCAACGATCAGTTCTGTGTTGAGGTGAGTGAAATTATCCGCACTGGCTTAGGAGCCTGAGTTCAAGTAAGAAGATTTACTTTTTATCAAAATGAACTTCATTTTTAATTTTTTTTAAATTACAAGAATGACCTGTTCAATGCCTTTTCATTCATATTCAGTGCTTCTCCTACTGTTCTTTTGCATTCTCACATCAATAACACTGTTGCCACTCATGTGGTCTCTGGGGTGGTATACCACTACAATAATAATTGAGGGGCTTCCACTCCCAACCTGCCCCTCCCTCTCCAGTAGACGAAGAACTGTACACAATGGTCCTTCCACTCAAAGCCCTTGCGGTGGCTGTGCCAGGCTTCAGTGAGTCCCTGAGCTCATACTTCTACAGCCTGGAATCTGCCAGTAGGCAGCATCCCTTCATGGACATCTTGATGTGCTGGCAAACCTAGAACTTACAGAACAACAAAGGCCACTCTACCTTCTGATCTACAACTAAGGTTAAGAACTTCATACATTAAACACACCCCAATTCACTTCCCTTCTCCTACATGTACCAGTTCAGTATCTCCATACATACATTCATAATACTAATCTCAACTTTGCCAAGTAGCAGTGAGATCCTTATTCTGATCTTTGTTTGAATCTTGGATCACTGAATAATTATTCCAGAAAATTTCATTCAGCCAATCATGAAAACTGACACCTCCCCCGCCCCCCGCAAGTTTCCCATTCAAGATCCATTGGATTTGTGCTTTTCCATTTACTTTTGTGTTTCCTGCCTCTTGCACACATTGGTCCATGTGTTGCAACTCTCCTCTGATTTCAAGGGGTAACTTAAAACCATAGAATGTAGGAGCAGAATTAGGCAGTTCTGTCTGTCAAGTTGCTCCACCATTCAATCATGGATCATTATTTTCCACTGCTTTCTCCTCATAATCCTTCATCCCATTACCAATCAAGAACCTATCTATCTCTACCTTACATACACCCAATGACTTCCATAGAGGTCAATGGAAATGAATTTCACAAACTCCTCTTCCTCAGTCCCATCAAGAGATTCCATAAGATCATAAGACATGGGAACAGAATAAGGCCATTTGGCCCATCAAATCTGCTTTGCTGCTCAATCATGGCTGATTTACTTTCTGAGTTAATTATTTTACCCTTTCAATTCAATGACAACAGAATGTGTTGTTTGCGTAAAATCAAATCAGCCAGGATTTGCTGGGGGCATCCCTTAAGTATCGCCAAAATAGCATGCCCACAAATTACTAAGGCTAACCTGTACCTCTCTGGAATGTGGAAGGAAAACGGTGCACATGAAGAAAATTCATGTAGTCACAGGGAGATTGTACAAACTCCTTACAGACAGCGGCAGGAATTGAACCACAAATGGTGATAGCTGGTGCTGTAAAACGATTGTGCCAACTGCTACGTTACTGTGTCATTAAGGAAAATATAACATGTATTAAAATGACGCAAGATCAGAGCAAAAAGCATGGGGGTCATTCAAAAATAATTCTAATTAAATGAATGTGCTGAAAGATAATGATGTTTAAAATGCTGAATGTGAACATCAGAGCTGTGTGGTGTAATGTTGGAAGCAAAGTGATAGTCTGAGACATACTGTAACAAGTCCATTAAATCTACGAAGCAGAGACTAACAAAGCATAGAAGTTAAAGCAAGTAAGGCAAGGCCAGAACTGATTAAGGGACAGGGATAACAAGGGAGGAATTCAGAAACTCAGAGGGTGATGCTACTGAAGCAAGTGACATTTCTGTCAGAACACAAGACAATTAGTAGCATTCTAAGGGTAGCATCCAAAAAGTGGTGCAGCTGGAGAGAGAAATAAACAATAGTAAGTACAAGAACAATGCCCAAAAGAGATGTGGTTTGTGATAAATGTAAAATAACATGTATTTTTCTAATAAAATGGGATAGGGTGGCACAGGAAATTGGTAACTAGCATGTAAGTTTGATGAGAAAAAATGTATAAATTACAGGAAAAGAGACAGAGGGCAAGAACAAACGAAGAGAATCTGAAGTGAGAGAACAGAGAAAAAAAGACCTGCACTAGCAAAACTGGGAGGGCGGGTCTCTGAGCTTTCAAGGAACCAATTCCATCTTATTTCTGTGTTATTTCTTTGTACCGAATGCAGTGTAATACGATAAACCTCCGCTGCCTACAGTCAACATCCATACACCCTTTTCAGACTGATGTACTTCAACAAGTCTCTTGAGCTGGTTAAAATTACCATCAATTGGCAAACAACTTCAAAGAGAAAAGAATTTTCAGAATTACAATCAGAATTATTATCAGTGACATAAAGATTTAAAGATATTTACAAGACACAGTGAAATGCATTGTTTGTGTCAAATTAAATCATTGAGGATTGTGCTGTGGGTAGCCCGTAGGTGTCACCATGTTCCTGACACCAATGTAGCATGCCCACAACTTTCTAACCCTAACCATACATTTTTACACACACACACACACACACACACACACACACACACACACACACACACACACACACACACACACACACACACACACACACACACACACACACACACACACACACACACACACACACACACACACACTTTTCCTCTCCTGAGGAAATCCTGATAACTTTTATTTTTATTTTAGGATAAATGCTTCCTTAGAACACTCTGTTTGGGCAGACGGGGCTCATTGCTGTGTTTGGCAGCTCATCCAGGAGAAGGAAAATGTTTATCTCAAACCTCCACTGCCTTGTGGCTATACCCACTCAAGGGGAAGGCTTCAAGAGTAAACCCCAAAGGAAAACTCCAGAGCTGGAGAACCTAAGGCAGTCCTATGTTGAGTTCAACACAAACTGACAACCTGCAATACCGCTGGTGGCAAACCAGTATTGGTCTCTGCTTTTCCTTTGGAATCTTTAGCTGCCTGGAGAGAGGGAGCCTGCTACATGGGCAGCAACTTGGTCTCCATATCATGCTGCCCTAGCTTGCAATTCATGTAGATAGCAGAGCTGCAACACCCATGACTGACCCGGACCAATAGAGGGCCTCAAAGAAAGCCCAGTTAGATTTAGTATTAGTATTTATGATTGGGTGGCAGGGTGGAGAAATGTCCCTACCAAAAGAGGTACAAGGCACTCCTTCCCTCCGCTAGCCTGCAAGGTATAGCACCTGCTTTGCTCACCTAGTCAGGTGATTATGTGAAGCCATGGGAGCAACTGGTGCATATCATATCCTGGTTATGTGATCACAAATACTAGACAGACAATCTCTGAAAGAGTATTGATAATGGCTGGGATCACCTGTCTTGTAAAGACACTGCCCAGAAGGTGGCAATGGCAAACCACTTCTGTAGAAAAATTTGTCAAGAACAATTATAGTCAAGACCATGATCCTCCATGACATAGGACACAACACATAACAATGATGATGTAGTAGTTCAGGCAACATCCTGGTAAGCATCTTCTGAACTCTTTCTAGTTTAATAATGTCTCTCATATGGCAGGGAGATGAAAACCAACATTATATATAACTGCAACATAACTCATCCTCAATGCCCTGACCAACGAAGGCCAGTCTCCCAAATTCCTTCTTCACCATGGGCTAAATTTTAAACGAGTGTCTAGTATTACACTGGGTCAGCCAATGAGTTGGAAGAGTGGAGATGTATATGGTTGACTATATGGAAGTCCTGGTTTTGTGACCATTGACACCATGCAAACAATCTCTGAAGACAATCAATAATGGTTGGGGTCACCCATCTTGTAAAGACACTGCCCAGAACAAGGCAATGGCAAACCACTTCTGTAGAAAAAATTCCCAGGAACAACCATGGTCATGGTCCTAGACCATGATCGCCCAGGTCATATGATACATCACATGGTGATGATGATAATGCATTTATGACACCTGATTCTGAAATACACATAAACAGAAATATTTTCAATGTTGCCAAACCCCTCCTAATTTTAACCACCATCAGGTCACTTCTATTGAAAAGAGTGCGGAAGAACTTCCTAAATTACATCAGTGCAGCATTTTCCAAAAACTAAGATACAACATAAAGGCAGCAAATTTTCCTCTATCATCAGTTCTTACTGCCCTGCCTCTGTGCAATGTTATAAACTTGGTACTGTGCCCCCGAAACTCATTAACAACCTAATTTTGAGTGTGCAGATCTCATAGAAGATAACAAGTGCCTAAGGGGCAAATACCTGTCTTTTGTGGAGTTGGAAGAGCATTTGTGTATGTGTGTCTGTGACTGTGCATGTCAGAGGGCGGGAGAAAGGAAAGGGGCTTGTTTTTTTTTTGTTTTTTTGTGGTGATCTGTGGTGTTCTGCTAAGCATTGTGGGAATTCTATATCAACACCGTAATGTGGGGCGCCATTTACGGGCTGCTCCAGCACATCCTTAGGTGTGTTGGTCGTTAACAGAAACAGCACATTTCACTGTATGTTTCAGTGTACATGTGATAAATAAATCTGAATCTGGATCCAAGGCTGGTCCCTTAGTTGACTTCAGTAATAATAAATTTACTAATGGTTGGGAGTTATCAACAAAAAGAAATCATGTTTCAGTGTATTAATAGCATTAGTTCCTTAACACAAGAGATTTTGCAGATGCTGAAAATCTTGAAAATGCTGGAGGAACTCAACAAGTCAGGAAGCCTCTATGGAGTGGAATAAACATGTTGGACTCAGACTCTTCATCAGGACTGGAAAGGAAGGGGGCAGACCCAAAATAAGGGGAGAAGATGAAGTACAAGATGGCAGGTGATAGGTGAGATCTGGTGGGGGAGGAAGGTGGGTGGATGGGGGAAAGGGGATGAAGTGAGAAGCTTGGATTTGATAGTAAAAGAGGTGAAAGGCTAAAGGAGGAGGAATCTGATAGGAATGGACAATAGACCATGGGAGAAAGGAAAAGAGGAGGGAAGAAACAGAGGCAAGTGATGGGCAAGCAAGGAGAAGAGCAGTGGTGAGAAAGGGAACCAGAATGGAGAATGGAAACAGAGAAGAGGGGAGGGAAGATAAATTACTGGATGTTAGAGAAATTGGTGTGGCAAAGCAAATGTGAAGTGGATTGGCTTAGGAACTTCTAGACAGCAGCTCATGCCTATAAAACAAACCATGTCTAATCCCTTTATGGAGTCCATGTCAACCCTTGCGATACCTCCATATTGCTGCCCATCACTTTACCCATGATACCCTGAAAGAGGGAGAGAAAAAGTCATGACAGAAATTTACACTGTTTGTTCTTTTAGATCACTACCTGACAATAACCATGGGAAACAGGCTCCAATAACTTTAATTCAGCTATTGGAGCCAATGGTAAGTTGTGCCATCTGCTGTCTGGAAACATGGAGCCAATTTTCACTGTGTGGGACAAGCAATATTCAACTTAATGGTGCATTTTTTATAATCAAATTTGGCACAACATTCTTTTGAGGTATGTCACTGGTGTGGAAGACAGCTATTGTGTGTACCCAATGGATATATGTGGGCAGCAAACTGTCAGTGCTCCTCATCAACTAGACGAACCCAGATGATCTCATAAAAGTGAATTATTTCTCAGGCAACGTACAAAATTCTGGAGGAACTCAGGTTAGACAGCATCTATGAAAATGAATAAACTGTCGACATTTCAAGCAGAAACCTTTCATCAGAACTGGAAAGGAAGGGGAAAGATGACAGATTATAAAGGTGGGAAGAGTATAAGCTGGAAGGTGAATGGTGAAGACAGGTGAGTGGGAAAGATCCAAGGGCTGAAGAAGAAAGAATCTGATAGGAGAGTGGACCATGGGAGAAAGGGAAGTAGGAGCACCGGAAGGAGGGGTGATAGGCAGGTGAGGAGAAGAGGTAAGAGGCCAGGATAGGAAATAGAAGAGAGAAGAAGAAGAAGAACAGAAAAAGAAAAAAAAGAGAAAAATAAGTTAATAGAGCCTTTCAAAGTCCAACCCTACATCCCGGCCATGAGAGGTGGAAACAGGCAAGAACAGCCAATCTGGCTCTGGTCAATCTGTATAGGCCAATCCCCTGTACAGTGGATCAATGGATCACAGAAACTTTGATGAACTCCAGCCATACCATGGTCTTTAGATGATGGAGACAGGAGGTCATTGATGGCTTATGTTTCACTGGGAGCTAAGGGCCCAAAAAAAGTTAATGACAGAGAAATTGATGCTCATGTCATCAGGTTGGAGGTTACCTAGATAGAATATGAGGTGCTGCTCCTCCAGCCTGAAAGTGGCCTCATTGTGGCAGAAGAGGATGGTGTGGACCAAAATGTTGGAAGTCACAGACAAGCTTTTTTTCCTTTCTGTGTCTTTCTTTTCTGTAGAACTGCATGGTAGCATAATGGTTAACACAAAACTTTACAATGTCAGTGTTCACTGATCAGGGTGCAGCTCCTAACGTTGTTTGTAAGGAACTTATACATTCTCCCCATGACTGCTTGGGTTTCTCAGGGTGCCCTGGTTTCTTCTATGTTCCAAACATGAATAGGTCGCATCAGTAAGTTGTGGGCATGCTATGTTGGTGCCGGAAGCATAGTGACACGTGTGGCTGCCCTCAGCCCAATGCTCAGACTTGTGTTGGTTGTTGATGCAAACAATGCATTTCATTGCAGGTTTTGATATTTCAATGTACATGTGACAAATAAATCTAATCTAATATAAGAACTGTTCAGTACTATCATGTATCTTGCAAAGATAAATTTTAAAATGTTATTATTTTGAGGGTTATACTCATTTATAGCAGGTTGGCACTGGACCTGATAGATGTTATTCATTGACTGACATACAACTATTAGGTCTTTAATGTGTGGAAAAATTTTAAGCCAATGAAATTAGTTTTGGGTTCCATGAGTAATATTCAAGAATCAAGTTTATTTATAACATATACTGTACATTGAAACATACAGTGATATGCATTGTTTGCGTTAACAACCAACACACCCAAGGATGTGCTGGGGAGGACAACCCGCAATTGTCGCCACACATTCTGGCACTGATATTGCAAACCCATTCTGTTAGCAGAACAACGTAAGCAACAGCAATAGTAACAAAACAACAACAGTAAAACAAGCCCCTTTACCACCTTCCCTACCACACACTCCCTCAAGCACACAGACGGTCCTGTGACTACCATACCAGACCTTGGCCCGGAACTCCCAGACATCTGGCCTCCAGGTAAGTCAAGGCCACTGCCCCTTCCAGTCTGATTGCTGTGCCCCTGTGTCCCCTTCAGCACTTGAAGTGGTCAATGGTCACTGCATAACATCATATCAAATCAGTAGTGTACACACACACACACACACACACACACACACACACACACACACACACACACACACACACACACACACACACACACACACACACACACACACACACACACACACACACACACACACACACACACACCCTCTCAACTGAGTACCATCAGCATTATATAACAATCCTACATAAAAATACACCTCAGACCTCATCCTTGTCACCTCATTAAATGGTCTTCACAAAGATATTAAAACAGAACACTATAAGCAACAAAACAACAGCAATATAAGCCCTCTTTCCTCCCCCCCACCCACGCACAAACACAGTCCTGTAACTCCAAGACAATAACCATTCTTCGACCTGCAGTCTCCAGCACATCCAAACAGCCAGAGAAATCTTGCAATCAAACATCCAACACACCCAAAATGCTGGTGGAACGCAGCAGGCCAGGCGGCATCTATAGGGAGAAGCACTGTCGACGTTTCGGGCCGAGACCCTTCATCAGGAATCAAACATCCATGAGTGTTTCGTACATGAATCAGCCTTGCTGTGCCATCCATGTGCAAGTCCTTTGCCAAGCCTATCTGGTCACATTGTGTTAACATGTTCCAAGCTTGTGACTCCACAGTCCTCTGAAGATGGACAAACGATGTTTTAATCATAACCATTCTCTCCTCAGCTACCATAAGAAACAGAGCAATGGCCTTCACAAATCAGGACATTGAGTACAGGAGCTGGGATGTTATGTTATAGTTGTATAAAATTTTGCTTAAGCCAAATTTAGACTATTGTGTGAAGTTCTCATCACCTTCCTACAAGAAAGATATCCACAAGATTGAAAGAATGCAGAGAAAATTTACAAAGATGTTGCCTGGACTTGAGGACCTGAATTATAAGGAAAGATCAAATAGGTTAGGAATTTATTCCATGGAGTTCAGGAGAAAGAAGGGAGATTTCACAGAGGTTTGCAGAATTATGAGGGATATAGATAGTTTGCAGGCTTTTTCAGTTCAGGTTGACTGAGATTAGAATGGAGACCATAGGTTTAGGGTGAAAGGTGAAATATTTAAGGGGAAGCTGAGGAAGAGCTCATTCATTCAGAGGGTGGTAGAAATGCAGGATGAGCTGCCAGTGGACATAGTGGATGTGGGTTAAATTATAGCATCAAAGAGAGGTTTGGATAAACACATGAATGAGAGAGATATGGCAGGCTAAGGTCTGGGGCTAGACAGATCTAGCTGGCACAGACTAGATGGGCTGAGGGACCTGTTTCTATGCTGCAGAACCCTATTCATTGCAAAAGTCACAAGCAGAGAACTTGATTTATAAATCATTTCATTGCCGCCCTGATTTAGACCCTTCTCTTTAGATCATCATCATTGTGATGTAATGTGGGTGATCATAGTCTATGAAACTCAATGGCCAAAGTCTGGAAACTACAGACAGGAGACCAGAAGGCCTGAGGTTAGAGGGCAGTCCTTGTATGTGGGTGGGTGCTAGGGAGGGAAGTGGCTTGTTTTTTGTTGTTGTTTGGTTGCTTGTTGCACTCTATATTACTCTGCCAGCATTTTGGGCAAGCTATGTTGGCACCAGAATGTGTGGTGACAACTGTGGACTGGTTCCAGCACATCTTAGGGTGTGAACACAAATGACACATTTCACTGTATGTTTTGATCTACATATGATAAATAAATGGATCTGAATCTGGCCAACACAATTTGAGGATTCTCTTTCTTCAAAGGTCTGAGGAACCTGCCTGCTTCAAGCAGGCTTCAATTATATCAGTGTCCAAGAAGAACATGGTGACCTGCCTCAATGACTATCATTAAGCTGTACCAACATCCACCGCGATGAAGTATTTTGAGAGGTTGCTGATAAAACATATCAAATCCTGCCTGAGAAGCAGCTTAAATCTCCTCCAAATAGGAAAACAGCAGATGCCACTTCATTGGCTTTTCACTCAACCACGGAACATCTGGACAGCAAAGATGCATACACCAGGATGCTCTTTGTCGACTACAGCTCAGCATTCAATACCATCATTATTTCAAATCTAATCAATAAGCTCCTAGACCTTGGCCTCAATACCTCCTTGTGCAATAGGACCTTTTATTTCCTCACTTGCAGACCCCAGTTGGTTCAGATTGGCAACAACATCTCCTTCACAATCTCCATCAGCACAGGTACAGCACAAGGCTGTGTGCTTAACCCCTGCTCTACTCATTTTGCACTTATGATTGTGTCTCGCTAAGTGTAGCTGCAATGCAATTTTGAAGTTTGCTGACAACACCACCGTCATAGACCAAACCAAGGTTGGTGAAGAATCATCATATAGGAGGGAGACTGAAAATCTGGTGGAATTGGTGCCATAGCAGCAACTCTCGCTCAGCAAGACCAAGGAGCTGATTATTGACTTCAGGAGAAGGAAACCAGAAGTCCTCATTGGAGGATCAGAGAAGGAGAGGGTCAGCAACTTTAAATTCTTCAGCGTTATTATTTCTGGGCACAGCAAGTAACTGCAATTACGAAGAAAGCATGGCAGACTTCTGCCCCCTTTGTAGTTTGCAAATATTTGGCATGACATCTTAACATTTGATGAACTTCTATAGATGTGTAGTGGAGAGTATATTGACTAGCTGCAACACAGCCTGGTATGGAAACACCAATGCCCTTGAGTGGAAAACCCTACAAAAATTAATGGATAAGGCCAGTCCATCACAGGTAAAGCCTTACCCACCATGAAAACACCTACATGAAGTGTTGTTGAAGGAAAACAGCATCCATAATCAGGGACCTCCACCACCTAGGACATATTCTCTTCTTGCTGTTGCCATCAGAAAATAGGTACAGAAAACTCAGGACTTGTACTACCAGTTATTACCCCTTAACCAGCAGGCCCTTGAACTAAAGAGGATAACTGTTATGGTTACTATTCTATTATGGATTTAGTGAGTATGCTTGCAAGAATATGAATTTCTAGGTTGTATATTGTGACATATATGTACTTTGATAACAAATTTACTTTGAACTTTAGAACTTTGGATTATACTGGAGCAACCCAATGTCTCCACACTTCTGGTGCCAACTTAGCATGCCCACAACTTACTAATCCTAACCTGTACTTCTTTGGATGTGGGAGAGAACCGGAGCACCAGAGAAAACCCACAAGTTCACAGGGAGAACATACAAATTCCTTACAGAGAGCAGCAGTCATCGAGCGCTAATCGCCAGCACTGTGAAATGTTAGATTAAGCACTAAGCTACCACGCTGCCCATAGTAGTCCTGGAGACACTACCTCCGATTAAATCCACACACCCAAAAATTAGTATCTTGGGATGGAAATCCAACTTGAAGAGAATGGCTTAATGTTTGTTAAGAGTGGAGTTGGCCATCATCTGTCTGACAATCAGTTTTATCAACATCAAGAGACTTTATAACGAGTTAGGTGAAAAAAATATAACAACTGGCAGACATGATACTGCTTATTTTCACTGGCCTTCAGGAAAAATTTCTAACTCTGAAATAGAAAATATCAGTTCTAACTTCAATAATAGAGGATATGTTCCAAATCCATTGGAAAGATGAGCAAACCAGCATTAGCCACCTCTCCTAAGTCATCCTCCAAAGCACTGAAGCCATGATTACACTTATTCAGCTCTTTTGGGCAAGCATTATTACATCCTGCCTGACCCAGATTCCTAAAACCGCTGGCTTTCCTCTGCTCATACAAACCAATTATCTCTTCAGCTGGTGAGGTACTTCCTCATTATATCTGCCTCTGCTGCTTAATTCAACATCATCTAATTGTTAATGATTTTTTTTTACAAAACTTAATAATGGTTGACCTCACAATCCATGGCATTCTAACCTCACACCTCATTGTCTGCCTGAACAGAATGTAACAATTCATTCTGCATTCTGTTATTGGTTGGCCTTGTATTACCTCTAAGCACTGTTGTAATGAAATTATCTGTCTGAATGGCGTGTAAAACAAAGTTTATTTTAAATTGTTTTCCCTTTAAAGATTAGGATAAAGTTTAGCTTTATTTGTCACATGTACAGTATATCAAAATATATAAACTTAACTGTGCAATGTGTCACTTGCATCAACAACCGACACCACCAACAACAACCAACACAGTCTGAAGATTGTGCTGGGCTGGTTCACAAGTGTCACCTTGCTTCTGGTACCAACACAGTATGCCCACAAGTCACCAACCCGAAACATGATTGTACATCTTTGAAATTTGGGAGGAAACTGTAACACGAGGAGGAAACCCCACATAGTCATAGGGAGAACATAAACAATCCTTAGTGACAGCAGCAGGAATTGAACACACCTGATAATCAATGGGGCTGTAAAGTGTTACACTATCCATTACACTGCCATGCCTCTGTTAATGCACTGATGCAACGAAAAAAATCTGAAGGATGGCATGCAAAACAAAGATTCTGACTTACCATATAACAAAAATAAACCAATTCACCAATTTAGAAACATAAAACTTACAAAAACTAGAGCACAATAAAGGCTCTTCAGCCCGCAATGCTGTGCTGAACATGTACTTACTTTAGAAATTACCTAGGGTTACCCGTAGCCCTCTATTTTTCTAAGCTCTATGTACTTATCCAAGAGTCTCTTAAAAGACCCTATTGTATCTGCTTCCACCACTGTCACCTTCAGCCCATTCCACACACTCACTGCTCTCTATGTAAAAAACTCAATCTGACATATCTTCTGTACCTTCTTCCAAGCATCTTAAAACTGTGCCCTCGTGTTAGCCATCTCAACCCTGGGAAAAAGCCCAACTATCCACACGATCAATGGCTCTCATCATCTCTATCAGGTCACTGCTCAGCCTCAGTCAATCAAAGGAGAAAAGGCCAAGTTCACTCAATCTATTCTCATAAGGCATGCTCCCCAATCCAGGCAACATCCTTGTAAATCTCCTCTGCACCTTCTCTATAGTTTCCACATCCTTCCAGAACTGAGCACAGTACTCCAAGTGGGGTCTGACTAGGGTCCTATATAGCTGTAGAATTACATCTTGGCTCCTAAACTCAATCCCATGGTTGATGAAGGCCAATACACCGTAAGCCTTCTTAACTACACAGTCAACCTGCACAGCTGCTTTGAGCGTCCTAAGGACTCGGACCCCAAGATCCCTTTGATCCTCCACACTGCCAATAGTCTTACCATTAATAATATATTCTGCCATTATATTTGACCTACCAAAATGAACCACTTCACACTTATCTGGGTTGAACTCCATTTGCCACTTCTCAGCCCAGATTTGCATCCTATCAATGTCCCGCTGTAACCTCTGACAGCCCTCCACACTATCCACAACACCCCCCAACCTTTGTGTCATCACCAAATTTACTAACCCATTCCTCTACATCCTCATCCAGGTAATTTATAAACATCACAAAGAAGTGTCCCAGAACAGATCCCTGAGGCATACCACTGGTCACCAACCTCCAAGCAGAATATGATGCATCTACAACCACTCTTTGCCTTCTGTGGGCAAGCCAATCCTGGATTCACAAAGCAATGTACCCTTGGATCCCATGCCTCCTTGCTTTCTCAATAAGCCTTGCAGGGGGTACCTTATTAAATGCCTAGTTGAAATCTATATACATTACATCTACTGCTCTACCTTTATCATCATGTTTAGTCACATCCTCAAAAAAAATCATCCAGGCTCGTAAGGCGCAAACTGCCTTTGACAAAGCCATGCTGACTATTCTGAGTCATATTATGCTTCGCCAAATGTTCATAAATAATGCCTCTCAGGATCTTCTCCACCAACTTACCAACCACTGAAGTAAGACTCACTGGTCTATAGCTTCCTGGGTCATCTCTACTCCCTTTCTTGAATAAGGGATCAATATCTGCAACCCTCCAATCCTCCGGAACCTCTCCTGTCCCCATTGATGATGCAAAGATCATCACCAGAAGCTCAGCAATCTCCTCCCTTGCCTCCCACAGTACCCTGGGGTACATCTCATCTGGTCCCGTGACTTATCCAACTTGGTGCTTTCCAAAGCTCCAGCACATCTTCTTTCTTAATGTCTATATGCTCAGCTTTTAGTCCGCTGTAAGTCATCCATCCCTACAATCACTAAGGTCATTTTCCATAGTGAATACTGAAGCAAAGTATACATTAAGTATCTCTGCTACCTCCTCCACTTCCATACACACTTTTCCACTGTCACGTTTGAATGGCCTTATTCTATCACATCTTATCCTCTTGCTCTGCACATTCTTGTAGAATGCCTTGAGGTTTTCCTTAATCCTGCCCACCAAGGCCTTCTCATGGCCCCTTCTGACTCTCCTTAATTTCATTCACAAGCTCCTTTCTGCTCACCTTATAATTTTCTACATCTCTATCATTATCAAGTTTTTTGAAACTTTCATAAACTTTTCATTTCTGCTTGACTAGATTTTCAACAGCCTGTGTACACCATGGTTCCTGTACCCTACCATCCTTTCCTTGTCTCATTGGAATGTACCTATGCAGAACGCCACACAAATATCCCCTGAACATTTGCCACATTTCTGCATGAGACATCTGCATGAGACATCTGCTCCCAATTTATGCTTCCAAGTTCCTGCCTGATAGCTTCATATTTCCCCTTACTCCAATTAAACATTTTCCAAACTTGTCTGCTCCTATCCCTCCCCAGTGCTATGATAAAGGAGATAGAATTCTGATCACTATCTCCAAAATGCTCTCCCACTGAGAGATCTGACAGCTGACCAGGGTCATTTCCCAATATCAGATCAAGTACAACCTCTCCTCTTGTAGGCTTATCTATATATTCTGTCAGGAAACCTTCCTGAACACACCTAACAAACTCCACCCCATCTAAATCCCTTGGTCTATGGAGATGCCAATCAATACTGGGAAAATTAAAATCTCCCATCATGACAACCCTGTTATTATTCCACGGTTCCAGATTCTGTCTCACTATCTGCTCCTCGATGTCCCTATGTTACTATTGGGTGGTCTATAAAAAAAATACCCAGTAGAGTTATTGACCCCCTTCCTGTTTCTAACTTCCACCCACCGAGACGCAGCAGACAATCCTTCCATGACTTCTTCCTCTTCTGCAGCCGTGACACTATCTCTGATCAGTAATGCAGTGCCCCACCTTTTTTGCTTTCCTCTCTGTCCCTGAAAACTAAGTAGCCATTCCTACCCCTAAGCGATCGGGGTCTCCGGAATGGCCACAACATCATAGCTCCAAGTACTGATCCACGCTCTAAGCTCATCCACTTTGTTCATGATGCTCCTTGCATTAAAATAGACACATCTCAAGCTATCAGTCTGAGCACATCCCTTCTCTATCAACTGCCTATCTTCCCTTTCACACTGCCATTAAGATATCTCTATTTGTGAGCCAATTGCCCCTTCCTCCATTTCTTCTGTTCAGTTCCCACCCTCTGGTAATTCTAGTTTAAACTCTCTCCAATAGCCTTAGCAAACCTCCCTGACAGGATATTAGTTCCCCTCAGAGTCAAGTGCAACCCATCCTTATTGTACAATTCACACCTGCCATAAAAGAGGTACCAATGATCCAGAAATCTGAATCCCTGCCCCTGCTCCAATCTCTCAGCTACGCATATCCTCCACCTCTATTCCTATACTCACTGTCGCATGGCACAGGCAGTAATCTCGAGATCACTACCCTTGAGGTCCTGCTTCTCAACTTCTTTCCTAACTCCCTGTAGTATATTTTCACAAGCTCCTCCTTTTTCCTATTCATCACAAGTTACCTCACCTTGACCCCTTATCGCCAAACACCCACTGAGCCAAAGCCCTCCTACTCTGACTCCCTCTACTCTGATGTCTGCTCTGTAAAGCTGTCTTCTTTTTAAATTCTTCCCACTGGCCCAACTCGCTGACGTCCACGTGCCTGCTCAGTCATGCCTCGATTTAATCTATGTCAGACTCTACAATGGAATAAATCAGCAGGTGGAGAGAGGAAGTGATTCAAAGATTCTTTCTAACTCTTAGAGAATCTTTAGTTTTAGTTTCTTTGTTATGTGCCATGTCACATGACATAGACAATCATGGTCCTTTCATGACCATGATTGTTCTTGGCAAATCTTTCCACAGAAGTGGGTTGCCATTGCCTTCTAATGGGCAGTGTCTTGACAAGATAGGTGACCCCACCCATTATCAAAACTTTTCAGAGATTGTCTGCCTGGCATCAGTGGTCACATAATCTGCACCGGCTGCTCATACGACCATCCACCACCTGCTCCCATGGCTTCACATGACCCATCGGGAGGGGGGGCAGGGGAGGGGAGGCAGGGTTAAGCAAGTGCTAGACTTTGCCCAAGGGTGACCTGCAGGCTAGCAGAGAAAAGGAGCACCTTACACCTCCTTTGGTAGAGACTTATCTCCACCCCGCCTCCCTAGTTGTAGATAAGGAATACGTGGGATTGCACTGAGGATCTGTGTCCATGCAACCAGAGGGCACATGGAAGGTAAAACAGAAAGGCAGAAGGACCTCACATTTCCCCCACCCATCCAAACTCTTACCGTTCCATCTGTGCTGGAATTATGAATCCAAAGTGGCCTCACTGGTCACCTCAGAACTGGAGAAGAAACAGATTAGATTAGAGGTATCACAGGTGCATCAAAGCATACCTTCAATGGCCTCTGTAGTTGGTACCTAATAAAGTGGCCACTGGTTGTAGAATCATGGTCTTCTACTGCTGGAACAAATCCGTTGCAATATTTGATGTGTTGTGCTTTCAGAGATTCTCTTCTGCAGACTGTTGTAGAGCGTGCTTATTCAAGTTACTGTGTGCTTGAATCAGTCTGGCCATTCTCCTTTGATCACTCTCATTAACAAGGCCTGTTCATCTACAGTACTACTGTTCACCAGATTTTTGTTTTTGGCAATATTCTCTGTAAACTCTAGAGACTGCTGTGTATGAAAATCCTAGGAGATTAGCAGTTTCTGAGATACTCAAACCACCCTGTCTGACACTATCATTCCAAGGTCAAAGTCATTTATATCACATTTCTTCTTCATACTGATATTTGGTCTAAACAATAAATGAACCTCTTGAGCATGTCTGCTTGCTTTTATGCATTGAGTTCCTGCCACTTGATTGGCTGATTAGATATTTGCATTAATGTGCAGGTGTAGCTGATGAAGTGGCCACTTGGTGAAATGCATCACTTGTGTCAATTCCCATCAGCAAGGGGGTCGTCACACTTCAGCTCCCCACATCTCGCTAAATGACCACCGTCCCATTGCACTTACATCCATCATAATGAAGTGTTTCGAGAGGCTCGTCATGAGGCATATCAAGACCCTGCTGCCCCCCTCACTGGACCCCCTGCAGTTTGCATACCGTCCCAACTGCCCAACAGATGACGCCATTGCCGCCACCCTCCACCTGGCCCTAACCTACCTGGACAAAAAAGACACATATGTTTGGATGCTGTTCATAGACTTCAGTTCAGCATTCAACACAATCATCCCTCAGAAACTGATTGGAAAGCTGAGCCTACTGGGCCTGAACACCTCCCTCTGCAGCTGGATCCTAGACTTCCTGACTGGGAGACCTCAGTCAGTCCGGATCGGGAGCAGCATCTCCAACACCATCACACTGAGCACGGGGGCTCCCCAGGGTTGCGTGCTCAGTCCACTGCTGTTCACTCTGCTGACCCACGACTGTGCTGCAACACACAGCTCGAACCATATCATCAAGTTTGCTGATGACACGACCGTGGTGGGTCTCATCAGCAAGAACGACGAGTCAGCTTACAGAGAGGAGGTGCAGCGGCTAACAGACTGGTGCAGAGCCAACAACCTGTCTCTGAATGTGAACAAAACAAAAGAGATGGTTGTTGACTTCAGGAAGGCACGGAGCAACCACTCCCCGCTGAACATCGACGGCTCCTCGGTAGAGATCATAAAGAGCACCAAATTTCTTGGTGTTCACCTGGCAGAGAATCTCACCTGGTCCCTCAACACCAGCTCCATAGAAAAGAAAGCCCAGCAGCATCTCTACTTTTTGCGAAGGCTGAGGAAAGTCCATCTTCCACCCCCCATCCTCATCACATTCTACAGGGGTTGTATTGAGAGCATCCTGAGCAGCTGCATCACTGCCTGGTTCGGAAATTGCAACATCTCGGATCTCAAGACCATGCAGCAGATAGTGAGGTCAGCTGAGAAGATCATGGGGGTCTCTTTTCCCACCATCACGGACATTTACACTACACGCTGCATCCCCAAAGCAAACAGCATTATGAAGGACTCCATGCACCCCTCATACAATCTCTTCTCCCTCCTGCCATCTGGGAAAAGGCTCCAAAGTATTTGGGCTCTCACGACCAGACTATGTAATAGTTTCTTCCCCCAAGCTATCAGACTCCTCAATACCCGAAGTCTGGATGGACACCTTGCCCTACTGTCTTGTTTATCATTTATTGTAAATGCTTGCACTTTTTTGTGCATTTTATGCAGTCCTGTGTAGGTCTGTAGTTTAGTGTAGTTTTCTCTGTGTTGTTTTTTTTTAATTACATAGTTCAGTCTAGCTTTTGTACTGTGTCATGTAGCACCATGGTCTGAAAAACGTTGTCTCATTTTTACTATGCACTGTACCAGCAGTTATGGTCGAAATGACAATAAAAGTGACTTGACTTGACTAACTCATCTGTATCTGGACTACAGAGGAAACCCACATGGTCACCACTCCTCACATACAGTGCCAGGAATTGAATTGCAATTAGTGATCGCTGGCACTGTGAAGATAAAGGTCATAAAAGTGTAACCCCCTGGGTCGCCTCAGGCTCGCTCAGCTCGTTCTCGTCTAGGGGGAGCAGCCTTCGGCCCCACCAAACTGGGTAATCAGCTGGTGTGGATGCTGTGTGATGTCCCCGCCTCGCCCAAAAACAGACAGTACACCATATGCGATTAAATGAATACAATTTATAAAGGTTACTATAACTAAGTCATTAATAACGATACAGTGTATATGAAGGAAAAGAAAATAAAGAAAAGGCGCCAAACTTATCAAAGTCCAAACCACTTCGTGCACAACCGTTGGAGCTCAATTACTGGTCTTCTGGCCACCATTTGATCCCCTCCGAACTCCTCGACTTGCGGCTCAGGACCACCCGAAGTGGTCAACCAAGCACATCTATCGTCTTCTCCTCTCCTCGGGGTACCTCCTGGCCTCAGACCCCCACTTGGGGTCCGTTCCTCGCCCAGTTTACAGCATCACGTCCTCTCTCTCTCTCACCCCCTCGCGCCGATCTCCCCAAAATGCCCGCCAACAATAGCTTACAGACTCAGAAGAAAGAACATTAATCCCAATTGGTTTACACAGGAATACGATTCTCCTTATCAGTAAATTTTAACCCAAACAAGCTTCCAGCACTCTCTCGCAACAAAGAAGCATTCCTACTTTTAACAAAGAAGCCATTTTGATTAACATACACAGTAACAAAGAAAAAGAAACCCCCCTTTACAAAAGATTACTAAAAATGTAAAAATTAAAGGTTGTTAAGATTATAAAGATTAGCTTTATTTGTCGCACATACATCAAAATATACAGTGAAGTGGGTTGTTTTGCATCCACAACCAACACATTCCAAGGATGTGCTGGGGGCAGCCCTCAAGTGTTACCATGCTTCTGGCATCAATGTAGCATGCCCATAAATTACTAACCCAAACTGTATATCTTTGAAATGTTGGAGGAAACCGGAGCACCTGCAGGAAACTCACCCAGTCACAGGGAGAACATACAAACTTCTTACAGTTGCAGTGATCACTGAAACTGTAATGTTAAAGATTATTAAAGGTTGGTAAAGAACCTAAAGATTAGCTTTACTTATTTCACTGTACATTTTGATGTACATGTCACATGTCCATTGTGTCAAGGACCAACACTGTTAAAGAAATGCTGGGTCAGCCACGCTTCTGGAGACAAAATAACATGCCCACAGCTCACTATCCCTGATCCATACATTCTTGGGAATGTGCAAGGAAACCAGAGCACCTGTAGAAAATCAACCAGGTCACAGGGAAATCATACATTCTCCTTACGGACAGCAGTGGAAATTGAACCCTAATCTTACAGATTCATTCTTCATCTCAAGAGACTATCTTTGGAGCATAAAAAAGAAAACTGTCATTGGGACAACACAACAAAATACCTGGGGAATGGAGCAGGTCAGGCAGCATTTAAGGTCTGTCGTTGGAGAATGATTTCTACTCTACCCCCTACTCAATAAGAATTTCTTCTCAGTTTGAGTCACTATTTTTTTAATCAAAATCAGCCAGCCAATCTGTTTTCACGTGTAATTAAGACTAATTAGACAAAGTTCAGTATAACTGCTTGCTTTCTTCTGCTCATATAAGCTAATTATCTTTTCAGCTGGTGGGATACTTCCTCATTAAATCTGTCTCTGCTGCTTCAATTGACACCATCCAATTGTTAAAGATTTTTTTTACAAAACTTAATAATGGTCTTATCCTGGAGTTTACATATTAAAGTATGGTTTTAATCACCTCATCTACTTTAAAAATTAATAAGAAAACTTTTAGTTGGAGAGGGCAAAGAAGATAAACTGAAATGGTACCAGGAGAAGGACATTTCAGCTACGTGGGAAGAATAGAGCAACCAAAGTTATTAACCAGACAGCATAGAAGGTTAAGGAAGGATTTAATAGAACTCTTCAGAATTATGATAGGTTTTGACAGATGAAATAAGGTTGCAATGGAAAAAGACTCAACTTGTCAGAATACGCAGTTAAGGTGAAGGAATCTGATGTCAAACGTGGAAATGTAGAAATACACTCAATGGCCAGTTTATTAGGTACCTCATGTAATACATGGTTGTTTGAGTTATCATTGCCTTCTTGCCAGCTTGAGCCAGTCGGCCCATTCTCCTTGACCTCTCATTAGCATGGTGTTTTTGTCTTCTGAACTGACTCTCACTGGATGCTTTTTGTTTATCGCACCATTCTCTGTAAACTCTGGAGACTGTTGTGTGTGAAAATCCCGAAGAGATCAGCAGTTTTTGAGATATTCAAATCACCTGTCTGGCACCAACAAGCATTCTGCAGTCAAAGTCACTTAGATCACATTTCTTCTCCATTCTGATGTTTGGTCTGAACAACATCTGAACCTCTTGACCATATCTGTATGTTTTTATGCATTGTGTTGTTATGGTCTTCAATGCACCATTTCAAATAATGGTGAATGTGTACATAACATTCACATTCAATTCACATTTGGATAAATTCTAGAAAATTAAAATTAATAACAATGAAAATGGAATGGTGCATGGTTCAAACTGCTGTAGGAACCCACCAATTCAGGCGATATCTGTAAAGGGAAAGTACAGTACATGCCTCAAAAATGCAGCATCTATCATTCAGGCCCCTCCTCTTCTCATTACTATCATCAGGAAGAAGTTACAAGCCCCCGAAGACACAAACTGAATGTCTTAGAAACAGATTCTTCCCCTCTGCCATTAGATCTCTGAGTGGTCTATGAACCCCCGAACACACTTCGCTATTTCAAAGGTTCAAAGGTCAAATTTAGTGTCAGAGAAATGTATACAGTATACATCCTGAAATGCTTTTTCTTCACAAACACCCACGAAAACAGAGAAGTGCCCGAAAGAATTAACGACAGTTAAACGTGAGAACCCCAAATTCCCCCCCAGCTCCCCTCTTGCGCGCATAAGTGGCAGCAAGCGATGATCCCCCCTCCCCCACTGGCATAAAAAATGTGCATCGGTACCATCACCAAGCCCAAGCGTGTGCTAAGCAATAGCAAACATAGAGACCAAAGTTACCCCAAAAGCCTCGCATTTCATCCAAAATTTGACAAACCACAAATTCTCTCTCTCTTCCTGGCAAGGGAGAAGGAGGTGTCTCCCATTTTCACAGCGAGTGGGAGACATAACAACAACCTGCTGGTTTATGATGTTAAAAGTCCGTTTCGTCGCTTTTTTCGAGCTCTGTGTCCGAAGATCGGAAAGACCTCAGGTCTTCCAGCCCCCAGCAAAAGATTTTCTGGCCTCCCCGATGACACACGAGTCTCCTGCCGTGACACCGACCCTCAATCTGCCCGTCTCCAGAGCCCTGAGATCTTAGGCTTCCAAACATGATCAAGACTCTCAGGCCAAACCCTTGGCATGTCGAATAATGGCCAGTCATGGAACCCCGAAAAACGGGTCGCAATCCCGCCAAGAACCGAAGCCTGCATGTAACTCCAGGTCAGGGTCTTCAAAAGAAACCCTGAAAGGGAAAAATAAAGATATTAAAGGTAGAAATAGAGCTGTTTCCGAAGATGCAAGCAAAGGAGTTGCCATTAGGCGCCATCATCCCTCCTAAGCTCCACCCCTATTTTGCTCCATTTTTGCATTATTTATTTTAAAAATATATTCTTATTGTAATTTACAGTAATTTTTAGGAATCTCACTCACTCAAACAGGTTTGGAAAACCATGCAGAGGGATGTAAATTCAGCCAGCTCCATCATGGGCAGCAGCTTACCCACTATCGAGGACATCTTCAAGGAGCGATGCCTCAAGAAGGTGGCATTCACCATTAAGGACCCGCATCACCCAGGATATGCCCGCTTCTCATTGCTATCATCAGGGTGGAAGTACAGAAGCCCAAAGACCCACATTCAACATTTTAGGAACTGCTTCTTCCCCTCTGCTAGCAGATTTCTGAATGGTTCATGACAACACAGAAAGCTACAAGCAACAAGACAACAGCAAAACAAGCCCTTTTTCTTCCTCTGACCCACTCACATACGCAGTCCTCTTACCCCAAAACACTCTTCGGTCTCCAGCCTCCAGAAGACTCATATTCAGTCTCAGACATAGAGAAATCGGGTCTTTGACTACCCCAGTGGTCTCACACAGATTCACAGACCTGGGGAATCTGATCAACAGGCCTCAACTTCCAGACTCCTCATTCAGCTCTCAGGACTCAATCCTCAGCATCGACCACAGGACCCATCCATCACCAAACACCAAGCACCAGTCACACTCCGGGTGAAACTGGCATGCCCTTTGGAACACCCTTCCCTCTAAGCTGCACAGGTTCCCACTCCCGTACACAGCCTTCGCTGTCGTGCAGCTGGAATTTTCTTTTATTTAATGTCTTGTTAAAGTGCTGCACAGTTTTCAGAGTGTGCAGACGTTTCTTGCTCAGAGTAATGGTTGGCCCGCACAGCTGTAAAATAAATTTGAGGGAAGGTTACTTGGGGATGAGCTGTAATCAACGTTACCTGGCCAATGAGTGAACGGGAGCAGTTAAAGGGTGAGAACACTGACAAAGTAAAGTAGGAGTTGCAAACTTGGGTGGGAGAGTCTTCCATTCCCAGAGCAGAACAAGGAAGGAATAAAGAGGTACAAAAACACAAACAAGCTAAATCAAAATCACAAATGGATGGCTGATGCAAACCAAAGTCGAGTTTCCTGAATTGTCAAATTCAGTATCAATTTCAGAAGTCACTGGAAAAACTTAATGCAGAGGTTTATAGGTGTTTGATTAGTCAAGGCATCAAAGGTTACGGACAGAAGGCAGGAGAATGGGGTTGGCAGAAGAAGGCTGGTTGGTTTAACCCATCACCCCTCTGGCAGCTTGCTTCACATCCCACCACCCTCTGGGGAAAAACATGCCCCTCATGGCCCCTTAAATTTTTCCTTTCTCACTTTAAACCTATGCCAGATTTCAATTCCCCTACCTTGGGAGAAAGAACTGTGACCATTCACATTCTCCTTGTTCCTCAAGATTTTCTAAAGCTCTTTAAGAATTATCCCAAAAGGATAATGTGAAAAGAAGCTGCATTGGTGAGTTTCAAACACATTGAAAACACAGAACAATACAGCACAGGAACAGACCCTTCAGCCCACAATTTTGTGCCAAACCAATTAAATTAGTAATCACGAGCAAATCTGCAGATGCTGGAAATTCAAACAACACACACAAAATGCTGTTGGAACACAGCAAGCCAGGCAGCATCTATAAGGAGAAGCACTGTCGACGTTTCGGGCCGTGACCCTTCGTCAGGACTAACTGAAAGGAAACTAGTAGTCAAATGGATAGCTAAACTAATCTTTTCTGCCTGCACAATGTTCATATCCTTCCATTTTTCTCACATTCATGTGCCATTCTAAATGTCCCTTAAGAGTCTCTAATGTATCTGCTTCCACCACCACCCCAGGCAGTGCATTCCAGGCGTCCATCACTCACTCTCTGTGTAAAAAAAAAAGCCCCTCACATCTTTGAAATTAACCCCTCTCCCGTAAAAGCATGCCATTTGGTATTAGCATTTCAAACTTTGGAAAAAGATATCGTCTGTAAAAAATTTAGGTTAAAAGATTTATCTAAAAGAGTACCAGTGAAAAATAAAATAGAAATACAGTCATGACATATTTGAGTTAGAGAGAGTTGGCATTGTTGCAGAGAGAGGTCAAGAGCATGCATGTTACAGTGCATGCTTTAATCAATGTGTATTCTAAGACTTAATGTATTTCTGAAGACTTTTTAATTTAGTGACAAGGATAAGGTCCCAGGTGTATTTTTAGTCACAGAGTCACAGAAAATTAATCTCTTCAATCCATTCAGTCCCATGCCAAGCTATTTAAACAGCCTCGTCCTATCAACCATCAACCCGTACCTGGAACATAGCCCTCCATATTCCTTCCATCCATGTACCTATTCAAACTTATCTTGAACATTGAAATCGAGCTTGCACTGACAGCTCGTTCCATTTTCTCACCACTCTCTGAGTGAAGAATTTTCCCCTCATGTTCCACTTAAACATTTCACCTTTCACCTTTAACCCTGTAGTTGTAGTCTCAACCAACCTCAGTGGAAAAAGCCTGCTTGCATTTATTCTATCTATATCCCTGATAATTTTGTAAACTACTCTCACCTCAATCTTCTACATTCTAGAGAATAACGTTCTAACCAATTCAATCTTTCCTTATAACTCCAGTCCTGGAAACATCATTTATATATGCATAATTGTTATACAATGCTGAGAAGCTACTGGTGAGAGTGTAGCATGAATACTGATTTGATATAGTGTTATCCAGTGACCTCTGCAAGTGCTGAAGGTGGCGCAGAGCACAGCACCAGACTGGAAGGGACAGTGGCCTTGATTTAATTGCAGGCCAGATGTTTGTGAGTCTGAGAGTCCAGGCCAAGGACTGGTTGTCGGAGTTGGCAGCAGGCCTGTCCGGGGCTTAGAGGCCGGTCATGTGTGTCAGTGGGTGTGTGGGAGGGAAGATGAGAAAGGGGCTTGATTTACTGTTGTTTTGTTTTGCTGTTGTGTTGTTGCTTTTGCTGTTGTCTGCATTGTTCTGCTCATCATGGTGGGCTTGTTATGTTGGCGACAGAATGCATGGAGACACGTAAGAAGGATGTGGAAGCTTTAGAGCAGGGGTTCTCAACATTTTTTTCTGACATGGAGCTTTACCAGTAACCAAGGGGTCCATAGACCCTAGGCTGAAAATCTTTGCTTTAGAGAGGGTGCAGAGGAGATTTATCAGGATGCCGTTAGGGCTTTTCTCTTTGCAGCAAAAGAGAACGAGACGCAACTTGACAGACGGGTACAAGATGACAGGAGGCAGAGATCAAGTGGACAACCAGAGACATTTTCTCAGGACAGAAATGGGTAATACCAGGGAGCATAATGAGTAATGCCAGGGGGAATATTGTGTAATACCAGGGGGCATAATGGGTAATACCAGAGGATCTCACATGATCTGTACATACCAGCTGTGTGGTGAAATAGGCACAACACCGCCTCTTTCAACTCAGACGGTTGTCAATGTTGGCAACACTGAGCCCCCAAGGAGAGCTGCCAAGACAACCTGTACCTTGGTCATCTCTGAGGCTGTTTTTGTACCTGAGGCTGAAGTACACAGATGTTTCCAATGAGTGGACTGGACAACATCCCAGGGTGGGTACTCAGGATGTGCGCAGCACAACTGGCAGGTGTGTTTACAGACATTTTTAATCTCTCCCTCTCCCAGAGTAGAGTGCCCTCCTGTTTCAAAACATGCACGATTGATCCTGTACCTAAAAAGACCAAGGTAACATGTCTGAACGACTGACGTCCTGTTGCACTCACCTCAATAATAAGAAAATACTTTGAGAGGCTGGTCAAGGATTACATCTACAACATGCTACCACCCACACTGAACCCCCTACAATTTGCCTATCAACACAACCGATCAACAGACGATACAATAGCCACTGCTTTAAACAGTGTCCTTGCACCCCAGATAAGAAGGATGCTTATGTGAGAATGCTGTTCTTGGACTACAATTCAGCATTCAACACCATAATTCCCTCCAGGCTGACAAGAAGCTCAGAGACCTCGGCCTTCACCCTGCCTTGTGCAGCTGGATCCTGGACCTCCTTTCATATTGTCAGCAGATGGTAAGAGTGGGCTTCTGCCCTTCTGACTCTCAATTCAGATGCCCCTCAGAGCTGTGTCCTAAGCCCCCTCCTTTACTCTCTGTATACCCATGACTGTGTCACCACCCACAGCTCCAATCTGCTAATCAAATTTGCTGATGATACTACAGTGATTGGCCTAATCTCAAATAAAAACGAAGCAGCCTGCAGAAGGGAAGTCATCTCCCTGACACAGTAATCTCCCTCAATTGAGAGGGTGAACAGCTTTAAATTCCTGGGCATACACATTACCGAGGATCTCACGTGATCTGTACGTACTGGCTGTGTGGTGAAAAAAGCACAATAGCTCCTTTTTCACCCCAGACAGTTGAAGAAGTTTAGTATGGGTCCCCAAATCCTAATGAATTTCTACAGGGGCGCAATTGAGAGCATCCTGACTGGCTGCATCACTGCCTGGTATGGGAACTGTACTTCCCTCAATTGCAGGACTCTGCAGAGAGTGCTGCCGACAGCCCAGTGCATCTGTAGTTGTGAACTTTGCACTATTCAGGACATTTACAGAGCCAGGTGTGTAAAAAGAGCCCGAAGGATCACTGGGAACCCAAGCCACCCCAACCACAAAGTGCAAACTGTTCCAGCTGCTACCATCTGGAAAACAGTACTGCAGCATAAAAGCCAGGACCAACAGGCTCCGGGACAGCTGCTTCCACCAGGCCATCAGACTGATTAATTCATGCTGATGCAACGGTATATCTATGTTATATTGACTATCCTTTTGTAAATAATATTTATTATAACTTACTATAAATTGCAAATTGTACATTTAGACAGAGACGTGATGTAAAGATTTGTACTCCTCATGTACGTGAAGGATGTAAGTAATAGTCAATTCAATTCAAATAGTTGATACAACATTGTGTGCCAAAAGGCTTGTATAATGCTGTAATATTCTACGTTCTATATTCTATGGTACTTGCAGACTGGTCCCCAACACATTTTTAGTTGTGTTAGCTGTTAACAGAACAGTTAACAGTGTTAATGTAAATGGCACACTTTACTGTAAGTTTTGATGTACATGTGATAAACAGATGAATCTGAATCTGAATCTTAGAATATTGCACACACCAAGTTTAGCCATGTCGCTGTTGAACGTTTCTGCCCTGAATGAGAGCTGTTCAGCTTGTGCACTGAGTGAATGAATGTGGTGTTTGGAATGATCAATATGTTGAAGGTGGAAGGAGAAGATGATATCATGAGAACCCAAAATGAAGTGATATGCAAACATATAACAGCAACACTCCCATCAGAAAATGAGCCAGAAGCATATGGCATTCTAAAAAAATCCTCTCACTTCACACAAGGGAGAAAATGTCTTGCTTAATGATGTTGTGGTGAAACTAGAAGATCATTTTAATCGGATGCAGTTAGAAATATCTGAGTGCTCTAAGTTTGGTACAAGGAGCCGGAAGCTGTGGGGGAGACAATTAGTGAGTATTTTGTTTAATTAGAGAATTTATCCTTGCTCTGTAATTTAGGTGCCTGACATGGCAGAATTTGGGTCCTATTTGGATCTTTTCCAACATTTACTCCTAGCTGATTTATTTTCCCTCTCAATCCCATTCTTCTGCTGTCTCCCCATAACCTTTGACACACTTACTAGAAGGCAGGAGATTGGAGCTGAGAGGGAAATGGATCAGACATGATGAAATGGCAGAGCAGATTCAATGGGCCAAATAGCCTAATTCTGCTCCTCAACCTTACGGCCTTATGGACTTGTCAAACTCCACTTTAAATACACTCAATAACTTGGCGACCACAGCCATCTGTGACAATGAATTCCACAAATTCTCTGTTTTAAAGAGATGTCCTTGTCTTCTGAGGCTGTTCCCTCTAGTCCAATCCTCTCCCACTATTGGAAATATCTCCACATACACTCAGTCTAGGCCTTTCAATACTCAATAGATTTCAATGAGATCCCTCTATACTCTTCTAAAGTCCAGTGAGTACTGGCCCAGAGCCAACAAACACTCTTCACATGTTAACCCTTCCATTGCTCGATTCATTCTCGTAAACCAACTTTGGACATTCTCCTACACATACTTTCTTCGATAAGGGGCACAAAACTGCTGACAATACTCCAAGTGTGGTCTGATGCAAGCTATACATATTTGCTTTTATATTCTGGTTCTCCTGAAGTGAATGCAGACAGTGCATTTGCCTTCATTATTACCGAATCAACCTGCAAGTTAACCTTTAGGAAATCCTGCACGAAGACCCAAGTCCCTTTGCACCTCCAATTTCTGAATTTTCTCCCCATGCAGAAAATAGCCTTTGCCTTTATTCCTTTTACTAAAGTTCAAGGTAAATTTATGATCAAAGTACATATACTGTACGTCACCATATACAAACCTGAGATTCATTTTCTTGTTGGCAATCACAGTAAATCCAAGAAAAGAAACACAGTAGAAGCAATGAAAGATTGAAACCAACAGATGGGCAAACAGCTAATGTGCAAAAGACAACAAACTGTGCAAATGCACCCTTACATTCTATAGTGCTGATAAAAAGTATTCACCACCTTGGAATTTTTCATTTTTCATTGTTTTACAAGTCACTGTTTACTAGATGCACCGTTGGCAGCAATTACAGCCTTGACTCTGTGTGGATAGGTCTCAATCAGCTTTGCACATCTGGACACTGCAATTTTTCCCCATTCTTTTTTACAAAATTGCTCAAGCTCTGTCAGATTGCATGGTGATTGTGAGCGAACAGTTCTTTTGAAGTCCAGCCACAAATTCTCAATTGGATTGAGGTCTGGACTATGACTTGGCCACTCCAGGGTATTAGTTATTTTTTAAACCATTCCTGTGTAGCTTTATGCTTGGGATTATTGTCTTGCTGGAAAACAAATCATTTCCTAAGTTGCAGTTCTCTTCTTCAGGTTTTCCTTCAGGGTTTCTCTGTATTTTGCTGCATTTATTTTACCCTCTACCTTCACAAGACTCGCAGAGCCTGCTGCAGTGAAGGATTCCTACAGCCTGATGCAGCCACCTCCATGTTTCACAATAGGGATGATGTGTTTTTGATGATGTGCGGTATTTGGCTTATGCCAAATAGGGTGTTTAGTCTGATGGCCAAAATGCTCAATTTTGATTTCATCAGACCATAGAACCTTCTTCCAGCTGACTTCTGAGTCTCCCACATGCCCTTTGGCAAATTCTTCACAAAATTTCATGTCAGTTTTATTTTCAGAAGTAGCTTTCTCTTTGCCACTGCCCCATAAAGCTGTGACCAGTGAAGCAACTGGGCAACAGTTCTTGAAGGCACAGTCTCTCCCATCTCAGCCACTGAAGTTTGCAACTCCTCCAGAGTACATAGAACATTACAGCACAGTACAGGCCCTTCGGTCCATGATGTTGCACACCCTCCAACCCACTCTACAATCAATCTAGCTCCTCCCTCCAAAATAGCCCTCTTTTTTCCTATCATCCAAGTTCCTTCGTAAGTGTTTCCTAAATGCCCCTAATGATTCAGCCTGTTCCACCCACCACTCTCTAAGTTAAGACCTTATTTCTGATTTCACCCCCCATACTTTCCTGCAGTCACCTGAAAATTATCCCCTTCCTATTAACCATTTTCACCCTGGGAAAAAGGTACCTGCTGTTCATGTACAAAGGCCAGGGTTATTTTCAGCTGTTTTCCACTGAGCCTGGGCACTGTCAGAGGCTATTTGAGATGCACACCTTTGGGAGCATTAAATAGGTGGTGGGAGCTCATCCCCACTACCTCTCCAGCCTTTGATAACTTAAGGAACCACTAAGGATCCTCACCATGACCTCCTAACTTTTATATACTCAGTGTCCTGATTTTGTAAAGATCAATGTGTGCCAAAAGTATTCTTCATCACCCTGTTTATGTGTAACTCCACTTTCAGTAAACAATGTACTTGTACTTTCTATTGTTTGTTCATGTCAAAAGAAGGAATTATTATGTGAAATGCATGTATTAATGCCACATGTATGTCACTGTTGAAAGTTTAAAAGGTGGCATAGGCAAATGGACAGTACTGTGCAAATGTGCTAGGCACAAATATACATATGGCTAGGGATCCTAAGACTTTTGCACAGTACTGTATCAAAGAGCACATGCTATGAATACTAAAATAAAAAAATGTTGGATATGCTCAGCAGGTCAATCAGCATCTGTGGACAGAGAATCATGCCATTTGATATCAATGATCTCTCATTAGATGAGATGTCTTGAGTATGAAGAACATTTTCTTTACGAGGGATACAGAAAATTTACAGCATATTTTGTATTCCTTATAAATACAAATGCTTTTGGCTTAATAAAGAGTTCAAAATTCAAAATAAATTTATTATCGAAGTACATATGAGGGGTGATTGATAAGTTTGTGGCCTAAGGTAGAAGGAGATGAGTTATACAGCTCTCTTTACATGCACGTGCAGTTCAACTCTGAGTGATTATGCAGAAAGTTTGAAGTTAATAACATCAGTTAATAACTCATCGGGGTGATTGATAAGTTTGTGGCCTAAGGTAGAAGAAGATGAGTTATTAACTTCAAACTCTCTGCATGATCACTCAAAGAGTTGAGCTGCATGTGCATGTAACGAGAGCTGTATAACTCATCTCCGTCTACCTTAGGCCACGAACTTATCAATCACCCGCTGAGGACACTTTCTGGAGGTCCAAGAACTGTATGCTCCACAACCGCTGGACTAAGTGTGTAAATGTAGGAGGGGACTATGTCAAAAAATAAATGTGCTAGGTTTTCTAAAATTGACTCCTTCTACCTTAGGCCACAAACTTATCAATCACCCTTGTATGTTCTCCCTGTGACTGTGTGGGTTTCCTCCAGATGTTCTGCTTTTCTCCCACATTCCAAAGATGTGCGAGTTAGTGGGATAGTTGGTCACATGGGTTTAATTGGGCAGTGCAGTCAGTGGGTCAGAAAGGTTTGTTACCGTGTTAAATCACTAAATAAAATAAAATAAAATAATTAAAAAGGGATCAGTTAGTGCAACTCTCCATGTATCTACGTCAGCTGGACAGGAGAATCATGGGCTTTGTGATAATATAATTCTGACTGGAAAGATCAGGCTGCATCAGGAGCTTTAGGACAAGGTCAAGCACATGTCTTGCAAATAAACCACAACTTCCTGGTGCATGTAAAAAGTCATTACAGCTTCTCCTCTGAGGTATGAAAGTGATTTGCTAACTGAAGTCAGATTTTTTTCAACTGAGATGTGATGCAGAAGTCTGAAGAAAAATATTCAAGCCCCTGGTGAATTACTCTAACTTGCATGGATCAGCTCGGGTCTGATAGACACCTGAAACCATTTGTGAGCTGTTAAAACCTTTCAAAACTGTTTCACTTGGTAACCTTCTGAAGAAAGTAATATCATCTAGTTTCTGATGAAGTATGCTACAGAAGCTAATAAACTAGTGCTTTTTCTTATGCTTGTCTGTGCATGTGGCTTCTTTATTTCACTGAAGGTCAACATGAAGAGGAAAAACGTTTGTCAGGTATTGTATATTTCATAGTACATTCACTGATAGAAGATTACAGCTCAGTAGATAACCTTCAGCGCATGATATTTTAACCTACTCCAAGATCAGTCTAACGCTTCCCTCCTACATAGCCCTCCATTTTTCTATCATCCATGTGCCTGTCGGTGTCTCTTAAATGTCCCTAATGTATCTGCCTCTACCACCAACCCCAGCAATATTTTTTTACACACCCGTACTTTCTGTGTAAAATGCTAGCTCTGACATCACCCCTATACTTTTCTCCGATCATTATGCTCTTCATATAAGCCGTTTTCGCACTGGGAAAATATTGCTAGCTGTCCACTCTCTCTGTGCCTCTTAGCATCCTGTTCTTCTCATTCAATTCACCCTCGTTCTCCTTCACTCCGAAGAGTAAGCTCTAGCTCGCTCAACTTTTTCTCATAAGACATGCTCTCTAATCCAGACAGGATTCTGGTAAATCTCCTCTGCACCCTTTCAAAAGTTCCCATATCCTTCCTATAATGAGGCGACCAAATTCAAAGTTCAAAGTAAAAACTTATTGTCAGAGTACATATATGTCACTACATACAACCCTGATATTCTTTTCTCTGAAGGCATACTCAGCAAATCCATAGAACAGGATCAATGAACAATAAAATGCAAATGCAAATCTAAATAAATAGCAATAAATAACAAGAGCATGAAATAACAGGATAAAGAGTCCTTAAAGTGAGATCACTAGTTGTGGGAACACCAGAAATAGAATGAGTGTAGTTACCCTCTTTTGTTCAAGAGTCTGATAGTTGAGGCTTCTCGGATCTGGTGGTGGGAGTCCTGAGGAACTGGTACCTTCTACCTGATGGCAGCACTGAGAAAAGAGCATGGCCGGGTGGTGAGGAGCTTTGATGATGGATGCTGCTTTTCTATGGCAATGAGCTCAATGATTGGGAGGGCTTTACCTGTGATGTACTGAGCTGAATCCATTAACTTTGGGAGGATTTTCTGCTCAAAGACAAGAACAGAACAGAATATCCTATGTGTGGTCTAACCAAGGATTTTTAGAGCTGCCGCATATCCTTGCAGTTCTTGAACTCAACCCTCTGACTAAAGAAGGGCCACACACATAACCCCCTATCAACTTGATAAAGGGGAGTTTTTAAACACCCCCCCCCCCTCATCAACTTGAGGGATCTATTTACTAATCACAAAAATTAAACAATGAGAAGAAATATCCCATGGTCCTCACAGGGAATTCTGAAATTGGTTCAAAATATTCCCTGAAGTTGTGACACATGGAATACAAGGGAGGAACATGAGTTGGGCATTCACTTCCTCAAGCCAATCCTATCAATTATAGAGATCATGAGGTGGATCTGCTTCCCAATCCCATCTATTTGCTTTGTCTCCAGATCTTTAACAAGCAAAAGTTAATCAGTCCCCAAATTTAAAATGATTCGTGTTGCGGCCATCCATTGGACGAGTTCAACCATGGATGTTGCATCCCAGCTGTCATATGCAAGCTAGGGCAGTACGATATGGAGAGCAAGCTGTTGCCTGTGCAACAGGCTCACCCTCTTTTCGCAGCTGATGAAGCTAAAGGAACCTCAGAGTCCAATACAGTTTGGCACTGTCTGCATCGTAGGAGTTGCCAGTCAGGTTTTCCTTGGGATTTGCTCCTGAAGGTTTCCTCATGAGTGGGTATAGCCACAAGGTAATGGAGGTTTGCGATCAGTTTTCCTTCTCCTAGACGAGCTACCAATCACAGCTGATGAGTCACACCTACCCGAAGCGACTGGTTTTAAGGTGCCAGTGACCTTCCTTTGCTCCTCCTGTCAATAGAAACGGTTCCGCCAGTCTTAGTAGCGAAACCACATGTAAAGGCCAAGAGTTAGACGTGGTCATCAGTGGCTATCTGGCTGCTTTGGTAGTGGGAATATTTGTCCTTTAGACATCATGGGAACGGGAATCAAAGTCTCAGACTCCCAGGCAGCTTCTTCTAACTCTGGTAGTTCCCATGTTCCATGTGTTATACCAATTAACCTATTAACCAGTGAATTGGTTGTAATGTAAAGGGTTAGTTTAATTATCGGTTGAAAGCTGCTTCTGCCATGAGGTTGTTGATTGTCCCGTTCAAAGGATGCAGCAGCTCTTTCCCCATTCGTTGCCTCTGTGCCACAGCACTGGTGTTCAGTCTGGGTGCCTCAGGCCCATAAGAATAGCATGTGCCAGAGACTGGCTGGATTTTCCTTGTCTCCAGGGCTTCGCATTCACACTGAGGTCACGACCATCGCTGAAGAACCATCAGGAAAGTATGCTGTAGATAAGGAAGGGCCCACGTGCACACTTAGCTAAGTATCTGTTTGTTGAATATTTAGTTTCATAGCTGTGTAACTTGGGTTGCTGTTAAGTTTGAAGTGTTACTGAATGTTTAATATCGTAGTTTGCAGTAGCTTAGAGTAGCTTGGATGTTTGGTCGAATGTTTTACTATTCATCTGTAAATGGTTCATGTGCTTCCTCATAATCGTGTCTTCTACTCACTTACCAAATCCTGGTGAGCTCTGCAAGGAGTCTCTGTACATCTTCCCCATGGAATGTGTGGGTTTTCCCTTGATAACCTGGTTTCCACCCAAGCTCCAAAGATGTACCAGGTAGGTTAACGAGTCATTGTAAGTTGACCTGTGATTAGATTTGGGTCGAGGGGTTGTCAGGGGTTGCTGGGGTGGTGTGGCTCGAAGGGCCAGAGGAGCCTGCAGCAGATATCCTTCCCTGAAGCACGAATGAACCAGATGAGTTTCCATGGTAATCCAATTACTTGTGTTATCATTACTAATGACCAGGTTGTTTAAATTCTAGGTTATTAATCTGAATCTAAGAGCACAGGACATGGGAACACTCTATTCAGCCGACATTGTTATGCTAAAGTACATTTGTAATTAAAGTAGTAATCAAATGCCCAACTGAACTAATCCTTTCTGCCTACACATTGTCCATTTCCTTCTTAGAAGTCCGTATCTATGAGCCTCTTGCACGCCTCTGTCGTATTTCCCTCCACCACAAGGTGGCACCACTCTCTGCATGAAGGCACCATGGTAGCGCAGCGGTTAGCACAATGCTTTTGCAGCTCAGGGCGTCAGAATTCAGCGTTTAATTCCCGCGCCATCTGTAAGGAGTCTCTCTACATCCTCCCTGTTGAATGTGTGGGTTTTCTCTAGGTGCTTCCGTTAACTCCCACAGTCCAAAAACATACTGGGTAAGTTCATTGGTTATTGTAAATCAGCTCGTGATTAGTTTAGGTAGATTGGTTTGTTGGGGTTGCTGAGGACACATGGCTTGAAGGGTCAAAAGGGCCAGAAGGGCCTACTCTGCACTATATCACTAAACACATAGATAGATAGATAGATAAAGGACAGCAGATATCCTTCCCTGAAGCTCTAATGAACCATATGAGTTTCCATGGTGATCCAATTACTTTGTGGCTATCATTACTAATGACTGGATTATGTTTAAATTCTACATTATTAATCTGAATTTAAGATCATAAAACATAGAACAGTACAGCACAGGTACACTCCATTCAGCCCGCAATGTTATACCACAATAACTAAATGAGTAATCAAATTCCAAACAGAACTCATTTCTACAGCCTACACAATGTCTGCACTGTTCCATATCCTGCATATTCATGTGCCTATATAAGTGCCTCTTGCACACCCCTACCATATTTGCCTCCATTACCAAGCACCCACCACTGCTCGGGGCATCGGAGTTCGGAGATTAATTCTGGTACCACCTGTACTTTCTTCCCTTGACTGTGTGAGTTTCCTCTGGGTACTCCAGTTTCCTCCCACACTCCAAAGATGTACCAGTTAGTAGGTTAATTGGTCATTGTAAATTGTCCCATGATTAGGCAAGGATTAAATAGGTGGGTTGCTCTTTGGGCAAGTAGGGCATGATCCTATTTCCCATTAAATAATACAAAGTAAATAAAAAAACTTGTTCTATCAAGTATTAGACATTGTAATCCTGGAGTAAGAAGCTATCTGTCTACTCTATCTATGCATGTCATTGTCTTAGCAACCTCTATCAGATCTCCTCTCAGCTTCTGCTGCTCCAGAGAGAACAGTACAGATTTGTCCACCCTCTCCTGAAAACCTTCTAATGCAGGTAAACCTCTTCTGCACCATCTCCAAAGGTCACATTTCAAGTTAAAGTACAAATTTAGTTGTCATTCAACCATACATGAATACCCGTAAATACAGCCACATGAAAAAGCTTTCCTCTCGGGCCAAAACACAGTACCAACAGTTACATTCAGTTCACAGCATTTATAACATATATAGTTATGATAGCAGAAAAATATACAAAAAAATATAAAAAAATAATAATATCACCCAAGTCCCTGATTGTCATGGCCTATAGATTGATGGTTCTGGATCAGCACAGTAGCGTAGCACTTGGTGTAATTTTTCACAGTGCCAGTGATTGGAATATTAGGGTTCAGCTCCTGTCAGTAAGGAATTTGTGCATTCCAAAGGCATATGAGATAAGATTAGTAAATAGTGGGCATGTTATTTTGCTGCCAGAAGCACGGCAACACTCATGGACTGACCCCGTGTTGCATTGTTGATGGGAACAGCAAAATTCAACGCTTTGATATACATGTGACAAATAAAGCTAATCTTATATTTTTATTAAATTTTCTTGTTGAAGTACTGTTTGTGAACAAAGGAGATTGGTGAGTCAGCGACACTTTTTCCCATCCATTCACAGTATGTGGTTACTAGTTTGTATGTTCCATCTCTAATCGCTCCCAAACAAGAGACATAGAATTATAAAGCATATAAACAAGTCCTTCACCCCCTTCTGGTCCATGCCAACTGATGTTCCTTATTTTATAATAAACAAGAGGAAATCTGCAGATGCTGGAAATCCAAGCAAAACACACAGAATGTTATAGGAACTTAGCAGGCCAGGCAGATCTATGGAAAAAAGTACAGTCAATGTTCCTAGCCTGAAACATCAACCGGACTTTTTTCTATAGTTGCCTCCTGAGTTGCTCCAGCACCTTGCGTGTGTCACATTATTTTATATTCAGAGTCAGACTCAGAATCAGGTTTAATATCACTGGCATACGCCGTGAAACTTGTTGTTTTACGCTAGCAGCACACGAAAAGCCCTCTTGGTCAGGGTCGACCTTGGATATTGCATCCTTGCTATCTATATTGTTGCCATCAGTCGATACATGAGCCAGTGCAGTACAATGTGGAGAGCAAGCTGTTTCCCATGCAGTCACCTCTCAGCTAATGAACCCAAAGGAATGGTAGAGATTGACAGTTTGGCACCAACAGCATTGGTTTGCCAGTCAGCATTGAACTCAACATAGAACTGCCTTATAGACTCCAGCTCCAGATTTTCCCTCGGGGTTTACTCCAGAAGCCTTCCCCATGGATGCTATAGTGACAAGGTAGTGGAGGTTTGAAATCACAGTTTTCCTTCTCCTTGATGAGCCGCCAACCATAGCTGATGAGCCCATCTGCATGGAAGCAGTACTTTGTGAAACATAATCAGTAAAAAACTAAATTACAATAAGAGATATATTTTATAAATATTAATTAAGTAGTTCAAAAAGAGAAGGAAAAGTATTTTGAGGTAGTATACATGGGCCATTGTCCATTCAGAAATCCGATGGGAAAGAAACTGTTACTAAAGCAATCAGTGTGTGTCTTGAGGCTCCTGTACCTCCGGTACTCAGTAACATGAATGGCAGTGATGCTTCACTACCAGATGGACTCAACGCCTTCTATGCCCGCTTTGAAAGGGAGAACACAACTACAGCTGTGAAGATCCCTGCTGCACCTGATGACCCTGTGATCTCCGTCTCAGAGGCTGATGTCAGAGTGACTTTAAATAGAGTGAACCCTCGCAAGGCAGAAGGTCCCGATGGAGTACCTGGTAAGGCTCTGAAAACCTGTGCCAACCAAATAGCGGGAGAATTCAAGGACGTTTTCAATCTCTCGCTGTTACAGACAGAAGTTCCCATTTGCTTCAAAAAGGCAACAATTATACCAACACCTAAGAAGAATAATGTAGGCTACTTAAATGACTATCACTCGGTAGCACTCACATCGACAGTGATGAAATGCTTTGAGAGGTTGGTCATGACTAGACTGAACTCCTGTCTCAGCAAGGACCTGGACCCATTGCAATTTGCCTATCGCCACAATAGGCTTTAGACCACCTGGACAACACAAACACCCATGTCAGGATATTGTTTATCAACTATAGCTCAGCATTTAACACCGTTTTCCCACAATCCTGAGTGAGAACCTGGGCCTCTGTGCCTTCCTCTGCAATTTGATCCTCGACTTTCTAACCGAAGACCACAAGCTGTGCAGATTGGTGATAACATATCCTCCTCACAAACGACCAACACTGGTGCACCTCAGGGGTTTGTGCTTAGCCCACTGCTCTATTCTCTATATACACTATATGACTGTGTGGCTAGGCATAGCTCAAATACCATCTATAAATTTGCTGATGATACAACCATTGTTGGTAGAATCTCAGGTGGTGACGAGAGGGCGTACATGAGTGAGATATGACAACCAGTGGAATGGTGCCACAGCACCAATCTGGCACTCAACATCAGTAAGACGAAAGAGCTGATTGTGGACTTCCGGAAGGGTAAGACGAAGGAACATATACCAATCTTCATAGAGGGATCAGAAGTGGAGAGAGTGAGCAGCTTCAAGTTCCTGGGTGTCAAGATCTCTGAGGATCTAACTAGGTCCCAACATATCAATGTAGTTATAAAGAAGGCAAGACAGTGGCTATATATTATTAGGAGTCTGAAGAGGTTTGGCATGTCAATAAATGTACTCAAAAACGCCAATAGAGAGTATTCTGACAGGCTGCATCATTGTCCAGAATGAAGGGGCTACTGCACAGGACCGAAAGAAGCTGCAGAAGGTTGTAAATCTAGTCAGTTCTATCTTGGGCACTAGCCTACAAAGTACCCAGGACATCTTCAGGGAGTGGTGTCTCAGAAAGGCAGTGTCCATTATTAAGGACCTCCAGCAGCCAGGCCATGCGTTTTTCTCACTGTTACCATCAGGTAGGAGGTACAGAAGCTTGACGACACACAATCAGCGATTCAGGAACAGCTTCTTCCCCTCTGCCATCCGATTCCTAAATAGACATTGAAGCTTTGGACACTACCTCACTTTTTTTTAATATGCAGTATTTCTGTTTTTGCATGTTTTTTAAATCTATACGATATATATAATTGGTTTACTTGTTTATTTAATATTATTTTTTCTCTTTCTGCTAGATTATGTATTGCATTGAACTGATCCTGCTAAGTTAAAAAATTTCATGTCACATGCTGGTGATAATAAACCTGACTCTGGTTCTGATTCCTCCTTGATGGTAGCAATGAGATGAGGGCATACCCTGGGTGATAGGGATCCTTAATGATGGATGCTGCCTTTTAGAGACATCGCCTTTTGAAGATGCCTTTGATGCTGAGGAGCCTAGTGTCCATGATGGAGCTGACTGAATTCGTAGCTTTCTGTAACTTATTCTGATCCTTGTAGCGATCCGCCCAGTTCAGTCAGTGATGACGGTTAGAATGATTTCCACAGTACATCTGTAGAAATTTTTGACTCTTTGGTGCCAGACCAGATCTCCGCAAATCTTGATGAAATATAGCTGTTGTTGTGCCTTCTTTGTAATTGCATCAAGGGAATTGACACCCAGGTACTTAAACTGCTTACACTGTCCACTTCTGAGCCTTCAGTGAGAACTGAAATGTGTTCCCTTGAATTAGATGGTACTTTTTACCCACTTTTTGTCAATAACCCACTAATCCTTTCCAATCCATGTGACTTTCCGACTGTTGTTTAGAAGCTGTTATTGTATGTGCCTTAACCAGTTCCTCTGGTGACTCATTCCACATACAGTATCTACCACCCTTTCTGTAAATGTTTGCCTCTAAAGATCCTGCTAAATCTCTCAATTCTCATATTAGATATTTACCTTCAAGTTCTTGATTCCCCAGCCCTGAGAAAAAGACTGTGCATTCACCCTCTCCAAGCCCCTCAAGATTTTATACAGTTCTTTATCTTCCCTCAGTGTCCTATTCTCTAAGGAATAAATTAATAAAGCTGGCAGCTTTCCTGTTCCAGAGAACAATATATACCAGGTGGGTTTTCACAATAATCTGGTGCTTAGTTATTTATACTGACATAGCAGAAGTTTATTTGTTCCATCAAGCCCAAGTCAACCGTCCCTTCTTCTTTCCCCAAGACCTGCAACCTGTTGTCCCTGGCATGAGCATCAACTTCAACTACTGAGCCATTTTTCCTTCCAGCACAGTGTTGTGATGTGGGAGGAAACTGGGGAAACTCTGTGGAAACCCACACAGTCACAGGGAAAACGTGCAAATTCTACACCAACAGCACTGAAGGACTGGATCAAAGCCAGGCCTCTGGAGCAGAGAGGCAGCAACATTGACTGCAGAATCATTGTGATAGCTTCATGCTTACTAAGACCACAATTTAAAATTCCATAATAGATGATTAATTTAAATTCTCCAGTGCCATGTTAGTACTTTAACTCACCTGTCTGAGTCAATGGTCCAGAGTCATGAATGTTGCTGCAGTATCTTAGCCACTGTTCCCAAATAAGACATAGGAGAAGAATTAAGCCATTTGACCCATCGAGTCTGCTCTGCCATTCAATCATGGCTGATCCCTTTATTTCCCTTCCTCAGCCCCACTCGCCAGCCTTCACCCCACAACTTTTGATGCCATCACCAATTAAGAATCTATCAATCTCTGCCTTACGGACTCACCTTCAAGGACTCTTCATCTCACATTTTCAATATTTATGATATATTATTTGATTATTATTATCATTTACTTTGTTTTTTTTCTTTTTGTATTTGCACAATTTGTTGTCTTTTGCACTTTGGTTGTCCATTTTGTGTGCAGTTTTTCATTGATTCTATTGAGTTTCTTTGCATTTACTGTGAATGTCTGCAAGAAATTGAATCTCAGGGTGGCATACAGTGACATACACTGTATGTACTTTGATAATAAATTTACTTTGAACTTTGAACTTTTTAAACTACACCACTTATCTATTACGCTACTGTGACCACAACGTGTTTGTAGTTGCATGAAGGCTTGATCAGGTAAGGGTAAAAGATTATCTTCCTGAAGGATATGGATGAACCAAATAGGACAATAAAAAGCTAGAATACAATTATTGATATTAGGAAATAAAAAGTTCAAATTACAAAGTAAATTTATTATCAAAATACTATGCTGCAAGACCCTGCAGCGGATAGTGAGGTCAGCTGAGAAGATCATCGGGGTCTCTCTTCCCGCCATTACGAACATTTACACTACAGGCTGCATCCGCAAAGCAAACAGCATTATGACGGACCACCAGGCACCCCTCATACAAACTCTTCTCCCTCCTGCTGTCTGGGAAAAGGCATTTGGGCTCTCATCACCAGACTATGTTACAGTTTCTTCCCCCAAGCTATCAGACTCCTCAATACCCAAAGCCTGGACTGACACCTTACTGTCTTGTTTATTATTTATTGTAATGCCTGCACTGTTTTGTGCACTTTATGAAGTCCTGGGTAGGTCTGTAATCTAGTGTAGTTTTTTTCTGTGTTGGTTTTTACGTAGTTCAGTCTAGCTTTTGTACCTTTTCATGAAACACTATAGTCCTGAAAAATGTTGTCTCGTTTTTACTGTGTACTGTACCAACAATTATGCTCGAAATGACAATAAAAAGTGAATTGACTTGACTTGACTTGACAAACAGGAGAGAATCTATAGATGCTGGAAATCCAAGCAGCACATACAAAATGCTGGAGGAAATCAGCTGGCCAGGCAGCATGCTTCAGGCCGAGACCCTTCCTCAGGACTGGAGAAAAAATAATCTGAAGACAGGAGAAAAGTAATCTGAATCAGAATGTAGAGGGAAGTGAGGAAGAAACACAAAGTGATAGGTGAAACCGGGAGGGCGGAGGAGTGAAGTAAAGAGCTGGGAAGTTGATTGGTGAAAGATACAGGGCTGGAGAAGGGGGAATCCGTTAGGAGGGGACAAAAGGCCAAGTAAGAAAGAAAATGTGCAGGAGCACCAGAGAGTGCAGGCAAGGGGATAAGATGAAAAAGGGAACAGGGGATGGGGAATGGAGAAAGGGGAGTGGGGTTTACCAGAAATTTGAGAAATTGATGTTCATGCCATCAGTTTCGAGGCTCCCCAGATGGAATATCAGGTGTTACTCCTCCAGCCTGAGAGTGGCCTCATCGTGACCATGGCAGCCACCGGAATGGGCATGGGAAGTGGAATTAAAATTGGTGGCCACTGGGAAATCTCGCTTTTTCTGGTGGTTGGGGCATAGGTGCTCAGTGAATCAGTCTCCCAATCTACATCGGGTCTCACTGATGTACAAGAGGCCACACCTGGAGCACCGGACACACAGTTGAAGTGTCATCTCAGCTGGAAGGACTGTTTGAGTGAGGAGCAACACCTTATATTCCATCTAGGTAGCCTCCAACCAGATGGCATGAACATCGATTTCTCAAAATTCGGTACCCCCCTCCCCCCACCCCTCACTATTCCCCATCCCCTTTTCCCTTCCTCACCTTATCCCCTTAACTGCACTTCCTTGAACTCCTTCTCCTTTTCCTTCTTCAATGGCTTCTGTCCTCTCCTATTAGATACCCCCTTCTCTTTTTCCAATCAACTTCCCAGCTCTTTGCTTCACCCCTTCCCCCTCCCAGTTTCATCTGTCACCTTGAGTTTCTTCCTCTCCTCCCCCCACCTTCTGACTCAGGCTCCTTGTCTTTCTTTCTCCAGTCCTGAGGAAGGGTTTCGGCCTGAAACATCGACTGTACTCCTCTCCACAGAAGCTGCCTAGTCCGCTCAGTTCCTCCAGCATTTTTTGTGTGATGCTCTATGTTGCCATGTCCTCCAACCTTAAGATTCATTTTCTCACAGGTATTTACAGGGAAACAATAGAATTTATGAAAAACCATGCATAAAGATTGACAAATAACTAATTTGCAAAAGGAATGTAAATCTTGCAAATAAATAATAGAAAGATAGATAGATAGATAGATAGATAGATAGATAGATAGATAGATAGATAGATAGATAGATAAATGAATAGATAGAGGGATAGGTAGATAAATAAATAATATTGAGAAGTTTGTGAAAGTGAGTTATAGTTTGGTTAGTCAGTGTTAAGGTGAATGAAGTTATCCATGACAGTTCAGGGCCATGAAGCTTGTAGAGTACTTGAACCAGCATTTAATTATAGATTTGTTTAGTAACCTACACTTAACTTGGTAACTGCTAAGGCGAAACTTGTATCATTGAATCAACTGACCAATGCCCTGAATGCCTGTCTTGCAACATGGGCCATAAGACCACAAGATATGCATGCTGAATTAGGCCATTCAGCCCATCAGGTCTGCTCCACCATTTCATCGTGCCTGATCTATTTTCCTCTCAACCCCGTTCTCCGGCCTTCTCCACATAACCTTTCACGCTCTGACTAATGGAGAACCTATCAACCTCCACCTTAAAAATACCCAATGACCTGACCTCCACAGCTAACACAACAAATTCCACAGGTTTAACACTCTCTGGGTAAAGAAAATTCCCCTCATCTCCATTTTAAATAGACATCTCTCTATTCTGAGGCTATGTCCTCTGGTCCTAGTCTTCCCACTATTGGAAGGATCCACTCTATATTTGATAGAGTGGAGCATTTGATAGATTACAATAAGGAACCCTCCCCTCCCTCTGACCCCCACCATGCTTCTAAATTCTGGTAAGTACAGGCCCATAGCCATCAATTGCTTTTCTTATAATAACCCTTTCATTCCCTGAATCTTTCTTGTAAACCTCCTCTAAACCCTCTCCAACGTCAGCACATCCTCTCTTAAATAAGGATCCCAAAACTGCCCACAATGCTGTGTAAGGCCTCACCAATGCCTTATAAAGCCCCAGCATTACATCCTTGCTATTGTAATCTAGTCCTCTCAAAATGAATGCTAACATTGCATTTGTCTTCCTCACCACTGACTCAACCTGCAAATTAACCTTTGCGGAATCCTGCATGAAGACTCTCTTTAGATCTTTGAATTTTCTCCCCATTAGAAAATTGAGCATGCTCTCGACCCTTCTGTCAAAGTACATGACCAGACGCTTCCTGACACTGTATTCCATCTTCCACTTCTTTGCCCATTCTCCTGATCTGCCTAAGTGCTTCTGCAGCCCCCTGCAATCTCAACAGTACCTGCCCCTCCACTTACCTTCATATCGTCCACAAACTTGGCCACAAATCCATCAATTGCATCACGTAAATTATTGATGTACAATGTAAATAGAAACAGTGCCAACACTGATTCCTGCAGAACACAACAAATCACTGGCAGCCAATCAGAAAAGGCTCCCTTTATTCCTATTTGTTGCCTTCAGCCAATCAGACAATTCCCTATCCATGCTAGTGTCCTTCTTGCAGTACCATGGGCTCTTATCTTGTTAAGCAGCCTCATGTGCAGCACCTTGTCAAAGGCCTGCTGAAAATTAAAGTACACAACATCCACCGATCTCCTTTGTCTATCCTCATTATTTCCTCAAAGAATTCCTACAGATTTGGCTGGCAAGAAACCATGCTGACTTCAGCCTATTTTATCATGTGCCTCCAATTACCCCAAAACCACATCCTTAGCAGTCAACTCCAACATCTTCCTAACCACTGTGGTTAGGCTAACTGCCCTATAATTTCCTTACTTCTGTTGCCTACCCCTCTTGAAGATTGAAATGACGTTCACAATTTTTCAGTCCTCCAGAACCATGCTAGAATCTATTAATTCTTGTAAGATTAACACTAATGCCTCCATAAACTCTTCAGCTACCTCTTTCAGAACCCTGGAGTGCAGTCCATCTTGTCCAGGTGTTTTATCTACCTTTCAGTTTCCAAAGCTCCTTCTCTCTAGTAATAGCAATTACACTCCTTGACGGTATCAAAGTTCCAGCATACTGCGAGTGTCTTCCACAGCGAAGGATAATGCAAAATACTTACTCAGTTCGTCCGCCCTTTCCTTAACCCCACTACTGCCTCTCCAGCGTCATTTTCCAGTGGCCAATATCTACTCTCACTTCTCTTTTACTCTTTATATGTCTGAAAAAACTTTTGGTATCCTCTTTGGTACTGTTGGTTAGCTTACCTTCATATTTCATCTTTTCCCTCCTTATGGCTTTTTTAGTTGCCTTCTGCTGTTTTTTTAAAAGTTTTTTAATCCTCTAACTTCCCAGTATTTTTGCTCTACTACGGTATATGCCCTCTCATTTTCTGCTAAGTTGGCTCTGACTTCCCTTGCCAGCCATGGTTGTGTCATCCTGCCTTTAGAATACTTCTTCTTTGGGATATATCTATCCTGCAGCTTCTGAATTTCTCCCAGAAACTCCAGCCATTGCTGCTCTGCTGTCATCCCTGCTAGTGTCCCCTTCCAATCAATATTTGCCAGGTCCTCTGCAATTCCTTTAACTTCACTGTAATACTAATACATCTGACCTTACCTTTTCGCTCTTAACCACTTCTTTGGGGTGTATCTATCCTGTGCCTTCTAAATTGCTCCCAGAAACTCCAGCCCTTGCTGCTCTGCTATCATGAACTTAATAACACATTGGATTACTTTGTGGATGAGTGCTCACTAGCCTGAGAGAGACAATAGACTCCGTCTGCAGTGTGACTGTGAAAACCCTGATAACATTGCAGTAAACCCGTGCTTCAATTCTGCTGTGGTTACTGTGTCATTAAAATGCAGTGGCACATCTGAACACAGCACTCCGCAAACGGTCTACTCAGGGTTTTAGCAGTGGCAGTAGAATCTCCTGCTATTTATATGCTACACCTCTAGTATAAAAGATAGCATTCCATTACCTTTCCTGATTACTTTTTCATGCATTTTACTATAGGCGTGTGATCAATGTACACTGCCCGTCATGGGACACCAAGGCACAGCAATAATTATAAAGGAGACTATGCATAAAACTGTTGAGCACCACAGGTTTCATGTCACAGCCAACTTTATTACCCTTTCATATTACTCATGCTCAGTGAAGCCACTGTTATTTTTATATCAATATGTACATTGATTTTCACCTTATTTTACCACAATATTTTAAACCGACAAGCAAATCATTGAAACGATGGACCCCTCTCGCTGTGTGATAATAGCAGCATTGCATCACACTCTATGATATTTCTATCTTGAGAACTTCCCAATATTTCTCAAAGAGTCACAAAACTAAGGTCAAGATACCTCTACCTTCAGCCCTGAAATGGCAGTTAGCACGGTGTTTTTACAATTCGGGGTGTCGGAGTTCCTATTTCAATTCTGTAAGAATGTTTGTGTGTTCCTTCAGGTGCAGGTGTGTCTCCCACAGTCCAAAGATTAATAGTTTAGTAGGTTAATTGGTCATGTTTAATTATCCTGTAATTAGGCTAGGGTGAAGTAGTTAGGCTGTTGGGCAGTGCAGCCTGTTGGGCCAGAAGGGCCTGTTCCACGCTGTATCTCTAAAATAAAAATATAAAGAAAATCACAAAATGAGCTTCAGATATTCACACTCACAATCGAGCTGAACTAGCCCAATACAGAACTGCCATAAAATACTCTTATAAATAAATATCAGATGAGGTACAGATTAAATAGTTGTCAATGAATCTTTATTTATAATACACCACAGGCTTCAGCTGTTAAGAGGACTGCAGTGCGCTTGCTGTGCATATAGATTGGTACTTCATTCCAACAAAAGTCTTGGCATCAAGTTTTTTTTATTTCTCTTGCAAGGAAAGGCAACAGATATTAGCAAACCAGAAAAAAACGAAAGCTACTTGCACTAGGAGATGACACTAATCAGCAAAATTTGAAAATTACTTATTATCTTTAGTTATGATTGTTAATCAAATATCCAGAAAGTACGGATGTAGGCAATGGTCAAAAGGGGCACAGACAGACTGAGCACAAACACAAGAGATTTTGCAGATGCTGGAAATCCAGAGCAACACACACACAAAATGCTGGAGGAAATCTGCAGGTCAGGCAGCATCTATGGAGTGGAAAAAACAGTCAGTCTTTCAGGCCAAGAGCCTTCTTCAGGACAGGTATCAGCCTGAAAAGCAGACTGTTTACTCTTCTCCATAGATGCTGCCTGACAGATAGGATTGGAATGATCTTATCTATGCAGTATGTGGTTGTGTTCCAAAAGGTGATGCTGAAAGGCTGTTAAGTTCAAATGTAGCATTCAAAATGTAATTGAACAGTGATAAAAATTAATAATGGCTATGGGGAAATGACAATGATATTGATCTGATGAGTTAGCTCTTTAGGAGACAATACACATACACTCAGTGGACTCCTTATTGCGAACCTCCTGTGCCTAATAAAATGGCCACTGAGTATATGTTCATGGTCTTCTGCTGCTGTAGCCCATCCACTTCTAGGTTCAACATGTTGTGCATTCAGAGAAGCTATTTTTTTAACATCTGGTTATTTTGAGGTACTATCACCTTTCTATCAGCTTGAACCAGTCTAACCATTCTCCTCTGACCTCTCTCATCGACATGGCGTAATTACCCACAGAACTGTCACTCACAGGATTTCTTTTTGTTTTTTGGCACCATCCTCTGTAAACTCTAGACACAGTTGTGTGACAAAAGACCAGAGGTCAGCAGTTTCTGACATACTCAAACCACCCCATCTGACAACACCAATGATAATAATAAATAAATAATCAATAACTATCAAGAAAAAGTGTTGAAGAGTCCTTCAAAGAGAGTCCACGGTTTATGGAATCAGTTCAGTGTTGAGGTGAGTAAAGTTGTATGTTAGCCTATAAATTTGATGAGAATTGCACCTTTTTTATCTACAGTATGCACATGAAATATACTGAGGAAAGAGACTAGTCCCATGCCATTATCAAGCTGCAACCATTGTGATCACTGGGAACATACATCACTGCACCTTCTGTAGAGATGCTGGGATGTCCAAATTTAGGAATTTTTAATTCATATATTGGAGCATTTGTACCCATTAGTCCCACTATCAGCTAGTCCGAGGGGTCAATACCAGTTATGGGAGCGTGAAGGTTAATCCACGGTCCTAAAGTCAATGTCCAGTTACCAAAATCTGAAGAATGGAAGCTGGAGGTCTGTCCTGGAGATAGTGGGCTGCCTGTGTTTGTGTGGGTGGGTGGGGGGGGGGGGAAGAAAAGGGCTTGTTTTGTTGCTTGTTGTGTTCTGTTGTGCTCTGCTGAGGATTGTTGGCACGTTATGTTGCTGCAAAATGTGTGACAACACTTGTGGCCAGCACTTCCTTAGCTTGTGTTGGTTATTAACACAAATAGCATATTTCACTGTATGTTTCCATGTAGATATGATAAATAAATTTGAGTCTGGAATTAGACTGGTTCCTTTCTGCTACATACCACCATTTCCCAAACACATTTGAAACATGATAATGTCATCTATGTGCACAGCACAAGATTCTGACTTACTGACAGAAATTCACTCAATAGGTATGATAGCGTAGTGGTTAGGGTAATGCTTCACCACACCAGCAATTGTAACATCAGGTTCATTCCAGCCGCTGCCTGCGAGCAGTTTGTACATTCTCCCTTTGACCAGTTGTTTGCCCAGAGTGCTTCAGTTTCCTCCCACATTCCAAAGGTTAGGGTTAGTAAATTGTGAGCATGCCATGTTGGCACCAGAAGTTTGGCGGCACTTGTCTCCAGCACGTCCTCAGACTGTGTTGGTTGTTGATGCAAATGACGTATTTCAATGTATAGAATCATAGAAAAGTATAGCACAGAAACATGCCCTTCAGCCCATCTAGTCTGTGCCGAACCATTTAAACTGCCTACTCCCATCAACCTGCACCAGGACAATAGCCCTCCATACCCCTACCATCTATGAATCTATCCAAACTTCTCTTAAGCTTTGAAATCAAGTTTGCATGTACCACTTGTAGTAGCAGCTCATTCTGCATGCTCACAACCCTCTGAGTGAAGTTTCCCTTCGTGTTATCTTAAACGTTTCACCTTTCACCCTTAAACCAAGACCTCTAGTTGTAGTTCCGTCCAGTGGAAAAAGCCTGCTTGCATTTATCCTATCTATACCTCTCATAATTTTGGTTGTATTGATATTTCAATGTTCATTTGATGAATAAACCTTAAATTCAATCTTCTTTGTTCACTCACAGTGAAGCGAGAAAGTTGAAAACCTTTCCTGAATTAAAATGTTTCCACTGGGTCATCATTTTTCTTTTCACTGACTTCCCCATATTGATTTTAATTTTACAGACGGTCAGTGTTGAAAAAGAACATAGCATCTCTACAGAAGGCGATAGATCAATAGTCCTGATGTTAACTATCGCAACAGCTTTAAAGATTGTTAAAAATGTAAAGATTAGTTTTATTTGTCACGTGGACGTTGAAACATCAAAACTTACAGTAAAATGTGTCGTTTTACGTCAATGACCAGTACAGCCTGAGGATGAGCTCGGACAGTCCGCAAGTATCACCAGTCTCACCAGACTTCCAGTACCAGCATACTATGCCCACAAGTCACTAACCTTTAATAACCCATACGTGTTTGGAATGTGGCAGGAAACCGAAGCACGCAAAGAAAAACCACACAGTCACAGAGAGAACGGGCAATCTCCTTACAGTCAGTGTCAAGAATCGATCTTGGCCTTTTGATCCATCTGGTTCACGATGAAACCATTTTAAATGCCTACTCCCATCGACCTGCACCAGGACCATAGCCCTCCATTACTCCTACTATACATGTGCCTATAAAAAATACTGTTAAACATTGAAATCAAGCTTGCGCTGGAATCTCATTCCACACTCTCATAACCCTCTGAGTGAAGAAGTTTCCACCCATATTTCCCTTAAAATTTTCACCGCTCACCCTTAACCCATGACTTCTGGTTGTAGTTCCACACAGTTTCAATTGACTTTAGTTCTTACATCCTTCACATACGTGAGGAGTAAAAATCTTTACGTTATGTCTCCATCTAACTGTGCAATGTGCAATCATAATAATTTATAGTAAATAGAACAATCAATGTAACATAGAGTACACTCAAATCAGTGTGAGTTAATCAGTCTGATGGCCTGGTGGAAGAAGCTGTCCCGGAGCCCATTGGTCCTGGCTTTTATGCTGCGGTACCGTTTCCCGGATGGTAGCAGCTGGAATAGATTGTGACTGGGGTGACTCAGATCCCCAAAGATCCTTCACCCCTCATACCCCTCATAATTTTGTATACCTCTATCAAATCTCCTCTCAATCTTCTATGTTCTAAAGAATACAGCCCTAACCTATTCAGTCTTTCCTTATAGCTCAGGTCCTCCAGACCCAGAAATATCCCTGTAATTTTTCTCTGTACTCTTTCAAACTTGTTTCCATCTTTCCTGTAGGTAGGTGACCAAAACTGCACACAATACTCCAAATTAGGCCTCAGCAACATCTTATACAACTTCAACCTAAAATCTCCTTTCCCCGACTCAATACATTGATTTATGACCAATGTGCCAAAAGCTTTCTTTACGACCCTATCAACCTGTGATGCCACTTTCAATGAATTATGGACCTGTATTCCCAGATCCCTGTGCCCTAAGTGCCCTACCCTGGTTGGTCCTACCAAAGTGCAAAACCTATCACTTGCCTGCATTAAATTATATCTGCATTATGGCATGGCTCCAGGCTCTTGCCCTGCCTTAGTTTCTCCATAAACCCATTACTCAGATGTTTGCCATTTAAATTCTTGCTCCCCAAACCAACTGCCCCAAAACTTTGCTCTCCCTCCATCCTCTCCATTTTCTTCCTATCTGCATCTGTCCCTCCAAACATGTGGCAGCCATTGAGAGATCTCTTAAACGGTGCTGACTCACTTTTCAGTGGCCACTATACCAGTGCATCGGCAGTTGTAAACTCGGACTGCAGATACCATCTGTCAAAGTGCACTTTGGCTTCTCCTCTTTAAGTGAAGTAAAATATATTAGAAATTTCTTAAAGCTAGGCTATTCAAATTTAGGGATTTTTCTTTGGTAAGACTTGATTTTGCTTCAGGGCAAGATGTGAAGTTTATGCTCAGCCAAGAACCTGTGAAAAAAAGAAGCATAAAAAAGCATAAAATAATTTAAAAGCACAAAGTTTTACAGAAATAAACACAAGGGATTCTGCAGATGTTGGAAATCGAGAGCAACACACACAAAATGCTGGAGGAAATTAGAGGTCAGGCAGCATCTATGGAGAGGGATAAACAGTCGACATTTCAGACCGAAACCCTTCAGTCCAGACCAATCTTAATGAAGGGTCTTGCCTAGAACGCCAAGCGTTTATTTATTTCCATAGATGCTGCCTGAGCTGCTGAGTTTCTTGAACACCTTGTATCTATTCACAGAAATAGTCTTTCTTTGAAATTGCGCTTGGGATGCAGAAATTGCTAGCACATTGTCCATCAAGATACAACAGAGTAAAGATGCTGGAAACTGGAGCAACACGCAAGTGTTTGAGCAATTCAGCAGGCCAGTAAGCATCTATACAGGGAAATAGATGGTTGGTGTTTTGGATTGAGACTCTACATCTCAAAGTCAGAGTCGAAGTAAATTTATTATCAAAGTACATATATGTCACCATATACTACCTTGAGATAGATTTTCTTGGAGGCATTTACAGGAGAATAAAAAAATACAATAGAATTTATGAAAACCATACATAATGACTGACAAGACACCAATGTGCAAATGAGGACAAATTATGCAAAAAATAAATAAACAAATAAACTAAGAACATGAGTTGTAGAGTCTTTGAAAGTGAGTCTGAAGATTGTAGAATCAGCTCAGGGTTGTAGTCAATGAAGTTACCTACACAGATTCAGGACCCCGATAGTTGTAGGGAAATAAATGTTTCTGAATATGGCAGTGTGGGTCTTAGGCTTTTGGACTTCCTACCTAATGGTAGTAATGATCGTGGAGGTCCTTGATGATGGATGTTGCCTTCCTGCACAATGATGGGAAAGGCTTTTCCTCTGATGGACTGGGCCATATCCACTACAGTCTGTAAATGTCTCCATTCCTGGGCTTTGGTGTTTCCATTAGTGATGCAACCAGTCAGGATACTCCTGTGCAGATGAAGGAGCTCACCCTGAAACACGGTCTGTCCATAGATACTGCCACTTCCAGGTGAACTTTCATCTGGAGCATTTGAAACCAAGTCCACCACTAATTTGCCATTTCAACGTCCATCTCTAATTTGCAATTAAGAGTTCACCAGATTGCAGTAAATCAAAAGTTACATGTAGATCAATCTGGATAAAGATGTAAGTGAACCAAGATCCAAGATTGTTTAATGTCATTTCATGTACACAACTGTCAGGAGAATGAAATAATTTTTACTCTGGATATGATGCAGCACAAAAATAACACAAAAGATAAAGAAAGCAGTAGTAATAAAAGAACACACAATAAAGATTTTTTTTTAAAAGTCCTACAGAAAGCAACTAAACGGATCATTAAGAGGGAAAAGATGAAATATGAAAGCAAGCTAACAAACAATATCAAGGTGGATAGAAATAGCCTTTTCAAGTATGTAAAAATACAAGAGAGATGAGAATGGATAAAGGACAGCTAGAAAATGAGGCTGGAGAAATTATAATGGGGACAAGGAGATGGTAAATGAACTAAATGTATTTTGTATCGGTCTTCACTGTGGAAGACACTAGCAGTGTGCCAGGTGTTGAAAGGTGTGAGGGAAAAGAATTGAATGCAGTTACTATTAACAAGGGAGAAGGTGCTCAAAAGACTTGAAGGTACTAATTTACCCGGACCAGATGAACTGCACTCTAGGGTTCTGAAAGAGGTAGCAGCAGAGACTGTGGAGGCACTAATAATGATTGTTCAAGAATCATTGGACACTGGCATAGTGCCAGGGGATGGAAATTGCAAATGTCACTTCACTCATTAAGAATGGAGGAAGGCAACAGAAAGGCAATTGTAGACCAGTTAGACTGACCTCAGTGTTTGGGAATATGTTGGAGTTAATTGTTAAGGATGAGGTTATGGAGTACTTGGTGACACAGGATGAGATAGGACAAAGTCAGCATGGTTCTCTTGAGGGAAAATATTGCCTGATGAACCTGTTGGAATTCTTTGAGGACATTACAAGTAGGATAGATAAAGGGGGTACAATGGACTTAGTACATTTGGATTTTCAGAAGACCTTTGACAAGGTGCCACACATGACCCCACGTACCAAGTTAAAAGCCCATAGTATTACAGGAAAGTTACTAGCATGGTTACATTATTGGCTGACTGGTAGGAGACAGTGAGTGGGAATAAAAGGATCCTTTTCTGGTTGGCTGCCTTTGACTAGTAGTTTTCTGCAGGAATCAGTGTTTATGTGTATATCAATGATTTAGATTATGGCATAGATGGGTTAGTTCCCAAGTTTGCAGATCTGAATCAGGTTTATTATCACTGGCATGTGTTGTGAAATTTGTTAACATAACAGCAGCAGTTCAATGCAAAACATAATACAGAAGAAGAAAAATAATAATAATAAATCAATCAATTATAATATACATATATTGAATAGATTGAAAATCATGCAAAAACAGAAATAATATATATTTAAAAACTGACATAGTGTTCACACGTTCAATGTCCATTCAGGAATCAGATGGCAGAGGGGAAGAAGCTGTTCCTGAATCACTGAGTGTGTGCCTTCAGGCTTCTGTACCTCTAACCTGATGGTAACAGTGAGAAAAGGGCATGATACAAAGATTGGTGGAGGGGCAAGTTGTGCTGAGGATACAGGAAGACTATAGAAGTACTTAAACACATTAGGAAAATGGGCAAGAAAGTGGCAAATCAAATACAATGTTGGAAAATTCATGATCATTCACTTTGGTAGAAGAAATAAATGGGCAGAATATTTTCAAAATGGGGAGAAAATCCAGATATTTGAGATGCAAATGGGACTTGGGAGTCCTTGTGCATAACACCCTAAATATTGGCTTGCAGGTTGAGCCAGTGGTGAGGAAGGCAAATGCAATATTACCATTCATTTCAAGAAGTATAGAATACAAGAGCAGGGTTGTGAGGCTGAGGCTTTATAAAGCACTAGTGAGGTTTCACCTTGAGAATTGTGAGCAGTTTTGAACTCCTTATCTAAGAAAAAAAAGTGCTGGCATTGGAGACGGTTCAGAGGAAGTTCATAAGGATTTTTCTGGGAATGTAAGGTTTATCATATGAGGAAGATTTGATGGCTCTGGGCTTGTACTTACTGGAATTTAGAAGGATTGTGGGGGGGGGGGGGGTTCTCATTGAAACTTTTAGAATGTTGAAAGACCTAAACAGAGTAGATGTAGAAAGGATGTTTCCCATTGTGGTGGAGTCTGGGACAAGAGGGCACAGCCTTGGGGTAGAGGGGCATCCATTTGAAACAGACCTGCAGAGAAATCTCTTTAGCCAGAGGGTGGTGAAATTTTAGAATTTGATACCTCACGCAGCTGTGGAGGCCAGGTCATTGGGTGTATCTAAGGCAGAGCTTGATAGGTTCTTGATTTGACAAGGCATCAGAAGTTATGGGGCTGAGCAGGCGGAGAAACAAGAATCATCCTTGACTGAATGGCGGTGCAGACTCAATGAACCAAATGGCTTAATTTTGCTCCTATGTCTTATGGTCTAATGGTCTAAATATAAATTTATTTGTAAGGTTAGCTCACAAATAGAGAAAGCTTGTAGACAGTGCGAGAGTGATGATAGGCAGGTGATGGAGAAAGGACGCACTCAGACTGAAGGCTTGAGATGTGTCTATTTTAATGCAAGGAGTGTTGTGAACAAAGTGGATGAGCTTAGAGCATGGATCAGTACTTGGAGATATGATGTGGTGGCCATTACAGAGACTTGGATGGCTCAGGGACAGGATTGGTTACTTCAAATGCCGGGTTTTGGATGTTTCAGAAAGGACAGGGAGGGAGGCAAATGAGGTGGGGGCATGGCACTGTTGATCAGAGATAGTGTCACAGCTGCAGAAAAGGTGGATGCCATGGAGGGATTGTCTATGGAGTCTCTGTGGGTGGAGGTTTGGACAGGAAGGGGTCAATAACTTTACTGGGTGTTTTTTATAGGCTGCCTAATAGTAACAGGGATATCAATGAGCAGATAGGGAAACAGATCCTGGAAAGGTGTAATAATAACAGAGTTGTCGTGATGGGAGATTTTAATTTCCCAAATATCGATCGGCATCTCCCTAGAGCAAGGGGCTTAGATAGGGTGCAGTTTGTTAGGTGTGTTCAGAACGGTTTCTTGACACAGTATGTAAATAAGCCTACAAGAGGAGAGGCTGTACTTGATCTGGTATTGGGAAATGAACATGGTCAGGTGTCAGATCTCTCAGTGGGAGAGCATTTTGAAGATAGTGATCATAATTCTATCTCCTTTACAATAACATTGGAAAGAAATAGGAACAGAGAAGTTAAAAAAGCATTTAATTGGATTAAGGGGAATTATGAGGCTATCAGGCAGGAAATTGAAGGCTTAAATTGGAAACAGATGTTCTCAGGGAAAAGTATGGAAGAAAAGTGGCAAATATTCAGGGGATACTTGTGTAGAGCTCTGTATAGGTACGTTCCAATGAGACAGGGAAGTTATGGTAGGGTACAGGAACCGTGGTGTACAAAGGCTGCAATAAATCCAGTCAAGAAGAAAAGAAAAGCTTACAAAAGGTTCAGAGAGCTAGGTAATGTTAGATATAGAGAAGATTATAAGGCTAATAGGAAGGAGCTTAAGAAGGAAATTAGGAGAGCTAGAGGGGGCCATGAGAAGGCCTTGGCGGGCAGAATTAAGGAGAATCCCAAGGCATTCTACAAGTATGTGAAGAGCAAGAGGACAAGATGTGAAAGAATAGGACCTATCAAATGTGACAGTGGGAAAGTGTGTATGAGACCGGAGGAAATAGCAGAGGTACTTAATGAATACCACTATGGAAAAGGATCTTAGTGATTGTAGTGATTTCTTGCAGGAGACTGAAAACCTTGAGCATGTAAATATTAAGAAAGAGAATTGCTGGAGCTTTTGGAAAGCATCAAGTTGGATAAGTCGCCAGAACCAGACGAAATGTACCCTAGGCTACTGTGGGAGGCGAGGGAGGAGATTGCTGAGTCTCTGGTGATGATCTTTGCATCATCAATGGGGATGGGAGAGGTTCCAGAGGATTGGAGGGTTGCGGATGTTGTTCCTTTATTAAAGGAAGGGAGTAGGGATAGCCCAGGAAATTATAGACCAGTGAGTCTTACTTCAGTGGTTGGTAAGTTGATGGAACAGATCCTGAGAGGCAGGATTTATGAACATTTGGAGAGGTATAATATGATTAGGAGTAGTCAGCATGGCTTTGTAAAGGGCAGGTTGTGCCTTACGAGCCTGATTGAATTTTTTGAGGATGTGACTAAATACATTGATGAAGGAAGAGCAATAGATGTAGCGTATATGGATTTCAGCAAGGCATTTGATAAGGTACCCCATGCAAAGATTATTGAGAAAGTAAGGAGGCATGGGATCCAAGGGGACATTGCTTTATGGATCCAGAACTGGCTTGCCCACAGAAGGCAAAGAGTGGTTGTAGACGGGTCATATTTTGCATGGAGGTCGGTGACCAGTGGTGGGCCTCAGGGATCTCTTCTGGGACCCTTACTCTTCGCGATTTTTATAAATGACCTGGATGAGGAAGTGGAGGGATGGGTTAGTCAGTTTGCTGATGGCACAAAGGTTGGAGGTGTTGTGGATAGTGTGGAGGGCTGTCAGAGGTTACAGCCTGATAGAATGTAAAACTGGGCTGAGAAGTGACAGATGGAGTTCAACCGAGATAAGTGTGAAGTGGTTTGTTTTGGTAGGTCAAATATGATGGCAGAGGACAGTATTAATGGTAAGACATTGTAATGGTAATGGCAGTGTGGAGGATCAGAGGGATCTTGGGGTCCGAGTACCTAGCACGCTCAAAGCAGCTGTGCAGGTTGACTCTGTGGTTAAGAAGGCATATGGTGTATTGACCTTCATCAATCGTAGAACTGAAGTTAGGAGCCGAGAGGAAATGTTGCAGCTATATAAGACCCTGGTCAGACCCGACTTAGAGTACTGAGCTCACTTCTGGTCAACTCACTACAGGAAGGACGTGGAAGCAATTGAAAGCGTGCAGAGGAGATTTACAAAGATGTTGCCTGGATTGGGGAGCATGCCTTATGAGAACAGGTTGAGTGAACTCAGACTTTTCTCCTTGGAGCGAAGGAGAATGAGAGGTGACCTGATAGAGGTGTACAAGATGATGAGAGGCATTGATCGTGTGGAGAGTCAGAGGCTTTTTCCCAGGGCTGAAATGGTTGCCACATGGGGACACAGGTTTAAGGTGTTGGGGAGTAGGTACAGAGGAGATGTCAGGGGTAAGTTTTTTACTCAGAGAGTGGTGAGTGCTTGGAATGGGCTGCCGGCAACGGTGGTGGAGGCGGATATGATAGGGTCTTTTAAGAGGCTTTTAGATGGGTACATGGAGCTTAGTTAAATAGAGGTCTATAGGTAAGCCTAGTAATTTCTAAGGTAGGGACATGTTCGGCATAACTTTGTGGGCCGAAAGGCCTGTATTGTGCTGTAGGTTTTCTATGTTTCTATAAATACATAAGATAGCTTATAAACATAGATTGATTGCATTACATAAAATAACACTAAAGTGACTGATGGGAAATAATAAAGTAGTGGTGGAGTTAGTGGGTGGAAGTATTGATCAGCCTTACTGCTTGTGGAAAGTAACTGTTTTTGAGTCTGGTGGTCCTGGCATGGATGCTACATAGCCTGCTCCCTGATGGGAGTGGAACAAGCATTCCATGAGCAGGGTGTGTGGGATCCTTCATGATGTTACTGTCCTTTTCTGGTATCTTTCTGTATAAATGTCCTTGATGGAGTGTAGACTGGTGCCAGTGATGTGTTGGGCTCTTTTGACTACTCAATTCTGTTTTAAAGGGCAAGATTAAAGACAGATTAGTTTTATTTGTCACATATACATTGAAACATACAGTGAAATGTGTTTTATAACAATCTAGTTGTCCACAGTTGCAGTTTTCATTTGAAGTTTATTTAAGTCCTTAAATTGCTGTGTGGGATTTTGAAGCCATTTTCTTAACATCAACAGAGCTCACTTTTGAATACCAGAGCAAAAACGCAATCAACTGGTAATATCCCCCAGAAGCATTACCGAGGGCAAAGTCAAAAGTTACAGGTATGGATCATAGCTAAAGTTAAAGCAAACACGCAAAGCAGCTTCTCAGAACCACCAAGATGCCATGGTAGTCTAGCTTTCTGGAGTTTGGAGTGCAATTTCGGTGGCGTCTGTAAGGAATTTTGATATTCCTCATCGTGACCGTGTTGGTTTCCTTCAGGAGGCCAGTTTCCTCCCACAGTACATAGATGTACCGGTTAGTATCTTTAATTGGTCATTGTAAACTGTCCAGTGATTAAGCTAGGGTTAAGTTGTTCGGTTACTTGACAGAGCAGCTCTTTGTATTGGAACAACGCTGTATCACTAAATAAAAATAAAGACACATACAGTGAATATGGACAGCTCAGTATTTCTGGTCGATTGCTTCACATCAGATGGCTGAGGCTTAACAAGAAATATAGAATCAACAGAATAAGAACAAAAAGGAAAAGCACTGAAATCATGAAGGTGCAAAATCAATAAATGCAGGGCATTGATGGATAAAATAAAGGAGTTTTGCAAATTAGCATTTGAAAGATTAAATTTTGAGAACAATAAGAGAAAGTTAACCTTACATCCTCCTTGAATCAGGGTTTGAGGAATAGTATTTTTAATAAAATGATGGATAATATTCGAATAACGTCTAAAAGGAGAATTTATGGAAACAGTTCAAAGATCAAATTTTATTATCAAAGTGCATATATATCACCATATACAACCCTGAGATTCAATTTTCAACAGAGCACAATATTTAAAACACACACAAAATGCTGAGGAGCTCAGCAGGTCAGGCAACATTTATGGAGTATTCTCCCTCTTTCCTTTCCAGTCCTGATTAAGCGTCTCAGCCTAAAACTCGACTGTTTATTCCTCCCTAGTGATGCTGCCAAAACTGCTGAGTTCCTCCAGTATCTGCAGAATCTCTTGTGTTTACAATATTTAACAATAATGTTTGGACATTCAGTGCAAATAAGAGATCCATTTTACACAATGGTTAGTGGATTTCTTTACTTCTAAACATTATGGGTTTTACGGAACAACTGAGGTTACAATCCTGGCACACTGGCTCAGTAGAAAATAAATTAATTAAATAGATTCTGGAATTAAAATGTCATTAACAATAATGAAGGTAATGAATCTTCCGAGAATGTGATGAAAATTCATCTGATTCAATAGGTTCCTTTAAGAAAAGAAAAGGTGCATCACGTTTGTGTAGCAGTTAGGGCAACGCTATTATAACTCAAAGCATTGGAGTTCTGAGTTCGAGTTCAAGTCCAGTGATCTCTGTAAGAAAGTTTGTATGTTCCTTCCCATGTGTGTGTGGGTTTCCTCAGGGTGTTCCAGTTTCTTCACACCATCCAGAGACATACTCTCTGCTAGGTTAATTGGTCATTGTAAATTGTCCTGAGATTAAGCTGGGGTTAAAAATCAATGGAATGCTTCATGGCTTGGTGAGCCAGAGGTGTGGTTCTGCACTGTTTCACTAAATAAATACCATAATAATACCAGAAGACAATAAGATATGGTAGCAGAATTAGGCCATTTGGCCCCTATAGTTGGCTGTGCCAATTTGTCATGGATGATCCAATTTTCCTCTCATCCCCAATCTCCTGCCTTCTCTCCATGTCCCTTCATGCCCTGACCAGTCAGGAATCCACCAACCTCTACCTTAAATATACATAAAGATTTAGCCTCCAGTTGCTTGTGGCAAATAATTCCACAGATCCACCCGTCTGGCTAAATAGATTCCTCCTCATCTCCATTCTAAAAGGATGCCCTTCTATTCTAAGGCTGTGTCCTCTGGTCTTGGGCTTTCCTGCAATAAGAAACATCCACACCACATGCACTCTATCACTGCCTTTCAGCTATCAGTAGGTTTCAATAAGGTCACCTCTCATTCTTCTGAATTCCAATGAATACAGGCCCAGAGCCATCAAATGCTCGTCATATGACAAGCCATTCAATCCTGGAATCATTTTTGTGAACCTCCTTTAAACCCTCTCCAGTTTCAGCACAACCTCTCTGAGACAAGGTGCCCACACCTGCTCACAATGCTCCGAGTGAGGTGTCACCAGTGTTTTCCAAAGTCTCAGAATTAAATCCTTGCTTTTCTATTCTAGTCCTCTTGAAATGAATGCTCACATTACATTTGCCTTCCCCGCCACAAACTAAACCTGCAAATTAACATTTAGAGCATTCTGCACAAGGACTCCCAAGTCCCTTTGCACCTGAGTTTCTGGTATTTTCTCTCCATTTAGAAAATTGTCGACTCCTTTACTTCCTCTTCCGAAGTGCATGACCATATGTTTCCTGAAACTGTATTCCATCTGCTACTTCTTTGCCTATTCTCCTATAGATAAATAGACAGACAGATAGATAAATATTTAAATAGACAGATAAACAAATCAAAAAATAAACTGAATGATAACGAGATAAATAGATTGACAGATAAATAAACAGATAGATAAAAACATGCCCTTTCCATCCTATTTACGAACCTGGATCCTCACAACAATGGTTGACTGTTAGGCACAAGGACACAGTTAGAATTAGGCTTTGAATGCCATCTTGCCACTGACATTCATTCCTCATAAGCAAATGAAAGGTACCGTAGTTAATGGGGTTCATGTACTAACTGTCCAGGATCTATTATCTATTTTCAATCTACATTCAAGTGCCTGGGTTGTCTACACCTGTCCTTCTACTTTTCTGATATCGTGGAGTAGTCAGGGGGTGGTCGCTGGCAGAACTGCAACTTTGTTCTTAAAGACATGACAGCCAAATGAAATCACTCCACGTTAAATGTAATTGCTTTTCACTGCTCTCTTTGTGTGATAAGCCCATGTGAATAAACATGACTTGTGTACTACTATTGTTGAAATATGTTTGAATAGCTCTGAGCTAGTTAACTGAGTCTAGAAGGATATATAATTAACAATGGAGTAGCTTGTAAGTTATTTAATAGTTGTACTACCGAAGAAAGTGGCTTTATAATTACAGTGGATTCTGATTAATTGGGCCAGCAGTTAATGAGGGCAGCTGTTTATTTAGGACAGCTCTTAAAAAACAAAATCTAAACAAGAAAATAGCTAGGATTCCCTTTGTTTATTTGGGACACTGCAGCTAATTGGAGCAGGAGACAGTTGCTGAACAGTTTCTAACAAGCATCAGTCACGTGCATGTCGTGTGGTCATTGGACATTATCATTCTTAGAGCGAACAGTTTTTAAATACAATAGTATCAGTGGCATGTGTTTCTGTACTAAAAGAAGTGGTTTTTGTCACTGATATTTCGTGAGAAATAAGCAGTAAGACAATTGAGAACTGTTCTGCTATGGTTTCAAGTACTTGAGGTTGGAGATGCAAGAAACAGCTTGGAGTGAAAATGAAACAATTTTTCTAATTCCTGACGAAGGGTCTCGGCCTGAAACATTGACATTGCTTCTCCCTATAGATGCTGCCTAGCCTGCTGTGTTCTACCAGCATTTTGTGTGTGTTGTTGTTTTCTAATTCAACAAGTATTTGAAGGCATTGACAATCATCTTGAATGTTACAATGAAAATGAAGATTTGGAGGATACAATCATTGCAAGCATTGTATGAAGGTCGTCCATGATCTGTACTAGGTGTCTGCACTGATTTTGTTCATTTACAGTCAATCAAAAGAACACATCAGTGTGAATTCCTCCACCGATAACTATTAGGAACCAATACACTATAGTGCTATAGTAGTATTAACATGGTATTAATTTGTTATGCATTTCATTTAAATATAGTATCATGCAAAAGTCTTAGGAACCCTAGACATTTCATATGATTTCAGACGGTATGACTTCCATGGAGGCCTGATCTCAACATCAAGGCTGCCTGGGATTATCTGGAGAGACAGAAGCAAGCGAGACAGTCCAAGTCTGCAGATGTGGCAAGTTCTCCAGGATGCTTGGATCAATTTACCAGCCAATTTTCTTATAAAACTGCATGACAGTATACTTTAGAGAACTGATGCAGTCTTAAAGGCAAAGGGTGATCACAACAAATATTGATTTCATTTAATTGTTTGTTTACTGCTCTGTGGTAATTTTGAGATTTAGAAACTTTTCATTTCATTATCCTTCACATGGCAGAATTTTTTCACATGTGCCTAAGACTTTTGGCACAGTACAGTACATAATTTATTATTCATTTAAACGATAGCTTATTGTTTTTATACATTTTCAATTATTGACATGAAATTTCATCTAATTGGGGCAGCCATTTCAATGGGACAAAATGTGCTCATCCTGAAGTGTCCCAATTAAGTGGAATATACTGTATTTTAAAATGGAAGCAATAGAGCACATCTGCTTAATAACTCAGCAGGTCAGGCAGAATCTATAGAAATAAATAAAGAGTTGAAGTTTTAGACCATAGGACCATAGACTTCAGAGCAGAATGAGGCCATTGAGCCCATCAGGTCTGCTCCGCCATTCCATCATGACTGATCCTGGATCCCACTCAACCCCGTACACCTGCCTTAGAACATAGAACCATAAAATATTACAGCACAGAAACAGGCCTTTTGGCCCTTCTTGGCTGTGCTGAACCATTTTTCTGCCTAGTCCCAATGACCTGCACCTGGACCATATGCTCCATACCCCTCTCATCAATGTACCTGTCCGAGTTTTTCTGAAATGTTAAAAGTGAGCCCACATTTACCACTTCATCTGGCAGCTCCTTCCACACTCCCACCACTCTGTGTGAAGAAGCCCCCCCCCCCCCAATGTTCCCTTTAAGCTTTTCCCCCTTCACTTTTGTAACTCTACAAATCTCTTGTGAGAACGCACTTAGAGTATTGTGTTCATTTCTGGTCACCTCATTATCGGAAGGATGTGGAAGCTATGGAGAGGGTGCAGAGCAGATTTACCAGGATGTTGCCTGGTTTGGACAACAATTCATATGAAGCAAGGTTAGCAGGGTTGGTACTTTTCTCTTTGGAGCATAGAAGAATGAGAGGGGACTTGATAGAGGTCTACAAGATTATGAAAGGCATAGACAGGGTGGATAGTCAGTACTTGTTTCCCAGGGCGCCAATAGCAAACATCAGAGGGCATATGTACAAAATTAAGGGAGGGAAGTTTAGGGAAGACATCAGGGGTAAGTTCTTTTTTTTTTTTGCACAGAGGGTTGTGAGTGCCTGGAATGACTTGCCAGGGATGGTGGTGGAGGCTAAAACATTAGAGGTATTTAAGAGCCTCTTGGACAGGCACATGGATGAAAAAAAATGGAGGGTTATGGGGTAGTGTGGGTTTAGTACTTTTTTTTAAGGATTATATGGGTCGGCACAACATGGAGGGCTGAAGGGGTTGTATTGTGCTGTAGTGTTCTATGGTTCTATATATATAAAATACTATAATTGATATATGGTTCTATGGTTCACCCTTAACCCATGTCCTCTGGTTTTCTTCTCCCCTAGCCTCAGTGGAAAAAGCCTGCTTGCATTCACTCTATCTATATCCATCATAATTTTATATACCTCTATCAAATCTCCCCTCATTCTTCTACACTCCAGAGAATAAAGTCCTAACCTATTCAACCTTTCTCTGTAACTCAGTTTCTCAAGTCCCAGCAACATCCTTGTAAATCTCCTCTGCACTCTTTCAACCTTTCAACTCCTTCCTGTAATTCGCTGACCAAACTGCACACAATACTCCAAATTCGGCCTCACCAATATCTTATACAACCTCACCATAACATTCCAACTCTTATACTCAATACTTTGATTTATAAAGGCCAATGTACCAAAAGCTCTCTTTACTACCCTATCTACCTGTGATGCCACTTTTAGGGAATTTTGTATCTGTATTCCCAGATCCCTCTGTTCTATTGCACTCCTCAGTGCCCTACCATTTACCTTGTATGTTCTACATCGGTTTTTCCTTCCAAAGTGCAATACCTCACACTTGTCTGTATTAAACTCCACCTGCCATTGTTCAGCCCATTTTTCCAGCTGGTCCAAATCCCTCTGCAAACTTTGAAAACCTTCCTCACTGTCCACTACACCTCCAATCTTTGTATCATCAGCAAATTTGCTGATCCAATTTACCACATTATTCTCACAACATCCTTTTATGCCCTGATCAATTAAGAAACTATCAACTTCGCCTTAATTATACCTGAAGACATGGCCTCCACCACTGTCTGTGGCAGAGCATTCCACAGATTCACTACTCCGTGGCTAAAAAAATTCCTCCTTACTTTTGATCCAAAAGGCCAACCCTCAATTTTGAGGCTGTGCCCACTAGTTCTGGATATCCCTACCACAGGAAACATCCTCTGCACATCCACCCTATCTAGTACTTTCAACATTCGGTAGGTTTCAATGAGATTTCCCTGCATTCTTCTAAATTCCAGTGAGTATAGGTCCAAAGCAGCAAAATGTTCCTCATATGTTAACCCCTTCATTCCTGGAATCATCCTGAAGAAGCCCCTCTGGACTCTCTCCGATGACAATACATCCTTTAGGAGATAAGGAGCCCAAAACTGTTGATAATACTCCAAGTACAGCTGACTAGTGTCTTATAAAGCCTCAACATTATCTCCTTGCTTTTATATTCTATTCCACTTGAAATAAATACCAACATTGCATTTGCCATCTTTACTACACACTCAACCTGTAAATTAAACTTCTCGAAGTCTTGCACGAGGACTCCTAAGTCCGTCTGCACCTCTAATGTTTGAACCTTCTCCCCATTTAGATCATATTCTGCGCTATTGTTCCTTTTACCAAAATGCATTATCATATATTTCCCAACACTGTATTCCATCTGCCACTTTTTTGCCCACTTTTCAAATTTGTCAATGTCCTGTTGCAAACGCATTGCTTCCTCAGTACTACCTACCCTTCCACCAATCTTTGTATCATTTGCAAACTTTGCCGCAAAGCCATCAATTCCATTATCCAAATCACTGACAAATAATGTGAAAAGTAGCAGTCCCAATACTGATCCCTGAGGAACACCACTAGTCATTGGCTGCCAACCAGAAAAGGCCCCCTTATTCCCACTCACTGTCTCCTGCCTGCCAGCTATTCTTCTATCCATGCCAGTATCTGTCCTTTAACATCATCAGATTTTATCTTAGCAGCCTCATGTGTGGCACATTAGAAAATGCCTTTGAAAATCCAAGTAAATGACATCCACTACCCCTCCTTTGTCCACCCTGATTGATACTTACTCAAAGAACTCCAACAGGTTTGTCAGGCAACATTTCTCTTCACAGAAACCATGCTGACTTTGAACATAGAACATAAAATAGTACAGCACATTACAGGCCCTTCAGCCCATAATGTTGTGCCGACCCTCAAACCCTGCCTCCCATATAACCCCCCACTTTAAATTCCTCCATATACCTGTCTAGTAGTCTCTTAAGTTTCAGTAGTGTATCTGCCTCCACCACTGACTCAGGCAGTGCATTCCACGCACCAACCACTCTCTGAGTAAAAAAACCTTCCGCTAATATCCCCCTTGAACTTCCCTCCTCTTACCTTAAAGCCATGTCCTCTTGTACTGAGCAGTGGTGCCCTGGGGAAGAGGCGCTGGCTGTCCACTGCCTATTCCTCTTAACATCTTGTACACCTTTATCATGCCTCCTCTCATCCTCCTTCTCTCCAAAGAGTAAAGCCCTAGCTCCCTTAATCTCTGATCATAATGCATACTCTCTAAACCAGGCAGCATCTTGGTAAATCTCCTCTGTACCCTTTCCAATGCTTCCACATCCTTCCTATAATGAGGCGACCAGAACTGGACACAGTACTCCAAGTGTGGCCTAACTAGAGTTTTATAGAGCTGCATCATTACATTGCGTCTCTTAAACTCTATCCCTCGATTTATGAAAGCTAACACCTCATAAACTTTCTTAACTACCCTATCTACCTGTGAGGCAACTTTCAGGGATCTGTGGACATGTACTCCCAGATCCCTCTGCTCCTCCACACTACCAAGTATCCTGCCATTTACTTTGTACTCTGCCTTGGAGTTTGTCCTTCCAAAGTGTACCACCTCACACTTCTCCGGGTTGAACTCCACCTGACACTTCTCAGCCCACTTCTGCATCCTATCAATGTCTCTCTGCAATCTTCGACAATCCTCTACACTATGTACAACACCACCAACCTTTGCGTCATCTGCAAACTTGCCAACCCCCCCCTTCTACACCCTCATCCAGGTCGTTAATAAAAATCACAAAAAGTAGAGGTCCCAGAACAGATCCTTGTGGGATACCACTAGTCACAACTCTCCAATCTGAATGTACTCCCTCCACCATGACCCTCTGCCTTCTGTAGGCAAGCCAGTTCTGAATCCACCTGGCCAAACTTCCCTGGATCCCATGCCTTCTGACTTTCTGAATAAGCCTACCATCTGGAACCTTGTCAAATGCCTTACTAAAATCCATGTAGATCACATCCACTGCACTACCCTCATCTATAATGCCTGGTCACCTCCTCAAAGAACTCTATCAGGCTTGTTAGGCACGATCTGCCCTTCACAAAGCCATGCTGACTGTCCCTGATCAGACCATGATTCTCTAAATGCCCATAGATCCTATCTCTAAGAATCTTTTCCAACAGCTTTCCCACCACAGACGTGAGGCTCACTGGTCTATAATTACCTGGACTATCCCTACTACCTTTTTTGAACAAGGGGACAACATTCACCTCCCTCCAATCCTCCAGTACCATTCCCGTGGACAACGAGGACATAAAGATCCTAGCCAGAGGTTCAGCAATCTCTTTCTTCCCTTGCCTCGTGGAGCAGCCTGGGGAATATTCCGTCAGGCCCCAGGGACTTATCCGTCATAATGTATTTTAACAACTCCAACACCTCCTCTCCCTTAATATCAACATGCTCCAGAACATCAACCTCACTCATATTGTCCTCACCATCATCAAGTTCCCTCTCAGTGGATACCAAAGAGAAGTATTCATTGAGGACCTCACTCACTTCCACAGCCTCCAGGCACATCTTCCCACTTTTATCTCTAATTGGTCCTACCTTCACTCCTGTCATCCTTTTGTTCTTCACATAATTGAAGAATGCCTTGGAGTTTTCCTTTACCCTACTCTCCAAGGCCTTCTCATGCCCCCTTCTTAAGCTCCTTTCTTGCTACCCAATATTCCTCAATAGACCCATCTGATCCTTGCTTCCTAAACCTCATGTATGCTGCTTTCTTCCACCTGACTAGATTTTCCACTTCACTTGTCACCCCTGGTTCCTTCACCCTACCATTCTTTATCTTCCTCACCGGGACAAATTTATCCCTAACATCCTGCAAGAGATCCTTAAACATCGACCACATGTCCATAGTATATTTCCCTGCAAAAGCATCATCCCAGTTCACACTTTGACTTATTTTATCATTAGTCTCCAAGCACCCCAAAACTTCATCCTTAATAATAGATTCCAACACTTTCCCAGCCACTGAGGTTAGGCTAACTTGCCTATAATTTCCTTTCTTTTATCTTCTTCGTTTCTTAAAGAGTTGAGTGACATTTGCTGACACCCTTCATTCACACTGGAATGGAAGGAGGGGGGAAGTAGCTATGCTGGCTACTTCCCGATATCCTTCTGGTCCTGATGTAGGGCCTTGCCCTGAAACATTGATTCTTTACTCCTTTCTACAGGTGCTGCCTGACCTTCAGTTCATCCAGTATTTCGTGTGACTTAGAGGAGGAGCTAAAGACGGTACCACAGGGCAACTTGTTTGAGTTCATCTGCAAAACAGTTTAAATTCTTCGCAGTAATGTTTCTTCTTTCATTTTCAAGGTGGCTGGGTCCTCTCAGTGTCGGTGATTCTGCGATTCTTCCTGGCGATGGGTTCCCGCTGCCGGAGCCCACCAAGCAGCCTGGCGTTTTTGAATTAACCAGGAGTGGCCGGGAAGATGGGCACCGTTGAGCTGCGACCCTGTGGCCCTGTGAACAACCCAATTGCTCGCCGATGTCACCAACCGAAGTGTCGCGGGAGATCACATTGAGCCAGTAGTGTTCACTGCTGTTGAAATAAGCGGTGTTGTGGTCGGTAACATTGAAACAGCGAGCTGTTGGTTTCCCCTCTCGCTGTGGCAGAAGAGATACCTCTTTCTCTCTCCTTAGTGAGAGAGGCGGCCTGTGGCATGTCTAAGAGTTGGGGGTGAGCAGTAATTTTTTTTGATGGACTCTAGATCATGGTGTTTTTATGGGCTTTGCTACTGCTTGAGAGGGGAAGGGGAAGGGGAAGGGGAAGGGGAAGGGGAAGGGGAAGGGGAAGGGGAAGGGGAAGGGGAAGGGGAAGGGGAAGGGGAAGGGGAAGGGGAAGGGGAAGGGGAAGGGGAAGGGGAAGGGGAAGGGGAAGGGGAAGGGGAAGGGGAAGGGGAAGGGGAAGGGGAAGGGGAAGGGGAAGGGGAAGGGGAAGGGGAAGGGGAAGGGGAAGGTTAATGCCTTGCTGCTGTTTGTGTGGGAGGAGGCTTTGGGGTTCTAATATCTATCTGTCATTCAGTTTTGCAGTTTTTGGCTTCTGTTTTGTGGATGTCTGCAAAGAGTAAGATTTTAAGGTTGCATGCTGTATACATTCTGATATTAAGTGGAACCATTGAACCACTGAGTTACTCTGGATTTTCAGCATCTGCAGAATCCCTGGTGTTTAAGCTTTAAGAACTGTACCTGTGCACTCGGATCACAATCTGCAAATAAATATTGTTGGATTTGATCGCCACAGTGAAGTGTTTTGCAGTACATACCATCACCAGCATGGAAATGTGACTTGATTTGATTCATGTAATTCAACCAATTCAGTAGCACATTTATCAAAATGAAAGAAAGTTAGCAGTTTAACTTACAACTGCATTTCTCCAAGGCCATTTTTATGCCATGGACCCCTAACATTAACTAAGGGTGTCTGTGGACCCCAGATTTGGGAACCCCTGCAAGCAGATCTCAGCCTCACAACAGCTCCTCTGTTATCATTTTAAATACTTAATAAATAGAACAGAACCTATTGAACACATGATCTGTTTTTGTAGGTGAGCTATGGAAATCTGGGAAAGGTGAGACATGGCATCAAATGTATGTCTGATAGTGCAACACTATATTTATATTCCATTTGGTCTATCTTCACTTCATTATCTTGCAGACCCTTTCAGTGTTCAAAGTTCTAAGTAAATTTATTATCATGTACACAAGAGATTTTGCAGTTGCTGGAAATCCAGAGCAACACACACAGAATGCTGGAGGGACTCAGCAGGTGAGGCAGCATCTATGGAAATGAACACAGTCACTGTTTCAGGCCAAGACACTTTTTTCCAGGGCTGGAAAAGAAGGAAGATGCCAGAATAAAAAAGGTGGGGGGAGGGGAAGGAGAACAAGCTGGAACATGATGGGTAAAATCAGGTGGGTGGGGGGGGGGGGGGGGGGAGAGATGTGGAAATGGTAAAGGGCTGCAGAAGAAGTAACCTGAAAGAGAAGAGAGTGGATCATGGGGAAAAGGGAAGGAGGAGTGGCATCAGGTGATAGCAGGTGAGGAAAAGAAATAGGAAGCCAGAGTAGGGAAATAAAGAAGAGGGAAGAAGGAAGGGAACAAAATTATCAGACTTTAAAGAAATCGATATTCATGCCATCAGGTTTGAGGCTACCTGGACAGAATATGAGGTGCTGCTCCTCCAGCCGGAGAGTGGCCTCATCGTGGAGGAAGAGGAGGCCATGGATCAACATGTCGGAACAGGAATTGAAGTGGCTGCCCATCAAGAAATTATGCTTTTTGCGGAAGCTCAGCAAAGCAGTTTCCCCAATCTGTCGGGTCTCATCAAGTAGAGGAAGCCACATCGCGAACACCAGATACAGAAAATGACTAGCAGATTCTCAGAAGTGTTGTCTCACCTAGAAGGGCTACTTGGGGCCCTGAATGGAGGTGAGGAAGAAGGTCAGATCTGTTGGACCTGTTTTTGTAGGTCAGCCGTGGAGATCTGGGAGAGATGAAACCAGGCATCAAGTAGATGTCTGATTGGACAACATTATATTTAGATTCCATTTGGTCAATCTTCATTTCATTATCTTGCAGATCTTTTCAAAGTTCAAAGTAAGTTTACACATACTCAGTTGCAACTTTATTAGGTACAGGAATGGAACGCATTGTGTTCTTCTGCTGCCATAGCCCTACTGTAAGGTTCAATGTGCTGTGCATTCAGAGAAGCTCTTCTGCACACCACGGTTGTGATGTGGTTATTTGACTTGCTGTCACCTTCCCATCATCTTGAACCAGTCTGACCATTCTCTTCTGACCTCTCTCATTAACAAGACATCCTTGCCAACAAAACTACTGCTCACTGGCTGCTTATTGATTTTCGTACCGATCTCAAAGTCTCTTCGATCACATTTCTTCCCCATTCTGATGTTTGGTTTGAACAACTGAACCTCTTGTCCATGTCTGCATGTTCTTATGCATGGAGAAATTGATGCATTTGTATTAATGAACAGGAGTACAGGTGTACCTAATGAAGTAGCTGCTGAGCGTAGTATGTCACCCTATACTACCTTAAGATTAATTTTCTTGCAGACATTTACAGGAAAATAAAGAAATACAATATATTTACATGGATAACTATAAATAACAAAGACTGACAGAAAATGTGCAAAAGAAGACAAATCATGCAAAGAATAATAAAACACGTAATTAAATAATACTGAGAACACGAGTTGTAGAGTCCTTGAAAGTGAGTTCATAGGTTGTGGAATCAGTTCAGTGGTGAGGTGAGTGAGGTTATCCACGCTGTTTCAGGAGCCTGATGATTGTAGGGTAATAACTGTTCCTGAATGTGATGGTGTGGGACCTAGGGCTCCTGTACCTCCTGCCAGTGGTGGTAGTGAGAAGAGAGCATGGCCCGGATGGTGGGTCCTTGATGATGGATGCTGCTTTCTTGAGGAGGCGCTCCTTGTAAAAGGGCTCAATGGTAGGGAGAGCTTTGCCTGTGATGAACTCTATCCAACACTTACTCTGGATTTTTCAATTCCTGGGAATTTGTATTTCCATACCAGACTGTGACACAAGTTATTTTTCCATGTGCATCTATAGGAGTTTCAGATGACATGCCAAACCTACTCAAAAATGTAGATGTCTGATAGGTCAGTGCTATGTTTAAATTCCAGTTGGTCTGTTCTCACTTCATTATCTTGCAGATGTTTTTGAGGATTTATTGGAAGAGTCACTTCTTATTTGACAGGCGATGGTCCCAATATTGATTGTTATTCTGTTCTATGAATATCCATCCTCTGTAGTATCCATTCTCAGCTGCGGTGTTGGGTGGAGGGGGGGGGGAGTGGTTCTTGTCATTGTCAATGGCTGCAGGGTCACCAGTCGGAAACACCATCCAAAGCATCACAGCCATAAGCACTAGAAAAAAAAAGGATGAGTAAGCTCATATCAGCACACGGCCAGAACAGATTGCCGTGTCTAATGCTTTCACTACTCCCAGAACAATAAATACAAAGCACCTGAGAACAGGGAAATATCTCAAGGAACATATTCATAAACAGACGGAGCTAGTGAGACTGGTTCAAAGTTCAAAGTATGTTTATTATCAAAGTACGTATACATTATACAACCCTGAGATTGATCTTCTTGCAGGCAGCCACAGAACAAAGAAACTTCAAAAGAGCCCATTAAAAATGACCATCAAACACCCAATGTGCAGAGGAAGAGAAAAAAAAACAAATCTAGCAAACAATAGAAGTAAGCAAATAACTTCAGAACTGAAGTCTTAAAGACACAAAGCTGGGCATCACTGCAGCAGGAACAGGCTACAGCCTCAGTTCAGTGTGAAGCTGAGTAAATGGTGATTAAAGGTTAGTGGAAGAGGTAGATTGTAACAAAGCTATTAAAGAAAGAGAGACAGATTAGGAAGCAGAGAAGATTGAGATGGACCTCTAGATCTTAAAATTCAAAGTAAATTATTATCAAAGTATAAATATGTCACCAAATACTACTCTCATTTTCTTGCAGCCATTCACTGTAATTTACTTATTTAATTAACTACATATATGCAACATGCTGTAAGGTTTCACTGCTAAGGCTAATGTAATGGTCTCTGTGTAATGTTCCACTGTTAAGGTAATGGTTTCTCTGCAGCAGCAATGCTTGGGTTATGACTAGAGATAACAGGACTTTGGAATTCAGTGGCTAGCCAATAAGAGATTGTTGCTGTGTCTTGTGATTCTGGAAGCAGTTGGTTTGTGAGTGTTTGTAAGAAGGAGAGAAAGATGGAGAGAAGACGTGAATGGAGAAATTTGGTAGACCGCCGGACAGGGTGGACTCCGAACGGGGATCCTAAGGTTGGCAACGCTCGGAAGAGATCGATGGTTGAAGAAGAACTACTGAACTGCCTGAGCTCCAACTTTGTGTGCACATGACTGTTTCATAAGATTTGGGCCCTTTTTCTTTTATATTTTGTTTCTCTACTAACCCTATAGTCAAAGTAAGAGTTATAAAGCTTAATTATTTAATCATATATTGTGTACTGTTTGTTATTTTGGGGTACTGATTTGTAACAGAGGACACATCGCGCAGCATCCACCCAAACGAGATTTCTTAAGTTTGGCCAGGCAGGGGGTTATTGCCCCCTATAGTAAGCCACTAGGCAAAGCAAGTGTTACATATTTATAGTTAAATAAGCAATGCATAAAAGAAAGCATTTTGGCTTTTTTGACATGACCAACAGAAAAAAAATCTCTTATCAAAGTGAAAACAAATCTCTACAAGGTGATCTAAATTAATTACAAATATAAAACACAAAATAATTGATTGCATAAGTATTCACCATTTCAAGTCAGTATTTAACAGATGCACCTTTGGGAGCAAATACTGCCTGAGCCTGTGTGAATAGGTTTCTATCAGCTTTCCACATCTGAACCCTGCAATTTTTCCTCATTCTTCTTTACAAAACTACTCAAGCCCTGTCAGATTGCATGTGAATGAACAGCGCTTTACAAGTCCAACCACAAATTCTCAATTGGATTGATGTCTGGAATCTGACTTGGCCACTCCAGACATTAACTTTGTTATTTTTAAGCAATTCCTGTGTAGCTTTGGCTTTATGCTTGAGGTCGTTGCCTTGCTGGAAAACAAATCTTCTCCCAAGTCACAGTTTTCTTGCAGACTGCATCAGGTTTTCCTCCAGGATTTCCCTGTATTTTTCTGCATCCGTTTTACCCTCTGCCTTTACCAACCTTCCAGAGCCTGCTGCAGTGAAGCATCCCCACAGGATGATGCAGCCACCGCTACGCTTCACGCCAAGCATGGTGTTTAGCCTCATGGTCAAAAAGCTCAATTTTGTTTTCATCAGACCAAAGAAACTTCTTCCAGCTGACTTCAGAGCCTCTCACACGCCTTCTGACAAACTCTAGCTGAGAATTCATGTGAGTTTTGTTCAACAGTGGCTTTCCCTTGGGCACTCTCCCATAAAGCTGCGACTCATGAAGCAGCTGGATAACAGTACGCACAGTTTCTCCCATCTCAGCCACTGAAGCTTGCAACTCCTCCAGAGTTGTCATAGGTCTCTTGATTGGTCACTCACTTGTCCCCTTCTTGCATGGACACTCAGTTTTTGAGTACAGCCTGCTCTAGGCAGATTTACATTCTTTCCACTTTTTGACAATTGACTTAACTGTACTCCAAGGGATATTCAGTGACTTGGAAATATTCTTGTATCCATCGCCTGATTTGTGCTTTTCAATAACGTTTTTGTAGAGTTGCTTGGAGTGTTCTTTTGTCTTCATGGTGTAGTTTTTGCCAGAATACTGAATGACCAGCAGTTGGACCTTCCGGATACAGGTATATTTTTACTACAATCAATTAAAACACCTTGACTGCACACAGGTCTCCAAAACAGATTTCATTTAACAATTTATGCGATTTCTAAAACAAATTGGCTGCACAAGTGATGATTTGGTGTGTCATATTAAAGGGGGGTGGATAATTATGCAATCAAATACTTTGTGTTTTATATTTTAATTAATTTAGACCATTTTTTAAAGATCTGCTTTCACTCTGACATGAGTCTTTTTCTGTTGATCAGTGTCAAAAAAGCCAAATTAAATCCATTGTGATTGTAAAGAAATAAAACATGAAAACTTTCAAAGGGGGGAGTGAAAGCTTTTTGTAGCCGCTGTAAATAATATTGAGAACAAGAGTTGTAGAGTCCTTGAAAGTGAACTGAACAGGTAGGTTTTAGCAAAGTATTTAAGGAAAAGAGACAGATTAGGAAACAGAGAAGATTGAGGACATACCACTAGGTCTTAGGATCTGAACCACAGTAATAGATTAACCATAAAACATAAGAGCTGAAGTAAGAGATTTGGCTCACTGATTATGTTCTGCCATTTGATCATGGCTAATTTATTGTCCCTTTTAAACTCAATGATCTGCCTTCTCCCCAAGTCAAGAGACCCTGCAAAATGAATAAGCTACAAAAGGCCAGAAATCAGGTTGAGGAAGGGTTGTAGAAGATGTAGAACAAGGTGGAAGACCCCCAAAAAAATTAAAAATGAAAGGATGAGAATGTTATGGAACTTGGTGGAAGCAAGGAGAGCTAGCTAGGAGAGAATTGGAATTATGGAGTCTGGGCTGAACAAACCCTCAATAGGGGACAGCAACATGCAGGCTAGATGTACGCAATCCCAAACAACCCTGATTTATGCATATTCTATTCACAGAACAATGTATAATGACCAATTAACCTACCCAGTATGTCTTTGAACTCGAAGAAACCAGAGGACATGGAGAAAACCTACACATTTCAGGGGATGGATGTACAGACCCCTTACAGAGGACACCAGGATTGAACTCTGAACTGCAACACCCCATGCTGTAATAGTGTCACACTAACCACTACACTACCATGGTGCCCAGTTTAGTGTCATGCACACAAGTATGTGTACACACACCTGCAATGAAAAACCTACTTGCAGCAACATCACAGGCACAGAGCATCAGATAAGCAGCACTCACACAAAATATATAAATTCAACATAAATTATTTAATTTTTTACAAGAAAAAACACAATAAAACAAAAAACAAGAAAGGTATAATGGTTTATTTACTATCTAAGTATACAACTCTGAAATTCTTCTTCTCCAGATAGCCATGAAACCAAGAAAGGAAAGAACAGCAGCATAATTAACAACACCCAATTCCCACCCCTCTCCACATAAAAAATAAACAAAAACAGAACAGGCACATCAAACCCCCCCCCCCCCCACCACCACCACCAATCTTCCTCCGCTACACACACAAAAAATGAGAAAGGTCAGGCGTGAAACAGAATATAGAAAACTTTTAAGACAGAAAATGTCCATAGTCCAAGTCCATATTCATATCTACATCCAAAACACAGAAAACCTGTGTAACATTCTCCAGGCACAGCGGTAGCTTTTCCCCTCTCCAGCAGCAGAGCGATCCCACCAGCGATAAAAAGGCAGTCTCACCTCTCCTGCAGCAAAGTCCATTTTAGTGCAAAGTGAATCAGAGTGCTCTAAATTGTAGCAATTTTCCAGTTAGTTCAAGAACCGAATGGTTGAAGGGAAGTTGCTGTTTTTGAATCTGGTGGTGTTGGACTTCAGGCTTCTGTACCTCCTGCTTGAGATTAGCTAAGGCAAGTTGGAATGGCTTGCATGGTGGAATTCTTTGAGCAAAATGCTGGAGGAACTCAGCAAGTCAGGCACCATCATGCAGGGGAATAAATAGTTGACATTTCAGTCTGAGACTCTTTATTATGAAAGGAAAGGGGGGGGGAAGAAGCTAGAATAAGAAAGTGGGGTGGAGAGGAAGGAGTACAAACTGGCAGTGATAGGTGAGACTAGATGAAGGGGAAGGTGGGTGATGGAGGGTGAAGTAAGAAGCTGGTAGGGGATAGGTGAAAGAGTTGAAGAGCAGAAAAAAAGGAATCTGATAGGAGAGGACAATGAACCATGGACTATAAGGAAGAGATGGAGGAGGGGAAACAGAGGGAGGTTATGGACAGGTGAGGAGAAGAGATGGGTGTTGTAATGGAAAAGAACTGGTTCTTTGAGTCTCAACAGTAGAGGCCTGGACACACACAGTTTTAATAATAAGGAATTTATTCACAAGGGGAAGTCGGAATTTATTCACAAGCAACTACAATATTCTAACAAGAAAATGTTTAGGGTTAACACGTGTGGGGAAGGTCGGGTCGGCTGTACAATACACAGAAAGAGGTGTGGGGACAGGGGACAGTTACACATACAAAGAACAAGGGAAAAGCACTACAACAGCTACCCCCCTTGACCTTGGATAGCTGCGGCTCCCTTACCAGGACCAACGATAAACCTTCCCAAACATAAATCAATGCACTTACCTTCAATGAGGTGGTCTGTAAGAGAGACCAAGCCAGGCACATCTCACCTTTTATAGCAAGGAGCTGGGCGAGATAATCCAATTAAGGTGACCAATAATTTAGGTGTGCATTGATTAGTTGGGAGGGACCAAATGTTGATTGGCATGTGGTGGGTCCTCCGACCAGCCAGGTGGCAGTGCGTCTGACACGTGGCTGGTATCTCTGGATACAATGGGGTAAAAAGGTAACAGAAAGGGGAACAGTACAAGAGAGAAAGAGGGAAAATTGGATAAATCAATGTTCACACTATCAGATTGAATGCTACCTAAATGGAATATGAGATTATGCTCCTCCAACCTGAGTTTGGCCTCATGATAATATAGAGGAAGCCATGAACAGACAAGTCAGAATGGGAAAGGGAAGTTGTATTGAAATGGGTGGCCACTGAGAGATCCGGTCTTTTGTAGCAATCTTTGATGATGGTTGATGCTTTGTTATAACCTCAGTGAGTCTTGGGCATATGTATATACAGTAGCTATGGTGCCTAAGACTTTTACACACTCTCCGCTTTAGACTGGCAAACACAGTACTGTACAAAAGTCTTAGGCACCATACATACATATGCACCTAAGACATTTGTATAACACTGCACATCCAGCAAGAAGTTATCAACCAAAACCCAACACAGAAGTTGATTAAGCCAAAGTCAAACTTTGGCCCCAACATGATTAAAGGCTACGGGGGGAGTGGGGGTTGGGGTGGTGGTGAAGGGTAACTTCCAATGAAAGGCAAGATAAATATAAGGCAATTTGTTTTTCGCACCAATCTGATTTCCAATTACTCAGCTTGTCCAGCATAAAGTTGAACATTCAATGTGAAGCAGATTTATTTATCTCCAATTTTCATGTGTGCGATTAATGTTGGATCTTCAGTAATAACCATGCATTGCACAAGGGAGACATTTTAAAGTGAATAGATTAAAACAAGCACTTTCCCCTTCATTTTCAAAAGGTTTCTGGCCATGGAAGTGGTTGCTGGCTCACTGGGAAATTAGCAATTGTGTTATTGCAAGCACAATCCATCTTTCAAATGAAATGTCAAAGTAAATCCCACACTACCTGTACCAGTGGCAGCAATGCCTTCAAGAAAATGAATCTCAGGGGAGTATATGGTGACATATACATACTTCGATAATAAATTTACTTTGAACTTTTGAACTTTGAGCTGGTTGCATAGCAAAGAGCGGTGAAATATTCCCTGTTTCCTGGTTGACGATTATGACTCAGCTGATATTGATCAAAACAGATTAACTGTTTATTAACACAAGAGATTGAGCAGACACACACAAAATGCTGAAGGAAATCAGCTGATCAGGAAGCACATATGGAGTTAAATAAAAAGCCAATGTTTTGGGTCGAGACCCTTTAGCAGATAGTCTTATTGAAGGGTCTTAGCCTGAAATGTTGACTATTTATTTATTCCTTCCCATAGATGTTGCCCAACCTGCTGTGTTCCTCCAGCATTTTGTATGTGTAAATCTTTATTCATCTCTGTGAAACCTGTGAGATCTTTCTTGACACAATTTAACTGCTATGAATGCTGGCATGTAAGCACCTACCAAAAAATCTTGGAATACCTTGAGAAAGGATTAGGACATTTATTTTAAAGGTAATTGTTTCTGAGGTGTCTTTCATTGTCTCAAAATTTCAAAGCACTGTGACATAGGTAATAGAGCTGCCTGCACAAAATGCTGGAAGTACTCAGTAGGTCACGCAGCAGCTATGGAAGTGAATAAACAATCAATGTTTCAAGCCGAGACCCTGCTTCAGGATTGGAAAGGAAGTGGGATGAAACCAAAATGAAAAGGTGGGGGGAGGGAAAGGAGGCTAGCTGGAGGTGATGTGTAAAGCAGGTAGGTAGGAATGGTAAGAGGCTGGAGTGGAAAGATTCTGATAGGAGAGGGAATGTGAACCATGGGAGAAAGTGAAGGAGGAGTGGAGTCAGGGAATGGTGAGAACTGCTGTCTCTATTTAGCTGTTCCTAAAACATTGACCATGTGTCTTCATGTTCCAGTAACTCCGTGATGGTTCAGTTTTGGCTTCTAGCATTGTCTGTGTAGACAATAAAATCCTGAGATGTGCTGTAAGAGCAGAATTCAGCCATGCAGTCCATTGTGTCTGCACCAACGTTCCATCTCTAAATCCTCTCGATGCCCACTCTGTCTAGTTCTTCCAATGTTAAATAGTTTTCAATAAGGATCCCTTCTCATTCTTCTAAACTCCAGTGAGTACAGGCCCTGAGTTATCAGATGTTCCTCCGATCTCCTGCCTCCACTCTGATTCCCTGGCTTTCACCTCTCACATTGTTCCAGTGAAGCTCAAGTAACAGTATTTAGGATGTCATGGTAGCGTAGCGGTTAGTACGACACTATTACAGCTCTGGGTGTCGGAATTCAGAGTTCAATTCCAGCGCCACCAGCTGTTTGTATGCCCTTCCCATGCATACATGGTTTTACACCAGATGCTCTGTTTCCCTCCCACAGTACAAAGATATTTGATTAACAGGTTAATTGGTCATTGCAAACTGTCCTGTGATTTGGCTGGTGTTAAATCGGTGGGTTGTCGGGTGGTGTGGCTCCTTGGGCCAGAAGGGCTTATTCTGCACTGTATCTCCAAAAAAAATAAACAAATAAAACTCTCATTCTCTGAGTAAACACTCAAACTGACCACAATGATTCCAGATAGCCAGCCTTTCTGATTTTGCATCAGAACAGATCAGTTCTCATGAACCTTCTACAAGCTGAAACTTTAACTTGTTTTTCTCTCCTTCCACTAAGCTCCTGGGTATTACCAATGCTCCTATCTCATTTCGGACTGCAGTGTTCTGTATCCCATACTTCCAGCATGCTTCTTTTCCCTCTGTTCCACATTTGTTCACTTCCTTCTATTTTCTATTCTATTCTATTCCAGAATCACAATCAGAATCAGGTTCATTATCATTGACATACCTTGTGAATTTTGTTTTGCAGCAGCGGTGCAGAGCATTAAATAAAAAATAATACTTTAATTTATAGTAAGAAATATTAAAAATAATAAATAGGCAGTGCAAATTGTGAAATAGTGTTCATGGGTTCATGATTCAATGGCTAACACAAGGGGGCACAGTTTTAAGGTGCTTGGAAATAGCTACTGAAGTTTTTCACACAAAAATGGTGGGTGCGTGGAATGCACTGCCAGCAGCGATGGTGGAAACGGATGCAATAGGGTCTTTTAAGAGCCTCTTAGATGGGTACATGGAGCTTAGAAAAATAGAGGGCTATGTGGCAGGGAAATTCTAAGCAGTTTCTAGAGTAGATTACATGGTCGGTACAACATTGTGGACTGAAGGGCCTGTAATGTGCTGGAGATTTCTATGTTCTATGTTCTACGTTTATTCAGAAATCTGATGACGGAGGGGAAGAAGCTGTTCCTAAAACATTGATTGTATGTCTTTAGGCTCCTATACCACTTCCATGATGGTAGTAATGAGAATAGGGCATTTATGTTTACCGGTCACTTTACTGTGCACCTCCTAAACTTAATAAAACTGGTCACAGAGTGTGTGTTTGTGGTCTTCTGCTGCAGTCACCCAACCACTTCAAGGTTCAAAGTGTTGTGGTTTAGAAATGCTCTTCTGCACACTATTGTTGTATCACATATTTACTTAAAGGTTTAGAGGGGACATGACTGAGATATACATGAAACGTATGTTTAGAGTAACCTATAGGAAGCTTAATCCCATTACAGGGGAAGATAAAACTAGAGGACATGGAGTATAGGGAAAGAGAAGAGAGGGGATCTTCACCCAAGTACCTGGAAAGTACTACTTGAGGAAGTTGTTGAACCTGGGTCACTGGTAGCTTCTAAGAATTACCCAGATGAACAGGGTGAGATTCATAGTGCAAGAAGACTGGATGCTTGAGGAAATTTGGCCTAGAATTAATGAGATGAAGTTTGAGCTTTGGGCATTGTCATGGGTCAAGGAGGTGGAGAATTCAAAGTTCAAAGTAAATTTATTATCAAAGTTCATATATGTGACCATATACAACAATGAGATTCATTGTCTTGCGGGCATACTTAATAAATCTATAGAATAGCAACTATAACAGACTCAGTGAAAAACCACCTAACTAGGGCATTCAACCAGAGTGCAGGAGACAAGAAACTGTGCAAACACTAGATGAAGAAATAACAATAATAAACAAATAGCAATAGAGTAACCTGGATGCTGTGTTTCAGGAAGCAATCACACTCTTCAGATGAATTGCATTGAACTTGATTGGTGGTGATGGATAGGAGAAATTGAAAGGGTAGCTCAGGAGGAGCAGCAACCCTTAGCCTTGTCTAATGGGTAAGAGGTTCTTGCAGTCAGCGAGAACCGTAGCGAGGATGTACGGAAGGTGGCAAATGCTATTCCTTTGTTCAAGAAAGGGATAATGCTGAGAGTTATAGACCTATAAGCCTTACCTCAGTGTTGGGCAAATTATTGGACAGGTGACAGGATTTACAAGCATTTGAAGAAGCATTGGGGTGGTCAACATGACTTTGTGAGGGGCAGATCAAGCCTCGCTAGACTGATTGAGGATGTACAAAGCACATTGATGAAGGTAGAGAAGTGGATAAGGTGTACATTGATTCCAGTAAGGCATTAGATAATTTCCCTGTACTGTATTGTAATGTTCCATGTTCAATTTATATGATGTATAATCCATCTATAGGACTACCACTCAAGTGTGGGGACACAAAACTAAAATGTAATATCATTGGAGACAGCAAACCACAAACAATTGTTTTTATTCTGTTTCTTCAGAGATACAACACAGTAACAGGCTCTTCAGGGATAATGACCCCACACTGCTCTGTAGTATCCATGTGACCAACTGACCTACTAAACCGCATGTCTTTGGGAATGTGGGAGGAAACAGGAGAACTGGGAGAAAAACCATGCGGTCACAAGGAGAACATTCAATCTCCTCACAGACAGAGGTGGGACTTGAACCAGAGCCACTGGCACTGTAATAGTGTTACACCAGCTGTTACGCTACTGTACCACCCCTACCTCTGACAAAGAGGGACAGAGCCCCAAAATGAGCTGTCCCCTTGGTGCTAGGGTTAAGGACATCCCTTCTAAGCTGGAGAGGAATTTGGAGTGAGACGAAGTCATGTGGGAATCAACAGAGGAAGGTGGTCCTACTTACAGATTATGAGCAGCACAGTGCAAAATTTTAAAGTAGATCACAAATGTAACAAAATTTGAATTATTTCTGATTCATGCGGAAGTTGGCAGAGGGTAAACACAATTATAGAAGGAAATAGGTCGTTTAGAGAATGGTGTGGGAGAAATAGGTTCTAATCCATGGAGTGCAGGCACCATTAGTAGGAGAATAGATAGCTCTTCTATTGAGAAAAGGTTCATTTGAATCCTGCTGTGACCAATATCCTGGTTAATCTCATAACCAGGGTTAAGGATGGTGCTTCGATGGAATTAGAGGGCCGGAGGGTTTAAGTGGCAGGAACTTTAATCACAGCAAAGGAAATGGAAAGACCAGTGATTAAGGATAGTGAAAGGCTGAATAAAAATCAAAGCAAGAAAGGAGGAAGAATCTGGGTGGTCCAGTTTCCTCCCACAGTCCAAAAACGTACCAGTTAGTAGGGTTAATTGATCATTGTACCTTGTCCTGTGATTAGGTTAGGGTTAATTGAGGTGTCGATGTTTGTTGTGGCAGTGGTTAGCGTAACACTTTAGAGCACTAGATACCCAGGTTCAACTCCCGCCACTGTCTCCAAGTAATTTGAATGTTCCTCCCCATGACTGCGTATGTTTCCTCCCATGGTCCAAAAACATTCCAGTAATAGGATAATTGGTCGTTGTAACTTGTCCTGTGATCAGGCTGGAGTTAAATAAGTGGGTTTCTGGGCTGCACACCTCATTGGGCCAGAAGGATCTGTTCCCTGCTGTATCCTTAAATAAATAAATAATAAAAATGTGACAGAAAATCCATGCCAAAGTCTGCGGCAGATATTAATAACAGAGTAAGAATTGTAAACTGTCAAAGCGTAAAGCCCTTTATGTGAAGGCATACAATACTCGCAACAAGATAGATGAGTTGATGGCACAAATAAAAATAAATGAGATTCTTCTGATAGCTAATACAGAGATGTGGTTGCAGTGTAACAAGAACTAGGAACTCTATTCGAACTTATTCAATGCTATTCAAGTTATTAAGGGTGTCAATGGTTATGGGGAGAAGGCAGGAGATTGGGGTGGAGGGGGTAATAAATCAGCCGTGATGAATCAGACTCAATGGGCCAACTGGCCTAAATCTGCTCCTATGTCCCATGGCCTTATGCCCAAAAAGAATAGACAAAGGGAAAAGAAGGCAGGTTAGCATTGTTAGAAAGATGTTTGTATGGTCATCTGCAGTGATTACAGATTTAAAGATTCAAAGATTCAAACTACATTTACTAACAAAGTATATATGCAGTATACTACTCTGAGGTTTGACTTCCCCACAGACAGCCACAAAACAAAGAAAGACCATGGAACCCACTCAAAGAAAAACATCAAAACCTGCCCCTCCCTTGCACCCAAAAAAAAAGCATTGCACAGATGGCAACCAAAAGAAGTGAAAAATACAGAATACAAAATACAAAAATACAAAAGCAGAAGATTCCAGGCATGTTCAGTTCATTACCTGTAGGCCAGCCCAATCAAAATCAGCCAAAACTTCAACAAAAAAAGAAGTGACCAGAAACTAGAAACACAGAGGCTAAGTCATAACATGAACTACAGAGCCCAAACCACAAACTGCGTCAATTACAGGTGCAGTAACTTGTCATGTGGAATCAATTTGGGTAGAAATAACCAATAACAGGGAAGGAGACACTCGTGGAAGAGGTCTATAGACTTCTATATGTTGCTTCACAGTTAGACAAAGCATAAATGGAGAAATACTGAAGACATCTACAAAGTGAAGTGCAATTGGCATGAGTGTTTTTAACCTGCTTATTAATGGTATGATAGAGGCGTTTGGAAAGCTTTGGGAACTGTTTCCTGGAATCATAAGTTACAGAAATTATGAGGAAATTACCATTTTTTAGAGTTGGTCATGTGTGATAAAGGAAAATCAATAAGAAATCCTGCAGTTAATGATCTTCTAGGGAGAAATGATCACAGTATGGCAAGCTTCCATGTAGGGTTTGAGGGTGAAAGAGTAGGGTGCAAATTAGTGTAGGTAGCATGATAGCATAGCAGTTTGCTTGACACTTCACAGCATAGTAATCAGGAAACTGTGGTTCAATCTCAGCTGTTGTCTGTAAAGTGTTTATACTTTCTCCCCATGACCTAGGTTGGTTTCCTCTGACATTCTAAAGACATACAGATTGGATTTAGTAACTTGTCGGCATGTTGCGTTGGCACAGGAAGCATGGGGACACTTTTGAGCTGCTCTCCGGGCACATCCTCAGACTGTGTTGGACATCGACACAAACAACACATTTCATTGGTAGGAGCTACCATTAACAAGTCCAGTATCATTTCTTAATCCCCTTGAGAAGGCTGTTGTAAGGTGACTTCCTAAACAATTGGAATATTCAGCTAAAGAACGCTCAGTACTGTGGGGTAGATAAGGCCAAGAAGCTGGCTTTACAATAATCATAATTGAATCAGGTTTATTATCGCTGACATACGTATGTTGTAAAATTTGTTGGTTTGCAACAACAAATGAACAACAATATGTTTCCAAGACAGGATGCCGTGATTTGGAGGGAGATCTGCAGATGGTCATAGTATCAATTTCAAATTTAATTATTGTTCAACCATACTTGGATACCAATGAATACAGTTCCAGAAGAAGATGGTGCCAGGGGCCAAGGGGCCAGGGGATGTGGTTCTTTTACTGGGGGAGCCTGTGATCTACATTTTGGTGGCATAGTTTTGGGCCGATTGAACGACCCAGCAATTTGCTGTCTCCAAGGGTGTTCAGTGAGGTCTCGAGTGAAGCATTCAGCCTTAAGATGAAAAAGCCTGGAGACAGGGCATGAACCCAAGATTGACTCCATTTCTCACTGATTTCGTTGATTGAAGTGTTGAGGAAGATTGAAATTGTTGAGGCGAGAGTGGAAGGTGAGCAGGTGTTCAGTGCCATCAGCCAGCCTCTCATTCTTTGCTACCAGAGGAGGATATCTGTGTCTGATGGTCTCTCTCTCCCTCTCTCCCTCCCTCCCTCTTTCTTGATGCTGCCAGACAATTGTATTGGAGTTTGTGGATTGCACTCTGAAACTCACATCATGATGTACTTCAGGTTTCTAATCTTCTTTCTCTGTTGCTATTTTGGGTGTTTTTGATCGGGGCAACCTGCAGACAATGAACAACACATTGCTAGATTGAACTGAACTGAATTTGCCTGGACTCTTTTGATTTTGCTCTTTTTTTCAGAGTTAGCTTTTATTGGTTATATTTTGTGTGCTGTTGGGGGATGGGGGTTGGTTTGATGTTCTTCTTTGAAAGGGTTGCATGGTTTTCTTTGTTTCACGGGAGTCTGTGAGAAGACAAATCTCAGGTTTGTATACTGCATACATACTTCAATAATAAATACAGTAAAACTATGTACCAGTGTCCTTCTAGTGGTAGTGGTTCATGGATTGGAAGGTGTTGTTGGAATACCTTGACAGAAAACTACAGTACGTGATGGAGATGGTACACACCACACCCTGGTGTGGTGGAGTTAAGAAAAAAAATAGGAGTTTCCACCCAGGTAGACTATTTTGCTTTGGAAGGTACCTTTGTCCATATTAATTTGTCCACTCTAATCCTATCCCCCACTAATTTCCTCTGGAGCCTATTCTCCCTCCCCATATTTCCATCAATTCTGCCACCCATTAAAGGCAATTTATCATTGCCAATTGACTTGTCAGCCCAGATATGAGGGATGATTGATAAGTTCATGGCCTAAGGTAGAAGGACTCAATTTTAGAAAACATAGCACATTTATTTTTCAACATAGTCCCCTCCTACATTTACACACTTAGTCCCAGCGGTCATGGAGCATACGGATCCCTTCTTTGTAGAAGTCAGCATCTTGGACCTCCAGAAAGTGGTCCACCGCAGGGGTGATTGTTAAGTTCATGGCCTAAGGTAGAAAGAGATAAGTCACATGGCTCTCCTTACATGCGCATGCACTTCAACTCTTTGAGTGATTATGCAGAAAGTTTAAAGTTAATAACTTTTGTGGTATTTCTGTTTCAGATAATTAAAAATTACACGTAAGCACTGTCTGAGAAAATGGACAACATCAGCCTTCGTGCAGTCATCCGCTACCTCGGTCTCAAGGGCTTATCACCCAAGGAGGTCCACGAGAACATGGTGGCAACACTAGGGGAGGGTAAAAAATAAATGTGCTAGGTTTTCTAAAATTGACTCCTTCAGCCTTAGGCCAGGAACTTATCAATCACCCCTTGTAAGTGGGAGGAAATTCGAGTACTCATATGGTCACAGAGCAAAGGTGTAAACACTCACCAGACATTACCAGACGGTAAGGATTCTATGGGTCACCAGAACCGTGATGCAAAGCTCTCCTCAAAATAAATTGTTTTGTCATTGTCATCTGCACCAAGGTGCAGTGAAAAATGTTTTGTGTCCCATCCTACAGATCGTTTCATCACATCAGTATACTGAGGCAGTGCAAGCAAATTTATTGGAACAAGGTCTTTGGTCCAAAAGAGCCTGCTACTGTGTAGTAACTCCATATGAAATAAATAACATTCCATCTTATTACACTAGGGGACAGATCAATAGTATTATGACAAAGGGATAGAAGCCATCTTTGTGCCTGGTGCTTTCAGGTTTTTGTATCTTCTGCTCAATGGAAGTTGGGAGGAGAGTATGTCCAAAGTGATGGTTGCGGGTGGGGACTTGGATAATGTTGGCTGCTTTAGCAAGTCAGCAAGAAATGTAGGCAGAGTCCCTAAAAGGGAGACTGCCTGTGCCTCTGTATAGCCCTTGATGATGTCAAGTTTTCTGGAGTTGTCCTCTCAGAAGTAGTATTCCTCACATTCCTACCTTATATTTGGTAAATTGCAGATAGGCTTCAGGGAGATAGAAATGAATTATTCACTACTAGACGTAGAACACTACAGCACAGAAACAGGCCCTTCAGCCCATCTAGTCCCTGCCAAAATGTTATTCTGCCTAGTCCTATCAAACTGCACCTGGACCATAGCCTTCCAAACCCCTCCCATCCAGGTACCTTTCCAAGTTTCTCTTAAATGTTGCAATTGAATCCGCATCCACCACTACTTCTGGTGCCAGCACATTCCACACTCACCACCCTCTGGGTGAAGAAGCTCTCTCTCATGTTCCCCAAAAGCATTTCACCTTTTTCCCATAACCCATGACCTCTAGTTCTAGTCTCACCCAACTTCAGTGGAAAAAGCCTGCTTGCATTTACCCTATTGATACCCCTCACAATTTTGTATACCTCTATAAAACGTCCCCTCATTCTCCTACGCTCCAGGTAATAAAGTCCTAATCTATTCAGCTTTTGCTATAAGATCACAGCAACAGCTTTGTAAATTTTCTCTGTACTCTTTCAATATATTGGCAACTTTCCTGTTGTTAGTTGGCCAGAACTGCACACAATCTTCAGTCTCCCTTTTATTTTGGTGGTCCCAATATTTATGTGGCCAGCCCAGTTGAGTGTTTGGCCAATGGTAACATGCAGAATTTTAATAAATGGGATTCAGCAATGGAAATATTAACTTATAATGATCGTCAATATTAACTACACTTAGTGGCCACTTTATTAGGTACACCTGTACAAATGCTCATTAATGTAAATATCTGATCAGCCAGTTGTGTGGCAGCAACTCAACGCATAAAAGCAGGTCAAGACATTCAGCTGTTGTTCAGACCAAACATCAAAATGGTGAAGAAATGTGATCTAAGAGACTTTGATCATGGAATGATTGTTGGTGCCAGACAGGGTGGTTTGAGTATAGGGTTTTCATGCATTCAATAGTCTCTAGAATTTACAGAGAAAGGTGGGAAAAACAAAAAAAAATCTAGTGAGCAGCAATTCTGTGGGCAAAAATGCTTTGTTAATGAGAGGGGGCAGAGGAGATTGGCCAGACTGATGCAAGCTGACAGGAAGGCAACAGTAACTCAAACAGCCACATGTTACAACAGAGGTGAGTGAAAGAGCATCTCTGAATGCACAACATATTGAACCCTGAAGTGGATGGGTTATAGCAGCAGAAGACCATGAACATACACAGGAAATACCGAATAAAGTGGCCATTGATTGCAGATTCAGATTCAGGTTCATTTATTTATCATATATACACTGAAATATGCGATGTATGGGTTAACAAGCAACATAACACAAAGATGTGCTGGAGACAGCCCGGAAGTATAGCCACACATTCTGGTGCCAACATATCATACTAACAACATGGGCATGGATTTTATGTCTTTTCTCCAAGAGACTAGAAACATGGATTAATTAATCCCTTGGATCTAAAGAAATTTCAAGTTATTTACCAGTGAGGAATTGCTCGTTACAGAAGAAACGATGCAACAGGATGGAGGAAATAAATTTTATGCTCAGTGTTGTGCAGGATGCATTAAAATGATGCTGCTGCAGTCCAGGAGGAAACTGCCAGAATCATACAATTATTTAGAACTCAAGATAGACTAATACCCAGCACAGTGATATCTAGTGACAAAACTCATACCTAACCTGACAGTTAAATCCTTTCTTCAATGTACAGTACATTCCATAAAGGAAATTACCTTTTTCTGGATGTTTACTCTGAGCTGAAAATGAAGCAAAGCCGAGGTAGCTCAACGCTCATAATCCTCAATACTCGATGCTGTTTTGACTTTGAATTGCTGGGGAAAAAAAGGCCAGCAATACCGTAAAGGATCCCACCCACCCTACTCATCGACTGTTTGCCCCACTTCCATTAGTGAGGAGGCTACACAGCATCCATGCCAGGGCCACTGGACTCACCAAGCAGTTATTTTCCCCAAGATACCAAGTTGATCAACACCTGCTTGAACCAATCCCACCACCAGTATGTACATATCATCTAGCATCACTCATCATCTGTCTATGTATATAACAGCAAAATCATTCCCTCCTCTCTCCCTTCTATTCCCCATTCTCGCCTCTTACCTCTTCTCGCCTCCCCATGGGTCCCCTCCTCCTTCCTTCCTTCTCTCATGTCAGATTCCTTTTTGTCCAGCCCTTTATCTTTGCCATGCACCTGGTTTCACCTACCATCTTTAGCTATCCTCCTTCCCCCCCCCCCCCCCCACCGAACCTTTTTATTCTGACTTCTTTCCCCTTCCTTTTCAAACCTGAGGAAGGGTCTCGGCCCAGAATGGCAACTGTTTATTCATTTGCATAGATACTGCCTGACCTGCTGAGTTCCTCCAGCATTTTGTGTGAGTTGCTCTGAATTTTTCACGTCTATGTATGTAACAGTTAAATGTACATTGTTACAGTTTGTATTTTATAGTTTATATTTTATGTTTATATTTATTGTGTTGCTTTAATTTTTTTGCTTTGTTTTTGCTATTGTGTTCTTTATGCTTATTGTATTTTTTTTATGCTGCATTGGATCCGGAGTAACAATTATTTTGTCCTCTTTTACACTTGCGTACTGAAGAATGACAATAAACAGTCTGGAATCTTGAATCAATTAAATGGTTGTTTTAAATAATTATACCATGCCCAGTTGTTGGTTTACTGAATCATTTCCATTATTCCGAGGTATGATCAGACAAAACATCTGCTGTAATCCAGGGTCCATCAATGCTTATTCAGAGTAATGCTAGGATGTCAAAGGATCATAGCCAATTATGAGGCCATTATGAGGCAGAGAGGGCAGCTGATCCAAATGCCCTTGGCAGAAGTGGACACCTCTTTTGACCATATTCTTTCATTTTCATTAAAAAGGATTTGAAATAATCTATCACTTATCATCTTCAAACTCGTCTCCTTCCCCTCCCCCTACCTTTTTATTCTGGTGATTTCCCCCTTCCTTTGTAGTCCTGATGAAAGGACTCAGCTTGAATCATTGAGTTTATTTCTCTCTATAGATGCTGCAAGACCTGTTGAGTTTCTCCAGCATTTTGTATGTGTTACTCTGGATTTCCAACATCTGCAGAATCTCTAGTGTTTATTATTTGGAATAAACGTTTGTTGTAAAATTTTATTTGAACTCGACTTTGAATAGCTTATTAATCACACGATCTGATGATCTGATCAATAAGCTTAGTCGTTTTGTTGAGTGACATACACAAAATGCTGGAGGAATTCAGCAGGTCAGGCAGCATCTGTGAACAGGAATAGATAGTCGATGTTTCAGGCTGAGACCATTAATCCTGATGAAGGGCCTCAGCCTGAAATGTTGACTATCTATTTTTCTACATAGATGCTACCTGACCTGCTGAGTTATTCCAGAATTTTGTGTGTGTTTCTCTGGATTTCCAGCAACTGCAGAATATTTTATGTTAATCGTTATGCTGCTGGTTTACCATTCCCAAGGCCTGTACTAAAAATCCACAGATTTGAGTTCAAATTGACCGTGGTAACTGATGAAGTTAAATAAATATTTAAACTGCAAAGGTTGGATCAACAGTGAGTCAAAGACTCCTAGAACACTACAGCAAAAGAAACATGCCCTTCAGCCCATCTAAACTATGCCGATCCATTAACCTGCCTAGATATATCAACATGCACTCAAACAATAGCCCTCCATACCCTCCCCCACATCCATGTACTTATCCTAGTTTCTCTTAAATGTTGAAATAGAATCTGCATCCATCATTTGCACTGGCAGCTCATTCCACACACTTACCACCTCCCTGAGTGAAGAAGTTCCCATCATGTTCCCCTTAAACATTTCACCTTTCACCTTTAACATATAACCTCTAGTTGTAGTATCACACAACCTTGGTGAAAAAGCTTGCTTGCAGTTCTCCTGTCTATACCCCACATAGTTTGTATATCTCTATCAAATCTCCCCACAATCTTCTACATTCTAGGGAATAAAGTCCTAACCTATTCAATCTTTCGCTATATCTCAGATCCTCAAGTCCTGGCAGCATTCTTGTCAATTTTCTTGACACTATTTCAATCATATTTACACTTTTCCTGTAGGTAGGTGTCAAATTAGGCCTCATCAACATCTTATGCAATTTCAACATAATAACCCAACTCCTGTACTCAGTTTATTGATTTATGAAGGCCAGTGTGCCAAAAGCTTTCTTTATGCCCCTTCCTACCTGTGATGCCACTTTCAAGGAATTATGGATCTGTATTCCCACATTCCTCAGTGCCCTATGCTTCACTGTGTAAATCCTACCCTGGTTAGTCCTCCCAAATTGCAAAACCTCACACTTGTCTGCATTACACAAGGAAATCTGCAGATGCTGGAAATTCAAGCAACATACACAAAATGCTGGTGGAACGCAGCAGGCTAGGCAGCATCTATAGGGAGAAGCACTGTCAACATTTCGGGCCGAGACCCTTCGTCTGCATTAAACTACTTCTGCCATTTTCAGCCTATTGTCATGCTAGTCCAGATACTGCTGCAAACTCTGATAGTTTTCCTTGCTGTCCTCTACATCCCTAATCTTGGTGTAATCTGCAGATTTACTAATTCTGTTAACCACATTATCACCCAGATCATTCATACGGATGATAAAGACCGATGATTGCTGTGGCACACCGCTAATCCCAGTCCTCCAGTCAGAGAGGCAACCATCTACTATCACACTCTGGCTTCTCCCGCAAAGCCAATGTCTAATCCAGTTTGCTACATAATTTTGAATGCCAAGCAACAGAACCTTCTTGGCCAACTTTCCATGAAGCACCTTTTCAAATGCCTTGCTAAAGTTCATGTAGACAAAATCTGCTGACACGCCTTCATCAACTTTCTCAAAAAACTCCATAAGATTGGTTAGACAGGATTTACCGCACACAAAGCCTATCCCTAATCTTTTATTCTGACAGGAATATACAAACTCTGCACTCTCAAATTTTCACTTTTGAAGCCCTCCCATTTTCGACGTACACCTTTACAAGAGAACAACCTGTCCCAATCCATACTTGCCAGATCCAGTCTGATACCATCAAAGTTGCCTTTTCTCCGATTTAGAATCTCAACCTCAGGACCAGACCAATCCTTTTCCATAATTACCTTGAAACTATTGGTGTTATGATGAATAGATACAAACTGATCCCCTACTCAAATTTCTGTCACGTGCCTTGTCTCATTCCCTACTAGGAGATCTTATAGCGCACTCTCTCTAGTTGGGACTTCTGTGTATCAAGGAAATTTCCCCAAACACATTTGACAAATTCTTTCCCATCCAGCCCTTTTACATTTTGGGAGTCCCAGTCCATATGTGGAAAGATAAAATCACCTATTATCAAGACCTTTTGCTTCTTGCAAGAGTCTGTGATTTCTCTACAAAGTTGCCCCTCTTAAATCCTACAGACTGTGGTTGGTCCCATTAACGTGATCGCCCCTTTCTTATTCCTTAGTTCTACCCATAAAGTCTTACTAGACGAACTCTCCAGCCACTCCTTACTGATCAATGCCATGACATTTTCCCTGACAATTAATGTGACCCCTCTTCCTTTAATCTTTCCTGCTTTATCACATCTAAAACAATAGAACTCCATAACACTGAGCTACTAATCCTGCCCCTCCTGCAACCAAGTGTCACCAATGGCTACAATGCCATAATGCCACATGTTGATCCATGCCCTAAACTCACCCACAGCTCTAAGCATTACTCCCACCATGCTCGACCTTTTGATTCCTGACTTTGTATGTAGGCTTAACAACTTTTTTACTCCTTAACCACTCAACTACCTGTTCTGTCGCTCTGGTTCCTAGCCCTCTGTAATTCTAGTTTAAACCTCCCAGCCCTTGCCAGTGCAGTACTAGTAAACCTTCCCAATAAGATATTAATTCCCTTCCAACTGAGTTGCAAACCATCCCTTCTATACATCTCCCACCTTCCCTGCAAGAGAGCTCAATGATCAAAAATATGAAGTGCTTTCTCCTGTACCAACTCCATAGCCATGTGTTAAACTATAAAATCTTCCTATTTCTGGCCTCACTAGCACATGACACAGGTAGCAATCCTGAGATCACAACCCTGGAGGTTCTATTACTTAACTTAGCACCTAACTTCCTAAACTCACTTTACAGGGCCTTCTCAGCCATCCTACCAATGTCATTGGTACTGATTGCAGAGGGAGCGATCCCTGTGGAAAGCTGAGGGGGAGGAGATAAAGATATGTTTAGCAGTAGGATCCTGTTAGAGTTGGAGGAACTCGCAGAGGGTGATGTGTTGGATGTGGAGGATCATGGGGTGGTAGGTAAGGACAAGAGGAAGTCTATCATAGTTACGGTGGCGGGAAAGTTTAGGAAATGGGGGAGATGCAGGTGAGGGCAGAATTAATAGTGGAGGAAAGCAAACCCTGTTAATTGAAGAAGGAAGACATTTCTGATGTCCTGGAAAGGAAATTCACAGCCTGGGAAGGGACTGAGAAAAGAGAATAGCGTTTTTACAGGAGATAGGGTGGGAAGAGATATAGTCCACATCACATGGAAAAAGCATACAATCAATCACAGGGGGAGTATACTAACTCCTTAAAGAGAGAGGTGGAAAATGAACCCCAATCTTAGAGCTGCCACAGTAAAATGCTACAGTAAACAGCACACAACCAATTTTAGAAAAAAACTATACAGAGATAGACACACAGCCAACATGTAAAAGCAGACAAACTGTGCAAATGAAAATGATTCAGAGAACATGAGTTGTATTGAGATCTTGAAGGTGAGTCTGTGGGTCATAGGTCATATTCATATGTCAACCTCACATAGATCTGTGATAAAGATTTAACTGATAGTTAAATCATTTTTATAAATTGAGGACACAGTGCTGACATAGCAGTTAAGCTATAACCCAAAGAAATAAATCAAGTGTTAAGTTACATTTGATCATACTGCTGAAACAAGTTATTTCACCCAACAGGTCCATTCTGTTTTTTTTTTGTTCAACATGAGAATCCTTCGACTTAAATTCATTTAACCTACAACCAGATCTTTATACACTCGGTGGATAAACAGAGTATATGTTCATGTTCTTTTGTTACTGTAGCCCATCTACTTCAAGGTTCAATGTGTTGTGCATTCAGAGATGCTCTTCTTCACACCACTGTTTTAACACATTTAAGTTACTGTCACCTTCATGTTAGCTTGAGCCAGTCTGTCCATTCTCCTGTAACCTCTCTCATTAACAAGGCATTTGTCCCTACAGAACTGCCACTCAGTGGATGGTTATTGATTTTTGCACCATTCTCTGTAAACTCTAGAAAATCCCAGGATATCAGCAGCTTCTGAGATACTCAAACCACCCCATCTGGCACCAGCATTCATTCCACAACCAAAGTCAGTTAAATCGTATTTCTTCCCCATTCTGATGATTGGTCTGAACAACAATTAAACCTCTAGACCATGTCTGAATGCTCTTATGCATTGAGTTGCTGTCACATGATTAGTTGATGAAATATTTGTATTAACAAGCTGGTGTATAGGTGTGTATTTCATTCTATTTAATGTATTTAGTGAGCTTACCCTCTGTTGTATGCCTTTGTATGAGTGGGAGTGAGGAAGGAAAGGGCTGTTTTTTTCTGTTCTGTTGCTGTTGTAGTTCTTGTGTTCTGTGCTGTTCTGCTGAACAAATATGGACATACTATGATGGTGCCAGGATGTGTAGAGACATTTAGGGGCTGCCCCAAACATCCTTCGCTTGTGTGATTGTTAACACCAATGACACATTTCACTGTTTCAATGCACATATATTAAATAAATGAATCTGAATCTAAACTGTATATTTTATTACGGGTAGGGTTTGAAGATACAAGGGGTGACTCCACATGCCACGTGCCAATAAAATACTTCTGCATGCCATTGGTTGACAGCTTGGAATCTGTAAAGGAGACCCATCATTGCACAATAATGATGCAATCAAGCAGGCTAATCAACCAATCAGATTTCTCACATACTTCATTTGTTTATTATGTGTTGTGCCGTGTGACGTGGACGATCATGGTCTTTCCATGATCATCATTTTTTTTGGCCTTTTTTTCTATGGAAGGGGTTTGCCATTTCCTTTTTCTGGGCAATGTCTTTACAAGATGCGTGACCCCAGCCAATATCAATTCACTTCAGAAATTATGTGCCTGGCAACAGTGGTCCCATAAAATGGACGTAATATGCACCAGCAGCTCATATGTGACCATTCACCTCCTGCTCCCATGACCCTGATAAGGAGATGCTACACTTTGCCCAAGGGCGACCTGCAGGCCAGCAGAGGGAAGAAGCACCTTACACATCCTTTAGTAAGTGTACCAAAGCCCACCATCTCACAGACGAGCAAGTAAAAATCCCTGGTTAGAATTTAAATTTTAATTATACTATGGAAAGCAAACTAATATAAGAGCTACTGACAGAAGCAAAATATAAAACAGGATTTAAAATAATTTTAGCTTATAAGTATTTTAAAAATCATAGAATGTCTGTATATTATGCTGAAAATGCTTTTACACTTGTAAGAATTATTTTCTCAGGGTTGGAGAAGTTGATCAGCAATAATTGCAGTTTAACATACCATTAAGGCTTAGTTGAATCTTATTCAACAAAGCTCAATATTTTCATTAGCTTTTATGGGGTTTGGCTCCACATTGACAGTGATTTTCATTTCTCTGTGCTTAACTTTGCATGCTTGAAGGCCAAAATTTCCTATCAGGTTAATACAGTCAAGTCAGTGAGCATTGACGTTTATTACAATCGCAGATTCCAAGTCAGTAAATAGGGCTCACTCGCTAATAAGCAGATCAAAGTCTGCGTGCATAAAAAGTAAATGTTGCAACATCTTCAGAGAAGGGCACAATATGCTTTGGGCATGACCAGACTGAGATGCTTGCATCGAGAATTAAATGCAGAACTGCAACTAATAAAGAAAGATTCTTTGACAGGTAATCCATGGGGCAAATGGGATAATATTTTACAAACAAATCACCACTGCTTCTGGAGACCAGTGTCACTGCTCACCATAAATCAGTTCAGTAGAAATGTTACAAAAAAGAGACAAAAATTGCAAACTAAATATAAATGAAGATCATCTTGATGGCACAGAGAGCCACCATCATTAAAATACCTCATGAAACTTTTTGACTTGTGTACTGAATGCACCTAATCTATGCAATATTGACGCATGGCCAAGTGGTTAAGGCATTCATCTAGTGATCCAAGGCTAGTTCGAGCCTTGGCTGAGGCTGCGTGTGTGTCCTTGAGCAAGACACTTAACCACACGTTGCTCTGCGATGACACCGGTGCCCAGCTGATTGGGTCCTAATGCCCTTTCTTCCCTTGGACAACACCGGTGGCGTGGAGAGGGGAGACTTCAACTTGGGCAACTGTCAGTCTTCCATTAAAAAAAACCTTGCCCAGGCTTGCGCACTGGAAACTTTCCAAGGCACAAATCCATGGTCTATTGAGACTAATAGAGGCCTACTACTACTACTAATCTATATATTAATATTCTGGAACATATTTTATTATTTATTTGTGGCAATATTACTTACATAATGTGCCCACGGTGCCTGGCAGTACAACACAGAGCACAGCAAGCAACTAATCAACAATAGCAAAACAAGCCCCTTTCCTGCCTAGCACCCACCCCCCCTCACAGACTATCCTCTAACCGCAGGTCTCCTGTCATCCCATGTCTAGGCTTCTGGATTTCTGATTGATCTTCGGTTTCAAACCCGGACAAGCCTTTGATGGGATCCCAAACTTCAGTCCCACTGACTCACCAGCCATCCACTGTGTGTTTAAGTTAGTCCAACTAAACCTCTGCTTCCTAAACTTCCAGATGAACCCTTCAGTTATGCTGAACTTGACCCTCGTAGTTTTTTAAAGAATGGGAAGAACAATTACCTGAGCCTTTAGGGTGACAGTCTACATTAATATTATAAAAGTAGAGACAACAACACCAACCGTAAAGTTTACTTATATAGCGCCTTGAACAATAACATTTCAGTGCATTTTGGGAGTGTTATCAAAAGATGGGTGGTGGGGTGAAGATGTGTCTCTACCAAAGGAGGTGTGAGGCGGTCCTTCCTTCCACTAGCCTGCAAGTCATCCTTGGGCAAGGGTTAGCACCTGCTTAGACCCCCAATCAGGGTCACGTGAAGCCATGGAAACAAGTGGAGCAGCTGGCGTATGTCACAAGTCCTGGTGATGCGACCACTAATGCCAAGCAAACAATCTTTGAAGAGCATCAATATGAGCGGCAACACACACAAAATGCTGGCGGAATGCAGCAGGCCAGGCAGCATCTATAGGAAGAAGTACAGTCGATGTTTTGGGCCGAGACCCTTCGTCAGGACTAACAGGAAAAAGAGATAGTAAGAGATTTGAAAGTGGGAGGGGGAGGGGAGGGATAAATAAGAGCTGGGAAGTTGATTGGCAAAAGGGATACAAAGCTGGAGAAGGGGGGAGTATCATAGGATGGAAGGTCTTGAAGAAATAAAGGGGGAGGGGAGCACCAGAGGAAGATGGAGAACAAGCAAAGAGTTATTGTGAGAGGGAAAGAGAGAATAAATAAATAAATAAAAATTAGGGAGGTGGTAAGAAGGGTAGGAGGGGCATTAACGGAAGTTAGAGAAGTCAATGTTCATGCCATCAGGTTGGAGGCTACCCAGACGGAATATAAGGTGTTGTTCCTCCAACCTGAGTGTGGCTTCATCTCGACAGTAGAGGAGGCCATGGATAGACAAAACAGAATGGGAATGGGACGTGGAATTAAAATGTGTGGCCACTGGGAGATCCTGCTTTCTTTGGCGGACCGAGCGTAGATGTTCAGCGAAACGGTCTCCCAGTCTGCGTCGGGTCTCACCAATATATAGAAGGCCACACCGGGAGCACCGGACGCAGTATACCACACCAGCCGACTCACAGGTGAAGTGTCGCCTCACCTGGAAGGACTGTCTGGGACCCTGAACGGTGGTGAGGGGGGAAGTGTAAGGGAGGGGTGTAGCACTTGTTCTGCCTACAAAGATAAGTGCCAGGAGGGAGATCGGTGGGAATGGATGGGGGGGACGAATGGACAAGGGAGTCGCGTAAGGAGCGATCCCTGCGGAAAGCAGAAAGTGGGGGGAGAGAAAGATGTGCTTGGTAGTGGGATCCCATTGGAGGTGGCGGAAGTTACGCAGAATCATATGCTGGACACAGAGGCTGGTGGGGTTTTACTCCGTCATCAGATTTCTGAATGGTCCCTGAACACAAACTTGTTATTCCTTTTTCACTCTATTTATCTTTGTAATTTATAGTAATTTTGGTGTTTTAGGAACAGCTTCCTCCTGTCCACTATCATATTTCTGAAAGAAACATGAACCTATGAATACAACCTCACTTTTTCCTCTCTTTTTGGACTAATTTATTTTTAATATCTTGCTTATTGCAAAGTATAGTAATTTATTGTGCCTTGCTCTGTCTTCATAATCAGCATCATTATGTGCCATGTCATATGACATGGGCACTCATAGTCTCTCCATGATGATGACTGTTTTTGGCATATTTTTCTTAAAAGGCAGTGTCTTTACAAGATGGATGAACCCAGCCATTATCAATACTCTTTAGAGATTGTTTACTTGGCATCAGTGGTCACATAACCAAGACTTGCTGCTCATACAATCATCCACACCTGCTTTCATTGCTTCACGTGACCCTGATCCGGGGGAGGGGCTACACTTTACCCAAGGGTGACCTGCAGGCTAGCAGAGGGAAGGAGCACCTTAATCTCCTTTGGTAGAGATGTATCTCCACCCAACCTCCCAATTGCTCTGTACAGCTACTGCAAATCAACCAATTTCATGTCATTTAAGATGTTGATTATAAATCAGTTTCTGATTCTGACTATGAAACCAAAACTGCTTTAATATTGGAACAGAAATAAGGCTAATAAAGATTGTGACGTTTTAACCCAATGCCTTCCCAAGTCAGATCTTAAGATAGTTCTGCTGCAAAGTTATTGGCCTGAAATGTTAACTGACTTTCTCCCTCTGCTGATGCTGCCCGACCTGATGATTCATTTAAGTATGCTGAAATAGATGCACTAATTCATCTCATGAGAAATTCAGTAAAAATTATGTAATTAACACATACCCTCAGTGGACACTCAGTTAGGTACACATGTACACCTGCTCATTATTGCAAATATTAGTCAAACATGTGGCAGCAACTGAATGCATCAATGCATACAGACAAGGTCAAGAGGTTCAGCTGTTGTTCAGGCCAAATATCAGAATGGATAAGAAATGTGATCTAAATGACTTTGACGGTGGAATGATTGTTGATGCCAGATTTGGTGGTTTGAATATCTCAGAAACTGATTATCTCCTGGGGTTTTCATGCACAGCAATCTCTAATATGCTACACATTCAGTGGCTACTCTTCTTGGTATATTCTATACCTAATAAAGTGGCTATTGAGTGTGTATGATTGTAGCCTTCTGCTGCTGTAACCCATCTATTTCAAGGTTTGACATGTTATGCATTCAGAGATGTTCTTCTCCACACCACTGTTGTAATGTGTGATTATTTGAGTTACTGTTGCTTTCCTGCAGCGTGAACCAGTCTGGCCATTCTCCGCTGACAATGAGAAGACGGCATGCCCTAGGTGATGGAGGTCCTTAATAATGGACGTCACATTTCTGAGGCACCGCTCAATGAAAATTCCTTGGATACTAATACCCAAGATAGCACTGACTAATTTTACAACTTTCAGTAGATCTTCCTGCAGCTTGAATCTTGCACAGCTTGCAACTGTGTAGTAGCTCCCCACATCATACCACCATACCAGAATGTGATGCAGCCTGTCAGAATGCTCTCCACGGTACATCTATAGAAGTTTTCAAGTGTTTTAGTTGACAAACCAAATTTCATCAAACTCCTATCTTGCCTTCTTAATAGCTGCATTGATACATTGGGACCAGGTTAGATCTGCAAAGATCTTGATACCCAGGAACTTAAAATTGCTCGATATCTCCACTTCTGGTCCCTCTATGAGGATTGGTTCATGTTACCTCATCTTACCCTTTCTGAAGTCCACAATTAGCTCGTTCTTCTTACTAACATTGAGTGTAAGGTAATTGCTGTTACAACATTCATCTAGCTGGTATATCTCACTCCTATATCCCCTCTTATCTCTATCTGATATGATGAGATCTCCATCTGAGATGAAGAGGAATTTCTTTAGCCAGAGAGTGACTAATCTGTGAAATTCATTGCCATGGGCAGCTGCAGAGGCTAATTCTTTATGTATAATTAAGGCAGAGGTTGATAGATTCTTGATTGGTCAAGGCATGATGGGATACAGGGGGAAGGCAGGAGATTGGAGCTGAGAGGCAAAATGGATTAGCTATGATGAAATGGCAGAGCAAACTCATTGGGCCAAATTACCTAATTCTGCTCCTAAATCTTGTGGTCTTATGGTTTAAGCTTTATTGCATAAAAATCCCAGGAGTGAGCAGGTGTACAAGTGTACCTAATAAAGTGGTCACTGAGTATATATTACAAATATCAGATATCCCAGCACTAATCCACCCAGAATATCACTGGTGATAGAGCACAGTCCAAAAACTGCACTTCTACCATTACCCTCTTTCTCGTACAACCATGTATCCAATTCACCAACGCTCTGTGCGATCCCATGCGATTTATCTTCTGGGCAAAGTGAACCAAGCTAAGAGCTCCAGTGATCTAACCCAAAGTTAATAATAACATATTGACAATAATCATAAATTACTGGCAAAGGCAGGCAATATAGTTAGCTTAATTACTTCACAGCAATCATTGATCATGGTTCAATTCCTGCAATTGTCTGTAAGGAGTCTGGACGTTCTCCCCACGGCCGTGTGGGTAACCTTTGGGTGCTCCGGTTTCCTCGCACATTCCAAAAGCATACTCTGTAGTTTGCTGGCATGCTATTTTGGTACTGGAAGCACAGTGACACTTGTGGGCTGTCCCCAGCTAATTGGAAAATAAATAATAACGCAAACAAGGAATTCACTAGATGCTTCGATGTTTCAATGTGCATGAAACAAATAGTGTTGCAATGAATGAGGCAAACCCAAACGCAGGACACAGGCAAGGAGATTGAGTTAGGATGCAGAAGTGGCCACGAGCATTGAACGGCAAACAGGAGGGAGCGCAGGAAAGCAAGAGGCAGGCAGAACTTATCTTAACACTGAGCGTAGAAAGGGAAATGGCAGATAAAACTTTTCTAAGGACAGAGAGACAGAGTTACACAGGTAAACCTCGGAACTGGAGTAAACTTAGAAAACTTATCTTGACTCGGAGAGACTGAGTTGCAAAGGTAAATCTTGGTACTGAAGGAAAACTTATAACACGCAATCCTAAGCGGCCGGGAAACGTTAATTACCACACTGGCAAAACCAACGATCTGGCAACTAGTGGGTGCAAAGCCAGGGTTCTTATAATGCAGGTCTTGATGAAAACCAGGTGTGCCGCCATCAAAGGAAATTAGGAGAAAATGGGGAATTAATGGTCAGGACCAGGACAAATAAAGCTCTTTATCTTTATAACTTTATTGTAAATACATACATCTGATCATGCCTTATACAAAGCTTTGTAAGCAATTTCCAGATGGCCACATTGTCCTGCTTTTTCGCCATAGCCTTCAACTAAACTTCCTTTGTGGATATGTATCTAAAACCCTTCTAAAGAATCACTACTAACCATTTTTTCATAAAACAATGCCCCCAGGGAGTGACCTACCTTAACAAACTCTGAAAATTACTAAGCGTTGTCTACCAGAAGACAAATTTCTGAAGAAAAGATCAGGCTCAGCTATGATTTCTCTTCATTGCCAAACAGTCCACTGACATTCACAGGCTTCATTTTGACATGAAAAATAACTGGCTCAGCAGCAGCTTATAGAAGGGCAAGCATCCTCACAAGAAATCAAAGCAACAAGGCATATAATCAAAAGACACTCCAAATATCAGCATGATTAGAATGCACCATGTCTATGAACAAAAAAAGAGTGGACTGCATGCCAGCCCTCCAAGATGATCACAACCTTGTCATAGGGTTTGGAGGCTTGCATGCCTCAATGACCCAGAGAGCTATGTTGACTCGTGTCAGGACTTTATGCTTTGGTTCATGGAACAGTCGCCCATGCCAAACAGGTCAAAGGGTAGAGGCCAGACTGAGTGTAGTCTGCTAGTCCTACAGGTCTGGGGATTCAGCTCAGGGCTAACAACCCTGACTGGTCAAGCAAAACTGATATGGAAGCAACAATGAAGAAACCTTCTACATCTGAGTGGCACAGTATTCTGAGTCTCCACCCCAGACTTGCCTGACTGACAGTAGTGAAAACAGAGTTACTGACACAATGAAGGAAGCACTGAACATTGCAAGAGATGGAGGACCTTCATTGCTGCCCTACACACCAGCGGTGTAACAGCTGTAGGTGAGCATGCTAGTTCTTCAACAATCTGTTTCTGATTGACTGTCCATCAGACATTCTGTCAAGGTTTGACTAAACAATGAGTAAACTACTTATATGAGTTATTAAGTTTACTACCTATATTGTCAAAGTACTTAGCAAGACATGGAACAGGAGACATATGAACATAGAAGATAAAAATATACAGCATGTTACAGGCCTTTTGGCCCACAATGGTGTGCTGACCATGTAACCTGCTCTAGAAACTGCCCAGAATTTCTCTATCGCATAGCCCTCTATTTTTCTAAGCTCCAAGTATCTATCTAAGAATCTCCTAAAAGACACTATTGTATCCGCCTCTATCACCATTGCTGGCAGTGCATTCCTTGCATCTATCACTCTCTGTGTGTAAAACTTACCTCTGACATCCCTCTGTACCTACTTCCAAGCACTTTAAAGCAATACCCCTCATGTTAGCCATTTCAGCCCTGGGAAAATGCCTCTGGCTATCCACATGACCAATGCCTCTCATCATCTTATACACCTCCATCAGGTCACCCCTCACCTTCCACAGTTCCAAGGAGAAAAGGCCAAGTTCACTCAACCTATTCTCATAAGGCTTGTTCTCAAATCCAGGCAACATCCTTGTAAATCTCCTCTGCACTCTCTCTATAGTATTCACATCCTTCCCATAGTGAGGTGACCAGAACTGACCACAGTACTCCAAGTGGGGTTTAACTAAGTTCTTATATAGCCTTACCAGTACCTCACGGCTCTTGAATTCAATCCCATGGTTGATGAATGCAAACACACTTTATAACCATATAAAATTACAGCACGGAAACAGGCCATCTTGGCCTTTCTAGTCCATGCTGAACGCTTACTCTCACCTAGTCCCACCGACCTGCACTCAGCCCATAACCCTCCATTCCTTTCCTGTCCATATACCTATCCAATTTTACTTTAAATGACAATATCGAACCTGCCTCTACCACTTCTATTGGAAGCTCATTCTACACAGCTACCATTCTCTGAGCAAAGAAGCTCCCCCTCATGTTACCCCTAAATTTTGCCCCTTAACTCTCAACTCATGTCCTCTTGTTTGAATCTCCCCTACTCTCAATGGAAAAAGCCTATCCACATCAACACTATCTATCACCCTCATAAATTTAAATACCTCTATCAAGTCCCCCATCAACCTTCTACGCTCCAAAGAATAAAGACCTAACTTGTTCAATCTTTCCCTGTAACTTAGGTGCTGAAACCCAGGTAACATTCCAGTAAATCTTCTCTGTACTCTCTCTATTTTGTTGACATCTTTCCTATAATTCGGTGATCAGAACTGTACACAATACTCCAAATTTGGCCTTACCAATGCCTTGTACAATTTTAACATTACTTCCCAACTCCTATACTCAAGGCTCTGATTTATAAAGGCCAACATACCAAAAGCTTTCTTCACCACCCTATACATGAGATTCCACCATACGTCCCTTTACAACACTGTCAACCTGCTCAGCAGCTTTGAGTACCCGATGGACACGGACCCCAAGATCTCGCTGATTCCTATACACTCCCAAGGGTTTTACCAGTAATACTATATTCTCTCTTCAAATTTGACCTACCAAAATGAACCACTTCACACTTATCTGAGCTGAACTCCATCTGCCATTTTTCAGCCCAGTTCTGTATCCTATCGATGTCCCGCTGTAAACTCTGACAACCTTCCAGACTATCCACAACACCACCAACCTTTGTGTCAGCAGCACCCTTGTACTTCCTTGTCGAGGTCATTTATAAAAATCACAAAGAGGAGGGGTCCCGGAACAGATCCTTGAGGCACACCACTGGTCACAACCTCCATGCAGAATATGAACCATCTACAACCACACTTTGCCTTCTATGGGCAAGCCAATTCTGGATCCACAAAGCAAGGTCTCCTTGGATCCCATGCCTCCTTACTTTCTGAATGAGCCTTGAATGGGGAACCTTATTAAATGTGTTTCTGAAATTCATATACACTACATCCACTGCTCAACCTTCATCAATGTGTTTTGTTATATCATCAAATAATTCAATCAGGTTCATATCTCATGACCCACCCTTGAGAAAGCCATGCTGACTATCCCTAATTAGATTATGTCTCTCCAAATGCTCTTCGGTCCTGCCTCTCAGGATCTTCTCCAACAACTTGCCCACCACTGAAGAAAGACTTACTGGTCTATAATTTATCTGGTTATCTCTATACTCCCTTTCTTGAACAAGAGTACAACATTTGCAAACTTCCAATCCTCTGTACTTCTCCTGTGTCTATCGATGATGCAAAGATCATCACCAGAGGCTCAGCAATCTTCTTCCTTGTTTTCCACAGTAGCCTGGTGTACATCTCGGCTGGTCCCAGTAACTTATCTAACTTAATACTTTCAAAAGCTCCACCACATTCTCTTTCTTAATGTCTATATGCTCAAGCATTTCAGTCCACTGTTAATCATCCCAACGTTTGCCAAGGTACATTTCACTGGCGAATAATGAGGTAAAGTATTCACTTCAGTACTTCTGCTACCTCCTCTGACTCCATGCACATGTTTCCACTATCGCTCCTGATTGGTCCTATTCTCACATGGCTCATCCTCTTGCTCTTCACATTCTTGTAGGATGCCTTGGGGTTTTCCTTAATCCTGCTCACCAATGCCTTCCCATGGCCTCTTTCAGCACTCCTAATTTTATTCTTGAGTTAGTTCCTAGCACCTTTGTAATTTCTAGAGCTTTAACAGTACCTAGTTTCTTGAACCTTTCGTAACTTTGTATCTTCTTCTTGACTAGATTTTCCCCTACTATCCTTCCTCAGCCTCAATAGAACATAACCTATGCAGAATGCCATACAAATATTCCCTGAGCATTTGCCACATTTCTGCTGTGCAGTTCCCAGAGAACATCTGCTCCCAATTTATGTTCCCAAGCTCCTGCCTAATAGCAGTATGTTTCCCCTTACCTCAATTAAACGTCTTCCCAAATTGCTGCTATCCTTCTGCAGCACTATGGTAAAGGAGATATATATATGAAATGAGGCATAGATCAAATGGACAGCCAGAGACCTTTTCCCAATGTAAAAATGGCGAATATGATGAGGCATAATTTTAAAGTTTTAGGAGGAATGTTTCATGGCAATATCAGAAGGTAGGATTTTACACAGAGAATGGCTGGTGTATGAAACATCCTGCCAGTGGTGGAGGTCGAGGCAGATACATTAGGGACATTTCAGAGGTTCTTAGATAGGCACATAGATGATAGGAAAATGAAGGACTATGTAGAGGAGAAGGGTTAGATTAATCTTAGAATAGGTTAAAAGTTGGCACAACATTGTGGGCCGAAGGGTCGGAGATATTCTAAATTCTACATTCTATGAGATAGTACCAGTGTTAAAATGAAAACATATTCTTTCAAAAATATAATTAATTGCAAAGAATTTTGATGTTGAGGACTCAAGTACCATCTCACCTGCCTGTATAGCCCTCAGAGAATTCTGTATCGCTCAGATCTCTGCAAACATTCAAAGGTGGAATCACCACACTTGCTGAGATATACTGTACATTGAGTGAAGGACACTGCAATTTATATATGAAGAAGCAAGGTCAAACATACTCTATAATTAAGTACTTTGGAAGTGTAGTTTCTCTTGAAATGTGGAAAAACACAGCAATTTTTTTTCATAGCAAGCTCCCACAAGCAATGACTAACAATGAAGTGACCTGTTCTTGAGGTCAGTAGTGCAATGCACATTGTCAGGGACACCAGGAAGAGGTCTCCTTCTCTTTGAAACACCACAAGAGGATCCTTAGCTCCACATGAGAGAGACAGAGGATGTTTACCATCTCATCCTCATAACTCTGACTGTCTTGAACACTTGTGTCTACCGCACTTTTAAAAAATGAGATATGAACATGAGGTATTCATGCCAATAAGTGATCCACAGCAGACACTGTCCAACTCAGCTTGGTTGGATGAGTGTAGCTCCAGCAAAACTCGTCTACCCAACGCCACTGAGGACAGAGCAACCTGCATATTTGACAGCCCCATCCACCATCCTTAACATTCATTCTCTCCAACATTCTCTCTGTATCTCCTATAAAATTCACTAGTTACTCACTGAGGTCACTTGAACAGCACCTCCTAAATAGAACATTAAACATTGAACAGTACAGCACAGGATAGGCCCTTCAGCCCACGATGTTGTGCCAACTTTTTAAGATCAATCTTACCCTCTCTCCTGCTTATCTCTCCATTTTTCTTTCATCCATATGTCTCTTAAGAGTCTCTTAAATGTCTTTAATCTATCTGCCTCTACCACCACTTCTGGTAACATATTTCACACACCCACCACTCTCTGTGTAAAAATAATCTCTGAAATTCCCCTTATACATTCCTCCAATCACGTTAAAATCATACCCCTTTATATTAGCTGTCCAATTAATCTATGCCTTTTATCATCTTGTGTGCCTCTATCAAGTCACCTCTCATCTGCCTTCACTCCAAAGAGGAAATCCCAAACTCACTCAGCCTATTTTAATCTTGCTTTCCAATCTAGGCAGCATCCTGACCAATCTCCCCTGCCCCTTCTAAAAACCTTCCGCATCCTTCCTACAATGAGGCAATGAGAACAGAACACAATATTTCTAGTGTAGTCTAACCAGGGTTGCTGGATTGGAGGGCGTACCTTATGAGAATAGGTTGAGTGCACATGGCCTTTTCTCCTTGGAGCGACGGAGGATAAGAGGTGACCTGACTGAGGTGTATAAAATGATGAGGGGCATTGATCATGTGGATAGCCAGAGGCTTTTTCTCAGGGCTGAAATGCTGACACAAGGGGACATAGTTTTAAGGTGCTTGGAAATAGGCGCCAAGGGGATATTAGGGGTAAGTTTTTCACACAGAGAGTGGTGGGTGTGTGGAATGCACTGCCGGCAGCGGTGGTGGAAGCGGATACAATAGGGTCTTTAAGAGCCTCTTAGATAGGTACATGGAGCTTAGAAAAATAGAGGGCTATGCGCTAGGGAAATTCTAGGCAATTTCTAAAGTAGGTTACATGGTCGGCACAACATTGTGGGCTGAATGGCCTGTAATGTGCTGTAAATTTCTATGTTGTATGTTCTATGTTCAGGGTTTTATAGAGCAGCAATATTAATTCACAGCTTTTGAACTCAGTCCCCGACTAATGAAAGCAAACACATCAAATGCTGTCTTAACCACTCTATCAAACCTGCACAGCAACCTTGAGGGACCTATGGACATGGACACCCAAGATCCCTCTGTTCCTCCACACTGTTATAAATCCTGCCAATAAGCTTGTACTGATTTTCATGGACTCTATAACTCATGTACTTAGTATTATTTATTTACTTACTTATTTTTATTTTTTTCTCAGCTCATGCTAGTAAAACCTGAGGTACGAGCATAGCCAAGCACGCTCATTTTTTAATTGTTAAGAACTTTTGGACTATTCCCATGGTGCTTAGTATTGTGGCTTTCTGGAGATTTACATAAATATTGCTTTGTAGGCTTAATTGTTTAATGCTATGGTGTAGTGACTTTGGGATGATACCAGCTGTAGATGTTACTACTGGGACAATGTATACCCTCTTCATGTTCCATAGAGTTTCAATTTCCTTTTCTAATTCAGCATATTACTGGTGTTTTTCACTTATTGATTTCTGTACGTTATGTGTGCTTGGAATGGCTATATCTATTAAGTAAGTTGTTCCTGGTTGTTTATCCTGTTTTATTAAATCTGGACTGTTATTATGAATTGCCCTGTCTGTAATAATGGATTGGTCACAATATAATTTGTAGGACTCTGACTCTCAAATGGATTCCAATTTTATTTATAGAAGGCTATGGTGGCTTTTATGATTTGTATTTTAAAGCAAGATTTTGGTGAATAACATTTAATATTATTACTATTATCACATTTTCTTCTTTTGCACATTAGTTGTGTGACTGTCTTTGTATATGCATAGATGTTCATTGATTCTATTGTATTTCTTTGTTCTACTGTGAATGCAAGCAAGAAAATGAAGCTCAGGGTCGTATATGGTAACATATATGTACTTTGATAATAAATTTACTTTGTTCTTCTAACTTTGAAATTTGAACTCTGTCTTCAACATCAACCTTCCAAAGTGAATCACTTCACACTTTTCAGAACGAAACTCCATCTGCCACTTCTCAGCCCAGCTCTGCATCCTGTCAATGTCTTGTTCAAGTTCGAGTCATTCAACCATACATGAATACCCATGAATACAGCCAAATGAAACAGTATTCCTCTGGGATCAAGGTGCAAAACACAGTACCAACTGGCATACACAGCACAAGGCAGATATAGCACATATAAGATAGCAGTAAACATACAGTCACACAAAAAACATAACATACCCAAGTTCCCAAGTGACATGTCTCATAGACAGATAGTGCATGGATGCTGTCAGCAAGAACAAGCCCTCCGCAGTCCGCAGACGAGAGCTTGCGCACACACATGCAATCCACCTTGTCTTCCAATCCAGGTTGTCTTGTTGTAATTGTGACAACCTGCTACACTATCCACAATACCACCAACCTTTCTGTCATCTACAAACTTACATCCTTCTATTTCCTCATCCAAGTTGTAGGTGACACCAATCACCATGAAGCACCAGGACACCAGGTCGCATGAGAACACCGCTGCTCGAAGAATCCTTTTGAAATTCCACAGTTTGACTTGTAAATCTATTATCAGTCAGAGATTCTAAATTGTGGATCTCCCTACCCACTAGCAGTCTGCTGGTATCTTCAACCAGACTGCAAAAGTCCAAGAGCAGCACATCTAAAATGCTGGAGGAGCTCAGCAGGACAGGCATCACCTATGGAGGGGAATAAACAATCCATGTTTTGGACCAAGACTTTTCATCAGTACTGGAAAGGAAGAAGAGCAAAAGCCAAATTAAGAAGGTGGGGGATGGAAGAAGTACAGAGCATAATAAAAGCTGCCAAGAGGATCACCAAGGTCTCTCTCTCTCTGCTATTAGTGACATTTACTGGTAGAGTTGTAGATGAAAGGCACAAGACATTGCTGAGGATCCCTATCATGCATCCAACAATCCTTTTGACCCACTACCATCAGGGAGGAGGTAGAGAAGCATCAGGAACAGGACTGCAGACTGTGTGACATCTTCTTCCCTCAGGCTGTGAGACTAATGAATAACTTGTCATCACCAAGGTTTCGTCACTAGGAATGCGAAAAGGTTACTGTACTGTTCACTGTTTACTTATGCTATACACTTTGAATTATATTTTATTAACATATTTGTGGTAATATTTTATTTTATGTGCTGAGTGTGATATATATTTTGTGGGTGCACTGCTGTCCAGAGGGGGGGGAGTTGTTTTGTTTGGTTATAGAAATGACTATTTAGATGACAATAAACGAACTTGAACTTCAATTTGAGAACAAGCTGGCAGATGATAGATAAGACCTGATAAGGTGGGGAGTGGGCAAATGAAGTGAGAAGCTTGGAGGGAATAGATGGAAGAGGTAAGGAATCTGACAGGACAGGACAGTGGACCATGGGAGAAAGGGAAGCACCAGGGGAAGGTGATAGGCAGGTTAGGAGAAGAGAAAGGGTGAGAGGGAAATCAGAATGACAATGGAAAGAGAAAGTAGAAGGAGGGGGAGAAAGATCCATCAGCATCGCTTTCTCAAGGGAAATTAGATATGGACAATAAACTCTGTCCTTGCGATATGAGGTCACAACCAAAAAAAAAGATATTAAATAAAAGAATCGTTTTCAATTCTTCCAACAAACCTCCATTTTAATTTAAGAAAATAATAATTCCTCCATCCTCTTTCTTCTCCTTTCCAACAGTGCAATAAATTAACTCACAGAATCAGGTTTAATATCACTGGTATATGCTGTGAAATTTGTCGTAATGTGGCAGCAGTACATTGCAATACATAATAATAAAAAATATGAATTACAATAAAAAGTATATATATTTATAAAGTGTTAAATTAATGAGTAGTGCATAAAGAAAAAAATATGTAGTGAGGTAGTGTTCATGGGTTCAATGCCCTCTGATGGCAGAGGGGAGGAAGCTGTTCCTTAATCATTCATTGATAGATAAGTGGGAGGCAGATTCTGGGTTGTTGTGATGGGTGATCTTAACTTTCCTAATATTGACTGGCATCTCCTTAAAGCAAGGAATCTAGATACGGTGGAGTTAGTTACACGTGTTCAGGAAGGTTTCCTGATGCAATATGTAGAAAAGCCAACCAGAGGAGAGGCTGTACTTGATCTGGTATTGGGAAATGAACGTGGTCAGGTGTCAGATCTCTTGGTGAGAGAGCATTTTGTAGGTAGCGATTACAACTCTATCTCCTTCACCATAGCGCTGGAGTGGGATAGGAGCAGACAATCTGGGAAAAACATTTAATTGAGGTAAGGGAAATACGATGCTATTGGGCTGGAACTTGGGTGCATAAATTGGGAGCAGTTGCTTTCAGGGAAATGCAGGGCAGAAATGTGGCAAATGTTCAGGGAACAGTTGCATGGCATTCTGCATGGGTATGTTCCATTGAGGCAGGGAAAGGATGGTAGGGTAAGAGAACCATGGCATACAAAGGATGTAGAAAATCTAGTTAAGAAGAAAAGAAAAGCTTACAAAAGGCTCAATAAATTCAGTACTGTTGGAGTTCTAGAAAATGACAGGGTTGACGGGAAAAGGCTTAAGAATGAAATTAGGGGAGCTAGAGACTGCCATAAGAAGGCCTTGGAGAGCAAGATTAAGGAAAACCACAAGGAATTCTACAGGTATGTGAAGAGCAAGAGGATGAGCCATGTGAGAATAGGACCAATCAGGTGTGACAGTGGAAACGTGCATGGAGTCGAAGGAGGTAGCAGAGGTACTTAATGAATACTTTGCTTCAGTATTCACCAGGGAAAAGGATCTTGTTAATTGTGGGGATGACTTACAGTGGACTGAAATGATTGAGCATATAGACATTAAGAAAGAGGATGTGCTGGAGCTTTTGAAAAGCATTAAGTTAAATAAGTCACCAGGACCAGATGAGATATACCCCAGGGAAGTGAGACAGGAAATTGCTGAGCCTCTAGTAAAGATCTTTGCATCACCAATGGGGACGGGAGAAGTACCAGAAGATTGGAGAGTTGCAAATACTGTTCCTTTGTTCAAGAAAGTGAGTAGAGATAACACAGAAAACTATAGACCAGTGAGTTTTACTTCAATGGTGGGCAAGTTGTTGACCAGTGGTGTCCCACAGAGATCTGTTCTGGGACCCATTCTCTTTGCGATTTTTATAAATGACCTGGATGAAGAAGTAGAAGGGTGAGTTAGTAGGTTTATTGATGACACAAAGGTTGGGGGTGTTGTGGATAGTCTGGAGAGGTGTCAGTGGCTACAGCAGGACATCGATAGGATGCAGAACTGGGCTGAAAAGTGGCAGATGGACTCAGATAAGTATGGTTCATTTTGGAAGGTCAAATTTGAAGGCAGAATATAATATTAACGTTTAGACTCTCAGCTGTGTGGATAATCAGAGGGATCTTGGGTCCATTTCCATAGGACACTTAAATCTGCGACGCTGGTTAACAGTGTTGTTAAGAAGGCGTATGTTGTGTTGGTATTCGTCAACCATGGAATTGAGTTCAAGAGCCGTGACGTAATGTTAAAACTATAAAAGACCTTGGTTAGATCCCACTTTGAGTACCGTGCTCAGTTCTGGTCACTTCACTACAGGAAATTTGTGGATACTATAGATGGAGTGCATAAGAGATTTACAAAGATGTTGCCTGGATTGGAGAGCATGCCTTATGAAAATAGGTTAACTGAACTCGGCCTTTTCTCCTTGGTGCAACAAAGGATGAGCGGTGACCGGATGGAGGTGTATAAGATGATGAGAGACATTGATCATGTGGATAGCCAGAGGCTTTTTCCCAGGGCTGAATTGGCTTACAGAAGGGGGCATAGTTTTAAGGTGCTTGGAAGTAGGTACAGAAGGGATGCCAGGGTTAGTTTTTTCACACAGAGAGTGGTGGGTGCATGGAATGCACTGCCGCCAACAGTAGTGGAGACGGATACAGTAGGTTTTTTTAAGAGACACCTGGATAGGTACAAAGTACATTGAGCTTAGGAAATTAGAGCACTATGCGATTGGGTAATTCTAGGCAGTTTCTAGAGTAGGTTACATGGTCAGCACAACATTGTGGGCCGAAGGGCCTGTAATGTGCTGTAGATTTCTATGTTCTATGTTCTAATTTGGATCAGATCAATGCCAGTGTTTGAACGCATAGAATTGATTTTTGTTTAATTGCCTGGGTATAAATTGGAAGCTGTGAACCCTTTGTAGAAGTCAGAGAAAAGATGTAAATCAGATGTTTTATTTTATGGAAAGCCCGGTCTTTTACTAGTAGTGAATCGGATGAAGGAAACTTGCGTTTGGTAGGAGTAGCGATGCGATCACTCAAGTTGAGTATGATGTTCTTTGTTTAAAGCTCCAAGTACATTTATTATCAAAGTATGCATACATTATACTACCTCAAGATTCGTCTCCTAACAGGAAATCATGAAACAAAGTTAACACCCTGGGAAAGGTTTCACTGCTAATGTAATGGTCTTTCTGTAGAAGCAGTGTTTGGGTTATGGTTAGAAATGAAGAGTACTTTGGAATGTGAGCCGTCCAATGAAGGGAGTGTGCTTCGTGCTGTGTGCCTGACACTGGGGTAATCTGGGTCTTTGTTCGGCGGGAGACGGAGGGTGAAGATGCCTGAGTGGAGAGGTGGTAGTACTCGACCGGGAGCAGAGCCATAATCTGATGAAGGCCGGGGAGATCGAAGGAGGATCGGCAAAGTGGAAACCTTGAGTTCCAACTTGTGCACATTAGACTATTTTACTAAAATGGGCCCTTTTCTTTTTTTTTTGCTTTTTCGTCAAATTAAGAATTATAAAGCTAAATCATTTAATTGAGTATGGTTTACTGTCTGTTATTTCATGGTACTGATTTGAAACAGGGTAACAAATCATGCAGCACCTACCCAAACGGGTGTTTCAGGTGAGTTTACACCTCAATCTCATACGTTTGGTGGGGCCAGAGATTGTCTTCCCTAAGCTTAAGCAGCGGACAGAACCTGAGGCCTACAATTGTGGGGGTATCGTTCAGGACTGATTTAGTTGGATGCTGTGTGATGCCCTGAGCATTCACCCAGTGAGCTGTGTGTTTAAGTCTGTGCTAAACTATTATCCAATAAAGTGATATGATACGTGGGTATGGATGCTGTCGGGATTGAGTGGTGGTGTGTATCCATGGGATTACCGGTAAGGAATGCATGCGTGTTGAGTGGGGTAAATATACGTATTCCTTATGAATTGTTAATTCGACTTTTAGGTACTGTTAAAGCTGTAGGAAAAGTTACGATTGTGGGGCAGAGATTTGATAAAAAGGCAGGCAAAGACTTTGTTTTAGTTCAGACTACTGCTGATGTAGTGGCAGTGAAACTGCCCAGGAGAGGGGGGCCATGGACTGGCCATACTTTCCAGGAGGAGGAGAGTGTAGGGGAGTGAGCGGAATTGCAAGTCGAGTCTCCTGTAGCTGGGGGTGGAGACTTCAAAGACAGAGTTCTCTCGTTTCTGCGGAGCGAGGGGAAAGAGTAGTATAATTTGCAAAGTCTAATGAGTTCCACGGTGAGGAGTAAGAATTCCAAGTTAGTATCAGCCCTTACCTCTCTGGCAAAGAAATGGAAAACTGCCCAGGTTCAAAGGTCCACTATCGAAGGCTCCGCCTGTTCTCAGGAACGAAGCCCACCCCTAAAGGGGAAGAGGAGTATGAGACTTTGGTGGAGCAGACCTCTCAGTTGTTAGATGAGTGGCAGTGCTCTGATGAAGTAAAACGACAGCGATTGGTTGAAAGTTTGAGAGGGCGGGCTGCTGACGTGGTGAGAGCTGTAAAGGCACAGAACCCCTTGCCATTTCTGCGGCCTACATACAAGCATTCAAAAAGGCGTTTGGTGTGACAGGAAGCCCAATGGGGCTCATGACAGGGTTTCAGAACATGTGTCAAGAGAAGGGGAAGAAGCTTTCTGCCTAAATCTTTCAGCTAGAGAGGCAGCCAAATTGCTTGTGGTGTAGAGGGCCCGTTCAGATGGCTGAGGTGGATCACTTAAGAATGGACCAAATAGCAAAAGCTGCCCAGTCCCAGGAACTGATCGTCTGGGGTCTCCAACTGTCTCATAAGGCGCCCGCCGCCCCATTTGCTGAGCTGATCAAAGAAGTGCGAGAGGAGGAGAATGCGTCAGAGGCGTGGTAGGCCTCTGTCAGCAGGGTATAGTCCTCGGTAGTGGTCCCCTGTGGTGAGGTGACCATGGATAGTCGGCTCCAAGGAGTGGTAATGGAGATCGTGGCAGAGTTGAGAACTGAGATGTCCCGGTTGTTATCAGCGGGTGTGGACCCCCGTGTAATGGGGTCAGGCTATGTAGATGGCTGTTAGCAGCCGGAGTCCCATGAGAAGGGGAGCGGCTGGTATTGTCTGTTATAACTGTGGTGAAGAGGAACACCTCATGGGAGTGTGAACGACGGGAAACAACATGGAGATCAAGCCCCCGGGTACCTAAGCAGAGACGTGGGGAAAACTTAAGAGACCCAGTGATGGAATGGCCGGGCATCTTGGGGGAAGCACGTTACCAGCAATATATCAGGGAACACCCTAAAGCAGAAAACCCTTTTCCTGAAGGCCTAGTGAGGCCAAGCTCCAGTGCATTGCTACGGATAGAGGGTATTTATGCCAGAGCCATATTTGACACAGGGTCACAGGTCATTTCATTTGTTAAACAACCGGTATTTGACACATTTACCATTGACTCCACTCAGTGTACAAGAAATGTGGGGTCTTAGTCTGGGTGATTATCCGTATGATGGTTATTTGTCAGTGAAGCTGGAGTTTTCGGAGGCAAATGTGGGAATGGCTGAGGTCCTTGACACATTACTGCTGGTTTGTCTGGATCCAGTTGAAAAGGGCAGAGTTTTAATTTTTGTGGGACAAATACTCCTATTGTGAGGAGGCTCTTGAGAGCCTGTAAGGAGAGAACTGGAGAGAGCTTTCTGAAGACATTGTCTGTTCACCCAGTGTTTCGAGCTGCTTTCGACGAAGTGCGTTGCTGCACTGGGCTGGATACTGAATTTAGACGAGGGACTCTATGGTTCACCCAGTCAAACCAGTGTTACACCCTGGGGAAGTGACAAGAGTGATGGGAAACCCCAAATTTCCCAGAATGCCTGAGGCTGAGGCCCTCTTGGTGGATGCTGCAGAAGACCATGAAGAGGAGTTGGGCGTACCTGCTGGAGTGCTGGTGAGGACCGAACTGCAGAAGCTCTCGGTTGTACAGGCAAACGGGATGGCAATGATTGTCAGGAACGTTACGAAGAGGGAGGTTACCTTCAAGTGGGGGGTGCCCCGGCACATTTTTTCCCGTGATGGCAATGGCTAGCGTTCCTGTGAGACAAGCCGAGGAGAAACTATCTGCAAAGGGGAAAAGTTGACAGCTGAGTCATTCAACTTTGGGGACTCCCCGGTTCCTGTGGGTTGGAAGAAGAGGTTGATGGAGAAGATGTTGAAACTGGAAGATGTCTTTTCTACTGGCGAATTTGAGGTGGGTTGTTCCAAGAGCACTCGCCACACTATCTGGGTGACTGAGGACATTTAGAGAGAGGTCACGGTGACTAGCCCCTGCAGAGGTGGAAGACTTTTGGCAGCATTTATGTAAGTTGAAGGAAGCTAGGGTCATCACTGAGTCCAGAAGCGCCTGTGCATCCCCAATAGTAGTGGCCAGGAAGAAGAGTGGAAAGGTACGGACGCATGTGGATTATAGGACTCTCAACAGGCGCACCGTCCCCAACAAGTATACAGTCCCAATGATCGAAGATGCACTGGCCTGTCTGAGTGGTGTGAAGTGGTTCAGTGTGCTGGACTTGAGGAGTGGATATTACCAGATCCCCATGAGTGAGGCCGACAAAGAGAAGACAGCATTTATATGTCCACCGGGATTCTTCCAGTTCGAAAGGATGCCGCAGGGCATATCAGGGGCTTCTGGAACCTTCCAGCATGTCATGGAGAAGATGATGGGGGATATGAACTTGCTTGAGGTATTGGGGTATCTGGATGATTTCATAGTGTTTGGGTCCACCTTGGAGGAACATGAAGCGAGGCTACTGAAGATGCTGGGCCGCCTGAAAGCTAAAGGGTTAAAACTTTCCCTGGACAAGTGCCAGTTCTGCAAGATGTCTGTCAGTTATGTCGGGCACATAGTCTCATAGAATGGAGTAGTTATGGATCCATCTAGGAAAGAGGTGGTGACCACATGGCCAAGGCCCCAGACTGTGAGCGCTTTGCACTCATTCCTTGGGTCATGTGGGTACTATCAGAGGTTCTAGAAGGGTTACACAAGAGTGAGTCACCCTTTAAATCATCTTCTGTGTAGTTACCCTCTCTTGGGGAAGAAAGAGAGGAGGACAAAAGAAGAGGAGGGTAAAGAGTATCTTAGCCCTTTGGAGCCTTTTGGAGTGAGGTGGGATGCGAAATGTGAAAAGGTCTTTCAGTCACTGAAGGAGCTGCTGAGGAAAGAGCCTGTGCTGGCTTTTGTGGACCCCCTGTTACCGTATGTACTGCACATGGATGCCAGCCGAAAGGATTTAGGAGGCATCCTGTATCAGGATCAGGGCACCAGGTTGAGATGGTTGTGTTCGTCAGCTGGAGTCTGTTGCCCTCAGAAAAACTATCCCACGCACAAGTTGGAGTTTCTGGCATTGAAATGGGCTGTGGTGGATAAGCTGAGTGACTACCTCTATGGCCAAGTTTGAGGTGATGATGGACAACAATCCCCTAACTTATATCTTGACCTCGGCGAAATTGGATGCCACAGGCCATCGGTGGTTGGCGGTGTCGTCTGCCTGAAGTACCAGCCAGGAATTAGGAACATTGATGCTGATGCTCTGTCCTGATGTGCGCATTTCGAGCTGGACAGGGACAAAGGGTGGGAGTGTTCCTGCCCCTGGAGTGAAAGCCATGTGCCAGTTTTCCATCACGGTGAAGACAGGGGAAAGGCAAGGCCAGGATCAAGCAGTAGGTCAATTGGGAGCTTCTGATGGCGCTATTCCACAAGCTTACTGTGACCCGACTGCTCTGAAGACAAACCAGTTGCCAGAATTGAACCCAGCGGGAGTGTCAGCTGCTCAGCGAGATGACCCAGGTATCAGTACCATTTGGTCAGCGGTTGAAAAGGGAGACATAGCCCAAGCGGAGAAGACAGAACATGCTGGGGTGCCTCCATTACTGAGGGAATGGCCAGATTGGAGTTGAGGAACCAGATCCTATACCGGGTCATGTTACCTCTGGACCGGCTCTCAGTGATCCTGAGAAGTATCGGAGGATCGTGTTGAAGTCACTTCATGATGATTCTGCTCATTTGGGGGTTGAAAATACCTATGAATTGTTCAGATATCGGTTCTACTGGCCCAGAATGAAGCTGTAGGTCAAAAAGTACTGCAAGTCATGCATTTGATGCATTACGGAGGAAGACGCTGTCTATGAGGGCTGCTCCATTGTCCCACTTGCAGAGTGTGGGACTCCTTGACCTGGTGTGTATGGATTTCCTGTCAGATGCCAGCAACAAATGTCTTAGTCATCATGGATCACTGCACCAGATATGCGCAGGCTTTTCCTACCAAGGATCAGAGGGTGTCCACGATGGCCATCGTGTTATGTGAGAAGTATTTAATTTATTATGGCATCCCCAGGCAGATATATGGTGATCAGGGACAGGATTTCAAGAGTAGGCTCATACATCAGTTACTGAGCATGCTTGGGATCGAGAAATCAAGTACTACGCCTTATGGTTAGAGATAACGGATGCTCTGGAATGTGAGCCGTCCAATGAAAGGAGTGGGTTTCATGCCGTACACCTGACACTGGAGTAATCTGGGTCTTTCTTCAGCGGGAGATGGAGGGAGAAGTCACCGGAATGAAGAGGTCGTAGTACTCGACCGGGAGCAGTGCCATGATCCGACGAAAGCCAGGGAGATCGAAGGAGGATCGGCGAAGGGGAAGCAGTGAGATCCAACTTGTGCACATTAGACTGCTTCATTATAATGGGCCCTTTTCTTTTTTTGCTTTTTTTTAACTAACCCTTTCATCAAATTAAGAATTATAAAGCTATAAAGCTAAATCGCTTAGTTGTGTATGGTGCACTGTCTGTTATTTTGTGGTACTAATTTGTAACAGGGTTACAAATCACGCAGCATCCACCCAAACAGGGGGTTTCAGGTGAGCTTATAACTCAATCTCATACTTTTGGTGGGGCCAGAGATTGTCTTCCCTAGACTTACACAGCCGACAGAACCTGAGTGTTTCACAAAGAAACCCAAAAGAACCCATATAAAAAAGTCCATCAAACACCCCAGTGTGTGAAGAAAAGAAAAAAAAACAAATCATGCAAACAATAACCACAAGCAATTAGCATTCTGAACTGAAGTCCACAAAGAGAGTCCGAGACCCATAGTTCGGTGCAGAGCCGAGTAAGTGTCACGGAGCAGCAAGCTGAACCATTCTGTCCCTTGCCTCGGGCCTCAATGCCCTGATCTTCTCAATACAGCATGGCCCATAAGTCATCATCCAAACATTGGGTTCAGTCCCTTCAGTACACCCTGGGGCCTAGATCCCTCTGTCTCGATGAGGCCTATATCTAACCTTTCCGATTTAGCCTGGGCTTAAATTGATCGAACCTCCGGTTTTCCTCACTCTCAGCAATGGGCTGAGTTCTGCCTTGCCTCGGTCCTGCCACATTGAATTGCCTCCAATTCCAAAGGGAGTTACTGAATATTATTTGTGATAATCATTTGCCAGAAAAAGCATGATTAAGAAAGCATTTAGTTGTTTTACTTGTTTCATCGGCCAAAAGCCAGAAGTCGCTGAAATTCAGCAGCACCATCTTACAGTCTGAAGGGGTTATATGCCCTTAGTGAAGAACATCTGTACATGACTTAGCCTAACATCAGAGTCTGATGTACAGGCAGCCACCATACAACCTTTGACAGATCAGTGTCAGAGTCCAGTGGCATGGAGTGCAAGACAACTGGGTACCCTTCACTGCTGCAGCCTTCCTCCATCTTCACTGTTATTGTGATGTATCATCTTCTGCCACCTCCACCGGTGAGGTCTTGGTTGGACCCCCTTTTGTCTGAAACCTCCCCCTTGACCTTACTGCCACAGGTAACCCTACCAGGAGCTAAACTCCAGACAGCATTGCTCTCAGGATCTCAGGATCTCAGGAGCCTCTCCATCACAATAAGGTGACGATCCTCAGCGGGTGAGTATAAGGCACAGTTCATTTTGGAAGGGAGCTAGAAAGGGATATGGGTAGACAATGCAAGTGGGCAAAAACCTGGCTATGTAACATTGGAAAAGGTGAAAGTGTAAATATTGGCAGGGAAAAGAAGATCATATTATCCCAGTAGTGAGAGATTGCAATGCTTTTAACTATAAATAAATCTGGATTTGCTAATGCATGATTGGCCAGATTGGCCGGAGGCTGGTACAGAGACACAGCAAGTAAGTGAGCAAGCCATCTGGTATTACTGCAAGAACTGAATGCAGCATTGGCAGGTTATGCTTTGGTTATATACAGCGTGACTGAGACCAGTTTTGTAAAAGCATTTTGTCTGCGTTACACTATCAGCCTGCTCATTTTGGGAAGGATGCTAACGCATTAAAAGCTGTTCAGAGATGGTATGCTGAACTGCCAACTGGAATGGATTACTACAGGCTTGTACTGTAACTGTGGTTTATTAAGAGAATAAGACTACAGATTAAAGATTAGCTTTGTTTGTCACAAGTACTTTGAAACATCAAAACATACAGTGAAATGCATTACTTCCATCAAATCAAACCAGCCATGTTTTGCCATGTTTCTGGAGCCAACACAGCATGCTCACAACTTATTAACCCTAACCCCTAACTACGACCTTGGAATGTGGGAGAAAACTGGAGCACCCACATGGTCACGAAAGAACACACAAGCTCCTTTGACGGAATCACACCCCGATCAGTGACGATGTTTGGGGGCACTATAAAGCAGCTGCACTAACTGCTACACACCACACCACCCTCTACATTACTGTGCCAGCCCCTATGCTACCATGCCTCCTATTGATAGAATCATTTTAGGTCCTCAGTGGTTTTGACAGGGTGGGTAGAGAACCAGGTATAGATGTTGAAAAATAAGTAGTCATCCATTTCTAATGGAACTGGGCTAAAAGAAAATTACATGGTAGTGAGTTTTTTGAAACTTGACAGAAATGATCTTCAAATATTTCTAAGGTGTAGAAAAATGTATAGTGTATGTGATCAGAAAGAGGGTGAAGGGTTACTTTGGGCAGACAAGAATGCAGAATTGAGGTTACCATCATGATCTTATCAAATGGAAACTGGACATGAAGCCTTAGTGGCTAATTCATGCTTCAATATTATGTTCATATGCACATTTCCATTGGACCATAAGACAGAGAAGCAGAATTAGGCCATTCTGCCCATCAAGTCTGATTCACACTTCAGTCATGGCTAATTTATCTTCTTTCTCAACTCCAATCACCTGCCTTCTCCCCGTAACCTTTGACACCCTGATTAATCAAAGAACCTATCAACTTCTGCTTTAAATATACCCAATGTCTTGTCCTCCACAGCCATCTGTGGAAATGAATTCCACAGATTCCCCACCTTCTGGCGAAAGACATTCCACCTCACCTTCATTCTAAAGGAACGTACCACAATTCTGAAGCTGTGTCCTCTGATTCTAGGCTCTCCCACTATTGGAAACATCTTCTCCACATCCATTCTATTTAGAAACATAGAAACATGAGTTTTCTATGTTTCTAAAACCTACAGCACAATACAGGCCCTTCAGCCCATAAAGTTGTGCTGAACATGTCCCTACCTTAGAAATTACTAGGCTTACTTATAGCCCTCTATTTTTCTAAACTCCATGTATCTATCCAAAAGTCTCTTAAAAGACCCTATCGTATCTGCCTCCACCACCGTTGCTGGAAGCCCATTTCACGCACTCACCACTCTCTGCGTAAAAAACTTACCCCTGACATCTCCTCTGTACCTACACCCCAGCACCTTAAACCTGTGTCCTCTTGTGACAGCCGTTTCAGCTCTGGGAAAAAGCCTCTTACTTTCCACATGATCAATGCCTCTCATCATCTTATGCATCTCTATCAGGTTACCTCTCATCCTCCGTCGCTCCAAGGAGAAAAGACCGAGTTCACTCAACCTGTTTTCATAAGACATGTTCCCCAATCCAGGCAACATCCTTGTAAATCTCCTCCGCACCCTTTCTATTGTTTCCACATCCTTCCTGTAGTGAGGTGACCAGAACTGAGCACAGTACTTCAAGTGGGGTCTGACCAGGGTCCTATATATCTGCAACATTATCTCTCAGCTCCTAAATTAAATTCCACGATTGATGAAGGCCAATACACCGTACGTCTTGTTAACAAAAGAGTCAACCTGCGCAGCTGCTTTGAGTGTCCTATGGATTCGGACCCCTAGGTCCCTCTGATCCTCCACGCTGCCAAGAGTCTTACCATTAATACTATATTGACAGACAGACAGACAGTCATACTTTATTGATCCCGAGTGAAATTGGGTTTCGTTACAGTCGCACCAACCAAGAATAGTGTAGAAATATAGCAATATAAAACCATAAATAATTAAATAATAATATGTAAATTATTCCAGGTGGAAATAAGTCCAGAACCAGCCTATTGGCTCAGGGTGTCTGACACTCCAAAGGGGGAGTTGTAAAGTTTGATGGCCACAGGCAGGAATGACTTCCTATGATGCTCAATGTTGCATCTCGGTGGAATGAGTCTCTGGCTGAACGTACTCCTGTGCCTAACCAATACATTATGGAATGGATGGGAGACATTGTCCAAGATGGCATGCAACTTGGACAGCATCCTCTTTTCGGACACCACCGTCAGAGAGTCAAGTTCCACCCCCACAACATCACTGGCCTTATGAATGAGCTTGTTGATTCTGTTGGTGTCTGCTACCCTCAGCCTGCTGCCTGGCCACCACACACTCATCATATTTGATCTACCAAAATGAACCACCTCACACTTATCTGGGTTGAACTCCATCTGCCACTTCTCAGCCCAGTTTTGCATCCTATCAATGTCCCGCTGTAACCTCTGACAGCCCTCCACACTATCCACAACACCCCCAATCCTTGTGTCATCAGCAAATTTACTAACCATCCCTCCTCTTCCTCATCCAGGTTGTTTATAAAAATCACGAAGAGTAAGGTCTCAGAACAGATCCCTGAGGCACTCCACTGGTCACCAACCTTCACGCAGAATATGACCCATCTACAACCACTCTTTGCCTTCTGTGGACAAGCATGTTCTGGATCCACAAAGCAATGTCCCCTTGGATCCCGTGCCTCCTTATTTTCTCAATAAGCCTTGTATGGGGTACCTTATCAAATGCCTATCAATTTAGGCCTATCAATAATTGATAGATTTCATTAAGATCCTCCCTCATTTCTCTAAATTCCAGTGAGTACAGGCCTAGAGCTGTTAAGCACTCCTCATGTGTTACCCTTTTGCTTTCCAGGGTCATTCTTGTGACCCACCTCTGGACCCTCTTCAATGCCAGCACATCCTTTCTTAGATATGGGAACCTAAACTGCTCACAATACTCCAGATGCGGTCTGACAAATTCCTCATAAAGCCTCAGCACTGGATCATTTCTCCAGACAAATGATCAACAATTTACTTTTATTTCTGTGAAGAACTTTACCAAAATGTAAAAAAATGTGGTGAGAGGGTTAGGGGTTAACAATTTTGGATAGCAATGAAGAGAAATGCCTTCACTGAGACAATTCTGACTTTCAGTTCTCCCAGTGGGCTGTGAATGCTCTGTGATTGATTACATTTTTGTCTGAGGTAGATTGACCATTGAATATTAAGGAAATCAAGGGTTATGGGAGCAGCCAGGAGAGTGGAGCCGAGGAGGAGATCAGTCTCAATCTCGCTGAATGGCAGACCAGACGTCTGAGATCATTCTGAAATTTATTTCTTCTGTTCTTCTGACAAGACTGTGTTATTTAGTATTAAATTATCCTTCAGCTGATGAAAGAGCACATGCATGAAACATGAGGTTGAAGGAGTGTGTGTGTGTGAGACAGAGATAGAGAGAGAGAGAAAGAGAGAGAGGGCTTGTTTTGCTGGTTTTGTTTTGTTGTTGTTCTGTTGTTGTTTCTACTGTTCTGTGGATAGGAGCAGAATTAGGTCATTTGGTTTATCAAGTCCACTCATTTCATCATGGCTGATGCACTTCCCTCTCAGCCCTAATCTCCTGCCTTCTCCCCATATCCCTTCATGCCCTGACTAATCAACAATCTATTAACCTCTGCCTTAAATATACACAATGACTGGCCTCCAGAGCTACAGTACCTGTGGCAATGAATTCCACAGATTCACCACACACTGGCTAAAGAAATTTCTCCTTCAGCAACACTCTGACCACTTTGAACACTTTGCACTAAAATGGATTTTCATTTCTTTGTGTTTTAATAGCGTTCTTTCTTGTAATAATTGTTCAGGTCAGATTTAATTTATGGTTTTGTTTTGAAAGTCACTTAAATGATGCTATGTGCCAATGTTATTGGCATATGGTTTCAGATAAACATGCATCATACTATCATAGAGTACTACAGCAGAGAAACAGGCCATTCAGCCCATCCAGTACATGCCAACTAAATCTTCTACCTTCTTTCATCTACCTGCAACTGAACCATCTACCTCAAAATCCCTTTCATCCATGTTGGTATATAATGTAACAGATGGACAACACTTCATAGTCATAGTTACAGAATCAGAAAGGCACCAAACACTACTGCACACAAACAAGCCCTTTCACCCATCTACGTGGAACCCCTTTTTACCAGGTGCCTCTAGAAACTGTGTTCGTCCAGGGTCGATGTGACTTGGGTCCCACCAGACCAGTAGAGCTGGAATGTTTCAACTACCCACACCCCAGTCTGAGTGAAAACTGTGTAAATGCTGCCAACTTGCAATTACCCATCAGCAAGAAATAACAGATCATATGCTGCGTAAAATTATAGAGAAAGTATATTTACAAATTTCAGCTTTATTGATCAGTTAGTAGGAAACAGAAAAGAAAAAATAAATAAATTGGGTCCATTACAGTTAACCCAGTCCAATTGCTCATCTTGAAGTTGTCTTTAACTCACGCGTTGGACCCACGGTCTGTCGTGAGAGCACACATCACTTTCCAAATGTCACTCAAGATCCATCTCAAGAATATGGGCTCTCCCTCGGGATATTGGTCCCTCCTCCTTGAAGCAATTCATCTGCACAAAGCACCTTGTGCAATAGGGATGGCATCCTCAGTCACCTTCCCTCCTGTCTACTCACAGCTCCTACCAAAAAGACTTTGACCCACACCAGCGTCCAACACCAAAACCTCTCCACCCAGTGTTCTCTAGAACCTTCTCCCAATTCCACCATCCTGATTGGCTGACACAACATTCCTAAATTGGTCAACATATCCCTTATCTTTAGCTTAAGCCCAAATATGCTAAAAGCAGAACAAACTGTTCCTCAGGGGTGTGTCCTTACCCAACTATTCTACTCTCTCTATACCCATGACTGTGTGCCTAGGCATAGCTCAAATACCATCTATAAATTTGCTGATGATGCAGCTATTGTTGGTAAAATCTCAGATAGAGATGAAAGGGCATACAGACACAAGATATGCCAATTAGTGGAGTGGTGTCATAGAAACAACCTTACACTCAACGTCAGTAAGATGAAAGAGCTGATTGTGGACTTTAGGAAGGGTAAGATGAGGGAACACACACCAATCCTCATAGAGGGATGAGAAGTGGAGAGAGTGAGCAGTTTCAGGTTCCTGGGTGTCAGGATCTCTGAGGACCCAACCTGGTCCCAACGTATCGATGCAATTATAAAGAAGGCAAGACAGTGACAAAACTTCATTTGGAATTTAAAGAGATTTGGTGCATCAATAAATACACTCAAAAACTTCTATAGATGTACTGTGGAGAGCATTCTGACAGGCTGCATCACTGTCTGGTATGGCGATCAACTGCACAGGACCAAAAGAAGCTGCAGAGGGTTGTAAATTTAGTCAGCTCCATCTTGGGCACTAGCCTACAAAGTACCCAGGACATCTTCAAAGAGCGGTGTCTCAGAAAGGCAGCGTCCATTATTAAGGACCTCCAGCACCCAGGGCTTGCCCTCTTCTCACTTGTACCATCAGGTAGGTGGTACAGAAACTTGAAGGCACACACTCAGTGATTCAGGAACAGCTTCTTCCCCTCTGCCATCCGATTCCTAAATGGACAGTGAACCCATGAGCACTACCTCACTTTTTAGAGATATATTATTTCTGGTTTTTTTGCACTGAATTTTTAATCTATTCAATATACGTATACTGTACAAACACGAGGAAATCAACAGATGCTGGAAATTCAAACAATACACACAAAATGCTGGTGGAACACAGCAGGCCAGGCAGCATCTATAAGGAGAAGCACTGTCGACGTTTCCAGCCGAGACCCTTCATCAGGACTAACTGAAAGGAGAGATACTAAGAGATTTGAAAGTAGTGGGGGGAGGGGGAAATGCGAAATGATAGAAGACCGGAGTGGGTGGGATGAAGCTAAGAGCTGGAAAGGTGATTGGCCAAAGTGATACAGAGCTGGAGAAGGGAAAGGATCATGGGACGGGAGGCCTCGGGAGAAAGAAAGTGGGAGGGGGGGAGCACCAGAGGGAGATGGAGAACAGGCAGGGTGATGGGCAGAGAGAGAGAGAGAAAAAACAAACAACTAAATATGTCACGGATGGTGTAAGAAGGGGAGGAGGGGCATTAACGGAAGTTAGAGAAGTCAATGTTCATGCCATCAGGTTGGAGGCTACCCAGCCGGTATATAAGGTGTTGTTCCTCCAACCTAAGTGTGGATTCATCTTGACGTATACTGTATACTGTAATTGATTTAGTTATTTATTTATTACTATTATTCTCTTCTTCTTCTTCAATAGCATTGAACTGCTGCTGCTAAGTTAACAAATTTCATAACACATGCCAGTGATAATAAACCTGATTCTGATTCTTGCAGAACAGCTAAAATGAAATACCTACAGCATAGCCGTACAAATCTTAACCAGGGTGTTACATGCGCAACACCAAACTATTACTCTGCCCAGTCCCATTGATCCTCACCAGGACCACAGCCAGCCAAACTCCACCCGTCCAAGTACCTATCCAGCTTCTCTTAAATGTTGCAGTCAAATCCATACCTATCATTTCCATAGGCATCTCATTCCACATTCGCACAATCCTCTGAGTCAAGAGGTTTCCTCTTAGATTTCCCTTGAATATTTCATGTTTAGTTCTAACCCTACCAGTATGACCTCTTGTTCTGGTCTCACCAAACCCCAAGGGAAACAGCCTGCATGCCTTCACCCTGTCTATCCCGTTCATAAGTATGTATACCTCTTTGAGATCTCCCCTCACTCTGCAATGCTCTTGGAAAAAAAAAGTTCTAACTTATTCTTTCCACTTTTCCCTATAACTCAAGTCCCTACAACTTGCTTGTAAATTTTCTCTGCACTCATTCAAACTTATTAATATCTTGCCTATAAGTGGGTGACCAGAGCTGACACAATACTCCAGATTAGGCATCACCAACATCTTATAATTTCCCATGACCAATTAACCTACTACCCAGTGCATTTTAGGACTGTGAGAGGACACAAACACACCTAGAGGAAACCCATATAGTCACAGGGAGAATGTACAAACAGTGCTAGAATTGAACAATCTCCTACACTCCAAGCTGTAATAGCATCATGGTAAATGCTACACTAAGTATAGGATCATAAACACAAGAGATTCTGCAGTTGCTAGAAACATTCACAATATGCTGGAGGAATGCAGCAGCCCAGGGAGCATCTATGGAAAGGAATAAACAGTTGACATTTCCCGGAATGTTGACTCTTAAATCTTTCCATAGATGCTGCCTGATCTTCTTTGTTCCTCCAACATATTCTGTGTGTTTCTAGCATCTATAAAATCTCTTGTTTGATGATACTGTACTTAGCGTACTAGTTAGCATGACGCTATTGCTGCTTGAGACTTCAGAGTTTGGAGTTCAATTTCAGCTCCATCTGTCTAGAGTCTGTATGTTCCACCCATGAACACATGGGTTTCCTCCTGGTTCTCCAGTACCCTCCCGCAGTCCAAATATGTACTGGTAGTAGATTAATTGATCATTGTAAATTGTCCTGTGATTAGGCTAGTGTTAAATTGGTGAGTTGCTGGGTGGCGTGTCTTGTCAAGCCAGTAGGGCCTTTTCCATGTTGTGTTGCTAAATAAAGATAAATAACTAAATGTCATGATAAATAGAGGCAATGCACTAAATGTGCATTAACTTTTTCATTACACATTAAATTGTGCATATGACAATAAGCTCAACTTTTGCTTTTGACCTTGGTTAAATAGCTGTTTCAAATATGAGAAACATAGGTACTCAAGAACATCAGAAATAATTAGTCACAGCAATATCCCACCTGGTGCTGTGAGCCTGCTCCACCATTCCGGAGGACATGTCAGGTCCTGTGTCTCATTAAAACTTTTCTAAGTTCAAAAGCTTTATTATCAAAGTACATAAACTGTATGTCACCATATACAACCTTGTGATTAATTTTCTTGTGGGAATTCACAGTAATTACAAAGAAACTAAATAATAATAAATAATAAAGAATCATTGAAAGTGAGTCCATAGGTTGTGGGAACATTTCAGTGTTGGGGTGAGTGAAGCTGAGTGAAGTTATCCCCTCTGGTTCAAGAGTCTGACGATTGAGGGGTAATAAATGTTCCTCAACCTCATGGTGTGGGTCCTGAGGCTCCTACACATCCTTCCTGATGACAGCAGCAAAAAGAGAACATGGCCTAGATGATAGGGGTTCTTGATGATGGATGTTGATTTCCTCCAATAGCACTCAGTGTAGAATTACTCAGTAGTGGAGAGGGCTTTTCCTGTGATGGACTCAGCTTTATCTATTACTTTTTGTAGGCTTTTCCATTCAAGGGCAATTCTGTTTCCATGTAATTACTCTATCCTTTGATTCACACTGTCTCCAAATTCTATGCAACTCAATCTTGAAATTACTCCACTGGCTGTCAACAGCTCTCAGGGGTCAAAGAATTCCAAAGTCTCACAAACCTATGAATGAAGAACCTCCTCCTCATCTGAAATCTAAATAATCAATCACCACTCCTGAGTCGCTGCCCTTGAGCTCCAGATTCCCTGGTCTGAGGAAACACTCGTTCTCCAGTCAGTCCCTGTCTCCTCAGGCACAGAGTCTAGAGTTAGAGTGTACACACTCATAACTATGGCTGGCCATTCAGGTCTGAGAAGAAGAGAAACTTCTTCAGAGTCTTGTAACTTTTCAGAACTTTTTACCCCACAGGGCTACAGGTAGTCAGTGGTTGAGAATATTGAAGATTGAGATCAATGTGCATTGGATATTAAATGAAACACATATATTTCAATATAATCATCAAAACTCCAGTCAACATCAGGCTACCAATCACAGACCTTGGAAATACCCAAATCCCAGGAATCAATTTATTGAATCTATATTGCACTACATTTAGGGAAATAATTCCCTCCTTGCATAAGGAAACCAAGAACTGCATTTATTTATTTACTTACTTACTTATTTGAGAGGGAAAAAAATAAAATCCAATGTGTCGGTATTTCAGTGGAATAAAGGAAATTACAATGGCATGAGAGGGGAACTGGCCAAAGTTAATTGGAAAAAGACATTTGCAGGAAGGACAGCAGAGCAATGGCTGGAGTTTCTGTGAAAAATGAGGGAAGTGCAAGACAGATATATTCCAAATAAGAAGAAATTTTCAAAGGGAAGAAGGACACTACCATGGCTGACAAGTGAAGTCAGAGCCAAAGCAAAAGCAAAAGAGAGGACATGACAATAGACAATAGACAGTAGGTGCAGGAGTAGGCCATTCGGCCCTTCTAGCCAGCACCACCATTCACTGTGATCATGACTGATCATACACAATCAGTACCCCGTTCCTGCCCTCTCCCCATATCCCTTGACCCCGCTATCTATAAGAGCTCTATCTAACTCTCTCTTGAATGCATCCAGAGACTTGGCCTCCACTGCCTTCTGGTGCTCTGACTTCACTTGTCAGCCATGGTAGTGTCCTTCTTCCCTTTGAAAATTTCTTCTTATTTGGAATATATCTGTCTTGCACTTCCCTCATTTTTCACAGAAACTCCAGCCATTGCTCTGCTGTTCTTCCTGCAAATGTCTTTTTTAAATTAACCTTGGACATACAAGGAAGCCAGAGCTAGTGGGAAGATAGAAGATTAGGAAGCTTTTAAAAAGGTCCCCTAATCTGAGGAAAGTCGTTCTTGCCATAGAGGGAGTACAGAGAAGGTTCACCAGATTGATTCCTGGGATGGCAGGACTTTCATATGAAGAAAGACTGGATTGACTAGGCTTATACTCACTGGAATTTAGAAGATTGAGGGGGGATCTTATTGAAACGTATAAAATTCTAAAGGGATTGGACAGGCTAGATGCAGGAAGATTGTTTCCGATGTTGGGGGAGTCCAGAACGACGGGTCACAGTTTAAGGATAAAGGGGAAGCCTTTTAGAACCGAGATGAGGAAAAACTTCTTCACACAGAGAGTGGTGAATCTGTGGAATTCTCTGCCACAGGAAACAGTTGAGGCCGGTTCACTGGCTATATTTAAGAGGAGGTTAGATATGGCCCTTGTGGCTAAAGGGATCGGGGGTATGGAGAGAAAGCAGGTACAGCGTTCTGAGTTGGATGATCAGCCATGATCATACTGAATGGTGGTGCAGGCTTGAAGGGCTGAATGGCCTACTCCTGCACCTATTTTCTATGTTTCTATGTTTAAAACCTGCAGAAGGAAACTAAGAAAGTCATTAGGAAGGAAAAGATGAATTATGAGAGGAAGCTGGCGACTAAAATCAAAGATACTAAAATCTTTTTGAAGTATATAAAGTGTAAAAGAGAGTCAAGGATAGATATAGGACCAATACAAAATGATGCTGGAGATATTGTGATAAGAGATGCAGAGATGGCAGAGGAATTGAATGCATATTTTGCATCAGTCTTCACAGTGGAAGACATCTGTTGTATACCGGACATTCAAGAGTGTCATGGAAGTGAAGCTTGTGCAGTGAAAATTACGACTGAGAAGGTGCTCAAGAATCTTAATGGTCTGAGGGTGGATAAATCTCCTGGATCTGATGGAATGCACTGAGAGGATTGCGGAGGCATTAACGATGATCTTTCAAGAATCAATAGATTCTGGCATTGTACTGGATAACTGGAAAATTGCAAATGTTACTCCGCTATTTAAGAAGGTTGGGAGGCAGCAGAAAGGAAACTATAGACCTGTTAGCCTGACATCAGTGGTTGGGAAGTTGTGGAATCGATTGTCAGGGATGAGATTATGGTGTACCTGGAGGCACATGACAAGATAGGCCAAAGCCAGCATGGTTTCCTGAAAGGAAAATCCTCCCTGACAAACCTACTGTAATTCTTTGAGGAAATTACTAACAAGGTAGACAAAGGAGCTGCAGTAGACTTGCTGTACTTGGATTTTCGGAGGGCCTTTGACAAGGTGCCGCACATGAGGCTGCTTAGCAAGATAAGAGCCCATGAAATTACAGGGAAGTTACTGGTTATTGGCTGGTGGGCAGAAATCAGAGATTGGGATTAAAGGGATCCTATTCTGGCTGGCTGCCGGTTACCAGTAGAGTTCCACAGGAGCTGGTATTGGGGCTGCTGCCTTTTACACCGTATGTCAATGATTTGGACTATGGTATTAATGGATTTGTGGCTAAATTTGATGATGTTACAAAGATAGGTGGAGGAGCAGGTAGTGTTTAAGGAAACAGAGAGCCTGCAGAGAGACTTAAATAGTTTAGGGGAATGGGCAAAGAAGTGACAAATGAAATACAATGTTGAAAAGTGTAGTCATGCACTTTGGTGGAAGAAATAAATGGGCAGACTATTATTTAAATGGGGAGAGAATTCAAAATGTAGGGTTGCAATGGGACTTGGGAATCCTTGTGCAAGATACCCTAAAGCAGGGGTGTCAAACTCATTTTAGGTCATGGGCCAGATTGAGCAAAATGCAGCTTCATGCGGGCCGGATCAGTCGGACGCGTGCGAACGCAGCTTTCGTTGCCTCCGTTTTTTCAGCCTGCTCTCATGTGTCTCAGTCTCTGCTATAACTACAAAGTGTTTCACTTTACAAATTCCGTTTCTTATGAAGAAGACTGCCGAGCAAGACTGCCGAATAAACACTAAAAACCCTGAAAACCTGGTACCTGAATAAACTGAGCATTAGCCATATCATACGCCATAGGCGCTTTGATTACTGGGGTCAGCTTTAATAGTAATTAGATATTATCTCGCAGGCCAAAGATAATTCCACCGCGAGCCGGATTTGGCCCGCGGGCCTTGAGTTTGACATATGTGCCCTAAAGGTTAACCTCCAGGTTGAGTCAGTTGCGAAGAAGGCGAATGAAATGTTGACATTCATTTCTAGAGGTATAGAATATAAGAACAGGAATGTGATGTTGAGGCTCTATAAGGCATCGTGAGACCACACTTGGAGTATTGTGTGCAGTTTTGGGTTCCTTATTTTAGAAAGGATATACTGACATTGGAGAGGATTCAGAGAAGATTCACAAGAATGATCCCAGGAATGAAAGGGTTACCGTATGAGGAACATCTGGCAGCTCTTGGGCTGTATTCCCTGGAGTTCAGGAGAATGAGAGGAGATCACATAGAAAGATTCTGAATGTTAAAAGGCCTGAACAGATTAGATTTGGCAAAGTTATTTCCCATGGTAGGGGATTCTAGGACAAGAGGGCATGACTTCAGGATTGAGTGACATCCTTTTTGAACTGAGATGACGAGAAATTACTTTATCAGAGGGTGGTAAATCTGTGGAATTTGTTGCCACAAATGGTTGTGGAGGCAAGTCATTGGGTATATTTAAGACAGAGATAGATAGGTTCTTGATTAGCCAGGGCATCAAAGGGTATGGGGAGAAGGCAGGGGAGTGGGGATGACTGGAAGGAATGGATCAGCCCATGTTTGAATGGCAGAGTAGACTTGATGGGCCGAATGGCCTACTTCTGCTCCTATATCTTATGGTCTTATGGTCTTATTTATTTGTTTGTGTGTTTATTTTGTTTTATTTAGGGACACAACACACCCAAAAGATCAATTAACCTGCTAACCAGTATGTCTTTGGAATGTGGGAGGAAACCAGAGCACCCAGAGGAAACCCACACAGTCACGTGGACAACATACCAACTCCAGCAGAGGGCATTCAAAAGAAAGCACTGCATCACCTCTACTTCCTTTGGAGTTTGTGAAGATTTGGCATAACCTATAAAACCTTGACAAACTTCTATAGATGTGTGGTGGAGGCTCGTATGGAAAAACTAATGTCCTTGAATGAAAAAAAGTCTACAAAAAGTGGTGGATATGGCCCAGTCCATCATGGGTAAAGCGCTCCCCATGACTGAATGTATCTACAGGGAGCAATATCGCAGAATTGCCGGTTCATTATGGACCTCCACCACTCAGGCCATGATCTCTTCTCGCTGCTACCATCAGCAAGAATGTACAGGAGCCTCAGGACCCACACCACCAGGTTCAGGAACAGTTCTTACCCCTCAACCATTCGGCTCTTGAACCAAAGGGATAATATCACTCAACTTCACTTGCCCCATCATTGGAATATTCCTACAACCTAAGGACTCACTTTCAAGGACTCATCATCTCATGTTCTCCATATTTATTTATTTATTTGTTTGTTTGTATTTGTACTGTTTGTTGTCTTTTGCACAGTAGTTGAACATTCAAGTTGGCGTGATCTTTCATTGATTCTTTTATGGTTATTATTCTATAGATTTATTGAGTATGCCCATAAAAAATGAATCTCAGGGTTGTATTTAGTGACACATATGTACTTTGATAATAAATTTACTTTGACTTTTGAACATAGGTCTCTGGCACTGAAATACTGTTACACTAACCATTACACTACCATCCCATTCTTTCATATTTTCTCCAAATGTGATCTTAGTAAATCTATATTATACGTGCAAAATACGTACACATCTGACTTCCAATATAACTCGGAGTCCTGCCATGTGCAGAAGTTCGCTGATGACACGGCCATAGTGGGGTGTGTCAGGAATGGACAGGAGGAGGAGTATAGGAAACTGATACAGGACTTTGTGATATGGTGCAACTCAAACTACCTGCGTCTCAATGTCACCAAGACCAAGGAGATGGTGGTGGACTTTAGGAGATCTAGGCCTCATATGGAGCCAGTGATCATTAATGGAGAATGTGTGGAGCAGGTTAAGACCTACAAGTATCTGGGAGTACAGTTGGACGAGAAGCTAGACTGGACTGCCAACACAGATGCCTTGTGCAGGAAGGCACAGAGTCGACTGTACTTCCTTAGAAGGTTGGCGTCATTCAATGTCTGCAGTGAGATGCTGATGATGTTCTATAGGTCAGTTGTTGAGAGCGCCCTCTTCTTTGTGGTGGCGTGTTGGGGAGGAAGCATTAAGAAGAAGGACGCCTCACGTCTTAATAAGCTGATAAGGAAGGCGGGCTCTGTCGTGGGCAAAGTACTGGAGAGTTTAACATCGGTAGCTGAGCGAAGGGCGCTGAGTAGGCTACGGTCAATTATGGAAAACCCTGAACATCCTCTTCATAGCACCATCCAGAGACAGAGAAGCAGTTTCAGCGACAGGTTACTGTCGATGCAATGCTCCTCAGACAGGATGAAGAGGTCAATACTCCCCAATGCCATTAGGCTTTACAATTCAACTGCCAGGACTTAAGAACTTTTTTTTTTTTTTTTTTTAAAGCTATTATTAATGCTTTTTGAGTTAGTGATTTAGATGCATATCATATTATTACTGAGTTAAGTATTGTATGTAAGGAGTTTTTGCTACAACAAGTGTATGGGACATTGGAAAAAATGTTGAATTTCCCCATGGGGATGAATAAAGTATCTATCTATCTATCTATCTATCTAAAAATGAAATCATATATAACCATATAACCATATAACAATTACAGCACGGAAACAGGCCATCTCGGCCCTTCTAGTCCGTGCCAACACTTACACTCACCTAGTCCCACTGGCCCGCACTCAGCCCATAACCCTCCATTCCTTACTATCCATATACCTATCCAATTTTACTTTAAATGACAATACTGAACCTGCCTCTACCACTTCTACTGGAAGCTCATTCCACACAGCTACCACTCTCCGAGTAGAGAAATTCCCCCTTGTGTTACCCTTAAACTTTTGCCCCCTAACTCTCAAATCATGTCCTCTTGTTTGAATCTCCCCTACTCTCAATGGAAAAAGTCTATCCACGTCAACTCGATCTATCCCCCTCATTATTTTAAATACCTCTATCAAGTCCCCCCTCAACCTTCTACGCTCCAAAGAATAAAGACCTAACTTGTTCAACCTTTCCCTGTAACTTAGGTGCTGAAACCCAGGTAACATTCTAGTAAATCTTCTCTGTACTCTCTCTATTTTGTTGATATCTTTCCTATAATTCGGTGACCAGAACTGCACACAATTCTCCAAGTTCGGCCTTACCAATGCCTTGTACAATTTTAACATTACATCCCAATTCCTATACTCAATGCTCTGATTTATAAAGGCCAGAATACCAAAAGCTTTCTTCACCACCCTATCCACATGAGAGTCCATGATTTCAGTTCATGATAATTATGATTTCATTATAATTATATAGGCCAATCACATGTAATTATATACCAGATATTCCTAAATGCAGAGTCGAGGCAGCAGGGCACAGGCCTGAGAGCAAGGAACAAGTGGAAGTTTGACCGATTTAAGCACTGGGCCAAATTGGAAAGGTCAAGTATGGGACAAATTTTGAACATTGAACTTTGCATGAGCTTAATTGATGCTTGTGTTTTTCTTATGAATGTTGCATAGACCATGTTCTGTGACTCTGAAACTGCTGCAAGTAAGATTTTCATTGCACCACACCTGTGCATACATATACTTGCATGAATGACAATAAATTAATCGGTGACTTTGATCTTTCAATCTTGCTCAGTCTTTATTGAGCTTATGTTGCAAATAAGTCCTTACTTAGTTAGGGCAATCAGACACCATGATCTAGTTCTGGTCTCACAACATTCCTGTGTAATTTTAGTAGTAAAGACCATAAAACCATAAGAATATAGGAGCAGATTTAGGCCATTTGGCCCATCAAGTCTGATCCACCATTTCATCATGGCTAATCCAATTTTCCTCTCAGCCCAAATTCCTACTTCCTTCCAGTATCCCTTCATGCCCTGACCAATCAAGAATCTATTCTCAGCTTCATAAAGTCTCCATATTCTAAGCTAATTCTCTTACACACCTATCACTATCTTCCTGCGTTATGCTCTATTAATTTTTCATGAAACGAAAGATTCTTTTAAACTTTTATTAGATACACCTGCTTGTTAATGCAAACTTGGTGAAGAGGTTCAGCTGTTGTACAGACCAGACATCAGAATGGGGAAGAAATGGGATCTACATGACTGACTGTGGGTATCTCAGAGAGTGCTGATCTCCTGGGCTTATCCTGCACAACAAACTCCAGGGTTTCTAGAGAATGGTGCAAAAAACAAAAATCATCCGGTGAATGACATTTCTGTCATCAAAAATGCCGTGTAAATGAGAGAGGTCAGAGAAGAATGGCCAGACTGGTTCAAGCAGACAGGCGGGGTAACTCAAGTATTCATGAATTACAACAGTGGTGTGCTGAAGAGTATCTCTGAACACACAATACATCGAACTTCAAAGTTGATGGACTGTAGCAGCAGAAGGCCATGAAAATATATTCAGGGGCCACTTTATTACGTACAGAATGTACCTAATAAGGTGGTCACTGAGTGCACATAATTTGATAATGAATTTACTTTGAAGTCTGAATTTGATTGGTGGACATACAACTGCCCTGTTCTCAGGTTTAACCCTCAGTTGCAGTTTGTGTTCATACCGAGTGAAGGAGGTTACTTGACTATAAGTTCAATAAAAATACAACCTTTTCAGGGCTTTACTTTAATCATAATTATTATCACTGCCCTTCCTCTGGATTATGAGGCATATTAAATAGCGGTGATTGAATCCCTAATGAATTTGTGAAACACTTCACACGAACCCTTACTTCTAATTAATGGCAGAAATAAAATTTGGCCTTTGGTGCGCAGACAGATTCTTCACTTTAGGGAAAATTAAAACCTTGAAAAATAAAAATGATCACAGTGTCAAAAATTTCATCAAAGCAGTTGTATTCCTTGCACGATAATTGTTTCAATGCAGTATTCTCCATTCTCATATTCCTGAGGAGATGGATCCAACTTGAATTTGGAATAATTGAGACAGAAAACTCCAAATCTCATTTCGCTTCTGCAGAGAATTGATGAAATGACGTTCACCAGTCAATCTTTATAATGCAGGCACAGGGAAAGATTTGAAGCAGCCAGAGATTAAAGCAGGAACTGTTGTAGAAATCCAAAATCTAAACATTACAGAGACTGGAAATCTGAAGTAAAAATATGGAAAATGCTAGAAACACACAGAAGGTCAGTGATCATCTGTAGTGGAAGAGAAAGAATTAAGATTTCCGGTTAATAAACTTCCATTAGAACGCTGGGTGAGAATAAGAAGTGAAGTACAATTGTCACATCTCCTATGGAAAAACAAGAAGGTGTCAGAAAATAGGGAGCAGTTGTGTGGATGACAATGGAAGAGCAAAACCAAGTCTATGAAGTCAAATATTTCTTTATGAACAGCAAAGGTTAAAGGGAGTGCAAAATACCATAATGGAAAAAGTTTTAGGCACACTTATATAGCTATGACCTTTGCACAATATTGCAGGAATTTTATGTATTGCAGTGTACTGTTGCCATAAAAAAACACATTTTATGATGTAGGTGAAGTGATTATAAATCTGATTCTGATATGGGGTCTCTGTTGTGGACTGAGAGTGGGAAAGGGGCAGGGAGAGGGAAATCATGGTTGGGAAAACAGAAGGGAGAGGGAAGCACCAGAGAGACTTTCTGACACAATAAATAAATCAATTGTTTGGAATCAAATGACTTTGCCAGGTGTCTTAGGACTGGGTGTATTTGCATTTTTATTAGCTATTTCCCCTGGGAACTCATTTGGAATATTATGTTCAGTTCTGGTCACCTCATTATAGGAAGGTTGTAGGAGTCTTAGAGAGAATGCAGAGGAGATTTACCGGGATGCTGCCTGGATTAGAGAGTATGGTTTATGCAGATAGTTTGATAAACTGAGGCTTTTCTCTTTGCAGAGAAGGAAGATGAAAGGTGACTTGGCAGAGATGTACAAGATAATAATAGGCATAGATTGAGTGGACATCCAGAGAGTTATTTCCTAGGTGGAATGGCTAATACCAGGGGCCATACTTTTAAGGTGATTGGAGGAAACTATAGGGGCAATGCAAATAAATTTTTAAACAGAGAGTAGTGGGTGCATGGAATACACTGTCAGTGGTGGTGGTAGAGTGATATATATTAGGGGCATTTAAGAAACCCTTAGATAAGCACATGGATGACCGAAAAATGAAGGGGCTATGTCAGAGGGAAGGGTTAGATTGATCTTAGAGTAGGTTCAAAGGCCAGCACAACATTATGGGCTGAAGGTCCTGTACTGTGCTGTAGTTCTCTATGCTCTATCATCTGTTCAATGTGAATGCTGGTAGGGTAGGACAGAAAGGGAAGGATAAGGGGAAATGTTTTCAGTTCGTGTTTCCCTTGTGTTCACCTTTCACTCCACCAACCAGTACATCCAATGGGTAATTTTCTACAATTTACAACACCTCTAATAGAGTATCACAAACAGACATCTCCTCATGATATCTTTCAGGAATTCGATACATGAACCTTCAGATTACTCTTTTGGTGTCAACCCAATTCCCATTTGATGACACCTTCCTGCAAACACAGAGGTACAGCACCTTCCTTGTTACCTTCCCCTATTCTCATCATCTCAGCCCCAGTGCATCTTCAGCATGGTCTGTTCTTTATTCCAAATGTAATGCTAATGCAATCAGCTGGTGTATGTCTAGGGGAAAATTCGTTCATCTGCCAAACTGCGCCTCCCGTATATGTGGATGCTGTGAAATACTCACTAATACAAACTCGCACACACAATATCAAGAGCACACCAGGTATGTTTACAGAATACACTTTATAAATCTTACTAGAACTAAGTGGTTAATAATGATACAGTATATATGAAGGAAAAGAAAATAAAGAAAATGTGCCAAAACTTATCAGAGTTCAGTCAATTTAGTGCACATCGTTGGAGCTCAACCATCGAATCCTCCAACCCCTCTTCGCTCTCCTCCGACCTCCACGACCCCCGCACCTGGGACCACCCTCGGTGATCAACCAGCAGTGCCGCACCCGTCCACCTTCCTCGCCGTCTTCTTCACAACTCCCCCCAAAAAAAACGCACAATCCCAGCTTCCCAACCCACAAGAGAAAATAACATCCAACACAATTGGTTAACAAATTAATACAATCCCCGTTATCAGCAACTTAAACACAAACAAACTTTGAGAAGCTTCAAGAGTGCTCTGCAAGAAAAGCACTCTCTCACCAGTTAGCATAACAAAGAAGCAGTTTTACTTTTAACAAACAAAGAAGCCATTTTGATTAACATACGTAGTACACAAATGCCAAAAGGACATGGCTGTAGTTAATTGAATTCCACAATCTCAGCTTCAGCCAACCAACAGGAAGTCTTCAATGCAACATCCCACACTCTGGGTGGTGGGGGTTCTTAATGAAAGATGCTGCTTTCTTGAGGCATCATATTTTGAAGATGTCCATGATGTTGCGGACTCTAATGTCATGATGGAGTTGGCTGAGTCTGCAACCCTCTGCAGCTTTTCTCTGATCCGGTGCATCAGTGCCTCAAACCAGACAGTGATACAGCCACTTAGAATGCTCTCGATAGTATATCTGTAGAAATTTGCAAGAGTTTTTGGTAACACTTACAAATCCTCCTCCAACTCCTGATGTAATGTAGCCTCTGGGGTGCCTTCATTGTAATTCGATCAATGTGTTAGGACCAGGATAGACCTTCAGAGATGTTGACACCCAGGAACTTGCAGCAACTCACTCTTTCCATTTCTGACCCCTCAATGAAGACTCCCTCAACTTCCCTTTCCTGAAGTCCACAATTGTCATCAAGCCATACAATAGCTCAAGTAATCTGTTTAAAAGAATTTCCTAAAGACACATACCCTACCATATGGAAATGTATCCTTCAGTATCCTTCATTTGTTTCTAACTGTACTTCACTAATTCTGTTTTATATCCTGGAGATTCTGACAAAAATAGAGGAAATGAGCAGGGTCACAGGGATATGAGTCACGAGATCTTCCATGAGCATTTAGAGACGACTGCTTCCCAGAGAACAATACAGAAAAACACTTCCTCTTCATGTATGAAAATCTCATTTATAAACATTTTATAAATCCAAGTCTCGAGAAAATTTCTATAGATATACCATGGAGAGCAAGCTAACTCGTTGTATCTCCATATGGTATGGCTGAGCCACTGCACAGGATCAGTGAAAGCTGCAGAAAGTTGAAAACTCAGCCAGCTCCATCATGGGTGTGGGCTCCCCTGCATCGAGGACACCTTCAAAAGGCAATGCATCAAAAAGGTGGCATCCACCATTCACTACCCCCATCATACAGGACATATACTTTCTCATTACTATAATCCAGGAGGAGATACAAGAGCCCAAAGACAAACACTCAAACATTAAGGAACAACTTCTTCCCCTCCACCATCAGATTTCTGAAAGGACAATGAGCCCATGAACACTCCCTCACTAGCCCCCCCATTTACTCATTTAATTTTTTACATACAATTAATATACTATACTATAATGTACTATATTGTGCAAAAGGTCTTAGGTACATACACAGTCTATAAAAATTATTCAAGCCCCTTGGAAGTTCTCATGTTTTACTGTTTTACAGCACTGAATCACAGTCGATTTAATTTGGCTTTTTTTTTAACTGATTAACAGAAAAAGACACTTTAGTCAAAGTGAAAACAGATCTAAAGCAACCTAAATTAATTACAAATATAAAACAAATTAATTGATTGCATAAGTATTCATCCTCTTCAAGTCAGTACGTAGTACATGTGCCTTTGGCAACAATTACAGCCTTGAGTCTGTGTGGATAGGTCTCTATCAGCTTTGCACATCTGGACACTGCGATTTTTCCCCTTTCTTCTTTGCAAAACTGCTCAAGCTCTGTCAGATTGTATGGAGATCATGAGCGAACAGCCCTTTTCAAGCCGAATTCTCAATTGGATTGAGGTCTGAACTCTGACTTGGGCACTCCAGTACATTAACTTTGTTGCTTTTAAGCCATTCTTGTATAGCTTTGGGTTTACGCTTGGGGTCATTGTCTTGCTGGAAAACAAATCTTCTCCCAAGTCGCATCTCATACAGACTGCATCCAGTTTTCCTCCAGGATTTCCCTGTATTTTACTGCATTGATTTTACCCTCTACCTTCACAAGACTGATGCAGTGAAGCATCCCCACAGCATGATGCAGCCACCTCCATGCCTCACGGTTGGGATGGTGTATTTTTGATGGTGTGTAGTGTTTGGCTTAAGCCAAACATAGCATTTAGCCTGATGGCCAAAAAGCTTAATTTTGGTTTCATCAGACCATAGAACCTTCTTCCAGCTGACTTCAGGGTCTTCCACATCCCATCTGGCAAACTCTATCTGAGATTTCATGTGAATTTTTTTCAAAAGTGGCTTTCTTTTCGCCACTCCTCAATAAAGCTGCAACTGGTGAAGCACTCGGGTAACATCTCTCCCTTTCCAGCCACTGAAGCGTGCAACTCCTCCAGAGTTGTCATGGGTCTCTTGGTGACCTGCTTGCACAGTGACTTGGTTTTTGAGGATGGCCTGCCCTAAGCAGATTTACAGCTGTGCCATATTCTTTCCATTTCTTGATGATTGACTTAACTGTGCTCTGAGGGATATTCAATGACTTGGAAGTTTTCTTGTACCCATCTCCTGACTTGTGATTTTCAGTAACTTTTGCATGGAGTTACTTGGAGTTTTCTTTTGTCTTTGGAGTGTTCATGGTGTGGTTTTGCCAGAATACTGACTCACCAGCAGTTGGAACTTCCAGATACAGGTGTATTTTTACTACAAAAATTGAAACACCTTGACTGAACATGGTGATCTCCATTTAACTAATTATGTGATTTCTAAAACCAATTGACTGCAGCAGTGATGATTTGATGTGTCAAATTAAATAATTGTAATCAATTAGTTTGTGTTTCATGTTTGTAATTAATTAAGTTTGTAGAGATCTGTTTTCACTTTGACACAAGGAGTCTTTTTCTATTGATCAGTGTCAAAAAAAAAACAAATTAAATCCACTGTGGTTCAGTGCTGTAAAATAATAAAACATAAAAACTTCCTAGCAGGGTGAATACATTTTATAGGCACTGTATATATAGCAAGGGTGCCTAAGACTTTGGCACTGTACTGTATTTGTCAACGTGGACCGGAGAATGAGTTTGTAAATCTGGTGGGAGCAAACAATGTTGGGAATGGCGAGAGTGGGGCACCGTGGGAGGGGTGTGGGGCAGGTGGCAGAGAAGGAATGTCAGGGGTGGGGGATGTGGCAGCGTGGGTTCAGACACTTCCAGCCCTGAGACACCAGGCTAGTTCATTTGATTCCAATCAATTGATTTATTGATCATTACAGAACATCTCTCTGACGCTTTCTTCTCCTTCCCCTCTCCCTTCCCCTTTTCCCAACTATGATTCCCCTCCTGCTAACCCCTTCCCACTCTCAGTGGACAATAGAGACCCATATCAGAATCAGGTTTATCATGACTCACATATGTCATGACATTTGTTTTTCTTTCTGACAGCAGTACAGTGCAATATATAAAATTACTACAGTGCCGTGCAAAAGTCTTAGGCACCCGAGCTATATATGTATACTTTTGCACAATACTGTATACTATATATTATAGTTTTATAGGTATGTGCAGACTTCAGTGTGGATTTAGCTGGATAATCAGGAGAAAGTTATTAATAATAAACTTCAAATTAAGGATGGGGTTGGACAGGAACATTGCTACCATCAGGAGCGACATACTGGAAGCTAAAGATACACCCACAACATTTTTCGGGTAGCTTCTTCCTCTCTGCCATCAGACTTCTGAATGCACAAAGGACTATCCTATTTTTCACACTATTTGTTTATTTATTTGTTTGCTTGTTTATTTATTTATTTTTCTTATTGGAACTTATAGTAACCTTTCATGCATGCCAATGTACTGCGGCTGCAAAACAAATTTTATGACGTACAATATGTCAATTATATTAAACCGGATTCTGATACTGATTCTCAGGTTCTTAATTAAACATGCACTGAGATAAACATGTTTTGTGTGGATCTGAATAACAATTTCCCTATTCATCTGCTTTAGTGGGAGATCAGACCATACTGTTGGCAAACTGGGAGAAGAATAGAATTTAAACCACAGGCAATTACTTTATCAAGGACACTTTTTTTAAATGTCTTCAATATTCTTCAAAGAGAGTGCACTCTCTCAATGAGTCAGGGCACTAATAAACCACAGTGAGGAGTTGCATTGCAGGGACTGTATAATTGTTTGACATCTTCCTGTTTGAAAGATTTGTGTGTGGCAATAACTATAGAGGATATTATTTTGACTTAATTAAATAAGTCAAGAGCTTTCAAAGATCATACACCTGCACAAATGTGAGAAAAATTGAATGTGTGCCTCTGAAAGTTAGACATAAAATCAAAGGGCCAGTTTATCCTTACTTCTGTCATCACTAGTTAAATGGACTCTGAAAGCTCACACATCTTCCTCAATCAGTCTGCACTCTATCCTTCAGTGGAAATTATATTAACACTTGCCTTGACACAACTTCCACGGTCCCAGTGAGCTATCAGCCAGTCAAAAATGAACTCAAGGATCAGGGAGCAATTTAATTCACCAGATACATTTACATGTATTAGGAATTTGCTGTGGTGTGTAAGACAGGGCATAGCATGCAACAAAGACAACATTCAACAACTATAAAGAATAATATAAAAAAATAAACTTGGATGTTAAAGGATGGATATGGAATAAAATATGTATAAATCATAAATACCAACATGTATGTACAGCATTCGTTCACTAAGTGCCGTGTCGTATGACGTGGATGATCATGTATTTGTCATCCTTGATTGACCTTGATTGTTCTTGGCAAATTTTTCTACAGAAGTGGTTTGCCATTGCCTTCTCGTGCGCAGTGTCTTTACAAGATATATGACACCAGCTATTATCAATACTCTTCAGAAATTGTCTGCCTGGTGTCAGCGATCCCATAACCAGGACTTGTGATATGCACCAGCTGCTCATACAACCATCCACCACCTGCTCCCATGGCTTCACATGACCCTGATCAGAGGGATAAGCAGGTGCTACACTTTGCCCAAGGGTGACCTGTAAGCAAGCAAAGGGAAGCAGTGCCTTACATCTCCTTTGGTAAAGACATACGTATCTCCACCCTACCACCTAATTTACAATTTAAACAGTATTATTAAAGTGGTTTAAAGTGTTTAAAATGCAGTGCAGTGACAGGCTATTAGAATGGTTGATCAGATAAGCTACCAGGGGAAGAAACTTTTAAGATGGCATGAAGTATTTGTCTTAATAGCACTCTCCAGAAGGGAATTTCAAGAAGGGAGAAGGGAAGGGTGCTGTACAGCTCATCTCAGCCTTCTGCCTCTGCTTTGATAATTACAATAATAATAACTTTATTCCTAGAACACTTTAAGTGAAAAAAGTGATTTACAATAGGATAAAAGTACAAACATAAAAATAAAATTAAAAATTAAACATAAAAATAAAAGACAAAAAGACATTAGTTAAAAGCAAGATTAAATAAATAAGTTTCGAGCTGGTGTTTAAAGTGTCAACTGAGTCTGCATCCCTTAAGTTTTAGATATTAAATTCCAAAGTTTAGGAGCAAAAAAGCTGACCTGGCAATATCTTTTGAGGGAGATTGTTTAAATTTAAGAACCAGATGGAAGAAAACTTGAGAGTTCAAGCAAGATTATAAAACAAAAGTGAGTCTGTGCTGTACTCCAGTCCCAAAACATTGAGAGCTTTCAAAACAAGTAAAAGAATTTAAAATCAATTGTAAAAGATACTGGAAGCCAGTGCAGAATGGCTAGGATGGGAGTGATATGTTCCGACAACCCTGCTATTCTAGCAGCGGTGTTCTGAATAAGCTGAAGTTTGTTAATAGATTGGTTTAAAAGGCCAGTAAGAAGTGCCTTACTATAATTTAGTCTATTCGATGCGAATGTGTGAATTGGCCTTTCAGCATCATTACATGACAGAACATTTTCAATATCTTTACAGCATTTTGTAAGTGTAGAAACGCTTTGCATCTGATCTCCTATTCTGCTGACATGCTCAGTTCTGAGTTGGCAGTGGAGCACAGAGAAGGGAAGGCTGTTGGTAAAGGCACTTCAGATATGGCCTCTCTGAGGCTGGCTGACACAGAAGAGCAATCACACTCATTTGAAAATAGTTGTCAATCCTGAATAAAAATGCAGTCACATGAGAAGTGCTTGAGTTCTCTTTTCTCTCAACCAATGTAAATTTCCTGGTACATTAATGGATCTTCAATTATTTCCAATCTTTTTTAAATGTTTAAAAATAATTATTTAAGTAAGTACAGTGCTGTGCAAAAGTCTTGGCAACATATATATAGCTAGGGTGAATAAGACTTTTGCTCTGTATTGTATTTGTCAACGTGGAGCCGAGAGAGTATGTAAATCTGGTAGGAGCAAAAGACGTTGGGAATGGCAAGAATGGAGTGCCATGGAATAGCTGTGGGACAGGTAACAGAGGAAGTGCCAATCGTGAGGGTGTGATGCAGGTGCAGACACACCCAGCCCTAAGACACCGGGCAAGGTCATTTGATTCTAAACAATTGGCTTATTGATCATTACAGAATGTCTCTCTGCTGCTTCCAGCTCCCTCCCCTCTCCCTTCACATTTTCTCAACTATGATTCCCCTCTTCCTTCCCCCTTCCCACTTTCAGTCCACAATAGAGAGTCATATCAGAATCAGGTTTATCATCACTCACATATGTCAGGAATTTTTTTCTGCAACAGCACTATAGTACGATACATAAAATTATTACAATACTGTGTAAAAGCCTTGGGCACCTAGTTAGGTACATAGATGGATAGATAGATAGATAGATAGATAGATAGATAGATAGATAGATAGATAGATAGATAGATAGAAAGACAGCTAGATATACCCACCAAAGACTTTTGCACAGTACTGTATGAAGCAACACACAGAAATGCTGCAAAATCTTGGCAGGCCAGGCAGTATCAAAGGAGAGGAATAAACAGTCAACATTTTGGGCCAAGATATTTCATCAGTAAATTTGAATGCTCCTTAAATGAGAGCCATCTTGTGCTGACTTAGGTCAGAGTCATTTAGCATTTGCAATTCTGACCTGGAAAATGCGCCCATGGTGCTGCTGGCACAGGGCCTCAATACCTAACTCCTGAGGCCTAATCTCTTCTAAGGCCTGCTCTACCTCTCAGGATGAAACTTGGTTATTTCAGGTCTACTTAGCTAAGCCTCTGTATCCAGAGCAACATGCTGGGTGGGCACAAAGTTGGTGAGATTGGTCAGCAAGCTTGATCTCATAGATTCCAGCCCAATGTGTTCGGGAGAATTAATTTTACACCAAATAATTTGACACTCATGTTGGACGTATGATTAGTCACACAATCCTTCTGTTTTATTCCATGGGATGAAAATACTTCTCAGGTTTTGTGGACCATGATCAGAGTCAGCTGATTTTAAAATTCTTATCTTTAACGCAAAATATCACAGTCAGCATAAGATAACTTCCTCACTGCAGTTGACTTGTAACCTTAACCAATATCAGGTAAATATTGCTGCATACATAAAAAAACTTTGGTTTATGTTGGAATCAGCTCTCACATCTGAGTGAGGATTTTAGAAGTGCAATATAATGTGTAATGATATTGCATAAACCTAGAGACAGGGCTGTCCACGTTTACCTTTTGAGCTGTGCCACTGAGTCATAGAGTACTACAACACAGAAATAGGCCCTTTGGCCCATCTAGTACCTAATGAACTGTTACTCTGTCTAGTCATATCAACCCACACCCGGATCTTAGCCCTCCAAACCCCTCACATCCATGTGCTTATCCAAACTCCTCTTAAATGCTACAATCAAACCAGATCCACCACTTGCACCAGCAGCTCATTCCACATTCGCAACACCCTCTGAGTGAAGAAGATAGCCCTCAGGTTCTCTTTAAATATTTCACCTTTCTGTCTTAATCTATGACCTCTAGTTCTAGTCTCACCCAGCCTCAGTGGAGAAAAGTCTGCATGCATTCAACCTATCTGTAGCCCCCAGAAACATCAGCAGAATCGACCCTGTGTCTAAACCTCCATAAACTTTATTGGTATTTCTGAATCAGCTATGTACATATAGGTATCTGTTGCAATTTACTTAATTTGGACATACTTATTTAGCTTGTATTCCAATGATATAATAAGCCATTTATGCGCAAGTACATGTACGAGGGGTGATTGATAAGTTCATGGCCTAAAGTAGAAGGAGTCAATTTTAGAAAACCTAGCACATTTATTTTTCAACATATTCCCCTCCTACATTTACACACTTAGTCCAGCGGTCATGGAGCATACGGATCTTGGACCTCTAGTAAGTGTCTACAGCAGGGATGATTGATAAGTTCATGGCCTAAGGTAGAAGAATATGAGTTATTAACTTCAAACTTTCTGCATAATCACTCAAAGAGTTGAACTGCATGTGCATGTAATGATAGCTGTATAACTCATCTCCTTCTACCTTAGGGCACGAACTTATCAATCACCCATCTGTGGACACTTTCTGGAGGTCCAAGATCCATGTGCTCCACAACCGCTGGACTGTGTGTAAATGTAGGAGGGGACTATGTTGAAAAATAAATGTGCTAGGTTTTCTAAAATTGACTCCTTCTACCTTAGGCCATGAACTTATCAATCACCCCTCGTATGCCCAGGTACAATAGGAATCTTCCTTGCAGCAGCACCACTGGTCATTATTTATTTGTTTGTTTATTTATTTATTGTTATTAGTGTCTATTTAGGGATACAGTGCAGAACATGTCCTTCCAACCCAACAAGCTGCACTGTCCAGCAACCCACTGATTTAACCTTAGCCTAATCACAGGACAATTTATAATGACCAATTCACTTTCTAAGTGGTACATCTTTGGAATGTGGGAGGAAATCAGAGAGCCCAGAGGAAACTCATGCATTCATGGGAACAACATACAAATTCCATATGACCATAACACCATAAGACAGAGGAGCAGAATTAGGTCATTTGACCCATCAAGTCTGCTCTGCCATTCAATCATGGCTGATTCATTTTTCCCCCTCCTCAGCCCACTCCCCAGTGTTCTCCTCATAACCTTTGATGCCATCTCTAATCCAGAACCTATAAATCTCTGCCTTAAATACACCCAATGACCTGGCCTCCACAGCTGCCTGTGGTAATAAATTCCACAAATTCACCACTCTCTGGCTAAAGAAATTTCTCAGCATCTTTGTTTTAAATGGACACCCCTCTAACCCGATGCTGTGCTAGACTACCCCATCATGGGAAACATCAAAATTGTTCACAATACTCCAGGTGAGGCTTCCCCGGTGCCTTATAAAGCCTCAGCATCACATTCCTGGTTTTATATCCTAGACCTCTTGAAATGAATGCTAACAATGCATTTTCCTTCTTCACCACAGACTCAGCCAAAAAGTTAACCTTTAGGGGGTTCTGCATGAGGACTCCCAAGTCCCTTTGCACCTCAGATTTTTGGGATTTCTCCCCGTTTAGAAAATAGTTGACATATTTAATCCTACTACCAACGTGCATGACCATGCATTTTCCAACATTGTATTTCATTTGCCACTTTCTTGCCCATTCTCCTAATCTGTCCAAGCCCTTCTGCATCCTACCTGTTTGCTCAACACTACCTGCCTCTCCACCAATCTTCGTATTGTTACATACCCTGTAGGTATCTTGTGACTGTCACATGACCATGATGTAATTGAGTCTCTGCTGGGCATGATGTAATGGTCTTGTGATGGTGGAGTGATGTAATTTTCCCGCCAGTGAGAGGTCATGTGATGGCCTGTTTCAACAGGTATAAAAGAAGCACGCCTCGCTGTGACACAGGTCAGTTCATGGCTTAATTCATCGGTGACTCCTTTCTGCTTCGTATTTGATTTTATGGCGCAGTTCCCTTTAAAAGTGGAGTTTTAATTTCTACTGTAAGAATCGTTGTGCCAGCAGTTCTGAAAATCGCTGCCAGTTAAAGTCCAGTTGGAGAGTGAGGAATTATTGAAGTTCAGAAAGCTGAGGGATCGAGTAAAGTTGGTTTTGGCGGTAATATAGGATCAACTTTACGGAATCTTCATTCAGAAGGTAGTAATCTGCACCCACGATATTCCCTGCTGTAAGTGCAGAAAGGGCTGGGGCAGTGAGCTATTCACCAAAAGGAAAGGACAGTGCCTTTAAGCCGTTTTTAATTCCTTCATTGTAAATCCTTCGGGCAAGGCATATTTTGGCTGGAATCAGCAATTATGTTGCGTCGTCGAAGAATTCGTTACTTCTAGGAAAATCTCTCCTAATTGACTGTGTAAATCATCTGGACTTTTGCATTTACTACTTTTAAGAACTGTGTTTGCATTTCTCTTTTTAAGGACTATTCGAGCTGTGGTATAGCAGCCAACTTCCAGTTAAGTTAGTTGTTTGTTTACTTTTGGGTTTTTTTGAGCAGTGTTTAATAAAGGTTTTATTTGTTTATTAAAAAAAACCTATCTCAATTCTATATTCATTGTTGCCGTATCGTAACAATATCATCTGCAAACTTGCCAACAAAGCCATCTATTCCATCATCTGAATCATTGATATACTGCATTAAAAGAACTGGTCCCAACAGCAGCCCCTGTGGAACTCCATTAGTCACAGGCAGCCAATCAGAAAGGAATTCTTTTATTGCCACTCACTGCCTCCTACCAATCAGCCAATGCTCTAACCATGCCAGTAACTTCCCTGTATTACAATGGGCTCTTAACTTGGTAAGCAGCCTCATGTGTGCCATCTTGTCAGAGGCCTTCTGAAAGTCCAAATATACAACATCCACTGCATCCACTTTATCTGACCTACTTGCAATCTCCTCAAAGAACTCCAACAGATTTGTAGGCAAAGCTTTCCCTAGGGAAAGCTTGCTGACTTTGTCCTGTCTCATCCTGTGTCACCAGGTACTCCATAAACTCATCCTTAACAATTGACTCCAACATATTCCCAACCACTGAGTTCAGGCTAACTGGTTTACAATTGCCTTTCTGCTGCCTTCCTCCTTTCTAAACGAGTGGAGTGACATTTACAATTTCCATCCTCTGGGACTATGCCAGTGTCCAATGATTTTTGAAAGAGCACTTCTAATGCCTCCAGATCTCTACCACTACCTTTTTCAGAACCCTAGGGTGCAGTTCATCTGGTCCGGGTCACTACCACTTCTCTTCCCTCACACCCTTCAACATCTGGCACACTGCAAGTGTCTTCTACAGTGAAGATTAATGCAAAATAGTTATGTAGTTCATTTGCTATCTCCCCGGCCCCCATTATTACTTCTTCATCCTCATTTTCTAGCAGTCCTATATACACTCTCATTTCTCTATTATTTTTCTTTCTTTTTCCTATATTTTTATTAAATTTCATATTCACAAATACAGAATTCATAAGGATACTTATTATAAATCAAAATAAGATAGCACAAAATGTATATATAAATATATAAATCACACTGATACAATCACGGTATCCCATATTCATGATCAATCAAATAAAATAAGTTGAATTATGAAATAAAATAATATGGTTAATTATGTTATTTTTAAAATGCATATTATTTATTATTTTTACATACTTGAAAAAGCCTTTACTATCCAGTTTGATATTATTTGCTAGCTTGCTTTCCTATTTCATCATTTCCCTCCTAATGATTCTTTTAGTTGCTATCTGTAGGTTTTTAAAAGCTTCCCAATCCTCTGTCTTCCTACTATTTTTAACTTTGTTGTATGCCCTCTCTTTTGCTTTTACATTAGCTTTGACTTCCCTTGTCATTCATGGTTGTACTATTTTGCCATTTGAGTATTTCTTCATTTTTTAAATATATCTATCCTGCACCTTCCTCATTGTTTCCAAAAACTCTCACCATTGCTGATTGGTTGTCATCCCTTCCAGCATCACCTTCCAATTTACTTTGGCCAACTCCTCTCTCATACCACTCTAATTTCTTTCACTCCACTGAAATACTGCCATATCAGATTTTACTTTCTCCCTATTAAATTTCAAGTTGAACTCAATGAGATTGTGATCACTGCCTCCTGAGTGTTTTTACATACAACATCGGAATTGAACTGCAAACTTCAGCAGCCAGAACTGTAATAGCATCATACTACGCTACCATGAGACACAACATTTGCAGGAAAATATAAATAAAACATAAACTTTCAAAACCATAAAAGAAAAAATGCAATGAAACTAACGAAAAAAATAAAATCTCTTGTATTGTAAAGTGGTCAAGATGATAACCACTGTATTGAGGTAGTAATAGGTTTATGCAGGTAGGTTCAAGAATGAAATGGTTTATGGAAAGTTGTTGTTCTGGAACCTGGTCACATTGGGTTTCAAACTGCTGACCTGAAACAATTTTAATGTAATTAAAACTAAATTCAAGGAAAGTCTGACCTAAGCTATCTAGCAGTTAAGTGCCGTCCTTTTCACCTACCACGGGAATTGTCCAGGGTCATTTTGGTAACAGTGTACATTCCACCTCAGGCCAGTGTCGATCAAGCTTTAGATGACCTGAGCAATGGAATCAACATGCATGAAACAACGCATCCGAACACCTTCACCATCATTTTGAGAGATTTTAACTGGGTCAGTCTGAAAAAAAAATCACTAAGCAATTAACATAGAAACATAGAAACATAGAAAATAGGTGCAGGAGTAGGCCATTCGGCCCTTCGAGCCTGCACCGCCATTCAGTATGATCATGGCTGATCATCCAACTCAGAACCCTGTACCTGCTTTCTCTCCATACCCCCGATCCCTTTAGCCACAAGGGCCATATCTAACCTCCTCTTAAATATAGCCAGTGAACCGGCCTCAACTGTTTCCTGTGGCAGAGAATTCCACAGATTCACCACTCTCTGTGTGAAGAAGTTTTTCCTCATCTCAGTCCTAAAAGGCTTCCTCTTTATCCTTAAACTGTGACCCCTCGTTCTGGACTTCCCCAACATTGGAAACAATCTTCCTACATCTAGCCTGTCCAATCCCTTTAGAATTTTATACGTTTCAATAAGATCCCCCCTCAATCTTCTAAATTCCAGTGAGTATAAGCCTAGTCGATCCAGTCTTTCTTCATATGAAAGTCCTGCCATCCCAGGAATCAATCTGGTGAACCTTCTTTGTACTCCCTCTATGGTAAGAATGTCTTTCCTCAGATTAGGGGACCAAAACTCCACACAATACTCTAGGTGCGGTCTCACCAAGGCCTTGTACAACTGCAGTAGAACCTCCCTGCTCCTGTACTCAAATCCTTTTGCTATGAATGCCAACATTCCATTTGCCTTTTTCACCGACTGCTGTACCTGCATGCCCACCTTCAATGACTGGTGTACAATGACACCCAGGTCTCGTTGCACTTCCCCTTTTCCTAATCGGCCACCATTCAGATAATAATCTGTTTACCTGTTCTTGCAACCAAAGTGGATAACCACACATTTATCCACATTAAATTGCATCTGCCATGAATTTGCCCACTCACCTAACCTATCCAAATCACTTTGCATCCTCTTAGCATCCTCCTCACAGCTAACACCGCCGCCCAGCTTCGTGTCATCCGCAAACTTGAAGATGTTGCATTTAATTCCCTCATCTAAATCATTAATATATATTGTAAACAACTGGGGTTCCAGCACTGAGCCTTGCGGTACCCCACTAGTCACTGCCTGCTTTTCTGAAAAGGTCCCGTTTACTCCCATTCTTTGCTTCCTGTCTGCCAACCAATTCTCTATCCACATCAATACCATACCCCCAATACCGTGTGCTTTAAGTTTGCACACTAATCTCCTGTGTGGGACCTTGTCAAAAGTCTTTTGAAAATCTAAATATTCCACATCCACTGGCTCTCCCCATCCACTCTACTAGTTACATCTTCAAAAAGTTCTATAAGATTCGTCAGACATGATTTTCCTTTCACAAATCCATGCTGACTTTGTCTGATGATTTCACCTCTTTCCAAATGTGCTGTTATCACATCTTTGATAACCGACTCTAGCATTTTCCACACCACCGATGTCAGGCTAACCGGTCTATAATTCCCCGGTTTTACTCTCCCTCCTTTTTTAAAAAGTGGAGTTACATTAGCCACCCTCCAATCCTCAGGAACTAATCCAGAATCTAAGGAGTTTTGAAAAATTATCACTAATGCATCCACTATTTCTTGGGCTACTTCCTTAAGCACTCTGGGATGCAGACCATCTGGCCCTGGGGATTTATCTGCCTTTAATCCCTTTAATTTACCTAACACCACTTCCCTACTAACATGTATTTCCCTCAGTTCCTCCATCTCACTAGACCCTCGGTCCCCTACTATTTCCGGAAGATTATTTATGTCCTCCTTAGTGAAGACAGAACCAAAGTAGTTATTCAGTTGGTCTGCCATGTCCTTGTTCCCAATGATCAATTCACCTGTTTCTGACTGTAAGGGACCTACATTTGTCTTGACCAATCTTTTTCTTTTCACATATCTATAAAAGCTTTTACAGTCAGTTTTTATGTTCCCTGCCAGCTTTCTCTCATAATCTTTTTTCCTTTTCCTAATGAAGCCCTTTGTCCTCCTCTGCTGGACTCTGAATTTCTCCCAGTCCTCAGGTGTGCCGCTTTTTCTGGCTAATTTATATGTTTCTCCTTTGGACTTGATACTATCCCTAATTTCCCTTGTCAGCCACAGGTGCACTACCTTCCCTGGTTTATTCTTTATTAATATCAACAGATCACTTGCAATACCAGAGGAAACAACACACTGGACCATTGTTATACCACTATTAAGAATGCCTACCGTGCTATTCCATGCCCTCAGTTCGGGAAGTCTGATCACCTGGCTGTACTTCTATCCCTGAGTATGGGCAGAGACTGAAGACTGCAGCATCAGCAGTGAGGACTAAGAAGGTTTGGACAAGGGAAGCACAGGAGCGCCTACAGGACTGCTTTGAATCGGTGGACTGGACTGTATTCAGGGATTCATCTTCAAACCTGGATGAGTATGCTGCAGTTGTTACCGACTTTATTAAAACCTGTATGGATGAGTGTGTGCCTACAGAGACTTACTGTACATTCCCAAACCAAAGCCATGGATGAACTAGGAGGTACATCATCTGCTGAATGCTAGATCTCTGGCATTCAAGTTTGGCGACCCAGGCCTGTACCAGAAAACCAGGTATGATTTGCGGAGGACTATTTCAAAGGCGAAGAGATAATTTTGAATGAGGTTGGAGGCAACATTGGATACACAGAAACTCTGGCATTACTTCCTACAAAACGAAACCCAATAGCATGAATGGCAGCAATGTTTCACTACCAGAGGAATGCAACGCCTTCTATGCCCGCTCTGAAAGGGAGAACACAACTACAGCTGTGAAGATCACTGCTGCACCTGATGACCCTGTGATCTCTGTCTCAGAGACCGATGTTAGGCTGTCTTGAAAGAGAGTGAACCCTTGCAAGGCGGAAGGTCCCAATGGAGTACCTGATAAGGCTCCGAAAACCTGTGCCAACCAACTAGCAGGAGTATTCAAGGACATTTTCAACCTCTCACTGCTATGAGTGGAAGTTCCCACTTGCTTCAAAAAGGCAACAATCATACCAGTGCCTAAGAAGAATAATGTGAGCTGCCTTAATGACTATCACCCTGTAGCACTCACATCAGCAGTGATGAATTGCTTTGAGAGGTTGGTCATGACTAGACTGAACTCCTGCCTCAGCAAGGACCTGGACCCATTGCAATTTTCCTATCGCCACAATAGGTCAATGGCAGACACAATCTCAATGGCTCTCCACATGGCTTTAGACCACCTGGACAACACCTATGTCAGGATACTGTTCATCGACTATAGCTTAGCATTTAATACCATCATTCCCATAATCCTGATTGAGAAGATGCAGAACCTGGGCCTCTGTACCCCCCTCTGCAATTGGATCATCAACTTCCTAACTGGAAGACCACAATCTGTGTGGATTGGTGATAAGATATCCTCCTCACTGGCGATCAACATTGGCGCACCTCGGAGGTGTGTGCTTAGCCAATGCTCTACTCTCTATAAACATATGACTGTGTGGCTAGGCACAGCTCAAATACCACCTATAAATCTGCTGACAATATAACCATTGTTTGTAGAATCTCAGGTGGTGATGAGAGGACGTACAGGAGTGAGATATGTCCACTAGTGGAGTGGTGCAGCAGCAACAACCTGGCACTCAATGTCAGTAAGACGAAAGAGCTGATCGTGGACTTCAGGAAGGGTAGGACGAAGGAACACATACCAATCCTCCTGGAGGGATCGAAAGTGGAGAGAGTGAGCAGTTTCAAGTTCCTGGGTGTCAAGATCTCTGAGGATCTAACCTGATCCCAACATATCAAAGTAGTTATAAAGAAGGCAAGACAGCGGCAAAACTTCATTAGGAGTTTGAAGAGATTTGGCATGTCAACAAGTACACTCAAAAACTTCTATAGTTGTACCATGGAGAGCATTCTGACAGACTGCATCACTGTCTGGTATTGGGGGGAGGCAACTGCACAGGACCGAAAGAAGCTGCAGAGGGTTGTAAATCTAGTCAGCTCCATCTTGGGTACTAGCCTACAAAGTACCCTGGACATCTTCAGGGTGCAGCATCCATTATTTAAAGACCTCCAGCACCCAGGGTATGGCCTTTTCTCACTGTTACCATCATGTAGGATGTACAGAAGCCTGAAGGCACGCATTCAGTGATTCAGTAATGGCTTCTTCCCCTCTGCCATCTGATTCGTAAAAGGACATTGAACCCTTGAACACTACCTCACTTTTTTTTAATATACAGTATTTCTGATTTTTGCACGTCTTTCAATCTATTCAATATATGTATACTGTAATTGATTTACTTATTTATTTGTTATTATTATTTTATTTATTATTTTTTCTCTTCTGTATTATGTATTGCATTGAACTGCCGCTGCTAAGTTAACAAATTTCATGTCACATGCCAGCGATAATAAACCTGGTTCTAAAACTATCTTGCACAAAAGACCTGAGTCAAAAGAACTTCCAAACTTTTGTGATTAATTTTAGGATCAGTTTTAAAATATTCTTAATTGTATTTGAAGTTTTGAATAATCTGGCTGCTCCATATCTTTTGGAGTGTCTATCTCTTTACATCCCTAATCATAATCCTAGATCCGTGACTACTGGTTATAAGAACTGGTGATGGGGCCCTTTGCTCTTATGCACCAAACATCTGGTGTACTCTACCAACTGAGATACATCAGGGTAGAACTGTGGAACGTTTCAAAATACTTCTAAAAACCAACTTTTTTATTGACCTATATAGAGGATTACTTAATGCCTGTTGATGGAGATTATATTTATAAAATTTGATATATTTGATTACATTTTATTCTATATGATGTTTGTCTCTATTTATGATTTTTAAATTTTGTCTCATATTTTCATGATTTTATTAATTTATTTTTACCATCAATGTAAAGCTCTTTGAGCTTGTATCTTAACTAATAAAAGGTACTCTTTTGCTTGTTATTATTATTAGTAGTATTATTATTAATCCAAAATTCACAATGGTCAGCAAATTGTGACTGGTGGCCATTATTGCAATGTGGCAAAGAATCCCGTCATGCTATGTTAGTGCTGGAATGTGTACCAAAACTTGTAAACTGCCCCAGAACATCCTTCGGATGTGCTGGTTGTAATGGGGGCGGGGCTGGGGAGGGGCAGTACGGTAGCATATTGGTTAACACGACACTTTACAGTACCAGCGACCCGGGTTCAATTCCAACCACTGTGTGAAAGGTGTTTATACATTCTCCCCATGACTGCATGGATTTCCGTCGGGTGTTCTAGACTAAAGATGTACTGGTTGATAGATTACCGGTCATTATAAATTATCCCATGATAAGACTAGTGTTAAATCGATGGTTGCTGGGCAGTTTGGCTCAAAGGCCAGAAGGGACTATTCTGCACCATAACTCAATACATAGGTAAATTAAATAATGCAAACAATGCATTTCATTGTATGTTTTGATACACATGTGATAACCAAACTGGAGTATTGAATCTTGAATCTAATTAGCTACTCTAAAATATGTCTTGTATCCAGGTTAGTGGTTGAATTATGAAGGAGATTCTAGGAATGTGGGACCATTAAAAAATTAGATTAATGAATGGATTTATGTAAATAACTACAGCCCTTTTAATGATTTCACAATCACAAAGTTACCATTCCATAGACACCATGTTATCTGCCTCAATATATTTTCCTTTATTTGAGGCAACAGATCTTTATCAAGTTTATGTTAAAATCCATGCACCTCTATTTGTAAGTGACAATATTTACAGCCAGAGCTCAAGGTTTATTTTCCTCTTGTATCCTTTATCACTAAAGTACCCACGATCCTGGCTGCAACAATTCACCTGGGAGTTTTAAAGAGCACAACTCCTTAACACAAAGAGCTATCATAATTCGTCTCATCAGGCCACGTAACAAAGACTGTAATCTATTAGCATTAAGGCTATCATAGCTGGGAGGGGGTGGTAGTGGTGATAAGTCCCCATTACCGATTAAATGCTCCTAATGGTGTATGTCTCAAGTAGCATCTGCCAAGTAAGTCCAGCTCTGGCTTTTGCATGTGGCTTAGCTGCTTACCCGATGGAATTGTTTCTACTGACGGGAGAAGGGGCAAAGGTGAGTTACTGCCACCTTAAAACCAGTCACTTTGGGCAGGTAGGACTCATCTCGGAGAAGGAAAACTCTGATCTCAAACCTCCACTGCCTTGAAACTATACGCACTCATGGAGAAAGCTTCAGGATTAAACCCCAAGGAAAATTCTGGAGCTGGAGTCATTTAGGGAGTCCTACATTGACTGCAATGTTGACTGAAAACTCTTGTAATGTCACTGGTACCAAATTGTACTGGTCTTTGCTGTTCCTTTGGATTCATCAGCTGTGTAGCTAGGGAGAGCCTGCTACATGGGCAACAGCTTGTGCTCCATATCAAACTGCCCCAGCTTGTGTACTGGCTTGTGTATCATGTAGGCAGCTGCGACCATGTGAGCAGGAGGCACGAGGGCTGATGAGTCAGCATGCCCAGAGATGAGCCTGAAGTTCGGAGTTCCAGCATTGCCTAACCATAAAAGATCAAAGCCTACAGGTGAACTGCAAATCTGAAAGTCAAACCCCAATGACTTATTGTTTTATATTTTTATTGTAACTTTTATGTATTTTCACTGTACTGCTGCTGCAAAGCAGCAAATTCAATGGCATACGTCAGCAATAGTAAACCTGGTTCTGGAGCAGTACGGATAGAGGAAAGCCCATTGGCATCACCACTGGACAAACTGCCTGTGACCTGAGGCAGCCGGAATACCAGAGAGCCAAGTACGCTCTAAACCGGCATCTTTTGCAATTGCAACTTCAGTGCATCTGCAGAGTGGAATGACATACAGTTGTTCTGGAGGTGACACCCTTCATTATTTGATAGTACTGGATGTTGCATAGAGTATGGGACCCAATAAAATTACAGCACGGTGCTGACGTCTTGTGCCATAAATGTAGCTATGTTTCCAGTCAAGCTGTTTCAGTGCAGTACAAAACTGGGCATCTCTCCGACAGGATGGAAAATTGCCTGGTTACAGTATCTTCTGTTCACATAAAGCAGAACAAATACAATCCAACTAGTAGCAACTTAATTGGTCTGTTTTCAGTTATCAACAGAGACATGAGAGACTTCATCAACAATGCTATCTAGGGACACTTACTAACAATCTACACAATGATGTGTAGGTAGTTTGAGATTTGGCTGGACAATATTGTTTTGTACTTCAAGCCTTGATCTTAAGAGCAACTTTCATTAAAGAAGGGTAAGTCAGGTTACTGGGGCCTTAAAACCAGTCACTTCCCGCAGATGGGTTCATCATCTGTCGTTAGCAGCTCACCTGGGAGAAGGAAAACTCTCATCTCAAACCTCCACTGCCTTGTGGCTATACCCTCTCATGGGGAAAGCTTTGGGAGTAAACCGCAAGGGAAAATCCAGAGTTGGAGTCCCCAAGGCAGTCCTGCGTCCAGTTCAGAACTGGCTGGCAAGTCCTGCAACACTCCTGGTGCAATGGTCTCTGCCGTTCCTTTGGATTCATTAGCTGCATGGAGAGGCAGTGCCTGCTATATGGGCAACAGTTTGCTTTCCATATTGTGCCGTCTCTGGCTTGTCTACTGGTTTGTGTATCATGTTGACAGCTATGACACAACCTCTATGGTTAACACTAACCAACAGAGAGTCTCAAGAGGCACAGCCAATTATCAAATACAAATCATTAAGACTCTGAATGGATCTGTTGAATTGTTGCTTTCTATGCAGTTTAGCAATTACAGTAATTGCCTGCTAGTGTTTTGTGTAGCTACTTATATTTATGTAACTATATTATGTATATTATGTTCCTAGTGGTCACAGTATGTATATCCAATTTTTCAGTGTTCCGCCCCCTCCCCCCAGTGTATGATTCTGTAAGCTTCTCTAGTATTGCATTATTTGACTAAAGGCGATCTGATTGATTAACTCTTTTCAACAAATGGAATAATTTTATCTATGGTATAAAAAGAGCTGATCAATTTGCCCCACCATCTTCATTAGTTTTTACGCTTTCTTCTCTTTAGTCTTTTCCTGTTCTTTGTTCTTAATTACTAGACTTGTGCAGTTCTACATTTCCAATTTCCATTTGTTTACTCTACATTTTCAATTTTCCTTGTTATTGTACTGCTTAATAAACAATCATGAAGCAACAAGTTTTATGCCTCTTTCTTGACTTCTGAAAGAACCTTGGATAAAAAAACATCAGAGTCCAACAGTTGTCAAGAAATACACAACCTGTCTCACTCAAGTAGATGTCATTGTATGGAACTAGCTGAAGGTAGGGGCCTTTGCAGTTGTAGGAACCTTCAGAGTTGGTCGAAATGGATTATCACCTTTGTACTCCAAGTAATTAAATACCCAACTAAAATAATCCTTCTGTGGTTGTAGGAACCTTCAGAGTTGGTGAAAATGGATCATCACCTTGATACTTCTAGTAATTAAATACCCAATTAAACCTTCTGCCCACATGATAATTACAAGTGCCTGAGTTATAGTGAGAGGTTGGGCAGGCTAGGACTTTGCTCATTGGAGAATAGGAAACTCAGTGAGGACCTTATAGTGATGTATAAAATTATGAACACCATAGATAGGGTGAACATACACAGGAAAAGGGTATCAAAAACAATAGAGGACATAAGTCCTTTACAAGGTTGTTGCCAGGAATCGGAGACCTGAGTGATAGGGAAAGGTTAAGTAGGTAAGGTCTTTATTCAATAGAGCAAAGAAATTGAGGGAAGATTTGATAGAGTCATGCAATATTATGAGGCATATAGAGAGGGTAAATGTAAGCCGGAATTTTCCACTGAAGTTAAGTGAGACTATAACAAGTCTTGGGTTAAGAGTGAAGAGGTGAGAAGCTTAAATGGAAAATGAGGAGGAACTTCTTCACTCAGATGGTAGTGAAAGTGCAGAATAAGCTGCCAGCAGAAGAGATGGATCCAAGTTCAATTTCAACATTTAAGAGAAATTTGGATAGGTACATGGATGGGAGAGGTATGAGGGCTACTTATGTAGCTATCACCAACAATCTAAGAGAAGTCGTAGGATACTATAGTCGTAGGAAACAGACCCTTGTTCACTCTGAACTATTATTCTGCCTTGTTCCATTGACCACTCCATACCTCTATCATCCACGTACTTACCCAAAAATCTCTGAGTGAAGGCTCCCCCTCATGTTCCCCTTATATATTTCACCATTTACCCTTAGTCCATAACCTCCAGTCTTTTTTCACCAAAACTCGAGAGGAAAGGGCCTCACAAACACATGAAAATCTGCAGATGCTGAAAATCCAAAGCAACACACACAAAATGCTGGAGGCATTCTGCAGGCCAGGCAGCGTTTATGGAAAAGAGAAAACAATCAATGTTTCAGGCCGAGACCCTTCGTCAAGCCACTGCTTGCACTTACCCTATCTACATTCAGTGGCCAATTTATTAGACACCTCCTGTACCTAATAAAGTGACCACTAAGTGTATATTCAGTGTATGTTCTGTTGCTGTAGCAAGGTTCGATGTGTTGTGCATTCAGAAATGGTCTTCCACACACCACTGTTGTACTGAGGTGTGCAGAGCCGCTGTCACCTTACTGTCATCCTGTGACTGGCCATTCTCCTCTGACCTCTCTCATTAACAAGGCATTTTCACTCACAGAACTGCCATTCACTGGATGCTTTTTTTTGTTTCTTTCCACCATACACTGTAAACTCTAGAGACTGCTGTGTGTGAAAATCTTGGAAAATTAAAAGTTTCTGAGATACTTAAACTACCCTGTCTGACGTCAGCGATCATTCCATGGTCAAAGTCACTTAGATCATATTTCTTCCCTATTCTGATGTGTGGCTTGAGCAAAAGCTGAACCTCTTGACCATGTCTGTATGTTTTTATGCATTGAGATGCTGCCACATGATTAGCTGATTAGATATTTGCATTAACGAGCAGGTGTACTGCTGTACCTAATAAAGTGACCACCGGGTGTATGTTCCTCCTAATTTAACCTCTAGCAAATCTCTCTTCACTCTCCAATGCACCAGGGAATAAAGTCCTAACCTATTCAACCTTTCCCTATAACTCAAGTAATAAGACATTTTGCCGAAATGGCACTTCACAGGGTGGCAGGGTGGAGATACATCTCTACCAGGAAAGGTGTAAGGTGCTCCTTCCCTCCACTAGTCCTTGGGCACAGTTTAGCACCTGCTTAGCCCCTGATCAGGGTCACAAGGAGCCATGGGAGCAGGTGGTGGATGTTCGTATGAGAAGCTGGTGCACATCACAAGTCCTGGTTATGTGACCACTGATGCCAGGCAGACAATCTCTGAAGAGTATTGATAATGGCTGGGATCACCCATCTTGAAAAGACACTGCCCAGAAAAAGGCACTGGCAAAGCACTTCTGTAGAAAAATTTGCCAAGGCCAACCATGCTCACGAAGAGACCATGATTACCCACATCATACAACACAGCAAATGATGAACAAACGACACTTCACCTTCATTTGGATTGGGAAATAGTGTCCTAAATAAAGGAAGTTACAGAGGAATGAATGCAGAGTTGACTAGAATGGACCTGTGCAAATAATTTTATAAAATAACACAGCAGATAAGCAATGCAACATGAAATATTTCTCAATGAAAATAAAGACTCCAGAAAAGGACTTTTATGGAAGTAAAACAATCTATCAAAATGAAGGAAATTCTAGTGAACTCTATTGATATCCACATCAGAATCAGAATCAGGTTTATTATCACTGGCACATGTCATGAAATTTGTTGTTTTGTTGGAAGTGGTACATTGCAATACATAAATATTACTATAAGAAAATATGAAAATAAACAAGTAGTGCAAAACTGAGCAAAATAGTGTTTATGGGTTCATGGAAAGTTCATAAATCTGATGTTGAAGGGGAAGACCTGTTTCTGAAACATCGAGCCCATCTTTGTTAAGCCCAGTCTATCACAGGTAAAGCCCTCCTCACATTGAGCACATCTACGAGGAGTGCAGTTGTAGAAATGTAGCATCTGCCATCAAGCATCCTCACCATCCAGACCATGCTCTCTTTCTGCTGGCGGCTGCAACAGGAAGAAGGCACAGGAGCCTCAGGACTCACAGCAACAGGTTCAGGAACAGTTATTACCTTTCAACCATCAGGTTTTTGACCCAGAGGGGATAACTTCACTTAATTTTCACTCACTCCAACTCTGAACTGATTCCACAACCTATGGACTCAATTTCATAGGTTCTACAATCTCATTCTCAATATTTATTATTATTATTATTATTTTACTGTTTTTTTTTGTTGTATTTGCACAGTGTGTTCTCTTTTGTACATTGTCAATCTTGTTGTGTTTGGTTGTGGTTTTTCATTCTATTGCACAGCCTTAGTATTTATTGTGAATGTCCACAAAAACAATGAAGTTCAGGATAGTATATGGTACATATATTTCACCAAATGCAACTCTCAGATCCATTTTCCTGCAGGCATTCCCAGTGCAGCATGGTAGCATAGTGGTTCGTGCAATGCTTTACAGTGCGAGTGATCCACGTTCAATTTCCGCCACTGCCTGTGAGGAATTTATACGATCTCCCTGTGACGGTGTGTGTTTTTTCCAGGTGCACCGGTTTCCTCCCACAGTCCAAAGAAGTACTGGTTGGTAGGTTAATTACTCATTGTAAATTGTCTCGTGATTAGGCTAGGGTTAAATCGTTGGATTGCTGAATGGCGCAGTTCAAAGGGCTAGAAGGGCTTATTCCGTGCAGTATCTCAATAAGTGAGTAAATTCAAATAAACACAATAGAGTCAATGTAAAACTGACTATAGGTAACAAGACAAACAACCAGAAGACAACAAACTGTGCAAATAGAAAAGTGAAAATGTAATGATAATAATTAATAAATGAATAAATAAATAAGAGATCCATATCAAGTACATGAGATGAAGCGTGGTTAAAAGTGAGTTCAGAGGTTGCGGCAATTGTTCAGTGATGGGGCATGTGAAGTTGTGTGAACATATCCCCTCTGGTTGAGGGGTAATAACTAATCCTGACCTGTGGTGTGCATCCTAAGGCTCCTCCACCTTCATCCTGATAGCAGCAGCAAGAAGAAAGCATAACCTGAATGGTGGATATAGTAAACAACATCCAGAACCAGAAAGCCAGCAATTAATTAAAATTGTTGAAGTCTCATTTCATTTTGCCTTCCAGAACGGAGAATTACTTCACTTCAGAACTACGGAAAAGCTTGGTATTCTATTCAGTGAACACACTTGCAAAAAAAAAACCAATAGCCTCAAAATAATTGCTGGTGTCATCTTGAAAGGAAAAAAGGTAAAAACAGCATGACAGGGCAACCTAATTTCACTGCATTGCAGGATACCCAAAGTACGGGAGTTAATAAAGGCAGCAAAATAACTCCCACCCCTCTAGGCATGATGCTGTGAGCTACAGAAACAAGAAAAGCTTTTTCCTCCATCGGTGTTTGCCTGACTGGAGATCACAGATCACCAAATTATTCTTCGTACATGGGAGCAGCCAATTTACACTCAGCAACATCTCTCATACTAACCTGAGATAATGAACACATTATTTGTTTGCAGTAACAATAGTTGTGGAATAAATATTAAGAAGGGCTCTGGTGAGCATTTGACTTTTCTACTTCAAATGGTAATCTTTTATCAGAGTCAGAATCAGATTTATGTATATTGGGAAATCTGTTGTTTTGTGGCAGTGAGACAGTGTAATACATTTAAAAATTCTATATTAGAGTAACAAATATCTTTAAAATAAAAAAATAAATAACTGGGTGGAAATACATCTCCACCAATGGAGGTATAAGGCAATTTGAACGGGGCACGTCTGTGCAAGCGCATGGAGGTCGGTCAGTGAGAACAGCAGGAAGAGTGTAAAAGCAGGCAAAGTTGAGAAGGTGACGGTTACTTCTTCGGCAGTTTGAACAGGGCACAACTGTGCAAGCGCATGAAGGTCGGCCAGTGAGAACAGTGGGAAGAGTTTAAAAGGAAGACAGCTTTACAGACCGGGCTAGGAGTAGTGGGAGAGAGAGTAGGAAGGCTTTGGCTCAATGGGGCTTCAGTGATAAAGGGTCGAGGCCAGGTAGGTTATCTGTTTAAAATAAAGACAGAGAGTATGTGTGTGAGCCCGGTTTTCTGTGCTCGGTGTCAGATGTGGGAAGTCCCAGAGACTCTCAGCCTGCCGGACGACCACATCTGCACCAGGAGCGTCGAGCTGCAGCTCCTCAGGGACCACATTTGGGAAATGGAGCTGCAGCTCAATGACCTTCATCTGGTCAGGGAGAGTGAGGAACAAATAGTGAGGAGCTATAGGCAGGTAGTCACCCCGGGACCACAGGAGGCAGAGAAGTGGATAATAGTCAGGAGAGGGAAGGGTAAGAAGCAGGTACTAGAGAGTACCCCAGTGGCTGTCTCCCTTAACAATAAGTATTCCTGCTTGAGTACTGTTGGGGGGGTATGGCCTACCTGGGGGAAGCAACAATGGTCGTGCCTCTGGCACAGAGACTGGCCCTGTGGCTCAGAAGGGTAGGGAAAGGAAGAGGATGGCAGCAGTGATAGGGGACTCTATAGTTAGGGGGGCAGACAGGCGATTCTGTGGACGCAGGAAAGAAACACGGATGGTAGTTTGCCTCCCAGGTGCCAGGGTCCGGGCTGTTTCTGATCGCGTCCACGATATCTTGAAGTGGGAAGGAGAACACCAGAGGTCGTGGTACATATTGGTACCAACGACATAGGTAGGAAAAGGGAGGAGGTCCTGAAAAAAGACTACAAGGAGTTAGGAAATAAATTGAGAAGCAGGACCTCAAAGGTAGTAATCTTGGGATTACTGCCTGTGCCACGTGACAATGAGTGTAGGAATAGAATGAGATGGAGAGTAAATACGTGGCTGAGGGGTTGGAGCAAGGGTCTGGGTTTCAGATTTCTGGACCATTGTGACCTCTTCTGGGGCAGGTGTGACCTGTACAAAAAGGACGGGTTGCACTTGAATCCGAGGGGCACTAATATCCTGGCAGGAAGATTTGCTTAGGCTATTGGGGAGAGTTTAAATTAGAATTGCTGGAGGGTGGAAACCTAACCGAAGTGCCGGAGGACAGGGAGGTTGGCTCACAAATAGAGAAAGTTTGGAGACAGTGCGAAATGAAGGATAGGCAGGTGATAGAGAAAGGATGCGCTCAGTACAGTGGTTTGTGATGTGTCTATTTTAATGTGAGCAGTATCATGAATAAAGCAAATGAGCTTAGAGCGTGGATCACCACTTGGAGCTATGATGTTGTGGCTATTAGAGAGACTTGGATGATGCAGGGGCAGGAATGACTACTTCAAGTGCCAGGCTTTAGATGTTTCAGAAAGGATAGGGAGGGGGGCAAAAGAGGTGGGAGTGTGGCACTGCTGATCTGAGATAGTGTCACAGCTGCAGAAAAGGAGAAAGTCATGGAGGGGTTGTCTACAGAGTCTCTGTGAGTGGAAGTTAGGAATAGAAAGGGGGTCAATAACTCTACTGGGTGTTTTTATAGACCATGCAATAGTAACAGGAACATCGAGGAGCAGATAGGGAGACAGATTCTGGAAAGGAGTAAAAATAACAGGGTTGTTGTGGTGAGAGATTTCAATTTCCCAAATATCGATTGGCATCTCCCTAGAGTGAGGTGTTTAGAAGGGGTGGAGTTCGTTAGGTGTGTTCAGGAAGGTTTCTTGACACAATATGTAGATAAGCCTACAAGAGGGGAGGCTGTACTTGATCTGGTACTGGGAAAGGAACCTGGTCAGGTCTCAGATCTCTCAGTGGGAGGACACTTTGGAGATAGTGATCACAATTTTACCTCCTTTGCCATAGCATTGCAGAGGGATTCTTCTCCATGGATTGACACCTTGTTGTGGTGGAGAAGCTTGTGTGGTCCTGAGATCCTGAGAGCGATGCCATCTGGAGCTATGCTCCTGGTAGGGTCCCCCATGGCGGTAAGATCGAGGGTGAGGTCCCTGACAAAGAACAATCCAACCAAGACCTCAACGTGCAACAGGCAGATGAAGTTACTTTGAACTCAACAGCTGTGAAGGCGGATGAAGGCTGCAACAAACCCATCAGCTCCAATCGTCGTGGTTTCCATGCCATTGGAATCAGCTGGTTGATTTGTGAAGTATCGTGTGCTTCTTGGAGCGCAACATCAAGTACACATTGAACAAATACACACACAGGCGTCTTCATTCTGTGATAGATCAACAGATAGAAGACCATCATCTTCAACCTCAAGGGACAGCCATGACAAGAGGGTTAGGAACAGACAAGTTAGGGAAACTTTTAATTGGAGTAAGGGGAAATATAAGGCTATCAGGCAGGAACTTGGAAGAATAAATTGGAAACAGATGTTCTCAGGGAAATGTATCGAAGAAATGTGGCAAATGTTCAGGGGATATTTGCGTGGGGTTCAAAGTACGTACGTTCCAATGAGACGTGAGAAGCATGCTATGGTACAAGATCCATGGTGCACACAGGCTGTTGTAAATCTAGTCAAGAAGAAACGAAGAGCAGACGAAAGGTTCAAAAAATGAGGTAATGATATGAATCTCGAAGATTATAAGGCTTGCAGGAAGGAACTTAAGACCAAATTTAGGAGAGGCAGAAGGGGCCACAAGAAGGCCTTGGCAGACAGGATTAAGGAAATCCCCAAAGCATTCTACAAGTATGTGAAGAGCAAGAGGATAAGAAGTGAGAGAATAGGACCAATCAAGTGTGATAATGGAAAAGTGTGTATGGAACTGGAGGAAATAGCGGAGGTACTTAATGAATACTTTGCTTCAGTATTCACTACAGAAGAGGATCTTGGCGATTGTAGGGATGACTTGCAGTGGACCGAAAAGCTTGAGAATGTAGATACTAAGAAAGAGGATGTGCTGGAGCATTTGGAAAGCATCAAGTTGGGTAAGTCACCGAACCTGGATGAGATGTAACCCAGGCTATTGTGGGAAGAGAGGGTGGAGATTGCTGAGCCTCTGGCAATGACCTTTGCATCATCAATGAGGATGGGAGAGGTTCTGGAGGATTGGAGGGTTGTGCATGTTGTTCCCTTATTCAAGAAAGGGAGTAGAGATAGCCCAGGAAATTATAGACCAGTGAGTCTTACTTCAGTGGTTGGGAAGTTGATGGAGAAGATCCTGAGAGGCAGGATTTATGAACATTTGGAGAGGCATAACCTGATTAGGAATAGTCAGCATGGCTTTGTTAAAGGCAGGTCATGCCTTACGAGCCTGATTGAATTTTTTGAGGATGTGACTAAACACATTGATGAAGGTAGAACAGTAGATGTAGTGTATATGGAATTCAGCAAGGCATTTGATAAGGTACCCCATGCAATGCTTATTGAGAAAGTAAACAGGCATGGGATCCTAGGGGACAGTGCTTTGTGGATCCACAACTGGCTAGCCCACAGAAGGCAAAGATTGGTTGCAAATGGGTCATATTCTGCATGGAGGCCAGTGAACAGTGGTGTACCTCAGGGATCTGTTCTGGGACCCCTACTCTTAGTGATTTTTATAAATGACCTGGATGAGGAAGTGGAGGAATGGGTTAGTAATTTTGCTGCTGACACAAAGGTTGGAGGTGTTGTGGATAGTGTGGATGGCTGTCAGAGGTTACAATGGGACATTGGTAAGATGCAAAACTGGGCTGAGAAGTTGCAGATGGAGTTCAACCCAGATAAGTGTGAGGTGGGTCATTTTGGAAGGTCAAATATGATGGTAGAATATTGTATTAATGGTAAGACTCTTGGCAGTGTGGAGGATCAGAGGGATCTTGGAGTCCGAGTTCATAGGATACTCAAAACTGCTGCACAGGTTGACTCTGTGGTTAAGAAGGCATACGGTGTATTAGCCTTCATCAATCGTGGGACTGAGTTTACGAGCCGAGAGGTAATGTTGCAGCTATATAGGACTCTGGTCAGACCCCACTTGGAGTTCTGTGCTCAATTCTGGTCATCTCACTATAGGAAGGACGTGGAAACTATAGAAAGGGTGCAGAAGAGATTTACAAGGATGTTGCCTGGATTGTGGAGCATGCTTTATGAGAATAGGTTGAGTGAACTCGGCCTTTTCTCCTTGGAGCGATGGCGGATGAGAGGTGATCTGATAGAGGTGTACAAGATAATGAGAGGTATTGATCGTGTGGATAGTCAGAGGCTTTTTCCCAGGGCTGAATTGGCTAGCACAAGAGGGCATAGTTTTAAGGTGCCTGGAAGTAGGTACAGAGGAGAAGTCAAGGTTAAGTTTTTTACGCAGAGAGTGGTGAGTGCGTGGGATGGGCTGCCGGCGGAGGTGGTGGAGGTGGAAATGATAGGGTCTTTTAAGAGTCTCCTGGATGGCTACATGGAGCTTAGAAGAATAGAGGGCAATGGGTAAAGCTTAGGTAGCTCTAAGGTAGGGATATGTTCGGCACAGCTTTGTGGGCTGAAGGGCCTGTATTGTGCTGTAGATTTTCTATGTTTCTATGTTTCTAAGGCACTCCTTCCCTCCACTAGCTTGCAGGTCACCTTTGGGCAAGGTGTAGCACCTGCTTCCCACCAAGCCACCTCCGCAATCAGGGTCACATGAAGCCATGGGAGCAGATAGTGGATGGTTGCATATCACACCATATATGACTACTGTGATAATTGGCTGGGGCCACTAATTGATAATGGCTGGGTCAACTGTTTTGTAAAGACTCTGCGCAGGAGAAGGCAATAGCAAACCACTTCTGCAGAAGATTTGCTAAGAACAATCATGGTTAGGCCACACTTGGAGTACTGTGTCCAGTTCTGGTCGCCTCACTATACAAAGGATGTGGAAGCATTGGAAAGGGTACAGAGGAGATTTACCAGGATGCAGCCTAGTTTAGAGAGTATGGATTATGATCAGAGATTAAGGGAGCTAGGGCTTTACTCTTTGGAGAGAAGGAGGATGAGAGGAGACATGATAGAGGTGTACAAGATATTAAGAGGAATAGACAGAGTGGACAGCCAGCGCCTCTTCTCCAGGGCACCACTGCTCAGTACAAGAGGACATGGCTTTAAGGTAAGGGAGGGAAGTTTAAGGGGGATATTAGAGAAAGGTTTTTCACTCAGAGAGTGGTTGGTGCATGGAATGCACTGCCTGAGTCAGTGGTGGAGGCAATACACCAGTGAAGTTTAAGAGACTACTAGACAGGAATATGGAGGAATTTAAGGTGGCGGGTTATACGGGAGGCAGTGTTTGAGGGTTGGCACAACATTGTGTGCCGAAGGGCCTGTAATGTGCTGTACTATTCTATGTTCTATGTTCTATGGTCATGGATAGAGAAAGAATTAAGAACAATAGCAGGAAGGGAGCCTTTCCCACAGGCAGATTAAAAACAGATGGAAGCCTTGATTGCCCACGTCATACTACAGGGCACGTAAAGGTGAATAAGAGCAAATAGTGAGGTAATATTCATGGACAGGTGAGAAATCTGATGGTAGGATGGAAGAAGCTCTTCCTAAAGCATTATGTCTTCAAGCTCCTGTAGCTCCTCAATAATAAGAAGAGGACATTCCTTGGGTGTGAGGGTCTTTAGTAACAGATGCCAGCTTCTTGAGATATTGCCTGTTAACGATGCCTCAACAGTGGGGAGGCTAGTGCTCACGATGGAGCTGGCTGAGTTTACAAACATCTGGAAGTATTCTGTAACATATACATAGTTCAATAATAAATTTTCTTTTGACTTTGACATTGAACAAAATCAAAGACCCTGGATATTCTTTCTTCTCAGCCATCCCATCGGGCAGAAGGTACAAAAGCCTGAAACCATGTTCCACCAGGCTCTACAGCAGCTCCTATCCCACAGTTATGTGACAATTCAGCAGTCCTCAAGTACGATAAGAAGGACTCTCGACCTCATAATCTGCCTCGTTATGATCTTGCACCTTATTGTCTGCCTGCACTGCACTTTCTCTGCAACTGTGACACTTTATTCTGCATTCTATTATTGTTTTCCCTTGTTCTCCCTCAGTGCAATGATGTGATGAAATGATTTGCATGGATGGCAAGCAAAACAGCATTTGCTATTGTACCCCAGTACATGCAACAATAATAAACCAATTTACTAGTGTGAGCGAGTGCAGCCTTCATTGGTCAGAGTCAACTATGGATGTTGCATCCGAGCTGTCTACAATCAGTCAATACGCAGGTCAGTACCCAAGCCAGGCAGTACAATATGGAGAGCAAGCTGTTGCCCATGTAGCAGGCTCCCCTCCTCACGCAGCTGATTGATCCAAAAGAATGGCAGAGACCGATACAGTTCGGCCACCAGCGGCCTTGTAAGAGTTGACAGTGAGTGTTGAACTCAAAGTAGGACTGCCTAAGGGACTCCAGCTCCGGATTTGCCCTCAGAGAATACTCCTGAAGCCTTCCCCGTGAGTGGGTATAGTCGAAAGACAATTGAGGTTTGAGATCAGAGTTTTCCTTCTCCTAGATGAGATGCCAATAACAGATGACAAGCCCCATATGCCCGATGTGTGAGACTGAGAAGCAAATATATAAGCATTTCTCTCAGCACTTCAACACAATATGACAGGGGATTGCAATCACCACTGAAAGAAGAAATCTTCAGAGGGAGATTTACCGATTTGAAAATAGATACATCATTTGGCACAGCTAAAATTTATCCCACACTGTTAGGGGATACAGAGACTCTGCATAGAGTCATGGAGTTAAACAGCATCTTCAAAATCGATGCCTCAAAAAGGTGGCATACATCATTAAGAACCCCTATCACCCAGGACATGCTCTCTTCCCATTGCTACCATCACGAGAAAGGTACAGGAGCCTGAAGACCCATACTCAGCATTTTAGAAATAGCTTCTTCTTCTCTGCTATCAGATTTCTGAATGGACATTACACTACCTCACTATTATTATTCTTTTTTTTGCACTAATTTAATTTAATAATATGTACAGTTCTATGCAGAAGTCAGAGGCACATACATATATCTCTCGGGTGTCTAAGACTTTTGCACAGAACTGTAGTAATTTTATGTGTTGCTCTGTACTGCTACTACAAAAAAAGCAAATTTCATGAAGTACATGAATAATGATAACGCTCCCAAGCAGGTCTCCTGTCATCATTGAATCCCATAGACAACCACCGACGATTGAGAGAGTTTTAGTTCAGAAGTCTTTCTCAGGGGGGCTCTGCATGGCTCATTACTAAGTCGCTTGAACATTGAACAGTGCAGCAGAGAGATCCTTCAGCACATAATATCTGTGCCAACCACGATGCCAAATGACAATAATCTCATCTGCCTGCACACGATCTATATCATGATGACATGATTAAATGGAGGGAGCCTGACTAAGAAGGTTTATTGGCTATTTAATTGATAATAAGAACCATAAGGCCATAAGATGTTGAAGCAGAATTAGGCTATTCAGTCTATCAAGTGTGCTAGACTAATCAATCATGGTTGATTTATTTATTTATGTTTGATATCTACTATAAGCCTACAGACTCTCACAGCTACCTGGACTATTCCTCTTCCCACCCTGTCTCTTGCAAAAATGTTATCCCCTTATCACAATTCCTCCATCTCCACTGCATCTGCTCTCAGGATGAGGCATTTCATTCCAGGAAGAAGGAGATGTCTTCCTTTTTTAAACAAAGGGGCTTCCCTTCTTCCACCATCAACTCTTCTCTCAAACGCATCTCTCCCATTTCCCATACATCTGCCCTCACCCCATTCGCCCGCCGCCCCGCTCGGGATAGGGTCCCCCTTGTCCTCACCTACCACCCCACCAACCTCCGGATCCAACGTATAATTCTCCGTAACTTCTGCTACCTTCAACGGGATCCCACTACCCAGCACATCTTTCCCTCCCCCGCCTTTCTGCTTTCCGCAGGGATCGCTCCCTACGCGACTCCCTTGTCCACTCGTCCCCCCCATCCCTTCCCACTGATCTCCCTCCTGGCACTTATCCTTGTAAGCAGAACAAGTGCTACACCTGCCCTTACACTTCCCCCCTCACTACCATTCAGGGCCCCAGACAGTCCTTCCAGGTGAGGCGACACTTCACCTGTGAGTCGGCTGGTGTTGTATACTGCGTCTGGTGCTCCCGGTGTGGCCTTTTATATATTAGTGAGACCCAACGCAGACTGGGAGATCGTTTCGCTGAACACCTACGCTCTGTCCGCCAGAGAAAGCAGGATCTCCCAGTGGCCACACATTTTAATTCCACGTCCCATTCCCATTCTGATATGTCTCTCCATGGCCTCCTCTACTGTCAAGATGAAGCCACACTCACGTTGGAGGAACAACATCTTATATACCGGCTAGGTAGCCTCCAACCTGATGGCATGAACATTGACTTCTCTAACGTCTGTTAATGCCCCTCCTCCCCTTCTTACCCCATCCCTGATATATTTAGTTTTTTTTGTTCTTTTTCCCCCTCCCTTTTTTTCTTTCTCTCTCTGCCCATCGCTCTGCCTGTTTTCCATCTCCCTCTGGTGCTCCCCTCCCCTTTCCTTTCTCCCTAGGCCTCCCATCCCATGATCCTTTCCCTTCTCCAGCTCTGTATCCCTTTTGCCAATCACCTTTCTGGCTCTCAGCTTCACTCCACCCCCTCTGGTCTTCTCCTATCATTTCACATTTTCCCCTCCCCCTCCTACTTTCAAATCTCTTACTATCTTTCCTTTCAGTTAATCCTGACGAAGTATCTCGGCCTGAAACGTCGACAGTGCTTCTCCCTATAGATGCTGCCTGGCCTGCTGCATTCCACCAGCATTTTGTGTGTGTTGCTTGATTTATTATCCCACTCAACCCACTTTTCCTGCCATGTCGGTTTTTTTGTGTAGGTAGGGCAGTTTGGAGAGTCAATGTGCCTGATTCATTCTGTTTGTTTTTTTTTTGTACGGGAGGAGGGATTTGGGGATCAATGCGCCTGATCTGTTTTGTTCAGATTTTTTGTGCAGGACGAGGGACTTGCGGGGTGGGTGGGGTTGTTGATGACATGCTCCCATTCATTCCTTTCTTGGTTTCATGGCTACCTGGAGAACTGATGGATTTCAGAGTTGTATACTTTGATAATAAATTAACCTTTGAGCCTTCTCCACGTAACCTTTGACACCCTTACTAATCAAGAACCTATCAACCTCCACTTTAACTCTACCCAATGACTTGGCCTCCACTCCATCTGTGGCAATGAATTCCAAGATTCATCACCCTCTTGCTAATGAAATTCCTCCTCATCACTGTTCTAAAGTGATGTCCTTCTATTCTGTCATACTACCAGAAACATCCTATCATGTCCACTTTATCTCGGACTTTCAATATTCAGTAGGTTTCAATAAGAACTCTTCTCATTCTTCTAAAGTCCAAGAGTACAGGCCCACAGCCATTAAACACTATGCACACTTCAGAAACCTGTAGATGGCAGGAAAATGCCAATGGACTGGTCAAGTAAGCAAACAAATGGCAAATGCTATTTAACATTGACGAGTTTATTTTAGGCCATAGGCCCAGGTACAGTCCTGACCCCAGCTGCTTTCTATGTGGAGTATGCACATTCTCACTGTGGCTGCACAGAATTTCTCTGGGTGCTCTGATTTCCCTCAGGTGCTCTGGTTTCCTCCCACATCCCAAAAACACGTAGTTTGATTGGTTAATTAGCTGCTGTAAATTGCCCCGATTGGTACAATATGTGGAGAGTTGATAAATTTAGGCAGTTGATTGTCGGTGTGAACTTCGTGAGACAAAGGGCCTGTACCTTTCTAGAACTCCATGATTCTAAGTGTGAGATAGTCTATTTGGAAACCGCAAAAAAATCCTCAGGTGAGAAGGGATCCTAAATGCATCTGATGCTAACAGTTAAGGTATAGACAGCATATACACTCAGTGATAAACATGAGAAGGTCTGACGATGCTGGAAATCCAAAACACAAAATGCTGTAGGAAATCAGCAGGTCAGGCAGCATCTAGAGAATGAATAGATATTTGATGTTTTGGCCCAAGAACCTTTCTTCAGGACTCACTCAGTGGCCACTTTATTAGGTACAGGGGTGGAACCCAGAGTGGTCTTCTGCTGCTGTTGCCCATCCACATCAAGCTTTGACATGTTGTGCATTCAGAGATGTTCCTCTACATACCACTGTTGTAATGCATGGTTATTTAAGTTACTGTCACCTTCCTGTCAGCTTGAACCAGTCTGATCATACTTCTCTGACCTTTCTCACTAACAACGCATTTTTGCCCACAGAACTACTCACTGGATTTTTATTTTCATGGAAATCCCAGGAGATCAGCAGTTTCTGTGATACTCAAACCACCCCATCTGGCACCAACAATCAATCCATAGTCAAGAAAATTTTGATCACATGTCTTCCCCATTCTGATCTTTTTTCTGAACAAGAGCTGAAACTTTTGACCATGTCTGCATACTTTTATGCATTGAATTGCTGCTGATCAGCTGATTAGATACTTGCATCAACGAGCAGCTGTACAGGGGTACCTAATAAAGTGGCCACTAAGTGCATATTCCCAATGCATAGAATTGGAAGCAACAAGGTTATACTACAATTGAATTAAAACCAGTTAGTACAAAGCTATATTGCGTATTTATTAAATGTCTACTTGAGAAATTCAAAGGAAACTGCAATAGCTGGAGAATTTTAGCCATGGGGAATATTTGTTTAGACTGAAGTTATTTCTTTGAATCAGAGGCTCCAGATAAATTAAGTTTAAATATAAGTTTCCTACTTCATTCACCCTCCACGCAAGTGGTTTTGTAAAATAAATTTAAAAATATTTATTGATTTATTTGTTTGTTTATACCCATCCTGCTCATGACCTGTTTGCCCCACTTCCTTCAGTGATGCCGCTACGTAGCACCCATGCCAGGAGAACCAGACAAAAAAATCAGTTACTTTCCCCAAGCAGTAAGACTAATCAACACCTTCACCCAATAAACCTTCCCTCTATACCCCCAACCACCACTACTGTACCATGTCCTGCCAGAGTCACCTTATGTACAGACACTTCTGTAGCCAGTATCACCTTATGGACATCTTATTTCTTATATATTCATATTTATTGTGCATTTTTATTTTTGTGTTCTTTATCTTATGGTTTTTTTTTGTGCTGCATTGTATCTAGAGTAACAATTATTTAGTTCTCCTTTACATTTGTGTACTGGAAATGATGTTAAAATATCTTGAAGCTGGAATCTTTCATACTTATCTATGTACATGCATATATATATATAGTGTGTGTGTGTGTGTGTGTGTGTGTGTGTGTGTGTGTGTGTGTGTGTGTGTGTGTGTGTGTGTGTGTGTGTGTGTGTGTGTGTGTGTGTGTGTGTGTGTGTGTGTGTGTGTGTGTGTGTAAGCTATGATGCCATAATGGAGCTGGATGAGTCCCAGAATGTAATTTAAAAGTTTAATTTTAACATATATTTCGATCATTCCAAGTAGTGATCTTACAATAAGCCAATAGCATTGCTCTTCCCTGTATAACATCACATTAACTGTCGGATCCTCCTCCTTTTCTGCAGACATGAGCGCTGGCTAATATTATGGGGCTGGGTGAGCATTGGGTAACTCAGCAATGGCCCAGTAATGGTCCAGGTGCTAAGAACACTATCAGTATTATTTATTTACTTATTATTATTATTATTATTATTATTATTATTGTTGTTGTTGTTGTTGTATTTTTTTCTCAGTTCAAGCTGGTAAAACCTGAGGTATGGGCATATCCAAAAACACTTATTTTCGATTGCTAGGAGCTATCGGACTATTCTAGTGGTGTTTAATATTGTAGCTTTCTGGAGATTTAAAGTGTTATTTTTGTGTAGTCCTAATTGTTCAATGCTGTTGTGTAGTGACTTTGGGATGATACCAGTTGTAGATATTACTATTGGGACAATGTATACCCTGTTCATGTTTCATAGTCTTTCAGTTTCTTCTTTAAATTCAGCATATTTCTGGTGTTTTTCACCTGTTGATTTTGGTATGTTATGTGTGTATGAAATTATTATCTTTATTTTGATATAGCAGTTTGTCTTCTTATGCACATTAGCTGCTTGTGTGTAGTTTTTCATTGATTCTATTGAATTTCTTTGTTCTGCTGTGAATGCCTGTCAACAAATTGAATCTCAGGGTAGTATATGGTGACATATACTGGGCATATGTACTATGATAATAAATTTACTTTGAAATTTGAACAGTCTTGGCATGTTCAGTGATCAATGGACAGCAAGTCTGACAGCACTATGGTATCTGTGGCTATCACTCAACATTCTTTTAACACAGATTCCACCACCAGCCCCGCACCCCGCCGCACTATCGAATGCAGCATGCTAATGCTCAAAGACTCAACAGCAACACTGAGTGATATCACAAATCTTTGCTAATCATGCTTGCAAACAAAATCAAAAAGGATTCTGACATTGCAGCTCCCGTGTGTTTTATTATGGAGAAACTGTTTTTTGATAGCAGCTTGTGAAGTCTTTCAGATTCATAACCTGACCTTCTGGGTATCTCACCAGAGTCAAGAAACTGCTGATCTGATTCATTCTATGTTTTTTTATGTCAGCAAACTTTCTAGGTTCCAAATAACTTGTTTTGCTATTTAATCAAAAAGGTAAATTGAGTAGAGGTAAGTTAGAATCGGGCACAATTACTTCACGGTACCAAAGATCTCTGATCGGGATTTGATTCACTCCAATGCCTTTAAGGAGTTTATTATGTTCTCTCCATGACTGCACAGGATTCCTCTGGGTGCTCTGGTGCCCTCGCAATTTCTGAAGATGCATGTGTTAGTGTTAGTGAGTTGTAAACATCCGATGTTGCTGGCAGAAACATGGTGACCCCTGTGGGCTGCCCCAAACACATCCCTTGCTGATATGATTTGACACAAACAACACCTTTCACTCTATATTTTGATGTTTCAATGTACATACGAGAAATAAAAGTGGTCTTTAATCTCTTCGAACTCTAACCTCTCTTTTGCTTTTCTAAATCCCAGCTCCTTTCCTGCTACTCTTTTTGCTGTGTGCAGTGTGGAGTGTGCCTTATGATAGATAGATAGATAGATAGATAGATACTTTATTCATCCCCATGGGGAAATTCAACATTTTTTCCAATGTCCCATACACTTGTTGTAGCAAAAACTCATTACATACAATACTTAACTCAGTAATAATATGATATGCATCTAAATCACTAACTCAAAAAGCATTAATAATAGCTTTAAAAAAAGTTCTTAAGTCCTGGCAGTTGAATTGTAAAGCCTAATGGCATTGGGGAGTATTGACCTCTTCATCCTGTCTGAGGAGCATTGCATCGACAGTAACCTGTCGCTGAAACTGCTTCTCTGTCTCTGGATGGTGCTATGTAGAGGATGTTCAGGGTTTTCCATAATTGACCGTAGCCTACTCAGCGCCCTTCGCTCAGCTACCGATGTTAAACTCTCCAGTACTTTGCCCACGACAGAGCCCGCCTTCCTTATCAGCTTATTAAGACGTGAGGCGTCCTTCTTCTTAATGCTTCCTCCCCAACACGCCACCACAAAGAAGAGGGCGCTCTCAACAACTGACCTATAGAACATCTTCAGCATCTCACTGCAGACATTGAATGACGCCAACCTTCTAAGGAAGTACAGTCGACTCTGTTCCTTCCTGCACAAGGCATCTGTGTTGGCAGGTTATTCGATAGAGTCTCCTCGTGCAGGATCACATCACATCACTACAGAGGAGATTCACCAGGATGCTGCCTGGATCACAGAGCATGTCTTATGAGGATAGGATGATGAAGCCAGAGCTTTCCTCTTTGGATCAATGGAGAATGAGAGGTGACTTGATTGAGGAGTAAAAGACGATAGAAGGCATAAATTGAGTGGACAGCCAGAGATTTTTTTCACAGGGTGGAAATGGCTAATACAAGGGAATGTAAATTTAAGGTGGTTTCAGGGAAGTATAGAGGGGCTGTCAAAGGTAGTTCTTTTCACACAGAGTGGTGGGGATGTGGAACACCCTGCCAGGGGTGGTGCTGGAGGCAGAAACATTGGACACATTTAAGAAATTCTTAAAGTTAGGCACATAAATGATAGAAAATGGAGGGCTATGTGGTACCAGTTAGATTGACCTTAGAGCAGGTTAAAAGGTTGGCATAACAGCATAGGCTGAAGGGGCTGCACTGTGCTGTACTGTTCTAAGGTCTATGATATTTCCTTTCGGATTATGTGTGGCTTTGATGGAGTTAGGATTAATTACACCAGGAAGCTCAACACTGACCAGAACACCACCCCTCACACATTCCATCTTAAACATTTACTGGCTGTGCTTGCACGCCATTTATAACCCACAACTACTACCATCTAGAAGGATGAGAACAGCAGATACCAGGGAACACCACCACTTGGAAATCCCCCCCAACTCACTCACCATCCTGACTTGGAAACATATTGCCATTCCTTCATTGTCACTGGGTCAAAATCATGGAATTGCCTCCCTAACAGTACGTGGGTGTACCGACACCTCAGAGACTGCAGCGGTTCAAGAAGGCAGCTCATCACCACCTTCTGACAGGCAACTAGGGAGGAGCAATAAATGCTGGCTTAGCTGCGATGCCCACATCCCATAAATGAATTTTTAAGAAATCATGGTAACGCATGAGCGAAAGAATCAGAATCAGAATCAGGATTATTATCACTGACAGAATGTCGCCAAATTTGTTGCTCTTCAGCAGCAGTACAGTGCAATACAGTAAAAATTCATTTCAAGAGGAGAAAAAAATAAAGGCAAAGTTATACGGGAGTGAGAGCGGGTCATTGATCAGAGTTGGGGGAAGTAGGCCCCCCTAAGCTGCAGGCAGCAGATAGCTGGGTAACTGTCAGGAGAAGGAACGGGAAGTGAATAGGCAGTTAGTGTAGAGAACACCTGTGGCCATTCCCCTCAATAAAAGGTATACTGTTGTGGATGACCTCCCAGGGGAATGCCACGGAGACCAGGTTACTGGCACTGAGCATGGGTCCTTGGTGCAGAAAGGAAAGAGAGAGAAGAGGGGAGTGGTAGTGACAGGGGACTCAGTAGTCAAAACAACAGACAGGAGATTCTGTGGATGTGAACGGGACACCCGGATGGTCTGTTGCCTCCCAGATGCCAGGGTCAGGGATGTCTCTGATCATGTCCACAGCATTTTGGCGAGGAAGGGAGAGCAGCCAGATGTCTTGGTATATATTGGTACCAATGACATAGGAAGGAAAAGCAAAGAGGTTCTGAAAAGAGAATTTAGAGAGCTGCGTAGAAAGCTGAGAAGAAGAACCTCCAGGGTAGAAATTTCTGGATTACTGCCTGCGCCACATGCCAGTGAGGGAAGAAGCAGGGTGATTTGGCTGATTAACGCATAGCTGAGAAGCTGGTGGAGGGGGCAGGGCTTCAAGTTCTTGGATCATTGGGATCTGTTCTGGGGGAGGTATGACCTGTTCAAAAGTGACGGGTTGTACCTAAACCTGATGGGGACCAATATTCTTGCTCACAGGTTTGTTAGAGTTGTTGGGGAGGGTTTAAACTAATCTGGCAGAAAGTTGGGAACCAGAGTGAAGGGGCTCAGGACAGGACTAATGGTTAAAAAAAAAGTAAAGATAGCATGCAGTCAGACTGTCAGGAAGGGCAGGCAGATGTAAGAGCAAAATAATAAACCAGGAGGGTGAGTATCAGTTAAGGTTGAACAAGTTAGGTCTCTATTCATTGGAGCGTAGAAGGTTGAGGGGGGATTTGATCGAGGTATTTAAAATGTTGAGAGGGATAGATAGAGTTGACGTGAATAGACTGTTTCCATTGAGAGTAGGGGAGATTCAACCGAGAGGACATGATTTGAGAGTTAGGGGGCAAAAGTTTAAGGGAAACACGAGGGGGTATTTCTTTACTCAGAGAGTGATAGCTGTGTGGAATGAGCTTCCTGTAGAAGTAGTAGAGGCCAGTTCAGTTGTGTCATTTAAGGTAAAATTGGATAGGTATATGGACAGGAAAGGAGTGGAGGGTTATGGGCTGAGTGCGGGTAGGTGGGACTAGGTGAGATTAAGAGTTCGGCACGGACTAGGAGGGCCGGAATGGCCTGTTTCCGTGCTGTGATTGTTATATGGTTATATGGTTATCAGTGCAGTAAGGATGCAGAATCAAAGAGGGTAGCAAATACAGCACTCAAAGTGTTATATTTCAATGCATGGAGTATACGAAATAAGGTGGATTATCTTGTTGCACTATTACAGACTGTCGGTTTGATGCTGTGGCCATCACTGAATAGTGGCTGAAGGATAGTTGGAGTTGGGAGCTGAATGTCCAAGGTTACATATTGTATCGGAGGGATAGGAAGGTAGGGAGAGGGGATGGCATGGCTCTGCTGGTAAAAAATAGAATCAAATCATTAGAAAGATGTAACATAGGATCAGAAGATGTTGAATCCTTGTGGGTTGAGTTAAGAAGCTACAAGGGTGAAAGGACCCGTATGGCAGTTATACACAGGTCTCCCAACAGTAACTGGGATGTGGTCTACTGATTACAACAGGAAATAGAAAAGGCATATCAAAAGGGCAATGTTGTAATAATCAAGGGAGATTTTCAAATGCAGGTACATTGGGAAAATCAGGTTGGTAATGGATCTCAAGAGAGTGGATTTGTTGAATGCTTACGAAATGGCTTTTTAGAGCAGTGTATCATTGAGCCTACTAGGGGATCAGCTATACTGGGTTGGGGGTTATGTAATGAAACAGTGGTGATTTGAGAGCAGAAGGTAAAGGAAACCTTAGGAGACAGTGATCACAATATGATTGAGTTCAACTTGAAATTTGATAGGGAGAAAGTAAAGTCTGATGTAGTAGTATTTCAGTGGAGTAAGGGAAATTACAGTGGTATCAGAGAGGTAAACACAAAGTATACTGCAGATGGTGTGGTCAAATAACATGTACAAATAAGCTGGATGAACTCAGCAGGTCGGGCAGCATCCTTCAGTCCTGACGAAGGGTCTCGGCCCGAAACATTGACTGCTCCTTTCAACGGATGCTGCCCGACATGCTGAGTTCATCCAGCTTATTTGTACGTGATATGAGAGAGGTGTTGGCCAAAGTAAATTGGGAGGATCTCCTGGCAGGGTTGACAGCAAAGCAGCAATGGCCTGAGTTTCCAGGAAAAATGTGGAAGGTGCAGGACAGATTTATACCAAAAGCAAAGAAATACTCAAATGGCAAAATAGTATAGCCGTGGCTTACAAGGGAAGTCAAAGCTACTGTAAAAACAAAAGACCACTTGGACAATTCAAATACTTATGTCAGGATGTTGTTCATCAACTATAACTCAGCATTTGACACCATCATTCCCACAATCCTGATTGAGAAGTTACAGAACCTGGGCCTCAGTACCTTCCTCTGCAACTGGATCCTTGACTTCCTAACCAGAAGACCACAACCTGTGTAGATTGGTGATAACATATCCTTCTCGCTGACAATCAACATTGGTGCGCCTCAGGGGTGTGTGCTTAGCCCACTGCTCTACTCTCTACTTACCCAAGACTATGTGGTAAGGCATAGCTCAAATACCATCTATACATTTTCTGATGATACAACCATTGTTGGTAGAATCTCAGATGGTGACGAGAGGGCATACAGGAGCGGGATATACCAAGTAGTGGAGTAGTGTCGCAGCAACAACCTTGCACTCAACTTGAGTAAGATGAAGGAGCTGACTGTGGACTTCAGGAAACATAAGAGAAAGGAGCACATACCAACCCTCATAGAGGATCAGAAGCAGTTTCAAGTTCCTGGATGTCAAGATCTCTGAGGATCTAATCTAGTCCTAACATCTTGCTGCAGCTACAAAGAAGGCAAGACAGCAGCTATATTTCATCAAGAGTTTGAAGAGATTTGGCATGTCAACAAATACACTCAAAAACTTCTAGAGATATACTGTGAAGAACATTCTGACAGGCTGCATCACTGTCTGGTATGGGGGGAGGGGGGGGCTACTGCACGGGACCAAAAGAAGCTGCAGAGGGTCATAAATTTAGTCAGCTCCATCTTGGGTAGTAACCTACAAAGTACCCAGGACATCTTCAAGGAGTGGTGTCACAGAAAGCTAATGTCCATTATTAAGGACTCCAACACCTGGGGCATGCCCTTTTACTCACTGTTACCATCAGGGAGGAGGTACAGAAGCCTGAAGGCACACACTCAAGAACAGTTTCTTCCTCCTGCCATCAGATTCCTAAATGGACATTGAACCCATGAACACCACCTCACTTTTTAATATATATATAATTTCCATTTTTTGCATGATTTTTAGTTTATTCATTATATGTATACTGATTTATATATTTATTATTATTTATTTATTTATTTATTTATTTATTTTCTCCTTCTATATTATACATTGCATTGAACTGCTGCTGCTAAGTTAACAAGTTTCATGACACATGCCAGTGATAATAAACCTGATTCTGATTCTGAAAGGTGTGAAGGGAGAGAATTGAGTGCAGTTACTATTACAAGGAAGAAGGTGCTCAAAAAGCTGAAGGACTTAAAGATACATAAGTCACCCAGACCAGATGTACTGCACCTTAGGGTTCTGAAAGAAGTAGCGATAATGATTGTAGAGGCATTAGTAATGATCTTTCAAGAATAATTGCACTCTGGCATGGTTTCAGAAGACTGGAATAATACTAATGTCACTCCAGTCTTTAAGAAAGGAGGGAAGCAACAGAAAAAAAATTAAAGGCCAGTCAGCCTGACCTCAGTTGTTGGGAAGATGATGGGGTTAATTGTTAAAGAAGGTTATAGAGTACTTGGTGACACGGGACTAGATAGGACAAAGTCAGTATGGTTTCCTTAAGGGAAAATCTTGCCTGATGAACCAGTTGGAATTTTTTGTGGAGATTACAAATAGGATAGAAAAGGGAAATGCAGTGGATGTTGTATATTTGAATTTTCAGAAGGCCTTTGACAAGGTGCCACACAAGTTATCAAGTTAAGAGCCCATGGTTTTACAGGAAAATTACTAGCATGGTTAGAGCACAGTCTGGTTTGTAGGAGGCAACAAATGGAAATTAAAGGATACTTTTCTGGTTGGTTGCCAGAGCCTAGTGGTGTTTCACAGGTGTCGGTGTTGGGACTGTTTCTTTTTATGCTGTATATCAATGATTTAGATGATGGAATAGATGACTTTGTTGCCAAGTTTGCAGATGATACAAAGATTAGTGGAGGGACAGGTAGGGCTGAGGAAACAAAAAGGCTGCAGAAGGACTTAGGCAGACTAGGAGAATAGACAAGAAAGTGGCAATTGAAATACAATGTTGGTAAATGCATGGCCTTGGTAACAGAAATAAATGTGTAGACTATTTTCTAAACAGGAAGAAAATCCAGAAGTCTGAGATGCAAGGCACTTGGAAATCCTTGTGCAGAACATCCTAAAGGTTAACATGCAGTTTGAGTCAGTGGAGAGGAAGTCAAATGCAGTGTTTACATTCATTTCAAGAGGCCTGGAGTACAACAGCAGGGATGTGATGCCAAGGTTTTATAAAGCAATGGTGAGGCCTCATCTTGAGTATTGTGAACAGTTTTGGGCTGTGATTCTAAGAAAAGATATGCAGGGCAATGGAGAGGGTTCAGAGGAGGTTTACAAGGATGATTCAGGGACTGAAACAGTTATCATATGACGAACATATGACAACTCTGGGTCTGTACTCACTGGAATTCAGAAGGATGAGGGGGGATCTCATTGAAACCTTTTGAATGTTGAAAGACCTAGACAGAGCAGTTGTGGAAAGGATGTTTCCCAAAGTGGGAGGGTCTAGGACAAGAGGGCACAGCCTCAGGATAGGGGGTGGTGAATTTGTGGAATTTGTTACCACAGGCACCTGAGGCCGGGTCGTTGGGTATTTAAGGTGGACATTGATAGGTTTTCGATTGGTCATGGCATCAAGTGTTACGAGGCCAGGGAGTGGGGCTGAGGAAGGAAAAAAAAGATCAGCAATGACTGAATGGTGGAGCAGACCTGATGGGCCAAATGGCCTAATTCTGCTTCTGTGCCTTATAGTCTTCTGGTAATACTGGAGCTTTATAAGGCATTCTGCACTTGGAATAGCATGAGCAGTTTTGGGACCCATATCTAAGAAAGGATATACTGGCATTGGAGAGGGTCCAGAGGAGGATCACAAGAATGGTACTGGGACTGAAATGGTTAATAAATGAAGGGTTTAGTTAGCTCTGCGCCTGCAAGTGCTGGAGTTTAGAAGAATGAAAGGGGAACTCATTGAAACCTACCCAGTATTGAAATGCCTGTACAGAGTGGATGTGGAGATGATGTTTTCAGTACTGGGAGATCTAGGACCAAGGTTACAGACTCAGAATTAAAAGACGTCTCATCAGAATCAAGATGAGGAAGACTTTCCTTAGCTAAAGGATGGTGATTCAATGGAATTCATCACCGCAGACGGCTGTGGAGGCCAAGCCATTGGGAATATTTAAAATGGAAGGTGATGGGCTCGTCATTAGTAAGGACGTCAAAAATAAATCAGTCATCATCACATAGTAGAGTGGAATTGATGGGCTGAATGGTCTAACTCTGTCTTATATCTTATGCTCTTATGGTTTAAAATTACTATAACTCACAATATGAAATATGTATAAAAATAAGTAGAGCAAAAAGAGTCAAAGCAATGAGGTGGGATTCATAGGTTCATGGACCGTTCAGAAATCTGACAACGGGGTGAAAGTAGCTATTGCTAAAGCTTTGAGTGTGCATCTTCAAGCTCCTGTTCATTCTCCCTGATGGTAATTAATGAGAATAGGGAATGTCCTGGGTGCTGGGTGCCACCTTTTTGAGGCTCTGCCTTTTAAAGGTATCCTCAATGTGGGGGAAGTCTAGTCCCCATGATGGAGCTGGCTGAGTTTGCAATGCTCTGCAGCTTTTTCTGATCTGTGCAGTAGCCCCTCCATACCATATGGTGATGCAAACAAGTAGAATGCTCTCCATGATACATCTGTAGAAATTTGCAAGAGTCGTTGGTGACATACCAAATCCCCTCAGACTTCTAATGAAATATAGCTGCTGTCATACCTCCTTTATGGTTGCATCAGTATGTTAGGCCCAAAATTCATAGTATCTCCACCAGAAGACAAAGGTCAGCAGGCCGATACCAACACATGCAAATTTAATTCAAGTAATTTACCATCCTCTGTTATATCTGGCCTCCTATCTTGGCCATCTCTTCAAAGTCAAAGTACGTTCATTATCAAAGCATGTGTACTATATACAACTTTGAACTTTGTCTCCTTACAGGCAGCCACAAAACAAAGTAACCCAGTAGAACCCAGTAAAAAAAAGAAGCCAATCAAACACCCAATTTTTAAAAAAACAATTGCATAACATGCCAGATTTCTATCTGGCAACACTGCAGTAACACCGACACAGAACACAGCATAGCTCACCACCACTTTAACAGGATAAAGACTAAGTGCTCAAGCTAACATTAGAACATACTGTAGAACAATACAGCACAGTACAGGTCCTTTAGCCCACAATGTTGTGCTGACTTTTAATCTGCTCTAAAGTCAATTCAACCCTTCCATCCCACATTGCGTTCCATTTTTCTTTCAGCCATGCACCTACCTAAGAGTCTCTTAAATATTCCAAATGTATCTACCTCTACCACCAACACTGGCAGCACACTCCATACACCCACCCTCTCTGTGTAAGAAAACCTTCCTTTGACATCCCCCCTATGCTTCCTTCTCAATAGCTTAAAGTTATAAACACAAGAGCTTCTGTAGATGCTGGAAAACTAGAGCAACTTAAAGTTAAGACTCCTTGTATTGGCCATTTCAGCCCTGGGCAAATGTCTCTGACTGTCCAATCGATCTATGCCTCTTATCAACTCGTACACCTTGCCAGCATATTCACATGCCATGTATAGAAATTACTACGGGATGCATTCTTGGAACAGCTTGTACAAGAGCCGACCAGGGTCAAGACTATTCTGGATTTAGTGTTATGTAATGAACAGAATTTGATAAGCGATCTCGCAGTAAAGGAGCCATTAGGAGGTAGTGATCACAATATGATAAGCTTTTATCTGCAATTTGAGAAGGATAAGGGCAGCTCGGAGGTGTCAGTGTTGCAGTTGAACAAAGGAGACTATGGAGCCAAGAGGGAGAAGCTGGCCAAAGTTAACTGGACGGATATCCTAGCAGAAGAGACAGTGAAACAGTAATGGCAGGTATTCTTGGGAATAATGCACAAGGTGCAAAATTAGTTCATCCCCCGAGAAGGAAGGATTCAAAGGGGGGAAAGGGGCCACAGTGGTTGACAAAGGAAGTCAGAGATTGCATAGCATTAAAAAAAAGGAAATATGACAGAGCTAAGGTGAGTGGGAGGACAGATGATTGGGAAGTGTTTAAGGAACAACAGAAGTTAACTAAAAAGACAATACGGGGAGAAAAAATGAGGTACGAGCGCAAGCTAGCCAGGAATATAAAGGAAGATAGCAAAAGCTTTTTTAGGTATGTGAAGAGAAAGAAGATAGTTAAGAACAACATTGGGCCCTTGAAGAATGAATTGGGTGAAATTGTTATGGGAAACAGAGAAATGGCAGAAGAATTTAATGAGTACTTTAGATCTGTTTTCACTAAGGAAGACACAAGCAATCTCCCAGATGTATGGATGGGCCAAGTACATAGGGTAACAGAGGAAATGAAATAGATTGACATTCGGAAGGAAATGGTGATGAAAAGACTGATGGGACTGAAGGCTGACACCAGATGGTCTGCATCCTAGGGTACTAAAGGAGGTGGCCCTGGAAATTGCGGATGCATTGGTAATCATTTTCCAATGTTCCTTAGATTCAGGATCAGTCCCCGAGGATTGGAGAATGGCTAATGTTATCCCACTTTTTAAGAAAGGAGGGAGGGAGAAAACAGAGAACTATTGACCTGTCAGCCTGACATCGGTGGTGGGAAAGATGCTAGAGTCCATTATTAAGGATGAAATAGTGGCATATCTAGATAGCAGTGATAGGATTGGGCCGAGCCAGCATGGATTTACCAAGGGTAAATCATGCTTGACTAATCTGTTGGAGTTTTTCAAGGATGTAACCAGGAAGTTAGACGGGGGAGATCCAGTGGATGTAGTGTACCTCGATTTTCAGAAGGCATTTGATAAGGTCCTACATAGAAGATTGGTGGGTAAAATCAAAGCTCAGGGCATCGGGGGGGAAGGCATTGACATGGATAGAAAACTGGTTGGCAGATAGAAAGCAAAGGATAGCGGTGAATGGGTGTTTCTCGGAATGGCTGGTGGTGACTAGTGGGGTGCCACAGGGCTCGGTATTGGGACCACAGCTGTTTACGATTTACGTCAACGATTTAGATGAAGGCATTGAGAATAACATCAGCAAATTTGCTGATGATACTAAGCTGGGTGGCAGTGTGACATGTGATGAGGATGTTAGGAGAATTCAGGGTGACTTGGATAGGCTGGGTGAGTGGGCAGATACTTGGCAGATGGCGTTTAATGTGAATAAGTGTGAGGTTATCCACTTTGGGAGTAAGAACAGGAAGGCAGATTATTATCTGAATGGTGTAGAGTTGGGTAAGGGAGAAATACAGAGATCTCGGAGTCCTTGTTCATCAGTCACTGAAGGTGAATGAGCAAGTGCAGCAGGCAGTGAAGAAGGCTAATGGAATGTTGGCCTTTATTACAAAGGGAATTGAGTACAAGAGCAAGGAAATCCTCTTGCATTTGTACAGAGCCCTGGTGAGACCACACCTGGAGTATTGTGTACAGTTTTGGTCTCCAGGGTTAAGGAAGGACATCCTGGCTGTAGAGGAAGTGCAGCGTAGATTCACGAGGTTAATTCCTGGGATGTCTGGACTGTCTTACGCAGAGAGGTTAGAGAGACTGGGCTTGTACACGCTGGAATTAAGGAGATTGCAAGGGGATCTGATTGAAACATATAAGATTATTAAGGGATTGGACAAGATAGAGGCAGGAAATATGTTCCAGATGCTGAGAGAGTCCAGTACCAGAGGGAATGGTTTGAGAATAAGGGGGAGGTCATTTAGGACAGAGTTAAGGAAAAACTTCTTCTCCCAGAGAGTTGTGGGGGTCTGGAATGCACTGCTTCAGAAGGTAGTGGAGGCCAATTCTCTGGATGCTTTCAAGAAGGAGCTAGATAGGTATCTTATGGATAGGGGAATCAATGGATATGGGGACAAGGCAGGAACCGGGTATTGATATTAGATAATCAGCCATGATCTCAAAATGGCGGTGCAGGCTCGAAGGGCCGAATGGTCTACTTCTGCACCTATTGTCTATTGTCTATTGTCTACTGGGATTTTGATAATGAGTGGCTATAATTAAAATAAAGCTAGATTAATACTACATATCTGATCAAAAGAAGAATTCTAATGACAATATAGCTATTTCTTCATAAGCATAAATAACTTTCAGCATGAGGGTGAGTGTTAACACAGCCCAGTCCATCACAGGCAAAGCCCTCCCCATCACTGAGCACATTTACAAAGAGCACTGCTATAAGAAAGCAGCATCCATCATCAAAGACCTCTAGGTCATGCTCTCTTCTCACTGCGACTATCAGGCAGGAGGTATAGGATCCTCAGGTCCCACACCATCAGGTTCAGGAACAGTTATTACCCCTCAGCCATTGAGCTTCTGAACCAGTGAGGATAACGTCAATCAACTCAACACTGAACTGATTCCACAACCAATAAACTCACCATCAGGTATTCTACAACTCATGTTCTCAGCATTATTTATTTACATTTTTTTAATTATTTGCATGATTTGTCCTCCTTCACACATTGCTTGTCAGTCTTTATGCATATTTTTCATAAATACTATTTTATTGCTTTATTTTACTCTAAAAACAAATCTCAAGGTATGATGACATATACCCTCAGTGTTCACTTTATTAGGTACACCTGCTCGTTAATGTAAGTACCTAACCAGCCAAACATGTGACAGGACCTCAATGCCTAAAAGCATGCTGACATGGACAAGAGTTTCAGTTGTTGTTCATACCAAATATCAGAATGGGAAAGAAATATGATCTAGGTGATTTGACTGTGCAATGATTGTTGGTGCCAGATGGGGTGGTTTGCATATCTCAGAAACTGCAGATCTCCTGGGATTTTCACTGCAACGGTTTCTAGAATGTACAAATAATGATGTGAAAAACAAAAGAGCATCCAGTGAGTATCAGTTCTGAAGGCAAAAACGACTTGTTAATGAAAGCGGTTAGAGGAGAATGGCCAGACTGGTTCAACCTGACAGGAAGATAACAGTAACTTAAATAACCATATACTAGAACAGTGGTGTGCAGAAGAGCATCTCTGAATGCCCATCACATCAAACCACGAAGCGAATGGGCTATAGCAGAAGAAGACTACGAATATACACTTAGTGGCTACATATACTCAGATATATAATTAAGTGGCCACTGGGTATATGTACTTTGATAATAAATTTACTTTGACTTTTGACTTTGACTTTGAAAATCCCTGCATTTTCAATAAATGGAGCAGCTGCTTCACTTATAGTATTTACCAAATTCTAACAAAATTATAACCTCAGCCAATACTCCATATGGTTCTGCTTAAGTACAGATACACCTGTATCTAGTGTCACATTATGTACATACAATCAGTCTATGCACATAAACTATCTTATATATTTATATTTATTGTGTTTTAGTGTGTTCTTTATGATTTTGTGTTGTTGTATGTGCATCAGATACGGAGTAGCAGTCACTTTATTCTCCTTTATATGCACTGATGGATGAAAATAAACAATCTGGAATCTGGAACTTCTTCCTGTTATGAACTCCCTTCCACAAGCACAGTGTTACAGAAATATGACAGCACTTATAGTAATAACTCCGGTGCATATGCTACATAATGTCAGATGTGCAATGGATGAGTGGCTGCACCTGAATTTTGTAAAAAATCTTTCCGCTTCAAAGTTTTTTATCACAAGTAACATCACTGCAAAGAGAATTTTAATTACAAACTGCAGCTTCAGTCCTTACCCAAGATTGAAGATTGAAGATTCAAGACTCAAGATTGATTAATGTCATTTCCAGTAAATAAGTGTGAAGGAGAACAAAGATCCAATAAAAAAAGCACACTAAGGAACACAATAATCAAAAAGACCACAATAAATATCAGTTCATAAGATAGCTTATATACATAGGTGGATTTTATGTACATAAGATAATGCTAGATGCAGGAATGTCTGTACATAAGGTGCCCAGACATCTCCCAATCAGCACAAACACTCAAAGCTCTGTGTGGTTGAATGATGTAAGGCAACAGCAGTAGCTTATAGTGGATGAAAATTAAATGCGGCATGAACAAGGACTGAGACTAACTACTTTGACATAGAGAACTGCTGGGTATCAGCAGCATTCATCATGTCGGTCGCTTCCTAGTGCACTTTTTTACGAAGGAATCTGGATGTTAACTTCAGCAAGCATCATTCTCTCAGTTTGCACTCTACCCGACTCTCCCTCCCTTCACCCCTCCCCCTTTCGTGGCTTTTCAGACATCCTGGACAGCTCCCCTCTGGGGAAGATGGTCCGGAATCCTATTTCATGCATCAGCACCTCCCCTGCTCCATCGGCAAGCCCGACAGATCTTCCAGTTGACTGGTCCATTAGCAAAGAATAAAACCAATTTTCTTCCAAAGCCTTCTAAAACTACCTATGATGCAGCCCTGTAAATGACTACTGCAGCAGAATGCCAATATTCTGATCAGGTATGTGCAGACTCCAGTGTGGATTCCACTGGGTAGTCAGAGCAGGTCATTAACAGTACCCTTTGAATTAAGGATAGGTTTGGACAAGAACGTTGTTACCATCAAGGAGGAGGTACAGGAGCCTAAAAACACAAACTCAACATTTTGAGAACAGTTTCTTCCTCTCTGACATCAGATTTCTAAGTGGACAATGAACCCTGAACACGACCTCCCTTTTTGCACAATATATTTATTTATATATTTATATTTCTTACTGTAATCTTTTATGTATTGCACTGTACTGCTGCCACAAAACAACACATTTCACACTAGCTGTCAGTGATAATAAACCTGATTCCAATTCTGATTAAGCAACTTTAAAATAAAAGTTTAAAAATTTCTGAATCAACATTCAATAATTTAATATAAATTACCATTCCATTCCCGACCATAGAATACCCATACGCGTATTACTGTATCAGAATTGCTGGGTTCAGTATTTTTGATACGGTGGACTGAGATATTGATGTAGATTTAAACTCTAATATACATCTGCAAGGTTAAAAGATGAACTTTGTAATTCTAGGCAAAATCAGCTTCATCAGCTTCCATTTGAGATTTACCAGGATGCAGCCTAGACTGGAGAGTTTGTCTTATAGCATGAGTGAGCTAGGGTGTTTCTCTTTGGAGTGGAGGATGACGTGAATTGTTAGAGATAGAAACATAGAAAAACTACAACACAATACAAGCCCTTCAGCCCACAATGCTGTGCCAAACATGTACTTACTTAACAAATTATCTAGGGTTACGCATAGCCCTCTATTTTTCTGCGGATGATGAGACATAGATTGAGTGGACAAACAGAGAAGTTTCTCAGACCAGAAGTAGCTAATACCAAGAGGCATAATTTTAAGCTGATTGGAGAAAGGTATAGTGGGATATCCAAGGTATGTTTTTAACAGAGAGTACTGGGTGTGTGGAAAGCCTTGACAGGGGTAGTGATAGAGGCATATACAGTTTTGTGCAAAAGTTTTTTGCACAAAATGGTATATATAGCTAGGGTGCCTAAGAATTTTGCACAGTGCTATAGCTTTTTTTTTGCATTGAACTGCACTGCTGATGCTCTCAAAAAGTTTTGTGTCCTGTGTAAGTGATGATAAACCTGATTTTGGTATTGTGAACTGAAAGTGGGAAAGGCCGCAACAAGACTGGAATCGTGGTTTAGAAAAGGTGAAGGGAGGGGGGAGGAGCAGAAAGCACCAGAGAGACATTCTGTAATGAAGAAAAAAACAATTGTTTGGAATCAAATGACCTTGCCTAGTGTCTCAGGGCTTGGGGTGTCTGCAAGCATGCCACCCCAAACCTTGGCAATCCTTCTCTGCTCCTGTCCCACAACATTCTGCGACACTCCACCCGCACCATTCCCAACATCCTTTGCTGCCGCCAGATTTACAGACTTGCTCTCCACGCTATATATTGACAAATACAATACTGTGCATAAGTCTTAGGCACCCTGGCTACACTGCCTATACAAAGTATTTACCCCCTTTGGAAGTTTTTGTGTTTTATTGTTTTACAACATTGAATATCGGTAGCTTTAATTTGGCTTTTTTTGACAATGATCAGCAGAAAAATACATTTTTCTGTCAATGTGAAAACAGATCTCTACAAAGTGGTCTAAATTAATTACAAATTGAAAACACAAAATAATTGTTTGCATAAGTATTCATGCCCTTTAATATGACACACCAAATAATCACTAGTGTGGTCAATTGGTTTTGGAAATCACATAATTAATTAAAAGGAGATCTCCTGTTGCAGTCAAGGTGTTTCAATTGATTGTAGTAAAAATACATTTGTATGTGGAAGGTTCAACTGCTGGGGAGTCAGTATCCTTGCAAAAACTACACAACGAAGACAAAACAACACTCCAAACAACTCTGCAAGAAGGTTATTGAAAAGTGCAAGTCAGGAGATGGATACAAGAAAATTTCCAAGCAACTGAATATCCCTTGGAGTACAATTAAGTCAATCATCAAGAAATGGAAAGAATATGGCACAGCTGTAAATCTGCTTAGACTGGCTGTCCTCAAACAGTGAATGACTGTACAAGAAGTGGACTAGTGAGGGAGGCCACCAAGAGCCATGTAACAGCTGTTGCCCAGATGTTTCATCGGTCACAGCTTTATGGGAAACTGGCAAAGAGAAAGCCACTGTTGACAAAAAACTCATATGAAATCTTAGCTAGAGTTTACCAGAAGGTATGTGCGGGACTGGAAGAATGTTCTGTTGCCTGATGAAACCAAAATTGAGCTTTTTGGCCATGTGACTAAATGTCATGTTTGGCAAAAACACCACACATCATCAAAAACACTTAACACTTCCCACTCTTCATTGGGGGGCATTCAAGGAACTCTTAGACAGGCACATCAATGATAAAAAAAAATGGAGGGCTATGTGGGAGGGAAGGGCTAGATTGATCTTGGAGTAGGTTAAAGAAGCAACAGATTGTGGGCCAAAGGGCTGGATGTGTTCTGTACAATCCTACTAATTACTAAGCTTGGCACTGAGCAGGCTCTGCTTAATTTCATAACATAGATTTGCAAAGTGTGGATAAAGATAGACAAATTTAATGGATCATCTTGACAAATGTAAATGAAGTGAGGCTGTTTCCATTGGAGAAGGGTCAGGAATGAGAGACTAGAGATAAGACCATAAGATCTAAGAGCAGAGTTGGTCTGTTTGTCCCATTGAATCTTATCCAGCATTTCACCATGGCTAATATATTTTTCCTCTCAAACCAAATCTGCTTCCTTCTCCCCATATCCCTTTATGCCTTGATTAATCAATCTATCAACTGCTGTCTTACACATACCCAATGGCTTGGCCTCCACAGCTGCCTATAGCAACAAATTCCACGGATTCACCAATCTTTGGCTAAAGAAATTCCTCTTAATCTCCATTCTAAAAGGGTGCCCTTGAGGCTGTCTCCTCTGGTCTTAGACTCCCCCACCATAGAAAACATCCACTCTATCAAGGCCTTTCAGTATTCCATGGGCTTCAATGAGATTCCCCCTCATTCTTCTGAAATCTAGTGAGTACAGACCCAGAGCCATCCATCAGTCCTCATATAGTAACTCTTTCATTCTGGAATCATTGTTGTGACCCTCCTTGGAACCCTCTCTGATGTCAGCACACCTTTTCTTAGATAAGGGACCCACCGATGGTTTATAAAGCCTCGACATTAAATTCTTGCATTTATTCAGAAATGAACTATAGGGACCATGCAGTATATTGGATTATGCATTGCAGGCTTCCTTTCTATGCAGTGCATCCACACCATCAGGTTCAGGAGTTGTTATCCTGAAGCAATACTTCACTCAATTCACTCTGCCCGGCATTGAACTGTTCCACAACCTATTGATTCACAATAAAGGACTATGGTATTCATTTTCTCAATATTTATTGCTTCTTTATTCATTATTATTGTTTTGTGTGTGTTTTTCTCATTTTGTGTTCACACAGTTTGTTGTCTTTTGCACATTGGCTCGTGTCTGTTCTGTTGGGGAGGGTCTTTCATTACTTCTATTGTGTTTCTTGTATTTACTGTAAATGCCCACAAGAAAATTAATCTCAGGGTTGTGTCTGGTGACATATATGTACGTTGATAATAAATTGACTTTGAGCTTCTAACTTAGTTCTTACTCAGGTTGGCTCAGACTTAATAGGCCAAGTGACCTCTTACTGTGCCATAAGGATTATTTGATACTAGAGTTTGTACAATAGATATTCTATCACCAAAAATAGGCTTCATTGTCCTTCTGGAAACTTCTTTTCCAATGACTTTGGAGATGTTACTGATTATAAGTGATGAGTGTATTCCCTGTTATTCCGCTTGTCTTTGTGCCAACTACCTGGAAAGTTAACCTTGTTTCAGTCAGTTGCTTCTGATTCTCCTGTATCATTTTGCTCTGAATAGGTACAGCATCAGCAAGCAATCCCACTGTCAAATACAATTGCTTCTCTGTCTCTCTTGGGCCCAGCATTTAGCAGCATCTGTAACTTTGCCCAAAACAGGTGGAGTTTCCAAAAGCCAGGCTACCAAACTTCATATAAAATAATTACTACAGCTCTTACCCTCAGTGCCCAGTTTATTAGGTGCTGCCTGTTCATGGTCTTCTGCAGCTGTAGCACATCCACTTCAGGATTCAACATGCTGTGCATTCAGAGATGCAATTCAGCACACCCCTGCTGTAACACGTGCCTATTTGACTTACTGCAACCTTTCTGTCAGCTTGAGCCAATCTGGCCATTCTCCTCTGACCTCTGTCATTAGCAAAGCTTTTTCACCCACAGAACTGCTGCTGGCTGGATGTTTCTTTTTCTCCACCATTCTCGGTAAACCCTGTTGTATGTGAAAATCCCATGAGATAAGCACTGTCTGAGATACTCAAACCACCCCCATCTGGCACCAGCAATCATTCCATGGTCAACGGCACTTAGATTTTTCCCCATTCTGATACTTGGTCTAAATAAGAATGGAACCTCTTGACCACATCTGCATGCTTTTTATGAACTTTTATCCACATAATTGGCTGATCAGGTATTTCCATTAACAATCAGATGTAGAGGTGTACCTAATAAAGTGGCCACTTAGTTTATGTCAGCACTGGTACTTTCGTAAGTAAGACCACAAGACACAGGAGCAGAATGAGGTTATTTGTTCTATTGTCTGCTATGTCATTCAGTCATGGGTGATTTATTTTCCCCCTCAACCTCATTTGCCCGCCCTTTCACCGCAACTTTTCTAATCAAGAACCTAGCAACCTCCACTTTAACTCTGCCCATTGACTTGGCCTCCACAGCCGCCTGCAGTAACGAATTCCACAAACTCACCACTATATTCAAATAGCTCAGCTATTAGACACATGTCTATAGCTAGGGTACCTTAGACTTTTGCACAGTACTGTAGCAATTTTATATATTGCCCGGTACTGCTGCAGCAAAGAGAAGAAAATTCATGACAGATGTGAGTAATAATAAACCTGATTCATATATGGGTTTCTGTTGTGGTCTGCAAGTGGGAAGGGGGCAGGGAGAGGGGAGGGAGCAGGAAGCATCAGAGAGACATTCTGTAATGATCAATAAACCAATTGTTTAGAATCAAATGACCTTGCCTAGTGTCTCAGGGCTGGACATGTCTGTACCTGCACTACCCCCTACCTCTGGCACAAGTTCTTTTGCCACCTCACCCATACCCCTCCCATTGTGCTCAACCTCGCCATTCCCAACATTCTTTACTCCATTTCCCTCTCAACCCTAATCTCCTGCCCTCTCGCTGTATCCCTTCATGCCCTGCCCAATCAAGAATTTATCATCTTCTGCCTTAAATCTACCCAATGACTTTTGGCACGTCAGATTTTTGAATTTTCTCTCCATTTAGAAAATAGTCTACACTTTCATTTCTTCTATCAAAGTGCATGGCCATACACTTCCCAACACTATATTCCATCTGCTATTTCCTTGTTCATTCTCCTAATCTGTCTAAGTCCTTCTGTGGACTCTTTGCTTCTTCAAAATTTCCTGCCTCTCCACCTATCTGAGTATTGTCTGCAAACTTAGCCACAAAACCATTAATTCCAATATCCTAATCATTAGCATAAAATGTAAAAAGAAGTGGTCCCAACACAGACCACTTTGGAACACTACTAGTCACTGGCAGCCAATCAGAAAAGGCTCAATTTATTCCCACTTTTTGCCTCCTGCTAATCAGCCACCACTTTATCCAAGATAGTATCTTCGATGGGCTTTTAACTTTTTAAGCCTCATATGTGACACCTTGTCAGAGACCTTATGAAAATCCAAGTACACCACATTCACCGAATCTTCTTTGTCTACCATGCTTGTTATTTCTTTAAAGAATTCTAACAGATTTGACAGGCAAGATTTTCACTTGAGGAAGCTATGCAGACTACAGCCTATTTTATCATGTGTCTCCAAGTATCCCGAAACCACATTCTTAACAATTGACTCCAACATCTTCCCAACCACTGAGGCTGGGCTAACTGTACAATAATTTCCTTTCTTCTGCCTCTCTCCCTTCTTGAAAGGAGAAGTGACATTTGCAGTTTTCCAGTCCTCCGGAGCCATGCCAGAGTCCATTGATTCTTGAAAGATCATTACTAACGCCTCCACAATCTCTAAGTCATCTCATTCAGAACCCTGGGGTGTAGACCATTTAGTCCAGGCTACTTAGTTATCTTCAGACCTTTCAGTTTCCCAAGCACCTTCTCCCTTGTAATGGCTACTTCACTCACTTCTTCTCCCAACACTCTCAAACTTCTGGCATACTGCAGGCATCTTCACAGTGAAGACAGACACAAAATACTTATTCAATTTATTTACTATTTCTTTGTTCACCATTGCTACCTCTCCAGCATCATTATCCAGTGGTCTAAGATCTACTTTCGCCTCTCCTTTTCACTTCCCATATCTGAAGAAACTTTCTGTATTCTTTTTAATATTAATAGTTAGCTTATTACCTTTGTATTCCATCTTTTCCTTCTTAATGACTTTTTAAGTTGCCTTATGTTGGTTTTTATAAGCTTCACAATACTCTAACTTTCCAATAATGTCTGCTCTATTATATGCCCTCCCTTTAGCTTCCATAGTGGTTTTGCCTTCTCTTGTCAATTACAGTTGTGTCAATCTCCTACAGAATACTTCTTCCTCTTTGGGATGAATCTATCCTGCGCCTTCCGAATTGCTCCCAGAAATTCTAGCCATTACTGTTCTTCTGTCATCCCTGCTAGTGTTCCCTTTCAATCAATTCCGGTCAGCTCCCCTCTCATACCTCTGTAACTCCCTTTATTCCAATGTAATGCTAATACATCTGACTTTAGCTTCTCTGTCTTAAATTGTAGGGTGAATTTCTATCATATTATAATCACTTTTCCCTAAGGGTTCCTTTACCTTATTCTGTTTCAATACTCAACACCCCACCTGAAATAGTTGACCCCCTACTGGGCTCAACCTCGAGGTGCTCTAAAAAGGTACCTCATATGCATTCTACAAATTCTCCTTCTTGGGATACAGCAGGCACACAAGTTTTCCAAGCTAACCTTTATATTTAAATCCCCCACGACTTTCATAACATTGCCCTTTTGACATGAATTTTCTGTCTCCCATTGTAATTTGTAGACCCACATCTTTACTATTGTTTGGAAATCTGTATATCACTGCCATCATAGTCTTTTTATCCTTGGAGTTTCCTAGATTCTACACCTTCCAATCATATGTTAACTCTTTCTAATGATTTGATTTCAGTTTTTTACCACCAGAGCCACACCACCCCTTTGCCTATCTGCCTGTCCTTTTGTTACAATGGGTATCTTTGGACGTTAAGCTCCCAGCTATAATCATCTTTCAGCCATGATTCAGTGATGTCCACAATATCATACATGCCAATCTGTGTGTGTGTGTGTGTGTGTGTGTGTGTGTGTGTGTGTGTGTGTGTGTGTGTGTGTGTGTGTGTGTATGTTATATATATATATATAGATATACACACACACACATATATCTAGCCTTATTGTAATTTATATATTTTATTATGTATTACAATGTACTGCTGCTGTAAAACTAGATATTTCACAAATATGCCAGTGATATTAAACCTGATGCTGATTCACACACATAACACATCATACATTGAGAGCAACTTTGTGCACATCAACCAGCCCCAAATATTTCTAGACACTTTTGACCCAGAGTCATACTAGCAAGCACACAATGCCCGTGGCACTATGCTGCAGTTATTAATCCTCAGTCACATAACAGAACTATATAGAGAGAGAGGCATCATTGAATAATGTATAAATATCAAATATAACATTATTAAACGCACCATTATAACCCACAGCAACTGTGATCATTGCCCTTAGAAACTCCATTTCCGAAACCTGAAAATGTAATAAAACTGCACAGCATAAAAAAAGGCAATTGAACTGCTTTTGGCACGGTGGGATTGTACTGTATAATGAAAAAAAATCGTTAACAGACCACTGTTCAATTGCAACAGAGTATTGCCTTATGTTGTGCATCGCAGGTTCCAAAATTACTATGCTGTTTGGCTCTGATGCCAATAGCACTCTGCGGTGTAGCTCCTCCCTATGGAGCAATGGACGACAAAGAATCACCTGGTAGAAGAATCGGTTCCCAGTTGCAGGTGTACTCTGCAGAAAGTTAATTGAAGTGAAGTTGAAATGAAATTAAGTGAATGTATTATCACTTAATAGATGACAGGCACAAAATGGCAAAAAGTTCACTTAGAGGCAGGATGGGCAATGGAAGTTCCATTTTAAATATCCTACATACATTAGCCACTTTGTTATGTACACCTGCACACCTATTCAATTAGTGCGAATATCTGTTCAGCAACCCAATGCATAAAAGCCTGCAGACAAGATCAAGAGTTCAGTTGCTGTAAAGAGCAAACATCAGAACGGGGAAGAAATGTGATCTAAGTAACTTTAACCACGGAATGATTGGTGGTGACAGTCGGAGTGGTTTGAGAATCGCAGAGATTTCTGATCCCCTGGGGTTTTCACGCACAACAGTCTCTACAGTTTACAGAGAATGGTGTAAAAACCAAAGGAAAACATCCAGTGAGCAAAAATGTGGGCAAAAATGTCTTGTTAATGAGAGAGGTCAGAGGAGAATGGCCAGACTGCTTCAAGCTGATACGAAGCCAACAGGTACTCAAGTAACCATGCGTTACAACAGAACATACAAAACGTCAAACCTTCAAGCGGATGGGCTACAGCAGCAAAAGACCAGCAACATGTACTCAGTGGCCACTTTATTAATTACAGAAGATACCAAATAAAGTGGCCATTGGTTTGTGTTTCCTAATGATTACATGTTGGGTTGCACACGAAAAGACACACAACTTCAGGACAATGGACAGCAACTAAATCCCGCAATGAACATTTCGGTAATGGACACTAGAGAAGTTGGAATATTTCAGACTGCAAACAAACTGAGAATTAGCCACCTCTAAATTTAAAAAGTCCCATTGCAATTAAGTCCCACGAAAGGTCTGAAATGCTTGATTTAACAGAAGGGATGACTATGCAGTTCCAGGCTTTTAATAACGAGAATAGTTGAAGGGCAGAATTCTTTGATCAATAGAAAAAAAGGCTCCTTCACCGAAAAGGGCAGCTTTTGATTTACACCCTGCCACTGGCACTGAGGGAGAGTGAAGAAACCGTATCTGACATGAATCAAACGTGCGGTCATATTGGTTCGACTTACCCTTTACCAGCCTGTGCACATCTCTAGCAGAAATGCCCTTTTTCCAAAGTTATTGCATATGGATGATTTATACCTTAGCTCTAGGCAAACTGTTGAGGAATATCCTGTTTTTCTTCTTTTCTGTATATTAACTTTATCTGGTAACAACATCTTAAAATTGTATTTCTTAAAATCAAACGTTTTGATTTCACAAGAATCTTACACAATATAATTAAAATACTCGTATTGACCTCAGGAATATCTATCTGAAATATAGTTTTCTTCTAGCTGGTTCTTGAAACAGGTGAGTGGGTAATAGGGGACCATTGCCGCCACCATACCTGCATCACAGTCTGGTATGGGAATTGCAAGGCATCTGTCCGCAAAACCCTACAAAGAATTGAGAGGTCTGCTGAGAAGATCATCATGGTCTTTCTTCTACACATCTGAGATATTTATCAGAAGTGCTGTATAGTGTTGCCAAGGATCCCTCCCATTCATCCCTCAATCTCTTTGACACCCTGTCATCTGGAAGAAGGTACCGTAGAATTAGGACAAGAAATGTGAGACTACTGAAGTCTCTGCCGTCACTTAGGTTTCACCACATATGAAGCGCCAGTAGCGTTCTACAGTTTACTCTCTAACTTCTGTGGTAAATGCTCCTTATGCTAAATGTCAATCTTCTGCACTATATTTTATTATTTGTTAATTTATTTATAGTAATATTACGTTATAGCCTTGTGTACGTTATATGTACTGTGTTGTGTATCTTGCCAATAGGAACGTTGTTTCATTTGGCGGTATATATATATACAGTCGAATGACAATAAACTCGAACTTGAACTTGGACAAAGGATCAGACCTTCAATGTCTGGTACTGAAATCGCAACTGCAAGTGTTCAAAGTCTCAAATAATCAAAGCTTTAAAATAATTTCCATTCCATGCCACCTCAGGGGCAGACAGGCTGTTATTTGAAGGCTGGTGATCAGTATGGTTGTTTTTCTATCTATTAAGCTCAACTTAATCATTGCTGATCACTTTATTGCCAAAATGACTTTCCAATCCTCTTAAAACATTTCCCCCCGCTGGAAGTTATCAAACAGTTCAAAGGGTTTCTGTACAGGGCTTTTCCCTTTGAAGCGGTTAATTAAATACCATTGCTCATCAGATTTGCTTTGGGCTTGCTAGACCCAGTGTCCCTGCCACTCTAATTTACTGTAGGTAGTCTAGACGCAGATTCTATTCGTGGTGGAAGCAATTTTCAGCAGGCCAAGATAGATAAAGTACTTTGAATTCACAGTTAAGTTAAAAGTCTGTGAGCGCTACGTCCTGAACTACACTGGGGAAATCACGCAAGAAAGGATCTCTTCATTAATTCCCGTTCAAGGAATGAACAACGCACCATGGAGACCCGAAACCTGTGAAAAAGATAAATCACAGGTTATGGATCATTCCAGACGTGACAATAACCCGTTTATGGCGCTCGCTGGTCCAATAATCGCACCGGTCAAGCAGTGCTCTCCCATTTAGTTAGCGCGTCCGAGTTGGCGTTGATGGGGAACTCCCGGCTTCAACTGACTATTGGGTTCTCACAGACCAGCCACTATTCTAACGCTAAACACCTAGTTAGCTATTGGTTATTTTATAACCCGCCAAATCCAGAACTTATCCACGTTTAAAACTCAGTGGCCACTTTATTAGGTATACACCTATAATGCAAAATCTAATCAGCCAATCATCTGGCAGCAACTCAGTACATAAAATCATGCAGCCGTGGTCAAGAGGTTCAGTTGTTGTTCAGACCATACATCAGAATGGAGATGAATCTAAATGACTTTGTCTGTGGAATGATTGTTAGTGCCTGAACGGGTGGTTTGATTATCTCAGAATCTGCTGATCTTCTGGAATTTACACGTATAACAGTCTCTGGAGTTTACAGAGAATGGTGCGGAAAACAAACAAAAACATCCTGTGAGCAGTAGTTTTGTGGGCAAAATAAGCCACGGCCAGACTGGTTCAAGCTGACAGGAAGACAACAGTAACTCAAATAATCACGTGTTACAACAGTGGTGTGCGGGAAAGCATCTCTAAACGCACTGTACGGACGAACCTCGAAGCTGATGGGCTACAACAACAGATAACCACGCTGGGTTCCACTCCCGTACCTAATAAAGTGGCCACTGAGTGTATATTCAACATAAAGTTTAATTACGCCCAGTGGTGAGGTGAGACCCTCCAATTCAAAGAACAAAGAAATGATCACCTTTCTTGTGTAACTCACCTCATTGGATAGATTGGTTCCAATATTCGGCCCATCTAATGCCTGCTTCCTCCATGTGGTCACGTAGGGGCTGGCGGGCTTCGTGCTAGTTCCCGCGGGCGTGGAGGAGCTGTAAGGTTTGAGGAACATTAAGTCGCTCTTTGCCGATTCGGGACTCAGGCATACCTTGTAGCAATATGTCTGGGAAAGTGAGCCGCTACCGCCTACCTCCATGGAGTTCGGCGGGGCTTTCGCACTGGGGGGTATCTGAAAGTTGGTGTGTGAGTTATTCAGCACGTCCCTGGAATGTCTTCTCCGGAGGCAGCAACAACGGCTGGGTCCACGGGAGCAACAGGTACTGAGAGGACAGCGGGGACCAAGAGTGCCGTGTCTATCTTTGTGACACTTGATAGTCACCAGAGCGATAATGGCCAACAGGAACACAAAGGAGACGGATCCCAACGAGACAATTAAGTAAAGGTTGAAATCAGAGAAGTATTCAATGGTTTGGGGCCCGTCGGTTAAGTCGGAGATGATCTCTGGAACACTGTCGACTATCGAGACGCTAATGGTGACAGAGGTGGAGAGAGGTGGTTTTCCATTGTCCGTGACATGGACCACCAACCTCTGTCTAGGGGAATCGTGGTCTTCAAAGCGGCGCGTGGTCCGGATCTCCCCGATGGACGGGTCCAAGCTGAAGAGTCCAGGATCTGTGGCTTGGAACAGTAGGTAACTCAGCCTGGAGTTCTGACCAGAGTCGTCGTCGACCGCTGTTACTTTTGCAACGAGGTAACCGGGATCAGCGGAACGAGGCACCATCTCTACCGAGCCATTCGGCGGCAGTGGGGACACGATCTCGGGAGCATTGTCGTTCTGATCCAGGATAATCACAGTCACCGTAACGTTGTTGTTCAGCGATGGAAACCCCGCGTCCTGCGCCTGAATTTGGACCTGGAAATTCTTGAGTTGCTCGTAGTCAAAAGAGCGCAATGCATAAAGGTTGCCCGTGTTTAAGTTGATGGAAACATATGATGAAACGGGAGTGCCCTTTATCTTACTGTCCAAAATGCAGTAGGAGACATAGGCGTTCTGGTCAGAATCCGGATCCCAGGCGGAGACAGAACAGATAGACGCTCCGGGCGCGTTATTTTCCATCAGGTAAACGGTGTAGGACGGGTGTGCAAAACGGGGAGCGTTATCGTTGACATCCGAAACCTTGACGAGAATGGTTTTGACAGTGGAAAGGGGAGGGGTGCCCAAGTCTGTGACAGTAATACTCACGTTATACTCGAAAACTCTCTCGCGGTCCAGGCGATCATCCGTAACCAGAGTATAATAGTTCTTGAAAGACGACTGGAGTTTGAAAGGGAGATGGGCGGGGATGTGGCAAGTAGTCTTTCCGTTCTCTCCGGAATCGCGGTCGGTCACGCTGATCAGGGCGATCACAGCGCCTGGCAAAGCGTCCTCCCGAATCGGACTGGACACTGAAGTCAGTATCACCTCGGGCGCGTTGTCGTTGACATCGATGATCTCCACAACCACTGTGCAATGCACGGCCGCCGTGTAAAGACCCCTATCTTTCGCCTGCACATAAATCTCATAAACACTTGCCTCTTCGTAGTCCACCACTCCCTTGACCCAAATTTCTCCAGTATGGGCATCGACCCGAAAGAGTTGGCGCAGCCTCGCGGGCGCATGGTTGCTGAATGAATAGGTCACCTCTCCGTATGAGCCTTGGTCCAAGTCGGTAGCGTTAAGTTTAATCACCAAAGTGTTCTTCGGGGCGTTTTCCACCAGGCACACAGTATACACAGCCTGGTCAAAGACCGGGGCGTTATCGTTAACATCAAGGACCGTAACTATGACCTGAGCTGTACCTGATCTCTCCGGGACGCCGCCGTCTTGAGCAGTGAGAACCATCTGATGCACCGCCTGATTCTCCCTGTCCAGTGATCTGTCCAGAACCAGCACGGGAAACTTATTACGTTCGTTGCGAGTCTGAACCTCCAAGCTGAAGTACTGGTTGGGACTGAGCCGATAGCTTTGCAGCGAGTTGGTGCCCACGTCCGGATCGTGCGCGTTCTCAAGCGGGAAGCGCGACCCGAGTGCCACGGACTCAGCGATCTCCAAACGGAATTCACGCCAAGGAAAACTAGGGGAGTTGTCGTTTACGTCCAGTATCTCCACTTCCACGCGATGCAACTCTAACGGATTCTCCACTACGATCTCCAGATGCAGGAAGCAACTGGAGCTCTGGTCGCACAACTGCTCCCGGTCCATTTTCTCGTTTACGAAGAGAATCCCGTTCTCCAGATTCACCTCCAAGTACTGGGTGTTAGCGGCGGGGACAATGCGAAACCTGCGGGCGGAGAGTTGCCTGACATCCAGTCCTAGATCGTCGGCGATGTTCCCAACAAACGCGCCGTGTTTCAATTCTTCGGGAATCGAGTAGCGAATCTGCCCTGTGATAATATCCCAGGCGCAAAACGAGATTATCAGGGTCATCATTTGCCACCTCAGACAGGTGTTTTTGTGAGAATTAGCCATTGTCCTGCTCGTACCTTGTGCGAATCGCAGACGGGTAAGTTCTGGTTATCTTCAGCATTGGGCAGCAGAAGGGAAAGCGGCAGAGAGCATTGTTTTGAAGGGAGTTAACGAGCGATATGCGTAAAGACGCACATTGATCCTTCAGTTCGAGTCTGGCAAGCAGGAGACATGCTGTCACAGTAAAGGCTTGCCAAAGCCGGCTCCAGTTTCCGCGACTCCGCTCCCACCCTTTACTCCTTCCACTCTCGGCTGTTTGTGAATTTTCACTGTCTCCGGTAGAAAGGCGGGAGTGTAGTTTGATGTAACAGATCTTCAGCCCCAATTCACCGTCTCATTGGAGGACTCCGGTTAGGCTAAATTAACCCTTTAGTAGCTGCGGCGATGTTTTCTGTGCCAATGTAGACTCCAGCAGTTAAATAGAGAGACGGAGACTGCAGGTGCTAGAATAGAGGGCAAAAACTAAAGCGAGCTGCAGAAGAAATTCAGCGGCTCGGGCTGCATCTGTGGGGGGGGGGGTGGGGGGTAGAGTAGATAGTCGACTCTCGGTTCGAGACCTATCTAGACTGAAAGAGTAAATGGAAGACTATAAAGAGCCCATAAGAGCATAATTAGGCCTTTCGGCCCATTGAGTCTGCTCCGCCATGCAGTCATGTTTAATTTATTAACCCTCTCAACCCCATTCTCATGTCTTCTCTCCGTAACATTTGACGCCCTTACTAAACAAAAACCTGTCAACCGCCGCTTTAAATATACCCAGTGAGTTAGCCACCACCGCCGTCTATGGCATTGGATTCCACAGATTCACCGCCCTCTGCTTAAATAAATTCCTCTTTATCTCAGTTTTAAATGGACGTCCCTCTATACTAAGGTTGTGCCCTCGGGTCTCACACTCACTCACTATAGGAAACATCCTTTCCATGTCCACTCGCTATATTTCAATATTCTATACATTTCAATCAGATCCCCCCCACCCCGCCCCCATTCTTCTAAACTCCAGCGAGTACAGCCTCAGAGCTCTCAATCGCTACTCATATATTAACCCTTTCATTCGCGGGATCATTCCCGTGAATCTCCTTTGAACACTCTCCAATGCCAGCATCTCCTTTCTAAGATAAGTGGACCAAAACTGCTCACAATACTCCAAGTGAGATGAGGCGAGAGGTGAGTTAAAACATTAGAAACCAAAACAGACCGTGAATGCAGTCAATCAGTATCGAGGGTAAGTCTTGGGGAGAATCGGCGTTCTATTTTTCTTTACTATTTGCATGATTTGCCTTCTTTTGCATATTGGTCGTTTGTTAGTGTTTATTTATACATCAGTCTGTCAATATGCAGGTAGGGTATTTTATGTATAGTTTTCATTAATTCTATTGTATTTCGTTATTTTCCTGTAAATGCCTGCAAGAAAATAAATCTCAATTTAGTATATAGTAACATGCGAACATTGATAATAAATTTTACCTTGACTTTGAACATAATCGAAGACTCCATCTGTCCTCGCCTTTTCTCTTCTCAGCCCTCCCACTGGGCAGAAGGTACTGAAGCCAAGCTCAAGGACAGCTTCTATCCCACTGTTATCAAACTATTGAGTATCAAGCACAATGACTCCTGACCTCAGAATTTACCTCATCATGGCCTTGCACCTTATTGTCTACCTCAACTGCATTTTCTCTGAAACTGTAACACTCTATTCTGCGTTCAGTTACTTTTATATCTTCTTCTACCTCAATGCACTGTGTAATTAAATAATCTGTATGGACAGCTTCCTCTGGACCCTCTCCAATGCCAGCACATCTCTTCTTGGATAAGGATCCAAAATTGCTCACAATATTCTAAGTCCGGTCTCACCAATGCCTTATAAAGCCCAGTATTACCTCCTTGTGTTTACATTCTAGTCCTCTCGAAATGAATGTTAGTTGTGTGCTGTTTTCCTTACTACCAACTCAACCTACAAGTTAACCTTAAGCAAATTTGTTTCCCTGTTGAGAAAATAGTCAGCACCTTTATTCCTTCTACCAAAGTCCATTTTTTTCTCTCCATTTCTCCTCCCCACCCCATCCCCACCACCCCAACCTCATATAACCAATAGCTTCTATCCCACCATTACTATGCAGAATAGGCCCTCCTGGCCCTTCAAGACATGCCACCCAGCAATCCTCCAATTTAATCACGGGACAATTTCCAATAACCTACCAACCAAGTATGTCTTTAGACTGTGGGAGGAAACTGGAGCACCAAGGGAAAACTTATATGATCACAGGGAGAACATACAAACTCCTTACAGACAGCGGCTGTTATCAGACTCTTGAACGGACCTCTCACAGCTAAAAGCTGAACTCTTGATCTCACAGTCTACCTCATCATGACCCTTGCACCTTATTGTCTGCCTGCACTGTACTTTCTCTGTAACTGTAACACTTTATTCTGCATTCTGTTGTTTTCACCTTTGTGTACTGATGTGATGAGATGTTCCATATCGTGGCTCCAATATGACATAAAATGAAATGCAGCCAGTGACGTTGTGTTGACTTGTAGAAACTACTGTAATATAAGAATATGGGCTTGTCAATATACAGGTAGATTCCATTATTATTATATACTCAAAGGTATAATCTCAAAAACAATTACTTTCCCCTGATCAAATCATTCACCCACTAACCCACCACTACTTCATCTTTTCCTGTCAGTCATATTATGCACAGATACTCCTGTACCTAGCATCACTTTATGGATGTACAATGGGTAGTCAAAAATAACCAATGCATCGCTGGCACTAGCCTAACTACTATCATATATACAGATACATGCTAGAAAAGGGCCAGTAAGATTATGAAGGATTCTACCCACCCTATCCATGGAAGGAGGCTACATAGAATCCACACTAGGACCACCAGACTCAAAAACATATACTTTCCCCAAGCAGTAAGACAGATCATAGAAACATTGAAAACCTGCAGCACAAAACCTGCAAAAACTTCAGTCCACGAAGTTGTGCTGAACATGTCCCTACCTTAGAAATTACTAGGCTTACCTATAGCCCTCTACTTTTACTAAGCTCCATGTACCTATCTAAAAGCCTCTTAAAAGACCCTATCATATCTGCCTCCACCACCATTGCCGGCAGCCCATTAACCTCCACCCACTAACTCCAGCATTACTTTATTATTTCCTGACTCTCACCTTATGTACAGACACTCCTGTGCCTAACATCATTTTATGCACATTCAATAATTCTGTGTGTATAAGAAATCTTATACTTTTATATTTATTATGTGATTTTTATTATTGCGTTTTTATCTTACTGTGTTTTTTGTGCTGCATCAGATCTCGAGTAGCAATTATTTTGTTCTCCTTTACACTTGTGAACTGGAAATGATATTAAACAGTCTTGAATCTTGAATAATCTTTTCCAGATAACTAGACTGTAGAGTAAATGAAGCTATACAGCAAAGAAAGGGGCCCTCAATCCAACTCATTTATGTCAATCAAGTTACCTATTTGAGCTAATCCCATTTGCCTATGATCAGCACATTTCCTTCTAAATAGTGAATGTTTTGGGCCAAGACCCTTCACCAGTATTTGCCACATATCTACTTTAAACCTTTTCCCTTTCACCTTAAATTCATGTCCCTTAGTATATGGCACTTGTACCCGAAGGAAAGCATTCTGACTATCTCCCTATTTAAGACCGTAAGACCATATGACCATAGAGGCAAAAGAAAAAAATAGAGTAGACTATTTTCTAAATGGACAGAAAAATTCAAAAATCTGAGGTACAAAAGGACTTGTCAGTCCTTGAGCAAGTTTCACTAAAGATTAATTTGCAGTTGTGAGGAAGGCACTAGAATTGTTCCCGGATTGAATAGCTTGTCATATGAAGGGTGTTTAATGGCTCTAGAATTTCTAGAACTTCATCAGAATTCAAAAGAATGAGGGGTGACCTAATTGAAACCTATCGAATGTTGAATCTAGGACCAGAGGATACAGCTTCAGAATAGAGGACTGTCCCTTTAGAATGGAGGTGAGAAGTCATTTCTTTAGCCAGTTTGTGGTGAATCTGTGGAATTCATTGGAACAGGCAGCTATGAAGGCCAAGTCTTTACATATGTTTAAGCCAGAGGTTGATAGATTCTTGATTGGTTAGGGCATTAATCTCCTGGACCTGAGGGAATACACCCTCAGGTTCTGAAGGAAGTAGCTGGAGAGACTGCGGAGGCATTAACAATGATCTTTCAAGAATCGATAGATTCTGACATTGTACTGGATGACTGGAAAATGCAAATGTTACTCCGCTATTTAAGAAGGGTGGGAGGCAGCAGAAAGGAAACTATAGACCTGTTAGCCTGACATCAGTGGTTGGGAAGTTGTTGGAATCGATTGTTAGGGATGAGATTATGGAGTACCTGGAGGCACATAACAAGATAGGCCAAAGCCAGCATGGTTTTCTGAAAGGAAAGTCCTGCCTGTCAAACCTACTGCAATTCTTTGACAAAATTACAAGCAGGGTAGACAAAGGAGATGCAGTAGACGTGATGTACTTGGATTTTCAGAAGACATTTGACAAGGTGCCGCACATGAGGCTGCTTAGCAAGATGAGAGCCCATGAAATTACAGGGAAGTTACTAGCATGGGTGGAGCATTAGCTGGTCAGCAGAAAGCCAAGAGTGGGAATAAAGGGATCCTTTTCAGGCTGGCTGCCGGTTACCAGTGGAGTTCCACAGGGGCCGATGTTGGGACTGCTGCTTTTTACGACATATGTCACTGATTTGGACTGCAGTATTAATGGACTTGTGGCTAAATTTGCCAAAGATACAAAAATAGTTGAAGGAGTGAGTAGTGTTGAGAAAATAGAGCGCCTACAGAGAGACTTAGATAGTTTAGGGGAATGGGCAAAGAAGTGACAAATGAAATAGAATGTTGGAAAGTGTATGGTCATGCACTTTGGTGGAAGAAATATACGGGCAGACTATTATTTAGATGGGGAGAGAATTCAAAATGCAGGGATGCAAAGGGACTTGGGAGTCCTTCAGCAAGATATCTTAAAGGTTAACCTCCAGGTTGAGTTGGTTGTGAAGAAGGCGAATGCAATGTTGGCATTCATTTCTAGAGGTCTAGAATATAAGAGCAGGGATGTGATGGTGAGGCTCTATAAGGCATCGTAAGACCACACTTGGAGTACTGTGTGTAGTTTAGGGCTCTTTATTTTAGAAAGGATATACTGACATTCAAAAGGGTTCAGAGAAGATTCACAAGAATTATTCCAGGAATGAAAGGGTTACCTTATGAGAAACGTCTGGCAGCTCTTGGGCTGTATTCCCTGGAGTTCAGGAGAATGAGGGGGGATCTCATAGAAACATTCTGAATGTTAAAAGGCTGGAACAGATTAGAAATGGCAAAGTTATTTCCCATGGTAGGGGATTCTAGGACAAGAGGGCAGAACTTCAGGATTGAAGGATGTCCATGTAGTACTGAGATGCGAGAAATTACTTCAGTCAGAGGGTGGTAAATTTGTGGAATTTGTTGCCACAAGCAGCTGTGGAGGCCAAGTCATTGGGTGTATTTAAGGCAGGGATAGTTATGTTCTTGATTAGCCAGGGCATCAAAGGGTATGGGATGAAGGCAGGGGAGTGGGGATGACTGGAAGAATTGGATCAGCCCATGATTGAATGGCAGAGCAGACTTGATGGGCCAAATGGCCTACCTGCTGCTATATCTTATGGTCATGGGAATGAGGGGATATAGGAAGCAGGTAGGAGATTGGAACTGGGAGAAAAATTGGATCAGCCATGATGAAATGGCAGAGCAGACTCAATGGTCCAACTGACCTAATTCTTATGGCCTTAATGTTTAAACTATATCAACACTGGTCCAAATATCATTAAATGTCATAATTATACTAGGCCACTCTGACAAATTGTACCATATACCTGCCCCCCTCTATAAGGAAAATTTGCCGCTTAGGTCCCCTTCATTCTAAATCTTTGCCCTCTGGTTTTGGCTTCCCCTATGCTGGAGAAAAGACTGGAGCTATTTACCTTATCTATGATCTAATGATTTTATAAGCCTCCATAAGGTCACCCCTTTACCTCCCGTTTATCAGAATTGGACTTCTGAGCAAGCCAGGATTGGAAAATAGACTTGCTGGACTCATGAGTTGGCCAATTGACATAGCTGAGCAGTGACCATTGACAGACACATGAAAGAGTATAATGGAAACAAAACATGGCTTACGGAGACAGGTAGAACAGTATTTCTTGTCACCAGGAATCAGGCGTAGTTTCACTGACATACAGTATGTTGTGAAAGTTGTTTTGCGGTAGCATTACAGTGAAACACATAAAAATACAATAAATTACAAAAAGATATGTAGAGTGAGAGCAAAATTGTGAGGTAGTTTTCATGGGTTGGTTTATTGTCCTTTTAAAAAGCTGATGGCGGAGGGATAGAAGCTGTTCCTAAAATGTTGTGTGTGTGTCTTCAGATTCCTGTACCTCCTTCCTGATGGTAGCTTTGAGAAGAGGGCACATGTAAGGTGATAGTGTCCTTAATGATAGATGCCACCTTTTTGAGGCATCACTCTTTGAAGATGTCCTCGATGCTGGGTACACTAGTGCCCGTGATGGAGCTGGCTGAGTTCACAACCTTCTGCTGCTTTTTCCAATCCTGTGCAGATGCCTCTCATACCCGATGGTGACACAATTGGTTAGAGTGCTCTCCATGGTACATCTGTAGAAATCTGTTAGAGTCATTGGTGACATACCAAATCTCCTCAGACTCTTAATGAAATATAGCCACTGCTGTACCTTCTTCATAACTGCGTCAATATATTTTGGCTCTGAGGATAGATCTTCAGAGATGTTGACACCATGGAACTTGAAACTGCTCATTTTTTCAGAACAGATGAGATGGAAGGGGGTGATAAAAATGGAGGATTTTAAACAGGAGAATAATAGTGGTTAAATCAATCAGTGTCCTGGGTTGTGAAAGGGATAATATGCTAGGAAGGTCATCACATATTTTGAACTACAGATGAGAAAGGCAGACTGCTGGGAGGCTACGAGAAATCTCCAAACTGCTTGAGAGAGACAGAAGAATAGGCATGAAGGTTAATTTCTGATATGCAAAAAGACAAGAGCATTTGTAATGTGCAATTTTAATCACTTTATATCATCTGAAATACTGTCAGTGTAAAGCATAGAGAGCACAGAATTCCTAAATTGTATTCCGAAGAACCTTCTCTCAGACATGATGTAATTGGTCAAAAAGATGCATCCAAAGTCTATTGTGGATTTGTTCTAGGGATATAAAGTCATATATCGTGGGAGAACACTTTGATGAAAGCAATCATTATTCAGTTAGATTATCGTGTATAGTTCATGTTTAATTTTTTTGCTGTTTATTATGAATGCTGCTTATCTGATGCTTTGTGCCTGTGATGCTGTTGGAAATAAGTTTTTCATTACACCCGTACAAAAACATATTTGTGCACTTGACAATAAATTTGGCTTTGACTTGACAAAAGTGGGCGAGGAAGAGCTACTTGGAGATTATTCTGTCTCAGAGCAGTTCAAGAAGAGTCAGTTCCATGCTGTACTGCTGAACAAAATAAACAATAAAATTAAATAAAGAGATTCAAGGGTTTCCTTCCAAGCATGTTCCCACATAGAATGGCATTGTTGGAGTTTCCTGGATGATAAGGTATATCAGATCAGATCACATTGCATCATTTATTTATCACGTTTACATTGAAAGCATCAACTAACAACACAGCCTAAGGATGTGCTGGGGCAGCAAGTGTTGCCTCACATTTCAGCGCCAAAATAGCGTGCCCACAATGCCCAGCAGAGCAACACAAAACACAACAAGCAACAAAACAACAACAGCAAAACTCTCCTCCCATCCACCCATACCTATAGGCAAGGCTTTCAGCCTCAGGACAGACCTCCAGGTCTCCAGTCTCCAGGCTTTGGCATTCAGGTTCAACTTCTGGACTTCTGATTCACCTTCAGGCTTCGATCTTCGCTATTGACCCTCAAACTAGCCAATGACAGGACCACAGATTCAAGGCTCAATTGCTGGACTCACCGAATCACTGACCCTCGTGCCTCACACGGGCATAAAATCCCAGGACCCAATAACCTTTTACAGCCCAGCATCCTCAGATGTTTTTCATTCCATGCCCATGTCACTGATTTTCGAGTGGGGAGAAGAGGCCTTGACTCCAGATAAGAAAGGGCATACAAGGGAACATTATAAAAGATACCAAGTGTTTAGAATAGCAGAATACCTCAAAAAGTACAGAAATTCTAGGAGTGAACTGAATGGGAAACTGGGATAGATAACAGGATGGATGAAAAACAAGCTGCAGATAACATCAAAGGAAATATCAAGATATTTCATGTACATAAGTAGAAATAAGTAGCCAAGGAAAATGTAGGGCTTATTAAAGATCTAAATGGTAATGGATGTCTGGAGGCATGGTACATGCATAAGGTTCTCAATTAATATTTTATGGCTTCAAGAGTGGATGATGCCAATACCATTGTTTAAAAAGAGATGAAATATTGATGGAATAAAAATAATAAAAGAGAAATTTCAGTATTTTGAAAGTGGATAAATCACCAGATCCAGGTAAGATAAAGAGATTTATGTTCTCCCCGTGATTGTGTGGGTTTTCTCCGGGTGTTCCAATTTCCTCCCAGAGCCCAAAGACATCGTAGTTGGTAGTTTAAGCAGTCATTGTAAATTGTCCTGCTATTAGGCTGAGGTTAAATTGGGGTTTGTTGCGCTGTGCGGTTTGCAGAGCTGGAAGGGCCTGTTCCACTCTGTAGCTCATTAAATAGATAAATAAACCAAGGATGCTAAAACAATCAAGGGAAGAAATTGCAATGTCTTTGACCCTGATGTTACAGTCCTCCTTCAAAGTTCAAAGTAAATTTATTATTTAAGTACACATACGGTATATCACCATATGCAACCCTGAGATTCATTTTCTTGCAGACATTCACAGTAGAACAAATAAATACAACAGAATCAATAAAACTACACACAAACAAAAACAGATAATCAACGTGCAAAAGACAAACTGGGCAAATACAAAAAGAAAAGAATAATCATCATAATAATAAATAAATAGTAAAATATATAATAGAGTTGTAGGGTCCTTGAAAGTGAGTCCATAGGTTGTGGAATAAGTTCAGTGTTGAAGTGAGTGAAGTTATCCCCTCTGGTTCAGGATCCTGATGGTTATAGGGTAATATAGGGTGTGGGACCTACAGCTCCTGTACCTCCAACCCGATGGCAGTAGTGAGAAGAGAGCATAGCCTGAGTGGTGGGGGTCCTTGACGATGGATGCTGCCTTCTTGTGGCAGTGCTCCTTGTAGATGTGCCCAGTGGTGGGAAGGGCTTTTCCTGTGATGAACTGGGCTACATCCATTATTTTTTGTAGGCTTTTCCATTCTTGGGCATTGGTGTTCCCATACTAGGCCATGATGCAACCAGTAAGGAGTGGTTACAGGTGTGGTGGCAGGGGCTCAGAGAACTGATAATGTAGAAGGATTAGAAGGGGGACAGGAATATCGTGTTAATTTCATTTTAGTGGCGGGCAAAGTTTGCAATCAATCTTGAGCCGAGGTATAAGCATTCATTTATTTTTGCCAAACGATTTTAATTGCCTACCCCTGTCAACCTACTCCCATCGACCTGTACCAGAACCATAGCCCTCTATAGCCCCCCATCCATGTACCTATCAAAACTTCTCCTCAATATTAAAATTGAGCTTGCATACACCACTTGTGTTGGCAGTTCATTCCACACTCTCATGACCCTTAGAGTGAAGATGTTTCCCCTCATGTTCCCCTTAAACTTATTACCTTTCACCTTACACCCATGACTTCTGGTTGTATTTCCACCCAACCTCAGTAGAAAAGCCTGCTCGCATTTATCCTATCTGTACCTCTCATAATTTTGTATACCTCTATCAAATATCCTCTCAATCTCCTACATTCCAGGGAATAAAGTCCTAACCTATTCAATCTTCACTTAAGATTCAGGTCTTCCAGACCAGGCAACTTCCTTGTAAATTTTCTTTGTTCGCTTTCAACTTTGTACATCTTTCCTGTAGGTAGCTGACCAAAACTGCACACAATACCCAAATTAGGTTTCTCCAATGTCTTATACAACTTCAACATAATCATCTGGACCAGGGATTCAGGGGATGTTGACAGGTTAATTGACTGGGCAAGGACATGGCAAATGAAATACAATGCAGAAAACTGTGGTCAGATAAATGAGGAGTATATTTTACTGGATGAGAGGTTAAAGTGCATCAGCATTCGGAGGAACTTGAATATCCCTGTATATGTTTCCTGTAGTGGGGAAGTCTAGCGCCAGAGTGCACAGTCTCAGAATTCAAGGATGTCCCTTTAGAACAGAAGTAAGGAGGAATTTCTCAGAGAAGGAGGTGAATCTGTGGAATTCATTGCCATGGACAGCTGTGAAAGCCAAGTGATTGGGTATACTTAAAGTGGAGGTTGATAGGTTCTTGATTAGTAGCGGCGTCAAAAATTACTGGAGATGGCAAGAGAATGGGATTGAGGCGGATAATAAATCAGACTTGATAGAACGGTGGAGCAGACTGGATGGGGCAATTGGCCTAGTTCTACTCCTATGGATTGCAGTCTTACAGATCACTGAACATTCACATGCTGGTACAGCAAACAATTAGGACAGGTGGGTCTTCTCTGTGAGATGACTTACACACAAGAAGAGTGATTTTGCCCCAATTATAGGACACCCCAGGCAGTGCAGTATTCCCAATAAGGAGCTGAGAGCTAGCTAAGATGTTGTCTCAAGTTGCAGTCTATTTTTATAAAGTGTCTACTGATTATTGCAGTATACTCCATGGACCTTGATTTTAATAGCTGAATTGCCTTTTCCCTCCTGAAACTCATAGCCTGTATACCATTCTTTCCTCCAGTAAGGTGTTTCCTTTGGACCTCGCTTCTAGTCAGCTGTTACATATGGATAGGATTGAGCTCCAGTGTGGGCAGTTGTTCCGTGATCTTCCAACCTTTCTTTCTGTATGAGTGGGTGGGAGGGGGTGGCTTGTATTGCTGTTGCTGCTGTTCAATAATTCCATTTAATATCAGAGAAATTGTACAATATACACCCTAAAGTTCTTGTTCTTGGCAGACATCCTTGAAAATAGAAGAGAGCCGCAAAGAATGAGTGACATAAAAACATTAGAACTCCAAAGCCCCACCTACTCGCCCTTCCTAAGTACAAGCATCAGCATAGCATTGACCCTCCTGCTCCCCCACTTACCTGGCACAAGCCATCACAAGCAAACAACAGCAGAGGGCCCAAGAAAGACCATGATCTGCAGTACAACAAAAAACTAATCCTTCACCCTACATTTTAACAAACTACAGTCTCTCTGTCTCTCCCTCTCTCTTTCCCTCTCTCTCTCCCTCTCCCTCTCCCTCCCCCCCCCCCCCCATAAAGGGACAGAGAACTGTCACACTTTCTCAGAGGGGGCACCAACAAAGACAAACAACTCATTGATTTACGATGCTAATGTCTACCATGTTGCTTCTTTTCAAGAGTTCTTCGACTCAAGAATCAACCATAAACTCTCCCCCACGAATGAGAGAAAGAGAGGGAGCATGTGATTCACTGAGTACAGAATCTCCGACAGCTGATCTGCTGTTTTTGATGTTCCATTTTCTTCAGTTTGCAGCATTGGCACAGAATTGGCTCGTTCCCAGGGCTGCAAAGCCTCAGAACTCCTAGGTGCACTCAAGGCTGCATCCTTGGGACATTGAAAAATAGCCAATCACTGAGCCCCAGGAGTGGGTCTCATCACCGCAAAGAACCAAAGTTTGAGTATGGCTCTAGGTCAGGGTCTTCGATAGAACCCCATCCACCTTGAAGGAAGAAGAGAGACATTAAAGGTAAAAATTAACTTGTTTCCACAGGTGACCTCGAAGGAATCGCTGCCAAGTGCCATCGTAGCTCTACCCATCTATAGTTGTTTTGTTGCTTGTATTGTTGTGCTGAGCATTGTGGGCATCCTGTGTTGGCACTGCAATGTGTGGCAAGCACATCAATAGTTAAAGCAAATGGCACATTCTGATGGTCCTAATGAGGGGTCTTGGCCCAAAGCATTTACTGTTAATTCTGTTATTTATCACCTGTATATCAAAACATGCAGTGATATGCATCAAGCGGCATCAAATGCTGTCTGATGCATTTCACTGCATGTTTCAATGTACAGACAAATCTGAAATCTGAGCCTCCAATTTTCAATGAGTGTGGGGCTCCAAAAGCAAAAAAAAGGGAAGTTGAGGTGGAGCAGTCCTTGGGGAAGAAATTCCTGTTGAATGAGAATGGGAACATGACTCAATTGTAGAGGCTGAGAAATTGGAGGGATCACCAATTGAGATTTGCAGTTAGTTAAGAGTTAAAAGCTGTGTACTGTTGTTAGAACAAGGAAATGCAGTCTTACTTGGCAATTAATATTAGTTTGTCACAGCTCTTATCCTATAATCCCATATTGAGTGTTTTCTTGTAATAGGTGTTGCTGTATTAATTGTTGTATTTTACGCTATTTGAGTTGTAGTGCTTCTATAGTCGTTTTGTGATCATTCATGTCGAGAATAATGTTCTGCCAAGAGGTTATTCCTTTAAAGGAGAATGGCTGAGAGTGACTACTTTTAAAATGAGGAGGCTGGGTCCACAGTCCTTGATAGATTGATGTCAGTGTCCGGTGGCATGTAACACAAGACAACTGGAGACCCTTTACTACTACAGCCGTCCTTCCTTTTCACTGTCAATGTGATGTGTCATCTTGTGCCAGATTCACTACTGAGGTCTTGTATGGATCACTCCTTGCCTGGAACATCTGTCTTGACCTTATCACCACGGGTGGCCCAACCAGGAGCTCAGCTCCAGAAGTCATCGCTCTGAGGACCTTAGGAACTCACAAGCCTCTCCACAACAACAAGGTGATGATACTTGGAGAAGTTACCTTTGATAAACTTATAAAGAAAGTTCTGAGTTGGCTGTGTAGGTGTGAGTGCTACTGGGTCATTGTGGCAGCTGATCCTGCTCTTCTTGGACACTGGTATGATTGTTGCCCTTTTGAAGCTGGTGGCAATCTCTGACTGTAGCACTGAGAGACTGAAGATGTCTAATTGGTTGACAAATTACTAGGCTGCTTTTATCCCACCTGGATGAAGAGTGTACCAAACACCATAATGTTGTTGCACGAAGGTTGGAAGGTTGGCGGAGAAATGTGTGGTGTCATTTGCGGGCTGCTTCCAGCACATCCTTAGTTATTAACGCAAATGACACCTTTCACTGTATGTTTCAATGTACCTGTGATAAATTAATATGAATTGTTCAATCTTTGTATCTTTGAAGCAGTTGATGCACATCAGAGGAGACCTACCAATTCTAGTGACTGTTGCAATGTGAATTCAGCACATCCTACACAAGCACCAACAACTAGATACCCCAACTTAGAGAAAGGATTAGCATGTTTGTTTATTATTTATTTACTTAATGTTAATTCTTAGCTATTTAATATTATAAATGCATTTAATTAATTATTTTATTGAAGTAAGTTTTATCTTTTTAATTATTTAAATCCATTTATCCAATTTAAATCCATTTAAAGATGATCAGTATAGATTCAGGGAGCACAACTGTGATTCCACCACCCGAGGACCAGTTAGGACTTTCTGCAAACCATGTGAATTGGAATTTGGCAATCTTTGTTGGGTTGAATAGCCTGTTCTTGTCAAAAAATTTCTAATGTTCTAATAAACACAAGCGATTCTGTAGATGCTGGAAATCCAGAGCAACACACACAAGGTGCTGGAAAAAGTCAGCAGGTCAAGTAGTATCCAGGGTGAAGAATAAACAGTTGATGTTTCAGGCCAAGGGAAGGGTCGCAGTATGAAATGTTGACTGTTTATTTTCTTCCTTAGCTGCTGTCTGACCTCTTGAGTTCCTCCAGCATTTTGTGTTTGTTGACTTGTGCTGCTCCAATTTGTGAATAGGGTCAGGGAGTAGCTTCTGGTCAAATGGAAATGAGAGATCAGATCAAGTAAGATCCAGCCCAATATCATCCAATGTCAGAACACCTTTCAAGAGGGTGAATTCTTGCAAGGTGTCAGGCCCTGAAGTTGTACCTAGTAGCACACTGAAAACCTTTGCCAACCAATTAGACATCTTCAGTCTCTCATTGCTATAGTCAGAGATTGCCACCAGCTTCAAAAGGGCAACAATCATACCAGTGTCCAAGAAGAGCAGGATCAGCTGCCTCAATAACTAATGCCCATTAGCACTCACACCTACTGTGATGAAATGCTTTGAGAGGTTGATAACTCCTGCCTAAGCAAGGACCTGGACTTGCTGCAAACTGCCTATTACCACAATAGATGTACAGCCAATGCAATCTCACTGACTTTCCACTCGGACTTGGACCCTCTGGACAACAGCAATACCCATTTCAGACTGCTGTTTATTGATTACAGATCAATGTTCAATTACCATCATCTCCTCAGTTCTAATCAATAACCTTGAAAATATGGTCTCTGTACCTCCCTATGCAACTGGATCTTTGAATTCCTCATGAGGAGACCAGCATAAGCACAGATCAGAAATATCTTCTCGTCCTTACTGCCAATCAACACCAATGCACCTCAAGGATGCATCTTTAGACTGATGCTGTACTCTCTCTAAACCCATGACTATGTGGCTAGGCACAGCAGAACTGCCATCTATAAATTCACTGATGATACAACTGTTGATGACGAACATCAGATGGTGATGAGGAAGTGTCCAGAAGCAAGATAGATCAGAATTGGTTGAATGGTGTTGTGATACCAACCTTCACTCAACAATAGTAAGACCAAGAAAGTAATTGTGGACTTCAGTAAGGGGAAGTCGAGAGAACATGAGACAGTGTTCATCAAGGGGTCAGCAGTGGAAAAGGTAAACAATTTCAAGTTGCTGGGTGTCAACATCTCTGAAGATCTAACCTTGGCCTAACAAATAAATGCAATAGCAAGAAGGCATGCCAGTGACTGAGGAGATTTGGTATGTCACCAAAGACTCTAGCAAATTTCTACAAATATACTATGGAGAACCTTCTAACTGGTTGCATCACCATTTGTAATGGAGTGGCCACTGCACAGAATCAGACAAAGACAAAGATGCGGAGGGTTGCAAACACAGCTGGCTCCATCATGGGCACTAGCCTCCTCAACACTGAGGACATATTCAAAAGGTGATGCCTCAAAATTACGCCATTCATTATTAAGGACCCACACAACCCAGAAAATACCATCTTCTCATTACTATCATCAGATTGGGGGTACAAGAGCCTCAAGACACACAGCCAATGTTTCAGGAACAGATTCTTCCCCTCCACCATCAAATTTCTGAATGGAAAGTGAATTTGAGATCACAGCCTCACTATTTTTGCTCTGGTTTGGCACAACTTTATTTTTTAATGCATACATCTTATTTATAATGTTGTTTCATTTAGTTATATGTGTGTGTGTGTGTATGCGTGTGTGTATAAATATATATATATGTCTGTAGTCAGATGACAGTAAACTTGAACTTGAACCTAATGTAATTTATCATATATTTTATATATTACACAGTACTGCTGCCACAAATCATCAAATTTCATGAGAAATGTCTGTGATAATAAGCCTGATTTGGATTCAATTGATTTCAAATTGATTTGATCACGTTCCTGTGAAGAATCTTAGAATCTTTGACTTTGTTGAATGTTATTCATAAATGCAAGATGCTGTTTGGTGTTTCCTGCATAAATAAACGTGCTGTATTTGCATGAAATCCTCTTGACAAAATAATCTGAAAAGATAACACATTGCCTTATTCAAAGAAGAGCATTTCCTCTTCAAGCAACATCTGGTCATTCATTGTCTATTTGCCGTTCTTCATCATTTGCATACACAAGAGCAACTGCACTTTGAACATGATCCATTAGTGGTAGAGGACTTTCGGAAGCTAGGTGACAGCTGAGGCTCAGTTGTAGTCCTTCTGCCTTGAAGTCTAAAGTCTATAATGTTAGTTCTAACTGAAGAGGCTTGAGCATAAAAGTACAAGAGATCCTACAGATGCTGGAAATCCATAGCAACACCCAAAATGCTGGAGGAACTCACCAGATGAGGAAGCACCTATGGAGGCGAATAAACAGTTGATATTTTAGGATGAGCTCCTTCATCAGGACTGGAAAGAAAGGGTGAAGGAACAAGAGCATAAAAGTTTATGTTGATATTTCCAGTACCGAGGTATACAAAATTAACCGATTATTGAGGTATGGCTCAATGATTCTGCATGCTCTTTCAAGTAAATACAAAAATCCATTTAGATTCAATTTTAACAATGAGGTTTAAGGACCACTTCTATCCCACTGATGAAAAATTACTGAATGGTTCTCTTATATGATAAGATGAACTCTTGACCTCATAATCTACCTTCTTATGATACTTTGCCCTCACTCTGAGTTATTAAATCATAGAATTATATTTTCAGATAGTAATAGTAGCGGTAAGGGCTATTACAGGGAAGCTTAATAGCCCTTATATTATGCTTGACCCCCTCACCTCTCTCCTAACTTCCCTCTCCATTCTCAATCCCAATGCAAGGATCCTGACCTGAAATGTCAACAATCTTTTATGCCCACCTGTCCTCCACAAATTCCACTCAGCCCACTGTGTTCCACTTCTCACTGCCTTCGTAAAGTAGCCAGCATAGTCAAAGAGTCCCCCCCAACCCCAGACATTTGTCTTCTCCCCTTTCCCACTGGGCAGCAGATACAAAAGCCTGAAAGCATGTACCGTGAGATTTAAGTACAGCTTCTATCCCACTATTATAAGATTACTGAATGGTCCTCTTGTATGATAAAATGACCTCTTGACCTCAGAATCTATGTTCTTACGATCTTACACCTGACTGTTTACCTGCATTGCACTTTCTCTCAGGGCAGAGGGGGAAAACAGCAGTTTCTAAGTCATTGAATCATGGATGTTTCGGCTCCTGTACCTCCTCCCAGATGGTAGTAATGAGAACAGGGCATTTCTTGGATGTTGAACATCCTTAATGATAGATGCTGCTGTTCTGAAGATGTCCTTGATGATGGAGAAAAAGTGGGATCTCCCTATAGCCACCCATATCAATTCCACTTTCCATTCCCATTCCAACATGCCAGTCCATGGCCTCCTCTACTGGCGCAAAGAGGCCACACTTAGTTTAGAGGAGTAACACTTTATATTTCGTCTGGGTAGCCTCAAACTTGACAGCATGAACATTGATTTTTATGAACTTCAGCAATTGCCTTCCCCCCTATCCTTTGCCATTCCCCATTCTAGATTCTCTCTCTCTCTCACCTTATCTCCTTTCCTTCTTCCATGGTCTTCTGTCCTCTCCTATCAGATTCCCCCTCCTCCAGCTCTTTCACCAATCGACTTCCCAGCTCTTCACTTCATCCCCACCCCATCTCCCATTCACTTATCACCTGCCACCTTGTACTTCTTCCTCCCCTCCCCCAACTTTCTTACTCTGACTTCTCCCCTCCCTTTCCAGTCTTGATGAAGGGTCCTGGCTTGAAACGTCAATGGTTTACTCTTTTCCATAGATGCTGCCTGGCCTGCTGAGTTACCCCAGCATTTTGTATGTGTTGCCTAGGTTGCATTGGTTGTTAATACAACAACACATTTCACTATATGTTTCGATGTCCATGTGATAAGTGGTCACCTTATTAGGTACACCTGTACACCTGCACGTTAAAGCAAATATTTAATCAGCCAATCATGTAGCAGCAATTCAATACATGAAATCATGCACACATGGTCTAGGTTCAGTTGTTGTTCATATTAAACATCAGAATGGGGAAGAAATGTTATCTAAGTGCCTTTGACCATATAATGATTGTTGGTGTCAGATGGTTTGGTTTAAGTATCTCAGAAACTACTGATCTCCTGTAGTTTTCATGAACAGTCTCTAGAGTTTACAGAGAAACAAAAAGCATCCTGTGAGCAACAGTCCTGTAGATGAAAATGCCTTGTTAATGAGAGAGGTCAAACGAGAGTGGCCAGACTGGTTCAAGCTGACAGTAACTGAACTATCCACACGTTACAACAGTGGTGTGCAGAAAAGCATCTCTGAATATACAGCACATTGAACCTTGAAGTGGATGGGCGACAGCAGCAGAAGACCACACCAGGTTCCACCAACTACCTAATAAAGTGACCACTGATTGTAAATTTGAATATGAAGCACAAAGGTTAAGGTTTGTTATTTCAGTGACAGAGTGCCTTGTTGTCTGAGGTGCTACCTAGTAGGCTGAAGCCCCATCCATCTCTCATGAGAAAAATATCCCATGCACTACTCAGCATTCTTCCCTTCGCCAGGCCACTATCTCTCCTTCCATCTAAAGCACAGATTAGGGGAGGTCTTCATCTACCCCGGGACCTCAGATCTTCTATTGTGGTTTGGGCTCCGACCAATTTCTTTTGCCAAGGAGCCAGATCTCAGCTCATCAGCACAGCTCAGTGACAGAAGCGTGTGGTTATGGCCCAAGTGCAGAGGGAGAGACAGATGAACAGTTCACTAAACTTTAATAAGGACTGTGCAGAATAAAAGGAAAAACAATAAAATGTTCATCCAACAAAACTCTCTAAAGCTAACGCCAACACTTTGGCTCAGAAGCAATAACTAAATACAAAATAGATAATGCTCCTTTGCAATGTCAATCTAAACCTTTAGTCTTCTTTCCCGGAACAAGGATGAAGGTAAACATGGAGCATTGACATTGCTGTGCTTTTGATCAAAAACTGACAAGATTGAATCAAGAGGAAAGGAGTTACATACAGTACTGTGCAATAGTCTTAGGCACATGAAGTATATAGCTAGGGCGCTTAGGACTTTTGAACAGTACTACATTTGTCAATGTGGAAAGGAGAGTGTTTGTAAATCTTGAAGGAGCAAAAGATCTTGGGAATGATGAGGGTGGAGCACCACAGGAGTGGTGGGAGAGAAGGAGTGCCCGGCGGTGGCAAGAATGCAGACATACCCAAACTTGAGACACCAGACAAGGTCATTTGATTCCAAACAATTAGTTTATTGATCATCACGGGATGTGCCTCGAGTGCTTCCCACTCCGTCCCCTCTCCCTTCCTCTTTTCCCAACCATTATTCCTCTCTCCTTGCTCCTTTCCCACTCTCAGTCCACAATAGAGACCCATATCAGAATCAGGTCTATCATCACTCATTTATGTCATGAAATTTGTTATTCTTGCAGCAGCAGTACAGTGCCATACATAACTTTACTACAGTACTGTGCTACAGTACTGAGGAGCCTGTGGTATGTCGAATTACCGGGTGAACGAGTAGTCTTTGGCGTACTGCAAGTCTGTGTCTTTATTGATGCTTTGCTGCAAGCTTGAGTGCTCGGTGGGGGGTGCCGATGTTATTTTACTGGTGGGGGAGGTCGTCGCTTTGCTACTGCTTATACATGGGAGGGGGGAGCTGAGGGAAGCATTGGGGTTCTAACATTTAACTGTCATTCATTCCCTGGGGCACTCATCTGTTTTGTGAGGAAAAAGGATTTCAGGATCTAGATTGTATACATTTCTCTGACATTAAATGTACCTATTGAAACCTATTGAAAAGTCTTAGGCACCCTAGTGATTTATATGTGCCTAAGCCTATTGCATAGTACTGTACAACCACAATGAAGCACTAGTTGGCTGGAACGTGCATACTCAGAGCGTGATTTCAACCCTGTTCAGCAGCCTGCCTGCAGGGGCACCCAGATTCCACGGCAGAGTGATGGTTGTGACACCCAGTGCTCGTCTTAGCCGGTAGGTTCAAACACAAAGAGTCCCACAGCCAGTGAAGCCATCTCTGCCTTGTTATTCGCCAGCATTCAAAATGATTCACAACCTGAAAATTAGATTTAAAAATCCAATTATTAAATGTGTTTTCACAATTAAAATCCAAAAATCAATTTAGAACTAGTTAAATTAACAATTAAATCATGTTAAAAGCTTTAAATACTTTCCTCAGCAGCTGATCTTTTTTTCACATTAATTTAAATAGGCTCAATTGTACTTGCACCATTAAAATGTCATGGGTTCAACAGGCCATCTTCTCAGGTGTGCCTGTATTGATTGTCAGTGAGGAGCAGATGTTATTAGAAGGTGCAAAGAAACTGTAAGAAGCTGCAGAGAGTTGCGGACACAGCTCAGCACATCACCAAAAGCAGCCTGCCTTCTACACACTCGAGCGGACTGCCGCTCACTGGATGTTTTTTAAGCTTTTCACGCCATTCTCTGTTAACTCGATTGACTGCTGTGCATGAAAATCGGGGAAGCTGTTTTCTGTGATGTCCTGATCTGTGTCCACAACTCTCTACAGCTTATTTGTACTTCTCGCTGCCTCAGTAAAAAAGGACAGCATGATCAAAGACCCCACCCAGCCTGGACATTTTCTCTTCTCCCCTTTCCCTTTGGGCCAAAGATACAAATTCCTGAAAGCATATACTACCAAGCGCAAGGGCAGCTTCTACCCTGCTGTTATGTAAGAGTATTGAGTGGTCCCCCAGTACAAGAAGAAGGATACTTAACTTCTCATTATGATCTTGAATCATGTGTACTAGATTTATAGTTTTTAGTATTCTGTATTACAATGTTATCTGCTAGTCTACAGGTCAGCCTTGGGCAAGGTGTAGCAGCTGCTTAGCCCCCCACTCAGGGCCAGGGTCACGTGAAGCCATCAGAGCAGGGGGTGAGTAGTCGTATGGACAGCTGGTGCTTATCATAAGTCCTTGCTATGCGACCACTGATGCCAGGCAATCTCTGAAGAGTATTGATAATGGCTGGGGTAAAGACACTGCCCAGAAGAAGGCAATGACAAACTAGTTCCATAGAAAAATTTGGTTAGAACAATTGTGATCATGGAAAGATCATGATCGCCCACGTCAAACGGCACAGCACATCACAAATGATTGTATTGTACTGCTGCTGCAAAATAACAAATTTCACGACATATGCTAGTGATATTAAACCTGATTCTTATTGATAACCTGTGTTGCACTTTATTCTGTATTCTGTTATTGCTTTAGCCTGTGCCACCTCAGTCACTGTGTAATGAAGAGATATTTATGAACAGTATGGAAGTTTTTCACTGTACTTTATTAACTGTGACAATAATAAACCAATTTAAAAATCTACCAATCCACCCTGACTGAGTTACTTTTTGGAGTCATAGAGTTATGGGGCAAAGCAGCACAGAGTCAGACCCTTCTGCCCATCTGGACACAGCCACTGACTCCCTCCAGCATTTTGATTTTTTTTCTCCGGATTCCAGCATCTGCAGCATCTTCAAACTGGTGAACACTCTACAAAGTACAATATAATTACTTCTTCCCCTCCAAAATGGCCCAATTCTCCTGGCCAATCTCAACATTGACTATCTGACCATTATTACGTTACTGATGAGGAACATACCTTAAGGAAATAGGAGCAAGAACTATGCCACCATGGCATAGTGCTTACACAACACCTTACAGCATATATGTCAAACTCAAGGCCCGCGGGCCAAATCCGGCCCGTGGCGGAATTATCTTTGGCCTGCGAGATAATATCTAATTACTATTAAAGCTGGCCCCAGTAATCGAAGCGCCTATGGCGTATGATATGGCTAATGCTGGGTTTATTCAGGTACCAGGTTTTCAGGGTTTTTAGTGTTTATTCGGCAGTCTTGCTCGGCAGTCTTCTTCATAAGAAACGGAATTTGTAAAGTGAAACACTTTGTAGTTATAGCAGAGACTGAGACACATGAGAGCAGGCTGAAAAAACGGAGGCAAAGAAAGCTGCGTTCGCACGCGGCCGACTGATCCGGCCCGCATGAAGCTGCATTTTGCTCAATCCGGCCCATGACCTAAAATGAGTTTGACACCCCTGCACAGTGACAGCGATCACCGATTAGGATTCAATTTCCTCCTCCAGCTGTAAGAAGTTTGTACATTCGCCCTGTTTCCACCGATCCTCCAGCACTCCAAAGGTGTTCGGGTTAGGGTTAGTAAGTCGGAAGCATGGCAACACTTGAGGGCTGACACCAGCATATTCTCAGACTGTTTGTTGTTGACTCATATGACACATTTCACTGTGTGCTTTGATATTTCAATGTACAGGTAACAAATAAAGCCAATCTTTAAATCTTTGGCCTCGTGCTCAAGTTGGAGGAACAACACCTCAGAATCCTCCTGGGTTGCCTCCAACCTGATGTTATGAACATCGACTTCTTCAACTTCAGTTAATTTCTTCCCCCTCTCTTGCTTTCCTTTTTCCATTCCCCATTCTGGCTCCCCTTTTACTCCTTCTCTTCTCCTCACCTGCCCATCACCTCCCTCTGGTGCCATTCCTCCATCTCTTTCTCCAATGGTCTACTCTCCTCTCTAATCAGATTTATTCTTCTTCGGCCCTTTATCTTTCCCACCTATTACCTCCCAGCTTCTCACACTAATACCCCTCTCCCACCCATGCACCTTTCCTCTCACCTGCTTTCACCTTTCATTACCTGCTCATACTCATCCCCTCACCTAAGTTCTTATTCTGGCTTTTTCCACCCTTCCTTACCAGTCCTAATGAAGGGTCTCCATTCAATATTCCCCTCCAGCCTAATTTGCTGAGTTCCTCCAGCATTTTGTGTGTTGCCCTAGAAACGTAGAGTGCTTTTCAAAATTCAATCTCCAATTTGCCAAATCTTGGTCACTCAGTAATCAACACACAGGGGATTGCATTTAGGGAACTGTTGCAGATTTTTAAAACATTGGGGAGGGGAATGGAGATTCAGAGAAAGAATGAGTTTATTGAAAATCTGAGTAAGCTCAGTGTCCTGTCAGGCTCCAGTTTGCTCTCAACCCAAAGAGTTGTGGGTTGGTAAATTAATTGGCCGCTGAAAATTCCTCCTTCCCTTTCTCTCATAGTCTTCTCCTATAAGATTCCTTCTTGTTCAGCCCTTTAGCTTTTCCATCTATCACATCCCAGCTTCTCACTTCATCACCCCCGTCTCACCCAACCAGCTACCCTAGATTCTTACCCACACCCCAAGGGTGTAGGTGAGAATCTGAAGGAGTTGATGGAAATTCGGAGAAACCAAACTGGGAAGAGCGTAATGAGTGTTTGACAGTCAGAATGGGTTTGGTTTTGAAAGACTCTAAGATTCTATGGAAATGGCAGATCTATTGTAAACAGCTTTCACTAGTTGCACTGACACTAATCATGAAGTGCTTTCAATGGCTGGTAGTGGCACATATTGAAAACTCCATTCCTTCCACATTGACACTCACCGATAGACAGAACTGCTCTATGCAAGATGCCATAGCATCCGTCATGCATCTGGCCCTCACACACCTACAAAACAAGGATGCATTTCAGAATACTGTTTCTGGATTTCGGACTGGTATTCAGTACTATTGTCCCATAGACTCCTACATCTTGGTTTAAATGAAACTGGGTGTTGGAATTCCTAACCAATAGACCTCAGATAGTAAGGATGTACATCCACTCCTCGCTCCCCGTCATCCTCAATACATGTGCCCCCCCCCCCCCCAGGTCTGTGTGCTGAGCCCACTGCCGTACATTCTGCTCACAGGTAAATACATGGCCAAACACCCGAGTAATCACTTCATCAAGTTCACTGCTGACACAACAGTGGTGGGACATATCACCAACAATGATGAGATGGCCTACAAAAAGGAGGTGGAAGAGTTCGAGGGAGGCCTGGTGCCAGGAAAATAACCTTTTCATCAATGTCAACCAGCCAAAGGAGCTGGTTGTCGACATCAGAGCTCACACCACTCACGTCTCTCTTTACATTGGCGGCACAGCAGTGGAAACTGTGAGCAGTTTCAAACTCCTGGGAATATACATCTTGTACAATCTCTCTTGGTCCCAGTATACATTCTGCACAATCAATGCTCACCAATGCCCCTACTTTCTGAGGAGGTTGAAGAGAGCTGGACAATGTACATCTGATGGCAGAGGGGAATAAACTGTTCCTAAAATGTTGAGTACAAGTTTGTCCAACCTCTCCTTAAGTCTGGTGGTTCTGACATAACACCAGGATCACCAGACTCAAAAACAGTTACTTTCCCCAAGCAGTAAAGCTGATCAACACCTCCACCCACCCATCCATCCTGTCAGTCACTTTATGTATAGATACTTTTGTACTTGATATCACTTCCTGGATATACAATCAATCTATGTATATAAGCAATCTTTTTTTATTATTAGTTACTGTATTTTATTAATTGTATTTTTATCATATTATGCTCTTTTGTGCTGCATCAGATCCAAAGTAACAATAATTTCATTCTCCTTTATATTTTTGTACTGGAAATGACATCGTACAATCTTGAATCTTAAATTTGTCAGTTAATATATCTATTTTACAGTCTGCGTTCCCCCATCTATTTCAGGCAGTTGAAAATCATTACTGCTCTTTTGCCCTCATTCAGGGAGTCCCGCCCTGGCAATCTGGCCCTTTCTGTCAGTTAAGTCGACCATCCCTCTTCGTCAAGTCTTTTGTTCGCCTCAGTTCTGCTGAGAAGCGTCCCCCATTGTTCCCAACAATAGCTTCATGGACAGCTAGCTGTAGTGTTCCCTCAAGGGAGCAAGCAACAGATTCTGCCAACGGTCACTTGTATAGAGAGCAAGTATTGGGCAATTTCTAAAAAACTATGTCAATTATATCCCCACAGCTCAGTGTTTTGCTGAAAATTCAACCACTGAGGTTATCCTCATGATTAAAGTACAGGACATTCTGATTAATTGGACAATCAGTTAATTGGGCCAGCTGCTTATTTGGGACAACTCTTAAAGAGCAAAAACTAATCCAGAAAATTGCAGGGATTCACTTCATTTATTTGGGACCCTATGTTGCTTAATTGGGGTAGGAGACAAGTTAAGGTAATGGTGATTTAATTTGGAGGAGTTTGAAATAGTCAGGATGTTGGTTAATGGGGCACATCAGGACTAATTCATTTTGGCCAAATTAAGTGACTGCCTAGTTACACTCACAAAATGCTGGGGGACCTCAGCAGGCTAGGCAGCAGCTATGGAAAAGAGTACAGTCGACACTTCGGACCAAAACCCTTCAACAGGACCAGAGAAAGAAAGATGAGGAGTAGAGACTCAGTTGTTGTTTAGACCAAACAATAGAATAGGGAAGAAATGTCATCTAGTGACTTTGACCATGGAATCATTGTTGGTACCAGACAGGATGGTTTGAGTATCTCAAAAACTGCTGATCTCTTCAAATCTTCATGCACAATAGTCTCAAAGTTTATAGAGAATGGTAAGATAAACAAAACAAAAAAATCCAGTGAGTGGCAGTTTTGTGAGCAAAAACACCTTGTTACTGAGAGTTCAAAGGTGAATGGCCAGACTGGTTCAAGCTGACAAGTCGGCATCTCCCACGTCGTGGCTGAAAGAAAATCATAGTTGGGAGCTCAACATTGTATCCAATGGACAGACAGGTAGCAGAGTGGGTGAGTGGCTTCACAGGTAAAAAAAAAATGAAATCAAATCCTTAGAAAGAGGTGATATAGGATCAGAAGATGTAGAATTCTTGTGGGTAGAATTAAGAAACGACAAGGGTAAAACAACTCTGATGGGAGTTATATGCAGGCGTCTGAACAGTAGCCAGGATGTGGGCTATAAATTACAACAGGAAATAGAAAAGATATATCAAAAGGGCAATGTTACAATACTCATGCGGGGGGATTTCGATATTCAGGTAGATTGGGAATATCAGGTTGGTGTTGGATCCCAAGAAAGATTATCTGTAGAATGTGTACAAGATGGCTTTTTAGCACAGTTTATGGTTGAGCCCACTAGCGGAATACAATTCTGGATTGGGAGTTATGTAATGATCCAGATTTAATTAGGAAGCTTAAGGTAAAGGAACCCTTGGGAGACAGTGATCATAATATGATAGAGTTCACCCTGCAGTTTGAGAAGAAGCTAAAATCAGATGCACCTGTAACAGAATTACAGTACAGTAAAGGGAATTACAGAGGCATGAGAGAGGAACTGACCACAATTGAGTGGAAGGAACTATTAGCAATTGAGATGACAGAACAGCAATGTTTGGGGAAAATTCAGAAGGTGCAGAAAAGATGCATCCCAAAGGCGAAGGTGTATTCTAAAGGGAGAATGAGGCAACCGTGGCTGATAAGGGAAGTCAAAGACAGCATAAAAGCAAAAGAGAAGACGTATAATATAGCCAAACTTAGTGGGAATATAGAGGTTTGGGAAACTTTTGAAAACCAGCTAAAGTGAACTAAAAAGCCATGATGAGAGAAAAGATGAAATATAAATATAAGCTAGCCAATAATATAAAAGAGGACACAAAATGTCTTTTTCAGATATATAAGGAGTAAATGAGAGATGTGTGGAAAACAAACCAGTGGAAAATTATGCTGGTGAGGTAGTAATGGGGAAAAAGGAAATGGTGGAAGAAGTTAATAAGTATTTTGTATCAGACTTCACTGTGGAAAACACTAACAGTTTGCCAGAAATGCAAGTGTGTCAGAGGGCAGAATTGAGTGTTGTTGCTATTGTTGCTAATATATGAGTGATGGTACTTGGGAAGCTGAAAAGTCTGAAGGTAGACAAGTCACATGGACCAGATGAACCACACCCCAGGGTTCCGAAAGAGGAGCTGAAGAGACTGTGGAAGCATTAGTGGAGTTAATGAAGTGGTGTCACAGCAATAACCTTGCACTTAACATCAGTAAGATGAAAGACTGATTGTGGACTTCATGAATTGTAAGACGAAGGAACACATACCAATCCTCACAGAGGGATCAAAAGTGGAGAGAGTGAGTAGTTTCCTGGGTGTCAAGATCTCTGAGGACCTAACCTGGTCCCAACATATTGATGCAGCTATACAGAAAGCAAGACAGCAACTATACTTCATTAGGAGTTTGAAGAGATTTGGCATGTCAACAAATACACTCAAAGATGTCTATAGATGTACCATGGAGAGCATTCTGACAGGCTGCATCACTGTCTGGTATCGGTGAGGTGGGGGGGGGGGCTGCACAGGACTGAAAGGAGATGCAGAGGGTTGTAAGTTTAGTCAGCTCCATCTTGGATACTAGCGTACAAAGTACCCAGGACATCTTCAAGGAGCAGTGTTTCAGAAGGGCAGTGTCCATTATTAAGGTCCTCTAGCATCCAGGCATGCCCTCTTCTCACTGTTACCATCAGAAGCCTGAAGGCACACACTCAGTGATTCAGGAACAGCTTCTTCCTCTCTGCCATCTGTTTCCTAAATGAACATTGAACCTGTGAACACTTCCTCGCTTCATTAATATATATATTTGTTTTTAATCTATTCAATATATATATATACTATATATATTTTTTTATTATTTTATTATTTTTTCTTCTTCTATATTATGTATTGAACTGCTGCTGCTACGTTAACAAATTTCACGACACATGCCAGTGATAATAAACCCAATTTTAATTCTGATTCTGATTCGAATGGAGAAAGAAGAAAGGAAAATATCAACCAGTTATTCTGACTTCAGTGGTTGAAAAGATGCTAGACTCTATTATTAAGGATGAGGTTTCAGGGTACTTTGAGGCATTAATGATAAAATCAGCCAAAGTCAGCATGGTTTTCTAAAGGGGAAATCTTGCATGACAAATCTATTGAAATTCTTTGAAGAAATAACAGATAGAATAGATAAAGGAGAGTCAGTGAATGTTGTTTATTTGGATTTTTAGAAGGCCTTTGACAGCATGCCACACATGAGGTTGCTTAACAAAATAAGGGCCGATGGTATTACAGGAAAGGATAGAAGATTGGCTGACTGGCAGGAGGCAAAGAGTGGAAATAAAGGGGGCTTTTTTTGGTTGGCTGCTGGTGACTAGGGGTCATTGTGGCCAAGTCTGTGAACGATAGGAAGAGAGGTGAAAGGGCATGTAATGCTGAGGAATCAGGTTGTCGACAGAATGATTTAGACAAATTGCGAGGATGGGCAAAGAAGTGGATGATGGAACGTAATGTAGGGAAGTACTTGGTCACGCACTGTGACAAAAGGAAAAAAGGCATGGACTATTTTGTTAACGGGGGAAATTTCAAAAATCAGAGGTGCATAGGTACTTGGGAGTCCTCGTACAGGATTCCCTAAAGGTTTAGCTGCAGCGTCAGGAAGGTAAATGCAATGTTAGCTTTCACTTTGAGAGGACTAAAATACAAAAGCAAGGATGTAATGCTGAGGCTTTATAAGACATTGTTCAGGCTGCACCTGGAGTACTGTGAGCAGATTTGGGCCCTTTATCTGAAAAGAGATGTTCTGATATTGAGGACCGAATGGAGGAGGTTCATGAGAATGATCCCAGGAATCAAAGGGTTAACATATGAGGAGCGTTTTATGGCTCTGGCAATAGAGTTTAGAAGAACGAGGGGGGATCTCAATGAAACCTGTTGAATATTGTAGGCTCTGGATAGAGTGGATATTTCCTATAATGGGGGAGTCTAGGGCCAGAGGGAACAGCCTCAGTATAGAGGAACATCCATTCAGAACCGATATGGAAAATTTATTTTACCAGAGGGTGGTGAATCTGTGGAATTCATTGCCACAGATGGCTGGTTAGCCCAAATCATTGAGCATATTTAAAGCGGAGATGAATAGCTTCTTGATTAATCAGGGCATCAAAGGTTACGGAGAGAAGGCAGGAGAATGGGGTTTAAAGGGATAATAAATCAGCTATGATAGAATGGCAGAGCAGAACTGATGGGCCAAATGGCCTAATTCTGTTTCTAGTTCTTCTGGTCTTATAGTCTTATGGAAGGGAATAGTAACTGAAGTAACCACACGTTACAACAGTGGTGTGCTGAAGAGCATCTCTGAATGCACAACATGTTGAATCTTGAATTGGATAGGCTACAGCAGCAGAAGACCAAGAAACATATACTCGGTAATTACGTTATTAGCTACAGGGATGGTACCTAATGGGGCGGGGGGGGGGGGAGAGAGAGAGAGAGAGAGAGAGAGAGAGAGAGAGAGAGAGAGAGAGAGGAGAGGAGATGAGAGAGAGAGAGAGGAGAGAGAGAGAGAGTGTGTGTGTGTGTGTGTGTGTGTGTGTGTGTGTGTGTTCTACTTAAGAAGGAATATTGTATATAAGTATGTAGATATTTATTGCAAGCTGCCCCTGCATATGCTCCCAGCATATCTACACATCAATTCTATTATAATAGTTCTATTCTTTTAAATCTAAATTCTACAGAACTGTGCAAAAGTCTTAGGCACATATATATATATATATATATAGCTGGGGCGCATAAAACTTTTGAACAGTTCTGTATTTGTCAATGTGGAGCAGAGAGCAAGTTTGTAAATCTGGCAGAAGTAAAATATTGCTCATGTGGTTCCATTGTTTAAAAAGGGTTCTAAGAGTAAACCTAGCAATTATAGGCCTGTCAGTTTGACATCAGTGGTGGGGAAATTAATGGAAAGTATTCTTAGAGATGGTATGTATAATTATCTGGATAGACAGGGTCTGATTAGAAACAGTCAACATGGATTTGTGCATGGAAGGTCATGTTTGACAAATCTTCTTGAATTTTTTGAAGAGGTTACGAGGAAAGTTGACGAGGGTAAAGCAGTGGATGTTGTCTATATGGACTTCAGTAAGGCCTTTGACAAGGTTCCGCATGGAAGGTTAGTTAGGAAGGTTCAATCGTTAGGTATTAATATTGAAGTGGTAAAATGGATTCAACAGCAGCTGGATGGGAGATGGCAGAGAGTAGTGGTGGATAACTGTTTGTCAGGTTGGAGGCCAGTGACTAATGGTGTACCTCAGGGATCTGTACTGGGTCCAATGTTGTTTGTCATATACATTAATGATCTGGATGATGACATGGTAAATTGGATTAGTAAGTATGCAGATGATACTAAGGTAGGTGGTGTGGATAATGAAGTAGGTTTTCAAAGCTTGCAGAGAGATTTAGGCCAGTTAGAAGAGTGGGCTGAATGATGGCAGATGGAGTTTAATGCTGATAAGTGTGAGGTGCTACATTTTTGGTCGGAATAATCCAAATAGGACATACATGGTAAATGGTAGGGCATTGAAGAATGCAATAGAACAGAGTGATCTAGGAATAATGGTGCATAGTTCTCTGAAGGTGGAATCTCATGTGGATAGCGTGGTTAAGAAAGCTTTTGGTATGCTGGCCTTTATAAATCAGAGCATTGAGTATAGGAGTTGGGATGTAATGTTAAAATTGTACAAGGCATTGGTAAGGCCGAATTTGGAGTATTGTGTACCATTCTGGTCACTGAATTATAGGAAAGATGTCAACAAAATAGAGAGAGTACAGAGAAGATTTACTAGAATGTTACCTGAGTTTCAGCACCTAAGTTACAGGGAAAGATTGAACAAGTTAGGTCTTTATTCTTTGGAGCGTAAAAGGTTGAGGGGGGACTTGATAGAGGTATTTAAAATAATGAGGGGGATAGATAGAGTTGATGTGGATAGGCTTTTTCCATTGAGAGTAGGGGAGATTCAAACAAGAGGACATGAGTTGAGAGTTAGGATGCAAAAGTTTAACGGTAACACGAGGGGGAATTTCTTTACTCAGAGAGTGGTAGCTGTGTGGAACGAGCTTCCAGTAGAAGTGGTAGAGGCAGGTTCGGTATTGTCATTTAAAGTAAAATTGGATAGGTATATGGACAGGAAAGGAATGGAGAGTTATGGGCTGAGTGAAGGTCAGTGGGACTAGGTGAGAGTAAGCGTTCGGCACAGACTAGAAGGGCCAAGATGGCCTGTTTTCATGCTGTAATTGTTATATGGTTATATGGTTAAAGGGTATTGAGAATGGTGAGGATGGAGCATTATAGGAGGGGTGTGGGACAGGAGGCAGAAAAGGAGTGCCAAGGGTAGGGACTGGTGTGGGTGCAGACTATTCCAGCCCTGAAACACCAGGCAAGGTCATTTGATTTCAAACATTTCATTTATTAATAATTATAGAGTGTCTCTTTGGTACTTGTCACTCCTTCCCCTCTCCCATTTTCCCAACTATGATTCCCCTTCCCACTCTCAGTCCGCAACCAAGACCTATATCAGGATCAGGGTTATCATCACTCACATATGTCATGAAATTAGTTTTCTTATCATGGGAGCAGTACAGTGCAATGCATAAAATTACTACAGTACTGTGCATAAGTCTTAAGCACCCTATATCTGTGCCTTAGACATTTGTACAGTAACATATGACTATTTAAAATTACTACACTTTACTCCACATTCTGTTAATTGTTTTTTCCCTTGTACTATCTCAATGTACAGATGTAATAAAATAATCTGTAGAGATGGCATGCAAATCAAAGATTTTCACTGTACATTAGTACATGTTACAATAATAATATAATTAATCTACTTTATTAAGCAGTGACTGAGGAAACTTGTACTTAATGTTTTAGAAACAGCTTCTTTCCCTTCACCATCAGCTTTCTGAACAGTCAGTGAACACATAAACATGACCGCATGCTATTTATTTATTTTATTTCTTAATGTAACTTATAGTCGTTTTTTCAAGTCTTTGCACTGCACTGCTGCCACAAAAGAAAAACTTCACAACATATGTCAGTGGAAATAAACCTGTTTCTGATTCAGACTGATATTGATTCTGTTTTCTCTGGAGTGTAGAGAAAATGGCTGAGGGGCATCCAGAAACAAGTTCAAAGGTCATGAGCTACTGTAGATAGTTTAGATCTGGAGTTCCCAACTTGGGGTCCATGGACCCTCGGTTAGTGGTATGTGTCCGTCACATAAAAAGGCTGGAAATCCTTGGTCTAGATAATCAGAACTTTATTTCAAAGAGAAAGCTTTAAAGAGAGAGGGGTAAGTGTAAGGGAGATGTGCAAGACATTTTTTTTGCATAGAGATTGGTAGCTGCCTGAAACAGGCTGCCAGAGGAAGTTCAAAATTCAAAGTAAAATTTATTATCTAAGTAGATATATGTAACCATGAACCGGCTTGAGATTAATTTTCTTGCAGACATCTGGAGGAAAATAAAGAAATACATTAGAATTTATGGGAAAAAGTTGCACATAAACAGAGACTGACAAACAGCCAATGTGCAAAAGAAGACAAACTGAGCAAAGAAAAATAAACACAGAAGATTCTGCAGACGCTGGAAATCTTAAGCAACACGTGCTTGCTGTTCTTCCTGTACCTTTTACAAATAAAGTAAAATACTGAGGGCCCTTCAGGCATCTAGTCCATGCCAAACCCATTGAAGCTGCCTCCTCCCATTGACCTGCACCGGGACCATAGCCCTCCATATTCCTACTACTCCTGCACCTATCCAAGCTTTTTTTCTTAAATATTGAAATTGAGCTCACATGCACCACTTGTGCTGGCAACTCATTCCACACTCTCACAACCCACTGAGTGCAGAGTTGCCCCTCAAGTTCCCCTGAAATTTCTCAGCTTTCAAACTTGACCCATGACCTCTGGTTGTAGTCACACACAACCTCAATGGAAAAAGCCTGCTTGCATTTACCCTATCTATACTCCTCATAATTTTGTATATCTCTATCAAATCTCCTCTCAATTTTCTATGTTCTGAAGAATACAGTCCTAACCTATTCAGTCTTTCCTTATAACTCAGGTCCTCCTTGTAACATCCTTGTAAATTTTATCTGTACTCTTTCAGCCTTGTTTGCATCTTTCCTGTAGGTAGGTGACCAAAACTGCACACTGTACGCCAAATTAGGCCTCACCAATTTCAACTTAACATCCCATCTACTGTACTCAATACACTGATTTACAAAGGCCAATGTGCCAAAAGTTTTCTTTATGACCCTATCTAGCTGTGACACTAACTTCAGTGAATTATGTAGTTGTATTCCCAGATCCCTTTGTTCCACCACACTTCAGTGTCCTACTGTTCACTATGTAAGGCCTACCCTAGTTGGTCCTACCTTAGTGCAAAAACCTCACACTTGTTTGCATTAAATTCCATCAGCCCATTTTTTCAGATGATGCAGATACCTCTGCAAGCCATGATAGCCTTCCTCACTGTCCACTACACCCCCCAATCTTGGAGTCATCCTCAAATTTACTGATCCAGTTAAACACACCATCTTCCAGATCATTGATATAGATGACAAACAACAAAGAATCCAGCACCAATCCCTGCAACACACCTCTAGTCACATGCCTCCAATCAGAGAGGCAACCCTCTACTACCAATCTTTGGCTTCTTCAACCAAGACAACGCCTAATCCAATATGTTACCCCGGTGTCCTCCTTTGCTGATGCCCTCGGCATTCACCTTGATACTTCAGCCTTCCTCACCGCTTCGAGATGCAGTCAGCCATGACTTCATCTCTGTTCTTTCTCACAAGTCAGTTTGTGTTCTTGGTCCTTTTCAGCCCCCCCCCCCCCCCCCCACCAGCTCTGATCTCCACAAGGCACATCCTGGGACATAAAAGAGTGCAGGATCCTTCAATTCAGTAGCAAACTGTACGTCGCAGATTCCAACAGTTTCTGTTGGGGGTGTGGTGGACAGTGAGGAAGGCTATCATGGCTTGCAGAGGGATCTGCATCAGCTGAAGAAAGATAAAAAAACAAGCAGAGGCATAGAAAAAATTAAATAATTGGAGAGATTTGTTATCTGGAAGATGTTGCCCAATTGTTCACTGGCGACATCTTGACCAGAAGTACAAGGTCCCACATGGGAGGCTGGTCAAGAAGGTTCAGATGCTCCTCATCATGCTAATCCAATATGATCAGGGGTCACCCTTTACAAATGAATGAGTTTGTGCAGCCGTTCTCCCTGGATACAGACAAAAACACGTTTCTGATAGTCTCAGATTTATGGGATTCTTGGACTGCACTTTACTTCAGGTTTTCACTGTTTTCTTTCTTGTGGCTGATAGACGGGTGGGTGATCTATTAATTTTGTGTGTGTAAGAAGGGGGTTGGGGGTGTTGATGCTACCATTGCTTGTCTTTTCTGTGAGTGAGGGTGTCGGGGATTGTTAATGTCACTGTTTTTCTCTGCAGGGGAGGGGGATGTCGGGGTCTGTGAGTTTTGTTTCTTTTCTTTTTCATGCTAATGGGGGGAATTAAAGTCTTCTCTTTCATTGACACCCATGGTCTTTCTGTATTTAATGGCTATCTGGAGCAGATGAATATCAGAGTTGTACTGCACATGTATACTTTGAAATAAAATGAGCATTTGAACCTTTGTCAAATGCCTTACTAAAGTCCATATGGACAACATCCACTGCCTTGACTTCATCCACATTCCAGATAATTTCCTTTAAAAACTCTATAAGTGAAACCCCTTTTTACCAGGCATCTCTGGAGATATGGCTCATCAGCCCCTCACTAACAGCCACTGGACTCGGCGGTGAGAAAACTATCTTTCTCAGACTCCATACATCTACAGTCCGTATGACTTGGGTCACATCAAAACCAGGAAGCTGGAATGACTTGACCACCCAAACACCGATCTGTGCAAATACCGTGTAAATACTGCCCCCATATAATTAGCCGCCAGCCCACTGCAGCCCCCTGCAGTTCACATACCATCCCAACCGTTCAACAGACAATGCCATTGCTATCACCCTCCACCTGGCCCTAACCCACCTGGACAAAAAAGACACGAATGCTGTTCATAGACTTCAGTTCAGCATTCAACACAATCATCCCTCAGAAACTGATTGGAAAGCTGACCCTACTGGGCCTGAACACCTCCCTCTGCAACTGGATACTAGACTTCCTGACTGGGAGACCTCAGTCAGTCCGGATCAGAAGCAGCATCTCTAATACCATCACAGTGAGCACAGGGGCCCCCCAGGGTTGTGTGCTCAGTCCACTGCTGTTCACTCTGCTGACCCACGACTGTTCTGCAACACACAGCTCGAACCACATCATCAAGTTCATCGATGACATGACCGTGGTGGGTCTCATCAGCAAGAATGATGAGTCAGCATACAGAGAGGAGGTGCAGCGGCTAACGGACTGGTGCAGAGCCAACAACCTGTCTCTGAATGTGAGCAAAAAATGAAAGAGATGGTTGTCGACTTCAGGAGAGCATGGAGCGACCACTCTCCGTTGAACATTGACGGCTCCTCGGTAGAGATCGTTAAGAGCACCAAATTTCTTGGTGTTCACCTGGCGGAGAATCTCACCTGGTCCCTCAACACCAGTTCCATAGCATAGAAAGCCAAGCAGCATCTCTACTTTCTGCAAAGGCTGAGGAAAGTCCATCTCCCACCCCACCCATCTTCACCACATTCTACAGAGGTTGTATTGAGAGCATCCTGAGCAGCTGCATCACTGCCTGGTATGGAAATTGCACCATCTCGGATCGCAAGACCCTGCAACGGATAGTGAGGTCAGCCGAGAAGATCATTGGGGTCTCTCTTCCCACCATTACGGACATTTACATTATACGCTGCATCCGCAAAGCAAACAGCATTATGAAGGACCCCTCATACAAACTCTTCTCCCTCCTGCCATCTGGGAAAAGGCATTCAGGCTCTCACAACCAGACTATGTAACAGTTTCTTCCCCCAAGCTATCAGACTCCTCAATACCCAGAGCCTGGACTGACACCAACTTACTGCCCTCTACTGTGCCTATTGTCTTGTTTATTATTTATTGTAATGCCTGCACTGTTTTGTGCACTTTATGCAGTCCCGGGGTAGGTCTGTAGTCTGGTGTAATCTTTATGTTGCTTTACGTAGTTCAGTGTAGTGTTTGTATTGTTTCATGTAGCACCATGGTCCTGAAAAATGTTGTCTCATTTTTACTGTGTACTGTACCAGCAGTTATGGTCAAAGTAACAAAAAGAAAGTGACTTGACTTGATTTGACTTGACTTGAAATAATAGATCATACACTGCATACATTTATAAAGAAAGTACATTTTAAAATGTCAGCTTTATCGAACGGTTAGTAAGAAAAAGAAAAAGAGCCCACTACAGTGCACCCAGTCCAGATGTGCATGCAAGGTGGAGCTCATCTTGAACTCACACGCTGGACCACGGTCTGTTTGAAGCACACACCACCTTCCAAAAGTTGCTCAAAATCATTCTTGAACAAACGGGCTCTCCCTTGGGAGTACTGCTCCTTTCTCCTTGAAGCCTTTCATCTCCACAAAGCATCTTTCGTAACAGGGATGACATCCTCATCTATCTTCCCTCCTCTCTCCTCCCAGTTCTCATCAAAAAGACTCGATCCACACTAGCGTCAGTCACAAAAACCTCTCTGCCCAGCGTCCTCTGGAACCTTCTCTCAATTCCACCATCCTGATTGGCTGAGAGAACATTCCTAAGTTGAACAACATAGCCCTTTATCTTTAGTTCAAACCCAGACGTGCTAAAAGCAGAACAGACTGTTCTTACAGAACCGTTAAAGTGAAATACTTACAGCATAGCAGTAAAAATCTTAACCAGGTGTTACATAAGATTGGTTAGACATGACCTACCACACATGAGGCCATGCTGAATATCCTTAATCAGTCCACGTCTATCCAAATTCTCATATATCTGCTCCCTTAAAATACCCACTAATTTTCCCACAACTGATGTCAGACTCATTGGCCAATAATTTCCTGGATTCTATTTAGAGCCATTCTTAAACAACAGTACAACATTGGCTATCTTCCAATCCTCTGGTCCCTTTCTTGCCACTAAAATTTTTTTACATATCTCTGCTAGGGTGCCGGAAATTTCTGCACTTGCTTCCCCTAGGGTCCAAGAGAATATCTTGTCAGGCTCTGGGCATTTAGCCACCCTAATTTGCCTCAGGGTAGCAAACACCAACTCATTTGTAATCTGTACAGGGTCCATGAAGTTAACGCCTCTTTCCCTCATTTCCATAGACTCTGTATCCATCTTCTGAGTAAATACAGATGCAAAGAAGTCATTTACGATCTCACCATCTGTTTTGGCCCCACACATGGATTACCAATCTGGTCCTCCAGAGGACCAATTTTGTCCCTTACAATCATTTTGCTCTTAACATATCTGTAGAGTCCCTTAGGATTCTCCTTCACCTTGTCTGCTGGAGCAACTTCATGCCTTTCTGATTTCTCCCTCCCACTCTCCAAGTACTGTACACCTTTGCCAGAAGACAGCCTGTCCCAATCCACACTAACCAGTTCATTTCTGATACTGTCAAAATCGGTCTTTCTCCAGTTTAGAATCACAATCCATGAACCAGACTTACTTTTTTGCATATTTACTTTGAAACTGAAAGCATTGTGGTCAGTGGACACAGTGTTTCCCTACACAAACTTCTGTCACCTGCCCTGTCTCATTCCGATAAGAGATCAGGTATCACCTGCTCTCTCACTGGTGAAGGAAACTTTCCTGAACACGTTTGACAAACTCTATCCCAATCAGTCTTTTTACTCCATGGGATTCCCAGTCAAGATGTGGAAAGCTAAAATCACCTACTATAGCAACCTTATGTTTTTTGCAAATTTTGGGTATTTTAAAGTGAAAGTTGATAATTTCTTCACTATTGAGGGTGTCAAATGTAACGATGAGAAGACAGGAGAATGGGGTTGAGAGGGATAATAAATTATGTATAAAATAATCTATAGAAATATAGAAAAGTATAGCACAGAAACAGGGCATTCAACCCATCGACCTGCACTGGGACCATTGTCCTCCACATCCCTACCATTTACGTACCTATCCAAACCTATGCCATGATGGAATAGCAGTGCAAATTCAATGGGCTGAATAGCCTCATTTTACTCTTATGTCTCATGCTCTTGTAGTCTTATGGAGTGTAGGCCTAGAACCATCAAATGCTCCTTTCCTCTAACCTGCTGTACATTTCCAGCATTTTGTTTTTTATTTCAGATCTGCAACAACTGCAGCTTTTTATTTGTCTTTGTCTGGATTATCTGGCTGTTTATTACATTGAAGTGTTGCACAGGGGAGAGAACTGGGCCTATTACTCTCTTTGATGTGATAATACATCAGTCTTAGATGTGTTACTGTGGGGAAATTTTTTCCAATTTGCATATGGCACAATGCTTCACAGTGTAAGAATTATGAAGAAAGACTACCTGGGGACATAAAAATGCTGGTTGAATGGGCAGACATGTAGCAGGTAAAATTTAACAGAGAGGTGTGAAGTGATGCACTTTAGGAGAACGAGTTCAGCAAGATTTGAGTACAATAATGACTCATTTTTGACGGTTCCCTGCGGAGAAGAGTTCTCTCCTTAGAAACACACACAAAATGCTGGAAGAACTCAGCAGATCAGGCAGCATCTGTGACAAAGCAGTCAACGTTTCAGTCTGAGACTTTTCATGGAGATTCTCTCAGAATTCTCTCATATGGGTTTGCCATATAAGGGGAGACTGAATAGAGCTGGAGGAATACAGCAGATCATGCAGCATCAGAGGAAGAGGGTGGTGCTGTCATAGTCATAGAGTCATAGAAAAGTGCAGCACAGAAGCAGGCCCTTTGGCCTATCTAGCCAATACCGAACCACTTACCCAAGCTTCTCCCATTGACCTGCACCTGGACCATAGCCTGCTATACCCCTCCCATCTATGTACCTATCCAAACTTCTCTTAAATGTTGAAATCAAGCTTGCATGCACCACTTACACTAGCAACTCATTACACACTCTCAGCACCGTCTGAGTGAAAAAATTTCTCCTCATGTTCCCCTTAAACTTTTCACTGTTCACCCTTAACCCATGACCTCTTTTTTTAGTTGCACCCAACCTCAGTGAAAAAGTCTACTTGCATTTTCTCTATCTATACCCCTTATAATTTTGTATAACTCTATCAAATCTCCCTTCAATCTTTTATATTTCAAGGAATAAAGTCCCAATCAATTCAATCTTTCCTTATAACTCAGGTCCTCCAATCCCGGCATACTCTTTCAAACGTATTTACATCTTTCACAGTAGCATAAGCCTTACAGCACAATGCCGTAAATTCAGGATTTGATTCGGCCGCTATCTGTAAGGAGTTTGTACATTCTAGCCATCCTCCAAGAGGGCCGCAGCCTTGTTGTGGTTTGGAGGCTTGTATGACTCTCTGACCCAGGGAGCAATATTGGCTGGAGACAGAGCTCTTGCTTTGGCTCTTGGTAGGGCCAATCAGGCCAAAATATTGTTTGTGTGGTGGATGGGTTGGGGGGGGGGGGGGGGGAAGGGAAAATAAGAGTCTTGCTTGAACCTCCTTCAAATGAATTAGAATCAGATTTAATATCACCAACATATGTCGTGAAATTTGTTAACCTTGCAGCATGATAAATAAATATAGAGAAAAAACTGAGTGCCATTTAGTTTGCATGTATATATATATATTAAATAGTTCGGTTATAGTAAGTAGAGCAAAATAACAGAAATAAAAAAGTAGTGAGGTTGTGTCATTGGGTTAAACGTCCATTTAGAAATGGGATGGCAGAGGGGAAGAAGCTGTTCCTGAATCTCTGAGTGTGTGCATTCAAGCTCCTCTACCTCCTGCCTGATGGCAACGGTTTGAACAGGGAACATCCTGGGTGGAGGGGATCCTTAATGATGGACGTCGCCTCCCTAAGGCACTGCTCCTTGATGATGTCTTGGATACTATCGAGGCTCGTACTCATGATAGAGCTGACTAGTTTTAAAGATCCAACAACTTCCTTCAACCTGAAACTGTACCATAGATCATGCTGAAGAACTGTAGACTGTCCCTCACATTCAACATTTGAGGAGACAGGCATGGCAGCATAATAGTTAGCGAAGCTTTATTACAGGCTTCAGTTCCTGCCACTGTCTGTAAGGAGTTTGTACATTTTGACTGTGCAGTTTTTCACCAAGTGCTCTGGTTCATCCCACATTCTAAAGACATCTGGGATAGGGTAAAATATTGTGAACCATAAGAAAGAGGAGAAGAAAAAGGCTATTTGGTCCATTGAGCCTGCTCCATCATTCAATAGACCCACTTTCCAGGCCTATCATTATTTCCCTCCATTCCATTACTTTTTAAGATTCTATTAATCTCCTTTTTGAACATACTGGTCAACTGAGCTTCCACAACCAACTAGGATATAGGATTTTAAAGATTCTCCATGCTGTCTGTGAAGAAATTTCTCCTCATCTCAGTCCTAAACGGCCTACCTTTGGATTCCAAGGGAAACGGGGGAACACCCATCTTACATCCAGTCTGTTGAGAGCTGAGCAAACTTCATAAGATTCAAATAGATCTCCTCTCATTCTTCTAAATGCAAGAGAGTAAGGCCCTACTCCACTTGGTGGAGACATAGGAGAAGGCAGATGTTGGAATCTGGAGTGACAATCTGCTGGAGGAACCCAGTGTGTTGAGCAGCATCTGTGGAGGGAAAGGAATTGTCAATGTTTGGGTCAAAATCCCCCTCATGTCATGAACAACCTAAAAAATAATGATTCCTTTCCTAAAGACAAAGATTAGGTTCAAAGGTCAAGTTTAACGTCAGAGAAATATATACAACATACAGGCAGCCCTCCTTATCGACAAGTTCCGCATGCGCAAATTCAACCCAACCGTGAATGAGAAAACCCAGAAGTGCTCTTCCAGCACTTGTTGTCCGAGCATTATTTTCCTCGTGTCTCATTCATTCGCTACTTTGTTCCTGTGAATGAGTTGGTCAAAGCAATTCCTCAAAGGCTAAGAGGGAGCATAAAGTGCTCTCTCTCGCCAAGAAAGTAGAAATATTAGATCTTTTGAAAAGTGGCATGTTGCATTCCGAAGTGGGCCATAAGGTCGGTAAGAACGAATCGAGCATTCGCACAATAAAGCAGAAAGAAGCTGAAATTCGGGCAAGTGTTAGTGCTGCCCCTACAACAGCAAACATGGTCTCTCTGGTTTGTGATAAAGTGCTTGCAAAGACTGAGAAAGCGTTAAGTGTGTGGCTAGAAGACATGTCACAGAAGCTTATCCCTGTCGATGGCCAAATTATACATGAAAAAGCTCTTAGTCTCTATGAGCACTACTGTGACAGGGTTGATGAGAGCGAAAGAAAAGAGCTAGTAAGGGATGGCTGGCTGGCTATGTAAAGTGTTACAGCCTCGAGAATGTAAAGATCACAGGAGAATCGGCATTGACCCATCGGCTAATGCCGAGGCCACAGCAGCGTTCCCAGAGGAGATGCAATTCTGCAATTCTGAAGTCTCAACGTTCAATGCTTGAAGATCCTCAGCCCTCAGCCTCCACAGTTCCTGACATTCGTATTATTGAGCCTCCTCCAAAGCGTCTTTATTTCCTAAACGAGACAGTGTAACAACTATTTACATTGCATTTCCATTGTTTTAGATGTTATAAGTTCTGTAATCTAGAGATAATTAAAAGTTTTACTTGTTGTTTGATCATTGTTCGCCTCATGTCTCGTTCATTCGCTGCTTGTGTTGTGAGCGAGAGGAACATGAACAGTTTTTTTTCTTGTCAATATTCCCTAAACATTACAGTATAACAACTATTTACATAGCATTTACATTGTATTAGGTATTATAAGTAATCTAGAAATGATTTAAAGTATATGGAAGGATGTGCGTAAGTTATATGCAAATACTACGCCATTTTATATAAGGGACTTGAGCATCCACATTTTTTGTTATCCGCGGGAAGTCCTGGAACCAATCCCTTGCAGATAAGGAGGGCCGACTGTATATCCTGAAATGCTTTTTCTTAGCAAAACATCCACAAAAACAGAGAAGTGCCCCAAAGAATGAACGGCAGTTAAACGCGAGAACCCCAAAGTACGACCCCCACACGAAAGTGGCAGCAAGCAACAAAATCCTCTCCCTCCACCAGCAAAAATAAACGCACATCGGTACTATCACCAAGCACAAGCGTGCACTAAGCAACAGTAAAGACATGGACCAAATTACCCCAAGGGTTTCGCATTTCACCCAAAATTCAACAACCCACAGGTTCTCTCTCTCTCCCTAGCAAGGGAGAGGGAGGTATCCCCCATTTTCACAGCGAGCGGGAGACATAACAACAACCCGCTGGCTTACAATCTTAGAAGTCCGTTTCATCGCTTTTTTTGAGCCCTGTGTCCAACGATCGCAAAGACCTGGGGTCTTTGAGCCCACAGCAAAAGATTTTTCAGCCTTCCCAATGACACACAAGTCTCCGACCGTGACACCAACCCTCAATCTGCCCGTCCCCAGAGCCCGAACATAATCAAGATTCTCAGGCCAAACCCTTAACATGTTTCATAGCGGCCAGTCATTGAACCCCGAGAATGGGTCCCATTCCCGCAAAGAACCGAAGCCTACATGTAACTCCAGGTCAGGGTCTTCAAAAGAACCCTGAAAGGAAAAAATAGAGATATTAAAGGTAGAAATAGAGCGGTTTCTGAAGATGAAGGCAAAAGAGTCGCCATTTGGCGCCATCATCCCTCCTAAGCTCCACCAACTTTATTTGTCACATGCACATTGAAACAGAGAAACATAGAAAACCTACAACACAATACAGGCCCTTCAGCCCACAAAGTTGTGCCGAACATGTTCCTACCTTAGAAATTACTCGGCTTATCCATAGCCCTCTATTTTTCTAAGCTCCATGTACCTATCCAAAAGACTCTTAAAAGACCCTATCATATCCGCCTCCATCACCTTTGCTGGCAGCCCATTCCATGCACTCACCACTCTCTGAGTAAAAAACTTATCCCTGACATCTCCTCTGTACCTACTCTCCAGCACCTTAAACCTGTGTCCTCTTGTGGCAAGCATTTCAGCCCTGGGAAAAAGCCTCTGACTATCCACACGATCAATGCCTTTCATCATCTTATACACCTCTATCAGGTAACATCTCATCCTCCGTCGCTCCAAGGAGAAAAGGCTAAATTCACTCAACCTATTCTCATAAGGCATGCCCCCAACCCAGGCAACATCCTTGTAAATCTCCTTTGCACCCTTTCTATGATTCCCACATCCTTCCTGTAGTGAGGCGACCAGAACTGAGCACAGTTCTCCAAGTGGGGTCTGACCAGGGTCCTAATTAGCTGCAATATTACCTCTCGGCTCCTAAATTCAATTCCATGATTGATGAAGGCCAATACACCGTATGCCTTCTTAACCACAGAGTCAACCTGCACAGCAGCTTTGAGTGTCTTATAGAGTCGGACCACAAAATCCTTCTGATCCTCCACACTGCAAAGTCTTGCCATTAATACTATATTGTGCCATTATAATTGACCTACCAAAATGAATCACTTCACACTTATCTGGGTTGTACTCCATCTGCCACCTCTCAGCCCAGGTTTGTATCCTATTGGTGTCCCGCTGTAACCTCTGACAGCCATCCACATTATCCACAACACCCCCAACTATTGTTTCATCAGCAGACTTACTAACCATCCCTCCACTTCCTCATCCAGGTCATTTATAAAAATCATGAAGAGAAGGGGTCCCAGAATAGATCCCTGAGGCACACCACTGGTCACCGACCTCCATGCAGAATATGACCCGTCTACAACCACTCTTTGCCTTCTGTGGGCAAGCCATTTCTGGATCCACAAAGCAATGTCCCCTTGGATCCTATGCCTCCTTACTTTCTCAATAAGCCTTGCATGGAGTACTTTATCAAATGCCTTGCTGAAATCCATGGACACCACATCTACTGCTCTTCCTTCATTAATGCGTTTAGTCACATCCTCAAAAATTTCAAACAGAGACTCGTAAGGCACGACCTGCCCTTGACAAAGCCATGCTGACTATTCCTAATCATATTATGCCTCTCCAAATGTTCATAAATCCTGCCTCTCAGGATCTGTTCCATCAACTTACCAACCACTGAAGTAAGACTCACTGGTCCATAATTTCCTGGGCTATCTCTACTCCCTTTCTTGAATAAAGGAATGACAACTGCAACCATCCAATCCTCCGGAACCTCTCCCTTCCCCATTGATAATGCAAATATCATCGCCAGAGGCTCAACAATCTCCTCCCTTGCCTCCCACAGTAGCCGAGGGTACATCTCATCCGGTCCCGGTGATTTATCCAACTTAATTCTTTCCAAAAGCTCCAGTACATCCTCTTTCTTAATATCTAAATGCTCAAGCTTTTCAGTCTGCTGCAAGTCAACACTACAATCACCAAGATCCTTTTCCATCATGAATACTGAGGTAAAGTATTCATTAAGTACCTCTGCTATTTCCTCCGGTTCCATACACACTTTCCCACTGTCACACTTGATTGGTCCTATTCTTTCACATCGTATCCTCTTTCTCATCACATACTTGTAGAATGCCCTGGGGTTTCCTTAATCCTGCCTGCCAAGGCCTTCTCATGGCCCCTTCTGGCTCTCCTAATTTTCTTCTTAAGTTCCTTCCTGTCAGCCTTATCATCTTCTAGATCTCTAACATTACCTAGCTCTCTGAACCTTTTGTAAGCTTTTCTTTTTTTCTTGACCAGATTTATTACAGCCTTTGTACACCACGGTTCCTGTACCCTACAATAACTTCCCAGTCTCATTGGAATGTACCTATGCAGAACTCCACACAAATATCCCCTGAACATTTGCCACATTTCTTCCGTACTTTTCCCTGAGAACATCTGTTCCCAATTTAAGCTTCCAATTTCCTGCCTGATAACCTCATAATTCCCCTTCCTCCAATTAAACACTTTTCTGTCAGGATTAAAGGCAAAGTGAATAAGAATAAGGAACCTTGGTTCTCAAGGGATATTGGAACTCTGATAAAGAAGAAGAGAGAGATATATAACATGTATAGGCAACAGGGAGCAAATAAGGTGCTTGAGGAGTATAAAAAGTGCAAAAAAATACTTAATAAAGAAATCAGGAGGGCTAAAAGAAGACATGAGGTTGCTTTGGCAGTCAAGGTGAAGGATAATCCTAAGAGCTTCTACAGGGTTATTAAGAGCAAAATGATAGTAAGGGATAAAATTGGTCCTCTTGAAGATCAGAGTGGTCGGCTATGTATGGAACCAAAAGAAATGGGGGAGATATTAAATGGTTTTTTTGCATCTTTATTTACTAAGGAAACTGGCATGGAGTCTATGGAAATAAGGCAAACAAGTAGTGAGGTCATGGAACCCATACAGTTTGAAGAGGAGGAGGTGCTTGCTGTCTTGAGGCAAATCAGAGTAGATAAATCCCCAGGACATGACAGGGCATTCCCTCGGACCTTGAAGGAGACTAGTATTGAAATTGCAGGGGCCCTGGCAGATATATTTTAAATGTCAGTATCTACAGATGAGGTGCTGGAGGATTGGAGGATAGCTCATGTTGTTCCATTGTTTAAAAAAGACTCTAAAAGTAATCCGGGAAATTATAGGCCGGTAAGTTTGATGTCAGTAGTAGGTAAATTATTGGAAGGAGTACTAAGAGATAGGATCTACAAGTATTTGGACAGACAGTGACTTATTAGGGATAGTCAACATGGCTTTATGCATGGTAGATCATGTTTAACCAATCTATTAGAGTTTTTCGAGGAGGTTACCAGGAAAGTGGATGAAGGGAAGGCAGTGGATCATGTCTACATGGACTTCAGTAGGGCCTTTGACAAGGTGCCGCATGGGAGGTTAGTTAGGAAGATTCAGTCACTAGGTATACATGGAGAGGTAATGAATTGGATTAGACATTGGCTCAATGGGAGAAGCCAGAGAGTGGTAGTGGAGGATTGCAACTCTGAGTGGAGGCCTGTGACTAGTGGTGTGCCACAGGGATCAGTGCTGGGTCCTTGTCATCTATATCAATGATCTGGATGATAATGTGGTAAATTGGATCAGCAAATTTGCTGATGATACAAAGATTGGAGGTGTAGTGGGCAGTGAGGAAGGTTTTCAAATTTTGCAGAGGGATTTGGACCAGCTGGAAAAATGGGCTGAAAAATGGCAGATGGAGTTTAATGCAGACAAGTGTTAGATATTGCACTTTGGAAGGGCACACCAAGGTAGAACATACAAGGTAAATGGTAGGACACTGAGGAGTGCAGTAGAATAGAGGGGTCTGGGAATACAGATACATAATTCCCTAAAAGTGGCATCACAGGTAGATAGGGTCATAAAGAGAACTTTTGGTACATTGGCTTTTATAAATCAAAGTATTGTGTATAAGAGTTGAAATGTTATGGTGAAGTTGTATAAAACATTGGTGAGGCCTAATTTGGAGTATTGTGTGCAGTTTTGGTCACATAATTACAAGAAGGATATTAATAAGGTTGAAAGAGTGCAAAGAAGGTTTACAAGGATGTTGCCAGGACTTGAGAAACCGAGTTACAGAGAAAGGTTGACTAGGTTGGGACTTTGTTCCCTGAAGCATAGAAGAATGAGGGGAGATTTGATAGAGGTATATAAAATTATGATGGGTACAGATAGAGTGAATGCAAGCAGGTTTTTTTCCACTGAGGCTAGGGGAGAAGAAAACTAGAGGACATGGATTAAGGGTGAAGGGGGAAAGTTTAAAGGGAACATGGGGGGGGTTCTTCACACAGAGAGTGGTGGGAGTGTGGAATGAGCTGCTAGATGAAGTGGTAAATGTGGGCTCACTTTTAACATTTAAGAAAAACTTGGACAGGTACATGGATGAGAGGTGTATGGAGGAATATGGTTCAGGTGCAGGTCAGTGGGACTAGGCAGAAAAATGGTTCAGCATAGCCAAGAAGGGCCAAAAGGCCTGTTTCTGTGCTGTAATGTTCTATGGATCTATGGTTCTATCTCTCTCCAATGCTATTGTAAAGGAGATAGAATTTTGATCACTATCTCCAAAATGCTCTCCCACTGAGAGATCTGACGCCTGACCAGGTTCATTTCCCAATACCAAATCAAGTACAGTCTCTCCTCTTGTAGGCTTATCTACATATTGTGTCAATAAACCTTCCTGAACACACCTAACAAACTCCACCCCATCTAAACCCCTTGCTCTGGGCAAATGCCAATCGATATTTGGGAAATTAAAATCTCCCATCACGACAACTCTGTTATTATTACACCTTTTTTAGGGTCTGTTTCCATTGAATCATACAGTGAAACACTACATTGGTGTCAATGAGCAACACAATCAAGGGTGTGCTAGGGGCAGTTCACAAGTGTAACCATACTTCTGGTGTCAATATAGCATGGCCACAATTTACTAACCCTCACCGGTATGCCTTTGGAATGTGGGAGGAAACCAGAGCACCTGGAGGAAACCCACATGGTCACAGGGAGAACATACAAACCCCTTACAAGCAGCAGTGGGAATTAAACCCTGATCACATTGCTGGTGCTGCAAATCATTATGACAGACAAACAGACAGACAGACAGACATACTTTATTGATCCCGAAGGAAACTAGGTTTCGTTACAGCCGCACCAACCAAGAATAGTGTAGAAATATAGCAATATAAAACCATAAATAATTAAATAATAATAAGTTAATCATGCCAAGTGGAAATAAGTCCAGGACCAGCCTATTGGCTCAGGGTGTTTGACACTCCGAGGGAGGAGTTGTAAAGTTTGATGGCCACAGGCAGAAATGACTTCCTATGACACTCAGTGTTACATCTCGGTGGAATGAGTCTCTGGCTGAATGTACTCCTGTGCCTAACCAGTACATTATGGAGTGGATGGGATTCATTGTCCAAAATGGCATGCAACTTGGACAGCATCCTCTTTTCAGACACCACCATCAGAGAGTCCAACCATGCCCTCAAGCAGCACAACCTGATCAAAACTGATTAACAATATTATGAACACTTTGATTATTTTACATAACAATTGACTTTGTTCTTTGTTCGGAGTTATGTTTACCTTACCAGCAAAATAAGATCAAAATTTACAAAAATGCTGCTGGGTCCAGAGGACATGAATTATAAAGAGAGATTGAACAGGTTAGAACTTTATTCCCAGGAATGTAGAAGACTGAGGGGAGATTTGATAGGGGTATACAAAATTATGAGGGCTATATGGTAAGTGTAAGCAGGCTTTTTCCACTGAGGTTGGGTGGGACTACAACTAGAAGTCATCGGTTAGGGGTGAAAGGTGAAATGTTTAAAGGGAACATAAGGGCAAACTTCTTCACTCAGAGGGTGGTGAGAGTGTGGAACAAGCTGCCAGTGGAAGTAGTGGATGCAAGTTTGATTTCAACATTTAAGGGAAATTTGGATAGATACGTGGACGGGAGGGTTATAAAGGGCTATGGTCGGTGCAGATCAATGGGACTAGGCAATTTAACTGGTTCGGCATGGGCTACATGGGCTGAAGGGCCTGTTTCTGTGCTGTAGCTGTGATATTGCTGCAGGTAAAACGTTCATTACACCTGTACAAACATACTTGTGCATATGACAATAAACTTGACTTTGATACAGCGCTGAAACTTAGTCCTCTAGTCCTAGATATTCCACCAGGAGAAGCATGCTCTCTACATTCATCCTACCAATGTATCTCAAGACCTAAGACAACCCAAAAGGCAACTTAATGAACTCCCTCTACTCCAAGGTAAAAACCCATCCTAAATAAGGAGAATAAATTTGCAGTCCCTACCCTGCTTGTGCTCAGCTTCTTAAGTAAAACTTCCGCACTGAAAGTGTGACGGTACTTCAAGAAGTACAATATTATCTGTAGTATACATTTGAGGATCAAAGTAATGAAAGGCACTGCACAAGGGAAGTGTGCTTCTTCTCCGAGGATCATCACCTTGGCTTGGTGAAGATGCTTGTGAGGTTCTGAGATCCTGAGTGCAATGCCATCTGGAGCTTAGCTCCTGTTAGGGTCAAAATCAAAGTCAAAGTACATTTATATAAACCATATAACAATTACAGCGCATAAACAGGCCATCGTGGCCCTTCTAGTCCGTGCCGAATGCTTACACTCACCTAGTCCCACCCACCTGCACTCAGCCCATAACCATTATCCATTTGGAAGACCCATTTGCGACCGGGCTTTAACTTCCTGGCCGATGTCTTGAGATGTTGCTTCAATATATCCACGGAATTTTCCTTCCTCATGATGCCATCTATTTTGTGAAGTGCACCAACCAGTCCCTCCTGCAGCAAAGCACCCCCACACAATGATGCTGCCACCCCCATGCTTCACGGTTCGGATGGTGTTCTTCGGCTTGCAAACTTCACCCTTTTTCCTCCCAACATAACCATATAATCATATAACAATTACAGCACAGAAACAAGCCATCTCGGCCCTTCTATGCCAAACGCTTACTCTCACCTAGTCCCACCGACCTGCACTCAGCCCATAACCCTCCATTCCTTTCCTGTCCATATACCTATCCATTTTTTTTTAAATGACAAAATCGAACCTGCCTCTACCACTTCTACTGGAAGCTCGTTCCACACAGCTACCACTCTCTGAGTAAAGAAGTTCCCCCTCGTGTTATCTCTAAACTTTTACCTCCTAACTCTCCTCATGTCCTCTTGTTTGAATCTCCCCTACTCTCAATGGAAAAAGCCTGTCCACATCAACTCTATCTATCCCCCTCATAATTTTAAATACCTCTATCAAGTCCCCCCCTCAACCTTCTACGCTCCAAAGAATAAAGACCTAACTTGTTCAACCTTTCTCGGTAACATTCTAGTAAATATCCTCTGTACTCTATTTTGTTGACATCTTTCCTATAATTCAGTGACCAGAACTGTACACAATACTCCAAATTTAGCCTGACCAATGCTTTGTACAATTTTAACATTACATCCCAACTCCTATACTCAATGCTCTGATTTATAAAGGCCAGCATACCAGCATACCAAAAGCACAAAAGCAATGCATCTTTCGCTGCATGCCACTGGACCCTGACAACGATCCGTCAAGGACTGTGTGATGGCTGCCTGTGCATCAGCCTCCCACATTAAACAGAGTCACATACAGGTGTTCTCTGTGAAGGGACACAACCACTTCTGTGAATATCATACTTGTCGCGATTGACTGCAATACTTTTACTCCTAGGGCTAGTTTTACTAACCAATAATCCAGAGCTGGGGTCCATGGACCTCTCGGTTAACAGTAGGGGTCCAAAACATAAAAAAAGGATGGGAACCCCTGTTCCAGAAAATGTGTGTTCTAAACCTACTGAGGTAGTCTGTGAGTTTCAATTTGTCTTTGAAAATACAATATTAGTATCATTAGATTGACTCTGTTTCATTCACTCTAATTCATTGAGCTTGTCACTGGAATGATAGAAATTTTAAAAAGCATTTTGCCTTTGTAGATGCCTTTCTTGTAGCAGAATGCAAAATGATGGAGCAATTGTGTTTCATTGTGTCAGGATGTGTTTTTTTATAAAAAATATAGCAACAATAATCAGAGATAATAATGTATCCAGACTGCACTTGAAACCCACTACAGTAACCCATTCACAATGGGTTGCAGTCTTTGCCTGCAGTAAATTTTAATATTCACAATCTGAGGACAATTTCACAGGGAGCTGCTCATTTTCCAGAGACAATCCTGCCATAGGAGTCCCTTTCATTTGGACTTTATAGAGAGAAAAAACATATTTGTGTGTTTCTGGAGGTGCTGTGTGCGTTTGGAAAAGAATATCTCTTTTACCGCAACAGATCATCGCATATTACTGTTTTGCCCGACAATGGAATAAAATGTATGAATGCAACTCTCTTTCTCTCTCTAATCTTCCCTGTGGTCACTGCATGCAACAACATCAGTAATATTACCATGAAGACTTCCTCGATTGGTGTTTGCTGGCAAGAAACACATTTACAATTTCAGTAGAGAGACCAAGCGGAGCAAATCATGAATTCATTTACCATATCATTACACAAATTAGCTGGAGATTTTTTTCCGGCCAGTGTGGCACAAAGCCAACCTCCAGTCATAGCATTATGTTTCAAGTTTTCCATTAATCTGGATGTGAAATACTGTCCAAACTAAACAAACAAAAGCATCCTGTTAGTTGTGATAGTCAGGAAAGGTTGTATTTATATCATAAGTTAATAGTATTGTTGAATAACACACCCAAAATGCTGGAGGAACTCAGGCATCATCTATGGAAATGAATAAACAGTTGACGTTTTGGGCTGAAACCCTTCATCAGGACTGGAAACGAAGGGGGAAGATGGCAGAATAAGAAGATAGGGGGTGAGGGGGAGGAAGACAAGCTAGAAGAGGATAGGTGAAGTCAGGTGGGTGGGGTTGTGGCAGGTGATAAGAGGAAAAGGTAAAGGGCTGGAGAAGAAAGAATCATAGGAGAGGAGAGTGCAGTGGACCATGGGAGAAAAGGAAGGAAGAGGGCAGAGGTCAGAATGACAAATTGAAGAAGAGAATTGTTAATTCCTCTGCAACAGAATGGCATTAATCCTAACCAATAGATCCAATTAGTCAGATTCCTTTAGGTTGTTATAGCTGGGGGAGTGGCGGTTAGCGGTGATAAGGTCCCTCTACCTATTAAATGCTCCTAATGTCATGCATCTTAAATAGCCTCTGACAACAAAGTCCCCCTCTTGACCATCGCATGTTGTTTAGCTATTATAACTGGTGGAACTGTTTCTAGGGACAGGAGGAGGGGCAAAGGCAGGTTACTGGTGCCATGAAACCCCAGTTGCTCCAGGCAGATGGGGCTTATTAGCCGTGGTTGGCAACTCATCTAGAAGAAGGAAAGTTCTGACCTCAAACCTCCACTGCCTTGTGGTTATACTCATGGAGAAAGAGTCGGGAGTAAACTCTGAGGAAAACTGCAGAGCTGGAGTCTCTAAAGCAGTCCTATGTTGAGTTCAACGCTGACTGGCAACTCCTGCAAAGCTGCTGGTGCCAAGTTGTATTGGTCTTTGCCGTTCCTTCGGATTTATCACCTGCGTAGTCAGTGGGAGCCTGATGCAAGGGCAAAAGCTTGTTCTCCATATCATACTGCCCTGGCTTGTGTATCATGTAGACAGCTGAGACGTAACATCCATGGTCAACCCCAACCTCTCTCAGATCCAAATGCATTGCGGATTCTGTCATTGCTCCAGTCAAGTTCAACCTTTCACACAACCCTACTGCAGGTCACCTCCAATAACCGTCCGGCTGGAGTGGAAATAACCACAAGAAAGATAAACCAGCAGTTTCTCTTCCTCAGGAAGTTAAGGACATTTAACAGATCACAGAATACTCCAACAAACCTTTATGTGTGTGCTGTTGAAAGTCAAGCATTGTAACACAAATGTGCAGGAACATAAGGAACCTGCAGAAATTAAAGGATTCAGCCCAGTACATCACGAGCACATCCCTACCCATCATCAGTAGTATCTACAGGAGCTACTACCTTAAGAAGGCATCACCCATCAAAGTGGAAAAGTAAATTTATTACCAAAGTGCATATATATCCCTATTTACTGTCTTGAGATTCATTTTCTTGTAGCTATTCTCAGTGGAACAAAGAAATACAATGGAATCAATGAAAAGCTACACACAAACATGGACAAACAACCGATCTGCAAAAGGAGACAAACTATGCAAATAATAAGTAAACAAAGATGCAATCAGACAGAGTGCTACATAAAATAAACAAGGAATCAAACAAACAAACAAATAAATAAATAATGCTGAGAATGTGAGTTGTAGAGACCTTGAATATGAGTCCCTACTTTTTGGAATCAGTTTAGGATAACTTCATTCACCTCAACTCTGAACTGATTCTGGAACCTAGGTGCTCACTTCCAAGAAATCTGCAACTCATGTTCTCCGTATTATTGATTTTTTTTTATTTATTTGCATTTGCAAAGATTGTCTTCTTTTGCACATTGGTTGTTTGTCAGTCTCTCTGTGTAGCTTTTCATTGATTCTATTGTATTTCTTTGTTCTGCTGAACTTCGTCCTGCAAGAAAATGAATCTCAGGGTAGTATAAGGTAACATATACAGTACATACATCAATAATAAATTTACTTTGAACTTTAATGAAGGATCTGTTTTACATGCAACATCTTGAAACAAAAAGACCCTATCATCTACAACACACACAATTCTGGAGAAACTCTGCAGGACAGGCAGCATCTATGAAGGGGAATAAACAGTTGACACTTCAGACCAAGGACCTCCAACAATTTGTCTTCCTCCTGCCTTGAAGTCTGAAGCCCTTTATTTCCAACAGAAGAGCGTTACATTTTAAGTTCACTTTTCTAGCTCAGTGGTGAGATGTACAACATTGACCGATTGTGGAGATATTACACAATGATCCTTCATGCTCTCTCAAGTGGATACAAAAGACTTAATTAGATATAATTTCAAAGAACAGGGACTGGACCTGCAGTACCCTGCCTGATAATTATCCCCTAGTCTGCATCATTAAAGCATATAATGAGATCATATTGTCATATATTAACACGAGAGTGAGGGCTTGGAGAGCTTTGGAAGCCCCTAATTCCTGTACACCCCTTTCCTCTCCCCCTCTCCTCTCTGTGTCAGCAATCCTCCCTCTCTACTCTTAATCCAGGTGTCACCTATCACCTGCCAACTTGTACTCCTACCCCTCCCTCCACCTTCTTACTCTGGATCTTCCCCGCTTCCTTTCTAGTCTTGATATCCCAAAACATCAACTGATAAATCCCCTCTATAGATCCTGCCTGATCTACTGAGTTCCTCCAGTATTTTGTTTGTGTTGCTCAAGATTTCCAACATCTGTAGAATCTATCGTGTTTATGATTTTCCCCAACCAATTTCCCTGTAATTAGAAGCACATTAACATTGTTTCATTTTATGTTAAGGTGGTGGGGGTGGGACCCAGAATGGCAGTGCAGCAATAGGGGAGGCTGATTCATCCCCTCACCTCATCCACTGACCTCCCCCCTCACCTGGTCTCACTTATTACCTCCCATTTTGTACTCCTTCCCCTCCCCCTACCCACAGACCTTCATCCGAACATGGTCTCAACTATCACCCCTCCCAGCTTCTTGCTTCATCACCCTTCCCCCTCACCTGATCTCACCTATTAACACCCAGCTTCTCACTTCATCCCCTCTCCCCCACCCACCTTCCCCCTCACCTGCTCTCACCGATTACCTCCCAGTTTGTACTTCTTCCCCTCTCCCCACCCCCCTACCCTTCTTTCCCTCATCTGGTCTCACCTATCACCTCCCAGATTCTCATTTCATCCCCTCTCCCCCACCCACTGACCCTCCCCTTCAATTGGTCTCACCTATCATCTGGCAGCTTGTTATCCTTCAATGACCTGAGCTGCAGTCGCGTTGTACCAACAACTGCACTACCATGGCTTCCGTGGTTGAAGCAAAGTACCTCTCCCCAAACTCGGTGATGTGGGACTTCAGGCCACTGCCCAATGGGAGCTGCAAGTTTCAATTGTTTCTTGTTGTCTTCATGAAAATACATAATAACAAACAGCAGCTTTACCTGCTCATACATAGCACAGATCCTTTTTTGAAATGCAGAGGTATTGTAATAAATTATTACCAACCAAGTAGGTTATATTTTGTCTAAACTGTGCGCAAACATATCACAAAGGGAATGATTTTTTTTTTATTTATAGATACAGCAGGGTAACAAGCTCTTTCAATCCAGCAAGTCCGCGTCGCCTATTAACACCCCTCAACGTACTGACCCATACACTTTGGAATGTGGGAGAAAACCATAGTTACTGGAAGAAACCCACATGGTCATGATCAGATTAACTTTATTTGTCCCATGTACATCAAAAGATACAGTGAAATGTTCCGTTTGCGTCAATAACCAACATATTTCGAGGATTGTTCAGAAGGGGCTGCCCACAAATGTTGCCACACTTCTGGCGCAAACATGGCATACTCACAAATTATTAACCCATTATTTCTTTGTAAATTTGGAGGAAACCAGAGCACTCAGCAGAAATGCACGCAGTAATGCAGAGGACATGCAAACTACTTACAGGCAGTGGTGGGGATTGAACCCTGATCTTGGCACTATAATAGCATTATGCTAACCACTACTTTACCATCCCACCACAAGTGCTGATTCCTTCAACGTTAATCAGAAAATCAGAACATTCAGCATGATTGTTCCACGTCTCTGACAGGGAGTTAGTGCCTGGTACACAAATACGGAGCAACACACACACAATATGTTCAGCAGGTCTGGTAGCATCTATGGAAAGGAATAAACAGTCACTGTTTCATTCCGAGAGCCTTCCCCAGGACTGAAAAGGAAAAAGGAAGTTGCCAAAATAAGAAGGTGGGAGGAGGGGAGGGAGGACGAGCTAGAAGATGAAGCCAAGTGGGTGAGGGAGGGGGGATGAAGTAAAAAGCTGAGAGGTGAAAGGTGGAAAAGTTGAGGAGCTGGAGAAGAAGGATCTGATAGGAGAGGAGAATGGACCATGGGAGAAAGGGAAGGGCACCAGAGGGAGGTGATAGGCAGGTGAGGTGAATAGGTAAGAGGCCAGATTGGGGAATTGAAAAAGAGGGAAGGGGGAGAGGAAAAATCATTACTGGAATTTGGAGAAATCAATGCTCATGCCATCAGGTTGGAGGCTATGTAGACAGAATATGATGTGTTGCTCCTTCAGCCTGAGAGTGAATTCATTGGGGCATACCAGGAGGCCATGAACCAACATATCAGAACAGGACTGGGGACTGGAATTGAAATGTCCAGCAACAAACATGGAGGTGTATGTTGGAATTTACCAACTGCAGTTTTACTAAGAAAACCACCTGCTGAATCTGGTTCAACCTTCAGCAAGCTCAGCAGCTCCATTCCTCTCCATGGAGAGGTAAGGTAGTAAGAGCCAGAGGTATGGGACCAATAGTTTATATCTATTGAATTCACACCAACATATCCCCTTCAGCTTGCACACTGTCCATACAGGCATAAACTCAGAATAAAGGGATGCTTCTCTGAAACGGAGGTGAGGAGAAATTTCATCCAGGGGATGGCAAATCTGTGGAAGTCATTGCCACAGAGGTCACTGGGTGTATTTAAGGCACGGATTGATGGATTCTTTTTTGAGAAGAGAGTTAAGGGTAATGGGGAGAAGGCAGAAGAATGGGGAATTGAATGGCAAAGCTGACTCGATGGGCAAAATGGTCTAATACTGCTCTAACGGAGAATGTTACTTATTTATTTCATTTACTTAAAGCCCGGAAGAGACACCGCAAGCCCTTCGAGCCAAGCTGCCTAACAACCCGTGACAACCCCAATTTAATCTTAATTTAACCACAAGACAATTTACAACTACCAATTAATCTATCTGGTACGCCTTTGGACCACGGGAGGTAATCAGAGCAACCACAGCAAAACCATGTGTTCTACAGGGAGGGAGAACATGCAGAGGACACAGAGAATCAAGTCGGAACTCCGATGCCCCGAGCTGCAATAGCATCGCACTAACCACTACACTACCATGACACCTGATTATGGTCTCAAATATCTGTGTGCTTTAATTCTTTTAATAATCTGTTTTATTAATTTAATTTTATGCCTAACATTTCCTATGATTTTAATGTTTCTTAAATATCAGACACGTTCCAGCTGTTCCATGGCTTTAACAGCTGGCTCAGCCTCCGAGCAGAGCTTAAACAGCTGTCATTTCTGTGGGATTTACAGTAAAGCGTCTTGTGTACTGTGGGGCCTTGCCAGGGGAGGTGTTGGAGGCAGATACAATAGAGGCGTTTAAGAGGCCCTTATATAGGCAAGTGAATAAGCAGGGAATGGAGCGATATAGATCATGTGCAGGCAGAAGGGATTAGTTTAATTCAGTGTTGTTCGCTTAACTAATTCTAGGTTCTGCAGTATATTCAAAATCAAAATTGCAAAGTCAAAGTAAAATTTGTGATCAAAGTACATATAGTCACACCTCAGGCCAATGTCAATCAGGCTTTAGATTATCTAAGCAATGGAACCAACATGCACAAAACAGCGCACCCCAATGCCTTCACAATCGTTTTGGGAGATTTTAACCAGGCCAGTCTGAAAAAATAACTAAATAATTACCATCAACAGACCATTTGCAATACTGGAGGAAACAACACATTGGACCATTGCTACACCACCGTCAAAAATGCCTACCGTGCTATTCTATGCCCTCACTTTGGGAAGTCTGATCACCTGGCTGTACTCCTACTCCCTGAGTATAGGCAGAGACTGAAGACTGCAGCACCAGTAGTGAGGACCAAGATGGTATGGACAAGGGAAGCACAGGAGCGCCCAGTCGGTGGACTGGACCGAATTCAGAGATTCATCTTTGAATCCAGATGAGCATGCTACAGTTGTTACCGACTTCATTAGAAGCTGTGTGGATGAGTATGTGCCTACAAGCACTTGCTGTACATTCCCAAACCAAAAGCTGTGGATGAACCAGGAGATGTGTCATCTGCTGAAGGCTAGATCTGTGGCATTCAAGGCTGGCAACCCAGATCTGCACCAGAAAACCAGGTATGACTTGCGGACGGCTATTTCAAGGGAGAAGAGACAATTTCGAATGAGGTTGGAGGCAACATCGGATGTACGACAACTCTGGCAGGGTTTGTAGGATATTACTTCCTACAAAGCGAAACCCAATAGCATGAATGGCAGCGATGCTTCACTACCAGATGAACTCAACGTCTCCTATGCCCGCTTTGAAAGGGAGAATATAACTACAGCTATGAAGATTCCTGCTGCACCCGGTGACCCTGTGATCTCCGTCTCAGAGGCCGATGTTAGGCTGTCTTTAAAGAGGGTGGACTCTCGCAAGGTGGAAGGTCCCGATGGAGTACCTGGTAAGGCTCTGAAAACCTGTGCCAACCAACTGACGGGAGCATTCAAGGATATTTTCAACCTTTCATTGCTATGGGTGGACATTCCCACTTGCTTCAAAAAGGCAAAAATTATACCAGTGCCTAAGAAGAACAATGTGAGCTGCCTTAATAACAATCACCCATTACCACTCACACCTGCAGTGATGAAATGCTTTGAGAGGTTGGTCATGACTAGACTGAACTCCTGCCTCAGCAAGGACCTGGACCCACTGCAATTTTCCTATCGCCACAATAAGTCAATGGCAGACACAATCTCAATGGCTCTTTACACAGTCTTAATCCACCTGGACAATACAAACACCTACATCAGGATGCTGTTCATCAACCATAGCTCAGCATTTAACACCATCATTCCCATAATCCTGATTGCTAAGTTACAGAACTGGACCCTCTTTACCTCCCTCTGCAATTGGACCCTTGATTTCCTAACTGGAAGACCACAATCTGTGTGGATTGATGATAGCACATCCTCCTCGCTGACGCACCTCAGGGGTGTGTGCTTAGCCCACTGCACTACTCTCTATATACACATGACTGTGTGGCTAGGCATAGCTCAAATACATCTATAAATCTGCTGATGATACAACCATTGTTGGTAGAATCTCAGGTGGTGACAAGAGGGTGTACAGGAGTGAGATATGCTAACTAGTGGAGTGCTGCCACAGCAACAACCTGGCACTTAACGTCAGTAAGATGAAAGAGCTGATTGTGGACTTCAGGAAGAGTAAGATGAAGGAACACATATCAATCCTCATAGAGGGATCAGATGTGGAGAGAGTGAGCAGTTTCAAGTTCCTGGGTGTCAAGATCTCTGAGGATCTAACCTGGTCCCAACATATCGATGCAGTAATAAAGAAGGCAAGACAGTGACTATACATTATTAGGAGTTTGAAGAGATTTGTATGCCAACAAAAACACTCAAAAACTTCTATAGTTGTACTGTGGAGAGCATTCTGATAGGCTGCATCACTATGGGGGGCTACTGCACAGGACCGAAAGAAGCTGCAGTGGGTCATAAATTTAGTTGTCTCTATCTTGGGCACTAGCCTACAAAGTACCCAAGACATCTTCAAGGAGCGGTGTCTTAGAAAGGCAGTGTTCATTATTAAGCAGCCCCAGCACCCAGGGCATGCCCTTTTCTCACTGTTACCATCAGGGAGGAGGTACAGAAGCCTGAAGGCACACACTCAGCAACTCAGGAACAGCTTCTTCCCCTCTGCCATCCGATTTTTAAATGAACATTGAACCCGTGAACATGACCTCACTTTTTCAATATATATTATTTCTGTTTTTGTAAGATTTTTAATCTCCAATATACACATATCATAATTTATTTATTTATTCTGTATTATGTATTGCATTGAACTGCTGCTGTTAAGTTAACAAATTTCATGACACATACCAGTGATAATAAACCTGACTCTGATTCTGACTCCGAAATACATTTAGTGGTCACTTAATTATGCCCCTTCTGGATTTTTGCTCCTGTCGCCTATCCACATCAAAGTTGGGCGTGTTGTGCATTCAGAGATGCTCTTCAGCACACCACTGTTGTAACATGAGGTTACTTGAGTTGCTGTCGCCTTCCTGTCAGCTTGAACCGGTCTGGCCATTCTCCTCTGACCTCTCTCATTAAAAAGTCATTTTCGCCCACTCACTGCATGTTTTCAGTTTTTCACACCATTCTCTACAAACTCTAGAAATTGCTCTGCACTAAAATCTCAGGAGATCAGAGGTTTCTGAAATACTCAAACCACCCTGTCTGGCACCAAGAATCATTCCACAGTCAAAGTCACTTACCGTACTGAGTAGAAGTCACACACACACACACACACACACACACACACACACACACACACACACACACACACACACACACACACACACACACACACACACACACACACACACACACACAGCGCCTAAGACTTTTGAACAGTTCTGTATTTATCAACATTAAGCAGAGAGCGAATTTGTAAATCTGGTGGGAGCAAAGGATGTTGGGAAGAGTGAGGGTGGAATGCAGCATCATGGGTGTTGGACAGGTGGCACAGAAGGAGGTGCTAGGTGTGGGTGGTGATATGGGTGCAGACACACCCAGCCCTGAAACACCAGGCAAGGTCATTTCATTCCAAATAATTGGTTTATTGAACATTACAGAATGTCTCTATGGAGCTTCCCACCTCCCCTTCCTTTCCCTTTTCCCAATCGTGATTCCCTTCTTACTGACCCCTTCCCACTCTCATTGCACATCAGCGACCCATATCAGAATCAGTTTATCACTCATATATGTCACTAACTTTTTTTGCAGCAGCAGCAGCAGCAGTACAGTGCAATACATAAAATTACTACAGTACTGAGCAAAAATGTCGGGCACGTTAGCTATACATATGTGCCTAAGACAGGTACATGTATACATATGTATAGCATGTATTAGGAAATTGCTTTGGTATCTGGACTCGCCAAAATGCCAAAACATTTAATAATTATACAGAATAAGGAATTATATTAAAATATAGAAGTACAGAAATGGAATAAAGTATGTATAACTACAGTTGAAGTCAGAAGTTTACATACACCTTAGCCAAATACATTTAAAACCAGTTTTTCACAATTCCTGACATTTAATCCTAGAAAATATTCCCTGTCTTAGATCAGTTAGGATCACTACTTTATTTTAAGAATGTGAAATGTCAGAATAATAGCAGAGAGAAAGATTTATTTCGGCTTTTATTTCTTTCATCACATTCCCAGTGGGTTAGAAGTTTACTTACACTTTGTTAGCATTTGGCCTTTAAATTGTTTAACTTGGGTCAAACGTTTTGGGTAGCCTTCCACAAGCTTCTCGCAATAAGCTGCTGGAATTTTGTTCCATTCTTCCAGACAGAACTGACCTCCTTGCTCACAAACGCTTTTTCAGTTCTGCCCACAAATTTTCAATCAGATTGAGGTCAGGGCTTTGTGATGGCCACTCCAATACCTTGACTTTGTTGTCCTTAAGCAATTTTGCTACAACTTTGGAGGTATGCTTGGGGTCATTATCCATTTGGAAGACCAATTTGCGACCCGGCTTTAACTTCCTGGCTGATGTCTTGAGATGTTGCTTCAATATATCCACGGAATTTTCCTTCCTCATGATGCCATCTATTTTGTGAAGTGCACCAACCAGTCCCTTCTGCAGCAAAGCACCCCCACAACATGATGCTGCCACCCCCATGCTTCACGGTTCGGATGGTGTTCTTCGGCTTGCAAACTTCATCCTTTTTCCTCCCAACATAACCATATAACAATTACAGCACGGAAACAAGCCATCTCGGCCCTTCTAGTCCATGTCAAACGCTTACTCTCACCTAGTCCCACCTACCTGCACTCAGCCCATAACCCTCCATCCCTTTCCTGTTCATATACCTATCCAATTTTTTATTTAATGACAAAATCAAATCTGCCTCTACCACTTCTACTGGAAGCTTGTTCCACATAGCTATCACTCTCTGAGTAAAGAAGTTCCCCCTCGTGTTACCCCTAAACTTTTCCCCCTTAACTCTCAACTCATGTCCTCTTGTTTGTATCTCCCCTACTCTCAATGGAAAAAACCTGTCCACATCAACTCGATCTATCCCCCTCATAATTTTAAATACCTCTATCAAGTCCTCTCTCAATCTTCTACGCTCCAAAGAATAAAGACCTAACTTGTTCAACATTTCTCTGTAACTTAGGTGCTGAAACCCAGGTAACATTCTAGTAAATCTCGTAAATGGTCATTATGGCCGAACAGTTCAGACCAGAGGACATTTCTCCAAAAAGTAAGATCTTTGTCCCCATGTGCTCTTGCAAACTGTAGTCGGGCTTTTTTATGGCAGTTTTGGAGCAGTGGCTTCTTCCTTGCAGAGCAGCCTTTCAAGTTATGTCGATATAGGACTCGTTTTACTGTGGATATAGATACTTGTCTACTTGTTTCCTCCAGCATCTTTACAAGGTCCTTTGCTGTTGTTCTGGGATTGATTTGCACTTTTTGTGCCAAAGTACTTTCATCTCTAGGAGACAGAATGCATCTCCTTCCTGAGCGGTATGACGGCTGCGTGGTCCAACAGTGTTTATACTTGTGTACTATTGTTTGTACAGATGAACATGGTACCTTCAGGCATTTGGAAATTGCTCCCAAGGATGAACCGGACTTGTGGAGGTCCACAATTTTTTTCCTGAGGTCTTGGCTGATTTCATTTGATTTTGTTTGTAACCTTCTGACCCACTGGAATTGTGATATAGTCAATTAAAAGCGAAATAATCTGTCTGTAAATAATTGTTGGAAAAATTGCTCGTGTCATGCACAAAGTAGATGTTCTCAACATCTTACCAAAACTATAGTTTGCTAACATGAAATCTGTGGTTTGGTTAAAATGGGTTTTAATGACTTCAACCTAAGTGTATGTAAACTTCTGACTTCAACTGTAGATAAATGCCAGAATGTATCTACCATGCAAACAGATTTTAAGAAGTGGTTCAATGTAAAATAGATCAGATTTCATTGCACAAGTTCAATTTCCTAGCCAGCAGCACAGTATAATTTATCCAAATCCATGTTGTGCTTCATTTGTCTCCACCTTTGTATTGTGCATTTCAAAATGGCCAATAAATGTGACCTTGCTGGTGACCACACATCCTGTGAGTAAATAAAACATTGCCATATTCTTTCAACATTGGGCAGAAATTATTTTATTGGTCCCATAGCAAACATTATATCTGCAGGGGTGGAGGGAGTTTATGTGCATGTACTGGCCTATCACCAGCACAAGCCTACCCGCTATCACAGACATATATACAGACAGGTGCCAGGAAAGGACCAGTAACATCAAGAAGGATCCCACCCACCCTGCTCATGGACTGTTTGTCCCACTCCCACCAGAAAGGAGGCTACATAGCATCCATACCCTGAACACCAGACTCAAAAACAGTTACGTTCCCCAAGCAGTAAGGCTGATCAACCCTTCCAGACATTAACCCACCACTACTTTATCATTTTCTATTAGTCACCTTATACAGTACGCAGACACTCCTGTGCCTCGTGTCACAGTGTGGACTTACAATCAATCTATGTATTTATATGTACTATGTTCTTTATTTTTTTGTGTTCTTTTGTGCTGCATTAGACCCAGAGTAAAAATTAGTTTGCTCTCCTTCACACTTGTGCATTGGACACGATATTATGCCTGTACTTAAACAAAATTGAAGACTTGAAATAGAAAGCGGCATTCATGTACAGTTACTGCTTAATGTTTGATGGCCTCAATGGACCAAAGGGCCTCATTCCCTGCTGTACGACTACGTTCTGAGCATTGTTGATAGAATCTCAGGTAGTGTCAAGCGGGCGTACAGGAGTGGGATATGCCAACTAGTGGAATGGTGCCACAGCAACAATCTGGTACTCAGCATCATTAAGATGAAAGAGCTGACTGTGGCATTCAGGAAGGGTAAGATGAAGGAACACATACCAATCCTCACGGAGGGATCAGAAGTGGAGACAGTGAGCAGCTTCAAGTTCCTCGGTGTCAAAGATCTCTGAGGAGCTAACCTGGTCCCAACATATTAATGTAGTCATAAAGAAGGCAAGACAGCGGCTATACTTTATTAGGAGTCTGAAGAGATTTGGCATGTCAACAAATACACAGAAAAGCTTCTATAGTTGTCCCATGGAGAGCATTCTGACAGGCTGCATCATTGTCTGGTATGGAGGGGCTACTGCACAGGACCGAAAGAAGCTGCACAGAAGCTGCCCAGGCCATCCTTTGATCATATAGTTATATTTTTCCTGAACCTCCATTATCTTGCTTGACCCAAACGGGGAAGAGGTTTAGCCATCATTGGTTGATGAGGCAACTGGCCATAATTATCAACATGGCATTCAGTAGAAGGACAAGAGAGGACTTACTGATTCAAGATTCAAGATTCAAGATTCAAGATTTTAGATTTAAAGTTGCTTAATATTATTTCCAGTGCACAAGTGTAAAGAAGATTGAAATAATTGTTACTTTGAATCTGATGCAGCACAAAAAATGCAATAATATAAAGAACACAAAAAAAATTTAAAATGTAATAATAATAAATACATGGGATAGCTTGTATACATAGATTAATTGAATACTGATAAAGTGAGTATAGGCACAGGAGTGTCTGTACATAAGGTGACTGACAGAAAATGTTAAAGTAGTGGTGGTTGGGGGTGTGGGGGGTGGATTAGTGGGTGGAGGTTCTGATCAACTTTACTGCTTGGGGTAAGTAAAGTTTTTTTGAGTACACAAGCCACAAAAATGAAAGCACGCATCTGCGTGTGCATATACGTACACTTAAACACACACAGACACAGATGTGAACCACTCAATAATGCACAAAGCACACTCTGACTCAAGCAAAGGTAAAATAGAGACACATATATGCATACATTCACAGAGAATGAGACACCATAACTTGTTGTGACCTTTTAGAACACTTCCTATGTATTCACTTCAAATGAGACTCCCCTGGGCCCTGTTATTAGCCTTGTGCATTTCTTATAAATACATAAGATAGCTTATATACATTGATGGATTGTATGTCCATACAGTGATGTTAGACTTAGGAGTGTCTGAGCTTGTGGAAAAGTCACTGATTCAAAGACTCAAAGTACATTTATTACAAAAGTGTATATGCAGTATTCAGCACTGAGATGCATCTTCCCACAGATAGCCATGAAACAGAGGGACACCTTGGAACCTGTGCAAAGAAACATCAAACACCCAATGCACAAAAAAAAGAACAAATCATGCAAGTGGCTAAAAAAGTGAAAAACACAGAATATAAAACATCAAACCACAGAGTTATTGAAGTAGTCGAGGAATGTTTAGTTCATCTCAGTTCAATTTAGTGCTGTTTCGTTCACTGACTGCAGATCACAGAGCTAGTCTGCCCCGATCAAAATTGCACAAAATAGCAATAAAAAAGGAGTCACCAGGAACCAAAAACACATTATTACGTGATGCCTGGGTAGTGATTGTTCATTACACTTATTTTGACAGCACTCATTTTCTCTGTGGCGTCTAACACCAGGAAAGGAGCAAATTTCAAATTCCCCTCTTTTGCTTGTCAACAAGTAAAACAAATCCTATTCATCTAATGCCTTAAGATTGGAAGAATCCCAATGCGATTTACAGGTCAGCACTGATTCCTCTTACAAACGATTAGCATAAGAGACCAAAATCTAGGTCAGAGAGGTAGGTAAGGGGAATCTTAAAGTCAGTGAAGGTTCAGGGAGAGAATTCCTGAGTTTGAAAGAAGGAGGCATAATAACTAATGGTAGAACAATTAGTTCTGAAGATGAGCAGGGACCAAATTTAGAGGATTTTTCGGCAACTGAAGAGGATTACTGAAGGAAATCATAGGAAAAGAGAGTTGATATCCTAGATGGATTTGAAAACTAGAGTGAGAATTTTTAAGATCAATATGTTGCTTATTTGGAAACTGTTGTACATAGGCATGCACCCGAGTGTTGACTGCTCAAAGCACGGTGAAATTTAGAATAGACAGCAAAGTTTTGGATAAGTTTTCAGAGAGCAGAATGAGGAAGGTAAGACCTGACACATCTACACATGCCAGCAGGTCCACTTCATTAGGAGTTTGAAGGAAATCAGTATGTCACCAAACTCTTGTGAATTTCCATAGGTGGACGGCGGAGAACATTCTGTCTGGTTGCATCGCATTCTGGTGTGAAGGCTCCGATGCGCAGGATTAAAAGAGACTGCAAAGGGTTTGCAGACTCAGCCGCCTCCATCAAAGATATCTTCAATAGGCAGGGCCTCAAGAAGGTGGTATCCATCACTAAGGATCCTCGCCATCCACTACATTCTCTCGTCTTGTTACTATCTTCGGGGAGAAGGTACACGAGCCTGAAGAGAGACACGCAGCAATTCAGAAACAGCTTCTTCCCCTCTGCCATCAGATTTCTGAGTGGCTCACAAACCAATGAACACTACCTCATTAATCCATTCTTTTTGCACTGTTTGTTTATTTTGTTTTATATCATCGCACTGTACTGCTGTTGCAGAACCACAAATTTCATGTCATATCAGACAGTGATAATAAACCATATTCTGACTCTGTCAAGCTATAGAGAACATTCTAACAAGCTGCATCACTGTCAGAGTCACCTTATGTAGAGACACTCCTGTGCCTAGCATCACTTTATGGACATACACTCAATCTATGTATATAAGCTATCTTACAGATTTATATCTATTGTGTTTTTATTATTATTGTGTCCTTTATCTTATTTTTTTTTGCTCTGCAAGAGATCCAGAATATCAATCATTTTCAAAGGTTCAAGATTCAAAATACATTGATTATGAAAGTATGTCTACAGTATACAACCCTAAGCTTCATCTTTCCACAGACAGCCACGAAACCAAGAAAACGCTGGAAGCCCTTTAAAGAAAAACATCAACCATTCAACATGCAAAAAAAGAACAGATCACTCAAATGGCAAAAAAAATACAGAATATAAAACGTCAAGCCACAAAGTCAATTAAGTGTTCAGTTTCAGCTCAGTTTGGTTCGATTTACAGCTGCGTTTGTTCATTGACTTCAAGCCGCTGAGCCAGTCCACTCCAAACAAAATCACGCCAATCAACAACAAAGAAAAGAGCAATAGGAACCACATAACATGAACTACAGAGCCAATCCACAAGCCAGAATCGAGTGAGAGGGAGAGAGAGACTGGTCGACATAGGCACCTTCCCCAGGATCAGCGAGTGAGAGTGAGAGAGAAACCGTCACTCACAGGCAGACGGCACTGAACAGCCGCTCTCTGTTTGCTCTCCTCCTCATTGATTTCAGTCTTCCTCCATGCTGTAATGAGAGAGTTCAGTGAGAAATGGAGCTGATCATAGGCTTGCGCCCCTGTTCGGTTGATCAGGGTTCAATTCCTGCTGCTGTCTGTAAGGAGTTTGTACGTTCTCTCTATGACCACGTGGGTTTCCTCCGGATGCTCCGGTCTCCTCCCACAGTCCAAAGACATTTCAGGTTAGTAACTGTTAGTGTGTATGGGCATACTATTGATGCACCATCAATAACTCTCGGAGACGTGAGTCGAGAAAGGCTTTTATTAGCTGGAAGAAAGCACCGTCAGCAGCAAGAGACCACCACACAACATCCTGGAGACTGAGGGAGGAGCAGTGCCTCCAATCGCCTTTATACCGGGGCCTGTGGGAGGAGCCACGGTCAGTGGGAGGGCCCACAGGAGCAGTCAGCGGGGGGCGTGTCCAGACAGGTATATGTAGTTCACCACAACTATGTTGACACTAGAAGCATGGCAACACTTGAGTGCTGCCCAGCACAATCCTTAGATTCTATTGATGCAAATGACACATTTCACTGCATGTTTCAACGTTTCAATGTACATGTGACCAATTAAGTTAACCTTTAATCTTAATCTTGTCAATCTAATCAATTTTCTTGTGAATACAAGACTCTGTTAGATGTTGGTACTTAGAATACTGCAAGTCTGGTTCACTGGTTCATTCGCGAGACCGATGGTAGGGGAGCTGCGTGGCCTCGGTTGTAGTATGGACTAGGTCCTCTTGCCATGGGTTCACCTATTGCAGCCGCTGAGTGGAGAGAGGCTGAAAGCAGCGTGGGAGAGGGCTGGAGTCTGTGCTGGTTTGGGGGCTGGCTCACCCTGTTGGTGTTTGCTTGGTGAAGGACAAGCTGGATTGCAATGGTTTGCAGACTGCTGCAGGCTTCCTCCTGCCAACAACATCCATACACCATCAATCTACAGGACACGACCCTCAGGGACCTGGGCCATGATATATGTATTTGTGTGACTATTTTACTGCTGTCTGATATATGCTATATGTGTCTTGTGCTGTGTATAATTGTTGGTATTGTATTTTGTATCTTGGCTGTTTCATTTGTCTGTATTCACAGATATCCATATATGGTTGAATGATAATTAATCTTAAATTTGCACTTGAACTTCAAACTGATGGGTCTCAGATTGAAACACTGATATCGATTCTCCTTTTGCCAGATACAGCCTGAACTAGAGAGTCTGCCTCAGATTTCCAACATCTAGAACATAGAAGAGTACAACACAGGAACAAACCCTTCATCCCACAATGTTCTGCTGGAACAGTCGATCTTTCTGATTTTTATTCACAACCGTTCAGCTTTTAGGGAATAATAATATACAATGATATACAATGAGTTGCAAAATTTACAAGCCATAAAACCATAAGACATAGGAGCAGAATTAAGCCATTCAGCCCATCGAGTCTGCTCCACCATTCCATCATGACTGATCCCAGATCTCATTCAACCCCATACACCTGCCTTCTTGCCATGTCCTATGATGCCCTGACCAATCAGGAAACTATCAACTTCCGCCTTAAAATTACCCACGAACTTGGCCTCCACTGCAAACTATGGCAGAGCATTCCACAGATTCACTAATCTCTGGATAAAAAAAATTCCTCCTTACCTCCATTCTAAAAGGTCACCCCTCAGTTTTGAGGCTGTGCCCTCTTGTTCTGGATACACAAACCATAGGAAACATCCTCTCCATATCCACCCTATCTAGTCCTTTCAACATTCAGTAGGTTTCAATGAAATCCTCCCCTCCCCCCCACATCTCACATTCTCCTAAATTCCAGTGCATGCAGGCCCTAAGGTGCCAAACACTCTTCATATGTAAACCCTTTTATTCCTAGAATCATCCTCGTGGACCTCCAATGACAACACATCCTTTCTGAGATTTTGGGCCCAAAACTGCTGACAATACTCCAAGTGCAGCCAGTCTTATAAAAGCTCAGCATTATCTCCTTGTTTTTATATTCTATTCCCCTTGAAATAAATGTCAACATTGCATTTGCCTTCTTTGCCACAGACTCAAGCTGTAAATTAACTTTCTAGGAGTCTTGCCTGAGGACTCGTAAATCCCTCTGCAACTCTGAAGTTTAAGTTTTCTCCCATTTAGATAATAGTCTCCACTATTGCTTACTGCACTAAGACATTTTGTCATTGCACCCAAGAGGTTTATGTACTTTTTTGATTTTGAGGTACAGCTTGGAAATGGCCCTCCTGACCCAATGAGCTGCACTGCCCAGCAACCCACCTATTTAACCTGAGACTAATCACAGGATAATTTACAATGACCAATTGACCTACCAGGCAGTGCACCTTTGGGCTGGAGCATCCAGCAGAAACCTATGTGTTCTCAGGGAGGATGTGCAGACGGCGTCAGAATTAATCTCCGAACTCCAACGTCCCGAACTGCAATGCCATCGCACTAACTGCTAAACTCTTAATTTCAAACCTTGAGGAACACACACAATGTGCTGGAAGAACTCCTGCACATCCAACACTCCAACACTGCAGTATTTTGTATGCGTTCAGCATGATTTCCAGCAGCCGCAGAATCTCCCCTGCTCGGAAGATCAAATTTGAAGGCAGAATACAGGGCTAAACACATAATTCTTAGCAGTGTGGAGGATCAGATGGATCTTGGGTTCCACATCTGTCAGTCGCACAAATCTGTCGTGCAATTTGATAGAGTGGTTGAGAAGGCATATGGTTTGTTGGCCTTGATTCGTCAGAGGATTGCATTCAAGAGCTGTGAGGTACTGTTACAGCTCTATATTTGTGTGGCTTCTGGTTAGACCACACTTGGAGTCTTGGGTTCAGTTTTGGTCGCCTCATTATAGGAAGGATGTGGTGGCTTTCAAGAGGGTGCAGAGGAGATTTAGATTTAGCAGGATGCTCCTTAGACTAGAAGGCATGTCTTATGAGGATAGGTTTAGCGAGCTATGGCTTTTCTCTTTGGAGCGAAGAAGGATGAGAGGCATCTTTATGGAGGTGTACAAGATGATAAAAGGTATTGATAGAGTGGACAGCCAGAGACTTTTTGCCAGGGCAGAAGTGGCTAATACAAGGGGGAATAATTTTGAGGTGATTGGAGGAAAGCATAAGGGGATGTCAGAGGTAAGCTCTTTACACAGAGAGTGGTGAAATGCCATGCCAGGGTTGGTGGTAGAGGCAGATACATTTGGAGCATTTGAGAAACGGTTAGATAGGCACATGGATGACATAAAAATAGAATGTTACGTAGGAGGGAAGAGGTAGATTGACCATGGAGTAGGTCAAAAGGTCGGCACAATATCATGGGCTGAAGGGCCTGTACTGTGCTGTATGTTCTGTGTTCTATGTTCTATATTTATAATTTCAAATCTTTTTTTTCTCTTTACTACCCAAAACCAAGGACAGCTACTTATCTGGAAATGTTAGAATTCTTTCAGCAAGTGGAAATTTGCCTGTACAGTGCCCTGTTTTCTCTTGTCAGTGAGTGATGTACAGCCAATATTACTACACGAACCTGCTGGCCCCACTTCAATCTCAGCAAGTATTGATCAAAACTTTGTACTTCCACGCTAGCAGAGTCTAGTAAGTTACCGATTGGGAGGATGCTGTTTTGAATTTTGAGATGTACTTCAGTCATTTATAAATCGATCTTCCAAAGCTTCTCAGAAACAACCAGAGCAGCAAGTTAACCATGTGTTTTCTGCTGACTGATGAGAAGTAGTGTATGGTGGTTATCCATTATATCTGACGACGATAAGAAACCTTTGTGGATGTGTTTTTAAAGTCTTTGCACTGGGGCAGTTCCATGCCCTCAACCTCTGAAATCCGGGTCCTGAATATGAAGAATTGTCATAAATTTGGGTCAACAAATGGGGTCCACTTGGTCGCAGTAAATGGCCAGCATGACTTCTATGCCTCATCATACCTTACGCTCTCCACAGAGCGTCACAATACCGCCATCCTGGCTGTTGGATCTCACTGTAGTTCTCATCTGCCCAGTCTGCCGGAGCTGATTTTGCATGCTAGGACAAACATGTCCCTGTCTCACTGGGGTATGAGGCCACTGGCTACCCTCACCTAGTTTAGCCCACTTGTCAAAGCAGCTTACTGGGGTGTTGTCACTATCACATGCAAACAGCTACCTGGAGCCACAGGTGAGAGCCAAGTGTTCGGTGGGGATCAAAGGTGAGTGAGCTGCCCCAAAACGGACGTGACAAGCCCTTTCACTAGAAGGACTGTCCCTCCCTGGACATCCCATAATAATCACTGAAAAAATTATAAAACAATCAAACTATAAAATCAACAAAATCATAGTAGCATAGCAGTTAGTGCAACACACTGCACAACACCAACAATCACCAGTTTGGCATCAGTTCCTGCTGCTGTCTATAAGGAGCTTACACATTCTCCAGGTGACCACATGGGTTTTCTTCAGCTGGTCCATTTTCCTCCCACGTTGCAAAGACGTACAGGTTAGTAAGTTGTGGCATGCAATGTTGGTGCCACAAGCACGGCAACATTTTCAGGCTGCCCCCAGTACATCTCAGACTCTGGTGGTCTTTGGTGCAAACAATGCCTTTCGCTGTATGTTTCAATGTACATTGGAGAAATAAAGCTATTCTTTATCTTTAGAGTCATCCCTAAAGGTTGTTACAGCCAAGGGTGTGATTGGGAACAAGCTCCCACCACCTATTACAAGCTCCTGATGGTGTGCAGCCTAAATAGCCTCTGGCAACCAAGTCCAGCTCCCCGCCTTCATGTGTGGTTTAGCTACTAAGCCAGCAGAACATTTGGCTAAACCGGAGGGGCCAAAGGCGGGTCACTGGCGCATTAAAACCAGTTGCTTTGAACAGATAGGGTTTTTCAGCCTTGGTTGGCAGCTCATCTAGAAGGAAAACTCTGATCTCAAACCTTTCACTGACTTGCGGCTATACCCATTCATGGGGAAGGCTTCCGGAGTAAACCCCGAGGGAAAAATCCAGAGCTGGAGTCCTTAAGGCAGTCCTATGTTGAGTTCACTGATGACTGGTAACTCCTGTGACATTTCTGGTGCTAAACTGTATCAGTCCCTACCTTGCTTTGGATTCATCTGATGTTTGGAGAGGGGGAGCTTCCAATATGGGCAACAGCTCACTCTCCATATTATACTGCTCTGGCTTTGCACATCTGGACAGCCAGGATGCAAAATCCATGGTCGACCCTGACCAATGGAAGCCCCAGAGAGAGTAATCGAATCACAGAACACTACTGCACAATAATAGGACCTTCAGCCCATCTAGACTGTGTCAAACCATTAATTTGCCTTATCCCATCAACTTACACCTGTACCATAGCCCTTCATATCCCTCTCATCGACGTGCAGTGCCTACCCAAATTTCTCTCATATAGTGAGAGTTAATAATAATTGAAAATGGATCAAGTATACAGCAGAACAAACTAATGAGTTCTAAATAGCACACTGATATCAAAATAAAGTGTTCATGCGCATAAATCACTAAAGGTAGCAGACAGGTCCGATAAGAGCAATGTGATTGCATAGGCATTGGCTACATAACAGCAGACATGGGAACTTATCGTAGCCAAAAAACAGAAAAGGAACTACATATAAATGTATAACATAGGGTGGCACAGTAGTGTAATGGTTGGCACGTTTTACAATACCAGCGATCCGGGTTCAATTCCAACCACTGTTTGTAAGGAGTACGTACCATCTCCCCATGACCATGTGGGTTTCCTCCAGGAGGTCCTGTTTCCTCACACAGTCCAAAGACATACCGGTTACTAGGTTAGTCGGTGACTGTAAGTTGTCCAGTGATTAGGCTGGGGCTAAATAGGGAGTTGCTGGAGGGCCGGAAGGGCATACTCTGTGCTATGTCTCAATAAATAAATACATGTTAATATATTGCTTAATTCACAGGATATAGAATCATAGAAAATTACAGTACAGAAACAGGCCCTTCCGCCCATCTAGTCCACGCCAAACCATTTACTACACTAATTTTTAAATGATATTAAATAAAAGCCATCTACTGTTTGAATTCAATTTGCTAATCGGTCCTGATTACAAGGAATGGATAACAATTAAAATTTCTTTCGAGACCTGAGAGATGGCAGCCACTGGTATCTGGAGAAAAAAACAATCTGCTGGAGGAACTCAGCAAGTAGAAGAGTATCTCAGGGAGGAGAAGAATTGTCAACAATCAGGTCAAAATGCTGCATCAGGATCCAAAATATCAGAAATTACTTTCCACCCACAGGAGCTGTCCGTCCCATTGCATTCCTCCAGCAGATTGCTGGTTGATTAAAATTTCTTTCACCAGTTAGCTTTCAGTTGATTTTGGATCCAGTCCACTCAGACTTTAGGGATTATCCTTGAAAGAGCATATCAAGTCTTGGCATCTTATTAGATGATCCGGGAATGAAAGAGTTAACAAATGAGAATTGTTCAGTATCTCTAGGTCTGTATTCATTGGAATTTACATGAATGAGGAGGGATCCTCATTGAAATCTCTCGAATATTGAAAGGTCCAGGTGGAGAGGATGTTTTCCGTAGTAGAGGAGTGTCAGACCAGAGGGCACAGACTCAGAACAGAAGGACGTACCTTTAGAACACAGATGAGAAGCAATTTCTTCAGCCAGACGGTGGGTGAATCTGTGAAGTTCATTGCAACAGATGGCTGTGGATGCCAGGTCATTTAAAGCAGAGTTTGATAGGTACTTAATCAGAATCAGAATGAGGTTTTTTTATCACCAGAATGTGTCATGAAATTTGTCAACGTAGCAGCAGCACAATACACAATAATATGGAAAGAAAAATAAATAAATAAATAGGCAATCAATTAAAGTAAGTATATATACGTACACTGAAATGATTTTAAAAACAGAAGTAATAATCAGTGCCTATAAAAAGTATTCACCCTCCACCCCCAAGGTTTTCATGATTTATTGTTTTACAACATTGAATCATAGTGGATTTAATTTGACTTTCTTTGACATTGATCAACAGAAAAAGACTCATGTCAAGTGAAAACAGATTTGAAGTGATTTAAACTAATTACAAATATAGAACACAAAATAATTGATAGCATAAGTATTCACCCCCTTTAATATGACACACCAAATCATCACTGGTGGAGGCAATTGGTTTTTGAAGTCATATAATTAGTTAAATGGAGATCACCATGTTCAGTCAAGGTGTTTCAATTGTTTGTAGTAAAAATACACCTGTATCTGGAAGGTCCAGCTGCTGGTGAGTCAGTATCCTGGCAAAAACTACACCATGAAGATAAAAGAATGCTCCAAGCAACTCTGCAAAAAGGTTATTGAAAAGCACAAGTCAAGAGATGGGTACAAGAAAATTTCCAAGTCACTCAAGATCCCTTGGAGTACAGTTAAGTCAGTCATCAAGAAATGGAAAGAACATGGCACAGCTGTAAATCTGCCTACAGCAAGCTGTCCTCAAAAACTGAGTGACCATGCAGGAGAGACTGTGCATACAACATCTGTTGGCCGGGTGCTTCACCAGTCACAGCTTTATGGGAGAGTGGAAAAGAGAATCTTGGCTAGAGTATACCAGAAAGCACTTGGGAGATTCTGAAGTCAGCTAGATATGGTCTAAAGAAGCCAAAATTGAGTTTTTTCAGTGATCAGGCTGAACGCTATGTTTGGTGTAAGCCAAACACCGCACATCATCAACCTCATACCATCCCTACCATGAAGCATGGTGGTGGCTGCATCATGCTGTGGGGATGCTTCACTGCAGTGTAAAATGAATGCAGCAAAATACAGGGAAATCCTAGAGGAAAACCTGATGCAGTTAGAAAAAGAACTGCAACTCGGAAGAAGATTTCTTTTCCAGCAAGACAATGACTCCAAGCATAAAGCCAAAGCTACACAGGAATAGCTTAAAAACAACAAAGTTAATGTCCTGCAGTGGCCAAGTCAGAGTCCAGACCTCAATCCAATTGAGAATTTGTGACTGGACTTGAAAAGAGCTGTTCACTTACAATCCCCATATAATCTGACAGAGCTTGAGCAGTTTTGTAAAGAAGAATGAGGAGAAATTGCAGTGTCCAGATGTGCAAAGCTGATAGAGACCTATCCACACAGACTCAAGGCTGTAATTGCAGCCAAAGGTGCATCTACTAAATACTGACTTGAAGGGGGCAACTACTTTAGCAATCAATTATTTGTGTTCAACAATTGTATTAATTTAAATCACTTTGTTGAGTTCAGGTTTCACTTTGACACAAAAGGGTATTTTTTATTGATCAGTGTCAAGAAAGCCAAATTAAATCCATTGCGATTCAATGTTGTAATAAAACACGAAAACTTCCAAGGGGGTGAATATTTTTTATTGACACCCAATATGTTTTTTAAAAATTGAGGTCATGTTCAGGGGGTTCAATGTCCATTTAGGAATTGTATGACAGAGGTTATGGGGAGAAAGCAGGAAAATGGGTTTAGGGGGGGAAATAAATCAGCCACGGTGGAGCAGACTAGATGGGACAAATGGCCTAACTCTGTTCTTGCATCTTGTGGTTTTATCAGTCATTTGCCAGATTAGACACATGGCAAATTACAGTAATAACATAGACACACAGAGTGTCTCTCTGTGTCTGTGTATGTCTGTCTTTGTGTGAGTGTGGCTGTGTCTGTGTTTTAAACTCAAATTTTTCATACTCAAAATTGCTATTTGTAATGTTTTCTGCAAATTTATAATATTATTTCACTGTTAAATTTGGTCGGTTTAGGCCTTGCCTATATATCCCCATATCCAAAACTCCACTTTTATATAAATTCACCACCTTTACTTGTTTGGGAAGACTTTTGCATAGAGCAGTACACTAACGTACTGCTTTACCAACTTTTTATCCTACTCTGAGATCCATCTAAGCCTTCCCTCCCACATAACCTCCATTTTTCTTTCATCCATGTGCCTATCTAAAAGTCTCTTAAATGCCTCTAATGTATTTGTCCCTAAACCCACCCCTGGCAGAACATTCCTCACACCCACCACTCTCCATGTATTAAAAAAAATCTACCTCTGAAATCCTCCCCACATGCTTTCCTTCAATCACTTTAAAATTATGCGCTCTCATATCAGCCATTTCTGCCTTGGGAAAAGGTATCTGGCTATCCACTCAGTCTGTGCCTTTTTCCAATTATACTCAATTGCTTGACATAAGGACAGTATAAGGCATGTCATTAAAAAAGTGCCTCACCATTTAAACACAGGAGGACATTGGCAGTATTAAACCAGTGCCAATTCTCTGCAAAATGAAGGCTTTCATAACAGTCTTTTTACCTAAAACTAAACTTGGCATCATTTTCTTTAACTTAAAACAACAGAAAATCACATTCATAAATGAGAGAAAATCTCCAGATGCTGGAAATACAAGCAACATACACAAAATGCTGGAGGAACTTAGCAGGCCAGGCAGCATCAATGAAAAAATGGAAATGTGAATGGGCAGTTAGCACAGAGCACCTTGGTGGCCATTCCTCTCAAAAATAAGTATACCGCTTTGGAAACTGTTGTGGGGGATGACATCCCAGGGGAACGCGATGGAACATAGGTCCATGGTATAGAAGGGAAAGAGGCAGAAGAGGCAAGCAGTAGTGATAGGGGACTCAGTAGTCAGAGGAACAGACATGAGGTTCTGGTGACGTGAACGGACACCCAGATAACATGTTGCCTCACAGGTGCCAGGGTTAGAAACATGTCAGATCGCATCCCCAGTATATTGGAGAGGGAGGGAGAGTAGCCAGATGTCTTGGTACATATTGGTACCAATGACATAGGAAGGAAAAGCAAAGAAGTTCTGAAGAGCATATTTAGAGAGCTCGGTAGAAAGCTGAAAAGGAGGACTTCCAGGTAGTAACTTATGGATTGCTGCCTGTGCCACATGCCAGTGAGGGTAGAAACAGGATGATATGGCAGACTAATGTGTGGTTGAGAAGTTGGTGCAGGGGGGAGGGCTTCAAGTTCTTGGATCACTGGGATCTCTTCTGGGAGAGGTATGACATGCACAAAAGAGATGGGCTGTACCTGAACCCCGAGGGGGGATCGATATTCTTGCTGGCAAGGTTGTTAGAGCTGTTGAGGAGGATTTAAGCTAATTTGGCAGGGGTTGGGAACCAGAATGAAGGAACTCAGGACAGAACGGACAGTAAAAAAAGGCAAAGATAGCGTGCAGTCTGAATGTCAGGAAGGGCAAGCAGATGATAGGACAAAATAGCAGCCAGCAGGGTGAGTATCAGTGCATTAGGGATGCAGAATCAAGAAATGTAGCAAATACAGTGCTCAAAATGTTATATCTCAATGCACAAAATATAAGAAATAAAGTGGATGATCTTGTTGCACTATTACAGATTGTCAGGTATCACTGAATCATGGCCGAAGGATGGTTGTCGTTAGGAGCTGAATGTCCAAGGTTACACATTATATTGGAGGGACAGGAAAGTAGGGAGAGGCGGGTGTTGTGACTCTGCTGGTAAAGAATGGCATCAAATCTGTAGAAAGATGTGACATAGGATCGGAAGATGTTGAATCTTTGTAGTTAAATTAAGAAACTGCAAGGACAAAAAGGACCCCAATGGCAGTTATATACAGGCCTCCCAACAGTAGCTGCCACGTGGACCACAGATTACAATGGGAAATAGAAAAGGCATGTCTAAAGGACAATGTTATTATAGTCACAGAGATTTTAACATGCAGGACGATTGCAGAAATTCAGGTTGGTAATGAATCCCAAGAGAGTGAGCTTGTTGAATGCTTACAAGATGACTTTTTAGAGCAGTTTGTCATTGAGCCTATTAGGGGATCATCTATACTGGATTGGGTGTTATGTAATAAACCGGAGGTGATTAGAAAGCTTAAGTTAAAGAAAAACCTTAGGAGGCAGTGATCACAATATGATTGAGTTCAATTTCAAATTTGCTAGGAAGAAAGTGAAATCTGATGTAGCATTATTTCAGTGGAGTAAAGGAAATTACAGTGGCATGAGAGAGGAGTTAGCCAAAGTTAATTGGAAGAAAATGCAGGCAGGGATGGTGTGAGTTTCTGGGAAAGATGAGGAAGGTGCAGGACAGATGTATTCCAAAAATTAAGAAATACTCAAATAGCAATACAATATAACCATGTTTGACAACGGAAATCAAAGTAATGTACAAGCAAAAGAGTGGGCATACAACAAAGCAAAAATTAGCGGGAAGATAGAGGATTGGGAAGGATTTAAAAACCTGGAGAGAACAACTAAACAAATCATTAGGAGCGAAAAGATGAAATAGCTTGAAAAGCAAGCTAAGCAGCAATACCAACGTGGATAGTAAAAGCTTTTTCGAGTAAGTAAAATAAATAAATAAATCGATGAATGAATTAATAAATAAATAAATAAATTGATAGATAGATAGATAGATAGATAGATAGATAGATAGATAGATAGATAGATAGATAGATAGATAGATAGATAGAAGGGAATGAGTGTGGATATAGGACCACTACCACTAGAAAATGAACCCGGAGAAATAATAACCATGGATGGAGATGGTCAAAAAGCTGAAAGACCTAAGGATACATAACTCACCGGGCCAGATGAACTGCACTCTAGGGTTCTAAAAGAGGTAGTGGTAAAGATTGTGGAGACAGTAGTAAAGATGCTTCCAAAATCATTGATCTCTGGCATGGTGCCAGAGGGCTGGAAATTGCAAAAACTCTTTATGAAAGGAGGAAGACAGGAGGAAATTATAGACCAGTTAGCCTGACCTCAGTGGTTGGGAAGAATTTGGAGTCAATTTTTCAGAATGAGCTTAAGGAGTATGGTGACACAGGACAAGAAAGGACAAAGTTAGCATGGTTTCCTTAAGGGAAAATCTTGCCTGAAGAATCTGTTGGAGTTCTTTGAGGAGATTACATGTAGGATAGATAAAGGGAATGCAGTGGATGTTGTATATTTGGACTTTCAGAAGGCCTTTGACAAGGTGCCACACATGAGGCTACTTACCAAGTTAAGAGCCCATGGTATTACAGGGAAGTTACTAGCATGCTTAGAGCATTGGCTGATTGATAGGAGGCAATGAATGGGAAGAAAAGGATCCTTGTCTGGTTGACTGCCAGTGACTAGTGGTGTTCTGTGGGGTCGGTGTTGGGACCGCTTCTTTTTATGCTGTATATCAATAATTTAGATGATGGAATAGGTGGCTTTGTTGCCAAGTTTGCAGATGATACAAAGTGGAGGAGCAGGTAGTGTTGAGGAAACAGGTAGGCTGCAGAAGGACGTAGACAGATTAGGAGAATAGGAAAAGAAGTGGCAAATGAAATACAATGTTTGGGAAATGCATGGTCATGTACTTTGATTGTAGAAATTAATCTACAGACTATTTTCTAAATAGGGGAAAATACAGAATCTGAATTGGAAAAGAACTTGGGAGTCCTACACCCTAAAGGTTAACTTGCAGGATTGGTCAGTGGTGAGGAAGGTTAATGCAATGTTGGCATTCATTTCTAGAGGTCTAGAATACAACAGCAGCGATGTGATGCTGAGGCTTTATAAGGCATTGGTGAGCCCTCACCTTGAGTATTGTGAAAAGTTTTGGGCTCTTCATCTAAGAAGAGAAAAAAATAAAGAAAAGATGTGCTGGCATTGGAGACGGTTCAGGATGGCTCACAAGGATGATTCCAGGAATGAAAGGGTTACCATATGAGGAATGTTTGATCGCTCTGGGTCTGTGCTCGCTGGAATTTAGAGGGATGAGAGAGGATCTCATTGAAACCTTTTGACTGTTGAAAGACCTGGGCAGAAGAGATGTGGAAAGAATATTTCCCATGGTGAATGAGAGACTAGGACAAGTGGGCACAGCCTCAGGATAGAGGGGCATCCAGTTAAAACAGAGAAGTGGAGAAATTTCTTTAGCTAGAGTGTGGTGAATTTGTGTAATTTGTTATCACAGGCAGCTGTGGAGGCCAGGTTGTTGGGTGAATTTAAAGCAGAGGTTGATGGGTTCTTGATTGGACATGACATCAAAGGTTACGGGGAGAAGGCGAGTGAGTGGGGCTGAGGAGGGTAAAAAAATGATCAGCCATGACTGAATGGGGGAGCAGACCCTATGAGCCAAATGGCCTAATTCTGCCCCTCTTCCTTACGGGCTGAGACTCTTCATCAGAACTGGAGAAAAAAAGGTGAGAAGTCAAAGTAAGAAAGTGGGAGAAGGGGATGAAAAATTAAACTGGGAGGGGGGAGGAATGAAATAAAGAGCTGGGAAGTTGGTGAAAGAGATACAGGGCTGGAGAAGGGGGAATCTGATAGGAAAGGACAGAAAGCCATGGAAGAAAGGGAAGGGGGAGAAGCACCAGAGGGAGGTGCTGGACAGGTAAGGGGATAAGGTGAGAGTGGGGAATGGTTGGGGGGGGGTGCCATTAGCAGAAGTTTGAGAAATCAATGTTCAAGCCATCAGGTTGGAGGCTTCCCAGGCAGAATAAAAGATGTTGCTCCTCCAAACTGAGCGTGGCCTCATCACAGCAGTAAAGGAGGTCATGGACTGACATGTCAGAATGGGAACAGGAAGTGGAATTAAAATGGGGGGGGCACTGGGAGATCCCACTTTTTCTGGCAGAGGGAATGTAGGCGCTCAGCGAAGTGCTCTCCCAGACTACATCAAGTGTCACTGATTATACAGGAAGCCACACCAGGAGCACCAGATACAGTAAGTGACCCCAACAGACTCACGGGTGAAGTGTCTCCTCACCTGGAAGGACTGTTTGGGGCATATTAATACTCTGCGTTTAACCACTTTGTACTTCCATCTGTGTGTATGTCAGTTTCTCGATAAAATGAAATAGTTCTTTGAGAATCAGGTTGGGTTTAGGAATAGTGAATAAAGAGTTGTTCCCCTTGAGGCCCTCCTTGGTCAGGATCGATCATGAATATTGGGTCCTTGCTGTCTGTGTGATATGCATGGCAGGGCAGTACAATACGGAGAGCAAGCTGTTCCCCATGTAGCAGGCTCCCCTCTCCACACAGCTGATGAATCAAAAGGAATAATAGAGATCGATACAGTTTAGCACCAGTGGTATCGCAGGAGCTGCCTGTCAGCGTGGAATTCAATGTAGGACTGCCTTAGGGACTCCAGTTCTGGATTTTTCCTTGGGGGTTTACTCCCAGAGCTTTCCCCATGAGTGGGTCTAACCACAAGGCAGAGCAGGTTTGACATTAGTGTACTCCTTCTCCTGCATGAGCTACCAACCATGGCCGACAAGCCCCATCTACCCGGTGGCCGGTTTTAAGGCACCAGTAACCAACCTTTGCCTCTTCTCCTGTCAGTAGAAACACTTCCGTCAAGCTTAGTAGTTGAGCCACATGTGAAGTCCAGGATTTTTACTTTCTACCATCAGGCAGGAGACGCTGATGTGTAAAAACAAGAATGGTCAGGATGGGAAACTGTTCCTTCCTTCAGGCCACTGGGCTTCTGAACTCCCTGCTGCATCACATTCAAAGTGTCACTGGTTAATCCGTTCTTACAATATTTAATTTACGCACTTTTGTTTGTTATTTATGCATGATCATCTGTAGATTTTATCCTTAACTTCATAAGTTAGTATGCGTTATGTGTACTACTGTGCTTTACACCCTGGCTGGGAGAAATGTTGTCTTGTTTGACAGTATACATCTATTCAGTTAAGTGACAATGAACCTGACTTATCTGACTTGGTTATCAAAGGCTATTTGAGACACATGGCCTTGAGAGCATTTACTAGGTAGTGGGAGCTTATCCCCACTCCCACCCCCAGCTAAAACAACCTTAAGGAAGCACCAAGATGTTCCCATTTATTGATTATTACTGTGAATCCTTCAGGTGTCTGTATCCTGGCAAATAACTGTGATGATAAGATGCCAAGACTTGACGGTTCGTCCCTAAATTCTGAGTGGACAGAATCCAAGATCAACAGAAAGCTAATTGGTGAAAGAAATTTCAAGCCCTGATTCTTTTCCATAGATACTGCCTGACATGCTGAGTTCCTCCAGCAATTCCTGTGTATTACTCAAAATTTTTTCTTGTTTTTCTTTCCAATTTGTATCTGAAACCTATATATAAACTGGCCATCCTCCAAGGCAGAAAATTCTGAATTCTGAATTCTCCATATCCTCATGTTACCTTAAATTGTCTTAACAAATACCTACCACTCTCTGTATTTATTTAATAAAAATCTATCTCTTGTACCACCTCTATAATTTCCTCCAATCACCTTAAAATTATGCCCCTTTGTATTAGTCGTTTCTGCCCTGGAGAAAAAGTATCTGAATCTCCACTCAGTCTGTGCCTCTTTCCAATTATATTCAATTGTTTGATGTAGGGACAGTAGAAGGTATGTTATTAAAACAGTTCTTCACTATTTAAACAGAGGATTGCCACCACAGGAGGACATTGGCAGTATTAAACCAGTGCCAGATTTCCACAAAGTGAGTCCTTTCATAACATTCCTTTTACCTTTAACTAAGCCTTGCAAAATTTTCTTTGATTTAAAGCCACAGAAAATCATATTAATAATCTGTGTTTAACCACTTAGTACTTTCATCTGTGTGTACAAGTCAGTTTCTCCATAAATGAAATAGTTCTTTGAGAATCTAGGAAAAGAGAATGAAGAGATGTTCCCCTTGAGGCTCTTCGTTGGTCAGGGTTGACCATGGATGTTGTGCCCCAGCTACGTACAATATGGAGAGCAAGCTGCTCTCTATGCAGCAGGCATCCCCTCTCCACGCAGCTGATGAATCCAAAGGAACAGAAGAGACAAATACAGGTTGGCACCAGCAGTATCAGAGATGCGTGTCAGTGTTGAACTTGATGTAGGACTGTCTTAGGGACTCCAGCTCCAGATTTTTACTCAGGGTTTACTACTGAAGCCTTTCCCATGAGTGGGTATAGCAGCAAGGCAACGGGGTTTGGAGATTACAGTTTCCTTTCTCCAAAATGAGCTGCCAAACACCACTGACAAGCACCATCTGCCAAAAGCAACTGATTTTAAGGTGCCAGTGACCCATATTGCCCCTTCTCCTACCAGTAGAAATGGTTTCACCAGGCTCAGTAGCTAAACCACATGTGAAGGCCAGGAGCTGGACTTGGTTGTCAGAGGCTATTTGAAACATTTAATAGATAGTGGGAGTTTATCCCAACAACCAGCCCCAAATATAACAACCTTGAGGAACCACTGAGATGTTCCCATTTATGGGTTATTATTGTGAATCTTCCAGATGTCTATAACCTGTAAAATGACTGGAATGATAAGATACCAAGACTTGACTTGTTCTTTCAAGGCTGGTCCCTAACATTTGGGTGGACAGAATCCAATATCAATTAAAGCTAATCGGAGAAAGAAATTTTGATGAAGGGTTTCCGCCCAGAAGAGTCAACTCTTTATTTCTCTCCATAGATGTTGCCTGACCTGGTGAGATCCTCCATCATTTTGTCTGTTACTTTAATGTTTTCTTGTTTTCCTGACCAATTTATATTTGAAACCTACAGTTAAACCTGCTTGCTCCCAACATCCTCCAAGACGGAGAATTCATAATAATAATTTTTGTAATCATTCATAATATCCTCATGTTATCTAATGTTCTTTTAACAACCATCTTAAAGCATTCCCTCTGACACCAATGGGACATATCTTTATTCACTTCTAAACACAAGACGTTCATCATGGCAGAAGAGGAGGCCATGGACCAACATTTCTGAAGGGGAATGGGGACAGGAATTGAAATGGTTGTCCACCAGGAAATTCCACTTTTTACGGATGGAGTGAAGCTGCTCAATAAAGTGGTCCCCCAGTCTATGTCGGGCCTCGCCAACGTAGAGGAGGCTGCATCACAAGCACCGGTCTCAATAGAGGACTCTAACAGATTCACAGGTGAAACGTTGTCTTACCTCAAAGGACTGCTTGGGGACCTGAATGGTGGTGAGGAAGGATGTTGGATCTGTTTTTGTAGGTGAACCTTGGAAACCTGGGAGAGGTGAGACAAAGCATCAAGTAGATGTCAGATAGTGCAACATTATATTTTGGACCGAGACCCTTCTTCAGCACTGGAAAGGAAGGGGGAAGATGCCAGAATAAAAAAAATGGGGGTGAGGGGAAGGAAGACAAGCTAGAAGGTGATAGGGGAAGCCAGCAGGTTGGGAAAGGTAAAGGTCTAGAGAAGAAGGAATCTGATAGGAGAGGAGAGTGAACCATTGGAGAAAGGGAAGAAGGAGGGTCAGTAGGGGGAGATGATAGGCAGGTGAGGAGAAGTAAGAGGCCAGAGTATGGAATAGAAGAAGAGGGAAGGGAGAGGGAAAAAAATTGCCAGAATGAGAAATTGATACTCATGCCATCAGGTTGGAGGCTACATAGGTGGAATACGAAGTGTCGCTTTTCCTAGAACCAACTTGATTCACAAAGAACTATTTCATTTATCGAGACTGACTAGTGCACACAGATGAAACTACTGAACAGTTGAGCTCAGGTTATTAATGTGATTTTCTGTTATTTTAAATCAGGTTATTCCCAAGAAGTGGATTGGATGCCTTTATGAAAAATGTTCATTTCTGCTGATAAGCTTATTTTGAGCCACTTTCAGAACAATGTGTCAGGTTACCTCTTTACCACCTCAAGGAATATATTTTAACGCAGAAACAGAGAAGAAAAGAATATTCTATTATACTGCCTGATTGTGCTGATACATGGAAGATTTTATAACTTGTCATCATGCAAATAGATGTTCAGTGGAAATATGAACTGCAACCCAACCAGCAGAACTTCAAGGAGGATCAACTTTATTCGCCAGATACATTTACATGTATCAGGAACCTATTATGTTGATGCAGCATGCAACAAAAACATAACATTCATCTATTATAAAGAACTACATAAAAATAAAGTTACAGGTTAAGGTACAGATATGTAATAAAATGTGCATAAATACATAAATACCAGCATGTACTTACAATGTAAACAGTATTATAAAAAGTGATTTACAGTGTTTCCAGTGCATTAGAGGAGCGTGGCATAACTAGAATGGTTGATCAGATCCACTGCCAAAGGAAAGAATTTTTTAAGATGGTGAATTTTTGTTTTAATACCAACTCTGCCAGAGATGGTCCCAAGCCCAGCTAAGAAAGGAGGAGGGTTGGACATGGGGCTAGCAGCTTCATCCCATAAAAACACAGAGCTACAGAAACTCCAAAGACCTCATCCGTGGGAGAGGAAGGTTACACTTGGGGACAACTTGAAAGACTGGCCTAGTGATGATAGACTGCAGGCAATGACCTTTGCTGAAATGGTAATTCATTGTAGTTTTCAAATATTGTGAAAGAATGCAGCACCAAACCAGACAGTAATGGCTGATGCACATTTTGAAGGTAATTTCTCTGTTTCGGTCATAAAGGAACTCTTGCAGGGGAAGCACAGTTAATCAATATATATTCATGAAGGCTTGAACACTGTGAATGTAACTTTTTCAACTAATTAAAACTATCTGTTCGATAAAATTGCAAACATGGAACTTGCCAATGTGCCACAATAAAATCGGTATTGCATCCGACTGATTTACATTGATAACACTTTATCATGGGTAGATATCATCCAAGTCAAACTGAATCTAATCTAATTCAGTAATCATATTATAGTCCATCAACTTGCCCTGTAAAGCAGTAGACTGCTTGAAAAGAATTGAATATCTGACAAAAGAATATTTGCTTCTAACACAGAAGTACATACAGTGGCCACTTTATGAGGTATAAGAGGCAACTAATAAGGTGGTCACTATTTCTGTCTGTTTATGGACTTCTGCTGCTTTAGCCCATCCACATCAAGTTTCAACATATTGTGCATTCAGAGATGCTCTTCTGCACACCATTGTTGTAACGTGTTGTTATTTGAATTACTGTCACCTTCATGTCAGTTTCAATCAGTCTGGTAATCCTCCTCTGACCTCCCTCATTAACAAGGTGTTTTTGTCCATGAAACTGTCACTCACTGGATGTTTTTTTTTGTTTTTCGCATCATTCTCTGTAAACTCTAGAGACTACTGTGCATGAAAATCCCAGGAGATCAGCAGTTTCTGAGATAATCAAACCACCGGTCCGGCACCAACAATCATTCCATGGTCAAAGTCATTTAGATCACATTTCTTCCTCATTCTAAACACAAGAGATTCTGCAAATGCTGGAAATCCAGAGCAACTCACACTAAATGCTGGAGGAACTCAGCAGGTTAGGCAGAATTTATGGAAATGAATGAGCAGTCTACATTTCAGGCTAAAACCCTGATAAAGGGTCTTAGCCCAAAATATCGATTGTTTATTCATTTCCATAGATGCTACCTGCCTGACCTGCTAAGTTCCTCTAGCATTTTGTGTATATTGTTCTTTCCCATTCTTATGTTTGATCTAAACAACAACTGAACCTCTTGACCATGTCTGCATGCTTTTATGCATTGGGTTGCTGCCACATGATTGACTGATTAGATATTCGCATTAACGAGCAGGCGTGCAGGTGTACCTGATAAAGTGATCATTGAGTGTGTGAGCCATGTGAAAATCTATGATAAGAACTGGAACTATCTAAGGTTTTAAAAATAGTGGACAGCCTTTCTTGAAGAGAGGGGAAAATTAATCAGAACATAAAACCAATTTTCAAACTGGATATATGTTTATTCATGCACAGCTGTGATATTGTTGCTTGGTTGCTATGTGATGTCAGCTAAATATGTCCAAAGTCTGTACTGTGAAGTATCTTCCTCAAATGTTAGGCTTTTTAAAATACCATCACCGTAGATTAGTTAAGGTGGTGGGTTCTGATTAAATCAGTGCAATATCCCTTCATTACCATGACGATGAATTCCCCAGTCTGTGTTACAACCATTTATCACAACTCTCTGCTTCTTGTCCTTAAAGCAATCTTTTATCCATTCTTTTACAGGAAACGGGCTGTTCTTCAATCCCCAAAAGAAGCAGTGGCCCTCACATGTTTTCCTCCATAATTAACTAGGTTACTAGTCAGTGAGCAACTCTACCACGGATGGTTCCAAGCTTGACTACAAGAGGAGATGGGCTGAGCATTGACATAGCAACCCCATCCCATTAAAACCCCAGAGCTATAGAAATACCAGCAGAAGCTCCAAAGATCTCACCCCTGGGAGAGGAATATTGGCCACACCTTGAAAGACTGGCCCAGGACAGAGAACTGTGGTGAGCTACTGTCGGTGGCCTATGCCCCAGTAAGAAAGTAAGAATTCTTTCTCTAATATGGAGCAGTGGTCCTGCATGTATTCCTCCAAAATTAACTAGATTTCAAGTCAATGAACAGCTTCTTGTGTAGCTAGTAGAATCAATACACTGCTGACTTTTGTGTGTGTTACTCTGGGTTTCCAGCACCAACAGAATCTCTTGTGTGTATGATTTGTTGCTCTTCTGTGAAGTCTCTTCAAACTATGCCCTGAAGCCTACCTGATGTCTACCCTGAAGAAATTCCAATTTCCTTTTGGGAGTTCGTGAGACCCTCTCTCATTGCACCCCTCTCCCATAATCTCTGCCACTCTCCAACTCTTTGACTATGTACTCACCCAGACTCATACTCACTCCATCACCCCTTCCCCCTCACCTGGCTTCACCAATCACTGAAAAGGAAGACAGAACAGTGGGGAGGGACAAATAGACAAGGGAGTCGCATAGGGAGCAATCCCTATGGAAAGCAGGAAGTTGGGGGGGAGGGAAAGATGTGCTTGGTGGTCCTTCTCCACTGATCTCCCTCCTGGCAAGTGGAACAAGTGCTACACCTCCTCCCTCACTACCATTCAGGGCCCTAAACAGTCCTTCCAGGTGAGGCAACACTTCACTTGTGAGTCTGTTAGGGTAATTTACTGAGTTCGGTGCTCCCGCTGTGGCCTCCTGTATATCGGTGAGACCCCATGTAGATTGGGAGACCGCTTCACTGAGCATCTACACTCCATCTGCCAGAACAAGTGGGATCTCCCAGCGGCCACTACTTCTAACTGTAAAATAAGAGCTTTTTATTATTATGTATTACGATGCACTGCTGCTGCCACAGAACAACAATTTCATGACATAAGCCAGTGATATTAGACCTGATTCTGATTCACATTCTGATATTCTTAAAGCATATCACCAACTCGAGAGGATGCAGAGATGATTTACCAGGGAAATGTCTGGATTGGAGAGCATGCCTTATGAAAATAGGTTGAACGAGCTAAGGCCTTTCTCTTTGGAGCAAAAGAGAGTGAGAGGTGACTTGACAGAGTTGTACAGAATGATAAGAGGTATAGATCAAGTGGACAGAGACAATTTCCAAGCCAGAAATGGTTAGTATGAGAGAAGTAACTTTAAGATGATTGGAGGAAAGTACAGGGATGGGAAGTTCGAGGTAGGTAGGTATTTTGCAAAGAGAGTGGTAGATACATGGAACGTGCTGCTGGGGCTGGGTATAGAGGCAGGTACATTAGGGCATTTCAGAAACTCTTGGATAGACACGTGGATGAACCTAATATGGAGGGCTACGTGGGAGGCAAGGGTTAGATTGATCTTGGAGTAAGCTAAAAGGTTTGCAAAATATTTTTATGTTCTACATCTGAAAGAAATGCATAGAAGCCAATACTCTTCAGCGGTTGTCCGCCTGGCATCAATGGTCGCATAACTAGAACTTGTGATATTTATCAGCTGCTCATACAACCATCCACTACCTGCTCCCAAGGCTTCACGTAACCCTGATCAGGGTGGGGGTGTCAGCAGGAGCTACACCTTGCCCAAGGGTGGCCTGCAGGCTAACAGAGGGAAGGAGTCTTACAACTCCTGTGATAGAGACATATCTCCAGCCCACCACCCAAATAGGTAGTGGTAGCTTATCCCCACTATTTCCACCAGCAGTGATAACTATACATATACTTGTGTATATGACGATGAGCTTAACTTAGACTTCCAGATCATGATGGAGTGGGAGGAGCTAAAGATAGCACCAGAGTAGGGACGGTAGTTTTTACTGGACTCTAGACCATGGTCTGTTTGGGAGCTGGCTAGTGCTTGCATGATGGGTGGTGGGGGGAGCTGATGCTTTTGCTGAATCAGCTGAGGAGAGGAGGAGGAGGAGGGGAGCTGATGCTTTTGCTGCTACTTGTGCATGGGTGGCGGGAGGGGGGCTTTGATGTTCTAACATTTTTCTGTCATTCATTCTTCGGGATCTTTTTTGCTCTTTTGTGGATGCATGCTAAGAGTAAGGATTTCCGTAATATACCCTGACAGTATATTGAACTATTGTTTGCTTTGTGCATAATAAGACATTACTTTCACCTCCTAATGTCTTTTAGCCATTAACCCCTAGTATTTCAACAACTCACTAATGAGGAAACAGTTACTATCACTCAACCATCAGGCTCCTGAACCAAAGAGATAACTTCATTCCCCCATCACTGAACTGTACCTATAATCTATGGTCTTGTTTTCAAGGACTCCTCACCTCATATTCTCGATATTTGTTGCTCATTTGTTTATATTATTGTTTCTTCTTTTTGCATTTGCACCATTTATTGTCTTCTGCACTCTGGTTGAACACCTAATTGGGTGGTCACTCATTAGTTCCGTTCTGGTTAATATTCTATGGATTTAATGAGTATGCCCACAGCAGAGTGAACCTCAGGGCTGTATACTGTGACATATATGTACTTTGATAATAAAATTTACTTTGACCATTGAACTTTTGAGATATTTAGTCAATCACAATGTTGTTTACCTCGCTCAAAATTCATTACTCCAAAGAGCAAAACCCCAGCTTCTGCTGTCTATTCTGGATTGTTCTCCTTGGAATATTGTGTTTGTTCATGGCACTTCGAGAAGGATTTGAAGGTCATACAAGGAAACAGAAGAGATTTACTTGAATGAATCCAGCTGTAAATGATTTCAACCATTCTGTAAATCTCTCCAGCACCCTCCAATTCCTAAATAAAGCAGAATGTCCAGATGCAATATTCCAGCTCTGTCCTGACCCAAGTCTGTTGCACTCTTTGCCTCAGTCTCAAAAGAACAGGATCCTACACACTTCACTAACACTGAGCAGCACACACAAAACTCTGGAGGAACTCAGCAGGTCAAGCAGCATCTATGGAGATTACACAGTTGACTGTTCAGGCTAAGACCCTTCATCAGCACTGGAGAGGAAGGGGAAACAATTCCCACTGCTACCATCAGGAAGGAGATACAGGAGCCTGAAGGGTCACACTCAATGATTCAGGAACAGTACCTTCCCATCTGCCATTCGATTTCTGAACAGACATTGAACCCATGAACACTGCCTCACTACTTTTTATTTCTATTATTGCACAACCCATGTAATTTAAACTATTTATGCTTTTAACTGCGTACTACTACTGCCATAAAGACAAACTTCATGACTTATGCCAATGTTTCCGACTCTGAATAAGAAGTAGGGGATGGGAAGCAGTACGCAGGAGAAGCTGGAAGCTGATAGGTGGAAGAGGTAAGGGGCTAAAGAAGGAACCTGATAGGACAGAGTAGTAAGACTTGGAAGAAAGGGAAGGAAAAGAGATACCAAACGGAGGTGATGAAAAGCTGAGGAACAGAGAAGGGGTGAAAGGGGAATGACAGTGGGGAACTGAAAAAGGGAGAAGCCGGAGGAAAGAGAAATTACCAAATGTTAAAGAAAGTTCATGCAATCTGTTTGGAGGCTACCCAGATGGAATGTGATGTGCTTTTCCAGTGTGTTGTGAGAGGCAAGGTCTCCACCAAAGGAGATGCCAGGTGCTCTTTCCCACCACTAGCTTGCAGGTCACCCTTCGGCAAGGTGTAGCACCTACTTAATCCCCCCATCAGGATCATGTGAAGCCATGGAGAAGGTGGTGGATGATCATATCAGCAGATGGTGCACATCACAAGTCCTGGTTTTACAACCAATGATACCAGACAGTCTCTGAAGAGTATTGAGGTTCAATGGTTCAATTTAATATCAGAGGATGTATACAACCTAAAATCCTTACACCTTGCAGATATCCACAAAACAGAAAAAAAAGAATGAATGACAGAAAACATTAGAACTCCAAAGCCCCTCTCACCCCCTCCCCCACTCACAGCATCAGAAGCATAAACCTCCCACCAGCCACCATGCAAGCAATGGCAAAGCCCCCAGAGACCATGATCTAGAATCCATCAAAAACTACTATCCATCCCACACTTTGACATCAAAGACCAGGCTCTCACCCATCTTGTAAAGAGATTGCCCAGAATAAGGAAATGGCAAAACTCTTCCATCGAAGAATTTGCTATGAACAATCATGGTTGTGGAAAGACCATGAGCTCCCACGCCACAGAACATGGCACATGCCAAACGAACACCAGTGTGTTGCTCTGGATTTCCTGCACCTGCAGTGCCTCTTGTGTTTATCAATAACAAGGAGTTTCACTTTCCACTTATTTGCCCATTCTGGTAAACCTACATTCTACTGCAATTGTCCTTAGAGTTTACTACGCCAAGTTTGCTGTCTTCTGCAAGTTTCCTAACCATACCCATATCCAGGTTATTGATGCTATAAAAGTATGGTCCTCACACTGATCCCCTGGGCCACAGCTACCTACCATTCTCCAGTCTGAATAACAATTACTTAACACAATTCTCTGATTCCTATCCTTGGCAAAGAGTGCACAGAGTAGCAGAAATAAGCCCGGTCTATTACACTATCTCTAGTGAGCAGTGATCCTGTTCTTCCAATGCCAGCTGGATCTCAAATTGTGAAACTTCATACACAAAATGCTGGAGCAACTTAGCACAGCAGGCAGGTTATATAGAAATTAATCAACAGTCAACTTTTTGGACTAAGAACCTCCTTCAGGACTGGAAAGGAAGGGGAAAGAATAAAAAGGTGAGGAGAGGGGAAGGAGGACTAGCTAGAAGGTGATAGGTGGAGCCATGTAGATAGGAAAGATGAAGGGCAGAGGAAGGAATCTGATAGGAGGGAAGAATGGATCAGAGGAGAAAGGGAAGGAGGAGGGGATCCAGTGGGAAGATATAGTGGGTGAGAAGAGTTAAGAGACCCGAATGGGGAATAGAAGAGGGGAGGTGGAGGGATTTTTTTTACTGGAAGGAGAAATTGAAATTCATGCCATCAAGTTGGAGGCTACCCAGACAGAATATAAGGTGTGGCTCCTCACTCTGAGGTTAGCCTCATCTTGGCACAAGAGGAGTCCATGGACCGACATAGCGGAACGGCAATGGGAATTGGAATTAAAATGTTTGGCCACTGGGAAGTTCTGCTTAAGTGAAATGGGCTGATGGTGGAAGCAGAAACAATAGGGTCTTTTAAGAGACTCCTGGATGGATACATGGAGCTTTGAAAAATAGAGGGCTATGGGTAAGCCTAGGTAGTTCTAAGGTAAGGACATGTTCAGCTCAGCTTTATTGGATGGAGGGCCTGTATTATGCTGTAGGTTTTCTATGTTTCTATGAAACTTAATACATAGCTTGTAATACATACAGAGTTTAATGAAGGGTCTTGCCCAAAACGTTGACTATTACTCTTTTCCATAGATCCTGCCTGACCTGCTGAGTTCCTCCAGCATTTTGTGTGTGTCACTTTGGATTTACAGTATCTGCAGATTTTCTCATATCTGTATATTATTTTCATTTAGATGAAAGAGCCAGTGGGTAGATGAATTTTATTCTGATTTTAAATAGCCAAAACTACAAAAGATTTTGTCCATTTCTAATTTTAAAAAGCAACTTATCCAAACTGAGACCAATCACAAAGAAGGCACAACAGTGCCTCTACTTTCTTTGAAACTTACGTCGATTGAACATGTCGCTAAAAACATTGACAAACTTTTATAAAAGGACAGTGGAAAACTGGTTACTGGTATAGAAACAGCAACAGCCAGGAATGGAAATGTCTACAGAAAGTATTAGATACAGCCTAGTCCATCACGGAAATGCTATCCCCACCACTGCGCACATCTACACAGTGCACTTTCATCATCAAGGATCCCACCATTCAGGCACCATCTCTTCTCATTATTGCCATAGGACAGGAGGTAGAGAAACCTTACGTTCACACCATCAGGTCCAGGAACAGTTATTACCCTTCAACCATTCAGCTCCTGAACTAGCCTGGATAACTTCACATACCCCAACCCTGAACTGATTCTTTGACTACAGGCTTACTTTCTAAGATTTTTTCAAACTCATGTTTTCAGTATTTTTTTATTTGCACAATTTGTCGTCTTTTGCACATTAGTTGTTTGTCAATCTTAATGAATAGTTTTTCATAAATTCTATCATATTTTTTTATTTCCCTCTAAATGGCTGCAAGAAAATGAATCTCAATGTAGTAAATGGTAAGATATAGGTACCTTGATAAAAAAATTTACTTTGAACTTTGTACCAAAAATAAGCACTTCAACGGTTGAGCCAGGTAAATCTCAGAACAATGCAGTAATCTCATTGTCAATATAACTGATTGTAACCTTTCAATCTCAACTTTGCATTTAACTGATTAAAATCTGAATCAGAATCAGGTTTAATATCACACTGGCATTAGCTGTGAAATATGTTGTTTTGCAGCTGCAATACATTGCAAACATAATAAAAACTGTAAGTTATAAGTTATATATTTTATAAATCACTCTCCATTCAGAAATCTGATGGTGGAGGAGAAGAAATTGTTCCTACATTGTTGAGTGTGTGTTTTCACACTCCTATACTTCCACTTTGATGGTAGCAATGAGAAGAGAGCGTGTCTTCAAGTTAAATTACAGTGAGATTTGAACTCATTCCAATCATTAATCGAGGCCTCTGGATTAGTACCACTGTAATGTCTCCACAGTGCACAGCCCCACACAGGATCAGGCACTCAATCAATCAGCATTTATTGAGATGATGAGCACTAACCCTTGTATGGAATGCAATGGCAGAATTGAACTGCAAACAGTTGATGACAATAGAGGGTTCAAAAGAAGCTATTAAACTCATGGAAATACAACTGCAATTTCACTGGTCTGGGAAGAGATTTGCAACGAAGTCAATAAATACCCTCAGGATCCCAAGTGATGAATCGCCTTAATAGAAAAACCACAGGCAGCATTGGCATGAATTCTGTGGAACTGACTGCTTTATTATCTCTGTTCAAATCTTCCCAAATGTGAGCTGGGAAGTAAAATAGGTGGCTTAAATTTGACTGACCATTCGAATACTGGGTTATTGTCCTCTTCCACATAGGAGTCATTACCAAGGATATACCTATTAATTGCTAGTGAATCAACAAGTCTAGTGAAGTGACTGATGAGGTCAGGGTGGTCTTCAGATCCCACTGCATGGAAAATACCAGAGTTTTGTCTTGAACTATTACTTATTTATTTATTTAGAAATACAGCACAGAACAGGCCCTTCTGGACCAACGGGCTATGCCTCACATCAGAGTACCTGAAGGACAATTTTCAATTAACCTACTAATCAGCACATCTTTGGACTGTAGGGGGAAACCAGCACATCCAGAGGAAAGTTATGCATTCATGGGTAGAAAGTACAAACTCTACAGATGGTGCTGGAATTGAGCTCCAAACCCCAATGCCCCAAAATGCAATAGTATCGTGCTAAGTACTACATCACTGTGGCGCCCTACCTTCTATCTTTTAGCATTGTATTACAAAGGAAAAGGTGCTAGGCAACTCCAAGGTCTTAAGGTAGATAAGTTACTTGGACCAGATGGACTACATCCCAGAGTCCTGAGACAGGTTGCTGAAGAGATAACGGATGCATTGGTCATGATATTTCAAGAATTCCATGATTCTGGCATGGTCTCGGAGGACTGGAAGGTTGCCAATGTCACTCCACTCTTTAAGAAGGGAGGAAGGCAAATGAAACAAAATTATATGCAGTCAGACTAACCTCAGTAATTGGGAAAGTGTTGGAGTTCATTATTAAGGATGAGGTTTTTAAGTACTTCAAGACTAGTGATAAAATAAGTCAAAGTCAGCATGGTTTCTGTAAAGGGAAATCTTGCCTGACAAATCTGTGGAAAGGATGTTTCCCATGATGGGGGAGTCTAGGACAAAAGGACACAGCCTCAAGATAGAAGGACATCCATTTAGAACAGAGATCCTGAGAAATTTCTCTGGCCAGAGGGTGGTGAACTTTTGGAGTTTATTACCACAGACAGCTGTGGCCAGGTTGTTGGGCATATTTAAGGCAGAGCTTGATAGATTCTTGATTGGATGTGGCATCAAAGGTTATGGGGAGAAGGCTGGGAGTGGGGCTGAGGAGGGGAAAGATGATCAGCCATGATGGAATGGTGAGCAGACTCGATGGGCCAAATGGCCTAATTCTGCTCCTATGTTTTATGGCCTAGGTTCAAACATCAGAGGTGCAGAGGGACATAGGAGTCCTCATGCAAGACTGCCAGAAGGTTAATTTACAGTTTGAGTCTGTCATAGAGATGGCAAATGAAATGGTGGCATTTATTTCAAGTGGAATAGAATATAGAAGCAAGGAGGTAACGCTGAGGCTTTATAAAGCACTAGTCAGGCTGCACTTGGAGTATTGGCATCAGTTTTGGGCTCCTTATCTCAGAAAGAGAGTTCAGAGGATGTTCATGAGGATGATACTAGGAAAGAAGAGGTTAACATTTGACAGCTTTGGGCCTGTACTCACTAGAATTTAGAAGAATGCAGGGGGATCGCATTGAAACTTACTGACTGTTGAAAGGACTCGATAAGGTGGGTGTGAAGAGATCAACACATACAAACAAGCTAGATGAACTCAGCAGGTCGGGCAGCATCCATTGAAATGAGCAGTCAACGTTTCGGGCCGAGACCCTTCGTCAAGGGTGTGAAGAGGATGCTTCCTATGTTGGGGGTATCCAGAACTAGAGGGCACAGCCTCAAAATTGATAGGCAATCTTTTAGAACAGAGGTAAGGAGGGATTTTTTTTTGTAGCCAGAGAGCAGAGAATCTGTGGAATGCTCTGCCATAGACTGCGGTGGAGGCCAAGTCCGTGGGTATATTTAAGGTGGAAGTTGATCGTTTTCTGATCAGTCAGGGCGTCAAAGAATATGGTGAGAAGGTAGATGTATGGAATTGAGTGGGATCCGGGATTAGCCATGGTAGAATGGACTTGATGGGCTGAATTGCCTAATTCTGCTCCTATGTCTTATGGTCTTATGGTCTTACCTTGAGGTGGAGCTTAGGAAGGTTAATGGCACCTAACGGTGACTCCTTTGCTTGCATCTTTGGAAACAGCTTTATTTCCATCTTTAATATCTCTATTTTTCCCTTTCAGGGTTCTTTTGAAGACCCTGACCTGGAGTTACACGCTGACTACGGTTTTTTGTGGGAATAGACCTCTCTCAGGGTTTCACGAATGGCCGTTGCTCCACACGCCAAGTGCTCGGCCTAAGAGCTTCACTCACCTTCAGGGAACTGAGTTTTCGTGACTCTGGAGACAGGGGGATCGGAGGTCATGTCTGAGCAGAAGACTGGTGTGTCGTGGGAGATGGAAGATCTAAGGCTGTGTGCCCAGAGACCCAAGGTTTTTGGGCACAGAGCTCAGAAAAAGTAATGGAACGACTTTTAACATCATAAATCAGTTGTCTGTTAAGTGTCTCCTCTCACTGTGAAACGGAGACACCCCCTTCGCTCTTATTAGGTATGTGGAATGCTGGGTGAACAAGAAGTCTTTGGAGTACTGCAAGTCTGTGTCTTTGTTGTTGCCTTGCTCACGCTTGAGTGCTTGGTGGCGGGTGCCAATGCTTTATTTTTGCCGAGGGGTGGAGGGGATTGTTGCTTTGCTGCCAATTATGCGTGGGAGGGAGGGGAGCAGGAGGGCTCTAACGCTTCACTGTCATTCATTCTTTGGGGGCACTCCTCTGTTTTCGTGGATGGTTGTGAAGAAAAAGCATTTCAGGATGTATATTATATTCATTTCCCTGACATTAAATGTACCTTTGAAACTTTTGTTTCGGTGTGCTCCATCTTCTCATTCAATTGTGTCCTCAAAGAAAATCAACATTTGTCAGACTCCAGTATCAAAATGAATTATATATAAAATTGTTGAAACTGGAAATATGAACTAAAAACAGGAAGTAATGTAAATATACAAGGATCAGAGAGTTAACAGTTGACATGCTGGGACTTTTTGTCAGAAGCAGGAAAAAGAGAAAACACATTACTTTTCAGAGGAAATGAGAAAGGAGGATAAAACAAGGAGAATATCTCTGATAGGGTGAGACCAAATGGGTAAAAGATGACCAACACCCTTTTATAAAACGTCGGACACAAGGACAGACCTTTCTAACCACAATGTTGTGCCAAACCAATTAGATTAGTAATCCAATGGCCAAATAAACTAATCCCTTCTGGCTACATTATATCCATATCCATCCATTTCTGTCACATTCATATGCCTTTCTGAGCATCTCTCAAATGTCCCTAATGTATCTGCCTCTAACTTCCAACCCCCTGGGGAGTGCATTCCAAGCACCCATCACTCTCTATCTAAAAATCTTGCCCCTCGCATCACCCTTGAAATTACCCCCTCTCACCTTAAATGCATGCCCTCTGGTATTAGACATTTCAACCCTGGGAAAAAAAATACTGTCTGTCTAGTCTATGTATGCCTCTGATAATTTTATAAACTTCTATCAGATCTTCCTTCAGCCTTTATCAGCCCAGAGAAAACAAACCAAATTTGTCCAAACTCTCCTCTTAGCTCATACCCTCTAATCCAGGCAGCTTCCTGTTAAACCTATTCTGCTACTTCTCCAAAGCCAGCCTTGATATCCTTCCTGTAATAGAGTGATCAGAACTGGATGCAATACTCCAGATGTAGCTTAATTAAATAACTAGTTAAACTAACATTTTTGTTTCTGTTCTCCTTTAATTTGTAATTTATGCTTTTTTTTTGGCTTTCCATTGTGTTCAGTTTGGTTACAATGGTGTAGGAAAGATGCCATTAAGCTGGAGAGAGCAGAGCACATTTACACGTCCTGATTAAGGATTTCAGCCCAAATTGTTGAACCTTTAATTCATTTCCATAGATACCATCTGACCAGCTGAGTTTCTTCAGCATTTTATGTGTGTTGCCTTGGACTTCCAGCATCTGCAGAATCTCTTGTGTTTAAGATTTACAAGGATGTCACTCGGACTTCAGGGAAGCAGGTAAGGTGTTTTTATCCCGGGATTGAGGAAATAAGAATTAGAGGGCATAGATCTAAGATAAGAAGGAAAAGGTTCATTAGGACTCTGAAGAGCAGGTTTTCAACTGTGGAATGATCGGTACATCGAATGGGCTGCCAGAGAAAGTGGCCAAGGCAGGTGCATTAACAACATTTAAAAAGTACTTGCACAAGTATATGGATAGGAAATTTAGAGGGATATTGGCCAAACTCAAACAAATGGTTCTAGTTTAGATGGGGATCTTAGTCAGGATGAACAAGTTGGACCAAGGGGCCTGTTTCTATGTTGTCTGACTCTATGACTCTATAATAACCCACAAAAAGCAATGGAGGAACTTGACAATTCAAAGCAGCATCTATAGAGGGAAATTTTGAAATCCTATCAACTGTCAACATTTTGGGTCAACACCCTTCATCAGGATGATGGGTCCAGAGGTAGGGTCTTGACCCCAATCATCAACAGTCCTTTTATTTATTTTTATTTAGAGATACAGTACGGAACAGGCTCCTCCAACCCAACAAGTCATGCCATCCAATAACCCACCAATTTAACCCAAGCCTAACCACAGGACAATTTACAATGACCAATTAACCTACTAAATGGTACATCTTTGAACTGTGGGAGGAAACCAGATCACCTGGAGGACCCCATACACAGACCATGAGAAGAACATAGAAACTTACATTGGATTTGAACTCTGAACTCCAATGCCCCAAACTGTAATAGCATCACATTAACTGCTACACTACCGTGTGCCCCATTTCCCTCTATCAATGTTGCCTCAACTCTCTGAGCTTATCCAGCATTTTTTATGTGCTCTAGACTTGAGCGTCGGCAGATTTTTGTGCCTCTAGTTCTGTTATGTTTTTGTCTGCCTTCTCTGTTACCAATAGCAGGTCTGTGGAACATGAGCAGCAGGCCAGAATATAATAATACAGAGAAAAACTGAGCCAACATGTGCTGAGGTGGGAGTTATCTTCAAGAATAACATTCGCCACACAATGGAAATTATTAGTGAACTTGGACTTGACGTTCAAAATCAGAATCAGGTTCATTATCTTTGATACTTGTAGTGAAATGTGTTGTTTTGCAGCAGCAGTACAGTTCATTTTGAGCCCATCACCCCTAATGGGGCATAGGTCACTGAAAGCAGCTCACCAGAGTCCTCCATCCTGGGCCAAATAGAAAGTTGATAGGTCCTGTGGCTTCCATTTTTGACCCACAACTTCATAAGTCTTCAATGCAAAAATCCTTTCTCCCCCAGGGATGAGATCTTTGGAGTTTCTCTTGGCGTTTCTGTAGTTCTAGGTTTTTACAGAATGGGATTGCTAGCCCGATGCCCAACCCTCCTCCTTTCACAGGCACTCTTGGGACTGTCCATGGCAGAGTTCAGCAGTACAGTGCAATACATAAAATAGACTATTAACTTAAATAAATATTATATATCAGATCAAATTAAATTAAGTAGTACAAAATGACAGCAAAATAGTGAGGTAGTGTTCATGGGTTCATGGTCTGTTTAGAGATCCGATGGTGGAGAAAAGGAAGCTGAGTGTGTCTTCTGGGCCCTGGTCCTCCTCCCTGGTGGTAGTAATGAGAAGTGAGCATGTCCTGGGTGGAGAGAGTCCTTAATGATGGATGCCGCCATTTTGAGGCATCGTCTTTTGAAGATGACCTAGATAGCGAGGAGGCTAGTACCCATGATGGAGCTGGCTGAGTTTACAAACCTCTGCAACCCCGAGCACTGGTGTCTCTATAAAAGATGATGATGCAACCAGTCAAAATGTTCACCACAGCACATCTGTAGAAATTTGCTAGACTCTTTGATGACATACCAAATCCCCTCAGACTCCTAATCAAATATGGCCACATATGTGCCCTCTTCATAATTGCATTGGTATGTTGGTCCAGAATAGATCATTAAAGACATTGGACAAAGCATTACAGGCAGATTTTCCTATGGAATGACAGAGTTGAAAACCTGGAACACAAGAGACCATAGATTCTGGAATCAGGAGCAACAATCTACTGAATAAACTCAGACAGTCAGGGGAGGAGTTGTTGATTTGATAGAAGTGTAAAAGCTAATAAGAGGCATAGATAGAGTATAGCCTGAGACTCTCCCCCAGAACGGAAATGGCTAACATGAGGAGGCATAATTTTAAGGAGATTGGAGGAAAGTATTGAGGGAACTTCAGAGGTAGGTTTTTTACAGAGCCATGGGTGTGTGGAATGTGCTGCTAGGGGTGGTGGTAGATGCAAATATATTAGAGACATGGTGAAAGAAAAATAGAGGGCAATGTGGGATGGAAGGATAAGATTGATCTTGGAGTAGATTAAAAGGTCAGCACAACATTGTGGGCCGAAGGGCCTGTACTGCTCTATGTTTTGATTCAGGATTACTGAGGTGCATGGTGTGAAATGAGAGGACTAGGGGATCTCTGTATGGAATCTCACAGCATGAATCATGGTGTAAAATATCAACAACTCCTTTCCTCCCACAGATGCTGCTCGACATGATGAGTTCCTCCAGTGGATTGTTTGTTGTTGGAAAACCTGAGACTGTGAAGGCATAATTCATCAGAGAGACACAAGTAGGATGAGATGGTTCTTGCTGGTCACATGTGCTGTTAGTGGGAAAACTGGCTTCAGCATTAAAATTTGCAAATGTTTGCATTTAAAAACTATTCCAATGGGTTCAAAATACTATAATTAGCTTCATTCCTTACATGTACTTTGAAACATTGAAATATATAATGAAAATGAATGACATGATGAACTGAGAGCTTGGATGCATAGATGGAATTATGATGTAGTAGCCATTACGGAGACTTGGCTGGCACCAGGGCAGGAATGGATTCTCAATATTCCTGGATTTCAGTGCTTTAAAAGGGATAGAGAGGGGGGAAAAAGGAGAGGAGGGGTGGCATTACTGGCCAGGGATACTATTACTGCTGCAGAAAGGGTGGGTAATGTAGCAGGATCCTCTTTTGAGTCAGTATGGGTGGAAGTCAGGAACAGGAAGGGAGCAGTTACTCTACTGGGGGTATTCTAGAGGCCCCCTGGTAGCAGCAGAGTTACCGAGGAGCAGATTGGGAGGCAGATTTTGGAAAGGTGCAAAAATAACAGGGTTGTTATCATGGGTGACTTTAACTTCCCTAATATTGATTGGCACTTGATTAGTTCCAAGGGTTTAGATGGGGCAGAGTTTGTTAAGTGTGCCCAGGATGGATTCCTGTCACAGTATGTTGACAGGCCGACTAGGGGGAATGCCATACTAGATCTAGTATTAGGTAACGAACTGGGTCAGGTCACAGATCTGTCAGTGGGTGAGCATCTGGGGGACAGTGATCACTGCTCCCTGACCTTTAGCATTATCATAAAAAAGGATAGAATCAGAGAGGACAGGAAAATTTTTAATTGGGGAAGGGCAAATTATGAGGCTATAAGGCTAGAACTTGCGGGTGTGAATTGGGATGATGTTTTTGCAGGGAAATGTAATATGGACATGTGGTCGATGTTTAAGGATCTCCTGCAGGATGTTAGGGAGAAATTTGTCCCAGTGAGGAAGATAAAGAATGGTAGGGTGAAGGAACCATGGGTGACAAGTGAAGTGGAAAATCTAGTCAGGTGGAAGAAGGCAGCATACATGAGGTTTAGGAAGCAAGGATCAGATGGGTCTATTAAGGAATATAGGGAAGCAAGAAAGGAGCTTAAGAAGGAGCTGAGAAGAGCAATAAGGGGGCATGAGAAGACCTTGGCGAGTAGGGTAAAGGAAAACCCCAAGGCATTCTTCAATTATGTGAAGAACAAAAGGATGACAGGAGTGAAAGTAGGACCGATTAGAGATAGAAGTGGGAAGATGTGCCTGGAGGCTGTGGAAGTGAGCGAGGTCCTCAATGAATACTTCTCTTCGGTATTCACCACTGAGAGGGAACTTGATGACGGTGAGGACAATATGAGTGAGGTTGATGTTCTGGAGCATGTTGATATTAAGGGAGAGGAGGTGTTGGAGTTGTTAAAATACATTAGGACGGATAAGTCCCCAGGCCCTGACGGAATATTCCCCAGGCTGCTCCACGAGGCAAGGGAAGAGATTGCTGAACCTCTGGCTAGGATCTTTATGCCCTCATTGTCCACAGGAATGGTACCGGAGGATTGGAAGGAGGCGAATGTTGTCCCCTTGTTCAAAAAAGATAGTAGGAATAGTCCAAGTAATTATAGACCAGTGAGCGTTACGTCTGTGGTGGGAAAGCTGTTGGAAAAGATTCTTAGAGATAGGATCTATGGGCATTTAGAGAATCATGGTCTGATCAGGGACAGTCAGCATGGCTTTGTGAAGGGCAGATCATGCCTAACAAGCCTGATAGAGTTCTTTGAGGATGTGACCAGGCATATAGATGAGGGTAGTATATTGGATGTGATCTACATGGATTTTAGTAAGGCATTTGACAAGGTTCCACACGGTAGGCTTATTCAGAAAGTCGGAAGCCATGGGATCCAGGGAAGTTTGGCCAGGTGGATTCAGAATTGGCTTGCCTGCAGAAGGCAGAGGTCGTGGTGGAGGGAATACATTCAGATTGGAGGGTTGTGACTAGTGTTGTCCCACAAGGATCTGTTCTGGGACCTCTACTTTTTGTGATTTTTATTAACGACCTGGATGTGGGGGTAGAAGGGTTGGTTGGCAAGTTTGCAGATGACACAAAGGTTGGTGGTGTTGTAGATAGTGTAGAGGATTGTCGAAGATTGCAGAGAGACATTGATAGGATGCAGAAGTGGGCTGAGAAGTGGCAGATGGAGTTCACCGGAGAAGTGTGAGATGGTTCATTTTGGAAGGACAAACTCCAAGGCAGAGTACAAAGTAAATGGCAGGATACTTGGCAGTGTGGAGGAGCAGAGGGATCTGGGGGTACGTGTCCACAGATCCCTGAAAGTTGCCTCACAGGTAGATAGGGTAGTTAAGAAAGCTTATGGGGTGTTAGCTTTTATAAGTCGAGGGGTAGAGTTTAAGAGACGCGATGTAATGATGCAGCTCTATAAAACTCTAGTTAGGCCACACTTGGAGTACTGTGTCCAGTTCTGGTCACCTCAGTATAGGAAGGATGTGGAAGCATTGGAAAGGGTACAGAGGAGATTTACCAGGATGCTGCCTGGTTTAGAGAGTATGGATTATGATCAGAGATTAAGGGAGCTAGGGCTTTACTATATGGAGAGAAGAAGGATGAGAGGAGACATGATAGAGGTGTACAAGATATTAAGAGGAATAGACAGAGTGGACAGCCAGCACCTCTTCCCCAGGGCACCACTGCTCAGTACAAGAGGACATGGCTTTAAGGTAAGGGGAGCGAAGTTCAAGGGGGATATTAGAGGAAGGTTTTTTTACTCAGTGAGTGGTTGGTGCATGGAATGCACTGCCTGAGTCAGTGGTGGAGGCAGATACTCTAGTAAAGTTTAAGAGACTACTAGACAGGTATATGGAGGAATTTAAAGTGGGGGGTTATATGGGAGGCAGGGTTTGAGGGTTGGCACAACATTGTGGGCCGAAGGGCCTGTAATGTGCTGTACTATTCTATGTTCTATGTTCTAAAAGTGGCTCTTGCATCAAATCAGCAAGGATTGTGGTAAACTCAGTCCCCAGTTGTCGCCATGTTTCTGGTATTCACACAGCCGACACACAACTCACTAACCCTCACTATACATCTTTGGGTGTGGGGGGAAACTGAAGCACCCAGGGGAAACCCGTGTGGTCATGGGGAGGACAAACTTTAGTGGGAATCAAATTCTGATCTCACAGCAGGCTCTGTAAAATGAAGCGCTAACCACTATGCTACCGTGCCAACCTTTAGACTGTCCTTTTCCCGAAACAGATCAAATTTATCAGTCTTCTCCGTGCAAGACACAAGCAGTATGATGAACATTCCAGGTGTTAGGGGTGATGAAGTGTGTGAAGTTACCATAACTAGAGAGAAGGGTCATGGGAAACTGAAAGTTCTGAAGGTAGATAAGTCAACTGGACCAGATGGTATAAACCCCAGAATTATGACAAAGGTGGCAGAAGAGATTGTGGAGGTATTAGTAATCTCTCAAGAATCACTAGATTCTGGAATGGTTCCAGAAGAATGGAAATTTGCAAGTGTCACTCCACTCTTCAGGAAGGGAGAGAGGCAGAAAAAAGGAAACTATAGACCAGTTTGTATAACCTCAGTGGTTGGGAAGATGTTGGAGTTGATTATTAAGGACGAGCTCTCAGGGTACTTGTGAGCATATGATAAAATAGGCTGTAGTCAGCACTGTTTCCTCAAGGGAGAATCTTGCCTGACAAATCTTTTGGAATTCTTTGAAGAAATAACAAGCAGGATAGACAATGGAAAATCGGTTGGTGTTGTTGATTTTCAGAAGATCTTTGACAAGGCTGCTTAACAAGCTACAAACCCATGGTATTACAGGAAAGATTCTAGCATGGATAAAGCAGTATCTGATTGGCAGAGAGCAAAGAGTGGGAATAAAGGGGTCCTTTTTGGCTGCCAGTGACTAGTGGTGCTCCACAGGGGACTGTGATTTTTACGTTAAGTGTCAGTGATCTAGATGATGGAGTTGATGGCTTTATTGCAATGTTTGCAGAGGACATGAAGATAGGTGAAGGGACAGGCAGTTCGAGGAAGTAGAGAGGCTACAGAAGGACTTAGACAGATTAGGAGAATGGGCAAAGAAACATAGAAACATAGAAAACCTACAGCACAATACAGGCCTTTTGGCCCACAAAGTTGTGCCGAACATGTCCCTACCTTAGAAATTACTACGGTTACCCATAGCCCTCTATTTGTCTAAGCTCCGTGTACCTATCCACAGGTCTCTTAAAAGACCCTATTATATCCACTTCCACCACCGTAGATGGCAGCCCATTTCACGTACTCACCACTCTCTGCGTAAAACACTTAACCCCTAACATCTCCTCTGCACCTACTCCCAAGCACCTTAAACCTCTTGTGGCAGCCATTTCAGCCCTGGGAAAAAAGCCTCTGACTATCCACATGATCAATACCTCTCATCATCTTATACACCTCCATCAGGTCACCTCTCATCCTCTGTCGCTCCAAGGAGTAAAGGCCAGGTTCACTCAACCTGTCTTCATAAGGCATGCTCCCCAATCCAGGCAACATCCTTGTAAAATTCTGAGGGCGGTGTGACTGTGGAATGAGCTACCACCAGAAATTAGATGTGGATTCAATTGTAACATTTTAAGAGTTAAGGATGAGAGTGGTATGGAGGGCCATGTCTGGGTGCTGTTAGATGGATGAATCATAAAAGCAGGTCAGCATGGAATAGATGCATCAAATGGTCTACTCCTCTATTGTAACTCTTTATGACTCTAAATAATACTTACTTTGTGCAATAATGTCTTAAGACCGTAAGACATAGGAGAAAATTATGTTATTCCACCATAGAGTTTACTCAGCTATTTGATCATGAATGATCCATTACCCTCTCAACACCATTTCCCATCCTTACTTCCCGTAACCTCCTTTGAAATGTCAACACATCCTTTCTTAGATAAGGGGCCCAAGACTGCTCATAATATTCCAAGTGAGCCACACAGTGCCTTATAAAGCATGGGTATTACATCCTTGTTTTTATATTCCAGTCTTCTCAAAATGAATGCAAACTTGCCTTCCTCACTACCAACTCAACCTGCAAGTTAATCTTTAGGGAAGACTGCATGAAGGCTCCCAGGTCGCATTGCACCTCAGGTTTTTGAATTTTCTCCCCATTTAGAAAATTGTCTATGCTTTTGTTCCTTCCACCAATGACAATAATCATACACATTATTCCATCTGCCACATCTTTGCCCATTCTCCTAATCTGCCTAAGTCCCTTTGTAGCCTCCTCAACACTATCTGCCCCACCACTAATCTTCGTATCATCTGCAAACTTGGCCACAAAGCCTTCAATTCCGTTATTCAAGTCATTGATATAAAATGTGCAATGAAACGGTCCCAACACTGACCCCAACGGAATACCACTAGTTACCAGCAGTCGATGAGAAAAGGCTCCCTTTATTCCCACTCTTTGTCTCCTGCCAATCAGCCAATGCTCTATGCATGCTAGTATCTTTCCTGTAATACCATAGGCTCTTATCTTACTTAGCAACCTCATGTGTGGCACCTTGTCAAAGACATTTAGAAAATCCAATTACACAACATCCACCAATTCTCCTTTGTTGGTATTCCCTCAAAGAATTCCAACAGATTTGCCAAAACAAGATTTTCCCTTGAGGAAACCATTCAGACTTTGGCCTATTTTACCATGTCCCTCCAAGTGCCCCGAAACCTCACCCTTAACAATCGACTCCAACATCTTCCCAACCACTGATGTTAGGATAACTGGCCTCTAACTTCCCACTGCCTCTGTCCCTTCTTGAAGAGTAGGGTGACATTTGCAATTTTCCAGTTCTCCAGAACCATGCCAGAATCTAGTGATTCTTGAAAGATCATTAATAATGCCTCCACAATCACTTCAGCCACCTCTTTCAGAATCCTGGGGTGTAGTACATCTGGTCTAGTTGACTTATTTACCTTCTGACCTTTCAGCTTTCTAAACACCATCTATCTAGTCATAGCAAATACACTCACTTCTGTCCCCTGACCCTCACGAACATCCATCATACTGCTAGTGTCTCCCACTGTGAACACTGATGGAAAATATTTATTCAGTTCATCTGCCATTACCGTGACCCCACTACTACCTCTCCAGCAATATCTACTCTTGACTCTCTTTTACTCCTTATATATCTGAAAAAGCTTTCAACATCCTCTTTGATATTATTGGCTGGCTTATCTTCATATTTTATCTTTTCCCCCCTTATGGCAATTTTAGTGGTTTAACTTCCCACTAATTGTTGCTCTATTATATACGCTCTATTTTGCTTTTGTGTATGTTGGCTTTGATTTCCCTTGTCAGCCATGGTTGTGTCATCCTGCCTTTAGAATACTTTTTTCTATTTTGGAATATGCCTATCCTGTGATTCTGAATTGCTCCTGAATATGCCAGCCATTACCGTCATCACTGCTAGTGTCTCCTTCCAATCAAATTTAGCCAGTTCCTCTGTCATGCCTCTGTAATAATGATGCATTTGGCTTATGATCACAGTCTCCTAAGGGTTCCTTTACCTTAGACTCCCTAATCAAATTTGGTTCATTACACAACATGCAATCCAGAATAGCTGATCCCCTAGTGGGCTCAACCACAATCTTCTGCAATTTCTCTCCTTTGCAATCCAAAATCAGCACCAACCTAATTTTTCCAATCTACATGCATTTTAATATCCCCCTATGGCTATCCTAACATTCCCCTTTTGACATACGTTTTCTATCTCACATTGTAATTGGTAGTCCACATCATGATTACTGTTCAGAGGCCTGTATAACTCCAATCAGGGTATTTTTACCTTTGCAGTTCCTAAACTTTACCCACAATGATTCTACATTTTCTGATCCTAAGTAACCTCTTTGTAACAATTTGATTTAACTTTTTACCAGCAGAGCCACACCACCCCCTCTGCCTAACTACTTCTCCTTTTGATACCATGTGCATCCTTAGATGTTAAGTTCCCAACTATAATTTTCTTTCCGACACAACTCGAAGATTTTGAGGCAACCATATTTAAAGCACTATTTTGAAGAGAGTGGGAAACAATTTGAAGCCCATTTTCTCAATGCATCCTCCCATCCTGAAGGCACAGGTGCTGGGGATGGAGTGAGGAGGTTGAATTGTTGTTGGAGAATGAAATGCCTCCAAGAATATGAAAATTGAATAACATACCACCAAAATCATGAAAGGTAGCCAAAATGCTTGAAAGCAGCACGCACTGTATATCATCATCATTGTGCTTTTATTGGTGGTAAGAAATGGCAGATGGAAGTGTATGGTCATGCACTTTCGTGGAAGAAATTAAAGGGTTGATTATTTTCTAAATGGAGAGATAATTTTAAAAAATGAGGTGCAATGTGTCTTGGAATCATTGTTTAGGATTCCCTAAAGGCTAACTTGCAGGCTAAGACTGTGGTGAGGAAGGCAAATGCAATGTTAGAATTCATTACAAGAGGACTGGAATATAAAAGCAAGGACGTAATGCTGAGGCTTGATAAAGCACTGGTGAGGCCTCACTTGGAGTATTGTGAACAGGTGTGGGCCCCTTATCTTGGAAAGGGTGTGCTGAAACTGGAGATGGTTCAAATGATTCCAGAATTGAATGGCTTGTCATATGAAGAGTGATTGATGGCTCTGGGCCTGTATTCACTATAATTCAGAGGAATTAGGGGTGAGCTCATTGAAACCTATCGAATGGTGAAACACCTTGAAACAGTGGATGTGAAGAGAATGTTTCCTACGGTGGGAGAGTCTAAGACCAGAGGACACAGCCTCAGAATAGGAGGCATCCTTTCTGAATGGAGATGAAGAGGAAGTAGTGAATCTGTGGAATTTGTTGCTGCATGCAGCTGTGGAGGCTGAGTTTTTATGTGTATTTAAGGCAGAGGTTGATAGATTCTTGACTAGTCAGGGCATGAAGGGATATGGGGAGCAGGCAAGAGATTGGGGCTGAGAGGAAATTGGATCAGCCATGATGAAATGGCCGAGCAGATTTGATGGCCTAATTCTGCTCCTATATCTTATGGTTTTATGTCTTATGGTCTAATATAAAAGCAAACCTTTAAAATTGTTACTGAATTCTTTGAGCTTTTCTTTCTAATCCATGCTGGAGAGATATGTAATCTTGGTTGCTGGTGATAAAACACATGCAAGAGTATCATTTACTAGTTTCACCCCAAACCTCTCCATCAAATTTCTCTCCATTCTTGTTGCTATGGCAAGTTACAACAATACAAATATCACAGCAGCTGATGTGGAAGGAACTCTTCAGTAACAATAACCCAAGCCAGTAAATCATTTGCTAAGTAGCCTGCTTCCATCATGATAGAATACTGACCAACAAACAAAGCTGAATCTTCATAGTTCCCAGTGTTACCGCTGTTGCATCTGGTGATATTCATATAGCTGTCTTTCGGAAGTCAAGAATGAGGCATAAAAGTGAGTGGTTGCAGCTGATTTATTTATTTGATTGTTTGTTTATTTTTTTGTTTGTTTATTTAGAGATAAAGCGCAGAGCAGGTCCTTCCGGCTCAACGAACCACATTGCCCAGAAGCCCATCTATTCAACCCTAGCCTAATCACGGGACAAACACAAGGAAATCTGCAGATGCTGGAAATTCAAACAACAATACACACAAAATGCTGGTGGAACACAGCAGGCCAGGCAGCATTTATAGGGAGATGCGCTGTCGACGTTTCAGGCCGAGACCCTTTGTCAGGGCTAACCGAAAGGAAAGATAGTAAGAGATTTGAAAGTAGTGGGGGGAGAGGGAAATGCGAAATGATAGGAGAAGACTGGAGGGGGTGGGATGAAGCTAAGAGCTGGAAAGGTGATTGGCGAAAGTGATACAGAGCTGGAGAAGGGAAAGGATCATGGGACGGGAGGCCTCAGGAGAAAGAAAGGAGGTTGGGGGAGCACCAGAGGGAGATGGAGAACAGGCAAACAACCAAATATGTCAGGGATGGGGTAAGAAGGGGAGGAGGGGCATTAATGGAAGTTAGAGAAGTCAATGTTCATGCCATCAGGTTGGAGGCTACCCAGCCAGTATATAAGGTGTTGTTCCTCCAACCTGAGTTTGGATTCATTTTGACAGTAGAGGAGGCCATGGATAGACATATCAGAATGGGAATGGGACGTAGAATTAAAATGTGTGGCCACTGGGAGATCCTGCTTTTTCTGGCGGACCGAGCATAGATGTTCAGTGAAACGGTCTCCCAGTCTGCGTCGGGTCTCACCAATATATAAAAGGCCACACCGGGAGCACCGGACGCAGTATACCACACCAGCCGACTCACAGGTGAAGTGTCGCCTCACCTGGAAGGACTGTCTGGGGCCCTGAATGGTGGTGAGGGAGGAAGTGTAAGGGCAGGTGTAGCATTTGTTCTGTTTACCAGGAGGGAGATTGGTGGGAAGGGATGGGGGGGACGAGTGGACAAGGGAGTCGCGTAGGGAGCGATCTCTGCGAAAAGCACTGCCCACTACCAAACACATTTTTCCCTCCCCCCTCTTTCTGCTTTTTGGTAATTTCTTTTTCACTCCTTGCGTGACTTGATCAAGGTGCTTCAGTGCTGAACTGACTCAGTGCTGAACTGACTCAGTGGCTGTGGCCTGCAGCTACCAGACTCCTCATCCAGCTTCACTCGCCTCAGCGGCTCCTTGGCTATCAATTCATGTTCAGAGACTTTGTGGTTAATATTTGTTTACAGTTTATTGTTTGCACAATTTGTTCTTTTTTATTACACATTGGGTGTTTGAGGGTCTTGTTGCCTGCTTTTTTTTCTTTAAATGGATTATATGGTGTGGCTGACTGCAAGAAGTTAAATCTCAGGGTTGTATACTGTAAATATTCTTTGATAATAAATGTACTTTGAACTTTGATAAGACGTAACCTAAAAATAGTCACGTTCATTGTGGTGTGATACCTGCTGCAGAAAAAATTTAAAAATCTAGAAAAGCAACAGACAAACCTAGAAAATACAGAAAACACAAAGTGCACTGCAGATGCTGTGGTCAAGTCAACACGTACAGAAGCTGGATGAACTCAGCAGGTCAGGCAGCATCCGTGGAAACGAGCAGTCAACGATTTGGGCCAAGACCCTTCGTCAGGACTGAAAATACAGAATCTGCTACAATATATTTACTGGCAAATTCTCTTTATACATACTGTATATAGGTAATTACATAAGAATTATAAGCAAGCATGGGGTGTATGGATTGTCCAGTGAGGGGTGGCACCCCTGGTGAAGGCGGTTGTCGTGTCCAGTCTAGGGTGGCTCACATCTTTGGGCCCCACCAGACACTCAGCTCTGACCTGTGGCTCCAAGTAGCTGTTTGCAGGTGACATCGGCCACACCCGGTATACCACTTTGATAGGCTGGCTAAACCAGCTGAGGGTAGCCCGTGGCCTCATACCCCGGTGAGATAGAGAAATACCTGTCTGAACATGTGAAGTCAGCTCTGGTGGACGGGGTAGATGAGACCTACAGTGAGATCCAATGGTTAAGAAGGCACTATTGCTATGTACTGTGGAGGGCAAAGGGCACAGGGCATGACAAGGCTCAGAACAAGTCATGATCATCCACTGCATCTAAGGAAAGCCCTTGTTCATGCCATTGACCCGGACTTTTGAGGTTCAGAGAGTGGAACTGCCCCAGTGCAATAACTTTTCCTCTTTAAAAACTCTTCACAGGTTTCCTGTCATCGACAGACACGATGGACAATCACCATAAGCATGCATAGAGAAGTTAAAATACTAAAATAAAACAAGACAAATAATAATTCTACACACTAATCCAACAATATAAAAGGCATTTAGATAAATCCAGTATCCATTTCGCAGTCAGTTCAACATGGACTAGATGGGCATAGGGCCAGTTTCTGCTCTGCTTTTCTATGTCTTTACAATACTATGACTCTTGTCCAGTGCTGATGTAAGTGGTGTAGACAGCATCTACTCCCCAACAGCACTCAACTGTTTCCAAGATTACTCCCTACACATTCTGAAATAAAGGGAACTGAAGCTCCTCGGATGATCACTATTGGCACAGTGTCCAAAAAATATACAGTCTCATTTGACTGTATCTAATGACTCCTTCTGTTTTGTTTGAGAGCTCTTTCATGAAGCTGCTATATAAATACAGATTTTTGCTGCTATCTCTTAACCAACTATGTCAAAATCCTCTTCTTTTTTTAACCAGGGCTCCCTGTGTTCCCTGGCTGTGTCAAAACCATTTTCTGACTGGTTGCATCACAACCAGGTATGGAGGGGCTCATGCACAGCATTAGAAAAGGCTGCTGAGGTTTGTAAGCTTGGTCAGCTCCATCATGGGCACTAGACTATCCATCACGGGGGACATTTTCAAAAGGCAATGCCTAAAACTGCGGCATCCACCATGAAGGACCACCACCAACCTGGACAATACTACCATCAGAGAGAAGGTACAGGAGCCTGAAGACACACACTCAACATTTCAAAACAAGTTCAAGTTCAAGCTTCATTGTCATTCAGTCATACCTGAATATCTATGATTGCAGCCAAAAGAAACAGCAAGTGTATTGGGCCCAAGGAGATAGTAGCAACAGTCATACACAGCACAAGCCACAACCAGCACATAAAAGGTATCAGTAAAATAGAGTCATACAAAAAATTATATAGTCCAGGTCCATGAGTTTATGGATGTTGCAGCTGTCTGCAGTTGAACACAATAAGGCTTGTCTTCTGCCAAGTGAACATTGGGGGAGGGGGAGCACCAACTTCAGCATGGGTGCCACGCTACGCCACCTCTGACACTCCGGTGTAGCACCCGCCTCCAATGCCTCCCCCGGGCAGCTACAAACAAGTGACACCACGGCTTAAGGCCTTGTCCTCGCTACAACCAAGGCCCCACAGCTCCCCCACCGTTTGCCAAGAAACCAATCAATTGGCCTTGCATCATTCCACCCTACCGATGTCCATCAGGGTCTTGCAATCACAAGAAAACATAAGATGATCATCAGTCACTGTTAGACTGCACTTTCTTCGTGCACTGACGCCTCTCTGTCGCAGGCAGCATCATAGTCAACACCACGTCCAGCTCCTTCAGTTTCTCAGCCAAAGAGAAACTTGCTGATGGGGGTAGACCTGCAGTACTTTAAGTTCTTAATGTCTACCAGAATCATGCCATCATAAAGAATACGCTTAAAAAAGACAATAACTCCTTTGGTTGACTGTAGAAACCTCTTGTGTCCGAGCCCGCTGCCATTTTACCAGAAGTCTTCTTCCCCTCCCTCAAGAGGTTTCTGATTGGCCTATCAACACATAAACAGTACCTCAGTATTTTGCTCTCCTTTTGCATTACTTCTCCAATTTTTTTATAAATTTCTTATTATAGCTTACAGTATATTTTATGTATTGCACTGTACTGTTGCTGTTAATCAAGTTTCATGACATATGTCAGTAATAGTAAACCTGATTCTGATTCTGAGATGCATTGATCCAGCTGAATCATACCTGCATTGTTAGCTATTGGTTTCAATCCAGCATAAATAATCTCCCATCAGGCTCTGGCCTATGTAGTTTTTACAACATATATTTATACAATTGGGAGGTAGGGTAGAAATACACCTGGGGACAACTTGAAAGACTGGCTCGGGACAGAGCCAGTTGTGCAAGCAGTGTTGGCGGTATTTGCCCCAGGAGGGGTTGTGGGCTTAAGTAAGTACATAAGAAGAAACACACTCAATGATTCAGAAATATGGTCTGCTTCTCTGTCATCTAATTTCTGATCAACCCACAAACTCATGAACCTATATTTTTCACTTTTATTTTATTTTGCTAGTTGGCGGGGTGGATATATGTCTCTATCAAACAAGATGTAAGCTGCTCCTTCCCTTGCACATCATTACACCATGGGAGCAGGTGGTGGGCGGTCGTATGAGCAGCTGGTGTATAGCACAAGTCCTGGTTATGTGACAACTGACGCCAGGCAAACAATCTCTGAAGAGTATTGATAATGGCTGGGGTCACCTGTCTTGTAAAGACACTGCCCAGAAGAAGGCAATGGCAAACCATTTCTATAGAACAATATCCCAAGAACAATCATTGTCATGGAAAGACCATGATCATGCACATCATAAGATACGGCATATAATGATGACTACAATTTACACAATATTTACAAATACAACATAGGATCAAAAGATGCTGAATCCTTGTATGTTGAGTTAAGAAACGGTAAGGGTAAAAGGACCCTGATGGCAGTTATATACAGGCCTCCCAACAGTAACTGGGATGTGGATCACAGATTGCAATAGAAAATAGAAAAAGCATGTCAAAAGGGCAATGTTATGATAGTCATAGGAGATTTTAACATGCAGGTCGATTGGGAGAGTAAGGTTGCTAATAGATCTCACGAGAGTGAGTTTATTGAATGTCTATGAGATGGCTTTTTAGAGCAGTTTGTTGTTGAGCCAACTAGGTGATCAGGTATGCTGGATTTGGTATTATGTAATGAACTGGAGGTGATTGGGGAACAAGGTAAAAGAACCTTTGGGAGACAGTGATCATAATCTGATTGAGTTCAGCTTGAAATATGATAGGGTGAAAGTTAAGTCTGACATAGCAGTATTTCAAGTAAAGGAAATTACAGCGGTATCACAGAGGAGTTGGCCAAAGTAAATTGGAAGGAGATGCTGGCAGGAATGACAGCAGAGCAGCAATGAAGAAGGTACAGCATAAATGTATTCCAAAAACAAAGAAATCCTCAAACAGCAAAATAGTACAACCATAGCTGACAACGGAAGTCCAAACTAATGTAAAAGCAAAAGACAGGGCATAAAACAAATCAAAAATTAGTGGGAAGACAGAGAATTGAGAAGCTTTTAAAACCCTATAGAGAGCAACTAAAAGAATCATTAGGAGGAAAAAGATAAAATATAAAAGCAAGCTAGCAAACAATATCAAAGTGGATAGAAAAAGTTTTTTCAATTATGTAAAAAATAAAAGAGATGAGAGTAGATATAGGACCTCTAGAAAATAAGGCCAGAGGAATAATAATGGGAGCCAAGGACATAGCAGATGAAGTAAATGAGTATTTTGCAATAGTCTTCACTATGGAATATATTAGCAATGTGCCAGATGTTGAAGGGGGTGAGGGAGGAGAAGTGAGTGTAGTTATTATTACAATGGAGAAGGTGACAAAAAGCTGGAAGACCTAAGGGTATATAAGTCACCTGAATCAGCTGAACTGCACTCTAGGGTTCTGAAAGAGGTGGCAGTAGAGATTGTGGAGGCTTTAGTGATGATCTTTCTAAAATCATTGGGCTCTGGCATAGAACCAGAAAATTGAAAATGTCACTCCACTCTTTAAGAAAAGAGGAAGACAGCTGAAAGGAAGTTATAGACCAGTTAGCCTGACCTCAGTGGTTGGGAAGATGTTGGAGTCAATTTTCAAGGAGGAGGTTATGGAGTAGTTGGAGATGCAGTACAAGATAAGACAAAGTCAGTATAGTTTCCTTAGGGAAAATCTTGCCTAACAAACCTTTGAGGAGATTACAAGTAGGATAGATAAAGGTGATGCAGTGGATGTTGTTTATTTAGATTTTCAGAAGGCCTTTGACAAGGTGCCAAATATGAGGCTGCTTACCAAGTTAAGAGCCCATGGTATTACAGGAAAGTTACTGGCATGGTTAAAGCATTGGCTGATTGGTAGGAGGCAGCAAGTGGAAAAAAAAGGATCCTTTTCCAGTTGGCTGTTAGTCAGATAGTGGTGTTCTGCAGGGGTCGCGGTTGGGACCACTTCTTTTTATGCTGTATATAAATAATTTAGATGATGGAATAGATGGCTTTGTTGCCAAGTTTGCAGATGATAAGAAGATTGGTGGAGGAGCAGGTGGTGTTGAGGAACAGGTAGGATGCAGAATGACTTAGACAGATTAGAGAATGCAAGAGAGTGGCAAATGAAATACAATGTTGGAAAATGCATGGTCATGCATTTTGGTAGTAGAAATAAATGTGTGGACTATTTTCTAAACAGTGAGAAAATCCAAAAATCTGAGATGCAAAGGGACTTGAGAGTCCTTGTGAAGAACACCCTAAAGGTTATGCATGTAGACTTGTTGAGGAAGGCAAACGCAGTGTTTGCATTCATTTCAAGAGGTCTAGAATACAAGAGCAGGGATGAGATGCTGAGGCTTTATAAAGCACTGGAGAGGCCTCACCTAGAGTATTGAGAACAGTTTTGGGCTCCTCATCTAAGAAAAGATGTGCTGGCATTGGAGAGGGTTCTGAGGAGGTTCACAAGGATGATTCCAGGAAAGAGTTATCATATGAGGAATGTTTGATAGCTCTTGGTCTGAACTCGCTGGAATTTAGAAGGATGAGGGGGGATCTCATTGAAAATTTTTGAATGTTGAAAGACCTAGACATGGTAGATGTGGAAAGGATGTTTCTCATGGTGGGGGAGTCTAGGACAAGAGGGCACAGACTTAGGATAAAGGGGTGTCCATTTAAAATAAAGATGTAGAGAAATTTCTTTAGCAAGGGGGTGGTGAATTTATGGAATTTATTACCACAGGCAGTTGTGCAGGTCTTTGGGTGTACTTAAGGCAGAGCCTGGGTAACCCCCTGGTAAGCCTCAGGCTCATTCAGCTCGCTTCTGTCTAGGGGGAGCAGCCTTCGGCCCCACCAAACTGGATAATCAGCTTGTGTAGATGCTGTGTGATGTCCCCCACCACGCCAAATAACAGACAGTACACCATATGCGATTAAGTGAGTTCACTTTATAGATCTTATTGGAACTATGTACTTAATAGAGATACAATATAAAAGGAAAAATAAAAGGCGCCAAACTTATCAAAGTCCAAACCACTTCGTGCACAACCATTGGAGCTCAGTTAACAAAGTCTTCTTGCCACCATTCAATCCCCTCAGACCTCCTCGACTCGTAGCACAGGACCACCCGAAGTGATCAGCCAAGCACCCTCGGCACGTCTGTCTTCATCTCCTCTCCTTGCCGAAACCCCTGGCCTTGGACCCCCGCTCGGGGTCCATTCCGTCGCCCAGCTTACAGCATCGCGTCCTCTCTCTCTCTCACCCCCTCGCGCCGACTCCCCAAAAGCCCGCCAACAATAGCTTACAGACCCAGAAGAGAGAATAACATCTATCCCAATGGGTTAACAAATAAATACAATTCTCGTTATCAGTAATTTTAACCCAAACAAGCTGCGAGAGAAAGCACACCCTCTCCAGTTATCATAACAAAGAAGCATTCTTACTTTTAACAAAACAAAGAAGCCATTTTGATTAACATACGCAGTAACATAAAGAAGAATTCCCCTTACACTTGATAGGTTCTTAATTGGACATGGTTACAGGGAGAAGGCCAGGGAATAGAGCTGAGGAAGGGAAAAAAGGATCAGCCATGATTGAATGGTGGAACAGACTCGATGGGCCAAAAGGCCTAATTCTGCTCCTATGTCTTATGGTCTTATATTTTAAACAGAGACTTAACAGCTACCTGAGAGGCAGCATCTTCACCCAGAGAGTGGTCAGTGTCTGGGGAGAGTTCCAAAGGAAGTGGTTGGACAGGTACATAGATAGGAAAGGATTAGAGCAGGGGTTCCCAACCTTTTTATGCCATGGGACAATACCATTAAGCAAGTGGTTCATGGATGCAAGTTGGGAACCCTTGGTTTAGAGGGATATGGGATAAACATGGGCCATTGGGACTGGCTTTTCTGGGAATCTTGGTTGGCGGGGACTAAAGAACCTGCTTCCATACAGGATAACTTGGTGACTTTTCACCTTCTCCCTTACCCTGGTATGAATCCACCACTTAAAGTAGTGTCTCATTATTCTCCGTCTGTGACATTTCCACATTGATTTGTTGATATACTGTACATTTCCTCTACATTCCATCACAGGCTTAAACACTAAAATACAGTCAAACACATTTTGACTTATTTCTAGCTTTCACATCTCATTCCATCTTGGCTGTGTTTTGCACTTCAAGTCATGTCACCTGAAAGTTAATGGACAGAAACCGTGTGCAAGATCATGACATTAGGGTGCAGCTAAGGTGAGTAGAGACACACTGATCTTGTTAGTGGAAGGTTTAAGTGACAGGGACAGAGATCAGAACTGATGTGTTAAAGTATGCAGCAGAAGTCTGAAGCAAAGTGTTTCAGTCAGAGGGGGGGATATGATCTGGAGCATCCTGTCCATTAAGGTGATGGAAACAGTATCAATCTTTGTCCTCTAAGTGGAATCAAATGTGCAGCTGGAAGAGAATAATTTGTCACAGGGAAAGAACAGGAGAGAGGGCTGATTAGATTGTTTAACAGGGAACTAGCATTGGCACAATGGATCAAAAGGCCTTTCTTGGGGGTTGCAACAATCCTATGGTTCTAAATTCATATTCAACTGCATTTGCAAAATGAGTAATGAGGGTCTACATTGGTCAGGATCAACCATAGATGTTGCATCCTAGCTGTCTATGCCAGTGGCCCCCAACCACTGGGCCACAAAGCATCTGCTACCAGGCCGCGAGGAAACGATATGATTTGGCTTCATACCGCCAAATCACATTGTTTCCTTACGGCCCGGTAGATTATGCTTTGCGGCCCGGTGGTTGGGACCACTGGTCTACGCGATATGCACGCCAGTACGTTAGCAAGGGCGGTATGATATGGCAAGCAAAGTATTAGCCATGCAGAAAGCTCCACCCCTTCCTGCCGTTTGGCTCCACTTGGTGTCACAGGAGTTGCCAGCCAGTGTTGAACTCAATGTAGGTCTGCCTTAGGGACTCCAGCTCTGGATCTTTCCTCGGGGTTTACTCCCAAATCCCTCCCCAGGAGAGAGTATAGCCGCAAGGCAGTGGGGATTTGAAATCAGAGTTTTCCTTCTCTTAGATGAGCAACCAATCACAGCTGATGAGGCCCATCTGCCCAAAGTGACTGGTTTTAAGGTGCTAGCAACCTGCCTTTGCCTCTTCTCCTCTCAGTAGACACAGTTCCACCGGGGTTAGTAGCTGAGCCACGGGAGAAGGCCAGGAGCTGGACTTGGTTGGCTGTCAGAGGCTAGTGATAGGCAGTGGGAGCTTATCTTCACTAACTCCCCTCCCCCCCCCCCCCCCGCCACCTATTACAACCTTAAGGAACCAAAATGAGTACGTGATATAGAATGAAATATAAGTTGCTTTCCAAAATCTGTTTCTATTGACGTGCTTTGTTGTTAGTACTATATAAAATGCATGCCTTTAACTCAAGGACACAAGAATGTATACATTTATGCGTTATGTTCCCAAGTCAGCAATGGAGTAGGTATCCTTGCTGATAAGAGACAAATTTCTCAGAGTATCACAGTTTGTCCGGTAGATGCAGGTTATCAGATTCCATAGCAACACACACAAAACACTGGAGGAACTCAGCAAGCCAGGCAGCATCAATGGTGGGGAATAACCAGTTGAGATTTTGGGCCACGGTCAGTCCAGATGGCCCAAAACGTTGACTGTTTATGAGGCTGGCTTGGCAGTGTAGCAATTAGCATAATGGTATTACAGCACCAGAAACCAGGTTCAATTCCCACCTCTGTCTGTAGGAGTTTCTATGTTCTCCCCGTGACTGACTGAGTTTCCTGTGCTCCAGTTTCCTCCCACATTCCAAAGACATACATGTTAATTGGTCACATGTGTAATTGGGTAGTATAGGTTCATTGGGCCAGATGGCCTATTACCCTGCTCTATCTCTAAATCAAAGTCTTTATGCCCCTCCACAGATCCCTCCTGGCCTGCAGAGTTCCTCCAGCATTTTGCATGCATTGCTCAAGATTTACAGCACCTGCAGAATCTCTTGGGTTTATCAGATTCTATAATCTGCTGCAGAACCAGATCATGATTTAGAAACACTGAAACATAGAAAATCTACAGCACAATACAGGTCTTTCAGCCCAGAAAGCTGTGCCAAACATGTCCTTACCTTAGAAATTACCTAGGGTTACCCATAGCCCTCTATTTTTCCAAGCTCTATGTACCTATCGAGGAGTCTCTTAAAAGACCCTATCGTTTCTGCCTCCACCACTGTCGCTGGCAACCCATTCCACGCAGTCACCACTCTCTGTGAAAAAACTTACCTCTGACATCTCCTCTGTACCTGCTTCCAAGCAACTTAAAACTGTACCCTCTTGTGCTAGCAATTTCAGTCCTGGGAAAAAGCCTCTGATTATACACGTACCAATGTCTCTCATCATCTTGTACACCTTTATCAGGTCCCTTCTCATCCTCTGTCGTCCAATGAGGAAAGGCCGAGTTCACTCAACCTATTCTCATAAGGCATGCTTCCCAAACTAAGCAACATCCTTGTAATTCTCCTCTGCACCCTTTCTATGGTTTCCACATCCTTCCTGTAGTGAGGTAACCAGAACTGAGCACAATACTCCAATTGGGGTCTGACCAGGGTCCTATATAGCTGCAACATTACTTCTCTGCTCTTAAACAATCCCACAATTGATGAGGGCCAATGCACCGTATGCCTTCTTAACCAGTGAGTCAACCTGCGCAGCAGCTTCGAGTGTCCTGTGGACTCGGACCCCAAGGTCCCTCTGATCCTCCACACTGCCAAGAGTCTTACCATTAATACTATATTCTGCCTGTCATATTTGACCTACCAAAATGAACCACTTCATACTTATCTGGGTTGAACTCTATCTGCCACTTCTCAGCCCAGTTTTTCATCCTATCAATGTCTCGCTGTAATCTCTGACAGTCCTCCACACTATCCACAACACCTTTAACCTTTGTGTCATCAGTAAATTTACTAACCCATCCCTCCACTTCCTCATCCAGGTCATTTATAAAAATCACGAAGAGTAGGGGTTCCAGAAGAGGTCCCTGAGGCACACAACTTGTCACTGGCCTCCATGCAGAATATGACCCGTCTACAACCACTCTTTGCCTTCTGTGGGCAAGCCAGTTCTGGATCCACAAAGCAATGTCCCCTAGGATCCCATGCCTCCTTACTTTCTCAATAAGCCTCGCATAAGGTACTTTATCAAATGCCTTGCTGAAATCCATATACACTACAAATACTGCTCTTCCTTCATCAATGTGTTTAGCCACATCCTCAAAAATTTCAATCAGGCTCGTAAGGCACGACCTGCCTTTGACAAAACCATGCTGAGTATTCCTAATCATATTATGCTTCTCCAAACGTTCATAAATCCTGCCTCTCAGGATCTTCTCCACCAACTTACCAACCACTGAAGTAAGACTCACAGGTCTATAATTTCCTGGGCTATCTCTATGCCTTTTCTTGAATAATGGAACAACATCCGCAACCCTCCAATACACTGGAACCTCTCCCGTCCCCATTGATGATGCAAAGATCATCACCAGAGGTTCAACAATCTCCTCCCTCGCCTCCCACAGTAGCCTGGGGTACATCTCGTCTGGTCCCGGTGACTTATCCAACTTGATGCTTTCCAAAAGCTCCAGCACATCCTATTCCTTAATATCTACATGCTCAAGCTCACCTCCCAGATCCTATCACTATCTCCTTCCCTCCCTCCCTCCCATGGCTCCATCTGCCCATCAAACTCTCCTCACCTATATCCATCGATCACTTGCTGCCTCCTGCCTCACCCCTTCATCTCTTTACACTGGCTATCTACACCCTCAGTCCTGATGCAAGGGTCTTGACCTGAGATGTCAGCCTTTTAGTTCAAAGCATAACTACTTCATCAATTAACTAATGAACCTAAAATTACTTGGGGATTAAATTGGTAATCGTTTTATAATTATCACATGTACAGTGAGAAACGATTCTGCACGCCATCCATGCAGATCATTTTGTTACAAGGTAAATCAATAACAGACTGCAGAATAAAGTGTTACAGAACAGAGAAAGTGTAGTTCAGGAAGACAGTAACGTATGAGTTCATAATCCCACTCCTGATAGTTCAATCTTTAGGGCACCACGGTTAGTGCAACACCATTAGAGCTAGGGGCACTCTGGAGTTCAATGTGTAACTCCAGTGCCATTCCATAAGCAGTCTCTGTACGTCTTCCCTGTGGAATGCATAATCCGTGCTGATTTGATTTGATGCAAACTGCATATGTTTCAATATAAATCTGACAAATAAGGCTAATCTTTAGGAAGGGCTGTAGGACAGGGTCAGTGAATGGTTCAATGGTGCCATGTGAGAAAATTAGTGCCATTACTAACAGATTCAAACACAGGTTCATCAAAACATACCGCCAAATGCATCTTTTCTGTCAACAACCAATGCGTCCTAAGAATGTGTCCACAAGGGTCGCCACATATTCTGGAGCCAAATTAGCACGTCCACAAAGTTCAGTGGAATAACATAATTAGCAACAACAACAGCAAAAGTAAATGGGAGAATGTTTACAGATGCTGGAAATCCAAAGCAACACATACAAAATGCTGGAGAAACTCGATAGGTCAGGCAGCATCTATGGAAATTAATAAACAATCAATTTTCAACTCGAGACCCTTCTTCAGGAATGGAAAAGACATCAGAATAAAAAGGTTAGGGAGGCAAAAATAGCCCCTTTCACACCCTCCCTACCATCCACTCACTCACACACAGACAGGATTCCATCCCTAGAACCGGCTGGGTTCAGGCCTCTGACTGTCAGTTCTTGGCCATTATTCTAAGTTTACCACCACTTGGACCTACTGAATGCAACTTTTTCCGTCAGTTTTAGTATTATACAGTTTTGTCCCTTCAGAAAATATTCAGTCCTGCTGCTAGGAGTTTGATACAGAACTTAATTTCCAATTGAATACAGTAACAATCATTGTACTTTACCATTTTCATTTATTTCTGTTTCGTTCAGCAACGTGTTCCTTGTGTTCTTTCTTTGGTCTTATAGATTTCTTTTCACATTCAATGGGCACCTACTTGGTGATTGCTCCCCATCAAGCTCTTCTTCTTTGGACTATTTGTAGAAGGTGATAGAGGTGACTGGGCCACAGCTGGTTACCAGACTGGGAAATGATGCTGGAGAAAATAGAGATGCCTCCTCAGAGATCCATCGTTTGAGCTGTCAGTGTTCAGAGCTCAAATCCAACACCAACTGTAAGGAGTTTGTAATTTCTCCTCAACGCATGTGCTTCCTTCCACATTCCAAAGACATATTGGCTAGCAAGTTAATTGGTCATTGTAAAATCTCCTGTGAGTAGGCTAGTATTAAGTAGGTGGGTAGTAGAACATTCAAGTCCTCTAGTTTGTCCTATGGATCACTTGATAATTTCTCTATACCTCACCTCTATTTACCACTTCTACTTATACTCCAAATATAATAGTGTAGAAATTCAACTTTATTCACTGCATCTAGGCTCAGGAGAGAGGTCCAGCTATCACTTGTAATCAGCACTGCGTGATACACTCAGTGGCTATTGTACTAGGTACACCAGTGCACCTATACATTAATGCAAAGATCTAATGAGCCAGTCATATGGCAACAACTCAATGCATAAAAACATGCAGACATGGTCAAGAGGTTCAGTTATTGTTCAGACCAAACATCAGAATGGGGAAGAAATGTGATCTAAGTGATTTTGACTATGGAATGATTGTTGGTGCCAGACGGGGTGGTTTGAGTATCTCAGAAACTGCTGATCTCCTGGGATTTTCATGTATAACAGTCTCTAGAGTTTGCAGAGATTCAAAGTATATTTATGATCATAGTATGTATACAGAATACAACTCTGAGGTTTGTCCTCCCACAGGTAACAACAAAACAAAGAAATGCCAGAGAATGGTCTGAAATACAAAAATCTAATGAGCTGCAGTTCTGTGAGTGAAAACGCCTTGTTGATGAGAGAGGTCAGAGGAGAGTGGCCAGACTGGTTCAAGCTGACAGGAGTGCAGCAGTAACTCAGATAACCACATGTTGCAACAGTGGTGTGCAGAGTACACAACACGTCAATCCTTGAAGTGGATAAGCAAGTGCAGCAGAAGGCCACAACGGATTCCACACCTGCACCTAATAAAGTGGCCAGTGAGTGTAGATATTACTGAATGCTGAATAAACAACAGATTATGCTGAACTGATGCAGCAGATATAAATTATTGCTAGAAGCTACAGATTAGCAAAGATGCTTTTCGGGTGTGGCAATAATAAAGCTTTTGTAAAACTCATATTGATCAAAAAGGAAATCTGTGCTGCCTTTGTTTATGTAAATAATTGGCATCAGTGTAAAAATTAAACTTCCATCTTTTACTCGCAGTCCTGGATCAGTGTACACATCTTTCCATCCTAAACAGTGGCCATGAAGGAAGATTTATTTTTAACAGAATATACACTTCTATTGAACGTGTTAGTTATTACAGGGATGAAATGATAAATGGTCCCTTACAGAATGTAATAAAGATGAATTTGACAATATTTTGAACAAATTGTTATATTAAATACTTTAAATAATTTCCTACCAAGTGAACTCCATTGGAGACTAGCCAGCAATTTTACTTTTGTAATTGTTCATATTATAGTTTCTTCAGAGTTGCCATTTTATGTTTTTATTTATTAAATTTTCTGTTTTGCAGTATTCTCTACCTTTACATTCCCTGTATAAAAAGTGATTCATCACATTATCTTTGCTGGTTGTTTGAAGAAGTCAGTGGATCTGTGACTTCAATGGATGTGGATACATAAAGTGAAATTCTCCCTCCTCTCTGACAAGCTGTAACCTTAACACCTCCTCCCATGAACCCACACCACTACCACTACTCCATCATTTCCTGTCAGTGTCACCTTATGTACAGACACTCCTGTGGTGTGTGTCACTTTATTGATAGACAATCAATCTACGTATATAAGCTATTTATATTTATTGTATTCTTTATTTTAATTGTGCATGTTGGTGCCGTATTGGATACAGAGTAACAACTATTTTGCTCTCCTTCTTGTGTGGAAATGACATTAAACAATCTTGACTCTCTAACCGATTCCACAGCCTATAGATTCTCTTTCAAAGACTCTACAACTCTGTCATTTTTTATTGTTTGCATGATTTGTCTTATTTTACAGATTGGTAATGTCTCAGTCTTTATTTACAGTTTTTCAGACATTCAATTGTATTTCTTTATTTTCCTGTGATTTCCTGCAGGAAATCAAATTTCAAGGTGGTATACGGTGATGCGTGAAGTATGACTTCACAGAACAGAAACACTGGAAGAAGATAGCCAGTCAAAGCAGCTACTGTGGGAAAGGAACCAGTTAATGTTTTGGGACAGGTTCCTTCATCAGAACAGATGAAGTACTGATGTAAGGTCCTCAACATGAAATAATGACTGGTTCCCCTTTCCACAGATACTGCCTGACACGCTGAGTCCTTCTAGCAACACAGACAAGATGCTGGAGGAACTCAGCAGGTCAGGACGAGTTCCACCAGACAGAGGAAAGTGGTGGTGGAGGGGAAACTGGTTGGGTCTGGGGTCCAGAAAGAAATGGAGAGTTTTGAGGCCTTCCTGGTGGGGAATGGAGGTATATTAAGGACTGGGCATCCATGGTGAAAATAAGATGCTCGGGGCCAGGAAACTTGAAATCTTTGAAAAGATCAAAAATATGTGAAGTGTCACAGATGTTGCTAGGAAGGAACTGAACCGGGGGGGTGGAGGGGGGATAAAACTGAGTCAAAGTGTACAGATAGGAGTTTGGTGTGGCAGAAACAAGCAGAATAATGGGTCTACTTGGATAGAAAGGTTTGTGGATCTTGGGTAGGAGGTAGATACGGAAGGTGCAGGGTGAGGGAATATGAGGCTGATGGCAGTGGATGGGAGATCCCCAGAGTTAATAAGGTCAGCGTTGGTGTGGAAGACAATGGTCTGGGGCTCCTTGGTGGGATCCTGTTTGAGAGGTAAGTAAGAGGAAGTGTCTGACAGTTCTCCCTGGACCTCAGCAAGGTAGAAGTCAGTCCGCCAGACTCCTACAGCAACCCCTTTATCTGCGGGTTTGTTAGTGAGATTAAGATTAGTGTAGAGAGCATGGAGAGCAGAGCATTCGGAAGGAGTGAGGATGAAATTGGAGAGAGGAGGGGTGAAGACGAGGCAGTAGATGTCCCATTTGGCAGCTGGCAATGAAAGGATCCAGACCGAGCACTTAAGCTCCATCCGCCCGAAAAAAGCAGGTTTGCCCAGTGGAATTTTAATTCCACATCCCATTCCTATTCCGACATGTCAGTCCATGGCCTCCTTTACTGTCGCGATGAGGCCACACTCATGAACATCGATTTCACAAACTGTCAAACAATTTCACGCTAATGCCCCCACCCTCCTTCACCATTCCCCATTCCCTTTTCCCTCTCTCACCTTATCTCCTTACCTGCCCATCACCTCACTCTGGTGCTCTTCCCCTTTTTCTTCCTTCCATGGCCTTCTGTCCTCTCCAATCGGATTCCCCCTTCTCCAGCCCTGTATCGCTTTCACCGATCAACTTCCCAGCTCTTCACTTCACTGCTCCTCCCTCCTATTTCACCTATTACCTTGCATTTCTTCCTCTGCTGAAGATCATCGCTGAATACACAACACATCAAACCTTAAATTTAATGGGCTACAACAGCAGAACATCGCAAACAAACAGACAAAGACTTCATTATTAGGAAGAGGAGATACCTAATAAAATGGCCATTGAATGTATATTTATTGGTTTAATTGTTTCCACCAATTTTCAATTAAATCTTCAATCTAATCTCTTATTAGTGCATAATAATAGTAACAAGGGCTTAAGGATGATTGAATAAAGGCAATTTTGCCTCCAGCAGAACATGGAGAGAAAACCTTGTGGAAAAAGTATTGGTCTTTTATCTTCTTGGAAACATGAAAGAAATTACTGCAAATTTATCGGCAACATTTGTAATTGACCATCAATGATAATTTCCAGGCCTATATTATTAAAGACAATAATTTTACTGAAGTACTACAAATGCAAAAAATCTGCAATACAGAATGGAGATTTAAAAAGGCTAAGACTACTCAGCAGGTCAAGCAGCATCTATCGAAGGTGAAACAACAGTGTCTCCGCCCACCCTGGTCTCTTCTTCCTTCTCCCACTGGGCAGAAGACACAAAAGCCAAAAAAGCCGATGCTACCAGCCTCGAGAAAAACTTCTACCCCACAATAAACAAAGATTCAAGATTCAAAGTACACTTATTATTAAAGTATGTATGCAGTATACAACTTTGAGATTCATCTTCCCACAGACAGCCATGAAAGAAAGAAAGAAAAATGATGGAAACTGTTCAAAAAAAAATCAAACACCCACCATCACCCGCAAAAAAAAAGAACAAATTGTACTGTGCGAACAGCAAAAGAAAAACGAGCAAAGAACACAGAATATGCCCTAAACCACAAATCATCCAACCAATCCAGCTGTATTTAGTTTAGTTGAATCTAGTTCTCTGTCATTTGTTAATGTCAAGCCACAGAACCAGTACGCCCTGATCAAAATTGCACAAAATAGCAACAAAAAAGGAGCGAACAGAAATCAGAAATACGTCATAACCTGAACTACTGTGTCCCATCCACAAACCATGTTGATTAAACCTTGCCCAAGACCCAGGACTGCAGCACTGTTCTCTGGCAGCATTGAGCAAAAGGGAGACATTTGAAAACAGGGACCTTTCTCCAGGAGCAGCAGATGAGAGTGAGAGAAAGAGTGCCACACGCAACCACCTTCTTCCGACAGCAGCAAGCAAGAGGCTGGTAGGTGGTGCTGAACACCCGCTCACCTCATCAATGATTTCAATCTTCCTCAACGCTTTAATTGGCGAGATCGGTGAAAGATGTAGTCAACCGTGGACCCGTGCCCCGTCTCCAAGCTTCTTAGCCTCCAGGCTGCACACTTTGCTCGAAACCCCACAAAACACCCTCAGAGACAGCAAAGCACCAGGTTGCTCAACTGACCTGAAAACACATCACCAGAATGTAGAACACAGGCTCCAACAGTAGCAGAACTTCATTTGAAAGAAAAAGTAGTGAAGGAAGTAGTTTTGTGGACTGTCTGAAAGATGTTGCCCTTGGTCTCGTTTTTCACTGGCACTACAGTATCTTCCCCATATGATCAACCTATGATCACCAAACTCTTTAATGGACATCTTGATCTCCTTGTGTGCCCTCCTACAGCCCTTGCAATTTATCTGATTGCCTGCACAATGCATTTTCTCTGTAACAGTAACACTTGGTTCTGCATTGCTTTCCCCTTTATCCTACCTTGATATCTAGTGTTTTGGAATGATCTGTATGGCTGACACTGTTATAAGACTATTGAGTGGTTCCCTGGTATGACTAAATGGACTCTTAACCACACAATCTATCTCATTGTGATCTTGTACTTTATTATTTACCTGCACTCTGTCTGTAGCTTTACACTTTTATTCTGCATTCTGTTAGTACCTCCATTACCTCAATGCACTGTGTAATGATCTGATCTGTAAGAACAGTATGTAAGTCAAGGTTTTCACTGTATTTTGGTGCATGTCACAACAACAAACCAATAACAATTTTACTTGTGAAAATTCCAACTGAAAACTTGAAAATTTCCCTGTGGACTGCAGAATTTTGACTGAGATGGATAAGGAAATTTAGTCTATTGTTTGCAAGTCATCTACAAATGTCTAAACAGAGACCAAATGGACTTATTAAGCAACACACTCATGAAATGCAAATTGTTACTACTGTTACAATGCATGTTAGCCATGATCTCAAACACCACAGCTCAGAAACAAGCCCTTTGGCCCTTCTAGTCCATGACAAAATATTAATCTGTCAAGTCCTTCGACCTGCAACCAGACCATAGCCCTCCACACCACTCCCATCCATGTACCTATCCAATTTCTCATAAATATTAAAATCAAACCTACATTAACCATTTCCACTGGCAGCTCTTTCCACACTCTCACCACCTTCTGAGTACAGTTCAAGTTCAAGTATATTATCATCTGACTGTACATACTATATACACAAGCAAATTAACTTTCCTCTAGCCTACGGTACTTTCCGATAAGGTTGAAAGAGAGCATAGAAAATTTCTTAGGATAGCTCATGTAGTTCCGTTGTTTAAAAAAGGCTCAAAAAGTAAGCCAGGAAATTATAGGCCAGTAAGTTTGACATCAGTAGTAGCTAAATTATTGGAAGGAATACTAAGAGATAGGATCTACAAGTATTTGGATAGACAGGGATTTATTAGAAAAAGTCAGCATGGCTTTGTGCGTGGTAGGTCACGTTTAACCAATCTATTAGAGTTTTTCGAGGAAGTTACCAGGAAAGTGGATGAAGGGAAGGCAGTGGATGTTGTATACATGGACTTCAGTAAGGCCTTTGACAAGGTCCCGCATGGGAGGTTAGTTAGGAAGATTCAGTCACTAGGTATACATGGAGAGGTAGTAAATTGGATTAGACATGGGCTCAATGGAAGAAGCCAGAGAGTGGTAGTGGAGGATTGCAACTCTGAGTGGAGGCCTGTGACAAGTGGTGTGCCACAGGGATCAGTGCTGGGTCCATTGTTATTTGTCATCGATATCAATAATCTGGATGATAGTGTGGCAAATTGGATCAGCAAATTTGCTGATGATACAAAGATTGGAGATGTAGTGGACAGTGAGGAAGGTTTTCAAAGCTTGCAGAGGGATTTGGACCAGTTGGAGGAATGGGCTGAAAAATGGCAGATGGAGTTTAATGCGGACAAGTGTGAGGTATTGCACTGTGGAAGGTCAAACCAAGGTAGAACATACAAGGTAAATGGTAGGACACTGAGGAATGCAGTAGAACAGAGGGATCCCTAAAGGTAGCTTCACAAATAGATAGGGTTGTAAAGAAAGCTTTTGGTACATTAGCCTTTATAAATCAAAGTATTGAGTATAAGAGTTGCAATGTAATGGTGAGGTTGTATAAGACATTGGTGAGACCGAATTTGGAGTATTGTGTGCAGTTTTGGTCACCTAATTACAAGAAGGATATTAATAAGGTTGAAAGAGTGCAAAGAAGGTTTACAAAGATGTTGCCAGGACTTGAGAAACTGAGTTACAGAGAAAGGTTGAATAGGTTAGGACTTTATTCCCTGGAGTGCAGGAGAATGAGGGGTGATTTGATAGAGGTGTATAAAATTATGATGGGTATAGATAGAGTGAATGCAAGCAGGCTTTTCCCACTGAGGCTAGGGGAGAAAAAAACCAGAGGTCATGGGTTAAGGGTGAAGGGGGAAAAGTTTAAAGGGAACATTGGAGGGGCTTCTTCACGCAGAGAGTGGTGGGAGTGTGGAATGAGCTGCTAGATGAAGTGGCGAATGCGGGCTCACTTTTGACATTTAAGAAAACCTTGGACAGGTATATGGATGAGAGGGGTTTGGAGGGATATGGCCCAGGTGCAGGTCAGTGAGACTAAGCAGAAAAATTGTTCGGCACAGCCAAGAAGGGCCAAAAAGCCTGTTTCTGTGCTGTCGTGTTCTATGGTTCTATGGTTCTATGTTGCCAGGACTTGAGAATCTAATTTATAAGGAAAGGTTGAATTGGTTAGGATTTTATTCCCTGGAATATCAGAAAATGAGTGGAGATTTGATAGAGGTATACAAAATTATGAGGAGTATAGATAAGGTAAATGGAAGCAGACTTTTTCCACTGAGGTTGAGTGAGATATTTGCTGTAGGCAGCTGACCAGAAGTGGACAAAATACTCCACGTTAAGCCTCACCAATTTCTTATATAACCTCAAAATAACATCATTCATTGTGATTCAGTGAACAAGTCATTGAAGATTTAGAGCTCTTCCTCTGGTACCTTGAATAGGCAACCTGAACGGAGGCTGGCTGACCTTGCTTCTGGAGAGGCACCGATGCAGCCCATACAGAGTCTCATTAGTCAAAGTCAAAGAGTCAAGCTCAGAACCTCAAGTCCTGGCAATATCCTTAAAATTTTTCTCTGCACACTTTCAATCTTATTCTTATTTTTTCTGTAGGCAGATGATCAGAACTGTGCACAATTAAGACTCACCAATGTTTTATACAACTTCAACATAACATCCCGACTCCTGTACTCAGTACTTTGATTTATGAATGCCAACGTGCCAAAAACTCTCCTTATGACTCTATCTAACTGTGATCCCACTTTAAAGGAATTATGGATCTGTCTTCCCAAATCCCTCTGTTCTATTGCACTTCTCATGCTCTACCACTCACCATTTAAGACCTGTCGTGGTTTGTCCTCCCAGAGTGAAAAACCTCAGACCTGCATTAAATTCCATCTGCCATTTTCAGCCCATTTTTCAAGCTGGTCTGAACGCTGCTGAAAGCTCTGATAGTTTTCTTTGCTGCACACTGCACCCCAGTCTTGGTGTCATCTGCAAATTTGCTGATCCAGTTTACTACATTATCATCCAGATCATTGATATAGATGGCAATCAACAACGGACCCAGCAATCCCTGCATTGATCCCTGCAACGCACCACTAGTCACAGGCCTCCAGTCAGAGAGGCAACCATCTACTATCACTCTCTGGCTTCTCCTGCAAAGCCAATATTTAATCCAATTTATTACCTCATCTTGAATGCAAACTGACAGAACCTTCTAGGCCAACCTACCATGCATGACCTTGCTAAAGGCCTTGCTAACATCCATGTAGACAGTATCCACTGCCTTGACTTCATCCACTTTCCTGGAAAGACAGGAAACTACAAGTGTATGTGGGTGGGTGGGTGGGAGGGAGCAACAGGGCTTGCTTGTTGTACTCTGTGTTGTTCTGCTGAGCATTGTGGGCATACTATGTTGGACACACTTTCCGGGCTTACCCCAGCATAAACTCTGGTGTTTAGCTTGATAATGTAAATTATGTGCTTCAATATACACATGATAAATAAATTTGGATCTTGAATCTTGAGGTAGCAAGAAGTATAGACAGAGTCCAACAGACTATCATTATCTTTATAAACCTGCCAATTCCCGTGGCAATCATGACTTTACCTCTATCCACTCTTCCTGTAAAAATGCCATTCACTTTTCTCAGTGTAGTGTTGTCAGTTTGAGTAATATTGTAAATACATTGTCTGATTAAACATTCTTTGTTTGTTTACATAATTCATTATGGATTATAAGTGTGTGAATGTCATATGTCATAGGTGAGTGCACACGCAATGCTGGAGGAACTCAGCAGGCCAGGCAGCATCTATGGGAAAAAGTACAGTCGATGTTTCAGACTGAGGTCCTGATGCACCATCAATAACTCTCTGAGACATGAGACAAGATATAGGCTTTTATTGACTAGAAGAAAGAACAAGCAGCAATTGACCACCATGCTACATCCTGGAGACTGAGGGCAGGGCTCAGGCCCCAATCGCCTTTATACTGGGGTCTGTGGGAGGAGCCATGGTCAGTGGGAGGAGCCACAGGAGCAGTCAGCAGGGGGGGCGTGTCCAGACAGGTATATGTAGTTCACCACAGGTCCTTCATCAGGACAGGAGAAAAAGAGATGAGGAGTCAGAGTTAAAAGGTGGAAGAAGGGGAGGGAGAAACACAAGCTGATAGGTGAAAATGGGAGGGAGGGGGTGAAGTAAAGAGCTGGGGAGTTGACTGGTGAAAAAGATATAGGGCTGGAGAGAGGGGAGTCTAATAGGAGAGGACAGAAGGCCATGGAAGAAAGAAAAGGGGGAGGAGCACCAGGGGGAAGTGATGCGTCGGCAAGGAGATAAGGTGAGAAAGGGAAAGAGGGATGGGGAATGGTGAAGGTGGGGGCAGGGCATTACCAGAAGTTTGAGAAATCGCATGAGCATCAATCCTCTTGACGTATTCTCCCTACAGCAAATCAAATGTCTCCCTATTATGGCAGAGAAGGAAACATAGAAAACCTACAGCACAATACAGACCCTTTGGCCCACAATACCTACCTAAAAGCCTCTTTAAAGACCCTATCGTATCCGCCTCCACCACCGTTGCCGGCAGCTCATTCCACACATTCACCACTCTCTGAGTAAAAAACTTGACATCTCCTCTGGACCTACTCCCCAGCACCTTAAACCTGTGTCCTCTTGTGGCAACCATTTCAGCCCTGGGAAAAAGCCTCTGACTATCCACACAATCAATGCCTCTCATCATCTTGTACACCACTATCAGGTCACCTCTTACCCTCCTTCACTCCAAGGAGAAAAGGCCAAGTTCACTCAATCTATTCTCATAAGGCATGCTCCCCAATCCAGGCAACATCCTTGTAAATCTCCTCTGCACCCTTTCTATGGCTTCCACATCCTTCCTATAGTGAGGCGACCAGAACTAAGCACAGTACTCCAGGTGGGGTCTAACCAGGGTCCTATATAGCTGCAATATTACCTCTTAGCTCCTAAATTCAATTCCATGATTGATGAAGGCCAATACACCTTATGCCTTCTTAACTACAGTGTCAACCTGCGCAGCTGCTTTGAGCATCCTATGGACTCGGACCCCTAGATCCCTCTGATCCTCCACACTGCCAAGACTCTTACCATTAATACTATGTTCTGCCATCATATTTGACCAACCAAAATGAACCAGCTCATTCTTAACTGAATTGAACTCCATCTGCCACTTCTCAGCCCAGTTTTGCATCCTATCAATGTCCCATTGTAACCTTTGACAGCACACTATCCACAACACCTCCAACCTTTGTGTCATCAGCAATCTTACTAACCCATCCCTCCACTTCCTCATCCAAGTCATTTATAACAATCACGAAGAGTAAGGGTCCCAGAACAGATCCCTGAGGCACTCCACTGGTGACTGAGCTCAATGCACAATATGACCCGTCTACAACCATTCTTTGCCTTCTACGGGCAAGCCAGTTCTGGATCCAGAAATCAATGTTCCCTTGAATCCTATGCCTCCTTACTTTCTCAATAAGCCTTGCATGATCGAAAGTGAAACCAGAGAAGACCCACACTATCTCACGGTCAATGTGGGCACCCAAGATGGCTGGAATGTGCAGCAGAAATTCCAGTTCCCCACAATTTTTACCAGCAATGCGATGAACTTGCCCTTAGTGGTGGTTGCCTTATGGGGGATTGACAGTTGTTCTACCATCCAAGTTGAGAGTTAAAGTGTTGGAGGAGCTACATGCCAGTCATCTAGGAATATTCAAAATGAAAACATTGGCTGGAAGCTTTGTATGGTCACCTGAGACAGATTAGCAGATTGCCTTGCCTTGCACTGTTTTGGATGTCAACATGTCTAGAAGATGCCAAGAGCAGTGCCTCTCCATTCCTGGGTTTGGCCTGAATTGCCCAGGCAGAGGATTCATGTGGATTTTGCTGGATCATTTATGGGCTCAAATTTCTTAGTGGTAGAGGATGCAGGTATAAAGTGCCAGTTGTTCTCAATAGCCTCCACAACGGCCTCAGACACTGTTGATGTGTTGAGACGCCTCTTTGCAAGGACTGGTGTTGTAGAACGCTTAGTCAGTGACAATGCACTATAGTTTGTTGCAGAACAGTTTCAGATGTTTCTGAAAATCAATACAATAAGACATATTACATCTGCTCCACACCATCCAAGCTACAAACGGGTTGACGAAAAGCATTATCCAGAGTCTAAAGAAAGCACGACAAGCAATGTCAACGGGACACACTACACTGACACTGAATCAGAAGCTTGCCAATTTCCTCTTTGCATATCGCAGTGCAACACATTCCACAACAAACAACTCACCAGCTGTGCTGTCCCTCGTGCTCTGCTTGGATTTCCTCAAACCAGGACTCAGAACGCAGAGGACAAACAGCTGAAACAAGGGGGTTTGATGTTCCACTTCTGGACAAGCAGGCCTGGCGAGGGACTAAAAAGATTATCAAAGGTGGTTACTTGGAAGCATTAGGGACGGAATTGGACCCACTCTCCTACACAGTGGAAACTGCATCTGATGTCATCTGGAAATGATACATCAATTAATTGAGGAGAGCTGTGGCAACTGTTAGAGAAGAAAGTTGTCCAGAGCTCTCAGAACCACCTCCGGCAATCCCAGAGTCAACTCCTACAACCACTGCAGAGGAGGCCCCAGACCTGAGAGTGACACTCCTTGTCAGGAAAGACATTATCCCATAAGAGTAAGAAATCCTCCACAGTGATTAAATCTTCAGGCCCACATCAGACAATTTAAAATTTACTATGATGTGGATGTCTATATAGTACTTTCTTAAGTATTGAATGGCATGATGGAGATTCACCCCTACCAAAGGAGGTGTAAGGCTCTCCTTCCCTTCCCTAGCCTGCAGGTCACCCTTGAGCAAGGTGTAGCACCTGCTTAGCACCTGCAGGCTTACATGAAGCCACAGGAGCAGGTGGTGGATGGTCGTTTGAGCAGCTGGTGCACATCACAAGTCCTGGTTATGCGACCACTGTCACTAGGCAGACAATCTCTGAGGACTGTTGATAATGGCTGGGCTCATCTGTCTCATAAAGGCACTGCCTAGAAGAAGGCAACAGCAAACCACGGCTGTAGAAAAATTTGCCAAGAACAATCATGGTCATGGAAAATCCATGATGACCTATGTCAAACGACATGGCACATAATGTTGATGATGATTATATAGAATACTATGTATGTATCTATCTTTCTATATACAGTATTTATGATGATTCAGGAGCAATAAGTTACATATTTGAGATGCATTCTATATTAAGTTGGAGTTTATAGCTAAGCAGGGAGGGGTGTAGTGTATTTAGTATTTCAGTAATATTTGAGTAATATTGTAAATATATTGTTTGATTAAGCATTCTTTGTTTACATAATTCATTATGAGTTATATGTAAGAAGAACTTGAATGGCACGCATCATTATGACCCAAGTTATATGTGAGTGCCTCACTAACAAAATGTGGGGAAAAAACTAAGTAAGCAAGTATCCCAGCTCCTGTGCTTTTCTTTTGAGTAGTTTCTGGAGTTACAAAATTTAGCACTCAGTTCATTCTTTTCCACCATATCTGCTCCCAGGATAAGGCTTTCCTCTCAGGATGCTGCCTGACCTGCTGAGTTCCTCCAGTATTGTGTGTGTGTTTCCATGGAGGGGTGACTGTTTTTACGTTATAAGGAACACAACAGATGGGGCCAGTGGTGGGTGAAGAAATGGTTACGAACTCTCCCTCTCCAAATGGGCATGAAGGAAGCAACAAGTCATGGGCTCTTTCAAAACAGCAAGTCTACTTGTCTGAATCATCTTTTCCCTCTCCATCCTTGCAATATAAAACATGATAGAAGACAATGTCCTGACTTGCTCTCACTGTTGCCGAGATCTTCATCACAACACACACAAAATACTGGAGGAACTCAGCAGGTCAGGCACCATCTAAGAAAATAAATAAACAGTCAACTTTTCGGGCTGAGACCCTTCATCATGACTGAAAAGGAAGGGGGAAGATGCCAGAATAAGAAGGTGGTGAAAGCAGGAGGAATGCAAGTGGGAAGGTAATAGGTGAGTCTATATGAGTGGGGAAAGGAGGAGGAAGTAAGAAGCTGGGAGGTGATAGGTGGAAAGGGCTGAAGAAGAAGGAATCTGATGGGAGAGGAGAGTGGACCATGGAAGAAAAGTAAGGAGAAGGGGCATGAGGAGAAGCTGACAAGCAGGTGAAGAAATGAGGTAAAAGGCCAGATTGGGGAAATGAAGAAGTGGGAGGGGAAGGGGGAAAAGATACATAATAGATACCTGACACTGATCTACAGAAAATCTCATTCAACTGCCACTTGGAAACAAAATTTAATCCGTGTACAGAAAATGATTAAGTGCTTTGTGATCAAAAGCCATGTACTTTAATGTTCTGTCAGGGATAATCTTCTAGGTCTAACAGACAGATCAATGAAAGATTCACTTCTGATTTTCATTGGAAAGCTTCATTACAATTAAATCAATTAAACAATGCCTGATGAAATGCTGAAGTATTCATGCTTGGAGTTAATGCCTAAAGGCATTAGCACAGCAGGACTTGTAGCTTTGCACTTAGCAACTGTTATGCCTTTTGTTTGTGATCTCACTCTCTAAATGGCCTAATTTCATAGCTTCTAGGCCTCACTCTGCATTCAAGGGCCAGCGACGTGGGTGTGGGATGAAGGATATCCGAAGTCTGGGCCTCCACTCTGGGCTCAAAGGTGGACAGGTAACCAAGGACATTCAGAGTCTCTGCCTCTGCTCCAGGCTCAAAGGTCATCAATATGGATGGATGATGAAGGATATTTAAAGTCTCAGCCTCCACTCAGCGCTCAAAGGCCAGTTATCCGAACATGAGATGAAAGGTATCCAGAGTCTCGGCCTCCGCCCCACTCTTGAATAGACTGGGGTGCGCAAGGTTACCTGTCCCCATTCTAACAACTTTCTAGAGGAGTATCATTGAGTGTCAGGTCTGGCTCCGTCGTTGTGTGGTACAGAAGCTGCAAGGCGTTGGACCGCAGGACCCTACAGAGGATAGGAAAGTCCGCCATGAGGATCACCGGGGTCACCCTCCCCCATTACGTAAGACATTACTTGCCGGGAGCATTACAGATGAAGGGCTTGGAGCTTTGTTTTAGGATCCCTACCTGTCATCCAACCATCTCTTTGACCCACTACCATCAGAAATGAGGTACAGGAGCATCAGGGCTAGGACAGCCAGACTGGCTAAGAGCTTCCTTCCTCAGGCTGTGGTCTAATGAATACCCTGCCAACACCGAGCTCTCATCATTAGGACAGTGAGCTGTTCACTGCTTACCTGTGCTGCACACTACATGCACTTGAATTACATTTGATTAAGTGATTTGTGTTAATATTTTGATTTATCTGCTGGATGTGGTATGTATTTTGTGGGTTAACCGTGGTCTGGAGGAACATTGTTTCGTTTGGTTGTATATATGTACAGTCAGATGACCATAAACATGAAATTGAACTTGAAGGCCAGTGACATGAATGGGTGATGAAGGGAATCTAGAGTCCAGGCCTACATTTTGTGCTCGAAGGCTGGTGACATGGAGATGTGACAAAGGATATCCACGGACATCAGACCGCACCAGGTCGGTGAGTCCTTGGATTAGAAGTATTTGCAAGCAGGAGGCAAGAGTCCACTGCCCAAAGTTCAAGCCTGCCGTTTGGTGATCCTTTATCAGTTAGTCCAGGGGTTGATACCAAAGTACAAAACCTGAAGGGCGATCAGAAGTCTGAAGCTCAAAACCCAATGACTGAAGCCTGGAGACTGGAGACTGGAAACCAGTCCTAAAGTTGGAAGACTGTCCGTGTGCATGGGTGAGAGGGAGGAAAGGGGCACGATATGTTGCTGTGGTTTTGTTGCTTGTTGTGTTCAGTGATGTTGTGCTGTGTATTGTGGGCATACAGTATTGGCACCAGATTATGTGGTGATACTTTCCCCCAGCACTTCCCTTGGTAGTGTTGGTTGTTAATAGAAACGACATGTTTCACTGTATGTTTTGATGCACATGTGATAAATAAATTCGAATCTGAATCTCGTTGGGTGTGAGCATCCATGACAGAGAAGGCACTTATTGTCCTTGAAGCAATGATTCAAGAGGGCAGCTTAAAAAGATCCAAATGCATTGGATCTTGAGGCACAGTGAGTCTAAAGTTGGCAATGAGACTGGATTTCCTTTACCATGGAATATCAGACAAAGTCTCTGATTTTAACAATATTAGCTTTGTCTGCTTACATTATTTTATTTCTTTAGAGATATGCTGTGGAACCACTGAGCTGCACCAGCCAGCAACCCACCTGCAGTACTGAGCAAAAGTCTAAGATCGGAGAGCAAGGTTATAAATCTGCAGAGAGCCAAAGTTGTTGGGAATGGTGAGGGTGGTGCTCCACGGGAGGGGTGTAGGACAGGTGGCAGAGAAGTAATCCCAGAGGTAGGGGTGTCGCCAATGCTGACACACCCAGCCCAGACTCACCAGGCAAGGTCTTGTGATTCCAAACAACTGGTTTATTGATCATTATAGAATGTCTCTCTGGTGCTTCCCACTCCCCCCCCTGTCCCTTCCCCTTTTCCCAACCAGGATTCCCCTCTCCCTGCCTCCTTCCCACTCTCAGTCCACAACACAGACCCATATCAGAATCAGGTTTATCATCACTCACATTTGAAATTTCTTGTTTCTTTTTTGTGGCAGTAGTACAATGCTATACATAAAATTACTACAGTACTGTGCAAAAGTCTTAGGCATCCTAGCTATATATGTGTGCCTAAGACTTTTGCACAGTACTGTATTTAACCCTGGCCTAATCACAGGACAATTTACAATGACCAATTAACCTACTAACTTTGGAATGTAGGAGGAAACCAGCCCATCCAAAGAAAACCCATATGCACACACTCAGAGAATGCCAGAATTGAACTCTGATTGGCTGCATCAAAGCCTGGTATGGAAACACCAATACCCTTGAATGGAATATCCTACAAGAAGTAGAGGATAGGGTCCAGTTCATCACGGGTAAAGCCCTCCCCACCACTGAGCACTACAGCACCCATCATCAGGGACCCCCATGCCCCACCACCAACCCAGGCCATGCTTTCTTCTCACTGCTGCTATCAGGAGAAAGTACAAGAGCCTCAGGACTCACACCACCAGGTTCAGGAACAATTAGTACCCCTCAACTGTCAGGCTCTTGAACCAGCGGGAATAATTTCACTCACCCCAACACTGAACTGATCTCAAAAACCTATGGACTCACTTTCAAGGATTCGTCATCTCATGATCTTGATATTTATTGCTTATTTATTTTAATTTTGTATTTATACAGTCTGACGTCTTTTGAACGTGGGTTTTCTGTCCATCTTGTGTGAGATTTTTCATTGACTCTATGGCAGGTGTTCCCAACCTCGGCTCCACAGACCCCTCAGATAATTGTAATGGTCCATGGGATAAAATGTTAGGAACCCTTGCTGTGTTTCTTTGTATCTACTGTGAATGCAAGCCAGAAAATGAACCTCTGAATTGGACATGGTGATATATATGTAATGTGATCATCAATTTACTTTGAAATGACTCACAGCACCAGGTCAGGAACAGCTACTTTCCTACTGACCAGCACTACACTAACCCTGCCTCAACAATGAAACACTACAGACCACCTCTTGCTCAACCATGGACTTGTCTCTGATTTTGGTTTTGTTGATTTGCTCTACGTGAGGGACTTGCTTTTGCAGTCTTTGTTTTATAACTTTATGTATAAAATCAGAATCAGGGTTTATATCACTGACATATGCCATGAAATGTTTTGTTTTATAGTATGGTACAAACAAAATATAAACTACAATAAGGATTTTAAAATTTAAATTAAGTGAACAGTGCAAATAGAGATAAAAATAGTGAAATATTAGTTCATTGTCGGTTCAGAATTTAATTGTGGAGAAAAAGAAGCTGTTCCTAAAACACTTGCAAATTAAAAATTTAATTTTAAATTTAAAATTAAAACACTTATCAAAGTATAATTGAATTTCTGTGTGGTTTCTGTACCTACATTCCTGTGATACTGCTGCAAGCTGCTTTTCCATTCTAACTCTTCCTCACTGTAATTGTGCACATCAAAATAAACTGAACTTGAATCGATGTGACAAGCCCAACTACAACAGAACCAGGCTATCACCAGGAGAGTCAATCGCTTTCTACACTGGAACCCATTCAGCAATAAAGAAGAGGTTCACAGATTGTGTTTTGGCTTGTGTTCATTTTGGAAGATGTAGCGGCTCCTCTGTTCTCCCCTTCTCCAAACCTCCCCACTCTCCATAACCATTGAAACTCCGTGCCAACTTCCAGCCATCTGACATCCTGAGCAGCTTGTGAGGGCAAAGCACTGACTGTATGTGTGTTCCAGCTAATGCTGAGCAATTAAGCATGCAATCCTCACCATGTCAGTAAACATGTGAGATAATTCCAGCTCCATTGCTCCAGCCAGCTAGCCTCTTGTGTTGATGAGCACCTGGCTCTGGCACTCCCGAACAGCAAGTGGACGGCCACCAAACCTGTGCAGCATGGAGCCAAATGCAGTGCCTATCAACAACTTCACCCAAGGTGGGGGGAGAGGGGTGGCTCCATTGCTAGAAAATATAAGAGCAGCCATGATGGATTGATGCAGAGAGGATGATTCCTTTACACGGACACTAATTGTTATTAAATTGTTACTAAGACCATAAGACCACACATTCTGTTGATCATTAATAATGCAAAATACTCTAAGTCTGGTTCATTAGCGAGTCCGACAACAAAGGAGCTGCATAGCCTTAGGCTATTGCACAGACCAAGCTCCCCAGACCCCCATACCGTGGCATAGCCTGGTGCAGCCACCCAGGGAGGGAGCACACTGGAAACTGTGTGAATGAGTGCACTGTAATCTATGCCAGGTTAAACAGCTAACCCCTGCAGGCTGGCTCTCTCATCAGTACTGCTCTCAAAGTTCACTCCATGGAAAACAAACTGAATTACCTTCACCTGCAACTGACCCAGAGCACGATGAAGCACTACTAAATGCTTATTCTTATAGAAACCATGGCTCCAGGGCAACATCCCATCTACCAACAATCTTCAAGCTATGACTGTCAGGGCTTGTACTGATAGTATTTTGTGGATGTATTGTACTTTATTGTAATTGTAAGTGTTGTGTGTTGCTGCACATGTGTGCTTTGCACCCTGGCCCCAGAGGAACGATGTTTTGTATAGCTGTATACACTTGCATGACTATAGTCATTTGAATGACTATAAACTTAAACTCAAACTTGAACCATCAGACATTGGAGCAGAATTAGGCCATTTGACCCATCAATTCTGCTCCACCATTTCATTTTGGCTGATTTATTATCCCATCAAACCCATTTTTCTGCCTTCTCCCCATAACCTTTGATGCCCTGACTAATGAAGAACCTATCAACTTCCACCTTTAACGTACCAAATGACTCGTTCTCCACAGAACATTAGTGGCCATGAATTCTACAGCTTCACCACCTTCTGACTAAAGGCATTCTGTCACACACACAAAGCATCGTACTGTGAATGAAGTATTGTTGAAGTATGTGTGTACCTTGGCTGAGATACTGGAGAGAATTTGCCCAACTCAGCAAGAAGAGTGCCAAAGAATAAACGGGCAAAGCATTTACCTGAGAAAGCTGATAAACAGATGAGGCATTGGAGAGGGCCCAGAGGAGGTTCATGAGAAGGATCTCAGGGACATATGAGGAGTGTTTGATTGCTCCGGGCCTGTACACACTGGAATTTAGAAAAATTGAAGTGGGTTCTCCATGAAACTTACTGAACATTGAAAGACCAAGATAGAGTGGGTGAGGAGAGAATGTTTCCTATAGTGGGCGAGTCCAGCATATAAAGGCACAGCCACAAAAATAAAGGGACATCCATTTAGAATAGAGGTGAGGAGGAATTTCTTTAGCCAAAGGGTGGTGAATCTGGGGAATTCATTGCCACTGACAGCTATGGAGGGCAAGTCATTGAGTATATTAAAAGAGGGACTTGATAGGTTCTTGATTAGTAAGAATGTCAAAGGTTATGGAGAGAAGGCAGAAGATTGGGGTTGAGAGGGATAATATATCAGCTATGATAGAATGGCACAGCAAACGCATTGGGATTAATGGCTTAATACTACTCCTATGTCTTATGGTCTTACGGACTTACAATGGGGTCACATGATCAAAGACCCTTCCCACCCCAGATGTTCACTCTTCTCTCCCCTGTCATGGGGCAAAAGATCCAACAGACCGAAAACGTGCAGCACCAGCCTCAGAGTCAGCTTCTATCCCACTGTTATAAGATATTAAATGGTTCTCTAGTATAATAAGATGGTCTTGTGACCTCACAACCTACCGTGTTATGATCTTACACCTAAATATCTACCTGCACTGCACTTACTCTGTAACTGTGACACTTTAATCCGCATTCATAGAAACATAGAAAACCTACAGCACAATACAGGCCCTTCGGCCCACAAAGCTGTGCCGAACATGTCCTTACCTTCGAAATTACCTAGGGTTACCCATAGCCCTCTATTTTTCTAAGCTCCGTGTACCTATTCAGGAGTCTCTTAAAAGATCCTATCGTATCTTCCATCACCATCACCAGCAGCCCATTCCATGCACTCACCACTCTCTGCATAAAAAACTTACCCCTGACATCTCCTCTGTACCTTCTTCCAAGCACCTTAAGACTGTGCCCTCTCATGCTAGCCATTTCGGCCCTGGGAAAAAGCCTCTGACTATCCACACGATCAATGCTTCTCATCATCTTATACACCTCTATCAGGTCACCTCTCATCCTCCATCACTCCAAGGAGGAAAGGCCGAGTTCACTCAACCTTTACTCATAAGGCATGCTCCCTAATCCAGGCAACATCCTTGTAAATCTTCTCTGCACCCTTCAGTTATTGTTTTGCCTTATTCTACCTCAATGCACTGTGTAATGATCCGATCTCCCATTCATGGCCCTTATACCTAATTGACTATCTGCACGACACTTTCCCAGTCACTGTTACGATATCACAATATCCTGCACTGGGTTATTGCTGTTCTCTTTGCACTATATCGACATACTTAGTCTCCATGCAGAGATCGATGGGTGCATGTAACACGCTACCAGGGTTGGTGGTAGAGGCAGATACATTAGGAGTCTCAGATAGGCACATGGATGATAGACAAATGGAGGGTTATGTAGGAGGGAAGGGTTTGATTGATCTTAGAGTAAGGTCATGTTTATTTTTATTAATTATTTATTGAGATACACCATGGAACTGACCTTTCTAGCCCTTTAAGCCATACCTCCCAGCAACTCCTGATCTACAATGACCAATTTACCTAATAACCAGTAGGTCTTAGGAATGTGGGAAGAGACCAGTGCGCCAGGAGAAAATCCACGTGGTTACAGGGAGAACATACAAACTCCTTACAAACAGCAGTAGGAAATGAACCAGGGTCACTGGTACTATAAAGCATTGTGCTAACTACTACACAGGTTGGCACCACATTGTGAGCCAAAGGAATGCTACTGTGCTGTAATGTTCTATGTTCTATGTATGGGTGACATGCAAAGCAAATTTTTTCACAGAATCCCACACAAAATACTGGAGGAACTCAGCAGGCCAGGCAGCAGCCATGGAAAAAAGTGTAGTCGGCATTTCGGGCTGAGATGCTGCCTGGCCTACTGAGTTCCTTCAGCATTTTGTTCATGTTGATTGGATTTCCAGCATCCGCAGATTTTCTCTTGTTTGCTTTTTCACAGTATGTTCATTTGTTATGTGCCATTTCGTATGACATGGGCGATCATGGTCTTTCCATCGCCATGATTGTTCTTGGCAAAATGTTTATGCAAGTAGTTTTCCATTGCCTTCTCCAGGGCAGAGTCTCTGCAAGACAGGTGACCCCAGCATTATCAATACTCTTCAGAGATTGTCTACCTGCCGTCAGTGGTCACATAAGCAGGAATTGTGATATGCACCAGCTGCTCATACAACCATCCATCACCTACTCCCATGGCTTCACGCCACCCTGATCAGGGGGCTAAGCAGGTGCTACACCTTGCCCAAGGGTAACCTGTAAACCAGCAGAGGGAAGGAGCACCTTACACCTCCAATGGTAGAGGCATATCTGCACCCCACCACCCATTTCACAGTATATATAATTATAAAGGCAGCTATCAATACCACAATAGATTCTGTTGATGCTATGATCTGGAGCAACATACAAAATGCTGGAGGAACTCAACAGGTCAGGCAGCATCTATGGAGAGAAATGGACAGTCTCAACGGAAACGTCATCTGTCCGTTTCCTTGCACTAATGCTCCCTGACACACAAGGATCTCACAGAAACTCTATTCTGAGCAACAGCACTGAGTCAGAACCTGAATCATGTGTTCATACTTCTGAAGTCTGTCTTGACGCCAGCACCCCAGCTCCACAAGTGGCACCAAGCCACCGTTGTCCTACTGGTCCACAAGCACAGATGCAGACACACATCTCTACAAGGGACTTAAGAAGGTGGCATCCTTCATTTGGGTCCCTCACCAACCAGGAAGTGCCCTTCGTGCTTGTTATTGCCAGCATGGAGGAGGTACAGAAGCCTAAATCAGAATCAGATTCCGTCTCACCAGAATACGTCATGAAATTTGCTGTTATGCGTCAGCAGTACATTGCAATACATAATAATGTTCAGGGACACATCCCCGAGTCTGAATGAGTTTGTCACAGCTGTCACCTACTTCATTAAAATCTGTGCAGTAAGTGAGTGCTAACGAGTGCCTACTGTGCATACCCAAATCGAAAGCCTTGGATGAACCAGGTGGTTCATGGTCTGCTGAGGGCTATATCTGTGGCATTCAAGTCTGGCGACCCAGGTCTGCACCAGAAATCCAGGTGTGACTTGCAGAGGGCTATTTCAAGAGTTAAGGAACAATTTCAAGTGAGGGTGGAGGCAACATCGAATGCAAGTCGATTCTGGAAGGGTTTGCAAGTCATTACTTCTTACAAAGAGAAACCCAACATCGTGAATGGCAGCAATGCTTCACTTCCATACGAGTTCAATGCCTTTTATGCTCGTTAAGAAGGCATAAGATGTATTAAGAAGTAATACGGTGTATCAGCCTTCATCAATTGTGGAATTGAATTTAGGAGCCGAGAGGTAATGTTGCAGCTATATAGGACCCTGGTCAGACCCCAATTGGAGTACTGTGCTCAGTTCTGGTCGCCTCCCTACAGGAAGAATGTGGAAATCATAGAAAGGGTGCAGAGGAGATTTACAAGGATTTTGCCTGGATTGGGGAGCATGCCTTATGAAAACAGGTTGAGTGAACTCAGCCTTTTCTCATTGGAGTGACGGAAGTTGAGAGGTGACCTGATGGAGGTGTATAGGATGACGAGAGGCATTGATCATGTGGATAGTCAGAAGCTTTCTCCCAAGGCAGAAATGGTTGCCACAAGAGGGCATAGGTTTAAGGTGCTGGGGAGTAGGTACAGAGGAGATGTCAGGGGTAAGTTTTTTACCCAGAGAGTGGTGAGTGCTTGGAATGGGCTGCCAGCAACGGTGGTGGAGGCGGATACAATAGGGTCTTTAAAAAGACTTTTGGATAGTTACATGGAGCTTAGAAAAATAGAGGGTATGGGTAACCCTAGTAACTTCTAAGGTAGGGATATGTTTGGCACAACTTTGTGGGCCGAAGGGCCTGTATTGTGCTGTAGGTTTTCTATGTTTCTATGCTTTGAAAAGAAAATAAAACCACAGCTGAGGATCCCTGCAGCACCCAGTGACCTTGTGATCTCTGTCTCGAAAGCAAACATCATGCTGTCTTTCAGGAGGATAAATCCATGCAAGGTGGCAGGCCCTGATGGAGACCTGGTGAGGTTCTGAAACCTTTTGCTAACCAACTGGCAGGGGTGTTGAAAGACATTTTCAATCTCTTACTGCTACTGTCAGAAGTCGCTACCTGCTTCAAAAGGGCAATTATACCAGTGCCCAAGAAATGCAATGTGAGTTGCCTTAATGACTGTCAGTAGTAGTACTCACACCTACAGTGTTGAAATGCTTAAAGAAATGGGTTATAGCTAGAATCAACTCTTCCTTCAGCAAAGACCTGGACCCACTGCAATTTGCCTATCACCACAGAGACAATCTCATTGGCTCTCCACACAGCCTTGGATCACCTAGACAATGTAATACCTATGTCAGAATGCATTTTATTGACCAAGCTCAGCGTTTAACACCATCATTCCTACAGTCCTGAAAGAAAAGCTACAGAACCTGGGCTTCTGTAACTGGATCCTCAACTTCCTAACCAGAAGACCACAATCTGTGCAGCTCAAAAATAACATCTCCAACTCACTGACAATCAACACTGGCACACCTCAACAGTGTGTGCTTAGCCCACTGCGCTGCTCACTCTATACCCATGATTATGTGGCTAGGCACAGCTCATATGCCATCTATAAATTTGCTACTGATATAAACGTTGTTGGTAGAGTCCCAGATGGTGACAAGGAGGTGTACAGAAAGGAGACATACCAGCTAGTTGAGTGACATCACAGCAACAAACTTGCACTCAACACCAGTAAGACCAAAGAACTGACATGGACTTCAGAAAGGGTAAAATGAGGGAACAAACACCATTCCTCATGGAGGAATCAGAAGTGGAGAGAGTGAGCAATTTCAAGTTCCTGGGTGTTACTATCTCTGAGGATCTAACCTGGTCCCAACGTATTGATGCAACTATAAAGAAGACAAAACAGCAGCTGTTTCATTAGGATTTTGAGGAGATTTAGTATGTCACCTAAATCACTCACAATTTTATACAGATGTTCCAATGAGAGCATTCTAACTGGCTGCATCATAATATGGTATGGGTGGCCGGGAGGGGGGTTGGGGGGAACTACTGTATAGGTTCTAAGTAAGCTGCAGAGAGTTGTGAAAATTGTCAGCTCCATCTTGGGCACTAGCCTCCATCGTATCCAAGACACCTTCAAGGAGTGGTGCCTCAAAAAGGCAGTGTCTATCATTAAGGACCCCATCACCAAGGACGTGCCCTCTTCTCATTGTTACCATCAGGAAGGAGGTAGAGAAGCCTGAAGAAACACACTCAGCAATTCATGAACAACTGTTCCCCCTGTGCCATCCAATATCTGAATGGACATTGAACCCATGAACACTACCTCACTACTTTTTTTTATTTCTGGTTTTGAACAACTTATTTTAACTATTTAATATAGAGTATGCATACTTACTGTAAGTCACAGTTTTTTTTCTGTATTATCATGTATTTCATTGTGCTGCTGTTGCAAAGTTAACAGATTTCACAACACCTTCAGTTTCCTGTACCTCTCCCTGATGGTAGCAAAGAGAAGAGGGAATATCCTGGGTGATGGATGCTGCCTTTTTGAGGTACCGCTCCTTGAAGATGTTCTGGATGCCAGGGTAGAGCTGGAGCCTATGATGGAGCTGACTGAGTTTACAATTACTGCAGCTTATGTTGTTCCTATGCAGTTCCCCTACCTCCCCCCCCCCCCCATATCAGAGAGGGATGCAGCCCATAAGAATGCTCTCCATGGTACATCTGCAGAATCTGCAAGTGTCTTTGGTGACATGCCAAATCTCTTCAAATTCCTAGTGAAGTATAGCCACTATTATGCCTTCTTTGTAGTTGCTGGGCCCAGGAGAGAATGAGCAGCTTCAAGTTCCTGGGTGTCAAGATCTCTGAGGATCTAACCTGGTCCCAACATATTGGTATAGTCATAAAGAAGGTAAGACAACGGCTATCCTTGATTAGGAACTTGAAGAGATTTGGCATGTCAACAAATAAACTCAAAAACTTCTATAGTTGTACCGTGGAGAGCATTCTAACAGGCTAAATCACTGTCTGGTATGGAGGGGCTACTGCACAGGACCGAAATAAGCTGCAGAAGGTTGTAAATCTAGTCAGCTCCATCTTGGGCACTAGCCTACAAAGTACCCAAGACATCTTTAGGGAGCGGTGTCTCAGAAAGTCAGCGTCCATTATTAAGGACCTCCAGCACCCAGGGCATGCCCTTTTCTCACTGTTACCATCAGGTGGGAGATACAGAAGCCTGAAGGCACACACTCAGTGATTCAGGAATGGCTTATTCCCTTCTGCCATCAGATTCCTAAATGGACATTGAAGCTTTGGACACTACCTCACTTTTTTTAATATAGTTTTTTTTGCACATTTTTAAAAAATCTATTCAATATACATAATTGATTTACTTATTTATTTATTATTATGTTTTATTTTATTTATTTTTTCTCTGTTTCTGCTAGACTGTGTATTGCATTGAACTGCTGCTGCTGCTAAGTTAACAAATTACATTCGTAAGCCGGTGATAATAAACCTGATTCTGATTCTGATTCATAAATAACAACAGCTATAAACTTGAAATTGCTCACTCTTTCTCCTTCTGATCCCCCTATGAGGACTAGTGTGTGTTCCCTCATCTTACCCTTTCCAAAATCCACTATCAGTTGCTGATGTTTAGTGCAAGGTTGTCTCTGCAACACCACTCAACTAGCTGATATATCTTACTCCTGTACGCCCTCTGATCATATGAAATGCACTCTTCTTGTTACTACCAGCATGAAGAAGATACAAAAGCATGAAGATGATACAGGAACAGCTTCTTCCCCTCCATCATCAGATTTCTGAATATAATATACTACCTTAAAATTTAGTTACACTATATATTTATTTTTGGCATTTATAGATTTTTATGTTTTTCCACTTTACTGCTGACCCAGCAAATCTTACATCATATGTTAGTGATGATAAATCTTACTCCATTCTGAACAACAAAACAATCTCCCCCTTCCTTTTAAGAACTGATGAATGGTCTTGACCCAAAATGTCGACTATTTGTTCCATTCCTTAGGTGCTGCTTCCAGAATGTTGTGTGCTGCTCTAGATTTCCAGCATCTGCAGAATCTCTTGTGTTTATGGTTCCTAACCTGCCGAGAACATCCAGCATGTTATGTGTGTTGCTATAGATTTTCAACATCTACAGAATTGCATGTGTCTTCCTCTATACTTCAGCCCAAAACATCAACTTCTTATTCCCTCCCTATTGATACTGCCTAACCTGCTGAGTTCCTCTGGCATTTTGTGTGTGTTTCTGCTGCTCTCCTGCTACTGAGCCATGCTCTCACAAAGACTCACTCCTACAGCCATTCGTCCTTCCAGACACAATGGAGGGCGTCATCCTGAAACATCGACTGCTCCTTTTCCTCAACAGATGCTGCTTGGCCTGCTGATTTCCTCCATGGTGACTTTTGGTCATTCCAGTGTCCAGCTTTTGCAGTGTCTTGTATCTCCAAAGTTCAAAATAAATGTATTATTAAAGTACATATACGTCACCATTTACAACCCTGAGATTTACTTTCTTATTAACCTATCCTGAGATTTATTTAAATATTTTTGAAGGTATTCATAGTAAATAGAAAGAGACAGAGGGGTGTAAAATGAGGGTAGAAGCGAAAAGTAAAAGTGGCAGGCAGGCAAATCCAGGGCAAAAATTAAAAAGGGCCACTTTTCAACATAATTGTATAAGGGCTAAGAGTGTTGTAAAAACAAGCCTGAAGGCTTTGTGTGTCAATGCGAGGAGCATTCGTAACAAGGTGGATGAATTGAATGTGCAGATAGTTATTAATGAATATGATATAGTTGGGATCACAGAGACATGGCTCCAGGGTGACCAAGGATGGGAGCTCAACATCCAGGGATATTCAATATTCAGGAGGGATAGACAGGAAAGAAAAGGAGGTGGGGTAGCATTGGTGGTTAGAGAGGAGATTGACGCAATAGAAAGGAAAGACATTAGCCTGGAGGATGTGGAATCGATATGGGTAGAGCTACATAACACTAAGGGGCAGAAAACACTGGTGGGAGTTGTATACAGGCCACCTAACAGTAGTAGTGAAGTTGGGGATGGCATTAAACAGGAAATTAGAAATGCATGCAATAAAGGAACAGCAGTTATAATGGGTGACTTCAACCTACATATAGATTGGGTGAACCAAATTGGTAAGGGTGCTGAGGAAGAAGATTTCTTGGAATGTATGCGAGATGGTTTTCTGAACCAACATGTTGAGGAACCAACTAGAGAGCAGGCCATTCTAGACTGGGTATTGAGCAATGAGGAAGGGTTAGTTAGCAATCTTGTCGTGTGAGGCCCCTTGGGTAAGAGTGACCATAATATGGTGGAATTCTTCATTAAGATGGAGAGTGACATAGTTAATTCAGAAACAAAGGTCTGAACTTGAAGAAGGGTAACTTTGAAGATATGAGACATGAATTCGCTAAGATAGACTGGTAAATGATACTTAAAGGGTTGACGATGGTTATGCAATGGCAAGCATTTAAAGATTGCATGGATGAACTACAACAATTGTTCATCCCAGTTTGGCAAAAGAATAAACCAGGGAAGGTAGTGCACCCGTGGCTAACAAGGGAAATTAGGGATAGTATCAAGTCCAAAGAAGAAACATACAAATTAGCCAGAAAAAGCGGCACACCTGAGGACTGGGAGAAATTCAGAGACCAGCAGAGGTGGACAAAGGGCTTAATTAGGAAAGGGAAAAAAGATTGAGAGAAAGCTGGCAGGGAATATAAAAACTGATTGTAAAAGCTTTTATAAATATGTGAAAAGAAAAAGATTGGTTAAAACAAATGTAGGTCCCTTACAGTCAGAAACAGGTGAATTGATCATGGGGAACAAGGACATGGCAGACCAATTGAATAACTACTTTGGTTTTGTCTTCACTAAGGAGGACATAAATAATCTTCCGGAAATAGTAGGGGACCAAAGGTCTAGTGAGATGGAGGAACTGAGGGAAATACATGTTAGTAGGGAACTGGTGTTAGGCAAATTGAAGGGATTAAAAGCAGATTAATCCCCAGGGCCAGATGGTCTGCATCCCAGAGTGCTTAAGGAAGTAGCCCAAGAAATAGTGGATGCATTAGTGATAACTTTTCAAAACTCTTTAGATTCTGGATTAGTTCCTGAGGATTGAAGGGTGGCTAATGTAACCCCACTTTTTAAAAAAGGAGGGAGAGAGAAACCGGGGAATTACAGACCGGTTAGCCTGACATCGGTGGTGGGGAAAATGCTAGAGTGAGTTATCAAAAATGTGATAACAGCACATTTGCAAAGCGGTGAAATCATCGGACAAAGTCAGCATGGATTTGTGAAAGGAAAATCATGTCTGACGAATCTTATAGAATTTTTTGAGGATGTAACTAGTAGAGTGGTTAGGGGAGAACCAGTGGATGTGGTATATTTGGATTTTCAAAAGGTTTTTGACAAGGTCCCACACAGGAGATTAGTGTGCAAACTTAAAGCACACAGTATTGGGGGTATGGTATTGATGTGGATAGAGAATTGGTTGGTAGACAGGAAGCAAAGAGTGGGAATAAATGGGACCTTTTCAGAATGGCAGGCAGTGACTAGTGGGGTACTGCAAGGCTCAGTGCTGGGACCCCAGTTGTTTACAATATATATTAATGATTTAGACGAGGGAATTAAATGCAGCATCTCCAAGTTTGCGGATGACACGAAGCTGGGCAGCAGTTTTAGCTGTGAGGAGGATGCTAAGAGGATGCAGGGTGACTTGGATAGGTTAGGTGAGTGGGCAAATTCATGGCAGATGCAATTTAATGTGGATAAATGTGAGGTTATCCACTTTGGTGGCAAGAACAGGAAAACAGATTATTATTTGAATGGTAGTCAATTAGGAAAAGGGGAGGTGCAACAAGACCTGGGTGTCATTGTACACCAGTCATTGAAAGTGGGCATGCAGGTACAGCAGGCAGTGAAAAAGGCAAATGGTATGTTGGCATTCATAGAAAGAGGATTCGAGTACAGGAGCAGGGAGGTTCTACTGCAGTTGTACAAGGCCTTGGTGAGACCACACCTGGAGTATTGTGTGCAGTTTTGGTCCCCTAATCTGAGGAAAGACATTCTTGCCATAGAGGGAGTACAGAGAAGGTTCACCAGATTGATTCCTGTGATGGCAGGACTTTCATATGAAGAAAGACTGGATCGACTGGGTTTATACTCACTGGAATTTAGAAGATTGAGGGGGGATCTTATTGAAACATATAAAATTCTAAAGGGATTGGACAGGCTAGATGCAGGAAGATTGTTCCTGATGTTGGGGAAGTCCAGAACGAGGGGTCACAGTTTAAGGATAAAGGGGAAGCCTTTTAGGACTAAGATGAGGAGAAACTTCTTCACACAGAGAGTGGTGAATCAATGGAATTCTCTGCCACAGGAAACAGTTGAGGCCAGTTCATTGGCTATATTTAAGAGGGAGTTAGATGTGGCTAAAGGGATCAGGGGGTATGGAGAGAAGGCAGGTACAGGGTTCTGAGTTGGATGATCAGCCATGATCATACTGAATGGCGGTGCAGGCTCGAAGGGCCGAATGGCCTACTCCTGCACCTATTTTCTGTGTTTCTATGACATAGTAAGATCAATGAAATTGCACTCATGACAGAACGGACAAACAACAAATGTGAAAAAGTTATGCAAATACAAAAAGAAAGGTTGATCATAGATAGATAAGCAACAAATATCGAGAACATGAGATGAAGAGTCCTTGTAAGTGAGTCCATTGGTTGTGGGAACAGCTCATTAACGGGACAAATGAAGTCGAGTGACATTATCCTGTTTGGTTCAAGAGCCTTATGGTTGAGGGCTAATAATAATAACAAAAAAATAATTAAGCAACAACTATCGAGAATACAGGTTGTAGAGTTCTTAAAAGTAAATATATAGGTTATGAAATCAGTTCAGTGTTGAGGTGACTGATGTTTTCCCCTCTTGTTCAGGAGCCTGATGGCTGAGGAGTAATAACTGTTCCTGAACCTGGTGGTGTGGGACTTGAGGCTCCTGTACCTCCTCCCTGATGGCAGCAAAGAGAAGAGAGAATGGCCTGGATGGTGGGGGTTTCTTGATGATGGATGCAGCTTCCTGTGACTGTGTTCTGTGTAGACGTGCTCAGTGATGGGGAGGGCTTTGTGTGTGAATATCCCTAGGATATGCTGTAAATACTTTACAATTGTTTGATATTCAAAGTCAAAGTTATGTTTATTGCCATATGCATAAGTATATAAATGCACAGCTGCAATGGAAAACTTACTTGTAGTAGCATTAAAAAAAACATAATTAAACACAATTTTTCCAAAGAAGAATAAGCTAGAACAAAAAATACAAAATACATTTTAGTGCAAAATGGTCAAGTGTCACAAACACGAGAAAGTCTGCAGATACCTGGAAACCCAGAGCAACACACACAAAGTGCTGAAGAAACTCAGCAGGCGAGGCAGCATCTATAGGAATAAATAAACAGTCAATGTTTTGGGTAGAGACATTTCTTTAGGACTGGAAAGCAAAGGGAATCATTGCAGAATAAAAAGATAGGAGGAGGAGGAGGAGAACAACAAGAAGGGGCTAGGTGAATCCAGGTGGGTGGGGAAGGTAAAGGGATGGAGAGGAAGAAAGCTGATAGGAGAGGAGAGTGGATGATGTGAGGAAGGGAAGGAGGAGAGGCACCGGTAGAGGTGATAGGCAGGTGAGAAGAGGTAAAGAGGACAAATTGGGAAATAGAAAAGGGGAGGGAATCTTTTTTTTCCCTTTTTTTTGAGATTTACTTTGTTTATTTTTTTTAGAGATACAGCATGGTAGCAGCTCCCTCTGGCTCAACGAGCCCACACTGCCCAATTCTACCCATTTTTTTTGCTCAGCATAACAAAACTTTCAATTTCCAGGTACATTTACATTTCTTTCCCTCACAGATATCAGCTATCAGAACACTTCCATCGAAGTATAGACATCACCACCACAGTTGTCCCTGATGACCACACCTGCAATAGGTGCATCCAGCTGCAGCTCCTATCAGACCGAGTTAGGGAATTGGAGCAGGAGCTGGATGAACTACGGATCATTCGGGAGGAAGAGGCAGAGATAGATAAGAGTTATCGGGAGGTAGTCACACCGAAAAGACAGGAGGTAGGCAAATGGATGACAGTCAAGAGAGGCAGGGGGAGCAGACAGAGAGAGCAGAGCACCCCTGTGGTCATTCCCATCAAATAAATAAATAAATAAATAAATAGACCGTTTTGGATATTGTTGGTGGGGATGACCTACCAGGAACAAGTTGCAGTGGTCCTGTCTCTCGACTTGACCCTCGTTGGACCCTCGACTAGGAAGGGGAGGAGGGAAGAGAAGAGAGCGGTAGTGATAGGGGATTCTATAGTCGGGGGGGGGGGGAATAGGAGATTTTGTGGGGAAGATCGGGAGTCTCGGATGGTAAGTTGCTTCGCTGGTGCCGGGGTCTGAGACATCTCAGATCGGGTGCAGGTTATTCTCGAGAGGGAGGGTAAGAATCCAGATGTTGTGGTCCATGTAGGGACCAATGATGTGGGTAGGATGAGTGAGGGGGTCCTGCGTAGGGAGTTCAGGGAGTTAGGTGTGAAACTGAAGAGCAGGACCTCGAGGGTAACAATCTCAGGATTGCTACCTGTGCCACGTGCGAGTGAGGCAAGGAACAGAAAGATTATACAGATTAATACGTGGCTGAGAGGATGGTGCAGGAGGGAGGGCTTCAGGTTTTTAGATAATTGGGCTTTGTTCCAGGGAAGGTGGGATCTGTTCCGAAGGGACGGTTTACACCTGAACTGGAGCGGTACTAACATTCTTGCAGGGAAGTTTGCTAGAGCTTCTTGGGGGGGTTTAAACTAAATTTGCAGGGGACAGGGATCCAGAATGTGTGAGAGGATAGCGAGAGGAAGAATAAAGGACAGGTGGGGACTACACGGTTCCAGAATATTAAGTGTGTAGTAGAGAAAGGTGAGGCGGAACAAGTGATAAGGAGGACACATGTACAGAGGGATGGTCTGACGGAACATGGAGTTAAATGTGCAGAAAGAACAAGTAAATTTAGGAAGGACAACAAAATTCTAGGGGCGTATAGCCCGATGGGAGTTCGGGGAGCTGGGTTAAGCACAATAGGCAGAGATTCAAACAGAGAGAGGAGAAATGGGCTAAAAATTCTATATCTGAATGCACAAAGTGTCAGAAATAAGGTGGATGAGCTTGAAGCTCAGGTGCGAATGGGTAACTATGATGTTGTTGGGATAACGGAGACATGGCTGCAGGGAGATCAGACCTGGGAAATGAATGTACAAGGGTATACGTGCTATCGTAGGGACAGAAATGTGTGCAGAGGGGGTGGGGTGGCCCTGTTGGTGAGGAATGAGATTCAGTCCTTTGCAAGGGGGGACATAGGGTCAGGAGAAGTAGAGTCTGTGTGGATAGAACTGAGGAACAGTCAGGGCAAAAGGACCCTAATGGGTGTTATCTACAGGCCACCAAACAGTAGCATAGATATTGGGTGCAAGTTGAATAGGGAGTTAACATTGGCATGTGGCAAAGGTAATGTCGCAGTAGTTATGGGGGATTTCAACATGCAGGTGAACTGGGAGAATCAGGTTGGTGCTGGACCCCAGGATAGGGAGTTTGTAGAGTGCCTACGGGGTGCATTCTTGGAACAGCTTGTACGAGAGCCGACCAGGGACAAGGCTATTCTGGATTTAGTGTTGTGTAATGAACAGGATTTGATAAGCGATCTTGAAGCAAAGGAGACATTAGGAGGTAGTGATCATAATATGATGTTTTTATCTGCAATTTGAGAAGGATAAGGGCAGATCGGAGGTGTCAGTGTTGCAGTTGAACAGGGGAAACTATGGAGCCATGAGGGAGGAGCTGGCCAAAGTTGACTGGACAGATATCCTAGCAGAAAAGACAGTGGAACAGCAATGGCAGGTATTCTTGGGAATAATGCACAAAGTGCAAAATCAGTTCATCCCCCAGAGAAGGAAGGATTCAAAGGGGGGAAAGGGGCCACAGTGGTTGACAAAGGAAGTCAGAGATTGCATAGCATTAAAAAAAAGGAAGTATGACAGAGCTAAGGTGAGAGGGAGGACAAATGATTGGGAAGTTTTTAAGGAACAACAGAACTTAACTAAAAAGGCAATATGGGGAGAAAAAATGAAGTATGAACGCAAGCTAGCCAGGAATATAAAGGAGAATAGCAAAAGCTTTTTTAGGTATGTGAAGAGAAAGAAGATAGTTAAGAACAATGTTGGGCCCTTGAAGAATGAATTGGGCGAAATTGTTATGGGAAACAGAGAAATGGCAGAAGAATTTAATAAGTACTTTAGATCTGTCTTCACTAAGGAAGACACAAGCAATCTCCCAGATGTATGGATGGGCCAAGGACATAGGGTAACAGAGGAAATGAAACAGATTGACATTAGGAAGGAAACGGTGATGAGTAGATTGATGGGACTGAAGGCTGACAAATCCCCAGGTCCAGATGGTCTGCATCCTAGGGTACTAAAGGAGGTGGCTCTGGAAATTACGGATGCATTGGTAATCATTTTCCAATGTTCCTTAGATTCAGGATCAGTTCCTGAGGATTGGAGAATGGCTAATGTTATCCCACTTTTTAAGAAAGGAGGGAGGGAGAAAACAGAGAACTATCGACCTGTCAGCCTGACATCGGTGGTGGGGAAGATGCTAGAGTCCATTATTAAAGATGAAATAGTGGCATGTCTAGATAGCAGTGATAGGATTGGGCCGAGCCAGCATGGATTTACCAAGGGTAAATCATGCTTGACTAATCTGTTGGAGTTTTTCGAGGATGTAACCAGGAAGTTAGACAGGGGAGATCCAGTGGATGTAGTGTACCTCGATTTTCAGAAGGCATTTGATAAGGTCCCACATAGGAGATTGGTGGGTAAAATCAAAGCTCATGGCATTGGGGGGAAGACATTGACATGGATAGAAAACTGGTTGGCAGGTAGAAAGCAAAGGGTAGCGGTGAATGGGTGTTTCTCAGAAAGGCAGGTAGTGACTAGTGGGGTGCCACAGGGCTCGGTATTGGGACCACAGCTGTTTACGATTTACATCAACGATTTAGATGAAGGCATAGAAAATAACATCAGCAAATTTGCTGATGATACTAAGCTGGGTGGCAGTGTGACGTGATGAGGATGTTAGGAGAATTCAGGGTGACTTGGATAGGCTGGGTGAGTGGGCAGGTACTTGGCAGATGAAGTTTAATGTGAATAAGTGTGAGGTTATCCACTTTGGGAGTAAGAACAGGAAGGTGGATTATTATCTGAACGGTGTAGAGTTAGGTAAGGGAGAAATACAAAGAGATCTAGGAGTCTTTGTTCATCAGTCACTGAAGGTGAATGAGCAAGTGCAGCAGGCAGTGAAGAAGGCTAATGGAATGCTGGCCTTTATTACAAAGGGAATTGAGTACAAGAGCAAGGAAATCCTCTTGCATTTGTACAGAGCCCTGGTGAGATCACACCTGGAATATTGTGTATAGTTTTGGTCTCCAGGGTTAAGGAAGGACATCCTGGCTGTAGAGGAAGTGCAGCGTAGATTCACGAGGTTAATTCCTGGGATGTCTGGACTGTCTTACGCAGAGAGGTTAGAGAGACTGGGCTTGTACACGCTGGAATTAAGGAGATTGAGAGGTGATCTGATTGAAACATATAAGATTATTAAGGGATTGGACAAGATAGAGGCAGGAAATATGTTCCAGATGCTGGGAGAGTCTAGTACCAGAGAGCATGGTTTGAGAATAAGGGGTAGGTCATTTAGGACAGAGTTAAGGAAAAACTTCTTCTCCCAGAGAGTTGTGGGTGTCTGGAATGCACTGCCTCGGAAGGTAGTGGAGGCCAATTCTCTGGATGCTTTCAAGAAGGAGCTAGATAGGTATCTTATGGATAGGGGAATCAAGGGATATGGGGACAAGACAGGAACCGGGTACTGATAGTAGATGATCAGCCATGATCTCAAAATGGCGGTGCAGGCTCAAAGGGCCAAATGGTCTACTTCTGCACCTATTGTCTATTGTCTATTCATCCTATACAAAAACCCTTATCAGTATACCGGACAGGTTTACATCTACACATTGATGAAAAGGTTGCCATGTAATCAGAAAGAGAAAAAGTGATCATAACGTTGCTAACCTCCAAAGATTAAGATTGTGTCAATTGGTTCAGGAACCAAATAGCTGAAGGGGAGTAGCTGTTTTATGATGGCTCTGGGCATGTACTCGCTGTAGTGTATAAGAATAAGATGGGATCTCATTCAAACCTATTGAATATTCACAGGTCTGGAAAGACTGGAGATGGAGAGGGTGTTTCCTGTAGTGGGGGAGTCTAGTACTAGAGCGCACAGCTTCAGAATAGAAGGATGTCCCTTTAGAACAGAGATGATGATGAATTTCTTACATGTTATTACAGGAAAGATACTAACATGGATAGAAGATTGGCTGACTGACAGGAGGCAAAGAGTGGGAATAAAAGGAGCTTTTCAGGTTGCCTGCTGGTGACTAGTGGTGTTCCACAGGAGTCAGTGTTGGGACCACTACTTTTCACGTGACTTGTCAATGATTAGGATGACAGAATTGATGTCTTTATGGCCAAATCTGCGGGTAATACAAAGATAGGTGGAGGAACAGACCATGTTCAAGAACCAAGCAGTTTGCAAAAGGACCTAGACAGATAGGGAGAATGGGCAAAAAAGTGACAGATAGAATAGTGTGTAGGGATGTGCATTGTTAATGGACTTTGGTAGAAAGTATAAATGCATAGACTATGTTCTAAATGGGGAGAAAATTCTAAAATCAGAGGTACAAAGGAATCGTCAGGATTCCCTAAAGATTAACTTGCAGATTGTATCAGTGGTAGGGAAGGCAAATGCAATGTTAGCTTTCATTTCAAGAGGACTAGAATATAAGAGCAAGGAAGTAATGCTGAGGCTTGATAAGGAATTAGTTAGACTGCCCTAGAAGTGTTGTGAGCAGCTTTGAGACCCTTATCTAAGAAATGCTGGCATTGGAGAAAATCCAGAGGAAATTCAAGAAATTGATTTCGGAATGAAAGGGTTAAATTTTGAGAAATGTTTGATGGCTCGAGGCCTGTACATGCTGGAGTTTAGAAGAATGAGGGGCCATCTCATTGAAACCTATGAATATTGAAAAGCCTAGATAGAGTGGATATGGAGAGGATGTTTCTTATCGTGGGGGACTCTAGTACTTGAGGGCAGAACTTCAGATTAGAGGGATGTCCCTCTAGAAGGCAGATGAGGATGAATTTTTTAAGCCAGAGGGTGGTGAATCTGTAGAATTCAATACCACTGATGGTTGTGGAGGCCAAGTTATTAGTTATATTTAAAGCAGAGGCTGATAGCTTTTTGAGTAGTCAGGGTGACAAAGGTTGCGGGGAGAAGACAGAAGAATGGGGTTGAGAGAAATGATGGAATGGTGGAGCAGACTCAATGGGCCAAATGGCCTAATTCTGCTCCAATATCTTATAGTTTCATTTGGCGGTGTGGGACTTCTTCACTTTGATCCGTGGGAGATCAAAGTCCCGCACTAAAAGGACCAATGCAGTTCATATTAAATCATCCCTGAACATGGCAATGGCACATCTTTTAATGAATGGCAACGTCTCACCGCTGACTTTCAAGACAATCTGGCATTCGCAATAAATACTGGCCTTGTCCATGCTAACATAATAATGGCAATGCATTAAAAAATAACAGCAGAATTGCACAGATAATCATTTCTACACCAAGGTTGTCCAGTAAGCAGTACTTTCCTTCATTGCTTGTAGAACAGATAGCCACATCATCAAAAGCAGGGCACTTAATCCAGGAAATATGCCAGTACTGATTGCCTTACCTGTTTTTATATCCATTATATGATATTTAAGTCAACCTCAGAATCACAATCAGGTTTATAATCACTGATATATTTTGAAACAAGAGATTCTGCACATGCTGGAAATCCGGAATAACACAAGGAAAAGGTACTGGAGGAACTCAGCAGATCAGGCAGCATCCAAGGAGGGGAATAAACGGTCAACATTTCAGCCCAAGGCCCTTCATCAGGACTGTTTTTGTGTGCTTTGTGAAATTTGTTTTTTTGCAGCAGCAGCAGCACAGTGCAATATATTAAAAATTGTAACTTGGCATCTGAAATATATGTATAGAGAAAAAGAGAGCCAAATAGTGAGGTGGTGTTCATGGGTTCATGGACCGTTCAGAAATCTGATGGCGAAGGGGGAGAAGCGCTTCTTCAAACAGTGTGTGATTTCAGGCTCCTGTACCTTCTCTCTGATAGAAGCAATGAGCTGAGGACACGACCTGAGTGGTGAGGGTCCCCCTTAATGATGGATGCTGCCTTTTTGAGGCATCGCCTTTTGTAGACTTCTTCAATGGTGAGGAGACTAGTACCCAGGGTGGAGCAGACTGAGTTTACAACTCTCTGCTGCTTCCTTTCCAAAACTATGCATTGGCACCTCCATACTGACAGTGATGCAACCAGTTAGAATGCTCTCCACAGTACATCTGTAGAAATTTGCTAAGGGCTCATACCAAATCTTCTCAAACTCCTCAGGAAGCAGAGCCACTGGTGTGCCAGCTTCATAACTGTATCAAAAAATCAGGCCCAGGAGCATTCTGAGATGTTGACACCCAGCAACTTGAAACTGCTCACTCCTTCCACTGCTGATCTTTCAAAAAACAGAGCTGACAGTGGTCTATCATAGAAACATAGAAAACCTACAGCATAATACAGGCCCTTCAGCCTACAAAGTTGTGCCAAACATGTCCCTACCTCAGAAATTACTAGGCTTACCTACAGCCCTCTATTTTACTAGTCTCCATGTATCTATCTAAAAGACCCTATCTGCCTCCACCACCGTTGCTGGCAGCCCATTCCACGCACTCACCACACTGAGTAAAAAACTTATCCCTGACATCTCCTCTGTACCTACTCCCTAGCACCTTAAACCTGTGCCCTCTTGTGGCAACCATTTCAGCCCTGGGAAAAAGCCTCTGACTATCCACACGATCAATGCCTCTTGTCATCTTGTACACCCCTATAAGACCACTTCTTATCCTCCTTCGCTCCAAGAAGAAAAGGCCAAGTTCTCTCAACCTATCCTCATAAGGCATGCCCCCCAATCCAGGCAACATCCTTGTAAATCTCCTCTGCACCCTTTCTATGACTTCCACATCCTTCCTGTAGTGAGGCGACCAGAATTGAGCACAGTACTCCAAGTGGAGTCTGACCAGGGTCCTAAATAGCTGCAACATTACCTCTTGGCTCCTAAATTCATTTCCACGATTGATGAAGGCCAATACACCGTACGCCTTCTTAACCACAGAGGCAATCTGCACAGCTGCTTTGAGCATCCTATGGACTCGGACCCCAAGATCCCTCTGATCCTCCACACTGCCAAGAGTCTCACCATTAATACTATATTCTGCCATCATATTTGACCTACCAAAATGAATCACTTGACACTTATCTGGGTTGAACTCCATCTACCACTTCTCAGCCCAGTTTTGCCTCCTATCAATGTCCTGCTGTAACCTCTGACAGCACACTATCCACAACACCCCCAACCTTTGTGTCATCAGCAAATTTACTATAGAGAAATGTCAAAGAAAAACAAGCCTCAAGGGGAATGCTCAGTAGGATTCCCAAGCCACCTTCTGGATTCTTCTGTTTATAATCATAATCTTTCAAACTATTATCTAAAGTGTGACCAGAATTTTTAGTGGATTCCAGTTAATTGGGTTAATTGGGGCAGCCACTTATTTGGGATAACTCTTAGAGAACTAAAATCAATGGAGAAAATAGGCAGGATACCCTTGGTTTACTTGGGACATTGTGCCACTTAGGACAGGAGAATATTGTCAAGTAGATTCTAACTGGCATCCGTTACATACACTTGCTGTGGCCCTTAGACACTACACTGTGCTTACAGCAAACAGTCTTCAAATAGCTTCAGCTGCATGAGTTTGTGTTCAAAATGCAGTGATTTTTATCATTGATAATTGGAAAGAAATAAGCAGTAAGACAATTCAGAGTAGTTTTGCTCATTGCGGTTTCAAACATTTACACTTGGAGGTGCCAGAAATGACCGGCAGTGAAAATGAAATGCTTTCACCACTTCAACAATTTAGGAACTACAAAGAATTTGAAAGTATCAACAATCATCTTGAATATTACAATGAAAATGAAAATTTTGAGCATACAATTGTTGAAAACTTTGTATGAAAGCAGTTCATTATCTGCATTGGATATCTGCGCTGATTTTGTTCATTTACAGTAAATCATAAGAACATGGAAGCATATGCCGGATCATTTCCTTTGTTGATAATTATAAGGAACTAATACACAGTTTTATAGTACTCTAGTAGTGTTGGCAGTGTTCTAATTTGTTTTGTATTTCATTTAGATACCTAATTTGTTGCCCCATTAAATGGTAGCTTGTCTTTTTTATAGTTTTTTAACTATTTACATGAAACCGGCTAAATGGGCTACCACTTAATTAAGCAAAAATGTAATGGTCTTGATATGCCCCAATTAATCGGAATCCACTCTATTTTCAATTCGGGCACAAGCTAATTGCCTTTGGATTGATGCTGCCTGTCCTGCTGAGTTCCTCCAGCATCTTGCGTGTGTTCCCTCAGAGACATTCCATTTCAAACACTTTGTAGCAGGCTGGGTTGATCAGACCCAATTATCCAAGTGTCCAGGAGATGTGGTAATAAGTGAACGAGCACAACAAAGTAACTTAAGCCTAATTTATCATCATAGAATAGAAAGCACAAATACACCACACAAAATACTACATAGCAAGTCACAACGATTTACGAAGATTTCTGGCTTCATGGTTCCTAATTACCACTCGATTATTATTAACTTCAATTCTGACTCATGAAGCCACCCCTTGGTCTCAGGCACCAATCACAATTCCAGTCTGGGTGAAATTCCAATGTAGTTGTGAAAATTATTGCATTTATTTCAAGTTTTACAAGCACAAAGTCATCAAAAGACAGACAAATCCTTTGTTCTTGTCCATTAACACAGTCTGGTTTCTTTCAATCAAACAACACATTGTGTCCATCAATACAGTCTCATAAATCAAATGGACATTTCAATGGTCACTCCTTGTTATTTCGTTCGTTAATCTCACTATGTCCATGACACACAACATTCCTTGGGTTTACACAGTACATTAATGCTTACAGATTAGCAATAAACCCCAAATCCAAAATAATCCAGCTATCAAACCATTAATAGACATTCAGACACCCTATTGATCAACAGACTCCACATGCTACGAGTTCATAAAGAGTAACGTTGTCATCCTACCTGACAGATATTCAGTCATTACTGTACAAATTCTGTATGCTGCACATTTCAGTACAATTTTCTATTTTAAATGAAAAAGCCTCTGCTCACTTCTCCAACTGAAAGAAAAGTAAACTTCAGAATGTGTGACCGTGCCACACTTCACAAGGAAGTGTCGCTTACCTCTGTCTGCAGAAACTCTCAGCAGCAGATGTGGTCGTGGGCAAAATTCTGTCTCCGTAGCAACTGACGGCAATTGGAGCATCATCAGTACAGCCAATTTGAATGAAAATGAATCTAAAGAGATGGTAATAAGTAAAGGTTCAAACCTGCAGATCCTGAATCTAATGTAGTGATGGATTTTTATTCAGACTTTATATAGGGTGATAATGAGAGAGAAGAATTAATATAAATGTTGCTAAGTATGCTGTTAAAGTGCACAGTATAATTAATTATTTTTAGTTATGCACTCACTAGATCTGGACTTCTTAAACAAATATATCAGGATTGTTTAAGATCAAGATTATTTAATGTCATTTCCTGTACACAAGAGTAAAATGGAGCAAAATAATTGTTACTTCAGATCTGATACTGCACAAAAGAAGTGAGATAAATAACACAATAATATTCATGAAAAAACACAATAAATACCTAAGAATCTTCCTGTATACGTGCCCTTGATGGTGGGTAGGCTAGTGCCAGTGATGAATTGAGCAGTTCTGACTGTTGTAGAGCATTCCTGTCCTGGAATGGAGGTGGGCTAACCCCTATTGATATCAATGGATCTGGGGTTGAGAAGGCAAACAGCTTCAAGTTCCTCAGCATCCACATCACCAAAGACTTCACATGATCTGTACACACCAGCTGTGTGGTGAAAAAGGAATAACAGCACCTCTTTCACCTCAGACGGTTAGAGAAGTTTGGCATGGGCCCCCAAGTCCTAAGAACTTTCTACAGGGGCACAATAGAGAGCATCCTGACTGGCTGCATCACTGCCTGGTATGGAACTGTAACTCCCTTACTCACAGGATTTAGCAGAGACTGGTCCAGATAGCCCAGTGCATCTGTAGTTGTGAACTTCCCATTATTCAGGACATTTACAAGGACAGGTGTATAAAAAGGACCCGTAGGATCATTGGGGACCCAAGCCACCCCAACCACAATCTATTCCTGCTACTACCATCTAGGAAGCGGTACCACGGCATAAAAGCCAGGACCAACAGGCTCCAGGACAGCTTCTTCCACCAGGCCATCAGACCGATGAACTCATGCTGACTTGAATGTACTCTATATTACATCGACTGTCCTATTTGTTATAAATTATTATAAATTACTATGATCGCACATTGCACAGTTAGATGGTGACGTAACATAACGATCTTTACTCCTCATATATGTGAAAGATGTAAGAAATAAAGTGAATTCAGTTCCACCACAGTGCAGTTTCCAATCCATGCGGTGATGCAACTTGTCAGGATGCTCTCTAAATGCGCATCTGAAGAATTGTTTGAGTATGGATGTCCCCAGTTTAGCTCTCTTCAGCCTCCTCAGACCAAATTGCCCATTCCAAACTGCTCATGAACTCAATAGCAATCATCGAGTACTACAGCACAAAAACAGACCTCTCATCTAGTCTGCGCCAAACTGTTATTCCGCCTAGTCCCATCAATCCGCCATAGCCCTCTACACACTTCCAATCCATGTACATCTCCACACTCACCAATTCTGCGTTAGTATTTCACCTATCACCCTTAACCTTTAACTCCACCATGGATGGTTCCCAAGCCCAACTGCAAAAGGAGGATGGTTGGGCAAGGGGCTAGCAACCCCATCCTGTAAAACCCAGAGCTACAGAAGCTCCAAAGATCTCATTCCTGGGAGAGGAAGGGTTTTTGAAGATGGGCTAAATCTGGGGACAACTCAAAAGACTGGCCCAGAACAGAGGGGTCTGGTGAGCTGCTTTTGGTGGCCTATGTCCCAGTAGGTGTGATGGGCTTAACCTATGACTTCTTGTTCTAGATTCACCCAAACTTTGTGGGAAAAGCCTGCTTGCATTTACCCTAGCTATACCCCTCATGATGAGGGCCAGACCAACTGATGCAGGAGAACACTATCACCCAAATTTCATTGGAATGCCATTTGTAGACTTGCTTGCCAAAACAACTGGGAATTCAATAGGAAGCAGGTGTCCATATTGTTAAAATGCTGGCGTTCAGATCTGCTTCCTGATTCACTTCCCTTAGATGTATCACCTTTGATCTTTAAGCTATCACTTCTAGTTCTAGTCTCACCCAAACTCAGTGGAAAAAGCCTGCTTTCATTAACCCTAACTATAACCTCATAACTCTTTATACTTCCGTTAAATCTCCCCTCAATTTCCTATGCTCCAGAGAATAATGCCCCAGCCTATTCAGCCTTTCCCTGTAATTCAAATCCTCAAGTCCTGACATGGAACAGTACACCTCAGGAACAGGCCCTTCAGTCCACAAACGTTGTGCCAAACCAAATAAATTAGTAATCAAATGGCCAACGAAACTATGTCTACACAATTTCCTCTCACTCACGTGCCCATCTAAAAGTCCCTAATGTATCTGCCTCTAACATCACTTAGGTATTGCACTTTGGAAGGTCAAACCAAGGTAGAACATACAAGGTAAATGGTAGGACACTGAGGAGTGAGGGATCTAGGAATACAGATACATAATTCGCTAAAAGTGGTGTCACAGGTAGCTAGGGTCATAAAGAGAGCTTTTGGTACATTGGCCTTTATAAATCAAAGTATTGAGTATAAGAGTTGGAATGTTATGGTGAGGTTGTATAAGACATTGGCGAGGCCAAATTTGGAGTATTGTGTGCAGTTTTGGTCACCGAATTACTGGAAGGATATTAATAAGGTTGAAAGAGTGCAGAGAAGGTTTACAAGGATGTTGCCAGGACTTGAGAAACTGAGTTACAGAGAAAGGTTGCATTGGTTAGGACTTTATTCCCTGGAGCGTAGAAGAATGAGGGGTGATTTGATAGAGGTATATAAAATTATGATGGGTATGGATAGAGTGAATGCAAGCAGGCTTTTTCCACTGAGGATAAGGGAGAAAAAAAACAGAGGACATGGGTTAAGGGTGAAGGGGGAAAAGTTTAAAAGGAACATTAGTGGGGGTTTCTTCACACAGAGAGTGGTGGGCATGTGGAATGAGCTGCCAGATGAAGTGGTAAATACAGGCTCACTTTTAACATTTAAGAAAAACTTGGACAGGTACATGGATGAGAGGGGTTTGGATGGATATGGTCCAGGTGCAGGTCATTGGGACTAGGCAGAAGAATGGTTCGGCACAGCCAAGAAGGGCTGAAGGGCCAGTTTCTGTGCTGTAATGTTGTATGGTTCTATCACCCCAGGCAGAGTATTCCAGACACCCACCTGTCTCTGTATAAAAAACTTACCCCTCACATTCCCTTTGAAATTATCCCTTCTCACCTTAAATGCATGCACTCTGGTATTAGACACTTCAACCCTTGGGAAAAGATATTGTCTGTCTACTTTATCTATGCCTCTCCTAATCTTATAATTCTGTATCAGATCTTCCCCCAGCCTCCACCACTCCAGAGAAAACAACCCCAGTTTGTCCAACCTCTTGTTATAGTAACCAACCTCTTGGTATTCATGCTCTCTAAACCAATCAGCATCCTGGTAAGTGTGTGTGTGTGTGTGTGTGTGTGTGTGTGTGTGTGTGTGTGTGTGTGTGTGTGTGTGTGTGTGTGTGTGTGTGTGTGAGAGAGAGAGAGAGTTTGTCCATGTGTACCTCTGTGTGTGTGTGTGTGTGTGTGTGTGTGTGTGAGAGAGAGAGAGAGAGAGTGTGTGTGTCTGTGTGTGCATGTGTGTTTGTGTGAGAGTGTGTGTGTGTGCGTGTGTGTGTGTCAGTGTGAGTGTATGTATGTGCGTGTGTGGAAGGGAGGATGGATTTTGTTTTGTGGTTTTGTTGTTTGTTATGTTCTGTTTTATTGTTCTCTGTGTTATTTCTCTGAGAATTTTGGACATGCTATTTTAGTGTCTGAATGTGTGGCGACACTTTACGGGTTGTCCCCAGCATATCCCCAAGTTGCATTGGCTGTTAACACAAATGGTGGATTTACTGTATTTTTCGATGTATTTTTCAAATAAATCAATCTGAATCCAAATCTGAATCTGATCAAATTGAAGTTTACTGTCATCTGTCTGTACATGCAACCAAATGTTCCTCTACCCACAAAATATATATCACACACAGCACAAAAAGCAAAATATTACCGCAAATAAGTTAGCAAAATATAATTCAAAATGCATGTGAAATGCAGATCCTAGGTAAACAGTAAACAGCTCACAGTCCTAGTGACGAAATCTCAGTGCTAGCAGGGTATTCATCAGTCTCGCAGCCTGAGGGAAGAAGCTGTTACCCAGTCTGACAGTCCTAGTCCTGATGTTTCTGTACCCCCTTCCTGATGGTAGTGAGTCAAAAAGATTGTGGGATGGGTGGTGGGGATCTTCAACAAAGCTTCTGGGCCCTTGGTTGGCAATGTTCCTGGTAAATGTCACAAATAGGAGGCAGGGAAACCCTGGTGATCCTCTCGGTGTTTTACTGTCCTCTGCAGGGCCCTGAAACACCACTTCATCTTATCTGATTGGCATAACCTTCCATTCCTTCCTCCCTTGTATATATATCGAACATCTTATTAAATTCATCCCTGCACTGCCAGCTAATTAACAGCTTCTCATTCTTAGTACCAAGATCAGGCAGAAATGGTTTAATAATAAAATTCAGGATGTTTATTAATAATATCACATCAGTAGATTGAGGTGGGGTATGACATATGATTCTCGACAAATAAATCATTATGGACCAAACAAAGTAATTTTAATCAGAGTTTGCATAAAGAGTCGGGGTAGCAGAAACCACAGCTATTGTGAGTGGAGGATAATTACATTTAAATTGGGCACCTAAAATTAATCTCAGCCAGTTACAGATGTGTGATTATCAAGCTCAGATGAGAGAAGAATTATTTAATGATTTCTTACTAACTTCTACAGCTGTACTGTTGAAAGCATCCTAATTGGGTGCATCATGGTCTGGTACAGCAATTGGAATGTGCATGATCATAAAAAGTTGCAGAGAGTTTTCGACTCTGCCCAGTACATCGAGGGAACCATCCTCCCCCCTAATCCGGTAGGAGGAGCTGCCTCATAAAAGGTCTCACTGGAGATACAGACAATAGACAGTAGGTGCAGGAGTAGGCCATTCGGCCCTTCGAGCCAGCACCGCCAATCAATATGATCATGGCTGATCATCCACAATCAGTACCCCATTCCTGCCTTCTCCCCATATCCCTTGACTCCTCTATCTTTAAGAGCTCTATCTAACTCTTTCTTGAAAGCATCCAGAGAATTGGCCTCCACTGCCTTCTGAGGCAGAGCGTTCCATAGATCCACAACTCTCTGGGTGAAAAAGTTTTTCCTCAATTCCATTCTAAATGGCCTACCCCTTATTCTTAAACTATGGCCTTTGGTTCTGGACTCCCCCAACATTGGGAACATGTTTCCTGCCTCTGGCGTGTCCAATCCCTTAATAATCTTATATGTTTCAATCAGATCCCCTCTCATCCTTCTAAATTCCAGTGTATACAAGCCCAGTCACTCCAATCTTTCAACATATGACAGTCCTGCCATCCTGGGAATCAACCTTGTGAACCTACGCTGCACTCCCTCAATAGCAAGAATGTCCTTCTTCAAATTTGGAGACCAAAACTGAACACAATACTCCAGGAACCCACATAAAATGCTAGTGGAACACAGCAGGCCAGGCAGCATCTATAAGGAGAAGCACTGTTGACGTTTCAGGCCGAGACCCTTCGTCAGGACTAACTGAAAGGAAAGATAGTAAGAGATTTGAAAGTAGTGGGGGGAGGGGGAATTGCGAAATGATAGGAGAAGACCAGAGGGGGTGGGATGAAGCTAAGAGCTGGAAAGCAGTTCGTGCCATCAGGTTGGCGGCTACCCAGCCGGTATATAAGGTGTTGTTCCTCCAACCTGAGTTTGGATTCGTTTTGACAGTAGAGGAGGCCATGGATAGACATATCAGAATAAGAATGGGACGTGGAATTAAAATGTGTGGCCACTGGGAGATCAATGCTACATTGACGACTGCATTGGCGCTGTCTCCTGCACACATGCTGAACTCGTTGACTTCATTGACTTTGCCTCCAACTTTCACCCTGCCCTCAAAGTTACAGCCTACATATTTTCATAGCTACCTGGTCTATTCCTCTTCCCACCCTGTCTCTTGCAAAAATGCTATCCCCTTCTCACAATTCCTCCGTCTCCGCTGCATCTGCTCTCAGGATGAAGCTTTTCATTCCAGGACAAAGGAGATGTCTTCCTTTTTTAAACAAAGGGGCTTTCCTTCTTCCACCATCAACTCTGCTCTCAAACACATCTCTCCCATTTCCCGCACATCTGCCCTCACCCCATCCGCCCGCCACCCCACTCGGGATAGGGTTCCCCTTGTCCTCACCTACCACCCCACCAGCCTCCAGGTCCAACGTATAATTCTCCGTAACTTCCACCACCTCCAACGGGATCCCACTACCCAGCACATCTTTCCCTCCCCCCATCTTTCTGCTTTTCGCAGGGATTGCTCCCTACGCGACTCCCTTGTCCACTCATTCCCCCCCCCCCCCCATCCCTTCCCACCGATCTCCCTCCTGGCACTTATCCTTGTAAACGGAACAAGTGTTACACCTGCCCTTACACTTCCTCCCTCACCACCATTCAGGGCCCCAGACAGTCCTTCCAGGTGAGGTGACACTTCACCTGTGAGTCGGCTGGTGTGGTATACTGCGTCCGGTGCTCCCAGTGTGGCCTTCTATATATTGGTGAGACCCGACGCAGACTGGGAGACCGTTTCACTGAACATCTATGCTCTGTCCGCCAGAGAAAGCAGGATCTCCCTGTGGCTACACATTTTAATTCCACGTCCCATTCTCATTCTGATATGTCTATCCAAGGCCCCCTCTATTGTCAAAATGAATCCAAACTCAGGTTGGAGGAACAACACCTTATATACCGGCTGGGTAGCCGCCAACCTGATGGCATGAACATTGACTTCTCTAACTTCCATTAATGCCCCTCCTCCCCTTCTTACCCCATCCCTGACATATTTAGTTGTTTTTTTTCTCTCTCTCTCTGCCCACCACTCTGCCTGTTCGCCATCTGGTGCTCCCCCCCCCCCCTTTTCTTTCTCCTGAGGCCTCCCATCCCATGATCCTTTCCCTTCTCCAGCTCTGTATCACTTTCACCAATCACCTTTCCAGCTCTTAGCTTCATCCCACCCCCTCCGGTCTTCTCCTATCATTTCACATTTCCCCCTCCCCCCACTACTTTCAAATCTCTTAGTATCTCTCCTTTCAGTTAGTCCTGATGAGGGGTCTCGGCCCAAAACGTCGACAGTGCTTCTCCTTATAGATGCTGCCTGGCCTGCTGTGTTCCACCAGCATTTTGTGTGTGTTGTTTGAATTTCCAGCATTTGCAGATTTCCTCGAGTTTGCACAATACTCCAGGTGTGGTCTCACCAGGGCCCTGTACAACTGCAGTAGGACCTCTTTGCTCCTATACTCAACTCCCCTTGTTATGAAGGCCAACAAGCTATTAGCTTTCTTCACTGCCTGCTGTACCTGCATGCTTGCTTTCAGTGACTGATGTACAAGAACACCTAGATCTCATTGTACTTCCCCTTTTCCTAACTTGACACCATTCAGATAGTAATCTGCCTTCCTGTTCTTGCCACCAAAGTGGATAACCTCACATTTATCCACATTAAACTGCATCTGCCATGCATCTGCCCACTCACCCAACCTGTCCAAGTCACCCTGCATTCTCCTAACATCCTCATCATATTTCACTCTGCCACCCAGCTTTGTGTCATCTGCAAATTTGCTAATGTTACTTTTAATCCCTTCATCTAAATCATTAATGTATAGTGTAAATTGCTGCGGTCCCAGCACCGAGCCTTGCGGTACCCCTCTAGTCACTACCTGCCATTCTGAAAAGGACCCATTAATCCCTACTCTTTGTTTCCTGTCTGCCAACCAATATTCTATCCATGTTAGTACCCTACAGCGACCTGAGGACCCACACTACCAGGTTCAGGAACAGCTACTCCCCTTCACTAATCAGTTCCTCAACCAATCAGCACAGCTACAATCGCTATAGTTTAGCAACACCATGAGCACTAAAAGAATGATTTTTTTGCTCTAATTTTATTTTTTCTTATAAAAATTGTGTCGCTTCAGGCTCATCAGCCATAGTTGGCAGCTCATCTAGGACAGGGGTTCCCAACCTGGAGCCCATAGCATAAAAAAGTTTGAGAACCCCTGATCTAAGAGAATGAAAACTCCACAGCCACTCATGGGGAAGGCTTCATAAGTAAACCTCCGGAGTAAAGTCCAGAGCTGGAATCCTTAAGGCTTTGCTACATTTAGTTCAATGCTGACTGGCAACTCCTAAGACATTGCCAGGTGCAAAATCCTACCAGTCTCTAGAGTCTGCCACATGGGCCACGGATTGCTCTGGCCTGCATATTGATTGAGCATATACAGGTAGGACCCTGGTCAACCCTGACCAATGGAGGGCATGAAGTATATTTGTGCCGTTGACTTAACTTTGACTTTGAAATGTCTTCTACTCAATAAGATCTGTCCTTGAATCAACTGGATGTCTCAACCTCCACAGCTCTTTGGCTTTGAAAATCCTAAATCTTCACAATCCCATGAAGGAAGAAATCCCTCCTCAATATTTTTAAAGATCAAGTGGTTTTACCCTAAACTTAGTATGATCAAGTTAAATAAAACCAATGTTTGTAATTTCAGTCACACTTTGTCTGAAACTATGCACATTAGTTTTAGTTTTGTCCATGAGGAGAAACAATCTATGGAGGTCTATCTTTCTGAGTCCCCTCAGAAGTTAATGTGTTTCACCTCTCATTTCTTCTAATCCACAACAATGGTAGACCCAGCTGCTAAATCCGTTACACCTTTGATCTCAGTTACTAATCTGGTGAAGAGTCCCTGAACTACCCTCTACACAAGTGCTCCTTGACTAAGTCAGTGAAAATGGTTCAGAATTTAAAGTTCAGAGTTCAAAGCAAATTTATTATCAAACTTCATATATGTCACCATCTACAACCTTGAAATTAATTTTCTTGTAGGCAATCATAGTAAATAGGAAGAAACACAACAGAACTAATGAAAAACTGCATGCAAAAGGAAACAAACTGTGAAAATACAAGTAATAATAATAATTCTCAAATAATATTGAGAACATGAGTTGTAGTGTCTTTGAAAGTGAGTCCATAGGTTGTAAAATCAGTTCAGTGTTCAAGAGCCTGATGGTTAAAGAATTTTCTACATTACCATCTACATGATGGTACATCATGATCTACATGATGTACATGAGACATTCGTGGCAAGGAATTCAGAGGATGACAGAATACAAGTCTACCCTGCGCGTCATTGACCAGGATGCTTCACTCCCTGAGAGTCCGAATGTGTTCTACGCCCAGTTTGATGCGTAGAACAAAGTGCTGGCAAGAGAGGCTCCCCAGCCCCTTTCTGGCTGAAGTTGAAGTGAGGAGAGTCAACATACACAAAGTTGTGGGGCCTGACAATATAGCAGGTCAAATTCTGAAAGACTGAGCAGCTCAACTGACGGAGGCCCTGATGGATATAGTCAACATTTCTCTGGAACAATCCATTATTCCCTTGGTTTTCAAGGTAGCAACCATCATTCCAGTGCCAAAGAAGGCAATAGTAACCTGGCTAATTGACTATCATCAGGAAGCATTGAGATCGGCCATTATGAAAAACTGGTTCATCAAGTTGGCCTTATAGAGAGGAAGTAGAGCAGCTGGTGGATTGGTGAGAGAAGAACAACATAAACCTGAATGTGGAGAAGACAAAAGAAACCATTGTGGACTTCAGGAAGGTGCAGACAAACCATCCTCCACTGTGAGTACATGGCTCCTCTATAGAGAGAGTTAAGTGCACCAAATTCCTGAGAATTCATATCACAGATGACCTCACTTAATCCCTTAATATCACCTCCCAGGACAAGAAAGCACAGCAGTCCTTCCACTTCCTAAGAAGACTGAGTCAGCAAGGCTCCCCTCCCCCATCTTACCTGCGTTTTACAGGAGCACCATTGAGAGCATCCTGACAAGTTGCATCTCCATCTGGTATGGGAGCAGTCAAGCATCAGACCAGAAGTCCCTACAGAGGACTGTGAAAACAGCTGAGAGGATCATAGGGTCTCCCTACTATCCACTGGGGTCATTTATCAGGAGCGCTGCATACAAAGAGCCCTTAGTATTATTAAGGATCCCACCCATCAATCCAGCATGCTCTTTGACTTTCTACCATCAGGCAGGAGACTACGGTGTAAAACGGTCAGGATGAGAAACAACATGAGGAAATCTGCAGATGCTGGAAATTCAAACAACACACACAAAATGCTGGTGGAACACAGCAGGCCAGGCAGTATCTATAGGGAGAAACACTGTCGATGTTTCGGGCTGATACCCCTCGTCAAGACAGGGGTCTCGGCCCGAAACATCAACAGTGCTTCTTCCTATAGATGCTGCCTGGCCAGCTGTGTTCCACCAGCATTTTGTGTGTGTAGGATGAGAAACATTTTCTTCTCCCAGGCCATTAGGCTTCTGAATTAGGGTTCCCAGTCACATCACATTCAAAGTATTGCTGGTTAATCTTACAGAATTTAATATTAATGCACTTTAGTTTGTTGTTTATGTGTGATTCATCCGTAGATTTTTTCCTTACCTTCATAAGTCATTGTGTGGAATGTGTGTTTTGCATACAACTGTGCTTTACACTCTAGTTCGAAGAAATATCTTGTTTCTATATTCATTACATGATTATATATGTTATGTACATGTATGTAGTTAAATGACAGTAAACTTCACTTGACTTGTCTTGACTTGATAACTGTTCCTAAACTTGGTGGTTTGGGACCTAAGGCTCCTGTATCTCCTTCCTGATGAGAGCTGCAAGAAGAAAACATGGCCTGGATGGTGGGAGTCATTGACAATTGACACAGCTTTCTTGTGATAGCACTCTTTGTAGGCATGCTCAATGTTGGGGAGGGCTTTTCCTGTGATGGACTGGACTGTGTTCATTAGCTTTTGTAGGTGCTTCCATTCATGGGCATTGGTGTTTCCATACCAGTCATGATACTCTCCACAGTGCATTTATAGAAGTTCGGCATAGTTTTAGGTGACGTGCCAAATCCACACAAACCTCAAAGAAAGTAGAGGCTCTGCCGTGCCTTCTTTGTAATGTCACTTACTTACTGGTCCCAGAACAGAGCCTTTGATAGGATAACGCCAAGGAATTTAAGTTACTGACCCTCTCCACCTCCAATCCCTTGATGAAGATTGGCTCGTGGATCTCCAGTTTCTTCCTCCTGTAGTTTAGTGCCAACAATCTGCCCCATCATAACAAGATGTCCCTAATTTATATTCTAAACCATTGCAGTGAAAGTTAACTCTGTGTTTGTCTTTATAAGTACTTGCTGTATCAGCATGCTGCCTGTAGTGCATGCTGCCTGTAGTGCTGTCACTACAAGCAATAGCAACAATGCAACATGTTACATTACAGCAATAGTCTAAAACTTGTGCTGTGCATTTAATCAAACATTGTTGATAGATAACTGGAAGTTTATTAATCACATGCAGATCGTGGAGGACATTAAAAGTTAACCAGCTCTTTATAATCAAATCACATCTCATGCCAATGGCCTTTCAATGGACATCTGCTTTGTCAAAGTCAAACTCAAGTAGATTGACATATGCACACAAGTCTGTTTATACACAGATGCAAAGGAAAACTTGCAGCAGTATCACAGCATATTAACATTATTCACAAGAAAAATATAAATTAAACAGAATTTTTACAAGAAATGACACCATTAGAATGAAAAAAATAAGGTCCATTTTCATGCAAATTGTTCAAGGTATGCCAAACTATAGTGATTAGGGTTTTCCTAGTTGGTTCAAGAACCGAATGGTTGAAGGGAAGTAGCTGTTATTGAACCTGATGGTGTGGGACTTCAGGCTTCTGTACCTCCAGCCCGATGGTACAGTAGCTGCAAGAAGATGGCATGGCCCCGAAGGTGGGTATCTTTGATGACAGATGTTGCTGCACCTCCAATCAGTATACAGATGGTGGGGAGGTTTGTGCCTGTGAATGTATTGAGCAGTGTTCATTACTTCCTGCAGCTTTTTACATTCCAGACAATGTTTATGATAAAAGATTTCTTGTGTCATTTGTTAAATGTTTAATCACCACCGTTAAACTTTACCATATCTCACAGGAGTAGGATTAGGCCATTCAGCCCATTGAGTCTGTTTAGCAATATGTATTAGAATATGGCAGTTGTCCATCTTGTCTGATAATGACCGAAGACCTGTGTGGGAGAGTTTTTGAAGTGGAAAAGCTGGGGCAGTTCCACTCTCTTGACCCCAGAAGTCCAAGTCCAGTGGTACGAACAAGCATCACAAACTGGGGTCTTTCCTGGTTGCAGTGGATGACTATGACGTCTTCTGTGCCTTTCCATGCCCTTCTTCTCCACGGAGCATTGCAATACCATCTTCCTGACTGATGGGTCTCACTGTAGATCTCATCTGCCCAGTCCGTCGGAACCGACTTCACAGGTAAGTCCCTTTCTCACCAGGGTATGAGGCCCGCTGGCTACCCTCAGCTGCTTTAGCCCTCCTGTCGAAGCGGTGTACCAGGGTGTGGCTGCTGTCACATGCAGACAGCTACCTAGAGGCACAGGTGAGAGCTGAGCTTCTGGTGGGGACCAAAGGTGAGTGAGATGCCCAAGAAAGGACACAAAAAGCCCCTTCACCAGTGGTGCTACCCATTCCTGGACACCCCATACATCCCAATATATTAGAATAAATATTAGAATAAACAAAGGTTTAGCAAAAATGTAGGCACATGGATGATAGGAAGATGGTTGGCCATGAGGGAGGGAAAGGTTAGACTGACCTTCGAGTAGGTTATGAGCTTGGTACAATATTGCACCGAAGGACCTGAACTATGCTGTAGTGTTCTATGTTCTATGTAAAGATAATAAACTTCAAGTTAGAATTTTCAATCTGGGATGAAATTTCTTCATATTTCCACAGATTTTCTCATTACATCCCTAAAAAGTGGACGGAACACCTCTGTCCAGCAAATGCAAATGGTTTTCTTCATTCCACTGCCTCACCTCAGAGGATACAAAGGAAATAATGCAGAGATGCATCGAGAGAGTTCAAGAAAGGTGATCAAAATACAGTGACACCATTGCTTCTGGACTTTCAATCAATACAATCTCAAGGATAAATCACTCACAGACATGAAACCTGGAGCTGTAATGTGAATGTTCATTTTTTCCAATAAATATCCCACTTTTTTTTAACCTTGGTGACACTGGAGATTTTGTCTCCAGTAGTCAGTGAAGGTAAGTCAGAAAATATTGTAAATTCAGAGTCACAGGTATGCTGTGATGCACATCTCTAACCACAGCAACCATTCGAAACTCAATTCCCTGCATAATAGGCGCCACGATACTGTAGCGGTTAGCACAACACTACTACAGCTTGTGGTGTCAGGGTTCGGATTTCAATGACAGCATCTTCTGTAAGCAAGTTTGTACGTTCCTTTCCTTGTCACGTGGTTTCCTCTGGGTGCTCTGGTTTCCTCCGGGTGCTCTGGTTTCCTCCCACAGTAAAAAGACGTACCAGTCGGTAGGTTAATTGACCATTGTAAATTATCCTGTGATCAGGCTAGAGTTAAATAGGTGAGTTGCTAGGTGACTCAGCTTGTTGGGCTGGAAGAACCTGTTCTATGCTGTATCTCTAAATAAATAAATACGGTAAATAAATATAATTTTTTTACATGGAAAGTGGAAACCACAAGACATCCCCTCTAGAGAAGGATGAGCTTCATTTGTCACTTGTATATTGAAACATGCAGTGAAATGTGTCACTTGCATCAGATAAAATCAAGACGGTGAAGACTGTGCAAGTGTCACCATAGCATAGCGTTAGACTGCGGGAGGAAAGAGAAGCACACAGAGGAAACCCACGCGGTCACGAGAAGAATGCAGAAACTCCTTACAAGCAGCGGCAGGAATTGATCCACAATCAGTGATTGTTGGTGCTGTAAAGCGATGCGGTGACCACTACACTATCATGCCATCCCAACTGTTAGTCAGCGCCAATGGTTGACCAGCAGCAAACTCACGACTGGAGGCACCTAGATGTGACTCTAAGTAACCATTGAGCTAAAGCCAATGCCATGAAAGCAGGTCTCATGAGGAAAGGTTGAGCAAGACAGGGCTTTTCTCTTTAGAGTGAAAGAGGGTGACAAGTAACATGACAGAGGTGTTTAAGATGATAAGAGGCATAGACAGAGTGGAGAGCCAGAAACTTTTTTTTACCAGGGGAAAATGGCCAATACGAGAGGGCTTCTTGTAGAGTGATTGGAGAAGAGTTTAAGGAGGATTTTTTTATATACGGAGAGTGGTGGGTGAGTGAAACTTGCTGTCAGGGGTGGTGGTAGAGGCAGATACATTAAGGATATTTAAAAGCCTCTTAGATAGGCACATAGATGAAAGAAAAATGGAGGACTATGTGGGAGAGAAGGCTTAGATTGATCTTAGGGTATATTAAAGATATATTTTATAAGTACAGTATATTTATTTTAATTTATAATATTTTTATGTATTGCACTGTACTACTGCCACAAAACAACAAATTTCAGGGCATACTGTATGTCAATGATATTACAAGTGATTCTGATTTTGAAAGGGTCTACACCATATATGTCAAACTCAAGGCCCGCGGCCCGTGGTGGAATTATCTTTGGCCCGTGAGATAATATCTAATTACTATTAAAGCTGGCCCCAGTAATCGAAGCGCCTATGGCGTATGATATGGCTAATGCTGAGTTTATTCAGGTACCAGGTTTTCAGGGTTTTTAGTGTTTATTCGGCAGTCTTGCTCGGCAGTCTTCTTCATAAGAAACGGAATTTGTAAAGTGAAACACTTTGTAGTTATAGCAGAGACTGAGACATGAGAGCAGGCTGAAAAAACGGAGGCAACGAAAGCTGCGTTCGCACGCGTCCGACTGATCCGGCCCGCATGAAGCTGCATTTTGCTTAATCCGGCCCGTGACCTAAAATGAGTTTGACACCCCTGGTCTACACAATATCGTGGTGCAAGGGGCCTGCACTGTGTTGTACTGGCCCTTTTGGTGGCACAGCGGTGTAGCAGAGAGTGTAATGCTCTTACAGCATCAGCGAATGTGGAATGCTGCAAGTCCTGTTCACTGATTTATTGGCGGATGGCGGGCGAGCTGCGTGTTTACAATTGTTTACAGCCATCCAGAAGACAGGCATCGGAGTCAGTGCGCTCCACCAGAGGCAGAGTGGCGTGGAGTCCAAGCTAGGGTCAGTGCTCCCTCCCAGTGTTCACTCAGCATGAGGCAAGCTGTATTGTGTTCTTCTGAAGACCACTGCAACATTCAATTACTCGGGGTCTTGGACTATATTTTTGCGTGTGTGAGGTCATTGTACTGTTAGCTTATGTGTGCTTGCTGCCTTATTTGTGCCTTGTGCTGTGTGTGACTGTTGGTACTGTGTCTTGCTTCTTGAACCTGTAGTAAGGCTGTTCAATTTGGCTGTATTCATGGTATTCATGTATGGCTGAATCAATTAAACTTGAACTTGACCTGGATTCTGTACGGCTCTATGTTCTGTGTTCTATTGTTTCTGGTCAAGATGGCACCAGCAAACAATGCTACATCAGGCAACATCTTGCAGATAGTTGTCATTAGCACGATTTATTGTTTTGCACATGTGGGGGTTCGGTGTTGGTGGTGTTGTTGCCATTTGCACAATTTTTTTTAGCGGGGGGTGATGTTTCTCTTTGAAAAACATCCATGGTTTTCTTTGTTTTGTGACTGTCTGGAGAAAACAAATCTCAGAGTTGTATACTACATGACAGTGCTGCAACACACAGCTCGAGCCACATCATCAAGTTCGCCAATGACACGACCGTGGTGGGTCTCATCAACAAGAATGACGAGTCAGCTTATAGAGAGGAGGTGCAGCGGCTAACGGACTGGTGCAGAGCCAACAACCTGTCTCTGAATGTGAACAAAAGAGATGGTTGTTGACTTCAGGAGGGTACAGAGCGACCACGCTCTGCTGAACATCGACGGCTCCTCGGTAGAGATCATTAAGAGCACCAAATTTCTTGGTGTCCACCTGGTGGAGAATCTCACCTGGTCCCTCAACACCAGTTCCATAGCAAAGAAAGCCCAGCAGCGTCTCTACTTTCTGCGAAGGCTAAGGAAAGTCCATCTCCCAACCCCCATCCTCATCATATTCTACAGGGGTTGTATTGAGAGCATCCTGAGCAGCTGCATCACTGCCTGGTTTGGAAATTGCACCATCTCGGATCACAAGACCCTGCAGCGGACAGTGAGATCAGCTGAGAAGATCATCGGGGTCTCTTTTCCCGCCATTACAGACATTTACACTACACGCTGCATCCCCAAAGCAAACAGCATTATGAAGGACCCCACGCACCCCTCATACAAACTCTTCTCCCTCCTATCATCTAGGAAAAGGCACCAAAGCATTCAGGCTCTCATGACCAGACTATGTAACAGTTTCTTCCCCCAAGCCATCAGACTCCTCAATACCCAGAGCCTGGACTGACACCAACTTACTGCGCTCTACTGTGCCTATTGTCTTGTTTATTATTTATTGTAATGCCTGCACTGTTTTGTGCACTTTATGCAGTCCTGGGAAGGTCTGTAGTCTGGTGTATTTTCTTTCTGTGTTGTTTTTACGTAGTTCAGTGTAGTTTTTGTATGTTTCATGTAACACCATGGTCCTGAAAAACGTTGTCTCATTTTTACTGTTAACTGTACCAGCAGTTATGGTCGAAATGACAATAAAAAGTGACTTGACTTGACTTGACTTGACTATATACATACTTTGATAATAAATATACCTTAAACCTTGACCTTGAACCTTTGTTCAATTCCCCTGGCTTGTCTGACAACAACAGATTTAAGCACCTTCAGACATAATGAGGGCTCTGAGTATCGTGGATCTGCTGTAATATATGACTTCATCTGCTCCAGATAAACCTGTGAGCCTGTGTCAGGGTGAAGATAATGCAGTGGGAGGACAGGAATCTGAGTAGGAGTAATGTCTTCCTTTGCCTGACTATTTTAATAAACAGGAGACTCTGAACGTGATCTGCCATTGAGTAAAGTCATAGCTGATATTCTACTTTATATTCTACCAGACAAAACATACGTCAATGCACCATCGTTCCTGGATGCATCATAATTTAGTATGTCAAATGCTCTGTCCGGGACAGCAACAAACTGCAGAGAGCTGTGGACACAGCTCAGCACATCTCAGAAACCAACCTCCCCTCCGTAGACTCTGTCTATGCCTCTCAGTAAACAGCCAGCAAAGTCAAATTCCCCTCCCACTCCAGACATTCGCTCCTTTTCCCTCTCCAATCGGGAAGAAGATACAAAAGCCTGAAAATATCCAGGCTCATGGACGGCTTTCATCCCACTGTCACAGGACTTATTGAATGGTTCCCTAATAAAATAAGGTGGACTTTTGACCTCACAGCCTACCTCACAATGATCTGAAGTGTGCTGTCTGCCTGCACTGCACTCTTTCTGTAACTGTGACACGTTATTCTGCATTCTATTATTGTTCTATCTTGTTCTACCTCAATGCACGGTGTAGTGATCTGATCTAAATGAACAGTATGCAAGACAAGCTTTTCACTATATCTCAGTACATATAACAATAATAAATCAATTCCAATTCAAAAACAACACACACAAAATGCTGCAGGAACTCAGCAGGTTGGGCAGCATCTATGGAAATGAACAAACAGTCACAGCTTCAGGCCGAGATCCTTCTTCAGTACTGGAAAGGAAGGGGAATGATATCAGAATAAAAAGCTGAGGGGAGGGGAAGGAGGATAGCTGGAATGTGATAGGTGGAGTCAGGTGGGTGGGAAAGGCTAAGGGCTGCAGAGGAAGAAATGCAATAGGACAGCAGAGTGGACCCTAGGAGAAAAAAGGAGGGGGGCCCAGGAGGAGTTGATAGGCAGGTGAGAATAGATATGAGGCCAGAGTGAGGAATAGAAAATGAGGGGAGAGAGAGGGATTTATTTTACCGGAAGGGAAAATTGATATTCATGACATCATGCATCAATATCACATTGGAATATAAGGTATTGCTCCTCCCCCTGAGGGTGACTTCATCCTGACACAAGAGGAGATGATGGACCAGCATGTTGGAACAGGAAAGTGAATCAGAATTTAAAAGTTTGGCCACTAGGAAGTTCCGCTTTTGACAGATGGAATGGAAGTCCTTGACGAAGCAGTCTCCCAATCTGCAATGGGTCTCACCAATGCAGAGGAGGCTACATTGGGAGCACTGGACACAATAGACCCCAGCAGACTTGCAGGTGAAATGTTGCCTCAAGAATCAATATTATTTATATAATTTCCAGTACACAACTGTAAAGTGTTACATTGGATCTGATGCAGCACAAAAAAAAACACAATGAGATAAAGAACACAATAATACTTTTTTTAAAACACAATAATAATTAATACATAAGATAGCTTGAATACATAGACTGATTGTATGTCCATAAAGTGACGCTATGTACAGGAGTGTCTATACATAAGATGACCTTCAGGAAATGATAAAGTAGTGGTGGTTGGGGGTGCGGAGTGGGTTAGTGGGTGGAGGTGTTGATCAGCCTCACTGCTTGGGGAAAGTAACTGTTTTGAGTCTGGTGGTCCTTGTGTGGATGTTACGTAACCCCCTCCCTGACAGGTGTGGGACAAATAGTCCATGAGCAGGGTAGGTGGAATTTCCATTTGCCCTTTAAGTTATTGCTGAACCAGAATGTTTACTTTCATTGTTCCACAATTCAGCATTTTAGCTCTCTCTGTTTACCATTAATTATTATTTTCTCATTCACCAAAAAAGTCCTTACATTCTTTTAGCCTTTCATCAGGTTTCTGTGCCCATAGTTTGCAAATAATGGCCTTCCCTTTAATACACCACTGATTGGCACACTAATTGTTTCCTTTCAACCTTCTTAATATTGCCAAGTTTATCAGCTAATGCAAAGATAGGATTCTGCAAGTTCTGAATGTTTAAGGGATATCATAGACGCTCAGTGACCACTTTATTAGGTACCTCCTGTATCTAATAGAAGAGCCACTGAGTGTATGTTCATGGTCATCTGCTGCTGTAGCCCATCCACTTCAAGATTCCACATGTTGTGCATTCAGAGAGATTCTTCTGCACACCACTGTTGCAAAGTGTGGTTACTTGAGTTACTGTCACATTCCTGTCAGTTTGAACCAGTCTGGCCACTCTCCTCTGACCCCGCTTGTTTTTGCTCAGAGATCAGACACTCACTGGATGTTTCTTTTTGTTTTCACACCATGCCCTGTAAACTCCAGAGAATGGTGTGCATTAAAATCCCAGGGGATTAGCAGTTTCTGAGATACTCAAACCATTCTGACTGACACCAATAACTCCACAGTTAAAGTCACTGAGATCACATTTCTTCCCCATTCTGATGTTTGCTCTGAACAACTATTGAACCTTTTGCCTATGTCTGCATGTTTTTCTGCCTTGAGTTACTGCCATATGATTGGCTGATTAGACATTTACACTAACAAGCAGATGCACTGGTGTACTTAATAAAGTGGCCACTTAGTGTATAATATAATTTTGTAAACATCTTAGACACCTAAGTGTTTAAGGGATATCATACATATAAAGCAAGGTTACACATCATTTTGTTTATAATCAGTGTGATTGGTGGGAAATGATGCAATGAGAGTAAGGAATGTAATACCAGTCTATATATCAAAAACTAACTTTGCCATAAATTTGTTTGGGAACTAAGAATGTTTTTTTACATCATCAATAGCCTATCTGGTCCAAGCCCATAAACACCAGAGGCAAGAAAGCTCACCAGCGACTGTTTCCTCAGGCGGCTAAAGAAATTTGATGTGTCCCTACCGATTGTCACCAATATTTATTGATGCCGTAGAAAGTATCCTGTACAGATAAACCATGGCTCGGTGCGCAGCTTCTCTGCCCATGACCACAAAAAATTGCAGAGAGTTGTGGACACAGCTCAGCAAATCACAAAGGCTAGCCTGCCATCCACGTACCCTGTCTACACTTCTCACTACCTTGATAAAGTAGCCAACGTAATACAAGTTACAGGGTCGCTAGCGATCTCAAGTGCAGGAATCCTGGAGAATTTGGCAAATCAGAAAACTAAAGATTTATGGCTACCAAATTAACTACCAAAACTAACAAGGCCTTGGGCAAGTTACACAGAATCTGGAAGAACTCAAATCGCTCATCATACACAGTTTCCCCAGACAAGATTCCAAGCAAAGAGCGATTGGCAAGCCCACCTGAAATACACCCTGGAACACATAAGAATTCAGGACCAATCAGACAGCCCTGGCGTCCAGACGAAGCAATAACCCCCAAAGACAACAACTACAATGCAAGACATTGAAAATCCCGTGGTAATTTAATTACCCCAAATTGATTAAAAGTGACAAATACCAAGAGAGCTGAACAATCCCCATGATCCCAAATGAAACACCTGCAACACAGAAGTGGAAACCCAGAGCGAGTCCAAAAACCAACAATTAGACATAAAAGGTAAGCGATCCAAGGAACACCGCATATGCACAAAGTTACACCAAGAAAATAGAATCCACATACTTACTGAAATTTTTTTTTTGTAACCAACCCCTGGTTGTGACACAAAGACCTACCCACTCCAGATATTCTCTCTTTGACTACATCCCATTGGGCAGAAGATTTTGAAAAAGCCTGAAAACACATACAACTAGGCTCAAGGACAGGTTCTATCCTGCTGTCATGTCTATTGAATGGCTCCTTAGTATGATAGTCTCTTGACCTCACAATCTACGTCATATGACCCAGCTCTTATTGTTTAACTGCACTGCACTTTCTCTGTAACTGAAACACATTATCGTGAGTTCTGTTAGATTTTCAAATCAATGCATGAAAAGTTTGCTCAATAAGTTTATCAGTGCATGTGACAATCATAAACCAATCTACCAACTTATCAAATTTGCCAGTTACTGTGGCTTCCTTTAGCCTGACAGCTTTGCCATTTAAAGTGAACTTTAATTCTCTTCTCTCCCCCATTTCACTCTTCTTTTTATGTTCATCTACAACCTTCCTTTACCTCCGGCTTATTGCAGTGCTGACTAAAGGTCACCCTCTGGAACATGAGCTCCTGTTTTCCTCCACGGGTGCTGCCTGACCTGCTGGGCATTTCCAGCAATATCTGTTTATGTTTCAGATTACACCATTCTCAGATCATTCACTTCCATATTCTGTGGAAAATTGATCTGTTTGCTCAGTAGGAAGGTCAAATATATTAAAAACCTCCAACCTGACAGCATGAACATTAATTAGACTAACTCCTAATTATTTCTCCCCACTCTCCCTTCACACTTTTTTCCATTTCCAATTCTGGTTCCCCTCTGACTCATTTCTCTTCTCCTCACCTGCCCATCATCTTCCTCTGGTGCCTCACCTTCTCCCCTTTCTCCTATGATCTCTCCTTTCAGATTCCTCAGTCCTTTACCTTTTCCACCTATCACCTCCCAGCTTCCTACTTCATCCCCTTTCTGCCTCCCACCTAACTTCACCTGTCACCTTCTAGTCTGTTCTCCTTCCCCTCCCTCCACCATTTTCTCTGACTTCTGGCTTCTTCCCTCTTCCTCTTCAACTTTGTCTGAAACTTCAACTCTTCATTCTTCTCCATTGATGTTTCCTGAGCTGATGAGTTCTTACAGCATTCAAAGATGTCAACAATGTCTATAAGACAAAAGAAAAGGTTATCGACTTCAGGAGAACTTCTACCACTTACACGCTCCTTTACATCAGCGACACGGCAGTGGAAATTGCGAGCAGTTTCAAACTCCTGGGAGTGCACATCTCACACAACCACTCGTGGTCCCAGAACAAGGACGTATATACAGAAAGCTCCCAGAAAAGGGTTAATAACTTCATGAAGGATCCCACCCGCCCTGCTCATGGATTTTTTGTCCCACTCCTATCAGTGAGGAAGCTACATAGCATCCACACCAGGACCACCAGACTCAAAAACAGTTATTTCCCTAAGCAGTAAGGCTGATTAAAACCTCCACCCAGTAACGCACCCCTCCACACCTCCAACCACCACTAATTTGTTATTTCTTGTTAGAGTCACCTTGTGTGCAGACACTCCTGCACCTAGTGTCACTGTTTCAATCTATAGAGTCATAGAGTCATAGAAAAGTACAGGATGGAGACAGGCCTTTTGTCCCACCTAGTCCATCCCAAACCACGTAAAATGCCTAGTTCCATTGACCTGCCATCCATACCCCTACCATCAATGTACCTATCTAAACTTCTCTTAAATGTTGAAATCAAGCTCACATGCACCGTTTGTGCTGGCAGATGGTTCCACACTCTCACAACCCTCTGAGTGAAGTTTCTCCTCATGCTCCCATTAAATTTTTCACCTTTCACTCTTAACCCATGACCTCTAGCTGTAGTCCCACCCTTGATCTATGTTTATTATACATCTTATGTATTGAATTGAATTGACTTCCTTCATATACATGAGGAGTAAAAACCTTTATGTTACGTCTCCATCTAAATGTGCAATGTAAAATTTATAGTAATTTATAATAAATAGTATTTACAATAGGATAGTTAATGTAACATAGAAATACAACTGTATCAGTAGGAATTTATCAGTTTAATGGCCTGGTGGCAGAAGCTGTCCCAGAGCCTATTGGTCCTGTCTTTTAAGCTGCAGTACAGTTTCCCAGATGGTAGCAGCTGGAACAGTTTGTGGTTGGGGTGACTCGAGTCCCCAATGATCCTTTAGGCCCTTTTTACACACCTGTCTTTGTAAATGTTCCTGAATAGTGTGAAGTTCACATCTACAGGTGCGCTGGGCTGTCCACATCACTCTCTGCAGAGTCCTGCGATTGAGTGAAGTACAGTTCCTATACAGGGATGATGTAGCCAGTCAGGATGCTCTCAACTGTGTCCCTATAGAAAGTTCTTAGGATTTGAGGGCCCATACCAAACTTCTTCAACCATCTGAGGTGAAAGAGGCACTGTTGTGCTTTTTCACCACAGAGCCAGTATGTACAGAGCATGTGAGACCCTCAGTGATGTGTATGCAAAGGAACTTAAAGCTGTCCACCCTCTCAACCCAGATCTATTGATGTCAATAGGGGTTAGCCCATCTCTATTCCTCCTGTAGTCCACAACCAGCTCCCTTGTTTTGGCAACATTGAGGGAGAGGTTGTTTTCTTGACACCCCTGTGCCAGGGTGATGACTTCTTCTCTGAAGGCTGCCTCATTATTAATTGAGATTAGGTCAATCGACATAGTGTCGTCAGCAGATTTAATTACTAAATTGGAGCTGTGGATGGCGACCCAGTCACGGGTATACAGAGAGTAAAGGAGGAGGCTTAGTACACAGCCCTGGGGGTCACCTGTGTTGAGAGTCAGAGGGGTGGAGGTGAGGGAGCCCACTCTTACCACCTGCCATCAATGTGACAGGAAGTCCAGTATCCAGCTACACAAGGCAGGGTGAAGGCCGAGGTTTCTGAACTTCTCTTCGAGTCGGGAAGGAATTATGGTGTTGAATGCTGAACGGTAGCCCAAGAACAGCATTCTTGCATAAGCATTCCTCGTCTCCAGATGTGCAAGAAAAGTGTGTAGAACTGTGGCTATTGCGTCACCTGTTGAGCGGTTTTGTCAGTAACATTTTTTGAAATTATTTTATTTTTTATCTTATCGTGTATTCTCTGTACTGCATCGGATCTGCAGATTATTTAATTCTGTCTCACACTTGTGTACTGGAAATGTCATTAAACAATCTTGAATCTTGTGTGTGTTACCATATTAGAATAGTCTCATTCTGGCCAGCAGAACCAATCAGATGCCATTTCTGTTAAATATAATGAACAGGTCAGTTGGCAGCTAAGAATGAAAGATAGTTTAGAAAGGAAACACTGTACAGTTAGTTCTGTCTGAATACTTAGATCGACGTTGTAATGTCTTCCTCTTATTTTCTATATCTTGGACACAGCACTCTTGAAGATATCTGAACAGTTTAGTAAGGTTTATACAAACCTTACAGGAATTTCAGTTCATAAGGACTAAGACTGAAAAAACAAGATCTGGTAAACTTGTGTAAATCACTGATTAAAGCTCTGCTGGATAGTGTGTTTATTTCTCTGCACCACATTGTTGAAAGAATACAGGGGAGATTTACTATAATGGTACCAGGAATGAAGGATTTCAGTTGTTTTCTCCTTGAAGCCAAGTAAGTTGACAGGCAACGTGATTGTTCAAGATCGTGATTGGATTTTACAGAGTGAATGAAGAACAATGGTTTCCAATGGTAGGAACCTGGGCATCTACTGATTTATAATGATTGGACAAAATAACAACAGCAACACAATGAAAAACAATTTAAACAAATTACTAAATCAACAAAGACCCTAGCCAATTTCTACAGATGTACCAGGGAGAGCATTCTAACTGGTTGCATCTCCATCTGGTACGGAGGGACCACTTCAAAGGATCGAATAAAGCTGCAGAGGGTTGTAAGCTCAGCCAGCTCCAACTTGGACACACCCTGTCCACCTTTGAGACAGTCTCCAAAATATGAAGCCTCAAAAATCAGCATCCATCATGAAGGAGCCACGCCACCCAGGACATGCCCTCTCCGTGATGATGCCACCTGGGAGGAGGTACAGGAGCCTGTAGACACTCTCTCAATGTTTTAAGAACAGCTTCTTCCCCTTTGCCATCAGATTTCTGAATGGACAATGAACCCATGAACACTACCTCACCATTTTTGCTTTCTTGTTGAACTATTTATGTATCATCATTTTCACCTAATCCAATCCACAAGTTTTGTGGCAAGTGTCGCCATGCTTTAGGCACCAACATAGCTTGCCCACAATTCACTAACCCTAACGCTTACACCTTTAGAATATGGGAAGAAGCCAGAGCACCCAGAGGAAACCCACGTGATCATGGGAAGAACATACAAGCTCTTTAAAGACAGTGGCAGGAATCAAACTCCAGTCTTACAGCTGGTGCTGTAAAGTAATTGCATCAATATCTATGCTACCATATTGTCTCATCATTTTAGTTACACACGGCCCACAATTCTGTAAAAGTTTCTTCCAAAATTTATCTATTTAAATACCTTTAGTGATCCAGCATCAACAACCCTCTGCAGCAGAGTTTGTTTGCCAATGAAACAAACGTTGGGGGTGTTGTAGATAGTCTGGAGGGTTGTCAGAGGTTACAGCAGGACATCAATTGAATGCAGAGCTGGGCTGAGAAGTGGCAGATGGAGCTCAACACAGATAAGTGTGAAGTGATTCATTTTAGTTGGTCAACTTTGAAGACAGAATATTCATGGTAATGGCAGTGTGGAGGATCAGAGAGACCTTGGAGCCCATGTCCATAGGACACTCACAGCTGCTGTGCAGGTTGACGGTGTTGTTGAGAAAGTGTATAGTGTGATGGCCTTCATCAACCTTGGAACTGAGTTCAAGAGCCATGAGGTAATGTTAAAGCTATACAAGACCTCAGTTAGACACCACTTAGAGTACTGTGTTCAGTTCTGCTCACCTCACTACAGGAAGGATGTGGTTACTATAGAGAGAGTGCAGAGGAGATTTAAAAGGATGTTGCCTGGATTGGAGAATGTGCCTTATGAGAATAGGTTGAGTGAACTTGGCCTTTTCTCCTTGGAGCGACGGAGGATGAGAGGTGACCAGACAGAGGTGTATAAGATGATAAGAGGCATTGATTGTGTGATAGTCAGAGGCTTTTCCCCAGGGCTAAAATGGCTAACACGAGGGGGCACAGTTTTAAGGTGCTTGGAACTGAACTGAATTGAATTGAATTAAATTGACTTTATTACTTGCATCCTTCACATACATGAGGAGTAAAAATCTTTATGTTAGGTCTCCGTCTAAATGTGCAATGTGCAATTTATAGTAATTTATAATAAATAGTATGTACAACAAGACAGTCGATATAACATAGAAATACAGTTGTATCAACATGAATCAATCAGTCTGATGGCCTGGTGGAAGAAGCTGTCCCAGAGCCTGTTGGTCCTGGCTTTTATGCTACGGTACTGTTTCCCAGATGGTAGCAGCTGAAACAGTTTGTTTGTGGTTGGGGTGACTCGGGTCCCCAATTATCCTTTGGGCCCTTTCTACACACCTGTCTTTGTAAATGTCCTGAATAGTGGGAAGTTCACATCTACAGATGCGCTGGGCTGTCTGCACCACTCTCTGCAGAGTCCTGTGATTGAGGGAAGTACAGTTCCCACACCAGGCAGTCATGTAGACAGTCAGGATGCTCTCAATTGTGCCCCTAAAGAAAGTCTTAGGTTTTGGGGCCCATACCAAACTTCTCCAACCGTCTGAGGTGAAAGAGGAGCTGTTGTACCTTTTTCACCACACAACTGGTGTGTACAGATTATGTGAGCTCCTCGGTGATGTGCATACTGAGGAAGTTAAAACTGTTCACTCTCTCAACACCAGATCCATTGATGTCAGTAGGGGTTAGCCCATCTCCATTCCTCCTGTAATCCACAACCAGCTCCTTTGTTTTTGCGACATTGAGGGAGAGGTTGTTTTGTTGACACCACTGTGTCAGGGTGATGACTTCTTCTCTATAGGAAGTAGGGACAAGGGGAATGTCAGAGGTAAGTTTTTCACAGAGAGGGTGGTGGGTGTGTTGAATGCACTGCCAGCTACAGTGGTAGAGGAAGATACAATAGAGTATTTTAAGAGACTCTTAGATAGGTACATGGAGCTTAGAAAAAAAGAGGGCTATGTGGTAGGGAAAGTCTAGGCAGTTTCTAGAGTAGGTTACACGGTCAGCACAACATTGTGGGCCAAAGGGCCTGTAATGTGCTGTAGATTGCTATATTCTATGTTAAAAAATTGTGAGTTAATGCTTTGGGTTCATTGTCCATTCATAAACCTGATGGCAGAAGGGAAGAAGCTGTTCCTGAATCATTGAGTGTGTGTCTTTAGGCTCATGTACCTCATCCCTGATGGTAGCAATGAGAAGTGGGCATGTTGTGGAAGGGGAGGGTCCTTAATGATGGATGTCAGCTTTTTGTGGGATCACTTTTTGAAGATGACCTTGATGTTGGGGAGGCTATTGCTCAGGGAGTTGGCTGAGTTTACAACTTTCTGAAACTAGTGGCCCCTCTGCTACAGAACTAAATTTTAGGATGATTGTTCACTATATTTGTGTCAATATTAATCACAGCTCAGGATAGATATTAACAAAAACTGAGAAGGAAAAATCAAATATACGTGTATGAACAAAGAACATTTCTCAATAACACGGGGTGACTCATGAGGTCTCGCCATAATTCCCAGGTTTATTTTTACTGGAGGCGGCTCAAACCAGTTGGCTGAAAACACACAGAAGTACTGACTGATGGAAGGAATCAGTGCATCAGTTCTGAAATTCAAGGAATGCAAGACCAATAACAACAACTCAGGTCTGTTTAGAACCACAGCAAAATCTATTGTTCCGAAGCACTTCTGTCATAGTGAGCACTGGCAATGACAGAACCCAGGAGCAGAAGAAAGACAGACTCCCTTGTAGAGACAGAAACATAAGGTTATACATGGGAATTCCATCAGAACATTGGTGGCTCGACCAAGCAACACCGCAAGACGAGTCATTCTCAACACAAGGACCCGGCGATAATCGTTAATCGGGAGTCTGTTTTAAAGGATCGCAGTATGCCGAAAACCTATACCAGTCAAAGTTCACTTGACAAGATTAAACAGAAAGTACAAGAACTTAACGACTCTAGATATAGGTGCTCTAGAAACCTCGGAGCCCAAAGCTCTATGGCTTGCCGCACAGGAGCGCAGGGCTCATGACAACTCCATAGCAAGGGTATTTGAAGCCTCAGGCAGATTGGAGCTCGAAGTTTGGTGGGAAGTCCCGAAGTCGAGGACCAATAACCAAAGCCATGAATCTACAAATCTGCAAGTCCACAGGGTAAGTTGAAAAGCTTGATTTGTTGGGGAATTCGTCGGGTCCTACACAGCCCTTGTGTCCATGGCTTTGTCTCCTGGGTGATAGGACAATGATACCTAATATAAACAATGACAAATTTACTATTTTAAAGATGGGTCTCATCACAGCTGCAAGAATTATATTGCAAAACTGGAAAAAACCCAGCTGTCCCACTGTGAGGGTATGGACTGAGGAAATGGTTAAGATTTCATCATATGAATACATGTTGGGAAGAATTAACAGTGAGGGAAAAATGCAAGACGCGTGGGATCAATTTTGGTTGGATGTTAATTTAAACTTAAATTAGAAGTTTTTTTTCTGTTTCTTAGTTTTATATGTTTTCCTGTCATGGGATGGTTGTGTAAATATGCTGTACTCGCAGGGGTGTCAAACTCATTTTAGGTCACGGGCTGGATTGTGCAAAATGCAGCTTCATGCGGGCCGGATCAGTCGGACGCGTGCGAACGCAGCTTTCGTTGCCTCCGTTTTTTCAGCCTGCTTTCATGTGTCTCAGTCTCTGCTATAACTACAAAGTGTTTCACTTTACAAATTCCGTTTCTTATGAAGAAGACTGCCAAGCAAGACTGCCGAATAAACACTAAAAACCCTGAAAACCTGGTACCTGAATAAACTCAGCATTAGCCATATCATACGCCATAGGCGCTTCGATTACTGGGGCCAGCTTTAATAGTAGTTAGATATTATCTCGCGGGCCAAAGATAATTCCACCGCGGGCCGGATTTGGCCCGCGGGCCTTGAGTTTGACATATATGCTGTACTGTATCAGCTCTATGATATGCTGTGCTGCTCTGTAAAATAAGAATAAATAATAAAAATTTGAATTACAAAAAAAAAGAAAAGCATGACTGTGAATGCAAGAGTCCAGGGGTGCCTGAAGCTGGAGACCCAGTGTGTGTGTATGTGGTCGGGTGAGAGGGAAGGGGCTTGATTTGCTGTATTGTTTTGTTTCATTGCTGTTCTGTTGTTCTTGTGGCTTGTGTTATTCTGCTTAACATTGTGGGCATTCTATGTTGGATCCAGAATGTGCGGCGACATTTCTGGGCTGCCACCAGTATATTGTTAGATTGTGTTGTGTTGGTTGTTAATACAAACAATGTATTTCACTATTTGTTTTGGTCTAGAGAACACTGCAAAGGTCTTAGGCACATATATATTTTACGTATTGAACTGTACTGCTGCAAAATAAAAACAAATTTCCTGATATATATGAGTGATGATAAACCTGATTGTGAAATGGGTCTCTATTTGTGGACTGAGAGTGGGAAAGGGGCAGGGAGAGGGGAGAGATTGGGAAGCACCAGACAGACATGCTGTAATGATCAATAAACCAATTGTTTGGAATCAAATGACCTTGCCTGGTGTCTCAGAGCTGCTGTGTCTGTACTCACACCACCCCTACCCCTGCTACTCTTTCTTTGCCACCTATCCCATACCCCCCCCCCACTGCACTCTACCCTCACCATTCCCAACAAGTGAGGTAGTGTTCATGCATTCAATGTCCATTTAGGAATCTGATGGCAGAGGGGAAGAAGCTGTTCCTGAATCGCTGAGTGCGTGCCGTTAGGGTTAGGGTTAGGCTTAGGGTTAGATTTGAGTTACCTAACGGCACTCAAATCTGTACCTCCTACCTGATGGAAGCAATGAGAAAAGGACATGGCCTGTGTGCTGGAGGTCCTTAATAATGGATGCTGCCTTTCTGAGACACCACTTCTTGAAGATGCCCTGGGTACTTTGTAAGCTAGTACCCAAGATGGAGCTGACTAGATTTATGACCCTCTGAAGCTTCTTTCGGTCCTGTGCAGTGCTCCCCTCCCCCACCCCCAATACCAGACAGTGATGTAGCCTGTCAGAATACTCTCCACAGTACATCTATAGAAACTTAAGAGTGTTTTTGTTGACATACCAAATCTCTTCAAACTCCTAATCAAGTATAGTCACTGTCTTGCCTTCTTTATAACTGCATCGATAGGTTGGGACCAGGTTAGGTCCTCAGAGATCTTGACACCCAGAAACTTGAAACTGCTCACTCTCTCCGCTTCTGATCCCTCTATGAGGATTGGTTTGTGTTTCTTCATCTGACCCTTCCTGAAGTCCACAATCAGCTCTTTCATCTTACTGATGTTGCGTGCCAGATTGTTGCTGCGACACCACTCCCGTAATCGATATATCTTGCTCCTGTACACCCCCTTCATCACCACCTGAGATTCTACCAACAATGGTTGTATCATCAGCAAATTTATAGATGGACTTTGAGCTATGCCTAGCCGCACATTCATGGGTTCAGAGAGAATAGATCAGTGGGCTAAGCACACAGCCCCTGAAGTGCGCCAGTGTTGAGCGTCAGCAGGGAGGAGATATTATCACCAATCCGCACAGACTGTGGCCTTCCCATTAGGAAGCTGGGGATCCAATTGCAGAGGGAGATACAGAGGCTCAGGTTCTAAAACTTATCAATAGGGATTGTGGGTAATAAAAACTGAGTTATAGTCAATGAACAGTATCCTGACATAGGTGTTTGTATTTTCCAGGTGGTCTAAAGCCATGTGTAACGCCATTGAGATTGCATCTGCCACTCACATATTGTGCCAGGCCTCTTCTTCAAAGAGAAGATCATTATCAAACATGCACATATGCACAGAAGCAAAGAAAAACTTACTTGCAGCAGCATCGACGCCACATGGCATCTTAATAGCATCATTCACAGCAGAACCAAGAAATGCAATAGAATCAATGAAAAACTGCACACGAACAGCAACAGACAAGCAACCAGTGTGCAAAAAACAAACTGTGTGAATACAAATAATAAATAACAAAATAAGGATAAATAGATTGATAGACAAATTAATAAATAATGCTGAGGACCTGACTTGTAGAGTCCTTCAAATTAAGGTTATAGGTTGTGGAGTCAGTTCAGCTTCGAGGTGAGTAAAGTTATCTATGCTGTTTCAGAACCTGACAGTTGTAAGATAATAACCATTTCTGAACCTGGTAGTGTGGGTCCTGAGGCTCCTGTACCTCCTTCCCAATGGCAACAGCAAGAAGAGAGTATGGCCTGGATGGTGGGGGCTCGTGAAAGTGAAAGCTGCATTCCATGTGGCTGTTCTTTCTTTATTCTTGAAGGATTGATGAAATAATTAATTTCAGCTTACAGCTCAGCTCAAGGATTCTTCAGCTTATATCAGTGGGTCGAAGAATACCATCTTGTAGCTGCTGATTATTGAAACCATTACAAAGAAAAGGGATAATTGATTTACCTGCAAAGCATCCTTATGCCGATAAAAGCCAAGGACAATCCACTGTCCATCACATGGTAATCCATTCTGCCTGACCAAGGAGCCAGAGCTTCTGTGTATTCAATTAAGTTCAATGTCTTCAGGCAGCTTAGTTTTTGAGATCTATTTTCCTTTTAAGTTCACTTTTCAACACTATCTCCCTTTATTGCCTCTTCCTGATTGCTAGACTCTCTTCCAACTATGTTGCAGCCTCATAAGACAATGCTGATGATTTTTACCATCACCACTTTGGAGTCATTTCCCTTCAAATTGTCATCTGTACTCAGTGGCCTTTTTATTAGGTACGCCTGCTTGTTAATGCAAATAACTAATCAGCCAATAGTGTGGCAGCAACTCAATGCTTAAAACCATGAAGGCATGGACAAGAAGTTCAGCTGCTGTTCAGACCAAGCATCAGAATGGGGGGAAAATATGATCCAAGTCACTTTGGACATGGAATGATTATTGGTGACAGACAGGGTGGGTTAAGTATCTCAGAAATTGCTGATCCTCTGGCGTTTGCAGATAATGGTGTGGAAAAACAAGAAAAAAATCTAGTGAGCAGCAGTTTTGTTGGTGAAAATGTCTTGTTAATGACAGGACACAAAGGAGATTGACCAGGTGGGTTTGAAGGTGATAGTAACTCCAATAACCATGTGTTACAACAGTGGTGTGCAGAAGAGCATCTCTGAATGCACAGCACATTGAACCTTGAAGTGAATGGGCTACTGCAGAAGAAGGCCACGAACATACAATCAGTGGCTGCTTTATAAGGTACAGGAGATACTTAATAAAGAGGCCGCAGAGTGTATATCATTTAGTAATGAAAATATAACCATATAGCCATATAACAATTACAGCATGGAAACAGGCCACCTCGGCCCTTCTAGTCCGTGCCGAACACTTCTCTCACCTAGTCCCACCTACCAGCATTCAGCCCATAACCCTCCATTCCTTTCCTGTCCATATACCTATCCAATTTTTTTTTAAATGACAAAATCAAACCTGCCTCTACCATTTCTACCGGAAGCTCATTCACACAGCTACCACTCTCTGAGTAACGAAGTTCCCCCTCGTGTTACCCCTAAATCTTTGCCCCTTAATTCTCAACTCATGTCCTCTTGTTTGAATCTCCCCTACTCTCAATGGAAAAAGCCTATCCACGTCAACTCTATCTATCCCCCTCATAATTTTAAGTACCTCTATCAAGTACCCCCTCAACCTTCTACACTCCAAAGAATAAAGACCTAACCTAATATCTCCAGCAGTTTGATAATATTAGTAAGTCACATTGGTTTTTATGATTGTGGTCCTCTTGGAGGGTCTCTGAATATGGAACAGGACAATGAAATTACATCAGTGAGATCCAACGTAGATTGGTGTATCTCTTTGTCAAGCACCTTTGCTCCATTCACCACAAAAGGCAGGATTTCCTGGTGGCCACCTATATCAATTCTACTTCCCATTCCCATTCCAACATGTCAGTCCATGATCCCCTTTACTGCCACTGTCAGGTTATATCTGAATACCTCATATTCCACATAGGTTGCCTCTAAACTGATGATATGAATATCAATTTTCCTAACCCAATAATTTCTCCCCCATCCCCTTCTCTCTTTTTTTCTATTTTCCATTCTGGCTCCCCTTTTGCACCTCTTTTCACCTCACCTGCTCATCACTTTCCTATCTCTTCTTCATCTTCTTCTTCTATTTCCGGCAATTTAGACGCATATAGGCGTGTTACTGCCCTCCGCAGGATGTACAATTAATTACAGAATTTCAAGAAACTCAAATATAAACTAGTCGCACGTAGAAACAGAATAATAAACTTTTCAATCAGATGGTGGTTCTCTTGGTGGCCAAACAAAGATTTAATAGAAAAACAAAATACATTTCAGTCAGACAGCCTCTTGAACGATATTCTTCTTTCAATTTTATATCGATTACAACTCAGCAAAACATGCTGAACTGTCTCTGGACTACCACAGTCACATAATCCAGTTGGATATCTTCCTATTATCTTTAAGTAATAGTTTAGCCCACAATTCCCCAACCTAAGTTTTGTTAATTTCACCATATCTCTATGATTTAAAGAGTTACAGTCTGAGACCTTTTTAACTAGAGGGTGACTAGAAAAGAAATGCCTTCCCTTTTATTCATTTTTCCAATCCTCTTACCATTTCTTCTCTATACCTTTTTTTTTATCTTACTTCTCAATTCTGCTCTGCCTAGGGGTATTCTAATTCCTACTTGCCCACTCTGTAAGAAAGACTTTGCAATGCCATCCACAATTTCATTTCCCTCCACCCCAGCATGCCCAGGTATCCATGTAAATTTAACTTCACAACCCATCTTCCCTACTCTAAACAAAACTAAGAGAATCTCAATAAATATGTCAGGACGAGCTTTTGATTTATTCCCATTTATAGCCTCTAAGGCAGCAGTAGAATCCGAACAGATGATAACCCTGCATGGTCGAGAGTCTTCTATCCACCATAAGACACAGAGGATTTCTAATAATTCTGTTACAAAGACAGAAACACCATCTGAAACCCAATGACCAATCTCAACTCCAAGTTGAGACACATACATCCCAAATCCTGCCTTACTGCTCTCTGGGTCCGCTGAGCCATCAGTAGAAATCTTCAGATAAGATCCCCATTTATTAGTTAAATATTCATCTACGATCGGCGCTGTTGAAATTGCTCTGCTTCCTTGAAGCTGAAAAGGGAGGAATAGGTCTACTTCTGGTTCTGGCAAAAACCAAAAGGGAATGGGTGGCAAGCAAATTTGGTCAGCTATGTTTTCCTCAATCAGTTTCAATTTCACAGGCCAGATATTAACCAAATCTAACAATGGATATCTTTTAATTTTACTTTGGCGCTCCGACGTCTCCTGCAAAAGACATTTTGATGGACAGCTATGATTGAAGCCATTTTGTTTTACCCAATACTGCAGGCCCAACTTAACTCGTCTTAAATGTAGAGGTGCTTCTCCCATCTCCACACATAATGCAGGGAGTGATGTTGTTCTGAAAGCTCCACAGCAGAGTCTAAGTGCTTTGGACTGCACAGTGTCTAATCTTTCAAGCACTGCCATAGCAGCGGAACCATAAGCAATACAACCATAATCAATTACTGATCTAATCATAGCTAGATGTATTAAATACATAGTTTCCCGCCCTGCTCCCCAGTCACATCCAGCAATACTACTCATAACATTTAAAACTTACTCACACTTTCCAATTGTTTTATCTATATAAACCCTTTAAGTCTTTCATCAAACTAGACACCTAAAAACTTGAACATCTTGACTCTTTCTAATGGAGAATCATATAGACATGATTCACAATCAGAAATCTTTCTTCTAAAGCCAAAAATCATATATTTGGACTTAGCAGTTTCCTGAAACCCCATTTATTTATCCAGTTTTCAACTGATCTTAAAGCCTGCTTTCATATATGCTTGATGTTTCTTCCTCTTTTCCAGATTGCACCATTGTCTGCAAACAATGATTTGCCAAATCCTGTCCCAACCTGTTCAAAGATATCGTTTATCATGACATTAAAAAGAACTGGACTAATGACACTTCCCTGAGGGGTACCATCATCTATTTTAACTGACTTGGAGCTTGTTCCGCCTATTCTTACTTGAATTGTCCTTTCCTTAAGAAAATCTTTGATCCAATTAAACATCCTACCTCTAATTCCTGCATCATAGAGTTTAATTAATAAACCATCCTTCCATAGTGAGTTATGTGCTCTTTCAATATCTAGAAATACAGTTACCATTACTTCTCTATTTTGAAACACCTTTTTAATATCATGATCTAAAAGGGCTACAGATTCCATTATTGATGTTCCAGTTCTAAAACCATTTTGATAGGCAGCAAAATGCCCCTTATTTTCTAAAAAATAAACAAGTCTGTTGGTGACCATTCTTTCCATAGTTTTACAAAGCACTAATGTTAAAGCTATAGGCTGATACGAACTAGGACTAGACATGTCTTTACCTGGCTTTAAAACTGGAACTACCAACACATGCTTCCATTCTACTGGTAATTTTCCTTCTTTCCACACTGAATTAAACAAAGCTAGCATTTCTATTAATACAGAGTCATCTAAATGCTTAAACAATTCATAACACAGTCCATCCCTAACAGGAAAAGTGTTTGAACCTGATTGGACAGCTTCCTGCAATTCCTGAAGGGAAAAAAACAAATTCATGGAGCTGTTATCATCTAAGCTCCTGTCTAATTTCCAATTTTCCTTTAACATAATTTCCTTTCTCAAATCACCTGGCTCTCCAGAACTGTAATGCTTGGAACACCTCTACAAACAATCAGTCTTTTCCTTGCTGGTTACAGCTTCGCTATCTCCTTCCAGCAAAGCTGGGATAGATGGTCTTCTATATATCCCTGACATTCTGTGAATGATCATCCATAGCTGCTTTATAAGTGTCTCAGGGTCCAGGGTTCCACAAAATCTTCTCCAACTATCCCTCTTTGCATTTTTAATTACTCTTCTTGCTACTGCTCTTTCCTTTTTATACTCCATTATCTAACACTGGGTACTTTCTTAATTTCCTGTAAACTCTATTTCTGTTTCTTACTGCTATATCACAATTTTTATTCCACCATGGAACTAATGCTCAAGCCTTAGGAACTTTCCATAGCGAAATAGTCAGCTGAGCAACTTTATGAATTATAGAACAGAGGAACTCATTCCACTCATCTATGGACCCCTCGCTATCAGTCCCTTCTATTTTATCCACAGCTTTCTCCTGGTACTCATCCCACCGGGCCAATGGAAAATTATACCTAGCAGCCCTCTCCTCAACTTCTACTATCAAATTTCTACCAAATCTACATAATATAGGATAGTGGATCACTTCCTAGTGTGTACCTGTCCATAACATCCCATTCCCCAATCCTAGCTAAGTTTGAGGAAGTGATTGATAAGTCTAAGTGTCTACAAGTATTCTTTACAATATTAAATCTTGTAGGCCTTCCATCATTTAGAAGTACCATGTTGTACCGTATTTATCTAGAAATTCCTCTACCGCCACTCCATTAATATCTTTACTTTCACTACCTCACATAGAATTTTGGGTATTGAAATCTCCAACCCAGATTACTGGGGAATTTACCTTATTCATAATTCCATCAAAATCTGATAACATCATCATATTACATGGATTATAGAAGTTAATCAAAGTTGTTTGACCATGAGAGCTCCAAACCTCCACAGCCACAATTTCAAGGTTAGATTTAAAATCAAGTCTTCTAAACTGAAGTACTATTTTTATGAAAGTTGCACACCCTCCACCAGATTTACCCATTCTGTCCACTCTCAAACTATCATACCCAGGGATCACAAAATCTAAATGAGGCTTTAACCATGTCTCCTGTATACGATCAAATCAGGCTTATCTTTAAAAGTTCCAATAAACCTTTTAAATTCTTGATCATTTGCAATTAAACTTCTTCCATTCCATTGTAATATTAAAAACATCCAAATACTAATTATCGGCCTCTTCATCCACATAGAACTCCCCCATACTCTTTGACCCCCAACAACAGGGAAGTATTCAGTGATTGTTTGTCTGTCATATACTCATGTAATTTTTCCAGTAAAACCTGTTTCATATCAAGGAATCTCGCTGCAGGTCCAACAACTACTTTTATCATATCCGACCTCTTGGTTGCAGTTTCAGCCCCAACCAGTACATCAACAACAAATGTCAAAAAAGACTCTTTAGTCATCAACAACATGTCTGAAGGAACCATAGTTGGAGAACGCGGAATGTGCGGACACCCCATCATTCCAATCTTTTCTTTACTTATCCTTTTCTTTTTATCAACTTTCTTTCTTGCCTCAGCATATGATATTTTTTGTTGGTTACTAACAACCCGAATCTGCTTTGCCTTAATAAAATACTCACATCCTCTGAACGCCGCTACGTGGTCCCCTCCACAGTTACTGCATTTCGGTGCTGCTGCCTTACACGCTTTGATATCATGATCCTCTCCACATTTCACACATTTTCTTTTACCTCGACACAAACCAGCAACGTGTCCAAATCTCTGGCAATTATAACAGTGCAAGCATTAAGGTCTAATATATTCTCTAACTTGATAAGACATGCTCCCAAGATAGACTCTAGTTGGAAGAACATCACCTGCAAAAACCAGTAGGATAGGAGAATCCCAGTCACCTCCTTTTCTTGATTTTAATCGCTTGGCTTCAATCACTTGACCACCTTTAATATTGTCCAAAATTTCCTTTACAGTCATACCAGACCAAATACCATACACTACCCCCCTAACTCCCTTCCTTTCTTTCGGAGTAATACACTCCACTTTCACAACCAATTTTCCCACCGTTTTAGCACTGTTATATTGATCAACATCTTTGCAACAAATTTTCAGCAATCCATTATACAAAATCTTGGCCTGGAATCCTTTACCTATTTGCTTATCTAATGCTGCTGCCACTTTCAAAGGATTAAGGGCTCTAAATCCTCCTTCCCCTTCCTTCTGACTTTTAATTTTATACAGATCTACAAATTCCTCCAAGTCACCCATTTTCCTCAATTTGTTCTCCCCTATTACATCAGGTCTTTCACTTGATGAACCTATTTTTTGGCTACCCTGTACTTCTGGAGTATTCCACAGTCTCCCACCCTCCTCTTTCAATCTCAACCTTCCCTTCCCCCTCTCCCATTTTGCAGCCATTAGATACAAACTAAAGGGGAAGAAAACAAATTCATAGAATACATAAAATTAAACAAACTGGCCAACCAAAAGTAAGGGAAACCACCACTGATCAAACATCAAAAAAACCAGCCCTGAACCAAAAAAGCCAGAAGCTCTCTCAATTCCTCCTGAACAGCCTCACTTCCCTATCTCCCTCTCCCTCTCTGTCTTGTTTTATGGCGGTTGGCACCCAGCTTAATGGTGCATTATCACCACCTTCTGCTTCGGAGTGTGCAATAGACTCACATTCTAAATCCCTTCACCCAATCGCACACACACACATACCCTAACCTACACTTTATCCTCCCATCTTTGGCCATCCTAGTACCCTATTCCTGTTTATCCATCATACCCTATAAAAAACTCCTGTACCCCTTAAGAAAGCTAAAAATACCCTAACTTGTGTTCTCTCACCCATGCCCAGCAACCCTTTTAATGTGAATTCCTGCACCCCCAATTCCCTTAGATCAATTCTCATCATCTCTCTCTATATCCCATACTTCCTGTAACTCAGAACTACATGTTCTACTGACTCCTCTTCCTGACATTCCTCACACAGTCCTGTCTGGTGTTTCCCTATCAATTTCAATGTTTGGTTTAGTGTACAGTGCCCCAGCCTTAACCTAGTCCACACAATTTCCTCTCTTCTGTATCTACTACCTACCCTAGTACCTGCAACACTTTTTTGTATTTGATATAAATGCCTCCCTTTCCCCCCTCCCTGTCCCATCTTTCTTGCCACATTTGGTTGATTTTTTCCCAGATTACACACTTAACCTCTGCTTTACTGATACTAATGTGCATTTCTATATTTTCTTTCTTTAATGCCCTCTTTGCCAACTCATCCACCCTTTCATTCCCCTTCACCCCTACATGAGCTGGAACCCATAGAAGTTTAACCTTCCCTATTTCCTATGTTTCACTCTCCTTTTCTATCAGAGTTCTTCTTCGTTACCCTTTATCTCTTCCACCTGTCACCTCCCAGCTTCTTACTTAATCCTACTCCTCCCCTATCCACTTACCTACTACCTGGTCTTATCTATCACTTGCCACCTTAAACTCCTTTCCTTCACCACACCTTCTTATTCTGGTTTCTTCCCTATTCCTTTCCAGTCCTGATGAAGAGTCTCGAACCAAAACACCGACTGTTCCTTCCTCTGCACAGGTGCAGCTGCGTGAGCTGCTGAGAGTTTGTTCCAGTGAAATGAATTCCTCTCCTCTTTGCTGCCTGTGAGTTTTCAATGTGAAATAAGTTTAAGCTGTCCTAGTCCTGGGAAGTGTAAGACACTCATGCGCAAGATCACAACGTTAATTAGATTGTTTGGGATTCTAATCCACGATTCTTTCAGAAGTCAGGACGAAGGCACAAAACTTTAGGACACCACTGTTGTGTAGGCAATTACAGTAGTGCAATGCTATTACCATTCAGAGTTTCTGAAGCTCCAGCTTTGCAAGGAGTCTCTGTACGTTCTCCCCATGGAATACACAGGGTTTCTCTGGGTCGTTTGTTTTCCTCCCACGGTCCAAATACATGCTGGGTTGGTTAACTGGTCATTGTAAATCGTCCAGTGAGTAGGTTAGAGTTAAGTTATGGTTATCAGGTGTTGCCAGGGTGGCGTGGCTTGGAGGGCTGGAAGGACCTATTCCGCAGTGTATCACAAAATAAATAAATTGCTTCATAATTCTATTATTAAGTGTTAATAGAACAGAGAATTTAAAACGGACAGTAACAGAAGCAAATGTTAGCAGCAGAAGAGAGAGAGGAAGCACAAAGAAAGATTGCACCAATGCATTGTTAGCTCTTTTTATACCCATAGGTAAGGAATATTCCATGCAAATTCATAGATAAGAGGTAAACAATCAAATAGGCCTATTCAAATAATGCAGCACCAGAGAAGCTTCCAGCATTTTCCAGAATGTTACAAACTGTAACCGCAAGAGTAAACTGAACAACTGCATATACATACAGTGACCACTAGGAAACATACTAAACAGCTATATGTATAGAAGTACAGTAGTTATTAAAAAAAATACAAGCAGGTAACTAATTGTTAAACTGCAAAGAAAATAACAATTAAACAATCTAATCCAACCATTATGATATGGGGAAAAAAATCAAGTCAAAGGCATTGACTAGTGTTCTTTCACCCTGGCATGGATCAAGTTTTGGAAAAACAAAGATGAGGAATAAGCAGAAAGGAGAATAGGTTACAAGTAAAATGGAGACACAAGGGATAAATAACTATAGTAAGGAGTCCTGATAAGAATGTGGTCAGGTTACAAGTATCATCAGTAGGGGAGTAGGATTGCTCTGTGAAAATCTACAAAGTGGTGAAATCAATCAATTTTTTTTCCATTGAAGTTAACAGAAAATGCTTTTCCAATTTACAAGTCATCATTTAACACAGTATTTTCAGAGAACTGCGTGAGGACCTTTTAATGTCTCTGGGTCTGTACTCGCTGGAATTCAGAAGAAAGAGGTAGGATCTCATTGAAACCTATCAAATATTGAAAGGCCTAGACAGAGTGGATGTGAAAAGGATGGTTTCTTTCATGGGAGCATCTAGTGGGTACCACCACAGATTGGAGGTATGTCAATTTAGAACAGAAATGAGGAGACTTTATTTTGCCAGGGGGAATGAATCTGTGGAATTCATTGCCACAGACAACTGTGGAGACCAAGTCACTGTGTATATTTAAAGCAACACACACAAAATGCTGGTGGAACTCAGCAGGCCAGGCAACATCTATGGAAAAAAGTATGGTCGACATTTCGGCCTGAGACCCCTCAGCAGAACTACCTCTGCAGATTTTCTCTTGTTTGTGTATATTTAAACTGGTTCATTTGTTCTTGATTAGTCAGGGTGTCAAAGGTTAAGAGAAGAAGGCTTAAGAATGGATTCCATAGACTTCTATAGATGTGTACTATAGAGTAAATTTACTAGCCTGCATCATGACCTCCCATAGAAGCACCAATTGCTTTGAACGGAAAATCCCACAAAAGAGTGGATTCAGCCTTGTACATCACAGGTAAAGCCCTCTTAACCACGGAACACATCTACATGAAATGTTATCGTAGGAAAGCAGTATCCATCACCAGAGATCCCCACCACCCAGGTCATGATCTCTTCTCACTGCTGCCATCAAGTAGAAAGTAGAAAGTACAAGAGCCTCAGGACTCGTACCACCAGATTTAAGAGCAGTTTCTACCCCTCAACCATCAGGTACTTGAATAAAAGGAGATAACTACTCTCACTTGCCCCATCATTGAAATGTTCCCAGAACTTATAATCTGTCTTTAAGGATTCTTTATCTCATTATCTCATGTTCTTGTCATTTATTGCTAGTTATTTATATTTACACAGTTTGTTGTCTTCTGCACTCTGGTTGATCTTTCACTGATCCTGTTACTAGTCTATAAATTTGCTGAGTATGCCAACAGGAAAATGAATCTCAGGGTTGTATATGGTGACATATATCTATAGTACTTTTAATAATTATATTTACTTTGAACTTTAATCTTTGCAATCAGCTGTGATAGAATGGTGGAGCAGACTCAATGGGCTGAATAGCTTAATTCTGCTTCTCTGTCTTATACTCTATTTTTCGAGTACATGGTCCTTTTGTAAACAGAGGGATCGGTAACTGTGCTGTCAGTAGATGTAAATCCAACACTGTGGAAAATGTCAGGCATGGAAACTTGCATAGCATTTTGAAATGCCCAGTCCAATCTTTTGATGGCACAATTTTACTGAGACTTAATTGCCCAGGTAATCCTCCTCTGGGTTAACTGAATTTATGCATGAGTTGTACGTGGAACACAGTTGCAACAAAATCAGATTTCTAGGCATGTTCTCTGAGATGATAACAATGGCAACATAACCTAATGTGAGGTGGTTGGGTCATGAAAAGTGATTGTTGTCATTTTACCATTTATAATGAACATCAAGCAGATTTTAAGATTCTCTAAAAATAAATTAAACTGATTAATGCAAAACTCTGCAAGTCCTCCTGGGCATATATTGAAACAATACAGCTGACACAATCCTTAGAAGCGTAGTGGGCTGAGAGGAGGTTGGTAACAAACTTCAAGGAGATGGAGACGTGTTGGTGTTAAGGGCAAATAAATGGCAAATGAAAAGTGTGATGCTGAGAACTATGAAGTGCTACATTTTGCTGGGGTGAAAGTGAAGAAATGAATTTTTCATTTTTCCTTACAACATTCAAAGGGACTGTTTAGCTCATCAACTCTTATGCTGACCCACAGAGCAATGCTATTCCTCCACCAATTTTAACTACAATCAGTTCTTCCCATACTTCCATCAGCTTCTCATTACTATCATCAGGGAGGAGATACAGGAGCCTGATCACCCACAATCAATGATTTAGAAACAGCTTCTTCTCTGCCATAACATTTCTAAACAGTCCATGAACCCATGGACACTACTTCAGTATTCTCAAAGGAAAGATTAAAGGTTAGTTTTATTTGTCACATGTATGCTGAAACATTAAAGCATACAATGAGATGGAATGTTTGCATCAACAACCAATGCAGTTCGAGGATTGCGCTGGAGGCACCAAAAGGAAACCCACACTGTTGTACGGAGAATGTAAGACTCCTTATAAAAAACAGCAGAATTGAACCCCAATCCTACGATGGTGCTGTAAAACAATGTGCTAACCACTCGGCTACCATGCCACCCTTTACCTTTACCACATACTCAATCTGTGAATAAACCTTCTGGGAGTCTTGCATGAGGACTCCATAGTCCCTTTACACCTCTGATGTTTGAATTTTCTGCCCATTTAGATAATAGTCTGCACCATTGTTCCTTTTACCAAAATGCATTATCATAAATTTCCCAACATTGTATTCCATCTGCCACTTTTTTGCCCATTCTTCCAATTTGTCTAAATCCTGCTGCAATTGCATTGCTTCCTCAGCATTACCTACCCCTCTGCCTATCTTCGTATCATCTGAAAACTTTGCCATGAAGCCATCAATTGCACTATACAAATTATTGACAAACAATTTGAAAAGTAGCAGTCCCAATACTTACCCCTGAGGAATACCTCTACTCACTGGCAGGCAACCAGAAAAGGCCCAGTTTATTCCCTCTTGATGCCTCCTGCCTGTCAGCCATTCCTCCATCCATGCCAGTATATTTCCTGGAGCACCATAAGTTTTTATTTTGTTAAGCAACCTCATGTGAGGCACCTTATCAAATGTCTTCTGAAAATCTAAGTAAATGACCTCTACTACTTCTCCTTTGTCCACCCTATTTGTTACTTGCTCGAAGAATTCTAACAGATTTGGCAAGCAAGATTTCTCTTTACAGAAACCAAGCTGACTTTTACTTATTTTATCATTAGTCTCCAAGTACCCTGAAAGCTCGTCTTTAATAATGGACTCCAATACTTTCCCACTGCTGAGATTAGGGTAACTGGCCTATAATTACCTCTCTTTTTGTCTTCTCCCCTTCTTAAAAAGTGGAGTGACATTTGCAATTTCCAGTCCTCCTGGACAATGCCAGAATCAAGTGACTCTTGAAAGATCATGACCAATGCATCCATTATCTCTTCACCAACCTCTCTCAGGACTCTGGGATGTAGTTCCATTTGGTCCAGGTGACTTATCCACCTTGAAACCTTTCAGTTTGCCTGGCATTTTTTCTTCTGTAAAAGCAATGGCACTCACTCCTGCTCTCTGGCATACAGTTGGTGCCTTCCACAGTAAAGACTGAAGCAAAGTACTTATTAAGTTCATCTTCCATTCTTTGCACCCTATTACTACCTCACCAGCTTCATTTTCCAGTCATCCAATATCAATTCTCACCTCCCTTTTATTTTTTTTATCTAACTGAGAAAAATAGTATCCTGTTTCATTTTATTGGCTAGTTTGCACTCATATTTCATGTTTTCCTTTCTTATAGCTTTTTTAGTTCCCTTTTGTTGGATTTTGAAAGCTTCACAATCATCCAACTTCCCACTTACATTTGCTACCTTAAATGCCCTTTCCTTGGCTTTTATGCAGTCCTTAACTTCCCTTGTCAGCCACGGTTGCCTACCCCTGCTATTTGAGAACAACTTCCTCTTTGGGACCTCTCTAACCTGCACCTTGTGAACTATTCCCAGAAACTTCAGCCACCTCAGTTCTGCCGTCATCCCTGCCAGTATCCCCCTCCAATCCACCAAGGAAAGCTCTTCTCTCATGCCACTGCAGTTCTCTTCATTCCATTGCAATACTGATACATGTGACTTGTGCTTCTCCCTCTCAAATTGCAGTATGAATTCAATCATTTTGTGATTACTGCCTCCTGAGGGTTCCTTACATTAAGCTGACTAATAAAATCTAGGTTATTACACAACCCCCAATCTAACATTGTCTTTCTCCTAGTAGGCTCAAGCACAAGCTGCTCTAAAAACCCATCTCATAGGCATTCAAATAAATTCCCTCTCATGTGATCTGACACCAAACTGATTTTCCCAGTCCCTTTGCATTTTAAAGCTCCCCATTGCAATTGTGACATTACCTTTATTACATGCCTTATTACAATTTGCAGGCCTGTGTATGATTTTTCACCCTTGAAGTTTTTCAACTCCACCCACAAAGATTCAGCATTCACTGACCCTATGCTATCTCTTTCTGAAGATGTAATTCAATCTCTTATCAACATGAACCACACCACCGGCTATGCCTGCCTGTCCTTTCGATACAAAGTATATCCTTTGATGTTAAGCTCGCAACTATGGCTTTCTTTCAGACCAATCTCTAATTGCGCCACAAGTTTATCCACGTTATTCCAAATGCTATGTGCATTTAAATCCGGCACCTTCAGTCCTATGTTCTTCACCCTTATGAATTTTGCCTCTGTGGTACAACTTAACTCCCTAATCACTGGTTTGTCCTTCCTTACGTTATTACATCATCTACCTATAAACCTGCAGGCACATCCTCAGCTTTGTCATACTGGGCCCATCCTCCCGCCATATTAGTTTAAACCTCTCCCAACAGCTCTAGCAAACCTACCCACAAGAATATTGGCCCCCTCAGATTCAAGAGCAACCTACCCCTTTGTACAGGTCTCGCTTGCTGCAGAAGAGATCCCAGTGGTCCAGAAATCTGAATCCCTGCCCCCTGCTCCAATTTTTCAGCACACATTTATCTGCCATCTCATTCTATTCCTATCCTCACTGTCATGTGGCACAAACAGCAAACCCAAGATTACTACCCTTGAGGTTCTACATCGCAGCTTCCTTCCTAACTCCCTGTATTCTGTTTACAGAAACTCCTCCCTTTTTCTACCTATTTCAGTGGTACCAATATGTACCATGACTTCTAGTTGCTCAACTTCCCTTTTCAGGATAATGTGGATGTGTTCAGAAACATCACGAACCCTGGCACCTGGGAGGCAGACTACCATCCGTGTTTCCTTTTTAGTCCACAGAATCGCCTATCTGTCTCCCTAACTATAGAATCTCCTATTACTGCTGCCACCCTCTTCAGTTCCCTAACTTTCTGAGCCATACACTCAGCTTCTGTTGCTTCCCCCAGGTAAATCATAACACCCCTGAGCATTACTAAAATGGAGTACTAATAATGGAGTGTGATTGCCACAGGGGTGCTCTCCACTATCTGATGTTGTCCTTTCCCTCTCCTGACAGTCACCCATTTATCTGTCTCCTACCTCCCTGTAACTCTTGTCTATCATCTCCTTATTTTCCCTATCAAGCTGAAGGTCAGCGAGCCGCAGCTCCAGTTCTGTAACATGGTCGGTCTCTGAGGAGCTGCATCTCAATGCACCTGGTGCAGATGTGGCCAACAGGGAGGCTGGTGGACTCTGGAAATCCCACATCTGACACCCAGAACAGATCACTAGTTCAACTGGCATATCCCCTATTCTCTCAAGAGTTAAATAAGGGAAAAAAAGGTAAGAAATAAAGAATAACCTTACCTTGCCTCCACCTGTTCTCGCTGAAGTCTTGTTGATCCAAAGTCTTACTACTCTGACGACAACTGCCCCCATGGCGGCCACTCCATTAGGTGGTACATCTCTTTTATAAAGACTGGGTTTTTAAAGCTCTTTACCGGACTTGCGCAGGTACACTTCTGTTGCATCTGCACAGTACTTCAATCGAAGACATTGAAAAACTTTCTGCTTTTAAAAGCTTTTCACTGGACCTGTGTGGGAACAATTTGATTATAGAGGATATACAGTAACATTCTCAAAACTAGGACCCAGTGATTAGCATGAATCAGGCATCCACTAAAGTAATGCAAGTAACATGGAATCCCAAGTCTATCAAAATCATCTTAAGAAGGTTAAACAAAAAGTACCAGGAGACTGCATTACGAAGATTGAGTTGCTCGAGAAAAACACTAAGAACTCTAACAGACTAATGACTGTCATTAAACAACAATAAACCAATCCAGGAGCTCTAAAAATGTTAGAGCCCAACGCTCACTGGCTCCATGCACTAGCCCGAAGAACTCATTACAAATAGAGTACATGGATTCATTGTGCATTCAGAAATCTGAGAACAGATGGGAAGAAACTGTGGGTCTTCAGGATCCAGTGCCTCCTCCCTGATGGTAGTAACGAGAAGCAGGCACGTCTTGGGTGGTGAGTGTCTTAATGATGGTGCGGCCTTTTCGAGGCATTGCCTTTTGAAGATGTCTTTGATGGTTGAAAGCCTAGTGCCCATGATGGAGCTGGCTTAGTTTATAGCTCTCTGCAGCTGTTTCCAACCCTATGCATGGGTACCTCCATACCAGACAGTAATGCAACCAGTTAGAATACTCTCCATAGTACACCTGTAGAAATTTGTGAGAGTCTTGGGTGACATACCAAATCTCCTCAAACTCCTAATGAAATATAGCCGCTGGCATTCATCCTTTGTAATTGCATCAATATGTTGGGCCCCTGACAGACGCTCAAAGATGTTGACACCCAGGAACTTGAAACTGCTCACCCTTTTCACACCTGATCTTTCCATGAGAACTGGTGTGTGTTCCCTCAACTTCACCTTAGTGAAGTTCACAATCGATTCCTTGGTCTTACTGATGTTGAGTTAAGGTTGTTGTTATGACCCACCTCAACCAGCTGAACTAACTCACTCCTGTACACCTACTTCCTCGTCACTATCTGAAGTTCTGCCAACAACTTTTTTGTCATTGGTGAATTTATAGATGCTGTTTGTGGTGTACCTAGCCACACAGTCATGGGTATAGAGAGAACAGAGCAGTGGACTAGGCACGTATCCTTGAAGTGCATCTGTGTGGATTATCAGCGAAGGTTGGAGGCTGGAAGCTGAAGACAGCCAGTCCTGGGTTAGAGGACTGTGTATGTCTGTGGGTGGAAGGGTGGGTGGAATGGGGCTTGTTATTTGGTATGTTCTCTTTTGTTGAGTTCTGTGTTGTTCTGCTGAGTATAATGCAAATGCTATTTTGGTGCCAGAATGAGCTGCGACACTTGCGGGCTTCCCCCGTACATCCCTCTGGTTTGACACAAACATCACACTTCACTGCATGTTTCGATGCACACATGATAAATAAGCTGAATCTGCTGAGTCTGTGTTTAGAATACTTTGTGCAATTTTGGTGGATTTGCTATAGGAAAGACCATTAAGCTGGAAACAGTGCAGAAAAGATTTCCAGGGATGAGATTATATATGTGTGTGTGTGAGAGAGAGGAAAAAGATAGGAATTATTCATTGGAGCATAGCTAAATGAAGGGAGGTCTTACAGAGGTGTATAAAATCAGGGAGCATATGTATAGGGTCAATATACGTGCCTTTTTTCCAGCATTGGCAAATCAAGAACTGGATGGCCTCGGATTAAGATGAGATGGGAGAGATTTACTAGGGATCAATAATCAGGGACACCCACCACCCAGGTCATGCTCTCTTCTCACTGTCTTGAACCAAAGTGGATAACGTCACTCACCTTCACTTGTCCCATCATTGAAATGTTCCCATAATCAATGGCATATACTTTCAAGGACTCTTCATCTCACGTTCATGATATTTATTGCTTATTTATTATAATTACAATTTCTTTTTGTGTTTGCTGGTTGAATGCTGTAGTCAGGTGGTCGGTCATTGATTCTGTTATGTTTATTCTTCTATAGATTTGTTGAGTATGCCCACAATAAAATGAATCTCCGGTTTGTGTATGGTGACATACACATACATTATTAACAAAATTCACTTTGAACTTCAGGAGGAACCTGAGGGATACCATTTTCACCCAGAGAGATGGTCTGTATGTGGAATGACCTGTCAAAACAAGTGGTGAGGCAGGTACAATAACAATGTCTAAAAGACACTTGGGTCCCCCAATTTAACTCTAGCCTAATCACAGGACAAATTACAATTGACCAATTAATCTCTGACCTGTATGTCTTTGGACTGTGGGAGGAAACCAGAGCACCCAGAGGAAACCCACATGGTCACAGGCAGAACACACAAACTCCTGGCAATGGGACTGGCATTTCACTGTATGTTTTGAATCACATATAATAAATTTGTGAATCAGCATGAACTCATTGAGCCAAAGTGGCCTTGGTCTATGTTGGAAGGGAATTGGTTAACTTAGCACCATCCAGAGACAGAGAAGCAGTTTCAGCGACAGGTTACTGTCGATGCAATGTTCCTCAGACAGGATGAAGAGGTCAATACTCCCCAATGCCATTAGGCTTTACAATTCAACTGCCAGGACTTAAGAACTTTTTTAAAGCTATTATTAATGCTTTTTGAGTTAGTGATTTAGATGCATATCATATTATTACTGAGTTAAGTATTGTATGTAATGAGTTTTTGCTACAACAACTGTATGGGACATTGGAAAAAAATGTTGAATTTCCCCATGGGGATGAATAAAGTATCTATCTATCTATCTATCTATCTAAACAACAGAAGCGATTCAAGGTTCTGAAAGGTCTTCCTATGTGCTAGACTATGAAAGGGTTAAATAACACCCAATTAAAAAGTGTAAGTGCTTGTAAAGGAACACTGTGGGCAGCAGCTGTGAGAGTTTCAAGGAGATTGAAAATAATGAACTGCTGAAAAGTAGCAAGCCAACAGCTTTGCGGATGGTTGAAAACAAGATTAAAGGACTTTGAAATTATGATAAGCAAGCAAGCTGGTCACAACATCTTGGCTTAATAAGCAGCAAAGAAAATAAATGAATTTTCCATCATCAGACAAGAGAGGCAATTAACACACTATTAACCCAAGGTAGACTAAAAGGCCACTTTACTAGGTACCTCCTAAATCTAATAAAATGGCCACTGAATGTATGTTTGTGATCTTCTGCTGCTGTAGTCCATCCACTTCAAGGCTCAATGTTTTGTGCATTCAGAGATGCTCTTCTGAGCACATGGTTATTGAAGATACAGCCGCCTTCCTGGTAGCTTGACCCAATCTGGCGATTTTCCTCTGACCTCTCTGATTAACAAGGCATTTTCACTCACAAAACTGCTGCTCACTGGATGTCTCTTCTTGTTTTTTTGCACCAATTTCTATAAACTCTAGAGACTGTTGTGTGAAAATCCCAGGATCAGCTGTTTCTGATATAAACATCTTTGTCTGGCACTAACAATCAAAGTCACTTAGATCACATTTCTTAATGTTTGGTCTGAACAACAACTGAAACTTCTTGACCACACCTGCATGCTTTTATGCACCGAGTTACTGCCATTTGGTTGGCTGATTCAATATTTGTTTAACGAGTGGATGTGCAGGTGTACTTAATAAAGTACACTGAGTGTAGAACTAAACAGTGATGGACATAGTCAGCACAGCATATAGTATTTGTGAAGATATCTTAATTTATGTTTTCCTCTTAATACCTGCTGCCTGATGCTGAATAGATCTAGCATTTACAATTTTTATTTCAAGTTTTCAGCATCTGCACTTTTTTACTTTTAGACAATTGGTACAAGGTGCAGATTAGGTTTACTGTAAGTATAATCAGAATCAGGTGACATAAAATCTGTTGTTTTGCGGCACCAGTACAGTGCAAAGGCATAAAATTACTATAAATTACAAAATAAATGCAAGCAGGCTTTCTTTTGGGTGGGTGAGGATGGGTGAGACTAGAGGAATCAGAAGGCAGAGGTTAAAGGTGAAAGCTGAAATATTTAAAAAGGGACTTCTACACTCAGAAGGGTGTGATTATGGAACGGGTTGCCAGTCAAAGTTGTGAGTTTAATTGCAACATTTAAGAGAAGTTTGAATAAGCATATGAATGGGGGGGGTGTATGGAAGGCCATGGTCCAGGTGTGAATGGATGAGACTAGTCAGAATAACAGTTCAGTATGGACTAAATGGGCCAAAGAGTATATTTCTGTGCTGTAGTGCTCTATGACTCTAGATAAATTATGCAAAATAAAGGAATGATAGGTCATGTTTGTTCAGAAATCTGATGGTGGAGGGTAAGAAGCTGCTTCTGTACAGAGAAACATAGAAAACCTACAGCACGATACAGGTCCTTTGGCCCCCAAAGCTGTGCCAAATATGTCCTTACCTTAGAGGGTACCTCGTCCCTGATGGTTGTAATGAAAACAGGACACACCCCAGATGGTGAGGATCCTTGTGGATGAATGTTCCTGCCATCAGGAAGAAGGTACAGGAGCCTCAAGACCTACACCACCGGGTTCAGGAACCCCTCAACTATCCTGCTCTTGAACCAGAGGGAATAACTTCACACCCCATCATCGAACTTTCAAGGACTCTTCATTAATGTTCTTGATATTTAGTGTTTATTTATTTAATAGTGATAATTTTTCTCTCTTTTTGTATTTGTAGAGTTTGTTGTTTACTTTTGCACATTGGTTGTTGTCCATCATGTTGGGTGCAGTCTTCCATTGATTCTTTTGAGTTTCTGGCATTAGCTGCGATCGCCCAGAAGAAAATGAATTTCAGGCTTGTACTGTGTATGGTGACATAATATGTACTTTGATATTAAGCTTACTTTGAACTTTAAACTTTGCCTTCCTGAATCACTACCTCTTGAAGATATCCTCAATAGTGGGGAGGTTGTCCCTGTGATGGAGCTGGCTTAGTCTACAACCCTCTGCAGCCGCTTTCGATCCTGTGTATTAAAGCCTTCATACCAGACTGTGATGCAACAGGTCAGAATGCTATTCATGGTACATCTATAGAAATCTGTGGGAGAAAGATCAAATCTCCCAAAACTCCTATAGCTACTCCTGAGCTGGGAGAACATATAAACTCCTTACAGACAGCAGCAGGAATTGAAGCTGATACTGTAAAGCATTATTCTTCACTGCCTTTCCACCCTCTCCAGAACAATTACATCCTTCCCGTAGTCCGGTCAACCGTAGAACTGCATGCAATGCTTCAAAGCACCATCGATCACCAGTCAGGGTTCAATTCCCAACGCTATCTGTGAGGAGTTTGTGTGGCCTAAGCAATATTTTATAAAGTTGTTATATACTGTTCCATGGCCAATGAAGGCAAACATCTCAGATACCTTCACTGTGTTACCACTTTCAAGGATCAATGGTCAGACCATATTTAGAATATTGTGAGTAATTTGGGGTCCTGTATCGAAGTGAGGATGTGCTGGCCCTGGAAAGTGTCCAGAGGAGGTTCACAAGAATGATTCCAGAAAAGAAAGACTTAATGTAGGAGGTGCATTTGATGTCTTTAGGCCTGTACTCAATGGAGTTCATAAATATGAAGAAGTATGTTATTGAAACGTACTAAACACTGGAAGACTTGGAGAGGGTGGACACAGAGGGGATATTTCCATTAGCTGTGATTGTAGGATCTCAGTGCACAGTGTCAGAATAAAGGGGTGTCCTTTTAGAAAAGGGGTTCCCAACTTGTTTTATGCCATGAATCCCCACTGTTAACCAAGGGGTCTGTAGACCCCAAGTCTGGAATACCTGCTTTAGAACTGAGAACTGAGGTGAGGAGGAATTTCGCCAGCCAGAGGGTTGTGAACCTGTGGAATTTGTTGCCACAGAGGGCCAAAAGGCCAAGTCACTGGGTGCACCTAGGAACTGATAAGTTCTTTATTGGTGAGAGGGTAAAGGGTTATGTGGAGAAAATTAAGCATCAAATTCAACCTGGTTTTCCTACCATCCACCCACCATGTTTATAGTAGTTTATTAGTCATAGAGTTCTACAGCACAGAAACAAGCTCTTCGGCCTACCTAATCAAAGGCTAGATGATGAAGGTGGTATGATAGTTTGGTGATTAGCATAATTGCTTTAGAGCACCATCGATCACCAGTCAGGGTTCAATTCCCAACACTATCTATGAGGAGTTTGTAAATTCTCCCAGTAACAGTCTGAGTTTCCTCCAAATGCTTCGGTTTCTTCCCACCTTCCAAAGACGTACGGGTGAGGGTGAGAAAGTTGTGGGCATACTTTGTTTCCAGTACACGTGACAAGTAAAGTTAATTTTTTTATCTTTTAGTCCACGCTGACCAGGTCTCCTACCTAATCCGATTTACCTGCACCCAGACCATGTCCGTCCAATCCCCTCCGATCCAAAGTTCAGAGTCAATTTGTTATCAAAGAACATATATGTCACCATATACAATGCTGAGATTCAATTTCTTGCAGACAAACTCAATAAATTCATAATAGAATTACAACCATTATAGAATCAATGAAAAACTGCACCAACTTGGGCGTTCAACCAGTGTTGTGGTACCAGTCAGCCAGATTTTCATTCTCCCTCCTCTATGCTGATTCATCACCACCTTTGATTTGGCACACAACAGTGGTGTTATCAGCAGACTTGAATATAACATTGAAGCTGTGCTTAACCACACAGTCATAAGTGCAAAGTAAGTAGAACAGGGGTCTAAGCACACCATGGCTCTATCCAAACTTCTCCAAACTGGTACAATTGAACCCACATGCACCGCCAAGAATTCTGGAGATGGTGACAAATACCAGAGATTCAGAAGAGCTTGCAAGGTTTTGAAAACATGAATGTCTACCTAAAAATGGAAGCGTTGCTTAACTCAAAGCCAGAGCACGGCGACTAAAGGGTTAATGAGTGGATTTGCTTTTGTGCAGAAGGGTTCTTTGTTGTTTCCTGTACTTCTGTGACTGTCGGTGAGCTGACTGACTGATGATGTGGCAGATGGACCAAGCCTCTCGAAGGGAAGCAAGCAGAAGGTCGTAGATAATGTTATGCTGAAATATTAAATGATTATAAATAAGCTTGGGTAAAACAAAAAAGTGCCTGTCTCCCTCTGCTTCTGAGTCATAGCAACGCAGATAAGCTTCAGACAGCTTGTGCTGAAACACGGGCACTTCGATGTTTTTATTTAGAGATACAGTGCGGAGCAGGTTCTTCCAGCCCAATGAGCTGCACTACTCAGCATCCCACCCATTTAACCCCTGCCTAATCATAGGACAATTTACAATGACCAATTAACCCACTAACCAAAACATTTTTGGACTGTCGAGGAAAACAGAGCACACGGAGAAGGACATCATGGGGAGGACGTAGAAAATCCTTACAGAAGACACTGGGATTGAACTCTGAACTCTGACATCTCAAGCTATACCAGCAGTGCATGAACCACCACGTTGCTGTGACACTCCATGTTTGGTGTAAGTGATCAGAACAACCATTCAGTTTAATAACTTTGTGGCTCTCAGCTTATTTGCCACTAATACTTTCATTGGAAATGACAGCACAGGCTGGACAAAGAACAGTCTCAATCAAACACTGAGTGAACAGATTTTAAATAACCTCAGTGGTGTGTAATTATGTTCAATGAGCAGTGATTTTTGTCATTGATACTTGGCGAGAAATAAGCAGAACTGTTTTATTCACTGTGGCATTCAGGCTTGGAGATGCCAGAAATGGCTGGGAGCGAAAATGAAATGATTTCACTACTTCAATAAGTTAGGAACTACAAAGAATGTGAAGGTATTGACGATCATCTTGAATGTTACAGTGAAAATGAAGATTTGGAAGATGCAATTGTTGATATGGCAGAAGGATGGGAACCAGGATGATAGAGCTGAGGATGAGCCAGCAGGTTTACAAGTAGATCATGGGTGTAGCACAAATATAAAGAACAAGCCAATGACTAGGTACAAATGCAGACAGAGCAAAGAGTTAACTTGGCACAAAATTTAAAATGGCAAAGAATACACGACTGAAGATACCGAGGTTAAATGCGCATAGCATTTAGAATAAGTTGGATGAACTCGTGGCGCAATTAAAGGTTGGTTGGTATGATGTAGGCATCACTGAGTCATGGCTGAAAGGAGGCCATAGCTGGGAGCTTAACATCAAAGGATATACTTTGTATAAAAAGGACAGGCAGGAAGGCATAGGTGGTGGTGTGGCTCTGTTGGTAAGAGATGGACTTTCATCTTCAGAAAGAGGTGACATAGTGTCAGAGAATGTCAAATCTTTATGGGTGGATTTAAGAAACTTCAAGGGCAAAAGACCATCACGGGAATCAAATATAAGCCTCCAAATAGTAGCCAAGATGTGGGGTTGAGATTGCAAAGGGGCTGGAAAAGGCATGTAATAAGTGTGATGACACAATTGTAATGGAGGACTTCAATATGCAAAGGGATTGGGAAAATCAGGATGGTGTTGCATTGCAACAGAAGGAAGTTGTTGACTGCCCATTAGGTGGCTTTTTAGAGCAACTTGTGCTTGAGCCTATTAGGGCAAAGACCATTTAGATTGGGTGTTGTGTAATAACCCAGATCTTACTAAGGAGCTTAATGTAAAGGAACCCTGAAGAAGCAGTGATTATAATATGATTGAATTCATACTGCAATTTGAGACAGAGAAGCACAAGTCACTTTTATCTTTATCACAATGGAATAAAAGGAATTACAGAGGCATGAGAGAGGAGCTTGCCCAGGTTGATTGGAGAAGGATACTGAAGGGGATGATGGCAGAGCAGAGATGGCTGAAGTTTCAGGGAATAGTTCACAAAGTACAGGATAGATATGTCCCACAGAAGAAGTTGTTCTCACATGGCAGGGCTAGGCAACTGGGCTGACAAGGCAAGTTAAAGACAGCACAAAAGCCAAGGAAAGGCTATATAAGGTAACAAAAGTGAGTGAAGTTAGGATTGGGAAGCTTTAAAAATCCAACAAAAGGCAACTAAAAAAGCTACAGAAAAGATGAAATATGAGAGCAGACTAGCCAATAATATAAAGTAGGATACTCAAAGTTTTATCAGCTATATAAAGAGAAAAAGGGAGATGAGAGTTGATACTGAACCACTGGAAAATGATGCTGGTGAGGTAGTAAGGGGGGACAAAGAAATGGCAGATGAACTTAATGGGTACTTTGTAGCTGGCTTAACTTTGGAAGACACTTTCAGCGTGCCAGAGGTCTGTGAGTGTCAAGGAGTAGGAGTGAGTGCCAAAGGAAAAAGTGCTTGGCAAACTGAAAGGTCTTAAGGTGGATAAGTCTCCTGGACCAGATGGACTACATCACAGAGTCCTGAAAGAGGTTGCTGAAGAGATAACAGATGCATTGGTCATGATCTTTCAAGAATCATTTGATTCTGACATGGTCTTAAAGGACTGCAAAATTGCAAATGTCACTCCACTCTTTAAGAAGGGAGGAAGGCAAAAGAAAGGAAATTATAGGCCTGTTAGCCTAACCTCAGTGGTTGGGAAAGTGTTGGAGTCTATTATTAAGGTTAAGGTTTTATGGTTCTTAGAGACCAATGATAAAGTAAGTCAAAGTCAGTGTGGTTTCTGTAAAGGAGAATCTTGCATGGCAAATTTATTAGAGTTCTTTGAGGAAGTAACAAGCAAGGTGGACAAAGGAGAAGACATGGATGTCAGTTACTTGGATTTTCAGAAGGCATTTGATACGGTGCCACACATGAGGCTGCTTAACAGAATAAAATCCTATGACATTACAAGAAAGATACTGGCATGGATGGAGGAATGGCTGACAGGCAGAAGGTGGCAAATGGGAATAAACGGGGCTCTTTCTGGTCGGCTGCCAGTGACCAGTGGTGTTCCATACGGGTCAGTATTGGAACCGTTACTTTTCACATTGTTTGTCAATGATTTAAATAATGGAATTGATGACTTTGTGGCAAAATTTGCAGATGATACAAAGATAGGTGGAAAGTTTAGGTAGTGCTGAGGAAGCAGGACTAGGCAAAAAAATGGCAGATGGAATACAGTGTTGGAAAATGTATGATAATGCATTTTGGTAAAAGAAACAATTGTGCAGACATATTATCTAAATGGGGAGAAAATGCAAACATCAGAGATGCAGAGGGGCTTTGGAGTCTCACGCAAGACTCCCAGAAGGTTACTTTACAGGTTGAGTCTGTGGCAAAGAAGGCAAATGCAATGTTGGCATTTATTTCAAGGGGAATAGAATATAAAAGCAAGGAGATAATGCTGAGGCACTTGGAGTACTGTCTACAGATTTGGGCCCCAGATCTCAGAAAGGATGTGTTGTCATTGAAGAGAGTCCAGAGGAGGTTCACGAGGATGATTCCAGGAGTGTGAAGGGGTTAACATACGAGTAGCATTTGACAGCATTGGGCCTGTACTCACTGGAATTTAGAAGAATGCAAGGGAATCTTATTGAAACCTACCAAATTTTGAAAGGACTAGATAAGGTGTATGTGGAGAGGATGTTTCCTATGGTGAGGGTATCCAGAAGTAGAGGGCACAGCCTCAAAACTGAGGTGGTGAACTTTTAAAACAAAGGCAAGGAAGAATATTTTTAGCCAGAGAGTAGTGAATCTGTTGAATTCTCAGCCACAGACTGTGGTGGACATTAGATCTATGGGTATATTTAAAACAGAAGTTGTTAGTTTCCTTAATGGTCAGGGCATCAAAGGACATGGCGAGAAGGCAAGTGTATGGGGTTGAGTGGAATCCGGGATCAGCCATGATCAAATAGTGGAGCAGACTCAACGGGCTGAATGGCCTAATTCTGCTCCTATGTCTTATGGTCTTATAGCATTGTATGAAGGCATTCCATTATCTACACTTGGTGTCTGCGCTGATTTTGTTCATTTACAATGAATCTAAGGGATAGACCAGCATACACTGGGTGAATCCATTCATTGATATCTATTAGGAACTAATACAGTCTTATCAGTACTATAATAGTATTGATAATGTTCTAAGTTGTTCTGTATTTCATTTAAATACATAATTTGTTACTCTACTAAACAATAATCTTTTTAAATATCTTTTTAACTATTTCAATGAAACATTGGCTAATTAGAGAAGTTATTTAATTGGGCCAAAAAGTAATGGTCCCGATGTATCCCAATTAACCAGAATACATGTATACATTATGATTCTATTTTTTATGTATTGCAATGTACTGCTGCTGCAAAACAAATTTTATGTCATTGATAATAAACCTGATTTTGATCAATTCCCTTCTGTTCCCTATAACAGCCTTATAACATTCCAAGGTTTCTGTTCACCATTTGAGAGGCTATAGGCTTAAGAATGGCCAAAAATGCATTCATGAACCCCTACTGCTTTGATCAAGATTTTTGTGACCTGTGAAGTGCCAATGAGATGTTTTTATTGTTTAGAGCAGATGTGAAGCATTCTGGAGCTGAAACAGCATCCATCTTTCCATCAGAGGAAACTACATGTTCCTGTGCATTCATTAGAAAACTCTAATAGGCAATTCTAACAAGGAGTTGAGAATGATAATGTTCAAGACAAAGTAAATTTATAATCAAAGTACATACTGTATATGTCACCTAATACTACCTTCAGATTCATTCTCTGATAGGCATTTAACAAATAAATACAATTGAAATCAATGAAAAATTACGTACATACAAAGACAGATAAACAAACAATGTGCAAAAGATTACAAATGGTGAAAATAATAATGATAAATAAATATTGAATAAACAAATAGATAGACTGATAGATAGATAAATAAATAGATAAATTCAGTGATTGATAAATAATATTGAGAATATAAGTTCTAGAGTTTCTGGAAGTTAGTCCATAAGTTGTAGAATCAGTTCAGAGCTGAAGAGAGTGAAATTATCCATGCTAGGAGCCTGATGATTGAAGAGTAAAATGTTCCTGAACCTGGTGGTGTGGGTTCTAAGGCTCTTGTGTCTCTTTCCCGATGTTAGCAGCAAGAGGAGAGCATGGCCGGGATGGAGGGGTACATGATGGTGGATGCTCCTTTCTTTTGTTGGCTATCATTGCTAAGGGGGTTGGAGTTAACAATAGGGAGGGTTTGTTACAGTGGTACAGGGTGTTCATGAGGTCACACGTGGAGTATTGGGCACAGTTTTGATCCCAATATATAAAGTAAGGATCCATCACCAAATTTTCTCAGCACCCAGGCCATGCTCTTTACTTGTTGCTGTCATCAGGTAGGAGGTGCAGGAGCATGAGGAATTCACACCACCTGGTTCAAGAACAGTTACTATCCCTCAGCCATGAAACTCTTGAACAAAAGGGGATAGCTACACTCATTCAAGAACACATTAAAGGGCTCTGTTATCTTATTATTTCATGCTCATTATTTATTGCTATTTATTTATGTCTGTATTTGCAGTTTTTTTTACAGTTACTGTCTGTAGATTTGCTAAGTGTGCCTGCAGAAAAAGAATTTTGGGGTTGCATGTGGTGACATGTATGTACTCTGATAATAAAATGACCTTGAACTTTGAACGTTACTTTGGATACAGTAACACTAAAGGCAGGCTGAAGGAGATTCACTAGCCTACCTCCTGGAACTGGAGGGTTCTCCTATCAAGAGAGGCTTGACAGTCTGTGTCTGTAATCACTGGAATTTAGACAGGGTGGCCATTGAAATGTTCCTACTAGTGAAAGAGTCACAAAGGGACTGGCTTTCAAAGTAAGACTGTAAGACTTAGGAGAAAAATTAGACTATTCAGCCCATTGAGTCTGCTCCACCATTCTATCATAGCTGATGCCGGATCCCACTCAACCCCATACATCTGCCTTCTCACCATATCCTTTGATGCTCTGACCAATCAGGAAACAATCAACTTCCACCTTAAATGTACGCATGTCTTGGCCTCCACCACAGTCTGTGGCAGAGCATTCCACAGATTTACTACTGTCTGGCTAAAAGATTTCTTTCTTTCTTCTAAATGCCATTTAGAAGTTATAATTTTATATGCGGGTGGCAGGGACTCTACCAAAGGAGGTGTAAGGCACTCCATTAGCCTGCAGGTCACCCTTGGGCAAGGTGTAGCACCTGCTTAGCCCCCTGATCTGGGTCATGTGAAGCCATGCGAGCTGGTGGTGGATGGTCATATGAGCAGCTGATGCATACAGAAGTCCTGGTTATGTGACCACTGATGCCAAGCAGACAATCTCTGAAGAGTATCGATAATGGCTGGAGTCACCCATCTTGTAAAGACATAGCCCAGTAGAAGGCAATGGCAAACCACTTCTGTAGAAAAATTTGTCACGCACAATCAGTCATGGAAAGATCATGATCATCCACGTCATGCAACATGGCACATAATGAATGAATGCACACTCTATGTTTTATGTTCCAAAATGTATTTTAACAATGACTATAAATATGGTGCAAAATTCAATACTTTCATTCTGTAAAGAATCCATTTCTGGATAGGTTTTTTTAACCTAAAATAAAACCTGGCTTAAAAAAGTTAATTGCACTAAAATTAGCATTGTCACCAGCCCAGATGGTTTGCCTCTCAAGACAGTAAGATAAACTTGAAAAGCAGAGGAAGCAGATTTTGCTAAATTATCTTTAAAAATCTTAACTGTGCCAAAGAAGTGGAGGGAAGCCAATGTTCAAGAAAGGAATAGGGCTTACCTTTGGCAGTAACAGACCAATAGCTATTTTGTTATTTGTGGTTGGTTTTAATGCGCAATGGCTAGAATGTAGAACAGTATAGCACAGGAACGGACCCATCGGCACACAATATTGTGCTGAACTAATTAATTAAGTAATCACAAACAAGAGAAAATCTGCAGATGCTGGAAATCCAAGCAACACACGAAATGCTGGAGGAACTCAACAGGCCAGCCAGGCAGCATCTATATACTCTTTTCCATAGATATTGCCTGGTCTGCTGAGTTCCTCCAGCATTTTGTGTGGTGTTGCTTGGATTTCCAGCATCTGCAGATTTTCTCTTGTTTCTGATTGGAACACTACACTGCAAAGTCTCCTCCAGAGATGCCTACCCTGAAGAAGTTTAAATCTTTCCTTTGACAGGAATTCAGTGAAACTCTCTCTCACTGTTCCCCCTCTGTGATCTTTGCTCCACTCCGACTCTTCAACCATGTGCTCATCCAGACCCGCGACCACAGCCACGTATCTCTCCTAGGAACATGTCTCTCTTTCACCTATCAACTTCCCAGCTCTTTACTTCACCCCTCAGCTCCCAGTTTCACCTATTACCTTGTGTTTCTTCCTTCCCTCCCTTACCTTCTTACTCTGACTCCCCAAATTTCTTTCTCCAATCCTGATGAAGTGTCTCGGCCCAAAACATCAACTGTACTCTTTTCCATTTATGCTGCCTGGCCTGCTGAGTTCCTCCAGAATTTTGCGTGTGTGCATTAGTAGTCATATGGCCAACTAAACCAATCCCTTCTGTCTAAGGAATGTCTATATCCTTCCATTCCATCACATTCATGTGCATATATAAACATCACTTAAAAGTCCCTAATGTATCTGTCTCTACCACCACCCCCCGCAGCGTATTCCTCTGTGTAAAAAAAAAAACTTGCCCCTCACATCTGCAGCTATCTGTTCCACATGAGTGTCAGGAAAAGTCTGGCGGTCAGACACCAGAACATCTGACAAGACTGTCTCAGGATCTGGTGACAGAGCCGTAGAGTCGGTGAGCACTACAGCAGAGAAACCAGCCCTTCAGCCCAACTCATCCTTGCTGAGCAGGATTCCCACCAGTTCCATCTGACCGTTTAATTTTATTTGCCATTTTCTTTGCGGTGTAACAATCTGCTTCTACTTTAAATAATTTTTAGACCACCTCCAGTTCGCCTATCAGCCCCAACTAGGAGTTGAGGATGCCATCGTCTACCTGCTGAACTGTGTCTACGTCCACCTGGACAAGCCGGCGAGCACTGTGAGGGTCATGTTTTTTGACTTCTCCAGTGCGTTCAACACCATCCGCCCTGCTCTGCTGGGTGAGAAGCTGACAGTGATGCAGGTGGATGCTTCCCTGGTGTCATGGATTATTGATTACCTGACTGGCAGACCACAGTACATGCGCTCGCAACACTGTGTGTCAGACAGAGTGGTCAGCAGCACTGGGGCTCCACAGGGGACTATCCTGTCTCCCTTTCTCTTCACCGTCTATACCTCAGACTTCAACTACTGCACAGAGTCTTGCCATCTTCAGAAGTTTTCTGATGACTCTGCCATAGTTGGATGCATCAGCAAGGGAGATGAGGCTGAGTACAGGGCTACAGTGGGAGACTTTGTCACATGGTGCGAGCAGAATCATCTGCAGCTTAATGTGAAAAAGACTAAGGAGCTGGTGGTGGACCTGAGGAGGGCTAAGGCACCGGTGACCCCTGTTTCCATCCAAGGGGTCAGTGTGGACATGGTGGAGGATTACTAATACCTGGGGATACGAACGGACAATAAACTGGACTGGTCACAGAACACTGAAGCTGTCTACAAGAAGGGTCAGAGCCGTCTCTATTTCCTGAGGAGACTGAGGTCCTTTAACATCTGCCAGATGATGCTGAGGATGTTCTACGAGGCTGTGGTGGCCAGTGCTATCATGTTTGCTGTTGTGTGCTGGGGCAGCAGGCTGAGGGTAGCAGACACCAACAGAATCAACAAATTCATTCATAAGGCCAGTGATGTTGTGGGGGTGGAACTGGACTCTCTGATAGTGATGTCTGAAAAGAGGATGCTGTCCAAGTTGCACGCCATCTTGGACAATGACTCCCATCCACTCCATAATGTACTGGTTAGGCACAGGAGTACATTCAGCCAGAGACTCATTCCACCGAGATGCAACACTGAGCGTCATAGGAAGTCATTCCTACCTGTGGCCATCAAACTTTACAACTCCTCCCTCGGAGTGTCAGACACCCTGAGCCAATAGGCTGGTCCTGGACTTATTTCTACTTGGCATGATTAACTTATTATTATTTAATTATTTATGGTTTTCTATTGCTATATTTCTTCACTATTCTTGGTTGGTGTGGCTGTAATGAAACCCAATTTCCCTTGGGATCAATAAAGTATGTCTGTCTGTCTGTCTTTTATATGCATTACAGAATTATACTTTGGCTATACAAAGTATAATTCTGAAGCATCTTTGCTCTTTTATTGAGTGAATGAGTATTTCAAAGATGCAAGGTACACTTATTATCAAAATATAGATGCAGTATACAACCTCAAGGTTCCACTTCCCCACAGACAGCCATGAAGCAAAGAAAACCATGGAACCCGACACAAAAACAAATAAATTGTGCAAACGGCAAAAAACGAGCGGAAAACACAACATCGAAAGAGTCCGGGCATGTTCAGGTCAGCTCAGTGTTCAGTATCTACAGAAAACGCCGAGTCAAAACTGCCCAGCGTAACAACAAAAAAAGGGAGTAACCAAAAATCCGAAACACGTCATAATGTGAAATACAGAATCCAGCCCACAAACCACATCAATTCGCCAGAACTCCTCAGGCAACGTCAAGAGAAGCAGAGACCATCCGAATGCAGGCAGCTCCTTCCAGGAGAAGCCAGCAAGATGGATAGAGAGACCATCGTACAAGCACCTCCCTTTGGCAGTAGCGAGGGAGAGGCTGTAAGATGGCACTGAGCTCCCCTCACCTTCTGCACTTGCCTCGATGATCTCAATCCTCCTCAGCACTTTGGTCAGTGAGATTGGCCTCGAGGCTACACACATCACAGCGCACCCCCAGAGACAGCAAAGCACCAGGTTGCTCAATTGGCCTAAAGACACACCACCAAAACGTAGATCACAGGCTCTGACAGTAGCAGAACCACGTATGAAAAAAAAAGTTGTGAAGGAAGTAGTTTTGTGAACCTTCTGGAGGAAGTGGCCCTAGGTCGAGTTGTTCACTGGTGCCAGCTTCTTCCCATGAAAATTAACGTTTTCTCATTGGTTGACTTTACTACAGTATTAAATAGTATTTTCTAATTGTTTGTCTTTTATCTGCAGATTTGAATGGAATTTCCCTTTGGATATAAAAGTAGCTGTTTTATGCTAGGAGCTATCTTTAGTTTCTCTTTTCTTCAAGTAGTCAAGACCCTCTGTTTCTATTTGTCTCAATTTCCCTTTGTTCTATCTGTTCTTAATAAACCAATCATGAAGCCACACATTTTATGCCCCGTTTCCGACTTCCGAAACACGCTTGGATTTAAACACCATAATGCAACACAAACACTACTTTCCTTTGTGTCGCATCCCTCTAACCTTTCCTATCAATGTAACTCTCCACATGCCTTTTAAATGTCATTATTTTACTTGATTTATTCACTTTCTCTGGCAGCACGTTCCACATTCAAGCTCAAATTTATTGTTATTCAACCGTATACATGTATACTGCCAAACAAAATAAAGTTCCTCCAGACCAAGGAGCAAAATGCAGCACGTGTAACTCACACACAACACATAAAGCACTCTATATGGTAAAGCTCCATTCTGTATGTCTGGATGTACATGTGATAAATAAATCTGAACATGTCTGTCTCTGCATGAAGAAGTTACCCATCAGATCCCTTTTAAATCTTACCCCTGATGCCCTTTAGTTTTTGATTCCTTTCCTTGAGAAGGACGGTGTGAATTTGCCCTATTGATACCCCTTATTATCCAACTCTTCTTTATAAGGTCACCCCTGGGACATGTGCACTCCGTTAGAGCACAGACATATGGAGCTGAGAGTGTGAACGCACTTCCCGTCTGGCCCCTTGTGCAAACTTTTCTAAAAAATAAAAGTGCACTTGAGGTTCATCACTTTCTTTTAAACCCTAATTCTTTCACATATGTTCTAGAGTTTTAGACCCAGAGTCATAGAATCATAGAGTACTACAGCACAGAAAAAGATCCTTTGGCCCATCTAATCTGGGCCATTCTGTTGTTCTGCCTATTCCCATCAACTCATACCTGACTATAGCCCTCAATACCCCTCCCATCCTTGTACCTATCCAAACCTCTTAACTGATGCTGTTGAACCCACATCCATCACTTGCACTGACAGCTTTTTCCACACTCACGCCACCCTCTGAGTGAAGAATTGCCCCTTAAATATTTCACCTTTCATCCTTCATTTATGACCTCTAGTTCTAGTCTCACTCAACCTCAGTGGACATTTACTTTATCTATACCACTCATAATTTTTGCCTCCCTCTAGAAAATCTACCCTTATTGTCCTAAACTCCAGGAATAAAGTCCTAACCTATTCAGACTTTCCATATTGATCAGGTCTCAGTAACCACCTCATAAATTTTCTCTGTACTCATTCAATCATATTGTTAACTTTCTTGTCATTAGGTGGCAGAACTACACACAAACTTCAGTCTCCCTTCTGTTTCTGTAGCCCAGTATTTTAATGAAGGGGATTCAGCAATGGAAACAAGCAGTGAAATGCATTGTTTGAATCAATGATGTCGATGACGTTGACTGGAATGTCTTCCATGATGAGGATGTCTCTGAGTTCACTTCATCCAAAAGTGCATCAACAATGTTGTCCCCCAGAAGTCGTTCAGGGTCTTCCTGAACCAGAAACCCTGGATCAAAAGTTCCATGCGAGCAGCACGTACCCCGCGACACAGAGCTTACATTGCCAACAATCAGCAAGAGCTCAAGAAAAGCAGCTAAGAACTGCGTAAAGCGATCAAGGCTGCGAAACAACAATACAGGGTCAAGATTGAGTCAAGATTCACAACAAATAGCTCACGTAACTTGTGACGATCATACCATCGCAGACTTCAAAGCCGAAAGTAGTGCTATCACCAACATCGCGGCCTCTCTCCCAGGTGAGCTCAAACACTTTTACAATCGGTTCGATGTCACTAACTCTGAGCCTCCGAGGAAAGGCACCGCTACAACCCACAACCTGGTCATCTCCGAGGCTGAGGTACGCAGATGTTTCCAATGGGTGGACAGTCACAAGGCTGCGGGACCAGACAGCATCCCAGGGCGAGTACTCAGAGTGTGCACAGCACAACTGGCAAGTGTTTGTAGAGTGCCCTCCTGCTTCAAATTATCCACCATTGTCCCTGTACCAAAAAAGACCAAGGTAACATGACTGAACCTTTCAGAATCCGAATCCGGTTTATTATCACCGGCATGTGACATGAAATTTGTTAACTTAGTAGCAGCAGTTCAATGCAATACATAATATAGAAGAAAAAAATAACCAATAAGTAAACCTTATTCAGTGTACTTTATACAGTAGACGTACATTGAATAATTAAAATTCCTGGAAAAAAAACAGAGATACTATATACTAAAAAAAAAAGTGAGGTAGTGTCCAAAGGTTCAACGTCCATTTAGAAATTGGACGGCAGAGGGGAAGAAGCTGTTCCTGAATCACTGAGTGTGTGCCTTCAGGCTTCTGTACCTCCCACCTCAATAATAAGCAAATTCTTTGAGAAGCTGGTCAAGGACTACATATGTAGCATACTACCACCCAAACTGGACTCCCTGACAATTCACCTACTGACACAACCAATCGACAGACGACGCAATAGTCACAGCTCTACATACCATCCTTACACATCTGGAGAAGAGGGATGTTTTTGTGAGAATGTTGTTCTTGGACTACAGTTCAGCATTCAATACCATAATTCCAACAAGGCTCGATAGGAAGCTCAGAGACCTCGGTCTTGCTCCTGCCTTGTACAGCTGGATCCCAGACTTCCTGTCAGATCACTGGCAGGTGGTAAGAGTGGGCTCCCTCACCTCCACCCCTCTGACTCTCAACACAGGAGCCCCTCAGGGCTGTGTAGTAAGTCCCCTCCTTTACTCTCTGTACACCCGTGACTGTGTCGCCACCCACAGTTCTAATATGCTAATTAAATTTGCCAATTACACTACATTGATTGGCCTAATCTCCAACAATAATGAGGCGGCCTACAGGAAGAAGTCATCTCTCTGACACAGTGGTGTCAAGAAAACAACCTCTTGCTCAATGTCACAAAAACAAAGGAGCTGGTTACGGATTACAGGAGGAATGGAGACAGGCTATCCCCTATTGACATCAATGATCTGGGTTTGAGAGGGTGAGCAGTTTTAAGTTCCTCAGCATCCACATCACCGAGGATCTCACATGGTCTGTACACACCAGCTGTGTGGTGAAAAAAGCACAACAGCTCCTCATTCACCTCAGACGGTTGGAGAAGTTTGGTATGGGCCCCCAAATCCTAAGAACTTTCTACAGGGGCACAGTTGAGAGTATCCTGACTGGCTGCATCACTGCCTGGTACGGGAACTGTACTTCCCTCAATCACAGGACTCTGCAGAGAGTGGTGCGGACAGCCCAGTGCATCTGTAGTTGTGAACTTCCCATGATTCAGGACATTTACAAGGACTGGTGTGTAGAAAGGGCCCATAGGATCATTGGGATCCCAAACTATCCCAACCACAATCTATTCTGGCTGCTACCATCTGGGATGTGGTACCACAGCATAAAAGCCAGGACCAACAGGCTCCGGGACAGCTTCTTCCACCAGGCCATCAGACTGATTAACTCATGCTGATTTGAGTGTATTTCTCTGTTATATTGACTTCTATTTATAATAATATTTATAATAAATTGCACATTTAGACGGAGACGTAACTAAAGATTTTTACTCCTCATGTATGTGAAGGACAGAAGAAATAAAGTCAATTCAATTCAAATCAGCGATAATTGCGCAAGTGACACCAACCTACAGCAGAATACAGGCCCTTCGGCCCTCAGAGTTGTGCTGAACGTGTCCTTACCTTAGAACTACCTAGGTTTACCCATAGCCCTCCATTTTTCTAAGCTCCATGTACCCATCCAGGAGTCTCTTAAAAGAACCTATCGTTTCTGCCTCCACCACTGCTGCCAGCAGCCCATTCTATGCACACACCACTCTCTGTGTAAAAACTTATCCTCGACATCTCCTCTGTGCCTACTTCCAAGCACCTTAAAACTATGTCCTCTCATGCTAGTCACTTCAGCTCTGGGAAAAAGCCTCTGATTATCCACATGATCAATACCTCTCATCATCTTGTACACCTCTATCAGATCACCTCTCATCCTCCTTCGCTCCAAGGAGAAAAGGCCAAGTTCACTCAACCTATTCTCATAAGGCATTCTCCCCAATCCAGGCAACATCCTTGTAAATCTCCTCTGCACCCTTTCTATGGTTTCCACATCCTTCCTGTATTGAGGTGACCAGAACTGAGCACAGTACTCCAAGAGGGGTCTGACCAGTGTCCTATATAGCTGTAACATTACCTCTCTGCTCTTAAACTCAGTCTCACAGTTGATTGAAGCCAATGCACCGTATGCCTTCTTAACCACAGAGTCAACCTGCGCAGCAGCTTTAAGTGTCCTATGGACTTGGACCCCAAGATCCCTCTGATCCTCCACACTGCCAAGAGTCTTATCATTAATACTATATTCTGCCATCATATTTGACCTACCAAAACGAACCACCTCACACTTAACTGGGCTGAACTCCATCTGCCACTTCTCAGCTCAGTATTGCATCCCATCAATGTCCCACTGTAACCTCTGACAGCCCTCCACACTATCCACAACACCTCCAACCTTTGTGTCATTAGCAAATCTGCTAACCCGGGACTTTGGTTTCCCGGGAGCTCCCCAGCAAATCTAAGGGCGTCACAGACCTGTTATTACTCAATCTCTGTTATTGCTGTACACCACTTACATGCCCTGACCAATCAAGAATCTATCAACCTCTGCCTTAAATATATACAAAGGCTTGGCCTCCATGGCTGACCATGGCAAATAAAGTTTTGATAAAAACATTATACATTTGCTGAGATCCACATCCTGGTGTTCATTCCTGTCAGGCACCTTGCTACTACAGACCAGCACCATAAAGTTCAAGTCCAAGTTATTGTCATATATGTTGAGGACCTACCGCTGGTCAGAGCTGAATGTGGATATGCTGTCCCAGCTGTTGATGTGATATGCAAGCCAGTACACAAGCCAGGGCAGTATGATATGGAGAGCAAGCTCCCCCTCTCCATGCAACTGATGAATCCAAATGAACAGCAGAGATCAATACAGTTTGGCATCAGTGACATTACAGGAGTAATGCAACTCCTTACAGACAGCTGCAGGAATTGAACCCCAAATGGTGATCACTGGCAATGCAAAGCGCTACGCTAACTGCCACACTACCATGCCACCACCAAGGGAAGCGGCTGCATAATAGTCCTGAGGTAGATTAAGGTGTCCTTGATGGGTGGCAGAACAGGCTTGAAGGGCCAAAGGGTCCATTTCTGCTCTTAATTCCAATCTGATGTTCCATCCCTGGGCCGAGACAGCTGGGTATTTACGACCATCTGGTATTTTTGTCACCATTCTATCTAGTGCCAGACTACAAATCACCAGCAATTTCCCACTCTGTCCTGCTGGCATCTGACCACACTGTCTTTCTATCCAACTTATAATGACGAGTCCACCATTATAATGATGATTGAACCCATCTAATGCAACTGATGTGCCATGGAATGTAGCTGTCTCAGCAGGCGTATTAACACATCAACAAGTCTGTACTTCTAAAAGGAGACTGGATTAATCAGAGCTAGGTAACAGATGGGCAAGGAAGTTGGGCTTATTTAATTCATTTGATTTTATGTTGAGTGAATCACTGAGTGTGTGCATGGTTAGGGACAAAAAAGATTGAATCCCTCTAAATGGCAATAGACAATTATCAGACATGGTGGACAGAAATCGTAGGTAAGTTCTTTCCATTGGTAGGTAAAACTGGAACTAGGGGACATTGCCTCAAGATTCAGGGTAGAAGATTTAGGACGGAGATGAGGAGAAACTGTTTTTCCCAGGGAGTGGTGAATCTGTGGAATTCTCTGCCCAGGGAAACAGTTGAGGCTTCTTCACTAAATGTATTTTAAGAAACAGTTAGATAGGTTTTCACATAGTAAGAGAATTAAGGGTTATAGGGAAAAGGCAGGTTGATGGAGCTGAGTTTATGGACAGATCAGCCACGATCTATTGCACGGTAGGGCAGGCTCGATGGACTGGATGGCCTACTCCTGCTCCTATTTCTTATGTTCTTATGATCTTATGTTCTAAAATAATTTGCAGTTAAAGAAAGTGTTTTACTTAGTATTTTATTTATTTGGAGGGACAACACCTTATATATCAAGATGAAGCCGCACTCAGGTTGGAGGAATAACACCTTATATACCAGCTGGGTAGCCTCCAACCTGATGGCATGAACATTGACTTCCCTAACTTCCGTTAATGCCCCTCCTCCCCTTCTTACCCCATCCCTGATACATTTAGTTTTTTCCCCACTTCTTTTTTTTCTCTCTCTCTGCCCATCACTCTGCCTGTTCTCCATCTCCCTCTGGTGCTCTCCTCCCTCTTTCTTTCTCCCTAGGCCTCCTGTCCTATGATCCTTTCCCTTCTCCAGCTCTGTATCCCTTTTGCCAATCACTTTCTGGCTCTCAGCTTCACCCCACCCCCTCCTGTCTTCTCCTATCATTTCGCATTTCCCCCTCCCCCCACTACTTTCAAATCTCTTACTATCTTTCCTTTCAGTTAGTCCTGACGAAGGGTCTCAGCCCGAAACTCAACAGTGCTTCTCCCTAAAGATGCTGCCTGGCCTGCTGTGTTCCACCAGCATTTTGTGTGTGTTGTTTGTTTTATTTATTTGTTTGTTTGTTTGCGTATTGAGATATGGAGCAGAATAGAGCACTCTGTCCCTTTGAGCCAAGCTGCGCAGCAATTCCCAAATTTAATCCTAGCCTAATCACGGAAAAATTTACAATGACCAATAAACCTACAAACCGATATGTCTTTGAACTGTGGGAGGAAGCTGGAGCACCTGGAGGAAACCCACGCAGTCACGGGGAGAACGTACAAACTCCTAACAGGTAGTGGCAGGAACTGTACACGGGTCAGTGGTACTGTGAAGTGTTGTGCTGTCAAGGAATTATGGATCTGTGTTCCCAGGTCCCTTTGTTCTACCATTGTAGTGACTACTGACGGAGGGACATTGGCCAATTTTTACACAGTAAGCTCTCACAAACCGCAGTTGCAGATAGCTCAGATTCAAATTTGTTGCCATATACACCAGGCTGCAATGAAATTCCACACCCGTGTGAAGTTCACAGAGCAAACTGTGAACTCGGTAATAAGCACAACAAGGATATAATGCTGAGGCTTTATAAGGCATTGGTCAGACCACACTTGGAGTACAGTGAGCAGTTTTGCGACCCCTATCTAAGAAAAGATTGCTGACATTGGAGAAGGTCCAGGGGAGGTTTACAAGAATGCTTCTGGGAAGGAAAGGGTTAACATATGAGGAGTATTTGAGGGTTCTGGAGCACAACTCATTGGCGTTTAGAAGAATGATTCATTGAAGTATATTGAATATTGAAAGACCTAGAGAGAGTGGATGTGAAGAAGATGTTTCCTAGAGTGGGGGAGTCTAGGACAAGCGGGTACAGCCTCAGAATAGAGGGATGTCCGTTTAGAACCAAGATGAGAAGCAATTTCTTTAGCCAGAGCAAGGTGAATCTGTGGAGTTCATTGCCATCAATGGCTGTAGAGGCCAAGTCATTGGGTTTATTTAAAACAAAGGTTGATATGTTCCTGATTTGTCAGGGTGTCAAAGTTTACAGGGAGAAAGCAGGAAAATGAGGTTGAGAGGGATAATAAATCAGCCATATTTGAATGTTGGAGCAGACATAATGGGCTGAATGGCCTATTTCTGCTCCTATATCTCATGGCCTTATGGTTTAATAAGTACAGCAATGAACACAAAACAACAGAATGGTGCAGAGATTGTAGTGCAGTATGAGCTAAAAGAAATACTATATAATGAAATAACAGAGAGAAAGAAGTCACAGAATGCAAAGTCCCCACCGGAAAAGAGACTTGAGAGAAGTGACTGGTTCAGGAACACAACAGCAGTGGGGAAGAAACTGTTTTTGAGTCCAGTCACCGGGCTTTCAAGCTCTTGGATCTTCTCCCAGAAGGTAGAAGAGAGAAAAGGAAATGGCCAGGGCAGCAAGCGATACTGTTAGCCTTTCTGAGCTGGCCTTGTCAGTAGGAAGTAGTGAGCGTGTGATGGACTGAGCTGCATTTACCACTTACAGACAGTCCAGAGCAAAGCAGTTGCCATAGAAAGCTGAGATACAGCCTATTAGGAGACTTACTGAAGCACATATGTAGAAGGTTGAGACAATCCTCATAGACAAGTCAAATTTCTTCCACATGGGGTCATCATCATCATTACGTGCTGTGTCTTATGTCATAGGCATTCATGGTCCATGACCGTGATGGTTCTTAGCAAAAGATGTTTCTACAAAAGCGGTTTGCCATTGCCTTCTTCTGGGCTTTGTCTTTACAACAGGTGATCCCAGCCATTGGGAACACTCTTCAGAGATTGCCTGCCTGGTGTCAGTGGTCGCATAACTAGGCCTTGTGATATACACCAGGTGCTCATATGACAATCCACCACCTGCTCCCATGGCTTCATGTAACCCTGATCAGAGGCTAAGCAGGTGCTACACCTTGTCCAAGGGTGACCTACAGGCTAGCAGAGGTAAGGAGAACCATACACCTCCTTTGGTATATCTGTTTTTTACGAGGTTGAGTTGCTAGCTCGATACTCAACCCACCATGGACAGAAAGTGTGCAAGGAGCCTGCTGAATTCAAACCTGGGTCACTCGTCTCAAAGTCCAGTGTGGATGCCACTACACCACCAACCGGCTAGTGTAATTGTGTGTGGCACTTACCCTACACTCATCACAGGAGCATCTGGATGATAAAGACACCTACATCAGTGTATCATTTATTGACAACAGCTCAGTTTCAGTACTATGATTCCAAGAAAACTTCTCCACCCTCTAACTCCAACACTACACTATTAAAATTCCTGTCAGTCACATTATGTACAACCTAGCATCATACAATTAATCTATGTACATAAGCTATCTTGTGTATTTATATTTTTTAATTATTTGTTATGACTCCAGTCTATTCTGGGGTTGGCTAGCAGCGGCAGACATAGTTCCCTACGGGGTTTTTTCAGAAATGATTGTTCTCTCTTGTTATTGATCACCCACTGTACGTTCCCAATTAACACCTGTGTATCTAAACCCTGCTTCCAGTTCCTTACTTTGCTCAGTCTTGAAGTGTGTTCTTGTAAGTAGCAAGTGCCCCTGGTATAATTTTTGTGTCTGTTCTGTGTGTGTTTTTGATGTCTGTCATTTCTGGATCTTACTTGTGCATCAAGATCTTGGTTTACTAAATTTGTGTTTTTATTACTGCAGTTAGGGTTAGTCTGCTTACCTGCTTTTGCCCAAATTGGCTAAAAGAAAGTAAAACGTGCTTTTGAATCTGCACAGCAACTCCTATCTTCATCATGGTTTCTGCCATTGCTTTCACTCATAGTCCTTGGTGGTACTGTGGTAGAGAGCTGGGCTTTCAACCCAGCAAGCTGACTCTGATTCTTGATTGGCTGTTTCCCTTACTATTATTATTATTGTTTTCCTTGTTGTGTGACTTTTTTGGTGCTTCCTCAGATCTGCTGTAAACAATTATTTTGTTCACAATGCACTTGTGTACAGGAAATTACATTAAACTATCATGAACATCAAAACTCTTGACCCAGGTAGTCAATCTCCAACTGAATCCCCAATTTCCTGACCAATCGATGGGAAGGACAGGCAGCGACACCTGTGCCATGATTATTCTAAACACTGGTGCTCCACAGGGTTTCACCCTCAACTCGACTGCATGCCAGGATCTGCTCTAACTCCATCTACAAATTTGCAGATGACACCACCCTAGTGAGCTACATCTCAATTAATGTAACACAAGATAGGGGTTGGTCCTGGGCCACTGAAGCTGAGAGATGGAGTGTAAGGAGGTTCATTTTAGTAAGTCAAATATGATGGCATATAATGGTAAGATTCTTGGTAGTGTGGGGGATCAGAGGGATCTTGGGATCTGAGTCCATAGGACACTCAAAGCTGCTGTGAAAATTGACTCTGTGGTTAAGAAGGCATATGGTGTATTGGCCTTCATCAATCGTAGGGTTGAGTTTAAGCGCCACGAGGTAATGTTGCAGCTATATAGAAACCTGGTCAGGCCCCACTTGGAGTACTGAACTCAGTTCTGGTCGCCTCACTACAGGAAGGATGTGGAAACCATAGAAAGGATGCAGAGGAGATCTACAAGGATGTTTCCTGGATTGGGGAGCATGCCTTACGAGAACAGGTAGAGTGAACTTGGCCTTTTCTCCTTGGAGCGACGGAGAATGAAAGGTGACCTAATAGTGGTGAATAAGATGATGAGAGGCATTGGTCATGTGAAAAATAAGAGGCTATTTCCCAGGGCTGAAATGGCTAGTACAAAAGGGCACAGTTTTAAGGTGCTTGGAAGTATGTACAGAGGAGATGTCAGGGTAAGTTTTGTTTTTACACAGAGAGTGGTGAGTGCGTGGAATGGGCTGCCAGCAACGGTAGTGGAGGTGGATACAATAAGGTCTTTTAAGGTATCTCCAGGATAGGTACATGGAGCTTAGAAAAATAGAGAGCTATGGGTAACCCTAGGTAATCTCTAAAGTAAGTACATATTCGGCACAGCATTGTGGGCCGAAGGGCCTGTATTGTGCTGTAAGTTTTCTATGTTTCTATGTTCTAGATGCCAGCTGCTTCATGTGCCACCCATAGCTACACACGAAGCACTGGAGAGTGGAGAGAACCTTTATTTATTGAGCTACAGTGTGGAGTAGGCCCTTCCAGCCCATTGAGCTGCACTGCCAAGCAACCTCCAGTTTAAATCAAGCCTAATCACAGGACAATTTACAATGACCAATTAACCTACCAACCAGTACAAGTTTGGAATGTGGGAGGAAACCAGAGCACCTGGAGGAAGTCCACGTGGTCAAGGGGAGAATGTACAAGCTCCTTACAGACAGCGATGGGAATTGAACCTAGGTTGCCGCACTGTAAAGCATTGTGCTAACCACTACAATACAGTGCTGCCATTGTGCTTAGTGGGAAATGTTCTGCTGGAAATAGAACAACTGATTTTTCAGCATTTAAAAGAAAAAAATAAACTAATGATTTAGCAACAACAGCAGTCTTTCATCAAAGATTCTTCCCTACAACAGTAACAGTTTTTAGATGCTAACTGGCATTTGAGGCTTGGTCTGTCAGAAAAGACTGTTGCAGATTTCTCCAGATGCACTTTGGAGATCAGTCTCACTGGTGCATCACTGTCTGGTATGGAGGCTCCAATGCACATGATCAAGAGGCTGCAGAGGTTTGTAAACTCAAGCAGTTCCATCGTGCACATTAGTCTCCCCAGCACTGAGGACATCTTCAAAAGGTGATGCCTCATTAAGGACCCCCATCACCCAGGAAAAGTATTTTACTTATGTAGAATATAGTACTGCTGACACAAGGCAATAAATTTCACATCTCATTGATAATAAACCTGGTTCTGATTCTGAACTGCACCACAAGCATTTTCAACATAATACAGTTGAAACACTCAGGTTCCATTGAATCCTACAACCTCTCCTCTCTAGCATCTTCTCTCTTCATCTCCTTCACAGAATTCCCCAAGCCCCACCTTAGTATCCCTCACCAGAGAAACCTCCCCTTAATCTGGTCATCGTAATTGGATGGCACACAATTCTCATAACTCTTCAACAGTAACCCAAACAAGCAGTTTGCAGAGAACAGCACAAAAATCAAATACAGAACAGCATAACAATAAAAAAGTACGAACCAGGGCATTACACAGTACTGTGCAAAAGTCTTGTGTTGAAAATGCAGTCAGTGGAGTGGAGAGCAGTTTATAAATCTAGCAGGAGCAAAGGATGTTGGGATTGATGAGGGTGTACTGTTGTGGGAGGGCTGTGGCAGAGAAGGAGTGCCAGGGGCAGGGGGGTGGGGTGGAGCAGGTGCAGACACCAGGCAAGGTCATCTGATTCCAAACAATTGATTTATTGATCATTACAGAAAGTCTGTCTGGTGCTTCCTGCTCCCTCCCCCATCCCTTCACCTTTTCCCAACCACAATAACCCTCTCCCTGCCCTCTTCACACTCTCAGTCCATAATAGAGACCCATATCAGAATCAGGTTTATCATCACCAACAAATGTCATGATTATTTTGTTCAGCAGTGCAGTACATAAAATTACTACAGTATTCTGCAAAGGTCTTGGGCACACTAGTTATCTGCAGTATATGTGCCTCAGACTTTTGCAAAGACTGTGTCACATTTCTGAGCACCCCTCTCTTGTTTCATCTTGATAAAATAATAGGGCCATTCAACACAAATCATGTAATTTACACCAAAGATGCAACATACAGTAATTTCCAGTGGATCTGAATGATGTTTGTATTCTGTGTGAGGCAGAACATGGAAAAGAACTGGCTGTAAGAAGGGGAAGGCTATGTTATTCAGCATGCAAGAGGTTTCAGAGAGGTAATGTAATCATTTCAAATGCAGAAGGGCATCAGTAGAATACCATGTCACTGCAGCAGTTTCTGGGCACTATCTATTCGTATGATAAATCACTTCCTGCAATTTAATTAATTTAAGATAGGGCTGAATACGTAAGGCAGATGTGAAATGAGAACATTAATAGCCAGGCTTTGTGGAAAGGCCAATAGATCTTTTGAAAATGAAGCTGGCAATATTAGTGATGTGAGATGTAAGATCTTGGTACTCAAAGAGTCAATGATGGGGCCAGGATGGAAGAAGGATCCATTCACAGCTAAGGGTGACATTCATTTAAATTTAGAGTGGGTTCACGTCAGCTCGGTGAAAGGTATAAGTGGCACGCTCAGAGGAGAATGTACAATGGGAAGATTGAAAAGATGGGGAGAGTGCTTATTCCATCCAAGACAATAAAAAAAATGGTAAGGAAATACAAGAGAATGGAGTGGTAAGGTAGTAGGACTTGACAAAGCAATCTGTGAAAAATCAAAGCTTTTTGCTGAGTGGCTACAAAGAATCTCAAACTAAGATGACATTGACGCAATTGAAAAGATACTGCTGTGAGAGACAGTGGCTGGGGGCACAGAGAGGATACGATCATTTTGTTCAGGCCCATATTAAATTCAATGCTGTTCCCCTTCTTTGACAAACTAGAAATAAATCACACTTACATCTATAATTTTCAGCATTATTTCATCCTATTAATTTTACAATTATAAATGTGATGAGTGAACAATTCCAATTCCAATTTTGTATTTTGCACACTGAACCCAACATTTATTTTCATTTATTTTAACTTAAAACTAGAACTGCTAGATTGGTATTTTGGTAAATTGGTTAGTTATTATCACATGCACCAAGGCAAAGTGCTTCCACAGATGTAGCCTGGAAAGCATTCTAACTGGTTGCATCACCACCTGGTACCGACGGGCCACTGCACAGGATCAGAAAAAGTTGCTGAGGGTTGTACACACAGCCAGCTCCAACATGGACGCTAGCCTCCCCAGCGTGAGGACTTCTGCAACAGGTGATGCCTCAAAGGCAGCATCCATCATTAAGGGCCCCATCACCCAGGACATGTCCTCTTCTCGTTGTGACCATCAGGGTGGAGGTACAGGAACCGGAAGACACACACTTAACATTTTAAGAACAGCTCCTTCCCCTTTGCCATCAAATTTCTGAACAGACAATAAACCAACCCATGAGCACTATGTCTCTCTTCTTGAACTACTTATTTGATATACAGTATATATATTATATATACACCCCATGAATGGGTATTGCCACAAGGCAACGAAGGTCAGAGTTTTCTTTCCAGATGCACTGACCAGCCCCATATTCTGACTGTATATATATTTCTTATTGTGATTTATAGTATATTCATGCATTGCTGTGTGCCACTGTCACAAAACAACAAATTTCATTAAATACTGCATGTCGATGATATTGAACCTGATTCTGAAAATGAAGAACATTTTGTTTTGCATGCCATCCATACAGATCATTTCATCACATCACATCAGTACATCGAGGTAGTACAAGGGAAAAGCAATAACAGAATGCAGTGTTATACAGTGCTAATTAATTAAGCTAAAAATTAGCTACTAGATGTTATCAGAATGCTTACATCATTGGAGAAAATCATCTGAAATTATTTATTAATTTCTTCTGAGAGCACAAGTAGCCAAGATGTTGGCTGCAGCTTCCCAAGGGAGTGCTGGCAAACATCGCTTATAACACAGGAGTGAGCCAATTGTGTTGTTTCATTAAGGTAATGGCTTCTGTTCCCTTCAGCCTGCAGGTGGTCATCTCACTCCATTCTCTGGACATTCATCTACCTATCTAAGAGCCTCGATTGAGCCACTACTGCTGACACCAATTCCCAGGCAGCTGCCAGTCTGTTTAAACAAGAGTTTACCCTGTACATTCCTTTGAACTTTCCCCCTCTTATCGTAAATGCATGCCCTTTGCTATTCAACCCTGGGACAAAGGTACCCGCCATCTACTCTATCTCTGTCTCTCATCATTTTATAAATTTCTATCAGGTCTCCCTTCAGCCTTTGCCACTCCAACCCTGGTTTCTCCAGGCACTCCTTATCAACAAGCCCTCTAATCCAGGCAGCTTCCTGACAAAACTCTTCTACTGTCTCTACAAACCCTTGACGCCCTTCCTATAATGGGATGACCAGAACTGTACGGAAATGCTCCGGAAGCGGCCTAAGCAGAGTCTTATAAAGCTGCATCATAAATCACTGACCCTTCAATTCAAAACCTTGAGTAATAAATTCAAGCAGGCCATACACCTTATTTATCACCCTATTCACTTGTGTGGACACTTTCAGGGAGTTATAGGTTTAGACAACAAGATTCCTCAATCACTTGTAGCCACTGATAATGGGATCAGTGTGACATTAAGAAAATTAAGAGTTATCAGCCAGTCAAGACAGCAGTTATGAAACTAAGTTACTCTATAATGGGTTCCCAACCCGGTGTCCACAGACCCCTCATGACATAAGAAATATTGGGAACCCTTGCTCTACAATATCCGGGAATTCCATAGAGCAGGCCCTCCTCAAAAACTGAGAGACTGTGCAAGAATGGGACTAGTGAGGGAGGCCACCAAGTGATAACAGCTCTGGAGGAGATACAAGCTTCAGTGGCTGAGATGGGAGAGACTGCGCATACAACAGCTGTTGCCCGGGTGCTTAACCAGTCACAGCTTTATGGGAGAGTGGCAAAGAGAAAGCCACTGTTGGAAAAAAAATTCACATGAATTCTCAGCTAGAGTTTGCCAGAAGGCACGTGGGAGACTCTGAAGTCATTTGGAAGAAGGTTCCATGGTCTGATGAAACCAAAATTGAGTGTTTTGGCCATCAGACTAAACACTATGTTTGTCCTAAGCCAAACACTGCACATCATCAAAAACACATCATACCTACCGTGAAGCATGGTGGTGGCTGCATCGTGCTGTGGGGATGCTTCACTGCAGCAGGCCCTGGAAGGCTTCTGAAGGTAGAAGGTAAAATGAATGCAGCAAAATACAGGGAAATCCTGGAAGAAAACCTGATGCAGTCTGCAAGAGAAATGCAACTTGGGAGAAGATTTGTTTTCCAGCAAGACAATAACCCCAAGCATAAAGCCAAAGCTATACAGGAATGGCTTAAGAACAACAAACTTAGTGTCCTGAAGTGGCCAAGTCAGAGTTCAAATCTTAATCCAATTGAGAATTTGTGGCTGGACTTGAAAATGCTGTCACTCACAATCCCCATGCAATCTGACAGAGCTTGAGCAGTTTTATAATAAAGACAGGGGGGGAAATTGTAGTGTCCAGATATGCAAAGATGATAGAGACCTATCCACACAGACTCAAGGCTGTAATTGCTGCCAAAGGTGCTTCTACTAAGTACTGACTGGAAGGGGGTGAATACTTATGCAATCCATGATTTGCATTTTATATTTATAAGTAATTTAGATCACTTTGTAGAGATCTGTTCTCACTTTGACATGAGTGAGTCTTTTTCTATTGATCAGTGTCAAAAAAGCCAAATTAAATGCACTGTGATTCAATGTTGTAAAACAATGAAACATGAAAACTTCTGGGGAGGGTGAATGCTTCTTATATGCACTGTATATGCATACATACAAAGTTCAAAAATTCAAAGTAAATTTATTATCAAATTATGTATACTTTATATAACCTTGAGATTTGTCTCCTGACAGACAGCCACAAAACAAAGAAACCCAAAAGAACACATAAAAAAGATCATCAAACACGCAGTTTACAGAGAGGAAGCAAACAATAGAAGTAAGCAGGTAGCATTCAGAACTGAAGTTCACAAGAGTGAGTCCACAGAAACCCACTCGTTAGTTGCGGGCCACGACAGAGAATAGTAAACCTTGTAGAGCAGTGTGTCAAACCAGCCCGTCCCTCACATACTTTTCAATCTGGCCCAACACTTAAATCTTACAAACCATCCAAATAAATAAATCCCATAATAGTGTAAAATTACAGAATGACAAGAGCACAAAAGGAGACCTGTCTATCCATAGCCCCTGTGTTACACTCTAAAGCTAATCAGTTCATCCCATTCCCCTCCCGTTTTCCCATTGCTTGCAAGTGTTGTCCCTCTGAGTATCCCAAGGATAATTCTGGTGGTCATCCATTGAAGCCATCAGACTGTTTCAGGAACAATCAATGTTTGTCTTGTCAGTGACATCACATCCTGTGAATTAATACTGAGCAAAATATCTGATAACGCTCTTTTGTTGCTGCTCCAAGCTCTGAATTTAACAATAGCCTGATGCCAAAACAAATTTCTAGCAATCTTTTGCATAATTTGTTGGCATTCCACATTTCCTGATAATTTTTCCCTTCAAGAATGCATCCAACTTCCTATTGAAACTGAAATAAAAATAGAAAATGCTGGAAGCATTTAACAAGTCAGTAGGCATCTGCAGCAAAAGGGAAAAGAATAAAATTTTCAAGTTTTTTATGTCAGATTTCCAGCAACTGCTATTTTAAATTAATTTCACTTACTTCTTAATCTACTGGCTCCAGACTTTTAGCTGGGTGCTCTGTTTCATCCCAGATCTGAACCTAACTTGCTGACCGTGTCCAACAGCCCTGATATCACAACATACAGTACTGCTGAAAAGTCTTGGGCGTACATATGCAGCTGGGATGCCCAAGTCTTTTGCGCAATACTTCCATGTATTACATTGTACTGCTGACACAAAAAAAAAACAAATTTCATGACATATGTGAGTGATGATAAACTGATTTTGCTATAGGTCTCTATTGTGGGAAGGGAGCAGGGAGAGGGGAATCATCATCAGGAAAAGGGGAAGGGAGAGGAGAGAGATGATGAAGCACCAGAGAGACATCCTGTAACGATCAATAAACTAATTGATTGGAATCAAATGACCTTGCCTGCTTTCTCAGGTATGTCTGTACTTGCACCACCCCCCACACTGGCACTCCTTCACTGCCACTTCTGTCCCACACCCCTCCCATAGCACTCCACCCTCTCTATTCCCAATATCCTTTGTTCCTGCCAGATGTATGAACTAGCTCTCTGCTCCACGTTGACAAATACAAAAATCTTAGGCACCCTGGCTATATGTGTGTGTATATATATATACACACACAGTATGCCTAAGACTTTTGCACAGGACTGTATAGCACCAACAAAGAAGCGTAATGACTATTGAACTGCCCAATGTAACCCATGTAACCTGGTCACATCCTATCACAGATATCCCCTTTATGTTATCCATTCCTCCCTCCCAACAACTGCAGCTTAAAACTCCTTTTTTCTATCTCTCTTTCCCATTTTTGGTGAAGTGTCTCAGACCTGAAATGTTAGCTCCGTTTTTCTTCCCATAGATACTGCCCGACTGAGGTTTTCCAACATTTTCAGGTTTTATTTCATAATTCCAGCATCTGCGTGTTTTTAATATATTCAAAGATTCGAAGTATGTATGCAGTGTACAACCCTGAGATTCATATTCACACAGACAGCCACACAACAAAGAAACACCAGGGAACTTGCTCATCTGCTTTACATTCTACTTTTTCTCTAGATTTTAGATTATACATCCCAGACTGTGAAAAAGTGCTTTGAATTCCAATTATTCAGTTCCCAATTTTCGTACCACTGGCGAAAATGTTCCCACCCCTGCTCTGTTAAACCCCTTTATAAAGATAACATTTCCATTAGTTTTGACAGATCTTGGCAGTCCTGTTTTAAAGCCCCTCCAATTCATTGAAGTCGTTCAGCCCCGGTGTTGAAGCCACAGTAAGGGTATTGTAAGATTAGGATTACGATTAAATTGGCATGGCTTCGAATAGCACATCGAGAAGTAAACCTAAAATCAACAGTAATAAACGTGGCTCATCTCATCCCTAATGACCTTCAGAGAAAAATTATAGTTATTATTAATGAAACTGGACTGTATGTAATTCCAATGATTGACCATCAAAGACATCAGATTGCCTCAGTCATTACTAGCCTTGCCACTGAAGACACGTCCTGCAATGTTTTAAACTTCAGCAAATTTGTTGCAATTTATTGTACGTTGCAGTGTAAGAACACAAGAAATAGGAGCAGGAGTCGATCATCTGGCCTGCCAAGCCTGCTCCGCCATTCAATGGATCATGGCTGATCTGGCCATGGACTCGTCTCCACCTACCTGCCTTTTCCCCATAACCCTTAGTTCCCCTACTATGCAAAAATCTATCCAGCCTTGTCTTAAATGTATTTACTGAGGTAACCTCCACTGCTTCATTGGGCAGAGAATTCCACAGATTCACCACTCTCTGGGAAAAGCAGTTCCTTCTCATCTCCATCCTAAATTTACTTCCCCAAATCTTGAGGCTGTGTCCCTTAGTTCTGGTCTCACCTATCAGTGGAAACAATTTTCCAGCCTCTATCTTATCTATTCCTTTCATAATTTTATATGTTTCTATAAGATCTCCTCTCATTCTTCTGAATTCCAGTGAGTACAGTCCCAGGTGACTGTCTCTCCTTATAGTCTAGCCCCTTCATCTCAGGAATCAACCTGGCGAACCTCCTCTGCACCGTCTCCAAAGCCAGTATACCCATCCTCAAGTAAGGAGACCAGAACTGCACGCAGTACCCCAGGTGCAGCCTCACCAGTACCCTGTACAGTTGCAGCATAACCTCCCTACTTCTCCGTGGATTGTCACCTTGTCGTGGTGGAGAAGCTTGTGTGGTCCTGAGATCCCGAGAGCGATGTCGTCTGGATCTATGTTCCTGGTAGGGTCACCCATGATGGTAATGTCAAGGGTGAGGTCCCTGACAAAGAACAATCCAACCAAGAACTCAGCGGTGGAACAGGCGGACGAAGTTACTTCGAACTCAAGGGCTGTGAAGGCGGATGAAGGCTGCAGCAAATCCATCAGCTCCAATCGTTGTGGTTTTCATGCTATTGGAATCAGTTGGTTGATATGTGAAGTATCGTGTGCTTCTTGGAGTGCAACATCAAGTACACATTAAACAAATACACGCACAGGCATCTTCACTCTGTGGAATCGGAACAAAGACCATCATCCTCGACCTCAAGGGATAGCTACGATGACGAACCTCCCTGCTGTTAAATTCAATCCCTTTAGCAATGAAGGCTAACATTCCATTTGTCTTCTTGATAGATTGCTGCACCTGCAAACCCCAACTTCTGTGATTCATGCACAAACTCTCCCAAGTCCCTCTGCACAGCAGCATGCTGCAATCTTTTACCATTTAAATAATAATCTGCTCTTCTATTATTCCTTCCAAAGTGGATGACCTCGCATTTACCAATATTGTACTCCATCTGCCAGACCCTTGCACACTCACTTAACCTGTCTATATCTCTCTGCAGGCTCTCTGTTTCTTCTGCACAATTTGCTTTTCAACTCAAATTTGTATTATCAGCAAACTTAGATACAATACAGTCGGTCCCCTATTTCAGATCATTAATGCATTATGTGAAGTTACAGGCCCAGCACCGACCCCTGTGGCATACCGCTCACCACTGATTGCCAACCAGAGTAACACCCATGTATCCCAACTCACTGCTTTCTATTAGTTAACCATCCTCTATCCATGCTAATACATCACCCCCAACTCTATGCATCAATATCTTATGGATAAGTCTTTTATGCAGCACCTTATCGAATGCCTTCTGGAAATCCAAGTAAATAACATCCATTTATTCCCCTTTATCCACTGCGCTCATTATATCCTCAAAGAACTCCAGTAAGTCTGTCAAACAGGATCTGCCTTTGCTGAATCTATGCTACGTCTGTCTGATGAATCCACTTCTTTCCAAATACCTCACTATTTTGTCTTTAATGATAGCTTCAAGCAATTTCCCAACTACAGACATTAAACTAACTGGCCTATAGTTACCTGCCTTTTGCTACAAAGACATTGGTCCAATGTCTATTAGTATAAGGATCCAGGGATAAGGACTGGAGGTTCAAAGGTAGCCTGTCCTGGGGCTGGAGGCCCGTCTGGGTTGGTGTGAGGGTGGGAAAGGCGCTTACTTTGCTGTTGCTTTGCTTTGTTGTAATTGTTGTTGCTTCTTGTGTTGAGCTGTTAAGTATTGTGAGCATGCTCTGTTGGCGCCAGAGTATGCAGCACCACTTACAGGCTACCCAAAGCACATCCTTTGGGTGTGCTGGTTGCTAACAAAATGATGCATTACTCTGTATGCTTTGATGTACATGTGATAAATAAATAAATCTGAACCTGAATCTGGTGAGCATGTACTTAGAATATTTTGTTCAGTGTTGGTGGTGTTGCTGCAGGAAAAATGACATGAAGCTGGAAAGAGGGCAGAAAAGATTTACAGAGCTATTATCAGCAGGCAGAAGACTAGGAGATAGAGAGAAGCTGAACAAGATAGAGGTGAGGAGAATGAAGGGTGATCTTACAGAGGTGTATAAAATCATGAGGTGTGCTGATAGGCTGAATGCACACCATTGTTTTTCCACGGTTGACAGATCAAGAGCTAGATCATGGGTTTCAGGTGAGAGCAAAGAGATTTAATAGGAACCTGGAGAGTTGTCCGTATATGAAATGAGCAGACAGGTGAAGTGGTTGAGGCAGTTTGTTTGTTAACAATATTTAAAAGGTACTTGGGCTGGTATATGGATAGGAAAGGTTTGGACAGAAAGATAAGACCAAATGCAGGCAAATGGGACTAGCTTCGATGCCAACCTTGGTCGGCATGAACTATTTGGGCCGAAGGGCCTGGCTCAGTGCTCTACAGCTCTATGACCCTATCACTCGGCACGGTAACGTAGCAAATAGCACAATAAACACAAAATGCTGGAGGAACTCAACAGGTCAGGCAGATGTTTCGGGCCAAGACTCTTCTTCATGGCTGGAAAGGAAGGAGTATGAAACCAGAAAAAAAAGCAATGGGGAGGGGAGGGAGGATAGCTAGAAGCTGATAGGTGAAACCAAGAAGGTGGGAAAGATAAAGGGTTGCACTCAAAATGCTGGTGGGACTCAGCAGGCCAGGCAGGATCTATGGAGAAGAGTACAGTCGATGTTTCAGGCCGAGTCCCTTCATCAGGACTGGGAAAAAATGAGGAGTCAGACTAAGAAAGAGGGGGGAGGGGATGAAGAAATTCAAGATAGTAGGTGATAGGTGAAACTGGGAGAGAGGGAGGGATGAAGTAAAGAGATTGGTGAAAGAGATACAGAGCTGGAAAAGGGGGAATCTGATAGGAGAGGACAGAACGCCATGGAAGAAAAGAAAGGGGCGGAGCACCAGAGGGAGGTGATAGGCAGGTAAGGAGATAAGGTGAGAGAGGGTGAAGGGGATGGGGAATGGTAAAGGAGAGGTAGGTGGGGGCCATTACTGGAAGTTCAAGACATCGATGTTCATACGATGTTGGAGGTTACTCAGGCGGAATCTAAGGTGTTGCTCCTCCAAACTGAGTGTGGCCTCATCAAGACTGTGGAGGAGGCCATGGATGGACATGTCGGAAAAGGAATGGGAAGTGGAATTAAAGTGGGTGGCCACTGGGTGATCTCACGTTTTTTGGTGGATGGTGCGTAGGTGCCTCACAAATCTACATTGGGTCTCACCGATATACAGCAGCCCACACTGGGAGCACCAGATGCAGTAAATGACTCACAGGTGAAGTGTTGCCTCACTTACAAGGACAGTTTGGGGCCCTGAATGGTAGTGACAAAGGAGACGTAGGGGCAGGTGAAGCACTTGTTCCACTTGCAAGGATAAATACCAGGAAGTGGATCAGCAGGGAGGGACAAATTGACAAGGAAGTCGCGTAGGGAGTGAGCCTTGCGGAAAGCAGCAAGTGGGGAGGAGGGAAAGATGTACTTGGTGGTGGGATCCTGCTGGAGATGGCGGAAGTTACGGAGAATTATGTGCTGGACATGGGGGCTGGTGAGGTGGTAGGACGAGGAACCCTATCCCTGGTGTATCCCTGGTGGAAGGACCCATAGGAGAAAGGGAAGGATGAGCAGCACCAGGCGAGGTGATAGGCAGCTGAGAAGAGTGGGGAATAGAAGAAGAGAATTTTTTTACTGGAAGGAGAAATCGACATTCATGTCATCAGATAGAAGGCTACTCGAATGTTAATAAGGTGTTGCTCCTCCACCCTGACTCGGGTTAACAAGTCGTGGGCATGTTATGCTGGCGCCAGAAGCATGGCGCCACCTGCGGGCTGCCTACAGCACATCCCCGAACTGTGTTGGTCAATAACACATTTCACTATATGTTTCGATGTTTCCATATACATGTGACAAATAATGCTAATCACTTTCTAATCTCTCTTCCACTGTCTATCCAAGTTAATTACAGGAATATGATCCTCTGAACTTAATATAATTCCTGATGCCAAAACAATAATTTTATAAATATTTTGCTTTATTTTTTCTTAATAACACCAATGATATCAATGATATTCAGTCCTGATGAAGGGACTCGGACAGAAACGTCAACTGTTTATTCCTCGCCAAAGATGCTGCCTGACCTGCTGAGTTCCTCCAGTATTCTGTATGTGTTACTCTGGATTTCCATCATCTGCAGAATCTCCTGTGTTAATGATACCACATTTTAACTGTCTTAAACCAGTTTGTCTTGCCGTTTCAAAGATTTGTTCACAGATGCCCTTGAGTTGTTTGTCACTGCATCTCCTTATAAACATTAAATTTAAAGTCAGTAACTGGCCCTCCTCATCACTGAGCATCATCTACAAGGAGCATTGTTGCAGGAAAGCAGCATCAAACATCAAGGACCCTCACCATCCATGCTGTCTTCTCAGTGCTGTCATTGGAAAGAAGGTTCAGGATCCTCAGATCGCACACCACCAGTTTCAGGGACAGTTATTACCCCTCAACCATCAGGGTCTTAAATCAGAGGGGATAACCTCACTCAATTTTATTCGCCCCAAGATCGAATTGTTCCCACAACCTATGGACTCAATTTCAAGGACTCTTCATCTTATGTTCTCCATATTAATTGCTTATTTATTTTTTTTATATTTGCACACCTTGTTGCCTTTTGCATATTGGTTGTTTGTCTGCCCTGTTTGGTGCAGTTTTTCATTGATTCTCTTCTGTTTCTTGGAATTGCTGTGAATGCTGGCAAGAAAATTTTGTCCATGGTGATATATACGGTATGGCCTTTGATAATAAATTTACTTTGAACTTTGAACTAATGAATCGGTGTGGAAGGTGTCTCGGCCCAAAACATCGACTGTACTCTTTTACATTGATGCTGCCTGGCCTGCTGAATTTTGTGTGTGTTGCTTGGATTTCCACCATCTGTAGATTTTTTTCTTGTTTGTGAAGTAAAGTAAGAGTACAATCAACTTGGATGTCAAGGTCAAGTTGAAGTTTATTGTCCTCTGACTGCACATGATGAACCAAACGATAGAACGTTCCTCTGACCTTGGTGCACCCACAGTACATATATCACACATAGCACATAAAATCAAATAATGCCAAAAAGAAGTTTGTTTGTTGGTTTGTTTATTTATTTATTTATTTAAAGATACAGTGGAACAGGCCCTTCCAGCAATCCATCTATTTTATCCTCTTTCACCCCAGCCTAAATCACAGGACAATTTACAATGATCAATGACTAACAAACCGGTACGTCTTTGGACTGTGGGAGGAAAACAAAGCACCCGGAGGAAACCCAGGCGCTCACAGAAGGATGTGTAAATTTCTTACAGATGGCTGGACTCCATCCAGTGCCCCAAGCTATAATAGCATTGCGCTAACCTCTACACTACCATGTTGCCCTATCATAATAAAATATAATTCAACTTGCATGTACTTGCAGCAGAGGTAAACAGTATACAATAAACAGCTCACTGTCCTAGTGACGAGACCTTGGTGGTGGCAGGGTATTTGTTAGCCTCACAGCCTGAGGAAGAAGCTGTTACCCAGTCCGGCAAATCTAGTCCTGATGCTCCTTACCTCCTTCCTAATGGTAGACGGTCCTAGAGATTGAGTGTTGGATGGTAGGGATCCTCAAAAATGATTTGGGCCCTTCATCTGCAATGCTCCTGGTAAATGTTGCAAAACTGGGTGATGATTTCAGAAGATTATTTCCATGTTTAGGTGGAGGCTGGAGCTGAGATCTTATCATGTTTGCAATACAGGAAAATGTTACACAACATCATAGTAAAGGAACACAATTCCTGACTTTTACTAGAGTTTTCGAGACCAGAAGACATAGGAGCAGAATTAGGTCTTTCAACCCATCGTGTCTGCTCCGCCATTCCATCACGGCTGATCCATTTCCCTCTCAACCCCATTCGCTTGCCTGCTCCCTATAACCACTGACACCCTGACTAATCAAGAACCTATCAACCTTGCTTTAGACTTGGCCTCCCACAGCCATTGGTGGCAATGAATTCCACAGTTCCATTGGCTCAGGCTAAAGAAACTCCTCCTCATCTTTGTTCTAGACGGTCTGAGGCTGTGCCCTCTAGTCCTAGACTCCCCATTATAGGAAATATCTTTTCCACATCCGCTCTATCTAGGCTTTTCAATATTTGACAGGTTTCAATGAGATTCCCCCCACTCCATTTCGTCTAAATGTATCTCAACAGAGTTCAGTATTGACCAGTGAGGTAGACCTTGATATTTAGTAGGACAGCATAAAACAGGGGGATCGGCTAGAACAAGTTGACGTTAAGAAAGAGGAAATACTGAAACTTTTGAAAAGCGTTAGAATAGAAATGTGCCTGTGGCCAGTCACGATATACCCCAGGTTGCCATGGGAAACAAGAGAAGAGACTGCTGCACCTTTGGCAATTATCTTTGCATCCTCACTGGCCACAGGAGTTGTACCAGATGATCAGAGGGTGGCAAAAGCTATTCCTGAGAGATGTGTTCTATGTTCTATGTAATTGGGTAGAAGGAGAAGAAATTCATCCAGGTTGCAGACAGAATTCGAGCCAAACTTTAGAAGCAGAATACATTGAAAATATTGATCAAATCATGCACTGAGGACATGGTACCAGTTCAACTTTCTATCTGACTGATACAAGTGAGCTTCCAGGTGAATATTCTCATATTCGATCTTTCTCATGTACTATTAATACAACATGGAACAATACAGCACTACACAGGCCCTTTGGTACAGTACCCACCTTTTAATCTACTCTCAGATCAATCTAACCCTTCCCTTCTACGTAGCCTCCATCTTTCTACCATCCATGTGTGTCATGAGCCCTGTGGGCCTCTGCACTTGACATAGAGCATGGGCTTCTTGGTTGCTCGAGCACCTGTATATACTAATTGTTACTGCCATTAAACCCTGGTGCTTTCTGTTCGACCTTATCAAGTTAACTGTGACTGGCACAGGTTTCCCTCATTCCATGATTATTTAAAGGGCACTGTAGTGGAGTCCTGTGTGTTTGTGGGGAGTGATCTGTCTCGCAGTGTCATTCAGTTGTGCTCAGATTCTCTGCTGGTATACCTTTGCCTAACCTTTTGTTTCCATCTCTTCATGGGGAGTCTGCCATTCCTCCACTCCTCCGCTCCTGGGTTGAGTCATTGCCAGTACTTGCTGTGATAGAGTCTGCTATTCTCTGCTTCTGGGTTGAATTGTTGCCAATGCCTGCTGTGACAAAGTCTGCCATTCCTCCCAAACTGGGTCCAGTACTTAGAGTGTGCACCGTGACAGAGCTGGCCATTTCTCCACACTTGGGTCCAGTCCTGCGAGTGCACACCGTGACAATGCCTCTGCCACCAGGCAGAGCATTCCATGCACCCACCACTCCCTGCGTTTAAAACTTACCTCTGACTTCCCCCCTATACTACCCACCTATCACTTGATCAAATTACAGATATGTCACCATATACAACTCTGAGATTCATTTTCTTGCAGGTACTGTATACTCAGTAAGTCCATAGGATAATAATCATAACAGAATCAATGAAAGACCACACCAACTTGGGCATTCAACCAATGTGCAAAGGGCAACAAACAGTGCAAATACCAAAAGAAAGAAACAATAATAATAAATAAATAAGCAATAAATATCAAGAATATGAGATAAAGAGTCCTTGCAGGTGAGTCCATAGGTTATGGGAACACTTCAATGATAGGGCAAGTGAAGTTGAGTGAAATTATCCTCTTTGATTCAAAAGCCTGATAGCTGAGAGGTAATAACTGTTCCTGAACCTGGTGGTGTGAATCCTGTCTCTTCTACCGGATGGCAGCTGCAAAAAGAGAGCATGTCCTGGGTGTTGGGGGTCCCTAATGATGGATGCTGCTTTCCTGTGACAACACTTCATGTAGATGTGCACAATGATAAAAGTGCTTTACCTGTGATGGACTGGGCCGTATCCAGTACTTCTTGTGGGATTTTCCATTCAAGAGCATTGGTGTTTCCATACAAGGCTACGATGCAGCCAGTCAATATACTCTCCACTATACATTTATCGAAGTTTGTCAGTCTATTTCTGGTGTCCTCACAACAAATGGTCTCACTTTAAGGTCTGCCTTGTTATTTCATGCCCTTTCATTTCATGTTATCTCATACTCATTATTTATTGCTATTTATTTATATCTGCATTCGCACAGGTTGTTGTTCATTGAGCCTGGTTACAGTAACTGTTCTACAGATTTGCCCACAGGAAAAAGAATCTCAAAGTTATATGTGGTGACATGTATAGAGTATGATAATAACTTCTACTTTGAACTTTGAAACTCCTAGATGTCATGCCAAATCTTAGCGAACTTATAAGAAAGTAGAGGCGCAGCCGTGCTTTCTTTATAATTGCACTTACACGTTGGACCTAGAGCAGGTCCATTGAAATAATAACACCGAGGAATTTAAAGTTGCTGACCCTCTTTACCTCTGATCCTCCAATGAAATGGGCTCATAGAATCCTAGTTTCCTCCTCCTGAAATATGGATCGTAATTTCCTTGGCCCTCATCCAAAGTCAGAGACATCAGATGCAGAAAACAGAGATATAAACATCACATGCAGGCAAAAGAGATTTCGTTGAATTTAGCATCATGCTTGGCACAGACATCATGGGCAATTAATTAAACATTACTATAGGTCACAATAAGAAATATTGTAGAAGATTGAGAGGAGATTTGACAGAGGTTTACAAAATTATGTGGGGTATAGATAGGGTAAATGCATAGGGTAAATAGATAGGGTAAAAACCTCATTTTCCACTGAGGTTAGGTGAGACTATAACCAGAGGTTGTGGGTTAAGAGTGAGAGGTGAAAAGTTTAAGGGCAACATGAGGGGAAGCTTCTTCATTCAGAGAGTTGTGAGAGTGTAGAATGAACTAGTGCAAGTGGTGCATGCAAGCTTGATTTCAGCGTTTAAGAAAAGTATGGATAGGTACGTGGATGGTAAGGGTGCAGAGGTGTATGGTCTGGGTGCAGGTCAATGGGAGAAGTCAGCTTAAATAGTTCAGCACAGACTAGATTGGCCCAATGGCCTGTTTCAGTTCTGTATTTTTCTATGACTCTATGATCCTATAATAATAAATAAATTGTGCAAAAAGAGAGCAAATAGTGAGGTAGTGTTCATGGGTTCATCGATCATTCAGATAGTTTTTTTTTAAGACTAGCTTTATTTGTCATGCTGAAACATAGTGAAATGCATCACTTGTGTCAAATCAAGTCAGCTCACCAGTGCTGCCATGCTTCTGGCACCAACGTGGCGTGCCGACAACTCACTAGCACTTACAGTACCCCTCTGGAACGTGAGAGGAAACAGAAGCCGCTGGTGCAAAAGCCACATGGCCACAGGGAGAATGTACGAGCAGCAGTGGGAACTGAACCCTTAAAGCTGATTGCTGGCTTCGACCGTAAAGCGATTGTGCTAATTGCTACACTGCTGTGCTGTTCGGAATCCTCTTCCTGGGAGAACCTAGTTGTAACTCCACTGAGTGAAAACACATCATCTTACACGAGGTGTTGCTGCTGCTGAAATGTCGCCGGTACCTGAAGCCGTTTCTTCCCCACCATTCCCCAGTCAGATATTAACCTGTCTTGTCCTATTACTACCGGTGATAGAAAGTAATCAAAATGTCACTCTCTTGGCCTCTGTTCTCTGACCTCTAACCAAGCTCCTTCCCTCAAGCACATTATTTCTTTTTCAATGCATGTCACACAAAGGCCCACAGCATCCCTTCCTCCAAAGTGTTCTCTGCTTGTTCAATAATACACTTTTTATCTTTCTTTTGCTTTGTATCTTTTATTCATGTGGAAAAGCCATTCAAAACAACACAATAAAATTGAATGCAACCTTCCATTTATTGCTTTTATTTTGGGATTCATAGAAATAGTGTGAGAATTCCTCTAACCCTTAGTTACCAATCCAACTTGCGACCGAGAATACAACAAATTACTTTCTGCTGCTCAAGTCAGCTTTCTCTTAATATTGTTTCTCGCACCAAGTATCTCACCCAGATTCTATGAGAAAAGATTGTGCTGCCAATGAATGCAAGCAAAGGAACAACAAGGAGAATATCTACAAGCAGCATCCACCATCAAGGACCCCCCCCCCCCCCCACCATGCTGCTATCGTCGGGAAGGAGGTACAGGAGCCTTCAGTTCCACACCACCAGGTTCAGGAGCAGTTATTACCTCTCAACCATCAGGCTCCTGAACCAGCATGGATAACGTCACTCACCCCCACAGCCTGCAGACTCACTTTCAAGGTCTCCACAACTCACAACCTCAATACTATTTATTACTTATTTACAGAACTGTACAAAAGTCTAAGGTACATATATATATAACTAGGGTTCCTAAGAGTTTTGCACAGTACAGTAGTAATTTTATGTATTGCAATATCCTGCTGCCACAAAAAAATTTCATGTGATAGGTGAGTGATTCTGATTCTGATAGGGGTCTCTATTGTGGACTGAGAGTGGGAAGGGGGCAGGGAGAGGGGAATCATGGTTGGGAAAGGGGGAAGGGAGAAGGGGGAGTGTGAAGCACAAGAGGTACATTATGTAATGATCAATAAACCACTTCTTTGGAATCAAATGACCTTGTCTGGTGTCCTGGGGCTGGGTGTGTCTGCACCTGCTCCACCCACAGCCTCTGGAACTCCTTCTCTGCCACCTATCCCACACCCCTCCTGCAATGCTTCCTCCTTGCCATTCCCAAATTCTTTGCTCCCACCAGATTTACAAGCTCACTCGCTGAACCACGTTGACAAATACAGTACTGTGCAGAAGTCCTAGGCACCCTAGGTACATATATATGTGCCTAAGAGTTTTGCACAGCACTGTGTGTGAATTATTATTATTATTTGTTTTTCATATACGTGCATTGTTTGTCTTCTTTTGAACATTGGATGCTTGCCAGACTTTATCCGTGTGTAGTTCTTCACTGATTCTATGGCATCTCTTTGTATTTACTGTGAATGCCTGCAAGAGAATGGATCTCTGGGTAGTGTGACATATTGTGACATATGCGTACATATTTTGATAATAAATTTACTAGAACTTTGAACTTTGAAGGAATTGGAAGGGCATATTCTGGGACAGTGTATTCTGACCTCTTTTATTGCCAGGTGCAGACCCTTTCCCAGTGGGTAAATTGGTAAATTGTTGCACGTACTGAAGTGCAGGGAGAAACCTGCACCTTGGCACGATAACATAGCAGTTAGCACAATTGCTTTATAGAACTTCGGGGTTCAACGCCCGCTGATGGTGTAAGGAAATCTCCGTGACCGCGTGGATTTTCTCTGGGAGCTCTGGATTCCCCCCCATTCCAGAGACGTACAGGTTAGCGTTAGTGACCTGCCAGCATGCTATGCTCATGCTGGAAGCATGGTGACACACGTGGGCTGCCCCCAGCACATCCTCGCTGATTTGATTTGGCACAAAACAACGCATATCACCGTATGTTTTGATGTACGTGTGAGAAATAATAAAGCTTATCTTTGACTTTGTCTTGTGTCCCATCCAATTGATTACAACAATGTATTCAGGTTGTACAAGGGAAAACTACAAAAAATGTAGAATGTAGTTTTACTGTTACAGCGAAAATGCAGTGCAGGCAGACAGACAGTAAGGCATAACGCCATAACAAGGGAGAAGGCAAGCTCACAGTCCATCTTATTGAACCAGAGGACTATTCACAAGTCTGATAACAGCTGTCCCTGAGCCCGCTGGTATGTGCTTTCAGGCTTTTGTGTCTGTTGCACACAGTGAGTGGGGAAAGAGAGAACGACGGTGGCAGTCTGGGTGTGTGTTGATGATGATTAAGAATTATCCTTACTCGTCACATGTACATTGAAACATTGAAACATACAGTGAAACGCATCGTTTACGTCAACAACACAGTCTGCGGATTTGCTGGGGGCAGCCTGAAAATGTCACCTTACTTTGGCATCAACATAGCATGCCCACAACTCACTAACCCTAACCAGTATGTGGGAGGAAACCCACAGACACTTACAAGGAAAGCTCCTTACATCCAGTGGCAGGAATTGAACGCCAATCGCTGCCTCTGTAAAGCGTTATGCAAACCGCCAAGCCACTGTGGAACCGTTGCTTTACTGAGGCAGTGAGAAGTGTAGGCAAAGTCCATGGAGGGGAGGCTGGTTTCACAGATGAGCCTGGCCTCAACTCTCTGCAGTTTCTTACGATCATGGGCAGAGCAGTTGGCATACCAGACGCTGATACATCTGAATTGGATGCTTTCAAAGATGGTTTGATAAAAACTGGTGTGAGGGATGCCAAATTTCTTTAGCTTCTAGGAGTAGTATTTGCATTCAGAAACATGAGGACACAAAATCAAGCTGATCTGACACTGGAGAACCCTAGACACGTACTAGTGGGATGTGATGGTGTAATCCCCATTCATTTGACAGTTGGCACAGTGGATTGGTTAGCAGAGCTGTTAAAGATTTTTTTTCTTACTGATTCCAGTCCTCACTGAGAAAACTAGATTGTTCACCCTAATGCTATTTCTATGTTGCGGCTAAGGACTTCATCTTGATCACCTCAATGACACCTAGCTCACACTTCCTGTCTGTCTTCATAGCCTTTACCTTCTGTAATACAAGGGATATGATACCAGGACTTGGCTTTCCATCCCAGGACATCAGAGATCTTCTCCTTTAAAGAACAGGGTTTCACTGTCTCTACTATAGATGCTGCCCTCACCCGCATCTCCTCCATTTCCCGGACATCTGTGCTCACCCCATCTCCCTGCCATCCAAACAGTATACAGTTCCTCTTCTCCTTATCCACCACCCATCAGCCTCAGCATCCAACACATTATTCTCCGCAACTTCCACCATCTCCAAAGGGATTCTACCACTAAACATATATTTACCTCCCCATTTCCACTTTCCACAAGGATTTCTCCTTCCATGATTCCCTTGTCCATTCATCCCTCCCCACTGATCTCCTTCCTGGCACTAATCCCTGCAAGCATCCAAGTGCTACGCTTGCCCATACACCTCCTCCTCCTGCTCCATTCATGGCCCCAAACAGTCCTTCCAGATCAGGCACCTGTCAATCTGCTGGGGACATCTGTTGTGTCCAGTGCTCCCAATGTAGCCTCATCTACTTTGGTGAGCCTGTTGAAAATTGGGGGACTGCTTCGTCAACAACCTCCACATGATCCACTACAAGTAGGACTTCCTGGTGGCCAAACATTTTAATTCCAGTTTCAATTCCTGTTCCAATATGTTGGTCCATGGCCTCCTCTTGTGTCAAGATGAGGCCACCCTCAGAGTGGAGGAGCAACATCTTGAATTCCAGCAACTCCCACATATATATTTTAAATGCTTTGCAAAGAGCTTTTCTCTGTAGTAATAACTCCATCCCACAAATGATTTTCTCTTTATATATTCAATTATTCTGCTTTCTGCAATAATGTAATCCTTTTCTAAAGGAGCACACCATTTCCAGCCCCTATCTGCGATCGACATTGTACTGGTATAAATGTCTCTACTTTTCTCAGGATCAGTCACTCATAGTAGCGTGCCAGTAGATGCAATCTGTCTCTTAAAATCTGCTTTTGATTTGTTCTTCAAGGGAAGGAATCCATTTCTCTAAAAACATTCTTTTGATATCCCATCCTGATAGATTCAAATTTCAGGACAAGAGATTGTTTGCACTCCTTCTCCTTCTGTATGTTATGACAGGATTGTCAGCATTCATTTTGAAGAGGACGAGAATATATTAGGAAGGATGTATAGTAATGCTCAGGCTTTAGAAGGCGACACCTGGAGTATTATGAACAGTTTTGGGCCCCTCACCTAAGAAAGGATGTGCTGGATCCAGGGGAGGTTCACTAAAATTATCCAGAGAAATGAAAGGGTTAACATGTAAGGAACATTTGATGGCACTGGGCCTGTACTTGCTGAGGTTTAGAAGAATAAGGGGAATTGAATAAACATTCGATGTAGAGGAGGCCGTGTCAGGAGCACCATACAAAATAGACAATAGATTTCAATACACAATAGATAGAGTGGGTGTGGAGGGGATGCTTCCTATAGCGGGGTATTTTAGGACCAGAGGACACAGTCTCCGAATAGAGGGACCTCCATTTAGAACAGAGGTGAGGAGGAATTTCCTTAACCAAGGTGTACGGAATTTGTGGAATTCATTGTCATAGATAGCTGAGGGGACCAATTCATTGGGGATATTTAAAATTAAAATTGATAGATTCTTGATTAGTAAGGACATCAAAGGTTTCAGGGAGAGGCAGGAGAAATCCTGGTACAGAATCACCAATGCCCTTGAATGGAAAATCCTGCAAAAAGTAGTGGCTATAGGACAGATAGAGACCTCCCCACCACTGAGCATATCTACACAGAGTGCTATCGCAGGAAAGCAGCATCCATCATCAGGGACCCCCTGCACCCAAGTCATGTTCCCTTCTCACTGCTGCCATCAGGAGGAAGGTACAGGAGCCTCAGGACCCACGTTTCCTGGTTCAGGAACAGTTATTACCCCTCAACCATCAAGCTCTTGAACCAGAGGGAATAACTTCACTCGATTTCACTCATCCCATCACTCAACTGTTGCCACAACTAATGGACTCACTTTCAAGAACTCTTCCTCCCATTTTCTTGATATTTTTGCTGTTTTTTATTATTATTATTATTTCTTTTTTTTTCTTTTGCATTTGGATAGTTTTTTGCCTTTTCCACAGCAGATGTCTTCCCTGTAGGGTACGGTCTTCTATTGATTCTATTATGGTTCTTGGACTTATTGAGTATGCCTGAAGAAAACAAATTTCAGGGTTGTATATGGCAACATATATGTACTTTGATAATAAATTTACATTGAACTTTGAACTTTGAATGAGGTTGAGAGGAATAATAATCAGCCAAGATGACATGGCCTAAATCTGTTCCTATATCTAATGCGATGTGTGAGTATCTTGTCAGTACTAATGCCCAAGGGTTTTATTGCCTGTATTTCATGCTTTCTCTAGTTTTTAATTTCTTCTCAAATGTGCTCAACAATTAGATTCACATGAGATCCGTGCAAAGCAAAGAAATTTGAATGAAATAAAAATAACTATGATGGCACTTTGCGATAATTGTGTAATATCAATTAACTTGCTGAAGCGAGGGAGTGCAAAGCTTAAATACAAGGGAAATGTAAATTAGATTTATCTTTACCCGAAGAGGCAGGTTAGAGTGCTGATTACACTGCCAGAGTTGTGGTGCTCCCTCACCACCCAGACCATGCTCTTTTTTCACTGCTGCCATCAGTACGGGAATACAGGAGCCTCAGGACCCACACCACCAGGTTCAGGAACATTTATTACCCCTCAACCATCAGGCTCTTCAACCAAAGGGAATAACTTCACTTGACTTCACAATGAACTGATTCCACAATCTATGGACTCACTCTTAAAGTCTCTACAACTGGCGTTCTCAATACTTATCGCTTATTTATTTATTTATTTTGTATTTGCACAGTTTGTTGTCTTTTGTACACTGGCTGTTCGTCTTTCTCGTATGTGGTTTTCTATTTATTCTATTGGGTTTGTTTGTATTTTGTAATGAGCCAGAGAGCGTTGGGCTCCTAGGTTTTGAGAGCACCTTCATTTGTTAATTGTCTTAATGAGATTTTTCTGGTTTAATCTTGTTAAGTTTATCTCAACTGGCACAGGTTTTTTGTGTTCTGTGATTTTTTTCAAGTGGACTGCTGATTAGTGCTTATCACGGGGTCCTAGCTTTGAGAATGTTACGTCTCACATTGTTGCTCTTCTGAGCCATTGATGTTTTCTTAGAACTCTTATGAATAACCCTGGTCACCATCACAACATGGCAGTCTTTCTTTCCTCTGTTCCTGGGTTCAGCCTTCGCCAGCGAACACCATGAATGCCACAAGAAAATGAATCTCAGACTTGTATATGGTGACATATATATGCATTGATAATAAATTTACTTTGAACTCTGCTAGAGGTACTCAAAGGTTTAAACAGCATCCATGGGGAGAGTAAGTGAGCTGTTCTCGAACCCGGTTTTGATCAGTTCTAGACTCTTAGCTAAGGGATGTGCTGACATTGGAGAGGGTTCAGAGGAGGTTCACAAGAAAGATTCTGGGAAAGAAAGGGTTATTATATGATGACCAATTGCTGACTCTGGGCCTGTACTCACTGGAATTCAGAAGAATGAGAGCGGAGGGGTATCATTGAAATCTATCAAATATTGAAAGGCTGAGATGGAGTGGATGTGGAGAGGATGTTTCCTATGGTGGGAGAGTCTAGGACCAGTGGGCAAAGCCTCAGAATAGAGGGATGTCCATTTTGAACAGAGATGAGGAGGAATTTCTTTAGCCAGAGGGTGATAAATCTGTGGAATTCATGGCCACAGGCAACTGTACAGGCCAAGTCTTCAGATATTCTTAAGGTTGATAGATTTTTGATTAGTCAGGGAATGAAGGGATATGGAGAAAAGGCAGGAGAATGGGGCTGAGAGGGAAATGGATTAGCCATGATGAAATGGTAGAGCGAACTCAAAGGGCCAAATGGTTAATTCTGCTCCTATATCTTACAGTCCTATGGATAATGGTATGTGGTTTCATACTTCGGTATCTTCTACTCAGGATATTCTACAGATGTTACAAACCCAGAGTAAAACACACAAATGCTGGAGGAAATAAGCAGGTCAGGCAACATCTATGGAAATGAATAAAGAGTCAACACTTCAGGTCAATGCAGTCCTGATGAAGGGTCTCAGCCTGGAATACCAACTCTTTATTCCTCTCATTAATGCTGCCTGACCTGCTGAGTTCTTCCAGCATTTTGAGTGTGTTATTTTGTATCTTCTGCCCTAATGGGAGAGGGTAGAAGAGAGAGTGTCCAAGGCATTTATGGTCTTTGAATATCCTGGCTGCTTTACCGAGGCAGAGAGCAATATTAGTAAATTGTTGTTAATCAAAAATGTTTTAGCAACATTGGCTAAGACAGAAATAAGAAACAGGGTTATAAATGAGCCAAGATCTCATTGAATGCGGAATAGGCTCTAGCAGTGAAGTGCCTTCCAACACCTACAGAATGGTGCAAAAGTCTTAGGTGCATATAGTGTATATAGTTTGGGTGCCTAAAAATTTGCACAGTACTGTATTTGTCAATGTCCAGCAGAGAGCGAGCTTGTAAATCTGACAGGAGCAAAGGATGTTGGGAATGGCTAGGGTGGAACACTGTGGGTGGGTATGGGACAGTTAGCAGAGAAGGAGTGCCAGCGACAGGTGGTTGGCGCAGGTGCAGACACACCCAGCCCTGAGACACCAGGCAATGTCATTTGATTCCAAACAGTTGATTTATTGATCATTACAGAATGTCTCTCTGGTGCTTCCAGCTCCCTCCCTCTCCCTTCCCCTTTTCCCAACCATGATTCCCCTCTCCCTGCCCCCTTCCCACTCTCAGTCCACAACAGAGACCATATCAGAATCAGGCTTATCATCACTCACATATGTCATGAAATTTATGTTTTGTTTTGTGGCAGCAGTACAGTGCAATACATAAAATTACTACAGTACTGCGCAAAAGTCTAAGGCACCCTGGTTATAGATATGTGCCGAAGACTTTTGCACAGTACTGTATTTGCATCTGTGAAATTAGAGTTGTTTAGAAGTGGATACCACACTGAACTGTGCTCCATATCAGAATCACTTTCTCCTGAGTCAATCCTCATGCACAGTTGTTTGCCCAAAGGCTCTCCTATGAAGCCTCATAAATTTTCTTCAATATGTGCTACTAACTCCTTTTCCAACTGTTTTGATTTAAGATTTTGAAACAGATTTTTTCCCTTGGTTTTTGTGAGCCTGTGGTAAATTGGAAAAAGGAAATTTTAATGATGGAAGCACAGGTTACAAATGCAAGTCTGTTCTGCAGTTTCTTTATGGATTGGATTTCTGCCGGACCTTCTGTCGAATTCTAAGCAGCGTGTTTTGGAGAACGTCGAGTAATTCGAGTCCAGAATCAGAGAGTCAGAGCAACACAGCACAGAAATACAAGAGGTGTTGCACGAATCTCTCATACAATAACCACCATAGTGGCATGATGCTATCACAGCTTTGGGCATTCAGAATCTCAGAGTTCAATTCCAGCACCATCTGTAAGGAGTTCGTATGTTCTCCTCATGAACCCTATGGGTTTCCTTGGGGTGCTCCGATTTCCAGCGACACACCAGCCAGTAGGTTAAATGGTGATTGTAAATTGCCCTATGATTAGGCTAGGGTTAAATCGGTGGGCTGCTGCGTGGCTCGGCTCTTTGGGCTGGAAGGGCCTGTTCCACATCGTATCAGCAATTCAGACAGCATCTGTGGAAATTAATAAACAGTCAACATTTCAGGATGAGACCCTTCATCAGGATTGGAAGGGAAGGGGCAAATAGCCACAATAAGAAGATGGCGGGGGGGGGGGAGTCCAAGCTGGCAAGTGAGGGGGGAGGTGGGGGGGTAGGAGAGGGGAGATGAAGTGAGACACTGGGAGGTGATAGGTGAGACCAGGTGAGGGGGAAGGTGGGGGGGGTAGGAGAGGGGAGATGAAGTGAGACACTGGGAGGTGATAGGTAAGACCAGGTGAGGGGGAAGGTGGGGGGGTAGGAGAGGGGAGATGAAGTGAGACACTGGGAGGTGATAGGTGAGACCAGGTGAGGGGGAAGGTGGGTGGGTGGGGGAGGGGGATGAAGTGAGAAGCTAGGAGGGGACAGATAGAAGAGGTAAAGCATAGAAACTGGGTTTTCAGCCCAACCTGCCAAGATGCCAGCCCAAGCTGGTCCCATTGGCCCACATCCTCCCAAGCACTTCCTATCCATATTCCTGCCATCGGACACAACCACTTCCTCGGGCAGCTCATCCGAGATACACACCTCCCACTGCATGAAGTTGCCACTTAGTTCCCTCTTAAATCTTTCCCTTCTCACCAATAATTTATGCCCTCTAGATTTTGATTCCCTTTCCCTGGGAAAAAATCTACATTCACCCTTTATGCTCCTCATGGACTTAAAGATTAGTTTTACTTCTCACATGTACATCGAAACATTCAGTGAACTGGATCATTTGTGTCAACAACCAACACAGTTCACAGATGTACTGGGGGGGGGGGGGGGCAGCCTGCAAGAATCGCCATGCTCCTGGCACCAACAGAGCATGCCCACAGCTCACTAATCCTTACCGAATGTGGGAGGAAACCCACACAGTCACGGGAAGAATGTACAGCCCCTTTACAAACAGCAGCAGGAACTGAGTCCTCAGCTTACAACTGGCTAACCACTCTGCCACCATGCTGCCCCTCAGCATACACTCTGTAACTACTGCTGTAAGGTCTCCTCTCAGTCCTTTATGCTCCAGGGTATTACTTCCTAGTCAGTCCAACCTCTCCCTATACCATGGGCTCTCCAGCCCTGAAAGCATCTTTGTGCATCTTTTCTGCACCTTTTCCAGCTTTATAAGACCATAAGGCCATAAGATCTAGGAAAAGAATGGCCATTTGGCCCATCGAGCCTGCTCCACCATTTCATCAAGGCTCTCAGCCTTCCACTTCCACTTCCCTCTCAGCCGAAATCTTTCTGCCCTCCCCCTGTGATCTTCATGCCCTGACTAATCAAGAATCTATCAGCTTCTGCCTACTTCCTACTTCTAACTGACCAAAACAGCAGACAATACCCCAAATGTGGCCTCAACAACATCTTTTTCAGTTGTAGCATACACAGACTTAGATTCAGATTTATATATCACATGGAGATCAAAATGTACAGCAATATACATTGTTTGCATTAACAACCAACACACCCAAAGGTGTGCTGGGGGCAGCCCGCAAGTGTCACCACATATTTGGGTGCCAACATGGCATAGCACAATGCTTGGCAGAACAACATAGAACACAAATAGTTGCCACAAGAGGACACAGGTTTAAGGTGCTGGGGAGTAGGTACAGAGGAGATGTCAGGGGTAAGTTTTTTACTCAAGAGAGTAGTGAGTGTGTGGAATGGGCTGCCAGCAACAGTGGTGGAGGCGGATATGATAGGGTCTTTCAAGAGACTTTTAGATAGGTACATGGAGCTTAGTAAAATAGAGGGCTATAGGTAAGCCTAATAATTTCTAAGGTAGGGACATGTTCGGCACAACTTTGTGGGCTGTAGGTTTTCTATGTTTCTATGTTTGCAACAAGCAACAAAACAACAACAGTACAACAAACCCCATTCCTCCCTGGAGCTTTGAGAGGAGGTTTGATAGAGGTATACAAAATTATGACGGGTATAAACAGAGTAAATGCAAGCAGGCTTTTTCCAGTGAAGTTGGGTGGGACTACAACTAGAGGTCATGGGTTAAGGGTGAAAACTGAAAAGTTTAAGGGGAACATGAGTGTTGTGAGGGTGTGGAGCGAGCTGCCAGGACAAGTGGTGCATGCAACTCAATTTCAACAGTTAAGTGAAGTTTGGATAGGTACATGGATGGCAAGTTTATGGTGGGCTATGGTCCTGGTGCTGGTCGACAGGAGTAGTCAGTTTAAATGGTTTGGGCATGGATTAGATGGGCCGAAGGGCCTGTTTCTGTGCTGTACTTCTCTATGACTCTACTGTATATTTTTGGAAAGAATTGAATCTCCATTCTTTCCAGGAGGAGGAGAATGAGAGATAACCCAATAGGAATGTTTACAATTATGAGAGGCATAGATAAGGTAGCAGGGTGCCGAGGTAGAGATATGTCTCTACCCAAGGATGTGTAAGACACTCCTTCCTTCTGCTAGCCTGTAGGTCACCCTTGGACAAGGTGTAGCACCTTCTTATATCCCCTGAACAGTGTCACATGAAGCCATGGGTGCAATTGCTGAATGGCCGTATGAGCAGCTGGTGCATAAGACCTCCTGGTTAAACAACCACTGTCACCAGGAAGACAATCTCTGAAGAGTATTGATAATGGCTAGGGTCACCAACCTTGTAAAGACACTGCCCAGAAGAAGACAATGGCAAACCATTTCTGCAGAAAAATTCACCAAGAACAATCACGGTCGTTAACAGATTGAAGACTTCCCTACATCATATAACATGGCACGTAATGGTGATGATGACGATGAGATAAGGTGGATAGTAACAGTCTTTTCCCCAGGGTAGGGGAGTCCAAAACTAGGAACCATAGATTCAGGGTGAGAGGGGAAAGATTTAAAAGGGACCTGAGGTAAATTTTTTCCATACACAGGGTGGTGAGTATACAGAACACTGCCAGAGGAAGCGGTAGGGGTAGGTACAGTGATATTACTTAAGAAGCACTTGGATGGGTACTTGGGATCCCAAACTGGGGTCCACGGACCCCTTGCTTAATGATATTGGTCCATGGCATAATAAAGGTTGGGAACCCCTGACTGGGATATAGGCAGACGCAGGAAATTGGGACTAGCTGTTTGGGCACAGTGATTGGGGTGGATTCGTTGGGCAAAGGCCTGAATCTTCTCTGTATTGCTCTCTGACTATGACTTCCGAACTCTCTGACAAAGGGCTTTGGATGCTCCTCAGAACTAAAACTAATAAATTTCAGGACATAATGAAGTTGAGAGAAAATCAGAGGGTATAGGCTTGGTGAACAAAGGATCGGAATCAGTATCAAGTTCATTATCACAAACATATGTAACCCCCTGGGTCGCCTCAGGCTCGCTCAGCTCGTTCTCGTCTAGGGGGAGCCGCCTTCGGCCCCGCCAAACTGGGTAATCAACTGGTGTGGATGCTGTGTGATGTCCCCGCCTCGCCCAAAAACAGACAGTACACCATATGCGATTAAATGAGTACAATTTATAAAGGTTACTATAACTAAGTGATTAATAATGATACAGTATATATGAAGGAAAAACAATAAAGAAAAGGCGCCAAACTTATCAAAGTCCAAACCACTTGGTGCACAACTGTTGGAGCTCAATTACTAAAGTCTTCTGGCCACCATTCGATCCCCTCCGAACTCCTCGACTCGCAGCTCAGGACCATCCGAAGTGGTCGACCAAGCACATCTAGCTTCATCTCCTCTCCTCGGAGTACCGCCTGGCCTTGGACCCCCCCCCCCCCCCTTTGGGGTCCGTTCCTCACCCAGTTTACAGCATCGCGTCCTCTCTCTCTCACCCCCTCGCGCCGATCTGCCCAAAAGCCCGCCAACAATAGCTTACAGACTCAGAAGAAAGAACAACATTAATCCCAATTGGTTTACAAAGGAATACAATTCTCATTATCAGTAAATTTTAACCCAAACAAGCTTCCAGCACTCTCTCGCAACAAAGAAGCATTCCTACTTTTAACAAAACAAAGAAGCCATTTTGATTACATACACAGTAATAAGGAAAAAGAAGAAATCCCCTTACACATATGTCAAGAAATGTGTTGCTACATCAACATATACTATAAATTATAATAAGAAATCTATATTAAAAGAATATAAATAATTAGGGCAAAGAAAGAATAAAAGTAGTGAGGTGGTGTCATGGGTTCATTGTCCATTCAGAAATCTGATGGCAGAAGGGAAGAGGTTGTTCCTAAAACATTGAGTACGTGTCTTCTGGCTCATGTATCTCCTCCCTGAATGAAGCAATAAGAGGGATATCCTGGGTGATGAGGGTCCTTAATGATGGACGGCACATTTTTGAGGCATCACCTGATGAAGACATCCTCAATGGTGAGGAGGCTCATGCCCTTGATGGAGCTGGCTTAGCTTACAATGCTCTGCAGCTTTTTCTGATCCTGTGCAGCAGCCCCTCCATACCAGAACGTGTTGCAAACAGTTAAAATGCTCTCCACGGTACATCTGCAGAAACTTGCTTGAGTCTTTGGTCACAGACAAAATCTCTTCAAACTCCTAATGAAATATAGCCAGATTTTATTAAGTGGAAGTGAAGACCCAAGTGGTTATGTGGTCTATTGCTGCTTCAAAATAGCATTCTTGCTCTTAAAAGTTCTGTATTATGAGGTGTACATTAATTTTCAATTACATTATTTTCTTAAAATTTATTTGCCTCGCATTGCTTATTAATCAATGCTACATCTTGACATAAGATCATGTCCTTGCCTGAAATATGCTCCATCCTTACATTTATCCATGTAACTTGCATAAAATCTTTGGCCCAGATCCTTGGGGCATTTTCTTATTCGCTTCTAACAAACCTGGCAGTGGTCCAGCTGCAGGAAACAACAGCCAACACTCTCCCCAACCAGCCAGAGACATCTGGAATGAGTGGGCAGAGCAGATTTCCCTTTGCCAGAGCCAGATCGCCAGCCTTCCCTGGAGAAAGCCAGATGGTACATCTCCATCTACAGAAGAGCCACAGGGCAAAGAAGTCCATAGAGTTTGAGAAAGTCTAATAAAAGAGTGCGGAGGAGCAATGAAATGAGGAAAGGAAAGAATTAGGAACCAGCAGCAATGAAAACAAGACAAGAGAATTTGTTCCTTTCAATCTGGTTATTGGACGTGGGTGTTGCTGTCTAAGTTAGTATTTATTGCATATAGAAGCTGGTAGCGATCTAGTTTCCTGAATCACTGCAATCTATGTAGAGAAGATCCTCTGGAAGTGGAGTTCAAATTGGTTTATTAATGTCACATGTACTGAGATACAATGAAAAACTTATCTTGCACACTGTTCATACAGATCAATTTATTACACAGTGCATTCAGGTAGAACAAGGTAAAACAACAACAGAATGCAGAACAACAGAACACATTCAATGTTTTAGGAACAGCTTCTTCCCCTCCACCATCAGATTTCTGAAAGAACAATCAGCCTTTCCGATGTAACCTGGGGTCATTGGGTGTTTCCGGTCTTTCATCATCAGACACACTAACCCAGGCGACCCAGCCATGGTTGAACAAGCTACCTGAACTTGCGTTCAGGTAGCACGTGCTGCAGATCCCCATATATGTAATTCTTATTGTAATTTAAAGTAGTTTTTTAATGTTTTGCTACTGCAAAACAACAAATTTCATGACATGTATAAATGAGATTAAAACTAATTCAGAATAAAGTGTAACAGCTACAGATGAAGTAGACAATAAGGTGTAAGATTATAATATAGCAGACTGTGAGGTCAAGAGCTTTATTGTATGAAGGAACTAAAGATTGGCTTTATTTGTTGCACAGGCATCGAAACTTCAAAGCATAATGAAATGCATTGTTCTCGCATCAACAACCAACACAATCTAAGGAGGTGCTGGGGGCAGCCCACAAGTGTCACCATGCTTCCCGCGCCAGCAGAGCAGGCCCATAACTTACTAAGTAACACCCACAAAAATCTAGAAGAAATCTTCCTAACAACTACTAGGCCTATCATTAACCGAGAGGTCTGTGGATCCCAGCTTGGGAACCATGGGATTAGCAAGATCTTCAGACAGATTTGAACCAAGATTCAAGATTGTTTAACGTCATTTCCAGTACACAAATGTAAAGGAGTTCAAAATAATTGTTACTCCAGATTCAAAGCAGCACAAAAAAAAGCACAATAAGATAAAGAACACAGATAATACACACAAAATGCTGGAGGAACTCAGCAGGCCAGGCAGCATCTATGGAAAAGAGTAGACAGTTGACGTTTTGGGCTGAGACCCTTCGTCAGGACTGGAAAGGAAGAGAAGTCAGAATAAGGAGGTGGGGGTAGGCGAGGAAGAAGTACAAGGTTGCAAGTGATAGGTGAAACCGGGAGAGGGGAAGCAGGTGAAGTAAAGAGCTGGGAAGTTGATTGGTGAAAGAGATATAGGGCTAGAGAAGGGGGAATCTGATAGGAAAGAACAGAAGATCAGTGATAAAAAGCACAATTAATATAAATACTTAAGATAGCTAGTATACATAGACTGATTGAACATCCATGAAGTGACGCTAGGCACAGGAGTGTCTGCCCAAAATGGGACTGACAAGAAACAATATAAAGTAGTGGTTGTTGTCAGTGTACCAGATGAGTAGAGACAGATTATATTTTGATCCTGTCCACAACAGCCAAGATTTACATATCATTCTTGCTTTTGTCCTGAAATTATCATTGTAATAAACATCATGCAGGCCAGATAATTACCAGCATACTCCCCTCTTTCTACTAACCCCCATGAAAGCAAAATGAAAGACACCAGCTGGAAAATGGCTTTCCATGTTTATCTTGACAGGCTTAGGTCCAATTTGCAACACCTCTCTGGTAATTATCAGCAAAAGAAGGAAGAGTTTACAGGAATAAAGCAGAGAGTCCATAGATTAAAGGAAAAAGAGTTCTTGAATAACAGGTTAAATGGACCATGTGCAGGCTTGTGGAGGTCAAGTCATTGGATATAGTTAGAGCAGAAGTTGATACGTTCTTGATTAGTCGGGGTGTCAAAGGTTACAGAGAGAAGGCAGAAGAATGGGGTTCAGAAGGTTAATAAATCAGCCATGATGGAATGGCAAAGCAGACTCGATGGGCTAAATGGCCTAATTCTGCTTCTATGTCTTACGGTCTTATGGAAAAATGTCAGTTAGGACCAATTCAAAAAGACGTGGCAAAGATATCCACAATGGGCATTGCATAGGTTATAAACACAAGAGGCTGGAAATCCAGAATAACCCATACAAAACTCTGGAAGAACTCAGCAGGTCAAGCAGCACCTACGGAGGTGAATAAATAGTCAATGTTTCAGGCCCAGACCGTTCATAGGGTTCTAATTGCATGGGGCTCTATATTAATGTGAACTACATCTAAATGGTCCCATATACTGAGGGCTTCAATTATGAAGCTTGTTTGCTTGTTTAGGTATGTCATAAACATAAGAGATTCTGTAGATGTTGGAAATCCAGAGCAACACATCCGAAATGCTGCGGGAACTCAACAGGTCAGGCGGCATCCAGGGAAATGAATAAACAATCAACATTTCGAGCCAGGACTCTTTATCAGGACTGGAAAGAAAGGAGACAGACTCCAGAATAAGAAGAATAGGGGAGGGGAGGAGTACAAGCTGGCAGGTGATAGGTGAAACCAAGTGAGGAGGAAGATGGGTGAGGTAGCAGGAATGAAGTAGGAAGCTAGGAGGTGATAGGTTGAAAAGGTAAAGGGCTGAAGAAGAAGGAATCTGATAGGAGAGAAGAGTGCACTGAGGGAGAAAGGGAAGGAGGAGGGGCACCAGCTGGAGGTGATGGGCAGGATAAAAGAGAAGGGACAGGAGTGAGAGGGGAATCAAAATGGGGAATTGAAAAAGAGCCCATTTGTTACCTTTATTAGTTTTGTGCCTATATTTATTATGCTTCACCAATTGACTTTGAGCAGAGGAGGCAGTTAAGATCCAATCACTCTGGTTAAATCATGGGATCATGGAAAGATACAGCACAGAATCTGTTTGAATCTGTGACAATGCATCAGCCATTCATTTTATGTTCATCACTACATTATTTCTATTTTCTATTCTCTCCATATTCTGTTTAACTGTCCCCAGATTCTCGGAACCACCTACACTTGAGGGGACATCTTTCAGTGACCAATTAACTTCAGGGCTCAAAGTTCAACCTTCAAAGTAATTAATAATTTATTATCAAAGATCACATATGTCACCATATGCATCACTGAAATCCGTTTTCCTGCAGGCACACAGAATAAATCCAAGAAACACAGTAGAAGTTCTGGTTTAAGATAGCATTACCAAAGATGTACAACAGCTGACTGTTGATTCAAAAGCAAAGGAATTCGATTAAAACCATCATTAATAACAATTTTTTGAAATAAATTGTGGTAAACTATCACTGCAAACAATGAAGAGGTGAGAGAGGGCAAAGTGAACTCGAGAGATATGCCCTGCTGGAATGCTGCAAAATCAATACGCTTGGAATTGGAAAGCTGCTGGTTGGAGTGGACAATTCTGAATGGAGGAGACGGGACAGAGGAGTTCTGATGCCCGTCCAACTTACCCGGGTGTGAGGGTGAATCACTCCAAGTGGCAAGCCAATTTGGAAAGTTTGGGAATGGCTTCTCCAGCAGCGAAATCTGGGCCTGACTCGATTCGCTGCTGCAGGGCCTAGTTCCTAATGCGTGTTTCGGACAATTTAAATGCCATCCCAGATAGTCCGGGAGCTACTCTCTCTGCGGCGCTAAGGCTATGAGACAGTTCCCGATTATTGTACTTTGTGTCTACGAACCTCATGTGATTTACCCCACTAATATGATTAACTGAGTACTGAGGCCTTGGGCCTGCTCTGAGCTGCTCCAGGGATTTGGATCTAAGGACTTAATTTGGTTCAGAAGGCTAGTGTTGTTGCTCGCTTCTACTGTTTGCATGATTTGTTTTGTTTTTTTTCTCTGTGGGCACTGGGGGTTGGTCTTATTTTTTTTCAGATTGTGTTCTTTCAGGTTCCTTGCTTTGGGACTGCCTGTTAAGCAAACAAATCTCAAGGGTGTATAATTTATACATTCATTTATAATTGTTGTAATGTGAGTATTATGAAAAATAAGTTAATACTAATCGGGAAGCTGTTGGTAGCAAGAGACGGGATCCAGGGTTGGTGGGGTCTTTACTTCCACTCTTTTTACTCCCAGTACGCATTGTATATAGTTCCTCCACCCATGCCGCACGAGGTACCTGGAAGCCTCTGTATTGTAAATATCATTTGCCGTCCCAGATAAAGATGCTCTTTTGGCCATCAAGTTGTCGAGTGGTCTTTTGTAAAGTAGAAGTTACCACAATAATAAATGCATTTTTGAATCTTTGAATCAATGAAAGACCACACTTAACAGGATGGACAAACAATCAGTGAGCAAAGGACAACAAACACAAGAGAGAAATTAATAATAAATAAATAAATAGATAGATAGATAGATAATACATTTGGTGAACACGAGATGACGAGTCCTTGAAAGTGAGCCCATAGGTTATGGGAACAGTTCAGTGATGGAGTGAGGGAAGTTGAGTGAAGTTATCCCCTCTGGTTCAAGAGCCTGATGGTTGAGAGGATATAACTGTTCCTGAACCAGGTGGGGTGAGTCCTGAGGCTCCTGTACCTCCTTCCTGATGGCAGCAGTGAAAAGAGAGCATGGCTTGGATGGTGAGGGATCCTGGTGATGGATGATTCCTGCAACATTGCTCTGTGTATTTGTGCTTAATGGTGAGGAGACAGTTATGAGACTGGGAAGGAAATGAGGCAAAACCTACATGCTCACAGGGAGAACATGCAGACTCCACATAGACAGCACCATATGTCACGATTGAACCTAGGACTCCGGGGCTTTGAGGAGAGGGAGACTGGAGTCATGAACTGGCAGATCAGGGAAGCGACAGAAGAGGGAAGACAGTAGATTACTTTCCCGGAAGGTGCCAGCTGCATCTTTATGACAATCCTGTTATTCTATGCCATTGTTACTAATTGGTTTATTAATTAAAGATTTAATTAATTATTTAAATTTCATTTCCCCAGTTGGATTTGAACTTGCATCTCTGTAGATAGATGAAGCAACTCCCTGGCTACTAGTCCAGTACTATAACCTCTATGCTACTGTAGTGTATTTAATATTTTAGTAATATTTAAGTAATATAGTAAATATATTGTTCGATTAAGTGTTCTTTGCTTAAATAAATTCATTAGGGGTTGTATGTAAGAAATACGTGAAGGGCATGTCATTACGCCACCTCATTCTATGTGAGCGCCTCATTAAGGAAAAGAAACTAAGTAGACTCACATCTCCCAGTCCCGTCTTTTCCTTTTATTTGTTTTTGGAGGTACAAAACATAAGAGCTTCCATTCCCCTGCAATTGTTCTTGAAGGAATCTCACTTGTTAAATCAAAAGCTGCAAGTGGGTGCATCTGAGATCCTTCATTCAATCTGTGGATAATTATCCTGAAGAAAATAGGTTTCACCAGTCTCCAAAAAGCTCTGCGCAAAAGAATGAGATGATATCCCACCTGTCTTGTTCAATATCAAGAGACAAACTACCAGTAATCATCACTGCCACCTATTGCCCTCCACTCACACGTGTACATACACACATACACATTCACACACACAGACGCACTCGCACACACACTCTCACTCACACACTCACTCTCTCACATACACACACACTCTCTCTCACATACACACACACACTCTCACTCATACACTCACTCTCATTCAGACACACTCTCACTCACACACTCACTCTCTCACATACACACACACTCTCTCTCACATACACACACACACTCTCACTCATACACTCACTCTCATTCAGACACACACTCTCACTCACACACTCACTCTCTCACATACATACACACACACACACTCTCACTCACACACTCACTCTCATTCAAACACACACTCTCACTCACACATAATCACTCATACACACACTCTCAATCACACACACACATTCACTCACACACTCTCACTTGCACACACACTCTCAATCACACACACATTCACTCACACACTCTCACTTGCACACACACATTCACTCACACACTCTCACTTGCACACACACTCTCAATCACACACATATTCACTCACACACTCTCACTTGCACACACACTCTCAATCACACACACATTCACTCACACACTCTCACTTGCACACACACATTCACTCACACACTCTCACTTGCACACACACTCTAAATCACACACAACTCTCAATCACATTCACTCACACACTCTCTCTCATACACGCACAACACACACACACACACACACACACACACACACTCTCAGCAACACACATAAAATACTGCAGGAACTCAGCAGGCCAGGCAGCATCAATGGAAAAAATTACAGTTGGCATTTCGGGCCAAAACCCTTCAGCAGGACTGGAGAAAAAAAGCTGAGGAGTTGATTTAAAAGGTGGTGGGAGGGGAGAGAAAAACACAAGGTGATAGGTGAAACCGGGAAGGAGAGGGATGAAGTAAAGAGCCAGGAAATTGATTGGTGAAAAAGATACAGGGCTGGAGAAGGGGGTGTCTATTGACAGAAGGCCATGGAAGAAAGAAAAGGGGATAAGAGCACCAGAGGGAGGCAATGAGCAAGCAAGGAGATAAGGCGAGAAAGGGAAAGGGAAAAGGGGATGGGGAATGGTGAAGGGGGGGGGGCATTAACAGAAGTTTGAAAAATCAATGTTTATGTCATCAGGTTGGAGGCTACCCAGATGGAATATAAGGTGTTGTTCCTCCAACCTGAGTGTAGCCTCATTGTGACAGTAGAGGTGGCCATGGATTGACATATCAGAATGAGAATGGGAAGTAGAATTAAAATTGATGGCCACTGGGAGATCCTGCTTCTTTTGGTAGGTGCTCGGAGGAGCAGTCTCCCAATCTATGTCAGGTCTCAAAATATATACAGGAGGCCACACCAGGAGCACCAGACACAGTATATAACCCCAACAGACTCACAAGTGAAGTGTTGCCTCATCTGGAAGGACTATTTAGGGCCCTGAATGGTAATGAGGGAGAAGGTTTGGGGGCAGGTGTAGCACTTTTTCCACTTGCAAGGATAAGTGCCAGGCAGGAGATTCATAGGGAGGGACAAATGGACAAGGGAGTCACATACACATTCGCACACGCAGACACACTCACACACACACTCTCTCTCACTCACACACTCACTCTCATTCAGACACACACTCTCACTCACACATAATCACTCGCACATAGATGCACATGCTCTCTCACACACTCGCACTTGCACACACACTCTCAATCACACACTCTCACTTGCACACACACTCTCAATCACACACTCTTAATCACACACACACATTCACTCACACACTCTCTCTCATACACACACAACACACACACACACACACACTCTCACTCACACAGTGTTGCCTGCAGAAAAAAGAAAGTGTGGGGAGGGGAAGATGTGCTTGGTGGTGGGATCCTGTTGGAGATGGTGGAAGTTACGGATAATTATGTGCTGGGTGCGGAGAACGGAGGGGTGGTAAGTGAGGACAAGAGGAACTCTATCCCTCTTGGTTAGGTGGGGTGATGGAAGGATGGGGTGTGCAAAATGGAAGCGATACAGTTAGAGGGCAGTGTTGATGGGGGAGGGAAGAAGAAGACACCTCCTTTGTTCTGGAATAAAAAAACTCATCCTGAGAGCAGATATGGCAGAGATGGAGGAATTGAGAGAAGGGGATGGCATTTTTACAAGTAACACAGTGGAAAGAGGTATAGTCCAGGTATATGTGAGAGTCCGTGGGTTTATAATAGCCGTCAGTAAATAAGCTGTCTCCAGAAATAGAGGCAGAGAGATCAAGAAAGGGGAAGGAGGTGTCAGAAATGGACCGGGTAAATTTGAAGACAGGGTGGAAGTTGAAGGCAATCACTCTCAATCACGTGCACACAACACACTCACTAACACACACACACACACACACACACACACACACACACACACACACACACACACACACACACACACACACACACACACACACACACACACACACACACACACACACACACACACACACACCATAAGACAGAGGAGCAGAATTAGGCCGTCACCCCCTTGTGTTGGTCATGACTGAACCATTTCCCTCTCAATCCTACTATTCTGCATTCTCCCCATAGCATGTGATGCCTTAACTAATCAAGAATTTATCATACTCCACCTTAAATACACTGAACGACTTGGCCTCCTCAGCCACCTGCAGCAATGATACCCACAGGTTCACCACCCTCATGCTAAAGAAATTCCTCTTCATCCCCATTCTAAATATCGATTCCGTTCTGTGCCCCATTGTCCTAGACTCCCGCGCTATAGGAAAAATCCTCTCAAATCCACTCTCTCAAGGATTTTCAGCATTCAATAAGTTTCAATGAGATCTCCCCTCATTCTTCTGAACTCCAGAGTGTACAGGCCCAGAGCCATTAAACACTCCTCATATGATAAACTTTTTGATCCAGGAACCATTTTCGTGAAGCTACTTTGAACCCTCTCCAATGTCAGCATATCCTTTCTCAGATACGCGACCCAAAAGTGCTCGCAATACTCCAAGTCAGGCCTCACCAGTGCATTATAAATTCTACTTCTCACAAAATGAATGCTAAAATTGCATTTACCTTCCTCACCACCAATTTATCTGCAGGTTAACCTTTAGGCAATCCTGCATTAGGACTCCCAAGTCCCTTTCCACCTCAGATTTTTGAATTTTCTCCATTTAGAAAATAGTCCACACTTTTATTCCTTCTACCATACACTTCCTGACACTGTTTTCCATCTGTCACATCTTTGCCCATTCTCCTAATCTAGGCCTCATATGGAGCCAGTGATCATTAATGGAGAATGTGTGGAGCAGGTTAAGATCTACAAGTATCTGGGAGTACAGTTAGACGAGAAGCTAGACTGGACTGCCAACACAGATGCCTTGTGCAGGAAGGCACAGAATCGACTGTACTTCCTTAGAAGGTTGGCGTCATTCAATGTCTGTAGTGAGATGCTGAAGATGTTCTATAGGTCAGTTGTGGAGAGCGCCCTCTTCTTTGTGGTGGCGTGTTGGGGAGGAAGCATTAAGAAGAGGGACGCCTCACGTCTTAATAAGCTGGTAAGGAAGGCGGGCTCTGTCGTGGGCAAAGTACTGGAGAGTATAACATCGGTAGCAGAGCGAAGGGCGCTGAGTAGGCTACGGTCAATTATGGAAAACCCTGAACATCCTCTACATAGCACCATCCAGAGACAGAGAAGCAGTTTCAGCGACAGGTTGCTATCGATGCAATGCTCCTCAGACAGGATGAAGAGATCAATACTCCCCAATGCCATTCGGCTTTACAATTCAACTGCCAGGAGTAAGATATGTTAAAGTGCCGGGGTTAGGACTCAATGTATTTAAGTAAACTACTTAAGAACTTTTTAAAAGCTATTATTAATGCTTTTTGAGAGGGTGATTTTAGATGCATATCATATTTTTACTGAGTTAAGTATTGTATGTAATTAGTTTTGCTACAATAAGTGTATGGGACATTGGAAAAAATGTTGAATTTCCCCATGGGGATGAATAAAGTATCTATCTATCTATCTATCTATCTAATCAGTCCTGCAGACTCCCTGCTTCCTCAGTACTACTTACCCCTCCACCTATCTTCGTATCGCCTGCAAACTTGGCCACAAAGGAATCAATTCTGTCGTCCAAATCACTGATATACAATGTAAAAAGAAGCGTTCTCAACACTGACCCCTATGGAAAATCACTAGTCACCAGCAGCCAATCAGAAAAGGCTCCTTTTATTGCCATTCTTTTCTTTCTGCCAATCAGACAGTGCTCTATGCATGCTAGCATATTTCCTGCTTACCTTGCTAAGCAGCCTCATGTCAAAGACTTCTGAAAATCCAAGTACACAAAATCCACTGACTCTCCTTTGTCTATCCTGCTTCTTGTTTCTTCGAAGAATTCCAACAGATTTGTCAGGCAAGATTTTCCCTTAAGGAAACTATGCTGACTTTGGCATATTTTATCATGTGCCTCCATTACCTCAAAATCTCAACATTGACAATTGATTCCAACATCTTCTCGGGGTCAGGCTAACTGGCCTATAACTTCCTTTCTTCTGTCTCCCTCCAGGCTTGAAGAGTGGAGTGACATTTGCAACTTGGAGTGAAGCATCCCAGAATCTAGTGATGATTGAAAGACCATTACTAGTGCCTCCACAATCTCTTCAGCTACTGCTTTTAGAAGCCTGCAGTGTAGTCCTTCTGACCCAGTGACTTATCATAGACTCAGGAAAGTCTGCAGATTCTGGAAATCCAAAGCAACATGCTGAAGGAGCTCAGCAGGTCAGGCAGCATCTGTGGAAATGAACAGTCGATGTTCCGGGGCGAGACCTTTCATTAGGATCTGAAGTAGGGTCTCGGCCCAAAATGTCAACTGTTCATTCATTTCCATAGATGCTGCCTGATCTGCTGAGTTCCTCTACATTTTGTGTGTGTTGCTTCAAGTGACTTATCTATCTTCAAACTTTTCAACTTCCCAAGCACCTTCTCCATAATAATAGCAACTGCACTCACGTCTGCCCCTGGCACTCTTGAACTTCCAACATACTGCAAGTGTCTTCCACAGTGAAGACTGATGCTAAATACTTATTCAATTCATCTGCCATTTCCTTGACACCATTACTAGCTCTCCAGCATCATTTTCCAGTCGTCCAATATCTACTCTCGCATCTTTTTTACTCTTTTTATGTCTGAAAAAGCATTTGGTATCCTCCTTGACATTATTGGCCAGCTTACCTACAAATTTCATCTTTTCCCTCCTTATGGCTTTTTAGTTGCCTTCTGCTACTTTTTAAAAGCTTCCTAATCTTCTAACTTCCCACTAATTTTTGCTTTAATATATGCCTTCTCTTTGACTTCTATGTTGGCTTTGACTTCCTTTGTCAGCCGTGTCATCAACCTGCCTTTAGAATACTTCTTCTATCTTGTATCTATCCTGTGCCTTGTGAACTGCTGCCAGAAATGGCAGTCATTACTGCTAGTATCCACTTCCAACCAACTCTGGCCAGCTTCCTCTCTCATACCTCTGCAGTTCCCTCAACTCCACTGTAATACTGATACATTTGACTTTAGCACCTCCGTCTCTAATTGGAGCATAAATTCTCATTGTCTCCTAAGGGTTTCATTATCTTAAAGTCCCTAATGAAATCTGGTTCATTGCACAACACCCAATCCAGAATTAAATTGCCCCAAATAGACTTAGAGCAAGCTGCTCTAAAAAGCCACCTCAAAGGCATTCTACAAATTTCCCCTAATCTACCTGTTTATTGAAATCCCCTATAACTATTGTAACATTGCCCTTTTGACATGAATTTTCTATTACTCATTGTAATGTGCAGCTCAGATCATGGCTACTGTTTTGACGGCTGTAATAATACCCATTGGGGCCTTCTTACCCTTGCAGTTCCTTAATTCTACCCACAACAATTCTACATCTTCCGATCTTACGTCACCTCTTTCTAAGTATTTGATTTCGTTTTTTACCAACAGAGCCACGCCACGCTCTCTGGCCACCTGCCTGTCCTTTTGATATGATGAACCTTTGGATGTTAAGATCCTGACTATAATCTTCTTTCAGCCACGACTCAGGGATGCCAACAACCTGCCAATCTCTAAATGCACGACAAGTTCTTCTATCGTATTCCATATACTGCGTGCATTCAAATATTACACCTTCAATCCTGCATTCATCACCCTTTTTGATTTTGTCTCCTTGTTACACTGCAACTCATTCCACTGATTGCAATTTTGTCCAATCATCTGCATGCCCTTCCTGACAGTCTCACTACACACTGCATGTATACCAACTGCCCCTTCCTCAGCCTTATCACTGTTTCCAAACCCGCTACCAAATTAGTTTAAACCCTCGCCAACCCTGCCTGCCAGGACATTGGTCCCCCTTGGGTTTAGGCGTAAGCCATCCGTTTTGTGCAGGTCAAACCTTCCCCAGAAGAGATCCCAATGATCCCAAAATCAACATCCTGCCCCCTGCACCAATTCCTCAGTCACACATTCATCTGCCAAATCGTCCTATTCCTACCCTCGCTGGCATGTTGGACAGGCAGCAATCCAGAGATTACTACCCTGGAGGTCCTACTTTTCAGGTTTCTACCTAGCACCCTAAATTGTCTCTTCAGGACCTATTTGTTTTTCCTACATATATCATTGGTGCCAATATGCACCAAAACTTCTGTATGTTCACCCTTCCTGTTTAAAATGTCGTAGACCGATCCAAGATATCTCTGACCCTACACCTGGGAGACAACATATCATCCAGGTGTCTGTATTGCATCCACAGAATCGCATGCCTACTCTAACTATCGAATCCTCTGTCACTACTGCGGTCCTCTTCTCCCCTCTTCCTTTCTGAGCCACAGCATTAGACTCAGTGCCAGAGAGCCGATCGCTGAGGCATCCCTGGTAGGTCGTTCACACCCAACATGATCCAAAGTGGCATACCTATTAGTGAGGGGAACAGCCACAAAGGTACTCTAAATTGGCTGCCTATATCCTTTCCCTCTCTTGATAGTCACCCAGATACCTGCCTCCTGCAATTTAGGGGTGACTAGCTCCCTGTAGCTCCGATCTATCACCTCTTTAGTTTCCCGTATGAGCCGAAGGTCATCGAGCTGCATCTCCAATTTCCTAACACATTCTCTGAGGAGCTGCAGCCGGGTGCAACTGGTGCAGGGTTAGTTATCCAGGAGGCCGGGGGCTGCCCAGGATTCCTACACCTCACACAAAGAACACAGCACAGTCCCGGAGCCATTTAAACTGCTCTACCCTATGTACTAACTGAAGAATGAAGAAGCAGGAACCTACCAGATATTTGCCTCACCCAAGCCTACAGCACCGAAACAGGCCCTTCGGCCTTTCTAGTCCATGCAAAACCCAATTAAACTGTCTACTCCCATCAACCTGTACCAGGACATAGTCATCCATATCCCTATTACTCATGTACTGTCCCTAACCAAACTTCTCTAAAACTCTCACCCCTAAGTGTGGAACTCGCATGCACCACTTGTGCTGGCAGCTCATTCCACACACCCACAACCATCTGAGTGAAGAAGTTGCCCTTAAACTTCTCACCTTCCACCCTTAACCTATGTCCTCTGGTTGTAGTCCCACCCAACCTCAGTGGAAAAAGCCTGCTTGCATTTACCCTATCTATAATTTCATAATTTTGTATACATCCATCAAATCTCTTTTCAAGCTTTTACGTTCTATAGAATATAGTCCTAACCAATTCAATCCTTCCTTATAACTCAGGTCCAGACCCAGCAACATCCTTGTAAATTTTATCTGAACTCTTTCAACCTTGTTTACATCTTTCCTGTAGGTAGGTGACCAAAACTGCACACTTTACTCCAAATTAGGCCTCACCAATGTCCTATAAAAATCCAACATAACATCCCATCTTCTGTACTCAATGCATTGATTTATGAAGGCCAACGTACCAAAAAATTCCGTCATGACCCTATCTACCTGTGATACCACTTTCAAAGAATAATGGTCCTGTATTCCCAGATTGCTTTGTATTACCATATTCCTCAGTGTCCTACCATTCACTGTGTAAGACCTGCCCTGGTTGGTCCTTCTGAGATGCAAAACCTCGCTCTTGTTTGCATTAAATTCCACCTGCCATTTATCAGCCCAATTTTTTCAGCTGATGCAGATCACTATGCAATCCATGATAGCCTTCCTCACTATCCACTACACCCCCAACCTTGGTGTCATCTACAGATTTGCTGATCCAGTTAACCACATTATCACCCAGGTCATTTTTATAGATGACAAACAACAAGGTGGATGAAGTGAGACACTGGGAGGTGATAGGTGAGACCAGGTGAGGGGGAAGGTGGGGGAGGGGATGAAGTGAGACACTGGGAGGTAATAGGTGAGACCAGGTGAGGGGGAAGGTGGGGGAGGGGATGAAGTGAGACACTGGGAGGTGATAGGTGAGACCAGGTGAGGGGGAAGGTGGGGGAGGGGATGAAGTGAGACACTGGGAGGTGATAGGTGAGACCAGGTAAGGGGGAAGGTGAGGGGGATGAAGTGAGACACTGGTAGGTGATAGGTGAGACCAGGTGAGGGGGAAGGGGATGAAGTGAGACACTGGGAGGTGATAGGTGCGACCAGGTGAGGGGGAAAGGTGGGTGGGTGGGGGAGGGGATGAAGTGAGACACTGGGAGGTGATAGGTGCGACCAGGTGAGGGGGAAGGTGAGGGGGATGAAATGAGACACTGGGAGGTGATAGGTGCGACCAGGTGAGGGGGAAAGGTGGGTGGGTGGGGGAGGGGATGAAGTGAGACACTGGGAGGTGATAGGTGCGACCAGGTGAGGGGGAAAGATGGGTGGGTGGGAGAGGGGATGAAGTGAGACACTGGGAGGTGATAGGTGAGACCAGGTGAGGGGGAAGGTGAGGGGGATGAAGTGAGACACTGGGAGATGATAGGTGAGACCAAGTGAGGGGGAAGGGGATGAAGTGAGACACTGGGAGGTGATAGGTGCGACCAGGTGAGGGGGAAGATGGGTGGGTGGGGGGGGATGAAGTGAGAAGCTGGAAGATGATAGATGGAAGAGATTGACAGCTGAAGAATCTGGCTGGAAAGTATCTGGTATGAACTGAGTGGGCCTGATGACCTATCTCGGTACAAGATAATGAAGGCCTTACAGCTTTATAGCTAAACATCAGTGAAGTCCCGCTGGCAAAAGAATTCTCCAAGCAGCAATTGTAAAGCGAGAAAGATTTGCAATTACACAGAGCTCTTTGCCACCTCAGGACATCCCACAGTGCTCTCAGATAATGAAAAGCAGAATCTGCTGTAATATGGAGAGTTTATCAACTGCCCTATTGCAATGGATTAATGACCAGATTAATCTGCTTTTTGTGCTGGTGCCTGAGGATAAAGATTGTGCCTCGGACACTGGGGAAAAGCCCTTTTCTCAACCTGAAAACAGTCATGTGGAATACTTCACTTCCACAAGTGCAAAAGTGAGGGTGGGGGAGGGCACCACAGTAGCACGGTGGTTTGCACTACACTATTGCAGCTTGCAGAGTCAAAGCTCGGCGTTCAATTCCGGCGTCCTCTGTGAGAAAGCTGGTGATTCCATTGTTCATTTGGTTGAAGAACAAGCTACACCAGGACAACTTACCATCAATCCTACAGTCATCTCGATCAAGCACTTGGGCTATATTATTTTTTTGTGACTCCATGTTTTTCTGAAAACATAACCATATGTGCATTCCTTGTACATTCCTACTTGTGGTCATGTGTTTCCTCCAGGTGCTCCAGTTTTCTCCCACAGTCCAGAGATGTACCGGTTAGTAGGTTCACTGGTGACTGTAAATTGTCCTGTGATTAGGCCAGGATTAAATAGGTGGATTGCTGGGCTGGAAGAGCCTGTTCTGTGCTGTATCTCAAAATAAATAAATACGCTGCAGAGGCTGAGAATCCACAATAAAAGGGGAATGTGGGAAATGATCACCAGGCCAGCCAGCATCTATGGAGAAGCAGATTAAAAGGTTTCAGCTCAATAATCCTTCATCAGAAGAAGGAAAATTAAGACAAGTAGATTTTAAAATGTAGACAGAAAGGAGGGGGCAGAAAAGAAAAAATGGGACGGTCTCAGATAGAGTCTTATGGTGTGGAAACAGGCCCTTTGGAGCACCTGGTCCATGCTAACCAAGATGCCCATCTAAGCTAGTCCCAATTACCTCTAAACCAGGGGTTGCCATGGAACCCTACCATTAACAAGGGGTCCATGAACCCCAGCTTGGGAAAACCTACTCTGAACCTTTTCTCGTCCATGTATCTATCCAATTATCTGAGTTATAGGGAAAAGTTAAATAGGTTAGGACTTTATTCCCCAGAGCATAGAAAATTGAGAGCAGATTTGATAGAGGTATACAAAATTATGGGGGGTATAGAGCTTTTTCCACTGATCTTGGATGAGACTACAACTAGAGGCCATGGGTTAAGGGTGAAAGGTGAAATACTGAAAGGGAATCTGAGGGGAACGTCTTCACTCAGAGGGTGGTGAGAGTGTGGAATGAGCTGCCAGCTCAGGTGGTGGATGCAGGGTCGATTTCAGCATTTAAGAGAAGTTTGGATAAGTACATGGATGGGAGGAGTACGGAGGATTATGGTCCAGGCGTAGGTCTATGGAATTAGGCAAATTATTGGCTCTGCACACGCTGGATGGGCTGAAGGGCCTGTTTCTGTACTGAGGTGTTCTATGACTCTGTCTTTTAAATTATCTCAATCTACCTGCCTCAGTCACTTCCTCTGGCAGCTCATTCCATATGTGTGCTACCCTCCAAGTGAAAATGTTGTCACTCAACTTCCTATAAACTCTCTCTTCTCTCACCTCAAACCTGTACCCTCTAGTTCAGGGATTCACAACCATTTTTCATGCCATGGACCCTTACCATTAACCAAGGGGTCCATGGTCCCCAGGCGGGAAACACCTGCTCAATTCTTGATTCCCCAAGCCTGGGAAAAGACTGAGTGAATCCAACTTATCTGTGCCCCGCGTGGTTTTACACAACTGTAAGGTCACACCACAGTCACGAACACTCCAATGCATAAAGTCATAACCTGCTCAACTTCTCTCTATAACTCAGGCCCTCATATCCTGAAGATGGATTGCTGGAGAGATTGGAGAATTAATCGGGAGAATAATACCTGGCAAAAGAGGACATTAAGACAAGACATAAGCAAATAAATTTTGGATCTGCAGGAAGTGTACAGGAAAAAGCTAAGCTAAAATTTTACCATAATTATTGAACTTAAAAATATATAACATGCAGATGGTGTAGAACATGTAACATTACAGCACAGTACAGGCCCTTCAGCCCACAATGTCGTGCTGACTTTTTAACCTACTCCAAGATCAATCTCACCCTTCCCTCCCACGTAGCCTCCATTTTTCTTTCATCCATGTCCCTATCTAAGAGTTTCTTAAATGTCCCCAATATACCCACCTCTACCACCACCCCTGGCAGTGCGTACCACACACCCATCACTCTCTGTGTAAAACATCTACAATTGACATTCCGTCCTATATTTCACTCCAATTATCTTAAAATTATGTCCCCTTGTATGAGCCATTTTCACCCTGGGTAAAAGTCTCTGGCTGTCCAATCAATCAATGCCTCTTATCATCTTGTACATCATCATCATTATCATTCTGTGCCACGTCATATGATATGGATGATCATGGTCTATCACCATGATAGTTCTTGGCAAATTTTTCTACAAAAGTGGTATGCCATTGCCTTCTTCCAGGGTCATCTTGTACACCTCTCTCAAATCACATCTCATCACCCTTCGGTCCAAAAATAAAAGCCCTGACCTGCTCAACCTATCCTCATTAGACATGCTCCCTAATTCAGGCAGCACCCTGGTAAATCTCCTCTGCACCCTCAGTAAGTCTTCCACTTCCTCCTATAATGAGGTAACCAGAACTGCAGATATGAAATAAAAACAAAAAATGCCAGGAACACTCTGCAGGTAAGACAGCATCTGTGGAAAGAGAAAGAGTTAATACTTCAGATTGACTGGTTTCTCTCTCCACAGCTACTGTCTGACCTGCTGAGTGCTTTTCTCATGCTCTGCATTTATTGAGTAACACACACAGAGCACAGGAGGAGCTCAGCAGATCAGGCAGCATCCATGGAGGGAAATAAACAGTCAAAGTTTTGAGACAAGGCTTGATGATCCTGATGAAAAGCCTTGGCCCGAAATGTCCACTAACATTTAAAAATACAGTGAAATGTGCTGTTTGTGTCAAATGAAATCAGCGAGGATTGTGTTGGGCAGCATGGAAGTGTTGCCATGCTTCCAGAACCAACATAGCATGCCCACAACAACCTGACTCTAACTCTAATTTACATCATTGGAATGCGGGAGGGAGCTGGAGCAGCTGAAGAAAACACACGCAGTCATGAGGAGAACTTATGAATATTCAGTGGGAACTGAACCCTGATCAGTGATCGCTAGCACTGGTTCCCTCTGGTTTCCCTCCTCCCTCCCTTCCTTTCATATTCCACTCTCCTCTCCTATCAGATTCCTTCTTCTTCAGCCCTTTACCTCTTTCACCTATCACCTCCCAGCTTCTTATTTCATCCCCCTTCCCATCTACCCACCTTCACTTTCACCTGGTCTCACCCATCACTTGTGTTCATCTGCTCACCCCTAATGTGCCAGTCAGCGCAAGCGATCACCGATCGGAGTTTGATTCCCGCCACAGTAAAGGTATTGTATGTTCTCCCCATGACCACATGGGATTCCTCTGGGTGCCCTGGTTTCTACTCACATTCCAAGGGCATACAGGTAAGGTTAGTGAGTTGAGGGCGTGCTATGTTGGTGTCGGAAATGTGGAGATACTTGAGGGCTGCCCCCAGCACAATCCTCTGACTGTGAAGATCATTGGTGCAAAATATAACCATATAGCAATTACAGCACGGAAACAGGCCATCTCGGCCCTTCTAGTCCGTGCCGAATGCTTACTCTCACCTAGTCCCACTGACCTTCACTCAGCCCTTAACCCTCCATTCCTTTCCTGTCCATATACCTATCCAATTTTACTTTAAATGACAATATCGAACCTGCCTCTACCACTTCTACTGGAAGCTCGTTCCACACAGTTACCACTCTCTGAATAAAAAAATTCCCCCTCATGTTACCCCAAAACATTTTCCCCCTAACTCTCAACTCATGTCTTCTTGTTTGAATCTCCCCTACTCTCAATGGAAAAAACCTATCCACGTCAACTCTATCTATCCCCCTCATAATTTTAAATACCTCTATCAAGTCCCCCCTCAACCTTCTATGCTCAAAAGAATAAAGACCTAACTTGTTCAACCTTTCTCTGTAACTTAGGTGCTGAAACCCAGGTAACATTCTAGTAAATCTTCTCTGTACTCTCTCTATTTTGTTGACATCCTTCCTGTAATTCGGTGACCAGAACTGGACACAATACTCCAAATTCGGCCTTACCAATGCCTTGTACAATTTTAACATTACATCTCAACTCCTATACTCAATGCTCTGATTTATAAAGGTCAGCATACCAAAAGCTTTCTTCACCACGTTATCCACATGAGATTCCGCCTTCAGGGAACTATGCACCATTATTCCAAGATCACTCTGTTCTACTGCGTTCTTCAATGCCCTACCAATGACTCCTTTCAATGTATGTTTCAATGTACATGTGACAAATAAAACTAATCTTTATATTAATCTTTCCCTTCTTATTCAGGGCTCTGTCCCAGAAGGGTCTCGACATAAAACATTAGCTGTTTATTTCCCTCCATAGATGCTGCCTGACCTGCTGAGATCCTCCAGCATTTTGTGTGTGTTGTTCGAGGTCTAACATCTAACATCTGCCGGATGATGCTGAGGATGTTCTACGAGTCTGTGGTGGCCAGTGCTATCATGTTTGCTGTTGTGTGCTGGGGCAGCAGGCTGAGGGTAGCAGACACCAACAGAATCAACAAACTCATTCGTAAGGCCAGTGATGTTGTGGGGCTGGAATTGGACTCTCTGACGGTGGTGTCTGAAAAGAGGATGCTATCCAAGTTGCATGCCATCTTGGACAATGTCTCCCATCCACTCCATAATGTACTGGTTAGGCACAGGAGTACATTCAGCCAGAGCCTCATTCCACCGAGATGTAACACTGAGCGTCATAGGAAGTCATTCCTACCGGTGGCCATCAAACTTTACAACTCCTCCCTCGGAGTGTCAGACACCCTGTGCCAATAGGCTTATCCTGGACTTAATTCCACTTGGCATGATTAACTTATTATTTAATTATTTATGGTTTTATATTGCTATATTTCTTCACCATTCTTGGTTGGTGCAGCTGTAACGAAACCCAATTTCCCTCGGGATCAATAAAGTATGTCTGTCTGTCTGTTTCTATCCCTATTGCAGGATATGGGGCCTACACAGGCAATAATGTAGACTTCCATCTTTAATATCCATTTAAACAAGTAGAAGAAGGCTTGGCTTAACATCCTGTTCAAATTACGATAACCACATAGGACATTGAATCTCTCCATGGTCGGGGTCAACCAGGGCAGACTGCTGGTCCCAGCTGTCTGCGTGATACGCAAGCCAGGGCAGTAATTTCTAGAGAATAAGCTGTTGCCCACGCAGCAGGCTCCCCCTTCCAAAGGAACGGCAGAGACCAATCCAGTTTGGCACCAATGGCCTCACAGGAGTTGTCAGCCAGTGTTGAAGGGACTCCAGCTCTGGGTTTTCCTCGGGGTTTACTCCAGATTCCTTCCCCATGAGTGGGTACAGCCGCAAGGCAGCGGAGCTTTGAGTCAGAGTCTCCCTTCCCCTAAGTGAGATGCCAACCATGTGATTGGTTTTAAGGCGCCAGTAACCTGCCTTTGCCCCTTCTCCTGTCAGTAGAAACAGCTCCACTGGGCTTAGTAGCTAAACCACTCGTGAAGGCCAGGAGCTGGATGTTTGTCAGGGTCTATTTAAGACGCACGCCATTGGAAGCATTTAATACACAGTGGGAGATTACCCAACCCCCCCCCCCACACCTGCTAGGACAACCCTAAGAAACCTTATAGAATGGAACAGTATGGAAATTTGCCCAAGAGCCTAAATGGCCCATACTGATCATCTAAGCTAGCTCCATTTGCTGGGGCTAGCTTAGAGGCCCATATCCCTCTAAACCAGGGGTTTCCAACCTTTTTTATGCCATGGACCAATATCAGTAAGCAAGAGGTCCATGGACTCCAGGTTGAGAACCCCTGCTCCAAACCTTAAACACAAGAGATTCTGCAGATGTTTAGAAATTCAGAACAACTCACACAAAATGCTGGAGGAACTCAGCCGGTCAGGTAGCATCTATGGAAATGAATAAACAGTCAATGTTTCAGACAAGACCCTCCATCAGGACTGGAAAGGAAGGGGGAAGGTGTCAGAATAAAAAGATAGGGGGAAGGGAAGGAGGACAAGCTAGAAGGTGGTAGGTGAAGTCAGGTGGGTCCCACTACCTACTTAGTGGCTTAGCTACTAAGTTTGGCAGAATCGTTTCTACTGACAGGAGAAGGGGCAAAGTAGGGTCACTGGCACCTCAGAACTAGTCACTTTGGGCAGATGGGGCTCGTCAGCCGTGGTTGGCAGCTCTGATCTCAAACCCCTGCTCACTTGTGGCTGTACCCACTCATGGGGAGGCTTTGGGAGTAAACCCCAAGGAAAACTCCGGAGCTGGAGTCCCTAAGGCAGTCCTACGTTGAGTTCAATGCTGACTGACAACTCCTGCGACACTGCCGGTACCAAACTGTATCGGTCTCTGCCGTACCTTTGGGATCATCAGATGCGTGGAGGGGGAGACTGCTACATGGGCAACAGCTTGCTCTCCATACCGTACTGCTCTGGCTCACAATAGCCATGGTCAACTCTGACTGATGGAGACTCTTACCACCTCACTCAAAATTAGGCCTCACCAACGTCTTATACAACTTCAGCATAACATTCAGCTCCAATAATCAGTACATTGATCTATGAAGGCCAATGCACCAAAAGCTTTCTTTACAACCCTATCTACCTGTGATGCCACTTTCAATGAATTATATACCTGTATTCCCAGGTCCCTTTGTTCTATCATGCTCCTCAGTGCCCTACCAACTCTGTGTAAGGCCTACCCTGGGCGGTCCTCCCAAAATGCAACACCTTGCCTGCATTAAATTCCATCTATTATTTTTCAGCCCATTTTTCCAGCTGGTCCAGATGTCACTGGAAGCTCTGATAGTCTTCCTCGCTGTCCACTTACACTCCCACTCTTGGTGTCATCTACAGATTTGCTGATCCAGTTACCCAGACTCAGGTTTATTCTCACTGGCTCATCTGATGTGAGGTCTGTAGTTTTGTGACAGCAATACAGTACAAAGACATAGAAACCGTTAACCTAGGAAAATAAGTAGTGCAGAAAGAAAGAAATAATGAGGTAGTGTTTATCTATATTTATGAAATAGTGAGGTAGCTGAGCGAAGGGCGCTGAGTAGGCTACGGTCAATTATGGAAAACTCTGAACATCCCCTACATAGCACCATCCAGAGACAGAGAAGCAGTTTCAGCGACAGGTTACTATCGATGCAATGCTCCTCAGACAGGATGAAGAGGTCAATACTCCCCAATGCCATTAGGCTTTACAATTCTACCGCCAGGACTTAAGAACTTTTTAAAAGCTATTATTAATGCTTTTTGAGATAGTGATTGAGTTAAGTATTGTATGTAATTAGTTTTGCTACAACAAGTGTATGGGACATTGGAAAAAAGTTGAATTTCCCCATGGGGATGAATAAAGTATCTATCTATCTATCTATCTATCTATCTATCTATCTGGTATCAGAGGCGAAGAAGCTGTTCCTGACTCACTGAGCGTGGTGCTTCAGGTTCCCAGACAGACTGTGGTGCAGTCAGTCGGACTGCTGCCCACCAAGGTGTGCTCACTAACTGCAATCTGTTACCATACCTGGGTTTCAGCCCAAACAAACGGCTGGAGTCACTGAGCACTTTCGTGCAAGGGTGCATCAAACAATCAAACCCGCAAAAATTGTGAAAAGAAAACTGCCAATATTTACCAAAAGGTATCTACCAGGAAACATAATAAGTAGCTCCATACTACGTCCAGTACAAATTCCTGGCAGCTTGATCTCTCTGTCTCCGCTCTAAGAGCAATCCAGCCTGTTTATCAGGCACCAGAACACACCGTCTTTATATACCCACAATGTTAACAAAAGACTACACACAAATCAACATATGATGTACCCTACAATGTAGCTACAATCATATCAAAATAACCATAAGTATCCACCTTAAATACAGAATACAAACATCCCCATCACTAAAGAAATGAAAAATTCTAAAGAGTATGGCAGAAAAGGCACCATAAAGCCAACCCATTAAAAGCATATACAAGGGGGGAGATATTGAAATCCACACACTCAGCACAACAACAAAAGACAAAAAGACAAAGGTGGTGTGTGTGTGTGTGTGTGTGTGTGTGTGTGTGTGTGTGTGTGTGTGTACAGAGTGTGTGTGTGTGTGTGTGTGTGTGTGTGTGTGTGTGTGTGTGTGTGTGTGTGTGTGTGTGTGTGTGTGTGTGTGTGTGTGTACAGAGTGTGTGTGTGTGTGTGTGTGTGTGTGTGTGTGTGTGTGTGTGTGTGTGTGTGTGTGTGTACAGAGTGTGTGTGTGTGTGTGTGTGTGTGTGTGTGTGTGTGTGTGTGTGTGTGTGTGTGTGTGTGTTATCACATGCTCACTAACACACAATCTCATTACACCATTTATTCTAACAAATGGTGTTAATGTGTATACTGGGTGATAATTCTGGAGCACCCATGAACCTCTTCCGGCCATTCTTTTGTTCATTATGTGCCATGTTGTGTGACATGGATGATCACAGTCTTCTCTTCACCATGACTGTTCTTGGCAGAGTTTTCTACGGAAATAGTTTGCTGTGGCTTTGTCTGGGCAAAGACGGGTGAGCCCAGCCATTATCAATACTCTTCGGAGATTGTCTGTCTGACATCAGTGGTCGCATAACCAGGACCTGTGATTTGCACCGGCTACTCCCGTGGCCTCACGTGACCCTGGTCGGGGGTGGGGGCTAAGCAGCTGCTGCACCTTGCCCAAGAGTGACATTAAACTAATTTAAAAGAAGACAAGGGAGTCCAAAATGCAGGTCTAACTTCGAGTTTACTGTAAACGAGGCCTCTACCTATCACGTGATGACATTTGCAATTCATGGATTTATGCATATAACCCATAATGAATTATTTAAATGAAATTATGTTTATATTGTATTTATTTTAAATATAAATTTAAAATTATAAAATTATAATAATATGAATTTAATTAATTAATTTAAATATATTTTAAATTGTTTTTAAATTATATTTAATTTATTTAAATTTAAAAGATTGCTTAATCAGCTAATATATACTAGATTACTCAAGTATTACTAAAATATTAAATAGACAACAGTGACCTGCAGGCTAGCGGAGGGATCAATTCCTTTGGTAGAGACATATCTCCACCCTGCCACCCACTTAGGCATTAAATACCGGTACTCTAATTACACTGAAGGACTGTTGTACAGTTTAAGTGTGGAAGAGAATTAAGCCTGGGACTTAAGGGTTAACAAAATCACGAGGATAGCAGAGTAAGAAGCAAATGGGGTCTGTCTGCCTGCTCATACTAATTAGCAATAAGTCCTGTTTGAAATGAAGAACTGATAACACACAGATGCAGTAAGTCCCATTAGTAATGAAGAACTGATAAGCACGGATTATGACTTTTTAAGGTGGAACCCTTAGCCCTCAAGACTACATGACTAATGGCTTGGTTTCTTATAATTAATGGGGAGGTTCCTTTGCCCTTCAAGGCTACAGGACTAATAGCTTGGCTTCTTCTAATTAATGGAGAACTGATTGTGTGTGTGGGGACCCTATGTCGAACTCTGCGTAAGGTATGGAAGCATCCTGAACCTCGTCGATAAGGTCTAAGCAGGAACTCTTGACCCCTGAAAACTGCTGAGCTTCATGTATTAAAGACCATTGCTTCAGGGCAGTCTCTTTGTGGGCTCTCTGTAGTCAGGTAATAAAGTAATTAAAGCAAATACCAGGGTCTGTGTCTTTGTTTAAATCCAATTGGCAATAATAAATTTCTCTGACAGTAAGGAAGCAGACGCTCATGCACTTTGGTGAAAGGAATAAAGATGTGGACTGATTTCTAAATGGGAAGCAAATTCAGAAAGCAGAGGTGCAATGGGACTTGGCAGTAGGGAGGCAAATGCAATGTTAGCATTTGTTTCAGAGGACTGGAATATAAAGACAAGGATGTGATGCTGACAAGACAGAATCTACTCCCTTGTCCATTTGTCCCTCCCCACTGATCTCCCTCCTGGCACTTATCCTTGCAAGCAGAACAAATACTACACCTGCCCCTGCACCTCCTCCTTCACCAGCATGCAGGGCCCCAAAACAGTCCTACCAGGTGAGGTGACACTTCACCTATGAGTCTGTTGGGGTTGTCCACTGTGTCCGGTGCTCCCAGTGTGGCCTCCTGTATATCGTTGAGGCCTGACGTAGATTGGGAGACTGTTTCGTCGAGCACTTATGCTCCATCCACCAGAAGAAGCAGGATCTCCCAGTGGCCACCCACTTTAATTCCACTTGCCATTCCCATTCCGATATGTCAATCCATGGTTTCCACCACTGTCGCAATGAGACCACACTCGGGTTGGAGGAACAACACCTTGTATTCCATCCGGGTAGTTTCTGACCTAATGACATGAGCATTGATTTCTCGAGCTTCTGATAATGACCCCGCCCTTTCCTTTGCCAGTCCCCATCCCCTTTTCCCTCTCTCACCTTGTCTGCTTACCTGCCCATCGCCTCCCTCTGGTGCCCTTCCCCCCCCCCCCATTTTCTTTCATTCATGACCTTCTATCCCCGCATATCAGACTCCCCCTTCTCCAGCCCTGTATTTCTTTCACCAATCAACTTCCCAGCTCTTTACTTCATCCCTCCCCCTCCCGGTATCACCCATCACCTTGTGTTTCCCTCTCCCCTCTGCCCCCCTCCCACCTTTTAAATCTACTCTTCATCTTTTTCTCTCCAATCCTGCAGAAGGGTCTCGGCCCAAAGCATCAACTTACTTTATTCCAGAGATGCTGCCTGGCCTGCTGAGTTCCTCCAGCACTTTGTGTGTGTTGATGTGATGCTGAGGCTTTACAAGGCATTGGTCAGACCACACTTGGACTATTGTGAGCAGTTTTGGACCCCTTATCTGAGGAAAGTGGTGGCTGATAGATTTTCAATAGTGAGGATATCAAAGGTTATGGGAAAAAGGCAGGAGAATGGGGATGAGAGGGATAATAAATCAGCCATGACGGAAAGGTGGAGAAGGCCTGATGGGCTGAATGGCCTAATTCTGCTCCTGTGTTTTATGGTCCAAACCATTGAGTGCTTGTCTGCAGGCTCCTGTACCTCCTCTCTGATGGCAGTAATAAGAAGAGGGTACGTCCTGGGTGGTGGGTCATGTCTTCTTCCCATATTGGGCAAACAAAATTATGCACGATATATCTACCCCAGCATTTGTCAGCCTTTGTGAATCAGGAGGGATGGAATTTGAGAAATAAATGTGCAGTTGCAGACTTAAGAAGCTGCTGTGAAATGAAATAAAGCCCCAAATATTTTTTGGTTAGGCACAGAAATGTGAGGAAATTCAAAGAATATGGACATCATGTAGTTAAAGATATTTCTTTAGTTGGCCGGGTGACTACTGATTTATTAGTTCAGCATAACACTGTGGGCCGAAGGGTCTGTTCCTGTGTGTACTGTTCTATGTTCTACAGTACAAGTCTTAGACACATCTTTTGAAATTCTGTAAAGTGAAAGTGCTTTCAAAAATAATGAAATGAAAAGTTTCTAAACTTCAAAAAGTTTACTATAGAGAGCAGTAATAATAAAAAAAACTAAATCAGATCAATACTTGTTATGCCTTTAAAACTTCATCAGTTCTTTTAGGTACACTGTTGTGTAGTTCTATAAGAGCTGCCCACAAGGAATTTGTACATTCTGCCCGTGACCACGTGGGTTTCCTCCAGGTGCTCCAGTTTCCTCCCACAGTCCAAAGACGTACTGGTTGCTAGGTTAATTGAGGTCATTGTAAATTGTCCTGTGACTAAATAGGAGGTTGCTGGTCATGTCTTGAAGGGCCAGAAAGGCCTATTTGGTGCTGTATTTCAATAAGTAAATCAGCTGGGAGGTGGTTCCAAGCATCTTGGAGAACTTGCCACAGCTTCTCGGCAGACTTAGGCTGTCTCGTTTGCTTGGCCCAGGTAATCCCGGACAGCCTCGATGATGTTGAGATCAGGGCCAGACCATCTGAAATCATATCAAACGTCTAGGGTGCCTAAGACATTTGCAGGGTGCTGTATGTTCTATTTCAGAAATGAGGACGATCTCCAGACAGGAGTAAAAGGACATCTGCTGGCCATGACCTTCAGAGCAGCCGCTTGCACTGCAGTTCCTCTGTAACTGTAACGTTTCGGTGCTCCTTTTGTCCCATTTGTACGACCATGCTGTTTAGGTGGCATGTTGACAAATGCATTTCATTGTATATTTTGATGCATGTGACAACAATAAATTAATTGCCAATTTATGACTAAATATGAGAGGGCGGGAATTTCAGGTGATCGGTGGAATTACAGAGTGGATGTCAGAATCAGAATCAGGTTTAACTTCACTGGCATATGAACTTCATTAAAATTTGGTCCTTTGTGGCAGCAGTACAGTTCAATATCTAATAAAATAATGATAATTTATAATAAGGAATATACAGTATTGAAAAAGAAATAAATTAAATAAGTAGTGCAAAAAAAGAGCAAAACAACTGAGAGAATATTTTGGATTCATTGTCCATTCGGAAGTGCATGGATCTAAACAGGGCGTACACTATTCCCATTGGGAGGTACATGCTCCACTGACTGCTAGGAAGTTAATAACTCATCTCCTTCCACCCTAGGCCACAAAACCAATCACCCCGATGAGTTATTAACTTCAAACTTTCTGGATAATCACTCAAAGAGTTGAACTGCATGTGCATGTAACGAGAGCTGTATAACTCATCTCCTTCTACCTTAGACCACAAACTTATCAATTACCCCTGCTGTGGACACTTTCTGGAGGTCCAAGATCCGTATGCTCCATGACCACTGGACTAAGTGTGTAAATGTAGGAGGGGACTATGTTGAAAAATAAATGTGCTAGGTTTTCTAAAATTGACTCCTTCTCCCTTAGGCCACGAACTTATCAATCACCCCTTGTATGTCTTGTGTGCTTTATATTCTGTGTCTAAAATTTTTTTTACTACCGTTTGCACAATTTATTTTTGCACATGTGAGGGAGGGGGGTTTGATGTTTTTCTTTAAATGGGTTTGTTCCATGGTTCTTCTTTGTTTCATGACTGTCTGTGGGAAAGACGAATTTCAGGGTTGTATACTTCGATAATAAATGTACTATGAACTTTGAACTTTGGCTTTATGAAGTGAAATATAGAGAACAGTTACCAAACAGCCCAGATGGGCTGAATGACCTGTCACAGAGCTTATAGACAATAGACAATAGGTGCAGAAGTAGACCATTTGGCCCTTCGAGCCTGCACCGCCATTTTGAGATCATGGCTGATCATCTACTATCAATACCCGGTTCCTGCCTTGTCCCCATATCCCTTGATTCCTTAGCTTCATAGATTTTGTTTACTTGCAATTAGAATCCAGTTAAAGCAACTCAATAAGTACAAGAGATCATATCTCAAAATTCCTATTTTATAAAATATCTCAGTTAAGCACAATTCCAAATGTCAGAACAATCAATAAAGTTAATGTTTTGCACCTGTCCATCCACGATCCAAGCACAACCATCTGCTATCATGAAGTTGGCATGGTAAATATGTAAACAGGAGACAATTATATTCTCTGCCGTCATTTGGGCTCCATGGGTGGTGGTAAATAATAATGTGGAAAGTAAAAACTTCAAAGTCAGCTCTTTATACCCAGTACAGTACTCCCGATTCAGAAACCACAGCCTGGAGATGTCCAGACTAGCAGTAGTCTTGGCAGAGTTTATAACATTACTACTTGCAGGTCTTAACACAGTGAAGCTCTTCAATCCTATCACCATCCCAACTGCTGATGGATGAACTTCTGGATTTTTTCTCCTTCTCTGTTCACCTGTTTCATTAATCCCTGAACAGTGACCATCATCCCAAACTTAACCAAGTTCAAGTTTACTGTCATTCAACCATACACATATATATCACCAAACAAAACAACATTCCTCCGGACCAAGGTGCACAACACTGTACATATAAGTCACACAGATATAACACATAAAGTAATATTACCACAAATAAACTAACATAATAAACTGCATTTGTGACACAACTCTAGAAGTATATAATATGATGCTACTGGTGCTTCATATGTGGTGAGACCTGGGTGGTGGCAGGAGTTCAGTAGTCTTATGGCCTGGGGGATAAAGCTGTTTCCCATCTTAACACTTGTTGTCCTACCTGATGGTGGGGAGGTGGTGTGGGATTAAAGAGATTGTTGGATGGATGGAAGGGATCATTGACAATGCCAAGGACTCTACTTACCCAATGCTCCTCGTAAATACAATGCTGCCCAAGGCCCAATTCATAGTTCAAAGTTCAAAGTTCAAAGTAAATACATTCAAAGTACGTATAGATCACCATATACTACCCTGAGATGCAGTTTCTTGCAAATATTCATAACTGGAGCAAAGAAGTGCAATAAAATGAATGAAAATCTACAGACGTGGAATGGTTCATCCGTCCTGGTTCAATCCAGCAAGTGCTTCCTCCCCTACTGCTACAAATACTTCCAGGTACCTCACCAACTCTGTTTGCAACACTGCATTTCCGGGATTACTTTGTTTATTTATTTCAAAGACAAACTGCAAATTAATAAATAAATAGAGTCTGTTCAGCAGAATACATGGAGAATTATTCATGTATGGAGAATACAGCCATGCATTCATGAACCCCTACCGCTTTGATCAAGAATTTGGTGACCTGCTAAATATATATGCTGAAGTGCCAATGACATTTTGTTATTGTTTGGTGTAGATGTGAAACATTCTGGAGCTGAGAAGATATTCATCTGTCCATCAGAGGAATCTACATGTTCCTGTACATTAATTAGAACATTCTCCAACAGGTAAGTCCCACAAGTACTTGAGAGTAATAATGTTCAAAGTAAAGAAAATTTATTACCAAAGTGCATGTATGTCACCATATGCTACCCAGAGATTTATTTTCTCGCAGGTCTTCACAGTAGAAAGAAAGCAATAAAATACAGTCATTGAAAAACTACACACAGAGAACCAATGTGCGAAAGAAACCATGCAAATAAAATAACAATAATAAAATTTAACAATTAGATATATAAATACATAGGCAGATAAGTAAATAAATAGATACATGCATATGTAATAAATAAATAGATAGATAGTGGTTCCTTAAGGATGGCAAAGCCAAGCGTGGTAGTGGGAATAAGCTCCTACTACCTATGAAATGCTCATATGGCGTATGTCTCAAATAGCCGCTGACAGCCCAGCAGAACCCTTTCTACTGACAGGAGAAGCAGCCAAGGTGAGTTACTGCCACCTGACGCTTGGGGAAGATGGGGCTCGTCAGCTGTGGTTGGCAGCTCACCTAGGAGAAGGAAAACTGATCTCAGACCTCCACTGCCTTGCAGCTATACCCACTCAAGGGGAAGGCTTTGGCAGTACTCCCAGAGGAAAAATCCAGAGCTGGAGTCTCCAAGGCAGTCCTACATTGAGTTCAACGCCGACTGGCAACTCCTGCGACAACACTGCTGCCAAACTGTATCAGATTCTGCCGTTCTTTTGGATTCATCAGCTGCATGGAGAGGTGGAGCCTGCTGTAAGAGCAACAGCTTGCTCTCCATATCGTACTGCTCTCCCTGCAGGTCACTGTGGCATGCCATAGAGCATCAGGCCTCCGGGTTTCTTGATCACTCGTATTTACGAATTGTTGTCTTAACAAGAGCCGTTAAGCCCTTCTGCTTTGTTTAATCTTGTCAAGTTAATTGTGACAGGCAAGGGTCTTCCACTTTCCATGATTATTTAATTTGGACTCTCGTTTAGCGCTGCTCGCAGGGTTCTGTGTTGAGAATGATTTGGCGCTCGGCTGTGCCCCCAGTGCTGTGTTGGAACTCCTGTGTTTAACCTTGTGTTTCCGTCTCTACACTGAGAGTTTGTCTTTCCTCCACACCTGGGTTCAGTCACTGCCAACGCTCACTGTCACAGAGTCTGCTGTTCCTCCACACCTGGGTTCAGTCACTGCCAACGCTCACTGTCACAGAGTCTGCTGTTCCTCCGCGCCTGGGTTCAGTCACTGCCAGCGCTCACCGTGACAGAGTCTGCTGTTCCTCCACACCTGGGTTCAGTCACTGCCAACGCTCACTGTCACAGAGTCTGCTGTTCCTCCACACCTGGGTTCAGTCACTGCCAACGCTCACTGTCACAGAGTCTGCAGTTCCTCCACACCTGGTTTCAGTCACTGCCAATGCTCACCGTGACAGAGTCTGCTGTTCCTCCAAACCTGGGTTCAGTCACTACCAACGCTCACTGTCACAGAGTCTGCTGTTCCTCCACACCTGGGTTCAGTCACTGCCAACGCTCACCGTCACAGAGTCTGCTGTTCCTCCACACCTGGGTTCAGTCACTGCCAACGCTCACCGTCACAGAGTCTGCTGTTCCTCCACACCTGGGTTCAGTCACTGTCAACGCTCACTGTCACAGAGTCTGCTGTTCCTCCGCGCCTGGGTTCAGTCACTGCCAGCGCTCACCGTGACAGAGTCTGCTGTTCCTCCACACCTGGGTTCAGTCACTGCCAACGCTCACTGTCACAGAGTCTGCTGTTCCTCCACACCTGGGTTCAGTCACTGCCAACGCTCACCGTCACAGAGTCTGCTGTTCCTCCACACCTGGGTTCAGTCACTGTCAACGCTCACTGTCACAGAGTCTGCTGTTCCTCCGCGCCTGGGTTCAGTCACTGCCAGCGCTCACCGTGACAGAGTCTGCTGTTCCTCCACACCTGGGTTCAGTCACTGCCAACGCTCACTGTCACAGAGTCTGCTGTTCCTCCACACCTGGGTTCAGTCACTGCCAACGCTCACTGTCACAGAGTCTGCAGTTCCTCCACACCTGGTTTCAGTCACTGCCAATGCTCACCGTGACAGAGTCTGCTGTTCCTCCAAACCTGGGTTCAGTCACTACCAACGCTCACTGTCACAGAGTCTGCTGTTCCTCCACACCTGGGTTCAGTCACTGCCAACGCTCACCGTGACAGAGTCTGCTGTTCCTCCACACCTGGGTTCAGTCACTGCCAACGCTCATCGTGACAGAGTCTGCTGTTCCTCCACACCTGGTTTCAGTCACTGCCAACGCTCACCATGACAGAGTCTGCTGTTCCTCCACACCTGGGTTCAGTCACTGCCAACGCTCATCGTGACAGAGTCTGCTGTTCCTCCACACCTGGGTTCAGTCATTGCCAATGCTCACTGTCACAGAGTCTGCTGTTCCTCCACACCTGGTTTCAGTCACTGCCAACGCTCACCTTGACAGAGTCTGCTGTTCCTCCACACCTGGTTTCAGTCACTGCCAACGCTCACCTTGACAGAGTCTGCTGTTCCTCCACACCTGGGTTCAGTCACTGCCAACGCTCACTGTGACAGAGTCTGCTGTTCCTCCACACCTGGGTTCAGTCACTGCCAACGCTCACCGTGACGGAGTCTGCTGTTCCTCCACACCTGGGTTCAGTCACTGCCAACGCTCACCGTGACAGAGTCTGCTGTTCCTCCACACCTGGGTTCAGTCACTGCCAACGCTCACTGTCACAGAGTCTACTGTTCCTCCACACCTGGGTTCAGTCACTGCCAACGCTCACTGTCACAGAGTCTGCTGTTCCTCCACACCTGGGTTCAGTCACTGCCAACGCTCACCGTGACAGAGTCTGCTGTTCCTCCACACCTGGGTTCAGTCTGTGGTGAACTAGATATACCTGTCTGACTGCTCCTGTGGCTCCTCCCACAGACCCCTGTATAAAGGCGACTGTGGTCTGCTGCTCTCCCTCATTTTCCCAGGATGTAGTGTTGTTCTTCAGTCAATAAAAGCCGATATCTCACCTCCTAAGTCTCAGCGTGAGTTATTGATGGTGCATCACAGTCACTGCCAACGCTCACTGTCACAGAGTCTGCTGTTCCTCCACACCTGGGTTCAGTCACTGCCAACGCTCACCGAGACAGAGTCTGCTGTTCCTCCACACCTGGGTTCAGTCACTGCCAACGCTCACCGTGACAGAGTCTGCCGTTCCTCCACACCTGGGTTCAGTCACTGCCAACGCTCACTGTCACAGAGTCTGCTGTTCCTCCACACCTGGGTTCAGTCACTGCCAACGCTCACTGTCACAGAGTCTGCTGTTCCTCCGCGCCTGGGTTCAGTCACTGCCAGCGCTCACCGTGACAGAGTCTGCTGTTCCTACACACCTGGGTTCAGTCACTGCCAACGCTCACCGTGACAGAGTCTGCTGTTCCTCCACACCTGGGTTCAGTCACTGCCAACGCTCACTGTCACAGAATCTGCTGTTCCTCCACACCTGGGTTCAGTCACTGCCAACGCTCACTGTCACAGAGTCTGCTGTTCCTCCACACCTGGGTTCAGTCACTGCCAAAGCTCACCGTGACAGAGTCTGCTGTTCCTCCACACCTGGGTTCAGTCACTGCTAACGCTCACCGTGACAGAGTCTGCTGTTCCTCCACACCTGGGTTCAGTCATTGCCAGCGCTCACTGTCACAGAGTCTGCTGTGCCTCCACACCTGGGTTCAGTCACTGCCAACGCTCACTGTCACAGAGTCTGCTGTTCCTCCACACCTGGATTCAGTTGTTGCCAGCGCTCACTGTGACACACTTAGACATCACATGGTCAACCCCGACCAATGGAGACCCTCGATAGATAGATAGATGATAGATAAATGAATAATAATGAGAACTTGAGTTGTAGAGACCTTTAAAATATGTCCATAGAACAAAGAACATACAACAGTACAGCATATGAACAGGCCCTTTGGCCCACACTGTTGCACCAAACCAGCCAAAAAGTAAATCAAAATACCCCAAACTCTAATCACTCCTACCCACACAAAGTCCACATCCCTCCATCTTCCTCATATTCATGTGCCTATCTAAACATCTCTTAAAAACCTCTAATGTATTTGCCTCTGACACCATACCAGGCAGGTCATTCCGGGCATCCACCACTCTGAGTACTTACTCCTCACATCCCCTTATTACCTTCAATTAATGTCCTCTGGCATTAGACATTTTCCCCTGTCTCCTCTATCTATGCCTCTCATAATCTTATAAACCTCTATCAGATCTCCTCTCAGACTCCCCTACTTTAGAGAAAACAACCCAAGTTTGTCCAGTCTCTCAGGATAGTGCACACCCTCTAAATCAGGCATCATCCTGATAAACCTCGTCTGCACCCTCTCCAAAACCTCAATATCCTTCCTATAATGGGGCAAATCAGTTTGGAGTTGAGGTAAAAGATTTAGTGTCATGTCCTTGAAACTGACTGCTGGTCAGTGACACAGAACCCGCTACAGATGTACTAGGTTGGCTGTATGCTGCTACAAGGTTCACTCTGTTGACCCTAGAGGAAATAAAATCCAAAGGCAAGGAAAACTATACTTAGAGGTGGGATTGCTCTCTGCATGCCTCCCATGTCCACTCATCCCTTCGCACTGATCTCCCCCCCCGGTACTAATCCCTGTGACCATGGCAAGTGCTGCACCTGCCCCTACACATCCATTCAGGGACCCAAACAGTCCCTCCAGGTGAGGCAACATTTGACCCGCAAGCCTGTTGGGGCCATCTACTGTATTCGGTTCTCCCGATGTGGCATCGGTGAGACTAGATGTAGGTTACGGGACTGCTGAGTTAAGCACATCGCTCCGTCCGCCACAAAAGGTGGGTTTTTACGGTGGACAACAATTTCAATTCTACTTCCTTTTCCATGGCCTCCTCTGCCACCACAATGAGGCCACATTCAAGATGGAGGAGCCACACCTCATATTCTGTTTGGGTAGTCTCCAACCTGATGGCATGAACATCAATTTCTCTGACTTCCACCCCACATCACATATAAATGAAATGCCATGGTTTCTTACTTAAAAATTTGCAACCTATCTTTATGCCAATCCCATGAGCTTGTCATCTCACTTGGCTTTGCACACTCAATGTTTCAGGAACAATTTCTTCCCCTCCACCTTCAAATTTCTGAACGGACAATGAACCCATGAATACTACCTCACTATCTTTCTTTACTCTAACTTTTGCACCTATTTATTTTTAAGTATACTTTTATTGTAATGTACAGAATATTTTATGTATTGCATTGTACTGCCAAACAACAAAGTTCACGACATATGACAGTGAGAATAAACCTGATTCTGGTCCATAGGCTACTGTATTCCACTTACACGTTATACTGTGCAGTACCTAAATGGGAAACATCAAAGTTCAAGGCAGCATTCAGAATCAGGTTTAATATCACTGGCACATGTCATGAAGTTTGTTGTAATGTGGCAGCAGTACATTGCAATAAAAACTATAGCTGTAGTGAAGTGGCGGAGCAGATTCAATGGGCCAAATGGCCTTATTCTGCTCCTATATTTCATATGGTCTTATGGTCTTAAATTACTATAAGAATATATTTCAAAAAAGAAAATAAATTAACTACGCAGAGAGAACAATAGTGAGGTTGTGCACATGGGTTCACTCTCCATTCAGAAATCTGATGGCAGAGGACGGGAAGAAATTGTTCCTGAGTAGTTGAGTGAGTGTCCTCAGGCTCCTGCACCCCACCTTGCTGGTAGCAATGAGAAGAGGGCATGTCCTGGGTGATGCAGTTCCTTTTTGAGCCTTTGCTTTTTGAAAGTGTCCTACATGCTGTGAAAGTTGGTGCCTGAGGTGGAGCTGGCCAAGTTTGCAGTTTTTTCTGATCCTGTGCAGTGGCCCCTCCATACCAGACCGTGATACAACCAGTTAGAACGCTCTCCACGGCACATCTGTCGAAATTTTTGAGTGTCTTTGGTGACATACCAATTCTCCTCAAACTCCGGTTAGAATGCTCTCCACAGTACATTCCAATAATCCAGCATTCAGGAATCTACTTTATTCCAACTGGCATTCCCAGCTTTATAAAAATGCAGAGACTTCAAAGGCTTTGTGGCCATTCTGAGAGGGATGCTAAGGCACCATTGTAAGATTCTTTTATGTCTCTGTTGGCAGGGAGAAAAAACTGCGGTGATGGGAGTAAAATAGGTTTCAGTCATTGACTGAAGGAGACAGAAAAATAAATCTGCCGGGACCCCTCATTACACTACGAAGTGACTGCAATCAGTTTGTTTCAGATACACTGCTCCTATTGCCATTAAATCTATGCATCCAGTGATCTATTCATCTGTTCTTCTCGATGATGCCTGCCAACAGCAAAGCTAAACAGACTACAGATATAAATCAGAAACTCTTCGATTGCCACATCTGCTTCACTGGAACAGGCAAAATTAAAATAATAGTACTGAACGTACAGAAGTGTGTTTCACTGCATGTCATTGTTAGTATTGCATTAGTTAGAAGCATGTCATCTTTCAGCAAGACCATTTAGCCCTTCTAGTCTGTGGTAGCTCTTAGGAAGGCACTTCAACAAATTTCACGACATATGCTGGTGATATTAAATCTAATTCTGATTCTGATTTTAATGGAGTCCCATACACCAATGTTTGTCCTGAAAAAAATCAACGGATGAACTCAACAGGTCAATGAATCAGAAAGCATTTGTGGAGAGAAATGGACAATCAAGACCCTTCATCTGGAATGGCAGAAAGCAAAAGAGGGTTTTTTCAGGGTAAGCATCAGTTCCAATAAGCAGAGGGTGCCATACACAGGCCATGCATAAATGAAATGCAATCCATGGAATGTCTGCTGCCGAGCTGAGGTTAGATGCAGAGTAGAGGAACAGCACCTCATTAGGTAGTCTCCAACCTAATGGCAGCAATATCAATTTCAAAATTCAAATCAAATTTATTATCAAAGTTCATATATGTCACCATATACAACCTGGAGAGTAATTTTCTTGTGGGCATATTCAATAAAATTATAGAATTAATGAAAGACCCCACTACCTTGGGCATTCAGCCAAGGGCAACAAACTGCAAATAAAAACAGAAAGAAAAATAATAAATAAATAAGTGTTACGAACCCCGTAACTGGGTCACTTACCAGCAAAGATAGAGAGGTCCGTTGAAGTCTGATGGTAATATTTTTAACAGTATTTATTAGTAAAAATACACAAAAATAATGTCAATGCAAACATACAGATAATATACGTCGTCAATACTAAATCTAAAAGTGCGGGTATAATAATAATCAATAAGAAATAGCTCTATCGTTGTCTAGGGGATAATGAATTGTCCGATGGAAATATACAGTTCACTGCAGTTCCACAAGCTGCCGTCTTTTGGTTGTCGCTGTGTTGCACTTTGTTGGAGAGAGAGAGAAATAGGAATAGAATGGGAACAGTTACCGCTGCGGGTTTTCCAACCTTTATGATTTCGATCCGTCAGAGTCTCGTTGGTGTAGCCGTTCACTTGTGGCCTCTCCTTTAGCTAAGCCGTTCTTCCGTGGCGAGCCCGCCAACCCAGGCAAGGGAAGGACGCACACGAGCCCCCACCGGCTGTCGCTATTAAACGCTGTCACGGGATTTCTAGCGTTTCTCCTGGTGCGTCTAAAGGGGTTGTTCCCCAGACCCTCTTTTATCCTTACTCACGGGGTCTCAGATGTCAATCAGATTGGGATGATGCAATCCCTCAACCAGCCCACTCTGGTCGTCCCCTGAGGGGCTTTAATGAATAGTACAGTACTCAATACACAATTCCGTCTCCAAGAGACAATAGCCGTTATCAGGGGTTTTTGTTTCGCTGAGGCCAGGACACATTCCAAACCTTGAGGATTCTGCATGTCTCTCTCTCATTTCCTGGGTCCCAGACCCGAATTAATAGTGATCTTGCGATTCTCAAAAAGGAGGGGGCAACTTTGTACCCTTCGGCCCCTCAGAGTTGTGGCACATTCGTAACATAAGCAATAAATACTGAGAGCATAAGATGAAGAGTCCTTGAAAGTGAGCCCATAGGTTGTGGGAACATTTCAATGATGGGGCAAGTGAAGTTGAGTAAAGTTAAGACCAAATGACCATAAGACATAGGAGCAGAATTAGGCCATTTGGCCTTTCGAGTCTGCTCTCCCATTTCATCATAGCTGATCTAATTTATCTCTTGGCCTCAATCTCCTGCTTTATCCCATGTCCTTTCATGCCCTGACCAATCAAGAATCTAACAACCTCTGCTTTAAATGTACATAAAGACTGGGCCTCCACAGCAGCCTGTGACAAAGAATTCCACAGATTCACCATCTTCTGGCTAAAGAGTTATCCCCTTTGGTTCAAGAGCCTGATGGTTGAAGGGTAATAACTGTTCCTGAACCAGATGGTGTGAGTACTGAAGCTCCTGTACCTTCTTGATGGCAGCAGCACGAAGAGAGCATGTTCTGGTAGTGGGGGTCCCTGATGTTGGGTGCTGCTTTCCTGTAACAACACTTTGTGTAGATGTGTTCAATGGTGGGGAGGGCTTTATCCACGAAGAACTGGGCCAAATCGACTACTTTTTGTTGGATTTTCCATTCAAGGACATTGGTGTTTCCATACCAGGCTGTGATGCAGCCAGTCAATACTCTCCACCACATATCTATAGAAGTTTATCAAAGTTTTAGATGTCATGCCAAAACTCCTAAGGAAAGAGAAGTGCTACTGTGCTTTCTTCATAATTGTACTTACATGCTGGACTCAGGACGGGTCCTCGGAAATGATAACTCCCAGGAATTTAAAGTTGCTGACCCTCTCCATCTCTGATAAAGACTGATTCATGGACCTTCACTTTTATCCTCCTGACGTCAATCATCAGTCCCTTGTTCTTGCTGACATTGAGTAAGAGATTGTTGCTGTGGCATCACTCGGGCAGATTTTCAACCTCCCTCCTATATGCCGATTCATCACCACCTCTGATTCGGCCCGTGGCAGTGGTGTTGTCCGCAAACTTGAATGTGGCATTGGAGCTGCACTTAGCCACGCAGTCACAAGTGTAAAGCAAGTAGAGCAAGGGGTTAGGCACACAGATTGTGTACCTGTGCTGATGGAGTCTGTGGAGGAGTTGGTATTGCCAATCTGAACTGACTGGGGTCTGCAAGTGAGGAAATTGAGGATCCAATGCACAAGAAAGTATTGAGGCCAGGGTTCTGAACCTTATTGATTAGTTTTGAGGGGATGATGGTATTGAATGCCGAGCTGTAATCGATAAAGAACATCCTGATGTATTGTATGCTTCTTTGCTGTCCAGATGTTCCAGGGTTGAGTGAAGAGCCAATGAGATGGTATCTGCTGTGAACCTGTTGCTCTGGTAGGCAGATGGAGCAGATCCAAATTACTTCTCAGGCAAGAGTTGATATGTTTCATCACCAATCTCTCACAACTTTTCATTGCTGTGGATATGCAAGTGCTGAGGCAGGTTACCACGTTCTTCGTAGGCACCGGTATAGTTGAAGCCTGCTTGAAGCAGTGGGTATCGCAGACTGCCAATGTGAGAGGTTAAAGATCTCAGCGAGCTCTCCAACTAGTTGATCAGCACAGGTCTTTAGTACTTGGCTAGGTACCCGGTATTGGCCGGATGCTTTTTGTGGGTTCTCCCTCCTGAAGGCTGCTTGCCCATCAGCCTCAGAGACTAAATTCACAAGATGTTCTGGGACCGTGGAAGTTTGTAGTGATTCTTCCATGCTTTGATGGTCAAAGCGAGCATTGAAGGCACTGAGCTCCTTTGGATGTGCAGCCCTATTGTTGCCTATGTTGATTTCTCTATCTTCCAGTAACCACACCTCTCTGTTCCCCATTTTCCCTTATTCCTCTGGTCCCTTCACTCCTCTTTTCCTCTTCTTCTTCCACCATGACTTACCCATCACCTGGCCAGCTGGTGGTGCAATGGCATCAGCGCCGGACTCCGGAGCAACGGCTCCTGAGTTCGAATCCAAGTCGGGCCACCCCCGAGCGCGCTTTCCATCCGTGCCGGGTCGAGTGTCGAGCTAGTCACTCGGCCTCGTAAAAAAACAAGGGTCGAGTCAGGAATGTTCATATCATGACCGTTTAATCCAAAAGGAGGCCAATCCTGACACCACAGCCAGACAAGAATGGCTGTCTGTCTGGTGCGACATACTAAAATAAAAATCACCTACAGCTTCTGTCCTTTGGTATTCCTTCCTATCAGATTCCAACTTGTTCAGCCCTTTACCTCGTCTGCCAATCAGCTGACATTGTCCCACTTCCCTTCCACATCCATCTACCTACAGTCCCCCTCACCTACTCTCATCTATCAAACTCCACCTTCTTCGATCCTTTTGCTCTTCCACCTATCCTCCCCCAGAGTCTGGGATCATTCCTTCTTCCCTCCTCCCCTCTATCTATCTATATTTCCCCTTTCACCTGGCCTCACCTATCACCTGCCAGTTCACGCTCATCATCCACTGGTTGACAGGTTAGGGTTAACCATAAGACCATAAGACATAGGAGCAGAATTAGGCCACTTGCCCATCAAGTCTGCACCATTATTCTGTTATGGCTGTTTTATTTTCCCTCTCAACCCCATAACCTTCAATGCCCTTAGTAATCAAGAACCTATCAAGTTCCACTTTAAATGCACCCAATGACTTAGTCTCACAGCCATCGGTGGAATTGAATTCCGTGGATTCACTACCCTCCGGCTAAAGCAATTCCACCTCATCTCTGTTCTAAATGGACCTCTCTGTATTCTAAGGCTGGGCCCTCGGGTCCTAGACTCTCCTGTTGTAGGAAATGTCCTTTCCATTTCCACTCTGTCTAGGCCTTCCAATATTTGATAGGTTTCAGTGAGGTTCCCACCTCGTTCTTCTAAACGCCAGTGAGTACAGGCTGAGAGCCATCAAATGTGCCTTGTACTTTAACCCTTTCATTCTGAGAATCATTCTTGTGAACCTCCTCTGGAACCTCTCCAATGCCAGCGCATCCTTTCATGTATAAGGATCCCAAAACTGCTCACAATACTCCACATGCAGTCTGTACCAATGCCTTGTAAAGCCTTGGCATTACATCCTTGCTTTTATCTTAAGTGAATCCTGCACGGGGCTCCTAAATCCCTTTGCACCTCAGATTTCTGAATTTGCACCCGGTTTATTCCTTCCACCAAAGTGCATGACCATACCCTTCCCTACCCTGTATTCCATCTGCCACTTCTTTGCAAAATTCTTCCTATTTGTCCAAGTCCTTTTGCAGGCTCCTTGCTTCCAAAACATTATCTGCCTCTCCATCTATCTTTGTATTATCCACAAACCTGGCCAAAAAGCCATCAATTTCATCATCCAAATGATGTGTCTGCAGTCACATTTAGGACAAACTAGGTCAGGATGTCAGATATTCTTCCCTAAAGAGTGTTAATGAATCAGATGTGTTCTGACAAGTGTCTCCATGGTTTCACTGCTGACCAATATACCTGTTTTAAAAATGTCAATCTTGCCTTCAAATCCACTGCTCTGTGATTCTGTAAGAGCAAATTCAAAACCCATTGGGATCTTTGCCCTCATTTGAGTCATACCTCATTCACAAACAGAAAGTCAGAATCTTTTCCTCGGGTAGAAATGTCAAATACAGGAGAACAAGCATTCAAAGTGAGAGGAGGGAAGTTTTAGAACATGGATCATACACTCAGTGGCCACTTTATTAGATATAGCTGTACACCTGCTCGTTAGTGCAAATGTCTAGTCAGCCAATCACATGACAACAGCTCAATGCATTAAAGCATGTTTACATGGTCAAGAGGTCCAGTTGTTGTTCAGACCAAACATTAGAATGGGGAAGAAATGTGATGTGAGTGACCTTGACTCAGAAACTGCTGATCTTCTGAGGTTTTCACACACAGCAGAGTCTCTAGAGTTTACAGAGAATGGTTCAAAAAACAAAAAACACCCAGTGAGTGGCAGTTTGCTGGATGAAAGTGCCTTGTTAATGAGAGAGGTCAGAAGAGAATGGCCAGACTGGTTCAAGCTGACAGGAAGGTGAGAGTAGCTCAAATAACCACGTGATATAACAGAGGTGTGTAGAAGAGCATCGAACCTTGAAGTGGATGGGCTACAGCAGCAGAAGACCACACCAGGTTCCACTCCTGTGGCCACTTTATTAGGTACACTCCTCTAACCCATGCTATTGTGCCGACCTTTTAATTAATCTAACCCCTCCATCGTATATACAGTAGCTCTCCATTTTTCTATCATCCATGTACCTATCTCAGAGTTTCCAATACACCTAACGTATCTGTCTCTACCACCACCCCAGCAGACTGTTCCATGCACCCCACACTCAATGTTCCCTCTAATTTGTAATGACCAGTGTGCGCAAAAATTTTGTGCTGTGCAATTTTTTGCCCAGTGACAACAATATGTGCACACTGAACTTTATATATAGAGGTATTCATTGTAACTGCTATCAAAATACTGTCAATAGGAACTTTGATGTCCTCTGGGTTTGATCGTTTCTACTGTTGTTCATCTGCACTCCCACAAAGAAGACGTAGCAGGCCTGTACCAGTAATGAAGGGTTTTCTCACTGGAGCTTTTGCATACCGTCCATAAATGATTTGCTTGCTAACTGATGCTTTATGTTCTTTTACATCGTAATAGTACACGCAGGTAACACCGGTTTCTGATTTGTACATAAATATTTCCTGAAGCTGCAGGTTCCTGACATTATGAGCTTTCGGTGTAGCAGTTTCTACTGTTTCATTAAGCCATTCCACTTTAAATTAACTAGCAATTCTTTTGTGCTTCACGCCCTTTGCTTCTTTGGAATTCAACAGAGTGAATCAATAATTTATACAATAAAAACTGTATAAATAAGCCAGTTCTAAAATCTGCAGACAAATCATTGCAAACTCCACGTTGTCAACAGCGCCTGCATCAGAAACCGGAAAAGAAAATGTAATTGTGTACAATCGTGAAATATACTTAACATGCCAATGAGGTAAAGAGTAACAACCTTTTGTGCGCAGTTTAAATCCCTTTGTGCGCCAGTAACAAAAGATGCACACACACTTTGCCACCAATCTGTAGAAATCTATCTCTGACATCTCCCCTAAACTTTCCTCCAATCACCTTAAAATTCTGCCCCCTGGTGGCCTACCCCTGCCCCTGTTTTCATGGGTTCTTATTAAAGATCCAGTTCTTTAGGCTCAACTTGTCAAAGCAATCTGAAACTTTAAAAACAGCATTTAAAAAAATAGGAGGAAGAGATTCCCAGACCATAAGTCAGTGACATAGCTCATCACTCTGTTTCAGAAGTTAACTTTTTGGTTGGATACCTTTGAGTTGAAGTCACAAAGAGTTGGTGCAGAAAAGCAAAACCACACCAAAAGCACAGTATTTTTCTTCTGCCATCCCTAAGGAATAATTTGCCTCTGTCTTAAATTGAGTGATAAGACTTATGCAAAATGAATATCATACCAACAGAGCCACAGATGACGAAGGTATCAGACTTCACACCCGAATTAACACAACTCAGACAAGACATTAATAACAAATTCAAATGGGTGAATCTGTGCTCATGGCTGCCCTCTAGTGACTTCTGAGCAATACACACACACAATTCTGGAGGAACACAACAGGCCCAGCAGTATCTCTGGAAATGATTAAACAGTCAATGTTTCGGGCTGAGACCCTTCATCAGGACTGAGAGGAAGGGGGAAGAAGCCAGAATAGGAAGGTGGGAGGAGGAGAAGGAGTACAAGCTGGCAGGTGATAGGTGAGACCAGGTGAAGTGAAAGGTGGGTTGTTGGGGAGTGGGGGGATGAAGTAAGAAACCGGGAGATGATAGGTGGAATAGGAGAAGGAGTGAAGCAGGAATCTGAGAGGAGAAGACAATGGGCCATAGGAGGAGGAGGAGGGGAACCAGAGGCAGGTGAGGACAGGTGAAGAGAAAGGGAGGTTACCTGGGGTGGCTGCTGTTGGGACCTCCCATCCACTGATGGACTAGTAGTGATTCAGTGGCCACCACTGACATTTCTGACTTCCCCATCCAGAGCTTGGGTGAAAAACTCCACGTCCGTCCTGGTGTGCTACTGAAAAATTACTGCAATTCTTTCAAATGGTCGATTCAACTCAGGCTCCCTTAGCTGGGAGCATGAAGCATCCAGGATTGATATCTATCACTTAACAGCCTCTTAAGGTATCATCTGCGCTTTTAACAAAATAATCGCTGTTAGCAAGAACTTACAAATTTTCACATTACAACTGTGAACAAACATGCAAAGTAATTCAGTAGTTGGGAAGCACTTTGGGACACCTAGAGATTGCTACAAGCACAATAGAAATTTCTGTTTACAGTGGCATGTAAAAGTTTGGGCACCCTGGTCAAAATTTCTGTTACTGTGAATAGTTAAGTGAGTAGAAGATGAACTGATCTCCAAAAGTCATAAAGTTACAGGTGAAACATTCTTTTCAACATCTTAAGCAAGATAAGTGTATTATTTCTGTTCTGTACAATTTTAGAGTGAAAAAAGGAAAGGAGCACCATGCAAAAGTTTGGGCACCCCAAGAGATTTGAGCTCTCAGATAACTTTTACCAAGGTCTCAGACCTTAATTAGCTTGTTAGGGCTATGGCTCGTTCACAGTCATTGTTAGGTAATGCCCAGTGATGCAAATTTCAAAGCTTTATAAATACCCTGACTCCTCAAACCTTGTCCCAACAATCAGCAGCCATGGGCTCCTCTAAGCAGCTGCCTAGCACTCTGAAAATTAAAATAATTGATGCCCACAAAGCAGGAGAAGGCTATAAGAAGATCGCAAAGCATTTTCAGGTAGCCATTTCCTCAGTTCAAAATATAATTAATAAATGGCAGTTAAGAGGAACAGTGGAGGTCAAGTTGAGGTCTGGAAGACCAAGGAACTTTCCAAGAGAACTACTCATAGGATTGCTAGAAAGGCAAATCAAAACGTCCATTTGACTGCAAAAGACCTTCAGGAAGATTTAGCAGACCCTGGAGTGGTGGTTCACTGTTCTACTGTGCAGCAACACCTGCACAAATATGACCTTCATGGAAGAGTCATCAGAAGAAAACCGTTACGGCATCCTCACCACAAAATTCAGCATCAGAAGTTTGCAAAGGAACATCTAAACAAGCCTGATGCATTTTGGAAACAAGTCCTGTAGACTGATGAAATTAAAATAGAAAATTTTGGCCACAATGAGCAAAAGTATGTTTGGAGAAAAAAGGGTGCAGAATTTCATGAAAAGAACATCTCTCCAACTGTTAAGCATGGGGGTGGATCGATCATGCTTTGGGCTTGTGTTGCGGCCAGTGGCACGGGGAACATTTCACTCGTAGAGGGAAGAATGAATTCAATTAAATACCAGCAAATTCTGGAAGCAAACATCACACCATCTGTAAAAATGCTGAAGATGAAATGAGGATGGCTTCAACAACAGGATGATGATCCTAAACACAGCTCAAAATCCACAATAGACTACCTCAAGAGGTGCAAGCTGAAGGTTTTGCCGTGGCCCTCACAGTCCCCCGACCTAAACATCATCGAAACTCTGTGGATAGACCTCAAAAGGGCAGTGCATGCAAGACAGCCCAAGAATCTCACAGAACTAGAAGCCTTTTGCAAGGAAGATTGGGCGAAAATCCCCCAAACAAGAACTGAAAGACTCTTAGCTGGCTACAGAAAGCATCTACAAGCTGTGATACTTGCCAAAGGGGGTGTTACTAAGTACTGACCATCCAGGGTGCCCAAACTTTTGCTTCAGGCACTTTTCCTTTTTTGTTATTTTGAAACTGTAAAAGATGGAAATAAAAAAGTAATCTTGCTTAAAATATTAAAGAAATGTGTCATCTTTAACTTTATGCCTTTTGGAAATCAGGTAATCTTTTACTCGCTTAGCTATTCACAGTAACAGAAATTTTGACCGGGGTGCCCAAACTTTTGCATGCCACTGTAAACTGAACAACAGACACAAAATGCTGGAGGAACTCTCAGGTCAGTCAACTTCTATAGAGAGGGATAAACAGTCAATGCTTTGGGCCAAGACTTCCTGTTACGTCATAATGAAGTGGCTTTACAACATGGTCAGGTCCTGAAGAAGGGTTTCAGCCCAAAATGTCGACTATTTATAGAGCGATAGAGTCATAGAACATTACAGCACAGAGACAGGCCTTTCAGCCCATCTAGTCCATGCTAAACCATTAATCTGCCTCAACCCATCAACCTAGACCATAGCCCTCCGTGCCCTTCTCATCCATGTACCTATCCAAATTTTTCGTAAATGTTGAAATCGAACACAGACCCACCATTCGCACTGGCAGCTCGTTCCACACTCCCAGCACCCTCTGAGTGAAGAAGTTTCTTCTCATGTTCTCCTTTCACCCTTACCCATGACCTCTAGTTCTAGTCACACCCAATCTCAGTGGAAAAAGTCTGCTTGTATTTTCCCTGTCTATATTCCACGTAATTTTATATACCTTTATCAAATCTCCCCTCAGCCTCCTACTCTCCAGGGAATAAAGTCCTAACCTATTCAGCCTATAATTTTTTGGATCATTGAGTTCTCTTCTGGGAAAGCTTGGACCTGTACAAAAGAGACATTTTGCACCTGAACTGGAGGAGGATTAATATTAATGACTGTCGCCCGGTAGCACTCACATCGACAGTGATGAATTGCTTTGAGAGGTTGGTCATGACTAGACTGCACTCCTGCTTCAGCAAGGACCTGGACCCATTGCAATTTGCCTATCGCCACAACAGATCAATGGCAGACGCAATCTCAATGGCTCGCCACACGGCTTTAGACCACCTGGACAACACAAACACCTATGTCAGGATGCTGTTTATCCACTATAGCTCAGCATTTAACTCCATCATTCCCACAATCCTAATTGAGAAGTTGCAGAACCTGGGCCTCTTTACCTCCCTCTGCAACTGGATCCTTGATTTCCTAACTGGAAGACCACAATCTGTGTGGATTGGTGATAACATATCCTCCTCGCTGATGATCAACACTGGTGCACCTCAGGGGTGTGTGCTTAGCCCACTGCTCTACTCTCTGTATACTCATGCCAGTGTGGCTAGGCATAGCTCAAATACCATCTATAAATCTGCTGACGATACAACCATTGTTGGTAGAATCTCAGGTGGTGACGAGAGGGTGTACAGGAGTGAGATATGCCAACTAGTGAAATGTTGCCAGAGCAACAACCTGGCACTCAATGTCAGTAAGACAAAAGAGCTGATTGTGGAATTCAGGAAGGTTAAGATGAAGGAACACATACCAATCCTCATAGAGGGATCAGAAGTGCAGAGAGTGAGCAGTTTCAAGTTCCTGGGTGTCAAGATCTCTGAGGATCTAACCTGGTCCTATTAAGAATAAGGGGTAGGCCATTTAGAACAGAGTTGAGAAAAAACTTTTCCACCCAGAGAGTTGTGGATCTATGAAATGCTCTGCCTCAGAAGGCAGTGGAGGTCAATTCTCTGGATGTTTTCAAGAAAGAGTTAGATAGAGCTCTTAAAGATAGAGGAGTCAAGGGATATGGAGAGAAGGCAGGAACGGGGTACTGATTGTGGATGATCAGCCATGATCATATTGAATGGCAATGCTGGCTCGAAGGGCCGAATGGCCTACTCCTGCACCTATTGTCTATTGTCTGTTGTCACAACATATCGATGCAGTTATAAAAAAGGCAAGACACTGTCTATACTTTATTAGGAGTTTGAAGTATTTGTCAACAAATACACTCAAAAGCTTCTATAGTTGTACCGTGGAGAGCATTCTGACAGGCTGCGTGACTGTCTGGTATGGAGGGGCTACTGCACAGGACCGAAAGAAGCTGCAGAAGGTTGTAAATCTAGTCAGCTCCATCTTGGGTCCTAGCCTACAAAGTACCCAGGCCATCTTCAGGGAGCATGTCTCAGAAAGGTAGCATCCATTATTAAGGACCCCCTCACCCAGGGCATGTGCTTTTCTCATTGTTACTATCAGCTAGGAGGCACAGAAGCTTGAAGACACACACTCAGCAATGCAGGAACAGCTTCTTCCCCTTTGCCATCTGATTCCTAAATGGACAGTGAATCCTTGGACACTACCTCGGTTTTTTTAATATATAGTATTTCTGAGTTTTTTGCATGATTTTTAATCTATTCAATATACGTATACTGTAATTGATTGATTGATTGATTTTTTTTCTTCTTCTATATTATGTATTGCATTGAACTGCTGCTACTAAATTAACAAATTTCACATCACATGCCGGTGATAATAAACCCGATTCTGATTCTGATTCTGATCCTAGCAGGAAGGTTTGCTAATGCTGCATGGTGGAGTTGAAACTAGAGTTGCAGGGCGATGGGAACTAAAATTGCAGAGCAGATAGTGGAGAGTTTGCGGAGACATATGCTGTTAAGACCTCGGACAAAGTCAGGAATCAAAAGGTTGAGCATGGTGCAACTAGGGTCCTGAGCTGCAAATATTTCAATGCAAGAATTATCGTAGGAAAGGCAGATGAGTTCAAGGCATGGATCAACACCTGGAATTCCGATTTTGTAGCCATTAGTGAGGCTTGGTTGCAGGAGGGGTAGGACTGGCAGCTCAGTATTCCGGGTTTCTGTTGTTTTAGACGTGACGAAGTGGGAGGGATTAAAGGAGAAATAAGAAATAGTGAGGCTCTACTACAGAACACCCAACAATCCAAGGAATTTAGAGAACAAATTTGTAGAAAGATTACAGACTGTTGCAAGCAACATAAGGTTGTGATTTTAACTTTCCGCATATTGACTGGGACTCCCATACTGTACAAGGACTAGATGGGATAGAGTTTGTCAAATGTATTCGGGGAAAATTCCTTCATCAGTATATAGTCCCAAAGAGAGAGTGTGCAATACTTGATCTGCTATTAGGGAACGAGACAGGGCAGTTGACCGAAGTTTGTGTAAGGGAACATTTTGCCATTTGCTCTCAATTTTATTTACCTCTTTTCTGTAGGAAGGTGACCAAAACTGGACACAATTCTCCAAATTAGACCTCAGCAATGTCTTATACAACTTCAACATAATATCACAACTAATGGGCCAAAAGCTCTCTTTGTGACCCTATCGACCTTTCAATGAATTGTGGACCTGTATTCCCAGATCCCTCTGTTCCACTACACTCCTGCTCATACTATCACTCCCTACTGCTCATCATGTAAATCCTACCATGGTTTGTCCTCTCAAAGTGCAACACCACACACTTATCTGCATTAAATTCCATCTACCACTTTTCAGCTTATTTTTCCAGTTCATCCAGATCTCACTGCAAGCTTTGATAGCCTTCCTCACTATCCACTACACCCCCAGTCTTGGTGTCATCCACAAATTTGCTGATCCAGTTTACTACATTATCACCCCTATCATTGATACAAACAACAACAGACTGAGTACTGATTCCTGTGGCACTCCACTAGTCACAAGCCTCCAGTTAGAGAGGCAACAATCTACAACCACTCCCTGGCTTCTTCAGCAAAGCCAGTGTCTAATCCCACTTGAATGCTGAGCGACTGAACCTTCTTGACCAACATTCCATGCGGGACCTCATCAAAGGCCTTGCTAAAGTCCATATTGACAACATCCACTGTCTTGTCTTCATCCACTTTCCTAGTAACTTCCTCGATAAACTCTATCAGATTTTTTTAGACACGACATACCCAGCACAAAGCCATGTTGACTATCCCTATGAGCCCCTGTCTATCCAAATACTTCTATACCCAGTCCCTTAAAGTACCTTCCAATAACTTTCCCACTACTGACGTCAGGCTCTCTGGCCTATAATTTCCTGGCTTATTCTCAGTGCCTTTCTTAAACAGTGGAAGAACATTAGCTATTGTTCAATTCTCCAGCACCTCACCTGTCACTAAGGATGACATAAATACCTCGGCTGAGACCTCGGCAATTTCTGCACTTGCCTCCCACAGAGTCCGAGGGAAGACCTTGTCAAACCCTGGGAACTGATCTGCCCAAACGTGCCTCCATACAGCAAGCACCTCCTTCCCAGGTATCTGTATAGGGTTTAAGATGGCGCTGGTGAACCTCAGCAACTCTTGGCCAGAGGCTAACGAAACAAGGAAAATACCTAAATAGTTTGTTAATCACACTTTTTCTGGCAAACGATTATCGCACATAATAGTCTGTGACTTCCCTTTGGACTTGAAAGCACTTCAATGTGGCAGAACCAAGATGAGGTGAGGTACCTAGAGTGAGGAAGACCCGAGATTCGATCGTTTTAAGCAGAGTTGAGGCAGCGAGCTCCAGGCACCAGAGCACACTGGATCAACTGAAATCAATGTTTGGATAGAGACTCGAGCACAGGGCCAAATCGAGACAGCAGTGCCCAAGCACCACAGAGAATTGGGGCGACTGAATTCGATGTTTGGATCAAGATTTAAGCGCTGTGCTGAATCAGAAAGGTCAGCTACAGGCCGAACTGAGGCAGAGGGCTACTGGCCCCAGAGTGTGTCGAAGCAATTGAACCCAGTGTTTGGACGTCGATTTAGGTGCCAGGCCAGATTGAAAAGGTCAGGGTGTTGGGGCCTGAGGCGAGTAATGGGCCAGTCCAGCTCACTACTCCATGACTCGTCTCTGCTCTGAATTATGGGGACTTCAGTTCTGAACGCTGTTTGCTTGTGGTTATTGTTTGCATGACGTTCTTCTCTGTACATTGCGTTTTTGACAGTCTTCTATTTACATGGGTTCTTTGGGGTTTCTTTGTTTAGTGGCGAATAAATCTCAAGGTTGTATAATGTATGCATTCTTTGATAATAAGAGTATTTTGATCTTTGAATTTTGACCATGCAGCTGCATTGCCTCACATTTATCGACTCTGTCTATCCTCCGAGTAAATGCTGATGCAAAAAATCCACTTACCATCTCCCCATCTCTTTTGGCTCCACGCAGAGATTACCACTCTGATCTTCCACAGGACCAGTTCTGACCCTTGCTATCCTCTTGCTCTTCATGTATCTGTAGCAGCCCTTAGGATTCTCCTTTCCCTTATTTGCTAAAGCAAACTCATGCTTCTTTTAGCCCTCCTGATTTCCTTCTTAAGTGTTCTCTTGTATTTCTTGTTAGCTCCTGCCGGTCTATACCTGCTTGCACCTCTTTTTCCTCAACATCTCTCGACTAAACTGGTTACCCTGGCCTTTTATTCTGACAGGTATATACAAATTCTGTACTGTCAAAATTTCATTTTTGAAGGCTTCCCACTTACCATGTACACCTTTGCCAGAAGACAACCTAACCCAATCCACACTTGCCAAATCCTTGCTGGCTTTTCCAGTATTGGTCAGAGTGGCGGGGTGGAGATACATCTCTACCAAGGGAGTGAATGGCACTCCTCCCTCTGCTGGCCAGCAGGTTCCTCTTCAGCAAAGTGTAGCACCTGCTTAGCCCCTGATCAGGGTGACATGAAGCCATGGGAGCTGGTGATGGATGGTCGTACGAGCAGCTGGTGCATACACAAGTCCTGGTTATGTGACCGCTGACGCCAGGCAGACAGTCGCTGAAGAGTATTGGTAATGGCTGGGGTCACCCAACTTATAAAGACACTGCCCAGAAGAAGGCAAATTTTTCTACAGAAAAGTTTGTCAAGAACAATCATAGTCATGGAAAGACCATGATCGCCCCCGTCATACGACATGGCACACAACAAATGAGCTAATGAACCTCATTTTTAATTCACATCAATTGCCTCCAGATTCCTCAAGTTCCTAGTAATGTGTTGCTGCCTCGTTGTTCATCTTTTGTCCTATTTAGTTACTATTTTTGCAACTAAATGTCATTTTTATTCTTGAACTGTACTGCTGTCACAAAACAACAAAAGTCTTGCTATATGTCAGTGATAATAAACCTGACTCTGATTCAAGACCGAATCCCGTGTGGATGTGTGACAGCAGCTGAACTGAATTCACTCCACCCGTCACGCCCGACCTCTCAACTCTCATCGGCCCCTACAAAGGGGCCTGTCACTCAGCATCCCCTTTCAGAGTGAAGCTGCTGCTGAGATGTTGGAAATGTAGCCAGCCATTTATGCACAGGAGGATCCCACAAACAGCAGCGGCAGGGGTGGGGGGGGAGATCCTGGAGCAAAAGAACTCAGCGGGTCAGGCAGCACCTGTAGAGGGAGAGAGGCAGTGGGGTCCAAGATGCTTTATCAGCTCCGGAAGAAAGAAGGGATAGAGCTGCTAAGGCAAGGTGGAGGGAAGGGCGGGGCATGAGGAGTCGAGGTGAGAGTGCAGTCAGAAAACGGGAGAGCAGCAACATGATGAGGCAGCTCACAGAAGTCTGGACCGCTAAAGGAGGAAAGCTTTGAAACCAGTGTCAATTTTGTGAGGCCAGCAGGCCTCTGCGGCATGATATAGAGCCTTGGGCTTCTGGGTTTCTCCAGAACCTGTGTTTGCTAATTGATGTCTTAACGAGAGTCGTTAAGTCCGTGTGCTTTCTGCTTAATCTTGACAAGTTCATTGTGACTGGCATGGGTTTTCCGCTTTCTGTGATTATTTAATTCATTCTCTCTATTTGTGCTGTTCACTGGGGCCTTGTGTTGAGAAAGCCACGTATCGCAGTGTCACTTGGCCGTGCCAACGACGCTCTGTTGGTATTCCTATATACAGCCTCTTGTTTCTGTCTCCACATGGGAGTCTGTCGTTCCTCCACACCTGGGTTCACTCATTGCCAACGCTCACTGTCACAGAGTCTGCCATTCCTCCACACCTGGGTTCAGTCATTGCCAACGCTCACTGTCACAAAGTCTGCTGTTCCTCTACACCTGGGTTCAGTCACTGCCAACTCTCATCGTGACAGAGTCTGCTGTTCCTCCACACCTAGGTTCAGTCACTACCAACGCTCACCGTGACAGAGTCTGCTGTTCCTCCACACCTGGGTTCACTCATTGCCAGTGCTCATCGTGACAGAGTCTGCTGATCCTCCACACCTGGGTTCAGTCACTGCCAACGCTCACCGTGACAGAGTCTGCCGTTCCTCCACACCTGGGTTCAGTCACTGCCAACGCTCACTGTCACAGAGTCTGCTGTTCCTCCGCGCCTGGGTTCAGTCACTGCCAACGCTCACTGTCACAGAGTCTGCTGTGCCTCCACACCTGGGTTCAGTCACTGCCAACGCTCACCGTGACAGAGTCTGCCGTTCCTCCGCGCCTGGGTTCACTCATTGCCAGTGCTCACCGTGACAGAGTCTGCTGTTCCTCCGCGCCTGGGTTCAGTCACTGCCAACGCTCACTGTCACAGAGTCTGCTGTTCCTCCACACCTGGGTTCAGTCACTGCCAACGCTCACCGTGACAGAGTCTGCTGTTCCTCCACACCTGGGTTCACTCATTGCCAGTGCTCACTGTGACATAATTTACTATCAAAGTATGTATGTGTCACCATATTCTACCCTGACATTCATTTCCTCAGCCAACATCTTTCAGATAACAAATCTCTCAATTATTTCACTTTTTTCTACATCTTCTGCTTGTTATTTTTGTCTTGTCTCGATCAAAGGATCCAGCCCTATGCTGTGTCCAGAGAGCTGCCTCATGGAGATTAGAGACGGAGGGGGGTAGAAGGACTGAGAAAAGACCAGAGCCAAGGGGCGGTATCGTGAACGACTCATCTCGAAGCAGCGAGGAAGGTTGAAACATGGAGGTGAATGCGGAAGGGATCGGCGATGGCTCCCAACGGAGACGGTCAGCAGCCGGATTGGCACGTTCCGCCACGGAGTTGCAACATTCAGACCCGGGTCGGCAGTCACTCTTTACGGAAGGACTGAGTTTGTGCGGCTGTCCTCCTCGTATGCAAGATGAATAGGTTTCCGATATTCTGAGATTTACATGATCATGTGATTTGTTGGCCAGTTGGTGGGTGGGTGATCTGTTAATTTTGTGTGTGTGTGGGGGGGTTGGGGGTTTGGTGCTACTGTGGCTGTTCTTTTCAGTGAATGAGGGTGTCAAGGACTGTTATTGTTGCTTTTTTTGCTGTGGGGGAGGGGGAAATTTTGGTGTCAACAAGTTATGTTTCCTTTCTTTCTCATAGTGGGGGGAGGAAGAAGTTGATGTCTTTCCTTTCATCAATACCTGTGGTCTTTCTGTATCTAATGGCAATCTGGAGAAGACAAATATCAGTATTGTATTGTACATGCATACAACAAAATGAACCTTTCAATCTTTAAACAAAGATTGACCAACGTCCAAAAGAAGACAAGTGGTGTGAATAAAAACTATACTGAGAACATGAGTTATAAAGTCTTTGCAAGTGAGTCAGTAAGACGCAGGCTCCTACACCTCCTGAGAGAAGCACCGTTCCCTCTAAATTGTGCAGGTGCCTGGTCGCGCAGTAACTGAAATGCCCCCATGCACATCGCCTTTGTGGCCACACAGCTGGAAACGGATGCAGCCTGAAAAAGTTTATGAAATGTGGAAGTTTTTTTTGTTGAGCTGTATTTCATTATACCTTTCAACTAATAAATAAAATCAAACAGCGATTTTTCAATTTTCGTTCTAACTATTCACTGTACACAAAAGAAAACATTTAAAGTGTGAGGCAGTTTTCAGCCCCATGGAAAAATTTCCTGCTCAGAGTGATGGTTGGTCCATGCAGATATTAAAAAAAACTTCGGAGGGAACATTGAAGAAATTATGTCCTGGATGGTGGGGGGTGGTTCTTGATAATGGATGCTGCTTTTTTGGGGCAGTGCTTGGTGGAAATGGGCTCAATGGTGGGGGGTGGGGGGGGCTTGCCTGTGATGGACTGGACTGTATCCATCTCTTTCTGTAGACTTTTCCTTTCCTGGGCATTGGTGTTCCACACCAGGTCATGATGCAATGAGTCAGGATCCTCACTACTGTGCATCTACAGTATATAAGTTTGTCAAAGTTTTAGATGACATGCTGAATCTATACAAACTCCTAAGAAAGTAGAGCTGCTGTCTTGCCTGCTTTGTGATGGCACTAATACCAGAGGGCATGCATTTAAGGTGAGAGGGGTAACTTACATGTTGGCCCAGGATAGAATCACTTATATGACAATGCCAAGGAATTTAAAGTTACTGATACTCTCCACCTCCGATCTCCTAATGAGAACTGGCTCATGGACCTCTGAGTTCTTTCTCCTGTAGTTGATAATCAGCTCTTTAATTGCAGGAAGAACCTGGTGTTGGTTCAAGGGCACCAAGGACTCTCCCCTTTTTCTCTACGAAACATCACGGTGAGATCGCTCATATCTACGGGAGACACTCATAGAACATAGAACACGAAACAGAATTGCATGGGAACATTCCCTTCAGCCTGGTGTCGGGCTGAACCAATCTCTTCAGCCTACACAATGTCCATATCCTTCCATTTTCCTCACATTCATGGGCCTAGCTAAATATCTCTTAAAATTCTCTAATGTATCTGCTCACCACCACCCAGACAGTGCATTCCAGGCACCCACAACGTGTAAAAAACTTGCCCCGCACAGCTCCTTTGAAATTACCCCCTCTCACCTTAAATACATGACCTCTGGTATGAGACATTTCAATCCTGGGAAACAGAGTTTCACTGTCTACCCTAACTATGCCTCTCATAATCTTAAAAACCTCCATCAGGTCTCCCCTCAGCCTCCACTGCACCAAAGAAAACAGCCCAAGTTTATCCAGCCTCTCCTTACAGCACGTGCCCTCTAACCCAGACAACTTCCCTGTAAACCTCTTCTACGCCCTCTCCAAAGCCTCCACATCCTCCCTATAATGGGGTGACCAGAACAGTGTGCAATACTCCAGCTGCAGCCTAACCAGAGTTTTATAAAGCTGCAACATTAATTTCCTGACTTTTGAACTCAGTGCCTCAACTAATAAAGGCGAGCACGCCATATGCCTTCTTAACCACCCTATCGACCTGCGTAGCCACTTTCTGGGAAGTATGAACTTGGACCCAAGATCCCTCTGCTCATTAACACTGTTAAGGGTCTGGCCCTTGGCAGTGTAGTGATCTTTACGTTTGACCTACCAAGGTGCAACACTTCACATTGACCAGGTTAAACTCCATCTGCCATTTCTCTGCCCATATCCATATCCTGTTGTATTCATTGCCGGTTTTCTACACTATCCACAATATCACCAATCCACGTGAAAAGACAGCACCCACAACGGCGTAGCACTGTCAAGACATTGGGTGAGAGCTCTGGTATATGGTTCACTAAAAGTGGAACCACTGGTAGACAGGGTGGTGACGAAGGCTCTTGGTATGCTGGCCTTCATCAGTACAGATGCTGGGAGAACATGGTGCAGTTGTACTGGCGAGACCACAGGTAGAGTATTGTGTTCAGTTTTGGTCATCCTGCTGCAGGAAAATCATTATTAAGCTGGAAAGAGTGCAGAAAGGATTTATCAAGATGTCCAAATCAGAATATGATCTATTTATATGAATTGAGGGACTGAGTACAAGGGAGAAATTAGACAGGTGAGAGAGATGATTTGATAGAGGTTTATAAGATGATAAGAGATATAGATTAAGTGGACAGCCAGAGACTTTTTCCCAGAGCAGGAATAACCAATACGACGAACTTAACTTTAAGGTGATTGGGGGAAAGTATAGAGGGGATGTCAGAGGTATGACGTTTACACAGAGAGTTGTGGGTCTGTGGAATGCCCTGCCCGGGGTGGTGGTAGAGGCAGATTTAAGAGACTCTTAGATAGGCACATGGATGATACAGAAATGGAGGGCTGTGGGGGAGGGAAGGGTTAGATTGATCTTAGTTAAGGGATCGACACGTTATTGTGGACCAAAGGGCCTGTAGTGTGCTGTACTTTCCCAGGTTCTGGGATAGGAGCCTTTTGTTTGGAGCACAGGGGAGTAGAGACTCAGACGTGAATTGAGGGCTGCAGACAGCCGCAAGGGCTATAGAGGCACATAGTCTTTTTCACAGCATTTGGGAAAATTAAGAACCAGAGGGCACATGCTTAAGATGAGAGGGTAAAGATCTGGTAGGAACTTGAGGGGCAACTTTCCACCTGGAGTGCACTGCTTACATGGAAAAAGCTGCCGGGGAACTGCTTGAGGCAAGCATAACAATTTTAAAGGGCAGTTGGATATGTACAGGGATAGGAAAGGTTGTGAAGGTAATGGAGAAAAGCAGGCAGATGAGTCTTGGTTTTATTTTATTTATTTAAAGATAGAGTGCAGAACAAGCCCTTCTGGCCCACCGAGACTTGCTGCCCAGCAACCCACCTATTTAACCCTTAGCCTAAATCACAGGACAATTTACAAAGATCAGTTAACCCACTTTCTTTGTATTTACTGTGAATGCCCACAAGTACCAGCGACCTGCGTTCAATTCCCTCTGCTGTCTGTAAGGAGTTTGTACATTCTCCCCCTGACCGCGTGGGTTTCCTCAGGGTGCTCTGGTTTCCTCCCGCAGTCCAAAGACGTACTGGTTAGTGGGTCAATTAGTCATTGTAAATTGTCCTGTCATTAGGCTAGGGTTAAATTGGTGGAAGGACCAGGAGGACCAGCTCAATTTTTTTTTAAATTTTAAGTAAATCTCAGGGTTGTATATGGTGAAATATGTGCACTTTGATAATAAATTTACTTTGAACTGTTGAATTTTGAATCCTAATGTCTTTGGACTGTGGAAGGAAACCAGAGTACCCAGAGGAAACCCACGCATACACTGAAAGAATATACAACCTTATTTGCAGAGGTTGTCAGAATTGAACTCTGAACTCTGATGCCCCAAGCTGTAATAGCATTACGCTAACCACTACGCTACTGTAGTTGGCGTGGACTGGTTCAGCTGAAGGGCCTGTTCTGTATTGTATGACTCCCTGACACGCTCATTTTGCACTTATTATTTAAATTTTATTATATATTTCTTATTGTAACTTATAGTCATTTTAAGTACTGCATTGTACTGTTCAGCAAAAGAACAAATTTGACGACATACGTCAGTGATAATAAATCTGACTCTGATTCTGTATTGTGGCAGCAGCACAGTGCAAGACATAAACGTTACTACAAGTTACAATCAATATATAAATGCTGAGATGAAAGATTAGCTTTATTTGTCACGTGTGCTAAGAAGCATTGAAACATACAGTGAAATGTGTTGTTTTGAGTCTACAACCAACACAAAGGATGTGTTAGAGCGATTTGTGGGTTTAGCACATGTGGCAAATAATTTTAACTGACTTCAGCCACTAGCCTTTAGATTTCAGTATAAATTGTGGATTAGATCTAAAAAAGCAGCTATGTACAATAGGTTCCTAAAACCGTGAACCAAGTTAATTGGAAGAACAGACATGCTGATTTAAATTCATTACTCTGTGTATTTGGGTGTCCAGGTTGATTCCAGGGATGAAGGGGTTAACCTATGAGGAGAGATTGAGTCACCTGGGTCTATACTCCCTGGAGTTCAGAAGAATGAGAGGGGATCTTATAGAAACATACAAATTTTTGAAAGGGATAGATAAGATAGAAGTAGGAAAGTTGTTTCCATTGGTAGGTGAGACTAGAACTAGGGGACATTGCCTCAAGATTCAGGGGAGGAGATTTAGGATGGAGATGAGGAGAAACTGTTTTTCCCAGAGAATGGTGAATCTGTGGAATTCTCTGCCCAGGGAAGCAGTTGAGGCTTCCTCACTAAATATATTTAAGAAACAGTTAGATAGGTTTTTACATAGTAAGGGAATTAAGGGTTATGGGGAAAAGGTAGGTAGATGGAGCTGAGTTTACGGACAGATCAGCCACGATCTTATTGAATGGCGGAGCAGGCTCGATGGGCTGGATGGCCGACTCCTGCTCCTATTTCTTATGTTCTTATGTCTGTAATGTAGGTGCAAACGGGGAGGGAATGTCCAGGCATTTGAAACTGTTACATGTAGTTCAAAGCAAGCATTGTAAATATGGATTTGTTGGAATTGTTCGGAATTTTTCTTTATCTTTAGCACATAAAATGTCGTGTAGTGTTGGGTCAAGCAGACCTCTTGCTCTGAAAGGGTCTCTCACTCTCTCTCTCCGGGGCAGAGCATTCCTCACAGTGTCACCGTGTTTCTAACGCCAACATAGCACGCCCACAACTAACTTACCAAAAGTGTATGCCTTTGGAACGAGGGAGGAATTTGGAGCATCGATGTTGTCATGGGGAGAACATAGAAACTCCATACAGACAGCAAAGGGAATTGACCCTTCATCAGGAAGTTTCAGCCCGAAACATCGACTCTATTCCTTCCCACAGATGTGCTGCCTGACCTGTGTGGCTAACACTGACTATAACACAATAGCATCGCAGGGTGCCACGGGCATTGGAGTTCAATTCCAGCACCACCCATAAGGAGTTTCTATGTTTTCCCAGTGAACTGCGTAGGATTTCTCTGGGTGCTCTGGTTTCCTCCGACAGTCCAAAAGCAAACCTGGTAGTAGGTGAATTGGTCGTTGTAAATTGTCCTGTGATTAAGCTAGTGTTAAGTAAGTGATTTTCTGGGTGGTGTGACTCGCTGGGCTGGGAGGGCCTGTTCCGCACAGCATCCCTAAATAAGCAGATAGATAGATAGATAGATAGCTATCTGCTAAGATAGATATCCCTCCCCCCTAGTTGTGACTTTTACTGGGAGCATTGTAGGCAAAGGACCCGACCACCCACCCACAATCGCTCTGACCCACTATCATCAGGGAGGAGGTACAGGAGAATCAGGACTAGGACTGCCAGGTTGGCTAACAGCTTCTTCTCTCAGGCCGTGAGACTAATGAATACCCTGACAGCACCAAGGTCTCGTCACTAGGACATTGAGCTGTTCACTGTTTACCTGGGCTGCACACTGCATGACTTTAAATTGTATTTTATCAACTAGTTTGTGGTAATATCTTGAGTAATGTGCTGTGTGTGATATATGTATTGTGGGTACACTGTGGTCCAGAGGAATGTTGTTTCATTTGGTTAATGTATATGTACAATCAGATGACAATAAACTTGAACCTTGTATTACAGAACTTGTTTTATGAGACTCATTGGGCCAGAAGGACCCGTTCCACATTCCACTTCTAAATAAAAATAAATTTAAAATAAAATATACGCAGCACCCAAAGTCGGGATTGAACCAGCATCTCGGGCACCACTGCACCACCGACACCCACAAAGGCTCCACAGATAATGACTCCAGTGCAATGCAGGTGGTGGACAGGCTGTATGCCAGTGAACAACTATTGCCTTCAGGAGAAGGCCTTCTGTATCCGGTGGTCCCAATGCGGCCTCCTCTACGTCAATGAGCCCCGACGTAGATTGGGAGACTGCTTTGTCAAGCACCTTCGCTCCATCTGCAAAAATTAGGATTTCCAGGTGGCCAACCATTTTAATTCCTGTCCCCACTCCCATTCCAACATGTTGGTCCATGGCCTCCTCTACTGCCATGATGAGGCAACTTTCAGCACCTCATATTCTGTCTGGGTCGCCTCTAACACTGATTCTCCAACTTCTGGTCATTTTCCCTGCCCCCTTCCCTCTTCTTCAATTCCCCACTCTAGCCTCTTACCTCTTCTCCTCACCTGCCTGGGTGACCCTCCTCCTCCCCTTTCTCCCAGGGTTCAATTTCCTCTCCTATCAGATTCCTTCTTTACCTCTTCCACCTATCACATCCCAGCTTCTCAGTTCATCCCGCCTCCCCAGCCACCTGGATTCTCCTATCACCTTCTAGCTTGTACACCTTCCCCTCCCCCTACCTTCTTACTATGGCTTCTTCTCCCTTCCATTCCTGTGCAGATGAAGGGCCTTAGCCATTTCCGTAGATGCGGCCTGACCTGCTGAGTCCCTCCAGCATCTTGCATGAGTCGGCATACAGGATAAGAGCAGTTTGGTAGGAAGTTTGTCAGTGTAACTAAGATAAGCAATGCAGCACATCGCCAATACGACACGCTAACACCTCCAACAGGGTCATCCAGCTGCCAATGCCTGGCTTTCGGCAAATCAACACATCAACGCAAATTTACTTTTAACAGCATCTCAACAGCATGGATCTGAGTGATTACTCATTCTCACATCGTCTAACACTTGACGGTGGGACAAACGAGAAAACTCAAACATCACAGCCTGATTTTAATCTGGGACATGCTGCAGACACGTTCATAGACACTGAAGCAAAGAGCACAATCAGGCAGACAGCCCCCCCCCCCCCACTCTCCAAAGGACCAAAATGTTTGTTCCAATCATACCCTTCCCACACCCCCGTAACCCTGTGAACATTCCATCTTGAAGAACAGATCCAAATCACATTTCTGGATCTATTCCACCAGAAGTGGATTCCAGAATGCAACAAATAAATTTTATCTCCCCTCCTCATTGTTTTTGCTTTACCAATTATTGGTAATCGTAACTCAAACAGGTTGCTGTTTCTGTGTGTAAATAAAATGGATTCTTCCTGATAACATTAACTCAAGAGCAACATACAATGCTGGAGGAACTCAGCAGGTCAGGCAGCATCTATGGAGGGGAATAAACAGTCAATAGTTCAGGTCGAGACCCTTTATTAACGATGATGAAACATCAGTATTGGTGACACTTCATCATTCTCTCTACTGATGAATTCAAAAATAAATGGGCTCACTAGGATTCTGAAGAATGAGGGGTGACCTCATTGAAACTTTGATGTTTCCTGTGGTGGGGGAGAGTGGAGGTGGAGAGGATGGTTCCTGTGGTGGGGGAGAGTGGACGTGGAGAGGATGTTTCCTGTGGTGGGGGAGAGTGGAGGTGGAGAGGATGGTTCCTGTGGTGGGGGAGAGTGGACGTGGAGAGGATGTTTCCTGTGGTGGGTGAGAGTGGACGTGGAGAGGATGTTTCCTGTGGTGGGGGAGACTAAGACCAGACAACAGAGCCTCAGAATAGAGGGGCATACTTTTAGAACGTAGATGAGGAGGAATTTCTTTGGCCAGAGTGTGGTGAATCTGTGGAATTGTTTGTAGAAGCCAAGTCATTGGGTATATTTAAGGCAGAGGTTGATAGATTAGTAAAAGCACAAAGGGTTATGAGGAGAAGGCAGGAGGTTGAAGATGCGACGGAAATGAATCAGCCATGATGAAATGGTGGGACAGACTCGATGGGCCAAATGGCCTAAGTCTGCTCCTATATCTTATGGTCTTAAAATAGCAGATGGAATTTAATGCAGACAAATTAGCTGAAGACACCAAGACGAGGTCAGATGTGAGGTGTTGTACTTCGGGAGGACAACCCAGGGTAGGACTTACGCAGTGAACTTTAGGCTACTGAGGAGTGCGGTAGAACAAAGGGATGTGGGAATACAGATTCCTTGAAAGTGACATCACAGGTACATAGGGTCATAGGAAAGCTTTAGGCACATTGGCCTTCACAAATCAAAGTACTGAGCACAGGAGTTGGGGTGTGATGTTGAAATCATTTAAGACGCTGCCAGGGTCTAATTTGGAGCACCATGTACAGTTCTGGTCCATTGACAGGAAAGATGTCATTAAAAATTGAAAGAGAAAATTTACAAGGATGTTGCCAGGACTTGAGGACCTGAGTAAAATGGAAAGGTTGAATTGTTTAGGATTTTATTCCCCAGAGCATAGAGAATGAGGGGAGATTTGATAGAGGTATACAAAATTGTGAGGGGTATAGACAGGGTAAATGCAAGCAGGCTTTTTCCACTAAGAATGGCTGAGACTAGAGGTCACAGGTTAAGGGTGAAAGGTTAAATGTTTATGGGGAACCTGAGAGTGAACTCCTTCACTCAGACGGTGGTGAGAGTGGAACGAGCTGCCAGCACAAGTGGTGGATGCAGTTTTGATTGCAGCATTAAGGAGAGGTTTGGATAAGTACATGGGATGGGAGGGGTATGGCGGGGTGTAGTCCAGGTGCAGGTCGATGGAACTAGGCAGAATAATGCTCTAGTGTGGACTAGATGGGCCGAAGGGCATGTTTCTGTGCTATAGTCCTCGATGACTCAATGACTATAAAGGGTTTCAGCCTAAAACGTTGACTCTTTATTCCCCTCCATAGACACTGCCTAGCCTGCTGAGTTCCTCCAGCATTTTGTGTGTGTTGCTCTGGACTTCCAGCATCTGCAGAACCTCTTGTGTTTAATGTTAACTCAATGTCCTGTCTGGTTCTGTGTCCTGTAATGAAGTGAATTTTGTCTTTTTCCCAAAGGTGGAGAAGGTTTTGTTCTGGTCCGTCTTGCCTTCCGGGTTCATTTTGCCCGACTTGAGCGGTGCGTTGCCGGGAATGTAGACGTTAAGCTTGTATCCGGTTGGCTGATCGCCGTAGGGGTACTGAGGCCCATACCTGGGCATCCATGCATCACCTCCTGACAATGAGGACATCTGCTTCTTTCCTGCATTTAGAACAAAGAGAAACAGGTAATTACTTTCCCCTCTCACCGTGCAGTCAGAAGCAGTCAGGGAGGCTGAGAGAAGAGATCTTGCCTGCCCTCTGCACACCTCAATGACACCCTTCTGAAGTGCCGTCACGGCTGGCTGAAAAACATATGGCAGTTTAATTACATAAATGCATCTCCCACAAATAGAAATGTGATAATGAGAACACAAGAGTGTGTTAACAAGTCCTCTTTAAATATCCTCGGGATGCTAAACTGTGTATTTTGTCTTTTCCTTCTTCTCAGACAGTCACTCGAGATCACAGATGATTTGTGCCAGCTCCTCCATCTTCTTAAGCCCTTCAGCCCTTCTGGGGCACGGGCCACCGAGAGCAGCTCTCCACAGTGCTCTGTCCTGACCTGAAAGCTGATGGGCCCTGTGCTTCTGCTTTCACTACGTGACTTCTAGGTGAAGATCCTTCCTCTCCCAGGGACGAGGTCTTTGCAGCTTCTGTTGGCAGTTCTGGGCTTTTAGGGGAAGGGGTTACTAGCCCCATGCCCAACTTTTTTCCTTTTGCAGCCGGGCTTGGCAGAGTTTTGTTCTCGCTCCAGTCTGGCTGAATAGACTGTCTGCATCTCGACCCGGCATGGAAACACCAGTGCCCAAGAACAGAAAAGCCTACAAGAAGTGGTAGATGCATCCCAGTCCTTCACAGGATAAGCCCTCCCCACCACTGAGCACATCCACAAGGAGCACGGCCATGAAAGTGGCAGCTGGCAACAAGGACCCCCGCTATCCAGGCCATGCTCTCTTCTCGCTGCTGCCATGGTGAAGGTGATACAGGAGCCTTAGGTCCTACACCACCGGGTTCAGGAACAGTTATTACCCCATCAGGCTCCTGAACTAGCACGGATAACTTCACCCACCTCAACACAGAACTGATTCCACAACCCACAGACTCACTTTCAAGGATTCTACAACTCGTTCTCAGTATCAACGTGTTTATTTGTTTGTCGATCTATCATTATCATCATTTCTTTTATTATCTGCAGTCTCCTTTTGCACATTGTGTGTAGTTTCTCATTGATTCTATTGCATTTCTTTATTTTACTGTGAATGCCTGCAAGAAAATTAATCTCAGAGAATTTTGAACTTTAAACTTGGAGGGAGTAGAGGTGCTCAAGAGGGCAGCTGGCTGCCTAGCCAATGAGGAGACATGTTCCCTCTGCCAGTTCAGTGTGCTGCTGGTGCACAGTGATGAGATTCTCGATGCCATGTCAGATGCTCCCTTTCCGTCAGTCACCAAAGACCCTGGCAAATTTCTGCGGATGTTCCCTGGAGTGCATTCCACCCGGCTGCATCACCATCTGGTACGGAGGGGCCACGGCACAGGATCAGAAGCAGCTGCAGAGGAGTGCAGACTCAGCCCGCTCCAGCATGGGCACTAGCCTCCCCTTCAAAATTCAGGCCATCAGCATCTCTGAAGACCTAACCATGGTCCACTAATGTGACATAATTATGAAGAAGGCATGACAATAGCTATTTAGCTATTACAATAGCCAATAGCTAGTTCCATTAGGAGTTTGAGAAGACTCGGTATGTTATCAAAGACCCTAGCAAATTTCTATGGTTGTACAGTGGCGAGCATTCTAACTGGTTGCATCACCTCCTGCTCGGTCAGATCCATCATGGACACTAGCCTCCCAACCATCGAGGACATCTTCAAAAGGCTATGCCTCAAAATGGTGGTATACGTCATTAAGGACCCTCACCACCCAGGACATGCCCTTTTCTCATTACTACCCTCAGGGAGGAGATACAGGAGCCTGAACCACACTTTCAATATTTCAGGAACAGCCTCTTCCCCTCTGCCATCAGATTTCTGAATAGTCCATAAACACTACCTCACTATTTTGCTCTCTTTTTCACAATTAATTTATATTTTTAAAATTTTCTTATCATAATGTATAGTTATTTTTATGGTTCCTTAAGCTCGTCATAACAGGGACATAAAGGGGGCAAGCTCCCTCATTACCTACTAAATGCTCTCAATCGTGTGCATCTCTAATAGCCTTTGACAACCAAGTCTAGCTCCTGGCCTTCAATTGTGGCTTAGCTACTAAGCACATCGGAACTGTTTCTACTGACTGGCGAAAGGGTTACTGGCACCTTAAAACCAGTCGCTTCGGGCAGATGGGCCTCATTGGCCATGGTTGGCAGCTGATCTAGGAGAAGGAAAACTCGGATCTCAAACCTCTGTTGTCTGGTGCCTAACCCACTCATGGGGAAGGCTTCAGGAGCCGAGGGAAAAATCCGGAGCTGGAGTCCTTAAAGCAGTCCTACGTTGAGTTCAACGCTGACTGGCAACCCCTGTGATGTCACTGGCTCAAACTGTATTGGTCTCTGCTGTTCCTTTGGATTTATCAGCTGCGTGGAAAGGGGCTTTCCATAGCATACTGCCCTGGCTTGCTGGGCAGGAAAGGTGAAGAAGGGTATAGGCCCAACACTGGTGAATGGGACTATCTTAGGTGGAGCATCTTGGTCGGTATAGACCAACTGGGCCGAAGGGCCTGGTTCCACTTTGTCTAACTCGGTTACTGGCAGAGCAAAATACAGTATTCTTGTTACGAATATTCTTTCACCATTTACTTCATAAGATGTAGTTACACATTATCGCCACTTGGTGTCAGTGTTGGCTGATTAAATCATTCCCAGGTTCCTGATGAAATTCCCGTTCTGCATGAATGCCAGGGAGTTCTCCTGCAAGATCTATTCACCTGTTAAGAGGAGAGCTTTGTTGTATTATATGTAAGTTTTGTGATATAACCATTCACCAGTAATAGTTTCCTAGTTTGAGGAGGTGGGTGGTGAACATGGTTTTAGGGAAGTTATTAAAGAAAAGGGAGGTAGAGGGGTAGTGTAGTGTACAGCTCGGGGAGTCGGAATTCGGAGTTCAACCCCAGCACTATCTGTAAGGGGTTTGTACGTCCTCCCTGTGAATGTGTGGGCTTCCTCCAGCTGCTCTGGTTTCCTCCCACAGTTCAAAGGCATGCCAGTTAGTAGGTTAAGACCATAAAACATGGGAGGAGAAATAGACTATTTGGCCCATCAAGTCTGCTCCGCCATGTAATCTTGCTGATCCTTTTTTCCCTTCCTCAGTTCCACTCCCCAGCCTTCTCCCCATAACCTTTGACGTGAGTTCCAGTCAAAAACCTATCAGTCTCTGCCTTAAATAGACCAAACGACCTGGCCTCCACAGCTGCATGAGGTAACAAATTCCACAAATTCACCACTCTCTGCTTAAGCAGATTTCTCCACATCTCTGTTTTAAATGGATGCCCCTTGATTCTGAAGCTGTGCGCTCTTGTCCTAGACTCCCCCACCATCGGAAACATCCTTTCCACATCTATCATGTCTAGGCTTTTCAACATTCGAAAGGTTTCAATGAGATCCCCCCTCATCCTTCTAAATTCCAGCAAGTACAGACCCAGAGCTATCAAACGTTCCTCATATGATAACCCTTTCATTCCTGGAATCATCTTTGTGAGCCTCCCCCGAAACCCTCTTCAATGCCAGCACTTAGATAAGGAACCCAAAACTGTTCACCACACACAAAGTGAGGCCTCACCAGTGCCTTATAAAGCCTCGGCATCACATCACTGCTCTTGTATTCTAGACCTCTTGAAATGAAGGCTAATACTGCATTTGCCCTCCTCACCACTGACCCTACCTGCAGGTTAACCTTCAGGGTGTTAGGGTGTTCTGCACAAGGTCTACCAAGTCCATTTGTATCTCAGATTATTGGATTTTCTCCCCATTTAGAAAATAATCTGCACTTTTACTTTTACTAAAGTGCATGACCATGCATTTTTCAACATTGTATTTTATTTGCCATTCCTTGCCCATTCCCCTAATCTGTCTAAGTCATTCTGCAGCCTACCTGTTCCTCAACACCACCTGCTCCTCCACCAATCTTTGTATCATCTGCAAACTTGGCAACAAAGCCATCTATTCCATCATCTAAATTATTGATGTACAGCATAAAAAGAAGTGGTCCCAACACCGACCCCTGTGGAACACCTCTAGTCACTGGAAGCCAACCAGGAAAGGATCCTTTTATTCCCACTCGCTGCCTCCTGCCAATCAGCCAATGCTCTAACCATGTTAGCAACTTTCCTGTAATACCATGGGCTCTTAACTTGGTAAGCAACCCCTTTATCTATACTACTTGTAATCTCCTCAAAGAATTCCAACAGGTTCATCAGGCAGGATTTTCCCTGAAGGAAACCATGCTGACTTTGTCCTATTTTGTCCTGTGTCACCAAGTACTCCATCACCTCAAACTTAACAACTGACTCCAACATCTTCCCAGCCACTGAGATCAGGCTAACTGGTCTATCATTACATTTCTGCTGCCTCCCTCCTTTCCTAAAGAAGGTTAAAAGGTCGTTGTAAATTGACCCGCGATTAGAGTGGGGTTTAAATCGTTGTTGTTGGCAGTGCGGCTCAAAGGGCCGGAAAGGCCAGTTCCGTATTTTATCTCAAAATAACATAAATATCAAGGTGGAAAACAAAATCAGTGTCTAGGCAGCAAATGTTATCATCGCTCCTTCCAGCCATCAGAATCAGGTTTATTGTAACTGACATATTGGTTGTTTTGCAGCAGCAGAGCAGAATACATTAAAAAACTATAAATTACTATTTACAGTAATACGCATTATATATATTACAATTAAATTAAATAATTAGTGCAAAAAGAGAGCAAAAACTGGTGAACTAGTGAAAATTAAGTAAAAAGAATCATCTTCAACCATCTTTGATAGAATTCATAGGGTGATTCTGAGAAACTCTGGTAAAATAATTCTCAGAAGTTCAATGTGGGCTCAACTTGCAGTTCATAGTTACAGTTTTTATTTATTTAGGTAACAAGCCCGCTCTGCCGAATTACACCCACGTGACCAATTAACCTACCAACCGGTACATCGTTGGACTGTGGGAGGAAACCAGAGCACCGGGAGGAAACACACACTGTCACAGGGAGAATGTACCTTCTCCTTACAGTCATAAGCAGGAATTGAACCCAGGTCGCTGGCATTGTAAAGTGTTGTACTAACTGTGACACTTATGTGCCTTGGCAGTAGTTCCAGGCCATTTGGCCCTTCACAAGCCTACCCTGTGATTGTGCGAGATCTGGTCCAGGCCTTTAAGTGACCCCAGGTAATTTGCCCCCAGCGGTCGATCTTTATTTCTGTGCTTGCTGGAGTTTAGAATAGTGACGGGGTATCTCATTGAAACCTATCAAACATTGAAAGGCATAGACAGAGTGGATATGGTGAGGACGTACCTTTAACAAGTAACGCTGATCTTTGGTGTCCTGTTCTGTGTCACGCGAGGGTTCAGGGCAGAGGAGCACCCCAACTTCTCGAGCTTCCCATCCATCCTGTCCTGTCAAACACCTGCTGGCCCACCCCCTCCATAAGTGGCCATGGGACCCCCAGTGGTCCCTTCAAACATTTCAGCACCCACATGGGGCACCACAGTGGCATACTGTTAGCGTGATGCTGTTACAGCTCGGGACATCAGACATCAGAATTCAGTTCAGAGTTCAGTCCCAGTGTCCCCTGTAAGAAAGTTTGCACATTCTTTCCCTGTGCGTGTGGGTTCCCTCCCACAGTCCAAAGTCACACCAGTAAATCAGTTAATTGGTCATTGTAAGTTGTCCTGTGATTAGGTGGGGTTAAATCGGTGGGTTTTTGGGCAGCTTGGCTTGTAGGACTAGAAGAGCCTGTTCCACACTGTATCTCTAAATAAATAAATGGGATAGATAAATAGATAGAGAGATAGATAGATATGGCTAGATAGATACAGAGATAGACAAAAAGAAAGAAAGATAGATAGATAGATAGATAGATAGATAGATAGATAGATAGATAGATAGATAGATAGATAGATAGATAGATAGATAGATGGATAGATAGATAGAATACATACATACATAAATAGACAGATAGAAAGATAAATAGATAGATGAATGGATAGATAGATGATAGATAGTACGTAAATAAATAAATAGATAGGTGGGTAAAAAACAAGAGAAAATCTGCAGATGCTTAAAACCCAAGCAACACACACAAAATGCTGGAGGAACTCAGCAGGCCAGGCAGCATCTGTAGAAAAGTAAACAGACAACATTTCAGACTGAGACCCTTCATCAGGACCCTTCTCCAGTATTTTGTGTGTATTAGATCGATAGGTAGACAGACAGATAGATAAATAAATAGATAGATAGAAAAATAGGTAGTTAAATAAATAAATAGATGAATGAATGTAGTGAAAAAAATAATTATTTAATATCCTTAAATCCTTTTTCTCTTGACCCAAACAAACAGGGGATGGGAAAATGGCTGAACAACAGACTATAGGTAAAATAGCTGATGACTCAGGACACTGGTTACACCTATTCATTAGTGGGAACACTGACTAAATGGCCCAAATTCACAGGGCACACCACACCAGACTAGATGGTACAATGCAGGCAAATAGATGGTACTGAACAAAATTCTTAAGTACATAAGTATTGCCAGGGTGCCCAAGACTTTTGCAGATTTTCTCTCGTTCTTATCTATCTCTTCACTTATTTATGTAGTAACTTTATGTAGATAGATAGATAGATACTTTATTCATCCCCATGGGGAAATTCAACTTTTTTTCCAATGTCCCATACACTTGTTGTAGCAAAACTAATTACATACAATACTTAACTCAGTAAAAAAATATGATATGCATCTAAATCACTATCTCAAAAAGCATTAATAATAGCTTTTAAAAAGTTCTTAAATCCTGGCGGTTGAATTGTAAAGCCTAATGGCATTGGGGAGTATTGACCTCTTCATCCTGTCTGAGGAGCATTGCATCGATAGTAACCTGTCGCTGAAACTGCTTCTCTGTCTCTGGATGGTGCTATGTAGAGGATGTTCAGAGTTTTCCATAATTGCCCGTAGCCTACTCAGCGCCCTTCGCTCAGCTACCGATGTTAAACTCTCCAGTACTTTGCCCACGACAGAGCCCGCCTTCCTTACCAGCTTATTAAGACATGAGGCATCCCTCTTCTTAATGCTTCCTCCCCAACACGCCACCTTTATGATTTGATACGGGTCTCGATTGTGGACTCAGAGTGGGAAGGGGTCGGGGAGAGGGGAATCATAGAAACATAGAAAATAGGTGCAGGAGTAGGCCATTAGGCCCTTCGAGCCTGCACCACCATTCAGTATGATCATGGCTGATCATCCAACTCAGAACTCTGTACCTGCTTTCTCTCCATACCCCCGATCCCTTTAGCCACAAGGGCCATATCTAACTTCCTCTTAAATATAGCCAATGAACTGGCCTCAACTGTTTCCTGTGGCAGAGAATTCCACAGATTCACCACTCTCTGTGTGAAGAAGTTTTTCCTCATCTCGGTCCTAAAAGGCTTCCCCTTTATTCTTAAACTGTGACCCCTCATTCTGGACTTCCCCAACATCGGAAACAATCTTCCTGCATCTAGCCTGTCCAATCCCTTTAGAATTTTATACGTTTCAATAAGATCCCCCCTCAATCTTCTAAATTCCAGCGAGTATAATCCTAGTCGATCCAGTCTTTCTTCATATGAAAGTCCTGCCATCCCAGGAATCAATCTGGTGAACCTTCTCTGTACTCCCTCTATGGCAAGAATGTCTTTCCTCAGATTAGGGGACCAAAACTGCACACAATATTCTAGGTGCGGTCTCACCAAGGCCTTGTACAACTGCAGTAGAACCTCCCTGCTCCTGTACTCAAATTTTTTTGCTATGAATGCCAACATACCATTTGCCTTTTTCACTGTGCTGTACCTGCATGCCCACCTTCAATGACTGGTGTACAATGACACCCAGGTCTCGTTGCACCTCCCCTTTTCCTAATCGACCACCGTTCAGATAATAATCTGTTTTCCTGTTCTTGCAACCAAAGTGGATATGCATGGTTGGGGAAAAGGGGAAGGATGAAGGGAGGGGGTGGGAAGCACCAGAGAGACATTATGTATTGGTCAATAAACCAACTTACCATTTGTTTGGAATCAAATGACCTTGCCTGGTGTCTCAGGGCTGGGTGTGTCTGCACCTGCACCACCCTCGGTCCCTGGCACTCCTCCTCTGCCACCTGTCCCACACCCCACCCACAGCGCTTCACCCTCCCTATTCCCAACGCCCTTTACTCACGCCAGATTTACAAACAGGCTCTCCACTCCACATTGAACAAATAACAGTACTATGCAAAAGTCTATGGCACCCTAGTTAAATGTATGTGCCTAAGACTTTCGTACAGTATTGTACATATGCAGAAATTATGAAAATGGACCGGATTTGGACATAAATAGACTGAGGTAGGTAAGTCTAAAATGCATGAGGTAATAGGAAGACTGTACGGGCCCTGAACCAGACCGGCCTGGAATAAGATGTTTAATTGTGGTTGCTGTACAGAGGGAGGGTTACTGTGGCTCTGGATGCAGGTAGAGCAAAGCAATATACACAGTTGAGTGGTCGAATAATTTATTCTTTCAGTTATTTGTTTGTGTGTTTATTATTTATTTAGCTACTTGTTTGTTTGTTTATTCATTCATTCCTGCATTCATTAATTTTCATTATTATTTATTTGTAATTTATTTACTTCTTTATTGATTTTATTACTTGTTGCTTTTTGTATTTGCACTCCTTATCAGTCTTTGTGTGTAGAATTTCATTGATTCTGTTCTACTTCATTGTTCTACTGTGAATGCCTGCAAGAAATTTAATCTCAGAGTAGTATTTGATATACAGTGCCTATAAAAGTATTTACCCCCCACCTCCGGTGGTATTCATGTTTTTTTGTTTTACAACATTGAATCACAGTGGATTTAATTTGGCTATTTGACACAGATCAACAGAAAAAGACTCTTCCAAGTCAAAGTGAAAACAGATCTCACAAAGTGATCTAGATTAATTACACATATAAAACACAAAATATTTGATAGCATAAGTACTCACCCCCTTTAATATGACACACCAAATCATCACTTCTGCACCCAATTGGTTTTAGAAGTCACATAATTAGTTAAATGGAGATCAGTTTTTGGAGACCTATATGCAGTCAAGGTGTTTTAATTTATTGTTGTAAAAATAGTTGGAAGGTCCAACTGCTGGTGAGTCAGTATCCTGGCAAAAACTACACCATGAAGACAAAAGAACACTCCAAGCAACTCCACGAAAAGCACAAGTCAGGAGACGGATACAAGATAATTTCCAGGTCACTGAATAGCCCTTGGAGTACAGTTAAGTCAATCATCAAGAAATGGAAAGAATATGGCACAGCTGTAAATCTGCCTAGAGCAGGCTGACCTCAAAACCTGAGTGACCGTGCAAGAAGGGGACTAGTGAGAGAGGCCACCAAGAGGCCTGTGACAACTCTGGAGGAGTTACAAGCTTCAGTGGCTGAGATGGGAGAGACTGTGTGTACAACAACTGTTGCCCGGGTGCTTCACCAGGTGCAGCTTTATGGGAGAGTGGCAAAGAGAAAGCCACTGTTGATAAAAACTTACATGAAATCTCAGCTAGAGTTTGCCAGAAGACGTGCAGGACACCCTGAAGTCAGCTGGAAGAAGGTTCTATGGTCTGATGAAACCAAAATTGAGTGTTTTGGCCATCAGTCTAAGCACTATATTTGGCCTAAGCCAAACACCGCACATCATCAAAAACACACCATTGTAGCAATGTGCTACACACAGCGCTGAAATAACGACACGCAGTCGGTAAGTCGTTTCGAGACTAGTTTATTCAAACTTCGCGGCGCTGGCATTTAATACCTAGCGCCCGCCCTCTCCGGGCGGAAATGACGTCAGAGGTGCATTACCAAAGTCTCCACCCGTGCGCTGGCTATTTGTGAGCCGGTTCGCCTGCGCAGAAAGTGGGTTGCCACATAACCTCCCCCCCCCCCAGAACCGGCGATACACCCCCCAATGTCCACAGTCTGGATCAGCCTCTGTTTGGGAGGTCTGCCTCTGCGCCACGGTGCCTGAACCTCAACCGGCTGTGCCAAGTCTACATGGGCTGGTTTGAGTCGGTCCACTGTGAAAACCTCCTCTCTCCCCCCAATGTCCAGAATGTACGTGGACCCGTTGTTGTTGATCACCTTGAACAGCCCCTCGTATGGCCACTGTAGTGGTGCCCAGTGTCCGCCCCTTCGTACAAACACAAACTTACGGTTCTGCAGGTCTTTGGGTACATGGGTCGGGGTCCGTCCGTGCTGTGAAGTTGGTACGGGGGCCAGGTTGCTGAGCCTTTCACGTAGCCTGTTCAGGACTGCTGCGGGTTCTTCCTGTTGCCCCCTTGGGGTTGGTATGAACTCTCCCGTGACGGCCAGGGGCGTGCAGTACACCAACTAGGCCGACGAGGCGTGCAGATCCTCTTTGGGCGCTGTACGAATTCCAAGCAGGACCCAGGGAAGCTCGTCCACCCAGTTAGGTCCTCTCAGGCGGGCCATGAGAGCCAACTTCAAGTGGCGATGGAAGCGTTCCACTAGTCCGTTCGACTGTGGGTGGTAGGCAGTTGTGTGGTGTAGCTGCGTTCCCAACAGGCTGGCCACAGCCGACCACAGGCTGGAGGTGAACTGGGTGCCTCTGTCGGAGGTAATGTGGGCCGGTACCCCCGAAATGTGCTACCCAGGTTGCGATCAGTGCTCGGGCGCAGGAATCGGCAGATGTGTTGGTGAGCGGGACCGCCTCTGGCCAACTCATGAACCGGTCTACCATAGTTAGGAGGTACCACGTTCCTCGGGACACTGGTAGGGGGCCCACGATATCCACATGAATGTGGTCGAACCTCCGGTGGGTGGGTTCGAACTGCTGTGACGGGGCTTTAGTGTGCCGCTGCACCTTGGCTGTTTGGCACTGCGCGCACGTTCTGGCCCATTCACTGACCTGCTTGCGAAGTCCGTGCCACGCGAACTTGCTGGAGACCAGCCGGACAGTTGTCCTGATAGATGGGTGTGCCAAACCGCGTATGGAGTCGAAAACTTGCCGCCTCCAGGCTGCAGGGATGATGGGGGCGAGGTTGGCCGGTAGCCACATCGCACAGGAGGGTCCTCTCACCTGGGCCTATGAGAAAGTCCTGCAGCTGCAAACCCGAGACTGCGGTCCTGTAGCTGGGCATCTCGTTGTCTGCCTGCTGCGCCTCCGCCAGTGCTGCATAGTCCACCCCCAGGGACAGGGCCTGGACAGCTGATCTGGAGAGTGCGCCCGCCATGATGTTGTCCTTCCCCGAGACATGCTGGATGTCCGTCGTGTACTCAGAGATGTAGGACAGATGTCGCTGCTGGTGAGCCGACCAGGGATCGGACACCTTCGTGAACGCAAAGGTCAACGGTTTGTGGTCCGTGAACGCGGTGAACGGCCTGCCTTCTAAGAAGTACCTGAAATGCCGGATTGCCAGATACAGTGCCAACAACTCCCGGTCGAAAGCACTGTATTTGAGTTCGGGTGGTCATAGGTGCTTGCTGAAGAACGCCAGGGGTTGCCAGCACCCCTCGATGAGCTGCTCCAGCACCCCATCGACTGCTGTGTCGGATGCGTCCACCGTGAGGGCGGTCAGAACGTCCGTTCTGGGGTGCACCAGCATCACGGCATCTGCCAAGGCTTCATTGGCTTTAAGGAAAGTGGCCGCAGCCTCCTTGTCCCAAGTAATATCCTTGCCTTTACCCGACATCAGGGTGTACAAAGGGTGCATGATACTGGCTGCTGAGGGAAGGAAACGGTGGTAGAAGTTCACCATACCAATGAACTCCTGCAGGCCTTTGACCGTGTTGGGCCGGGCAAAGTGGCGGATCGCGTCTACCTTGGCAGGCAGAGGTGTTGCCCCGTCTTTGGTAATCCTGTGGCCCAGGAAGTCGATGGTATCGAGACCGAACTGGCATTTGGCCGGGTTGATCGTGAGGCCAAAATCACTCAGGCGGGAGTAGAGCTGGTGGAGGTGGGACAAATGCTCCTGATGACAACTGCTGGCTATAAGGATGTCGTCCAAATAGATGAACGCAAAGTCCAGGTCGCGTCCCACCGCATCCGTTAGCCGCTGGAACGTCTGTGCGGCATTCTTCAGGCCGAACGGCATTCGGAGGAACTCGAACAGGCCGAACGGGGTGATGAGTGCTGTTTTGGGGATGTCTTCAGGGTGCACCGGAATTTGATGGTATCCCCGGATGAGGTCTACTTTGGAAAATATTCTTGCCCCGTGCAGGTTTGCTGCAAAGTCCTGTATGTGCGGCACGGGGTAGCAGTCTGGAGTTGTAGCCTCGTTCAGTCTGCGGTAGTCGCCGCATGGTCTCCAACCCCCGGCTGCTTTGGGCACCATGTGCAGGGGGGAGGCCCATGGGATGTCGGACCTCCGTACGATCTCCAATTCCTCCATCCTCTTGAACTCCTCCTTTGCCAGGCGGAGCTTTTCCGGGGGGAGCCTTCGTGCGTAGGCGTGGAGGGGTGGTCCCTGGGTCGGAATGTGGTGCTGTACCCCGTGTCTGGGCATGGCTGCCGTGAACTGCGGTGTCAGAATCGATCGAAAGTCCGCCAGGATTCTGGTGAATTCGTTGTCCGACAGCATGATGGAGTCCAGGTGTGGGGCCGGCAACTTGGCTTCACCCAGGGAGAACATCTGGAAAGTCTCGGCATGTACCAGTCTTTTCCCTTGCAAGTCGACCAGCAGGCTGTGAGCTCGCAAGAAGTCCACCCCCAGGAGTGGTTGGGCCACCGCGGCCAGTGTGAAGTCCCACGTGAACCGGCTGGCACTGAACTGCAGTTGCACTGTGCGGGTGCTGTAGATCCGTATCGTGCTGCCGTTTGCGGCCCTCAGAGTGGGTCCTGGCTTCCTGTTGCGGGTGTCGTACCCCGTCGGGGGCAGGACGCTGATTTTCACTCCGGTGTCGACCAAGAAGCGGCGTCCCGACTGTTTGTCCCAGACGTACAAGAGGCTGTCCTGGTGGCCAGCCGCCATAGTCATTAGCGGCAGCTGGCCCTGGCCCTGGCCCTTGCAGGGTGGGCGACAACGGCAGGCTTTTGTGCCCCACCGCTGGTGGTAGAAACACCACTGTTCACTGTCCTCCTCACTCCTGCCTCTGTGCTGTGTGCGTCCCCCTGCCGGGCCTGGTCTGGTCCGCTGTTGGGCGCGTGGCCTGGTAACCTGACCAACAGACGCCACGCTCTCCCTCTTGGCTTTCCACAGCACGTCTGCCCGGGCCGCCACCTTCCAGGGGTCGCTGAAATCTGCGTCGGCCAGCAGCAGATTTATGTCCTCGGGCAGTCGTTCTAGGAACGCTTGCTCGAACATGAGGCAGGGCTTGTGTCCGTCAGCCAGGGACAGCATCTTGTTCATCAATGCTGATGGTAGTCTGCCTCCCACGCTGTGAGAGGCCAAATGTCCCAATGAGCAGCGCTTTGAATGCTTCATATTTGCCTTCTTCCGGGGGCGACTGTATGAAATCCGCAACCTGGGCGGGCCGTCTCCTGGTCAAGGGCGCTCACCACGTGATAGTAATGTGTGGAATCAGAGGATATCTGCCAAATCTGGAACTGGGCTTCAGCTTGGCTAAACCACACGCGTCGTCGCAGCGTCCAGAAAGTCGGCAGTTTTAGCGAAACTGCGTGAACAGATGAAGAGTCGGTCATCTTTGGTCCAAATCCCATTTGGACCGCTGGGGTCACCAATGTAGCGATGTGCTACACACAGCGCTGAAATAACGACACGCAGTCGGTAAGTCGATTCGAGACCAGTTTATTCAAACTTCACGGCGCTGACATTTAATCCCTAGCAACCGCCCTCTCCGGGCGGAAATGACGTCAGAGGTGCATTACCAAAGTCTTCCCCCGCACGCTGGCTATTTGTGAGCCAGTTCGCCTGCGCAGAAAGTGGGTCGCCACACCATCAGTACTGTAAAGCATGGTGGTGGCTGCATCGTGCTGTGGGGATGCTTCACTGCAGCAGCCCTGGACGCTTGTGAAGGTCAAGGGTAAAATGAATGCAGCAAAATACAGGGACATCCTGATGCAGTCTGCAAGAGAACTGCAACTTGGGAGAAGATTTGTTTTCCATCAAGACAATGTCCCCAAGCATAAAGCCAAAGCTATACAGGAATGGCTTAAAAACAACAAAGTTAATGTCTGAAGCGGCCAAGTCAGAGTCCAGACCTCAATCCAATTGAGAATTTGTGGCTAGACTTGACAAGGGCTGTTCACTCACGATCCCCATACAGTCTGACAGAGCTTGAACAATTTTGTAAAGAAGAATGGGGAGAAATTGCAGTGTCCAGATGCTGATTGAGACCCATCCACACAGACTCAAGCTGTAATTGCTGCCAAAGGTGCATCTACTAAATATGAACTTGAAGAAGGACAATACTTATGCAATGGATTATTTTCTGTTTTATAGTTGTAATTCATTTAGATCACTTTGTAGAGATCTGTTTTCAGTATGGCAGGAAATAGTCTTTTTCTATTGATCAGTGTCAAAAAAGCCAAATTAAATCCATCATGATTCAATGTTGTAAAACAATAAACATGAAAACTTCCAAGGGGGGGTGAATACTTTTTATAATCAATTTTCTTTGATAATCAATTTACTTTGAACTTTAAACTTATTTCTTATTTGTTTATTAATCTAATACTTTTTATCTATTTATTTTTACATATTTTAGAGATACAGCGTGGAACAGTCCCTTTTGTCTACCAAACCATGCCACCCAGCAACCCCCTGATTTAACCCTTGCTGAACCATGGGACATTTTGCATTAACCAATTAACCTACCAACTGGTACGTCTTTGGAATGTGAGAAGAAACTGGAGCACCCAGGGGAAACCCATGCTTACAGAGGACACCAGAATTGAACTCCAACACCCCAAGCAGCAATAGCACCACACTAACCACTACACAACCTTGGCTATTTATTTATTTACTTACTTAATTAATTACAGATACAGCACAGTCACAGGCCCTTCGAGTCCAACGAGCCCGCACTGCCCAAGCACGTCCATGTGACCAATCAGCCTACTAACCCAAACGTCTTTCAACTGTGGGAGGAACCCCATGCAGTAAAGGGGGAGAACTTACAGGCTCCTTACAGACAGCTGTGGGAATTGAACCCAAGTCACTGGTGATATAATACCATTACACAAGCCATTACGCTATTGCGCTGTTCATTCTGCAGGGAGGATCAGAAGGACCACAACTCCTTAGCTTTCAGAATAACTAAAGTTAAGAATAGGTGTGGTCCTTGCGGGAGTAGGGAAAATTAAGAAGGCATTAGGCAGGGAGTAAGAAGAGTTAATAGGGAATAACCTTTTTCTGGCAAGTCCACATCAGATTCGTGGAGGGTGTTTAACGATCAATTTCAGAGTACAGGAAAGGAATGTTCCTGTTAGAAGGAAGGATGGGGATGGAAAGATAAGAGAACCTTGGATGTCCAGAGAGCTGATGAGTTTAGTCAAGAAGAAAACAGGAAAGTATGTAAAGCTTTGGAAGTCAGGATCAAATGAAGCACAGGAGGATTATAAAGAAACCAGAAAAGAACAAAAGAAGAAATTTTGAAAACCAGGAGGGGCCTTGAAAAGTCCTTGACAAGTAGGATTAAGGTGAATCCCAAGGCATTATATACCTACATCAGGAGTCAAAGGATAACTAGGGAGAGGGTGGGACCACTGAGGATAAAGGGGGAAGCATTTGCTTGGATGTGGAGAATGTGACTGAGGTACTTAATGAGTATTTTGCTTCAGTATTTACTAAGGAAAAGGATATGGAGGACCAGGAGATCAGTGCTGAGTGTATGAATACATTAGGACATTCAGAGCTCAGGAGGAGTAAGTGTTGGGCCTCCTAATGAGTATTAAAACCCTAAGACCATAAGACATAGGAGCAGAAATAGGCTATTTGATCCACTATTCAATTATGGCTGATACTCTTTTCCCTTCCTCAGCCCCACTCCCCGGCCTTCTCCCCGTAACCTTTGATGCCGTGTCCAATCAAGAACCTATCAATCTCTGCCTTAAATACACCCAATGACCTGGCCTCCACAGCTGGAATAAATGGTCTATAATTTCCTTTTTGGAGTCTTCCATCTTTCCTAAAGAGTGGAGTGACATTGGTAGTTTTCCAGTCCTCTGGCACCTTGTCAGAGTCCAGAGATTTTTGAAAGATAATTACTAATGCCTCCACAATCTCTGCAGCTGCCTCTTTCAGAATCCTGGGGTTTATCTGGTCCGGGTGACTTACTTACCCTTGGGTCTTTCAGCTTTTTCAGCACCTTCCTCCCTTGTAATAGTAACTGCACTCGCTTCTCCTTTATCACACCATTCAACATCTGGCACACTGCTAGTGAAGACTGGTGCAAAATACTCATTTACTTCATCTGCCATCTCCTTGTCCCCGTTTATTTTTTTCTCCGGCCTCATTTTCTAGATGTCCTATATCCACTCTCATTTCTCTTATTTTTAATGTACTTGAAAAAGCTTTTACTATCCACTTTGATATTGTTTGCTAGCTTGCTTTCATATTTCATCTTCTCCCTCCTAATGATTCTTAGTTGCTCTCTGTAGGGTTTTAAAACCTTCCCAATTCTCTATCTTCCTGCTAATTTTTGCTTTGTTGTATGCCCACTCTTTTGCTTTTACAATAGCTTTAACTTCCCTTGTCAGCCACATATGTACTATTTTGCCATTTGAGTATTTCTTCATTTTTGGAATACACATATCCTGCACCTTCCTCATTTCTTCCCAGAAATGCACATCATTGCTGCTCTGCTGACATCCCTGCCAGCAGCTCCTTCCAATTTACTTTGGCCATCTCCTCTCTCGTACCACTGTAATTTCCCTTACTCCACTGAAATATTGCTACATCAGACTTTACTTCCTCTCTATCAGATTTCAAGTTGAACTCAATCATATTGTGATCACTGCCTCCTAAGTGTCCTTTTACCTTAAGCTCCCTAATCACCTCCAGTTCATTACATAACACCCAATCCAGTATAACTGATCCCCTAGCAGGCTCAATGACAAACTGCTCCAAAAAGCAGGCACAAAATTGAATCGTAGGCATTCAATAACTTCACTCTCTTGAGATCCATTACCAACCTGGTATATTAATAGACATTAGGTGCAGAAGTAGACCATTCGGCCCTTTGAGCCTGCACCGCCATTTTGAGATCATGGCTGATCAACTACTATCAATACCCGGTTCCTGCCTTGTCCCCATATCCCTTGATTCCCCTATCCATAAGATACCTATCTAGCTCCTTCTTGATAAGGCGGATAAGTCCCCAGGGCCTGATGGGATGTACACCAGGTTATTGAGAAAGGCACGAGACAAGGTTGCTGGAGACTTGACCAGTGTCTTTGTGTCCTATCTAGGCACACGCAAGGTCCTGAAGGACTGGCCAGTGGCTCTATTTAAGAAAGGAACAAGGGAAAATCCTGGAGACTATAGACTGGTGAGTCTCACGTCAGGTGTAGGGAAATTGCTGGAAAAAAATTCTGAGGGATAGGATAGGTGAGCATTTTGAAACCCGTGGCCTATGAGGGGCAAGTTGTGTCTTCCCAAACTGATTGAGTTGACAATATGTTGAGGGGTTGGAGAGGGAGCAGAAGAGGTTTAGCAGGACGCTGCCTGGATTAGAGGGCACGTGCTGTAAGGAGAGATAGGACAAACTTGGGTTGTTTTCTCTGGAGCGACGGAGGCTGAGGGGAGATCTGATAGAGGTTTATAAGATTATGAGAGGCATAGGTAGAGTAGACCGGGTAGAAATGTCTAATAGCAGAGGGCAGGCATTGAAGGTGAGAGGGGTCGGTTCAAAGGGAATGTGAGGGGTAAGTTTTTTACAGAGAGTAGTGGATGACTGGAATGCGCCACCTGATATGGTGGCTGAGGCAAATACATTAGAGATTTTTGAGAGACCTTTAGATAGGCACATGAATATGAGGAAGATAGGGATATGGACATTGTGTAGGTAGGAGGGATTAGTTTGGGGGGGGTTTATGATTTACTATTTAGCTGGTTCAGCACAATACTGTGGGGTGAAGGGCCTGTTCCTGTACTGTATATGTTCCATATCAGTTCTATGAATATCAATCAGATATTCAAGACTATTATAGAAAAACTAATCTGCAAATATTTGCTCCACAGTGCTTTGTATTTACACGGCATTTCTAGGTTTAATGGGAGAGTTAGCAAGTCTTGGCTCCAAGCCAAGAGAGCTGATATTGAGACGAAAGAGTTTGCAGATGTTTGAAAATGCAACAACAATGAACTTGGAGCAATTCCGTGGGTCGAGCAGAATCTGTGTGTGGGGGGGGGGGTGCGGGTGGGGTAAGAAATGGTCTACATTTCAGAAGTAACTTGGAGAAATTCAGCGAGTCAAGCAGTATCTGTGGGTAAACATGCAGGGGGGGAGGTAAGGATCGGCCTACATTTCAGAACAGCTTCAAAAGAAGTATTGCATGGTCAGAGAGACAAGCTTTGGAAGGGCCGGGAGATCGGCGAATGCATTCAGGCAGGGAGTTCAGAACTTCAGGGCCAAATGGCTGCCAACAGTGAGGGTGAGAGAATGAATGGGAGGAATGTTGAATTAACAGCTGCAGCAAGTTACAGGGAGGAGGGATTTACTGAAAAGATTAAAATTTAGCTTTACTTGTCACATCTACATTGAGACATACAGTGAAATGCTTCTCTGCGCAACAAACAGCCTTCACCAAAGTGTCGCCACACTTGCCAACATGGCGTGCCCACAATTTACTAACCCTAACCTGTATCTTTCTGGAATGTGGGAGGATACCAGAGCACCTAGAGGAAACCCACGTGAAGAACACAAAACCTCCTTACAGACAACAGCATGAATTGAACCCTGATTGCCGGTGTTGTAAAGCATTATGCTAACCACTCCACTAACGTGCTGCCCTACTGGCTACACAAGTTGCCCCTAGTGGACGAATTTCAAGGAGATGATAGGACTGCACTGAGAATAGGTTACAGGCAAAAAAACCATGGCAAAGTGATTGCTCTGTGAGCAAGTATGGATCTGGTTTGTTGAAATGGTCTTTATTTAATGTTACATTAGAAAGCTGCAGAAAGTTTTTAACTCAGCCCACTCTATCGTGGGCACTGGCCTCCCCAGCATCCAGATCACCTTCAAAGATTGATGCCTTAAAAAAGGCAGCATCCATCATTAAGGACCCTCATCACCCAGGACATGCCCTCTTCTCATTGGACCATAAGACAGAAGAGCAGAATTAGGCCATTGAGCCCATCGAGTCTACTCCACCGTTCCATCATGGCTGATCCCGGATCCCACTCAACCCCATATATCTGTCTTCTCGCAATATCCTTTGATCCCCTGACTGATCAGGAAACAATCAACTTCTGCCTTAAATATATCCACAGACTTGGCTTCCATTGCAGTCTGTGGTAGAGCATTCCACAGATTCACTACTCTCTGGATAAAAAAAATTCCTTCTTATCTCCATTCTAAAAGGTTGCCCTTCAATTATGAAGCTGTGCCTTCTTGTTCTACAAACGTTTGTAGATACCCCTGCCTTAGGAACCATCCTCTCCACATCTGCCTTATCTAGTCCTTTCAACATTCAGCAGGTTTCAATGAGATTCCCTCCCCACAACCCGAATTCTTCTAAATTCCAGTGAGCACAGGCTCAAAGCTGCCAAATGCTCCTCACATGTTAACCCCTTCATTCCTGGAATCATCCTTGTGAACCTCCTCTGAACTTTCACCAATGACAACACATCCTTTCTGAGATTTTGGGCCCAAACCTGTGTGCCCTGACTAGAGTCTTATGAAGGCTCAGCATTATCTCCTTGTTTTGATATTCTATTTCCCTTGAAATAAATATGCCAACATTGCATTTGCCTTCTTTACCACAGACTCAACCTGTATGTTACCCTTCTGTGAGTATTCCATGAGGTTTCCTAAGTCCCTCTGCACCTCTGATGTTTGAACCTTCTCCCCATTTAGATAATAGTCTGCACTATTGTTCTTTTACCAAAATGCGTTATCATACATTTCCCTACACTATATTCCACTTGCCACTTTTTTTGCCCATTCTTCCCATTTGTCTAAGTCCCACTGCAATCGCATTGTTTCCTCAGCAGTACCTACCCTCCACCTATCTTTGTATAATCCACAAACTTTGCCATGAAGCCATCAATTCCATTATCTAAATAATTGACAAACAATGTGAAAAGTAGTGATCCCAATACTGACCCCTGAGGGATACCACTAGACATTGGCAACCAACCAGAAAAGGCCCCTTTCATTCCCACTCGCTGCCTTCTGCCTGTCAGCCATTCCTCTATCCATGCCAGTATCTTTCCTGTAACACCTAGGATTTTACCTTGTTAAGCAGCCTCCTGCATAGCTCCTTATCAAAAGCCTTCTGAAAACCCAAGTAAATGACATTCACTGCCTCTCCTTTGTCTGCCCTGCTTGTTACTTCCTCAAAGAACTGTAACAGATTTGGCAGGCAAGGTTTTCCTTTACAGAAAGCATGTTGGCTTTGACATTTTACTATTAATCTCCAAGTACCCCGAAACCTCATCCTTAGTAATAAACTGCAACACTTTCCCAACCACTGAGGTTAGGCTAACTGGCCTAAAATTTCCTTTCTTTTGCCTTCCTCCCTTCTTAGAGAGTGGAGTGACATTTCCAGTCCTCCGGGACCATGCCAAAAATCAAGTGATTCTTGAAAGATCATGACCAATGCATCCGTTATCTCTTCAGCAACCTCTCTCAGGACTCTGGGATGTAGTCCATCTGGTCCAGGTGATTTATCCAGTTTAAGACCTTTCAGCTTGCCTAGGACTTTTTCCTTTGTAATAGCAATAGCACTCACTCCAGCTCCCTGACACTCACAGACCTTTGGCACACTTCTCACGTCTTCCACAGTGAAGACAGATGCAAAAATTAAGTTCATCTGCCATTTCTTTGTCTCCCCTTACTACCTCACCAGCGTCATTTTCCAGTGGTCCAATATCAACTCTCACCCCCCCCCCCCCTTTTAGTCTTTATATAACTGAAAAAACTTTTTGTATCCTGCTTTATATTATTGGCTAGTTTGCCCTCATATTTAATCTTTTCCCTTCTTATAGCTTTTTAGTTGCATTTTGTTGGATTTTAAAAGCTTCCCAATCATCCAACGTCCCACTCACTTTTGCTACATGATATGCCCTTTCCTTGGCTTTTATGCAGTCCTTAACTTCCCTTGTCAGCCATGGTTACCTACCTCTGTCATTTGAGAACAACTTCTTTTGTGGGACTTCTCTATCCTACACCTTGTGAACTATTCCCATAAACTTCAGCCATCTCTTCTTTGATGTCATCCCCACCAGTATCCTCATCCAATCCACCTGGGCAAGCTCCTCTCTCATGCTTCTGTAATTCTCTTTATTCCATTGTGCTACTGATACATGACTTATGCTTCTCCCTCTCAAATTGCAGTATGAATTCAAACATATTATGGTCAAGGTCTCCTAAGAGTTCCTTTTCCTTAAGCCCCCTAATAAAATCTGGGTTATTACACAACATCCAATCTAAACTATTCTTTCCCCTAGTAGGCTGAAGCAGAAGCTGCTCTAAAAAGCCATCGTGTAGGCATTCAATGAATTCCCTCTCTTGTGATCCAGCACCAACCTGATTTTCCTATTCTCCTTCCATTATAATTGAAGTCCCCCATTACAATTGTGCCTTTTCCAGCTACCTTTGCAATCTCAACCCAACATCTTGGCTATATTTGGTGGCCTATATATGATACCCAAAATGTTTTATTTTACTTGCAGTTTCTTAACTCCACCCAGAAATATTCAACGTTCTCTTTTAAAGATGTAATTCCATCTCTTACCAACAGAGCCACACTACTGCCCATGCCTTCCTGCCTGTACTTTCGATACCCAGTATATCCATTGATATTAAGCTCCCACTATGGCCTTCTTTCAGCCACAACTCAGTGATGCCCACAATGTCATAGCCACCAATTTTGAATTGCACATGAGTTCGTCCACCTTATTCCAAAGTTACACAAATTTAAATGCAACACCTTCAGTACCGCATCCTTCACCTTTTTGAAATTTGCCTCTGTGGTACAATTTAACTCTTTGCTCTGTCTGCATTTGTACCCAATCACTGGCTTGTCCTTCCTTACATTCATATTACACCATTATCTACTTGTAACCCTGCTGGCTCATCCTCAGCTCTATCAGACTGGTTCCCATCCCCCTGCCATATTAGTTTAAACCACTCCCAACAGCTGTAGTAAACCTGTCCACAAGAATATTGGTTCCCCCTCGGATTCAAGTGCCATCTGTCCCCTTTGTACGGGTCTGACCTGCCCCAGAAGAGGTCCCAATTATCTGAATCCCTAGCCCCTTTTCCAATTCTTCAGCCATGCATTTACCTACCACCTCATTCCCTTCTTATCCTCACTGTCGCGTGGCACAGGCAGCAACCCTGAGATTACTACCCTTGAGGCCTGCTTCTCAGCTTCCTTCCTAACTCCCTGTATTCCTTTTTTCAGTACTTCCCTTTTTCTACCTATGCCATTGGTACCAATATGTACCACAACTTCTGGCTGCTCACCCTCCCTTTTCAGGATATTGTGGACGTGTCCAGAAACATCACAGACCCTGACACGTGGGAGGCCAACTACCATCCACGTTTCTTTTTCACGTCCACAGAATCACCTGTCTTTCACCCTAACTATAGAGTCCCTATCACTGCTGCCACCCTCTTCCTTTCCCTACCCTTCTAAGCCACAGGGCCAGACTCAGTGCTCGAGGCGCGGCCACTTTTGCTTCCCCCAGCTACCATCAGGGAGGAGGTACAGGAGCTTGAAGACACACATTCAGCATTTCAGGAACAGCTTCTTCCCCTCCGCCATCAGCTTGCTGAATGGACATTAAATGCATGAACACTACCTCACTATTTTATTTCCCTTTTTTTGCTCAGTTTTTGCACTACTTACTTAATTTATTTTTAAAATATATTTCTTATTGTAATTGACAATTTTTTATATTATTATGTATTGCTGCTGCATAACATCAAATTTCACAACATTTGCGGGATGAGGTTGCTAGCCCCATGTCCAACCCTCCTCCTTTCGCAGCCAGGCTTGGGATTGTCCGTGGAGGAGTTTTATTCTCCATAGAAAAAAAGTGCTGAACCTGTCTCCATAATTCAGTCCTTTTAGTCCCCGCAATATCCTTGTACATCTCCACTGAACTCTTTAGAGCTTAGTGGCATCTTTCCTTTCGCAGGGAGACCAGAACTGAACATAGTGATCCAAACATCTGAATCATTTATTTAGAGATGCAGTATGGAACTGGCCCTTCCAGCCCAATGAGCTGCAACCCACCGATTTATCACCAGCCTAATCACAGGACAGTTTACAATCACTAATTAATCTACTAACCAGTATATCCTTGGACTGTGAGAGGAAACCAGGGCAGCCATAGGAAACATACGTGCTCAGGGGAAGGGTACAAACTTCTTACAGACAGTGTCGGAATGAACTCCGAACTCTGCTGACCCAAACTGTGAAAGTGCCGTGCTAACATTACATTCCATCTTCTATAGTCAATGCCTGGCTGATGAAATGTGATGAATCCCATGAGTTTTCATATTTTGTAAGTTTCAATGAGATCTCATCTTATTTGTGATACAGCCCTACCTACACTACTCAATCCCTCTGTAAGTGACAGGCCCAGCTTCCCAGAAGCCAGCCTGATGACTCCTTCATGGCAGGTGTATTTTAGAAATGGACTGATGAAGGCCCTGAATCCTCCTCCTCGCTGACAATCAGCACCGGTACACCTCAAGGATGTGTGCTTGGCCCACTGCTCTACTCTCTCTACACCCACGTCTGTGTGACTAGGCACAGCTCAAATGACATCTATAAATTTGCCGATGACACAACTATTGTTGGCAGAGTTTCAGATGGTGACAAGGAGGCGTATAGGAGCGAGACAAATCAGCTGGTTGAGTGCCATCAAACAACAATCTTGCATTCAACGTCAGTAAGACTGAGGAATTAATTGTGGAATCCTGGAAGTGAAAATTGAGGAGACACAAACCAGTTCTCATTGAGATATCAGTAGTGGAAAGGGTGAGCAGCATCAAGTGTTCCTGGGTGTCAGCACCTTTGAAGATCTATCCTGGCTCCAACATATTGATGCAATTACAAAGAAGCTATATTTCATTAGGAATTTGAGGAGAATTGGTATGTCATCAAAGACACTCACAAATTTCTACAGATGTACCGTGGAGAGCGTTCTAACTGGTTGCATCACTGTCTAGTATGGAGGGGCCACTGCACAGGATCAGAAACAGCTGCAGAAAGTTGTAAACTCAGCCAGCTCCATCATGGGCACTAGCCTCCCCAGTATCGAGGACACCTTCAAATGGTGATGCCTCAAAAGGCGGCATCCATCATTAAGGACCCCCATCACCCAGGTCATGACCTCTTCTCATTGCTACCATCAAGGAGGAGTTACAGGAACCTGAAGACACACACAGGAACAACTTCTTCCCCTCCACCATCAGATCTCAGGGTGGACAATGAACCATGTATACTACCTCACTACTTTTTTCTATATTTGCTCTCTTTTTGTACTACTTAGTTAATTAAATTATATAAACAGGTATATATTTTTAATATTTATTTTATATATATATAATTGTAATTAACAGTTTTTTGATATTATTGCATTTTGCAATGTACTGCTGCCACTAAAAACAAACTTCATGACATGTGCCAGTGATATTAAACCAGAGACTGCCTCTGATTCTGATTCTGACAACAGCACCAAGACTTCTTTCCTCCTCCTCTCAGATCTTCCACAAAAAGGTTCCGGAACATGGGGAGATAAGTAGATAGGGAGGTGAAGATGAGCTTGGCATGGATGTCTTCATCACTTTTGGCAATGAATACAGGAGTGGCACAGTCTGAGCACAGCCATGCCAATCTTTAGGTGTCCACACACTCTACTCCCATGTAGTTACATAAGAGACCCAGTGTAGATTGGACAACTGCTTTGTCAAGCACCTCCACTCCATTCCCAAAAAGTGGAATTTTCTCGTGGCTAACCACTTTAATTCCTATCCCCATTCCCAATCTGTCATGTCAGTCCATGTCCTCCTCTTCTGCCACAATGAGACCACTCTCAGGTTGGAGAAGCAATTCCTTGTACTCCCTCTGGGTAGCCTCCAACCGGATGGCATGAGCATCAATTTCTACAACATCTGCTCACTTTCCTCCTCCCCCTTCCCTCTACTTAAGTTCCCCACTCTGGCCCTCTTATCTCCTCTCCTCACCTGCCACTGGTGCCCTTACTCCTTCCCTTTTTCCCCATGGTCCACTTTCCTCTCCTATTAGAATCCTTCTTCTCCAGCCCTTTACCTTTTCCACCTATCATCTCCCAGCTTCATATTTCAACCCTCCTCCCCCACCCACCTGTCTTCAACTATCACTTTCTAGATTGTCCTCCTTCAAAAGATAGGGTCTTTTAAGAGAATTGTGGATAGGTACATGAAGCTTCGAAAAATAGGCTATGGGTAACCCTAGTCATTTCTAAGGTAGGGACATGTTCGACACAACTTTGTGGGCCGAAGGGTCTGTATTGTGCTTTAGGTTTTCTATGTTTCTATCTCCTTCCACCTTCTTATTCTGGTATCTGCCCCTTTTCTTTCAGATCCTGAAGAAGGGTCCTGGCCTGAAACATCGACTGTTTATTCCTCTCCATAGATGGCATCTGACCTGCTGAGTTCCTCCAGCATTTTGTGTGTTGCTCCCATTTAATTACTCTTGGTCCAGGACCTTCTCTGTCTTGATAAGTATACTAACTTAGGTACTTGCTAAGTGCTGTGTGAGGTTCTATCTCCACCATCCCCTCAGGTAGTACACTCCAGATTCCAACCACACTTTGGATGAAAACAACATCTTCCTTAGATCCCTTCTAAGCCTCCAGCCCCTTACTCAGAATTTACATGCTCTAGTTTTAGGTATCTCAATATCTTTTCCATAGCTTCTGTACAGGCATAGATTAATTCAGTATGGCAGCAGGCCCAAATGGTCCAAGCCAATCATTATCAAAGTATGTGTATGTCACCATATACAACCCTGAGATTCATTTTCTTGCAGGCATTCACAGTCGATACAACAGAATCAATGAAGATCTGCATGCAACGTTGAACTGTCTTGTTGCAAAATAAGACAAACTGTGCAAATGCAAAAGAATCAAATAATAACAAAAATGAATAAATAAGTAATAAATTATAACGAGAATATGAGTTGTAGAGTCCGTGAAAGTGAGGCTATAGGTTATGGAATCAGTGTTGAGGTGACACCTGATGTTTGAAGGGTAATAACCGTTCCTCCACGTGGTGCTGTGGAACCTAAGGCTCCTGTACCTCCTTCCCAATGGCAGTAGTGAGAAGAGAACATGGCTTGGATGGCGGGGGTACTTGATGCTAATTTCTCACGGCAGTGCTCCTTATAGATGTGCTCAGTGGTGGGGAGGGTTTTTCCTACCAACCTAGTCCCATTTCTGCACACGGCCCATATCCCTCTAAATCTCTCCTATCTGTGTACTAGGTCCTACTCAATTCACTTCTATGTTGAGGAAGAGGGTGGACACAATAGTTTAATAGTGGTTGAGTCAATCTTCTATAAAGATTCATCATTAATCCCCTGCTCTTAGTATGCTACCAATCTATTCAAGTTTTAGGAGTCAATATATTACGTAGAACAGTAGAGTCACATCCCAGTCCATCACATGTAAAGCCCTCCCCACCGCTGAGCACATCTATACGGGGTAATATCATGGGGAGGGTAGCATCCATCATCAGGGATGCTCCACCACCCGGGACATGCTCTCTTCTTGCTGATGCCATTGTGTGGGGAGGGTGCAGGGTCCTTAGAGCTCACACTGGCAAGTTCAAGAGCAGTTGTTACCCCTTGACCATCAGGCTGTTGAATCAAAGCAGATAACATAAGTCAACTTTGCTTGCCCCATCACTGGAGTGTCCCACGGCCTATGGATTCACTTCAGGGACTCTTCATCTCATGTTCTTGATATCTATTGTTTTTTTTTATTATTTATTTATTTTTGTATTTGAACGCACTAGTTGTCCACCAATGTTCCCTCCAAAGTGTGCATGCGCGTGCACACATCTTTTGCTACTAGTGCACAAAGGAATTTAAACTGCACACAAAACGTTGTCGTTTCTATCTTGTTGGTATGTTAAGTATATTTCATGATCATACACAATCACGTTTCCTTTCCCGGTTTCTGATGGGACGGTGTTGACAACTGCTAATTTATTTAAAGTGGAATGGCTTAATGAAGCAGTAGAAACTGCTACTCCAAAAGCTCATGAGGTCAGGAATGTGCGGCTACGAGAAATATTTATGTACAATACAGAAACTGTTAACGGCGTGTATTAGCGTGATGCAAAAGCTGCTGGAGAATTTGCAGGCCGAGTGATATTTGGAAACTTTATTCCAAATGGATTACTAGCTTTTCTGAAATGGTGACATTTGCACTTCAAAATGAAGAACTTGTGACCTTGCAAAGCTGATGGACATTTGCAGATCCTTTCTTGCATCTAGCACTGCCTGTGAAAGAGGTTTTAGCCTAATGAATCAAATCAAAAAGAAACTGAGAAACCATTTAAGTGAGTGTCATTTGGATATGCCGATGAGAATTCAAAGCTCCCTGTTGGAAGGAGGATTTATTAGCCTTGACAGAGTTTACAAAGAGTGGGTAAATGCCAAAGACAGGAGGGAGAAAAATGACTAAGCAACTTAAATATGTTCATTATCTTCTTCAACTTTATGTCTCTTATGTAACTAAGCTACAATACTTGTGCTGTATGCAGTGATTTCCAAATAAAGTACCTGTCTGGATATTTCATCAACTGGCTTTGTAATTTTATAAGTTTTGTTTGATCATTTCAAACAACCTTAATAACATGGGAAAAGATTGATGTTATTACATGCTGTCATATTCTAGCTGGGAAATAAGACTCATTGATGTATATTATTTTATTTATTTTAATCAATGAACAACAAACTGGACTTGGCAGTTTATTATCCTTAAAATAGCTTCAGGTTTGCTTTGGCTTAAAAATTCAGTGCGCACATGTTGTGGTCACTGAGTAAAAAAATTGTACAGCACAAGATTTTTGTGAACGTTGGTCATTACAAATCACAGGGAACATTGCCACCCTGTTAGATGCAGTTTCTCATTGATTCTATAATGGTTAGTGGACTTATTGGGCATGCCAGCAAGAAAATCAGTCTCAGGGCTGTATATGGCGATATATGTACATTGATATTAAATTTAATTTGAACTTTGAACTCAACATGCTAAACTCCATTGAGATCAAAACCACCCCGTCCAATCCATCCTTATGACTAACGCCCTCCATTCCAGGCACCATCCCGGTGAAACTCCTCTGCACTCTTTCTAAATTTACTACATCCTTCCTGTAGTGTGGTGACCATAAACGTACACAAGAATTATTCTGAGAATGAAAGGGTTAACGTATGAAGAGCATTTGATGGCTCTGGGCCTGTACTAGCTGGAGTTTAGAAGAATGAGGGGAGATCTCATTGAAACATACTGAATTCTGAAAGGCTTGGATGGAGTGGATATGGAGAGGATGTTTTGTACAGTGGGGGAACTCAGGACTAGAGGACACTGCCTCAGAGTAGAGGGGCGTCCCTTTAGAACATAGATGATAAGGAATTTCTTTAGCCAGAGGGTGGTGAATCTGTGGAATTCATTGCCACAGACAGCTGTGGAGGCCAATTCATTGGGTATATTTAAACTGGAGCTTGATAGGCTTTTGATTAGTCAGGGTGTCAAAGGTTATGGGGAGAAGGCAGGAGAATGGGAGGGATAATAAATCAGCCGTATGGAATGGCAGAGCAGACTCAATGGGCCAAATGGTGTGATTCTGCTCCTATGTCTAATGGTCTCAATACACCTAGTACAGCACACCTCAGGCCTTTCAGCCCATGATATTGTGCCAACCCATTAACCTAGCCCTTCCCTCCTACATAACATTACATTTTTCTATCCTCTATGTGCCTATCTAAGAATATCTTAAATGCCCTTAATGTATCTACCCCTATCACCACCATGGCAGTGTGTTCCACACACCCACCACTCTGTGTAAAGAATCTACCTCAACATTCTCCCTAAACTTTCCTCCAATCACCTTAAGATTATGCCCCCGCATATTAGCCATTTCCACCCTGGTAAAAGGTCTCTGGATGTCCTCTTGATCAATGTCTGTTATCATCTTGTCCACCCCTATCAAATCACTTCTCATCCTCCTTCTTTCCAAAGAGAAAAGCATTAGCTCACTCAGCCTATCCTCATAAAACACACTCTCTAATCCAGGCATCATCCAGGTATATCTCCACTGTACCCTCTCGAAAGTTTCCACATCCTTCCTATAGTGAAGTGACCAGAACTGAAGGCAATATTCAGTCACCTTCTGACCAGGCCCTCTAGGCCAGGGATCCCCAATCTGGGGTTCACAGACTCCTTGGCCTGCGGCATAAAAAAGTTAGGAACCCCTGCTCCTGGGCACACACTCACTGTACATTCATGATCCTCTGCTTCAAGGATCAACATGTGTGTTCAGAGATGCTCTTCTGCACACCACTGTTGCAATGTGTGGTTATGGGAGTTACTGTCACCTTCCTGTCAGCCTGAACCAGTCTGGCCATTCTCCTCTGACCTCTCTCATGAAAAGACTCTTCACTCACAGAACTGCCACTTACTGGATGTTTATCAGATTTTCACACCATTTCTTGTAAACTCTGGATCAGAGATTGCCAACCTGGGGTGTACAGATCCCTCGGTCAATGATAGAGGTCATGGCATATAATAAAAGGTTTGAACTCCTTGCTCTAGAAACTGCTGTGCCTAAAAATCCCAGGAGAACAGCGGTTTCTGAAATACTCAAACCCCACCCCAAATGGCACTAGCAAACATTCCACGGTCAAAGTCACTTTTCTTCCCCATTCGGGTGTTTGGTCTGAACAACAACCGAACCTCTTGACAACGCCTGCTTGCTTTTATGCACCGAGTTGCGGCCACAAGATTGGCTGGTTAGATATTCGCATTAATGAGCAGGTGTACAGCTGTACCTAATAAAGTGGCCAGTGAGTGCAGTTAAAGATCACTCGTCCATTCATCACCTTCCTTCAACCTCCCTCGACTTATATCCTTCAGAGACCACCATAAATACTCCTTCTCGATAATTAACGTCATGCTCTCCCTCAATAAGATGCCCTTCTGGGACTTTTCCAGAGAAATAAAGATACATTCCTATGATGTATTTCCAAATCTCATCACATTAATTTCATTTCACTGTTTATAATTTGGTTAGTTTAATGAAGAGTGCTGGCATTAACATAATCAGAGCGCTCATGCAGATTTAACTGGTTTAGATGTGGCAAACACTTTAACCGCTAAACCCTGTTGAATCGAATTACCAGCGCGAGAATGACAGGCAGAAATGAGAGGAGGAGACAGTAGCAGCACAAAGAGAATCAGGCAGAGAGGTATACATACAGGTACACACACACACAGCACAGACACGTACACATAGCACACACAAATATACTAACACACAACACATACACTCACACACACACATGCACAGATACACACACATACACACACACTGCACAGATACATACACATAACACATACAAATATACTAACACACAACACATACACTCACACACACACATGCACAGATACACACACATACACACACACTGCACAGATACATACACATAACACATACAAATATACTAACACACAACACATACACACACACATGCACAGATACACACACATACACACACACTGCACAGATACATACACATAACACACACAAATACACTAACACACAACACATACACATACAAATTTACACACACACACACAAAGAAGACAAAAGAAAAGAGAGAATTTAGAGAGAAAGCAATAGAGAAACAAGAGCAAGAGAGCCGGGTAAAGCGAGCGAGAGAGATAGAGCGAGGCTGGGAGATAAGAGAAAGAGAGAGAGAGTGAGAGAGTGAGAGTGAGAGTGAGAGTGAGAGTGAGAGTGAGAGTGAGAGAGAGAGAGAGAGAGAGAGAGAGAGAGAGAGAGAGAGAGAGAGAGAGAGAGAGACGGAGACAAAGAGAGAAGGGGTCAGACTGGAGAATAACGATATACACGAGACGAAAGCTCCTGGTGAGAGAGAAAGAGAGGAGAGGGAGAGACAAACATAGCGAGAAAGAGGGAAAGAGGGAGAGAGAGAGAGAGAGAGAGGGGGGGGGGGAGAGAGAGAGAGAGAGAGAGGGAGGGAGAGAGAAGTGGAAGACGGGCATCCTTTGGTGCCGTGAGTGAAATCGGTAGACTCCCTATATTTCTGCATGCGAGAGACGGAGACACCCGCCGGCCCCGGGCAGATCACACGGCCCAGAGGCAGTAGTACAGCAGCCTACACCACTGGGCAGAACAGTGCTGCCTGGTTACTATGCTGCCATCTTCCATCGAGCGGGCACCCAAGGACTGGAATATCTGTTCAAGTAACTAGTAAACGGATAGTAAATATTTTACTTTAACACAGATTACGGGCCTCAGGGTCCGATGTAGCGACCGAAGTATCTGATTAGACCCTCGGAGCCGCCGGCAGTGAGCCCGGAGTCAGTTTACAAACCACAGAATAAATCTTTCATCTTTATCTCGTCTAAAAGCAATAAATTGTCCCTGTCCTCCTCCGTCGGAAACAAAGGACCCTTTGGAAATATCGGGGGAGAGAGTTCTACCTTCCGGAGTCGAAAATAACGTGGCGGTGACAGAAAAGACAAAATTGCATAAATATTTAAATTACCAATAATGAAACTAACTCGCCTTTCCCAAACCCGTCCATCACAGCCACGCTAAAATAAAATTAAAATCTTGGTCTCTGCAACAGTAAAAGATCCTCCTTTCGCTGGGGAAGCTTGTTATATTTCTCCCATCGCTAAAATAATTAGAACTGTTTTGACACGATACGTGTACAAAATGATGTTTATGTTGTGTATATGTTTTACAGAGACGCTGTTTGGTACAGAGATGGGGTGTTTTATCGCTACCCCGCTTCCTTTCAGTATTTTTTCCTATCTCTCTCTCTCTCTCTCTCTCCCTCTCTTTCGCTCTCTCCCTCTCTCTCCCCCCTCTCTCTCTCCCTTTCCCCCTCTCACTCTCCCTCTCTCTCTCCCTTTCCCCCTCTCACTCTCCCTCTCCCTTTCCCCCTTTCTCTCTTTCCCCCTTTCTCTCTCTCCCCCCTCCCTTACGCTCCCTCTCTCTCCCCCTCTGTCCCTCTCACTCTCTCTCTCTCCCTCTCCCCTCTCTCTCTCTCCCTCCTTCTCTCTCACTCACTCTCTCTCTCACCCCCGCTCTCTTTATCTGTTTCTAGATGCTTGCCTCTGTGTGCTTGTCTTTCCTGTCGTAAAATTCTCTCTCTAATTCCCTCTTCCCGGCCTCCTCTCCCTCGCTCTTCCTGTATGCTTGCCTCTCTCTCAGTTTGCTTCTCTCTCTCTCTCTCTGCTGCCTTTCTAGCTGCCTGTCCAGCTATGCTGTCCCCCTCTCTGCCTCTCCTTCTCTCAGCCTGCCACGCTGTATGCATGCCTCACTCTTTCTCTGCTTATCTCTCTTTTTTCTCTGATTGCATTTCTGCCTGCCTCAACCTCAGCCTGCCCTTCTCTCTCTCGCTCTCTCACTGTCTCCCTCCCTTTGTCGCTCTGTTTCGGTCTGTCGGTCTCTCTCTAATTGCCTTTCTGCTCTCCTCTCTATCTATGCCTGCCCCTGTCTCCATCTCAGTCTGTATTTCTTCTCTCGGTCTGTTTCTCTTTCTCTCGCCCTCTCTCAATTTGTCTCTTTCTCTCCCTTTCCCTCCCTTCCTCTCTCTCTCTCCCCCTCCCTCCCCCTTTCTCCCCACCCCTCTCTCTCTCTGCCAGGCCCTCTCCCCACACCCCGCCCCCACATGCCCTCGATATTCACCGCTTGAAGTGGGGACGGCCGCTTGCCGTTTGTCTGCCTGCGTCTGCCCATCCGCTTGGACTCGGTTCTCCTCGGGGTCCCAAGAGCTGTGGATGGACACAAGTAAACACAGTGTGAGGGGAAGTGGGTAAATAAACAACACCTTGCAGAATTAATAAACAACCAACTGACACAACACTAAACCAAAGACAAAGGCATGAGCTGGATGCATGAACATGTCATTGAAGGAAGGGTTTAGTACCTGCTCTCTGTATGTCTCTGGCAGGGCGGACAATGGTAGTCAGTGTTTTGTTGTTTAACCTGAAAAACATAACAAGGGGCTGTTTTTTGTGTCTTCAGTCATCGAGTTAGACAACGCATGAAGATTTTGGGGTGGAGGAGAGGTTCACTATCACCCTTTCTGTCTTCCCTCCCGTGTGAAGATTACCAACACAAACTTGAATCGGACGGAATGCAGAGGAGTGCGGGGTAAAAGTATAAGACACGGGAGGAAATTAGACCATTTGGCCCATCGAGTCTACCCCATCCATCATAGCTCATTAATTCTCCCTCTCAACCCCATTCTCCTGCTTTCTCCCATTTTCTCACATTTCACTCAAAAACTCGATCAACCTCTGTTTTAAATAGACTTAGCCTCCGCTGCCATCTGTGACCATGAATTCTTTAAAAAAAATTCCTCTACATCTCTGTTCTCAATGGATGTCCTTATTCTGAGGTTGTGCCCTCTGGTCCTAGTCTCCCCCATCCTTTCCACGTCCACTTTATCTAGGCTTTAAAAAATTCGATAGGTTTCAATGAGATCTCCCCTCCCCACCCCAGTCTTCTAAACTCCAGCAAATAAGGCTTCATACTAATCTATGTGAGAGCCGTTTTTTAAACAGGATGGCCCAGTTTCACACCCAGATTCACATTCACATGGAATCATTTAAAGGGTTAAACGCCAAGGAAGCGGTGCCAAATGCATGGATTAACCGTAATACTAATGTTTCAAAGCGCTCATGGTAAAAGCGTTTCAAGGTCACAGTACAAAGTACGTCTATAAAGTGGACAATTTTGGTCTTCATGGTCCTCTCTGAAGCTAATGATATTGATTGGATTAAGTTTGACGTTAATTAAATGTGCGTTTTATTAAACCATCGCCGGCGCCGCGTCAGCTGTCCGAAATCTTTCTTTTCAAAAATCCTCTCTGCGCAAAGATCTAGTTAATTTCCACATTCGCATTTCAGTAATACGCTTCGTTTATGCAGCTGACGCGAAGAATAACCTAGGGCAGTCAATTGGGATATTTTCCTCTCGCGTACAATATCTTCTCTCTCTCCCCCCTCCCTCCGGTCTCTCATTCCCTCTCCCTCTCTCTGTCTCTCTTGCTCTCTCGCCCTATCTCCCTTCTCTCTCTGTCGGTCTCTCTCTTCCTCTCTCCCTCTCTCTGTTTCTCTCTCTTGCTCTCTGTCTCTCTCCCTAACCCCTTCTCTCTCTCTCTCTGCACATCAGAATTAATTGATGTTATCGGCCTGACGGTACAGCCAAACAAACGTTGAAGACAGAGAAGAATAAACGTTTGCATCAAAGGTTCTGAGCGCTCTTCGTCGCGCTGAATATTAATTCTGTTTGCTGTGAAACACGCTGGTAGAAAACCACAGCTGCATCGATTTGTAGATGTTGGTGAAAGGGACAGCGCGATCCAGATCGATTTGTTCAATAAAGACGATGTCACTAGCAATGGCCTGTTCAACTCCATAACCCAACATACACAATCTAATAACGTTCCGATCGCAAGCTGGAGTGAACTAATTGGAAATTAAGCAAAGCATTCTGCGATGCGAGAGTCGGTGAGAGCAGAATTACACCATTCAGCCCATCGAGTCTGTCCGCCATTCATCGTAGCCGATTTATTATCCCTCTCTTAATGGAATCCATCAGTAAAATACAACGCTTAAGACATAGGAGCAGAATTAGGCCATTCAGCCCATCGAATAGAGGGTGGGGTGAAAGGATTCAATTGTAATCGCATTTCAAGTTGAAGTTCAATGGTCATTTAACCATACAAACGTATACAGCTAAACGAAACATCATTCCTCTGGGGACAAGGTGCAAAAACACAGTGCCAACAGAATAGTCACATTTAAAGTTCCGATAGCACGTAGGATTCGCCATATAGAACACCAGAAGCAAAATTCAGATGGGGGGGGTCCCCCTCTCCAATTTAATTGTCCTCCCAATACTTGTTCGGGCGAAAACGCAGGGCTATGATGGGATAGGAGAGGGCTAAGAAATGAGCGCTCTTCGGGCATGATGGGCCGACTGGCCTTTTTTACATGTGCCTGTGTGATATTATGATGTGGATAATTTATCTTCAAAAGAACTCGGACCAGTCTGGTGAAATTAAAAAGGCATAACGTTTGCCACTCTTCATACCTCGACTCCCCGCCCTAGCACCCCGCTGTGTCTCAGCGATAACGAGCACAGCTTGAAGGAAAGGATGATTACCCGCCGCGAATAGTTCGCGTCGCTCTAATACAAGGACACCCAATACAAATCCCTCTACTCAAGAATACAATAAAAGATTGTAACAAAAAAACGTAGCGGGCAGTGTTAATGTGTAAGCTTTCCTCTCCAAAGGCGCCTCGAAATCCATGGGTGTCAATGGACAGTCAACGCCCACACGGCCCCAACTCTGCGTTCGGAGTCGGATAACTTCAGATGAGCTGGGGGAAGCGTGGCTGCTGTTTAGGCTCAGACCGCCGGATCGTTCACCCAGAGGTCGCGGGTTCAAGTCCCTGATCAGCAGGCAGGAAATGTAAATCCGGTTGATCAGAACTCGCGGCATCTTTTTTTTTGCTAACCTGTCTAGGTCCTAAAGGGCGAGGGCTCTTAACACCAAAAGGTAAGGGAGCAGAATTACACCATTCAGCCCATCCAGTCTGCCCCGCCATTCATCGTAGCTGATTTATTATCCCTCTCAACCACACTATCGTAGCTTCTCCCCGTAAGTGTTGACACCCTTACTAAACAAAACCTATCAACCTCTGCTTTAAATATACCTTGTGACTTGGGCCTCCAGAGCCTTCGGTGGCAATGAATTCCACCACCCTCTGGCTAAATAAATTCCTCCTTGTCTCTGTTCTAAATGGACGTCTTTCTATTCTGAGGTTGTGCCCTCTGATCCTACACACTGTCACTAAAGGAAATATCCTCTCCGCGTCCATTCTATCTCGGCCTTTGAATATTCGAGAGGTTTCAGTTAGATCCCTCCTCATTCTACTGAACCAGCCAGTATAGGCCCAGAGCGCCCCATGTGTTAACCCTTTCATTCCCGGTATCATTCTCATGAACCTCCTTTGGAATCTAACCAATGCCAACACATCTTTTCTTAGATAACGGGCCCAAAACTGCTCACAATATTCCTGGTGTAGCCTGATTTATAAAGGCTTTCAGCATCACATCCTTGCTGTTAGGTTCTAGTCCTCTCGAAATGAATGCTAATATTGCTTTTGACTTCTTCCCTCCCCTCTACCTCGATGTGACTCCGGTTGACTCTGAAGGAAACCCTGAAGTGATCCACTAAGCCATTCTGTTGACGGGCAGTCCAGGAGAACCCCGCCACTATCCGGCGAAGGCTGTTCTCTATAGTAGTGGCTGCAGTATATGAACACTCACGGCCTCCCAGCGCTCTGTATGAACATGTATTTCGGGCGTGTTTGGAATCCTAATCATGATCTTGTGAATTAATTTACCGAAACAAAAAAATGTATAAGCTGGGGGCAATGAAATGATTAAAAGTGACTACTATTTACTTAGAGATACAGCGCAGGAATGGCCTTTCCGACCATTCTAAACTAGTCACAGGACAATTAATAATGACCAGTTAACCTGCTAACCGGTAGGTCTTTGCACTGTGGGAGGACACCACCGAGAACGTAGAATTTCATCAGAGAGAGCTGCGGGAACTGGACCCGGGCCGCTGGCGCTGCGAAGCGTTACGTTCTTCATGTTACCGCTTGGGTTTCCTCCCACATTCCAAAGGTCAGTAGGTTAGTTGGTCACATGGGTGTAACTGAGCGGCGTGGGCTCTGGGCCAGGAAGGATCTGTTACCATGCTATCTCTAACCAAAATACAATTACACACGTCATATAGAGTCATACAGTGTGAACCTTCGGCCCACTATATCTCAACATTCGGACTTTTATACCATAGCTTTTAATGTTATTTCTTGTCATTGTCAGAAAATACACAAAGGACTGTGTAGGTCAGAACGCTAAGGTCCTGGGTTAATAATCAGGCTGGAGGGAGAGCGATCTGATCTGCATGGGCGGCTCATGAGCAGGTGAAAAGAAACCTGTCCCGCACCTCCCTTTCCTGGCCAATAAAACGCCAGCGTGACTCGTCCCTTATATTTGGGAGGCACGGGAGAGCGGGGTGAGCGTAACGCTTTACAGTGCCAATCACATGTTTCAATCCCGCTGCTGACTCTAAGGAGTCTGTACAAGCAGGTTTCCCCCGGGTGCCTTGGTTTCCGCCCACACTCCATATACGTACGGGTTAGTAGCTTATTTGTCGCATGGGTGTATGGACCTATCTCTAAATAAAAATATATCTGTGTGAGATGTAGGTTCAAACAGTAGGTTTTAATACGAAACTGTCAATTTTCAGGAATTAAAGAGTTGGTCATTTTATACTTTATGGGTACCATTTAGCTGTTTCGCCACTTAATAGACCTTAGGATCGTCTTTTACACCAGCGAGCTTTCCTCCGCTAACCTCACGTACTATCCTACAAGACTACAATAGCCACGATATTCCTTTAATATCAAGAAAGGTCTGCAAATCTCTGACATTATGGGAAATATTATAGCGGGCATGGGGGCACTTGGGAGACAGTAGGGAAGAACGGAGTGGAGCCTAGCCCTGACAGGTCACCAGAAACTGATACTGCGAGTTCCGATTGACCGAGTGTATTTTACATTTCATACAGTTCACTGGCAAAACATTTTGCTACAGTGTGAGTGTAACTGGGTGGGGAAGATGCTGGGGTGTGTTTAGGAGGTGTTTTAGATGGTAAGCTATGATCTTGAGGACGGTGAACTTTAATACGGTAAGGTCATTCAAAGGGGAGACACGAGATATAGCAGGCGCTGGAATCTGGAGCAACGCGTAAGATGCTGGAGGAACTCTGCCCTGTGGAAGTCGACTTTGCGGGCCGGGACCATTCACCAGCTGCTGTAGGAACTCAGGGGGGCAGAAGTCACCCGTGGAAGGAAATGGACAGCCAACCCGAAACATCCTCAGCCCACTTCCCTCTACAGATGCTGCCCAGCCTGCTGTGTGTTCCTCAAGCGTGCGTTACGTTGTTCATTCTAAGAGGAACTAGGTGAAGAAAGCTAATGGCATGCTGGCCTTTATAACAAGAGGAATTGAGTATTAGTAAAGAGGTCCTTCTGCAGCTGTACAGGGCCCTGGTGAGACCCCACCTGGAGTATTGTGTGCAGTTTTGGTCTCCAAATTTGAGGAAGGACATTCTTGCTATTGAGGGAGTGCAGCGTAGGTTCACAAGGTTAATTCCCAGAATGGCGGGACTGTCATATGTTGAAAGATTGAAGCGACTGGTCTTGTATACACTGGAATTTAGAAGGATGAGAGGGGATCTGATTGAAACATATAAGATTATTAAGGGATTGGACACACTGGAGGCAGGAAGCATGCTCCCGCTGATGGGTGAGTCCAGAACTAGAGGCCACAGTTTAAGAATAAGGGGTAGGCCATTTAGAACAGAGATGCGGAAAAACTTTTTCACCCAGAGGGTGGTGGATATGTGGAATGCTCTGCCCCAGAAGGCAGTGGAGGCCAAGTCTCTGGATGCTTTCAAGAGAGAGTTAGATAGAGCTCATAGATAGTGGGGTCAAGGGATATGGGGAGAGGGCAGGAACGGGGTACTGATTGTGTATGATCAGCCATGATCACAGTGAATGGCGGTGCTGGCTAGCAGGGCCGAATGGCCTACTCCTGCACCTACTGTCTATTGTCTATTGTATATACTTGCCGTAGAGGTGTGGAGGAACATCGAAAGGTGAGGGGCTAGACAGTTCCTTCAAAAGGTTATCTTTGGCAGTGTTTAGCACAACGATGACGCCAGGACAGCGAGTTCCTTATTGTTTACTGTGTAATGTTTACCTGTGCTGCGCACTACATAAATTTTGAATTATATTTTCAAAATAATTTGTAATAATACTTTGTTTTATGTGTTGTGTATAGTATATGTTTTTGGATGCGCTGTGGTCCAGGGGGAAGAACGTTGTTTCGTTTGGTTGTATATATGTGTACAGTCAGATGTCAATAAACTTGAAGTTAATCTCTCTGTTCGCCTGAGGCCCGTTGACAGTGCCCTCCTCATTTGGGGTTTTAATGTATGTGAGGATGGAATAGAATGACGGTTGTTAAAGAAAAACAAAATCTTATCAGGCTTCTGACTTCCAACCCTGAGCATAAGGGTCGGCAGGCTCACCTCCCCCGATGCTTTGGAAGCGGCTCCGGCCATCGGACCTTGACGCCCCGTCACTCGGGCGTCGCGACCCTCAATCTGGTTGTTCTGCGGAGTGTAAGGCTTGAGGAACATAAAGTCGCTTTTAGCCGACTCGGGGGTCAGGCACACCTTGTAACAGTAAGCCTGGGAAGGGAGTCGGCAGCCGCCGGCTTCCGAGCCGCTCGGGGTTCCCTTTGTACCTGCGGCCAGCTGGACATTGACATTGGATTTCTGATAGACCTCGCCGGAGTCCCTCCTTCGACCCGGACAAGGTTTGGAGCAGCAGGTGATCACTGGGCTGGCGTGCCCGCGGGTTCGATTCCTCTGACACCTGATGAGAGCCAAGACCACGATAGCGACCAGGAACAAGCACGAAACTGAGCCTAGGGAGATGATCAGGTAGAGGGTTAAATCCGAGTGAGGCTCCGGTTCGCTGGTCAGTTCCGGCTTGCTATTAACTAGACCATCCACTACCGTTAATACGATGGTGACGGTGGCGGAGAGCGGGGGCACCCCGTTGTCCTTGGCTTGAACTACCAGCCTCTGTTGGCTGGAGTCCTTGACCCCGAAGCGCCTAGCCAACCTGACCTCCCCTGTGTGCATCTCCAAGTTGAACAGGCCACGCTCACTGGCCCGAAGTAGCCGGTAAGAGACCCGGGCGTTCTGGCCCTCGTCCGCGTCCACCGCCGTCACCTTGACCGCCAGCGCGCCCGCCTCCGCCCAACGCCCTACCGTCTCCTCGGCCACCGAGCCGTTCCGGGCCAGAGGCGACACGATCACCGGCCCGTTGTCGTTCTGATCCAGGATGAAGACGTGGACAGTTGTGTTACTGCTGAGCGGGGTGAACCCGGCGTCCTGCGCTTGAATCTGGATCTGGAAACTTTTAAGTTGCTCGTAGTCGAAGGAGCGCAGAGCGTAGATGTTACCGTTGTCGGAGTTCACCGAGACGTAGGTGGAGATAGACATTCCCTGGATTCTGCTCTCCACAAGAGAGTAAAAGAGGTAGGAATTCTGGTTCTGGTCTGGGTCCATGGCCGTAACCGAGCAGATAGAGGCGCCCGGCGCGTTGTTCTCCGTGATGTAGACGGTGTAAGACGGCCGGGTGAATCGCGGTGCGTTGTCGTTGACATCCGACACTCTAACGGCGATGGTGGTGTTGCTGGAGAGCGAAGGGCTTCCCCCGTCGCTAGCCGCCACCGTGATGTTGTACTCGGGCACTGCCTCTCGGTCCAGCGGGCCATCGGTGACCAGCGTGTAATACTTTTTGAAGGACGGCAGGAGTTTGAACGGGAGGCCGCCGAGCAATCGGCAATTTACCCGGCCACTGGCTCCGGTGTCGCGGTCGGTCACGCTGATCAGGGCGATGACGGTGCCCGGTGGAGCATCCTCCGGGACGGGGCTGGACAGGGAGGTCAACACGACCTGCGGCGCGTTGTCGTTCTCATCCTCGATCTCCACTATAACGTTACAGTGAGCTGCCACGGCGTTCGGACCCAGGTCTTTCGCCTGTACGAAGATCTCATACACGGGGACCTCCTCATAATCCAGCACTCCCTTCACCCTCACCTCCCCGCTCTGGGGCCCCACCGTGAAGAGTTCCCGCACCCTCTCGTCAGCATGGTTGCTGAACGAGTAAATGACGCGGCCGTTGGTACCTTCGTCCAAGTCGGTGGCGTTCAGTTGGATGACCAGAGTCCCAGTAGGAGCGTTCTCCCTCATCCTCACCGTGTACACGGTCTGGTCAAAGACCGGCACGTTGTCATTGGCGTCCAGCACGGCTACGGTAATGCGAACGGTACCGGATTTCTCGGGTGTCCCTCCGTCTACAGCGGTCAGCACCAGCCGATGAAGCGCCAGCTGCTCGCGGTCCAGCGGTTTCTCCAGGATGAGTTCGGCCAACTTGCTGCGCTCGCTGCGAGTCTGAACGTCCAGGAGAAAGTGCTCGTTCGGCGACAGACGGTAGGTGCGGAGAGAATTGGTGCTAACGTCCGGATCCTGCGCACTTTCCAAGGGGAACCGAGCTCCCGGAGCCGCCGACTCGGTGATCTCCAGCCTAACGTGGTTTCGCGGGAAACTGGGGGCATTATCGTTAACATCCATAATCTCGATTTCAGCCTGATACAGTTCCAAGGGGTTTTCGATCACAACTTCAAGGTTGAGGAAACAGGTGGGACTAATACCGCAGAGTTGTTCCCGGTCCATTTTCTCGTTCACGAAAAGAATCCCATTCTCCAAATTCACCTCCAAATATTGCTTTCTGGTACTGGAAACCATCCGGAACCTGCGGGCGGACAGTTCGGCCACGTTTAGTCCCAGATCGTCGGCTATATTCCCAACGAAAGCGCCGTGTTTCAGCTCCTCGGGAATGGAGTACCGAATCTGTCCGCAAGCTCCCTCTAAAATCCCCAGCAAGATCAGCAGAGATAAAACGAACCCGTTCAAAGAGCGGCTCCCATCCGAAGCAGACATCACAACAGCAATGGCCCAGACTCCCGCCGTCGCTTGCGCAAGTGAACTCAAATCTATTTTTTCTCTCTCTTCCGCAAACATAAAAAACTTTATTTTCGCGTGTTTAAATCGTAGGCAAGCCTAACAGGGCCAAGTCGATGCACTGACATCCCGAATTCGTACAAGGGCACAAAGGTGCCCATTTCAAGCGCGTCTCCCCACATCTCTTGCTGCCGCCGGTCCACTGTCGTACTGACAGCGTGGGGGATGTTCGGAGCGTTGCTGCTCGCTCGCCCCCTCTCTGCCTTGCTACTGTGCTTAACGCTAAGACGGGGAAGGAGGAGGGGAAGGGGGGAGGGAGGAGGAGGAGGAGTGGGACCACCGGCTCCCCGCCTCATTGGAGGAACCGCGCTAACAGTTTCTAAAGGAGCCCGTTCACCGGCGAAGCTGCATGTGGCTAATGTGCCAAAGCTCCGTTCCGGAACCACCATTCCCATTTGCGATTCAATTTCAAAAAACAAATATATTTTCTGGAATATATGTTATTATTTGTAAATTTATTTCTGGTAATATTACTTTATGTGTTTTGTGTGAGTTTCAATACTGTGTTGTGTAGTTTTGGTCCGGAGGAACGTTGTTTCGTTTGGAGATATGTGTTTGAATGACAATAAACTTGAACTTGCCTTGAAATCCGAATCTTAAACGACTTAACTTCGCTTGAAACTGAACAGATTCCCAATCCGTCGTATCGGTCCTTTTCCGCCATAGGCTGGAGAAGCAACAGCTCATATTCCGATTTCTCCCTCAAGTAATTTTCCCCTCCCTCTTCCTCCATTCCCCACCCTGACTTGTTACCTATTTGCCTCACCTGCCTATAACCTCCCCTCTGTGTCCCTCCTCCTTCCCTTTCTTCCGATGATCCATTCTTCTCCATCCCTTTGTCTTTTCCACCTATCACTTCTCAGCTTCATCTCCCTCCCCAAACCGCCTGGTTTCACATATCACCTCCTACCTTGTCCTCGATCCCTTCCCCACCTTGTTATTCTGGCACCTTTCCCTTTCCTTTCCCGTCCTGATGAAGGGTCTCAGCTCAAAACGTCCACCGTTGATTCATTTCCATAGACGCTGCCTGACCAACTGGGTTCCTCCAGTATTTTGCGTCTGTTGAACAGATTTTTGCCTTTTTCCAATCTTAAGTTCAAGTTTGCCTGCGCATCACTGAACAACAATAAAGAGCCTTTTGAGGGCAGCTGTTGATAAAATGGCGTTTTTCACTGAAATACAAATAAAATTTGCAAGATTGGCACAGCTGAGATTTTTTACTAGCCTGACTTAACTTATAGCTTGGCTTATAGTTCGGCTTGGTTTGCTCTCTGCGAGTCCGTGCAGAGCAGGTTGTAATCCGCTTGCAGTGATAGTCGTGCGGTCGTTCGAGTCCAGAATGATATCTATCAGTGGGTAGAGACCGATCCGGGGTCTACATATACTCGTGTAATGTGGGCAAGAGTAAGAGGTGTCTGGTCTGTGGTTACTGTTCGGGTTATTTGGTTGCTCGCTCTCTCCTTTCGCAGCTGCCGTTTGTTCTCCGTGGTACAGCCGAGGTCGCTCTTGTGTAGCACATCTCCCTCATGAACAGATTTCTTCCAGGTGTATCTATGAGTGCAGTGTCTTCCCAGATTTTAGATGTAACGTTGAATGGCTTCAGGCTGGTTTTAATTTACGCACACAAAATGCTGGAGCATCGATTTCTCCTTCCGCAAATTTTTCCCCTCCCCGTCCTCCAGTCTTCTATTCCCCACTCTGGTCTCTTATCTCTTCTCCTCGCCTGCCTATCACCTCCCCCTGGTGCCCCTCCTTCCTCCCTTTCTCCCACCGTTCTCTCTCCTCTCCCATCAGATTCCTGCTTCTCCAGAGCTTCATCTTTCCCACCCACCTGGCTTCACCTATCCTCCATCCCGACCCCTAGCTTTTTATTCTGGCAGCACACCCCCCCCCCTTCTTTTCCAGTCCTGAAGGAGGGTCTCACCCCGAAACGTCAGCTCGTTATGCCGCCTGATCTGGGAGTTCCTCCACCATTTTGTATGCTTAGCTCTGGATTTCAAGCATCTGCAGAATTTCTCGTGTTTATAACTTTGATATTATCTTTTAAGCGTTTCATTTGTGCACCAAGAGCTCTTGACCTTCCTTCAATTGGGAGTAAAGGATCTGTTTGGGAGACATGGGTTAGGCATCCGATGGCATGTCCTATCCCTTAGCTTGGAGTTTGTGTTGCTTTGTCGCTTAAAATACAGAGGAAGGGTTGTACTGTCAATGGTGGCAAATTTCTGATAAAATATTGAACTCAATCCCTCTCATAAAGACCATTCAACAAATTTGCACTTAGAGAATGTTTATCCTGAAGCCAATAACCGGGTGTGGCTAAACACAATCTTGATGAACGGCATCTCATATTGGATACCCTGGGTTTCAGGAAATGTAGAGTCTGTTTGACCCAAAAGCAGAACAGCAGCTGAGCCCAGCAGGTAAGCGTGATTATGAAGAAAGCAAGCAATGCCTCTACTTCCTTAGAAGTTTGCAAAATTTTGATAGGCTCCTATAGATATGAGGTGGAGAGTATATTGACTGGCTGCATCATAGCCTGGTATGGAAACACCAATGCCCTTGAAAGGAAAATCCTACAAAAGTAGTGGATAAGGCCCAGTCCAGCACCCTTCCCACCAATGAGCATATCAACATGGAGCACTGTTGCAGGAAAGCAGCATCCATCATCAGGGACCCCCACCATCCAGGCCATGCTCTCTTCTCACTGCTGCCATCAGGGAGGAGGTACAGGAATCTCAGGACTCACACCACCAGGTTCAGGAACAGTTATTACCCCTCAACCATCAGGCTCTTGAACCAGAGGGGATGAAGGGTCCAGTATGAAATGTGGACTGTCTATTTGCCTCCAGAAAAGCTGCCTGACCCATTGAGTTCCTACAACATCTTGCTTGTTGCTCCACATTCTGGGCCTTGCCATTCCTCGTCCATACTGAAATTAGATCCTTGTTGTTTACGGATATGGTGGAAATTGCTCTCTACAAACCAGCTAATGTTCTTCCAATGTCATGGCTATAGTTGGAAGAACTTTGATGGAGGAAAATGCGTTCAGGACATTATTATGTACTGAAGTGGACTGTATCAGTGTAATTCTTCCTCAAACCATAAGATCACAAGCCGAAGTAGCCAGAATTAGGCCAATCATCCCATCAAGTCTTCTACACCATTTCATCATGGCTGATTTATTTTCCCTCTCAACTCCATTCTCCTGCTTTCTCCTTATGATCTTTGACACTCTAACTAATCAGGAACCAATTAACCTCTGCTTTAAATAACCAGTGACTTGGCCTCCATAGCCATCTGTGGCAATGAATTCCACAGATTCACTACTGTCTGGCTAAAGAAATTCCTCCTGATCTTCATTCTAAAGGGACAACCCTCTATTCTGAGTCAATCCCTCTGGTCCTAGATTCCACCACCATGAGAAACATCCCCGCCACATCCACTCTATCTGGGTCTTTCACTGTTTGATAAGTTTCAATGAGATCCCCCATAATTCTGCTAAACTCCAGTGAGAACAGACCCAGATCCATCAAACTCTCCTCATACATTAACCCTTTCATTCCTGAGATCATTCTCATGAAAGTCCTCTGGACCCTCTCTAATGCCAGCATATCTTTTCTTAGAGAAGGGGCCCAAAACTGCTCCCAAGCATGATCTGTCCAATACTTTATAATGTCTCTGCCTCTCAGCCTTGCTCAAAATGAATGCTAATTTGGCACAACTATTCCAATCTATCTATCTATCTATTTACTTACTTACTTGCTTATTTATTTATCTATTTGTTTATTCATCTATCTATGTGTATTTCTGTTTATTTATTTATTTTTGTTTGTTTACTTATTTGGCAGTACGTCGCGGAGAAGGCCCTTCCGGTCTTTTGAGCCACACCACCTCAGCAACCCCACAACCTCGATTAGCCCTAACCTAATCATGAGACTATTTATCGTGATAATTAACCTACCCAAAACATCTTTGGACTATCAAAGGAAACTAGAACACCCAGGGAATCCCCACACATTCCATGGAGAGGATGTATAGAAACTCCTTACAGAATGGTGCCAGAACTGAATTCCCAAACTCTGGAACGTCCCGAGCTGTAATAGCTTCACGCTAACTACTATGCTAGTAGTTTGACCAAGATTCCCAACTAAGCTAGCTCCCATATCATCACTCAAGACTCAAGATCATTTATCAGACGCTATCCAAGTCTTGGAGCCCAGGCCAAAGACTGGAGTTTGAAGGCCCAATGCCTACAAGTTTGAGATTCCGGGCCCAAGGACTGGAAGCCTGGAGGTGGCCTGCCCTGAGGTTTGAGGCCTGTGTGAAAGGGCAGAAGGGTGGGAAAGGGGGTTGTTTTGCTCTGTTACTGCTGCCCGTGCTGTGCTGTATTGTGTGCTGTGTTGTTGTTCTGCTGAACATGGTGGGCATGCAATGTTGGCACCAGAATGTGTGGCAGCACTTGCGGGCTGCCCCCAGCACAGCTGTAGGTACTGTCGGTTGTTGACGCAAACGACACATTTCACTGTATGTTTCAACGTACACATGATATATAGATCTGAATCTGTTGCTGCCTGTTCCTCCAGCATTTTGCTGTTGCTCACATTCCAGCCTGCCCTGTCATTTGGAAGGGAAACTGAGTGTTGGTGCTTCCGTATGCTACAGACTTGGAGGTACTGTAACTCAAAAGGAGCCAAGCCACAAAACTGCAGAGAAATTTATAGAAAGCACAGACACCCGATACAGTTTAAGGGACTAGACAAGCACGTGGATTGGGTGTAATCCGATGTAGATTTTATCTCGGTCTACAGTGGATGCAATCTCACTGGCTCTCCACCCGGCTTTGCATCACCTGGACAATAGATCAGTCTGCTGTTTATTGATTGCAGCTTTGTGTTCAACACAATCAGGCCTTCAGTTCTAATCAACAAGCTCCAAAACCTGGGTCTCTGTACTTCCCTCTGCAACTGGATCCTTGACTTCTTCACCGGAAGACAGTCTGTGCGGATCAGGAATAACATCTCCTCATTGATAATCAACACTGGTGCACATCAAGGATGTGTGGTTAGAGAATTGCTCTACTCCCTCTGCACCCGTAACTGTGAGGCTAGGCACAACTCAAGTACCATCAATAAATTTGTTGATTACACAACCATTGTTCTCAGAATTTCCAGTGGTAATGAGAAGACATACAGGAGTGAGCTAGATCAACTGGTTCAGTAGTATGGCAGTAACAACTTTGCACTCAATGTCAGTAAGACCAAAGAATTGTTTGTGGACTTCAGAAAAAGGAAGTCAAGGAAACACACACCAGTCCTCATCGAGGGGTCAGAAGTGGAAAGGGTGAGCAATTTCATGTTCCTGGGTGCCAGATCTCTCAAGATCTATCACGGGCCCAACATATTGATGCAATTACAAAGAAGGCACAACAGCAGCTATATTTAATTAGGAGCTTGAGGAGACTTAGCATGTCACCAAAGACACTCACAGATTTCTACAAATGCACCATGGCCAGCATTCTACCTGGTTGCGCCACCATCTGGTGTGGAGGGGACACAGCACAAGCTTAGAAAAAGCTGCAGAAAGTTGTTAAACTCTGCTAGCACTAGACCCCCAAGAATCAAGGTCTCCTTTAAAAGGCAATGCCTCAAAAAGGCAGCATCCATCAATAAGGACCCCCGTCACCCACATTGTGCCCTTTTCTCATTGCTACCATCAGGGAGGTACAGGAGCCTAAACACACACACTCAACATTTCAGGAACAGCTTCCTCCCCTCTGTCGTCAGATTTCTGAATGGACATTGAACTCATGAACACTAGCACACTACTATGTTCTACTCTTTTGCACTACTTACTTAATTTATTTTATTTATATATTCTTCTTATTGCAATTTATAATTATTTTAAAATTGCAAATTGCGAAGTACTGCAATTTTTACGACAACAAGTTTTACGACAGATTCCAGTGATATTCAAGAATACTACAACCTCGTTGTGGTTTGGAGGCTTGCGTGCCTCAGTGACCCAGGGGGCTATGCTGTGGCTCTTGGTAGGCTCACCCATGCCGAGCAGAAGTCAGACTGAGTGATCCACCAATCCTCCGGTTTCCGGGGTTCAGCTCAGGACTGACAGCCCTGACTGGTCAAACAAAACCGTTATGGAAACAGCCAACGAGTAATCCCTCTGAGTGTGATGGTATTCCTGAGTCTCCTTTCATGGCAGACAGTAGTGAAAACAGAGAGGCGCCATGACGAAGGAAGCTCTGTACACCACCAGAGATAAAGGATCTTTGTTGCTGCCCTAAACGCCAGAGGAGTAACAGGCAGTAAATAAGTGAGTAATTTTGGTGATATTAAACCTGATTCTGAATTCTGATCATTGAGAATGATTTATTTATTCATTCGTTCACTCATTTATTTATTGAGATACAGTGCAGAAGAGGCCCTTCTGGCCCTTCAAGCCTTGCTGCCCAGCAACCCCTGATTTAAGCCCAGCTTAATCACGGGACAATTTACAAGGACCAATGAACCTACCAACCAGTACATCTTTGGACTGTGGGAGGAAACCAATGCACCCAGACGAAACACATACGGTCTCAGGGAAAACATACACACTCCTGTCAGGCAGAGGTAGGAATTTTTGAGTTCATTGTGAAGCCATTTGGGGCATCTGTCATTTACATTCTTTTTATAAATGCCAGGGTGAATAAAAGGAATTGACTCTCTTTTCTAGTTAATTAATGACAAACTCTAAAGCCATTAAACTGTATTTGAATAGCTCTTTGCCTATTATTAATATAAATATTTGTTGAGCAAATCTGTGGGAAGAAGGTGGTTATAATGAGAGGTTGTAGACTCAACTCCATCACAGGCACAATGCTCCCCACAATCCAGAATATCTTCAAGAAGGTGGAATCCATCACTAAGGACACTCACCATTTGGGGCATGTCCTCTTCTCAAATCTACCGTCAGGAAGAAAGTACAAGACCTTGAAGACCCACACTCAACAACACAGGAACAGCTTCTTCCCCTCCACATTCAGATTCCTAAACTGTCCATGAACCCATCAATACCAGCTCATTGTTATTCCTATATTGCACTATTATGTAATTTGTAGCATTTTTAAGTCTTTGTGTACTGCACCCCAATCAGGATTATGTGAAGCCACGGGAGCAGGTGGTGGATGGTTGTATGAGCAGCTGATACATATCACAAGTCCTGGTGATACGACCACTGACACCAGGCAGACAATCTCTGAAGGTTACTGATAATGGCTGGGGTCACCCATCTTGTGTAGACACTGCCTAGAAGAAGGCAATGGCTAACCACTTCTGTAAAATAATTTACTAAGAACATGAACAAAGAAAAGAGTCAGAGTAAAGACGGATAGATGGAAGGCCAGATCGCCTACGTAAAACATCATGGCACACAATGATGGTGACTGTACTGCAAAACAGCAAATTTCACATCAAGTAAGTCAGTCTGATGAAGGGTCTCAGCTCGAAACATCAACTGTTTTCATTTTCATAGATGTTGCCTGACCTGTTGAGTTCCTCCAGCGTTTTGTGTACTATGCTCTGGATTTCCAGCATCTGCTAAATCTCTTGTGCCAATGATAATAAATCTGTTTCGGATTTGGATGTCCAGCTGTCTTTATTTGCACTCACCCAATATAATCACGTCCCTTGAAGATAGTTCCTATCCCATTGACAATCATAAAATGATACAGCACCACCATTCTGCCCATCATATTCATACTAGAGTTTTCAGAAGAGCTAACCAATTAGCAGCAGTTTCTTATTCAATTTTATAAGTAATTCCTTTAGTGGTTTGATTACAACATTTAGACCTTAAGACCAGAAGATAAGAGAGCAGAATCGGGCCATTTGGCCCATTGAGTCTGCTCCACCATTTCATCCTGGCTGAGCCATTTTTCCTCTCAGAGATGGGTACATGTATGAGACCAGACAGAATAAATTCGGTATGGATTAGATGGGCTGAAGGGCCTGTTTCTGATTGTAATGCTCCATGACTCTCTAATTCCCTTTCGAAAATATGTTCTTCACTAACCTTTCATAAAATTAATTCCAATTAATAACAACACAACAATTAAAAATATACCTGCAACATCATTTCTTTGTTTCTTCTACCAATTAATTTAAATCTCTGTCCCCTTGTTACTGACCCGCTTTCCAATGGAAAGGATTTCCCATCAACTAATTTCAGAAATATCTCCATTAAATATTAAACCATTGAACTTCTTTACTCTGAGAACAATCCCAGTTTCCCTGCTCCCTGCTGTACACAGCATACTGTAATTCATTAAAGATGGTGCCATTTGTTCAAATATAATCATTAAGTCCTATTCAACATTCTTTACCTCAAACAAGTGCTCAACATTATAAAGATAAGGCAAAGATTAGCTTTATTTGTCACAGTTACATCTAAATATACAGTGAAATGCATCATTTTCATCAAATTCAATTAGCAAGGGTGTGCTGGGGGCAGCCCACAAGCATCACCACACTTCCAGCCCCAATATAGATTGGCCACATCATACTAACCCAGCTTTGAAATGCAGGAGGAAACCAGAGCACCCAGAGAAAACCCATGCTTTCTTCCGGAAGAACGTAGAAACTCCTTACAGAGAGCAGCAGAATCACACCCCAATCCACGGCACTGTAAAGTGCTATGCTAACAGCCGCATTACCAACCTACATTAACATGCAAGCATAATTAGATCATAATCAATGGCAGTAATTATAGATTAATTCTTGTTGGAATAAACTGCAGATGTTGGAATTCCAAAATAAAAACAGAAAAGTCTGGGAAAAAAAATAAAACAGGGCAAGAGTTCTGACAAAAGTTCACACATGTTGCCCACTTCTCTTTATATTATGTTTATAATATAATTTGCAATCACAGGCAGGGCAGGAATGAGAGGCAGACTGACAGATTCAGGTCCAAAACCCTTCACCAAAACTAACCTTATTTTCTTCCATGCATAGGTGCTGCCTGACCAGCTGAGTGTTTTAGGTTTCAGTAAGATTCAGACTGAAAGACCAGGCACTGCTTCTTCATAAGGAAGCACCGTCTTTCGGAAGAGTTGTTAAACGGTACTCTCACATCTTAAAAGAAAATAGTTTTGAAGCTGAAAGACTGTGCTATCTTCTAGACACCTTCATTCACCAGATTAAGATTTATTTATCACATGTATATCAAACATACAAAATTCGCTGTTTGCATTCAGGATCCAGAGAAGGTGTACAAGAGTTATCTCAGGAATGAAAGGGTTAACATATGAGGAGTGTTTGATGGCTCAGGACCTGTACTTGCTGGAGTTTAGAAGAATATCTCATTGTGGGGAGGGGTCTCTCATTGAAACCTATTAAATATTAAATGAAAGACTTAGATAGAATGGACATGGAGAGGATTTTTCCTATAGTGGGGGAGCCTTCTGAAACACCAGCCTCAGAATATTTATTCACTTATTTATTTAGCAATAGACTGTGGAGTAGGCCCTTCCAGTCTGACTAGATATGCAGCCGGCAACAATCTATTCAACCCTAGCCGAACCACTCACAATGACCAATTAACATACATAACTCTACAAGGATGTCCCTTTAGAACAAAGATAAGGAGGAATCTCTTTAGCCAGAGGGTGGTGAATCTGTGGAATTCATTGTCACAGATGGTTGTGGAAGCTGTGTCATTGGGTATATTTAAAGTGGAGATTAATAGGTTCTTGGTTACTATTGGTGTCAAAGCACAGGAGAATGAGGTTGAGAGAGATGATAGATCAGCCATGAATGGCACAGTAGACTTGACTAGCTCAATGGCCAAATTCTACTTCTATGTCTCATGGTCTCGTCGAACCAGGACACCCATGGCTAAGCTGTGGGCAGCCCACAGATGTGGCCACACGTTGCACCACCAGCATAGCATGTCCATAATGTTAATCAGAGCAACACAAATAACAACAACAACAACAAAACAGCAATATTGGAACAAAACAAGACAACAACAGGAAAACAAGCCCTTTCCCGCCTCCATTAACATTATTAAAATAAATGACCTGGCCTTTCACACTGGGAGTATTGTGTTCAGTACTGGTCACCTTATTATAGAAAGAATGTGGAAACTTTAGAGAGGGTGCAGAGGAGATTTACCAGGATGCTGCCTCAATTAGACAGCATGTCTAATGAGGAAAGTTTGAGTAAATTTCTCTCTGTGGACAAAAGGAGGATGCAAGATGTCTTGATAGATGTGTACAAGGTGATAAGAGGCATAGACCAAATGGATAGCCAGAGACTTTTTCCCAGGGCAGAAATGGCATAATTTTAGAATGACTGTTTGAAAGTTTGGAGGGGATGTCACAGGTACTGTACAATTTTTTTACGCAGAGAGTGGTGGGTGTGTTGAACATGTTGCCAGAAGTGGTGGTAGAGGTAGATCCATTAGGGACATTTAAAATACTCTTAGATATGCAATGGATAATGGAAAATGGAGAGGGAAGAGTTGGATGAATCAGAGTAGGTTAAAAGGTTAGCAAATCATGGGCCAAAAAGTCTGCATGCGCTATAATGTTCTATATTCAGTGTTCTCCTTTGTCATCCTTGGAGTTCACTGAAGAAAGACTGACAAGGACAGTTTCTACAGCGAATACACATGGAAGGTACTGTCCATATCTCTTTCTCACACTGGAGTCATTCTCATTCCCCACAGATGCCACCTGAGATGCTAAGCTCTTCCACCATTTTCAACTTTTGCACCCAACCTCCTGACAGCATCAATGACCTTTTGTGTTTATTCCAATTCTATAAACCTATTATTGCACCTGATGAAAGTGGTCTCATGTACTCCCTACAGCTGAAACACGTGAACAATGTCTGTTCCAAGTCCATAAAAGTCACAATTCAATAACAAAACATCACGCATAATATTTTGGCTCCAACCCAACATTTGGCTTGGGAGGACACCTGATATATATGATTGTGAGATGCATAGATAGACTGCTGACTTCTGCTATGGTCAAAATATCTAATACAAGAGGGTATGTGTTTAAGGCAAGTTCAAAAGAGATGTCTGTTTATTTATTTAGTAATATATTGGGCCCTTCTGGCCTAATGAGCCCCATCACCTTGCAGCCCACTTATGCAACACTAGCTTAACCACAGAACAATTTATGATGACCGATTAACCTACTAACCAGTACTTTTTTGGACTGTGAAAGGAAACCCATCGTTCGGGGGAGGAATATACATAATCCTTACAGATTGCACCGCAATTGAACTCCAGTCTCCCACAGTTTGAGCTGTAATAGTTTCATGCTAACCGCTACACCACTGTGGTGTCCCCTCCCCAAGTTCTCTTGTGCGGGGCAAGTTTTTTTTTTGTATAGAGTGTGGTGGGTGGCTGGAAAACGAGCTACCACAGGAGGTAGTGGAGGAAACTACAATAGAGGCATTTAAGATGTTTGCAGATGTGCAGTGAATGGAGGGATATGAACTTGTGTAGGCATAGGGATTAGTTTAGTTAGGCATTTAATTGCTAGTTTAATTACAGTAGGTCAGCACTAGATGGGCTGAAGTTCCTGTGCAGCACGGTTCTATGTTCAATATTCCAATTAAAGCCAAACCAAGCCAAAACCAGCTCTCCAACTTTGGGTTAGCATTTAAAATAAATCGCAACATTAAACCAATGTCCTACCAATTTATTGAAAAGATAGTCCGTAGCGAAAGTCTGTTGCTACCACACAGTAAAGCAGCGGTAAGTACGACGATGTTACAGCTTGGGGCGTCATGGACGACCTCCGTAAGTAGTTTGTACGTTCTCCCCTTGGCTGCGTGGATTTCCTCCGGCTGCTCCAGTTTCCTCCCACAGTACAAAGAGTGTGGTGTAGCGCAGGCTCGTCCTGCGGGTGGTCATCCGAGTCAAGGTTTTCTACAAAGCACACTCCACCGGCTACCGGAGCTGCAATCTCCGAAAGGTTAGAGTCCAGGGACCGCTGGCGCTGATCTGTTCCATCGAGGCTAGTTGCGGCTCCAAGTTACCGGATTTCTGTATTCTACTCTGCTGTGGATGCCAACGCACAAAAACAGGAAGTTAGCATTGTGTAGTAGATGAATTGGTCATTATAAATTGTCCTATAATTAGGCCTGGGTTAAATCCGTGGGTCGCTGGGCAGTGCGGCTCATTAGGCCGGAAGAGCCTGTTCCGCGCTGTATCTCTAAATAAAGATAAACTTTTGTACGTTTGCATTAATTATTGTTGTGTCTTGTCGTAGGAGTTGCAACTGTAGCCGCAGGGTTCAAACTTTAGACGCGTTGCTTTGAATCCGCCGCACGCAGATGCGCATGAAGATATTGCTTTGACAACCCCAACCCAATGACAGTCTGTTGCTTTTATACACAAGTTTCGGTTCTCTTCCGCTCTCCAGGAGGCAATCCGCCGCTACCTTTAAATGCAATTCCTTTGACGCTTATATTATTCATCGCTGGCTCCAGCTCATCAAGGCGGGGGATGCGAGCACTTGCGAGGACGCGGTGGTGCTGAAAGACAGCGCCAGTCATAGAAGCCCCCCCGCTGTAATCCAATACAACGAGAGCGGTGAACTATCTCTTTAATCAGCATCTTGCTCCAACACAGGGCCACGGATAAAGATATTCTTTTCAGCAATCGTAGCAGATGGTGTGCCATAATTCTACATTCTGATTAAAGTACAGCATGGGATCAGCGTTTTATTTTAAATCTTTTAAAATTTGCCTTGAGGTCAGATATTGACAGATCTAACCTGGACGCGGGCCCACAGCTGATTAAAGTCCTTTCATAATATTGTGTGTGACAGCACCAGTTACCAGCGCGGCTGAGGGAAATGGGAAATAGAACATAGACAGAGAACATGGAGAACATGTAACACAGAACATAGAACACATATAGAACATACAACATTACAGCACAACACAAGCTGTTTACCATTTACAGTGATGATTTGGAAGAGGGGACTGAATGTAGCGTAGCAAAATTTGCTGATGACACTAAACTGAGTGGAAAAGCAAATTGTACAGAGGATGTGGCGAGTCTGCAGAGGGACATAGATAGGTTAAGTGAGAGGGCCAAGGTATGGCAGATGGAATACAATGTTGGTAAACGTGAGATCATCCACTTTGGAAGGAATAATAGGAGAGCAGACTATTATTTAAATGGTGAAAGATTGCAGCATGCTGTTGTGCAGAGGGACTTGGGAACCTTGCGCATGAATAGCAAAAAGTTGGCTTGCAGGTACAACAGGTTATTAAGAAGGCAAATGGAATGTTGGCCTTCATTGCTAGACTGGTTCAATTCAAGAACAAGGAGATTATGCTGCAATTATACAGGGTACTGGTGAGGCCACACCTGGAGTATTGTGCGCAGTTTGGTCTCCATACTTGAGGAAGGATATACTGGCTTTGGAGACAGTGCAGAGGAGGTTCACCAGGTTGATTCCAGGAATGAAGGGGTTAACCTATGAGGAGAGATTGAGTCTATCCTCTCTGGAATTCAGAAGAATGAGAGAGGATCTTATAGAAACATGCAAAATTTTGAAAGAGATAGATAAAATAGAAGTTGGAAAGTTGTTTCCATTGGTAGGTGAGACTAGAACTAGGGGACATTGCCTCAAGATTCAGGGGAGAAGATTTAGGTTGGAGATGAGGAGAAACTGTTTTTCCCACAGAGTGGTGAATCTGTGGAATTCTCTGCCCAGGGAAGCAGTTGAGGCTTCCTCACTAAATATATTTAAGAAACTGTTAGATAGGTTTTTATATAGTAGGGGAATTAAAGGTTACGGGGAAAAGGCAGGTAGATGGAGCTGAGTTTACGGACAGATGAGCCATGATCTTATTGAATGGTGGGGCAGGCTCGATGGACCGGATGGCTTACTCCTGTTCCTATTTCTTATGTTGTTATGTAAGCCGGATGGCGGACCTTTTAACCTACTCTAAAACCAATCCAACCCTTCCGTCCCACATAGCCCTCCATTATTCTATAATCTAATAGTCTCTTAAATGTCCCTAATGTTTCTGCCTCTACCACCACCTCTAGCATCCACCACTCTCTGTGTAAAAACTTACTCCTAACATTCCCACGATACTTTCCTCCTTAAAATTTTGCCCCCTTGTATTACCTATTTCTGCCCTGGGAAAAAAAGTATCTGGCTGCCCCTCGCTCTCTGCCTCTGATCATGTTGTGCTCCTCCATGAAGTTGTCATCCTCCTTCGCTCCAAAGAGAAAAGCCCTAGCTTGCACAACCTTTCCATGTCAGACATGTAGCATCCTTGTAAATCCCTGCACTCACCCTAAAGTTTCCACATCATTCCTATAATGAGGTGACCAGAATTAAACACAAATTTCCAAGTGTGGTCTAACCCAAGTGTGGATTTTATAGAGCTGCAACATTACCTCATGGCTTACATTCTGCACAATGATTCAGGAATTACAAGTATATCCTCTGCTTTATTTTTAATTCCTGCTTCTAAACATGTGTAATGCTAACGTAATCACATAAACAATAATCTACTTCAGATTAACTGTCTTTGGATGAAAGGATTTATCCCAAATCCTGTGAATTTATGATTATCAGTCATGCACTGTCTCCAGTGGTAATGTAGACCCTGTGGCCACTTTATTAGATACACCTGCTTTTTAATCCAAATATCTAATCAGCCCATCAAGCGGAAGCAATTCAATGCATAAAAGTATGCAGACTGGTCAAGAGGTTGAGTTGTTGTTCAGACTAAATATCAGAAGATTCTAGTTTCAACATTATTTAATGTCATTTCTAGCACACAAGTGTAAAGGAGAACAAAATGATTGTTACTCCCGAACTGATGCAGCACAAAAAAACACAGTAAGATAAAGAACACAATTTAAAAACAACAAAATAATTATAAATACATTTGATAGCTTATATATGCAGATTGATTATATAAAGTTATAAAATTATATAAGATATATAAAGTGACACTAGGCATGGGAATATCTGTACATATTCTGACTGGCAGGAGATGATAAAGTAGTGGTGGTTGCGGGTGTGAAGGGGGTGAGTTAGTGGGTGGAGGGGTTAATCAGCCTTACTGCTTGGGAAAAAGATCTTTTTGAGTCTGGTGGTCCTGGTATAGATGCTACGTAGCCTCCTCCCTGATGGGAATGGGAAGAACATTCCATGAGCAGGGTGGGTGGGATCCTTCATGATGTTAATGGACATTTTCCTGCACCTTTCTGTATATATGTCTTTGTTGGCAGGTAGGTTGTTGCCACCAATGTGGTTTGGACTTCCCGTTATAGAGCCTTCCTGTCCTACATGGTGTAGTTTCCATTCCATGCAGTGATGCAGCTTGTTGGGATGCTCTCTACTATACATGATGTGAGTATAGATGTTCAAAGTCCAGCTCCCTTCACCCCCCTCAGAAAGTAGAGTTATTGGTGAGCTTTCCTGATTGTGTGGAATTTGTTCTGGCAACATGAGAGATTGTGCAGGATGTGTACTCCCAGAAGTTTGAGACTGCTGGCGGTTTCCTCTGCTGTGCCACTGATATGAACAGCAGTGTGAGTCGGTGAATTCTCTTGAACACATCTCCTTTGTCTTGTTGACTTTGAGGAAGAGGTTACTAGCCTGGCACCAGGCATTGAGCTTTTCCACCTCCTCTCTATAGGCATCTCATTGTTGTGGGCTATGAGCCCCACCACTGTCATGTCAGCAGTGAACTTGACAATGTGTTTACTCGGGTGTTTGGCCGTACAGTCGTGTGTGAGCAGAACGTACAGCCATGGCTCAGCACACAGCTCTGGGCTGAGGATGATGGGGCTGGTGGAGCAGTTGTGCATCCTGACAATCTGAGGTCTGTTGGTTAGGAAATCCAAACCCAGTTGCACAGTGGTGTATTTAGACCGAGGAGTAGGAGTTCGTACACCAAGCTCTGTTGAATGCCGAACTGAAATCCAGAAACAACATTCTGAAATAAGTGCCCTTTTTTTCTAGGTGGATCAGGACCAGGTGCATGACAGATGCTATAGCAGTTCTGCTGGTAAGCATATTGATGAGTGTCCAATGTGGCAGGAATGGAGTTTTTGACATGTACCATTATCAGCCATTCAAAGCATTTCATCATTATTGACATCAGTGCCACTGGGAGGTAGTGTTTAGTTCCGAAAGTGTAGAGCATAATCCTTGCACTACCATGGCCACCCATCACAGATGCAAGCAGCTGCATATAAGCACACTGATGACTACACATTAATACTTTTGAATGTAGCCAATACTTTCTAATGTTATCTGGGAAAAGGAAGAAGCATTTTACACCTGCAGCTGTTGAAGCTTGCACAGTTACAACAAATGTACTCCCTCCTTCCTGTCTCTGTGGGCATCTCAATGAACTTTATGAGCAATGAATTATCCTGTTGTTTTGCAGGCCCAATTGAATGAACATTGTTCCATATATTGAGCCACTGAGCTGTGCTTCACAGCAGATAGTGCAAAATAGAAAGCAATTGCCAACGTTTCAATAAAAGCAACTCACCACATATTTATCATCTAGACACCAAGTAGTCAATTAGTTAACAAAAGCCTATTTAATCAAAAAAAAATCAATCCAAGACCATGCTTCATAAGCTTAGTTAACGGTTATTGAAAACACATTTAAAGATATGGTGTAAGGATGTAATTCTGCCAGAATATATCGTGGGTAAACACCGTAAAGGTGCTTTGGTCTTTCAGAAGTAACTAATGGACCACTTAAATGTCAGAAGATTAGTTAATCCAGTTGTAGTGTGCGCAATTAACAGGAGAAATTATTCAAGGATAATTGAGGACAGATCAGGCTTTCCAATGAGCCCTTGCATATCATTAACAAGAGACTAGAAGGGACTTTGTTCATGTCTCGTGACACCTGCACATTAGTGTGGTAATGTGGCTGCACAAATTATTATGTTAATGCAGAGCATTTAACACACCCCACCACTAATCCCATAACCTATGGAAACACTTTCAAAGACTCCTCAACTCATGTTCTCAATATTTACTGCTTATTTATTTTTTCTTTTTGCATTTTCACATTGGTTGTTGGTCCAGTTAGGTGCAGTTTTTAGACCATAAGATACAGGAGTAGAATCAGGCCATTCGACCCATCCAGTCTACTCCATTTCATCATGGCTGATTTATTATTCCCCTCAACCCCATTCTCCTGCCTTGTCCTCATAACCTTTGACACCCTTACTAATCAAGAAAATATCAAACTTCCCTTAAAAATACCCAATGACGGCATCCACACCACTGTGGCAATAAATTCCACAGATTCACCACTCTCTGGCTAACAAAATTCCTCCTCGTCTCTGTTCTAAATGGATTTCCCTCTATTCTGAGGCAGAGCCCTCTGGTCCTAGACTCCCCCACTATTAGAAATATGTCTCCACATCCATTCCACTTAGGCCTTTCGATATTCGGTCGGTTTCAATGAAATTCTATTGTGTTTCTTTGTATTTACTGTGTATGCCCACAAGAATCTCAGGGTACCGTATGGTGACGTACACTTACCTTGATAATAAATTTGCTTTAAACTTTGATCATCCCCTTTCTACAGCGAGAGCTCCCAAACCTTCCTGTTCAGTACAGACTGGCAACAAGATGTCCTCCACAATCATGATCAACACAGGTGAATCACAAGGAAATTCATCTCAAGGTAGTATATGGTACTTTGATAATAAATGAACTTTGACACCTGCACGTTAGTGTAGAAATGTGGCTGCACAAATGCTCAATCTGTCCAAGTTGCATGCCATCTTGGACAATGGCTCCCATCCACTCCATAATGTACTGGTTAGGCACAGGAGTACATTCAGCCAGAGACTCATTCCACCGAGATGCAACACTGAGTGCCATAGGAAGTCATTCCTACCTGTGGCCATCAAACTTTACAACTCCTCCCTTGGAGTGTCAGACACCCTGAGCCAATAGGCTGGTCCTGGACTAATTTCCACTTGGCATTATTTACTTATTATTATTTAATTATTTTTGGTTTTATATTGCTATATTTCTACACTATTCTTGGTTGGTGCGACTGTAACGAAACCCAATTTCCCTCGGGATCAATGAAGTATGTCTGTCTGTCTGTTAATGCTGAGTCTAACACATCCCCATTCTTAGCAAAACTCCTCAACCTTTCCTGTGGTTCTGTCCATAAAGTATAACCCTCTTCCTTATTACCTCTCAACCTTCATGTTCCTGAATCAGCACGGACATCTTCACTCACCACAACTCTAAACTGATTCCACAACCTATAGACCCTCTTTCTAGGCCCACACCTTTTGTGAAATGTGCTATCATGGGTTATGGCAGAGACAGATGCATAGGGACAATTAATGTTTCCTTATATAGACACAAGGATGAAAGAAAAATCTAGGTCTATGTGGAAGGGAAGGGTTAGATTGATCTTGAAGGGTCAGCTCAATGTCGTGGGCTGAAGGCCCTGTGTTCTTCTATGTTCTAACTCATGTTCTCAGTAACACAGGAGATTCTGCAGATGCTGGAGATCCAGAGCAACACACACAAAATGCTGAAGGAAGTTTTCAGGCTGGGCAGCATTGATGGAAATGAATAAACAGTCGACATTTTAGGCTCAGACTCTTCTTCAGCAACTTCATCATGCTCTCAGTATTTTTTAAGTCACAATTTACCTTCATTTGGACATTATTTGATTGTCAGCTTTTGATTACGTATAGTTTTTCATAAGTTCCATTGTATTTCTTTTTCCTCTGTTCAATTCCCACCGCTACCTGTAAGGAGTTTGTACGTTCTCCCCATGACTGTGCGATGTTACGAGAGATGCAGGCTTGGACTATGTGTGTTACGCCTGAGTGAGGCGGGTCTATGACGTCAGTCACAACCTGCTGCAGACTTAAAAACAAATGGAGAGAGAGAGAGACTGGGATAAAGCTGTTGGAACTTCAATTTGTTGCTGTCATCGTAAGACTGGGAGTTCCATACTCTCCTGGGCCCAAAAGGTTGGGTTGATTATCGGCACGCAGTGCACAACGGACGTGTGACTGTCACTTCGTAGAATCCATATCTCTCGCACTGGTACGTCACAAAATACTCCCAAAGTTTCCTGCTGCAGACTTAAAAACATACAGAGAGAGAGAGAGAGAGAGAGAGAGAGACCGGGATAAAGCTATTGGAACTTCAGTTTGTTGCTGTCATCGTAAGACTGGGAGTTCCATATTCTCTTGGGCCCAAAAGGTTGGGTTGATTATCGGCACGCAATGCACAACGGACGTTTCCTTCCAAAGTACAAAGACATACCGGTTGGTAGATTAAATGGTCATTATAAATGTCCCATGATTAGGCTGGGATTAAATCAGGGGATTGCTGGGCGGTATGGTTCGTTGGGCTGGAGGGGCCTATTCTGTGCTGTATCTCGATAAATAAATAGATAAATAAATTCCAACAAGAAAATGAATCTCAAGATAATATATGGTGACATTTGATAATGAATTTTACTTTGAGTTTGACTTTATCTCTATGTACCGTACATCATCCAACCTCCTCACACATCTCACAGCAAATTAAAATACGAATAGAGGTAATTCGACCCACTGAGTCTGTGCTAGCTTTCACCGCAATCCAATTTCCATCACACTCACACTCATTCGCTATAATCTATTCTCTTTCACGGCCAACAATAGTCCCCCGATTCCTCTACCACTCAACTACATTCAACTACTTGACCCTCCTCAGCACCCAACACATCAGTGCAAGACACTCTCTGTAAGGAGTTCGCACATTCTCCCCATGACCGCATAGATTTCCTGCAAGTGCCCCAGTTTCCCCCTACATTCTGACGTGGAATGACAGCAAATAGGTGGCAAGAACAGGTGACGTACAAAAGTGTTATGAAGAGGAAAGCGCAAAGGGTGACAGAAAGGACATGAAAAATGTTCAGCAAGTTATTAACCAGATGAAGAAAATGACCTGAGGAGCAAAAAATAGAGGTGTTGTGCCAAAGTACTTAAACCAGTAATTAAATGGCTAACTAGACGAATCCCTTCTGCCTGCAGTTCGTATCCTAGCGTTCTGTGCACATAGGCTGCCCGGTCGTGTACCGATTAGTTCAAATCTACTAGAGTGCAAGGTAAACTTTATTATCAGAGTATACACATGTCATCACATACAACCCTGAGATTATTCCTCCCGTGGGCACACTCAGCAAATCTATAGAATGGTAACTGTAAACAGGATCAATGAAAGATCAAGTACAGCATAACAAACTGTGCAAATGCAAATATAAATAAATAACAAGAACATGAAAGAACAAGATAAAGTGAAATCATTGGTTATGGGAGCATCTCAATTTAGATGAGTGTAATTATCCTCTTTGGTTCAAGAGCCTGATGGTTGTGGGGTAGTAACTGTTCTTGAACCTGTTTGTGTGAGTCCTGAGGCTCTTGTACTTTCAAACTGATGGCAGCAGTGAGAAGAGAGCATGGCCTGGGTGGTGAGGATCTCTGATGATGGATGCTGCTTTCCTACAACAGTGTTTCATGTAGATGTGCTCAATGGTGGGGAGGGCTTTACCCGTGATGTACTGGGCCGACTCCACTATCTTTTGCAGCTTGGGACATTGGAGTTTGGAGTTCAATTCCAACATCGTCTTTGAGGAGCTTGTATTTTCTCCCCATGAACCACGTGGGTTTCCTCCGGGAGCTCCCATTTCCCACCACAGTCCAAAGACATGCCAGTTAACAGTTAATTGGTCATTGTAAATTGTCCCATGATCAGGATACAATTAAATAGGTGGGTTGCTGGGAGGTCCAGCTCCTGGGGATGGAAGGACCTGCTCTGTGTTATATCTTTAAATAATAAAAATAACAAAATAGTGATTCTGAGCCTTTTAAACACCTTTATCATCCGCCATGTTGGGACCTCAGCTATTCACTGCCCAGACCAATGAATTAGAAAATGGGTGAAGAGCCACTCACTCAGGACACAAAGCTGAGAGGCATTGTCTGCCATGTGGAAAGGGCTCCATTGGATGAACAAAGAGATTTAGCAAAAGGGCAAAGCAGTGACATAGGACATCCACTCTGGATCTGGGAAAGGTATAATTGGGATATTGGAAATTGCCTCAGTTGCAGAAATTCCACAGGGATATGAGGGGGAGAGTGTGAAAGGGGGAATGCTGCACTGATCTTCTTAACCAGCGAAAACGTTTAGAAGAGGTTTCAAATCGGAGAAGTGTGAAGAGATTTGAAAACAGAATATCACTTTGAGAGGTCGAATTTGAAAAAGTGTACAGGGATAATGGAAGGATTCTTAGCAATGTGGAAGAAAAGAGCGATTTTGGGGTCCATGTACATAGATCCCTTAAAGTTGTGCACAAGTTGATTGGGTGGTTAAGAAGACATATGGTGCATTGACAGTTATTATTCGGAGAACAGTAAAGCGATGAAAACTACCTCCTGATCTTTGCTCTCTTTTCACAGTATTTAGTTCATTTAATTTTTTAAAATTACGATAACAAATATATATTACATATAAAGGTTCAAACATTCATTTTATTATCAAACTACATATGCAGAATACAACTCTGAGATTTGTCTTCTCCAAATAGCCACAGAAATCAGAAAACCATAGATGTGGCTGAAAGAAAGACATCAACCTCCCCCCCCCCCATGTAAAGAAAAATAAACAAAAACTCACAAACCCCAAACAGTCTCCCCGAGCCACTCCCCCCCTCACACAAAAACTATCAGAACCCCCACACCCCCAGCCCACCATTCGGCAACAAGAAAGGAACGACAATTAACAAAAAAAACATAGAACTGAAAGAGGCCAATATGAATGACAGTCTAATTCATAAATCTCAGAATTTCAGTAACAACTCCAGAGCATTGGGACCCAGCATTCCCTCTGAGAGCAGATACACCTTAATACATAATGCATATATTATATATAACTTTTATATATGTTGAAATTGAATCCACATTCACCACTTCTGCTGGCAGACTCAGTCCACATTCACACCAGCTTCCGAATGAATATGTTTCCCCTCAGGTGCCCTTAAATATTTCACCTTTTACCATTAACCTTTGACCTCTAGTTGTAGTCTCACCCAAAGTCAGTGAGAAAAGCCTGCTTGCACTTACCCTATCTATACTCCTCATATTTTTCGATACCGCTATCAAATCTCCACATATTCTCCTACGCTCCAGAAATCAGAAGCAATTATATTGTAGACACAATAACAGCACCTGCACGCACCCACCAATCCACCGGTGTTTTACATATCTCAGATTTTGTCAGATCTTTTTTGGCATCTGGATATCACAGCAAGGCTTGCATTTATTTCCCATCTCTAATAGCCTTTGGGAGGTACGTCTCTACCCAAGGAGGTGTAAGGTGCTCCTTCCCTCCACTAGCCAGCAGGTCACCCTTGGGCAAGGTTCAGCACCTGCTTAGCCCCCCGATCAGGGTCGCATGGGAGCAGGTGGTGGATGGCCGTATGAGCAGCTGGTGCATACCACAAGTCCTGATCTTGCGACCACTGATGCCAGGCAGACAATCTCTGATGAGTATTGATAATGGCTGGGATAACCCATCTTGTAAAGACCCTGCACAATAGAAGGCAATGGCAAACCACTTCTGTAGAAAAATTTACCGAGAACAATCACAGTCATGGAAAGACCACATTCACCTACGTTATATGACACGACACATAACGAACAAATAGCCCTTTAGAAGATGGAGGTGAGCTGTCACCTTGAATCACTAGCAGCCTCCACTAAAGCAGTACGTATAGTGTTGATACACTGCAGTACAAAGTTCAAAGTACATTTATTATCAAAGTATGCATAAATTATACAAATTGAGATTCATTTCCTTACAGGAAGCCACAAAGCAAGAAACACAAAGGAACCCAATTTTTAAAACTTGACCAACACCCGGGGCACAGAGAAAGAGGGAGAAAACACAAATCATGCAAAAAGTAAAAGCAAGCAACAGCATTCAGAGCCATATTGAGTCCATAAACCCAGAGCCCAGAGCAGCTAGAGTAGGCCTACATCTTCAGTCTCAGTTCACCAGAGCGGCAAATTGCCACGAAGCTCGCGGACGTGACGTGTACAGCAGCTGGAGCAGTGACATGACCTCAGCGCCATGGAGAGAGGAGTAAACATCGCGGCAGAGTGAGGGGAATCGGCCTGATCCTCGCCTACGGTCCCAACGCCCTGCTTTAACAGTCTATCTGGGCTGACGTTTAAATCCTTCAAACACCGGGCCCGGCCCCACTGCAGCAAAAGACAGACAGACAGGCATACTTCACTGATCCCAAGGGAAATTGGGTTTCGTTACAGTCGCACCAACCAAGAATAGTGTAGAAATATAGCAATATAAACCATAAATAATTAAATAATAATAAGTAAATTATTCCAAGTGGAAATAAGTCCAGAACCAGCCTATTGGCTCAGGGTGTCTGACACTCCGAGGGAGGAGTTGTAAAGTTTGATGGCCACAGGCAGGAATGACTTCCTATGACGCTCAGTGTTACATCTTGGTGGAATGAGTCTCTGGCTGAATGTACTCCTGTGCCTAACCAGTACATTATGAAGTGGATGGGAGACATTGTCCAAGATGGCATGCAACTTGGACAGCATCCTCTTTTCAGACACCACCGTCAGAGAGTCCAGTTCCACCCCCACAACATTACTGGCCTTATGAATGAGTTTGTTGATTCTGTTGGTGTCTGCTACCCTCAGCCTGCTGCCCCAGCACACAACAGCAAACATGATAGCACCGGCCACCACAGACTCGTAGAACATCCTCAGCATTGTCCGGCAGATGTTAAAGGACCTCAGTCTCCTCAGGGAAAAGAGACGGCTCTGACCCTTCTTGTAGACAGCCTCAGTGTTCTGTGACCAGTCCAGTTTATTGTCCATTCATATCCCCAGGTATATGTAATCCTCCACCATGTCCACACTGACCCCTTGGATGGAAACAGGGGTCACCGGTGCCTTAGCCCTCCTCAGGTCCACCACCAGCTCATTAGTCATTTTCACATTAAGCTGCAGATGATTCTGCTCGCTCCTTGTGACAAAGTTTCCCACCGTAGCCCTGTACTCAGCCTCACCTCCCTTGCTGATGCATCCAACTATGGCAGAGTCATCAGAAAACTTCTGAAGATGGCAAGACTCTGTGCAGTAGTTGAAGTCCAAAGTGTAGATGGTGAAGAGAAAGGGAGACCGGACAGTCCCCTGTGGAGCCCCAGTGCTGCTGACCACTCTGTCTGACACACAGTGTTGCAAGCGCATGTACTGTGGTCTGCCAGTCAGGTAATCAATAATCCATGACACCAGGGAAGCATCCACCTGCATCACTGTCAGCTTCTCACCCAGCAGAGCAGAGCAGATGGTGTTGAACTCACTGGAGAAGTCAAAAAACATGACCCTCACAGTGCTCGCCAGCTTGTCCAGGTGGGCGTAGACACGGTTCAGCAGGTAGGCGATGGCATTCTCAACTCCTAGTTGGGGCTGATAAGCGAACTGGAGGGGGTCTAAGTGTGGCCTAACCATAGGCCGGAGCTGCTCTAGAACAAGTCTCTCCAGGGTCTTCATGATGTGGGAGGTCAATGCCACCGGTCTGTAGTCATTGGAGCCACTGGGTTGCGGCGTCTTCGGTTCAGGAACGAGGCAGGATGTCTTCCACAGCGCAGGAACCCTCTGGAGACTCAGGCTCAGGTTGAAGACATGTTGAAGTACTCCACATAGCTGGGGGGCACAGGCTTTGAGCACCCTGAGGCTGACACCATCCGGGCCTGCAGCCTTGCTCTCTGGGCCTAGGCTTCATTGCCCAGACTATGGCCACAGCCATGCTTGACCTTTCCAAATCAGCTTGGCACTTACCAAAGCATTAATACACTGTATTATAGAGTAGATATATCCTGGCTCAACACATTGATGCAATTACCAAGAAGAAACATCAGTGGCTATACTTCATCAGGTAACTGAGGGGATCTGGTATGTCTCCAAATACTCTAGCAAATTTCTTCAAACGCATTCTAACTGTTTACATCACCATCTGGTATGGAGGAGCCACTGCACAAGATCAGGAAGATCTGCAGAAAGTTGTAAACTCAGCCAGTTCCATCATGGGTACATAGCTTCCCAGCATCAAGGACATCTATTTTCCCCTCTGTCACCAGATTTCTGAATGGACGATGAACACATGAATACTACCTCACTATTTTTCCCTTTTATTTTGCTCTCTTTTGCACTATTTATTTAGAATCACAATCAGGTTTATTTTCACCTGAGTCATGAAAATTTTTAACTTAACAGCAGCAGTTCAATGCAATACATAATATAGAAGAAGAAGAAACAAAGTTGTAAAATAATAAGAATAAATAATTAAATCACAGTGTACATATACTGGATAGATTAAAAATTGTGCAAAACACAGAAATTATATATATTAAAAAAGTGAGGTAGTGTTCACGGGTTTAACGTCTATTTAGGAATCGTTCCAAGGTTGTCAAGCCAAGGGGTGGTGGTGGGGACAAGTTCCCACTACCTAAAAGTGCTCCTCGCGGCACGCGCCTCAAATAGCCTCTGACAACCAAGCCCAACTCCTGGCTTTCTCGTGTGGCTTAGCCTCTAAGCCTGGCGGAACTGTTTCTACAGAGAGGAGAAGGGGCGAAGGCGGGTCCTGGCGCCTTAAAACCAGTGCTTCTGGTAGTTGGAGCTCATCAGCCTGGGAAGGCAGTCCATCTAAGAGAGGGAAAACTCTGAGTTCAAACCTCCACTGCCTTGCGGCCACACCCACTCATGGGAAAAACTTCGGGAGTAAACCCTGAGGACAAATCGGGAGCTGGAGTCCCTAAGACAGTCCGACGTTGTCTTCAACCTCTTCCTGGCAACTCCTGCGATGACACTGGTGTCAAGCTGTATCGGCCCTTGCCCTTCCCTTGGACAACATCGATGGCATGGAGAGGGGAGACTCGCTGCATGGGCAACTGCCAGTCTTCCATACAACCTTGCCCAGGCCTGCACCCTGGAGAGGACGTAGATCCATCATCTCACGAAACTAACGGATGCCCTCAAAGGAATCGAATGGCAGAGGGGAAGAAGCTATTCCTGAATCATGGAGTGTGTGCCTTCAGGCTTCTGTACCTCCTACTTGATGGTAACAGTGAGAAAAGGGCATGCCCTGGGTGTTGGAGGTTTTTAATAATGGACTGAGACACCGCTCCTTGAAGATGTCCAGGGTACTTTATAGGCTAGTACCCAAGATGGAGCGGACTAAATTTACAACCCTCTGCAGCTTCTTTCGGTCCTGTGCAGTAGACCCCCCCCCCCCAATAGCAGACAGTGATGCAGTCTGTCAGAATGCTCTCCATGGTACAACTATAGAAGTTTTTCAGTGTCTTTGTTAACATATCAAATCTCTTCAAACTCCTAATGATGTATAGTCGCTGTTTTGCCTTCTTTATAACTACATCAATATGTTGAGATCAGGTTAGATCCGCAGAGATCTTGACATCCAGGAACTTGAAACCGCTCACTCTCTCCACTTCTGATCCCTCTATGAGGATTGGTATGTGTTCCTTCATCTGACCCTTCCTGAAGTGCACAATCAGCTCTTTCATCTTACTGACATTGAGTGCAAGGCTGTTGCTGCGACATCACTCCACTAGTTGGCATATCTCACTCCTGTACGCCCTCTCATCTCCATCTGAGATTCTACCAACAATGGATGTATCATCAGTAAATTTATAGATGGTATTTGAGCTATGCCTAGCCACACTGGCATGAGTATATAGAGAGTAGCGCAGTGGGCTAAGCACACACCCGAAGTGTGCCAGTATTGATCGTCAGCGAGGAAGAGATGTTACCACCAATCTGTACAGACTGGGGTCTTCCGGTTAGGAAGTCAAGGATCCGATTGCAGAGGGAGGTACAGAGGCCCAGGTTCTGAAACTTCTCAATCAGGATTGTGGGAATGATGGTATTAAATGCTGAGCTATAGTCGATGAACAGCATGCTGATGTAGGTGTTTGTGTTGTTCAGGTGGTCTAAAGCCCTGTGAAAAGCCATTGAGATTGTGTCTGCCATTGACCTATTGTGGCGATAGGCAAATTGCAATGGGTCCAGGTCCTTGCTGAGGCAGGAGTTCAGTCTAGTCATGACCAACCTCTCAAAGCATTTCATCACTGTCGATGTGAGTGCTACAGGGTGATAGTCATTAAGGCAGCTCACATTATTCTTCTTAGGCACTGGTATAATTGTTGCCTTTTGAAGCAAGTGGGAACTTCCACCCATAGCAGTGAGAGGTTGAAAATGTCCTTGAATATTCCCGCCAGTTAGTTGGCACAGGTTTTCAGAGCCTTATCAGGTACTCCATCGGGACCTTCCGTCTTGTAAGGGTTCACCCTCTTTAAAAACAGCCTAACATCAGTCTCTGAGACGGAGATCACAGGGTCATCAGGTGCAGCAGGGATCTTCACAGCTGTAGTTGTGTTCTCCCTTTCAAAGCATCCATAGAAGGCGTTGAGTTCATCTGGTAGTGAAGCATCGCTGCCATTCATGCTATTGGGTTTCGCTTTGTAGGAAATAATGACTTGCAAACCCTGCCAGAGTTGCCGTACATCCAATGCTGCCTCCAACCTCGTTCAAAATTGTCTCTTTGCCCTTGAAATAGGTCTCCGCAAATCATACCTGGTTTTCTGGTACAAAGCTGGGTCACCAGACTTGAATGCTGCAGATCTAGCCTTCAGCAGACAGCTTACCTCTTGGTTCATCCACGGCTATTTAATTTAAATACATTTCCTTTTGTAATTTCTAGTCTTTATTATGTATTGCAATGTACTGCTGCCACAAAACAACAAATTTCACGACATATGCCAATGATATTTAATCTGATTTGGATTCAAAAAGGCAGCATCCTTCATTAAGAACCTTAACTAACCAGAATATGGCTTCTTTTCATTGCGAACAAAACAGGAGTAGGTACAGGAGCCGGAAGACCCACACTCCATGCTTCAGGAATAGCTTCTTCCCCTCTCCAATCTGAATGGCCAAGGTACCCATGAACTCAACCTCACTAGTTCCCTCTCTTTATGCACTATTTGTTTTTTAAATATTTTCCTATTGTAATTTCTAGTAATTTTTGGCATTGCGCTGCAGTGCTCCTGCAAAATAACAAATTTCACGATGTATGTCAGGGATAATACTAGGGGTGATTGATAAGTTCGTGGCCTAAGGTAGGAGGCAATTTTAGAAAACCTAGCACATTTATTTTTCAACATAGTCCCCTCCTATATTTACACACTTAGTCGAGCGGTGGTGGAGCATATGGATCTTGGGCCGCCAGAGAGTGTCCACAGATGGGTAATTGATAAGTTCGTGGCCCAAGGTAGAAGACACTCCTGTGCCTAGCGTGTTCTGGAAATGACATTAAACTATCTGCAATCTAGGATCTCGAATATTGATGTGATTTTGATTCAGAATGCGCAGCCCTCGCTGGGAACATCAGCCCTGGGCATCCTGTCTGGGGTGGGCACAGGGTTAGAGTTTTCTAACGGAGAGACGGCTTGGACCCGGCGAGATTCTGGGGCCCGCGTACCGGGGAAGGGGCTTAAAGGATCGGGTGGGCAGATGTCGGGTGTGCGGCGAGGGGGGCTAAGAGGAGGAATCAGATTCAGAGACTAATACCAATCTGCAGAAACTGACTAGGAGATCAAACAATTCTTTTGCAATTAAAATAATCAGATAAGCAGCAGGAAGTGTTTAGAATGCAAGACAGTCACACGATCAAACACAATGCATACGCAGCAGGGTCTGGGAGATAAAGCGGAGAATCTCTGCTTGTACAGCACTTTGAAGAATTTAATCCCAGTATAGTCTGCGTGTCCAATGCTGCCTCAGTGTGACAGTGAGGGATTCATACAAATGGCAAGATTGTCAAACAATGGGAGCCTGGGCTCAGGCAGTCCACTGCCGTGTTCCGGCACTCTTCTGGTCTTAAAACGATCATTTCACAGCTAATTACTTATCCATACAACTATAAACGAGTGGTTGATTTGTGATACTGAATGAGTTCAACAGTAATTCCATCCGCACAAAAGATAAACAATTGGTCCGAGTCATTGAATTAAAATAAAATCAGGCCCAGAATCAGATTTATTGACATCGGTTGTGAAATTTGTGGTTTCGTGGCAGCCGACAGTGCAAACTGTTTAAGTTACAATGAGAAATGAAAGGCCAACGAAAAGTAGCGGATACAACCCAGTTCATCATAGGAAAAGCCCCACATCACTGAGCACATCTGCAAGGGGTCTGCATCAAGAAAACAGCACCCGTCACAAAGGATCCCCCCCCCCTCCCTTTATAAGAACTAGTCAGGTCGCACTTGGAGTATTGTCAACGGTTTTAGAAAGGATGTATTGTCATTGGACAGAGTCCAGAGGAGGGTCACGAGGATGATTCCGGGAATGAAGGGGTTAACATGTGAGGAGCATTTGGCAGCTTTGAGCCTGTACTCACTGGAATTTGGAAGAATGCAAGGGGATCTCATTGAAACCTACCGAATTATGAAAGGACTAGATAAGCGGATGTGGAGAGGATGTTTCCTCTGGTGGGGGCATCCAGAACCAGAGGGCACAGCCTTAGAATTGAGGGGTGACCTCTTAGAACAAAAGTAAGGAGGGATTTTTTTTAGGCAGAAAGTAGTGAATCTGTGGAATGCTCTGCGACAGACTGTGGTGGAGGCCAAGTCTGTGTGGATATTTAAAGCGGAAGTTGATAGATTCCTGATTGGTCGGGACATCGAGGGACATGTTGAGAAGGTAGGTGTATGGGATTGAATGGGATCTAGAATCAGCCATGACAAAATGGTGGAGTGGACTCGATGGGCTGAATGGCCTAATTTTGCTCCTATGTCTTTATGATCATCGCTCACTTCTCACTGCAGGAGCTTCAGGACCCACACAGCCGGGTTCAGGAACAGTTGTAACCCTTCAAAAATCAGGCTCCTAAACCAGTGTGAATAATCTCACTCCCCTCAGCATGTCAGTAAACACAACCTATGGACTCACTTTTCAGGACTCTAACTCGTGTTCTTAGTATTATTTAGTTAGTTATTACTGTTTTTTTGTATTTGAACAGTTTGAACCTTTTGCACATTAGATGTTTGTCAGTTTTTGTTTGTGCGTAGTTTTTCATTGATTCTATCGTGTTTCTTTGTTCTACCATGAATACCCGCAAGAAAATGAATCTCTGGGTTGTATACAATGACATACAGTGTATATACTTCAGTAATAAATTTACTTTGAACTTTCACATGTCATGAAATTTATTGTTTTACACAGTACAGTGGAATATATAAATATGTTTATTTCTAATAAGAGATATTTGAAAAATATGAAGTTGCAAAAAATAACAATGATGAGATAGTGTTAATGGACCGTTCAGCCATCTGATGGCGGAGGGGAAGAAGCTGTTCCTGAAATGTTGAGTGTTGGCCGTCAGTCTTTGATACCTTTTCTGAATTGCTAGTAGTGAGAAGAGAGCATGTCTGGATGGTGAGGGTCCTGCTTGAGATATCACCTTTGAAGATGTCCTCAGTGGTGGAGTGATTTATGCCTGTGACGGAGCTAAACGAGTCATTTCACGTTGTCCCTGAAATGCTGAGTGTGTGTCTCCCGGCTCTTGTACATCTTCCCGGAGGGTAGCAATGAGAAGAGTCATACAGCTGTGCACCACAGTAACAGACCCTTTAGCCCACAATATTGTGCCAAACTAAATTAACTGGTAATTAAATGTCTAACGAATCAAAGTAGTGTCACAACACCACCAGCAATAACAAGGAATTGATTGTGGACTTCAGGAAGGGTGAGTCGAGGGAACACACTCCAGTCCGCATTGAGGGATCAGCAGTGGAAAGGGGTGAGCAGTTTCAAATTCCTTGGTATCAACATCTCTGAAGATCAATCCTGGCACAATCTATTGATGCAGTTACAAAGAAGGCACGATAGTGGTTATATTTCATTAGGAGTTTGAGGACAATTGATAAGTCACCAATGACACTCGCGAAGTTCTACAGATGTACCGTGGAGCGCATTCTAACTGGCTGGATCACCGTCTGGTATGGAAGGGCCACTGCACAGGATGGGAAGCGCAAGAATGTAATAAATTCAGCCAACTCCATCATGGGCATGAGCCTCCCCAGCATTGAGGACAGCTTCAAGAAGGCGGCACCTAACATCCAGGACATGATTCCTCATTACTACCCTCAGGGAAGAGGTACAGGAGCCTGAAGGCACACACTCAACGATTTAAGAACAGTTTCCCACCCGCCATCAGATTTCTGAATGGACAATGAACCCGCGTACAATACCTCGCTATTCCTCTTTTGCGCCGTTTATTTATTTTATTTCTGACTGTAATTCAAAGTAATTTTAAGTATTGCACTGCACTGCTGTCACAAAACAACAAATTTCACGTATGTCAGTGATAATAAAACCGATTCTGATATTAACTTTAATGTTACCGTCGACGCTGAACAGATTAATCTGCTGCCGCCTGCTGACTCAACACTGCCACCTCGTGGTACAATATAGAAGGACGGGAGTGCAATTCGAACACGTTCTTCAATTAACACTATGAAAGGCAAAAGATAAAGTTCCATTTTCGTGAGTGTTGAGGATTATTCTGGAGTTATAAAATTGTGGACAGCAGATATCAACTTAGTTTAGAAGTAGTTTTCAGGAAATAAAACATGCTCACGATCTAACTTCAACTGATATTTTGAGGCTATTGAAACCAGTCTCAGCGTGTGGGACGTTCTGATGCTGATTCATTGAAACCGTTGTAGACGCAATATCAGTCTTCCAGAGAGCGAACCCATCTGCCCCGCGTGATGACCCGGACTGTGTCCTCAGATCCTGCGCAGAAAATTACAAGAAAACATTTTCACCTGCCATCCTCTTCGTCTTCGCTCTTCCTATGTATAGATGGACCAACTGGCAGTCACATCAGCAGGGGGCATCCACCATCAGGGACCCCCGCCACCCAGGTCATGCTCTTTTCTCGCTTCTGCCATCAGGAAGAAGGTACAGGAGCCTCAGGACCTACACCACCAGGTTCAGGAACCCCTATCTATACCCTCATACTTCTACATATTTCTATCAAATCTCCCCTCAATCTTCTACACTCCAAGGAATAAAGTCCTAACCTAATCAACCTTCCCTTATAACTCCACTCCTCCAGTCCTGGCAACATATTTGTAAATTCTCTCTGTACTCTTTCAACTTTATTTACATCTTTCCTTTGGTAGGTTACCAAAACTGTACACAATACTCCAAACTAGACCTCACCCTCTTACACAACTTCAGCATAACATTCCATCTCCTGTACTCAATACATTGAGTTTTGAAGGCCAGTGAACCAAAAGCTTTCTTTATGAACCTGTGTACTTGTGACGCACTTTCAATGAATTATGTACCTGTATTCCCCAATCCCTTTGTTGTACCACACCCCTCAGTGCCCTACTGTTCAACTGTGTAAGATTTACCCTTGTTAGTCTTACTGAAGGGCAACACCTCACACTTGTCTGCATTAAATTCCATCTGCCATTTTTTAGCCCATTTTTCCAGCTGGTCCAGATTCCACTGCAAGCTTTGATAGCCTTCCTCACTGTCCACTACACCCCAGTCTTGGTGACATCCGTAAATTTGCTGATCCAGTTAACTACATTATCATCCAGATCATTGATATGAATGACAAACAACAAAGGACCCAGCAACGACCCCTGCGGCACTCCACCAGTCACAGGACTCCAGTCAGAGTGGCAACTATCAATTACCACACTCTGGCTTCTTCCACAGGCTAATATCTATTATGTGTTAATGAATATAATCCATAAAATTTCTAAATAATAAATGTACCGCAACATTTACTTTGCAGCATTTTAGACCTTCAACGTATTTATCAGTGTTTCACATTACAACACTGTGACAAATTGTAACAATAAACACAGAATGGAAGTCAGTAGCTCATTGCTAATAATCCACCAGCCTGCTGAGCATTGACACCATCTAGTCAAAACATTTTACTTTTGAAATTGTGCCTGCCAATTGTTTTAATAGCCTGGCATTGTTTACTTGTGTTGTGTATTGTGCTTTGTGTTTATTTGATGTGCATGTAACAAAAAAAATTAAAGTGCTATGCAGTTCTCAGGCTGTATAAAAAATTCCTACTCAAAGCAACAGTTGGTCTGCTCAGCTGCAAAAAGTATTAGAGGGAATGTTGCACCCTATCCTGCTCTAACTGGATTTGCAAGTTTGCAGATTACACCACTACGGTGAACTCTATATCAGATAACCATGGGTGGCACTACAGGAAGGAGCCTCGTCAACATGTGGGTTTCCTCCAGGGGCTCCAGTTTCCTCCCACAGTCCAAAGATGTACCGCTTAATAGGTTAATTGGTCTTTGTAAATTGTCCTGTGATTAGGCTAGGATTAAATTGGTGGGTAGCTGGCCAGCATGGCTCATTGGGCAGAAAGGGCCTGCTCCACACTGTGTCTCCAAATAAATAAATTGATTGGAAATTAAATCAAATTAGCTTTCAATTTCAATTCAGCCATTATTTGGCAACAATTCAAAATCAATGTCAAAGTAAAATTTATTATCAAAGTATATATACAGTAGTATTACTCTGCAGGTTTCACCTATCACCTACAACCTTCTATTTCTTCCTCCCCTCACCGTGCCTTCTTACTCTGAATTCCCCTCTTCCTTTCCAAGCATCTTGGCCTGAAACATTGTCATCGATGCTGCCTTACCTACTGAGTTCCTCCAGCATTTTGCATGTGTTACATCTACAGTAAGTTACCACATAATACTACCTTGGGATTCATTTGCAGAAAAATAAATACGGTAGAATCAGCCAGAGAAAGACTGTAGGGTCTCCTCCTCCTGTCAAGGCATATGGCGTCAACTTACCCAGCACCAGCAGATTCACCTACCTGGGCAGCATCATTTGGCAGGGTGATGGGACCAAGAATGGCATCCAGTGCAGACTCAGCAAAGCTAGAAATGTCTTCAGAACCAAGAACAATATATGGGGACCAGCCGAGTACAGTTTCCACACCAAGGTGAAGCTGAACCAGAGCTGTTCTGTCCACACTCTCGTACGGGTCAGAATGCTGGGACATGAGAGAAAGCCATTTTGCCAAGCTGTCATCATTCTCCACTAAGAGCCTCCAGAAGATCCTCCATCATTTTCTGGCCAAGAAAGATCTCCAGCCACACCTACACTGCAGTGTCACCAAGAGGACATGGCCACAATCATCGTGAGGAAATACATGGGCACCTGATGAGAAGAGAGGCCAACTCCATCATCAAGACAACACCTCATTGGACCTGTGAAGGATGGAGGAAATGAGGGAGACCAAAGACCAAAGACTACTTTCTGTAGCAGAAAGTAAAATACAAAATAAAACTATACATAAGCAAAGACTGATGAACAACCACGTGCAAATATAAAACAACAATTCGGAGAGTCAAAGTTCAAAGTAAATTTATTATCAGAGTATTAATATGTAACCATATACTACCTTGAGAGTCAGTTTCTTGCAGCATTCACAGTAGAAAAAAATTACATAGAATCATTGAAAAACAACACAGAAAGACAAACAACCAAACCATGTGCAAAAGAGACAAACTGTGAAGTACAAATAAAAACAACAACTAATAATAATAATAATGAATAAAGTAGTAATAGTGAGGTGAGTGAAGTTGTCCACGTTGGTTCAGGAGCCTGCTGGTTGAAGGGTAATAACTGTTCCTGAACATTGTGGTGTGGGATATGAGGCTCCTGCACCTCCTACCTGAAGGCTGCAGTGAGAAGAGTCACAGGGATGGACAGCACTGAAACAGGCCCTTTGATCCAACACATGCATACTGACCTTTTTCTGCCCATCTACAAATCCCACATGCCTGCACCCTTCTATCCTTGCACTTCATTAACGTGGTAATTATATATAATTACACCACCTTCTCTGGCAGCACATTCCAGCTATCAACCTGTTACAAGGGATTCAGGCTCCAGAACCGGTGGGGATAACTTCACACAACTTCACTCTCCCCATCACTGAACTGATCCCACAATCTATGGACTCGTTTTCAAGTAATCTTCCCCTCATGTTCTCAATATTTATTACCTATTTATTTATTATTATTTCTTTTCTTTATTTTTGTATTTGCAGTTTATGAAGTTTTTTTTAAAAAAAACATAAAACAGTACAGCACATGAACAGGCCCTTCAGCCCACAATGTTGTGCTAAACCAGCTAAAAAGTAAATCAAATGTATTTGTCTCTACCACCATACCAGGCATCTACCACTCAGTAAAAAACTTACTAATCACATCCCCTTTGAACCCATCCCTCTCAGCTTCAATACATAACCTCGTATTAGACATTTCAATCCTGGGAAAAAGGTATTGTCTGTCCACTCTATCTATGCCTTTCATAATCTTATAAACCTCTATCAGATCTCCCATCAGCCTCCGTCGCTCCAGAGAAAACAACCCAAGGTTATCTAACCTCTCCTTATAGCACGTGCCCTCTAACCCAGACAGCTTCCTGGTAAACCTCTTCTGCACCCTCTCTAAAACTTCAATATCCTTCCTATAGTGAGATGACCAGAATTCTATACAATACTCCAGATGTGGTGCAACCAGAGTTTTATAAAGTTGTAGCATAATCTCTTGACATTTTTCTTTCTTTTGTATTTGCACAGTTTGCTGTCTTTTGAACACTGGTTGTCTGCCCTGCTGAGTGCTGTCTTTCATTTAGTCTATTATGATTATTGGATTCATTGAGTATGCTCACATGAAAATAAATCTCAGGGTTGTATATGGTGACATGCATGCACTTTGATAATAAATTTACTTTGAACTTTGGACTCTGCAGATGCTGGAAACCTTGAGAAACACACACAAAAAGCTTAGCTTTCATACTGTTTATACAGGTCTAACCTATGAAAACTAGTTTGCTCTCTTTTTGCAATACTTATTAGAATAGATCTTCAGAGATGTTGACACCCAGGAACTTGTAACTGTTCACCTTTTCCACTTCTGATCTCTCGATGAACGTTCGCTCAACGTCCCCTTCCTGAAGTGCACAATTCATTCATCCATTTGCCATACCATGCCGTGATCTGATGTACCCAGGGAGAATGGTTTACAAAAGCCACTCACCTCACCCTCATATTTATTTTACACAAAAATAGTTATTTCCTGGTTTGCCGATCCCACAAAACACACCATTCCGCGAAGGTTTTAAATTGCTAAAAAACGTTAACTAAAAAAAAAACGTCGGACAGCGCCCGTGGTGGGCGAGCTGCGAACTCGCCATTGAATGAATTTCAAACGCTGCGAAGTAACGCCTGAGCTGAACCCGACATCGATTATGCTAATCACTTATATCGTATTTAAAGAGAGACATAATTTTAATGACTTAAGATAATCACTTAAAATGTAAAATAGAGATTAGCTGTCCTCAAAATATAATTTATCGAGTTCTTACACTTGTTTATTCGTCCCTTGCTACAGTTCTGTGCTTCCAGCCTGTTGCCCCCTTCCACAATGGAAATGAAGACCTCGCTATGGCGTCTATAGTATCCCAGAATCCACAGCGATTGCAGGTGCTCTATTAAATCCACAGGCTAATGCTGTCGAGGGCTTTCTGATGCGTCAGGTGACGTGGCGGAACTAACTCCATTAACAAGTCCTGGTTTTAAATTCAAATCAGGTAAATAGAGGATGTGGAAAAAAAGGATATAAATAGTTTCCTCTGCTGAATGATATATTAAAGTATCTTAAGATATATTACAAAGATATATCTAAAGATATATTAAAGATACTAAAGTATCGTGAAGTTCAAAAGGTGAGTTTTGTCAACATAACATCGTAACATCTCAGGATGAGGCTTTTCATTCCAGGACGAAGGAGATGTCTTCCTTTTTAAAACAAAGGGGCTTCCCTTCTTCCACCATCAATTCTGCTCTCAAACGCATCTCTTCCATTTCCCGCACATCTGCCCTCACCCCATCCGCCCGCCACCCCACTCGGGATAGGGTTCCCTTGTCCTCACCTACCACCCCACCAGCCTCCAGGCCCAACGTATAATTGTCCGTAACTTCCGCCACCTCCAATGGGATCCCACTACCAAGCACATCTTTCTCTCCCCCGCCCCCTTGTCTGCTTTTCGCAGGGATCGCTCCCTACGCGACTCCCTTGTCCACTCGTTCCCCCCCATCCCTTCCCACCGATCTCCCTCCTGGCACTTATCCTTGCAAGCGGAACACGTGCTACACCTGCCCATACATTTCCTCCCTCACCACCATTCAGGGCCCCAGACAGTCCTTCCAGGTGAGGCGACACTACACCTGTGAGTCGGCTGGTGTGGTATACTGCGTCCGGTGCTCCCGGTGTGGCCTTTTATATATTGGTGAGACCCAACACAGACTGGGAGACTGTTTCGCTGGACACCTACACTCTGTCCGCCAGAGAAAGCAGGATCTCCCAGTGGCCACACATTTTAATTCCATGTCGCATTCCCATTCTGATATGTCTATCCATGGCCTCCTCTACTGTCAAAATGAATCCAAACTCAGGTTGGAGGAACAACACCTTATATACGGCTGGGTAGCCTCCAACCTGATGGCATGAACATTGACTTCTCTAACTTCCGCTAATGCCCCTCCTCCCCTTCTCACCCCATCCCTAACATATTTAGTTGTTTGCCTGTTCTCCATCTCCCTCTGGTGCTTCCCCCACCCCCTTTCTTTCTCCCGAGGCCTTCCATCCCATGATCCTTTCCCTTCTCTAGCTCTGTATCACTTTCTCCAATCACCTTTCCAGCTTTTAGCTTCGTCCCACCCCCTCCGGTCTTCTCCTATCATTTCGCATTTCCCCCTCCCCCTACTATTTTCAAATCTCTTAGTATCTCTCCTTTCAGTTAGTCCTGACGAAGGTTGTCGGCCCGAAACGTCGACAGTGCTTCTCCTTATAGATGCTGCCTGGCCTGCTGTGTTCCACCAGCATTTTGTGTGTGTTGCTTGAATTTCCAGCATCTGCAGATTTCCTAGTGTTAACATCGTAACATCACATGATTGACCTTGGAGAGCATTCTAATTGGTTGCATCACTGTCTGAAAGGGGGTGGGGGCAGTCTGCACAGGATTGGAAAAAGCTGCAAACTTTTAGCTAGCTCCACCATGGTCACCAGACTCCCCAGCATGGAGAGCACCTTCAAAAGGTGACGCCACAAGAACCCCCATCATCCAGCATATGACCTCTTCTCATCAAGGATGCAATATAGCAGTCTGAAGACACACGCTCAGCGATTTTAAGAAAAGCATCTTCCTGTCCGTCATCAGATTTCTGAATGGTCCATGAACTCGACCTGCTCTCTTTTGGCACTACTTATTTAATTATTATCTATCAATCAAGTTCAACTCCCGGCCTTCCTGTATGGCTTAGCTACTAAGCCCGGCGGAACCGCGCCTTAAAATCAGTCGCTTCGGGCAGATGGGGCTCGTCAGCCGTAAATTGGCAGCTCATCCGGGAGAAGTGATGTCAAACCTCCGCTGCCTTGCGGATATACCCACTCACAGGGCTTCAGGAGTAAACCCTGTGGAAAAATCCAGAGCTAGAGTCCCTAAGGCAGTTATCCGTTCAGTTCAACGCTGACTGGCAGCTCCTGTGACGCTGCTGTATCAGGCTCTGCTGTTCATTTGGGTTCATCAGATGTGTGGAGAGGGGGAGCTTGCTCTCCATATCGTACTGCCCTGGCTTGCGTATCACATACACGGCTAGGATGAGGGCCTCCGAAATAGTACTGCAAAAGTGTTAGGGACATATAGGGCACCTAAGACTTTTGCACAGATTTGTAAATGGCAATGAGGTTCATTCCCTGATGAGCACGATACATTTTATGCTTGTTCTTCGGGAGTATTCTGGAGTTAAGTGAATATAGCAGATATTAATTCAAACAAAAAACAGTCTTCAGTTCTTAATGTAAATTGTAAGCTGTAAATTGAAGTTTCGGTATTGTGCAAAAGTCTTTGGCACCTGAGCTAGCTATATATACACACACTTCTGCACAGTACTGTATATTTTTCTTATTGCAATACAATACAGTACAGTATATAGTTATGTATTACAATGTACAACTGCAGCAAAACAACACATTTCATGACATGACGATGATACTAAACCTGATTCCCTGCACTGCAGAATCTCTGCATTTAGTGTCAATCTGAAGTACGCCTGGGCTGCATGCTGGCGTAGTGGTTAGCACAACGCTTTACAGTACCAGCAACCCGGAAGCAATTCCCGTCGCGGCCTGTAAGAAGTTTGTACATTCTCCCAGTGATAGGTGGGCGCCTTCCGGGCGCTCCAGTACCCCCCGTCCCCACAGTCCAAAGTTGGTAGGTGAATAGATCATCGTAAATTGTCCTGTGACTAGGCTAGGATGAAATTGGGGGATCGCCAGAGTGTGGCCCGAAGGACCGTAAGGAGCTGTTCCATGCTGAATCTCAATAAATAAATAAGTGTAAAGATGACAAAATGATTGTTACTCTGGATCCTGTGCAGCACAAAAAGAAACTGACAAGCACAAAGAACACAATTAAGAAAAAAACATAAAATCAATCCTATCAAAAACAATGTAGAACTTTTATAGACAGAGATTGATTGTAGGGACATAAAGTGATACTAGGTGATGTGTAGGTATGTAATGGTGGGGGGTTAATGGGAAGTGTTGATCAGCCTGACAGCTTTGGGGAAGTAACTGTTTTGGGTCTAGAGGTCCTAGCTCACATGCTATGTAACTACCTCCCTGTTGGAAGTGGGACAAACGACCCTTCATGACATTGAAAGGCCGCGATAGAGCGGATGTGCAGAGGATGTTTCCTGGAGTATGTCCCTTTAGAACATAGATGAGGAGGAATTTCTTTAGCCAGAGGGTGGTGAATCTGTGGAATTCATTGCCACAGAAAGCTGTAGAGGCCAAGTCATTGGGTAAGACAGTACTATAGATTACAGTGATTTATAGTAATTTTTATGTATGGCTCTGTACCACCGCTGCAAAATTTTTGCAGCAAATGTCAGCGATAGTAGACCTGTTTCTGATGTATTCACAGCAGAGGTTGATAGGTTTTTGATTTGTCAGGGCATCAAAGACTGCAAGGAGAAGAAAGGAGTTGAGAATTAATCAACCATGATGGAATGGTAGAGCAGACTCAATGGGCTGAATCCCTTAATTCTGTTCTGTCTTAGGGTCTGATATTGCTGGCTTTTTCTCCCCAGAACTTTTCTGCATGTAAGGCACAGATGCATATACAGCGCCTATAAAAATATTCAACCCCTTGGAAATTTTCATGTTTTATTGCTTTACAACATTGAATCACAGTGGATTTAATTTGGCTTTTTTGACATTGTTCAACAGAAAAAGACTTTCGTGTCAAAGTGAAACAGATCTCTACAAATTGATCTAAATTAATTACAAATACAAAACACAAAATATTGATTGCATAAGTATTCACCCCCCCCCCCCAATGACACACCAAATCATCACTGGTGTAGCCATTGGTTTTAGAAGTCACAAAATTAGTCAAATGGAGATCTGTTTTTGGAGACCTATGTTCAGTCTGGAAGGTCCAACTGCTGGTGAGTCAGTATCCTGACAAAGACTACACTATGCAACTCTGCAAAAAGGTTATTGAAAAGCACAAGTCAGGAGATGGATATAAGAAAATTTCCAAGTCACTGAATATCCCTTGGATTACACATCACATACTGTATATGTGTATGTTTGCCATGGACATATCACATAGTAAACTCCAATTGATTTACAAGCTTTAGATTCCTCTGTTGCTGAGGTCAGTGCTGTTAGTCCACCCCCCAAGTCTATTAACAGGACAATAGTTAATGATATCCAATATTCATATTCCCCACATTTACAGAAACACTAACTCCTGCAGTCTGAGGGGAGAAGCTGGCCTTTACAACCTCGGGTCTGTTTTGAGCCACATCTAATGTAGCAACTGTGGATAATGGTATCGGTGAGAATGGTCACAAAAGAACCTGTTCCTTTCCATTTGCTTGTGATGGTGTTGCAGGTAAGTCTTTCAGCGCACTTATTAGTCACCTAATGACTAATGGTTGATGGAACTAATGGAACTATCAAACTGCCGCACTTGCAAAAAATAAAAGGAGGATAAAGGAAAAGCTGTTTGGTCATTAAGTGGAATACAGTCAAAAAACCTTCTGGTAGACGCATTCAATCTCTTTCAAGTGGGGAAGCTGCACATGTTCAAAGAAGAAAAAAAAAATCCAACTTGACACTCCCCAAGCAGTAAGGCACCTCCACCCACTAACTCCCCAGGACTACTTTATCACTTCCTGTCAGTCACCTTATGTACAGACACTCTTTCTGCTTTACGCCTGTGTACTGAAAATGAAATTAAACAATCATGAACAATCTTTTTGACACCACTTTCTATTTTGTGAGAGGCTCCCCACTGCTCACTGCTGCCTCCTACAGGCAATGTCTTCCTGCATGAAGCTTCAGAGCAAACCTAGAGATGCAAAACAAAACTTACCGCAGATGCTGAGAATCAGAACTAAAATTAAATTTATATCCACAATATAATTGCCTTTGAATTAGTAGTTATTTCATTGCCACTCCTCCAGAAATAACCTCAAAGTTCTGTTCTTACATCCAAACAGATTTCCCTTTGCTTCCTTATAAAACCACTGTGACTTTTCCTGTGAATGTGTTCTTTTCTTTAGAAAACCCAGGCTGCAGACTTCACATAGCAGATGGGTGAACACCAGGAGAGGTAAGGGGAGTAAGCAGTCAGTGGCCATTCCTCTCAGCAAAAAGAATACCCCTTTGGATACTGCTGGGGGTGGGAGTGACAACCTGCAGCTAGGCCCGAGGCACTGTGACTGGCCCTGATGCTCAGCAGGAAAGGGTACAGTCAGGCAAAGCGATAGTGATAGGAGATTCTCCTTTTGAGAAGACTAGTATATCAGAGCAAGGACGTAGTGTTGAGGCTTTATAAGGCACTGGTCAGACTGCACGTGGAGAATTGTCAGCCCTTATCTAAAAACTATGCTGACATTGGAGAGGGTCCGAAGGAGGTTCTCAAGAATAATTCTGGGAATGAAAGAATTAACGTATGAGGAGCATTTGACGGTGTTGTGCCTGTACTTGCCTGATTTTAGAAGAATGAGGGGGGATTTCATAGAAACCTATCGAATATTTTAAGGCATTAGTCAGAGTAGATGTGGAGAGTACTATACCGGCAGTTATGGTCGAAATTACAATAAAAAGTGACTTGACTTGAGAGGGTGTTTCCTGAAGTGGGGGAGTCTAAGACAAGAGGGCACAGGCTCTGAATAGAGGTACGGCCATTTAGAACAGAGGGGAGAAGGAATTTCTTTATCCAGCGGGTGGTGAATCTGTGAAATTCATTGCCACGAACAGCTGAGGAGCCAAGAAATTGTATGTATTTAAAGCAGAGGTTGGAAGGTTCTTGGTTAATCAGGGTGTCAAATGTTACGGGAAAAAGGCAGGAGAATGAGGTTGAGAGGGATAATAAACCAGACATGATGGAATGGCAGAACACTCGATGGGCCAAGTGGCCTAATTTTGCTCCTATGTCTCATAGTCTTCTGTTCTAAAACTATCACTCTAATTCGAGCACCTCTGCTTCATCCGCAAAAAGTATAATTTCCCGATGGCCAACCATTTAATTCCTATCCCCATTCCTGTTCCGATATTTTAGTCAACGGCCTCCTCCTCTGCCATGATGAGGCCACTCTCAGGTTGGAGGAGCAATACCTCAAATTCCACATAGGTAGCCTCCAACCTGATGGCATGAACATTGATTTCTCCTACCAGTATTTCTCCTCGCTCTTCCCTCTTCCTCACTCTGGCCTCTCATCACTTCTTCTCTCCAGCTGACCACCTCCCCTGGTAACCCTCCTCCTTCCCATTCTTCCATGGTTTACTCTCCCCTCTTATCAGAATCCTCCTTCTTCAGCTCTTTGCCTTTTCCACCTATCACCTTCCAGTTTCTTACTTCATCACCCCTCCCTCAGCAATCTTGCTCCACCTATCACCTTCCCCCTCCCCCACCTTCTTATTCTGGCTTCTTCCCTTTCCTTTCTAATTCTGATGAAGGATCTCAGTCCAACATGTTGACTGTTTATTCTCCTCCATAGACGCTGCCTGACCTGCTGCGTTTCACTAGCATTCTCTGCGTGTTACCACCACGATAGTCCCTGTGACTGTGTCATATCGAACAGCAGGGCAGGCTTGAGGGGCTGAGTGGCCTACTCCTGCTATTTACTCGTGTTGTGTTAGTGTCGCTTTATCTTCAAGGATAAAGCAAAGATGTACCACGGAAAGTATGCTGATTGGTTACATCACCATCTGGTGTGCAGGCTCCGCTGCACAGGATCGGAAAAGGCCGCAGAGGTTTGCAAACTCAGCCAGCTCCATCATGGCCACTAGCCTCCCCAGCATCAAGGACAGCTTCAAAAAGTGGCACGTCAAAAAGGTGGCTTCCATCATTAAGAACCCCTCACCTCTGAGAGCATACCATCTTCTCATTACTAACATCAGCCAAGAAGTACCTAAAGACATGCACTCAACATTTTAGGAACAACTCCTTCCCCTCCGCCATCAAAGCTCTGAACAATGAACTCATGACAACTATTATTCTCACTAATTCACATTTTACTTTTTATATATTTCTGATTGTAACTTAGAATAATTTTTATGTAATGCACTACTCTGCTGCTGCACAACAATATATTTCAGTGATAAGAACCTAATGACTGGTGAAGGGTCATCAACTAGAAACACTTACTTTGTTCTCTGCTTTTTAAAACTACCACAGTATTTTATACTTTACAAAAAGACAAAAGGATTGCTCAAAATGCAACCAGACAGATCACTGTGGTGGAAGAGAAACTGTAAGGCATTAGGCAAAGGTGATCTACAGGCCTTCGGCAAATATCCTTTTAAGGAACTGGCTTAGAAATAGGTCAAATAACTTCCAATAATCTACAGCTCTGAAAATTGAGTTTGGACTGGCAAATGGTTATAGTTCTGTTGTGGGTAAATGGGATTAGTGTGCATAGACCTAGGGGACAAAGGACCCATTTGGACGACTCGGAAACAAGTTTATTGCTGACATATAGTACAGTGCAAAAATCTTGAGAGGGGAGAGGCTAAGACTTTGCACAGTACTGTAGTAGTGTTATGTATTGCAGTAGAACAAAAAAAAAATCTGACATATGTGAGTGATGATAAACCCGATCCTGATATCGGTCTCTATTGTGGACTGAGAGTGGGAAGGGGGCAGGGAGAGGGGAATCATCATTGGGAAAAGGGGAAGGAGGAGGAGAGGGAGTGGGATGCACCAGAGAGACATTCTGTGATGATCAATAAATCAACTGTTTGAAATCAAGTGTCCTTGCCCGGCTGGGTGTGTCTGCACCTGCGCCAGCCCCCGCCCCCAACTCCTGGGACTCTTTCTCTGCTACCTGTCCCACACCCCTCCCGTAGCACTCCACCCTCACCACTCCCAATATCCTTTCCTCCCACCAGATTTACAAACTTGCTCTCCACATCACGTTGACAAATACAGTACTGTGCAAAAGTCTTGGGAACAGTAGTAGTAGGTAGCCGTCAATCCCAGTGGGTCATGGGTTTGCGCCTCTGGTGGGCTGCGTCCTCTCCAGGGTGGGAAGATTTGAAGAACCGGCTGTTGCCCAGGCAGCAGGTTCCCCCTCTCCACGTCACTGATGTAGTCCAAGGGAAGGGTAAGTGCCAGTACAGCTCGGCACCAGTGTCATCGCAGAGGTTGCCAGAATGAAGTTGTAAACAACATCAAACTGCCTTAGGGACCTCAGCTCCAGATTTCTTCCTCGGGGTTTACTCCCAAAGCCTTTCTCATAGGTGGGTATGGCCGCAAGACAGTGAAAGTTTAAAATCAGAGTTTTCCTTCTTCTAGGCAGGCTGACGAGCCGCACCTGCCCAACAAGCTATACATATGTGCCTAAGACTTTTGCATAGTACTCTATGTTGTGAAATTTATTATTTACTTCAAGTTACAATAAGAAATATATATTTAAAAAGTAGCAGAAAAAGAGAAAATAGTGAGGTAGAGTTCATTGTCTATTCTGTAGTCTCATGGTGGTGGGGAAGAAGCTGTTCCTAAGTCATTGAGTGTCTGTCTTCGGACTCCTGTACCTCCTCCTTGATGGTAGCAATAAGAAGAGGGCATGTCCTGAGGCATCACATTCTGAAGATGTCCACAATGCTGGGGAGGCTAGTGCCCAAGATGGAACCAGCTGAATGTACAACTTTGTGCAGCTTTTTCTGATTCAACCATGCATTGCACTGGTTTGGATTCAAACTCCTCCCAGACTACTCTGTGGAGGGGGTGGGGGGGAGTTAAAGTTTCCTCCGCAACTTTCACCATCTCCAAAAGGGTTCACCACTAAACATATCTTTATCTCTATCACCAGCCAACCCCCAACTGCTTTCCACAGGAATCACTCACTCCACAATTCCATTGTCCATTTGTCTCTCCCCACACTGATCCTTCCAAACAGCCCAAGTGCTACACTTGCCCAGACACCTCCTCCCTCTGCTCCATTCATGGCCCCAAACAGTCCTTCCAGGTGAAACAACACTTCACCTGCGAATTTGCTGGGGTCATCTATTGTGGCCGGTGTTCCTGATTGGTGATTCCCATTGAAAATTGGGAGACTGCTCTATCAAGCCCTTTTGCACATCCGCCACACGTGGGACTTCCTGGTGGCAAAACATTTTAATTCCGATTCCCATTTCCATTCTGACCTGTCAATCCATGGCCTCCACATATGCCAAGATAAGACCTCCCTCAGATTAGAGCAGCAACATCTTATATTCTGTCTGGGTACCCTCCAACCTGTTGGCATGAGCAACGATTTCTCCTTCTGGGGAACAAGCTCCCCCCACCTCTATTCCCCACTTCTTCCCACCTGCCTATTATTTCCCTCTGGGTCTCTCCTGCTTTCCTTTCTCCCATGATCCACTCTCCTCTCCTGTCAGATTCTTTCTGCTCCAGCCCTTTATTCTTCCCACCTACCTGGCTTCACCTATCACCTTCAAGTTAACCTCCTTCTCCTTCCACCATTTAACCAGCTGCATCACTGCCTGGTACGGAAATTGCACCATCTCAGATCGCAAGACCCTGCAGCAGATAGTAAGGTCAGCTGAGAAGATCATCAGGCTCTCTCTTCCTGCCATTACATTTACACCACATGCTGCATCCACAAAGCAAACGGCATTGTGAAGGACCCCACACACCCATCATACAAACTCTTCTCCCTGCTGCCATCTGGGAAAAGGCACGACCAGACTATGTAACAGTTTCTTCCCCCAAGCCATCAGACTCCTCAATATCCAGAGTCTGGACTGACAGCCCTCTACTGTGCCTATTGTCTTGTTTATTATTTATTGTAATGCCTGCACTGTTTTTTGCACTTTATGCAGTCCTGGGTAAGTCTGTAGTCTAGTGTAGTTTTTTCTGTGTTGTTTTTATGTAGTTCAGTGTAGTTTTTGTATGTTTCATGTAGCACCATGATCCTGAAAAACATTGTTGCATTTTTACTGTGTACTGTACCAGCAGTTATAACCATATAACCATATAACAATTACAGCACGGAAACAGGCCATCTCAGCCCTTCTAGTCTGTGCCGAATGCTTACTCTCACCTAGTCCCACTGACCCGTACTCAGCCCATAACCCTCCATTCCTTTCCTGTCCATATACCTATCCAATTTTACTTTAAATGATAATATTGAACCTGCCTCTACCACTTCTACTAGAAGCTCATTCCACACAGCTACCACTCTCTGAGTAAAGAAATTCCCACTCGTGTTACCCTTAAACTTTTGCCCCCTAACTCTCAACTCATGTCCTCTTGTTTGAATCTCCCCTAGTCTCAATGGAAAAAGCCTATCCACGTCAACTCTATCTATCCCCCTCATAATTTTAAATACCTCTATCATGTCCCCCCTCAACCTTCTACGCTCCAGAGAATAAAGACCTAACTTGTTCAACCTTTCCCTGTAACTTAGGTGCTGAAACCCAGGTAACAGTTATGGCCGAAATGACAATAAAAAGTGACTTGACTTGACTTGACTTATTCAGCTATCTTCCCCCTTCCTTCGCAGTCCTGAAGAAGGGTCTCATCCTGAAGCATTGACCATTTCACTCTTTTCATAGATGTTGCCTGATCTGCTTATTATTTATTATTTTTATTGAAGAAACTCAGCTCTTCCTATTCATTTTGTCTAAATCTCTTGTAGAGTGGATGTAGAGAGGATGTTTCATATAGTGGGAGGGTCTGGAGTCAGAGGGCACCACCTCAGAGTACAAGGATATCCCTTGAAAACAGATATGAGGAAGAATTAGCTAATTCAAGGGGGGGATAATGTTAAGGTGATTTGAGGGAAGTATGGGGGGGGGGAATGTCAGAGGTAAGTTCTTTACACAGAGAGTGGTGGGTGTATAGAATACCCTGCCAGCGGTGGAAGTAGAGACAGATAAATGGAGAGCTATGTGGGAGGGAGAGGTTAACTGACCTTAGAGTAGGTTAAAAGGTTGGCACAACATTGTGGGCCAAAGGACCTGTACTGTGCTATAATGTTTTATGTTCGAACTTCTGTTGCCAGAGGGTGGTGAAACTGTGGAATTCATTGGTGCAAATAGCTGTGGAAGCCGAATCATTGGCCATATTTAAAGCAAAGCCTGATACTCTCTTGCTTAGTAAGGACGTTGAAGGAAAAAGTGCTAGGCAAACTCAAAGGTCTTAAGGTTGATTAGTCAACTGGACCAGATGGACTATGTCCCAGAGTCCTGAGAGAGGTTGCTGAAGAGATAACGGATGCATTGGTCATGATCTTTCAAGAATCACTTGATTCTGGCATGGTCCCGGAGGACTGGAAGATTGCAAATGTCACTCCACTCTTTAAGAAGGGAGGAAGGCAAAAGAAAGGAAATTACAGGCCAGTTAGCCTAACCTTAGTGGTTAGGAAAGTGTTGTAGTCTATTATTAAGGATGAGGTTTTGGGGTACTTAGAGACTAATGGTAAAATAAGTCAAAGTCAGCATGGTTTCTGTGAAGGAAAATCTTGCCTGCCAAATCTGCTGGAGTTCTTTGAGGAAGTAACATGCAGCGAGGTTGAAGGAGAGGCAGTGGATGTCATTTACTTGGATTTTCAAAAGGCATTTAATAAGGTGCCGCACAAGGCTGCTTAACAAGATACAATCCACTGGCATTAAAATAAAGAAACAGGCATGGATACAGGGCTGGCTGACAGACAGGAGGCAGCAAGTGAGAATGAGGGGGCCTTTTCTGGTTGGCGGCCAGTGACTAGTGGTGTTGCTCAGGGGTCAGTATTGCAACCACTACTTTTCACTTTGTTTGTCAAAGACTTGGATAATGGAATTGATGGCTTTGTGGTTAAGTTTGCAGATGATATGAAGATAGGTGGAAGGGTAGGTAAAGCTGAGGAAGCAAAGTGATTGCAGTAGGACCTAAAGACAAATTGGAAGAATGGGCAAAAAAGTGGCAAATGGAATACAGTGTTGGGAAACGTATGATAAAGCATTTTGGTAAAGGGAACAATAGTGAGGACCATTATCTAAATGGGGAGAAGGTTCAAACATCAGAGGTTCGGAGGGACTTAGGAGTCCTGCAAGATTCCCAGAAGGTTAATTTACAGGTTGAGTCCATGGTAAAAAAGGCAAATGCAATGTTGCCATTTATTTCAAGGGGAATAGAAAATAAAAACACTAGTTTTATAAGACACTGGTCAGGACACACTTGGAGAATTGTCAACATCTCTGGCTGGGTCTCATATTTCAGAAAGGATGTGTTCTATTAGAGAGAGTCTATAGGAGGTTCATGAGGGTGATTCCGCAAATAAAGGGGTTAATATGTGAGGAGCATTTGGCAGCTTTGGGCCTGTACTCACTGGAATTTAGAAGAATGGGGGAGGGGGAGGAATCTCATTGAAACCTACCAAATGCTGAAAGGACTAGGTAGGGTGGATATGGAGAGGCTAAAGGGCACAGCCTCACAATTGAGGGGCAACCTTATAGAAGAGAGGTAAGGAAGAATTTTTTTTAGGCAGAAAGTAGTGAATCTGTGGAATGCTCTGCCACAGACTGCGGTGGAGGCCAAGTCTGTGGATATGGCGAGAAGGCAGCTGTATGGGATTGAGTGGAATCTTGGATCAGCCATGATGGAATGGCAGGGCAGACTTGATGAGCTGAATGGCCTAATTCTGCTCCTATGTCATATGGTTATGGGGAGAAGGAAGGAGAATGGGGTTGAGAGAGATAACAATCAGCCCTGATGGAATGGCAGAGCAGTCTTGACAGGCCGAATGGCCTAATTCTGCACCTATGTCTTATGGCCTTATGAATACCAGCCTCCCATCATAGAGGACATCTTCAACAGGTATTGCCTCAAGAAGACAGCATCCATTATTAAGGTCTCCCACCATTCAGACACTCCCTCTTTTCATTACTAATAGGGAAGCGATACAAGCTCCTGAAGATACACACTCTACGGTTTAAGAAAAGCTTCTTGCTCTCCACCATCAGATTTTTTTGAACAGTCCATGAACCCAAGAACACTTGCTAAAGATTTTTGCCCTCTTTCTGCATTAATACTACTACGTCGACTCGGGCCTAGGGGGCCAGCGTTGGGCATTACTTTACACTTTTCCTTATACACAGTGACTTCCCAAGTAGATAAGCCAACCAGATACAAGGAACTCAAGCTCAAAAGTCACAGATTCACACAGACCACATCCATCTTCTGCATTTCCTACAAACTATGACAACTGGCCTTAATTAGCTTCACAGTACTTCAGGACATCCTGAAAAAATACTGCATGAAGTTAAAAGAAAGAGGGAGAAGACTGTTAGAGGGATAGGTCAGATTTATTTTCAATGGGGTGAGATAGGACTAGGTTAATTTTGCTCCTATCCAAGGGTGGATACCTCTTGCACCTAATAAAGAGGTCACTGAGTGTATATTTGTGGTCTCCTGCTGCTGTAACCCATCCATTTCAAAGTTCGACATGTTGTTCATTCAGAGATGCTCTTCTGCACACCACAGTTGTAATGCGTGGTTATTTGAGTTACTGTCACCTTGAATCAATCTGGCCATCCACCTCTGACCTCTCTCATTAACAGGGTGTTTTCCCCCACAGAATTGCCACTCACTGGATGTTTTATTTTTGTTTCTCATACCACTCTCTGTAAACTCTACAGACTTATGTGTAAAAATCCCAGGAGATCAGCAGTTACCAAGGTACTCAAACCACCCTGTCTGGCACCAACAATCATTCCATGGTCAAAGTCACTTAGATCAATTTCTTCCCCATTCTGATGTTTGGTCTGAACAGCAACTGAACCTCTTGATCATGTCTTTCCTACATTGAGTTGCTGCCACATGATTGGCTGATTAGATATTTGTATTTACAAACATGTACTAGTGTGCCTAATAAAGTGGCCACTGAGTGTATATCAGAATAAAACCATGATTCAAAAAAGAAAAATTCTGTTTACCTTTAATTAAAAAACAAAGGGTCACAGACGCTGCTCGGAAGTCACAGACGGATACAGAAAGAAAACCTTTGCATTAGAAAATGTCAACTGGAAAAGAAAAAGAATAGTCAGAACACAGTACACATAGGGAAACCTGACGCAGAGGAAGATTGACTTACATTCAGATTATTTCTCAGATCATTCACCATTTACAAACAAGAGAAAATCTGCAGATGCTAGAAATCCAAAGCAACACACACAAAATGCTGGAGGAACTCAGCAGGTCAGGCAGCATCTATGGAAAAGAGAAAAGTCAACGTTTTGGGCTAAGATCCATCATCAGGACTGGAATATCAACTGTTTACTCTTTTCCATGGATTTACCATTTACATTCAGGTCACTAGTGTACATACATTAGGCTTTTGCCCAGCAAAAGAGAATTTCTTGCAAATGATGGAACATGTTGTGATTTTTAGATTTTTTTATTTCAATATGCAGATTTTCTTTTAGAAATACAGGTAATATTGTTTGACATTGCACCTCTCCCATCTTATTACACCTTTTTTAGAAAGGGCAACTGTTTGTCATAAAATACTACAGCAAAGAAATAGGCCTTTCAGCCCATCTAGTCCATGCCAATCACTTAATCTGCCTAGTTCCATCTACCTGCACCAGGGCCATAACCCTCCCATCCATGTACCTTTCCAAACTTCTCTTAAATGTTGAAATCAAACTCACATCTACCATTTCCCACTGGCAGCTCGTTCCACACTCTGAACACCTTCTGAGTGAAGTTCCCCTTCAGGTTCTCCTTAAACATTTCACCTTTCACACATAGCCCATGACCTCTAGTTCTAGTCTCACCCAACCTCAGTGGAAAAAGCCTGCTTGCATTAACCCCATCTATACCCCTCTTCATTTTGTACGGCTTTAGCAAATCTCCCCTCAATCTCGTATGCGCCCAGGAATAAAGTTCTAACCTTTCCCTCAGGTTCTGGCAACATCCTTGGTCTGTTCTAATTGTTCTCTCACTCACTACTCCAAAAACAAACTATTTATTTAAAATAGTTTTAATGCTAGCAATTGTGATCTGGAATGTACTATGCACAAATATGGGCAAAGCACACAGAGAGGCAGATGAATATTTGAGAAGAAAAGCCTGCAGGTCCATGGACAGGAAGTGGGTAGAGATCCATTCACACTGTGGAGCAGGAACCCAGTCTGATTTCCTTCAGCACACACTTGAGGACTGGCCCACTCATTGGGAAGGCATTCATTACCGAGGACCCCCCACCCCCCACCACCCAGGCTAAGCTCCCTTCTCGTTGCTACTATCATGAAAGAGGTACAGGATTCTCTGATCCCACACCACCAAGTTCAGGAACAGATATTGCCCTTCACCACCAGGCTTTTGACCCAGTGTGGATAACTTCACCCACCTCAACACTGATTCCACAATCTATGGACTCCCTTTCAAAGACTCTACAACTCATGTTCTCAATATTATTTATTTACTTATTTATTGTTTGTATTATTGGTTGTTTGTCAGTCTTTGTGTATCTTTTCATTGATTCTATCGTATTACTTCATTCAATGAATGCCCACAAGAAAATGAAACTCAGGGTAGTATTTAGTGACATACGGTATACGTACTTTGATAATAAATATACTTTGAACTTTAAGTCAAAGTTCAGTATACAGATTGTGGAACCATTCATACACCCAGCGACTCACTGGGCCACAAGCAATATTCATTAAAGTAATGAGATGTATTAATTAAAGGCTTGTACATAAAAAGGCGAGAAATAAGTCAAGAGGCCCAAATAAATGCTTGCAGTTCAAAAGGACAATGTTGTGTGTAGTTCTGGCTGTTTAAACCCCTCAGTGACATGCACTCCCCCTCATGATGCACACAACACAGTTCTCAGTCAAAAGAATTTTTCAAGGGCCTGAATTGTCTTTGACAGTCAATCAAAAGATGCTTAATAAAGGATTTGTATTGTACATCTAGATCAGGACCAGAGAAAGTTTAACAAAAATCAAGTATGTGACCATTTTTTAAGCTCTTTATGGTTTACTGGCAGTGTACTGACTCCAGTGATGAGGAACACTCTAGAATCACAACTATTCGACATGCAACAGAACATACTCAGCTACAGGGACATCATGTTCCGCCATGGACAGTCCCCAGCCCGGCTGCGAGAGGAGGAGGGTTGGGCATAGGGCTAGCAACCCCACCCTATAAAAACCCACAGCTACAGAAACACCAACAGAAGCTCTGAAGACCTCATCCCTGGGAGACTGCCCAGAAGACATATGAAGTCATGATGAAAGCAGAAGCCACAGGCTCAGGGTAGAGGAATCTGGCAAGCTGATGTCAGCGACCTATGCCCCAGTAGGGGTGATGGACTTAAGATGACGACAGGGCCATCACAGCTGCTTCTAATACTTTGGACAACTTAAGCAAAAAATGCTACTTAATAAGTATTCATTGGAATCTGCCGTCCAGCATCCTCTTTCACAAAAGAAGCAGAGCCAATTGTAACAACCCCAAACTTGTGCTGATTTTGATCACCAATCCTGGTATGAGGCAGAAATTGAACCAGAGGGTTCCTTCCCTGTAGGCAACAGTTACCAGACTGTTAGGAGCAGAATTAGGCCATTGAGTCTTTTTCACAATTCCATCATGACTGATCTAATTATCCGTCTCAACTCCATTCTCCTTCTCCCCATAACCTTTGATGCCCTGACTAATCAGGAACATATCAATCTCCGTTTTAAATATACCCAAGGACTTGGCGGTCTGTGGCAATGAATTCCACAGATTCATTGCCCTCTGGTCACCATCTCACTTAGGAGAAGGAGAATGGGGAAAGCTGGGGAAACCATTGCAAACTACAGTACTTTAGCACAAAGGGAAAAACCTCCAGGTCAGCCGGGATCTAACTGAATGTTCAAAGAGACAGAAAGATCTCCCCCTGCTTGTGAATAAAACTAAGTGACTGAATCCAAAAGCATCTTTCATTGAAAGGCTGAGGAAGGGATAACTTTTCTTTTTTTAAAAAATCCTTTATTAATAAACACCTTCATTCACACTACACGCAACACCATTTTAAATGGGACTAAGGAGGCAAGGGAGAGAAAGAAAGGGAGGAGGAAAGTCACAGAAAGGATGTCCGATGTCCAAGTGGTGGCTCGGTCAGCTGCTCTTCTTCGATGATCCAAAGCCGGAGAATCCCATCACCGCTGCCATCTCATCATCCTCCTCGAACGTCAGCTCTTCTTCTGCTTTTCGTTTCTTCTCCTTCAGTTTCTCCTTCCTATATGCCTTTGCTTTTTCTTCCTGTAACAACAGAAAACACTTAGTTGCCACTTTATTAGGTATACCTGTACACCCACTCGTGAATGCAAATACAGAAAGGTACCAGAGAAAGGCCAGTAACATCATGTAAAATAGCATCCACCCTGCTCATGTCACACTCCCATCAAGGAGGAGGTTATGTGGCATCCATGCCTAGACCACCAGACTCAAAAGCAGTAGCAAGGCTGATCACCTCCTCTTCCCACTAACCCACTACTTTTTGTCATTTCCTGTCAGACTCACCTTATGTACAGACACTCCTGTGCCTAACGTCACTTTATGGACATACACCAAATCTACATACACAAGTTATCTTACGTATTTATATTTATTGTGTTTTTTAATTACTGTATTGTGTTATCAGGAGTGACACTTATTTTGTTCTCTTTACACTTGTGTACTGGAAATGACATTAAATAATCTGGAATATCTAATCAGCCAACCATGTGGCAGCAACCCAATGCATAAAATCATTCAGTCATGTTCAGACCAAACATCAGAATGGGGAACAAATGTGATCCAAGTGACTGGCTGTGGAATAATTGTTGGTGCCAGACAGGGTGGTTTGAGTATCTCAGAAACTGCTGATCTTATGGGATTTTTACACACAACAGTCTTTAGTGTTTACAGAGAATGGTGTTTAAAAAAAACACTTCTGTGGGGGAAAACATTTTGTTAATAAGAGAGCTCAGAGGAGAATGGCCAGACTGGTTCAAGCTGACAGAAAGGCAACAGGTATGCAGAAGAACATCTCTGAATGGATGTTCAAACATGTCAAACCTTGAACTGCATTTACTACAGCAGCAGAAACCAAGAACATACACTTTATTGGGTACAGGTGACTACTGAGTTTAGTTCCTTTAATGTAATATCCCCCATTCACCGGAGCAGAATTAAATAAAATTTTGACATTAAGGACACAGGAGGAGATATTAAAATCCTGGTTAGACCACATTTGGAATATTGTGTTCAGTTCTGGTTACCTCATTATAGGAAATATGTGGAAGCTTTAGAGAGAGTGCAGAGGAGATTTATCAGGATGCTGCCTGGATAAGAGAGCATATTTTTTGAGGACAGGATGAGAGAGCTAATAATTTTCTTTTTGGAGCGAAGAGGATGAGGTGACAAGAGGCATAGATCGAGTGGTCAGCCAGAGACATTTTCCCAGGGTGGAAATGGCTAATACCGGGGCAGCAATGTTAAGGTGATTAGAGCAAAGTATAGGGTGGATGTCAGAGGTAATATTTTTTAAAAACACTGGTGGATGTGTGGTAGCGGTAGATACATTAGAGACATTTAAGCGACTCTTAGATAGGCACACAGATGAAATGGAGGGTTATGTGGGAGATAAGGGTTAGATTGATCTTGCAGCTGGTGAAATGGTCGGCACAAGATCATGGGCTGAAGGGCCTTCACTATTCTATATTTATTGACTGCAGTATACCATGTTAAATGGAGGACCATCTCACGGTCTGTACTATGCCAGTGCCATAGCCTGGGTTGATTCAATAGCTTTTATGAGGCCTTCCACTGGTCATGGGTGACAATGGATGTTGCGTCCTAACTGTCTATATTATATGCAAGCCAGGGCAGTATGATATGGAGAGCAAGCCCATGCAGCAAGCTCCCCTCTCCACACAGCTGATGAATCCAAAGGAAAGGCAGAGACTGATGCCTTTCAGCATTTGAAGAGTTGCCAGTCAGAGTGAACTCAACATAGGACTGCCTTAGAGACTTCAGTTCTGGATTTTTCCCTTGGAGTTTACTCCCAAAGACTTCCCCATGAGTGGGTATAGCCGCAATCTAGCAGAAGCTTGAGATCAGAGTTTTCCTTCTCCTAGGTGAGCTGCCAACCACGGCTGACTTCCCCAATCTGCCCAAAGCGACTGATTTTAAGGCACCAGTAACCCTCTTTTGTCCCTTCTCCTGTCAGTAGAAACTGTTAGTAGCTAAGCCACACGTGAAGGCCAAGAACTGAACTGGGTTCTCAGAGGCTATTTGAGACACATGCCATTGGGAGCATTCGATAGGTAGTGGGAGCTTATCCCCACCCCCACCCATGGCTATGACAACCTTAAGGATTTAATAGATAATCAAAGCCTCCAACTGAGATGACAAATGAAATAAAAAATGTTTTTGTCTTTACTGAGACAATCACAGCAGCTTCTGTGGGATCAACCAGACGTCTTGGTCTTTTGTAGTAAACATTTTTTTTTACAAACGCAAGAACCTGCTAGACATTAAGCACTTAATGTAATGCAGGTCAACCCTATCAGTGGGTGGAGGAACTGAAGGAACTGGACTTTGTGTGGAACGTGCTACTGCCCACTTCAGAGAAGCATTAGTGTGCAAAGGTGCTGTGCACTCTAACAGCGAGTGATTGTCTTAGTCCCTTTTCTTGTGATCACAAAACCCTGTTGGACATTGTTAATATGGAATGCTGCAAGTCTGATTCACTGATTTATTGGCCGGCGGCAGTGGCCAACAGTGGGAGGAGCTGTGTGGCCTCGGGTACAACGAAGACTAGGCCTCAAGCCATGGTATCACCTGTTTATAGTTGCCCACAAGAGACATGTCGGAGTCTGTGCTGCCCTCCTCCAGTGTTCACTCAGCAGAAGTCAAGCAGACTGCTGTCATGGACTAAGGGTTTGGACTATATTTTTGTGTGACTGTATTTTACTGATATGAGCTTACTATCTTATGCATGCTATATGCGCCTGTGCTGTGTGTGTGTTGCAAATATGCTTTGCACCTTGGCCCTGGAGTAAAGCTGTTTCATTTGGCTGCATTCATGGGTATTAATGTCCAGTTCAATGACAATTAAACTTGAACTTAAACATCAGTGCCAAATAAATTCAGAGCACCATTGAACACACTTACAAGGAGCACAGGAAAGCTGCATCCATCAAGGACCCCCACCACTCAGGCCATGCTCTCTTCTTGCTGCTGCTATCAGGAAGAAGGCACAGGAGTCTCAGGACTCACCACCAGGTTCAGGAACAATTATTACCCCTCAAACATCAGGCTCCTGAACCAGCGGGGATAACTTCACTCAACCTCACTCACTCCATCACTGAACTGTTACCGCAACCCATGTGCTCATTTTCAAGGGCTCTTCATCTCATGTTCTTGATATTTATTGCTTATTTATCATTAATATCTTGTCTTTTTTTCTTTTTGTATTGGAACAGTTTGTCTTTTTGTACATTAGTTGTTTGTCCATCTTCTGTGGTTTTACATCGACCCTGTTGTGAATCTTGCCAGAAAATAAAACTCAGAGGTGATATATACTGTACGTACTTTGACAATAAATTTTATTTGGTACTTTTGAACCTCAGATGTCAGAGTTCACTCATTGATGTAGTGTTGCACATAGTACTCTTGAACCCAAACCCTTGGTACAGAACTGGTGCCAGGGAGTGAATGGAGTTTGTCTATTAGAGACTGAAAAGAATATAGTTCAGAGGAACTCAGGCTAAAGATTCACAATGAAATTGCACTGCACAAGTCTCCTCTCTTCCCATACGAGTATCTCTCGATTCCTATCTCCATCATAATTATTCAGATTTTTTTTCTTTAAAAGCATTTCAACCAATTGTCTCAAACAGTTCCTGAGGGAATGAGTCCCACTGATTCACTGCTCTGGGTAAAAAGATTCCTCCTGAATTCCCTGTTGGGTTTATTAGTGGCTGCCTTGCATTTGACGCCTAGCTTATGTTCCTGCAAGGATAAACTTGCAGTGGATTTTAAAAAAACGAAGGCAAAATTCCACAAGTCTGGAATAAATTCGGCTGGAAATATAGAATAGGTAAACAGAAATGAGAAAGAAAAGTAACTGCTTCACTGGGAATATTTACATATTTAATCGTATATATTTCTACTATATGTTACATATTTCTACTTATTTAATGTTTTTGTTTCTTATTATAACTTATAATTTTTATTAGGAATTGCCATGTACTACTGCCGTAAAACAACAAAAATCAGGACATATAATAAATCTGATTCAGATTCATATTCGGGGATTCTCCATTTGGACACATTAATCCAGCTTTTCTGCAGCAATGTTTGTACATTTTTTCCTCACCCATTTACAGTTTGAAATTTAAAGATTAGCTTTATTTGTCACAGGTACATCTAATCATCAAAACAGAGCGAAATGAGTCATTTGCATCATCGACGAAGACAGTCTGAGGATGTGCTAGAGGCAGCCCCTCCCCCCAAATGTCACTCTGCTTCTGGCGCCGATACAGCTTGCCCGCAGCTCACTAACACACTAACACATATATCTGTAGCATACAGGAAGAAACCACAGCATCCAGATGAAATCCAGGTGCTCACGGGAAGAACGTAAAAACTCCTTAAGAACATATACATAGAATTAGGCATTGAGCAGAATTAGGCCATTCAGCCCATCATGGTTGAGTTATTATCCCTCTGCACCCCATTCTCCTGCCTTCTCCCCAGAACCTTTGACACCCTGAATGATCAAGAAGCTATCAGCCTCTGCCTTAAGTATATACACAGATTTGGCTCCACAGCCACCTATGGCAATGAATTCCATAGATTCACACCACCCTCTGGCTAAAGAAATTCCTCATCTCTATTCTAAAGGGAAATCCTGATATTCTGTTTCTTTCCCTCCTAGTCCTAGACCCCCACCCCCCACCACTATAGGAAATATCCTCTCCACATCCACTCTTTCTAGGCCTTTCAATATTCAATAGGTTTCAATGAGATCCCCCCCCCCCCCATTCTTCTAAACTTCAGCAAGTACAGGCCCAGAGCCATCAGACGTTCCTTGTACGTTAAACCTTCTTTACCGAGAACACCGATCATGATCACAAGATCACTGGTACTTACTGGTATGCCACCATGTCGCCCTCAGAACTTCCGTATAATCGGTGGCAGGATTATTTCATTCAAGTGATGGCAAGCTACCTTCTTGAATGACCAGTGGGCACAGCCTCAAAATAGAGGGATGTCCATTTAGAACAGAGATAAAGAGGAACTTTTTTAGCAAGGGGATGGTGAATCTGTGGAAGCCAGGTCACTGGGTACATTTAAGGCAGGGGTTGATAGGTTCTTAGTTAGCCAGGGCGTGAAAGGTTACGGGGAGAAGGCAGGAAAATGGGTTGAGAGGGAAATGGATCAGCCATGATGAAATGGCGGAGCAGACTTGATGGGCTGAACGGCCTAATTCTGTTCCTATTTCTATGGACTCCAATGCTCTGGTGAAAGTGGTCCACAGGACTGTAGGGGAGTGAATTCCTCAATTTAAAAATCTGTGATGTAAAGAAATGGTAATACATTTCTAAAGCAGGATAATACACAATTTGAAACAGGAATCTGCAAAGGATGGTGTAAAATGCCCTTGTTATTCGAGTGATAAAAAAAACAACCTCAAGACACAAACTCAAACTACTAGGAACAGCTTCTTCCCCACCACCATCAGTTTTCTGAATGGACAATGAAGCAACCCATGAACACTACATCACTATTTTACTCTCTCTTTGCACTACTTACTGAATTGTCTATATTGCTTATCGTAAGTTATAGGTTTTTTATTTACTGCACTGTACTGCTGCTGCAAAAGAACAGATTTCATATAATTTTTTTATTTTTATTTAGAGATGCAGTGCAGAACAGGCCACCCCAGCCCAACAAGACACACACCTAGCAACCCACCAGTTTAACACTAGCTGAATCGCGGGACAATTTACTAAGAGCTATTAACCAGTATGTCTTTGGACTGTGGGAGAAAACTGGATCACTCAGAGGACACCCACATGGTTCACAGGCAGAACATACAAACTCCTTACAGACGGCACCAGAATTGAACTCCGAACCTCAGAATACCCAAAGCTGTAATAGCAACATGTGGCAGAGAATGACATATTTCAGTAATGTTAAACATGATTCTGACAGGGATTGTGGATTGAAGTAGAGTCTCCAAGTAAACGCGGTGCAGATTGTCACTGACTCACAATGCAATCATTGCATGCCAATGATGAAAAGTGGAGGTTTGTCACAGTGCATGGGTACCTATCAAGAGGATTACAGGCCCTCTCCAAGTTATGGCTGGCTTCCATTTCTAAGAATTCTTTGCAAGTTTGCAAGTCAGAAATGCGGCCATGATCCAATATCCCACACAGCAGAATGTGCCAAAAGCCCCACAACTATCCTGAAAATCCCACTCCACCGATTTCCTAAATACTTGCATTTACAGCTGTATGCCGGGCATTCGTAAACCTGAGAGGACCTCCATTTTTCTTTTTATCATGAGTTGCACTCCTTACTTAGAGGTGCAGCACAGTAACCAAACTGGCCCAACAACCAAACACCACCCAATTAACCTGTGACCAATTAACCTACTAACTGATACGTCCTTAGAATGTGGGAGAAAACCCATATGGCCACAATGGAGATGTACAAGGTGGTGGGAATTGAATCCAGGGTGCTGGCACTGTGAAGTGTTACACTAAGCACAAGGTTACCATGTCTCCTGTTCATCCCTCCCATGTTAGCATAGTTTAACACATTAAGCTCTGTAAATGACTATGTCTTCCTTGACTCCAGCATCATCCCAACCACAGATGTTAATCTGAAAGTCCAGTAGTTTTGTGTTTTTTTGCTTCCTACCCATCTTAGATAACAGGGTCACGTTAGCAGTTATTCAGACTGCTCACTCAGAACTTTTTCCAATACCCCATGCAAAAGGGATTGTTAAAGTTCTACCCTTCTATTTGAAACTAGCCCACTGTTGTAGAACATAGAAATCTACATAACATTATAGGCCCTTCAGCCCACAATGTTGTGCCGACCATGTAACCTACTCTAGAAACTGCCTAGAATTTTCCTAGCGCATAGTCCTCTATTTTTTTAAGCTCCGTGTACCTAGCTTAAGAGGCTCTTAAAAGACCCTATTGAATCCGCTTCCAGTACCACTGCCGGCAGTGCATTCCTCGCACCCACCACTCTCGTGTGGAAAAACTTATCCCAACATCTCCTCAGTACCTATTTCCAAGCACCTTAAAACTATGCCCCCTCATCTTAGCCAATTCAGTCCTGGAAAAAGCCTCTGGCTATCACACAATCAATGCCCCTCATCATCTTACACACCTCTATCAGGTCACCTCTCATCCTCTGTCACTCCGAGGAGAAAAGGCCAAGTTCACTCAACCTATTCTCATAAGGTGCACCCTCCAATCCAGGCAATAGCCTTGTAAATCTCCTCTGCACTCTCTCTATAGTATCCACATCCTTCCTGTCGTGAGGTGACTAGAACTGAGCATAGTACTCCAAATGGGATCTGACCAAGGTCTTGTATCGCTGTAACATTACCTCACGGCTCTTGAACTCAGTCCCACAGTTGATGAATGCCAACACACCATACACCTTCTTACAACACTATCAACCTGCACAGTTGCTTTGAGTGTCCTGTGGACTCGGAACCCAAGATCTCTCAGATCCTCCACACTGCCAAGAGTCGAACTATTAATATAATGTTCTGTCTTCAAATTTGACCTACCAAAATGAACCACTTCCCACTTATCTGGGTTGAAGTCCATCTGCCACTTCTCAGCCCAGTTTTGCATCCCATCAATGTCCCGCTGTAACCTCTGACAGCCCTCCACACTATCCACAACACCCCCAACCTTACTTGGGATATCTGCAGTGCCCTCCATTGAGAGAACTGCTGTAAAGAATTGGTTTCAAATTGCCTTCCAGTGCCTTCTTCCCCATTAATTCCCCAGCTTGCCTTTCCAGGTCTCGCACATTTAACATTATCTACTCTCTTTTTATTCACTGATGCCCCTGCTGTTCATTTTCATGTTACTTGCCAGCTAACTCTCGTAATCAGTTTTGTCCTTTTCAATTAGTTTTACAGTTTCCCACTGCTGTTTCCTGAAAAACTCACAGTCTTCTCAAAGCAGCAGCAGAAAATTGTGAACTTAGTCAGCTACATCATGGGCACTAGCCTCCAAAGTATCAAGGACATTTTCAAGGAGCAATGCCTCAAAAAAGTGGCATTCATCATTAAGGGCCCCCAGCCCTTAGGTCACTGTCTTGATCTCATTGGTACCATTAGGGAGTAGGTACAGAGAGTGAAGGCACACACTCAATAATTCAGGAACAACTTCTTCCCCACCACCATCTGATTTCTGAATGGACAATAAACACTACCTCACTACTTTTCTTATTTTAATCATTGCACTACTTTAACTATTACATACTGCATATAATATACATAATACATTTTAATTTTATATATATATATATACACACACACTTACTGTAATTCACATTTTTCTTTACTCTATTGTTATGTATTGCATTGTACTGCTGCCGTAAAGACAAATTTCATGACATATGTGAGAGGTGATAAACCTGATTTTGATATCAGTCTCTATTGTGGACTGACAGTGGGAAGGCGGAAGGGAGAGGGGAATCATGGTTGGAAAAAGGGGAAGGTAAGGAAACGGGAAGCACCAGAGAGACCTTCTCTAATGATCAATAAACCAATTGTTTGGAATCAGATGACCCTGCCTGGTGTCTCAGGGTTGGGTGTGCCTGCACCCGCACAAACCTCCCTCCCCTGGCACTCCACCCTTACCATTTTGCAACGTGCCCTACACCCCTCCCATGGTACTCCACCCTCACCATTGCCAACATCGTTTGTTCCCACCTGATTTTACAAATTCAGTCTCTGCTCCACATTGACAAATACAATTTTATGCAAAAGTCTTGCACAATACTGTATATAAAGAAAGGCGCTGGAAAGGGCCAGCAGCATCATAAAGGATCCACCCACCCTACTCATGTCCCACTCCCATCAGGGAGGAGGCTATGCAGCATCCACACCAGCACCACCAGACTGAAAAACAGTTACTTTCCCCAACAGTAAGGCTGATCAATACCTCCACCCACCAACCCACCCCTCCATACCCACAACCACCACTACTTTATCATTTTCACAGATTCACCACCCTCTAGCTAAAGAAATTCCTTATCATCACTAACATAAACACAAGAGATTCTGCAGATGCTGGAAATCCAGGGTAACACACACAAAATGCTGGAGAAACTCAGCAGGTCAGACAGCATCTATGGAAAGGAATAATCAGTCGAAGTCCTGATGAAGGGGCTGGAACAGAATCATCGACTCTTTCCCCTCTCCTCCACCATCTTATTCTTGCTATTGTCTCCTTCCTTTCTAATCTTGGTCTTGGTTCAAACATCTCTTTATTCCTTTCCACAGATGCTGCCTGACTTGATGACTTTCTCCAGCATTCCATCTCAGTTCTAAAGAGATGTCTTTGTATTCTGAAGCTTGTCCAGGCTTCCATGCTGTTAATACTACATGATATAAACACATTAGGAGCAAACATCGAATCCACACCAAATCAAGCACTCCTATCCCCAACGCCCGTAATTCCTTCTTCCGTAACTCACTTCTTCCCGCAGCTCCTTCATGCGTTCCTCAAAGTCATACTCCTTTTGTTTTTCCTCAATTTTCTTTTTATTGATTTCAAAGCGTTTCTTTACTTGGTCCAATGTTGAGCGCTCCACCTTCATGGACATACCCAGGTTCCTCTGGTCTGTCAAGCAAAACAGAAACATCATTACCCAACTTGTTGCAATAAGAGAATGCCTCTATAAATTGGCATTATTTTTAAAACAACTCATTTTCAAGAACATTGTAACTCGTGTTCTCATATTTATTGCCTATTTATCTTTTCTTTTTGTATTTGCACTGTTTGTAAATCTTTTGAATATTGGTTGTTTGTTTTGCTATGTGTGATCTTTTATTAATTCTATCGTTTCTTTGTATTTACTGTAAATGCCCACAAGAAAATGAATCACAGGATAGTTTACGGTGATAGATACAGTATGTACTTTGATAATAAATTTACTTCGAACCTTGATCATTTACAATCGCAACAAATAAATCATTGAACAGTGGGAAAGGAAGCAAAACAAGGACCCGTTTGACCAGAAGACATAGAATTAGGCCACTCAACCCACTGATTCTCTTCCTTCATTCATCATGGCTGATTTATTATCCCTCTGAACCCCATTCCCCTAGGATACAACTAGCCTCTAACCTGATGGTATGAACACCGATTTCTCTAACTTCTGGTAATCTCTCCCTCCTCCCCTTCTCCCTTTCCCCATACATCAGTCTGGCCACCCTCTCCTCTCCTCACCTGCACATCACATTCTTCTGGTTCTATTCCCACTTGCCTTGCTCTCGTAGTCCACTCTCCCCTCCTATCAGATTCCTCCTTCAGCCCTTCAACTCTTCCACCAATCACCTCCCAGCTTCTTACTTCATCCCTTCTCCCAACCCAACTCCCCCCACTCAGCTGGTCTCACCTATCACCTGGGGGGGAGATGGGGAATGAAGTGAGAAGCTGGCAGGTGATAGGTGGAAAAGTCCAAGGGCAGGATAACAAGAAATCCAGTGGGAGAGGAGAGTCGACCTAGGGAGAAAGTGAAGGGAAAAGGGCACCAGGGGTGGGTGACAGGGAGGTGACGTGATGAGGTAAGAGGTCGGAGTTAGGAATTGAAGAGGGAGGGAGAAGTGTTAAAAATTATCGGAAGTTGGAGAAATCGATGTTCATGCCATCAAGTTGGAGGCTACTGAGATGAAATATGAGGTGTTGCTCCTCCACCCTAAGAGTGGCCTCATCGTGGCAGAAAAGGAGGCCAAGGACCGACATGTTGAAATGGGAATGGGGATAGGAATTAAAACGGTTGGTAACCAGAAATGGAGCACAGGGAAGATCTCTGGAGTTCAGTAGGTTGTGGTGGGGATGGGGGTGGGGGGGAGAATCTCATTGAAAGCTACCCGATTCTGAAAGGCCTGGATACAGTAGAAGTGGAGAGGATATTTCCTTTAATAGAGATGTCTAGGATCTGAGCGTATGGCCTCAATATAAAGGGATCTCTTTTTGCAACTGAGATGAGGGGAAATTTCTTCAGAATACAGTGAACTTGTGGAATCTGTTACCACAAAGAAGGCTGTGTTGGATTAGACTTATTTTCAGTGCAGTTTAACAATTTATGCTTGCTCATGTTTTATATAACTACTTATATACATGTAGCTGTTTAGTATGTTTCCTAGTAGTCACAGTATGTATATGCAGTTGTTCATTGTGCCCACCAGTGGTTACAGTTCTTTGTTATGCTTCTGAAAGCTTCTACGGTGTTGTCTTATTTGAGAAGGGGCTCTCTGATTGGTTAACTTTTATCTACGAATTTGAATGAAATGGTTCTTATCTATGGTATAAAAAGAACTGAACACATAAGCTTACTTTCTTTATTCTTTTTTTTTTGGTCTTTATTTCTTTTTCCCTTCCCCTACCAAGACTACTTTTACTATATCCACTTCCAATTCTCTCTGTTCTATTAGCACTTAATAAAACAATCATGAAGCAATAAGTTTTATGCCTTGTTCTTGACTTCTGAAAGAGCCTTGGATTAAAAACATTAGAATCTGACAGCTGTGACTAAGTCACTTGGTATATTGATTGAATGATGGAGCACACTCCATGAGTCAAATGGCCTAAGCTGCATCTAAATATCAATACAGATGGCCAATAACAAAAACAGAAACTGAAAGAGATTAATCTTGTGGGAGGTTGTGTAAATATGGAGGCACAAAAGACAGCACAGGCTGGAATCAAGAGTAGCAAACAATCTGCTAGAGGAACTTAGCAGGTCGAACAACATCTGTGGGTGGAAAGAAGTTATCAATGTTTCGGGCTGAAACCCTGCATCAGGTACTGCACAAACACTGTATCTTTAACGCTGCATTCTGTTATTGCTTGTTCCTCTGTACTAGCTCAATGTACTACTGTAAAGGAATTATCTGTATGGATGGTATGTTTTTTCCATAGTATCTCAGTTATTACCCTTTAAATCTATATATTAATGCAACACTTATTACCCTTTAGCCATCAGGCTCCTGTACCAGTGTGGATAACTTCACTCACCCTGACACTAAACTGATTCCACTGCCTATAGACTCACTTTCAAAGACTCTACAGCTCTCATCCTAAGTACTATTTACATTTTTTTTATATTTGCACAGTTTGTCTTCTTTTGCACATTGGTTGTTTATCAGAATTTGTGGGTAGATTTTCATTGATTATATTGTATTTCTTTGTTCTACTGTGAATGTGGGTGGTGGGGTGGAGATACATCTCCACCAAAGCAGATGTAAGACACACCTTCCCTCCGCTAGCCTGCCAAGGTGGGCAAGGTGTAGCACCTACTTAGCCTCCCCCCACCCCCCTCCGATCAGGGTCACATGAAGCCATGGGAGTAAGTGGTGGATGGTCATACTGGTGCATATCCTAAGTCCTCGTTATGCAACCACTGACGTCAGGCAGACAGGCTCTGAGGTCACCCATCTTGTAAAGACACTGTCCAAAAGAAGGTAATGGCAAACTACTTCTGTAGAAAAATTTGCCAAGAGCCGTCATGGTCATGGAAAGACCATGATCACCCATGTCATACTACATGGCACATAACAAATGAACATCACAACAGTGGTGTGCAGATCATCTCAAGCCTTAAAGTGGATGGGCTACAGCAGCAGACAAAGTGGACACTGAGTGTATGTCAGTAATTATAAACATGATTCTGCTTTGTCCATCAGCACTAATGTTTGCAAATTGAAACTATTTCTTCAGTGTTTCCTCAGATTCAGTCAACTTATAAGAAAAACTACAGAAGAACAAAGATTTGTTCTTCTATTTAAAATTAAATGGAATATAAATCAGAGCCCAGAGTCTTCAGAACTCTTATTAATTCTTCCATAAATTTTACAAACCTTTTTTTTTAAAACATCTAAGAGCTGAAATGCATGCTGATGCCAGAATGGAAATTGAATTCTGACTAGATGACCTTCCCCTTAAGTTTGTGGTGGTGGGAGTGAATAGGAATTTTTATAAAACCCTTGGCAAAAGGAAATACCAATTATCTCCAAGATTATGATGGGCTTGGGTAGAGCAAATGTACAGAATATGCTTCCACTTGCAGACCAGAACCAAGAGGACCATAAATATTTGATAGTCACTAATAAATTCGATAGAGAATTCAGGGGAAAACCTGTTCTCCGCACTCTGGCCAAGAAAGAAACTCATTACCACATGGAGTCATTGAGGCAAAAAGCGTTGATGCACTTAAAGGAAGCAAGCTAAGCACACAAGGGATAACGGATTGTATATAACGGCTGCATGACTGAACTACTAACGCACAGACAACTTTAAATTCCAAGTGGGTCTATTAATGCAGTTAATTAAATAAAGTCATCACTTATGAGGCTATTAGTAATGGTGAATGCAAAAATACCTAGTTCCCGAAATTCTTAGAAAGAAAATCTACTGTCTATACTAAATCTGACTTTCAAAATTCCAATTATTTTATAGGCATTAGGCTAGCATTGGTGCTTTAGTGGGAGAATTCTCATCTACCACAAACCAGAGGCCGGTTTGATTCAAAATCTTAACAGGAGGCACGGTACTGTATCAGTTAGCACAACACTTTACAGCGCCAGCGACCTGGGTTCAATTCTTGCTGCTGTCTGTAAGGAATCTGTGCAGAAGGTTTTATCCCCATGATAATGTGGGCTTCCTCCAGCTGCTCCGCTTTCCTCCCACATTCTGAAATCGTAGCATTAGCAAATTTCCTCCCACATTCCAAAGGTTCAGGTTAGTAAGTTGCTGTCTTGCTAGGTTGGCTCTGGGAGCATGGTGACACTTGCAGGCTGCCTACAGCACATCGCAGACTGTGTTGGTCATTGACACAAAACAATACATATCATTTTGAGATACATCTGACAAATAAAGCCAATCTCTCAATTCAGAACAAACAGTAACTGAATGCCTTGCCTTGCCTGCATCCCAGAATGAATAAACAAGGTATATAGGAGGATATGTGTATGAAAGTGACGTCACAGGTAAATAGAGTCGTAAAGAAAGCTCTTGGCACAGTGGCCTTCGTAAATCAATGTATTGAGTATAAGAGTTAGGATGTTATGTTAAAATTGTATAAGATGTTGGTGAAGCCTAATTTGGAGTATTGTGTGCAGCTTTGGTCACCTCTCTACAGGAAAGATGCAAATAAAATTGAAAGAGTGCAGAAAAAATTTACAAGGATGTTGTTGGTACCTGAGGACCAGAATCATGAGGAACGGTCAGGACCTTATTCCTGAGAATATAGAAGATTGAGGGGAGATTCAAAATAGAGGTATACAAAATTATGAGGGGTATAGATAGGGTAAGTGCAAGCAGGCTTTTTCCACTGAGGTTGCCAAGTAGAACTAGAGATTAAGGATTAAAAGTGAAAGGTGAAATGTTTAAGGGGAGCATGAGACCAATGGGCCTATGGACATCCTGCTGCCTTACAATCACTCAGAGGGTGGTGAGAATGGAACAAGCTGCCCGCCCAAGTGGTGGATGTGGGTCCAATTTCAAAATTTAAGAGAAATTTGGTTAGGTACATGGATGGGAGAAGAATGGAGGGCTATGGTCCAGGTGCAGGGCGATGGGACTAGGCAGATTAATACATGGGCCGAAAGGCCTTTTTCTGTAATGTAGTATACTACAACTCTATTAGCACTTAACGTGTGATGAGACCTGGGTGATAGACAGGTGTTCAATAGGGCTACGACCTTGGGAGAAGAAGCTATTTCCCATCCTAACAGTTCTTGTCCTAATGCTTTGGTACCTCCTGCCAGATGGTAAGGGGTCAAATAGATTGCTGGACAGATGAAGAGAATGTACGAAGCTCTTACTAACAAGCAGTGGGAATTGAACCCCGATCACCAGCACTGTAAAGCGTTATGCTAATCACTGCAGTACCGTGCCACCTCATATCGCTCACTTTCTAAACTCGAGGTTTGGACACTTTTCTAGTTTTGTAACTATTTCACAAAAGATAATTCAACCCCCACCAACCTCAAACTCAAGAATCATTAACTCCTCAACTTCAAGTTTATTGTCACATGTATACAGCTAAACAAAACGAAGTTCCTGCTGGTTTGTAGACGATCATTTCCTAGCCTATTCTACCATTAATATTACTCACCAGCCGTGCCTGGGTCTTGCTGCATGCAGGGATGAACTGCTTCATTTAAAGTCAGATAAATACAGCACAGCAACTCACTAGAGTCGACTCCACAATGTGAATCATAAAGTGATTATAAGGCAGCAGGATGTCCATTGGCCCATTGGTCTCACGCTGGCTTCGCGTTAAGAGGAATCCAGTCAATATCATTTCCCAGATCCTTTCCGAAAGACTTGCAATTTGTTTTTCAGTATGTTAGGTTCAAAGTTCAAAGAAAAGTTACTATTAAAGTACATTGATGTCATCATACACAAACCCGTGATTCTTTTTTTAAAGGCAATCACACTAAGTACAGGAAACAATAGAATCAATGAAAGACCATGCCCAACAGGATGGACAACAGCCAATATGCAAAGAAAATAAATAATAATAAAAATAAATAAGCAATAAATACTGCAAATATGAGATGAAGAGTCCTTGAAAGTGAGTCCAGTTCAGTGATGGAACAAGTGAAGTTGAGTGAAGTTATCCCTCTGGTTCATGTGCCTGACAGCTGAGTGACAATAACTGTTCCTGAACCTGGTGGTGTGGGTCCTGAGGCTCCTGTACTTTCTTCCTGATGGCAGCAGCCAGAAGAGAGCATGGCCTGGATGGTGGGGCTCCTTAATGATGGATTCTGCTTTCTTGCGACAGAGCAATGTGAACCAGAAGGAATAACTTCAACTACCTAAAACTAAACTGATCCCACAACCTATGGACTCACTTTTAAGGACTCCGTAACACCTTGTGCAGCTGGATTCTAGACTTCCTATCAGATCACCGACAGGTGGTAAGGATAGGCTTCCTCACCTCTCTGCCTCTGACCCTCAACACAGGTACCACCCAGGGTTGTGTTCCGAGTCACCGACTCTACTCCCTTTACACTCACGACTGTGCTGCCACACACAGCTCCGATCTGATCAAATTCGCAAATGACATAACTTTGGCTGGCTTTTTTCTAGTGGTAATGAGACACCTACAGAAGAGAAGTTGACACCCCAACACAGTGGTGCCAAGATAACAACCTCTTCCTCAATGTCCAAAAAACAAAACAGCTGATTATGGATTACTGGAGGAATGGAGACAGGCTCGCCCCAATCAACATCAATGGGCCTGCAGTTGAGAGGGACAGTAGTTTCAAGTTCCTCGGTATACACATCACTGATGATCTCACCTGGACTGTACACACCGGCTTGGTGGTAATAAAAGCACAACAGCATCTCTTCCACATTAGGCAACCGAAGAAGTTTGGCTTGGACCCCCAAATCCTCAAGACTTTCTACAGGGGCACCATTGAGAACATACTGAAAGGCTGTATCAACACCAACCTTGATCACTCGGAAGAGTGGTATGGACAGCCCAACGCATCTGTGGACATAAACTTCCCTCCGTTGAGGACATTTGTAACAGTAGGTGCAGAAAGAAGGTCTGGAAGATCATTGGGGGGACACCAGTCACCCCAAGCATAAACTCTTTCATCTGCTTCCGTCTGGCAAACTGTATCTCCGCATTAAAGCCAGGCCCAACAGGCTACAGAACAGCTTCTTTCTACAAGCCATTACACTTACAAATTCATATGTCTGTATATTGCGACGGAGTCATAACGAAAAAAATTTTACTCCCTCACGTTGTGGGAAGGATGTAAGATTTAAATAAATTCAATTCTAATTCTACTTATTATTTATTATTACTACCATTTTTTGTTTATTTTCGCATTTGCACATTGGCTGTTTGTAATTGTTGCTGTGCAGTTATTCATTTAATCAATTGTATTTCCTGTGAATGCCAGCAAGAAAATGAATCTCAGGGTAGCGTACTGTGACCTAAATGTACTTTGATAATACATTTACTTTGAACTTTGAACAATAAATTCCCTTTTGAAAGCCATGATTGAATTCCCTTTCACTGTCCTTTCAGACAGCAGATTCCAGTTCATAGCTACCTGTTACGAAAAAAGTTTCATCTCATTCTTCTTATGGAGTCAAAGTTGGCCCATTGAGACTGTGCTGATCATCAAGCACTCATTTGTTCTGGTTCGTATTAGTCATTTCCACCTCGGGGAAATGTCTTTAGATGTCCTCTAGATCTATGCCTCTCATTATCTTGTACAGCTCTATTGAGTCACCTCTAGTTGATAGAGGCACAGAGGGATGGTCAAGGTGGATTTCTTCAACTGTCACTTTCCCCTCCATAGATGCTGCCTGACTCTCCAGCAGTTTTTGCTCCAGATTCCAGCATTCATTGTAGGATCTGATATTGAGTCTGGAAAGCTGCAAGTTGCCCAGATGGAATATTGGGTACAGTTCCTCACATTCACAATGGGCTAATACAGCCATAGTGATTGTCTATCATATCTGACAATGACAGGTAAAGCTGTGTGGCAGTTTTAAAAGTGTAAAAGCTGTTGCACTGGGGCAGCTCCACTCTCTGGACCTCGGAAGTCTAGGTCCAGGAATATGAGTAGTCTTCACAAACTGGGGTCTTCCTTGGCAGGACTGGAGGACCTTGACTTTGTCTGTGCCTTGTCACACCTTTCGCGCTCCACTGAGTGGCTAAACCTGGCCATTGGATCTCATCAGTGCAGCCACTGCAACTGACTTCACATGCCAAGACAGGCATGTCCCTAACTCAACAGGGTACGAGGCCAACTGGCTACTCTCACCCTCACCCGTCGAAGTGGTGTACCAGGGCCAACATCACATGCAAACAGCTACCTGGAGCCACAGGTGAGAGCTGAGTGTTTGTTGGGGACCAAAAGTGAATGGGCTCCCCCAGAATGGGCACAACATGCCCTTCGCCAGAGATGCTAACCCTTCCTACTCTTAATCCACTTCCACAAACATGTGCCAGTCAGTGTGCTCAAAGCAGTCTTGAAGAGCAGAGATGGCTCCTGCTGGCCAGGTTTTCACCTGCTTCTGAACTGGTCTGGAGTGCCTGACGAGCGGTCTGTATGCTGGGATTAGCATAACGGAGATGTGGTCTGAGTATCCGAGGTGGGGGCGGGGCTCCGTCCCGTACGCATCGGGGATGTTTGTGTAAACCAGGTGCAACGCATTTTCCTCCTTGTTGCAAACTCTCCCATCTCAGCCACTGAAGCTCGTAACTGCAGAGTTGATATAGTTCTCTTGGTGACCTTCCTCACAAGACCCCTTCTTGCACAGTCATTCAGTTTGAGGTCAGCCTGCTCTAGACAGATTCATAGCTGTGCCATATTATTTCCATTTCATGATGATTGACTTAACTTCTTCAAGGGATATTCAGTGACTTGGAAATTTTCTTGTATCCATCTCTTGACTTATGCTTTTCAATAACCTTTTTGTGGTGTTGCATGGTGCAGTTTTTGCCAGGATACTGACTCACCAGCAGCTGGATCTTCCAGACCTTAACTGCACACAAGTCTCCAAACACAGATCTCCATTTAACTAATTTTGTGACTTCTAAAACCAAATTGGTTGCACCAATGATGATTTAGTGTGTCATATTAAAGGGAGGGAGTGAATATTTATGTAATCAATTATTTTGTGTTTTATATTTGGAATTAATTTAGATCACTTTGTAGAAATACGTTTTCAATTTGACACAAGTCTTTTTCTGTTGATCAGTGTCAAAAAAGCCAAATTAAATCAATTGTGATTCAATGTTGTAAAACAATAAAACATGAATACTTCTTGGGGGGGGGGGGGGGTGGTGAATACTTTTTACAGGTACTACATAATCTAGTTGCATCCACGCCAGGACCACTAGACTCAAAAACAGTTTCTTTCCCCAACCAGTAAGGCTAATCAATACCTCCATGCATAGACCCACACCTCCACATCCCCCACCACCATTTCCTGTCAGTCACCTTATGCACAAACACTCCTGTACCTAGTGTCACTTTATGTATGTAATTACACTCAATCTCTGTATATAAGCTATCCTTTTTTTATTTTTTTTATCATATTGTGTTTTTTTGTATATTGTATATTTTTTGTCATATTGTATTTTTTTATCATATTGTGTTTTTTGTGCTGCATCAGATCTAGTTCTTCTTTGCAATTGTTTACTGGACTGACAATAAACAATCTTGAACAATTTTTTGTCCAACCGTGTAAGGGACAGGTTATACTGAACAGCATCTCACAGTTTTGTATGCATCCCTGCCACTTGCTATCCATTCTGGATACTTACGTTTTTTGCCATTTATATGATCCAGGAAATTGATGGAGTCCTTCACAACACAGTCACAAACATTGCAGTAATATCTGTCGAGAGAAATACAGACAAAGTAAGTCCACTATGATAGGGTTGATATTTTTTTGAATGGAGGAAGATGAGGGGATATTTAACCCAGGTGTCTAAAATTAAAAGCAATCTGGACAAAGTTCAATGTTCAAGATAAAGTTATTATCGAAGCACGTACCCAAATGCTACCCTTTCTTGCAGGCATTCAGTAGGCCACAAGACATAGGAACAGAATTAGGCCATTTGGCCCATCAAGTCTGCTCCGCCATTCAATTATGGCTGATCATTTTTTCCCCTCCTTAGCCCCACTCCCCAGCCTTCTCACCATAACCTTTGATGTTGTGGTCAATCAAGAACCGATCAATCTCCACTTTAAATACACCCAATGACCTGGGCTCCACAGCTGCCTGTGATAACCAATTCTACAATTCACCACCCTCTGGCTAAAAGAAATTGTCCACATCTCTATTTTAAATGGACACCCCTCTCTCCTGAGGCTGTGCTCTCTTGTCCTAGACTCCCCCAGCATGGGAAACATCCTTTTCACATCTACTCTGTCTAGGCCTCTCAACATTCAAGATTTCAATGAGATCCACTTACCCCATTCTAAATTCCAGTGAGTACAGGCCCAGAGCCCTCAATATTCCTCATATGATAAGCCTTTCATTCCCAGAATCGCCCTTGTGAACCGCCTCTGAACCCTCTCCAATGCCAGTACATCTTTTCTTAGATAATGAGCCCAAAACTGTTCACAATACTCAAGGTGAGGCCTCACCAGTGCCTTATAAAGTCACAGCATCACTTCCCTACTCTTGTATTCTAGGCCTCTTGAAAAGAATGCTATTACTGGATTTGCCTTCCTCACCACCGACTCTACCTACAAGTTAACTTTTAGGGTGGTCTGCACAATGACTGCTAAGTCCCTTTGCATTTCAGATATTTATATTTTCTCCCAAGTTAGAAAATAGTCTGCACATTTATTTCTTCTACTGAAGTGCATGACCATGCATTTTCCAACATTGTATTTCATTCATTCTCCTAAGTCCTGTCTAAGTCCTTCTGCAGCCTACCTGCTTCCTCAACACGACCTGCCCCTCCACCAATCTTTGTATCATCTGCAAACTTGGCGACAAAGCCACCTATTCCATCATCTAAATCATAGATATACAACATAAAAAGAAACGGTTCCAACACCCTGCTGAACACCATTAGTCACTGGCACAGAAATATAACAGAATCTACGAAAAACTATACACAAAGACTGACAAACAACCAATGTGTAAAAGACAACAACTGTGCAGATACAAGATAGATAATAGATAGGTAGAGGTAGATACAGGTAGAGAGATAAAACTGAGAATATGAGTTATAGAATCCCTGAAAGTAAGTCCGTATATTGTGGAATCAGTTCAACATTGAGATGAGTGAAGTTATCCATGCTAGTTGAGAAGCCTGATGTTTGAAAGGTAATAACCTGATGATTTAAGTCCTAATGTTCCTGTACCTTCTTCCCAATGGCAGAAGCAAGAAAAGAGCATGGCCTGGATGGTGGTGGTCTTTGATGATGGATGCAACTTTCTTGTGGCAGTACTCCTTGTAAATGTACTCAGGTGGGGAGGGCTTTTCCTGTGATGGACTGGGCCATACCTCTGTAGGCTGTTCAAGATAAACAGGATACAACAATTCCTCTAGTATACAGTCTAATGACTCAGAAACACGGACTACATTCAGGAAAACATTTTCAACCCGAGTTTGGAATTACGTGAGACAGTGGTGAAAGTAAACACCCTCACAACATTTAAAACACGTACCCAGGTAAACTCTTGATGTGTCATAACCAACGAGGTCAAGCACCTTTCAAAGTCAAGGCACAACAGCACCTCTGCTTTCTTAGAAGTTTGTGAAGATTCAGGGTGTCAATTAAAACCTTGACAAACTTCTATAGATGTGTAGTGGAGAGCATCCTAATTGGTTGCATCAGGGCCTGGTATGGAAACACCAATGCCCATAAATGGAAAGGCCTTTAAAAAGTAGTGGATACAGCCCATTCCATCACAGGTAAAGTCCTCCCCACCACTGAAACATTCACAGAAAAGCAACATCAATTGAGGACCCCCATCACCCAGGCCATGCTCTTTTCCATGCTATCATCAGGAAGGAGGTATAGGAGCCTCAGGATCCACACTACTAGGTTCACAAACAGTTATTATCCCTCAGCCATCAGGCTATTGAAGCAAATGAGATAACTTCACTCAACCCAGCACTGAACTGTTCCCACAATCTATGGACTCACTTTCAAGAACTCTTTAACTCATGTTCTCGATATTTATTGCTTGCTTTTTTGGGAAGGGAGGGCTTAAATTTCTTTTTGTATTGGCAGTTTGCTGTCTTTTGTACATTGGCTGTTTGTCAATTTTCTGTGTGTGGTTTTTCATTGATTCTGTGGTGTTTCAATGTATTTACTGTGAATGCCAGCAAGAAAATAAACTTCAAGGCTGTTAATGGTGACATATATGTACAAACGTTTGTACTTTGATAATAAACTTACTTTGAATAAGTAACTATTAAACAGGATCAGCCACATTGCTCTTTGTTCATCTTGCATGCTATATGTTTCAGTAATTCTACAGAGAATAAAAAGTGAATGGGAATAGATCACTCCTTCAGCGAAATGCTTTAGATGTGGTAGCGTCACAGTTAGTGTAACACTATTTTAATGCCAGCGACCCCGGTTCAATTTCCACCGGCGTCTGTAAAGGATTTATTATGTTCTCCCCATAACTTGCGTGGTTTTCGTCCGGTTTCCTCACACATTCCAAAGACATATGGGTTAGTAGGTTAATTGGTCATGTTAATGTAATTGGGCGGCGCGGGCTCATTACACTGGAAGGGCCTATTACCACGCGGTATCTCAAAATAAAACTTTTTATTATCATAGTTATACAGCATGAAAACAGGCCCTTCAGCCCAAATGGTCTGTACCATCCAAACTAGCCCAAATTGACAGCATTTGGTGAATGACCTTCTAATCCAATAATGCATTTACTTGTCCAACCTCACCTCCTTAGTCTGTCTATTTTTCTTGCTTATTCGGGAAAACAGGAAACAGAATCAAAGACTCCTTTCATCCCAGTCACTCTGCTCCGACAGAAGTTTGAAAATACACACTACCAGGGTTAAGGACAGCCTCTATCTCGCCATATAAGTTATTATACATTAACTCTGTAAGTTCTAGAACATTACAGGACAGGAACAGGCCCTTTGGCCACAATGCTATGCCGATCCAACTAAATTAGTAATCAAATGTGCAACCCAGTTAATCCCCTCTACCTACACGATGTCCATATCCTTCTATTTCCCTCACTTCCTGTGCCAATCTTTTATATTTTATAAAATATTTTATTTTATTTATTGTTATTATATTTTTTCTCTGCTAGATTATGTATTGCATTGAACTGCTGCTGCTAAGTTAACAATTTCATGTCACATGACTGTGATAATAAACTTGATTCTGACATTCCAAACACCCACAACTCTGTAATAAAACTTGTCACTCACATCTCTTCTGAACTTGCCCCCTTTCACCTTCAATGCAAGCCCTCTGGTATTAGACATTTCAACCCTGGGAAAAATATATTGCCTACTCGGTCTATGTCTCTCATAATCCTATAAACTTCTCATCAGATCTCCTCTCAACCTTCGCTCTAGAGAAAACAACTCAAGTTTGTCTAATCTTTTATTATTACACCTGCACCCTAATCCAGGCTGCACTCCACAATAAAAATGAACCCTTGATCTCCCTGCCTGCCTCACTGTAGCCTTTGCATCTTATTTGTCTGCTACACAATGCATTTTCTCTATAACAGTGACATTATTCTGTATTCTGTTATAACTTTAACCTTTGTACTACCTCTAAGTACTTGTGTTTTTCAATAATCTGTGTGGGTGACATGTAAAACAAAGATTTTGTCTGTATCTTGGTACAGTACATGTGACAATAATAAACCGATTATAAGTCTACAACTTGTGTTCTCAATATTAATTGCTTATTTACTTATTATTATTTTTCTCTTTGTATTTGTACAGCTTGTCTTTTGCACATTGGTTGTTTGTCCACCTGTCTTGTGCATTTTTTGCATTTATTCTATTGTGCTTCATTTTATTTACTATCAATACCCACAAGAAAATAAACCTCAGGGTTGTATATGGTGACATCCACAATTGTACTTTGATAATAAATTTACTTGAGTTACTGATTTTAACCAATTATTGAGTTGAGAGTGTCGTCCATACAGTCAATAATTAACCTGAGCCAACGTGATAGTTTCCACTCTACAAGTTAGGATGGCACAATAGTGTAGTGGTTAGCATAATGCTTCTATAGCACCAGCAACCTGGGTTCAATTCCACCACTGCCTGAAAGATGTTTGTACATTCCTCATGTACTGCATGAGTTTCCTCCGGATGCTCCTGTTTCCTCCTACATTCCAAAGAAGTACAGGTTGGTAAGAGTTCATATGCTGTGAACAGGGGTTGGCACCAGAAGTGTGGCAACATTCACAGACTGCCCCATCACATCCTTGGACTGTGTTAATCGTTGACACAAGCAACGCATTTCACTGTATGTTTTGATGCTTCAATATACATGTGTCATGCAAAACTATTCCAATCTTTAAGTTAATAAAACAACAACTACAACAGGATAAATGAGACAATATGACTACTACACTTACAAACCTGCAAGTGAATCACAACCACCCGCAATGAGTATCATGTCAAACTGGCAGCGTTATAGGACAGGCTGGCATGAGTTAAACTAAAGGTCATAGGAACAGAATTAGGCTGTTCGGCCTATCGAGTCTGCTCCGCCATTCCATTGCGGCTGTTTTATTATCCCTCTCAACCCCACTCGCCTGCCCTCTCCCCATAAGCTTTGACACCCTGACAAATCAAGAACCCATCAACCTCTGTTTTAAATATACCCAATGGCTTGGCCTCCACAGCCATCTGTGGCAATGAATTTCACAGATTCACTACCCTCTGACTGAAGATATTCTCCTGCATTTCCGTTTTAAATGGATGTCCTTCTATTCTGAGGCTGTGCCTTCTGGTCCAAGACTCCCCCACTATAGAAAACATCTTCTCCACATCCACTCTATCGAGGCCTTTCAATATGATCCCCTCCCTCATTTCTTCTAAATTCCAGTGAGTACAGGCTCAGAGTCATCAAACACCGAGTTGGCCAGTTATTCAGCTGGGTAGAGAAAACATGTCTGGGAGGAGCAAAAGAAACCTGAAAGAGAGAAACACTACACTCACCCTCCCATTTCAGACTGGGGGGTTGTCTTTGTGATAACGATCGTTTTCCCCAACTTCGATTCCAAATCCACTTTATAGTCTCTGTGACGCAGGAGTTCCCGCTTGATTGGTACTGGTGGCTTTGCTAAAGAAAAACATCAAGATGTAAATTAAGACAATTTGGACAACAATAAAGCTGATACAATGACAGGTGGCATTTTTTAAATGGTAAGGGAAATACAAATCGTATTTTACCATTCAATACAAATTTCTTAACGTGAAATAGTTGGACTGTTAAAAAAAATGCACTCAACATTCTTCAATGAAAGTCATTCTTATAATAAGCTCTGAATTTATCCACAGCACTGAAGTAAGGGATTGGAACTTCACAATGATAATTAATTTGATGACAACAGGATGAAAATTGACTTCATCAATTTCAAGTAAACTCCTCGCTCTCAGTCCCTTTGTTGAGGTGGAGAGCATTGAGTCTTAAGTTCCTATCGGTCACTTGATTAACTGATTTATTTGGTTTGGCAGAACACTGTGGGCCCAAGGGCCTGTTCCTGTTCTATGAGTGAACATCACCCATAGCCTTTTCTGATCTAACCACTTTGACGGTGTGACCAAGAAAGTTCACTAACGCCTCTACTTCCTCAGGAACCTGAAGAAATTCAGATCGACCCCATCAACCCAAAACAATTTTTATCAATTCAACATAGAAAGCTGCATGGTAATGTAATGGATAATGTAACACTTTATAGAGCCAGGAACCCAGATGCAATTCCCACCGCTGTCTGTAAGGAGCTTGTACATTCTCCCCAAGACCATGTGGGTTTCCTGCTCGTGCTCCGGTTTCCTCCCACATTCACAAATCATACAGGTTAGAGTAAAGCAGTTGTGGACACGTAATGTTGGCACTGAGACACTTGCAGGCTGTCTCAAACACATCCTTGGACTGTGTTGGTCGTAACCGATGCATTTCACTGTATTTCGATTCTTTTATGTCGGTACACGTGATAAATAAAGCTAATCTTTATATTTTTAATCTTAATCTTGAATTCTGGGATTCTCCGGAATTCTCCCTCAATCACCACCTCTCTGCTTCACTCTTTGAAACTTCTGATATAACTTTGATCAGCTGTTCTAATATCTTATTTAGCTCAATATCATGTTTAGTTTGATTAGTCAGAGATGCTTTGTAAAATATCAAATATAATGGACCATAGCTTTAAGGCAAGAGGAGGAAGAGTTTAAGGGAGATGTGTAGGAAAAGTTTTTTTTACATGGAGTGGAAGGTGCTTGGAACGCATGGCCAGGGGTGATGGTAGAGCAGACACAATAGTGATTAAGAACCACTTGGACAGACATGCATATGAAGGGATATGGTTTATGTGCAGGCAGATGCAATTAATTTCATTTGGCATCATGGTTGGGATAGATATTGTGGGTGAAAGGCCTGCACTGTATTATATACGCCAAGTTAAAGGCACTACTTAAAACAGAGAGAGAATAGCATAGCTGGGAGGCATCATTAATGGAAGTACAAGCAAACTTCAGTAATAAGACTATTATAGCCTCACATTCCTGGCTATAAGTCACCACAACCCACAGTACTACATGGATCCAAAATCTTTACTTGCTGGCCCCACCCCCTCTCCCCCCACATGCTCTCCCATGGCAGCAAATTAGAAGCAGGAACGCTGAACCAACTTTCCTCTGCTGGGCAGTCAAAGGGTCATTGAATCAAAAAGCAGCAAATCCACTTACTGATGGAGTACCTGACCACACTGTCTGTAACAGCCCATCAAGTCTGCTCTGTCATTCCATCATAGCTGATTTATCTCTCTCAACCCCATTCTCCTACCTTCTCCCCATAACCTTTGACACCCTAACTAATCAAGATCCTATTAACCTCTGCTTTAAATATACCCAATGATTTGGCCTTCACAGCCATCAGTGGCAATGAATTCAACAGATTCACCACCATCCAGCTGAAGAAATTCCTGATGAAGGGTCTCAGCTCAAAACATCATCTGCCTGAGCTGCTGAGTTCCTCCAGTATGCTGTGTGTGTTCCTCCTCATCTCTGTCTAAAGGGACATCCTTCTGAGGCTGTGCCCTCAGGACCTAGACTCCCCACTTTTGGAAAAACCCTCTCCACATCCACTCTATTTAGGCCTATTTATCCAGAACAAACCTCAAAAAATTGGACATATACCTGCTCTAAATCATTATCTCTGATAAGGACTCCCAAGGATACTAGTTACAAAATAATTACTTGACAATAAATCCTAACCAGTGGTTTATTGGCTGAGTTTTAAATCTTGTTTTAATCATACACGCTGTTGTATTCTTTTGCCGCAAGTTAACCCATCAACAGGTATACTACCCCTGCATTGAGTAATGATCTTATTTTGAAATTCTGTCACTTTTCCCAACCTCTTCGGTTTTCTCACCATCAGCGCTCAGCAATCAATCATTAAAATGTAGTTTTGCCCACACAGTAAGCTTTCAGTTCCCATTCAATCACAGAACTGCTTGCTTCAGGGGAGTCTGCAAAACACTGCCTCGATCACCTTGTCCACACCCGCTTCAACTCCACATTATCCCACACCCTGCAGTCATCAAGTTCAAATTTAATTGTTGTTCAACCATACACATGAATACAGCCAAACAAAACAGCATTCCTCTAGGGCCAAGATGCAAAACACAGTTCCAACAGTCACACAGCACATATAGCCAGAGAAACACAGTCACACAAAAAAAAATAGTCCAAGTCCCTTAGTGTCATGGCCTGTAGATTGATGGTGCATGGGATGTTGTCCTGGAGCCATGCTTCTGCAAGAACAACTCATTATGAGCTAATGAATGGTTCACTGCCTCTGAGGCCCATATTGTCCAAACATCCTAATGAAGGAACTGGGGAATATATATATAAAAAATTGGGACTTTGAAAACTTGAAGAGAATAAACAGAGAAAAACAATGTTCAAGATGTTGAAACATCTTAAAAGTTTCATAGATAAATATGCCAAATGCTACTGCAGTACGCTGCAAAGACCATGTCTCCATTAAATCTACCCAGTCCATCCCAAGTTCAGACAGGGTAAATGTGTGCAGGATTTTGTGAGTGACTAAAACTAGAGGTCATGGGTTAAAGGTGAATTTATTTTACTTGATTTAGAAATAGAGTATGGAACAGGCAGTTCCGAACCAAGAAGTGGCAATGTCCTGCAACCCACCTACTTAACCCTACTTAATCACAGGACAATTTACAATGACCAATTAACCAAGTAACCAGTACATCTTTGGACTGTGGCAGAAAACCAATGCATTCACGGAGAAGACATACAAACTCCTTACAGGTGGAATTGAAAATCAGATCTCCAACAGCTGAAGCTGTAATAGCATCATGCTAACCGCTACACTACCATTAGACCCGTGAAAGGTGAAAGGGGAACCTAAAGGGAACTTCTTCACTCAGTGGATGGTGAGAGTGTGAAATGAGCTGCTAGTGGAAGTGGTAGATGCGGATTCAATTGCAACATTATTTTTTTTAAACATCTCTTTATTGTTTTTACTGAATAAAAAGAAAAAAAACAATATATATCATAAGTTGAAAATATAACAAAGTTGAAGGGAAAAAAATCAGAAAACAAAAGAAAAAAAATATATTAAAAAAACACAACCATCCCACCGTGAATAAAAAAGCAGTCAATTCAGTTCATTACTTTCAACATCTTGAACATTATTCTCCAGGAACGTGTAAAAAATGTTCCATATTTCTCGAAATTTGTCAAGTTTGTTTTTTGTAATGTAGTTTATCTTTTCCAGAGCAAGATAAGAAGTCATTCCTTTCAACCATTGTGAGAGTCCACTGGTTGTTGGTTTCTTCCATGAATAGGCTATGCAGCATTTAGCTTCCAAAAAACAAATGTTAAGCAAAGACCTTACATTTTTGGAGGTTACAAAATCATTTGGATAAATATTCAGAATACATAATTTAAGATTGAGGGGCACCTTTTTCCCAATAATCTGACTAATCAAATCCAGCACCTTCTTCCAGAAACAAATTATCCGGGGGCACTCCCACATACAATGAAACAGAGATCCCTTTTAATGGTTATATTTAATGCAAGTGTCTGGAATGTTGGGGTTAAAATGATGCAATCTGACTGGAGTAATGTACCGTCTGGTTATCCATTTATATTGTAATAATTTAGAGTGAGTGTTCACTGATTGGGTTTGAGCTAAGGAACAAGCTTCTTTTTGAGATAGATTCTCATTCAAATCAATTCTCCATGCTTGGAGTATGTTGTTTGATGACTCTTTGCATTTGCTTGCAAATAAATTGTATAGTACAGAAACATGTCCCCTAGCTTCAGATAAGTTCAGAGTGATGTCTTCTAGGGCAAATAAAGGAGGGAGTTTCAAACTGTTGCCTTGCCTGGATATAATAAAACTTCGCAACTGAAGGTATTTAAAAAAGTGTTTTGTTGGAATTCCATATGTGGCCTTGAGTTCTTCAAACAATATAAATGTATCACCCTTATAAAGATCAGACACCTTTGCTTTGCCTGGGGTCACCCAAAGTTTTGAAACCAGGGTCTGCTCTGCCGGGCCTAAAGCCATCATTACCAAAGATGGGGGTAAACTGGGATAATTGTGATGTCTCTCCCAAATATGCAACAGCATCATGCCAAATCATCATTGTATTTTTTTAAAAAGGATTTTTAGTTTGTTTAATCAGTTTTTTCTTATCTGCTGAATACAAATAAAGATCTAGAGGGATATTGATCGACTGGGATTCCATTGAGATCCAAGTAGGGGGGTGATCCTTAACAAAGTAGAACATTCCTGCTCTAATTTGGGCCACCCAAAAATACCATATGAGATTTGGTAGCTGTAGGTCGCCTCTATCATACGGCAAATATAATAGAGAAAGCCTGAGTCTTGGACGTCTATTATTCCAGATAAAGTTAGAAAAAACTTTCTTTAATAAATAAAAGAAAGATGATGGAGGAGAAAGTGGGATAGATTGAAAAAGATACAGAAACTTCGGTAAAATTGACATTTTTAGAATGTTTATGCGTCCAATCAGAGATATAGGCAATTTCAACCATCTGTTTATAAGTTGAATAACTGAGTCTGTGAGGGGATTATAATTAGTTGGGATAATTTCATCAATAGTAGGAGTTATTTTAACACCCAAATAAGTAAAACCCTGTACTGACACCATGAATGGAGTTTGAAATGAGGGATTAAGTCTCATCTTTATCCATGAATAATATTACAGATTTATTGTTGTTTATTTTATAGCCTGCAAAAGTAACAAAAGTACTTATCAGGTCAGTTAAGGCAGGTAATGTTTGTTTCAAGTTAGAACAAAACAAAACTACGTCATCCGCGTACAGGGCTATGCGATGTTCTATATCTCCTATAGTTATTCCTGCTATGGTAGCCTCTTTTCGAATTGCCATAGCAAGCGGCTCAATGGCCAGGATAAACAGGAGGGGAGATAGGGGACAGCCCTGTCTTGTTCCCCTTTGGAGTTTGAAAGGCGCCGAAAAAAGCCCATTAGTTAAAATTTCAGCCTGTGGGTTAGAATAAAGAAGCTGTATCCATCATAAAAATTTCCCCCCATACCGAATCTTTCTAAAACTTTAAACAAATATTGCCATTCCACTCTATCAAAAGCTTTCTCGGCATCCAGTGACACTATCAGAGCTTCCAGACTTTTCGTAGAGTATATTAAGCACTCTTCGGATGTTGTGGAAGCCCTGTCTTCCCTTAACAAAACCATTTTGGTCAGGGTGGACCATCTTTGGCAAGAGTGGCTCCAGCCTCCTGGTTAATACCTTACAAAGAATTTTGAGATCATTATTCAGAAGGGAAATTGGTCTATAAGATCCACATAGGGACGGTGATTTTCCAGGTTTTTGTAGTAGTGTAATTACTGCCATATTAAGAGAGGGGGGAAGGGATCCAGTATCAAATGACTCCTGATGCATATCAAGCAAAGGTGGGATTAATTTAGTTTTAAAGATTTTATATATTTCAATCGAAATGCCATCAGGCCCAGGACTTTTCCCTCCCTTCATATTAGTTATGGCTTCAGACAATTCTTTATCCTCTAAGTTATACTCCAGCAAGGTCAAGGACGTTTCATCCAGGTGTGCAAATTCTAGAAAATCCAGAAATTCCTTTTGTATTTTTGGAGTTGAATCCGAATATTCTGATGTATACAAGTTTTGCTAAAATCTCAAAAAGATATTATTTATTTCTTTTGGGTCAGCAGTTGTCACCCCCTCATCTGATTGTAGGGAGTTTATTGTCCTTTCTGTTTGTATCTGTTTGATACGCCAGGCCAAGAGTTTACTAGCCTTTTCACCCTGTTCATAATAGGATTGCTTCAATCTCATCAAACTTTTTGTTGCCTTATCAATGGACAATACATTATCTCTTGTTCGTTAAGTTCTGCAAATAGCTGCTGAGAGGGATTTTGAAAAATTTCAGATTCAGAATCTTTTATTCTTTTCTCGAGCTGTTCTATTTCAAATCTAAAAGATTTCTGCTTAAAGCTGGTGAAGCTAATCATCTGACCTCTTAGAAAAGCTTTAAAGGCTTCCCATCTTATAGCCGCAGATGTCTGGTCTGTATTAATTCCAAAATAGTAGTCTATCTGTTCTCCAATAAAGTTTATAAATTCTGGATCCCTAAGCCAAATATTTTGAAGCCGCCACCTTGGGGAGTAATGTAAAGCGTTGGGCTGGTTCCAAGTAAATGAAACTGGAGCATGATCCGAAATTAATATGCTGTCATACCAGCAGCTTGAAATTGTAGATTTTAAGGTAGCTGAAACTAAGTAATAATCAATTCTGGAAAAGGTCTGGCAAGTGCTAGAATAGCAAGAAAACGCTAATTTATCCGGGTATTTCCTTCTCCACACATCAACGAAATTAAAGTCTTTAACACACTGCAATAACTCTTTTCTTGTTTGATTGTGAGAGGTATTTTTCCCCTTAGATCTGTCTAGTTCAAGTTGAAGTGCACAATTAAAATCACCACCTATAATAAGGTAGCCCAGCAGAGCAGCTAATGATAAAAACAGGTGTCTGAAAAAAGCTGGATTGTCATCATTTGTCCCATACACATTGACCAAATTGAACCTGGTTGAGAAAATTTCACATTGAATAATAAGGTATCTGCCAGATAGAGCTTCAGTAACATTAACAAGGTGAAAAGGCACCAACTTTTGTATAAGGGTAATTACCCCCCTTCGAGTGGGAGTTAAAAGATGCTGAAAAAACCTGTCCCGGCCATCTCTTCCTTACTCTAACTATATCTTCAGGGGGTTAAGTGGGTCTCCTGCAGAAAAACTATTTTGGCTTTTAACTGTCTTATCCTACTCATTACTTGCTTTAACTTGACAAGTTTATTTAATCCTCTTACATTCCAAGAGGTAAACTGAAGTCCGCAGGACATAGACTATTAGTTATAATTTCAATCATGTTGAGCTGAATTGATTTAGAATGACTGCTAACTAGGATAACAACGTGACAAAAAAAGAAAAATAGATTAAAAACCGTGAAAAGTAAATAGAAAAATGTGAACATAACTGAGTGTATTTCCCAAACTGAAATACACCCACCCACCCCATAATGAAAGCTTCCTGACGGCCCCGAAGGAGGGCCTAATTATGGAGCTTAACTGGTCCTCCCATGTTATCATGTTGAGGAACGGCATAGCCAGCAACCAGGTCAGAGCCCCTACGTTATCAGTAGTAGAAAATCTTACAACTATATTATACCAAGAGACTTTATCAGATTTAACCTAATCGTAGTTACATTGCCACTGTAGAAGGTGAGAACCGATGCAAATTCATTAGCCTAAATAATGCATTGATAAACACACCGCTAACATTCGTTAGCTTTCATTTACGTCCCTTAGGCACTATGAACATGCCTATTTAAGCAAAAAGTTAAAGAGAAACCTGCTGCATTGTCTTATTTGTCCGCAGCCTCCAAATTATAGTTCTTCAACTCCTGCAGAAATTTCTCCGCTGCCGGTGCATTGTCAAAGGTGTAGCGTTTTCTTTTATGAGTTACCAGCAGTGTAGCAGGATAAATTAGACCATATCGTAAGTCCAAGATCAAGAACGAGGCCAACTCTTTCTTCACCGAATCGAATACACGCCTTCACTTAAGTAATTCGGCAGAGACGTCGGGGAAAAACCTGATTCTTTGATTATCGAAAAGTACAGATTCTTTCAGTCTGGCTGCCTTCATAACCCGAATTTTATCTGCATAGCTTAAAAACTTCATTATCACTACCCTGGGTCGCTTGGCTGACTTTGTTTCAGTTTCGTTTGCCCTGCCTATTCTGTGTGCTCTCTCAATTAGCAAGGGCCCAGGGAAGTTTTCAGCACCCAGAACCTCAGGAATCCATTTTTCCAAAAAATAGACCATATCCGGCCCTTCCACCCTCTCTGGAAATCCCACCAAGTGAAGGTTTGAGCGGCGGCTACGGTTTTCCAAATTGTCCAGTTTAAGCACTAACGCCTCCAAAGCTGCTTTCAAAGTAGTATTCTGAGTACGTAAAGAGGCGATATCGTCCTGATTGGTGTTAATTCTCCCTTCAGCTTCTGAAATGCGCGCTGTAACAGCTTTCAAATCCGCTTGTATTCCTTGTATTGCGCTCAGTAGCGCTTCAAATCTCGACACAAAGTCATCCTTCATTACTTGAATGGCGTTTAGGATTTGGCTTTGACCTGTTAAAGCCTCCTCCTCACCGATACTGTCGATGGTCTGCACCGCGTAGCTACAAGAGGAGCCCAATTTCGGAGACTTTTGCGTCTGCTTTGTTGCCTTCGGTGGCATTTTGGCTTTCCTTCGATTTCCAATCAGATCAAACTGGAACTGTTCAGGTGTTTCAAAGTTGTTTAGTTGCGTAATTTCAAAACTTTTCGTAGGGGCTCTGACACACGTCCGCTCAGCACGATGCCATAACCGGAAGTCCCAATTGCAACATTTAAGATAATGTCTTATGAAGCGTCAGAATTGCATCTACATGACTTCGAGGGGCGGAGCGAAGTGGTGATGGCGCTAAACGGCAACTCCTTTGCTTGCATCTTCGGAAACAGCTCTATTTCCATCTTTAATATCTCTGTTTTCCCCTTTCAGGATTTTTTTGAAGACCCTGAGCTGGAGTTACACACTGACTACAGTTCTTTGCGGGAATGGGACCCGCTCTCAGGGTTTCACAACTGGCTGTTGTTCAGCATGCCAAGGGCTCAGTTTAAGAGTATGGCTCGACTTTGGAGCCCTGAGATCCCAGGGCTCTGGAGACGGGCGGGATCGATGGTTGGTGTCCCGGACTGGTGTGTTGTGAGAGCTGGAACATCTTTGGCTGTGTGCCCAGAGACCTGAAATCTTTGGGCACAAAGCTCAAAAAAAGCGATGCAGCGGATTTTTAACATCATAAACCAGTGAGTTGTTTGTTATGTCTCCCCTCTTGCTGTGAAACGGAGACACCTCTTTCTCCCTTATTAGGGAGAGAGAGAGAGCCTGTGGTATGCTGAATGTCGAGTGAACAATGTAGTCTTTGGAGTACTGCAAGTCTGTGTCTTTGCTGTTGCCTTGCTCACGCTTGAGTGGGAGGGGATCATTGTTCCTTGCTGTCGCTTACGCGCAGGAGGGAGGGGAGCTGGGGGGGGAGACTTTGGTGGTTCTAACATTTAACTGCCGTTCATTCTTTGGGGCAGTCCTCTGTTTTTGTTGATGGTTGCGAAGTAAAAGCATTTCGGGATGTATATTGTATATACTTCTCTGACATTAAATGTACCTTTGAAACCCTTGAAACCTTTGATTTTAAAGGAAGAGAAATTCTCTATTCAACAACATCCACTCACCATCTCGTTTCTCCCTTTCTTCCTGTAACCGTTTCTGTGCCAATTTCTCATACTCATCCTTGTCCCACTTCTTGCGGAAGTCCATACTTTTCATCTGCAGGATAAACAAAATAATGATTAAAAGGAGAAACTGGAGCACCTGCTGCCCACAGATATACCTGTGTCTCCACATTGTCACATCCAAGTGAGTGTACAAGAGGGAGCTCAATTTTCAACCTTAGATGACACCAAAGTTCTTTAACTTCAGTTAAGTTCTATTATGCATGCAGAACTTACTGTGATATGGAAATATGGAAGCCAGTCTGCACACATAAATGGCAATGGCACAACCATTACCTGCTAGCTTCTGGTAATTTCTCCCAAGTAATTACTTCTTCTTCCATTCTCCATTTGGGTTCTCTTCGCCCCCTTCTCTACTCCTCACTTGCCCAACTCCTCCCTCTGGTTCCCCTCCTCCTTGCCTTTCTCCACTCGTCCATTATTCTACTTCATCCCTTTACCACAAGACATAGAAGCAGAATTAGGCCATTTGGCCCATTGAGTCCGCTCCACCATTCAATCATGGCTGATCCCTGTTTTCCCTCCTCAGCCCCATTCACCAGCCTTCCCCCTGTAACCTTTGATGTCATGTCCAATCAAGAACCAGTCAAGCTCTGCCTAAAATACACCCAATGACCTGGCCTCCACAGCTGCCTGTGGGAATAAATACCAGAAATTCACCACCCTTTGGCTAAAGAAATTTCTCCACACCTCTATTTTAAATGGACACTCCTCAATCCTGAAGTTGTGCCCTCTTGTCCAAGACTCCACCACCATGGGAAACATACTTTTCACATCTACTCTATCTTTCAACATTCGAAAGGTTTCAATGAGATCCCCCCAACCCCCATCCTTTTAAATTCCAGTGAGTACAGACCCAGAGCCATGTCCCTCGAACAATAACCCTTTCATTCCTGGAATCTTACTCTGAACCCACTCCAATGCCAGCACATCCTTTCTTAGATGAGAATCCCATAAAGCCACAAAGGCCTTACAAAGCCACAGCATCAAATTCCTGCTCTTGTATTCTAGACCTCTTGAAATGAATGCTAACACTACATTTGCCTTCCTCACCACCAACTTTACATGCAAGTAAACTTTAGGGTGTTGTACACGAGGACTCCCAAGTCCCTTTGCATCTCAGATTTTTGGATTTTCTCCGCATTTAGAAAAGAGACTGCACATTTATTTCTTCTAACAAAGTGCATTTTACAACATTATATTTCACTGGCCACCATCTTACCCATTCTCCTAATTGAAGTCCTTCTACAGCCTACTTCTTGCACCCATCAAGTCCCAGCTTCTCACTTCATTCCCCCTCACCCATCCACCTTCCCTCTCACTTGGTCACACATATCACTTTCTAGCTTGTACTCCTCCCCCTCCTCCCACTTACTCATTCTGGCTGCTGCCCCCCCCTCCTTTCTAGTCCTGATAAAGGGTCTCAGCCTGAAACGTCAACTGTTTATTTCTGTCCACAGATGCTGCCTGAAATGCTGAGCTCCTCCAGCACTTTTGTGTGTTTCTAGTCTGTACTTCCCTGTACTTCTTAAAAATGGCACCATGGCATCATACACCAGACCCCCAATGACCCTCTGGTTTCAGTCTCTGAGACAAACATTGAAAACATCTTCAGGAAGGTGAACCCATGGAAAGTATTCAGCCCAGATGGGGTACCTGGCTGAGTACTAAAGACCTGTGCTGATTAACTGGCTGGTATCGCACTGATATCTTTAACCTATTGCCTCAGCAATCTGAGGTACCCACTTGCTTCAAGCAGGCTTCAATTGTACTGGTGACTGAGCAGAACATGGCAACCTGCCTCAATGACTACCATCCAGTAGCACCTACATCCACTGTAATGAAGAGCTTAGCGCGCTTGGTAATGAAACATACCAGCTCCTGTCTGAGAAGCAACTTGGATCTGCTCCAATTTGCTAACTGTCACAACAAGTCAACAGCAGAAGCCAATTCCTTACTCAACACTGGAACATTTGGATAGTGAAGATGCATACAACAGGATACTCTTCATTGAGTACAGATCTGCATTCAATAATATCATCCCCTCAAAATAATTAATGTTTTCAAGTCCTAGGCCTCAATACCTTCCGTTAACTGTTTGTTAAAGTTGAAATATTTGTAAATATACTTCCACTTTAAGTTTATGCTGGTGTAAGTCCCATTATTTCCTGGCAAAGGATAACTTTTGCACGGGACAGTATTTAAACAGCATTCACCATAACATTCGTTCCGTTAATGGAACATTCCAATTTTCCCGATTTGTGATGAACCCGAATCATATCGACCCTAGACACATTGCTTATTGGAAATGGCTGGCTCACTATTACCCAAGCATTGTTGAGTCGCATGGCTGTTAGTCAGAGCCTAATTTGTTATGAACCATGGTGAGAGGGTTACGCATGTTCTATATCCAAGGCTCTGTGTGAGACAACCAATTTGTACATGCCATTACAAAGAAATTTGAGTAGATCTGCCAAGTCATCAAAAACTTTGACAAACTTCTATGGTGCACAGTGGAAAGCATCTTAACTGGTTGCATCACAGCCTAGGATAGAAACATCAATATGCAAGAATAGAAATGCCTACAAAAAATGGTGAAAATGATCCAGCCCATTCCCCACCACCGAGCACATTTAAATGGTGCACTGCTCCAGGAAAGCAGCATCCATCGTAGATGACCTGAGGAGCATTGCTTTGTTTAGATGTACAGTATATGTGTACAGTTGAATGACAACAAACTTGAACTAGGCAATGCACTCTTCTCCCTGAGGTTGGGTGGGACTACAACTAGAAGTCATGGGTTAAGGGTGAAAGGTGAGAAGTTTGAAGGGAACATGAGGAGAAACATTTTCACTGAGTTCATGAGCATGTGGAATGAGCTGCCAGTGCAAGTGGCACATGCCAGCTTGATTTCAATGTTTAAGAGAAGTTTGGATAGGTACATGGATAGTAGGGATATGGAGAGCTAGGGTCCCAGTAGAGGTTGATGGGAGTGGGCAGCTTAAATGGTTTTGGCGTGGACTAGATTGGCCTAAGGGCCTGGGTCTGTGCTGTACTTCTCTCTGACTCTATGAAAATTGCAAGATGGTGCCAACAACTAATGGCAACGTCCTACAGATGGCTCACAAAACTATTTCTTCTTTCAAATATTGTTCTACTACAAATCTGGATGCAATTGGAGCTTGTAAATTACATTTTGATAATGTGGTTTTGAACCTACTGAGTGATCTGGCGCCTTTGCTGTGTCTAAGGACAAACTCGTGGTTGCAGAACTGTATACGTACTTTGATAATAAATGTACTTAAAATCTTTGATAAACCTGATTATCTCTTATATGATTATAACCCTGATAATTATATATTAGTGATAACCCTGACACACACACACACACACACACACACAAGAGGGAGAGAGATACATACACACACACTTATAAGATAAGCTATAGGCACACAATTAGGCCATTTGGCCCATCAAGTATGCTCCACCATCTCATCAAGGCTGATCCATTTCCCTCTTAGCCCCAATCTCCCGTTTATTCTTTATTGTAATTTATAGTTTTTTTTTTAATCTATTACACTGTACTGCTGCCACAAAACAACACAATTCTCAACATACACTCAGTGATATTAAACCTGATTGAGATTCTGAACATTTGAGGCTGATGGTCATTCTGATAAAGAATTATTAATCTGGAATATTGATTGTTTCTCTCTCCACAGATAATGACTTAACTGCTCAGTATTATGAACACACTGTTTTTATTTCAGAATTATCCCACTTGAAGCCCAAAAATAATTTTATAAATCCCAATTATCTATGCGCTCGGCTTCTCTGTTCCAATGAGACCAACTCCAGCATACTCAACGTTTCCTGTACTACCGACTTACATTGCAATGCAGTACAGAACCTTCGGCCCACGTTCTCCCCACCTTTAAACCTACCCAAAGATCAATCTTAAAGCTTCCCTCCTGCCTAGCCGTCCATATTCCTTTCAGTCTGGAGCTCCTGTACCTTCTTCTATTAGAAGCATTAACAGTCAGAGATAAAAATAAAAGAGTAGCTTTATTTGTCACATGTATAGCATTAATCATCAGGGACCCCACCACCGAGGATATGCTCTCTTCTTGCTACTGCCATCAGGAAGAAGGACTCACACCACCTGGTTCAGGAACAGTTATTAACCCTCAACTCTTGGCTCTTGAACCAAAAAGGAAAACTTCGCTCAACTTCTCTTACTCCGACACTGAACTGTTCCCATAAACTATGGACGCTGTATCTCATGTTCTGGATATTTGTTGTTTATTTGTTCTCAATATTTATAGCTTATTTATATTATTTATTCATTTTAGTACTTGCAATTTTGTTGGCTTTGACACACTGGTTGAATGCCCAAGCTGGTGCGGTTTTTCCACTGATTCTGTTATGGTTATTATTCTATGGATTTATTGAGTATGCCTGCAAGACAATGAATCTCAGGACTGTATATGGTGACAAAGGCTCTACAATCTGAAATTTTATTTATTTTTTAAATCTTCTTTAGCAATACAGCATGAAACAAAACAAGACCACTCAGCAACCCACCTACTTAAGACCAGATCACAGGTCAATTTACAATGACCAGTTAACCTAATTTTGGACTGAGGGGAAAAAACTGGAGCACCCAGAAGAAACCCATGCACTCATGAGGAGTACATGGAGTACCCATGCACTCATGGGTACACACCCATGCACCCAATTTCCCTCGGGATCAATAAAGTATGTCTGTCTGTCAGTCTGAGAATGTACAAACTCCTTAAAGAGAGTGCCGCAACTGAACTCCGAAATGCCACGAACTTTAATAGCATCACTCTAACCACTATACTACCGTGGCACACAATAATATTAATCTTTTCTTATTCTATAGATGCAAATAGAGGTGGATTAGTATACCACCCTCTGTCTCTTATATTCTACGCCCTGGTAAATAAAGAAAAGCATCCTCTGAGCCTTTTCAACACTTCATAGAGTCATAGAAAAGTACAGCACAAAAACAGGCCCTTTGACCCATCTAGTCCATACTGAATTGTTTAAAATGACTACTCCCATCAACCTGCAGTGGGACCATATCCTTCCAAAGCCCATACATGTATCTATCCAATATTGATGTGTCCCACTCCCTTTAAGGATCAGGGGACATACACAAGGTACCTGTTCCTTCACTGCATCCTACCGTTTACCATATATTCCTCCCACTTTATTTTGCCTCTCTAACTAAAACACCTCATTTCTCTGGATTAAATTCCACTTGCCATTTTCCTGCACAAACGACAAGACTTAACCAATCCTGTGGCCTGTCAAATTTAATTTCCTCTGCAGACATCTTCAAATATAGGTGGAAAAAAACCCATTAATATATTTTACAAAATGCAAGCGGCCAGGCCTTGTGAAACATCCTTCTGGTCACAATATCACCTGCCAATCTTGACACCATTCTTCCTCGCAGTTAACTTTGGAGCCAGCTTGTCATTTTTGCCTGCATCTTTACATATCTTACCAGCCTGTCAAGCAGAATCTCATTAAAACAACCTTAAGGATGTCAGAGGTAGGTTTAAAGAGAATGGTGGGTGTGTGGAAAGCACTGCCAGGGGTGTTGAAGACAGCATTGCATTAGAATGCAGAATCGTTGTTTTTCTTACATTTACCTTGTAGTTTATTTATTTAGAGACACTGCTCAGAATACGGCCTTTCTACCCTTCAAACTACATCGCCCCTGTTACCCCCAACAACACCGATTTAACCCTAACCTAATCATGGGACAATTTACAATTTAACCTACCTGGTATGTCTTTGGATTGTGGGAGAAAACTAGAGCACTGCGAGAAAACACACACATTCTATCAGGAGTATTCCTTCAACACCTCGAACTGTAATAGTGTTATGCTAACTGCTAAGCTACCGTGGCCTGAAGTTTAAATTCACTATGCTTGCTTGTACAGTGGATTCTAGTTAATTGACACATCAGGGCCAGTACATTTTGGCCCTACTAAGCAGCTGCTCCAGTTCCGAAGTTTCATGGAAATAGTTGAAAAGGTGTAAAAAATATAAACTATTGTTTAACTGAGTAACAAATCATGTATTTAAATGAAATACAAAACAAATTAGAACACCAATACTACTACAGTACTATAAAACTGTGTATTATTTCCTAATGGTAATCAGAGGAATTCATCCAGTGTACACTGACGTGTTTTGATTGACTGTAAATGAACAAAATCAATTTCGATGTTAGCATACTCCAAATCTTCATTTTCATTGTAACATGCAAGACGACTGTCGATACCTTCACATTATTCTTAGTTCCTAACATGTTTAAGTAGTGAATTTGCTCCATTTTCACTCCCGGCCATTTCTGGCATCTCCAAGCCTGAATGCTTGAAATTGCAGTGAGCAAAAGTTTTGAATTGTCTTGCTGCTTATTTCTCACCAACTATCAGTGACAAAAACCACTGCTTTTTGAACACAAACATACGCAACTGACGCTATTTGAAAACTGTTCCCTCTAAGCATGGTTTAGTGTCTAATAAAGGCAAAATGATGTGCACACAACTGACACTAGTAAGAAACTGTTCAGCAACCATATCACGTCCTAATTAAAAGGCATAATGTCCCAAATAAATTAAGGGAATCCTCAATTCTCAATTAGTTTTTGTTATTTTTAAGAGTTGTCCTAAGTAAGTGGTGGCCCCATTTAACCAATGGCCCAAATAACTGATATCCACTGTGCTTTTATATAATCATCTATACACATGTAATTGTTCAGTGAAGTAATTACAGTACAATTGCTTCTGTATTTTTTTAGAAACTTTTAAGTTTTCAGAAACAGGTGTCACACCACTTGAATCTGGCTTTTTTATAGATTAATTGTTATCACTGGAATTTTGTTATTTCCTGTCTCTCTCCTTGTTTTTGTTCTCTCAGCTCCTCTTTCTTTGGTCATTCTTGCAACACTTAATAAGATAGCTGAACAATAAGTTTTATGGTTTATTCTTGACTTCCAAAGAACCTCTGGATCACAAAAGTATCAGGATCAGCAGATACGTTATGGATATTTAAGAGACTTCAATAGGCACATTGGTGAAAGAAAAATGGAGTGCTATGTGGGAGGGGAGGGTTAGATTGATCTTTGAACTTTGAAAGTTCAAAGCAAACGTATTATCAAAGTACAACACAAACAAAATGCTGGTAGAACACAGCAGGCTAGGCAGCATCTGTAGGGAGAAGCGATGTCGACGTTTCGGGCCGAGACCCTTCGTCAGGACTAACCAAAAGGAAAGATAGTAAGAGATTTGAAAGTAGAGGGGGGAGGGGGAAATGCGAAATGATAGGAGTAGACCGGAGGGGGTGGGATGAAGCTAAGAGCTGGAAAGGTGATTGGCGAAAGTGATACAGAGCTGGAGAAGGGAAAGGATCATGGGACGGGAGGCCTCAGGAGAAAGAAAGGAGGTGGGGGAGCACCAGAGGGAGATGGAGAACAGGCAAACAACTAAATATGTCAGGGATGGGGTAAGAAGGGGAGGAGGGGCATTAACGGAAGTTAGAGAAGTCAATGTTCATGCCATCAGGTTGGAGGTATATAAGGTGTTGTTCCTCCAACCTGAATTTGGATTCATTTTGACAATAGAGGAGACCATGGATAGACATATCAGAATGGGAATGGGACGTGGAATTAAAATGTGTGGCCACTGGGAGATCCTGCTTTTTCTGGCGGACCGAGCGTAGGTGTTCAGCGAAACGGTCTCCCAGTCTGCGTTGGGTCTCGCCAATATATAAAAGGCCACACCGGGAGCACCGGACGCAGTATACAACACCAGCCGACTCACAGGTGTAGTGTCGCCTCACCTGGAAGGACTGTCTGGGGCCCTGAATGGTGGTGAGGGAGGAAGTGTAAGGGCAGGTGTAGCACTTGTTCCGTTTACAAGGATAAGTGCCAGGAGGGAGATTGGTGGGAAGGGATGGGGGGGACGAGTGTATTATCAAAGTATGTAGGTGTCACCAAAATGCTACCCCAAGATTCACAGTAGAACAAAGAAATACAACAACTCAGATCCTCAAGTCCTTATAAATTTTCTCTGTGCTCTTTCAATCCTATTTACATCTTTTCTCGAGATAGGTGACAAAAATTGCACACAATACTCCAAATAAGGCGTCACCAATGTCTTATCTAGCTTCAACAGAACTTCCCAATCCCTGTACTCAATACATTGATTTATGAAGGCCAGTGAGCCAAAAGCTTTCTTTATGATTCTATCTAACTGTGATACCATTTTTAAGGAATTAAGGATCTGTATTCCCTGATTTCTCTGTTCCACCACACTCTTCAGTGCCTGACCATTCACTGTGTAAGTCCTATCCTGGTGTGTCCTCCCAAAGTGCAACACCTCACACTTGTCTGCATTAAATTCCATCTGCCATTTTTCAGCCCATTTTTTCAACTGGTCCAGATCACACTACAAACTTTAATAATCTACCTCACTGTCCACTGCACTCGCAAACTGTTGCCATCTGCAAACTTTTTGGTCACCTACAGGAAAAATGTAAATAAGGTTGAAAGAGTACAGAGAAAATCTGCAAGAATGTTGCCGGGTCTGAAGGACACTAGTTATGAGTAAAGTTTGAATAGGTTAGGACTTTACTCCTTGGAACGTAGAAGATTGCAAGGAGATTTGAAAGGATTGACAATATTCTAAATGGAGAACAAATACAAAAAACTGAGGATTTGGGAGTCCTTGTGCAGGATTCCCTGAAGGTTAATTTGCAGGTTGAGTCTGTGGTGAGGAAGGCAAATGCAATGTTAGTATTCATTTCAAGAGGACAAGAATATAAAAGCAAGGATATAATGTTGAAACTTTATTAAGCACTGGTGAGACCTTACTTGCAGTATTCTGAGCAGGTTTGGGCCCCTTATCTTCGAAAGGATGTGCTCCTGAGAGTTCAAAGGAGGTTAATGAAAATGATTCCAGGATTGAATGGCTTGTCATATGAAGAACACGTGATGGCTCTAGGCCTGTATTACCCAGAATTCAGAAGAATGAGGGGTGACCTCACTGCAATATATCGAATGATGAAAGGCCATGATAGAGTGGATATGAAGAGGATGTTTCCTATGGTGGGAGTGTCTAAGACAAGAGGACATAGCCTCAGAATAGAGGAGTGTCCTTTTATAAGAGATGAGGAAGAATTTCTTAAGCCAGAGGGTGATGAATCTGTGGAATTCTTTACCACAGGCAGCTGTGGAGGCCAAGCCTTTATACTTAAGGTAGAGATTGATAGATTCTTGATTGATCAGGGCATGAAGGGATATGGGGAGAAGGCAAAAGAATGGGGCTGAAAGGAAAAAAGGATCTGCCATGATGAAATGGCAGAGCAAGCTCAAGAGGCCAAATAGCTTAATTCTGCTCCTATATCTTATGGTCCTATGGATATTTGATGAATGTATACAAAATTATAAGGGGTATAGATAGGGTAAGTGCAAGCAGGTTTTTTCCACTAGAGGTCATGGGTTAAGGGTGAAAGCTGAAAAGTTTAAGGGGAACATGAAGGGAAACTTCTTTAATCAGAGGGACATGAGAGTGTAGAACAAGCTGCAGCACAAGTGGTACAAGCAAGCTTGATTTCAATATTTAAAGAGAAGTTTGGATAGGCACATGGATGGTGGGGCAACAAAGGGTTATGGTCCCAGTGCAGGTCAATAAGAGTAGGCTGCCTGAATGGTTCAGCACGGACTAGATGGGCCTAAGGACCTATTTCTGTGCTGTACTTTTCTATGACTTTATAATTCTATGATTCTAATTTGCTGATCTAGTTTATCACATTAGCCTCCAGATCGTTGATATAGGTGACGAACAAAAACCGACTCAGCACCGATCCCTGCAACACACTAGTCACAGAGGCAACCATCTACTACCACTTTCGGGCTTCAATGTCTAATCCAATTTACTACCTTATCTTGAATGCCAAGCAAATAGACCATCTTGACCAGCCTCCCATGCAGGACCTTTTGTCAAAGGCTTTGCTAAAGTCCATGGCGACAACATCCACTGCCTTACCTTCATCAACTTTCCTGATAAATTGCTTGAGAATCTCTGCAAGACTGGTTAGCATTGTCTACCACAAGCAAAGACATGTCGACTATCCCTAATCAGTACTTGAATGTCCAAATACTTATAAATCCAGTCCCTTAGAATTCCTTTGAATAAATTTCCAACTTCTGATGTCAGGTTCAATGGCCTATAATTTGCTGGCTTATTTTTAGAGCCTTTCTTAAACATTTTCTTAAACATTAGCTATCCTCCAGCACCTCACCTATGGGCAAGGATGCTTTGAATATCTGTTAGGGCCCCTACAATTTTTGCACTAGCCTCCCACAGGGTCCAAGGAAACATCCTGTCAGGCCCTGGGAATTTATCTACCCTAAATTGCTTCAAGAGAGCAAACACCTCCTCCTCACGTAATCCGTATAGAGTTCATGACATCGGGCTAAAACAAGCAAAGTAAGTTTTCCATTGTACCTCAGAAGATGTGACACTAATAAACCAAATTACCAAGTTAATCAGCCATGACCTTCCCTTTAGATATATATGATTTTTTTGATTAATCAAAATTAATCCTGAAATTAGGTTTATACTGCTCCTGAGTTGACTCCTGAATCTGCCTCGCACAAGTTGAAATCATCAATCAGCCTGTGGTTTCCAAGTTTACCATGCCCCCACTTTCCAAATAATGGTCATACAGCACTTTTCCCCATAAACAGGCCCTTCAGCCCATCTAGTCCATGCCAAACTGTTACTCTGCCTCATCTCCTCGAATCTTACCTGAAGCATAGCTCTCCAAACCCCTCCTATCCAAGTACTTACAGAAACTTCTCTTAAATGTTTCAATTGAACCCGTATCCACCACTTCCACTGGCAACTCGTTCCACACTCGCACCACGTTCTGAGTGAACAACTTCCCAATCAGGATTCCCTTAAATTTTTCACTGTTCACCCTTAACCTATGACCTCTAGTTCAAGCCTCACCCAACCCCAGTAAAAAAGGCCTGCTTCCATTTACCATATCTATACCTCTCATGATTAGGTTCAGTTCTATCAATTTCCCCTCATTCTCGACACTCCAGGGAAAAATAAGTCCTAGCTTATTCAATCTTCCCCAGTAACTCAGGTCCTCAAATCCTGCCAATATCCCTGTAAAACTCCTCTGCACTCTTTCAATCCTATTGATATCTTTCTTATAGGTAGGTGACCACAAGTGCACACAATACTCCAAATTTGGTCTCACTAATCTCTGATACAATTTCAATATAACATACCGATTTTTAAACTCAATAACATTTAAAGATAAACTGTCCTTCAATCCTTGTGCTAACCTTATAGCTGCTTCCATGATTGCCCTGTCTGTGCTTCCTGCCACTATTATACCCATCTGCCTCTCACCTTCCCTTCCCGTCTTTCCATTTTCCATCCCCTATACCCCGAGATCTCCTGCTCTTCACTGTTTTCTCCCTCCTCCCACTGCTCCCCCAGTTACCTCAATGTCCCATTACCACACCTGCTTCCCCCTCCTTGCTATGTCCTTGAACTCCCTTCATTTCTCACTCCTTCCCCCTCTGTATTTGCTCTAAAACCCCTCCATGACCCTTGGCCCTGTCCCTTTCCTGATTGCTCCCACCCCTCCGCTGTAAATCCTCACAACCATCCCAGTGACCCCACATGCCTGCCACCTCCCTATATACCCCAAAACCCCTTGTGACCTCTAACCCTTTCCTATATAGTTCAACCATTCGCCTGTGACCCTCACCTTTACCCCTATTTGCCCTGAACGTCCCCTCTGGGGACCTCTGACCCATGCCATTTCCCTATATGCCCCTCGCCACCCTCCTTGTGACTACTATTTTCTCTGTGACAGCTTCATCCCCACTCTCAGTCCAGCCACCACACTGTCTATGTACCCCATGAGTTGTTACCCCAGCCTGGCCCCGACCCCTCTGCCCATACATATGCCCAGGCAGCCACCTCTTCTTACTTTTAATGGCAGTTGTGGATTATCACCACCACTGGACTGAAGTGTGGTGTAGAGAATAAAACCCCTACTAGTTCTTTATCAAATGAAAACTAGATTACCCCAAAGAGCCCTGAAAGACAATATTGTGAATTAAATTAAAATCACTTCCATTACTGAGTAAAGTTTTTAAATAAAAACTATCAACCCCCAAAGCTAGCAGTGCAGCCTGCATTTGCTTTCTTTCAACCTTGTATGCTTCACATTGTAAAAGAATGTCTTCATCTGTTTCATAATGATGACAAAAACCTACAGACACCAAGAGTAACACGAGTGAATCTGCAGATGCTGGAAATAAATAAAAAACACAAAATGCTGGCAGAACTCAGCAGGCCAGACAGCATCTATGGGAGCAGGTAATACGATGTTTCGGGCCGAAACCCTTAAAAACCCGAAACACGAATACCTCCTCCCATAGATGCTGTCTGGCCTGCTGAGTTCTGCCAGCATTTTGTGTTTTTTATTTAGACACCAAGAGTGTTGTTTTCCAACAAGATACAAGGAATAATTAAGCATAGTATGCCCAATTCCAAGTCAAGTCAATATATCATCAACGCTGCCCTCAGACAGATAGACAGACAGACATACTTTATTGATCCCGAGGGAAATTGGGTTTCATTACAGCCGCATCAAGAATAGTGAAGAAATATAGCAATATAAAACCATAAATAATTCATTGATGTTTGGGGCCGAAATGTCGACTGTCCTTTTTTCCATAGATGCTGCCTAGCTTGCTGAGTTCCTCCAGCACTTTGGAATGAGAAGTGGAACTAAAATGGATGGCCACTGGGAGATCCTGCTTGTTCTGGTGGACAGAGCGTCAACCGCATCTCTTCCATTTCATGCACGCCTGCTCTTACCCCATCCTCCCGCCACACTACCAGTGATAGGATTCTCCTTGTCCTCACCTACCACTCCAACAGCGTCCATGTCCAGCACATAATTCTCTGAAACTTTCACCACCTCCAACAAAATCCCACCACCAAACACATCTTTCCCTGCCCCTCCCATCTTTCTGCTTTTTGTAGGGATCACTCCCTACGCAACTCCCTTGCCATTTGTCCCTCCCCACTGATCTCCCTCCTGCCACTTATCCTTACAAGTGGAACAACTTCTACACTTCCTCCTCATTAAGGGCCCTAAACAGTCCTTCCAGGTGAGGTGACACTTCACCTTGTGAGTCTGTTGGGGTCACCTACTGTGTCTAGTTCTTCCAGCGTGTCCTCCTGTATATTGATGAGACGTGATGCAGATTGGGAGACCGATTCGCCGAGCACCTACGCTCCGTCCACCAGAACAAGCGGGATCTCCCAGTGCCCATCCATTTTAGTTCCACTTCTCATTCCAAAATGCTGGAGGAACTCAGCAAGCCAGGCAGCATCTATGGGAAAAAAGGACAGTCGACATTTCGGCCTCAAACGTCAACTGTCCTTTTCTCCTGTTATAGATGCTGCCAGGCCTGCAGAGTTCCTCCAGCATTCTGCATGCACTGCTCTAATTTCCAGCATCTGCAGATTTTCTCTTGTTTCCAATATATCCATCCATGGGCTCCTCCACTGTCATGATGAGGCCACACTTAGGCTGGAGGAACAACATCTTGTATTCCGTTTGGTTAGCCTCTAACCTGATGGCATGAACATCAATTTCTCAAACTTCCAGAAATGCCACCCCCCTTTCACCATTTCCCATCCCCTTTTCCCTCTCTCACCTTATCTCCTTACCCATCCATCGCCTCCTTCTGGTGCTCCTCCCTCCTTTTCTTTCTTCCATGGCCTGCTATCTCTTTCACCAATCAACTTCCCAGCTCTTTACTTCATCCTTCTCCCTCCAGGTTTCATCTGTCACCTTGTTTCTCTCTCTTCCCCTCTCCCCACCTTTTAAATCTACCCTTCATCTTTTTTTCTCCAGTCCTGCCAAAGGGTTTTTCCCAGATGCTGCTTAGCCTGCTGAGTTCCTCCAGCATTTTGTGTGTTGCTCATAACTCTTTCCCTTCTTGTTTTACCCCCTTCTCCCATTAATCCAATAGTTTTATGTATTCTGTAAAGGTTCTCCCCTTATGCCTATTATCCCGCAAGTCTTGCCATAACCCCCTAATTCTTAACCCTGCCAACATCATAGCTTCTTAATTGCTAAGTGAAGGCTCTTTATTCAAACGTAAACTTCTAATAGTTTTTTAGCAATCAACCCGCTCATTCCCATCGACACCTATGTACAGGGACCCATAAGAAGAAAACATGCAAACCAATACTTTGAATGATATAAATCTGAAGGGTTTCTAACACTAAATATGACCTACTGCTAGAATGACCTGCTTTAAGACTCATCAAAACCAAAGAAGAATCAGAACAGATTACCACTTTGCAAGGACAATTTCATCCACCCACAGTATGCCCAAAATGATGGCAACCAATTCTGCTGTATATACTGTTAAATGGTTAATAAGATGTTTCTTTATTGTTACCTGTAATTCAGGCACAAAAGCAGCCGCACCCACATATCCAGTTAAATTATCTTTTGATCCATCAGTAAAAATGGTTAACACATTACAATTTTTTTTAAACATACTGATGAACCAACAGACCCTCAGGCATATCAGGATCCTCGGACTTCATCAAATCATGCAACCTAAAATCACTGGGAAAAACCAAGGTGGGGGTTACCGAGAAAGCTACAGTGGGACATATTGCATAATCCAGCAAACCCATGGTAAGAACCCAGACACCCCAAACTAAAAACATTCTTCTTGTGATGTTCCCAACAGTCCTCCGACACACCTTAAACAATCATTTCTTTGCCCCCTGAAATTAACTTCAACCTCTGCAATTGTAAGAGTAATTGTCCCATTTCAACCAGTAAAGCTCAAGACAGTCCTAATGCACCACAACACAGTCTTAAAGCCTGTGCTTGTATCTCATCCAAATATTTAAATGTGAAGATGAAGCTGATCCAGAAGCCATACAGCCATAATCAAGCAAAGATCTAATCAAACAAATAGAAATGGTCAAATATGTTTCTGAATACCCACATAGACACCTTAGAGAACTTCATTTCCCTTTACATTTGTATATTATTTCACTGTTATGGCGCTTTCAAGGCAGCTTATTATCCAGCCACATGCCAAGAAATCTTATCACTGACACTTCTTTAAAAGTTTAACCATATCATTCCAAATCAAGTGTAGGTCTATTGACCCTCTTCGTAAAACACATAACTTGAGGTTTAGCTACTGAAAGTTTAAATCCTCATCTATTTGTCCACTGTTCAACCTTATTGCTAACTGCATCCTATATACAGTAAAATTGATATTTCTACCTCTAATCCATAAAGTTCCATCATCTGCATATAGTGATTTACACACTCCAGCACCCTATCTCAGAGAAAATACAATTAATCATAATATTAAACAATAAAGGGCTACAAATACGGCCTTGTGGGGTCCCATTCTCTATCGCATAGAAGCCCAAATATACTTTACCAACTTTACTTGCATAGGCCGTCCAAATAAAAGAAATTATACAGTCTTCCCTCACTCCTACTTTCCATAATTTAATCAAATGACCTTCCTTCCATAACATATCACGTCTTTTCAATATCAAAAAGTTCTGCTATTACAACTTCACTTACCTGTGCCTTCCTAATATCATCTTCCAAATGTTAAAATTAATGCAATATCTTTCTACTCTTCCAAAATCCGCTCTGATAAAACGCTATGGCACCTCTTTCTTCCAAAATGTAATTCAAAAGCTCTATTACCATACGTTTCGTAACTTTACACAAATGGGACGTTAATGATATTGGTCTATAACTAAAAGGATCCAACGGGGGTCTCCAGGTTTTAGAATACGCACTACTACTGCTATTTTCCATGAGGAAGGAAGATGGCCTAACCTCCAAATGCGGTTCAATAATTTTAATAATTCCTTGAGAGAGTTGTCAGTCATACGCTTAAACATACAATAGCATTAATCATCCTTTCTTGGAGATGTCTGATGACCTACACTAACAATAGCCTTCCTAAATTCACACAAAGGAAACTCTACATCACTAACACTATCACTACCACAGCTGTCTCATCAGGGTATTCACTTTAGACCTTGTCCCTACATTGTCGCTGCCGCCACTCACCCCGCTCCCCGACGCCATCCTGGCTCCACCACCTCGCCGACCTGCCGTAAAACCGTCGCGCCGCGCCAGCCCTTCCGCCGTAAAGCGACGAAAGGGAGAGGGCGGTAGACGGGGTGGCGCAGCGCCACCTGCAGGAGCGGCAGACTCTGCTCTCGACCCCGCCGTCAATCAAAGCGCAACCGCTACGCCTGCGGCAGTTTGCATATATTATTTATATTTATTTTGAGATACAATGCCTAAATCATATACACGTCGTGGCATCGGGCACCTTGGAAATGGATCTCTGGATACTGAAATTATCTCAAGGCATGCAGTGTGTGGTCAATGACTTTGCAAAGAAACAATCGATTCAGCCTCGAAAGTTATTTATACTCCATTTGAGCCTTGTCCCATTGTCTCTACACTCCTTTCTTGCGCCACGATCTCGGCCCGAAACGTCGACTGTACTTCTTTCCAAAGTTGCTGCCTGGCCTGCTGAGTTCCTCCAGCATTATGTGTGTGTTACTCCTTTCTTCTGCATTCTTTTCCCTTGCTGACATCCTCTGTTACTGAGGCGACACTTCACCTGTGAGTCTGTTGGGGTCATCTACTGCGCCCGGAGATCCCAGTGTGGCCTCCGGTATATCGGTGATCCGATTGGGAGACCGTTTCGCCGAGCACCTGAAGAAGCAGGATCTCCCATTTTAATTCCACTTCCCATTCCCATATGTCCATCCACGGTGTCCTCCACTGTCGTGATGAGGCCACACTCAGGTTGGAGGAACAACTCCGGTAATGCCCCCCTTCACCATTCCCCATCCCCTTTTCCCTCTCTACCTTACCTCCTTGCTTGCTCATCGCCTCCCTCTGGTGCTCCTCCCCCTTTTCTTTCTTCCATGGCTTTCTGTCCTTTCCTATTAGCTCCCCCTTCTCCAGCACTGTATCTCTTTCACCAACTTCACAGCTCTTTACTTCACCCCCCTCCCTCCCAGTTTCACGTATCACCTTGTGTTTCTCCCTCCAACCCCCAACCCCACCTTTCAAATTTACTCAGCTTTTTTTTCTCCAGACCTGCTGAAGGGTTTCGGCCTTAAATGTTGACTAGTTTTTTCCATGGATGCTGCCTGACCTGCTGAGTTCCTCCAGCATTTTGTATATGATGCTCTGGATTTCCAGCATATACAGATTTTCTTTCGTTTGTGATTAGATTCCCTGCTCTTTACTTCACCTGTCACCCCTCCCAGTTTCAGCTATCACCTGGCAACTTCTTGTTCTTCCATATACAGTAAACCCCAAGATTAATTTTCACGTGGGTACACTCAGCAAATCTTTTGAATAGTAACTATAACAGGATCGGTGAAAGATCAGAGTGCAGAATACAACAAACTGTAAATGCAAATATAAATAAATACAAGAATGAAATAAGGGTCCTTAAAGTGAGATCATTGGTTGCGGAAACATCTCAATGGATGGGCAAGTGGTTATAGTTATCCCCTTTTGTTCAAGAGCCTGACGGATGATGGTTGAGAACCTGGTGGTTCAAGTCCTGAGGCTCGTGTACTTTCTACCTGATGGCATCGGAGAAATAAGAGCACGGCCTGGGTGGTGGGGATCTCTGATGATGGGTGCTATGAAAGCATTTCACATTCCATGCAAATCCATTTGTGTCATTCACTGTATCCTGTGCAGCCTTCTCTACATCAGTGAGACCTACTTCAGATAAGGGGCGGTTTCATCAAACGCCTTCACCCCCATCTGCCACCACAGCCAGGATCTCATGATGGCCAACCATCTTAATACCACTTCCCATTCCCACACTGACATGCCTGCCCATGGCCTCCTCTACTGTCTGGTTAAGGCCGGACCCAGTTTGGAGGATCCACCCTTTATATTCATTCTTGGTAGTTTCTAATCTAATGGTATGAAGATTGGTTTTCTAATCACCAAGCGGTGCTACTGTACGGTCGTGCAGTAGCTGAAATGCTTCTGCGCACATCGCTTTTGCTGTCACGCAGCCGGAAGTTTCTTATATAGAGTACTGTGTGTGCAAAAGTCTTAGGCACATCTATATAGCTAGGGTGCCTAAGATTTTTGCACAGTATTGTACTCATTTTACAAAAAAATTACAACATAGGTGAGTGATGATAAACCTAATTCTGATATGGGTGTCTATTGTGGACTGAGAGTGGGAAGGGGGGCAGGAAGAGGGGAATCAAGGTTGGGAAAAGAGGAAGGGAGAGGGGAGGGAGTAGGTAGCACCAGAGAGACATTCTGTAATGATCAATAAACCAATTGCTTGGAATCAAGCAACACACACAAAACGCTGGTGGAACACAGCAGGCCAGGCAGCATCTACAGGGAGAAGCGCTGTCGACGTTTTGGGCCGAGACCCTTCGTCAGCCTCGTGTTTGCTTGGAATCAAATAACCTTGCCTGGTGTCTTGGGTGTGTCTAAACCCGCTCCACACACCGCCTCTGGCACTCCTTCTCTGCCACTTGTTCCACACCCCTCCTGTGGCTCTCCACCCTCACACTTCTCAACATCCTTTGCTTCCACCAGATTTACAAACTCGCTCTCCGCTCCACATTGACAAATACTGTGCCAAAGTCTTAGAAACTCCCTCTATATGTGCCTAAGAATTTTGAAAAGTACTGTAACTTTTAAACTCATTATATTTTGGAAAATTTAATTACAATCTAGAATGCAATAAAAAAGATCGCACCAATAATGAGTAATTAAATTGCAAAATTCTGCATTAAAAATTCATCTTGTTTATTCACCTCTTATGTGAGAAATACAAGGACATTAGATACTCCCTTGATGCTCTGAGAATATTTCAGTCAGCAAAATCTCAAAGCAGGATAAGGCGGTTAGACATTTAAAATACAAACTAGGAGAAAATTCCTCTCTGATGTTTGGCAGCTTTGAGGAATTTCCATACCAAGACAGCAGAGGACCTGAGTCAAAATCAGAATCAGATTTAGTATGGCAACACGAGTGAATCTGCAGATGCTGGAAATAAATTAAAAAACACGAAATGCTGGCAGAACTCAGCAGGCCAGACAGCATCTATGGGAGGAGGTAATAACGACGTTTTGGGCCGAAACCCTTCATCAGGAGTAAAGTGACATGGGATGGTCGAGGGGGGAGGTATAGAGAGCTGGGAAGTGATAGGCTGGAGGGAAATGGGCTAGGGGAAGGTGGAGAATTATGGGAAATAAAAGAGAAAGAAATGTAGGGCTTGGGGGAGAGATTATAGTGGTGGGGGACGAAACAAAGTCAAAAAAACGACGATTGCATGCATGAAACCGTCAAAGGATGAAATAGCGGGTGGGTCCATGACACACGGCGAAGAAGGTGGGATCTCTCCCCCCAGCCCTACCTTTCTTTCTCTTTTATTTCCCATAATTCTCCACCTTCCCCCTAGCCCATTTCCCTCCAGCCTATCACTTCCCAGCTCTCTACTTTATCCCTCCCCCCACTTCTTATCCCCCCTCGATCATCCCATGTTACTTCACTCCTGATGAAGGGTCTCGGCCTGAAACATCGTTAGTACCTCCTCCCATAGATGCTGTCTGGCCTGCTGAGTTCTGCCAGCATTTTGTGTTTTTTTAATCAGATTTAGTATCACTGATGTACACTCAGTGGCAGCTTTTCAGAAATCTCCTCTGTCTAATAAAGTGGCCACTGGTACATGTTCATGGTCTTCATCCACTTCAAGGTTCGATATGTTGTGCCTTCAGAGATCCTCTTCCCACACCACTGTTGTAACACATGGTGTTAATTCTGTCAATTCTGGCCATTCTCCTCTGCCCTCTCATTAACAAGGAGTTTTTGCCTACAGAACTACCGATCACTGTTTTTCGTACCATTGTAGACTGCTGTTCATGAAAATCGAGGAGTTCAGCAGTTTTTGAGATACTCAAACCACCCCATCTGGAACCAGCAATCATTCCACGGTCAAAGTCACTTGGTTCACATTTCCTCCATATTCCGATGCTTGTTCTGAACAACAGCTGAATCTCCTGACCATGTCTGCATGGTTTTATGCACTGAGTTGCCACATCATGATTGACTGATTAATGAGCAAGTACACCTAATAAAGTGGCCACTATATTACCACTGGAGACAGTGTAGGACTGATGGTCTTTAGGGCATAACCCTAATGCCCATTCTCCCAATCTGTCCAAGTCCTTCTGCAGACTCCCTGCTCCCTCAACGCTACCTGTCCCTCCACTCATCTCCACAAACCTGGCCACAAAATCATCAATTTTGTCATACAAATTGTTGACATGTACCGTGAAAAGAAATGGTCCCAATACGGACCCCTGCAGAACACCACTTCACTGGCAGCCAACCAGAAAAGGCTCTCTTTATTCCCCATCTTTGCCCCCTGCCAATCAGCTAAACTATCCATGTTAGTATCTTTCCTATAATACCATGGACTCTTACCTTGTTACGCAGCCTCATGTGCAGCACCTTGTCAAAGACCTTCTAAAAATCCAAGTACATAACATCCACCAATTCTCCTTTGTCAATCCTGCCTGTTATTTCCTCAAATAATTCCAACAGAACTGTCAGGAGAGATTTCCTGTGTTTGAAACATGCTGATTTTGGTCCATTTTACTATGTACCTCCAAGTACCCTGAAACCTCATCCTTAATAATGGACTCCCAATATTTTCCCAACCACTGAAGTCAGAGGCTAATTAGCCTACAATTTCTTTCCTCTGCCTCCCTTCCTCCTTAAAGAGTGGACTGACATTTGCAATGTTCCAGTCGTCCAGAATCTAGCAATTCTTGAATGGTCATTACCAATGCCTCCACCATCTCTTCAGCTATCTCTTTCATGACTCTGGGGTGTAGTCCATCTCTTCCAGGTGACTCATCTACCTTCAGACCTTTCAGCTTCCCAAGCACCTTCTCATTACTAATAGCAGCTACACTCACTTCTGCCCTGACAATCATGTATTTCTGGCATACTATTAATATCTCCCACAGTAAAGACTGATGCAAAATATTTATTAAGTTTGTCCCCCATTACTACCTCTCTAGCAGCATGTTCCAGTGGTAAGTTATCTATTCTTGCCTCTCTTTTACTCTTTATTAATCTGTAAATACTTCTGGTATCCTGATGTTTTTTGCTTATTTACCTTCATATTTCATCTTTTCTCCCCTTATGTTTTTGTTCAGTTGCTTCTGTTGGTTTTTTAAAATCTTCCTAATCCTTTCCATTAATTTTTGCTATATTATAAGCCCTCTCCTTTGCTTTTATGTTGGCTTTGTCTTCCCTTGTCGAACACCTTTGTATCATCCTGGCTTTAGAATACTTTTTCATCTTTGGAACCTATCTATCCTGCACCTTCCTAATTGACCCCAGAAATTCCTGCCAGTGTTCCCTTCCAATCAACTTTGGCCAGCTCTTCTCTCATGCCTCTGTAATTCCCTTTACTCCACCTTAATACTAATACATCTGACTTTATCAGCATGAATTCTAAAGTATTATGATCACCTTCTACCAAGGGTTCCTTTATCTTAAGCTTCCTAATAAAATCTGGTTCATTACACATCATCCAAAACAGAGTTGCCTTTCCCATAGTGGGTTTAACCAGTTGCTGTAAAACCCATTTTGTAGGAATTCTACTGTAACACCCTGGTTAAGATTTTTACTGCTGTGCTCTAGGTATTTCATTTTAGCAGTTCTGTAAGAGCAGTCTGCTCTGCTTTCAGCTTATTTGGATTTGAGCTGAGATAAGGGGCTTTGTTGTTCAATTTAGGAATGTGGTGTCAGCCAATCCGGATGGTAGAATTGGGAGAAGGTTCTAGAGAACACTAGGCGGAGAGGTCTTCATTGGCAGGAGCCGGGAGAGGACAGGAGGGAAGATGGTGGAGGATGCTGCCCCTGTCACACAAGGTGCTCAATGTGCAGATGAATGGCTTTGAGGAGAAAGGACCAATACTCCTGTGGGAGACCCATTTGTTTGAGATAGATTTTGAGGAACCTTTCAGAAGGTGGTGCATGCTTTCACACAGACAGAAGGTCCAGTGCATGAGTTACAGGCAAGTTCAAGATTTGAGCTCCACCATGTGACTGCTTAAGTATAATGGGTCCTTCTTGTTTTTTTCTTTCCTTAAATAACCATTTGCTTAAGTTAACATTCTTAAATATATTTCTGATTAATTGTATGCAGTGTACGATCTGTTAGTTCTTGCTAATGGGCAATTACCGGGGGCAGTAAATCACACAGTATTCACACAGACTGGGCTTTGGGTGGGTGAGGCATGCCAACCTCACAGATTTGGTGGGACCAAAGTCATATACACTCTAGACATATTAAGCCTGAGAAAAGTGGGTTTCTCGCCATGGAGTCCAGTGGCAGTTAGCGAGGGCTAATGAGCCACATTTCCAGAGATGCCCAGTAAAAGGGGGTTTCACTACCAATTCGCTGTCTTGTGATCCACCACCAGTTTGATTTTCCCCAATCTACCTGCATATTGAAATCTCCCATGACGATTGTAACATTGCCCATATTACATGCCTTTTCGCTCTCCCATTGAAATTTGTATTCCACATCCTGGCATATAATTCCCATCAAAACCTTTTTACCCTTGCAGTTAGTTAACTCTACCTACAAGGGTTCTACTTTCTCCAACCCTTTGTCAATTCTTTCTCAGGATCTGAATTCATTTTTTTAAACAACAAAGCCACCCCACCCCCTCTGTCTATCTGCCTGTCCTTTAGACGCAAGGTGTATCCTTGGATGTAAAGCTTCCAACTATGATGTTCTTTCAGCCACGTCTCAGTGGTGCCCAGTGTCATACCTACAATCTCTAATTGTGCTACAAGACCATCTACCTTACTCCATATAAGGCATGCATTGAAATATAACTCTTTCAATCCTGTATTCATCACCCTTTTCAATTTTACCCCATGTTGCACTTCACCTCATTCCACTGTCAGCAATTTTTCCCTGTCATCTGCCTATCCCATTCCTGAGAGTCAATATCTCTGAGGATCTACCCTGGGCCCAATATATTAATGCAGCTACAAAGAAGACATGACAGCAGCTATACTTGATTAAGAGTTTGAGGAGATTAGGTATATCAGAATCAGATTCAGAATGAGGTCTATTATCACCGGCATGTGACGTGAAATTTGTTAACTTAGTTAATTTGTTATCACCAAAGGCACTCGCAAATTTCTGCAGATGTAGAAATGTTAAGATACTGTTTATTAACTATACAGTAGCTCAGCATTTAACACCATCATCCCTACAGTCCTGATCGAAAAGCTACAGATCCAGGGCCTCTGTACATCTCTCTGCAACTGGAGCATCGACTTTCTAACCGGAAGACCACAATCAGTGCGGATTGGTAATAACATCTCCACCTTGCTGACTATCAACACTGATGCACCTCAGGGGTGTGTGCTTAGCCCACTGATCTACTCTCTCTATACCCATGACTGTGTGGCTATGCACAGCTCAAATACCAACTATAAATTTGCTGCTGATACAACCATTGTTGGTAGAATCTCAGGTGGTGGTGAGAGTGCATGCAGGAGCGAGATACACCAGCTCGTTGAGTGGTATTACAGCAACAACCTTGCACTCAACGTCAGTTAGACCAAAGAACTAATTGTGGACTTCAGGAAGAGCAAGATGAAGGAACACATACCAATCCTCAGAGGGATCAGAAGTGGAGAGAGTGAGCAACTTCAATTTCCTGGGTGTCAAGATCTCTGAGGATCTAACCTGGTCCCAACATATCGATGCAGCTGTAAAATTTTATTGGGAGTTTGAGGAGATTTAGTTTGTCACCAAAAACACTTTAAAATGCCTCCAGATATACCATGAAGAGCAATCTGACAGGCTGAATCACCATCTGGTATGGGGGGGGGGGGGGGGGGTGGAGCTACTGCACAGGATCAAAGTAAACTGCAGAAAGAGGTAAAATTAGTCAGCTTCATCATGGACATTAGCCTCCATAGTATCCAGGACATCTTCAAGGAGCAATGCCTCAAAAGGGTGGCATCTATCATTAAGGACCCCCATTTCCCAGGACATGCCCTCTTCTCATTGCTACCATCAGGGAGGAGGTACAGGAGTCTGAAGACACACACTCAACGATTCAGGAACTGCTTCTTCCCCTCTGCAATTCCCATCCAATATCTGAATGGACATTGAACCCGCGAACACTACCTCACTAAGTTTTTATTTTGCACTACTTAATTATCTATTTAATATATACTTACTGTAATTCACATTTTTTCTAATATGTATTGTATGATATTGCAGCTGCAAAGACAACAAATTTCATGACATATGCCAGTGATACTAAACCCGATTTTGATTCTGTCCATCCTCACAGTCTCACTACACACTGCATCCTCTTGTATACCGATTGCCCTATCCTCAGCCCTATCACTCTGGCTCCCATTCCCCTGCCAATTTAGTCTAAACCCTCCCCAACAGCTCTAGCAAAACCTGCCTACTCCCAGATCCCCCCCCTCCAGATTCTTTGGAGGCAAATGAGGGATTCACGTTTTTGCATTATTTAGATTCCCTTCTGGCCTAGAGGCGACCTACACAAGAGCGTTTGATGGCTCTGGACCCATACTCACTGGGGTGGGAGATCACATTGAAACCTATTGCATTTTGAAAGGCCTAGATAGAATGCATGTGGAGAGGGCGTTTCCTATAGTGGGGGAGTCCAGGACAAGAGGGCACAATCTCAGAATACAAGGACGTCCCTTTGGAACAGAGATGAGGAGGAATTTCTTTAGCCAGAGGGTGGTGAATCTGTGGAATTCATTGCCACAGAAGGCTGTGAAGGCCAAGTTATTGGGCATATTTAACAAGGAGGTAGATAGGTTCTTGACTGGTCAGGATGTCAAAGGGTACAGGGATAAGGCAGGAGGATGGGGTTGAGAGGGATAATAAATCAGCCAAGATGGAATGGCGGAGCAAACTCGAGAGTCCGAACACTCCAGTTCTGTACTTATGCTTTACGGTCAAATTTAGGAGGCAACTGAAGATGGGACAAAAATTGTGAGAACCGAGAGACTGAGGGTGACAATACTGAGCCACCACGCTGGCTACTCTGCTATCTTCTCCATTTCCTCTTAATTTATAGACACTAATACACAATCTCCTGCTGGTACAAGAACACAAGAGACTCAAGCGGACACACACGTACCAAACCCATCACCTCTGAAACATTATTTTAATAAATTAAAAGGAAACATTCTTCCAAACAAGATTTCACAAAAGAAAAAAAATTAACTAGAACATTCAAACCTCAATCTTCACCTTATAGCATTGCAAATAAAGACAATACCAAAAATATGGTAAAAAAACAGGAAAATGGAATTTGCAAATAAAATCAACACACAGTTTCACAAAGCTGGAAAGAACTAGAGCGGCAACTAATTGGGATGACGTCCAATACATTTTGTGCATGCCATGTATTAAATGTATTAAGATGTAGAGGTGTTGGTCAAATGATAAAGAACTCACTTGCCTGCTGAATTTTCTCAGCCCAACAAGTGGTTTCTATGTGGGAACAGAATTGGGTCATTAACAGGAGAAACAGGATTGGCACACGGGACAGAATAACATGCAGATGTCCAGAGGAAGAGCATAGAAACAAGGCTGCAGAGTCTGGGTGTTGGTGAGGGCAGGGAAATCTGAGCATTTACTCAGCAAGAAATCCTGAAAGGCAAATGCATGTTGCGACTGCAAACCATTGCCTCTCGGTTGCAAAGGTCTAAACAACAGAAGAGATTATCAAACTGTGGGAGAATTGGCAAAGGCTGGTGGGCAGTTATTTGTTGTATCTAGAGATACAGCACGGAGGAGGCTATTCAGACCCTTCGAGCCACACCAGCCCAGCAATCCCCAATTTAACACCAGCCAAATAACAGCACAACTTACCAGCCAAGTAAGCTACCAACCCGTACATCTTTGGACTGTGGGAGGAAACCAGAGCACCTGAGGAAACTCATACATTCCACTGGGGAGGTTTGTACAGACTAACTATAAATGACATTGGAACTGAATTGCAAATCCCGACACTGAATTGTAATAACCTCTATGCTACTGTGGCACTCAGATATCAAATCTTCACAGGCAACTCTTTTACCCCAATGTAATTACCTCGGTCGGGCTGGAGTATAAAGTGGTTCAACAAAATACTAACCAGACATTCTCTCTCCTGACTTGAAAGTCTATCATATCAAACTATTGATTAGCAAGATGGGAGCTAACAGATTAATTATGACTCTAACAAGACCAGTATTTTCCTGCATGGTGCCACAGTTTCCGTCGAAACCGAATGTCCCAATTCTGCTCCTGTGTGTGCCTTCATTGCCAATTCCATATCTGTGTCAATGTTTGGATATCCAAGAGAACTTGCAGTTGGAACATTTAGCAAGTTGCCTGGTTTCACAAAAATCATCCAAAAAAAACTTCTAACTTTCAATAAAGTAACAATACTAAAAACAAAGACAACATACACAACGCTGGGACTCAGCAGATCAGGCAGCAGCTATGGAGAGAAATGGACAGTCGCGATTTTTCCATCAGTATTTGCACCTTTGACCTTTTTATACTGGCCATCTCCCTTCCTTGTCCTGATGACGGGTCTCGGTCTTAAACACCAACTCTCCATTTTCCTCCATAGATGCTGCCCAGTCTGCTGAGTTCCTCGAGCATTTGGTGTGTTTCTACAGAACTCCAGCATTTTGGCTCTTCAGGAATTATTAATTCAACAATGTTCATATAAACTGTAATTAAGCATTTTGCATGTTGGGGGAGACATTCCAAGTCATTGTAAGTTCTTGAAAGTCATTACCCTTGCCAAAGTTGTACAATTAGGTACATACAAACAGTTTAATTTAGATCTGAAGGCTTCAATGAGAAATTCTTCAAAAAAGATCCTACTCAAACATTTTCTTTAAAATCATTGCCTAAACTATTGAACTCTTAACTCTGGCTGAACGTTTTCTATGACTTCACAATGTAAAACTGTAGATAGACACAGAGATCAATTCAGAGGCTAGTATAAAGAGCCTCAAAAAACGTAAATTGAAAAAGTTTACTAACTTCTGCTTAAGTGTTTAAAACAAAAAGCAACTTCGAGAAAACTAACTGTAACTAAACTTAAAATCTTTAAATTACTTTTTTTAAACAGTGATAAATAAACTTGTGCAAAAAAACTTTAAAACAAAAGTTTGCATTCAGGGAATATATAGCTCAGAGAAACCAGTCATTCAGGTTCAGCTCTCTCGAGTATTGGGGGGGGATTAAAGCCATCAAAACCCTGTAACAAAAATGAAAAACATGTTAGCAGTATGAAGCATACTCAATGTATTCTGTCCCAAGTGCATGAGGCTTAAAAGATACAACTATTGTTGACCCAAATCCATACAAATGGGTTATGCTGAAACTTAAGAGGAAAATGTAACTGTTCCCTGGATAAAACAGCCCCATTATAAGCAGCCCCAAGGATTTAAATGCAACTAGGTCTAAAAGCTTTTAGACAAATGCAAGGAACAGCTAAAGTCAAGCTAACTGGGGAACAAAAGCAACAAAGAGAGAAAAAAATCAGAAGGGAAAATGATGAGCATGGATAGCAAAAGCCTAGAGTATAAAAGCTTCAAGAAAAGATTGAAAGAGATGGCAGAGAGAGGGAATGTGACCCCATTAACAACAGATGCAGAGGCAGAGAAAGATGTGAAAGCCTACCCGCCATCAAGGACATACATACAGAAAGGTGACGGAAAAGGGCCAGTAACAGCCTGAAGGATCCCACCCACCCCTATCAGGGAGGAGGCTACATAGCATCCACCCCAGGATCACCAGATTCAAAAACAGTTACCTTCCCCAAGCAATAAGGTCAATCAACACCTTCACCCACTAACCCACCCCTCCACACCCCCAACCACCACTACTTCCATTTCCTGTCGGAGTCACCTTATGTACAATCAATCTGCAGACAAAAGCTATCTTTTGTATTTATATTTATAGCATGTTTTTATTATTACTGTGTTATTTTCTTAACTAGTTATTTAACATATATATAAATAATTCATAATCTTTATTATGTATTGCAATATACTGTGGCCACATAACAACAAATTTCATAGCATATGCAGGTGATATTAAACCTGATACCGATTGTGATTTTTTTGTGCAGCATCGGAGGATCCAGAGTACCAATTACTTCATTCCCCTTTACACTTGTGTACTGGAAATGACATTAAACTGTCTTGAATATTAAACAATCTTGAAATGGTGCATACAGTAACAACAGCAGCTGATCTATTTTAACAGAAAAGTTGCCATACCAGAAAACCTATAAAAAGCACTGTGGTGATTATTCGATCCAATAAATCATAAGTAATGTAACTAATACTGAATGGTTAACTTGCCACTGTAAATTCCCCAGTGTCGAGGTAAATGGTGGATTCTGGAGAGAATTAAAGGGAAGTGGAGTTAATGTAGGGTTAGTTAGTAAGGAGCCAAAGGACCCACTTGTGCTGTTTTTCACTATTGGGGTGGCACACTAGATTAGCAGTTAGCGTAACGTTACTGCACCAGTCACTCGCGTTCATTCCCACTACTGTAGGTAAGGAGTTTGGACGTTCTCCTCGTGACCGCTTGGGTTTCCTCCCACATCCAACAGACATACAGCTTAGTAGGTTAATTGGTCACATTGAGCGGAGTGAGCTCGTTGGCCCGGAAAGGGCCTGTTATAGTAGCTCCAAAATAAGTAACAATAAAATAAAAAGTCTCTAGATTATATAAAGAACTAGTTAAATAAGAAACTAAGAAAATATTACAGGATGGTACTATGCCTGTGTATAGAACACAGAATATTACCCAATGTTGCACACAATGTTGGGATGACTTTTCAACCTACTCTAAGGTCAATCTAACCCTTCCCCTCCCACATAACCGTACACTTTTCTATCATCCATGTACCTATCTAAGAGTCTCTTAAATGTCCCTAATGTATCTGCCTCTACCACCACCCCTAACAGCATGTTCCATGAAAGTGTAGAGTCCTTCAAAGTGGGTCTATAGGTTGTGGAATCAGTTTAGAGTTGTGAGTAAAGATGTCCGTGCTGGTTCAGGAACCTGAAGGTTGAGAGGTAATAAGGAAGAGGGTTATACTTTATGGACAGAACCACAGGAAGGTTTGAGGAGTTTTGCTAAGAATGGGGATGTGATAGACTCAGCATTAACATTGGCATTTGTGCAGCCACATTACTACATTAATGTGCAGGTGTCAAAGTTCATTTATTATCAAAGTACTATATACTACCTTGAGATTTATTACCCCTATGTATCTGCTTCTACCACCACCCCGGCAGCACATTCCACACACACCATTCTGTATATTAAAAAAAACAACTTCTGACTTCTCCCCTATACTTTCCTCAAATCACTTTAAAATTATACCCTTTGGATTAGCCATTCCTACCACTGAGAAAAAGTTTCTGCTGTCCACTTAATCTATGCCCCTAATCATCGATGACTTGGCCTCCACAGCCACCAGTGGCCACAGTCTCACCACCCTCTAGCTAAAGAAATTCCTTATCATCTCTGTTCTAAATGGGCATCCTAATTTGAGGCTGTGCCCTCGGGTCCTAGACACCATTTCTATAGGAAATATCCTTTCCTCATCCACTCTATCTAGGCCTTTCAATATTTGACATACAACTAGTCTCGGACAATAAATCTCTCCAGTGGGGAAAGTCAAGAAGGAGTAGAGTTTAAAACTGGGGTCAGGAAATTCTGTATTGAGATCTGACACACTGCTCTTCCATACAGAGAGTATCAGAAATCTATCCATTATAGACTTCGGATGGTATAAAACCTGCAATCTGGTGAGACAGGTAGAGTGATAGAGACAACATCATTATTACACAGTGTATTGAGCTCATTGTAGAGTGCTATAGCACAGAAACAGGCTCTTCAGAACTTCTCTTAAATTTTCCAATCAAACTCACAGCCACCACCTCCACACACTCAACATCCTCTGAAGTAGATCCCCCTCAGGTTCCACTTAAATATTTCACTTTTCACCCTTTACCTATGACCTCTGGTTTCTAGTCTCACCCAACCTCAGTGGAAAAAGCCTGTTGCGTTTATCCTTATAATTTTGAATACCTCTATCAAATCTCCCCTCAATCTCCTAAACTCTAGGGAATAAAGTCCTAACCTATCCAACCTTTGGCTCAAGTCCCAGCAACATCCTTGCAAATTTTCAATGCACTATTTCAATTTTATTTACATCAAACCTATAAGAGGTGACCAGAACTGCACACAATACTCCAAATTTAGCCTCACCAAGATCTTATACAACTTCAACAGAACTTCCCAAATCTTGTACTCAATGGCAGATCAGACTCAATGGGCCAAATGGCCCAATTCTGATCCTATGGTCTTATGGTCTATGTCTTATGAAGGCCAATGTGCTAAAAGCTCTCTTTACGACACTATCTACCTGTGATGCCACTTTCACAAAATTATGGTCCAGAATTCCAGATATCTCTGTTGTCCGGTACTCCGCAGTGCCCTGTCATTCACTCAGACGAAGAAGACTGCAGATAGAACTTGGAAGAGTCCAGCACTAGAAAAGGCCTTTCAGCCCACAATGTTTTTGTCAAACCAGTTAAAAAGCAAGTCAAACACCTAAATACCAATCCCTCCTACCTAGACCGTGTCTATATCCCTCCCTCTTCCTTACACACGTGTGCCTATCTAAACATCTCTTAAAAGCCTCTAGCGTATCTGCCTCTACCACCATAACAGGCAGTGAATTGCAGGCATCCACCACTCTCTGAGTAAAAACTTACCCCTCACATCCTCCTTAAAGCTACCTGGCCTCACCTTCAATGTATGCCCTCTGATATTAGACATTTCTACCCTGGGAAAGACACCCTCTGTCTACTTTATCTATCCCTTTCATAATCTTATAAACTATCAGATCTCCCCTCAGCCTCCACTGCTCCAAAGAAAACAACCCAAGTTTGTCTAACCTCTCCTTACAGCACGTGCCCTCTAAGCCAGACAGCTTCCTGATGAACCTCTCCTGCACCCTCTCCAAAGCCTCAACATCCTTCCTATAATGGAGTGACCAGAACTATACGTAATACTCCAGATGTGGCCTAACCAGAAATTTATAAAGTTGTAACATCACTCACCCAAGAACATCAGGACCTGGCGGGCAGCCTCTTCCCTAAGGACATCCTGGGCCAAGGCCCGATCTCCTGGGGTGAGCATCACTGTCCAACTGAAATGGGCATCAAGACCTGGCAAGAAGACCTTAACCAAGAAGCAATGCTCATCCAATCCCAGAGGCTGCACATGATATTTTGGGACCCCCAGCTGCTTCTTTGCGCAGTAGGCGTTTAGGAGGCTGACGAGACCACAGCCCTCATTCAGTGGAGCCGAGCTTTCCTCTGACTCTGGTTGCTGGGGCAACCTACCCCTCTTAACTGTGGAAGCGGAAGGGCTGGGTGCACAACACATTGGCGGCAAGCAAAGCTCACCAGCCATCCCTGGCAACACGGGCAGCGAGAGGCTGGGTGATGGGTCGGGCAGACGCTTGTGCATTCTATCTGGTTTCACCCAATTAACTTCAATGGGTTGACCCCAGAGTTCAATACAGTCTGGAAGGGAAAAAAAAACACACACTGAATAAGTTCAAAGCTGAAAGTAAATTTATTGTCAAAGTACATATACATCACCGTATACTACCCGAGATTCATGTTCTTGCAGGCACTCAAGAGTGGATATAAAAAACACAATCGAATCAATGAAAACTACACACAAAGACAGTCAAACTACCAAGATGCAAAAGATGAGAAATACAGTAAATGTGCAAAAGTCTTAGGCACACACACACACATATATATATATATATATATATATATATATATATATATATATATATATATATATATAGGGTGCCTAAGACTTTTGCACAGTACTGTAGTAACTTTATGTATTGCAGTGTTTTGCTGCCACACACAAAAAAAAACAAATTCCATGATATATGTGAGTGATGACAAACCAGATTCTGATATGGGTTTCTGTTATGGACTGAGAGTGGGAAGGGGATAGGGAGAGGGGAATCATGGTTGAGAAACTGGGAAGAGAGAGGAGGGAGCAGGAAGCACCAGAGGCATTTTGTACTAATCAATAAACCAACTGTTTGGAATCAAACAACCTTGCCTGGTGGTCTGGTGTCTCAGGGTGTGCCAACAACATCACATGCACAAACAATCTACAAGCAATGACACTCAGGGACTTAGCCTATATTATTATATGTTTTGTGTTTTTTTTTGTTTGCCTATATGTTTACTGCTGGCTTACGTGCTATATGTGCCTGTGCTGTGTATAACTGCTGGTATTCTGGTTTGCACCTTGGCCCTGGAATAATGTCATTTTGTTTGGCTGTATTCATGGGTATTCATGTATGGTGCAATGATCTTGAAGTAATCAACATCAAGGATATGAGTTGTAAAGTCCTTGACAGTGAGTCTGTAGGTTGTGGAATCAGTTCAGTGTTGAGGTGAGTGAAGTTATCCACAGCGATTCAAGGGCCTGATGGTTGAGGGGCAAGTTTCTTTGTTCTACATTATTTGTCTCATTGGTCAACTTGATACTGCAGTATTGAAATATGTACTTTCTAATTGGTTGTCTCTCATCCGCAAATTTGATTGGGATTTTTCTTGTCTGTAGTATAAAAATAGCTGTTCTATGTTAGGGACTGTGTGTCTCTGTGTGTGGATGTGTGGCGCGATGTGTGTGTGTCTCAGTGTGTGTCACACACACACACACACACACACACACACACACACACACACACACACACACACACACACACACACACACACACACACACACACACACACACACACACACACACACACACACACCGATATCACCATTCTGTTCCTATTACCTTTGTTCTATCAACTCTTAGTAAAATAATTGTGAAGTGACAAGTTTTGTCCCTCTTTCCTAAAAGAACCTTGGATTAAAACATCAGGATCCAACAGTACCTTCTACCAGTTTCTTCTTCGCCAACGCTGCGGCCCGGTGACTCTCATACTTGACCACGGCAAACTTGGTCATCTCCTTCTTCCGATCTGTGCTCAGGTGCAGTGATAAATCCGACACTCCCTCGGTCAGCTCCCTCAGCACGCCCAGCACCTCCTCCCTGTTCCTGCACAACGGAATGCCTCCAACGCAAAGCTGGTCCTTCTCGGTGCTCCAGCACACCAGGATGGGACGGCCGTCCCTAATCCGGTAACCGTTGAACATGGCGATGGCGCACTGGGCATAGCAGCGGTTGGCGTACTTGGCGTAGGCAAAGCCACGGTTCTCCCCACTGAACGTCATCATGAGGCGGAACTCGTAGAGTTTGCCGGCAGACTGAAACAGCGGAATCAGTGTGTCCTCGTACAGATCCTGGGGTAACTTTCCAATGAACACTTCAGTGCCACTCAGGGGTGGGGGTCCCGTCCAACCTGCAGAACGAAAGAACAGCTCCAGCCAAAATCACTCGGAAAAGCAAGAAACACAAGAGGTTCTGCAGAAGCCGGAAGTCTTGAGCAACATAGAGAACTTGGATTTGGCCCAGTACATCACTGGCCAAGCCCCCTAACCATTGTGCACATAGACATGAAATGCTGTTGTAAAAGAACAGCATCAAAGATTCTCACCACCCAGGCCATGTTCTTTTCTTGCTTCTACCATGAGGTACAAGGCACAAGAGCCTCAGGACTCACAGCACAGGTTCAAGAACATTTACTATGCCTCAACGATCACAAGAGGTTAACCACACTCATCTATTAAGATGTTCCCACAATCAATAATCTCACTTTATTGACTCCTTATCTTGTTATTTCATGCCCTTGCTATTTATTTATATTTGCATTTGCAGTTTGTTGTCTTCCATGCTCTACTTGATCTTTCACTGATCCTGTTTACAGTTACTATTTTATAGATTTGCTGAGTATGCACGCAGGAGAAATAATCTCAGGGTTGTATGCAGTGACGTGTATATACTCTGATAATAAATTCCACTTTGAAAATTCAGAAAATGTTGGAGGAACTTATCGGGTTAGGAGGGAAATAAACTGTCAGCATTTTGGGCCAAAACTTTTCATCAGGACTAAGATGAAAGGGAGAAGAAGCCAGGAAAAGACAGGGAGGAGGGGAGAAATGCTGGAGGAACTCGGGTAGCATCTATACCAGGGCTTCTGAACCTGATATCCACAGACCCTTTGCTTAATGGTATTGGTGTATGGCATTAAAAAGGTTGGGAACCCCTGATCTATGGAGAGGAATAAACAGTTGATGTCTCAGGCTGGAGACCCTACATCAGGGCTGGAAAGGAAGGGGGGGGGGAGATGCCAGAATATGAAAGAGGGGGACAGTGGGGAAGGAGTACAATCTGGCAGGTGATAGGTGAGACCACATAAGGGGCAAAGTGGGTGGATGAGCGGGGGGAGGTTAGACACTGGGAGGGGATAGGTGGAAGAAGTAAGTGGCTGAAGAAGGAATCTGATAGAAGAGGACAGTGGACCATGGAAGTAAGCAGAGGCGGGGAACCAGAGGGTGGAGATAGGCAGGTGAGAAGAAGAGAAGAGGCAAGAGGGAAACCAGAATGGCAAGTGGAAAAAGAAAAGTGGAGGGGGGAGAAATTACTGGAAGTTAAGAGAAATCAATGTTCAGGGGATCATCAACCTGAGGCCAAATGCAGGTTTAGAGGAGAAACATCTCATCTTGAAGGGAAAATCTCACAAAAAGTAGTGGAGACAGCCCAGTCCATCATCCTCCCCAACACTGAGCACATCCACGTGGAGCAATGTTGCAGGAAAGCAGCATCCATCATCAGGGATACCCACTGCCCGGGTCATTTCTGCTCTCTTCTCGCCACTGCCATTGGGGGAAGGAGCAGGAGCTACAGGACCCACATCACCAGGTGCAGGAATGGTCAGGCTCAACCATCAGGCTCTCAAACTAGAGGGGATATCTTCACTCAGCTTTACTCATCCCATCATTAAACTCTTCCTCCAACATATGGACTCCCCTTCAAGGAGTATTTATTGATATTGTTTTTTTTTCTTTTTGTATTTGCACAGTTTGTTGTCATTTGCACAATGGTTGTTTGTCCATTCTGTGGAACATAAACCTAGGAGCAGATTAGGCCATTCAGCCCACTACGTCTGTTCCACCATTCCATTAAGCTTAGTATCCTTTTCAACCCCATTCTCTGCTTTCTCCCCATAACCTTTGACATCCTATTTAATCACAAACCTATCAACCTCCATCTCAAATATACCCAATAATTTGGCCTCTACAACCATCTGTGATAAAGAGTACCACAGATTATATCCTCAAAAGATATGGTCTAAGCAGCATTCTGGTAAGTCTCCTCTGCACTCTCCTTAAAGACGTTTCACCTTGGTCTATTCTGTGAAACTTAAAATGAAGCAGAGGAGAAAAGAAGCATTCTTAAACACAAGAGATTCTGCAGCTGCTGGAAATTCACAGCAACACACACAAAATGCTGGGGGTCAGGCAGCATCTAGAGAGCAGGGGGAAAAGACACCAGAATAATAAGGTGGGGGTAGGGAAAGAGGACAAGCTGGGAACAGTCTTTCATTAAGTCTATTGTGTTTCTTGTATTTACTGTGAATGCTCGCAAGAAAATGAACCTCAGGTTTGTATATGGTGACGTATATGTACTTTGAAAATAAATTTACATTGAATCCTATTCCGGTATTTGATCCTATTCTGACTGACTGCCAATTACCAGTGGAGTTCCACAGGGTCGGTTTGGGACCGCTGCTTTTTACAATGTACGTCAATGATCAGGACTATGGGATTAATGGATTTGTGGCTAAATTTGCCGAGAATACAAAGATAGGTGGAGGAGCGGGTAGTGTTGAGGAAACAGAGCCTGCAGAGAGACTTAGATAGTTTAGGGGAATGGGCAAAGAAGTGGCAAATGAAAGGTGGAAGAAATAAACGGGCAGGAGAGAGAATTCAAAATGCAGAGATACAAAGGGACTTGGGAGTCCTTGTGCAGGATACCTTAAAGGTTAACCTCCAGGTTGAGTTGTTGGTGAAGAAGGCAAATGTAATGTTGGCATTCATTTCTAGAGGTCTAGAATATAAGAGCATTGATGTGATGTTGAGGCTCTATAAGGCACCTGTGAGACCACACTTGGGAGTATTATGTGCAGTTTTAGAAAGGATATACTGACACTGGAGAGGGTTCAGAGAAGATTCATGAGAATGATTCCAGGAATTAAAGGGTTACCACACAAGGAATGTCTGACAGCCCTTGGGCTGCATTCCCTGGAGTTCAGGAGAATGAAAAGGGATCTCATAGAAGCATTCCAAATGTTAAAAGGGCTGAACAGATTAGATATGGCGAAGTTATTTCCCATGGTAGGGGAGTCTAGGACAAGAGGGCACAAGTTCAGGTTGAAGGATGTCCATTTAGAACAGAGATGCAGAGAAATTACTTTAGTCAGAGGGTGGTAAATCTGTGGAATTTGTTGCCACGAGCAGCTGTGGAGGCCAAGTCATTGGGTGTAATTAAGGCAGCGATAGATAGGTCTCGATTAGCCAGGGCATCAAAGGGTGCGGGGATGATTGGAAGAATTGTATCAGCCCACGCATGAATGGCAGAGCAGACTCGATGGGATGAATGGCTTATTTCTGCTCCTATATCTTATGGCCTTATGGTCTAACTTTTCTTTAAGACTGCTGTGAATCAGCAAAGCTAATCAGTTTTTTTAACCCAGTGTGAGGAAAGGAAATTAAAGGGCCACAGTTAAAGTACAGTACCTTGAAATATTCCACAGAATATTTGCTTTGAAACCCTTTAGTTACAAGAATCTCCATTCATCGAATTTAAATCTAAATTTAAACAACAAATTTAAATTTAAATCAACCAATATGGTTGTGTAGTGGTTAGCACAACACTTTACAGTACAGGCAAACCAGGTTTAACTTCCCAATGCTGTCTGTAATGAGTTTGTACGTTCTAACCGTGATTGCGTGGGTTTCCTCCAATTTCCTCCCACAGACCAGAGAGGTACCAGTTAGTAGGTCAATTGGTCATTGTAAATTATCCTGTGTGAGCAGGCTAGGGTTAAATTAGGGGACTGCCATGCAGTGCAGCTGGAAGGGCCAGAAGGGCCTATACTGTGATGTATCTCAATAAATAAATAAATATTCTGTCTGGGTGGCCTCCAACTCAATGGCATGAACATCGATTCCTCCAACTTCTGGTATTTTTCTCCCCTCACTCCTTCTCTCTTTTTCCAATCCCCATTCTGTTGTCCTCTGTCCTCTTCTCTTCTCCTCAATTGTCCATCATCTCCTTCTGGTGCTGCTCTTCCTTCCCTTTCTCCCATCGTTCACTCTCCTCACCTGTCTGATTCCTTCTTCTTCAGCCCTTTACCTCTTCCACCTATCACCTCCCAGTGTCTCACTTCACCACCCTCTCCCACCCACCAACCTTCCCCCTCACCTGGTCTCACCTATCACCTCCCAGTGTCTCACTTCATTCACCTTCCCCCTCACCTGGTCTCACCTATCACTTGCCATCTTGTACTCCTTCCCATCCTCCCCACTACTTATTTCTGGCTTCTGCCCCCTTTCTTTCCAGTCCTGATGAAGGGTCGCAGCCCAAAACTTCTCCATCCAGTGATCACAATGTCATTAGTTTCAAAGTAAATATAGGTCTGGTCTGTAGGTTGAGATTCTAAATTGGAGAAAGGGCCATTTTAATGATATCAGGAAGGATCAGGTAAGCATGATTGGGACAGGCTGTTTTCTGGCCAAGGAGTACATGGCAAGTGGGAGGCCTTCAAAAGTGAAATTTTAAGAGTGCAATACTTGTCTGTGCCATCAGAATAAAAGGAAGTGATAATGTGTAGGGAACCTTGGTTTTCATGCGATAGAGCCCTTGGATAAGAAATGCCTTGGAGATGCATTGCACGTTTTACCAGGTAGGAACAAATGAGGTGCTTATGGAGTACAAGAAGCACAAGCCAACACTTGATAAAGAAATCAGGTGGGTTAGAAGAAGGCATGACATTCCTTAGCGACAAGGTGAAGAAGAAACTCAAGGAAGTCTACAGGTAAATGATAATTCTACAGATAATGATAATGCCCCCCGACATTATCAATCTTCTTCTGAGATTGTTGGCTTGGCATCAGTGGTCCCATAACCAGGACTTGTGATATGTACCAGCTGCTCATACGGCCATCCACCACCTGCTCCTATATCTGGGGTCTAGGCCAGCGTTACACCCTGCCCAAAGAAGGACCTCTTTACACCTTCTTTGATGGAAACGTAGCTCCACTACGACATACGAGTACTTTGTAATAAATTTACTTTGAACTCTGAAGCCGTCTGCGTGCATCTTCATCACAAAAGATTTGGAAATAAAGGAAGTACATTGGAAAGTGAAACATCACTTGGACACCAAACAGCATGAGTGGTAGGGCAGAGTAGCTGCAAGCATAATGCTTTACTGTGCCAGCAATCGTGATCAGGTTTCAATTCCCACTACCATCTCTAAAGAGTTAGTGAGTTATGGGCATATGCTATGTTGGTGCCAGAAGCGTAGTGATACTTCTGGGCTACTCCTCAGACTGTGTTGGCTATTGACGCAAATGACACATTTCACTATGTTCCACTGTGTATGTGACAAATAAAGTTGATCTCCTTAGTACACAAACTGGACATTGTTCTCACGACTAACCTGGAGGGGGTCCGCCAAACTTACGTTGGCCATTGACCTGAACAAGGTCAATGCCCGTTTCTGCCATCCAGGCCTCAAGTGCCAGCTTATTAGCAGAGGTCAACAAGATGCTTGCCATCACGTCTGCAAAATAATAATGCAGCATATTTAGCACAGTTAACATGTAGAATTTCAACATTGAAGGTATGAAGCATCAACTCTTTATTCCTCTCCATAGATGCTTCCTGACCTGCTGAGCCCAAAGTTCAAAGTCCACTACTCTTTGTAGGATTTTCTGTTCAAAGGTATTGGTGTTTCCATACCAGGCTGTGGTTATCCACCTCACATCTATTGAAGTTTATCAAAGTTTTAATCCTCCAGCATGTTGTGTGTGTTCCTCAAGATTTCCAGCATTTGCAGAATGTCATGTTCAAAAACTCTCATCCTTGTTTTTGAATTGCTCCACAGTTCTCCAGAACCTTCAACATGCAACTATTAAATAACTCTACACCCTTCTAAATCACCCTCTGATTTTCCTCATGATCTCTGCAACCTCTGCAACTTTAAAGGCTGTGCCTTTAAGTGTCAAAGCCTAAACCCTGAACTTCCAAGCGTTTTAATGTTTGACACTTCTGCTTCCATTTGCTTGGTTCTTTATATCCTGATATCTCCTTGTGGTTCAGCAACAACTTTTGCTGAACACAGCAGGTGACACAGTAGCATAGTGGTTAGTTACTACAGTGCTAGCTGGAGATCAGGGTTTGATTCCCACTGCTGTCTGTGTGGAGTTTGTACATTCTCCCCGTTTCTACGTGGGTTTCATCTGGGTACTCTGCTTTCCTTCCACACTCCAAAGACGTACAGATTAGGGTAAGTAAATTGTGGGCACGTTATACAGGTGTCGGAAGCATGGTGACACTGACAGGCTACCCACCCCGGAATAATCCTTGCTGAAATGATTTGATGCGAACAAGAGATTTCACTGTATGTTTTGATCTACAAAGCTCAAAGTAAGTTTATTATCAAAGTAACACGAGTGAATCTGTAGATGCTGGAAATAAATAAAAACACAAAATGCTGGCAGAACTCAGCAGGCCAGACAGCATCTATGGGAGGAGGTAGTGACGACGTTTTGGGCCGAAACCCTTCATCAGGAGTGAAGTAACATGGGATGGTCGAGGGGAGATTAGAAGTGGGAAGAGGGATGAAGTAGAGAGCTAGGAAGTGATAGGCTGGAGGGAAATGGGCTAGGGGGAAGGTGGAGAATTATGGGAAATAAAAGAGAAAGAAAGGTAGGGTTGGGGGGAGATTATAGTGGGGGGGTGGGGGGAAGAGAGAGAAAGAGAACCAGACTAAAGTTATAGATAGGGATGGGGTAAGGGGGGGGCAGGGGTATCAACGGAGGTCTGTGAGTTGAATGTTCATGCCGGCAAGTAGGAGGCCACCTAGGCGGGAGATAAGGTATTGCTCCATCAGCCTGCGTATGGCCTCATCTTGACGGTAGAGGAGGCCATGGACAGACAAGTACATGCATGTCACCATATAAACCCCAAGATTCATTTTATGTGCATTCACAGTAAACAGAGAGAAACAAAAAAGCAAAATAGTAATAATTATTACACAATAAATAGACAACATGAGAGGACAGTCATGATGATCAAGATGCTAATTTTGTTTGGTTTTTTTGCAGGGAAGAGGGATTCAGGGGTCGATGTGTCCCATTTTTGTTCGTTTTTTTTGTGGGGGGTTGGGATTTGGGGGCCCATTTTGCTAATTTTTTTGTGCTGGAGGAGGAATTTGGTGAGTCAATGTGCCCTCTGCAGCTTCTTTCAGTCCTGTGCAGTAGCCATCTCCCCACCCCCATACCAGAATGCTCCCCACCGTACACCTACAGAGGATTTTGAGTGTTTTTGTTGATATACCAAACTCCTAATGAAATATAGCTGCCTCGATATGTTGGGACCAGGTTAGGACCTCAGAGATCTTGACACTCAGGAACTTGAAACTGCTCACTCTCTCCACTTCTGATCCCTCTCTGAGAATTGGTATGTGTTCCTTCATCTTAACCTTCCCGAAATCCACAATCAGCTCTTTCGTCTTACTGGTGTTGAGTGCAAGGTTGTTGCTGCGACACTACTCCACTGGTTGGTATACCTCATTCCTGTACGCCCTCTCATCATCATCTGAGATTCTACCAACAATGGTTGTATCATCAGATGGTACTTGAGCTATGCCTAGTCACACAGTTGTGGATATAGAGACAGTAGAGCAGTGGGCTAAGCACACACCCCTGAGCTGTGCCAGTGTTGATTGTCAGCAAGGAGGAAATATTATCATCAATCCACACAGATTGTAGTCTTCCAGTTAGGAAGTCGAGGATCCAATTGCAGAGGGAGGTACAGAGGCCCAGGTTCTGTAACTTATCAATCAGGAATTTGGGAATGATGGTGTTAAATGCTGAGCTATTGTTGAACAGCATCCTGACATAGGAGTAATAACTTCCTGAACCTCATGCAGTCTTGAGGCTCCTGTACCTTCTTTCTGATGGCAGCAGTGAGAAGAGAGCATATGCTGGGAGGTGGGGTTCCTGATGATGGAAGCTATACATGTGACTAATAAAGCTAGTCTTTAATCTTTATTTCTAATTGTTAGGGCTCCTTTGAAGCACCATGATGCTCTCCGCTTTGTTGAGAGAGTCTGAAACACCTATCTCTGGTTCCATTTACACCTCGACACGTCAAAGAAAATCAATTGTTTCTGAAGCCAAAAGCTCCATTACCATGTTGGGGAGGTTCAGGGCGCAGCTCTTCCGTCACTTGATGCAAATGCCAGTATTGTTTCCAGCCAGAAGCAAAGGACAAACCTCATACTTCAATTTTATTCAGACAATGGCCTCTTGACCTTATCTATCTTGATTATGACTTGTATGTTACTGTCTACCTGCTCTGTGCTCTCTCTGCAACTGTAACACTTTATTCTGAATTCTGTTACTGTTTTACCTTGTACATCGTGACCCCTGTTGTTTTGCAGCAGCAGTCGTATGTTGCAATAAGTAAAAAGCTGTAAGTTACAAAGAAGAGAAAATCTGCAGATGCTGGAAATCCAAGCAACGCACACAAAATGGAGGAACTCAGTAAGCCAGGAAGAGTACAGTCGACGTTTCAGGCCAAGACCCTTCATCAGGACTGGAGGGGAAAATAAGTGGGGAGTCAGAGTTAGAGGGTGATGGGGGAGGGAGGGAGGAACACAAGGTAAAACCGGGAGGGGGAGGGGTGAAGTAAAGAGCTGGGAGGTTGATTGGTGAAAGAGATAAAAGGCTGGAGAAGGGGGAAGCTGATAGAAGACAGGAAGCCATGGCAGAAAGAAAAGGGGGAGGAATGCCACAGGGAGGTGATGGCAGGTAAGAAGGTAAAGTGAGAGAGGGAGAAGGGAATGGGGAATAGTGGAGGGGGAGTGCATTCATTACCAGAAGTTCATGAAATCGATGTTCACAGCATCAGGTTGGAGGCTACCCAAATGGAATACAAGGTGGTGCTTCTCCAACCTGTGCGGCCATGTCACAACATTAGAGGCAGCCATGGATTGACATGTCGGAATGAGAATGGGAAGTGGAATTAAAATCGGTGGCCACTGGGAGATCCCGCTTTTTCCGGCAGACAAAGCATAGCGCTTGGTGAGGCAGGCTCCCAATCAATGTTAACGATATACAGGAGGCTACACTGGAGCACTGCATACAGTAGCTGACCCCAACAGACTCACAGAGGAAGCGCCACCTCACCTGGAAGGACTGTTTGGGGCCCTGAGGGTAGTGAGGGAGGAGGTGCAGGGGCAGGTGTATTACTTGTTCTGCTTGCAAGGACAAGTGCTAGGTGGGAGATTAGTGGGGAGGTACAAATGGACAAGTGGCTCGCGTAGAGAGCGATCCCTGCGGAAAGCAGAAAGTCGGGGGGGGGGGGATAAGTTGGTGGTGGGATCCCCTTGGATACGGCAGAAGTTATAGAGAATTATGTGCTGTACCAAAGGCTGGTGGAGTGGTAGGTGAAAAGGAACCCTATCCCTGCCGGAGGATGGGGTGAGCACAGACGTGCACGAAATGGAAGAGATGCAGTTGAAGGCAGCGTTGATGGTGGAGGACATATATATTAAATTACGCAGTGTTCATGGGTTCATTATCCATTCAGAAATCTGATGGTGGAGGAGAAGAAGCTGTTCTTGAAACATTGAGTGTGTGTCTTCAGGCTCTTGTACCTCCTCCCTGAGGGTACTAATGAGAAGATGGCATGTCCCCAGTTAAAGCTCCCACCTCCACCAAAGGGGGTGATATTGCCCCTTGGGAACCATTGGTTTATACTGAAACAGCATGGTAGCATAATGGTGGGCACAACGCTTTACAGCACTAGCAACCTGGGTTCAATTCCCACCGCTGTTTGGGAGGAGTTCATATATTCTCCCCGTAACAGTGAGGGTTTTCTCCAGGTGCTCCGGATTCTAAAAATGTACAGGTTAGTGGTTAATTGGTCACATGGGTCTAATTAGATAGCATGGGCTCATTGGGCCCAAAAGGCCTGTAACCAAGCTGTATCTCTAAATTCAAACTTATATACTTTTTAAAAACATCTTCAGCATCATTGGCACGCACAATGATCCACCCTCTCGATTTTTGAGGGGGCTTCCCCACCTGACTCAGACTCTGCACATCCAGTAGCAGAATGAACCTGGAGGATGGAATGGTTCCCTCGTATGATTTTTGACCTCACAATCTTAAGAGACAAGAAAGATTCTGCAGATGCTAGAAATCTGGGACAACACACACAAAATGCTGGAGGAGCTCAGCAAATCAGGCAGTATCTTTGGAGAGGAATAAAACGCCAGCTGTTTATCCCCCCTCCATAGATGCTGCCTGACCTGTTCCTCCAGCATTTTGTGTCCTCGCAATCCTCATTATGACCTTACATCTACTGTCTGCGTGCACTGCACTTTCTCTGTAACTGCAACACTTCATTCTGCATTCTGTTGTTTCCCCTAGTTCTATCTCAGTGCACTGTGTAATGAATTGATCTGAAGGAACAGTACACAATAATAAACCAATTCCAATTCCCTGTTCACCACAAGACTAAAAAACAAATACTTTCCCCAGGCAGCAAGCCTGATCAACAACTCCACCTACTAACCCACCTCTCCAACCACCACTACTTTATAATTTCCTGTCAGTCACTTTATGTACAGACACTCCTGTTCCTAGTGTCACTTTATCGACATACACTCAATGTGTGCAGTACTGCTAAACAGAAAGGTACCAGAAAAGGGCCACTATCATCATAAAGAATACCACCCACCCTGCTCATGGCCTGTTTGTCCCACTCCCATTAGGGAGGGGGCTACCTAACATCCACCCCAGGGCCACTAGACTGAAAATACAACTTTCCCCAAGCAGTGAGCTGATCAACACCTCCACCACTAACCCACCCTCCCTCCACACCTCCAATCACCACTACTTTATCATTTCCTGTCAGAGTCCTCTTATGACCTCATGTACTCACTATTTTATACTCACTACTTTATGTATTTATATTTGTTGTATTTTTTTTATTTTAGTGTTTTTATTTGATGCTGCATCGGATCCAGAGTAACAATTATTTCGTTCTCCTTAAAAAAACTTGTGTACTGGAAATGACATTAAACAATCTTGAAATCTTTACCTCACTATACCAGTCCCTCCCACCTTCCTTCCACCGAGTTCCGTCTGACTCTCCCCCCCACTTTTTTTTATCTCGCTCAGTATCTCCCTTCTCTGCTTGTTTTCGACCACTATTTATCTACTCCAATCTTTTCTATGTCTATATGCTCTCATTTGGCGGCCCTGTATACCGTTTCTGAGGGAATCCCGAATAACTTCAACAGGTGGTTCAAAACCCTTCCCCTGGCGCCGCCCCAGCCCAGCACACTGAACTGGGTCCCATTGAGAGACAGGATGAACACAGACAGGAGCGCGGCGCGTAGTCTGTGCCATGGGCAGACATCTCATAACGTTAGAAACTCGGGTGTACCCACGAGTGATAGTCCACCCGCCTACCGGACCGTCCGAAAGGAACCACGACGTTCTCCCCGCAGCGAGTTTCTCCGCTCCAGTGCCGAGGAATTCGCCCAGCGATGGGAGGGGTCTGCAGCCACACCCCTCATCCCTTTAAAGCCGCGTGTCTCCCCGTATACCCACGGTCTATTGGTCAGTACTGGTCCCACCTCAGGGGAGACAGTGTGTTGGAGGGGGAGGGGAGGAGGTGTGAGTGGGGGGAGGGAGGGAGAGATGAAGGTTGGGAGATGGGGGTGAGGGAGGGATGAGGGAAGAGGTGGGCGTGAGGAGGGAAGAGGGAATCTGCCTTCGTGCCGAGGGTGGGTGGGGCATCGAAGCAACAGGGTACTCCTCGGAGTGACCCCTCCGGGTGTGAGTGAATCTTCACACTCTCTTGATGGGCTGTCAAACAAATTCTGTGACTATGTTTGCAAAAAAAAATCAAACGCTCCAAACTGGATCAGATACTGTGAGGCAGATAGGACACAAACCAGGAAATTTAGTCCCTTTAAACACAGAGCTCTACCTCCCGGGAGACTTGGAAGCAACTCATACTTCAAGGCCAAAATCTCTGTCCTTCAACATCAGTGGGAGAACATTTGTAATGGGGTAGAACCCATTAAGAGTATGCACAGCAAGGTCCCAACAAACTCTTACACTACTCTCTCCTTCCCTACTTTCTTAGAAGTTTGCGAAGATTTGGCACCTCATCTAAAACTTTGAAAAGTTCTATAGATGTGTGATCAAGAGTATATTAAAGATAGCGGAGTCAAGGGATATGGGGAGAGGGCAGGAACGGGGTACTGATTGTAGATGATCAGCCATGATCACAGTGAATGGCGGTGCTGGCTCAAAGGGCCGAATGGCCTACTCCTGCACCTATTGTCTATATTGACTGGGGCATCACAGCCTGGTATGGAAACACCGATGCCCTTGAAGGGAAAATCCTACAAAAGTAGTGGAGACAGCCCAGTCCTTCATCCTCCCAACCATTGAGCACATCTGCACTGAGCGCTGTTTCAAGAAAGCGGCATCCATCATCAGAGATGCCCACCACCCAGGTCATGCTGTCTTCTCACTGCTGCCTGGTAGATACAGGAGCCTCAGGCCTCGTACCACCAGGTTCAGGAACAGTTATTACCCCTTATCCATCAGGCTCTTGAACCAGAAAAGATGACTTCACTTGTCCCATCACTAAACTGTTCCCACAACCTATAGATTCCCTTTCAAGGAGTTTTAAATCTCATGTTCTCGATATTTATTGTTTCTTTTTGTTTTTGTATTTATCCAGTTTATTGTCATTTGCACAATGGTTGTTTGTCCATCTTGTGAGACACAGGAGCAGAATTAGGCCAATCAGCCCATCAAGTCTGCTCCACCATGCTGATTATCATCCCCTTCAACCCCACCCTCCTGCCTTCTCCCTATAACCTTTGACATCCTGATTAATCATGAAATCTATCAACCTCCTTCTTAAATATTCACAATAATTTGGCCTGTATGGCCATCTGTGACAAAGAATACCACAGGTTATATCCTCGTAAGACATAGTCTAGGCAGCATCCTGGTAAATCTCCTCTGCACTCTATCTAAAGATGTTTTACCTTGGTCTATTCTGTGAAACTTAAGATGAAGCAGAGGAGAAAAGAAACATTCTTAAACACAAGAGATTCTGCAGCTGCTGGAAATTCAGAGCAACACACACAAAATGCTGGGGATCAGGCAGCATCTAGAAACAAGAGAGAAAAGACACGAGAATAATAAGGCAGGGTAGGGAAGGAGGACAAGCTGGGAACAGTCTTTCATTAATTCTATTGTGTTTCCTGTATTTACTGTGAGCACCTACAAGAAAATGAACCTTGGGTTTGTATATGGTGACATATATGTGCTTTGAAAATAAATTTACATTGAACTTTTCTTTAAAACTGTTGCGATGCAGCAAAGCTAATCAGTTTTTTTTTAACCCAGTGTGGGGAAAGGAAGTTAAAGGGCCACAGTTAAAATACCTTGAAATATTTGCTTTGAAACCCTTTAGTTACAAGAGAAGAATCTCTGTCGTCAATTTTAAATCTGTTTCTGGTTAAGCAAGTTAAATTTGAATGTAACACAGTAGTGTAGTGCTTAGCACAATGCTTTACAGTACAGGCAAACCAGGTTCAATTTCCTGCTCTGTCTGTAAGGAGTTTGTACATTCTACCCATGATTGTGTGCTGTTCCTCCCACAGATGAGAGAGGTTTCAGTTAGTAGGTTAATTGGTCATTGTAAATTGTCCTGGGTGATTAGGCTAGGGTTAAATCAGGGGATCACTGTTCAGCGCTGGGCTGTGCTGTATCTCAATAAATAGATATAACTTACAAACCGTCTACCTCACAGCCTGAACGTTCCACTCCATTCTCACAAGCTGTTGCCCATGCAGCAGGCTCCTCCTCTCTATGCAGCTGATGAATCCAAAGGAATGGCAGAGACTGACAGTTTGGCACCAGCAGCATTGCAGGAGTTGCCAGTCAGCGTTGAACTCAATGTCAGACTGCCCTAGGACTTTTCCTCAGGCTTTACTACCGAAGCCTTCCCCATGAGTGGGTATAGCTGCAAGGCAGTAGAGGTTTGTGAAGAAGTTTTTCTTCTCCTTGATAAGCTGCCAATCACAGCTGAGTAGTCCCATCTGGCTGCATATTTAATTAATTGCATTAATTTAAACATTCAATTCAGAAATCAGAATCAAGTTTAATATCACTGACATGTGTCTTGAAATTTGTTGCTTTGCAATACGTTAAAATCTATAAATTGCATAGAGAATGTTCAATACTGTGCACTACCCTACACTGTACTATGCAGCTAGGGTGACTAAGTCTGTTTCACATTACTGCAGTAATTTTATATACCTATTACACTGTACTGCTGGTGCAAAAAAAACCCCACAAATTTCATGACATATGTGAGTGTTCATAAATCTAATTCTGATATGGGTCTCTGTTGTGGACCGAAAGTGGGAAGGGAACAGAGACGGGGGAATTATGGTTGGGGAAAGGGGAAGAGAGAGGGAAGGTTAGGAGAAACGCCAGAGAGATGTTCTGCAATGATCAATAAACTAATTCTCTGGAATTAAATGCCCTTGTCTGGTGTCTCAGGGCTGGGTGTGTCTGCAGCCACACTCCTCTGTCACCTGTCCCACACCCCTCCCGCAGCATTCCGCCCTCACCATTCCCAACATCCTTTGCTCCCTGCCTGATTTACAAACTTGCTCTCTGCTCCACAAATACTGTGCAAATGTCTTGATATTAGGTATATATATTTTTATATGTAGTATATATTTCTGTCCCAGACTTTGGAACAGTACTCTACATGTATGTACTTTGATAATAAATTTACTTTGACCTTTGAATTTAAACAAGTTGTTCAAAAAGACCATAAGACACAAGAGCTGAACTAGGCCATTCAGCCCATTGAGTCTGCTCCAATATTTCATCATGGTTGATTCGTTTCCATCTCAGCCTCATTCTCCTGCTTTCTCCCTGTATGTCCATAAAGTGATACTAGACACAGAAGTGTCTGTAGATAAGGTGACTGAGAGGAAATGATAAAGTAGTAGTAGTGGGCAGTGTGAATGTTGTGCTGACCTTTACTGGGAATAAAATGGTCACTGATTACTTAGACTACAAGGAACCGATGAATTAAAAATGATATATTAATTAATTTATTGAGCCATGTCCTATGATGTAGGTGATCATGGTCTCCATGACCATGATTGTTCTTGGCAAATCTTTTCTACAGAAACGGTTTACATAAGAACATAAGAGATAGGAACAGGAGTAGGCCAATCGGCCCCTCAAGCCTGCTCCATCATTCAACAAGATCATGGCTGATCCAATATTAACTCTAGTTTTCACCGAATCCCACAAGGCAACAGTGCCAACCAACAGGGCACCATGCCGCCCATTTTATTTTATTATTCATCCCGCCCAAACCCATGTGATCACCCGGGGGAAAAAAACCGAGTTGCCAATTGAGGAGAAAAAATCTGGAAAATTCCTCTCCAATGCATCCAGGCTATCGAAAACTGGTCCAGGAGATCACATGGCTGATCTAAACCTAACCTCATGTCCACTTACCTGCTCGCTCACTGTATCCCCTAATGCCATTTTTATCCAGGAAAATGTCTATCTCTGTTTTGAATTTATTGAGTGTAGTAGCTTCCACAGCTCTCAGAGGCAGTAAATTCCACAGCCCCACTACCCTCTGAGTGAAGAAATTTCTCCGCATCTCAGTCCTGGAACGGCATCCCCTTATTTTAAGATTATGCCCCCTAGTCCTAGTTTCACCCATCATTGGGAACATTCTCCCCGCATCCACCCAATCAAGCCCCTTCACAATCTTATATGTTTCAATAAGATCGCCCCTCATTCTTCGGAACTCCAATGAGTAGAGTCCCAATCTACTCAATCTCTCATCATACATCAACGCACACATCCCCGGAATTAACCTAGTGAACCTTCTCTGCACTGCCTCGAGAGCCAGTATGTCCTTTCTTAAATATGGACACCAGAACTGCACGCAGTACTCCAGGTGTGGTCTCACCAATACCCGGTACAACTGCAGTAAGACCTCCCTGTTCTTATACTCCATCCCCCTAGCAATAAAAGCCAGCATTCCATTGGCCTTCTTGACCACCTGCTGCACTTGCATACTAACTTTTTGTGTTTCCTGCACCAGGACCCCCAGATTCCTTTGCACAGAAGCACTTTCCAGTTTCTCTCCATTTACATAATAACTTGCTCTATTATTTTTCCTGCCAAAGTGCAAGACCTCACACTTGTCAGTATTATATTTCATCTGCCAGATGTCTGCCCAATCACTCAGCCTATCTATGTCCCCCTGCAGGGTTTCAATGTCCTCCGCACTCATTACACTCCCTCCCATCTTTGTGTCATCAGCAAACTTCGATACGTTGCACTTAGTCCCTTTCTCCAAATCATTAATATAGATTGTAAAGAGTTGGGGTCCCAACACCGACCCCTGCGGAACACCACTAGTCACCAACTGCCAGTCTGAGAATAAACCATTTATCCCAACTCTCTGTTTTCTGTTAGAAAGCCAATCCTCCACCCATGCCAGAATATTATCCCCAATCCCATGATTTTTTACTTTAAGTAATAATCTTTGGTGTGGCACCTTGTCAAATGCCTTTTGGAAGTCCAAATACACCACATCCACTGGTTCCCCTTTATCTACTCTATATGTTATGTCCTCAAAGAACTCCAACAAATTTGTCAAACATGACTTCCCTTTTGTAAAGCCATGCTGACTTTGTCCTATTAAGCTATGTTTATCCAAATGCCCTGTTACTGTTTCCTTAATTATCGATTCCAACATTTTGCCAACCACAGATGTTAGGCTAACTGGCCTATAATTCCCAGCCTTCTGTCTATTGCCCTTTTTAAATAAAGGAGTTACATTAGCATTTTTCCAATCTGCCGGGACCATTGCCGAGTCCAGCGAGTATTTGAAAAATTATCACTAATGCATCCACAATCCCGACCGCCACTTCCCTTAAGACCCTAGGATGCAAGCCATCCGGTCCAGGGGATTTATCCACCTTCAGTCCCATTAATTTATCAAGTGCCATTTCCTTGGTGATTTGAATCGTAGTTAGCTTCTCTCCCCCTAGAGCCCCCTGTTTATCCAGTGTTGGGATATTTTGAGTGTCCTCTACTGTAAAAACTGATACAAAATATTTGTTCAGCGTTTCCGCCATCTCCATGTCCCCTACCATTAATTTTCCGGTCTCATCTTCTAGGGGACCAACATTTACTTTAGCCACCCTTTTTCTTTTATGTAACTATAAAAACTCTTACTATCTGCTTTTATGTTTTTCGCCAATTTACTTTCATAATCTATCTTCCCCTTCTTAATCAATCTTTTTGTTATTTGCTGCTGATCTTTAAAAGCTTCTCGATCTTCAATCTTCCCACTAGATTTAGCTACCTTATATAACTTTCTTTTTAGTCGTATACTTTGCTTTATTTCTTTACTTAGCCACAGATAACTATTTTTTCTTTTACACCCTTTTTTCTTCAGTGGAATATATTTTTCTTGATAATTGTAAAATAACTCCTTAAATATACACCACTGATCAAGTACTGATCTACCCTTTAATCTATTTTCCCAATCCATCTTAAGCAATTCCGCTCTCATACCATCATAGTCTCCTTTATTTAAGCTCAGTACACTTGTTTGAGATCCAACCCTCTCATCCTCTAATTGAATATGGAATTCGACCATGTTATGGTCACTCATTCCAAGGGGATCCTTTACTAGGACATTTTTTATTAGTCCTGTCTCATTACACAGGACCAGATCTAAGACTGCTTGCTTGGCTCAGTAACGTATTGTTCAGGGAACCCATCCCGAATACACTCAATAAACTCTTCTTCAAGGCTGCCGTGTCCGACTTGATTAGTCCAGTCAATATGAAAGTTAAAATCCCCCATAATTTTAGCTGTTCCCTTATTACAAGCCCCAACTATTTCCTGATTTATGCTCCGACCAACTGAGTTACAGCTGTTTGGAGGCCTATAGACTACTCCCACCACTGCTTTTTTCCCTTTACTATTTCTTATTTCTACCCAAATTGTTTCGTTATCCTGATCCTTTGAGACAATATCATTTTGCTTTATTGCAGTGATTTCTTCCTTTATTAACATAGCCACCCCACCTCCTTTTCCTTCTTGCCTGTCTCTCCTAATTGTCGAATACCCTTGTATGTTTAATTCCCAGTCCTGGTCACCCTGCAGCCATGTTTCCGTAATTGCCACAATATCATAACCATACGTAATTATTTGTACCGTCAACTCATCAATTTTATTCCTAATACTACGTGCATTCAAATAAAGGACTTTCAAATATGTTTGCCATTGCCTTCTTCTGGGCAGTGTCTTGACAAGACAGGTGACCCCAGTCATTATCAGTATTTTTCAGAGACTGTCTGTCTGGCATCAGTAGTCACATAACCAGGATTTTTGATGTGCACCATCCAATATGACCATCCACCACCTGCTCCCATGGTTTCACATGACCCTGATCCAGGGGAGGGGCTACACTTTGCCCAAGGGTGACCTGCAGGCTAGCCGCAGAAAGGAGCACCTTAACTTCCTTTGGTAGAGATGAATCTCCACTCACCGTAAGACGTAGGAGCAGAATTAGGCCATTCAGTTCATCAAGACGATTCCACCATTCCATCATGGCCGATTTATTATGCCCCTCAACCCCACTAAGGGACCCTGGAGAACAGGAACACTAGTCATTAAATTTTAAAACACAAGTTTGCAGTTATAAAAAGCAGGCCAATAACAAAATCAGAATCAGGTCTACCCTGCTCTTTTTGGGAAATGGTATGATTGCCGCCCTTTTGAAGCAGGTGGGAACCTCTGATTGGAGCAGTAAGAGATTGAAGAAGTCTTTGAACAATCCTGCCAATTAGTTGGCACAGGTTTTCAGTGCCCAACAGGTACAGCATCAGGGCCTTACGCCTTTCAAAGTTCACCCTCTTGAAAGATAGCTTGACGTAGAACTCTGAAATGGAGATCAGTGTCACTGGGTGCTGCAGGAATCTTCATAGCTGTAGTTTTATTCTCCCTTTCAAAGTGTGCATAAAAGACTCGAGCTCATCTGGGAGTGAAGCATCACAGCCATTTATGTTAGATTTCATCTTATAGAATGAAAGACCATGATCATCCATGTCATACAACACGGCACATAATTAACGAACAAACTATGCCTCTCATCTTATGAACTTCTATCAGATCTCATTTCAGGTTCCTCTGGTCCAGAGAAATGCATAAAGCTACAAGTGAAGGGAAGGGTAGAAAAATATGTGGGGCACAAGAGTCAGCAGATGCTGGAATCTGGAGCAACAAGCAATCTGCTGGTGGAACTCAGTGAATCAATCAGCATCTGTGGGAGAATTGCTAATGTTTCAAATCGAAACTCTGCATATTACTGACTTGTGGCCATAATATTCAAAAGCTGGGTAGTGAAATTGGAATACTGAGCGAAGAAAACGAGTATCTTTATTGTTACGAACCCCATAACTGGGTTACTTACCAGCAAAGATAGAGACTTCCGTTGGGAGTCTGGTGATACTATTTTTAACAGTATTTATTAGCAAAAATACACAAAAATAATATCAATGCAAATATATAGATAATAAACATCATCAATACTAAACCTAAAAGTGCGGATATAATAATAATCAATAAGAAATAAGCTCTATCGTTGTCTAGGGGATAATGAATTGTCCAATGGAAATATAAAGTTCGTTTCAGTTCACACAGGCTGCCATCATTCGTTTGTCGCTGTGTTGCAATTGTTGGAGAGAGAAAGAGAAAAACTTGCCAACTTTCCTTGTTACGATTTTTGATCCGTATCCGTCCTTTAACTAGACCGTTCCGTGGAGGACTCGCCACCCAGGCAAGGATGAACACACACACACAAGCCCCCCACCGGTCTCGTACGTTTCTCCTGGTGTGTCTGAGGGGTGTTCCCCAGACCCCTCTTTTATCCTCACTCACGGGGGGGTCTCAGATGTCAATCAGGTTGGGATGATGCAATCCCTCAACCAGGCCACTCTGGTTGTCCCAAGGGGTTTCAAGGAATAGTAGTACTCAATACACAATTCTTTCTCCAAGAGACAATAGCAGTAATCAGTGGCTCCGTTCCGCTTTATTAGGAGACATTCCACCTTGTTGTGTATTCTGCATCTCTCTCTCTCTCTCATTTCCTGACATGCTGTGTATCTCTCTCATTTCCTGGGTCTCAGACCCGAAATAATAGCGATCTTGCGATTCTCAAAAAGGAGGGGGCGACTTTGCACCCTTCGGCCCATCAGAGTTGCTCCACATTTGTAACATTATCAACACACACAAAATACTGGAGGAACTCAGAGGGTTGGGCAGCATCTAAGGGGAAAAACGAGTCGATGTTTCAGGCTGAGAACTTTAATTAGGACTGTTATTTTGTTTTGACTATGTTTACTGTTATCTTATGTGTTTTGTACTGTGTATGACAGTTGGAACTGCATTTTGCTTCTTGGCCCGAGGAATACTGTTGTTTGGCTGTGTTCATGGGTATTCATGTATGGGTGAATGACAATTAAACTTGAACTAAGCACTTTTAGTCAATAACAGACACCAAGTTGCCAGCATGCTTTTTATTGATTTGACCAGACAAGCAAAATTCCAGGTTTCATAATAAAAAGATATTTGGAAACAACATAATTGGAAAAGGATATACATTCAAATCCAGGTTTAATATCACCCAAGAAAATTATTTTTAGTCCCACGTTATGAAGGTATCAGTAAGCTTCTTAATCCTGTAACTTGTTAACAAGCAGAGATAGGTATTCATTCTATCTAACAAGCACAGTATATACAGTGGTAGTGACCAGTATGTTTCAGTGGCTTTCTGATGGTGCATCTTTGTGAAGGGATTACAACTGGCATATTCTCCTCCTGATTTCTTCCAGGAGATCAGCTCTTGCAACATTAATCTGCCAAAAATAACAGAGTAACATGAGCTAAAACCAATATGGACCATTGAAGTAATCATGGCAGACCTGATACTTAGCCATTTTCTTTTTACAAACAGAATCTTTGTCCAGCTGATCACATTTTCAACATATATTTGGCAAATACTGATCATTAAACATTGGACACTAAACCTTTTCCTATCCCTATAACTATCCAAGTATCTTTCAAATGTTGCTATACCCACCTCAACCACCTCACCTTAGGAAATGCAGGATTGGAAGTCCTAAATTTGTTCACATTTCCCACAGGGTAATTCCAGCTGTTCTCTGTGACTGCCGGTGGAACCTTTCAGTCTCAGCACGGCAATTTTGATTCATAAACACAAACGAGTTTCAGATGCAAATGAGTTCCTACATTTATCCCTTTGTCTTTGATATTGCTCCTTCAACTGTCCTCACATAAAACAGACCATTACAGTACAGTACAGGCCTTTTATCCAACCTTTAACCTATTCTAAGATCTAAATCAGAATATCATCCGCATATGTTGTGAAATTTGTTGTCTTTGTGCAATACATTTTGGGGGGAAAACATGAATTTTATTAAGTATATATATTAAGTATTTCAATTAGTGCAATAATTTAAAAAGTAGTGAGTTAGTGTTATCACAAACAAGAGAAAATAAGCAGAACTGGAAATCCAAGCAACACACACACACACAATGCTGGAGGAACTTAACAGGTCAAGCAGCATCTATGGAAAAGAGTAAACTGTCAATGTTTCGGGCTGAGACCTTTCATCAGGGCTGGAAAGGAAGGGAAAAGAGGATAGCTAGAAGGTGATAGGTGAAGCCAGATGGGTAGGAAAGGTAAAGGGCTGGAGAAGGAGGAATCAGAGAGGAGAGTGGACCATGGGAGAAAGGGAAAAAGGAGAGGTATCGGGGAGGTAACAGGTAGGTGAGAAGAAGAGTTAAGAGGCCAGATGAGGGGAATAGAAAATGAAGGCAGGAGGAAGGAAAAATCAATGTTAATACCATCAGGTTGGAGGCTATCCTTATGGAATACAAGGTGTTGCTACTCCAACCTGAGAGTTGCCTCATCTGAATACAAGAGGAAGCCATAGACCAACATGTCGCAACAGGAATGGGAACCAGAAGTAAAATGGTTGGCCATCAGGAAGTCTCATCAATGAAGAAGCTGCACAGGGAGCACCAGACAGTAGATGACTCCAGGAGATTCACAGGTGAAATATTGTCTCACCTGGAAGGATGGTTTGGGGCCCTGAAAGGAGGTGAGAGGGATAAGGAAATGGTGAATGGGCAGGTGTAGCATTTCTGCTGCTTTCATTTGACATTCTGATATTACCCCCATACTTTCCTCCAATCACCTTAAAAATTATGCCCGCACATATTAGCCATTTATTGTCTTATATCAGAAAGAGGTGTTACATCGTTGCTCTGTTGCTTGGTTTTAAAATGTCTAGGTGTTAGGTAAAATAAAACTCTCTCCTAGCAGAATGCAAAGTTCTTATTTCAACAACCATTGCAGCAGCGAATGCATTCCATTCCTTGGGTTGTAGCAGTATGAATCCATTTTGATGCTACTCTGAATGGTTATAGGCCATGCCTTTTCACATTGGGGTATCTCTTTATCCATCAGCTAAAGTAATACAGACCTGAAATAGGCCATCCATGCCTGCCAAGTTACCCACTTCAGCCAGTCCTACTTGCCTGTGTTTGGCTCATATCCCTCCAAACCTTTCCTATTCATGAACCTGTCTAAAACATTTTTAATGTACTACATCTACAGTTCCACTGGCAGCTGATTCCATACACCTTCTGAAAGACCATAAACATGAGCAGAATTAGGCCATTCAGCCCATCACATCTGCTCCATCATGGCTAATTTATTATCACTCTCAACCCCATTCTCCTGTCTTCTCCCTGTAACCCCTTGACACCCTGATTAATCAAGAAATCTAAATATACCCAATGACTTTGCCTCAATGACGACTGCGGCAATGAATTCCAGATTCACTACCCTCTGGTCCTAGACCTCTCCCACCAGTACAGGAAATATCCTCTCCAAATCAACTCTATCTTGGCCTTTCAATATTTAATTAGATCCTCCTATTTAAATTGCAGCAAATTTCCTCTGTGGAAATATTTTCCATTTGGTCCCAATTACATTTGCTCTTTCACCTTAAAATCTGTGCCCTCCACTTTTAGACTCACCTACCTGAGGGAGGAAAACTGACCATTCACCTTGTGTACAGTTTCATTGTTTTACAAACCTCTAAAAGGTTATCCCTCAAAGTTTTCTATGTACCGGAGGGAGGCAAATCCCAGCCTATCCAATCTCTCCTTGTAACTCAAGTTCCCCAGTCATTGAATCACAGAGCACCACAGCACAGAAAAGCCCTTCAGCCCATCTGGTCTATGCCAAACTGTTATTCTTCCCAGTACCATCAACTTGTAGTCCTCCATACCCCCTCCCATCCATGTACTTACCCAAAATCTTACCAATATTGCAATTTAAACTGCATCCATTACTTCCGCTGGCAGCTCACACCACCCTCTCCGTGACAAAGCTCCCTCTCTGGTTCCCTTTCAATATTTCACATGCTTCATGCTTGCCTATTATTTGGAATAGTTGCTGCACATAAAGGAACACTTAAATTTCGTTAAAGATTGAATACGAAAATAGAATAACCTCTTCTCTTGTAGAAACGACTCTGAGCTTAACAACTCCTTCCTTTATTTCTTCTTCTCCGAGGATGGCCACCAGGGGAATTCCTGTTTCCTCACAGTACTGAAACTGGTTCAGGAGTTTTGGGTTCTTCTTGTACATAATTTCAGCCTGGATAATATCACAATAAACATTTTAAGTACCATGGGACAGTTTCACCTTCACAAATAAACACTACAAGTGAACATTAACAAGGTGTGACCAACATGCGTCACTGAACAAGTGATACAACAGAATGATTAAACTTCTGAATTCAATTAAACAGAGGATCTCATTATTGTTAATTTTACCCAAGAAACACTCAGCAATTAAGATTAAGGAAAACACAGAAACACAGAAAATAGGTGCAGGAGTAGGCCATTCAGCCCTTCAAGCCTGCACCGCCATTCAGTATGATCATGGCTGATCATCCAACTCAGAACCCTGTACCTGCTTTCTCTCCATACCCCCGATCCCTTTAGCCACAAAGGCCATATCTAACTCCCTCCTAAATATAGCCAATGAACTGGCCTCAACTGTTCCCTGTGGCAGAGAATTCCATAGATTCACCACACTGTGTGAAGAAGTTTTTCCTCATCTCGGTCCTAAAAGGCTTCCCCTTTATCCTTAAACTATGACCCCTCATTCTGGACTCCCCCAACATCGGAAACAATCTTCCTGCATCTAGCCTGTCTAATCCCTTTAGAATTTTATACGTTTCAATAAGATCCCCCTTCAATCTTCTAAATTCCAGCGAGTATAAGCCTAGTCGATCCAGTCTTTCTTCATATGAAAGTCCTGCCATCCCAGGAATCAATCTGGTGAACCTTCTCTGTACTCTCTATAGCAAGAATGTCTTTCCTCAGATTAGGTGACCAAAACTGCACACAATACTCCAGCTGTGGTCTCACCAAGGCCTTGTACAACTGCAGTAGAACCTCCCTGCTCCTGTACTCAAATCCTCTTGCTATGAATGCCAACATACCATTTGTCTTTTTGACCGCCTGATGTACCTGCATGCCCACTTTCAATGACTGTGTACAATGACATCCAGGTCTCGTTGCACCTCCCCTTTTCCTAATCGGCCACCATTCAGGTAATAATCTGTTTTCCTGTTCTTGCAACCAAAGTGGATAACCTCACATTTATCCACATTAAATTGCATCTGCCATGAATTTGCCCACTCACCTAACCTATCCAAGTCACCCTGCATCCTCCTCACAGCTAACACCGCCGCCCAGCTTCGTGTCATCCGCAAACTTGGAGACGCTGCATTTAATTCCCTCGTCTAAATCATTAATATATATTGTAAACAACTGAGGTCCCAGCACTGAGCCTTGCGGTACCCCACTAGTCACCGCCTGCCAATCTGAAAAGGTCCCGTTTATACCCACTCTTTGCTTCCTGTTTGCCAACCAATTCACTATCCACATCAATACCATACCCCCAATACCGTGTGCTTTAAGTTTGCACACTAATCTCCTGTGTGGGACCTTGTCAAAAGCCTTTTGAAAATCCAAATATACCACATTCACTGGTTCTCCCCTATCCACTCTACTAGTTACATCCTCAAAAAATTCTATAAGATTCGTCAGACATGATTTTCCTTTCACAAATCCATGCTGACTTTGTCCGATGATTTCACCTCTTTCCAAATGTGCTGTTATCTCATCTTTGATAACCGACTCTAGCATTTTCCCCACTACCGATGTCAGGCTAACCGGTCTATAATTCCCCCGGTTTCTCTCTCCCTCCTTTCTTAAAAAGTGGGGTTACATTAGCCACCCTCCAATCCTCAGGAACTAATCCAGAATCTAAGGAGTTTTGAAAAATTATCTAATGCATCCACTATTTCTTGGGCTACTTCCTTAAGCACTCTGGAATGCAGACCATCTGGCCCTGGGGATTTATCTGCCTTTAATCCCTTCAATTTACCTAACACCACTTCCCTACTAACATGTATTTCCCTCAGTTCCTCCATCTCACTAGACCCTTGGTCACCTACTATTTCCAGAAGATTATTTATGTCCTCCTTAGTGAAGACAGAACCAAAGTAGTTATTCAATTGGTCTGCCATGTCCTTGTTCCCCATGATCAATTCACCTGTTCCTGACTGTAAGGGACCTACATTTGTCTTAACCAATCTTTTTCTTTTCACATATCTATAAAAGCTTTTACAGTCAGTCTTTATGTTCCCTGCCAGCTTTCTCTCAATCTTTTTTCCCTTTCCTAATTAAGCCCTTTGTCCTCCTCTGCTGGACTCTGAATTTCTCCCACTCTTCAGGTGTGCCGCTTTTTCTGGCTAATTTGTATGTTTTTTCCTTGGAATTGATACTATCCCTAATTTCCCTTGTCAGCCACGGGTGCACTACCTTCCCTGGTTTATTCTTTTGCCAAACTAGAATGAACACTTGTTGTAGTTCATCCATGCGATCTTTAAATGCTTGCCATTGCATATCCACCTCAGGGCATTTTACAGATAGGAGAACAGGAAGATGACTAGGGTGAGGGTAGGAGTACTGTGAGAAGCTTAGGGCTACTTATCTAAGAAAAGATGTGCTGGCGTTGGAAAGGGTCCAAAGGGAGGTTCACGAGAATGATTCTGGGATTGAAAGTGAAAATGTATGAGGAGCACTTCATGGTACTTACTGCAGTTTAGAAGCATGGTTGGGGGGGTGGGGAGGGTAGAGAAATATCACTGAAACTAATCGAACATCAAAAAGCCTAGACAGAGTGGATGTAGAGAGAATGTTTCCTATAGTGGGGGACTCCAGGACCAGAGTCATAGCCTCAGAATAGACTACAGGGTTCCCAACCTTATTTTACGCCATGGGCTCCTTTAACTGACGGGTCGGTCCATGGACCTCAGGTTTGGGAAACCCTGGAATACAGTGATGTTCATTTAGAACAGAGATGAGGAGGAATTTCTTTTGCCAGGGGATAGTGAATCTGTGGAATTCATTGCCACAGACAGCGGTGAAGGCCAAGTCATTGAGTATATTTAAAACAGAGGTTGGTAGATTCTTGATTAGTCAGGGAGACTAATTAGTCAGGGAGACTAATTCTCTTTAATTAGTCAATTAAAGGTCACAGGGAGAAGGCAGCAGAAGGATGATGGTGTAGTTTTTGCAGAATAGTGGGCCAAATAGCCCAATTCTGCTCCTGTATCTAATTGTCTCATGATCAACAGATCACCTCATCCTACTATCCCACCATAAGATCATAAGACAGGAGCAGAATTAGGCTATTTGGCCCATCGAGTCTGCTTCAACACTCCATCATGGCTGATTTTCCCTTTTAACCCCATCCTCCTGCCTTCTCCCCACAACTCTTGACCATCCTGATTAATGAAGAACCCATCAACCTCCACTTTAAATACACCCATTCACTTGGCCTCCACAACCATCTGTGGAATTCACCATCCTTCTAGCTGAAGAAATTCCACCTCATCTCTGTTCTAAAGGGATGTCCTTCTATTCTGAGGTGTTGCCCTCTGATCCTCGTCTCCCCCACTATTGGAAACATCCTCTCGATGTCCACTCTATGCTGGTTCCATGAGGCGCAGAACTGAAAGTGAGGCACACCTACAAATATGCAAGCTTGGTGCAACTGGAATAGAAAGCTGCACGCATGCTAAGGAGAGAAAAGAGAACTTCCAATTGACAGGGCTAAGTAATCACACAACCAACAGCACGTCTCATCCTGAGTGGTGATTCTACACACTACTGATACTGGAAATTAAACTGCTCAACTCAAGTAGCATTTGTAGAGCAAAAAGTGGATTGACATTTCAGGCTGAGATCTCAAACAGCAATGCATAATTACAGAGCAAAAGGTAGTAAGAGATTTTAAGGTGGTCCAGATTTTTAACAGCAGTAAAACAGAAGGATCTAGGAATACAGATCAATATTTACTTGAAAGTGGTGTCATGAGCAGATGGTCATAAAGAGACTGTTTGGCACATTGGCCTTCAACATAACATCGCAACTGCAGTACTGAATAAATTGGTTTATGAAGTTGTAGAAGATGCTGTTGAGGCCAAATTTTGAGTATTGGTTGTTGTTCTGGACACCTACCTACAGGAAAGATATCAATAAGCTTGAAAGAGTACAGAGAAAATTTACAAGGATGTTGCCGGGAGTCGAAGACCCACTTTACAGGGAAAGATCAAATAGGTTGGGACCTTGTTCCCTGAAGCATATGAAAATTAGAGGAGATTTGATAGAGGTGTACAAAATTATGAGGGATATTGATAGGGTAAATGCAAACAGGCTTTTTCCCACTGAGGGTGGGTGACACTAGAACTAGTGGTTATATGTTAAGGGTTAAAGGTGAAATATTTAAGGAGAACTTCTTCATTCAGCAGGTGGTGAGAATGTGAAATGAGCTGCCAGTCAAAGTGTGGAGGCAGGTTTAATTGTAATGTTTAAGAGAAGTTTGGATAGAAGGATGAGAGGGGTATTGAGGTTATGGTCCAGGTGCAGGTTGATGGAATTATACCAAATAACAGTATGATATGGCTAGAAGGGCCAACAGGCCTGTTTCTGTGCAGTAATGCTCTATGATTCTAAGAGATGACTTCAGTATGTCTATGCTAAAGGATAAAATATCTGCAACTATGCCTCTGGCCTACCTGTTCTACTCTGTCACTTACAGATCTTGCCTCAACCATCTGCGTTATAAGGTACTTCTCCAATTTCTAACTCTCTCTGATATACTATCTCTATAGGACCCTGGTCAGACCCCATTTGGAGAACTGTGCGCAGTTCTGGTCACCTCACTACAGGAAGGATGTGGAAACCATAGAAATGGTGCAGAGGAGACTTACAAGGATGTTGCCTGGATTGGGGAGCATGCCTTATGAGAATAGGTTGAGTGAACTTGGCCTTTTCTCCTTGGAGCGACGGAGGATGAGAGGTGGCCTGATAGAGATGTAAAAGATGATGAGGGGCATCGATCTTGTGGATAGTCAGAGGCTTTTTCCCCAGGGCTGAAATGATTGCCACAAATGGCTTAAGGTGCTGGGGAGTAAGTACAGAGGAGATGTCAGGGGCAAGTTTTTTTTACTCAAGAGAGTGGTGAGTGTGTGGAAGGGGCTGCCAGCAACGGCAGAGGAGGCGGATACGATAGGGTCTTTTAAGAGAAGTTTGGATAGAAGGATGGGAGGGATATTGAGTCTATGGTCCAGGTGCAGGTTGATGGAATTATACCAAATACTTTTAGATAGGTACATCGAGCTTAGTAAAATAGAGAACTATAGGTAAGCCTAGTAATTTCTAAGGTAGGGACATGTTTGGCACAACTTTGTGGGCCGAAGGGCCTGCATTGTGCTGTAGGTTTTCCATGTTTCTATCTTGTGTGCTAATGGTTGTTTGTCACATCTGACGATGACAGGAAACCTGTGTGGTAGTTTTTAAAGTGGAAAAGCTGTTCTGGGTCAGTTCCACTCTCTGAACTTCGGAAGTCCGTGTCCAGTGTTACCCTTGATTGCAGTGGATGACCACGACTCCATCAGTGCCTTGTCATGCCCTTTGCTCTCCAGACAGCATTGCAGAGCCACCCTTCTGGCTGTTGGATCTCACAGTAGACCACATCCACCACACCCAGTCTGCTGGAGCTGACTTTGCATGCTCCGTAAGGCATATTCCTCCTAACTTGCCAGGGAATGAGGCCACTGGCCACCCTCACCCCTGTTGAAGCAATGTACCGGGGGTGGGGGGTGGGGGGGCGGCCGCTGTCACATGCAGAATGGTTATCTGGAGCCAGAGGTGAGAGGTGAGTGTCCGGTGGGGCCTGAATGTAAGTGGCTGCCCCAGAACAGACACGATAAGCCCCTTCAACCAAAGGTGCTACCCTTCCCTGGACACCCCATAAACCATGTACATCATACACAATGAAGCACCAACCTTCACCCCGGCTTTCCACAGTTCTGCCAGCAGCTTCATCCTTTCTTCCAGAAGATGCTTCTGAGCAGTAGCGACCAATATCTCAGTTTCTGTTGTACGAATTTTCTTTTCAGAGGCCTGTCAAGACACACAGAACTTTCCTTAATAATTTGGATTGCTGAGGTGATGGAAGAATCTTGGGTCTACCACAGTAACTTTCAATCAACATGGTCAATGAAGTACATACGGGCACAAAAGTAGGATTTAATTTAATGTAACCCATTCTTAATGCACAGCTCCTCGAATATGTACAACGCTCCCTCTATTTTTTTGTTATTTACAAATGTGCAGACCACCCATTGCTCTGAACAGAAAATTCACAGATGGCCTGAAAACTGTGTGGTACTTTAAATGTTTTTATTTTGTAGATGGTGGCAGCATTCACTGGGTAGCTTATTAACAATCAGCTACTGGTTTCCATTCTGTGCTTATTATTACAATTTGTAATTTGAAACACTGACACTGTATGTTAAAGCTCAAAAATGTTTCAAAGTAAAGGTTGTGGTACTTTTATTATTTAGAAAATATATGAATTATATTCATTAACACAATTACAGGGAATTTCACAATTATGTTAGCATCATTTCAAAATTATTTAACATTATATATGAAAATTCCAACTGCACAGCAACAAAGGCTATGTGCATGGGAGCATTTCAGTTACTGTGCAGCCATGTAGCTTACAGGAAACAGTGAATATGTTATCCAATTAGTTCAACGCTAGGGTTAAAATGTCAAATTAGTCAAAATATTTTATGTATTTATTGAGATACAGCGCAGAACAGGCCCTTCCAGCCGCACCACCCAGCAACCCCGATTTAACCCAGGCCTAATCACAGGGTGCTAAGGAATTGATGGAGGTTATAGTAGAGGCGTTAGTAATCATTTATCAAAACTCTCTAGATTCTAGGCAGGTCCCGACGGATTGGAAGACAGCAAATGTCACGCCACTTTTTAAAAGAAGATGTAGGCAAAAGGTGAGCAACTATAGGCCAGTTAGCTTAACATCTGTAGTCGGGAAAATGCTTGAAGCCGTCATTAAGGAAGAAATAACGAAACATTTAGAAAGGAGTGGTTCCATTAGACAGGTCCTGTTTGACAAGTTTACTGGAGTTCTTTGAAGACATAATGAGTGTAGTGGATAGAGGGGAACAAATGGATGTCATATACTTGGATTTCCAGAAGGCGTTCGATAAGGTGCCACACAAGAGACTTATAAATAAGATACGGATGCATGGAGTTGGAGGAAGTGTATTGGCGTGGATAGTGGATTGGTTAACCGATAGAAGGCGGAGAGCTGGTATAAATGGGTGTTTCCCTGGTTAGCAGTCAGTGGTGAATGGGGTGCCAGAGTGTTGGGCCCGCAGCTGTTTACCATTTACATTGATGATTTGGAAGAGGGGACTGAGTGTAGAGCAGCAAATTTGCTGATGACACTAAACTGAGTGGAAAAGCAAATTGTACAGAGGATGTGGAGAGTCTGCAGAGGGATATAGATAGGTTAAGTGAGTTAGTCAAGGTCTGGCAGATGGAATACAATGTTGGTAAATGCAAGATCATCCACTTTGGAAGCAGATTATTATTTAAATGGTGAAAGATTGCAGCATACTGTTGTGCAGAGGGACTTGGGAGTGCTTGTTCATGAATCACAAAATGTTGGCTTGCAGGTGTTGGCCTTCATTACTAGAGGGATTGAATTCAAGAGCAGGGAGGTCATGCTGCAACTATACAGGGTACTGGTGAGGCCGCACCTGGAGTACTGTGTGCAGTTCGGGTCTTCATACTTCAGGAAGAATATACTGGCTTTAGAGGCAGTGCAGAGGTTGTTTACCAGCTTGATTCCAGGGATGAAGGGGTTAACCTATAAGGAGTGATTGTGTCACCTGGGACTATACTCTCTGGAGGTCAGAAGAATGAGAGGGGATCTTATAGAAACATATAAAAATTTGAAAGGAATAGATAAGATAGAAGTAGAAAAGTTGTTTCCTTTGGAAAGTGAGACTAGAACTAGGGGACATTGCCTCCAGGATCAGGGCAGAAGATTTAGGACAGAGATGAAGAGAAACTGTTTTTCCCCCAGAGAACGGTGAATCTGTGGAATTCTCTGCCCAGGGAAGCAGTTGAGGCTTCTTCACTAAATATATTTAATAAACAGTTAGATAGGTTTTTACATAGTAAGGAAATTAAGGGTTATGGGGAAAAGGCAGGGAGATGGAGCTGAGTTTACAAACAGATCAGCCATGATCTTATTGAATGGCGGAGCAAGCTCGATGGGCCGGATGGCCTATTCCTGCTCCCATTTCTTATGTAACTCAACAGGCCAGGTAGCATCTAGGAAAAGATTACAAGCAATGTTTCAGGCCGTTTCTCTGCTGTAGTGTCCTGTAATTCTATGACTCTATATTCGTACTTGAATAATAAATTTACTTTTAACTTTGAATTCTCGTTTATGCATGCACATTTCCAAAAGTTTATCTTGTTTTTATTAGCTAGTGTAGCAAAGAGGCTGCCATTTTCAACTGCATTGTTCAAATATCAGTCTTGTCTTCGTGGACATAGGCAGATCAGAGCTTTCACAGGTCATTATCCTGCATCTGCTTCAGTGTGCTCTGCAACTGCGATTGGTTATTTCACTCACTCCACAGACATTTCACTTCACAGTTGTTTAATCAACCTCCAAATACAAACTGCATCAACTGAGAAATATCTGTGCTCTCTACCAATGATCTGTAACATTTAAATACAAAAGAATTCTTGGAACTACCTTTTTGTAGTCTTAGAAAAATTTGACCTCGGCCAAAGCTTCATCTCTTGGATCCAATTGCTGTACCTGTGTCCTACTGCTTCTGTTTTAACTAATTTTCAGAAATCCCAAGTATTTAATCTCAAACGTGGCACCCGTCAGGGATGCCCCTTAAGTCCCTTTCTCTTTGATATGGCTATAGAACCTCTGGCGATAGCATTTCGAAACTGTCCTGAATTGACCGGGATTTGAAGAGGGGGTGTTGAGCATAAAGTTTCTCTCTATGCTGATGACTTATTACTCTTTCTCTCAAATCCGTCTACATCCTTACCTCTAACGTTTTCACTTCTTGACCAGTTTAGCCAGATCTCTGGCTATAAACTTAATTTACATAAGAGTGAACTTTTCCCAATTAATAAAGAAGCACAAGAACTAATATTTCGTGATCTCCCTTTTAAAGTAGTCCATAATCAATTTACTTATCTTGGAATTACAATCACAAGGAAGTTTAAAGATCTCTTTCGTGAAAACTTTGTCAATCTTTCATATGCTATAAAACAGAGTCTGGTACAATGGTCACCTCTATCTATGTCTTTGGTAGGTCGTATTAATGTTGTTAAAATGTACGTTCTCCCCAAATTTTTATACTTATTTCAATCTATCCCAATTTTTATTCCTAAATCTTTTTTTGATTCCTTAGACTCTATTATTTTGTCATATCTGTGGCAGAATAAGCGCTCTAGAATTAATAAAATCCACCTCCAAAAATCTAAAAAAGAGGGTGGCATGGCTTTACCTAACTTTCGCTTATATTATTGGGCAGCTAATATACGTTGTGCTACCTTCTGGTCTTTCTTCCACGGCCAACCCGAGTGCCCTAACTGGGTGGCAATGGAGTTGAGCTCCACTAAAGAATTATCTATATCTGCACTTCTTGGCTCTGCACTCCCTAGTAGTCTGCCCAGATCAATAGCTAATCCTCTTGTTAGACACACTTTGCGTATATGGGCTCAGTTCAGGAAATGCTATGGTTTCCAGGGGTTTTCCGTTTCTAGCCCTGTCGCACATAATCACCTTTTTTTTACCTACTACGTACGATTCAGCATTCCATGTTTGGTATAGGAAGGGCATTAGACATTTTGAAGATCTCTTCATTGATAATCGCTTCGCTTCTTTTCAGCAGCTCTCTGTTAAGTTCAACCTGCCTAACGCTCACTTTTTCAGATATCTCCAAATCCGACACTTTATTGCTCCTTTAATTCCTAACTTTCCTGAAATGCCTGCGAAAAATGCTATGGACCTATTTCTTTCCATTAATCCACTAGGTAAAGGTTTAATATCAATTATCCGAGATAAACTAGCAGCCTTACGACGGACGGGCCCCTGTGGATAAACTTAAAATGGCCTGGGAGCAGGATTTAAATATCTCCTTATCCGAGGAGAGCTGGGACTCAGTTCTCAAATCGGTTAACTCAACCTCCCTTTGTGCTCGCCATTGCCTTTTACAGTTTAAGATTGTTCATAGAGCCCATATGTCTAAAACTAAACTATCTCGATTCTACCCTGGCATTAGTCCGCTCTGTGATAAATGCAAGAGGGGCGTGGCCTCTCTCATCCATATGTACTGGCTCTGTCCTAGCTTGGAGAAATTCTGGAAAGATGTCTTCACTACATTATCGGGTATTCTGAATCAGCACCTAGAACCAAACCCCTTAATTGCTCTGTTCGGTTTTTGGGGCGAGACACACAGATTTATGTCTGGGTCCAACCAAATGCCGAATACTATCCTTTGCCTCTCTCCTGGCTAGACGCTTGATCCTCCTTAGATGGAGAGATGTTGCCCCGCCCACTCATGCGCAATGGCTTAACGACATTATGGCCTGCTTGGACCTCGAAAAAATTCATTATTCAGTTCTTAATTTGGATCTAAAGTTCCATAAGGCCTGGGGACCTTTTATCGAGTACTTTCATAACCTTCCTCTTGACTAGGGTTTTTTTTTCTTTTTTTTCTTCTTTTCGGTCCCTTGCTTTCAGCTCCTTTTTTTTCTGGTAGTAGGCATTATTATCCTCTGTTGCTAAGTGTATTCACAGTCTGGGAGTTTGACTGTCCTGACCTATACTCTTTATATTGTGTTGTGGTCGGTCTGGAGTTGTTTTTTTTCTTGTGTTGTGGGGCTTGGGGAGGACACTAAGTTTACTTGTCTTTAATTTAGGTGCTTTTTTGTTAAATTCTCTTCCTTTGTAGCATATTGTTATTGTATGCTTAATTTTGCACTGTATTAATGCTCCTCATTGGGATTTGGGGTTTTTAATTTGTAAAATGTTTTGAAAAACCTAATAAAAAAATTTTTTAAAAAATTCTAGCCTCATACCACAGATAGGTCTGCAGGAGTTCCCAACCCTTTTTATGCCATGGACCTTTACCATTAAATGAGGGGTTGAGAGAACCCCTAACAATTGAAGAAATGTTTGAATTTTTGTCATAGCAACACACATAAAGTGCTGGCAGAACTCAGAAGGTCAGAAGATAGAATAAGGTGGTGGTGAGAGGGGAAGGAGTACAAGCTGGCAGGGGGAAGGTGGGTGACATGCTGAGTTCTCCTGGCATTTTGTGTCTATTGCTCTGCGTTTCCAGCATCTGCAGAATCTCATGTGTTAAACTCAATTAAAGAAACATTGCTGCAGATAACAGAGGTGGTCTCCAGAAAGTCTGCACAGAATTACACCCCATTGTTGATAAGTGTGAAATTTAACACATCAAGATTAAGGCAGTTTAACATCAACCTCAATGTGGACATTGTTGTGGTCAGGCCTTGTTGCCGAAGTGTTTGATAATAATCAAATGACTTGATGGATCACTTCAGAGGGAAGCCTGTCCTAAATGATCCCAAGATTGCAACCACTTGCCACACCCACTGAGATCTGGTCTTCAACCTCCTAATGAAGTTTAAAATGAGGCATAAAAACAGCATTTCTGAATAGAAATATACAATCTTCTGGATTCAACTAAGTTTTTAATTAACTCTCAGGGTCATACTTTCTAATCTTTTTTTGTACTTTTATTCTAAGCTAACATAACAAATTAACAGTTGTACCTCCATTTTTTGCTCCATAATTGAGAAAATCCTTTCGATCCCAACACTAAATCCCACGCATGGGACTTTCCGACCCTTGGGATCAAACATTCCAACCAGGCCATCATACCGCCCGCCGCCAGCAACACTTCCAACACCGACTGCCTCAGAGGATTCACTCTGCTGCATTGGCTCGTTAGCCTGTTTCTGGATTAGCACAGCCTCAAAAATGACACCGGTGTAGTAGTCCAAACCTCGAGCTAAACTCAAGTCAAACTGAATCTGAAAGAGTAATATAAAAATTGCTTGTTGTTTTCATTTGTAATTTTTTCCCCATAGGTTTAAAATCAAAATCTGTCATATGTCATAATTTTGTACATTGCAATACATAAGAATAAAACTAAATTACAACAAGCAATATATGCAAAACATTAGATTAAGTAGTGCTAAAAGAGAGCAAAAATAGAAAAGTGCGGTAGGTAGTGGTCATGGTTTCACTGTCCATTCAGAAATCTGATGGTGGAGGGGAAGAAGCTGTTCTTGAAACGTTGAGTATGTGTCTTCAGGGGGCTGCAGTGAATTTCTGTATTGTGGATTTTATACATCTACTAGCAGATTGCCTGAGGCATATCGCAGTGACCAGCAAAGCAAGCGGAAACAGCAAAAGTCATAAAGGTGATGAGAGGAGATGCATGCTACATGCAGGAAGATTTTTGTTCAATTACCAACCATTGCTTGCTCATGTTATATTCATGACAGATGAATAAGACAAAGGATGACAAAGGATTTTCAACATATTTAAAAGTGGACACACTTCTTTATTGTGAAACAATAATTTGAGAACAGAAATAAGACTAACAATATCTGTGCCAGCAAGACCATCCATCCAGAAGGTGCACCGTGACAGGCTCTCTATCAAGATTCAACTTAACTTTATTTGCTATGTATATTTTACGTTTTGGGAATTTGCTGTGATGTGTTGATCAGGGCATGACATGCAACAATAAACTACTTTCAACAATTATAAAGAATAAAGAATTATATAAAAATAAATAAAGTTAGGTTAAAGTACAGATATGGAAAAAATGTGCATAGATATATAAATACCAGCATGCATTCACAATGTAAACAGCAAAAGTTAGTGTCTACATTGCAGCGACAGGGGTAACAAATAGAGGGTTGGGGGCTAACCAGAATGGTTCATCAGATTAACAATTATATAGAATAAAGAATTAAATTCAAATAAATTTTAGAGAGAAAGCTAGAAGTTAGAGGTTAAAGGACACATGGAATAAAATGTGCATCAATACCAGCATTTATTTATAATGTTGACAGCATTATAAACAGTGGTTGAAGAGTAAATTTAATCAAGCAGATCTCATACAATGGAAGTACTAGACCAAGAGGAACAAGAGGAATCAATACCCTTGAGAGCAGCATGTTTAACACACATTTTCTTCCTTAAATCTTATCTGAAGGATAAACTGGACTGGTCAAAGAACATGGAGGCTGTCTACAAGAAGGGTCAGAGCCGTCTATATTTCCTGAGGAGGCTGAGGTCCTTTAACATCTGCTGGACGACGCTGAGGATGTTCTACGAGGCTGTGGTGGCCAGTGCTATCATGTTTGCTGTTGTGTGCTGGGGCAGCAGGCTGAGGGTAGCAGACACCAACAGAATCAACAAACTCATTCATAAGGCCAGTGATGTTGTGGGGGTGGAACTGGACTCTCTGACAGGGGGTGGTGTCTGAAAAGAGGATGCTGTCCAAGTTGCCATCTTGGACAATGTCGCCCATCCACTCCATAATGTACTGGTTAGGCACAGGAGTACATTCAGCCAGACACTCATTCCACCAAGATGTAACACTGAGCGTCATAGGAAGTCATTCCTACCTGTGGCCATCAAACTTTACAACTCCTCCCTCGGAGTGTCAAACACCCTGAGCCAATAGGCTGGTCCTGGACTTATTTCCACTGGGCATGATTAACTTATTATTTAATTAGTTATGGTTTTATATTGCTAGATTTCTTCACTATTCTTGGTTGCTGCGGCTGTAACGAAACCCAATTTCCCTCGGGATCAATAAAGTATGTCTGTCTGTCTGGATATAAACACAAGCCCTGATAAAGGGACTTGGCAGACTATTTATTCCCCTCTATAGATGCTGTCTGACTTGCTGAGTTTTGTATGTGTTGCTCTGAAGTATACAACACTTCTTCTGAATGCCAAATAGGCCAGTAAAAACTCACTGTGAGTTACGTTGTCAGGCTGATCACAGAAAACCTTTTGGTTTATGGCTAGGCTGTAATCAGAAATGCTGTCATAGCAACACAGCAGATAAAATATTGCAATTCTCATTTGACCTACTTACCTCATTCTCAACTCCAAAAATTTTCAAATAAACAAAAAGTTGTTTCATGTCATTCAGGCCTTCCAATGCCACTTTGTTCTGAGACAACTTGTCATCCTGTAGCAGTTTGTCAACTAATTCAGACTTGCCTGCAGAAGATAATCAGTTTATTTTCTTATGCACTGTAAGGTTAAGTAACAAGAGTACTTTTAAGAAAAAAATCTTTGATGGATTCTATCATAAATTAACAGTAAACATGGACTGATCACAACTGACGATGGTGGAGATTATCAAGGTCATGCTATCTTCACTGCTAAAGTCAGACAGGAGGTACAGAAGTCTGAAGTGCTACACCACTGGGTTTAGGAACAGCCACATTCCTGCAAACAAAGTCTTTGATTCTTCAAAATTTACCGCACAAGTTGGTAGGGTGGTTAAAAAGGCATACTCACAATTTACAATGACCTATTAACCTACTAACCTGTACATCTTTGGACTGTGGGAGCAAATGGGAGCACTCACAGGAAGCCCATGCAGTTCACGGGGTGAAGGTACAAATTCCTTACAGATGGCACCGGAATTAAATTCCAAACTCTGAAATGCCCTGAGCTGCAAGAGAATCACACTAACCACTATGCTCCCATGAAGCCCTGTGTTTTGCGCATTATGTTCAGTTCTGGTTATAGAAAGGATGTGGAAGTTTTAGAGAAGGCACAAAGGAGATTGATCAAGATACTGCCTGGATGAGCGAGCAGGCTGGGGTTAAGGTTAAGATGCAATTACGTGAGCAGTAGGCAAAATATCCCTTTAGTGTCTGTAGGTCTCATACTAGAGATGCAGTATCACTTCACCCTGCCACTTTGATCTGGCCCACATCTTCATTTACCAGGTCCAACACGAGCCTTTATTGTGTCTTCCTCCTCCTCACACAAGTCATCGGGTTTGTGGGCGTGTGGCCAGGGTTAATTGGGATGGGCCTAGGGTTAGTCGGGGTGTGTGCCCCATTAGGATTAGGTTTGAGGGTAGGGCTAGGGATGTATAAGTGGGGCGAGGAGAGATAAGATTGTGGAGTTTAGTGTGGTGAGGTACGTAGGGCTGTGGTGGATAGGCTAGTTGAGCCTCTTTAATCTGGCTCAAGCCCTTCATTAACGTGGTCTGACACCACTTGGCTTAATGAACTAGGAGTGCACTGGGACACATCATCAGTAATGCAACCTGGGGGTTATAAGGTGTTTCAGGTCTTTAATCACTAGACACCCTTGCCCAGCCAGGGTTGATCAAGCCCAGCTTGTGTTTAACCCATAGACCAAGATAATGAGGGGCATGCAATTATGAGTGTTGTGCTATTTTATACCTCTTTGCTTGGCTTTATGGTTAGGGTAAAGCAAGCTAAGGCTTTTCTCTTGGGAGCAAAGGTGCATGAGAAGTGATTTCTCACTTATTTATTATTTATTTTTTCTTTCTTTTTGTGTTTGCCCAGTTTTCTGACTTTTGCACACTGATTGGTGTGGTCTTTCATTGATTCTATTACTGTTATTGAATTTATTGAGTGCTGCCACAAGAAAACGAATCTCAGCATTGTATATAATGACATACTTAATTTAGTAATAAACTTAATTTAAACTTCGCTGTTTCAATGTACATGTGATAAATAAAGCTAATCTTTAACAATAAGAGTTAAAATCTTATCTTTCTTTCATTAAAAAGTGAAGAAAGTCTACCATTCTGCTGAACATATTCGCCAATTTTGTTAGCAGTATCTGGATCAAGTCCCTTTTCAGCAACCATTTCATTTTTCACATCCTCCCACTGCATCTATAGGAAAAGTACCAAAAGTGATGAGTCCACATAAACTTAAAAATAATCAGAAGAACACTTGCAAGATTATTAAATAAAATGGTGCAGGAAGGACATTTATAGAAGTGCATGTATAGCACAACTAGCATTATTTACTCTGTGCACCATACTTTATGCTAGTGCCTATTGAAAGGATACATTAATGCAAAAAGTATAGGGTGTAGTGTCTAGTGTAACACTATTACAGACCCAGTACCTGGTTTCAATTCTGCTGCTGTACTTAAGAAGATTGCAACGTTCTCCCAGTGAACGTGTGGATTTTCTCCACCATGATCGCTTACATCATGACAAGGTACATAATGATGATGGGTGTAACTGGGCAGCATGGCCTTGTTGGGCCGAAGGGCCTGTTACCGTGCTGTATCTCTATACTAAAATTACACAACCTTTACAAAAGATCTCACACTTGACTGAGTCTCCAAAGTACTTTTGGGTAGAGAATTCCTATGATTCATTAGATGAGATTAGTAAAGATATGAACATTAGGTAGTGTAGCAGTTCCCATGATGCTATTACAGTGCCGGATACCCACTGCCTGTAAGGAGTTCGTATGTTCTCCCCGTGACATCGTGGGTTTCCCGCAGATGCACTGGTTTTCTCCTATACTCCAAAGACAGCATAGGCAGCATGGGCTCACTGGGTTGGAAAGGCCAGTTACCATGATGCATCTCCTAATAAAATGAAACTTAAAAGAATCACCTAAACGTACTGAAAATGTAATATTGCCTGTAATTGCAAGATACTCATATTTAATTGAAAACTACACTACTTTTGTTAAAATGTCCTGAATAAAGTTATTTGGACTAGTTTTCACGTAGAAAATGCAGTACTAAAATTCTGACTCCTGCAAATTGGTTAGATATAAAATATTAACCTCCCTAAATGCAATGAGAAACTTTTTAGGGGGAATGAATTCCAACAGGATTAGTGAATTGTTCCTTTTTCCTCACTTACTGAAGCAAATTATCAACTTCCATATAGGTCTGGGACTGGAGTACATCACAGAATCACTTTTGTTTTATAATCTGCTCAAGCTCTCAGATATTTTTCCACCAGTCTCTTAAATTAAGACAATATACCTCAAAAGAGAATTGGCTGGTCAGCTTTTTATCAAATTACACTCCTAAACTGTAGAACTAAATACCTTTAGCTGGATGGGTTACAGACTTAGTTCATAATTTTAAATGCCAGTTCAAAACTTATTGATTTAACTTTGCTTTTAACTAACATCATTTTAAGTTTAATTTTTATGTTTGTACTCTATCCCATTGTAAAGCACTTTGAATTATATAATCTATATAAAAAGTATTCCATAAACAAGCATAAAAATGTAAGAAATTCTGCAGATGCTGGAAATCCAGAGTAACACACACAAATGCCAGGAGGTATCCATCGCAATTTTTCTTTGTTTTGCAGTCATCATCCATTCAGGAATCTGATGGCAGAGGGGAAGAAGCTGTTCCTGAAATGCTGAGTGCTCTTGTACCTCCATCTTGATGGTAGCAATGAGAAGGTGGCATGTCCTGGGTGGTGGTGGGGGTCTTTAATTGGAGGTGCAAATTAAGATTTTTAAGCATGAGCCCAGAAACATATCAGGAAAGCAAGCACAGATTAGGTAAGCTTTTGTTAAAAGGCAGCCGAGGGCTGATCTTACAAAGGCCTTTATGTAGCCTCTGCATCAAAGCCCTTCAACATTTTATAGGATGTTTCCAATGTGGGGAGCAATGCAGATGTTGGGTACACCACTTAGAAATGAAGCATAGAAGAAGAAACATTATTCAGAAATGGCAAGAGCGTGGAACACACCAGTGTAGAGTAGTTGAAGTAACGAGTACAAATACATTTTAAGGGAACACTGTAAATACTCTCTTTTCCCTACTGGCATTGCAGAAGATAGGAAAACCTGAAAGCACCCATCACCAGGGCTCAGGGAGATCTTCTATCCCATTGTCGTAATAATACTGAACAGTTCCCAAGTATCAAAAGATGGACTCTTAACCTCATAATCTACCTCGTTATGACTTACACCTTAATGTCTATCTGCACTGCACTTCCTCTGTAACTGCAGTTCCGCAGTTTTACCTTGTACTACGTCATTGCATTCAAGACAAAGTTTTTCTACTGTACCTCAGTACAGGTGACAGTAATACACCAATTTAATTTACATAGTCCAAGATGGACATCTAGTAAAAACTCAGAGCTACAGAAATACTAACAGAAACTCCAAAGACCTCATCCCTGAGAGAGGAAGGATCTTCTAGAAGACTTACGAAATACTGTGGTAGAAGGTAAACCACAAGGTCAATCAACCTTTAGCCAGGACAGAGCCTACTGTATATCCCAAGAGAACTTTACAAGATAACTTTAAAATCAATGCTAAAAGACATAGTAAGTCAATGCAGAGTAGTAAGGATGGGAGTGATACGCACCTTCATCCTGGTTTCGGTTAAAAGTCTAGCAGCAGTATTCAGAATGAGTTGAAGTTTGTCAATAGATTGCTTTGGAAGGCCAGTAAAAACATTGATTCATTTTCAGATGAGAAGGGTTACTCGTGTTTGTCAGCAGTGGTTGACAGCTCATCTCAGAGAAGGAAAACTTTGATCTCAAATCCCCATTGCCTTGCGGCTATACCCACTCATGGGGAAAGCACTAGGAGTAACCCCAAGGAAATATTCGGAAATGGGAGTTGCTAAGGCACTCCCATGTTGAGTTCAACACTGACTGGTGCCAAACTGTATCAGTCTCTGCCATTTCTTTGGATTCATCAGCTGTGGAGAGGGGAGCCTGCTGCATGGACAACAGCTTGCTCTGCATATCGTACTGCTCTGGCTTGAGTACTGACTGTCAGCACTGCACCAACAATGTAGAAAGCTAGGATGCAACATCCATGATTGATCCCGACAAACTGAAGGCCTTATAATGAGGACAGTCACTAGAAGATGATGCTCAAGAGACAAAGGGTTGTGTGGGCAGCTGCATCAAAAGGTTGGGAGAGGCTGAGAAGGTACCCCAATTCATTTATCACAAAATACGTAATTATTGACTTGGGTCACACTAATCTGGTAGGGTGGAAGTCTGATTAAGTGGTTTATATATCAGCTTGTAAACCATCTTAGAGCACAGGAAGCCACATCTAAACATCATTAATATATTTAAATTATGTCAGGAAATTACAGCGAATTATCCAGTTATCTTCCCTTTGAAAGTATTAGCCAAAAATAATATTAAAACTTGATTCCTTATTAGAATTCAGAGCACTGGCTGTGCAAAGTAATTCTAGCTTTGTAGCCAAGCAGAAAGCACACTTGTGCAGATGCACAATGATAAGCAGTGAAATCACAGAATTTCACAGAAGGTTGCAGGAAAGCAGTATTTATCAAGGACCCTCACCATCCAGGCTATGCTCTCTTTTTACTGCTGCCATCAGGAAGGAGGTTCGGGAGCCTCAAAACCCACACCACCAAGTCCACTAACAGTTAACGCACTACAACCATCAGGCTCCTGAACCAAATGGGATACCTTCACTCACCCCAAACACTGCCCTGTTCCAACAACCTATGGACTCACTTTCCAGGATTCTTTATTTTGATTTTTATTGCTTATTCTTTTTTTTTCGTTTCTTTGTACATACTGTGAATGCCTCAAAGTAAATGAATCTCAGTGTTTATATATGGTGACATATACTGTATGTAGCTTGATAATAAATTTACTGTTGAATAAATTCGATGGGTTGTTTGCCTTCTCAGTCTCCTATTCCTGTACTCGTGCAAAACAAATTACAGCCAATCACTCTTTGCCCAGGGCATGTCTAACGCCTGCTTTCTAATTCTACAAATTGTCATGTTGGATTCAGATTCATATTTATGAATTTATAACCAACACAACCCAAGGACATACTGGGGCAACCTGCAGGTGTCACCACACATTTAGGCATTAACATAGCATGTCCAGAACAACACAGAACATGAGCAACAAAACAGCAGCAGCAAAGCAAGGCCTTTTCTCCTTACACAGACAGCTGTCTAACTCCAGGACAGGTCTCCAGTATAGTACTTCACAATGTCAAATAGCAGTTAAAAGTAATAGGTTAATAATTACTACTACTTTATTGTCACCAAACAATTGGTACTAGAGCGTACAATCATCACAGTGATATTTGATTCTGCACTTTGCACTCCCTGGGGTACAAATCAATAGTAAATAGAATAAAAATTTAAATTATAAATCATAAATAAAACCGAGATACAGGTCCAGATATTTGGAAGGTACAGCCTAGATCCGAGTCTGGATCCGTTCAGCAGTCTTATCACAGTTGGAAAGAAGCTGTTCCCAAATCTGGCAGTATGAGTCTTCAAGCTCCTGAACCTTCTCCCGGAGGGAAGAGGGACAAAAAGTGTGTTGGCTGGGTGGGTCGTGTCCTTGTTGGCAGCACTAAAGTGAGTCGAAGGACGGAAGATTTGTTTGTGTGATGTAGATGCTGTATTTGGTCATACTGCAGTTGTAGTCAGTGCTGTTAAAAGTTTTTCGCTGGCACTGTATCTTTCCTCTCATATCTTAAAGCCAATAAATTCTTGCCAAGGTATGGTTCAATGGTGCACATATGAGACACATCCTGGAGACTGAAAAGTATCGGCAGGAAGACAACTGAACACTCAACTGAAATTCATCATTTGCACTAACCAACAAACCCATTAGTTTCAAGTAAATATGCCATAGGTTGACATTCTAAATTCAAGAAAGGCAATTTTGATGGTATTCAGAAAGGATCTGTAAAGTGTGGACTGGGACGAGCTGTTTTCTGGCAAAGGACGAGTGGAAAGCATTCAGATGTGATCTTTAGAGTACAGGCAGTCCCCGGGTTACGGATGAGTTCCGTTCCTGAGTCAGTCTTTAAGTCGGATTTGTACGTGAGTTGGAACAAGTACATCCGGTATTAGCATCAGTTAGTCAAATGAATGTCTATGGGGTGGGGGGGGGGGGGATGTGTGTGTGTGTATTAGTATATATTTTACCTTTCTATGCATATAAAACACTGAAGAAACGTATATATTTCAATAATTAAACCACTGTGTTGCTTAATAATAAATGTAGCTTTCATCGGGACAGGGCCTTTCACATGCTCCATTATTCTCACCTTATCCTTTAAAATTGTTCTGATCATTGACCAGAATTACAATGACTGATTGACCTACTAACTGAGATGTGAGTTAGGGTTATTGCGTTTCTTTGTTTTGTAGCAGCCTTGCACAAAAAGAGACAAATCTCAAGGTTGTATATAATGTATATATATTTTTATAATAAATGTACTTTGAAATGACATTAAACAATCTTGAACAGATTGCAATGTTTTGCTCTGCATCACCAACCAATACAATCTGAATATGTGTCACCATGCTTCCAGGTCAGCATAGCATGCCCACAACTTACTAACCCCAAGCTGTACGCCCTCGGAATGTGGGAAGAAACCAGAGCACCTGGTGGAAGCCCACACGGACAACATACAACCTCCTTACAAACAGCAGCGGGTATTGAACCACAATCACTGGCACTGAAGAGCGTTATACTAGTACTATGGTACCATTCAGCCTGCTTTGAAAGTATGCTGATATTAGCAGAAAAGCTTCAAAACAAAATCTGACTTTAGGCAAGCATATGAAACAGTTTGTGGAGGAAAAGCAATATTAAACCTGATGAGTTCATTACCTTGTCCATCTTGTCCACAGAGGAACATATAGTCCGAAATTTATCAGCTGGAACTCCACACACTTCGAACATTCCATCCAGGATACGCCTGTCATTCACCTGAACACAAACAAACAGAAGCTGTCACAAAGCCTTCTGCAGCACAACAGACTTTTCCCGGAAGACACAGTAAATAAGACACAGAAAAATTACAAGGATGTTGCCAGGTTGTTATAGGGGAAGGCTGAATAGGATAGGAATTTATTCCTTGGAACATAGGTGATTGAGGGGAGATTTGATAGCAGTATACAAAATTATGAAGGTTATAAAAAGGGTAAATGGAAGCAGGCTTTTTCCACTGGGCTTGTGTGAGGCTAGAACTCACTTTCAAGGACATAATTTCATGCTCTCTATACTTATTGCTTATTTATTATTTTTTTTCTCTCTTCTTGTATTTGCAGTTGGTTGTCTTTTGCACACTGGCTGTTTGTCCATCTTGTTGGCTGTATTTCTTGTATTTACTGTGATTGCCTACAAGAAAACGAGTCTCAGGGCTGTATATAGTGACATATATGTACTTTAATAATAAATCTACTTTGAACTTTACCATTTGATAGGTTATGGTTGAAAGGTGAAATATTTAAGAGAAACCTAAGGGTGAACTTCTTCACTCAGAGGGTGGTGAGAGTGTACAACAAGCTGCCAGTACAAGTGGATATGAGTTCAAGTTCAACATTTAAGAGTTTGGATAAGTACATGGATGGGCAGAATATAAAGGTCTATGGTCTGGGTGTGGGTCAATGGGAGGAAATCGTGTGGGTTTCCTCCAGGTGCTCTGGTTTCCTCCTATGGTCCAAAGACATACTAGTTGGTAAGTTAATTGGTCACTGTAATTTGTCTCGTGATTAGGGTAGGGTTGAATTGGAGATTGCTGGGGCAGTGCGCTGTGGCTCGAAGTACTGGAAAGGCCTGTTCTGCACTGTATCTCAATAAATATGATTCAACCAGTGGCTCGCACAGATCCATTTACTGACTGTAACTTCTGTCAGTGGCAATAAACACGATTCTGATTCTACTCCTGGCATTTTTTTTTAAAAAAGGGAAAGGATTTGGCCAATCTCACTCCAATCTGCTTTTATGAAGTGACTTGAGCATAGTAGACATCGTATCCTCCCCTACCGTTCTCATTAAGAAAAAGTTGAAGATTACGTAGCACTACGCAAGGTTCCGAGATTAAGCACTTCACTCAACCATAGAGTATTTATCCCCTGTACCTTAATTTGAAACTCTCCCAGCTGCAGGCCACTCAAGATCTCATGGATTATTTTCAGGCATTCAGCATCCGGAATCATTGCGTCATATTGACCTGCAACGTCAAAATCCTGAGAAAGAAATCAAAATTAAAATTGGATGCAAACGTACTTTGTTCTTCAGCAAAGAGTGAAATGGGGAGAATTCAACAGGCAGCCAAGCTCAGCTTTAGGATTTAGGTAAATTAAGCCCATCACCCCTACTGGGGCATAGGCCGCTGTCATTAGCTCACCAGTCCTCCGAACTGGACCAACAGAAGGTTTATTGGCCCTGTGACTTCCACTGTAACCGCACAACTTCTACATCTTATAACAAAGCTTGTTGCTTCACAAATGTTTTACTATGCATTGACACAGCAAAAGAAACAGGGACAGAACACTACCAGTTGATGAGAGAGAGAAAGCCTAAAGATGGTGCTGCCTTTATGATCAACTACTTTTTATACTCAGAGATAAGGGAAATTCCATTCAAATTTGAGTTAGCCAATAAGAAAACCATTATTCAAACAGATTAGAGAAGCTCCCAGAGCGTTCCAGAATTATACTTCGTGTAACCACAAGAGGCACATTAAATTTGCATATACATATTATAGCCAATAGGAAACATAGTAGGCAGTTCTTGTACAGTTACAAGGTAAAGTTTGTGAACCCTTTGTAATTATCTGGTTTTCTGCTTTACTTACTTATAAAATGTGGTCTAATCTTCTAAGTCACAATAATAGACAAATAAAATCTGCTTAAACTAATAACACAATTCAACTTCTACTTGTCAATACTGAGTACACCATTTGAACAATCACAGTCTAGGTTCAAAACAGGATGTGAACCTCTGGGGTAATGCCTTCCACAAAACCTATTTGGAGTCAGGTGTTCCAGTCAATGAGATGAGATTGGAGGTGTGGGTTGTAGAGGTGCCCTGCCCTATAAAAAAGACACACAAAGTCTGGTTACTGACAAAGCCTGCTCTTCCTAAGAAAGATCTGTTTGTGCACCATTCCTCAATCAAAACTCAGAGGACCTCAGATCTTTAGAAATGCTTTTGTAGCCTTTTCCAGTTTCATGCATCTCTACAAATCTTTTAAGAGTTCATCAGTCCACAGTATGAGAAACTGTCTACAAATGGAGGAAATTCAGTACTGCTGCTACTGCAAAGGACACACCAAGAGCACAATGTGCAATGCTGAAGGAGGTGAGAAAGAACTCAAGGAGAGGAGCAAAACACCTGCAGAAATTTCTAGAACTTGCTAAGGTCTCTGTTCATGTGTCCACTATAAGAAAAACACTGAACAAGAATGGTGTTCATGGAAGGACACCATGGAGGAAACCACTGCTCGCCATAAAGAACATTGCTGCACGTCTCCAGTTTGCAAAAGACCATCAGTATGATCCACAATGCTTCTGGGACAATATTCCATTGACAGGCGAGACAAAAGTTGAACTTTCTGCCAGAAATGCACACTACTATGTCTGAAAGTAAAAAGGCATGCACACCAACACCAAAACCTCATCCCAACTGTGAAGCATGGTGGAAGGAGCATCATGGTTTGGGGCTGTTTTGCTGTCTCCGGTCCTGGACAGCTTGCAATCATTGAGGGAACATTGAATTCAAAATTGTATCAAGACATTTCACTGAATAATGTTCAGGTAGCGGTCCATCACCTGAAGCTTAAAAAAAAGTTGGATGATGCAACAAGACAATGATCAAAAACACAAGAGTAAATCAACAACAGAATGGTTTATAAAGTAAAATAAGCATGTTTTGAACGGTCAAGTCAAGAGTCCAGACCTTAACCCAATTGAGATGCTGTGGCATGACGTGAAGAGGGCCATTCATGCAAGGTATCCCAGAAACATTAATAAATTGAAACAGTTTTGTATGGAGGAATGGTCTAAAATTTCTCCTCGCCATTATGCAAGTCTGATCAGCAGCTACAGGAAACATTTGGTGGAGGTTATTGGTGCTCAAGGAGGTTCTACCAGTTATTAAAGGGTTCCCATATATTTTCAGCTGGACTGTGAATGACTGAACAATGTGTTCAATAAAAACATGAAAAGTACAATTGTTTGTGTGTTATTAATTTTGGCAGCTAGTGTTTGTACATTATTATGACTTAGTTGAAGATCAGACCACATTTTATGACTAATTAATGCAGAAAACCAGGTAATTGCAGAGTTCACGAACTTTCTCTTGTAACTGTACGTAATTATATAAAATACAAGTAGTTAATTAATTGTTCTGCTGCAAAGAAAATATCGATAGTCTAAGAATTACATAGTTGGATCCAACATGAGAAAATCATACACTTTAGTCTAACTTACAAATTAGCTGCAGAGATTTACTTAATATAAAGGGAAAATGAATCTGTAGATGGAAGCAAGTTTAACTTCTAAATTATTTGACAAATACAAAAGCCTGTTTTGTCATTCACTTGACCATTACTAAAATAACACTGCTTTGTCTTTTTCCCGTGATGCACTCTGCCCTAATTTAAATTGCAAAAGTAGTAATCACCCAAAGTTGTTGCTCATTAATTATCAAAATATTCACTTCTATATTTTAGTCAAAAGATGCATTCTAATTTTTTTTTCATTCAATGTTGTTGCAAATTATCAGGCACAATAGAGGTAGTAACCTCTTTATTTATTATTTTATGAAAGACTTTGAGGAATTAGACGGGTTGGGTTAGTAAGTCTGCAGATGGCATGAAAACTAGTGGAGTTGTGGATAGTATGGAGGGCTATTGTATGTTCTCTCCATGAAGGAATTCTATGAATACCCAGACTGACCTTGTGGATTACCTAGAATACTATTGGGCATCAACGCCACTTTACAAGTCAGCACGTTGTGTAGCACAACAAAATTTGACAATGCACCCTAAACAAAGGAATTTTGTAGGTCAACTGTCAAGTACTTTCTATGATCATTTATATTCAGATAAAGTTGCAATTAAATATCACTCAAGTAGAACCCTCCTGCAGAAACATCAACCTATAAGCTTATACAATAAGCTCTTCTCCCAATATCAACAAGATAAAGGAGATGATTTGCAACTTGAGGAGAATTCGCAGCACTCACACCCCTCTTTACATCGACTGCACAGCAGTGGGAACTGCAAGCAGTTTCGAACTCTTGGAAGTGCACATCTTGCACAAACTCTCATGGTCCCACAACACATTCTACAGAATCCAGAAAGCTCATCATCACTGTTGGTCATGAAGGAATTAAACTATGGAAGAAAGCATCCAACTCAAATGGGTCAAGGACAGTGGAAGTAGACAAACCAATTGTCTTGTTCTTGCCATGAGGTTGAGGTAATGGAGGTTGTCATAGTGTGAAGCTGCTCTGTATCCTCCAATCAGAGGACTGCTTTTGCTCGACTGAGTCAGTGTTTCAAAGTAAAGACAATGATGCTCCAGGTAATTTGCTGGACTAGAAATAATTTCCAAATAAGTAGTATTTGTGAGGTATTCTTTAATAAGATATAACATGTAGGTTTGTGAATGGTGGGGTCTATGTCTGCCCCGAGTGAAGGAGCTGGTTACTGGCTTGGTGACTGATATAGAACAAAGAGCCATATATTATCAGTTGTCACTTGTGGAAAAGGACAATAAACGGATGCTGGCTTGGACCAGAGCCAATAAGAAGGTGACATAGGTCAGTAGAGCAACAAGAATGAAGTCCATCACTTGAACTGATGAGGAACACTATAAGAGTTAGGAGCTTCAACTAGAAAGTGGCGAGAACTCTGGAGAGACCTCATCACAAAGAAGAACCCCCATGCCAGAGCTCAGAGAAGAAAGGATTGATTGTCTGGCCGACAGGAAATCCCCTAAATTGGTGTTAGAAATTGGAGTAGTGGTCTGAGTGAGTATTGGTGCAGAGGGAACAGTAGAATTCATGTTTTAGGTTGTTGGCCTGAGGTCAACATAGTTACGTTGTTGTTTGTGCAGAGATAATAAAGTGCAAGCTTTGATTAAAAGCTGCATGACTGGATTACCTAATCTAATTCAGTTGATAATAGTTAACAATGCCTCCATATTCTAAGGAGGCTGAAGAGAGCTGAACTATCTACATCCATACTCACCCCATTCTATAGACACGCAGTAGAGAACATCCTAACAAGCTGCATCACTGCATGGTATGGAAACTCCACTCTAGCAGACAGGAAGGCTCTACAATGTTTAGTCAAAACTGCAAAACACTTCACAGGCATCAGCTTACCCACCATCAAGGACATGTACAGAAATATGCCGGAAAAGGGCCAGTAACATCATGAAGGATCCCACCAGCTCTGCTCCTAGACTGTTTGTCCCACTCCTATCAGGGAGGAGGCTATGTAGCATCAATGTCAGGACGACCAGGCTCAAAAAGTTACTTTTCCCAAGCAGTAAGGCTGATCAAAACCTCCACTCACTAACCCATCCCTCCATAGTCCTACACCATCACTACTTTATCATTTCCTGTCACCTATATATGCAGATACTCCTGTGCCTAGAAGCATTTTATGGACATAAAATCAATCTTATGCACACATCTTATGTATTTATATTTATTGCAGTTTTTTAATTATTATTGTGTTCTTTATCTATTTTTATTTGTGCTGCATTGGATCCAGAGTAATAATTATTGCATTCTCTTTACACTTGAGTACCGAAATGACATTGAACAATCTTGAATCAATACTTACGCATTGATAGAATTCCCTGTAACGACCTTTGGTCATGGCTGGATTGTCTCTTCGGTATACTTTAGCAATATGATACCTCTTAATATTGGTTATTTTATTCATAGCCAAGTAACGGGCGAAAGGAACCTGGAAAGAAATGTTAAGGACAAATACCAACCACAATACCAGCTCCAAAGTCCCGATTCAAAATATTCACTTCTATATTTTAAATCAAAAAACGCCTCCTAAAATTTTACAAATTCAATTCTTCACTTGCACATGCCGCCCTTCAATGAAAACTAGATCACTCAGACAGCATGGTAACATAGTGGTTAGCATAACAGTATTACAGTGCCAGCAACCCCAGTTCAATTCCGCCGCTGTATGTAAGGAGTTTATACGTTCTCCCCGTGACCACACTGAATTAGTCTGGGTGCTCCAGTTTCCTTCTACAATCCAAAGGCACTTTAGTAGGTTAATTGGTCACATGGATGTAATTGTGCAGCACAGGCTCATTGGGACAGAAGGTCCTGTTACTATTCTGTATTTCTAAACAAATAATAAGGATTGGATGCCCTGCAAGTATCCCTTCAGTGTCAACCCATGAACAAAGGTGGTATTGCAGCTGCTGCCTCCGCTTTCTCAGCAACGCTTGGACACAAAATTGCTATATTTTAATTTATGCCATTTCCTGTCGAGTAACAAATAGATTTGTCACTGATTAACTGGACTCTGAAAACACACACTTGTTCCTAAATCACACTGCACACAAGGGGAACAGTGTGGCTGACCCCCGTCCACCACACTGTTCTGAAGTCTGAACAGGGAAATGCCATTTCTATACAGAAATTGACTAGTTGGATAAAGATATCTTGTGGATAATCTTCTGGATGTTCAAATTCCTTATTTACGCAATCACTCATCAATCACACTATGGTAATATAGGTACTGTATTATTATAGTCCCCATCAGTCACCTTATGTACAACTTAACACTTTATGCACATACAATTAATCTAGGTATATTCGCTTTCTTATGTATTTATTTTTTATCGTGCGTTTTTAAAATTACTACTATTGTGCCCTTTATCTTTTGTGTTTCTTTTCGTGCTGCATTGGATCTGGAGTAACAACTACTTATTTCCTGTACACTCGTAACATTCAACACAGAACAGGAGCACACCCTTCAACCCACAATGTTGAGCCAAACCAGCTAAAGTTAAAATAAAAGCCCCCAAAATTAATCCCTCCTACCATCTTCTATTAATAGCGAGTACAAAAACAATTTCCACATTAAAAGCCAAAAATACTTCAGAATTATCAAAGTAAGTGTATCACTAGAAACCTTTGTTCTTACCTTGTCTTGTTATGTCAAGTGCCTCTGGCCCCATGCAGTGAAAAGGGAAGCTAAGCTCTTCAAAGACCTCTTACCTGGGTTGACAGCATGCTATCTGTCAACTACCCTTGCCTGGATATGATCTCAATCCTCACCTTCTCATGACATCTCCAAGTAGAATACAGAATTTTAAATAGTGTATGGGTGCACCATCAGAGGTCTTCAGATTGATACAATGGAATTTGTCTTCTTTTACACATTGGTTTTTGCTAATTCTATTGCACTTATTTTATTTCCTATACATGTCTGCAATAAAATGAATCTCAAACTAGTATATGCGGTAACATTTATGCACTTCAATATTAAATTAACTTTGAACTTTGATTAAGAACATGATTGAGCTATGCTATCTTCAAACACTGCTCAATCCAAATGGTAAAAAGCCTGGTACAAGTCACCTGCATTATCGTCTACCCCTCACTCTTACTGAGTGAGTATTGACCAACTTGACCTACTGTTACATTTAGTTCACGGATCAAGGATACTGTTAGATCATAACGCAATGACAACAGCTCACCACCCTGGTCCTTCAGATCATAGATAAGTTTTGAGTCTTCACCATATTTTCCCATCAGGGTTTCCTAAAGAACAAATTGGTAAAATGTTAAAATACATTTTTGTGAACTATAAAGGCATAAGCAGAGTAATTATTTAAGCACATGCAAAATATTGAGTTAGAATTTCTTTATTGAAGCCTTCCCTTGGTCAGGGTGTGTGTTGCCATCAGCATTGTACTATCTTACATACTGTAAACATGCACTTTATGCCAACCTGTCCATCTTCAGGCCAGGCTGCTCAGGCTATACTACTTTGTGACTGCATGTGCTGGATTGTGACTATATAAGCTGTGATTTGCACCTTAGTACCAGAGGAACAATGTTTCGTTAAGCTGTATACATGTGTATGGTTGAATGACAATAAACTTGAGCTTGAAGTTGTTATAATAGGAAAGAAAATGGCAAAGGAATTAAACAATGTATCTGTCTTTACCCAACATGATAAGTAGTTGGGTCTAGAACAGGGAGTTCCCAACCTGGGGTCCATCAATCCCTTGCTAAATGGTATTGGTCCATGGCATACAAAAAAAAAGGTGGGGAACTCCTGGTCTAGAATCCAAGGTCCAGCAAGGATGTGGAACTGAAGCAACTATTAAATAAACAGTACAAACTGGTGATTTAGAAGGAAGGAACAGGCCACTTATGAGTGAGATGAGGAGAAAGGTGCCACAGTAGTGCAGGGGTTAGCACAATGCTGTTACAGCTCAGGTCAGAGTTCAGAGTTCCATTCCACTGTCCTTTGTAAGGAGGCTTTATGTCCTTCCTGTGAATGTGTGGGTTTCTTCCAAGTGCTCTGATTTCCTCCCACAAAGACATACCCGTTCATAGCTTAACTGGTCACGTAAATTGTCCTGTGATTAGGCTTGGGTTAAATTGGTGAGTTGCACAGCTCGTAGGGTCAGAGGGCCTGTTCAAAAATCTAAATAGCTGTATCTCCAAATTTTAAAAAATACTTTGGAGTGAAATGAGGAGATATTTTCCCAGAGGATGGTGAACCCTTGCAATTCTCCAACCCAGAGGCTGTGGAGACTCGGTTATTGTGTTCATTAAAAACACACAGATTTTTACACTTCAAGGTACTAAGGCTCATGGAGATTACACTGGAAAATGGTGCTGAGGTAGAAGACTGGCTATATAAATATCTGAAGAGATTTAAAGGAGGAATAGATCATCAAGCCCCATTCCTTATGTTAACGTTCAGGCCAGAATGATCCACCCAGGTTCACTACATGGGAACAGCATGCCCGAGACTGCTACACTCACAGCAGTTCTCAGACCGGGCATGGAGAAAATAGGATTCATCCAGGGGTCAGATAAAGCAGCCACTCTTTGATCAGACTTCTGGACACAGCCTGGTCTTGTTAAAGACATGACAATTTCTTCCACAGGGAACCACGTGAAAAGTGATTTGATGGACATGTACAAGAGGTATAAATTGAGTGGACCAGAGACTTCTCCAGAGTGGAAATGGCTAGCACCAGAGAGCATAATTTTAAGGTGACTGGGAGAAAGTATGGGGAGGATGTCAGAGGTACGTTTGTTTAAACACAGACTGGTGGGTAGCATGTAAGAAACAGGCAGATGATTGACAGAAAAATAGAGGCCAATGTAGGGAAGGGTTGTACTGAACTTAGAGAAGGTATAAAGTTGGTATAATATTGTGGGTCAAAGAGCCTGTACTGTGCTGTAATGTTCTATTTTGTATGTTAATAGATTATCTGCTTCCAAAACTCAAGCTGAAAGCAAGGAAGGTCTAAGATGCAGAGGAAAACTGAAGATTACAGATTCAGAAGGACTGCCAGCAATCCCTGGCACAATTCCATATATGATGGAGCATTGCACGAAAACCTTCAGAAACACTGAAGGTGCACATCTTTCGACAGATGTACCATGGAAAGCATTGTAACTGGTTGCGTCACTGCCTGTTATGGAAGAGTCACTGCACAGGATCAGAGGGTTGTTGACTCAACCAGTTCCATCATTGGCACTAACCCTGCACAACATCAAGGACACCTTCAAAAGATGATGTCTCAAGGTGTCATATCATTAAGGATCCTCACCACCCAGGACATGCCCTCTTTTCATTACTACCATCAGGAAGGTGGTACAGGAGCCTGAAGACACACATTTAACATTTTTAGGAATAGTTTTTTCCCCTTTTGCCATCAGATTTCTAAACTAGTCCATGAACAATACCTTAATATTTTTGTTACTTTTTTGAACTACTTAGTCTATATATATATTTAACTGTAATTTATAGCATAGTTATGTATTGCACTGTACTGCTGCCATAAAACAAAAAAATTCACAACATGTCAGTGATAATAAACCTAATTCTGATTCTTGTGAAGCATTTGTATTATTGTGGGTTTATGACCCATCTATAGCACCATATGAGTGAACCACAGCCCAGATCAAGAGAAAATTAGTCAGCTTGGCTGAATACCTTACCTTGAGTTCAAACACAGGTGTGTCAATAGTCTCCGCTCCATGGCGTTTGAATGAGCCAGTGATGATATTGAACACTTCCGCACGGATTGCCATCTGTTTTGGATTATAGTCTCTTGTTCCCTGCAAAGTTGAAAGCTCGTTTAAGAAATCAAAATGGAGTGTTCTCATACAATGAAACAATGCAATTAAAACAAAATTACAACTATTTATTGTAAAGGAGTGCAACTGGGCACCATAGTAGTGTAGCGGTTAGTGCAATGCGATTACAGCTTGGGGCGGAGTTCAAACTTCAATTCTGGTGCTCTCTGTATGGAGTTTGGACTGTGGGAAGAAACCTACCTGTTTCACAGGGAGGACATACAAAGAAGTACTGGTCAGCCGGTTAATTGGTGATAGTAAATTATCCTATGATTAGGCTGGGTTACATTGGAGGGTTGCTGGGTGGTGTGCTCATTAGACTGGAAGGGCTTATTCAGCACTATACCTTTAAATAATAAAAATAAATGCCATGCCCATACAGTCATTTACGAACTTCAGCAGTCACTAATATTCAGAACATGGAGCTTAGTGGTAAATCGCAAATGCGAACTAAATGGAAGGCAAAGACAAAGCATGCTCTCTCCACTGTGTAAAAAAAAGATACCTTGGGTGTTTTGAGTAGAAACTGTGGTTTCACATCACTTGTTCTAAGCTGATCTTTCAGTTCCATCAACTTTGCCATTTCCTTTGCAATCTAAATAAATGTAGAAGAGAAACACAAAGTGAAATCTTCTTCAACTAATATGCCACCTTACTTCAACTATAGATCATTAACAGCTGATATTCAAAGTAAAACTGACATTGCTTGAAACAAGAGAACCTGATATTTATTGCATATACCGGACGGTACCTAATTAATTAGCTTGTTTATTTCAGCTTTTTTTCTTAAAGATGTGCTGGGTGCGATCCGGCTACCGCTGCACCCCGCCCGGCATGCTTCGTGGGCCGGTATCGGGCTCACTGGAAGGTGAAGACGGGTGAGTGAAAAGGTCAAGGGCTGGAGAAGAAAGAATCTGATAGGAGAGGACAGTGGACCAAAGGAGAAGAGGAAGAAGAAAGGGAACCAAGAAGGTGGGGTGGAGAGTAATTTGTTCACTGGAAAGGGAAGTCAATATTCATGCCATCAGGTTGGATGCTACTCAGACAAAGTATAACGTGTTGCTGCTCCACCACCCCGAGGGTGGCCTCATCTAGGCACAAGAGGAAGCCACAGATCAACATGTCAGAATGGGAAAGGGAATGGGAACTGAAATGTTTGACCACTGGGAAATCCCGCTTTTGGCTTGAACTAGATGTTTTCTTGATTGTTTAGATTTGGAAACGTTTAAAATGTTCTGAAATGCACACTTTTCAGTCTTTACTTTTTATCCTTTTAAGAGTTCTCCTTGCCATGAAGACATTGTCAGAGTACAAAATTTGGTCATAATCATTTTATTCTGTAATAATATCTCTATTTGTGAAAAAAAACTACATAAGAGTGTTACACACCTGTTCATCGGACAGAGAGCACATAATGCGTGCAGCCGCGTTACCAGATCGAAACCAGGAGAAGACGAATCCAGATGAGTATTTCACAGCAAAGGTTCCAAATTTGTACATTTTGGTTTGAAGTTCAGTGGATCGGTGTGAAAGGTACTCCACGTGTCCAGTTCGATCCCAATAATTCCGTCAAAGAGTCAACATTCAAATCCCATTTAAAGTACACCGGCAAGTTCCGTCAAATGTCCAAAGGAGGCCAGGACCAAATATGACATGACATAAGGACAATGAAATCCCAAGCGGATTGTGCATGGAGGAATAGGAGAAAACTTGTCAGCAACTACCACTAACCCAGTGGTATAGTGAGGCAGCAAAGCATGGTGGAAAGGAGTAACAGCGACAATTAACTAAACCGAACAATAACTTTCAAACCACATTTTCCTGAAAGAACCAATTACCAGCCTATGAAATTTACTGCATCAAGCACAAGTTTAAAAAACAAAAATATTGCATCAAAATTTTAACACCAGGTAATACTGAATGGCGTCTCAAATAGGAAGTATATTATGACAGGAGAGGACAATCAATTTTCATTTACAACTACATGATGGTTTTAAAATAACGATTGACATTTTTTTTGCCCAAAGCCCTTATTCATTATTAGCAAGACTATAAAACATAAACGCAGAATTAGCTAATTTGATTCAAGTCTGCTCTGCCATTCCATCATGGCTGATTTATTAGCCCTCTCGACCCCATTCTCCTGCCTTTTCCTCATAACCTTTGACACTCTTACTAATCAAGAACCTGTCAACCTCTACTTTAAATATAGTGGATTCCAGTTAACTGAGTCATCCACTTATTTGGGACAATTCTTAAAGAACAAGAATTAATCAATAAAATAGCCAGAATTCCGTTCATTTATTTGGGACACTATATCACTGAAATGGTACAGGAGACTGTTGCCAAACAGTTTCTAACATGTGCGCTTGTGTGGCCATTATTAGGCACTAAACTGTACTTAGAGCATACAGCTTTTAAATAGCAACAGTTGCGTGTGTTTTGATTTCAAAAAAACCAGTTAAATTGTAACTGATAATTGGCAAGAAATGCTTCGCTCACTGTGGTTTCAAACATCCAGGCTTTGAAATGCTAGGATGGGAGTGAAAATGAAAGGTTGCAATGAAAATGAAGGTTTGGAGCATGCAATCATCCAATGCATTGTATGAAGGTAACCCACAATCTGCATGAGGTGTCTGCATTCATTTTGTTCATTTACAGTCAAAAGAACACAGCAGTGTACACTGGATGAGTTCCTCCTTTTAATAACAATTAGAAACTAATACTGTATATAGTTTTATAGGTACTCTACAGTACTATAAAATTAGTGTTATGTTCTAATTTGTTCAGTATTTCATTTAATTACATTTTTTTTAACTCAGTTAAACAACAGTATGAATTTTTTTTATACCTTTTTACCATTTCTATGAAACTCCAGCTAATTGGGGCAGCCACTCAATTGGACCAATATGTTTCAAGTAACTGGAATCCACTATATACCCAATTACTTGGCCTCTACAGCCATCTTAGGCACTCCACACAGGTTGGGTTTTCTGCTTCCCCTTCACTAATACATGACTATCAGATTTTGTTTCATCAACACACACATTTTTGGCAAGCTCTTCCAAGCCAGAACAGTCTACAGATCCTTTGTTTACTTCCAAAAGGAAATGCAGAACAAAGCCTGTACTTTACGATCAGAAATGCCCAGTTTTCTTCAAGCAACAGGATATAATCCTTTCTTATCTGATTGTACAATGTGCACAATCCCAAAGATACCCATAAACATATTTCAGGCCCAAAATAACCATCAGTCTAACCAATCTCCAAGTAAAAATTTAATCATGGTCAAAATCAACCACAGTATTTTAAAATTGCCTTTAATCTAATAACATCATTTCTAAATTACTAAAATACACACCTGTTACAGTTCATAGGATGTAAATGTTTACATTGGCAAACTTAACATTTCTACTCAGAAACTAACAGTTTAAAGGTTCAAGTAAACTCCAAACTGGCCATAATACTCAGGGACTTGGGCTATATTATTTTTGAGTGACTGTATGTTTTACTGCTATTGTAATTATATGTGCTGTATGTGACAGTTGGTATTGTGTTTTGCACTTTGGCCGTGGAGGAACATTGTCTGGCTGTACGCATGTGCATGGTTAAATGAGAATTAAACATGAACTTGAAATGTACTGGGATTCTGTAACAATAAAGGTATAAAACCCAATTAACAGAAATTAGTACAGTAAACCTCCCATAATCCAGCACCCTCAGGGCCCTGGTGTTGCTGCAATTCCACACTATTGCATATAGTAGTAGTGAGCAGTCCAATCACTTGAGTTGTGTATAACGTTCTCCTAAGGGGTTATCTATTGCTGGGTCCTTCAGGTGGCCGATCTGGGGTCCTCATAACCGGGGTGCCAGAGTGGATTTCCTTAAAGGAAAACGTCTGCTTGCAACTTTGTTTAATGTGAGGAGACTGTTGCACAGACATACAGTACTGAGCAAAAGACTTAGGCACTTGTAAGAAAATTCAGTAAGGTGAAGATTCCTTCAAAAATAGTGAATTGAAAAATTTCTAAATATATATTAAAAAACTATAAAGAGTAGTAAACAGTTAAAAAAAAAGGTATGGTTTTTAAAACTACATCTCAGGTACACTGTTGTGCAGTTCTGTAAGAAAATTGGCCGGTAGGTTCTTCCAAGCATCTTGAAGAACCTGCCACAGTTCATCTGCAGATTTTGTGCGTCTTGCTTGCTTCTGCCTCTCCAGGTAATCCCGCATAGCCTCAGTGATGTTGAGATCAGGGCTCTGTGGAGGCCACACCATCAGAAACCATTTCAAAAAATCTAGGGTGCCTAAGACTTTCACAGAGCACTGTATCTATTGGATATATCTCATTAATAACTCAACACAATTTTAATTGTTATTTAAGAACAGCTTCTTCCTTTTCACCATCAGATTTCAAATAATGTATACCATTTTTTTCTTTTTGCACTAATTAATTTAACTTTTTATATACACATTTGTAATATTTAGTTTTCTTTCGTATTATTATGTATTGCATTGTACTGCTGCCACAAAACGACATATTCCAGTAACATTAAACCTGATTGTGGTTCTGATCCATGGTAGTACAATTACAATCTCAAGAGAACTAGGTGAGTTTCAGAAGTGCAAGGAAACTAAAGATCAGCAACTTTCAGGGTCGCTCAGGGAACAGAACTGGGTCAGCCACATACCAAAGCACCGTGACTTCTAAACAATAGCAGAAAGAATTTGGAGTTTTGGGTATATATTGTGTTGGAGATTGAGAATCAATGTTCTGCAAGGTAACTTTTGAGAGATTGCATTGAAACTCTTTGCTAAAATATGAATGAATGCACAGAATTTTGGCACAGGTTTGGACATTAGTGGTTAGTGCAGTGTTACTACAGCTCAGGCTGTTGGGAGTTTGGAGTTCAATTCCAGTGTCCTCTGTAAGAAGTTTGTATGTCCTTCACATGAGCGCGTTGGTTTCCTACCAGAGTCCAAAAACGCACTGATCAGTAGGTTAGTTGATCATTGTAAATTGTTCTGTGGTTAGGCTTGGGTTAAAAAGGTAGGTTGCTGAATGTTGCAGTTCATTGGGATGAAAGGGTCTGTCCATGTTGTTTTGCTAATTAAATAATGTATGCAATCAACCACAAGAATACCCAGGCTGGGGCTAAAATTACTCTGATTAGTATTAACTCAGGCCAGTCCCAGGTGGGAAGGGGAATGGAAGGATGAACACGGGCTCAGAGACTGGGGAGGGGTGGTAGGGCTGAGAGAGGAAAATAAATCAGCTATGATCAAATGATGGAGCAGACTTGATTATGGCCTTATTACTGAAAATGAGGCCACATGCAAGCCTTCGAAATATTAAAAGAACAGCTTTAGAAGCATGACTGAAAAAATGGAATTTTCACTTCAGTTCAGTGAGGCAATTCACTTGACATTGCATCAGCCAGATACAATTCCCCCTGGACTAGAGCATTTCAGATTTGATTGAGGTATTTCCTGTCATAGATATAACCTAACTGAAATATACAAAGTATGAAAATAACAGGAAACTTATCCCTTAACAAATATTTCTGTGGTCACACCAAGGAAGTCAATAGTGTGTGTTTACTTTGCAAACGTGGTCAAACATACACAAAGGTTCATCGGACTGAAATGTCTGTTCTGTGCTGTATCACTAAATAAAAAAGATAGCATTCTGATAGGGCAACTCTGCAAGAAACAAGTCCTTCCAAGCACAGCAATAGGACCAACCTTAATTATCCATCCATAACACCAAAAGACAAAGCAGCAGCAGTAGGCTGTTCAACCCATTGAGTTTGCTAACAATTCCATCATGGCTGATTTATTATCCCTCTCAACCCAATTCTTCGGCCTTCATCCTAACTAATCAAGGACCTATCAACCTCTGCTTTAAATACACCATATGACTTAGCTTCCACAGCATTCTGCGGCAATGAATTCCACAGATTCACTACTAAGATTAAAGAAATTCCTCCTCATTTCTGTTCTCAATGAACATCCCTCTATTCTGAGGCTGTGTACTCTGGTTCTAGACTCCCTCACTATAGGGAACATCCTCTCAACATTCACTTTATCGAGGCCCTTCAATATTCGATGGGTTTCAATAAGGCTCCTCCTCATTCTTCTGAACTCCAGGGAGTACAGGCCCAGGGACATCAAAAAGGTCGGCACTCTATTGGGGATCGAGTGGAACAGCTTTAGAAGCATGACTGAAAAAATGGAATTTTCCCTTCAGTTCAGTGAGGCAATTCACTTGACATTGCATCAGCCAGATACAATTCCCACTGGGCTAGAGTACTTCAGATTTGACTGCGGAATTTTCTGTCAGAGATATAACCTGACTGAAATGTACAAAGTACGAAAGTAATAGGAAACCTATCCCTTAACAGAGGTTTAACAGACTAGAATATCTGTGGGTCTGATTCACTGGTGAGGCCAACAGTGAGAGGGTTGCATGGCCTCAGTAGTGACGCACACCAGGCCTCATTCATGCCCCGGGGTCGCCTGTTGCAGCCGTTGAGGTAGGATACGCCGGAGCTGGGCGAGTGCAGCTGGGTTGTGTACTGGCCCCTCTGGTCAGTGATGCCCTCCAGTGCTTAACTGCAGCTGCACTGCACGAGGTGAGGAACTGTTGTGGGCTGTTCAGAGACGTGGCTCCAGAACATTCACGCCCATCAATCAACAGGACATGCCACTTGGGGACTTTGGATATATTGTTATTTTATTCGTATGTTTGTCTATTGTAAAAATACATGCCCAATACACACTGTATGTGGCTGTTGGTAAGGTGTGCTTTGCACCTTGGAGCCAGATGAACACTGTTTCGTTTACCTGTATTCATGTGTATGGTTGAATGACATTTCACAAACTGTACTGCTCTGTTCTATTAATATAATTGGAGATGATGGACTTGCCATGGCACCGTCACCATGGAAACCAAGGCCTGACTGGAATAGACAACTTCAGGCACAATAATGACAGATTTCAATGAAAAGGAGATGTTCACATGTCAGAGGCAATCAAAGGCTATTGACCATGACCTATTGATCTTGTTGTGGATTGTCAAGAGGTGATAACACAATATCAGCATATTGATGAAGATACTGTACCTTATCTCTAAACATCTGTAGAAAGGACATACAACACACACAAAATGCTGGAGGAACTCCAGCAGGTCAGGCAGCATATAAGAAAGGAAATGAACTCATTATGTTTTGGGACAAGACCCTTCAACAGGACAAATTGATCAAAGTATTATAACTGAGAACATAGAACAGTACACCACAGGAACAGTCCCTGGGGCCCACAATGTTGTGCCGAAACAGCTAAAAAGCAAATTGAAAAATCCCTGGGAAAAAAAACTAATCCCTCCTACCTACACAATGTCCATTTCCCTTATCTTTCTCATATTCATGTGCCTATCTAAACGTCTCTTAAAAGCCTTGAATGTGTTTGCCTCTGCCACTATACCAGGCAATGCATTCCAGGTATCCACCACTCTGAGTAAAGAAAACTTACCCTCACATCCCTTTGAACCTACCCCCTTCACCTTCAATGCATGCTCTCTGGTAGTAGACAGCTCTACCCTGGATAAAAGATACTCCCTGTCTACTCTACCTATGCCTCTCATAATCTTTTAAACCCCTATCAGATCTCCTCTCAGCACTCGCTGCTCCAGAGTAAAAGAAAACCCACCCAAGTTTCTGCAGCCTGCGTCCTGATAAACCTGTTCTGCACCCTCTCCAAAGCCTCAAACTTGATTGCGAATGAATGTGCAGAGAAAATCCAACCCCTATGCAGGAGAAATGGAAAACAAAGGCTCATTGGAATGGGATCGGGGAGGGCAAATGACATCAGATGAGGGCGAGTGGGGTAAATAGAGTGCATACTACAGCTACTGGACATTGGGTTGTAAAGGTTAGGTCTCACAGCTAGATAATCAGAGGAAAAAAATACAGAAAATGCTGAAAGTATTCAGACAGGTCGGGGAGGGAAAGAATGTTTTCATGTGCTTCCTTACTTACCATATTCCAGCACTCCCAAATTATAACCCTTCACCCCACCAACTATTTATACCTTTACCAACTCTGCTCCATGTCTCCCAATTTCTCCCCCTTCCCGCTTCTATCACCCACTGTTCCCTGTCATACCCCTTCCACCACCTGAATCTTCAGCCTATCATCCAACCCATCCGTTACTGTCCTGCTTCAGACCCCACTACCTTGATCCTCTTTATACCGGCCATCTCCCCCTCTTAGTCCTAATGCTAGGTCTCAACCTGAAAAACATTGACATTAGATATAAAAAATTCTTTTCCTCCACAGATGCTGTTCCATGCACTGAGTTCATCCAGCAGCTGCTCTGTTTCAGGGTCCAGCGCTTCCCAGAATGGAGCAACAGCCTCTGTTCACGTGCACGAGTTTCAGTTTCATTTAGTAACCACCAACCCCTCCCTTCCGTTACCGTTTCATTTAGTGATCAACCCTCTCCCTTCCGTTACCGTTTCATTTAGTGATCAACCCTCTCCCTTCCGTTACCGTTTCATTTAGTAACCACCAACCCCTCCCTTCCGTTACCGTTTCATTTAGTGATCAACCCCTCCCTTCCGTTACCGTTTCATTTAGTGATCAACCCTCTCCCTTCCGTTACCGTTTCATTTAGTGATCAACCCTCTCCCTTCCGTTACCGTTTCATTTAGTGATCAACCCCTCCCTTCCGTTACCGTTTCATTTAGTGATCAACCCTCTCCCTTCCGTTACCGTTTAATTTAGTGATCAACCCCTCCCTTCCGTTACCGTTTAATTTAGTGATCAACCCTCTCCCTTCCGTTACCGTTTCATTTAGTGACCAACCCTCTCCCTTCCGTTACCGTTTCATTTAGTGATCAACCCTCTCCCTTCCCTGTTAGTTTCATTTAGTGATCAACCCTCTCCCTTCCCTGTTAGTTTCATTTAGTGACCAACCCCTCTCCCTTCCCTGTTAGTTTCATTTAGTGATCAACCATCTCCCTTCCGTTACCGTTTAATTTAGTGATCAACCCTCTCCCTTCCCTGTTAGTTTCATTTAGTGATCAACCCTCTCCCTTCCGTTAGTTTCATTTAGTGACCAAACCTCTCCCTTCCCTGTTAGTTTCATTTAGTGATCAACCCTCTCCCTTCCCTGTTAGTTTCATTTAGTGATCAACCCTCTCCCTTCCGTTAGTTTCATTTAGTGATCAACCCTCTCCCTTCCCTGTTAGTTTCATTTAGTGATCAACCCTCTCCCTTCCCTGTTAGTTTCATTTAGTGATCAACCCTCTCCCTTCCGTTAGTTTAATTTAGTGATCAACCCTCTCCCTTCCCTGTTAGTTTCATTTAGTAACCAAACCCTCTCCCTTCCCTGTTAGTTTCATTTAGTAACCAAACCCTCTCCCTTCCCTGTTAGTTTCATTTAGTGATCAAACCCTCTCCCTTCCCTGTTAGTTTCATTTAGTAACCAACCCCTCTCCCTTCCCTGTTAGTTTCATTTAGTAACCAACCCCTCTCCCTTCCCTGTTAGTTTCATTTAGTGATCAACCCTCTCCCTTCCCTGTTAGTTTCATTTAGTGACCAAACCCTCTCCCTTCCGTTAGTTTTATTTAGTGACCACTCTCCCTTCCCTGTTAGTTTCATTTAGTGATCAACCCTCTCCCTTCCCTGTTAGTTTCATTTAGTAACCAAACCCTCTCCCTTCCCTGTTAGTTTAGTGACCAACCCCTCTCCCTTCCCTGTTAGTTTCATTTAGTGACCAAACCCTCTCCCTTCCCTGTTAGTTTAGTGACCAACCCCTCTCCCTTCCCTGTTAGTTTCATTTAGTGATCAAACCCTCTCCCTTCCCTGTTAGTTTCATTTAGTAACCAAACCCTCTCCCTTCCCTGTTAGTTTAGTGACCAACCCCTCTCCCTTCCCTGTTAGTTTCATTTAGTGACCAAACCCTCTCCCTTCCCTGTTAGTTTCATTTAGTAACCAAACCCTCTCCCTTCCCTGTTAGTTTAGTGACCAACCCCTCTCCCTTCCCTGTTAGTTTCATTTAGTAATCAAACCCTCTCCCTTCCGTTAGTTTCATTTACTAACCAAACCCTCTCCCTTCCCTGTTAGTTTCATTTAGTAACCAAACCCTCTCCCTTCCCTGTTAGTTTAGTGACCAACCCCTCTCCCTTCCCTGTTAGTTTCATTTAGTGATCAACCCTCTCCCTTCCCTGTTAGTTTCATTTAGTGACCAAACCCTCTCCCTTCCCTGTTAGTTTAGTGACCAACCCCTCTCCCTTCCCTGTTAGTTTCATTTAGTGACCAAACCCTCTCCCTTCCCTGTTAGTTTAGTGACCAACCCCTCTCCCTTCCCTGTTAGTTTAGTGACCAACCCCTCTCCCTTCCCTGTTAGTTTCATTTAGTGATCAAACCCTCTCCCTTCCCTGTTAGTTTCATTTAGTAACCAAACCCTCTCCCTTCCCTGTTAGTTTAGTGACCAACCCCTCTCCCTTCCCTGTTAGTTTCATTTAGTGACCAAACCCTCTCCCTTCCCTGTTAGTTTCATTTAGTAACCAAACCCTCTCCCTTCCCTGTTAGTTTAGTGACCAACCCCTCTCCCTTCCCTGTTAGTTTCATTTAGTAATCAAACCCTCTCCCTTCCGTTAGTTTCATTTACTAACCAAACCCTCTCCCTTCCCTGTTAGTTTCATTTAGTAACCAAACCCTCTCCCTTCCCTGTTAGTTTAGTGACCAACCCCTCTCCCTTCCCTGTTAGTTTCATTTAGTGATCAACCCTCTCCCTTCCCTGTTAGTTTCATTTAGTGACCAAACCCTCTTCCTTCCCTGTTAGTTTCATTTAGTGACCAAACCCTCTCCCTTCCCTGTTAGTTTCATTTAGTGACCAAACCCTCTCCCTTCCCTGTTACTGTTTTATTTAGTGACCAAACCCTCTCCCTTCCCTGTTAGTTTTATTTAGTGACCACTCTCCCTTCCCTGTTAGTTTCATTTAGTGACCAACCCTCTCCTGGAACTTCTGCCTGGCCTGCTGCATTCCACCAGCATTGTGTGTGTGTGTGTTGCTCACAGATAAGCCTTTCATTCCCGGAATCATTCTCGTGAACCTCCTCTGAACCCTCTCCAATCACAGGACAGCCTTTAAGAGGCCGAAGACTGCTCACAATACTGCAAGTGCTGTCACACCTATTCCCTACCAAGCATAAACATTAATTCCTTGCTTTTACATTCCAGTCCTCTCAAAATGAATGCTAATATTGCACTACCATCCTCACCACCGACTCAACAACCTGCAAGTTAAGCTATAGGGAATCCTGCACAAGTCCACTCCTTCATTACTTCTACCAAAGCGCATGACCATAAACTCCCCTGCACTGTATTCCACCTGCCACTATTTTGCCCATTCTCCCCATCGAAGTCCTTCAACAGACTCCCTGCTTCAACGCTGCCCGCCCTTCCACCTGTCTTCGGGTCATCCGCAAACCTGGCCAACAAAGCCATCAATTCCATCATCCAAATCATTTACACAGAAGCATAGAAAAACCTACAGCATAATACAGGCCCTTCAGCCCACAGTGCTGTGCCGAATATGTACTTACTTTAGAAATTACCTAAGGTTACCCATAGCCCTCTAATTTTCTAAGCTCCATGTACCTATCCAGGAGTCTCTTGGTCCCAACACAGATCCCTGTGGAACACCACGAGTCACCGGCAGCCAAACAGAAACGGCTCCCGTTATTCCCACTCTTCACCTCCTGATAGTCAGCCAATCTTCTGTATTAGTTTCATTTTATGACCACTAATCCCCTCCCTTCCCCATTCATTTGCAGGCGGGCCTTGGGTACGGGATCGGTCCAACTGCAGCAGCCCTGTAACACACCCAGTTCCGACCGGGGATGCATCTCTGCGGCAGGCCGACGACAGCTGCCCGGTACTCGAGGCCCACGGCACTGGCACTTTTCCAGCCACCCCCCTGACCCTGCCGGATGACCGACCTGGTCTCCCGGGCTGTTCTCCTCTTTCATTCGCCTCACGAGCTCCTCTTGCTGCTTCACCAGTTCCACTGAATCGCATTCGCCCTGCTTCGCCATCGCAACCGGATCAGAAGTGAAAAAAAAACCGGGCGATACGCATGGTTCAAGTCTCAAGTCTCCTGCCCTCTGTTCGGGGATGGCTCCGGCGTCTTTCGTCACCTCATTCGTTCCAATTCACGTCCATCAAAGGAACCCTCCCCTCCCCTCTCCCTCTATTGGCAGTCGCAGCATTGCCCGCGTCGGCACCCTCCCCTCGCCACCCCATTCGTTCCATTCATTGTCCATCACCGGGGTCGCGCCCCATCTTGACAACAGCATTACTTTCACCGCCCCCGACGGTTTTTCTGGCCACTTCTTTCGCTCCAGTCCATGTCCATCACGTGGGATCGTATACCCCTTGCACCACCTCAGGCAGAATTTTTCGCTACTTCATTTATTCAAATTGACGTCCATCACCAGAGCCGTACTCCTATTGGTGCCAGCTCCACCTTCCATACGTCACGGCATAATCCACGTCTATCACCGAGCCCTTCTGTTCTCATTGGTTGAAGGGCACCTTGCTCCCACCCAGGATGGTCCCTGCCCCGGGCCTCTCGCTGATGTTAGTTTAGCCACTCTTGCATCAGCATGTAATTTCTGTCAATCACAGTGACCTGCCCATCGGTGCGGTAAACCCACCCGTGCGGACGAAAACGCTGCAGAATTTCTAAGAGGCGACACAGTTGAAAACCACATTTACTCTATTTTGAAATGTTGCTCCTCTTTTAAGGAATAAAATTTTATTTTGCACGTGTGCCTAAAACAGCAATAAAACCGTTAAGTACAATTTAGAATAAATAAAATAATTATTCTTCCCCCTTCCTTCCCGATTCTGATGAAGGGTGTCGGCTCGAAATGTCGACTGTTCATTCATTTCCGTAAATGCTACCTGACCTGCTGACTTCCTCCAGCATTTTGTGTGTGTTGCTCTGGATTTCCAGCATCTGCAGAATCTCTTGTGTTAATAAAACAGAGTGTATAGGGTGTGTGGGGGGGTTCCAGGGAGGGCTGGTAGCATTTGGATGAAGGGGATTGTGTGCCCATTCTGGGGCAGCTCGCTCACCTTTGGTCACTCAGCTCTCACCTGTGGCTCCGAGTAGCTGTTTGCGTGTGACAGCAGGCACACTGGACAGGTGGAGGCTAGCCAGCTGCCTCATTGAAATAGGGACGAGCATGCAAAATCTGCTCCAGCAGACTGAGTGGATAGTCAATTCAAGTCAAGACAAGTATATGTCATTTAATTATATACATGTTTACCAGGGTGTATTTCAACTTTGCTCTGGCAACTCCAGCGACGTCACTGGTGGCAAGCTATATCAGCCCTTGCCCTTCCCTTGGACGACATCGGTAGCGTGGAGAGGGAAGACTTGCTGCTTGGGCAACTGCCGGTCTTCCACACAACCTTGCCCAGGCCTGTGCCCTGGAGAGGACATTCCAGCATCGCCTCTGTAGCAAGACTTTCCAGGTGCAGATCCATGCTCTCGCGAGACTAATGGATGCCATCCATACCAGGGTGTAAAGCACAGTAGTACACCTATAACACACTATGTTGTGAAATGTGTGTTTTTTTCAACAGCAGTACAATTCAATACATAGAAACTATAAATTACAAAAAGAAATATACATGCGTGAGTGTGAAAAATTAAATAAGTAGTGCAAAAATGAACAAAAAAGAAAAAGTACTGAGGTGGTGTCTTGAGTTCAATTTCCATTCAGAAATATAATGGCTGAGGGGAAGAAACTACTCCTCAAATGTTAAGTGTGTGGCTTCAGGCTCCTGTACACCCTCCTTGAAAAGAGGACTTGTTGTGGGTGATGGGGGTCCTTAATGATGGCTGCTGCCATTTTGAGATATCACCTTTTGAAAGTGTCCTCATTGCAGGAGAGGCTATGGGTCCATGATAGAGCTGGCTGAGTTTGAAACTTTCTGCAGCTTTTTCTGACCCTGTGTAACGGCCCCACCATACCAGATGGTGACGCAACCAGTTAGAATGCTCTCCACGGTACATCTGTAGAAATTTGCGAGTGACTTTGGTGATTTACCAAGTTTCCTCAAACTCCTAATGAAATATGACCACTGTCATGCCTTCTTTCTAATTACATCAATATACTGGGCCCAGGATAGATCTTCAGAGATGTTCAGGAACTTGAAGCTGCTCTTCCTTTCCACTTCTGACCCTCGATGAGGACTGGAGTGTGTCCCCTCGACTTCCCCTTCCTGAAGTTCACTATCAATTCCTTGGTCTTCCGGACATTGAGTGCAAGGATGTTGTTGTGACATTACTCAACCAGCTGAAAGATCTCACACTTAAAGATCTCACACTTAAACGCCTCCTCATCACCATCTGAAATTCTGTTAACAATAGTTGTGTCATCAGCAAAGTTATAAAAGATGTTTGAGCTGTGCCGAGCTACACAGTTATGGGTGCAGAGAGAGTCGAGCGGTGGGCTAAGTGCATTTGTGTTGATTGGCAGTGACAAGGTGTTGTTTCTGATCCACACTGTCTGTGGTCTCCTGACAAGGAGGTTAGGGATCCAGTTGCAGAGGGAAGTACAGAGGCCCAGTTTTTAGAGCTTGTTGATTAAAACTGGTGTGATTTTGTAGAACGCTGTGCTGTAATCAATAAACAGCAGCCTGATGTAGGGATTGCTATTGTCCAGGTGATCCAGGGCCAAGTGGAGAGCCAGTGAGACTGCATCCACTGTAGACCAATGAAGGAAATAAGCAACTTGCAGTGGGTCCAGGTCCTTGTTTAGGCTGGAGACGAGTCTTCATGATCAACCACACAAAGCACTTCATCACAGTAGATATAAGTACAACCAGGTGATAGGTGCTGAGACAGCTCACTATCTATCTATATGCTACTAAAACTCTCATGCTCTGTTTGTCTGTTTGTGACCTCCAATTAGCCCAAACGGTGCATTACAGCGGCACTTTTTTTGACTAACTTGACTTAAAGTGTGCTAGCTTACAGAATGCATGCAAAATTCAGGGTTATATATTTGTCTAAAATTGCTCACTCGTCAATCAACAGGCCCCGCTTTCCACAACCTGAGCCAATTCCAGCTTTAATGGAAACTGCGACGCGATACCACGACGCATGTGCACGGCCAGCCTCAGCAGCGCCTCACGATGCTCACAGCAGCAACACCAACCACAGCAAAAGGGCAAGGCTATCATGTCCATTTAGGAGAGTGCCAAACACATCATCAAGAAAAATTAGCATCCTGGAGGCTTTGATGCTACTGCTTCACATCTTCCATTCAGCATTAGGGTAAAGAGATATGGACAGCCTAATTATGCTGAGTGGAAAGAGAAGGGAGACATTATGGTCAAGAGATGACACCAAATGTCGTCAGGAAGCGGCAAGGGGAGGGAGAGAACAAGAATCGGATGAGGCCAGGGTCGCACGACCCCTGGATCAAAGAGTCCGGGCAAAAATGATGAGAGAAGAGACAGAGGAGGAGAGGCATGCACGTCTCCAGGATGATAACAGGCACAGAAGGAGGAGAGAACAAGAATCGGATGAGGCCGGACCAGACGACTCCAGGATCAGAGAGAAAGAACAAATGGTAGAAGAGATGAAGAGACGGGGATGAAAGGGCTGCACGTCTCCAGAATGACAAAAACAGGCAGAGAAGGAGGAGAGAGGAAGAGACGGAGAGAAAAGGAAAGATCAACTCGAGAATATGCGGCAAAGAGTAATTATTGCGAGAGTTGCTGAAGACGAGAATGGTCGCTTTCGATGACAATACCTCGACAGCGAAAGACCAAGGCAAAATGTACGACTCGCAAGACATAACATTTCTGCTGATGTTGGAACGATGACCAGAGTATGCCCTCACTGTCGTGCCTTCCTATTCACTGGAGAAACTGCAAATTTCTGCTGTATGAAGGGAAAGGTCAGGATAGGCAACTGGCAGCCTCTATCTCGAGTGACTTCAACCACGTTACCATGGCTAGAACACTGCCCAACTTCACGCAGTATGTGAGCTGTACAACCAGAGGGGAGACTTGATGTATGCTAATGTTAAGGATGCATACAGCTCCCCTACCCTCCCCCTACTGGGAAGGCCAGATCACAACCTGGTGTATCTCAAACCCTTCTACGTGCCTCTGGTGAAGAGTAAGCCTGCAACCTCGAGGTCACTGAGGAAATGGTCGGGGGAGGCGTATGAGGCACTCCAGGGTTGTTTTGAGGTGACAGACTGGCAGGCCCTCTGTGAGACACATGGAGAGGACATTGATGGGCTCACAGAGTGCATCACTGGTTACATCAACTTCTGTGTGGACTGCAGTGTTCCAGCAAGAACTGTCCTTTGTTATTCAAATAACAAGCCATGGGTAACAAAGGACATTAAGGACATCCTGAATGCTAAAAAGAGGGCGTTTAGAGATGGAAATAGGGAGGAGCTGAGGACAATACAGAGGGACCTGAAAGCCAAGATCAGGGAGGCTAAAGACAGGTATAGGAGGAAGCTTGAGTGGAAACTCCAGCAGAACAACATGAGAGAGGTCTGGAGTGGGATGAGGACCATCACTGGGTTCCAGGAAACTAGCAACAGAGGAGCTGAAGGCAGTGTGGACAGGGCCAACGAACTTAACCTGTTCTTCAACAGATTTGACGCTGTGGCCCCTGCCCATCCACTGCATGATTCATCTGTTGTCGGCCCCCAACCAACACATACTCCACTCTCCCCTCCTACCCCTCCTCACAGCCCTCCACCCTGCTCTCATGACTACACCCCTCCCCCACCTGAAACCACCACGGTGGGCTTCACAGCTGAACAGGTGAGAAGACAGCTGAAACATCTCCACCCAAACAAGGCTGCAGGCCCGGATGGTGTCAGCCCCGGGGTGATCAAAGCCTGCGCCCCCCAGTTATGTGGAGTACTTCACCATGTCTTCAACCTGAGCCTGAGTGTCCAGAGGGTTCCTGTGCTGTGGAAGACGTCCTGCCTCGTTCCTGAACCGAAGACGCCGCGCCCCAGTGGCTCCAATGACTACAGACCGGTGGCATTGACCTCCCACATCATGAAGACCCTGGAGAGACTTGTTCTAGAGCAGCTCTGGCCTATGGTTAGACCACACTTAGACCCCCTCCAGTTCGCCTACCAGCCCCAACTAGGAGTTGAGGATGCCATCGTCTACCTGCTGAACTGTGTCTACGTCCACCTGGACAAGCCGGCGAGCACTGTGAGGGTCATGTTTTTTGACTTCTCCAGTGCGTTCAACACCATCCGCCCAGCTCTGCTGGGTGAGAAGCTGACAGTGATGCAGGTGGATGCTTCCCTGGTGTCATGGATTATTGATTACCTGACTGGCAGACCACAGTACGTGCGCCTGCAACACTGTGTGTCAGACAGAGTGGTCAGCTGCACTGGGGGTCCACAGGGGACTGTCCTGTTTCTCTTTCTCTTTACCATCTACACCTCGGACTTCATCTACTGCACGGAGTCTTGCCATCTTCAGAAGCTTTCTGATGACTCTGCCATAGTTGGATTCATCAGCAAGGGAGATGAGGCCGAGTACAGGGCTACAGTGGGAAACTTTGTCACATGATGCGAGCAGAATCATCTGCAGCTTAATGTGAAAAAGACTAAGGAGCTGGTGGTGGACCTGAGGAGGGCTAAGGCACCGGTGACCCCTGTTTCCTTCCAAGGGGTCAGTGTGGACATGGTGGAGGATTACAAATACCTGGGGATATGAATGGACAATAAACTGGACTGGTCAAAGAACACTGAGGCTGTCTATAAGAAGGGTCAGAGCCGTCTCTATTTCCTGAGGAGGCTGAGGTCCTTTAACATCTGCCAGACGATGCTGAGGATGTTCTACAAGTCTGTGGTGGCCAGTGCTATCATGCTTGCTGTTGTGTGCTGGGACAGCAGGCTGAGGGTAACAGACACCAACAGAATCAACAAACTCATTCATAAGGCCAGTGATGTTGTGGGGGGTGGAACTGGACTCTCTGACGGGGGGTGGTGTCTGAAAAGAGGATGCTGTCCAAGTTGCATGCCATCTTGGACAATGTCTCCCATCCACTTCATAATGTACTGGTTAGGCACAGGAGTACATTCAGCCAGAGACTCATTCCACCGAGATGCAACACTGAGCGTCATAGGAAATCATTCCTGCCTGTGGTCATCAAACTTTACAACTCCCCCCTCGAGTGTCAGACACCCTGAGCCAATAGGCTGGTCCTGGACTAATTTCCGCTTGGCATTATTTACTTATTATTATTTAATTATTTATGGTTTTATATTGCTATATTTCTTCACTATTCTTGGTTGGTTTCAACTGTAATGAAACCCACTTTCCCTCGGGATCAATAAAGTATGTCTGTCTGTCTGTCTGTCTGTCTCTTCCAAGTGACATCCTTTGGTGCCAAAGAAGGTCTTCCAACTACTTCACATGCATTAGACGCTTCCCTGGAATCATGAAAGAATATTGTTCCTTCAATGCCGTAAGTAAAGGAGCTAACGCCACTCATTTTCCAACAGAATTCCTTGATTTGGTTGAACTCTCTGGATTGCCGCCGCACAAACTGGAATTGAAGAGGGGATCTCCCATCAATTCAATGAGGAACTTGGATTCACCAAGGCTTTGCAATGGAACGCGAATGATGGTGGAAGAACTGCATGACAATTTCATTGTAGCAAAGATAAACATTGGTGCGTTCAATAATGACATTGTCATGATCCCAAGAATTACTCTCAATTTATCAGAAGGGGAAGATATCCCTCTTCAGTGGAGCCTGTTCCCGATACAGTCATGCTTTGCTATGACTATACATAAGGCGCAAGGCCAAACCATGGCGAATGTGTTGATTTATTTGGAGAAACCGGTATTCCAGCATGGTCAGCTGTATGTGGCTTTAAGTCAGGGAAAAAGAAATGAAAACATTAGAGTATTCTTGAAGGGTGGTAGATCAACCAGAAATGTTGTCATCAAAAGTGTCCTTCATTAAACGAGGACGAGCTATATTTGTCTGGCTGCACGTCTTTCTTCTTTAATAAACTGAGTTTTTCTTCTTTAATTTCCAAAGCACATCACATCAGACTGCACTATCTTTCTCTCAAAGGGTGCCTCAACAGGTCACCTGGTTGTTATTGGAGTATAAAAGTTGCATTGTTTGCTGTGTAACCAAAACTATGTAGTCAGCTTTGAACTTGCTATTTGCTATGCATGTATCCAATTTAGTAGGAGAATGAAATCTTAAGAATGTAGAAGACAATGGTGTGTTAATGAGAGGTAGCTAAGAGATATAGATTAGAACAAGATTAAGTCAATGGGTAGAAACAATAGTGGCGGATGTACTTGTGATACGCAACTGTAGACCGATTGGATATGCTAATACAACTAAACCAGGAGATTGCTATAAAAAATGCTATGTACAAGAATTGGCGGGCAATCAGCGACTAGCTCAATGACTGTCTCAGCTTTGATTTGCAAATTAAAGTTTAATACTTCTCGAAGAATCTTCTGCGTCTCCTGGTCGTTTGTGGGGCACAAGAAACCACGACATTGTCTAGTATTATTTAACTATAGTATAGTATTATACAGAACACTCCAGCTAGTACCCAGAAGGGGATGCCACTGACTTTTGCCCAGGTCAGAAATGGTTAATGCAAGAGCTCAAAATTTTAAAGTGAAGGAAGTATGGGGGGGTGGGGGGGATGTCAGTGGTAAGTTTTTTACACAGAGAGTGGTGGGTGCTACCAGGGGTGGTGGTGGAGGCAGATACATTGGGGACATTTAAGAGCCTCTTAAATAGGCACATGGATGATAGAAAAATGGAGGACTGCCTGATCAGTAAGGTCAAAGGTCATAGGGAGAAGGCAGGGGAATGGGTTTGAGAGGGAAAGTAAATGGGCCAAATGGTCTAAATATGGTCTTAGAGTAGATTAAAAGGTCAATATAGCATCAGCTGAAGGGCCTGTACGGTGCTGTACTGTTCTATGTTTCTAATATATTCCTGTAAACACACAAATAGAAATGGAAGAACTGCAAATGCTGGAAATCTCAAAGTTCAGTGTAAATTTATTATTAATGTACATATATGTCACCATATACGACCCTGACTTTCATTGTCTTGCAGCATAATCAGTGAATCCATAATAGGATAATAACATAATGGAATAAATGAAAGACCACACCAACTTGTGCAAAAGACAACAAACTGTGTAAATACAGGAAAGTATAGGGGGATCATCAGAGGTAATTATTTTTCACACAGAGAGTTTTGGGTGCATGGAACATGCTCTTGGGGTGATGAATAAGGCTGATACATTCAGAAAGAAGGGAAAATCTGCAGATACCATACTTCAAAGCAACCCACTCAAAACTTTGGTTGAGGCAAAATTTTGTGCTTAAAGTTCTGCTTTTGGATTGTGGCTTTTATAATTTGAAACAGATGTTCAATATAGATTCCGACTGCCTACCTTGTCTGCCTTTCATAATTTTATAAACCATTATCAGTTCTCCACAAGCCTCTACCGTTCCAGAGTGAACAGCCCAAGTTAGTCCAATTCTTGTTGTAGCCCATGCTCTCTAATCCAGGCAGCATCCTAATAAACCTCTTCTACAGCCTCTCCAGAACCTCATCAGCCGCCAGAAATGAACACGATACTCCAGATGCAGCCTAACTGAACTTTTATAAAGCTCCTGCCACAGGAAGTGGAATAATATTCCCCAGTGAAATTTGAATTCTGGATGGAATTAATCAGGCAGTTAATCTGATCAACCATTCCAATTAGCTCCTCCACCCACTTTATGACTGTCACTGCACGTCACCGCAAACATTTTAAATCACTTTTAATGGTATTTACATTGTACATACATGCTGGTATATCATGAATTTATACATATTTTATTTCTAATCTGTACTTTAACCTCCAACTTTATTTTTTATATACTCCTTTATTCTTTACAGTTGTTAAATGTTTTTGTTTCATGTCACGCACTGGCCAACACACCACAGCATATTCCTAATACATGTAAGTGTACATTCAGTGGCTACTTTATTAGATACAGAAGGAATTATGGGTGAGGCCTTCTGCTGCTGTAGCTCATCCACTTCAAGGTTCGATGTGTTGTGCATTCAGAGATGCTCTTCAGCACATCATCTTTATAAGGCATGGTTATTTGAGTTACTGTTGCCTTCCTGTCAGCTTGAATCAGTCTGACCTCTCTCTTTCACATGGCATTTTCGCCCAGAGAACTGCCACACACCGGACATTTTCATTTGTTTCTCGTACCATTCTCTGTAAACTCTAAGAGTGTTGTGCATTTTTTGATTTTTTGAATATGATGTTATCTACTTTTCCGATTTCATATCCAACCGATATCACGGAAATTTTTTTAGGCTTAAACCCTTATCAAAAGGGTTTAAGATAGATAGATACTTTATTCATCCCCATGGGGAAATTCAACTTTTTTTTTCCAATGTCCCATACACTTGTTGTAGCAAAACTAATTACATACAATACTTAACTCAGTAAAAAAATATGATATGCATCTAAATCACTATCTCAAAAAGCATTAATAATAGCTTTTAAAAAGTTCTTAGGTCCTGGCGGTAGAATTGTAAAGCCTAATGGCACTGGGGAGTATTGACCTCTTCATCCTGTCTGAGGAGCATTGCATCGATAGTAACCTGTCGCTGAAACTGCTTCTCTGTCTCTGGATGGTGCTATGTAGAGGATGTTCAGAGTTATCCATAATTGACCGTAGCCTACTCAGCGCCCTTCGCTCAGCTACCGATGTTAAACCCTCCAGTACTTTGCCCACGACAGAGCCCGCTTTCCTTACCAGCTTATTAAGACGTGAGGCGTCCCTCTTCTTAATGCTTCCTCCCCAACACGCCACCACAAAGAAGAGGGCGCTCTCCACAACTGACCTATAGAACATCTTCAGCATCTCACTACAGACATTGAATGACGCCAACCTTCTTAGGAAGTACAGTCGACTCTGTGCCTTCCTGCACAAGGCATCTGTGTTGGCAGTCCAGTCTAGCTTCTCGTCTAACTGTACTCCCAGATACTTGTAGGTCTTAACCTGCTCCACACATTCTCCATTAATGATCACTGGCTCCATATGAGGCCTAGATCTCCTAAAGCAATCATTTATGATATGATTATGAAAATAAAGTCAGATATATCCGATAAAATTAAAAATGAATGGGAGAAGGAACTTCAACTTTCTTTACCTATAGAGAAATGGGAGAAAATTTTTCAATTAGTTAACTTTTCTTCTAGTTGTGCTAAACATACGTCGATTCAATTTAAAGTGGTGCATAGGGCTCATATGTCTAAAGATAAATTAGCTCGTTTTTACTCTCATATAAATCCGATCTGTGATAGGTATCATTCTGAGGTAGCCTATTTGACTCATATGTTTTGGTCTTGCCTTCTGTTGGAAAAATATTGGAAAGGTTTTTTGATACAATCTCTACAGTTTTGCACAGGAATACGGAACTTGTTACCAACCCATCCCATGCATGTGACTAGTTACATAATAAACGCAGAATACAAAGCAGATAGAGAACAGGTACATTGCTCCTGCACCATCTATCACCTGTAAGCTTTCTACTGCTCCCAAACCTTTTCCCCCACTCCCCCCTTCCTTTCCAGTCCTTGGTCCAAAGCATTAGCAGTTTATTCCTCTCCATAGATGCTGCCTGACGTGCTGAGTTCCTCCAGCATTGTGTGTGTGCTGCTCAATCTGCACAATCTCTTGAGTTTATGGTTCTGCACCCATGCAGCAGCTGCATGTGCCCTTCCTGGTGGCTGCAGGGTTGCGAGGGAGCACCGGTGGCTGTGGTGCACGGTGTGCACTGATTCACTGTGAGGGAAATAACTAACTGAGCCACTTGTGAAGCTAAAGCAACACACACAAAATCCTGGAGGAACTCAGCAAGTCAGGCAGCATCTCTGGAATAAATAGCCAATGTTGAGGCCCTTCTTCAGAACCCACTTACAATACTCATGGCTTCCACAACTTCTCACCACTTACACTCTGGTGGCGCTGGGGATAGGAATTGAGCAATTTAATTTCCCCAGCTGAGGGAGAAGAGAGAGAGAAGGCAGAGAGAAGGGGAGTAGAGAGGGGGGAAGTGAGGGGAAAGGGGGCAGAGAGGAAGGAAGGGGAAGAAAGGGGAGAGGGGGATGGGAAAAGGGTGGAGAGGGGGTAGTTGGGGGCAGTGAGAGGGGGAGGGTAGAGGGGGAGTGAGGGGAGGGGGAAGAGCAAGTGAGGGAGGGAGTGAGGAGGACAGAGACAGAGAGAAAATATCCCCATTGACTGCTCTAGGTTATTCTTTGTGTCAGTTGAATAAATTAAGTGCATTACTGAAATGTGAATGTGGAAATTAACTAGATCTTTGTGCAGAGAGGATTTTTGAAAAGAAAGATGTCGGACAGCTGATTCGGTCATTTAATAAAACGCACATTTAATTAACGTCAAACTTAATCCAATCTGTATCTGTGGCAGAGGGGAAGAAGTTGTTGCTGAATTGTTTAGCGTGGGTCTTTAGATCTCCTGAAAGGCCCACGAACATTATCTCGCTATTCCTCTGTAACACTATCTATTTACTTATCACCTGCCCATACACCTCCTCCCGCACCTCCATTCAGGGCCTCAAACAGTTCTTCCAGGTGAGGCAACACTTCACCTCTGAATCTGCTGGGGTCATCTATTGTCTTCTGTGCTCCTGATACTGCCTCTCTGCTTTGGTGAGCCCATTGAAAATTGCCTCCCCCTTCCGCTCCATTTGCCACAAACGGACATTCTGATGACTGAACTTTTTAATCCCGATTCCCATTCCCATTCTGATGTGTGGGTCCATGGCCCCCTCTTGTGCCAATATGGAGGAAAAACACATTACCGGTATATTCCATTTGGGTAGTCTCCAACCTGATGGCCTCGTATTCACTGGCTTTCTGGATGATACCTCTTCCCATCCTGTTGCTTGTAAAAACGCCATCCCCTTCTCTCAATTCCTCCATCTCTGCCGCACCCACTCAGGATGAATGAGACTTTTTAATTCCAGAACTAAGGAGATGGCTTCCCTTTCTCCACATCAATGCTGCCCCCAACCATATCTCTTTCATTTCTGCATGTCTGCCCTCACCCCATCCTCCCATCACCCAACCTATCTAAGAGGGATAGGGTTCCTCTTGTCCTCACCTACCACCCCTCCGTTCTCTGCGTCCAGTACATAATTCTCGGTAACTTCTGCCATCTCCAATGGATTCCATCACCAAGCACATCTCCCCCCCCCCCCCCCCCCCAATTTCCACAAGGAATGCTCCCTATGCAACTCCCTTGTCCATTCATACCTCCCCACTGATCTCCCTCCGGGCACTTATCTTTGCAAGCAAAACAAGTGCTACACCTGCCCCTGCACCTTCTCCCTCAACACCATTCAGGGCCCTAAACAATCCCTTCTGGTGAGACGACTCTTCAACCGTGAGTCTGTTATACTGTATTTGGTGCTTCCAGTGAGGCCTCCCGTATATCGGTGTGACCCAACGTAGATTGGGAGATCGCTTCACCGAGCAGCTAGGCTCCGTCTGCAAGAAAAAGCGGGATCTCCCAGTGACCACCCATTTTAATTCCACTTCCCATTCCCAATCTGACATGTCAGTCCATGACCTCCTCTACTGTCGCGATAAGGCCACACTCAGGTTGGAGGAGCAACACCTTATATTCCATCTGGATAGCCTCCAACCTGATGGTATGAACATCGATTTCTTGAAATTCTAGCAATGCCCCCATCCCTCTCCTTCACCATTCCCCATCCCCATTTCCCTCTCTCACCTCATCGCCTTATCTGCCCATCATCTCCCTCTGGTGCTCCTCCCCCTTTTCTTTCTTACGTGGTCTTCTGTCCTCTCCTATTTGAATCTCTTTCACCGATCAACTTCCCAGAGCTTTACTTCACCCTTCCCCCTCCCAGTTTTACCCATCATCTTGTGTTTCTTCCTCGTCTCTCCCCACCTTCTTACTCTGACCCCTCATTTTTTCTCCCCTCCAGTCCCCGTGAATGGTCTTGGCTGAAAACGTCAACTGCACTCTTTTTCATAGTTGCTGCCTGGCCTGCTAAGTTCCTCCAGCATTTTGTGTGTGTTGCTTGGATTTCCAGCACCTGCAGATCTTCTCTTGTTTGTGAGGGCAGGAATATCAATTTCTCCTTCCAGTAAACAAATTCCTCCCCCCCCCATCTATTCTCCACTCTGACCTTTTACTTCTTCTCACCTGCTTTTTACTTCCCCCTGGTTCCCCTCCTCCTTCCCTTTCTCCTATGGTCCACCCTCCTCTCCTATCAGATTCCTTCTACACCTACCCTTGACCATTCCCACCCACCTGGCTTCATCCATCACCTTCCAGGTAGCCTCTATCCTTCCCTCCACCTTTTTATTCTGGCATCTCCCCTCTTCTTTTTCAGTCCTGATGAGGGGTTTTTGGCCCGAAACATTGAGTGTTTATTCATTTCTATAGATGCTGCCTGACCTGCTGAAATCCTCCAGCATTTTGTGTGTGTAACTTTGGATTTCCAGCATCTTCCAGGATTGCTTGTGTTTAGCTTTCTCTATCAACATTATTTATCTCTATCTATCTCTAGTTATCTATCTCTAACGATACCTATCTTCCTATCCATTTATTTTTTTAAACCTGTAGTAATTTTTGTGTCATGCACTGTACTGCTGCCACAAAATAACAAATTACATGACATAAGCAGAATGTTAGCATAGTGGTTAGCACAATCAGCTTCCAGTGTCAGCGATTGTGGTTCGATTCCCACCACTGTCTGTAAGGAGTTTGTACATTCCCTCTGTGACTGCTTGTGTTACATTTTGTAGGTCTAAAACATAAATCTAATTGCAAGTAAAAGCTGTCAATGACAATGAATTCCACAGATTCACCACCCTCTGGCTAAAATCATCCCTCCTCATCTCTGTTCTAAATGGACATCTCTCTATTCTGAGGCTGTGCCCTCTGGACCCAGACTCCCCCACTGTAGGAAACATCCTCTCCACATCCACCCCATTGAGACCTTCCAATATTCGGTAGGTTTCATTGGGATCCCCCCTCATTCTTCTGAACTCCAGTGAGTGCAGGCCCACAGTCATCAAATGCTCCTCATACGTTAACCCACACACGAAAAGGTCCTGACGAAGGGTCTCGGCCCGAAACGTCGACAGTGCTTCTCCTTATAGATGCTGCCTGGCCTGCTGTGTTCCACCAGCATTTTGTGTGTGTTGCTTGAATTTCCAGCGTCTGCAGATTTCCTCGTGTTTGCTCATACGTTAACCCTTTCATTTCCGGGATAATTCTCCAATGCCAGCACATTTTTTAGATAAGGGGCCCAAAACAGCTCACGAACTCCCAAGTGTGATCTGACCAACGCTTTGTTGCCATGTTCTTTCATCCATGTGCTTATCAAAGAGCTTCTTAAATGTCCCTAATTTATCAACATTCAGTTGAAAGTATCAAAGTAAATCTGGATAATGAGGTCTTAAAAGAGTGCAGTGGAGAAAGAGAGAAAGTAATTTAAATCAGCTGAAATGTAGAACAGCGAGAGATTATTTATACTCTATTGGGAATTCTATGAAAGGGCAGACTACATTAAGTCGAACATCAAAGTCAAAGTCAAAGTAAATTTATTATCAAAGTATGGACATTCCAGATTGTTTAATGTCATCTCCAGTACACAAGTGTAAAGGAGAAGAAAATAATTGTTATTTCGTATCCAATACAGCAAAAAAAAACAGTAAGATAAAGGACACAATAATAAAAAAACACAATAAATATAGATATATTAGATAGATTATATACGCAGATTGATTGTATGTCCATAAAGTGACGCTAGGCACAGGAGTGTCTATACATAAGGTGACTGACAGGAAATGATAAAGTAGTGGGTGTGGAGGGTTGGGTTAGTGGGTGAAGGTGTTGATCAGCCTTACTACTTAGGGAGTAGGACTAAGAAAGGTCGTAGAGTTCTGATTTCAATCTTTCAGGCCCATCTTACTGGTAATGGCCAAACTGCACCTGTCGATGGATTGCAATCGCCAAGATTTCATGAAATTCATCGTCTACCTTCTGGTGGGTTTGATGGGGAATTCAGAGGTGCTGACAGCTGGGTAAGTGAGTGATGGCTGGGAGAAAGCAATAAATTTCATGGCATAACCATATAACCAGATAACAATTACAGCACGGAAACCAGCCATCACGGCCCTTCTAGTCCGTGCCGAACACTTACTCTCACCTAGTCCCACCGACCTGCACTTAGCCCATAATCCTCCATTCCTTTCCTTTCCAAATACCTATCCAATTTTTTTTTAAATGACAATATTGAACCTGCCTCTACCACTTCTACTGGAAGCTCATTCCACACAGCTACCACTCTCTGAGAAAAGAAGCTCCCCATCGTGTTACCCCTCAACTTTTGCCCCCAACTCTCAACTCATGTCCTCTTGTTTGAATCTCCCCTCTTCTCAATGGAAAAAGTCTATCCACGTCAACTCTATCTATCCCCCTCATAATTTTAAATACCTCTATCAAGTCCCCCCTCAACCTTCTACGCTCCAAAGAATAAAGACCTAACTTGTTCAACCTTTCTCTGTAACTTAGGTGCTGAAACCCAGGTAACATTCTAGTAAATCTCCTCTGTACTCTCTATTTTGTTGACATCTTTCCTATAATTCAGTGACCAAAACTGTACACAATACTCCAAATTTGGCCTCACCAATGCCTTGTACAATTTTAACATTACATCCCAACTCCTATACTCAATGCTCTGATTTATAAAGGCCAGCATACCAAAAGCTTTCTTCACCACCCTATCCACATGAGATTCCACCTTCAGGGAACTATGCACCATTATTCCTAGATCACTCTGTTCTACTGCGTTCCTCAATGCCCTACCATTTACCATGTATGTCCTATTTTGACTAGACCTACCAAAATGTAGCACCTCACACTTATCAGCATTAAACTCCATCTTCCATTGTTCAACCCACTCTTCTAACTGGCCTAAATCTCTCTGCAAGCTTTGAAAACCTACTTCATTATCCACAATGCGACCTTAGTATCATCTGTATGCTTACTAATCCAGTTTACCACCCCATCATCCAGATCATTAATGTATATGACAAACAACATTGGACCCAGTACAGATCCCTGAGGCACACCACTAGTCACCGGCCTCCAAACTGACAAACAGTTATCCACCACTACTCTCTGGCATCTCCCATCCAGCCACTGTTGAATCCATTTTACTACTTCAATATTAATACCTAACAATTGAACCTTTCTAACTAACCTTCCGTGTGGAACCTTGTCAAAGGCCTTACTGAAGTCCATATAGACAACATCCACTACTTTACCCTCATCAACTTTCCTAATAACCTCTTCAAAAAATTCCATAAGATTTGTCAAACATGACCTTTCACGTACAAATCCATGTTGACTGTTCCTAATCAGACCCTGTCTATCCAGATAATTATATATACCATCTCTAAGAATATCTCCCATTAACTTACCCACCACTGACATCAAACTTACAGGCCGATAATTGCTAGGTTTATTCTTAGAACCCTTTTTAAATAATGGAACGATTGTTTAAATATGTGGCACGGTAGCAGAGTGGTTGTTGCAATCAGTTTACTTTATTACTTTATTGTCACCAAACAATTGATACTAGTACGTACAATCATCACAGTGATATTTGATTCTGCACTTCGTGCTCCCTGGAGTACAAATCGATAATAAATATAATAATTATAAATCATAAATTAAAAATAGAAAAGGGTAAGGTCAAGTGTAAAGTGCAAAAAAACCGAGAGACAGGTCCAGATATTTGGAAGGTACGGCCCATATCCAGGTCAGGATCCGTTCAGCAGTCTTATCACAGTTGGAAAGAAGCTGTTCCCAACTCTGGCCGTACGAGTTTTCAGGCTCCTGAACCTTCTCCCGGAGGGAAGAGGGACAAAAAGCTGGGTGGGTCATGTCCTTGATTATCCTGGCAGCACTGCTCCGACAGCGTGCAGTGTAAAGTGAGTCCAAGGATGGAAGATTGGTTTGTGTGATGTGCTACGCTGTGTTCACGATCTTCTGCAGCTTCTTCCGGTCTTGGACAGGACAACTTCCAAACCAGGTTGTGATGCACCCTAGAAGAATGCTTTCTACGGTGCACCTATAAAAATTAGTGAGGGTTTTAGGGGACAGGCCAAATTTCTTCAGCTTTCTCAGGAAGTAAAGGCGCTGGTGGGCCTTCTTGGCAGTGGACTCTGCTTGGTTAGACCAAGTCAGGTCATTTGTGATATTGACCCTGAGGAACTTAAAGCTTTTGACCTGTTCCACCTGCGCACCACCGATGTAGATGGGGGTCATGTGGTCCACTACTCCTTCTGAAGTCAACAATGTCTGTTGACATTGAGGGATAGGTTATTGTCTTCACACCATGCCGCCAGGTTCTTAATTTCCTCTCTGTACTCAAACTCATAATTACCCGAGATGTGGCCTACAATTGTGGTGTCATCAGCAAACTTATATATTGAGTTCAATGGAAACTTGGCTACACAATTATGGGTGTACAGTGAGTACAGCAGGGGGCTGCGTACACAGCCTTGTGGGGCACTGGTGCTCAGAGTGATTGTAGAGGAGAGCTTGTCCCCTATTTTTACAGCCTGGGTCCTGTCTGTGAGAAGCACCAGAGATAAGGGTTTGATTCCCTCTACAGTATGTAAAGAGTTTGTATGTTCTCCCTGTGGTCACATGGATTTCCTCTGGGAGTTACATTCCCTCCCACATTCCAAAGATGTACAGGTTAGGTTTAGTAACTGTTGTTGCCATGGACACATGGTGACACTTGCGGGCTCCCCCAGCACATCCTTGGACCCTGTTGGTCATTGATGCAAACAACGCATTTCACCGTATGTTTCAATGTTTCTACGGACATGCAACCAAATGAAAATAATCAAATCCTAATCCTAACCCAATCTCCTTCAAAAGATAATTGACAGGTCTGCGTTTTCAATTACGTTCCTAAACTGCAGAACTCAACGCCTCAAACTCAGGTGACATATAAATGCCAGCTCAAAACTTATTAATTTAAACTTGCTTTAACTATTTTGTCTTTTTAATTCATGTTTGCACTTTACCCATTGTAAAGCACTTCTAACTACAACGTCTATATGAAAAGTGAACTATAAATAAGTTATTATTATTGAAGATCATTGTCTTTAATCTCTGATGTTCACTCATTCAGTTTCTCCAAGAGTTTATACATTTTCCCTGTGGGTTTCCTCCAGATGCTCCAGTTTCCTCCCACATTCCAAAGATGTATGGGTAAAGTTTGGTAAGTTGTGGGCATGCTCTGTTGGTGCCAGAAGCATGGGGACACTTCTGCCATAGAAACTAGGAGTGACAGTCAGGCAGCATGATGATTAGATTGCTAGGGTGCAGAAAAGATCTACCAGGATGTTGCTTGATATTGGGGGCCCGAGTTACAAGGAGAGATTGTGTAGACTGGAACTTTATTTTCTAGAACATAGAATCAGAATCAGAAACAGAAATAGAACATAGAACATAGAAATCTACAGCACATTACAGGCCCTTTGGCCCAAAATGTAACCTACTCTAGAAACTGCCTTCTCATGGCCCCTTCTAGCTTTCTTAATTTAATTCTTGAGCTCCTTTCTGGCACCCTTGTAATTTTCTAGGGCTCTAACAGTACCTAGTTTCTTGAACCTTTTGTACACTTTTCTTCTTAACTAGATGTTCTACATCTTCTACATCACTGACATATGTCGTGAAATTTGTTGTTCTGCTGCAGTAGTACAGATCAATACATTAAAAATTACAATAATTACCACCCAGAACATATCCTCTTCTCATTATTACCATCAGGAAGGAAATACGGGAGTCTGAAGGCAGGAGCAGCTTCTTTCCCACTGCCATCTGATTTCTGACTGGACATTGAACCCATGAACACTACTCACTACTTATTTTTATTTCTGTTTTTGCACGTCTTATTTCTTATAACTATTTAACATACATATGTGTGTAACCCTCAGGTTTGGCCAGGACGTGTTCATCGAGGGGAAAACAACTCCTGGCCCTGCCAAACTGAGAAACCTCATTTGTGTGGATGCTGCGTGACGTGTTGCCCAGTTACAAATCCACACCGCAGAATATCAGACAGTACACCATATGTAATTAAATGATTGAACTTTACAAATCTTAATCTGAATAAAGGGTCAGTAAAGAAAATAAAATGAAAAAGGGCCCATTATAAGGAAAAAAGTCTACTGCACATCGTTGGAGCTCACTGATGCAGCTATTCATCAACCATCGACCTCCTCCAAGCGTAGCCGGTCCTCGGACCCTCACTCCTCAGTCCACTCCGTCCGGTGGTCTTCCGACTTCCTCCATTCGTGTTCTCTCTCTCCATTGCTCCCCAACGAAAGACGCAAAAAACCCGGCTTCCAGACACACAAGAAAGAACAACATTTCCTCATTGGCTAACCCCCGCATTCCAAAGCCCCATTATCTCTAGCCATAACCCAAACATTGCTGCTCCAAAGAAGCCATTTCCTTAGCAGTGGAACATTATAGAGAAGCCATTACACTAGCCTTAATAGTGAAACCTTACGGTGTGTTACATATGTATTCACTGTAATTAAGTTTTTCTTTCATTATTGATCATATATTGCATTGTACTGCTACCGCAAGTAAACAAATTTCACAACACATGCCAATGATATTAAACCTGATTCTGATTGCTAAAGAAACATTGGTGGCCACTTTATTAGGTATACCTGTGCACTTAATCGTTAATGTAAATATCTAATCAGGCAATCATGTGGCAGAAATTCAATGCATAAGAGCATTCAGACATGGTCAAGAGGTTCAGTTATTGTACAGACCAAACAAAAGAATAGGGAATAAACGTGGTCAATAGTTCAATAGTTCCATTTAATACCAGATAATGTATACAATATACAACATGAAATTCTTGTTCTTTACAAACATCCACGAAAACAAGAGTGGCTCAAAGAATGAGAGACAGTAAAAACATTAGAACCCAAAAGACCCCCTACTTGCCCCCCATGCACAAGCAGCAGTCCGCCCACTTCAGCAAAAAAAACATCAGCACCCTCCACCCACCAAGCAAGCAACAGCAAAGCCCCCAAGAAAGACCATGATCTGCAGTACAACAAAAACTAATCGTTCACTTGACAATTGTGGGGTGTGTCAGGAATGGACAGGAGGAGGAGTATAGGAAACTGATACAGGACTTTGTGATATGGTGCAACTCAAACTACCTGCGTCTCAATATCACCAAGACCAAGGAGATGGTGGTGGACTTTAGGAGATCTAGGCCTCATATGGAGCCAGTGATCATTAATGGAGAATGTGTGGAGCAGGTTAAGACCTACAAGTATCTGGGAGTACAGTTAGACGAGAAGCTAGACTGGACTGCCAACACAGATGCCTTGTGCAGGAAGGCACAGAGTCGACTGTACTTCCTTAGAAGGTTGGCGTCATTCAATGTCTGTAGTGAGATGCTGAAGATGTTCTATAGGTCAGTTGTGGAGAGCGCCCTCTTCTTTGTGGTGGCGTGTTGGGGAGGAAGCATTAAGAAGAGGGATGCCTCACGTCTTAATAAGCTGGTAAGGAAGGCGGGCTCTGTCGTGGGCAAAGTACTGGAGAGTTTAACATCGGTAGCTGAGCGAAGGGCGCTGAGTAGGCTACGGTCAGTTATGGAAAACTCTGAACATCCTCTACATAGCACCATCCAGAGACAGAGAAGCAGTTTCAGCGACAGGTTACTATCGATGCAATGCTCCTCAGACAGGATGAAGAGGTCAATACTCCCCAATGCCATTAGGCTTTACAATTCTACCGCCAGGACTTAAGAACTTTTTAAAAGCTATTATTAATGCTTTTTGAGATAGTGATTTAGATGCATATCATATTTTCTTACTGAGTTAAGTATTGTATGTAATTAGTTTTGCTACAACAAGTGTATGGGACATTGGAAAAAAGTTGAATTTCCCCATGGGGATGAATAAAGTATCTATCTATCTGTCTATCTATCTATCTATCTATCTATCTATCAATTTGACATACCTGTCTCTCTCTCTCTCTCTCTCTCTCTCTCTAATTAAAGGACAGAGAGGTGTCACCCTTTCACAGTGAGTGGAAAGACATAAACAAATAACTTGCTGATTTAAGGAGGGAGGGAGGGGGGAGGAGAGAGAGAGAGAGAGAGAGAGAGAGAGAGAGAGAGAGAGAGAGAGAGAGAGAGAGAGGAACTTGAAGTGGATGGGCTAGAGCAGTACAAGACCGTGGACATACACTCAGTGGCTGCTTCACTATGTAAAGAAGGTACCAAATAAAGTGGCCACTTTATTAAAAGTTTCCTCTCATCTTCCACTTAACTATTTCACCTTACACCTTACCAGGACCTGTAGTTGTTGCACAAAATCTGCAGATGCTGGAAATCCAAGCAGCACGCACCAGCAGTTTGAGAAATCGATGCTCATGCCATCAGGTTGGATGAATCCACCAATCCCATTCCCGTTTCCTTCTCCCGCCTCATCTCCTTAACTGCCCATCACCTCCCTCTGGTTCTCCTCCCCCTTCCCTTTCTTCCACGTCTTCTACCTTCTTCTATCAGATTCCCCCTTCTCCAGCCCTTTATCTCTTTCACTTATCAGCTTCCCAGCTCTTTACTTCAGCCTCCTCCTCTCACCTACCACCTTGTACTTCTTCCTCCCCTCCCCCACCTTCTTGTTCAAACTTCTCATCTTTTTTTCCAGTCCTGAAAAAGGGTCTTTGTTTCCATACATGCTGCTGGCTTGCTGAGTTCCTCCAGGATTTTGTGCATGTTAGCTCTAGTTGTAGTCTCACCCAAAATTAATGGAAAAAGCCTGTTTGCGTTTACCCTATCTATATCCATCGTAATAAAAATAACATTAGAAATAGGAACAGGAGTAGGCTATCCGGCCCATCGAGCCTGCCCCGCCATTCAATAAGATCATGGCTCATCTGTCCATAAACTCAGCTCCATCTACCTGTCTTTTCCCCATAACCCTTAATTCCCCTACTATGTAAAAACCTATCTAACTGTTTCTTAAGTATATTTAGTGAGGAAGCCTCAGCTGCTTTGTAACTCTATACCTCTATCAAGTCTCCCTCAATCTTCTATGTTGTAGGATATACCACCTTATACCACCTGGAGATTCAATTTCTTTCAGACATTCACAGTAGAATAAGACATAGAAACATAGAAAACCTACAGCACAATACAGGCCCTTTGGCCCACAATGCTGTGCCGAACATGTACTTACTTAGAAATTACCCAGGGTTACCCATAGCCCTCTATTTTTGTCAGCTCCACGTACCTATCCAGGAGTCTCTTAAAAGACCCTATTGTTATCGCCTCCACCACCATCGCCGGCAGCCCATTCCACGCACTCACCACTCTCTGCGTAAAAAACTTACCCCTGACATCTCCTCTGTACCTACTTCCAAGCACCTTAAAACTGTGTTAGCAATTTCAGCCCTGGAAAAAAGCCTCTGACTATCCACACGATCAATGCCTCTCATCTTTTATACACCTCTATCAGGTCACCTCTCATCCTCTGTCGCTCCAAAGAGAAAAGGCCAAGTTCACTCAGCCTATTCTCATAAGGCATGCTCCCCAATCCAGGCAACATCTTTGTAAATCTTCTCTTCACCCTTTCTATAATTTCCAAATCCTTCCTGTAGTGAGGCAACTAGAACTGAGCACAGTACTCTTAAGTGGGGCCTGACCAGGGTCCTATATAGCTGTAACATTACCTCTCAGCTTGTAAACTCAGTCCCATGGTTGATGAAGGCCAATGCACCATATGCCTTCTTAACCACAGAGCCAACCTGCGCAGCAGTTTTGAGTGTCCTATGGACTTGGACCCCTCTGATCCTCTGCACTGTCAAGAGTCTCACCAGTAATACTATATTCTGCCATCATATTTGACCTACCAAAATGAACCACCTGACACTTATCTGGGTTAAACTCCATCTGCCACTTCTCAGCCCAGTTTTGCATCCTATCGATGTCCAGCTGTAACCTCTGACAGCCCTCCATACTATCCACAACATGCCTAACCTCCGTGTCATCAGCAAATTTACTAACCCATCCCTCCACTTCCTCATCCAGGTCATTTATAAAAATCACGAAGAGCAGGGTCCCAGAACAGATCTCTGAGGCACACCATTAGTCACCAACCTCCATGCAGAACATGATCCGTCTACAGCCACTCTTTGCCTTCTGTGGGCAAGCCAGTTCTGGATCCACAAAGCAAAGTCCCCTTGGATCCCATGCCTCATTACTTTCTCAATAAACCTTGCATGGGAACCTTGTCAAATGCCTTGCTGAAATTCATATACCCCACATCTATTGCTCTACCTTCATCAATGTGTTTAGTCACATCCTCAAAAAATTCAATCAGACTTGTAAGGCATGACTTACCTTTGACAAAGTCATGCTGACTACTTCTAATCATATTATGCCTCTCCACATCCTGCTTCTCAGGATGTTCTCCATCAACTTACGAACCACTGAAGTGAGACTCACTGGTCTATAATTTCCTGGGCTATCTCTACTCCCTTTCTTGAATCAGGGAACAACATCTTCAACCCTCCAATCCTTCGGAACCTCTCCTGTCCCCGTTGATGATGCAAAGATCATTGCCAGAGGCTCAGCAACCTCCTCCCTCACCTCTCACAGTAGCCTGGGGTACATCTCATCCGGTCTCAGAGACTTATCCAACTTGATGCTTTCCAAAAGCGCCAGCACACCCTCTTTATTAGAATCAATTAGGAATCAATGAAGAGGCAAGAGATTTAAAGCATCAGGGGCAGCCTCACCACACAAAGGCTGATTTGGAATGAGCTGCCAGAGACAGTTGTTGAGGGAGGTATATTAGGAGCATTTAAAAGCCACCTAAATAAGTAGATGGATAGGAGGAGTTTAGAGAGTGATGGGACTAGCTTGCTGGACAATGCAGTCAGTATGGACAAGATGGGCAGAAGGACCTGTTTCCATGCTGAATGACTCTCTGATTACAACTAAAGTTCAATGTTCAACGTAAATTTCAGTATCAAAGTACATATTTGTAACCATATACAACACTGAGATTCATTTTCCTGTAGGTATACTCAGCAAATCGATAGAATAGTAACTATAACAGGATCAATGAAAGATCAACCAGAGTGCAGAAGACAACAATCTGTGCAAATGCAAATATGAATAAATAGCAATAAATAACAAGAACATGACATAATGAGACAAAGAGCCCTTAAAGTGAGATCATTGGTTGTGGGAAGATTTCAATCATGGGGCAAGTGAGTGTAGCTCTCCCCTTTAATTCAAGAGCCTGATGGTTGTGGGGTAATAATTGTTCTTGAACCTGGTGGATGAGTCCTGAGGCTTCTGTACCTTCTGCCTGATGGCAGCAGAGAGAAGAGAGTCTGTCCTGGGCGGTGAGGATCTCTGATGATAGGTGGGGATCTCTGGTGATGGAGGCTGCTTTCCTACGACAGTGTCTGTTTCTGAGATTATAATTCAGAGGGTTACAGTCAAATTCCATTTAAATCTGGTTAAGTAAATACATTCTTAAAGTAAGAACTATTTGGCCTTTTAATTTTTCTGTGTTTTATGGGATGCTGCCTGGATTTGAGAGCATGCCTTATGAGATTAGGTTGAGTGGGTTACGGCTTTATTCTTTGGAGAAAATGACTTTTTAGAGGTGTACAAGATGATAAATAGAGTGGACAGCTAGAGACGCTTCCTCAGGGTAGAAATTGCTAATACCTGGGGGCACAATTTTAAAGTGATTGGAGGAAAGTATAAGAGGGTGTTAGAGGTAGTTTTTTTACACAGAGTGGTGGGTGTGTGGAATGCCCTGCCTGGGGTTGTGGTAGGGGCTGATACATTGGGGGTATTTAAGAAGCTCTCAGATTGACACATGGATGAGAGAAAAATGGAGAGTCATGTAGGAGGGAACATTTAGATTGATCTTGGAGAAGGATAAAATGTCGGCACAAAATTGTGGCCCCCGAGGCGTTTACTGTGCTATAGTACAGGCCTAAATAAATGAATGTCAGTAATCATGACTCTACAGATGCCAGATTAATTATAAACGTATGAAGTTTACTAATCAAATACTGAAAGCCCTCTATAGAGTGGATGTGGAGAGGATGTTTCATATAGTGAGGGAGTCTAGGACCAAGGGTGCAGCCTCAGAAGAGAGAGGCAGCTATTTAGAACAGACGAGGAGAAATTTATTTAGCGAGAAGGTGATGAATCTGTGGAATTCATTGCCATGATCAGCTGTGGAGGCCAAGTCATTGGGTATATTTAAAATGAAGGTTGATAGATTATTGATTAGTAAGTGTTACAAAGAGAGGCTGGAGAATGGGATTAAGAGGAATAAAAAAAATCAGCCATGACAGAATGGTGGAGCAGACTCAGTGGGCTGAATGGCCTATTTCTGCTCCCACGTCTTATGGTATCTGCCAGTCTGGCCTTGTGTACACATGACTCTGGACCGAAATCCTGGAAATCCCTCACTGTCAATGCTGTGGGATAGCCACACTGTGAGGACTGTAGATACAATGAAATGTGCTGTTTACATTAACAACCAACACAACCTAAGGATGCACAGAGGTGTGAGCTGTTACACTTGGGGAAGATTTCCGCTAAGATGGCGGTGTACAGAGACACAGCAGCTTCTGCAGGGCCAACCAAAGGTGTTACTGCCTTTTTCAAATATACTGTATTTTTTACAATCGCAAGACCCTGGTGGACATTAAGAACTTCAGATCTACCCCATTAGCAAGTTATTATTGGCAGAGAAACTGAAGGAGCTGGTACTGGTATAGATTGTACTCCTGTCTGCATTAGAGTGGCATAGGATGGGTCGAGGCACAATGGCGGGTGATCATCTTGGTCGCTTTTCTTTCTCTCTTTTTTATTAATTTTTTATGCATTTCTACAAAACAACTACAAACAAAAAACCCAACAGCAAAATAAAGATTAATACAGTGCAAAATAAACATATCAAATATATAATTCATAACAATAAGGAAACAGCACCCAAAATAAAATCATATAAAGTTAGTATCATCCCAACCATCCCACTACAAAACTCCAGGCCACTTAACCATATAACCATATAACAATTACAGCACGGAAACCAGCCATCTCGGCCCTTCTAGTCCGTGCCCAACGCTTACTCTCACCTAGTCCCACCGACCTGCACTCAGCCCATAACCCTCCATTTCTTTCTTGTCCATATACCTATCCAATTTTTTTTTAATGACAATATTGAACCTGCCTCTACCACTTCTACTGGAAGCTTGTTCCACACAGCTACCACTCTCTGAGTACAGAAGTTCCCTCTTGTGTTACCCCTAAACTTTTGCCTCCTAACTCTCAACTCATGTCCTCTTGTTTGAATCTCCCCTACTCTCAATGGAAAAGGCCTATCCACGTCAACTCTATCTATCCCCTTCATAATTTTAAATACCTCTATCAAGTCCCCCCTCAACCTTCTACGCTCCAAAAAATAAAGACCTAACTTGTTCAACCTTTCTCTGTAACTTAGGTGCTGAAACCCAGGTAACATTCTAGTAAATCTCCTCTGTACTCTCTCTATTTTGTTGACATCTTTCCTATAATTCAATGACCAGAACTGTACACAATACGCCAAATTTGGCCTCACCAATGCCTTATACAATTTTAACATTACATCCCAACTCCTATACTCAATGCTCTGATTTATAAAGGCCAGCATACCAAAAGCTTTCTTCACCACCCTATCCACATGAGATTCCACCTTCAGGGAACTATGCACCATTATTCCTAGATCACTCTGTTCTACTGCATTCCTCAGGGCCCTACCATTTACCATGTATGTCCTATTTTGATTATTCCTACAAAAATGTAGCACCTCACACTTATCAGCATTAAACTCCATCTGCCATCTTTCAGCCCGCTCTTCTAACTGGCCTAAATCTCTCTGCAAGCTTTGAAAACCTACTTCATTATCCACAATGCCACCTATCTTAGTATCATCTGCATACTTACTAATCCAGTTTACCACCCCATCATCCAAATCATTAATGTATATGACAAACAACATTGGACCCAATACAGATCCCTGAGGCACACCACTAGTCACCGGCCTCCAACCTGACAAACAGTTATCCACCACTACTCTCTGGCATCTCTCATCCAGCCACTGTTGAATCCATTTTACTACTTCAATATTAATACCTAACGATTGAACCTTCCTAACTAACCTTCCGTGCGGAACCTTGTCAAAGGCCTTACTGAAGTCCATATAGACACTGCTTTACCCTCGTCAACTTTCCTCATAATCTCTTCAAAAAATTTGAGAAGGTTTGTCAAACATGACCTTCCACGCACAAATCCATGTTGACTGTTCCTAATCAGACCCTGTCTATTCAGATAATTATATATACCATCTCTAAGAATACTTTCCATTAATTTACCCACCACTGATTTCAAACTTACAGGCCGATAATTGCTAGGTTTACTCTTAGAACCCTTTTTAAACAATGGAACCACATGAGCAATACGCCAATCCTTTGGCACCATCCCCGTTTCTAATGACATTTGAAATATTTCTGTCAGAGCCCCTGCTATTTCTATACTAACTTCCCTCAAGGTCCTAGGGAATATCCTGTCAGGACCTGGAGACTTATCCACTTTCATATTCTTTAGAAGCACCAGGACTTCCTCTTCTTTAATCATCATAGTTTCCATAACTACCCTACTTGTTTCCCTTACCTCACACAATTCAATATCCTTCTCCTTAGTGAATACCAAAGACAAGAAATTGTTCAAAATCTCCCCCATCTCCCCATATCTTTTGGCTCCACACATAGCACTCTGATTCTCTAAGGGACCAATTTTGTCCCTCACTATCCTTTTGCTGTTAATATAACTGTAGAAACGCTTTGGATTTATTTTCACTTTACTTGTCAAAGCAACCTCGTATCTACTTTTAGCTTTTCTAATTTATTTCTTAAGATTCTTTTTACATTCTTTATATTCCTCGAGCACCTCATTTACTCCATGCTGTCTATGATATCTCTCTTTTTCTGAACCAAGTTTCCAATATCCCATGAAAACCATGGCGCTCTCAAACTTTTAACCTTTCCTTTCAACCTAACAGGAACATAAAGATTCTGTACCCTCAAAATTTCACCTTTAAATGGCCTCCATTTCTCTATTACATCCTTCCCATAAAACAAATTGCCCCAATCCACTCCTTCTAAATCCTTTCACATCTTCTCAAAGTTAGCCTTTTTCCAATCAAAAATCTCAACACTGGGTCCAGTCCTATCCTTCTCCATAATTATATTGAAACTAAGGGCATTGTGATCACTGGACCCGAAGTGCTCCCCAACACATACCTCCATCACCTGACCTATCTCATTCCCTAACAGAAGATCCAACACTGCCCCTTCTCTAGTGGGTACCTCTATGTATTGCTGCAAAAAACTATCCTGCACATATTTTACAAACTTCAAACCATCCAGCCCTTTTACAGAATGGGCTTCCCATTGTATGTGTGGAAAATTAAAATCTCCCACAATCACAACCTTGTGCTTACTACAAATATCTGCTATCTCCTTACCAATTTGCTCCTCCAATTCTCACTCCCCATTAGGTGGTCTATAATACACCCTCTATAAGTGTTACTACACCTTTCCCCTTCCTCAATTCCACCCAAGTAGCCTCCCTAGACAAGCCCTCTAATCTATCCTGCCAAAGCATCGCTGTAATATTTTCTCTGACAAGCAATGCAACACCTCCCCCTCTTGCCCCTCCAATTCTATCACACCTGAAGCAACGAAATCCAGGAATATTTAGTTGCCAATTACACCCCTCCTGCAACCATGTTTCACTGATAGCTACATTACAACCATTACAATATGTAAAAAAAAAAATCAACCCTACAGAGCTGTAAATATAAATATAAAAAAGTATAATGCCTACTACCAAAGCTATAGTGTAATTCCCAACAAAAAGAAACCATAAAACTTACAGACAAATAAGCTGAAAGTAAGGGATTATGGTATAGAAAAAAAGAATAAACTTAATCTAAAGAGGAATTATGAAAGTATTCGAGAAAAGGTCCCCACACCTTATGAAACTTTATGTCCAAATTGAGAAGAGAATAATGAATTTTTTCAAGGTCTAAACAGGGCATAGTATCATTAAGGCATTGAGCATGAGTGGGTGGGGCAACATCTCTCCATCTAAGGAGAATTAAACATCTAGCCAAAAGAGAGGCAAAAGATAGAGTCCGAAGTTTAGTCGGACTCAAATCCATGTCTGCCTCACCCAAGGTACCAAAAAGAGCATTTAGAGGGTTAGGTTCTAAGTGGCAATTAAGAATATGGGATAAACATAAAAAGACCTTTCCAGAATTTCTCTAGACTAGAACAAGCTCAGTACATATGAATAAGATAAGCCTTGCCCCCTTTACACTTGTCACAAACAGGACTAATGTTTGGTTGCTTTTCTTGTGATTGCAGTACTCTGCTGGACATGGTAAATGTGGAATCTGCAAGCCTGATTCACTGATTTATTGGCGGACAGTGGGGGAACTGTGTGGCCTCCGTCGTAGCGAGGACTGGGCCTCCAGCCACAGCCACCCAGGAGAGAGGCGTAAGAGTTGGTGCACAGAGGAGATGTGGCACAGCATCCGAGCTGGAGTCGGTGCTGCTCTCCAGTGTTCGCTCCGCCGAAGGCAAGCTGTATTGTGTTCAATTGCAGACTGCTGTAACATTCATGTACTTAGGGACATGGATTATATTTTTTTGTTTGATTGTATCTTATTGATGAGGTATATGAGCCTAGCGCTGTGTATGACAGTTGGTGCTATGCTTTGCACCTTGGCCCTGGAGTAACATTGTTTTGTTTGGATGCATTCGTGGGTACGGTTGAATGACAATTGAACTTGAACTTGGAGAAACGAGGGTCAGACTTACACGCTGAATATTAGGACACTGAGAAGTGCGGTAGAACAGAGGGATGTGGGAATACAGATCCATAATTCCTTGAAGGTGGCATCACGGGTTGAAAGGGTCATAAAGAAAGCTTTTGGTACATTGGCCCTCATAAATGAATGTATTAAATACTGAAGTTGGGATGTTATGTTGAAGTTGTATAAGATATCGGTGAGGCTTACTCTGGAGCAGGGGTTCCCAACCTGGGGTGCTTGCACCCCCAGGGGGTGCGAGATGGAATTTCAGGGGGTGCGACAAAGAGTGGCTTGTGTGCTTGAGTGACAAGTTACGAGTCATCACTCAGCCAGCTGCCAGTGTGCCTTGAGAAGTGGTAGTAACGTTTGTCCCAAGCACACTCCAGTCTCCCGCTGCCCAAGTCGAGTGAGACATAAACTCACTCCAGTCTCCGCTGCCCGAGTCAGTGTTGAGGATTCTCATCAGTGTTACCTGGGAAGTTACACCTCAGAGTTGAGGAGTCTCATCAATTTACTGTTTACAATTTTTTCTGAATAAATTAGAATCTAATTGCTCAATTTATATTTGCATTTTATGCACTGAGTTAAAAGCATATTTTTTTAAGTTTAATTTGTTCACCCGCAGTATTATATGTGGTTCAATTTGTGGTTCAAAAATGAGAAATTAGACTTCTTCATCTTCAAATGTGATATTACTTTTGCAGGGGGTGCGAACATTAATCAAACATTTCCTAGGGGTGTGGGGCATAGAAAAGGTTGGGAACCATTGCTCTGGAGTATTGTGTGCAGTTTTTGGGATAGTGGTCACATTGGACAACAAAGATTTTTCTCCCTGAATACTTTTGGGTGTGCCTCATGGATTTTAGGCTGCTGATCATGAACATTACCATTACATTTCCCTATCACACATTATTGTTTTTAAAATTGCCTATAATTACTATTTCAATTCATATTTCAAGTCAGAATAACTGATGCCAAGATTAAGGAAGGAATTTTTGTTGTTCCACAAGTCAAACAGGTCATCAATGCCAGGCAGTTTGAAGAACTTCTAGAGGGAACGGAGAAAATCACATGGAAGACATTCAGGGATGTTGTTGAAAATTCTTTTAGCAACTACAGAGCACTAAGCTACGTGCAGCTGGTTGACAACATGCTTCAAGCATACAAAAATATGAAGTGCAACATGTCACTAAAGATTCATTTTCTGCATTCCCATTTAGACTTCTTCCCTGCAAATCTTGTCACTGTCAGTGATGAGCACAGTGAAAGGTTTCACCAGGACATTGCGGTCATGGAGAAACAGTATCAGGGCAACTGGAATCCATCAATACTGGCTGATTATTGTTGAACACTTATGCGAAGAGCCTCAGACACTGAGCACAAATGAAGATCATCAACACAACATTTTTAGCTTATTGCAAAACATCAGCATCTTTATGCAATTAAACGCATTATATATCCAATAAAAGTTAATTTCTTGTTTCTCCAAACTCCTACATGATACAAGTAGTCTGAAATTATATTTTGAGGAAGCAACACTTTAGAAAAAAAAAATTGTCTACTGTAATTAGCCAGGGTTTTTATCCCTGATATTATCCAGCAATCCCTGTACACTTATAATAATATTATTTTCTGTCCTCCAGAGGTGGAAAAACCAGCAAATACCAATTCTCAATTGCCATTGAACTGAGGAACACAATAAACCACTAGAGGGCGGAAATGGGTCAATTATCTTGGGTCTAAATATAAGATTTTGCAGATGCTTGAAATCCAGAGTAACACACACAAAATACTGGAGGAACTCAGCAGGTCAGGCAGCATCTATGCAAATTAATACCAAGACCCTTCCTCAGGACTGGAAAGGAAGGGGGAAGACATCAGAACAAGAAAGTGGAGGGGGGTTGCGGAGGGAAGAAGGACTAGCTAGGAGGTGATAGGTGAAGCCAGATGGGTGGGAAGGGTAAAGGGCTGGAGAAGAAAGAATCTGATATGACAGGAGAGTGGACCCTGGGACAAAGGGATGAAGGAGGGGCACCAGGGCGAGGTGATAGGCAGATGAGGAGAAGAAGTAAGAGGACAGGGTGAGGAATAGAAGAAAAGGGAAGGAAAATGGGAAAATTACCAAAAGGAGACATCGATGTTAATTACTATCCCCATTGCCCTTCGTAAATTGGAGAATTTATGAAGAGGAATTTACACTTTGTCGAGCATCTCCACTTCATCCACCAAAGCAAAACTTCCTGGTGGCCAGCTTTTTTAATTCCTATCCTCATTCCTGCTCTGACAGGTCAGTCCTTGGCCCTCTCTTTTGCCACAATGTGGCCATGCTCAGGTTGGAGGAGCAACATCGCATATTCCGTATTGGCAGCCTCCAACCTGATAGCATGAACACTTATTTCTCATTCTGGTAATTTGTTTTTTCCTCCCTCTTCCAGCTTCTATTCCCCTCTCTAACCTCTTACTCTTCTCCTCACCTGCCTATCACCTCTCCCTGGTGCCCCTGTCCTCCCCTTTCTCCCATGGTCCACTTGCCTCTTCTATCAGATTCCTTTCTCTCAAGCCCTTTACCTTCCCTATCACCTATCTACCTTCACCCATCACCTGCCAGCTTATACTCTTCCCTTCCCCCCACCTCCTTACTCTGGCATCTTGCATCTTCCTTCTCAGTCCTGAAGAAGGGTCTCAGCCTGGAATGTTGCATTTCTCTTCATTTTCCATGGATGCAGTCTGTCCTGCTGAGCTCTTCCAGCATTTTGTGTGTGGGTGGAGAGTCAAAAGTCAGAATTTGAATCAGGTTTGATATCACTGACATATCTCATATCTCACTGACATATCTTGGTTGTTTTGCTGCAGCAGTACAGACAGCAAAAATATTTAGGTAGCGTACGTGGTTTCACTGTCCATTCAGAGGTCTGATGATGGAGGGGAAGAAGCTGTTCCTGAAACGTTGAGTGTGTGTCTTCAGGCTCCTCCCCGATTGTAGCAACGAGAAGAGGGCATGTCCTGGGTGATGGGGGTTCCTAACGATGGCTTTTGAAGATGTCCTTGGTTCTGGGGAGATGACTGTCCATGATGGAGCTGGCTGAGTTTACAATCTTCTGCAGCTTTTCCCAGATCTGTGCAGTGGCCCCTGCAAACCAGACAATGATGCAACCAGTTAGAACGCTCTCCACAGAACACCTGTAGAAATTTGTAAGAATCTTTGATGAAATACAAACTTTCCTCAAACTTCTAATGAAATATAGCAGCTGCCATGCCTTCTTTGTAAATGCATCAATATGCTGGGCCCAGGATAGACCTTCAGAGATGTTGTCATCTGGAACTGAAACTGCCCTTTTCACTTCAGGCCCCTCAATGAGGACTGGTGTGAGTTCCCTCAACTACCCCTTCCTTAAGTTCACCATCAATTCCTTGGTCTTACTGACGTTGAGTGCAAGATTGTTGTGGCAACCCACCTCAACCAGCTGATATATCTTACTCCTGTACTCCAAGTAAAATTTATTGCCGAAGTATGTATGTATCTGTAACAACCTTTTCCCCAGAGCAGGGGAGCCCAAACATAGGTTCAGGGTGAGAGGGACACAAGGGAAAAATTGTTCATGCAGAGGGTGGTGAGTCTATGGAACGAGTTGCCAGAGGAAGTGGTTGAGGCAGGTGCAATAATATCATTTAAGAAACACTTGGACACAAACATGGGGTTTGAAGGGACCTGGTCCAAACTGGCTCAATTTGGACTAATTGGGACTAACTAAGCGGGCACCATGGTTGGCATGGACTTGTTGGGCTGAATGGCTTGTATCTGTGTGGTATTGCTGTTTAATTCTTACTGTAAGAGAATTGTACAGGTACACAGATTGGAAAGGGGCCAAAGGCAGGAAACTGGGTCCAGCTGCTGGGCGCTGGAGCAGGGAAACAGGTTCACAAATTCTCTAAGTGGAACGGAAGATACCCACTATGGGTAAGTTTTTAACTATTTATTAACAAAATGTAGACAAGCACTGAGACAGTCAAGTTACACAGAAACTTATGTAAGTGTGCACAGTTTCAAACTTTCTGTAGCCCTCTTGTGCAATACCTAGTTTGCGGTGAGCCCAGAGAGTGAGAACTCCACATACACACTATGTTTAAATGCTAGCAGTACTTTGATGCCAGATGCCGGTACCATGGCACCAAAAGCAGCTGATGGAAGGCCTGCAATGTCCTTCAGCACAGTGGCAGAATGGACTAGTTGGGCCGAAGGGCCTGTATGTCTGCTGTATTGCTCTATGCTAAATATTTCTAGCATTCTTTCCTTATTCCCTTTCATCTGTTCTGTACTCTGCAGAATCAGAGGGCCACCTGTGTGGCTATTTCTGCATTATATTCAACATGAAATATTTCTCAATGATTAACATGGATTATCAGTTTGTTAAGAAAGTCTAGCTGCTGTCGAAATGGTATCCTTTGGCTCATCATTAACCCTCCTATGTTCTTTTGTGGATGCTGGGTCATAATTCGTGGCTCGGATGTCTGCTTTTCCCTAAACCAAGCCAGCAATTCAGGGGTTGGGCTTTGGAGGGGAGGAAGGTGGTGGGTGGAAATGGAATTCTAATACAGCAGTACACAACCTACACAAGCAGAAATGGTTTCCTGTTGTTGTTTGTCTGTCATTTCCAACGAAGGCAGGACACCATTGTGGGAGAGTTTCTAAAGTGGAAAGGCTGCTGTATTGTGTGATGTACACTGTCTGGTCCAGGTGACTTATTTACCAAACCTTTCAGTTTCCCAAGAACCTTCTCGCTAGTAATGGTAACTTCACACGTCATAACCCCTGACACCTGGAACTTCCACCATACTGCTTGTGTCTTTCACAGTGAAGACTGGTGCAAAATCTAATTCACCATTTCTTTGTCCCCCCCTTTACTAACTTTATAGCATTGTTTTCCAATGGTGTGATATCTATTCTCACATCTCTTTTACACTTGATGTAGCTGAAGAAACTTTTGGGATCCTATTTAATATTATTGGATAGCTTACGTTTGTGTTCCATCTTTACCTTCTTAATGGCATTTTAGTTGCCTTCTGTTGATTTTTAAAAGCTTCCAAACCTCCAACTTCTGATTATTTTTTACTCTATTGCATGCCCTCTTTTTGGCTTTGACTTCTCATTAGCCACAGTTGTGTCATTTTTCCTTTAGGATACTTCTTTCTCTTTGGGATGTATATATCCTGTGCCTTCTGAATTCTCCCAGAAATTCCAGCCATTGCTGCTCGGCCGTCATCCCTGCCAGTGTTCTTTTCCAATCAGCTCTAGACAACTCCTCTCTCATGCCTCTGTAATTCCCTTTACTCCACTATAATACTGATACATCTGACTTTAGCTTCTCCCTCTCAAATTTCAGGGTGAATTTGATCATATTGTGATCATTTCCCCTAAGGGTTCTTTTACCTTAAGCTCTCTAATCAATTCTGTTTCACTGCACAACACCCAATCCAGAATAGCTGATCCTTTGGTGGGCTCAACCAGGAGCTGCTTGGGAAAAAAAAACATCTCGCAGGCATTCTAGAAACTCCCCCTTTTGGGATCCAGGACCAACCTGATTTTCCCAATCTGCTTGCATATTGAAATCCCCCATGACTATTGTAACATTGCCCTTTTGCACGCATTTTCTATCGCACACCCTTACCACTGTTTGAGAATTTGTATACAACTCCCATCAGGGTCTTTTTACCCTTGCAGTTCCTTAGCTATATCAACCAATGATTCAACACCTTCTAACCCTATGCCACCTCTTTCTAATGATTTTGATTTGTTTTTTTAACCAACAGAGCAATGCAACCCCCTCTGCCTTCCTGCCTGTCCTTTCGATACAATATGTATCCGTGGACGTTAAGCTCCCAGCTATAATCTTCTTTCAGCCATGATTCAGTGATGCCTTCAACGACGTACATGCCAATCTGTAACTGTGCTGCAAGTTCATCTGCCTTATTCCATATACTGTGTGATTTCAAGTACTGTACAACATCTTCAGTCCTGCATTCACCTTTTACATTGTAACTCATCCTGTTGACAGTAATTTTGTCCCATCATCAGCATATCCTTGCCAGAAATCTCACTACATATTGCCTTTGTTCGTGAACTACCTACCTCATCTTCAGTGCTATCACTCCAGTTCCCATCCCCCTGCCAAATGAGTTTAAACCTTCTCCAACAGCTCTAGCAAACCTGCCTGCAAGGATATTGGGGCACCTCGGGTTCAGGTGAAACCCATCCGTTTTGTACAGGTTGCACCTGTTGTGACTGTGAACGAAGTCACTGGGAGACACTGAAGCTAGTGATTTAGAACTCTTTATTCAGCAAAACAAGCAGGCATCATTCTGGAGACACTGTTAAAAGAGGCTCCCTGATCCAACATTACATGACATTTTCATATGCTAAAGATCAAAGGTAATGACAGGACAATTCTATAGTTACAATGTATCCACAATGCTTCCTTTTAATTACATATTATTTTCAAACACCTAGACCTTCACACCAATGTTCCAGACACGCAGAACGAACGTTAATCACCTGTTTCTGAGCTGCGTTCATGTATATGCAGACATCTCAGGTCACAAAGTGTTTCTTGGTTTGCAATCGACTGCAGTATGGAACTCCAAGAGACCGTTGTTCTGTACTGCATTTTAAACTCAATTTACAGTCCACATTCAGATCCGAAGATGGGTTGCTGTTGAAATTAATATTTGCTATATTCCTTAACCCCAGAATACGCCCTAATCGTACCTTCCCCAGAAGAGATCGCAATGTCCCATAAATCTAAACCACTGCCCCCCTGCACCAGTTCCACAGACACACATTTGCCTGTCAAATCATCCTATTCTTACCCTCACTGGTATGTGGCACAGGCAGCAATCCAGAGATTACTATCCTGCCAGTCCTGTTTTTCAGGAGCTCCTCGCCTTTCCTACCTCTGTCATTGGTACCAAGACATCATGCTCCCCCTCCCTCTTTAGAACGCCGTAGACTCGGTCCAAGACGTCCCTGACCCTGGCTATCATTCAGGTGTCTTATCACATCCACAGAATCTTGTCTCTGTTCTTCTAACTATGGAATCTCCTATCACCACTGCAGTCCTCTTCACCTTCGAGCCACAGCACCAGAGACCCCTTCACTGTGACTCTGCCTCGCTCGGTCATCTCCCTCAACAGTATCCAAAATGCTTTACTTATTATTGAGAACAGCCACAGGGGTACTCTGCACTGCCTGCCCATTTCCCTCCGCTCTTCTGACAGTTACCTGCAACCTAGGTGTGACTTTCTCCCTGTAGCTCCTATCTATCACTTCCTTAGTCTCCCGTGTGAGCCGAAGATTATTGAGCTGCAGCTCCAGTTCCTTAACATATTATCAGAGAAACAGCAGATTTGTGCACCTGGGGCAGATGTGGTTATCTGGGAGGCTGTAGGTCTCCCTGAATTCTCACATCTTACACAAAGAACATAATCTCTGGAGTATTCTCACTGCTCTAACTATGCCTTAACAGATGAGGAACAAAGAAGAAACTTACCAGATGCTTACCTCACCTAAGCCTGACCTTGCATAAGCCCGATGAGCCAAAGTCAAAACTTCCCAACTCTACCACTGGCCCACTCCAACAATGGCCACTTCACTTGCCCCTACCTTATTTTTATTCACCCTTGCTAATAAATCCCGTTCACTGATTGGCCGTTGTTCAAACTCCAAAAACTGCTGCTTTTTTAAAATCATCAATCGCGGACCTATGTGAAGTCACCTCTTCTCCTCACCCTCCCATTCTCTGATTGGTCACTGTTCGAATTCCCTTCCTAATGAAGGGCTTTGGCCTGAAATGTTAACTCTTTATTCATTTCCATAGACACTCCCTGACCTGCTGCATTCTTCCAGCATCGAGCTGTTTACAATTTACCCGTGCTGGGCACCACATTCTGAATGTTAGGTGTTGTGGGTGATACACGTTTCGTGGCTACACCGTGGTCCAATGGAATATGGCTTCATTTGGTTGGCTATATGTACAGTCAGATGATAATAAACTTGAACTTGAATTTAATCTCTTCAAGAGTTTTTAAAAGCATTTTACAGATTTATCACATAGGTTAGATACTTGGTGACTCAGTTCTCTATCCTCAGTATAAAGTTGTGGAGGCCAGTCTCAAACACAAGAGATTCTGTAGATGCTGAAGGAACAATAGGCTGCATTGATGGAAAGGAATACAGTCGACGCTTCAAGCTGAACCCTTTCGTCAGGACTGGACGGGAAGGGGGAAGAAGCCAGAGAAAGTTAGGGGGAGGGGAGAAATATAAACTGGCAGGTGATAGGTGAGGGGAGAAGGTGGGTTGGGGGGAGAGGGGATGATGTAAAAACCTGAGAAGGGATAAGTGGAGGAGGTAAAGGGCTGAAGAAGAAGGAATCTGATAGGAGAGGACAGTGGACCAAGGGAGAAAGGGAAGGAGGAGGTTGCAAGTTGCAGCAGGAAATATTTAAAAATACTTAAAACAAAACATAAAATATAGACAGGTTACTTCTTATGAGAACACAGCTCAGTTGGTCCAAAATATCAAATCTGTAAATGCTGACCCTCATTATAGGAAAGACGTGGAAGCTTTAGAGAGTGTGCAGAAGAGATTTACCAGGATGCTGCCTGGATTAGAGAGTGTGTCTTACAAGGATAGGTTGAGTAAGCTAGGACTTTTCTATTTGGAGTGAAGGAGGATAAGAGGTGACTTGACAGAGGTGTACAAGATCATAAAAAGCACAGATTGAGTGGACAGTCAGACTTTTTACCAGGATGGAAATGGCCAATACAAGGGGGCATAATTTTGATTAGAGGAAAATATGGGGGGGGGGGGGGGGAATGGTGGTAGAGGCCGAACATTTAAGAGACTCCAGCGAAGGTGAGGCTGACTCAAGGGTCGAGGCGTGGGGGTGTGATGCAAAGACGGAGCAAGATCAAGTGGAAGTTTTGGAGCCCATCCACTTAAACTGAGAATGAGGTAGGATTGATCCAAGCACCAGGCCATTTTGGAGAGGACCAGTACAGGCCGGAATGTGGTGGCTGGGTCCTAAGCATATTGATGCAGTGGGGCCCAGGTCCTAGTGCAGGAAATGAAGCAGTGTTTGGACAATGTACACTCCGGGTCAAATGGACTGAAAAGACAGAGCGAGGGGGACCAGAGGCGAAGGTCGAAGTGGTTATGTTTGCTACTCCACGGCATTTACTCCACTCTCCTCTGTGCTGAGGCCGAGGCTGTGGGCCTTCTCCGGCAGCTCCAGGCTTCACGTCTGTGAGCTCTGCGACAATGTGCCCCACTGTGTGATGAGCTGAGGCCGAGGCTGTGGGCCTACTCTGGCAGCTCCGGGCTTCACGTCTGTGAGCTCTGCGATGATGTGCCCCACTGTGTGATGAGCTGAGGCCGAGGCTGTGGGCCTACTCTGGCAGCTCCGGGCTTCACGTCTGTGAGCTCTGCGACAATGTGCCCCACTGTGTGATGAGCTGAGGCCGAGGCTGTGGGCCTTCTCCGGCAGCTCCAGGCTTCACGTCTGTGAGCTCTGCGATGATGTGCCCCACTGTGTGATGAGCTGAGGCCGAGGCTGTGGGCCTACTCTGGCAGCTCCGGGCTTCACGTCTATGAGCTCTGCGACAATGTGCCCCACTGTGTGATGAGCTGAGGCCGAGGCTGTGGGCCTTCTCCGGCAGCTCCGGGCTTCGGGGTAATGAACTCAATTTAATTTTGAAAGCTGTTGCTTGCTTTTACTATTTGCATGATTTGTGTTTCTCTCTCTTGCTGTCTCTCCACATTGAGCGTTAGTCTTTTATAAATTTGATTATTTCGGGTTTCTTGTTTTGTGGCTGTCTATAAGCAGACGAATTTCAAGATTGTATAATTTATACACACTTTGATAATAAATGTACTTTAAATAATAGAAAAATGGAGTGCTATGTGTGAGGGAAGGGTTAGATTGATCTTAGAGAAGGTAAAATGTTGGCTCAACATCATGGGCTGAAGGGCCTGTACTGTGCTGTAACTCTCTATGTTCGGTCCAGGAACATACCAACAAACCCAGGATAGAAATCATATGCAAATTTTAAAAAGTATTGCTATTTATTAAAAATAAACTTAAATTAAACCACTCAGTCTTAGGAAGGCAATGTTGCATCAAACCGGTCACTTTTATTTGACATTCAACTAGTCTTAGTTGGAACTGTGCAGACATGGGAGTGACCAATAGTAGGAGTTAGGGGGCAGTACAAAGAGATGGTTGGATGAGAGGCCATTTGATCACAATTCCACAATCAGAGCTGAGCATAATTGTTTGACTAAAGGGACAGACCATAAGGCACAAGCCATTGAGTCTGCTCTGCCATTCCATCATGGCTGATCCATTTCACTCTCAAACCATTCTCCTTCCTTCTCCCCATAACCTTTGATGCCCTGACTAATCAAGAACTTATCAAACATTCGCTTTAAATATACCCAGTGACCCAGCCTCCACAGCTGCCCGAGGCAAAGAATTCCACATACTCACCACTCTCTGGCTAAAGAAATTCCTCCTCATCTCTGTTCTAAATGATGTCCCTCTATTGAAGCTGTGCCTTCTGGTCCTAGATTCTCTACTATAGGAAACATCTTCTCCATGTCCACTCTATCCAAGCTTCTCAGCTGCATCATGATCTCTCTTCTAAACTCCAGTGAGTACAGGCCCAGAGCCATCAGATGCTCTTCATGCATTAACCCTTTTACTCGTGAACCTCCAATGCCAGCACACAGCCAGCTAACAGATAGCTGGTAAGACATGTCACAAGAGGCACAAAAGCCTGCAGATGCTGGAATCTGGAGCTAAAAACGAGCCACTGGAGGAACTCGGGTCAGGCAGCATCCGTGAATGGAAAGGGACGATCTGACCGTTCAGGTCAAGACCCTGCCAAGGAGTTGCTCTCTACACTTTATTTATTTAGATATCCATCTATTTAGAAATACAACATGGAACACACCCTTCTGGCCCAACGAACCGCACCACCCAGCAACCCATCTTCTTAATCCTAGCTGAATCACAGGATAACTTGCAATGGTGAATTAACCCGCTAACCCATACATCTTTGGACTGTGGGAGGAAACCGGAACACCAGAGGAAATGCACACGTTCACGGGGAGGAACGTATACCTCCTCACAGAGGCGGGGAACCCTCTCTTGTTCATTGTGTTCTGATTAAAAATTCACAAGTTTCTGTAATGATGATAATGGTCTCACGGTTTAGACCAGGTGTATTTAACCAGTGCATATTCCAAAATTTCAGATACCTTGAAAATAAATAAGCCCTTTCTGAATGAAGTGGGTAACAATTCCAATTGGCAAAATCTTTAATTAATTCTTTAAAAAGAACTATCTAGAAACTGTAATGAATTTTGTTACATGTAGTGTTTTGAGTACAATGGATATAAATTTAAAATATATAAAAAAAGGACATATTGAGCGTATAAAATGCTCGTGAATGTCACAGGATACATTAAATCTTTAGCTTCTTAGCAGCAGGAGCCTGCAAATCAATCCTCGAGATGTCTTTGTTTGCAGTGAAGGGTATCCTCTCAGTCACCTTCTTTCCGATGGTTTCAACCTGTCAACAGAAATCCAGTTCAAAGTTCAATGTAAATCTGTTATCAAAGTATCAGAATCCAGTTTATCACTGGCATATGTTGTGAAATGTGTGGTTTTGCAGTAGCAGTACAGTGCAATACCTAGTGATAAAAATACTATAAATTACAATGAGGCCCTCTGTTGGTCAGGATCAGCCATGGATTTTGCATCGTAGCTGTTTACGGGATACACAAGCCAGGGCAGTACGATATGGGGAGCAAGCCGTTGCCCACACAGCAGGCTCCCCCTCTCCATGCAGTTGATGAATCCAAAAGGACGGCAGAGACCTGTAGCATTGCAGGAGTTGCCAGTCAGCATTGAACTCAACATAGAACTGCCATAGGGGCTCCAGTTCTGGATTTTTCCCTTGGGGTTTACTCCTGAAGCCTTCCCCGTGAGTGGGTATAGCCGCAAAGCAGTGGAGGTTTGAGATCAGAGCTTTCCTGCTTCCTGCACTAGCTGCCAACCATGACTGATCAGCCCATTCTGCCCGAAGCAACTACTTTTAAGGCACCAAGAACCTGCCTTTGCCCTTTCTCCTTTCAGTAGAAACCATTCTGCCAGGTTTAGCATAGACATACATACAGTGCCTATAAAAAGTATTCAACCCCCTTGCAAGTTTCCATGGTTCACTGAATCGCAGTGGATTTAAATTGGCTTTTTTAACACTGATCAACAGTAAAAGACTCTTTCGTGTCAAAGTGAAAACAGATCTCTACAAAGTAATCTAATTTAATTACAAATATAAAGCACTTAACAATGAATTGGATAAATATTCACCCTCTTTAATATGACACACCATGTCATCACTGGTGCAGCGAACTGGTTTTAGAAGTCACATGATTAGTTAAATGGAGATCATCTGTGTGCATTCAAGGTGGTTCAATTGACTGTAGTAAAAATACACCTGTATCTGGAAGGTCCAGCTGCTGGTGAGTCAGTGTCCTGGCAAAAACTACACCATGAAGACAAAAGAACACTCCAAGCAACTCCGTGAAAAAGTTATTGAAAAGGACAAGCCAGGAGATGGATACAAGAACATTTCCAAGCCACTGAATATCCCTCGGAGTACAGTGATTTCAACCATCAAGAAATGGAAAGAATATGGCACAGCTATAAATCTGCCTAAAGCAGGCCATCCTCAAAACCTGAGTGACTGTGCAAGGGAACTAGTGAAGGAGGCCGCCAAGAGACCCATGACAACTCTGGAGGAGTTACAAGCTTCAGTGGCTGAGATGGGAGAGACTGTGTGTACAACAACTGTTGCCCGGGTGCTTCACCAGTCACAGCTTTATGGAAGAGTGGCAAAGAGAAAGCCACTGTTGAAAAAACTCACATGAAATCTCAGCTAGAGTTTGTCAGAAGGCGTGTGAGAGGCTCTGAAGTCAGCTGGAAGAAGGTTCTATGGTCTGATGAAAACAAAATTGAGCTTTTTGGCCACACTTCAAAAACACACCATCCCTACCGTGAAGCACGGTGGTGGCTGCATCATGCTGTGGGGATGCTTCACTGCAGCAGGCTCTGGAAGGCTGGTAAAGGCAGAGGGTAAAATGAATGCAGCAAAATACAGGGAAATCCTGGAGGAAAACCTGATGCAGTCTGTAAGAAAACTATGACTTGGGAAAAGAATTGTTTTCCAGCAAGACAATGACTCCAATCAATAAAGCCAAGCTAAACAGGAATGGCTTAAAAACAAAGTTAATGTCGTGGAGTGGCCAAGTCAGAGTCCAGACTTCAATCCAATTGAGAATTTATGGCTGGACTTAAAGAGCTGTTCACTCACGATCCCCATGCAGTCTGTCAGAGCTTGAACAGTTTTGTAAAGAAGAATGGGGAAAAATTGCAGTGTCCAGATGTGCAAAGCTGCTAGAGACCTATCCACACAGACTCAAGGCTGTAATCGCTGCCAAAGGTACATCTACTAAATATTGACTTAAAGGGGGTGAATAATTATGCAATCAATTTTTGTGTTTTATATTTGTAATTAATTTAGATCACTTTGTAGAATCTGTTTTAACTTTGATGCAAAAGTGTCTTTTTCTGATCAGTGTCAAAAAAGCCAAATTAAATCCATTGTGATTCAATGTTGTAAAACAATAAAACACAAAAACTTCCGGGGGGGGGGGGGGAATACTGTTTATACACACTGTGTGTTTGTATGTATGTCTGTGTATGTACGTATGTATATACACACGTACACACAATACAAAGAAAATGGGAAAAAAGAAAAGCAAAATAATAATAATAAATAAGTATACAATAAACATTGAGAAAATAGGGTAAAGAGTTTTTGAAAGTGAGTCCATAGGTTGTGGGAATAGCTCAATGTTGGGACAAGTGAAGTTATCCACTCTAGTGCAAGAGTCTGATGACTGAGGGGTAATAACTGGTCCTGAACTTGGTGGTGTGGGTCCTGAAGTTCCTGTACCACCTTCCTGATGGCAGCAGCAAGAAGAGAGCGTGGCCACAATGGTGGGGGTCTCTGATGATGGATGTTGCTTTCCTGTGTCAGCGCTCTGTGTAGATGTGCTCAGTGGTGGGGACGGCTTTAACTGCGATGGACTGGCCTGAGTTTGTGGGAAAGATCCCATCACCTGATGGTGCATTTGTGGGATATGGCAGTTACTGGCAAACCCAGCATTTTCATGCTGTTAACAGCATTTGGAACCTTTCATTAGTTAAATATATTCCACCTCAAAGTACTACAGCACAAAAAGAGGCCCTTCAACACATCTAACCACAAGACCAGAATACACAGGAGCAGAATTAGACCATTCAGCCCATCGAATCTGCTCTGACAGTCCATCATAAAGGTTCAATATTAAACCTGATTCAGATGCACTGGGAACCTATACTGCATCCCTGTCCACTCCCTCCACCTTTCTCTCTCTCTCTCCTCCCCGCCCCCCACATTGCAGATGAAATTGAAGCCACTAATCCTTGTGTTGAGACCCACAGCCCCACCATTTCCCTTACCTGGAAACCAATATGCTGGAGCTTCTCATGAAGACTGTCCAATATACGCCTACCGTCAAAGATAAATGCCGGCTTAAGCATTGCTTTGTAGATCCTCTCATAGTCCAGCTCCTGAAAAGACATCAAACCCAGTCTGAAATGGCACACTCTTCTCAAGTACCACAAATCGTTCCCTTCTGGGAAGTTCTATAGGGTATTAAAACAAAAACATTCACACAATCTTAAATCACACACACAAAGCCCTGGGGGGAACAGCAGGTCAGGCAGCACCTGTGGAAAGGAATAAACAGTCGATATTTTGGGCTGAAACCCTTCATCAGTCCTGACCTGCTGAGTTCCTCCAGCATTTTGTGTGCGACTCTGGATTTCCAGCATCTGCAGAGTCTCTTGTGGATACGCCACCTTTTCTTACCCCAGTCAATTATTCTAATCAACCACTCTAGATAGCCACCCCTCCCACCCCCTCACTACGCTGTTTACAATGTTGATTACATTGTACTGGTAATTGTGTATTTATGCACATTCTATTCCATATCCATCCTTTAACCTCTAACTTTGAGGTTTTAAAAAAAATTACACTGTATATAATTACTCATAATTAAAGAGGCATCACAGTAGTGTAGCGGTTAGTGTGATGTTATTACAGCTTGGGGCATTCCAGAGTTTGGAGTTCAATTCCGGTGCCTCTCTGTAAGGAACACTAAACTGTTCCCACACCTACGCACTCACCTTCGAGGACTCTTCATCTCATGTTCTTGATATTTATTGCTTATTTATTTATTATTATCTGGGTTCAGTTTGTTTCTCTTTGTACCTGGATTCAGTTTTTTGCTTTTGCACACTGGTGTGTGACTTGTCTGCGTTGTTTCATTGGTTCTATTGTGTTTCTTTGTATTTACTGTGAACGCCCACAAAAGAATGAATCTCATGTACTTTGATAATAAATTTACTTTGAACTTTGATGTAATCTTTGTCTTCTAACAAGAGGCTGGACAGGTTGGTGGGACTGGCTTTTCTGGATTGGTGCTGACCAAGAAGTGACATTATACAGGACTGTTAAATTATCAGGGGCACAGATAGGGAAGGTTGTCACAGTATTTTCCATCAGTGTCACAGAAACTAAAGCTAGAGGGCACAGGTGAGTGGTGAAAGAGTTAAAGATCTGAGAAGAAAGATTTAAAGGGGTCCTGAATAGCAACTTTTTCCACACAGAGGGTGGTGGGGATGTGGAACAAGAGGAAGTATTTGAAGTGGACACAATTACAGACGTTTGGACAGGTTTGTGGATAGGGCAAATTTAGAGAAATATGGGCAAATGGGATTAGCATAGACAGGCATCTTGTTCGGCATTCACAAGCCTGGCCCAAAGGACTGTAATCTAATTATACATTCATTTCAAGATACAGTGATGAGTAGGTCCTTTTCTCCTTCACGCTGTGCTGCTCTGAAACCCACCTATTTTAGCCCAAGTCTAATCACGGGACAATTTGCAATGATACTGGGGTGGCTTGGTAGCGTAGTGGTTAGAACAACGCTTTACAGTAGCAGAGATCCAGAGTCAATTCCCACCGCTGCCTGTAAAGAGATGGTACATTCTCCCCGTGACCACATGGGTTTAGTCTGGGTGCTCTGGTTTCCTCCCACGGTATAAAGGCGTACAGGTGAATAGGTTAATTGGTCAGTGAAAATTGTCCTGGGGTTAAATCAACGTTGCTAGGTGGCATGGCTCAAAAGGCCAGAAGGGCCTGTTCCACACTGTATCTAAATACAAATAAATAAAATTAGCCTATTAACTAGTATGTCTTTGGACCGTGGGAGGAAACTGAAGCATTTCACAGAAAGGATGTGCAAACTCCTTACAAACGGTGCTGGGATTAAACTCCAAGCCCTGACACCCCAAGCTGTAACAGCGTCACGCTAACTGTTACGGTGCCGTGACGCACAAGGTACGTCTCAGATCAAAAACTTCTCATCTGAGTGCTACCTGGAGTGATCAATATTTCAACTGCTTTCAATACCTTGAACATGTCCCACTCTGTACAGATGACAATCGCGTGGGCATTCTTACACGCCTCATATGGATCCAACGAGACAGTGACCAACCGAGACACTACGAGAGAAGAGAGCTTGCAGTCACAATGATCATTCTGTGCTATCATGGCATTACATTTCAGCACGCGTGTTGGCAACGTTAATGGCATAACAGCCATAAAAAGCATAGCAAGATCCCAGAAACAGCTGCAGGATAAAAGGCTGGGAGAAAGATCAGCCAGAATATTGAACAAAGACCCTCCCAAGTGCTGTAAGACTACAAGACCATAAAACACAGAAGCACAATTAGGCCATTCCCTCAAAAGTTAAGCAGTAATGTTGAATTAGACTGCTTAATCATTATTTTTGGTGCAGCTTAATGATTAATTATCTGCTGGAGTTTTATACAACTACTTCTAAACATGTAACTGTTTATCATGCTTCCTAGTGGCCTCAGTATGTATATGTAAATGTCCCTTGGTGGCTACATTTGTATCATTCTGGAAAGCTCTGGAAGCTTCTCAGGTTTTACATTTTCTATGCCATCTCCCTGTTCTTTTTGTCATGTTTGTGTTACAGAAGCTGTTAGAGCCTGTGACGTACATTTTCAATCTCAATCAAAGTCAAGTCAAGTCAAGTCACTTTTATTGTCATTTCGACCATAACTGCTGGTACAGTGCATAGTAAAAATGAGACAACGTTTTTCAGGACCATGGTGTTACATGACACAGTACAAAAACTAGACTGAACTATGTAAAAAAAAACAACACAGAAAGAAAAACTACACTAGACTACAGACCTACACAGGACTGCATAAAGTGCACAAAAACAGTGCAGGCATTACAATAAATAATAAACAGGACAAACACGAGGAAATCTGCAGATGTTGGAAATTCAAACAACACACACAAAATGCTGGTGGAACACAGCAGGCCAGGCAGCATCTATAAGAAGCACTGTCGACGTTTCGGGCCGAGACCCTTCATCAGGACTGTAGGGCAAGGTGTCAGTCCAGGCTTCGGGTATTGAGGAGTCTGATAGCTTGTGGGAAGAAACTGTTACATAGTCTGGCCGTGAGAGCCCGAATGCTTCGGAGCCTTTTCCCAGACGGCAGGAGGGAGAAGAGATTGTATGAGGGGTGCATAATGCTGTTTCCTTTGCTGATCCAGCGCTGAGCTGCCTCGTGTAGATTAACAGATGGGGGGGTGGGTGCTGAAAAGGTCTGGGAACAAAAAGTGACTCATGGAAAAGACCGGGGATGAGGCACGGAGTCATGAACGACTCCACCTCGCAGCGGCGAGGAAGATTGAAGCACCGAGGTGAATGTGGAGAGGGTCAGTGATGGCTCAGCGCGAAATGGTTGGAAGCCGGGCATTTGGCCCTGGGTGAGCAGTGTTCAGCCCCGGGTCAGCAGTCACTCTTCACAGAAGAACTCAGTTCGTGCAGCTTCTCTCCTCGTATACAACTATTAGACGCTTCCCATATTCTGAGATTTAGGTGATTATTGGACTGCACTTTATGAGGGGTGATTGATATGTTCGTGGCCTAAGGTAGAAGGAGTCAATTTTAGAAAACCTGGCACATTTATTTTTCAACATAGTCCCCTCCTACATTTACACACTTAGCCCAGCGGTCGTGGAGCATACAGATCTTGGACATCCAGAAAGTGTCCACACCAGGGGTGATTGATAAGTTTGTGGCCCAAGGTAGAAGGAGATGAGTTATACAGCTCTCGTTACATGCACATGCAGTTCAGCTCTTTGAGTGATTATGCAGAAAGTTTGAAGTTAATGTGTCCTTCTACCTTAGCCCATAAACTTATCAATTAAGTTTTATCAACTTATCAATTACAAGGGGAGTGAGGGGGTCAGTGATTGTTTTGTGTAGAGGATTGTTGATTGTTTTTGTGGCTGCTCTTTTCCGGGCCAGTTGGTGGGGGGTGGGAGGGGGGTAGGGTTGGTGTCTTCTCTTTCATCAACACACCCATTGTCTTTCTGTACTTAATGGCTATCTGGAGTATACATATATCAGAGTTGTATTGTATATGCATACTTTGACAATAAAATTAACTTTTGAACCTTTGTGGTGGTGTTGCGTTATTTGAATACAGACTATCTGATTGGCTTGCTCTTATCTGCAAATTTGAACGGGACTTTTCTCACCTATGGAGTATAAACAGAGATAACCACACGGTGGCGCCATCTTTCACTTTGCCTTCCCGTACTAGATCTCTATTATTGTCCGTTTTTCAATTTTTTTTATTCAACTAACATTAAATAAAACAATTGTGAAGGAACAAGGTCTGTCTCTTTCCTGATTTCTGAAAGAACCTTGGATTGAACACATCAGAATGCAGCAGTGGGAAGATTAATTTAACCAAAAAACACAGACTTTTATACACTATTAATCCTTGATAACCAGCTACTTTGGCAATAATCCCTGTTCCTGATCAAAAGAACACCATGGACTACCTCTGTGGTTTAATTTTTGCACTAACATCGGTCATTCTTTCTCTCTTTGTTGACTTCTGCACTTACACTCGGTGGCCACTTTATTAGGTACACCTGCTCGATTATGCAGATACCTAATCAGCCAATCATTTGGCAGCAACACAATGCGTAAAAGCATTCAGACATGGTCAGAAGGTTCAGTTGTTGTTCACATCAAACACCAGAATGGGGAAGGAATGTGATCTAAGTGACCTTGACTGTGGAATGATTGTTGGTGCCAGACAGGGTGGTTTGAGTATCTCAGAAACTGCTGATCTCCCGGGATTTTCATTCACAACAGTCTCTAGAGTTTACGGAGAATGGTGCGAGAAACAAAAAACATCTAGTGAGCGGCAGGTCTGTGGGTGAAAGCAGCTTGTTAATGAGAGAGGTCGGAGGAGAATGGCCAGATTGGTTCAAGCCATCAGGAGGGCGACAATAGCTCAAGTAAGAGTGTTGCAACTGTGGTGTGCAGAAGCAGCTATGGAAGTAGAAAAAGCTAAAGTTATAAACTTGGCCAGCTCCATCATGAGTACTGGCCTCCCCAACATCGAGGACATCTTCAAAAGGTGATGCCTCAAAAAGGCAGCATCAATTATTAAGAACCCCCATCACCCATGACATGTCCCCTTCTCATCAGAGAGGAGGGACAGGAACCTGAATACACACACTCAATATCTTAGGAACAGCTTCTTCCTCTCTGCCATCAGACTTCTGAATGGACAGTGAACCCATCAACACTTGCTTCTTTTAAAAAAAATATATATCTCATTGTAATTGATAATTTTGTTCTGTATTGCATTGTACTGCTGCCACAAAACAAATATTTCACAACAACTCGTATGCCAGTGATATTAAACCTGTTTCTGAGCATCTCTGAATGCACAACACGTCAAACCTTGAAGTGGATGGGCTACAGCAGCAGAAGTTCAGACTCCTGTATCTAAGAAAGTGGGCACTGAGTGTAAATCCATGTGTTGACCGTACCCATGTGCCTGTGATGTTGCTGAACATTTTACTCTGTACCTGTACCTCTCTGTGCATGTGTACTTTACAACAAACTCCACTTCCCTGTTGCCAGGACTACATACCCCGGTCAGGATCATCGTCACAAACGCTGGGGTGACTCAGGTCTTGAACAATTTGTTCCTTCTTCACCTTCGGATCAAAGATGTGTAGCCTGGCTCCTTCATCCAGGAGGTACTTGGATATGTAGATACTGGAAGATTCCCTAAAAGACGCGAAGCAAACAGAAGGTTAGATGGTTTAGAATTCTGGATCTGTAGGAACACAACAGCCTGTAGTGGTAGCTTTTAAAACCTGGAGAAAGTTATAAACTCAGCCAGCTCCATAATGGCCACTAGATTCACCAGCATCCAGGACACCTTCTAAAGCCAATGTCTTAAAAAGGCAGCATCCATTACTAGGGACCCCCATCAGTCAGGATGCCCTCTTCTCATTGCTACCAACAAGGTGGTGGTATGGGAGCCTGAAGACACACACTTCAGGAACAGCTTCTTCCCCTCTGCCATCAGATTCCTGAATGAACAATGAACCCATGAACACTACTTTGCTCTCATTTTTGTACTACTCCTTTAATTTTTAAAAAAATATATACTCTTGTTGTTATTTGGAGGAACTCTACAGGCCAGGCAGCATCTATTGAAAAAAGTGTAGTCAATGTCTTAGGGCAAGACCCTTCGGCAGGACAGGCCCGAAACGGAAACTGTACTTTCTTCCCCATAGACGCTGCCCGACCTGCTGAATTCTTCCAGCATCTGCAGATTTTCTCTTGTTTGTTCTTGATGTAATTTAGTTTTTTTATTATTATGTACTGCAGTGTATTGCTGTCACATAATAAAGAATTTCACCATATTTTCCAGTGATATTAAACCAGATTCTGATTCTTTATTCTGCATTGTCCCTGCTCTGCCTCAGTGCCCCGTGGAATCATCTGATCTGTGAGAACGGGATGCGAGACCTATTCTCACTGTATCTCGGTCACGTGACATTAATAAACCAATTCCAATAACAACTTTGTTTTGATTTCCATGCATCACAACAGTGCATTGAGGTAGTCGAAGAGGAAAAACAGTAACAGAAGGCGCAATAAGGTGTTACAGTTTCAGAGAGAGTGCAGTGCAGGTAGACAATAGCAATAACAAAACACAAGACATTCTGCAGATGCTGGATATCCAGAGCATCACACACAAAATGCTGGAAGAATCCAGCAGATCAGGCAACATCTATGGAGATAAGTAGACAGTTGACATTTTGGGCCAAGACCCTTTTTCAGGACCAAGGAAAGGGAAAACATCAGATAAAGAGATGGGGGAAGGGGAAGGAGACTACCTAGAAAGTGATAGGTGAAGCCAGGGTGTGGGAAGGATCAAGGGAGGAATCTGATAGGAGAGGAGAGTGGAGAATAGGAGAAAGGGAAGGAGGAGGGGACACAGGGGGGAAGAAATAGGCAGGTGAGAATAAGCAAAAGGTCAGGGTGGGGATAGAGGAAAGTAGGGGGGGGGGGGTTAAATATGTTTACCAGAAAGAAAAATTGATATTCATCGGGTTTGAGGCTACCCAGACGGAAGACAAGGTGTTGCTCCTCCAACCTGAGGGTCACCTCATCGTGGCACAGGTCACAATGGGAATGGGATTTAAAATGTTTAGCCATCGGGATGGAGTGGAGATGCTCAACAAAGCTTAGAAGAGGTCTCACCATTGCAGAAGAGGCCACATTGGAAACAATGGACACGATAGACGACCACAGCAGATACATATATGTTGAAGACTTTTCTGCAGTGCTACGTTACTATAAAAATATGTAAAAGATATAAACTGCTGAAAAAGAGAGCATAAAGTGAGGGAGTGTTCATGGTCCATTCAGAAATCTGATGGCAGAGGGGAAGAAGCAGTGAGCTAGGAGCACTGCAGTGTATGATGAAGCCCTACCTTGTGTCTCCGGTGTCTTTCTTGAAGGCAAAACCCAACAACGCGATCTTCTTGTCGGTAACCGTGTTGAAGAGGCAGCCAATTACCCGAGCAGCAAACCTCCTCCGCTGATAATCATTTATCTCGATTACCTGGGAGCAGAAACAGCACAAAATCAAACAGATGCTAAGGGTTTATAAGGCATTGGTGAGACCGCACATGGACTATTGAGAGCAGTTTTGGGCCCCTTCCCCAGAAAGAAAGTACTGGCAATTGAAAGGGTTCAAAGGAGGTTCACAAGAATAAACCAGGGGATGAAAGGGTTAACATACAAGTAGCGTTTGATGGCTCTGGGCCTGTACTCAATTGGGGTGGGGGAGATCTCATTGAAACCTATCGAATATCGAAAGGCCTAGATGGAGTGGACGTGGAGAGGATGTTTCCTGTTGCAGGCGAGTCCAGGACCAGAGGGCACAAACTCAGAATGGAGGGATGTCCATTTAGAACAGCTGTGGAGGCCAGCTCATTGGGTAATCTTGAAGCGGAGGTTGGAAGGTTCCTGGAGAATGTGGTTGAGAAGGATAATAATTCAGCCATGATGGAATGGCTGAGAAGACTCAACAGGCTGGATGACCTAATGCTGTTCCTATGGCCTATGACCCCACGACAAGACCAGAGGACTCATCCTGCCTGCCTGTGTTCCACCCTGGTCTCCATCCAGATCTACTCTCAAAGCCAAAAGTCAAACTAGATCTATTATCAAAGTACATATATGTTACCATATATTGCATACAAATTAATGTTCTTGCAGACGTTCACAGTAAAAGAAATATGATAGAACTTATCAAACATTATACATAAACCAACAATGGCAACCTCTGTGCAAAAGAGCAAAATTTCTTTTACCAATATAAACTTTATTCAAGTATAAACCTTGCATTGTGCCTTTTCATTCTTTACATAAATTATCCAAGTTTTCTGTACTGGTTCATCGCATTCATAGACACCAATACCACAACTGCTACTCATGTGGTCCCCCTGGGCTGGTATATCGTCATCATCAAATGTCTGTTGCGTTTAGGGCAGCAATGAAATTCCTCTATCTTTGTCTGTCCTCTCTATTGTGCCCCAGGTGTGGTTGAAGTTAAAGTCTGTCCCGAGCCTTATATGCTCATCAGGCTGGTGCTTATGCCGGTTTCCGTGGTGTGAAGCGACTGAGAGTACGAGACTCCGCCCCCCGGGATAGGACGCCAGTCTATCGCGAGGTTAACAGCTGGGTGGACTAGAGCCATGTGTGGTTAAGTGCCTTGCTCAAGGACGCAACACACTGCCTCAGCTGGGGCTCGAACTCATGACCTTCAGATCGCGAGTCCAACGCCTTAACCACTTGGTCACATGCCATGACACCAGGTGTGGTTCAGGGGCCTAATTTCTGCCGCTGTGGTACAGTCGCAAATTGTCTTAGGTCTTCCACGTTTCCTCCACCCTTCAGGGGTACAATGAAGCACTGTCTCGATGATGGAGTTGGCCTCTCTTCTCATCACGCGCTCAATCCATCTCCAACATTTCACATGCACCACAATAATTGAGGGCCTTCCTCCCCCAACCCGCACCCTCCCTCTCCAATAGAAGAGCCCAACACCATGGTCCTTTCCCAGCAAGCCCCTGCAGTGTCTGCACCAAGCTTCAGGACATCCCTCAGCACGTACTCCTGCAGCCTGGAATGTGACAGTCGGCAGCATTCCTCTACAGGCATCTCAATGTGTTAGCAGACTGGCAACTTTTGGGCAGACCACAGGGCAACTTTTACTGAGTTAATGATCTGCCAGCATCACAAATTGGGCAAATAAAAATAAATAATTCAGAGAATCTGAGTTGTAGAGCCTTTCAAAATGAGTTCATAGGTTGTGGAAAAGGTCCAGAGCTGAGGTGAGTGGTTATCCATGCTGGTTTAGGAGCCTAACAGGAGAAAATCTGCAGATGCAGGAAATCCACGCCATTCACACAGAATGCTGGAGAAACTCAGCAGACCAGGCAGCATCTGTGGAAAAAGAATACAGTCTATGTTTCGGGCTGAGACGCTTCAGCAGAACCAGAGAAAAAATGATGAGGAGCAGATTTGAAAGGTGGGGGGAGGGGAGAGAGAAAAACAAGGTGATAGGTGAAAATGGGAGGGGAGGGATAAAGTAAAATGCTGGGAAGTTGATTGGCAAGAGAAATACAGGGACAGAGAAGGGGGAATCTGACAGGGGACAGAAGGCCAAGGCCTTCTCCACTGCTGCGATGAGGCCACACTCAGGATGGAGGAACTACACCGTATATTCCATCTGCAAAGCCTCCAACCTGTTGGCATGAAGATCGATTTCTCTAACTTCTGGTACTGGCACCCCACCATTCGCCACCCTCTTTTCCCTCTCTCACGTTACCTCCTTGCCTGCCCATCGCCTCTGCCTGCTGCTCCTTCCCCTTTTTTTTTCTTCCATGGCCTCTGTCCTCTCCCATCAGATTCCCCCTTCTCCAGCCCTGTATCTCTTTCACCAGTTAACTTCCCAGCTCTTTACTTCATCTCTCCCCCTCCCAGTTTCACCTATCACCTTGTGTTTCTCTGTTCCCCCACCAAACCTTTTAAATCTACTCATCTTTTTGTCTCTAGTCCCACTGAAGGGTTTTGGTCCAAAACGTCGACTGTACTTTTTTTCCATAGAAGCTGCCTGGCCTGCTGCGTTCTGTCAGCACTTTGTGTGCTGTTTGGTTCGGGAGCATGATGGTTGAGGGGTAATAACTGTTCCTGAACCTGATGGTGTGGGACACAAGGGTCCTGTACCTTCTTCCCAATGGTGGTGGTAAGAAGAAAGTCACAAAGAAGAACAGCAGTAAAACGGGCCCTTCGATCTATCACATCAATACTGACCTTTTTGCCCCATTAGAGCTGTATTCTTGTCTAAATGCCTCTTTAACATGGTAATTATATCAGTAGATAAAAGAAACACAATAAAATCAAAGAAAATCTGCACCCAAAGATGGGCATTTGACAAAAAAATATACAGAGGACAAACTGTGCAAATACAAAAATTAATGATAATAATAAATAAAAAATAAGCACTATTGAGAAAATGAGATGGAGGGTCCTTGGAAGTGAGTCCATTGGTTGTGGGAACATTTCAGTGATGGGGTGAGTGAAGTTATCCCTCCTGGTTCAAGAGCCTGATCGCTGAGGGGTAATAACTGTTTCTGAACCTGGTGGTGTGGGTTCTAAGGTGCCTAACTGATGGTACTAGCAATCTGCCTGGACAGAACCCAAATTTCACTTGCCCCATCACTGGAACGTGCCCACAACCAATGGACTCACTTCCAAGAACTCATCATCTCATGTTATTGATATGTATTGCTTATTTATTATTATTATTATTATTATTTTTGTACCTGCAGTTTGTTGCCTCATACACACTGGTTGAACGCCCCAGTTGGTGCAGCCTTTCATTGATTCTGTTATGATTATTATCCTATGGATTTATTGATTATGTCCACAAGAAAATTAAACTCGGGGTTGTATATGGAGGCGTAACGTTTATGTACTTTGTACTTTGAACGAAAGCTTTTCACTGACAAAAATAATAAACCAGACTGGGAGAAGAGGTGGAGAGGGAACCTGGGTGTGTAGTGAGCAGATGGAACCAGGAAGTGAGGGTGAGGGGTGAAGCTGAAGGAAAGTGACAAAAGCAGGAGGACCAGAGGAGCACTGGGGAAGTGAGACAACCCATTGAAGAGGAGGGTTATTGAAATAAAGGGGCTTGTGCCCACGAAAAAGCTGCTGAATCTACAACCGTCTGTAGCCTCATTCTATCCTGCACACTGGAGCCTCTGTACAAGGCTGTGATGCAACCAGCCATGGCTCCACTGTACAAATTGGCTAGAGTACGTGGTGATATACCAAATGTCCTAAAACTCCTAACGAATTACACCTACTGCCGTGCCTTCTTTGTAACCACATTCATGTGTTGGCTCAGGATAGATCTTCCAGATATTGACATCCACAAACTTAAAGATGCTCAACCTTTCTGCTGCTGGTCCCTCGAAGAGGACTGGTGTATTTCCACAATCAGTTCCCTGAGCTTGCTGACATTGAGCGCAAGGCCGTTGCTGTTTTTATTTTGTATTTAGAGAAACTGCTCAGAATAGGCCCTGCTGGCCCAGCAACCCACCAGTTTGACCCTAGCCTGATCATGGGACAATTTACACCTTTGGACTGTGGTAGGAGATGGGAGCAACCTCAGGAAACACATGGTGTCATGGGGAGAATGTACAAACTCATCACAAATGATGCCGGAAATGAACCCCGAATTCTGAAGCTCTGAGCTGTAATAGTGTTGCTCTAACTGCTATGCTACTGTGGGCTCCCCCTCAAACTGTTAACACTTTCCCTGGGCAGGGTTCACATCCCCTGCATGGCCAACCCAAAACCTGCCCATCATCCTACACCCTTCGACAGTGTACCAGTCACCTTGGGCTCTTGTCTCAACACACCGCTTCCCCTTCTCTGATTGGGCTATAGAACATAGAACAGTACAGCACACTGCAGGCCCTTGGGCCCACAATATTGTGCTGATCATTTAACTTACTCTAAGATCGCTCTAATCTTTTTCTCCTACATAACCCTCCATTTTTCTATCATCCGTGTGCCTCTGAGTGAAGAACTTGACCCTCATGTTCCTCTTTCATTTTACCTTTCACCCTTAACCCATGACCTCTAGTTGTAACCCCACCCACAGTGGAAGAAGCCTGCTTGCATTTACCCTCTCTATACATCTCCTAGTTTTCAATATCAAATCTCCCCTCAATGCTCTATGTTCTAGGGAATAGAGTCCTCACCAATTCAACCATTCCCAAAACGTAGGTCCTCAAGCCCTGGCAACATCACTGTAAAATTTTCTCTGCACTCTTTCAATCTTACATCTTTTCTGAAGGTAGGTGATCAAAATTACACATAATATTCCAAATTAGGCCTCAACATCTTATATAATTTCTTCATAACATCCCAATCCTGAGTTCAGTACCTTGATTTATGAAGGCCAAAGTGCCAAAAGCTTTCTTTATCAACCTGTGATGTCACCTTCAAGAATTATGGATCGGTATTCCCAGATCCCTCTGTTCACCAGCACTCCGCAGTGCCTTTCCGTTCAATGAGAAGACCCGGATGGTCCTACCAAAGTGCAACACCTCACACTTCTCCGCATTAAATTCCACCTGCCATTTGTTCAGCTGGTCTAGATCCCACTGTAAGCTTTGATAGTTTTCCTCGCAGTCCACTGCACCCTGCAATCTTGGTGTCATCCCCTTTTCCCCACCTGATGATCACCCAGTTACTTGTGTCCTGTACCTTGGGTGTAACTACCTCCCTGTTTGTCCTGTCCATCAAACCCTCAGCCTCCTGAATGATCAGGCAATCACCCAGTTCCAGCTCCAGCTCCTTGACACGATCTGCTAGAAGCTGCACATCGACGCACTTCTTTCAGGTATTGTCCTCAGAGATACTGGAGGCCTCTTTGCCTTCCCACGTTCCACTATCCTGCCTGGCATCCCCACTGCTCTAAATGTGCAGTAAGTAATAAAGAAAGAATAAATCTAACAAAGTAATCTACCCATGGCCTTTGCCTTGCTTTGGCAAACCCTTGATGAGCCAAAGCACAACGCCACTCTAACACTGGCCCACTCTGACAATGGCCACTCCATATAAACCCAACTTCTTGTTATTGCTCTATGCCAAGTTTCTAATATGCTCAATTAAATGTTTCCTCAGGAACTGTGGTGCACAAAACATTCCAATGGCCCTCACTCATTTATTTTAAACTCTCTCTCCCTCTACGCAATCCAATGTCTCCTAGAGACTGTGGCACATAAGATGTCAAAATGTTCTTATGGATTTTCATTGATTTTTAATATATCTGCTCTACTGTAAATGCTTGGAAGAAAATTCATCTCTGGCTCATATATGGTGACGTATATGTACTTTGAACTCTGAGTACCCGCTCACCTGTTGCCAGTATCTGCCCACTTCTGGCAGATTGAGCGCCTCGCAGAGGTAAACCAGGTTCAAGACATCTTTCTGAAAGCAACTGCCCCCAAAACCTGCAATCAAGAGACACAAGCGTGAGACAAGAGTGACAAAGCTCCACAAAGTACTCGTGAGAGTTCGCATCTCGCACCACCGCTCCTGATCCCAGACACATTCTACACAATCAGGAAAGTTCACCAATACCTCTACTTTGTGAGGAGGCTGAAGAAGAGATGGGCTTTGCACATCTGTGCTCACGTCAATCTACAATGTACAGTAGAGAGCATCCCAACAAGCTGCATCACTGCGTGGAACGGAAACCGCACTGCGGCGGACAGTAAGGCTCTACAATGGGTTGGCAAAACTACCCAACGCATCACCAGCACCAGCCGACCCACCATCAAGGACATGTATACAGAAAGGTATCAGGAAAGAGCCAGTAACATCATGAAGGACCTCCACACCCCCTAATCACTACTACTTTTATCATTTCTTGTCAGTCACTTTCTGTACACCTGTGCCTAGCGTCACTTTCTGGATGTACAATCAATGTATATGAGCTATCTGATGTACAGTGGTGCTAGAAAGTTTGTGAATCCTGTAGAATTTTCTCTATTTCTGTATAAATGACCTAAAATGTGATCAGATCTTCATGCAAGTTCTAAAACTAGATAACGAGAACTCAATTAAATAAATTGTACTTGTTCATTTATTTACTTATTGAGAAAAATGATCCAATATTTAATGCATTTGTTGGAAAAAGTATGCGAACCTCTGGGGCAATGCCTTCTACAAAAGCTATTTGGAGTCAGGTGTTCCAATCGATGAGATTGGAGGTGTTGGTTGTAGAGGTGCCCTGCCCTATAAAAAGACACAGAAAATAGGGTTACTGACAGAGCCTGCTCGTCTCAAGAAAGCTCTATTTATGTTACCATGCCTCAATCAAAACAACTTTCAGAGGACTTGTAGAGAATTGTAGAAGATTTGTAGAGATGCATGAAACTGGAAAAGGTTGCAAAAGCATCTCTGGGGACCTGAGTGTTTATCAGTCCACAGTAGGAGAAATTTTCTACAAATGGAAGAAACTCAGTACTGTTGATACTCTCCCTAGGAGTGGGCATCCTGCAAAGATCACACCAAGAGCACAACTTGCAATGCTGAAGGAGGTGAAAAAGAACCTAAGGGTAACAGCAAAAGACCTGCAGAAATCTCTAGAACTTGCTGAAGTCTTTGTTTGTTCATGGAAGGACACCACAGAGAAAACCACTGCTCTGCAAACAAAAACATTGCTGCATGCCTCAAGTTTTCAGAAAAAAAGCCCTGGATGTTCTACAACACTTCTGGGACAATGTTCTGTGGACAGATGAGGCAAAAGTTGAACTTTTTAGCAGAAATGCACATTGCTATATTTGGAGGAAAAAGTGCTCTGCACATCAACACCAAAACCTCATTCCAACTGTGAAGCATGGTGGAAGGAGCATCATGGTTTGGGGTTTGCAATTACTGAGGGAACATTGAATTCAAAATTGTATCAAAACATTTTAGAGAATGTTAGGGTAGCAGTCCATCAACTGAAGTGTAATAGAAGTTGGATGATGCAACAACAATAATACAAAAGACAAAAGTAAATCAACAACAGAATGGTTTGAAAAGAAGAAAATTTGTGTCTTGGAATGGCCAAGTCATCGTCCTGACCTTAATCCTATAGAAATGTTGTGGAAGGGCCTGAAGCAAGCAGTTCATGCAAGGAAGCCCACCAACATCCCAGAGTTGAAACAGTTTTGTAAGGAGGAATGGCCTAAAATTCCTCCAAGCCGATGTGCAGGACTGATCAACAGTTACTAGAAACTTTTGGTTGAAGTTATTGCTGTACAAGGGGGTCACACCAGTTACTGAAAGTAAAGGTTCACATACCTTTTCCAACAAATAAATGTGATATTGGATCATTTTTCTCAATAATTAAATGAACAAGCAGAATGTTTTTGTATTATTTATTTAATTCTGTTCTCTTTATCTAGTTTTAGGACTTGCGTGAAGATCTGATCACTTTTTAGGTCATATTTATGCATAGATAGAGAAAATTTACAGGTTCACAAACTTTCTAGCATTACTGCATTTACAGTGTATTTGTGTTTTTATCTTATTGAATTTTTTTGTGCCGCATCAGAACCGGAGTAACAATTATTTCATTCTCCTTTACACATGCATAATGGAGATTACATTTAACAATCTTGAATCTTGAACCTAAATAAACAGAATTTTTAAAAAGTTATTCAATGAGCTGCATCTCCAAACAAGTAACAAAATGGGAACACTTGATGGAGCAAATTTCTCCAACTGGAGTGTTGGGCAACATTCCCTCTCATTTTTATTACAGATATGTGGACCAACCATTGCTCTGAGAAGGAAATTTGTTTGTAATTTCATTTTTATTATTTATTTTTTCATTTATCTATTTATTTATTTTTTTCAACATGGCCTGAAAACTGCCCTGCACCTTAAATTTTTTTGGGTAATACAAATACTAAGAACGAAAATTTAAAAATCACATACTTTTGATTTTATTTATTAATTGAAAAGTATAATGAAATACAGTACAACAAAGAAAATCTTTCATGTTTCGTAAAACCTCCGGAAAGGTCAGTGGAACTTTAGCACAGTGGTTAGTGCAATCACTTTACAGTGCCTGTGATCACTGACTGGGGTTTGATTCCTGCCACGATCTGTAAGGGGTTTGTACGTTCTCCCCGGAAACCATGTGGGTTTCCTCCGGGTGCTCTGGTTCTCTCCTACATTCCAAAGACGTACATACCGATTGCAGGCATACTATCTTGGCACCAGAAGCTTGGCGGGTTCCTTCCAGCACATCAGACTGAGTGGTCATTGATGCAAACAAAGCATTTCAATGCAAGTTTCAAAGTACATGTGAAAAGTAAAGCTAATCTTCAATAGTTAATCTTTAAACAAAGGGGATCAGAGAAGATAGCATTAAAAAATTCAAGACTATCTAATGTCATTTCCAGTACACAAGTATAAAGCAGAATAAAATAATTGTTACTCCGGATTTGATGCAATGCAAAAAAAACACTATAAGATAAAAAATGTAATAATAATCATAACAAAAATATAAATACACAAAATAGCTAATACAATAGCCAGTACATGGACTGGCTGTATGTCCATAAGGTGATGCTAGGCACAGGACTATGGAGAGGAATAAGACCATAAGATATAGGAGCAGAATTTGGCCATTTGGCCCATCGAGTCTGCTCTGCTATTTCATCATGGCTGATCCAAATTTTCCTCTCAGCTCCAATCTCCTGCCTTCTCCCCATATTCCTTCATGTCCTGACCAATCAGGAATCTAAATAAGTAAAGCAACAGTCTTGACCTAAAAGGTCAATTGCTTGTTTCCCTCTATAGATGCTGCCTGACCTGCTGAATTCCTCCAGCTTTTTGTGTGTGTTGCTCTGGATTTTTGGCATTTGCAGAATCGCTTCTGCACAAGACACAAAAGCCTGAAAGCATGTACCACTAGCCTCAAGGACAGCTTTTACACCATTTGTTATAAAATTATTAAATGGTTCCCTAGTACAAAAAGATGGACCCTTGTCCTCACAAGCTACCTTGTTATAATTTTGCTCATTATTATTTAACTGCACTGCACTTTCTCTGTAGCTGTTACACTTTATTCTGCACTGGTATTTTGTGACCTTATTCCACCTCAATGCACTGTGTAAGGATCTGATCTGTATGAACAGTGTGCAAGACAAGTTTTCCACTGCATCCCGGTACAGGTGACAATAATAAACCAATTCCAAATTAACATTAACATTAGGCATCACAGTGCAAGACAGTTCCAGCGATACTACACCAGATTCTGATTTCCAGCATCTGCAGAACCTTTTATGTTTACACCGAGTTGAACCAAATTAAAAAGGAAAATTGAAATCTTCAGGATATTCAGCAGAGTAGACGGATAACTCAGCCACTGTATCAGTTTCTTACCGACGCTGGCTTTTAAGAACTTGCTTCCAATCCTTTGGTCTGTGCCGATGGCATGAGCCACTTCTTCCACATCAGCCCCCGTCGCCTCACACAAGGCACTGATGGAATTAATACTGCTGATTCGCTGGGCAAGGAAGGCATTGGCAGCCTAGGGGAAAGCAGAGCACACACACACACACACATAAACACGTGTTAGATATTTTATATAGCAATTATGTCTCACTGAATACACACAGAATCTAGTTAGTGGATGGTGCAGGCACCAAAATAAAGATAAGGATTAGCTTTATTTGTCATGGGTACATTTGAAGCATCAGATTTCTAACCATGAACATTCCTTTCAGAATCAAATTTAATATCACTGGCATAAGTTGTGAAATTTGTTTATTTGCAGCAGCAGTACATTGGCAATATATAACAATAAAATATACAAGTTACAATTACATCTATAAATTAAATTCAGTAATAAATAGTGCAAAAAGAGCAAAAAAAAAAGGGGAAACCTTTGAAGTAGTGTTCATTGTCCATTCAGAAATCTGGTGGTAGAGGGGAAGAAGCTGTTCCCGAATCACTGAGTGTGTGTCTTCAGGCTCCTGTACCTCCTTCCCTGACGGTACCAATGGGAAGGGGCATGCCCTGGGTGATCGGGGTTCTCAACAATGAATGCCACCTTTTTGAGGCACCGCTTTTGAAGATGTCCTTGATGCTGGGAGGGCTAGTGCCCGTGATGGAGCTGGCTGAGTTTTCAACTTTCTGTAGTTTCTTTTGCACTATGTATTTTTTGTAACTGCACTGCTACCACAAAACAAATTTCATGACATCTGTCAGTGATTATAAACCAGACCCTGATTCTCAGGGCATGGCCTGTGGCCTTCTGTTCCTGAGGAACTGAAATCCTGTCAATAACTCTGCTTCCATCACTCTCCCTGGCATTGCATTCTGGGTACTCATCACTCTCTGGGTGAGAAGGGCCCCCTTCAGACACCCCCTCCCCCCGAAATAACTCTTATCCCCAAGCCTAAATCTGTTTCCTCTATTTTATTCACTTCTGATGATGGGAGAATGTTTCCTACAGTCTACCCCCCATCTATATCCCTGCATCATTTTATTTTCTTCAATTATGTCCCCTATTAGCCTCCCTTGCTCCAGGGAAAACATACGTTATCTCTCCAGTCTCTCCTTGCAACTGAAAGGCTCTATCCTGTAGTCGTAGAACATGACAGCACAGAATCAGGCCCTTTGGCCCATCTGGTCCATGCCAACCTAGTTCCATCTACTGGCACCCAGGCCACAGGTTCCCAACTTGCGAAGGGTTTATGGACCCCAGGTTGGGAAGGCCTGACTGGACAACAGCCCTCCACACTTCTCTCACCCATGCACCTATCCAAACCTCTCAAACGATACACACATCACAGGAACAAGCCTCCTCATTGAGGACATCCTTAAATTGTGATGCCTCACGAAGTCGGCAACCATCATTAGGGACCCTGATCATCCAGGACATGCCCTCTTCTCTTTCCTACAATCAGGGAGGAGGTACAGGAGTTTGAAGACACACATCCAATGTTTTAGGAACAGCTTCTTCCCCTCTGGTAATGAATACATGAATACTACCTCACTATACCTCTTTTGCATAAATTATTTATTTTATTTTTTATTGTAACATTGGGTGGCGGGGTGGAGATTCATCTCTACCAAAGGAGGTGTAAGGTGCTCCTTCCCTCCGCTAGCCTGCAGGTCACCCTTGGGCAAGGTTTAGCACCCGATCAGGGTCTCGCGAAGCCATGGGAGCAGGAGGTGGATGGTCGTATGAGCAACTGGTGCACATCACAAGTCCTGGTTATGCGACCACTGATGCCAGGCAGACAATCTCTGAAGAGTGTTGATAATGGCTGGGGTCACCTATCTTGTAAAAACAATGTCTGGAAGGCAATGGAAAACTACTTCTGTAGAAAAACTTCCCAAGAACAATTTTGGTCATTGAAAAGAACACAGTCGGTCTCAAGATGGCACTTATGGAGTGAGACTGTTTTAGGCTTTGCTCCAATTTTTTTACTTTTTTCTACCTACAATCACCCCCTAATTGACCTGTTTATACCTATTCTAAAGGGATTGATATTTATGAACTTTTTTTTCAACGGTTTGAATTATTTTTCAACTCGTTACAATGTCTAAACCACGAAAACCAAAAGAATCGAAACTGGCGAAAGAACCGTTAACTTTGGAAGCAATTGCGAAACTTATGGATGAGAGACTTGAGAATAAACTAACCCCAAAGCTTTCTATGTCGATGAAACTTTAAAAACAGTCAACACAAAACTTCAATCACTCACACTGGATTCTCAACAACAAGAAGCAAGAATTTTAGCTCTCGAAGATGCCGCTCGCCAGAGAGATCGCAAAATTGAAATTCTGGAACAACAGCAATCTTCGACTTCTCAACTGCTGGATCATTATAAATCTAAACTTACTGATCTTGAAAGCCGGTCTCGAAGACAAAATCTCCGGATAATTGGGCTTCTGGAAAATTTTGAGAACTGTATTTTTGAGAACAAAATTTTGAGAATTGAAAATCTGACTGTATCTTTCTCTAAATTTTTAATGGACGTCTTTGGCTCAGGAGTTCTGGATACCCCTCCAATAATCGACCGTGCACATCACATTTCTTGTTTTCAACCAGGTACGAAACCACGGCCAGTGATTCTCCGGATTCATTATCCTCATACTAAAGAACGTTAGTTAGTATGCAAGTTAGAAATTTCTTGAATAATATGTTACAGTCTTTTCTGAAATTATGTCCAATGGACATTACAGAATTTTTTTTAGCTCCGAATCCTTGCCAGAAGGGTTTAGTAGCCATCATTTATAACATGATCATGAAAATACAGCCAGGAGTATCAGAAAAAATTAAGAAGGAATGGGAAAAAGAACTTCACTGTCTTACACCCACTGAGCAGTGGGATAAAATTTTACAATTAGTCAATTCTTCTTCTATTTGTGCTAAACATGCCCTAATACAATTTAAGGTTGTACATAGGGTTCACATGCCCAAGGATAAACTTGCTCGATTTTATTCTTCTGTTAATCCAACCTGTGACAGATGTCATTCTGAAGTTGCTTCATTGACCCACATGTTTTGGTCTTGCCCTTGTTTACAAAATTATTGGAAAGATATTTTCAGTATTATTTCAACGGTTCTGAATATCAAATTGCAACCGCATCCTATTACTGCAATTTTTGGTTTACCAATGGTGGATAATAGTTGTTTATCCCCCTCAGCCCGGCGGATGATTGCATTTGTTACATTATTGGCTAGAAGATCTATCCTATTGAACTGGAAAGAAGTTAATCCTCCAACTATAATTCAGTGGTTTTCTCAAACTATTTCTTGTTTGAGTTTATAAAAAATTAGAAGTGTTGTCTTAGACCCTTCAGTTAAATTTGAAGAAACTTGGAGACCATTTATTCAACATTTTTATATGAGCTAAACTGACTTTTCCTAAACCTTACTTTTATTATCCTTAATTATTTGGATGGAGGTGCGGAGTTATTGACGCTACTCTGTATATTCGATATAATGCAATGGCCCATGTTGGTTAGGTTTTTTTTCCTTTTTTTTGGGAGGTTTTCTTATTTACTCCATTTTTCATAATTACCTTGAGTTTGGGAGGTTATTATATATGGATTATCATCTATTTGTATTTATATCTTAACCTATTAATTATGTACTCTCAAGCTCTCTGTATTCATGTTTCATTTATGTTTGTTTAAAATTAATAAAAAGATTTAAAAAGAAAGGACACGATCGCCTACATCATATGACTCAGCACATAATGATGATGATAATAACTGTAACTTATGGTAATTTTATACGTCTTGCACTGTACTGCTGCCGCAAAACTACAAATGTCAATCCACGTCAGTGACAATCAACCCGACTGTGATTCAGACTATCGACAGTTTACGCACTCTCACCACAGAGTGAAGATCCCCCTCAGATATTGTAGCTTTCACCCTACATCTATGATCTATTGATCCAGTCTCACCCAACCGCAGTGGAAAAAGTTTGCACACATTTGACCTCTCGATACAATTGACAATTTCGTATACCACTTTTGTACGACACACCACTGATTACAGGCCTCCAGTCAGAGAGGCAACCATCTATTACCACTCTCTGGCTTCCCCCACGAGGCCACAGTGAAATCCAAGTGACTACTTCAAACTGAGTACCAAGTGGACAGCCTCGATGTGGGACTTTGTCAAAGATCCTACTAAAGTCTATATAGATAATGTCCACCAGCTCCCTCTGGTTCTGTTGTGGATTGACAGTAATCACTCTGGACCCAAGTCTAAAATCCTGGGGTTAAAATTCACCTTTTATATACAGAATTGTGCAGAAGTATTGGTCAGACATAGATATATATAACGATAAACCTGATTCTGTTATGGATCTCTATAGTGGACTGAGAGTGGGAAGGGGTGTAAGGAAATGGGAATCTTGGTTCGGAAAAGGGGAAGGAGTGGGAAGCAGAGAGACATTCTGTAATGATCAGTACACTAATTGTTTGGAATGAAATGACCTTGTCTGGTGTCTCAGGGCTGGCTATGTCAGCACACGTGCCAGCACCCCCCACTACCGTCCCTGGCACTCTACCACCAGTCCCACACCCCTCCTGCAGAGCTCTAGCTTCGCCATTCCCAGCATTCTTTACTGCTGTCAGACTTACAAACTCGCTCTGCGCTCCACATTAACAAATACAGTACTGTGCAAACATCTTAGGCACCATAGCTACAGTATATGTGTCTAAAACTTTTGCACAGTACTGTATATACAATGGATTCCAGTTAATTAGGCCATTAGTTAATCAGGGCAGCCACTTATTTGGGACAACGCTTAGAGAACGAAAACTAACTGAGAAACTATTCGGGATTCCCTTCGTCTATTTAGGGCACTATGTCCCTTAATGGGGCAGGAGACCATTGCCAAACAGTTACTAACTAGTGTCAGTCACGTGCACTTGTGTGAACATTAGACACTACATTATGCTTACAGCAGTTTTAAACAGAGTCAGCTGTGTGTGTTTGTGTTCAAAAAGCAGTGACTTTTGTCACAAATAGTTGGTGAGAAATTAATAGAGAGGTAGTTCAGAACTGTTTTGTTCTCTGTGTTTTTAAGCATTCAAGCCTGGAGATGTGAGAAACAGCCGGGAGTGAAGATTATTTCACTACTACAAGAGGTTAGAAACTACAAAGAGTTGAATGTTACAATGAAAATGAAGATTTGGAGGATGCATTCTATGAAGGGTGTCCATTAACTGCATTAGGTATCTGCACTGATTTTGTTCATTTACAATCTAAAGTACATGGAGCGTACATTGTATGAATTCCTCTGTAGATAACTATTAGGAACCAACATGCAATTATAGTACTCTAGTAGTACTGGTATTGTTCTCATTTGATATGTACTTCTGTATTTAAATATACAACTTGTTACTCAGTTAAACAGTAGTTTTTCTTTTATACCTTTTTAATTTTTCCATGAAACCAGCTAATTGGGGCAGCTGCATAATTGGGCATAATGTATGGGCCCCGATTTGTCCCAAATTACCAGAATCCACTGTATTTATTGAAATGACTCTGGAATGAAGCACAACGTCCATGGATTTTTTTACGACCAATCCCATCATGCTTTAGTCAAAGACTATACCAGCTTTGAGAGTTCCGACGACCAGGTGTTGGTTGTGATAATCTTGTTCTCCGGCACCCAGTGTTCATAGATGCTCTTGAGGGCCAGAATGGCCTTTTGCCCTTCTGGTGTCTCGTCTCCGCCAATCAGGACTCTGTCAGGATTCTTGAGGTCAGTGATTGCTGTGCCTTCAGCCAGAAATTCGGGGTTGGAGAGCACCTAGAGGACGAAATGTTCACTCATCAGTAACGTTTAACACACTCCTACAAGAAATTTGGCTAGCTGTCTAACTAGACCACAAGCCAATGGCAATCTTGAATGTAGCAGGATACAAGCTATGTTACAAGTCCCTAGTAAGAACACACTTTGATTGCATATTAAGCAGATATTAGACCATAGATGATAAAATACAAGAGCGGAATTAGGCCATTTGGCCCATTGAGTCTGCTCCACCATTCCAGCATGGCTGATTTTTTACCTCTCTCAACTCCATTCTCCTGTCTTCTCCCTGTAATCTTTAACCCCCTTACTAACCAAGAACCTATCAACCTCTGCTTTAAATATACCCAGTGACTTGGCCTCCACAGCCATCTGTGGCAATGAATTCCACAGATTCACCACTCTCTGGCTGAAGAAATTTCTCCTAATCTCTGTTGTAAAGGGATGTCCTTGTATTCTGAGGATGTGCCCTCTGGGCCTAGACTCCCCCACAATGGGAAACATCTTCTGCATGTCCACTCTATCTGGACTTGCAATATTCAATTATTCCGAACTCCAGCAAGTACAGGTTGAGAACGCATTATATGTTAACCCTTTCATTCCCAGGATAATTCTTGTCACTTACTTGGAGGTTTAAGCTGGATTTGGTGTTGGCGTTGAATATCCTGCGAATGCTCTCAGCCGCCCTCACCGGCACCGTGCTCTTCTCCACCACGATCTTGCTGCCGTTGCCCACCTCTGCTATCCTCCGGGCACAGGCCTCGATGTACTTCAGGTCCGCGGCCCGGCCCTTCCCAATTCCAAAGGTCTTTGTTGGGGTGTTTACCTGTTGGACGAGGAGAAGGGGCGAGGTGATCAGACAAGTGACAGGCCCCAGCAGACCCGATTAAAACATGTTTACTTCATGATTAACCATAGGGAACTGCAGAGTTGTGAACACAGCTCAGCACACCACGGAAAGCAGCCTCCCCTCCACGGACTCTGCCTGCACTACTCGGTGCCTCAGTAAAGCAGCCAGCATCAAAGACCACTCCACCATGGACGACCCCAGGCCCAGCTGCAGTAGGAGGAGGGTTAGACATGGGGCTAGAACCCTATTCCGTTAAAACCCAGTGCTATAGAAACACCAGCAAAAGCTCCAGAGACCTCATCTCTGGGAAAGGAAGGATCTTTGAAGATGGACTACAACTGGGGACAAGTTGACAGACAGGCCCAGGGGAGAAGACACTGGTGAGATGCTAACCAGTAGGAGTGATGGGCTTGAGAGGAAGATGTTCAAAGACCCAACCCACTCCTTGCTGATTTGATTTGACAAAACAACATATTTCACTGTATGTTTCAATGTACATGTGACAAATAAAGCTAATCTTTATTCTTTTTAACTTCACTCACCCATCACTAAACAGATCCCACAACCTACAGCCTCACTTCCAAGGACTCTTCATCTCATGTTAGTTGAGTTAAAGTCTGCCCCGAGCCTTATAGGCTCATCAGGCCAGTGCTTATGCCAGTTTCTGTGGCATGAAGCAACTCAGAGTACAAGACTACAACTCCCCCCCCCCCCCCACCCCTGATAGGATGCCAGTCCATCGCAAGGTTAACCCCCAGCATTTTGCCGGTACCCATTTTCAGCTGGGTGGACTGGAGCAATGTGTGGTTATGTACCTCGCTCAAGGATACAACACACTGCCTCTGCTGGGGCTTGAACTCACAACCTTCAGATCGCTAGTCCAACACCTTAACCACCTGGCCACGTACCATACTTCGCCTCATGTGCTCAGTATTTATTATTTATTTATTATTTCTTTTTCCCCTCTTTCTCTTTATTTTGCACATAGGTTGTTTGACACTCCTGTTGGGTGCAGCTTTTCAGTGACTCCACTGCATTTCTTTGTACTTAGTGTGTACATGGCAATCAGGAGGAGGCCACGTAGCATCCACACCAGGACTACCAGGCTCAGAAACAGTTTCTTTCCCCAAGCAGTGAGGCTGATCAACACCCCCACCCACTAACCCAACCACCACTACTTTATCATTTCCTGTCAGAGTCACCTTATGTACAGACACTCCTGTGCCTAGTGTCACTTATGGATGTACAATCAATCTGTGTATACAAGGTATCTCATGTACCACAGTATATACTGCATGTCATGGGTTTCTTTCATTATTGTGCTCTTTATCTTATTATGCTTTTTTTGTGCTACATCGGAACTAGAGGAACAACTACTTTGGTCTGTGTTACACTGTGTACCGGAAATGACATTACATGATCTTGAATTGCTTTGCTGTTGCTGTAGTGCTGCTGCAAAACAACAAATTTCATGAAGTATGATAATAAAGCTGATTCTGGCTCTTCGTTCCTCAGTAAAGCACCCAGCATTATTGACGACCCCACCCACCCCGGGCATAAATTCTTCTCCCCTCTCCCATCAGGCAGAAGACACAAAAGCCTGAAAGCACGTCCCTCCAGGCTTAAGGACAGCTTCCACTTTGATGTTATAAGACTATTTATATATATAAAAGGATACAAAATTGACTCTTGACCTCACAATCTAGACTTTATGGCCTTGCACCCTATTATCTGCCTGCACTGCACTTTCTCTGTAACTGTGACACTTTATTTTTCATTCTGTTATTGTTTTACCTTGTTCTACCTCCATTTATCCTCAATCCCATTTCCATGCCTTCTCCCCGTGACCTTCAACACTGATTAATCAAGAACCTATCACCCTCCATCCTACATACAGTTACATGTATCAATAATAAACCAATTCCAATTCCAGTATGGCCAAATCCCGTTAGAGCCCTGTCTCCCACAAGAAATATCAAGGAATAATTTCAGACATGCCTAGACGGATGAGGTACTGTTCCTTAAGCTGTTGTCAGTCCTCACTGTCACTGTGCAGAAGGCCATACACTGACAGGCCCAAGTGAGGGCAGATTGAATTGTCTGGAGGCCCTGAAGACAGCGGCCACTAGAATCTGGGGCAACAGACAACTTGCTGGAGGAGCTCAGTGGGTCGGACAGGGGCTGTGCTGAACACTGCACTGTCAAGTCTTTTAATCGAATGGCGGCTTTGGAAGTTTCCTGCTCTCTCCGGTGGAAGTTCTGCGAGACCCCCCCTCACTGCTTCCCCTCTATCAACCCACTGACATGGTTGCTTCAGTTACAGGCACCATGAGGGCTCGTGACTCTCCCACGAGCTGAATGCAGGTGCTCACTCAAACTGTAGAGGAGACCGTGGCAGTAGATTTGGGGGGGGGGAGGAAGTGCGGGTGAATCACACCTTCACCTGGAAGGACCCGGGTGGTGGGACGGGAAGTGGTGAGAGAACATGTAGGGGGTAGTGCTGTAAGAATGAGGGTAGTGGGTGAGAGCGGACCAGGGAGTCACTAAGTGAACAGTTCCCGCAAAACCTCGCCATGTCGTAATGCAGGACCGAGGGCAGAGTTTTCCAAGAACGTTGCTGCAATTCGAGGGACGAGTTATGGAGGGAGGTTGAGCAGGTTGGGTCTTTCTTTCATGGAGTGCAGGGGAAGATGGGGTGATCTTGTAGAGGTGTACAACACACTGGTACGTTGGCTTATTACTGTCACGTGCAGTGAGCCACAGTGAAAAGCTCGTCTTGTACTCCTCCCACCTTCTTACTCTGACTTCTCTTTCTTTCCAGTCCTGACGAAGGGTCTCGGCCTGAAACATCAACTGTTTACTCTTTTCCAGAGATGCTGCCTGGCCTGTTGAGTTGCTCCAGTATTGTGTGTGTGTGTTGCTTTGTCTTGCATGCTGCTCATACCAATCCAACTGCAAGACAAGCTTTTTAATCAGAGTCCTGCTCCTCCCTTTTCCTTCCTATGACATTGGTACCAAAATGTACCACGACTTCTGTCTGTTCACCCTCCCCCTTTAGAATGCCCTGGAGCTGATCCAAAACATCCCTGACCCTGGCACACGAGAGAGCAGGCTTGGACAAGCTCAGGCAGAGGTTCTAAGTAAGCAACTTTCTGCTAAGTTCCCTTTTCCTGTTAGTACGTAGCTGGTGTGCTGAGAATGGGTCCTAGTTTTGCCATATGTTCCATGTGGGAGATTTGGGAACTTTGGGAGACCTCCATTCTCCCTGATAACAACATCTGCATGAAGTTCACTGAGCTGCAGCCGCTTCGAGACGGAGATGCAGCTCGATGACCTTTGGCTCATACGGGAAACTAAAGAGATGATAGACAGGAGCTACAGGGAGGTAGTCACCCTGAAGTTGCAGGAGGCAGGTACCTGGGTGACTGTCAGGAGAGAGAAATGGAATAGGCATCCATTGCAGAGTACCCCTGTAGCCATTCACATCAATAATAAATATACCGGTTTGGATGCTGTTGCAGGGATGGTCTTCCAGGGAAAAGCAGCAGCGACCACGTCTCAGCACCAAGTCCAGCTCTCTGGCTCAGAAGGGTGCAGTGCAGTAGTGAAGAGGAGCAGACAGCAGACTCTGTGAAGGAGGCACCTGGATGGTATGTTGCAACCCAGGTGCCAGGGTCAGGGACGTCTCAGACTAGGTCCACAACATTCTAAAGGGGGAAGGTGAGCAGCCAAAAGTCGTGGTACATATCGGTACCGATGACATAGGTAGGAAAAGAGATGAGGTCCTAATGAGAGAATGTAGGGAGTCAAGTAGAAAGCCGAAAAGCTTTATTCATGGCTGAATGAGAACTAAACTTCAATTTTAACTTAAAAGCATCCTATCTGAATACACCACAGCTTGGTATGGCAACTGCTCTGCACCAGACCCCAAGGCACTACAGAGAGTCATGAAAACGACACAGTCCTTCACACAAACCAGCCTGGCTTTCACTGTCCCTTTCTACATTTCTCAAAGAAACCAGCCATCTTCATCAAGGGCCCCTCCCAGCACAATCATTCTCTCTTCTCCCCTTTCCCATCTGGGAGAAGTTTATAAAAGTTTAAGATGACATCTCACCAAACTCAAGGATTGCGTCTATTCACTGTTATCAGACTGCTGAACAGACCTCGCATAGGCTAAAAGATGAATTTTGATCTCCCAGTCTACCGTGCCATGGCCCTTGAAGTTTGTTTGACAACCTGTAGTCACTCCACTTTGAGACCATGGGTGTCACAACCACGGATTCAGCAGCGCAGTGGATTTGACAATTGCGCTCACAGATATGCACGTGTCAGTTAATTATTATTTCATTGTGATAGTATTTAACTCCATTCATTCCATCGTAGTATTTGTCGAGACCGGCATAGCTACACTTTGCTGCCTGCATTCTGCCTTGCCCGAGAAATTGGACTGTCAACTGACTCTGAAGATTAGCGGTGTTCGTTTGATTCTTAGTTGTTCTTTTCAGCCGCAGTGTAGGCTTTGTTTTCTATTTGAGGGTTTTAGTTAACGCCCCTGTTTGGCCTAGCATTTATTGTTTTCTTTTCCCTTTAACATTGTTCACAATAAAGTCTGTGAGCTATCAACCTGCTCAAGTGCCTCTCACTCCACACTTGGGCCATATCTGAACCATGGTGACAGTAAGTCTTGACCACACAAAGGAGGACCCAACAGAGATAGGACAGCTGACCTTGGCCATGAAATTCATTGGTCGGAGTGATTCATCAAGGCAACAATGTTTCATTGGAATTCCTATGTATAATCTCTTGTATCTATCTCCAGCATGACAGCAGGATCTTGCCAAGTAATGGACCCACCAAAGTTTGAACAGTGACGTTTTGACATTGCTGGGTTGAGGAGAGCTTGCCTTTATTCTTAGTGCAATTCCTGACTCTACATCCCGAGAGCCCGAGCTTGTCTAGTCTACATTGAGTTTCTCCGGTATCCATTCCAAGCTTTTCAAGTCACAAGTACTTAGGTTCCTAACTTTGTGGTCCCGCAACTTAGGTCTGCATAATAAATGAGCACTTCAAGCAAGCTTATCAATTGATTCAACAAGTCATCATTCACGTCAATAGTGTAAATTCCGGAAGAGCCCTACTCCAAAAGCTGATCCCTGGCTGGAGTGTGCAAAAACACAAGTGGAGTAACCCTATTAAGAGTATTTTTAACCTCTTGATGAAAGTCATAGTACAGACTGGGAAAATTGAACTTTCATGTAGCAAATTAAACAGATCTACAGAGAACCAGTTAGCAGCAATTAAAAAAACCTGTCTATGCTGTCTTGATCTGCAAAATTGAGAGTATATCCCAATTGCCTCAGGAAAAAAATTGAGAAAGATAAAACAACCTGAGCGATATTTGAAAAGGTTCCTTCTCTAGGTTTCAAGTTTCATGATTTCCAAGGTTTCCTAAGGACTCTTCTCTGTTCCCAAGGTTTTTATTTTTCCGATTGTTTCCAAGGTTTATTCAATGTGTTTAGGGTTTCTCAATGTCCTCCCCATCTCAAGGACTCCCAAGTTTCCCTCTCGGCCCCACCTGGGGTTTCTTGATCTCAGTCTGTTGGGGTTCCCAGATCTCTCAGGATTCCTGGTCTCTCAGTCTGTTGGGGTTCCCAGATCTCAAAGTTTCTCTGGATCCCCAAGTCTACCTACCTCTCGAGTTCCCCAGGTCTCTCGAGTCAACCCTGGAACTCGAGTTTTCAGGTCTTCCACGGCCATCAGGTGCCAGCAGTAAGGGAGTTCTGTGGTGACTTCTTTAGGCCTGTGCAGGGCATCAGAGAGCATTGGGCTCTGAGGTTTTTAAGAGCACCTGAGTTGGTTAACTGTTGCTTAACAACAGTTATTAATGCTTTAAGAGTTCTTTGTGTTCCTTTTCTCAAGTGACTCGCTCTTTGTAATGCGGTTTCCTGGTGCTTTCTGTTTAAGTTTAAGCTTACTTTCATGGATTCTGTGTTATTTTTATTGTTGAAGCAGATGCCCAGTTAGCTCCAATTCGAGGGTCCTCATTTTGAGAACAATCCATCTCAGTGTTACACGGTCAAGCTACCTCTGTCGAAGCTCTTGTTTCTGTCTCTACATGGACGTCTTTGGCTCCAATGTTGGCAGTGCACACCATGGCACGTATCTACCAGCATCACTGAAGGACATCTTGGACAAGTCCCTCATCCAGGATTTCCAGTGGACACAGGTCTGTGACGCATCAGGGGCTGCACCCAGAGAGGGGAGTCCTGTCACAACCACAAATTCAGCAACACAACAGATTCGGCAATTGCGCTTGTAAATATGCACGCATCAGCTAACTATTTTTTCATTGTGATAGTACTTAACTCCATTCATTCCGTCGTAGTATTTGAAAAGACTTAGACACAGCAAGGCTTTGCTGCCTGTTTTGTATTCCACCTTGTCTGAGAAATTGGACTGTCGAGTCAACTGACTCTGAAGACTAGCGGTATTCGTTTGATTCTTAATTGATCTTTTCAGCCACAGTGTGGGCTTCATTTTCCATTTGAGGGTTTTAGTTAATGGCCCTGTTTGGCCTAGTGTTTATTGTTTTCTTTTCCCTCTGACATTGTTCGCATTAAAGTCTGTGAAATATCAACCTGCTTCAGTGTCTCTCACTCTGCACTTGGGCCATATCCGAACCACGGTGACAACGGGACACAGGAGCAGAATTTAGCCTGTAGTGTAACGGACACAATTCACACGCACCAACATTGATTTGGGGTTCACTTTAACAGGCTGCTCTGGTGTGATGACATCATTACGTGAAATTCTTTTACTGCGCTTTTTGGTACTCAGTGCTCAGAGTACAATCAATGAATTGTTACGGTTTTTGTTAAATATAAAATACCTCACATCATTTTATTGGTGAAAACCTACAGGCCATTCAGCCCATCAAGTCTACTCCGCCATTCTATCATGGCTGATTTATGATCTCTCTCAACCCCATTCTCCTACAAGACCACAAGACACAGGAGCAGGATTAGGCCATTCAGCCCCATTGAATGCATTTTCTCTGCAACTGGTTTGCTTTTTACTGCCTCGAGGCATGGAATGATTTGTCTGGATGGCAAACAAAAGCTTTTCATTACATCTCAGTAAACATGACAGAGACAAACCAACATGAACAAACATTTATTGGTTCATCCCTTCACCAACAGCGCAATAACTTTACCCATATTTATATTAAAATTAGTAGATTGATACATTATTATTTACAACAGAATTATTTACAGGAAGGCAGCTCTACTTGCTTTGAAGAGTCAGAAAGCTTTAAGTAACACGTACAACAAGCTGGAGGAACTCAGCAGCATCCGTGGAAACGAGCCAAAGCTTGTGTTGCTTTGACCACAGCATCTGCAGTGCACTTTGTGTTTAGAAAGCTTTAGGTTCTTTTTCAGCAGTGGCTGCAGTGCATTTTGGATGCTTGCCTTCTAGGATTTAAAACACGATCAGGCACATTAAAAGAAAGCCACAATGTCCAGAGGATCCATCTTGGACGCTGCTCCCTTTCTCAGTTGATGAGAAAGCTTGATTACTGATTGCAGAGGGGGTTGGATGAGGGAGTGAATTGTAAATAGTCTCCTGATGTTCTTGGCCCACCAGGGAACGGTGGCAGAAACATTCTCAGCCTCTGCATCTGAGTGGGGCCCTAGAATTACAGGAAACCAGTGCTCCTCCACGACTGGCTCTGAATCTCCATTTGGTAATGCAGAGCCTGTAACTTGGGCAATGGTGGGCTGCCAGCCTTGGCCACCCAGTGCAATGCCAGCAACGAGACATTACTCTCCACCTGGTTGCTAAGATGCTCCATCTTCCCACAGCCTCCACTGAATCTCACGCTGGGCCAGACTTTCATGCATGTCATCCTGAGGAGATCTGGGCTCTTGTGGGTTGTAATCTGCCAGTTTAGATGGAATGTAATACAATGCTCGGATAAATTTCTCACGCTGCAGTAAATGTACAAGTGACACTGATACATTTGTCTCGACAATGAAAGGGCAAGGCGACAGATTGAGAGGTAAGCAAAATGCTCACACTGGCTGGCCTCCCAATAGACACTGATGGGGGGCCAACAGGGAAGAGAATGTGTCTGGTAGATCAGGTAACCATGGAGATACTATATACAAAGTGGCAAGAATCGATACCTTGACAACACCAAGTAATGTCACAATGGCTTCATAACTGGCGGAAGGCCCTTATCAACACCCAAAAGGGAGTGAGTGGGGCAGAGAGGGAAAATAAATCAGACGTGATGGAATATTGGAGCAGACTTGATGGACCAAATGGCTTAATTTGGCTCTTATGTCTTATGGTCTCATATGGCAGTGATTTTAAACCTGATTCTGACGTTTTGATGTACCTGTGATAAATAAATCTGAATCTGTCTTTCACTCACCGAAATAAAGATGAGGTCGGCTTCTTTAATTGCACCGTCGATGTCAGTAGAGAAGAAGAGATTTTGCCCTCGACAGCTCTCCACCACTTCCTGGAGTCCTGGCTGTGGACAACAATGAAAAGTACACACATTCATTCAAAGAATAGTAGCTCTTGCATTTTCCAAATCAGTAAAGCCGCAGAATCAAGAGCTAATAAACAATTCCATACAAGGTTGAAGCCGACTTCGGATGCACATCGATTCTGGCAGGATTTGCAGGACATTACTCCCTACAAAACAAAACCCAATAGCATGAATGGCAGCGATGCTTTACTTCCAGATGAGCTCAACGCCTTTTATGCTCGCTTTGAAAGGGAGATTAAAACTAAAGCTTTGAAGATCCCTGCTGCACCCATGACCCTGTGATCTCTGTCTCGGAGGCCAATGTCAGAGGGTGAACACTGGCAAAGAGGCAGGCCCAATGGTAAAGCTCTGAAGACTTGTGCCAACAAACTGGCGGGTGGATTCAAGGACATTTCAAACCACAACAGTTGAAAGGTTGAAAATTCCCATCTGTGTCAAAACAGCAACAATTATAACAGTGCCCAAGCAGAGTAGTGTGAGCTGCTTTAATGACTATTGTACAGTAGCACTCACATCTACAGTGATGAAATGATTTGAGAGGTTGGTCATGGCCAAAGTCAACTCCTGCCTCAGCAAAAACTTGTACCCACAACAATTTGCCTATTGCCACAATAAACCTAAGGCAGATGCAATTTCAATAGCTCTTCACATGGCCTTAAATCACCTGAACAATACACACATCTATCTCAGGATGATGTTTGTTGACGATAGCTCAGTGTTTAACACCATCATTCCTACAGTTCTGATCAATAAGCTACAGACCTGCGTCTCTGAACCTCCCTCTGCAATTGGATCCTCAACTTGCTAACCGGAAGACTAGTCTGTGTAAATTGGTATTAATAACTCTCCCTCACTGGCAATCAACACTGGCACACCTCACCGGCTCTACTCTCCATATTCATGACTGTGCGGCCAGGCATAGTTCAAATGCTATCAATAAATGTACTGATGATACAACCATTGTATATCACAGTATGCTGTATATCAGTGATTTAGAAGAAGGAATAGATGGCTTTGTTGCCAAGTTTGCAGATGATACAAAGATTGGTGGAGGGACAGGCTGTATTGAGGAAACAGGTAGGATGCAGAAGGACTTAGACAGATTAGGAGAATGGGCAAAGAAGTAGCAAATGAAATACAATGTTAAAAAATGCATGGTCATGCACTTTGGTAGAAGAAATAAATGTGCAGACTATTTTCTAATGGGGAAAAAATCCAAAAATCTGAGGTGCAAAGGAACTTGGGAGACCTTGTGCAGAACACTCTAAAAGTTAACTTGCAAGTGAGCCAGTGGAGAGGAAGGCAAATGCAATGTTAGCATTCATTTCAAGAGGCCTCGAATACAAGAGCAGGGATGCGATGCTGAGGCTTTATAGAGCACTGGTGAGGCCTCACCTTCAGTATTGTGAACAGTTTTCAGCTCCTCATCTAACAAAAGATGTGTTGGCATTGAAAAGGGTTCAGGAGGTTCACAAGGTTAATTCTGGAAATGAAAGGTTTATCAGACAAGGGAAGTTTGATGGCTCGCGATTCAATTTAGAAGATTGAGGGTGACCTCATTGAAACCTTTCAAATACTGAAAGACCTATACAGAGTAGATGTGGAAAGTATGTTTCCCATGCTGGGGGAGTCTAGGGTCTCAGGATAAAGGAACGTCCATTTAAGACAGAGATACAGAAAAGTTTCTTTAGGCAGAGGGTGGTGAATTTGTGGAATTTGTTACCACAGGCAGGTGTGGAGGCTAGATCACTGGGTGTACTTAAGACAGAGATTGATTAAGTTCTTGATTGAACATGGCATCAAAGGTTACAGGGAGAAGGCCGGGAGTGGGGCTGAAGGATAAGCCACGATTGAATGGTGGAGCAGACTCGATGGGCCAAATGGCCTAATTCTGCTGCTATATCTTATTGTCATTGTTGGCAGAATCTCAGATGGAGATGAGAAGATATACCAGCTGGTGGAATGGTGTCAAGCAACAACCTGGCACTCAATGTAAGACCAAAGAGCTGACTGTGGGTTTCAGAAAGGGTAAGATGAGGGAGCACACATCAGTCCTCATAGAGGGATCAGAAGTGGAGAGAATGAGTAATTTCAAGTCCCTGGGTGTCAGGATCTCTGAGGATTTAATTTGGTCCCAACATATCGATGCAGCTATAAAGAAAGCAAGACAGCAGCTATATTTCATTAAGAGTTTGAGGAGATTCAGTCTGTCAGCTAAGACACTCAAAGACTTCTACAGATGTAATGTGGAGAGCCCTAACAGGCTGTATTACTGTCAGGTATTGGGCAAGGTGGGGAGGGGGGGCTACTGCACAGGATCAAAAGAAGCTACAAGAAGTTGTACAATTATTTAGCCCCATCTTGTGAACTAGCCTCTACAGTATCCAAGATAGCTTCAAAGAGCAGAGTCTCAGAAAGGCAGTGTCCATCATTAAAGACCCCACCACCCAGGGCATGCCCTCTTCTCATTGTTGCCATCAGGAAGGAGGAACATACTCAACAATTCAGGAACAGCTTCTTCCCCTCTGTAATCAGATTCTTGAATGGACATTGAACCCATGGACACTACCTCATTTTTATTACTTCTGTTTTTGCACTGTTTTTAATTTAAGGTGATAAGACAGGAGCAGAATTAGGCCATTAAGAACCTATCAATCTCTGCCTTAAATACACCCAACGAAAGTCCCCTGAGGCTGAGCCCTTTTCTTCCAGACTCCCCACCATGGGAAACATCTACTCAGTCTAGACCTTTCAACATCATAATATTTCAACGAGATCCCCCTCATCCTTCTCAATTCCAGCAAGTACAGACCCAGAGCTATCAAATGTTCCTCATATAACCCTTTCATTACTGGAATCATCCTTGTGAAGTTCCTCTGAATACTCTCCACGAAGGCATAAGGTAAGTTGGTCTTCATTAGTCAGGGGATTGAGTTCAGGAGCTGGTAAGTGATGTTATAGCTCTATAAAAGCCTGGCAAGACAACACTTGGAGTATTGTGTTCAGTTCTGGTCACTTCATTATAGGAAGGATGAGGAAGCTTTAGAGAGGAGGCAGTGGAGATTTACCAGCATTAGAGAGTATGTCTTAAGAGGATAGGTTGAGTGAGCTATGGCTTTTTTCTCTGGAGTAAAGGAGGATGAGAGGTGACTTGATAGAGGTGTATAAGATGGTCAAATGTATAGATCAAGTGGATAGCCAGACTTTATCCCCAGGGCAGAAATGGCCAACACGAGAGGGAATTATTTTAAGATGATTAAAGGAAAGTATGGGGGGGGGGGTGGAATGTCAGAGGTGTTTTTTTTTAACAGAGTGGTATGAGCTTGGAACGTGCTGTCAGGGGTGCTGATGAAGGCAGATATATTAGGGACATTTAAAAGAAGTGTAGATAGGCACATGGAAGATAGAAAAATGGAAGGCTATGTTGGAGGGAAGGGTTAGATTGATCATAGAGTAGGTTAAAAGGTTGCTGCAAGATTGTGGGCCAAGGTGCTGTAGAGTGCCATGTTCCATGTTCTGACCAATCCCACAAAGAAACCACAGCAAGAGAACCCCTGGACACAGACTCCAGTCTTCCATTGTGTAACTGAAGTACGTCAGAGCTCGGAGTTCAATTCAGGTGTCCTGTGTGAGAAAGTCTGTACCCTCTTCCTGTGGGGGGGGGGGGGGGTGCCTGTCCATCCTCTGGATGCTCCAGTTTCCTCCCACAGCCCAAAGATGAAGCGGCTAATTGGTCATTGAAAATTGTTCTGTGTTTAGGCTAGGGTTAAACAACGTGGTTCAGTGGGCTGGAAGGGAGTGAATCTGCACCATATCTACAATGAAAAATAACAACCGTGTGCCACCGGAGGGTCTGAGGAGTGATCAGAGAACTCAGAGGCTCTGAACTTTATCCTGCATCAAAAGGAAGACAATGGGCATGTCAGCATTATGATCGGTTATTGTCCTGTGAAATCAGGTTCACAGGTTCAGTGAGTGGGGACAGAAGTACTCACTACTGGTAAATTAACTGTTTACTTACAGAACGTGACAGACACTAAATATTCAGCAAACCCTTCAAGTTACACTCAGTAACAAATACATATCTAAACTGAGTATCTGAAGTGGCAGGACAAAACAGACAGAGACACACACAGTGGCAAATACTTATCGAAGTGTGAGCCCGGACCCACTTTACTGCAGCACACTTACACTGTAAACCGTACTAAGCATTCAGTAAACCCTTGTAGTTACACTCAGTAACAAATACTCATCCGAAGAACGTGCCTGGACCAGTTGTACTACACACCTCCGCTACTTACTGTTTCCATGGTGCCAACTGCACATGGTGGCCCGGAGAACAAACAGAGAGACCATGTGATCTCCACTCGATAGGTTCAAACTCAACCAGAGCCATGATGTTATCAGTTAAATGCCAAATCGTGGGAAGGGTGACAATACTCCTTAAATGGTCCAATCCCTAGCTAGCACAGAGAAGCGGCTTTCGATGATCAGGCTACAGTCATACAGCACAGAATCAACCCCTTTAGCCCAACAGACTGATGCTGACCAAGATAGCAATCTACACTGACAGCATTTGTCTGTGTTAAACCTACATCTTTCTGCATCTATTCTATTCCTGTACCTGTCCAGTTGTATGAGGGGTGATTGATAAGTTCGTGGCCTAAGGTAGAAGGAGTCAATTTTAGAAAACCTAGCATATTTATTTTTCAATATAGTCCACTCCTACATTTACACACTTAGTCCAGCGGTCGTGGAGCATATGGATCTTGGACCTCCAGACAGTGTTTACAGCAGGGGTGATTGATAAGTTCAGGGCCTAAGGTAGACGGAGATGAGTTATACAGCTCTCGTTACATGCACATGCAGGTCAACTCTTTGAGTGATTATGCAGAAAGTTTGAACTTAATAACTCATCTCCTTCTACCTTGGGCCACGAACTTATCGATCACCCCTTGTATTTTAGAGGAACACACACAAAATACCTGAAGTCAGCATTCCCACCATTGCCTGTAAAGAGTTTGTTTGTTCTCCCTGTGACCGCCTGGGTTTCCTCCAGGTGCTCTGGTTTCCTCCCACATTCCAAAGATGTACTAGTTGGTAGGTTAATTGGTCATTGTAAATTTCCTGTGATTAGGCTAGGATTAAATCAAGGAATCGCTGGACAACATGGCTCGAAGGGCCTATTCCACACTGTATTTCAATAAATAAACTAGGTCAGGCAGTGTCTATGGAGAGGAGTAAACAGTCAATGTTTTGGGCTGAGACCCGTCATAAGGACTGGAAATTGGACCCACCCCTACCACAACCTCTGGCAGCTTGTTCCACATAAAACCACCTTCTGTGAGAACTTTGCCCTCAAGCCCCCTTTAAATCTTATCCTCTCAAACTGAATCTTAATCCTATAGTTTTGGACTCCCCACCCAGCGGAAAATATTGTGACCATCCACCCTTCAGGATTTTATATACCTCTGTAACAAGGATTTCCAACCTGGGCTCCATGGCATTAAGAGATTGGGAGCCACTGCTCTATAAGGTCACCCCTCAGCCTCCTACTCTCCAGGGAAAACTGCGCTAAAATATCCAGATTCCAGACCTCCAGTCCTGATAACGTGATCGCAAATCCTATCTGCATCTTTTCCAGCTTAATGACATCCTTCCCATAGCTGATTCACCAGAACCAATTCACATCAGAATGTATTTTACATTGTCACACGTAGCATCCATCATCAAGGTCCCCCATCACACAGGATATGCCCTCATCATTGCTACCATCAGGGGGGAGGTACAGGAGTCTGAAGACATACAACCAATGTTCCAGGAACAGCTTCTTTCTCCACCATCTGATTGCTGAACAGACATTGAACTCATGAACACTACCTCACTACTTATTTATTTATTTATTTATTATTGTAATTCATATTTTTATATATAGCTCTGTACTGTTGCTGCAGAACAACAAATTTCATAACAAACGTCGGTGAAATTTTCCACAACCCTCTACAGGAACTCATCGTGTCCATCTGACTGCATCATCATGTGGTACAGAGCCTGCAAGGCCCTGCACAGGATAGTAAAAACCAGCAAAAGGATTACCGGTGAGTCCCTCTCCCACCATTCATGACATTTACTGAGAACGTTGCAGACCAAGGACCTGAAATGTTGCTGAGGATCCCACAATCTCTCTGACCCACTACCGACAGGAGTATCAGGACTAGGACTGCCAGACTGAGTAACAGCTTCTTCCCCCCGGCTGTGAGACTAATGTCACCACCGAGGTCTCATCACCAGGAGAGTGAGCAGTTTACTGCTCATCATTTACCAGTGCTGTGTACCGTAAGCACTCCGAATTATATTTTATTAACCTATAATAAGTTGTTTTATGTGCTTTGTGTGATATATATATTGTGTGGGTGCACTATGGGGTCCAGAAGAGCACTGTTTCATTTGGTTGTATTTATGTACAGTCAGATGATAATAAACCAACTTGAACTTGATATTAAACCTGATTCTGATGTCTGGAGGAACGGTGAAACGCTTGTCTTACAAATTGTTCATACACAGTACATTGAGGTAGTACAGGGAACATATAAACAGGTAACTTGGAATAGAGAATGTTCCAATGTTCCAGGAATTGTGTGGGTTTCCTCCGAGTGTTCCAGTTTCCTCCCACACTCCAAAGATGTAAATTAATATCAAAATGCAAAATAAATTTTAACAGCTGCAGAAGTGCAAGATCATAATAAGATAAATTATGAGGTCAAGAGTCCATCTTATCATACAAGGGGAACCATTCAATAGTCCATTAACAACAAAGAAGAAGCTGTCCTTGAGCCTGGGAATACAAGAGGTGTGAAGCTGATCGACACAAGAGACTCTACAGATGCTGGAAATCCAGAGTAACACACACAAAATGCTGGAGGAACTCGGCAGGTCAGGCAGCATCTATGGAGAGGAATAAACAGTCACGTTTCTGGCTGGGACCCTTCCTCAGGACTGGAAAGGAAGGGGAATTCCCAAGCCTGTTGCCAGGACTGGGTGGCCTGAGTAGAGGAAAAAGAGGCAGAGACCATTTTCCCTGCAGTGTAGGAGGCTGAGGGAAGATTTTATGAAGGCTCATAAAATCACGAAGGTCAAGGCTTCCACATCCAGGACCTCCTCTTCTGCTACGATGAGGAGCAACACTGTCTGAGTAGCCTCCAACCTGATGGCATAACCATCGATTTCCACTCCTAACTTTTCCCCCTCTTCCTTCCCCCACTCTGGCCTCTTGCCTCTTCTCCTCACCTGCCTATCACCTACCCCGGTGGCTCTCCTCCTTCCCTTTCTTCCCCAGTCCACTCTCCTCTCCTATCAGATCACTTCTTCTCCAGCCCTTTACCTTTCCTACTCACCTTCTAGCTGGTTTCATTCTGGCGACTTCCCCTTCCTTTTCTGTCCTGATGAAGGGTCTCTGCCCGAAACGTCGACTGTTTATTTATTTTCATCAGCCTGCTGAGTTCCTCCAGTATTTTGTACGTGAACCAGATAGTTTTTCTACTGGGAAATTGCTTGAGAATAATTCTTCAACAGTTCATAAAACCTTGACTCAAAAGAATGTAATGCTGAGGCTTTATAAGGCCAGACCACACTTAGGAGTACCGTGAGCAGTCTTGGGTCCCTTCCTTATCTAAGAAACAAAGTGCTAGCTTTGGAGAGAGTCCAGAATGAGGAGTGTTTGATGACTCTGCGGGCCTGTACTCGCTAAAGTTTATAAGAATGAGGAGGTGATCTCAATGTTTAACCTATTAAATATTGAACAGCTTAGATTGAGTGGATGTGGAGAGGATGTTTCCTATAGTGGGGAGTCTAGGACCAGAGGGGCAACCTCAGAATAAAGGGATGTCCATTTAGAACAGAGATGTGGAGGAATTCTTTTAGACAGAGGAGGTGAATCTGTGGAGTTTGTTACTACAGAGGCCATTGTTGGGTATATTTCAGGCGGAGGTTAATAGGTTCTTGATTAGCAAGGAGGTCAAAGGATACAGAGAGAAGGCAGGAGAATGAGGTTGAGAGGAAAAATAAATCAGCCCTGACAGAATGGCAGAGCAGACTTGACTAATTCTGCTCCTCTGGCTGAAAGCTTTGTACAGTGTGGATACAAATCTTCCTTCAGCGGTTCCATCTGGGATAGCAGCCCACTGCCTACCAGTGGGAAGTTCCTTGCTCTAATGCAGAGTTTTCACAAACCAGTCACTGTGACACGGTACATCCTGATTTCCTGCATTTCCTGAGCAGTCAACAATGAAGCCTTTCATAAACTTTTCAGTTGGCTTTGCAATTTACACGATACCTGGCTGAAATAAGTAGATTTAATGACCAGTTTCATTTCAACAAAACAAGGTCGCTTTTGTCTGAAGATTCCTTGAGAAGGTACTGGAGAAACTATCCTGATTTGATTACATCATTGCCTGGTATGTGATTTCAATTCTGCAGGCAGGTAAGAAACTTCACCCGGACCATACCCTTCCACACCTCTCATCAACGCAAGAAGCTGCAGAGTAAAGGTTGAGTGAGGTAGGACTTTCCCCTTTGGACAGGAGGATGAGAAGTGACTTGATGGAGGTGCAGCAGTAGTAATGTTATCACTCAAGTCGAATATGATATTCTCCTTGGGGGTTGTAAGCGAATGACTGTGTGTGACTTTGTATAATGTAGAGGTTGATGCACCACACAGTCCTTGACTGATCAGAGTCAGGGTCCAGTGATATGGAATGCAAGACCCCTGGGGACCCTCCACTGCCATTGTGTTGTGTCACCCTTAACCCATGACCTCTACTTCTAGTTCATCCAACCTGAAAAGCCTGTTTGAATTCACCCTGTCTATACTGCTCAATCCTGTATACCTGAGTCAAATCTCCTGTCTATCTTCTGTATTCTGGGGAGTAAATTCCTAACGCATTCAACCTTTCCCTAGAATTAAGGTCCCCAAGTCCTGGCAACATACTTGTAAATTTTCTCTGAACTCTCTCAATCTTATTTACATCTTTCCTGTAGGCAGGGGACCAAAACGGCACACAATACTCCAAATCAAGCCTCACTAATGATGTCTTGTACAATTTCACCATAATATCCCAACTCCCATACTCAATACTTTGATTTATGTTCCAAAAGCTCTCTTTGTGACCTGATCCACCTGAGACACAACTTTCAAGGAATTATGGATCGATATTCCAGATTCCTCGGTTCTACCACACTCCTCAGTGCCCTACCATTCGCTGTGCAAGTTCTAATCTGCTTTGTCCTCCCAGAGTGCAATACCTCACACTTGTTTCCACAGGTGTGCTGGATACGGAGACTGTAGCCACATGCTTCCAGGCTCTCCTCATATCACAATCAATCTCTGACACTCAGCAGTCGAGAGAGATAATTATGAAAACATTTCAGTGACACAGTAAGTTACCTTCATATCCTCTGGTCATTGTTTGTAAGTAACTCCACGTAATCATTTATCATTGGAAATATTTGGTAACTCACTCTATAACTAGTTGTACCTTATTTTGTCTGGGAGGCCTAATGATTGATCTGAGAAGCCACTGTACAGAAACAGCCATTTCCACATCTTGCTTCCTCCGAAATCCAACACAGTTATTCACTTCAACCACACCTTTTAGAGAAGATTTCACATTCTCACCTGCTGACCACCTCTCTAGTTCCCCTCCTCCTCTCCTTTCTCCCATGATCGGCGGCAGCGAAGGTCACTAATTCTAAATACCTTGGCGTTAATCATTTCAGTGGATCTGCCCTGGGCCCAGTAGGCAAGTCCCATTACAAAGATGGCATGGCGGAGCCTCTACCTTTAGAAGATTCAGCATGACATCTAAAACTTTAACAAACTTCTTTAAGAGTATATTGACTGGCTGCATCATAGCCTGGTATGCAGACAACAATGCCCTTGAATGGAAAAGTCTACAAAAAGCAGTACATACAGGCAAGTCCATCAGGGGTAAAGTCCTCCCCATGATTGAACACATGGAGCATTGTCATAGGAAAGCAGCATCCATCATCAGGGACCCCCATCATCCAGACTGTGCTCTGTTCCTACTGCTGTCAGTAGGAGCAAGGTAAAGGAGCAAATGAATCTCAGGGTAGTATTTGGTAACATACATTGATAGTGCAGTGTCTTCCCTCATCAGAGTCCTTCTTCAGCTCTCTTTTCTCTCTTCCACCTATCCCCTCCCAGGTCCTTCCTTCATTCCCCCACCTTCACTAGCTCACCTTCCCCCTCACCTAGTCTCACCTATCACCTTCTAGCTTGTCCTTCCCTTTACCCACCTTATTCTGGTTGCTGTTCCCTTCCTTTCCAGTCCTGATGAAGGATCTCGGCCCAAAATGTCGACTGTTTATTCACTTTCACAGATGCTGCCCAATCTGCTGAGCTCTTCCAGCATTTTGTGTGTGATGCTCCAAATTCTCATTGCTCCCTGGATAAAAAAGGGCTTCTCCCCTCACTAGATCTAGATCAGGGGTTCCCAAACTTTTTTATGCCATGAACCAATACCATTAAGCAAGGGGTCCGTAGACCTCAGGTTGGGGACCCACCCTAGAGACTCTCTGAGAAGACTATTGTCAGATCATCTAGGTCAACAAGCAGTTGTTGAACATTACAGCACTGAACAGGCCCTTCAGCATATGATTTTCTGCCAAACTTTTAATCTGCTTGAAGATCAGTCATAAGAAATACAAGAAACGTAAGGGCCAGAAGCAGGACTCAGCCATTCGGCCCATCAAGCCTGCTCTACCATTCAATAAGAACATACGGACTAGGAGCAGGAGTCGGCCATTCGACCCGTTGAGTCTACTCTGCCATTCAATAAGATCATGGCTGATCTGGTCAAGGACTTAGCTCCACCTACCTGACTTTTCCCCATAATCCCAAATTCCCCTGCACTGCACAAATCTGTCTTATATATATATTTAATGAGTTAGGCTTTACAGACTCCTTGGGTAGAGAATTCCACAGATTAATTCCCCTCTGGGAAAAGTAATTTCCCCTCATCTCTGTCCTAAATCTACTCCCCTGAATCTGGAGGCCATGTCTCCTAGTTCTAGTCTCACTTAGCAGTGAAAACATCTTTCCTGCCAGCACATCAGTGCAATTACAAAGGAGGCATGACAGCAGCTATGTTTCATTCAGAGTTTGAGGAGATTTGACATGTCACCAAAGATGGTCTCAAATTTCTACAGATGCACCACAGATAGCACTCTAACAGGTTGCATCATAGTCTAGTGCAGGGGGCAACTGCACAGGATCAGAAAAAGCCACAGAAAGCTGTAAACTCAGCCAGTTCCATCATGGGCCTCTACAGCATCGAGGACACCTTCAAAAGGCGATTCCTCAAATGGTCGGTATTCCTCATTAAGGACCGTCATCACCCAGGACATCCTCTTCCTACTGCTGCTATCAGGAGGGAGGTACAGGAACCTCAGGACTGACGACACCCAGTCCAGGAACAGTTATTACCACTCAACCATCAGGCTCTTGAACCAAAGGGAATAAAGCATCTGGAGTATTGCATGAAGTTCTGGTCTCCTTACTTGAAGGATATAGTGGCTTTGGAGGCAGTGCAGAGGAGGTTCACCAGGTTGATTCCAGAGATGAGGGGGTTAGACTAAGAGGAGAGATTGAGTCATCTGGGACTGTATTCGCTGGAATTCAGAAGGATGAGAGGAGATCTTACAAAATTATGAAAAATTTAGAGGCAGAAAAATTGGTTCCACTGGCAGGTGAGACTAGAACTAGGGACATAGCCTCAAGATTTGGGGGGAATAGATTTTGCATGGAGACGAGGAGGAACTGCTTTTCCCAGAGAGTGGTGAATTCTCTGCCCAATGAAGCAGCGGAGGCTACCTCAGTAAATAGATTTTTGCATAGTAGGGGAATTAAGGGTTATGGGGGTAAAGGCAGGCAGGTGGAATGAGTTCATGGTTATATTAACCATTATCTTATTGAATGGCAGAGCGGACTCGATGGGCCAGATGGTCTACTCCTGCTCCTGTTTCCTATGTTCTTTTAACTACACTCAACTTCACTTGCTCCATCATTGAAATGGTCCCACAGCCTATGGACTTACTGTTAAGAGATCCTCATCTCTGGTTCTCAATATTTATTGCTTATTTATTATGTCTTTCTGTTTGTATTTGCAGTTGGCTGCCTTTTGCACACTGGTTGAACACCCAAATTGGTGTGGTCTTTCATCGATTCTGTTACAGTTATTTGTCTGTTAAAGATTTATTTTCTATTATTCCCATGAGAGAATTAATCCGAGTTGTATATGGTGATATACATGTGCTTTGATAATAAATTTACTTTAAACTTTGAGTAAAATGTTGGTGAGGTCTAATTTGGAGTACTGTGTGCAGTTCTAGTCATCTACCTACAGAAAGATAATTATAATCTACACACACACAAAATGCTGGAGGCACTCAGCAGGTCAAGCAGTATATATGGTAGTGAATAGATAGTTGGCGTTTCGGGCTGAGACCCTTCTTTGGGATTGAAAGAGTGCAGAGAAAATTTACAAGTTTGTTGCCAGGACCAGAGGACCCCAGCTGTAGGGAAAGGTTGAATAGATCAGGACTTTATTCACTGTAGTGTAGGAGAATGAGGGGAGATTTGATGGAGCTATACAAAATTATGAGGGGTATAGATAGGGTAATGCAAGCAGGCTTTTTCCACTGAGGTTGGGTGGAACTACAACTGGAGGTTATGGATTAAGGGTAAAGGGTGAAATGTTTAAGGCATGGGTTCTCAACCTGGCAGTTCATGGACCCCTCCACAAGACCATAAGACATAGGAGCTGAATTCGGCTATTCAGCCCATCAAATCTGTTCTGCCATTCCAATATGGCTGATCTCAAATCCCACTCAACCCCATACACCTGCCTTCTTGTCATATCCTTTGATGTCCTGACCGATCAGGGAAATGATCAAACTCTGCCTTAAATATACCCACGGACCTGGCCTCCACCGCAGTCTGTGGCAGAGCATTCCACAGATTTACTACTCTCAGGCTAAAAAAATTCCTCTTTACCTCTGTTCTGAAAGGTCACCCCTCAATTTTGAGGCTGTGCTCTCCAGTTCTGGATAGTCCCATGATTCAGGACATTTACAAGGACAGGTGTGTAAAAAGGGTCTGTAGGATCATTGGGAACCCAAGCCATCCCAACCACAATCTATTCCAGCTGCTACCATCCGGGAAGCGGTACCAAAGCATAAAAGCCAGGACCAACAGGTTCCTGGACAGCTTCTTTCACCAGGCCATCAGACTGATGAACTCACACTGATTTGTGTGCACTCTATATTACATTGACTGTTCCATTCATTATAAATTACAATGATTGCACATTGCACATTTAGATGGAAACATGATGTAAAGATTTTTACTCCTCATGTATGTGAAGGATGTAAGAAATAAAATCAATTCAATTCAGTTCACAGGAAACATCCTCTCCACATCCACCCTATCTGGTCCTTTCAGCATTCGGTAGGTTTCAATGAGATACCCCCCTCTGCATTTTTCTAAATTTCAATGAGTACAGGCCCAAAGCTGCCAAACGCTCCTCAAATGTTAACCCTTTTATACCTGGAATCACCCTCATGAACCTCCTCTGCACTCACTCCAACGACAACACATCCTTTCTGAGATATGGGGCCCAAAACCGTTGACAATACTCCTGACTAATGTCTTATAAAGCCTCAGCAATATCTCTTTGCTTTTATATTCTATTCCACTTGAAATGAATGCCAACATTGCATTTGCCTTCTTTACCACAGACTCATCCTGTAAATTAACCTTCTGGGAGTCTTGCACAAGGACTCCCAAGTCCCTCTGCACCTCTGTTGTATGAACCTTCTCCCCACTTAGATAATGGTCCGCACTATTGCTCCTTTTACCAAAATGCATTATCATACATTTCCCAACACTGTATTCCATTTGCCATTTTTTTGCCCATTCTTCCAATTTGTCTAAGTCCTGCTACAATCGCATTGCTTCCTCAGCATTACCTACCCCTCCACCTATTTTTGTATCATCTGCAAACATTGCCACAAAGCCACCAATTCCATTATCCAAATCATTGACAAACAATGTGAAAAGTAACGGTCCCAATACTGACCCCTACCCCTGAGGTGCAGCACTAGTCACTGGCAGCCAACCAGAAAAGGCCCAATGGTAGAGCAGAAAAAGAGTTTGGGAGCCTCAGGTTTAAGGGAAACACAAGGGGAACTTCTCCACTCAGAGGGTGGTGAGAGTGTGGAACAAGCTGCCAGATGGATGTGGGTTCAATTGTAACACTTGACAGAAATTTGGATGGGTACATGGATGAGAGAGGTATAGAGGGTTATGATCCGGGTGTGGATAAATGGGACTAGCCTGCGAAACAGGCTGGCATGGAGAGATGGGATGGGCCAAATGCCCTGTTTCAGTGCTGTCAATGAGGGTGATAAGTACATGGAATGAGCTGCCAGAGGAAGTGGATAGAGAAGGTAAATGGATAGAGAAGGTTTAGAGCAGAGGTCCCCAACCTGGGGTCCATGGACTCCTTGGTTAATGGTTGGGGTAGTAGCCTAAAAGTACTGGGAACCCCTGGTTTAGAGGAACATGGGCCCAAAGCAGCAAAATGGTACTCCACAATTACACAACTTGGTCAGTATAGTAGAGTTGGGCCAAAGGGCCTGATTCTGTGCTCTACAACTCCCTGATCTCTACTTCTCCAATGAGAATATACCATAGTCAGCATTCTATGTGGATGCATCATGGCTTAGTACGGAAACTGCTCTGCCCACGACTGCAAGAAACTGCAAGGATTTGTGACACATGACAGAAACCAGACACTGTCTACACTTCTCACTGCCTCAGTAAAGCAGGCAGCATAATCACCCCAGACATTCTCTCTTCTTCCCCCCTCAGCCATCAGGCAGAAGGTACCAAAGTCTGGAAGCCAATACAACCAGGATCAAGGACAGATTCTATCCAGCACTTACAAGAGTCTCGAACAGACCTCTTGTTCAATAAGATGGACAATTGACCTCGTAATCTACCTCGTTATGATCTTGCACCTTATTGTCTACCTGCACTGCACTTTCTCTGTAACTGTGACACTGCATTGTTCTGCATTGTTATTGTTTTCCCTTGTTCTACCTCAATGCACGGTGTAATGATCTGATCGGTATAAACAGTGTGCAAGACAAGCTATTCAGTGTATCTCAGAAATCAGATGGTGGAGAGAAAGAAGCTGTTCCTGGAACATTGGTTGTGTGTCTTCAGACTCCTGTACCTCCCCCCTGATGGTAGCAATGAAGAGGGCACATCCTGTGTGATGGGGGACTTTGATGATGGATGCTACGTGTGACAATGTAAAACACATTCTGATGTGAATTGGTTCAGTCAGCTATGGGAAGGATGTCATTAAGCTGGAAAAGATGCAAATAGGATTTGCGATCACGTTATCAGGACTGGAGGTCTGGAGTCTGGATATTTTAGCGCAGTTTTCCCTGAAGAGTAGGAGGCTGAGGGGTGACCTTATAGAGCAGTGGCTCCCAATCTCTTAATGCCATGGAGCCCAGGTTGGAAATCCTTGTTATAGAGGTATATAAAATCCTGAAGGGTGATTGTGACAATAATAGACCAATTCCAAATGGACCACAAAGTTTACTTCAGAGTAAGAACAAAAAATGCTAACAGGTCCTTCTGGCCCAACACACCCACGCCACCCAATTACACCCATGTGACCAATTAACCTACTAAGCCCTATGGCCTTGGGAGGAAACCAGAGCACCTGGAGGAAACCAATGGAGTTGCAAGGAGAACATACAAACTCCTTGCAGACAGCGGCGGGAATCGAACCCAGGTTAGTGGTGCTGTAATAGCATTATGCTAACCACTATGCTACCATGGTGCTGCAAAAGGACATTTCAATAGTTTTGCTCAGCTGATAAATCTTCTCTGTGACAGCCTCAGGGCATGGAAATATTGAATTTGATTCCAAAATTCCCATCAGATCCACCAGGGTTGTGGCTCAGGTGAATGTGTGGAATTCATTGCCACACAACAGCTCTGGAGTCCAAGTGGGTGTAATTGGGTGCAGTGGGCATGTTGGGCCTGCAAAATATCCAAATAGACAAATATGCTGTCTGTCCTGATTGAAAGCAACAATTAGAAAACAACAGCTTGACTTGGAGATCAAGTTTAAAACATTTAGCTAAAGAAATTCCTCCTCGTCTCTCACACTGGAGTTGCTTTGGGTATTAATCCAATGCTTTTTAATGAGGCATATGAGGAAAAGGTTTGAAGATTTGCAGCAATTGTCTTTATTAATTTTTGTGACACTGATGTAATCTATGAGGTCCATGAGGTGTCAAGCTGGAACTTGGGGTATTGGAATTGGTTTATTATTGTCACGTGTACCAAGAGACAGGTAAATACTTGCGTTCATACAGATCAGGTCATTACACAGTGCATTGTGGTAGAACAAAGTAAAACATTAACAGAATGCAGAATAAAATAATAAATTGGATATGTTTAAAAGTGGAGGTTACAGAACAAGCCTTTCAGCCCACAATGTTGTGCCAAACTTGAGGTTCTTGACCAGTCAGGGTGTCAAAGTAGTAAGTGGTTAGTGAGGGGAGAAGGCAGGACAATGGGTTAAAAGGGATGATCCATCAGCCATGATGGAATTGTTAGCAGACCCGATGGACTGAATGGCCTGATTATGCTCCAATGTCTTATGGACTTATCACCAGGTGTGTCAGTGGACAGTTAACCTTTCCCAGATCCAAAGGGCAGTTTCAAGCATTTGTTCGGCTAATGGAATGTAGTCAATAGACTGACCTCAAAGATGGGGAGGTGGTTGGAATTCCAGGCCTTAATCCGCTCGGCATTGATGTCCACTACGGTGACGGTGATGTCCTTGCACATCTGTGCAATGACGCTGCACGTTGGGCCCCCGACATAGCCAGCCCCAATACAGCAAATCTTGTTGACCACAACCATCTTCTTCACCTATACGGGGAGGGGGGAGAAGAGATGCTGTTAATTATCAGAGAACAAGCAAGCTGGAGTGGCTTCACTACACCCAAAGTATTGGTGGTACCTCCTCCAATCTCCCTCATTAGATCAATTACCTCCAGGTTAGCTTTAATTGTCACATGTACATCAAAACAGAGTGGCAGGGTAGAGATACGTCTCTAACAAAGGAGGTGTAAGACTCTCCTTCTCTCCACAGCTCACCCTTGGGCAAGGTGTAGCACCTGCTTAGCCCCTGATCAGAGTCACTTAAAGCCATGGGAGCAGGTGGTGGATGGTCATATGAGCAACTGATGTATATCACAAGTCCTGGTTATGCGACCACTGATGCCAGGCAGACAATCTCTGAAGAGTATTGATAATGGCTGGGATCACCCATCTTGTAAAGGGAACATCCAGAAGGCAATGGCAAACTACCTCTGTAGAAAAATTTACCAAAAACAATCATGGCCATGGAAAGATCATGATATACGACATGGCACATAATGTTGTTGATGATGATGGCATTAAACACACAAATGCTCTGGTTTCCTCCCATATTGCAAAGAGATACTGATTAGGGTTAGTAAATTGTGGGCATACCACGTTGGTGCTGGAAGCATGGTAACACTTGTGGACTCCCCCAGCACATTCTCAGACTGTGCTGGTTGTTAACACAAACAACACATTTTGATGTATGTTTTGATGTACATATGACAAAGCCCATCTTTATCTTTACTCTGAGCTTGATTTCCTTTTGTACTGCTCTAGTGTAATTATGAATGGAATGTTCTATATGGATGACACAAGCTAATCACTTCACCGTAATAATAATAAACCAACTACAAAAGAGAATTGCAACGATGTAGCCAGAAACAAGAGGTGACTAACACAACGGGAGTAAGGAAGGCAGATGTGATGCTGGCATTCATTTCAAGAGGACCAGATCATAAAAGCAAGGATGCATGACCATAAGACATAGCAGGCCAGAGGGTCCATCGAGTCTGCTCCATCATTTCATCATGGCTGATTTATTATCCCTCTCAACCCCCTTCTCCCAGAGCCTTTGACTCCCTGACTAATCACTGAAGGAAGTTCATTAGAACAGAGATGAGAAGGAATTTCTTTAGCCAGAGGGTGGTGAATCTGTGAAATTCATTTCCACAGATGGCTGTGGAGTCCAAACTTTTGGGTATAGTTAAAACGGAGGTTGATAGATTCTTGATTAGTCAGGGTATCAAAAGTTATGGGGAGAAGGCAGGAAAATGCTGTTGAGAGTGATAATAAATTAGACACAGTGGAATGACAGAATAGACTCAATGGGCTAAATGGCTCCTCATAGGTTAACACTTATTCCTAAGATTGTTTGTGTGAACCTCCTCTGGACCCGCTCCAATGCCAGCACATCCTTTCTTAGATACGGGGCCTAAAACTAATAAAAAATATTCCAAGTGCGCTCTGACCAATGCCTTGTAAAGCCTCAACTTTACATTCTTGTTTTTATATTCTGGTCCTCCTGAAATTAATGCTAACATTGCATTTGCCTTCCTCACCACATTTTGAACCTGCAAGCTAACCTTTAGGGAATCTTGTACAGGGACACCCAAGTCCTTTGCACCTCAAATTTCTGAATCTTCTCCATTTAGAGAATAGTTTACTCCTTTATTCCTTCAAGCAAGGTGTACAATCGTACTCTTTCCCACACTATATTCCATCTTCTACTCTCCCAATCTGTCAAAGTCCTTCTGCAGCCTCCCTGTTTTCTAAACACTACCACCACCAATTCCTGGGAGTGGTGGGAACATAGAAATAATTCCCACAGGAAATAGACAAGAGAAACACAATCTTGCAGAAAAAATCAGCAACGCACAGGCAAGAGAAAAACTGCTGTTAAGACAGAAATCAAATGAGGTGGACGATTGACAGGAACAAAGGCCCCGACACAAACCTGCTCAGACAAGTAGCTTCCTGTCCATATGTAACCCAATATAATTGGCTCAGATAAAAATCCGACACTCAGCAACTTTGACAACATCAGTAGAATGAGAAACAGATATTAAATTTCCAAAAGCATTCCTCATGTCTCCCATTCCCTCAATGCTGACCTACCTTTTGAGCTTCTTCACCATCTCCTGCTTTTATTTTGGATTCAAGCAACTGCAGTCTTTGATTTCTATTTGTGCGTGCATAGTGCATCGGTTCCATAAGGTTGTTATAGCTGGGGGGTAATAGTGAGGATAAGCTTCCACCAATTAAATGTTCCCAATGGTGTGAGTCTCAAATAGCCTCTGACAACCAAAGCCTTCACGTCGGGGTTAACTACTAAGCCTGGCAGAATCATTTCAACTGACAGGAGAAAGGGCAAAGATGGGTTACTGGAGCCTTAAAACCAGTCACTTTGGGCATATGGGGCTCATCAGCCGTGGTTGGCAGCTCATCTTAGAAACATAGCAAATAGATGCAGGAGTAGGCCATTCAGCCCTTCGAGCCTGCACCGCCATTCAGTATGATCATGGCTGATCCTCCAACTCAGAACCCTGTACCTGCTTTCTCTCCATACCCCCTGATCCCTTCAGCCACAAGGGCCATATCTAACTTCCTCTTAAATATAGCCAATGAACTGGCCTCAACTGTTTCCTGTGGCAGAGAATTCCACAGATTCACCACTCTCTGTGTGAAGAAGTTTTTCCTCATCTCGGTCCTAAAAGGCTTCCCCTTTATCTTTAAACTGTGACCCCTCGTTCTGGACTTCCCCAACATCGGAAACAATCTTCCTGCATCTAGCCTGTCCAATCCCTTTAGAATTTTATAAGTTTCAATAAGATCCCCCCTCAATCTTCTAAATTCTAGTGAGTATAAGCCTAGTTGATCCAATCTTTCTTCATATTAAAGTCCTGCCATCCCAGGAATCAATCTGGTGAACCTTCTCTGTACTCCCTCTATGGCAAGAATGTCTTTCCTCAGATTAGGGGACCAAAACTGCACACAATATTCTAGGTGCGGTCTCACCAAGGCCTTGTACAACTGCAGTAGAACCTCCCTGCTCCTGTACTCAAATACTTTTGCTATGAATCCCAACATACCATTTGCCTTTTTCCTTCAATGACTGGTGTACAATGACACCCAGGTCTCATTCCATCTCCCCTTTTCCTAATCGGCCACCGTTCAGATAATAATCTGTTTTCCTGTTCTTGCAACCAAAGTGGATAACCTCACATTTATCCACATTAAATTGCATCTGCCATGAATTTGCCCACTCACCTAACCTATCCAAGTCACCCTGCATCCTCTTAGCATCCTCCTCACAACTAACATCGCCGCCCAGCTTCGTGTCATCCGCAAACTTGGAGATGCTGCTTTAATTCCATCATCCAAATCATTAATATATATATCTTGTAAACAACTGGGGTCCCAGCACTGAGCCTTGCGGTACCCCACTAGTCACTGCCTGCCATTCTGAAAAGGTCCCGTTTACTCCCACTCTTTGCTTCCTGTCTGCCAACCAATTCTCCATCCACATCAATACCATACCCCCAATACCGTGTGCTTTAAGTTTGCACACTAATCTCCTGTGTGAGACCTTGTCAAAAGCCTTTTGAAAATCTAAATATACCATATCCACTGGCTCTCACCTATCCACTCTACTAGTTACATCTTCAAAAAATTCTATAAGATTCGTCAGACATGATTTTCCTTTCACAAATCCACGCTGACTTTGTCCGATGATTTCATCTCTTTCCAAATGTGCTGTTATCACATCTTTGATAACCGACTCTAGCATTTTCCCCACCACCGATGTCAGACTAACTGGTCTATAATTCCCTGGTTTCTCTCTCCCTCCTTTTTTAAAAAGTGGGGTTACATTAGCCACCCTCCAATCCTCAGGAACTAATCCAGAATCTAAGGAGTTTTGAAAAATTATCACTAATGCATCCGCTATTTCTTGGGCTACTTCCTTAAGCACGCTGGGATGCAGACCATCTGGCCCTGGGGATTTATCTGCCTTTATTCCCTTCAATTTACCTAACACCACTTCCCTACTAACATGTATTTCCCTCAGTTCCTCCATCTCACTAGACCCTCGGTCCCTTACTATTTCCGGAAGATTATTTATGTCCTCCTTCGTGAAGACAGAACCAAAGTAGTTATTCAATTGGTCTGCCATGTCTTTGTTCCCTCTGATCAATTCACCTGTTTTCGACTGTAAGGGACCTACATTTGTCTTGACCAATCTTTTTCTTTTCACATATCTATAAAAGTTTTTACAGTCAGTTTTTATGTTCCCTGCCAGCTTTCTCTCATAATCTTTTTTCCCTTTCCTAATTAAGCCCTTTGTCCTCCTCTGCTGGACTCTGAATTTCTCCCAGTCCTCAGGTGTGCCGCTTTTTTTTGCTAATTTATATGTTTCTTCTTTGGACTTGATACTATCCCTAATCTCCCTTGTCAGCCACGGGTGCGCTACCTTCCCTAGTTTATTCTTTTGCCAAACTGGGATGAACAATTCTTGTAGTTCATCCATGCGATCTTTAAATGCTTGCCATTGCATATCCACCGTCAACCCTTCAAGTATCATTTGCCAGTCTATCTAATTCACGTCTCACACCTTCAAAGTTACCCTTCTTTAAGTTCAGAACCTTTGTTTCTGAATTAACTATGTCACTCTCCATCTTAATGAAGAATTCCACCATATTATGGTCATTCTTACCCAAGGGGCCTCGCACGACAAGATTGCTAACTAACCCTTCCTCATTGCTCAAAACCCAATCTAGAATGGCCTGCTCTCTAGTTGGTTCCTCGACATGTTGGTTCAGAAAACCATCCCGCATACATTCCAAGAAATCCTCTTCCTCAGCACCCTTACCAATTTGGTTCACCCAATCTATATGTAGATTGAAGTCACTTATTATAACTACTGTTCCTTTATTGCATGCATTTCTAATTTCCTGTTTAATGCCATCCCCAACCTCACTACTACTGTTAGGTGGCCTGTACACAACTCCCACCAGCGTTTTCTACCCCCTAGTGTTATGCAGCTCTACCCATATCGATTCCACATCCTCCAGGCTAATGTCCTTCCTTTCTATTGCGTTAATCTCCTCTTTAACCAGCAATGCTACCTCACCTCCTTTTCTTTCCTGTCTATCCCTCCTGAATATTGAATATCCCTGGATGTTGAGCTCCCATCCTTGGTCACCCTGGAGCCATGTCTCTGTGATCCCAACTATATCATATTCATTAATAACTATCTGCACATTCAATTCATCCACCTTGTTACGAATGCTCCTTGCATTGACAAAGCCTTCAGGCTTGTTTTTACAACACTCTTAGCCCATATACAATTATGTTGAAAAGTGGCTCTTTTTGCTTTTTGCCCTGGATTTGCCTGCCTGCCACTTTTACTTTTCACCTTACTACTTTTTGCTTCTACCCTCATTTTACACCCCTCTGTGTCTCTGCAATTGTTCCCATCCCCCTGCCACATTAGTTTAAAGCCTCCTGAACAGCAGTAGCAAATGCTCCCCCTAGGACATTGGTTCCAGTCCAGCCCAGGTGCAGACCGCCCTGTTTATACCAGTCCCACCTCCCCCAGAACTGGTTCCAATGCCCCAGAAATTTGAATCCCTCCCCCTTGCACCATTTTTCAAGCCATGTATTCATCTGAAATATCCTCCTATTTCTACTCTGACTAGCACGTGGCACTGGTAGTAATCCAGAGATTATTACCTTTATGGTCCTACTTTTTAGTTGATCTCCTAACTCCCTAAATTCACCTTGTAGGACCTCATCCCATTTTTTACCTATATCGTTGGTACCTATGTGCACCACGACCACTGGCTGTTCACCCTCCCATTCCAGAATGTCCTGCAGCCGCTCAGAGACATCCTTGTCCCTTGCACCAGGGAGGCAACATACCATCCTGGAGTCTCGTTTGCGGCCGCAGAAACGCCTATCTATTCCCCTTACAATCGAATCCCCTATCACTATAGCTCTCCCACTCCTTTTCCTTCCCTCCTGTGCCGCAGAGCCACCCATGGTGCAATGAACTCGGCTGCTGCTGCCTTCCCCTGATGAGACATCTCCCCCAACAGTATCCAAAACAGTATATCTGTTTAGGAGGGAGATGACCCCAAGGGACTCCTGCACTACCTGCCTACTGCTACGCTGTCTAGTGGCCATTCCTTCCTTTCTGCCTGTGTAGCCTTTATCTGCGGTGTGGCCAACTCACTGAACGAGAAGGAAAACTCTGATATCAAACCTCCGGCTACACCCACTCATGGGAAGGTTTGAGAGTATACCTTGAGGAAAAATTTTGAAATCCAGTCCTACTTTGAGCTCAATGCTGACTGGCAACTCCTGTGATGATGCTGGCACAAGACTGCATCAGTCTCCACCATTCCTTTGGATTCATCAACAGTGTGGAGAGGAGAAGCCTGCTACATAGACAACAGCTTGCTCTCCATATTGTACTGCCCTGGCTTGCACATCAGCTGGGACAGAACTTCTATGGTTGACCCTTACCAATGAAGGCCCTTGCTGTATAGGAATATCAAATATTGAGTCTGCTCCACCATTCCATCATGGCTGATTTATTGTCCCTCTCAACCTCATTCTCCTGCATTCTTCTCTTAACCTTGCTAATCAAGAAGTGAGATCAATCTACCCTCCCTCCTATATAATCCTCCATTTTTTTTCATCCACGTGAAGATCTAAGAGTCACTTGATACTGAGATACATCCCAGGATGCACTGGGCTACATCATCAGTGATGTAACCACAGGTCATCGGTGATTCGGGTCATTCAAGATCAGACACCTTCGTCCAGGATTGATCAGGGTCCAGTTTGTGTTCCATCAGCATTGGTCCATGGGTCACAACCATCTGGAGGCTCACACTGCAGCCTCCGTAATGGTCCTGATGGCTCTTTTCTTTGCAACCCCCATAATGCCAAGGAGAGAGTATAAATGATCCTAATGAATCTGCCTCTACAACCACCCCGGCAATGTATTCCACACCCACCACACTCTGTAAGAAACTTAACTCTGACATCCCCCCTATACTTCCCTCAATCATCTTAAAATGATGCCCCCTCATATTATCCACTTCAACCTTGGGGAAAAGTCTTTGGCTGTCCACTCAATCTATCCCTCTCATCATCTTGCACACTGCTATGAAGCCACTTCTCATTCTCCTTATCAACACAAAGAAAAAATGACAGATGCTGGAATAAGGAGCAACACACAAAATGCTGGAGGAACTTGGCGATTCAGGCAGCATCTACGGAAAAGAGTACAGGTGATGTTTCAAGTCGAGACCCTTCACTGCAGTAGTGATAGAGGATTCCATAGTTAGAGGAGTAGACGTTTTGCTAATCAAGAAGTGAGATCAATCTACCCTCCCGCCTATATAATCCTCCATTTTTCTTTCATCCACATGATGAAAGGAGGTGGAGAGAAGCAAGGCCAAAAATGTCAACTGTCCCTCCATAGATGCCACCTGATCTCAAACAGATACTTGTGCAATGGGATTTACAGATTTAGTTACTACTCCTCAACCATCAGGATCTTGAACCAAAGGGGATAACTTCACTTGCCTCATCATTGAAATGTACCCACAACTTATGGACTTACTTTCAAAGAACTCATCATCTCATGTTCTCGATGTAAGTTGCTTATTTATTCATTTATTAATTTTTTAGTATTTGTGCTGTTTATGTCTTGTGCACACACACTGGTTGAATGCCCAAGTTGGTGTGGTCCTTCATTGATTGTATTATGGTCGTTATTCATTATTGAGTATGCTCGCAAGACAATGAATCTCAGGTTGTATATGGTGACATATGTGTACTTAGATAATGAATTTATTTTGAATCTTGATTTTATATTTATTGTGTCTTTTCCTTGTATTCTTTCTACTTATTGTGGTTTTTATGTTGCACTTAATCTGGAGTAACAATCATTTTGGTCTCCTGTACGCTGGTGTACTGAAGACCGGCAAGAGACAATCTGGAATCTCGACCTGCTGAGCTCCTCCAGCAGTTTGTATGTTAAGTAACACATTGATGGCAGGTCTGTCACCAGCAACGTTATGTTCCATAATGATCAATCTGCTGAATTTTAACTCCAGGGTCCAGGGTGGGCAGAAACTTGATTTGAATGAAAAAAGTTTGCAATTTACTTTTTTTTTAAAAAAGTACTTGTGGAACCTGTGGAATAACCCAGTGTACTGAACAAAACCCCAAGGCACAATCTGAGAAGCCAACAGGTAACAAGCGTTCTGCAGTCTCCTGCAGTAAATGACGTGTTAATAATCAGATAATCCTTCACTAGGAAAAGCCAACCAAAATGTTAAACATCAGACTCTTGAACCGGTGTGGATAATCTCACTCGACCCAACACCAAACTGATTCCACAACCTATGGAGTCACTTTCAAGGACTTGACAACAAATGTTCTCGATATTTATTACTCTAATTACTATTTTGTTTCTTTTTTGTATTTGCACAATTTGTCATCTTTTGCACGTTGGTTGTTTGTCCGCCTTTGTTGTGTGTGGTTTTTCACTGATTCTATCGTGTTTACTGTGAGTGCCTGCAAGAAAATGAATCCAGGTTTGTGTATGGTGACATTTACATACTTTAATAAATTGACCTTAAACTTTAAATAGAAAAGTTTACTGTTTGCAACACAGTGGTACAGCAGTTAGCCATTACAGCTCAGGGGGTAATTCCTCTGTAAGGAAGCCCTGTGGAATGTGTGGATTTTCTCTGGGTTCTTCCCACAGTCAAAAGATGTACAGGTAGGTTAACTGCTCATTGTAAATTGTCCCTCGATTAGGTTAGGATTAAATCAGTGTTGTCGGGCATCTTTGAGCAGCTCAGAAGGGCCTATTCTACACTGTATATCTGAATGAATAAATAAATAAATTCCCTGGAGGTGAGTCAGGAATTGGACATTTACACAGACACCCTGTGGCACACAGTCATGGTAGAACCACTCACACTAACTACCGAGGGGATTTTCTACTAAAAATCTCGTGGAAAGAAACAGTGAACTCACACACGTAAAGGATCAGTGAGAGTAAATGACCAACCAGTCAGAAAAATAAACATGAGAGATTCGGCAGACACTGGAACTCAGAGCAAATTCAAGAAGAGTTTCTTTAGCCAGAGGGTGGTAAATCTGCGGAATTCATTGCAACAGGTGGCAGCGGAGGGCAGGTCATTGGGTATATTTGAAGTGGAGGTTGATAGGTTCTTGATTAGTCAACAGTTACGGGAAGAAGGCAGGAGAATGGGGTGGAGAGGGATAAGTCGGCCATGATGGAATGGTGGAGCAGACTCAATGGGCTGAATAGCCTCATTCTGCTCCTTTGTCTTATAGCCTATAGGAATAAACAGTCTGTATCGTTGCGCTACATGCAGCGTTGCAATAACGACACGGAGTCGGTGAGCTGCAGTTACAAAAGAGATTTATTCAAACTTCGCGGCCTCGCTTTAAAGCCTTCCTGATCTCGCCCTCCCCGGGCGGGAATGCTATAGGGGGCACGTATTCACAGTCCCGTCCTGCGCGCGGGCTTTTCCCCTTGCTGGTGAAGCAGGCTTGGTGCCCTCTTTGGGACCGGCCTCAATGCCGGCGCGCGCCGCTTTGTGAGCCGGTTCGAGTGCGCTGGGAAGTGGGTCGCCACATAACCCCCCCCCCAGAACCGGCGATACACCCCCCAGTGTCCACAGTCTGGGTCGGACTCTATTTGGGAGGTCTGCCTCTGCACCGCGGTGCCGGAATCTCGACCGGCTGCGCCAAGTCCACATGGGCTGGTTTGAGTCGGTCCACCGTGAAAACCTCCTCTTTCCCCCCAATGTCCAGCACGAATGTGGACCCGTTGTTTCTCATCATCGTAAACGGCCCCTCGTAGGGCCGCTCAGTGGTGCCCGATGTCCGCCCCGTCGTACAAAAACGAACTTACAGTTTTGCAGGTCTTTGGGTGCGCAGGTCGGGTTCTGCCCATGCTGCGAATTGGGTATGGGGGCCAGGTTACCGAGCCTCTCGCGTAGTCTGTCCAGGACTGCTGTAGGTTCTTCCTCTTGCCCCCTTGGGGCTGGTATGAACTCTCCTGGGACGACCAGGGGTGCGCTGTACACCAACTCGGCCGACAAGGTGTGCAGATCCTCTTTGGGCGCCGTGCAAATTCCGAGCAGGACCCAGGAGAGCTCGACCACCCAGTTAGGCTCTTTGAGGCGGGCCATGAGAGCTGACTTCAAGTGATGGTGGAAACGCTCCACCAGTCTGTTCGACTGTGGGTGGTAGGCAGTGCTGTGGTGCAGCTGTGTCTCCAAAAGGCTGGCCATAGCTGACCACAGGCTGGAGGTGAACTGGGCGTCTCTGTCGGAGGTAATGTGGGCCGGTACACCAAAGCGGGACACCCAAGTGGCGATCAGTGCCCGGGCGCAAGATTCGGAGGTGGTGTCGGTGAGCGGGACCGCTTCTGGACATCTTGTGAACCGGTCCACGGTAGTCAGGAGGTGCCGCGCTCCTCGCGACACTGGCAGGGGGCCCACGATATCCACGAATGTGGTCGAACCTCCGGTGGGTGGAGTGGAACTGCTGTGGCAGAGCTTTGGTGTGCCGCTGCACCTTGGCCGTCTGGCAGTGCATGCACGTTCTGACCCATTCACTGACCTGCTTGCGGAGTCCGTGCCAAACGAACCTGTTGGCTACCATCTGACGATTGTCCTGATGGAGGGGTGCGCTAAGTTGTGAATGGAGTTGAAAACGCGCCGCCAGGCTGCCAGGACGACGGGGCGGGATTGGCCGGTGATGACGTCACAGAGTAGGGTCCTCTCACCTGGGCGTATGGGGAGGTCCTGGAGATGCAAACCGGAGACTGCGGTTCTGTAACTAGGGATCTCCTCGTCTGCCTGCTGTGCCTCCGCCAGTGCTTCATAGTCTACCCCCTGGGACAGGGCTTGGATGTTAGGGCAGGAGAGGGCGTCCGCCACGACATTTTCCTTTCCTGAGACATGCCAGACATCCGTCGTGAATTCAGAGATGTAGGACAGATGTCGCTGCTGGCGGGACGAGCAGGGGTCGGATGCTTTCGTGAACGCAAAGGTAAGCAGTTTGTGGTCCGTGAACGCGGTTAAGGGCCTACCTTCCAAGAAGTACCTGAAATGCCGGATTGCCAGGTATAGCACCAACAGTTCCCGGTCGAAAGCACTGTATTTGAGCTCAGGTGGTCGCAGGTGTTTGCTGAAAAACGCCAGGGGTTGCCAGCGACCCGCGATGAGTTGTTCCAGCACTCCACGGACTGCCGTGTTAGATGCATCCACTGTGAGGGCAGTAGGGACGTCCGTTCTGGGGTGCACTAGCATCGTGGCGTTTGCCAAGGCTTCTTTCGTTTTAACAAAAGCGGCGGCGGACTCCTCGTCCCAGGTAATGTCCTTGCCCTTACCCGACATCAGGGCGAACAGGGGGCGCATGATTCGGGCAGCTGAAGGGAGGAAGCGGTGGTAAAAATTCACCATACCCATGAATTCCTGAAGGCCTTTGATTGTGTTGGGTCGGGGGAAATGGCGGACCGCGTCTACCTTGGCAGACAGAGGGGTTGCCCCGTCTTTAGTAATCCTGTGGCCCAGGAAGTCGATGGTGTCGAGCCTGAACTGGCATTTGGCCGGGTTGATTGTCAGGCCGTATTCACTCAGTCGGGTGTAGAGTTGACGGAGGTGGGACAGATGCTCCTGATGCCTGCTGCTGGCTATGAGGATGTCGTCCAAATAGATGAAAGCGAAGTCCAGGTCGCGTCCCACCGTGTCCATTAACCGCTGAAACGTCTGTGCGGCATTCTTTAGGCTGAATGGCATGCGGAGGAACTCGAAAAGGCCGAAAGGGGTGATGAGTGCTATTTTGGGGACGTCGTCCAGATGCATCGGGATTTGATGGTATCCCTGGACGAGGTCTACCTTGGAGAAGATCCGTGCGCCGTGCTGCAAAGTCCTGAATGTGCGGCCCAGGGTAGCGGTCCAGTGTTGTAGCCTCGTTCTGCCTGCGGTAGTCGCCGCACGGTCTCCAGCCCTCTGTTGCTTTGGGCACCACGTGCAGGGGGGAGGCCCATGGGCTGTCGGACCGCCGTATGATCCCCAATTCCTCCATCCTCTTGAACTCCTCCTTTGACAGCCGGAGCTTGTCCGGGGGAAGCCTTCGAGCACAGGCGTGGAGGGGTGGTCCCCGTGTCGGGATGTGGTCACCAATTGTAACGTTGTGCTACACACAGCGCTGCAATAACGACATGGAGTCGGTGAGCTGCAGTTACAAAAGAGATTTATTCAAACTTCGCGGCTTTGCTTTAAAGCCTTCCTGATCCCGCCCTCCCCGGGCGGGAATGCTGTAAGGGGCGCGTATTCACAGTCCCGTCCCGCACGCGGGCTTTTCCCCTTGCTAGTGAAGCAGGCTTGGCACCCTCTTTGGGACCGGCCTCAATGCCGGCGCGCGCAGATTTGTGAGTCGGTTCAAGTGCGCTGGGAAGTGGGTCGCCACAAGTCAACATTTTGGGCTGAGACTCTTCGTCAGGATGAAGGGAGGTGGGGGAAGGGGTGCAAGCTGGCAGCTGATGGGTGAGCGGGTGAGGGGGTAGGTGGACACCAGAGGGAGGGGGGGGATGAAGTGAGAGGAGGTGATAAGTGAGACCAGCAGAGGGGGCAAGTGGATGGGTGGGAAGTGGGATAAAGGGAGAAGTTGGGTTGTTGTCGGTGATAGAAGTAAGGGCTGGAGAAGCCATCTGATAGGAGACGAGAGTGAAGAAAGGGATGCCCAGATGGAACATGTGGTTGGGGTAGCTTCCAACTGAGCTCACTAACTTACGGTAAATACCCTTCCCACCCTACTCTCCTTTCCCATTCAGATTACCCTCTCACCCTTCTCTTCCCCTCACCTGCCATCTACTTCCACCCCTTCTCCCATGGACCACTCTCCTCTCCTATCAGAATTCTGCTCCAGCCTTCACCTCTTCTACCCATCACCTCCCAGCTGCTCACTTCATCCCACCTCCCCCCCACTTTCTCATCCTGGTTTCCTCCCCCTTCCTTCCCTGTCCTGATGAAGGGTCTCAGCCCGAGATATCGACTGTTTATTAGATGCTGCCTGACCATCTGAGTTCCTCCAGAATTTTGTGTGTTGCTGCATCTATTGCTTTATCCATTTTGTCCTCTCCCTCTCTCTCTATCATTCACCTGCCTCTGTCTTCCAACTCTCCTACTGAACATCCTCTGCGTGTCATCCCACACCGTTCCCCAGTCCACCAATCACCTTTTTTACCATCACGTACAAACAAGCTGGAGGAACTCAGCAGGGTTGGGCAGCATCCGTTGAAATAAGCAGTCAACGTTTTGGGCCGAGACCCTTCGTCAGGACTCAAGTCCTGCCCTGATGAAAGGTCTCGGTCCGAAACGTTGACTGCTTATTTCAACGGATGCTGCCCGACCTGCTGAGTTCATCCAGCTTCTGTACGTGCTGATTTGACCCCAGCATCTGCAGTGTACTTTGTGTTTACCTTTCTTACCATTCCCCCTTCTTTACTCTGAACCTGCCACTGAGAATGTGAAGAGGGTAAGGGGTACGTGTAGAAGGGGTGGGCGAGGGGTAAGTGTAGCAAAATATGTAGACAGGACCAGGGAGAGGATACGTTATTGGGGAAGTAGCTAAGATAAGATTCCAGATAGCATGTGGCAACCACAAAGAAAAGGGAACCTGCGACCACAAGACAATGTGTTTGGCAAAGTATCTTGAGCTATATACTTATTCCGAGTATTACGCTTGCGTCTATGCTTATTCCGAGTATTTTGCGTGCTTAGCTATGCAATAGCCAATCAATTGATGAATTCGAATCGGTAACCATATTTGTGAATGTAGTACCCTGCTTTTGGGTATAAGTATGACCTTCATAAACCGACAAATTGGGAGTTGGCTACCTTACGCCCGAAGTGCGTGGGGCTGCGAACTCCTCTCTGAATAAAAACCGTTTCAGAGGTAATTTCGTGGTAATTTCGTGTCTCTGGTGTTTTTCCTCAACTGAGCAGGTTAATAATTTCAGGTTGACACCACCTCCGCTCTCAGTCCTGATGTAAGGTTTTGACCCGAAGCGGTGACAAATCCTCACCTTCCCCCTCCCCCATCCAACAGATACTGGTGAGCTCCTCCAGCAGATCGTATGTCAATGCAGAATCTCACATCCGCAGCTTCCTGTATCGCCATGCAAGAACATTTGTATATTTTGGAGATACAGCACGGTAACAGGCCCTTCCAGCCCAACGAACCTGTGCTGTCCAATTACACCCATGTGACCAATTAACTCTTACGTCTGGAGTGTGGGAGGAAACCAGGGCACCCTGAGGAAACCACGTGGTCACAGGGAGAACGTACAGTCAATGGTGGAAATTAAACCCGGGTTGCTGGCACTGTAAATCAAGTTCAAAGTAAATTTATTATCAAAGTACATATATATCACATTTCCAACCCCGAGATTCCTTTTCTTTTGGGCATTCACAGTAAATAGAAACAACGAAAGACCGCACCCGACAGGACAGACAAGCAACCAGTGTGCAAGAGACAATGAACTGTGCAAATACAGAAAGATAAACAAAATTATAATATTAAATAAATTAGCAGTAAGTATCGAGAACACGAGTTGTAGAGCGCTTGAAAGAGAGATTGTAGTTTCTGGAGTCCGTTCAATGTTGGGATGAATGAAGGTTATCCTCTCTGGTTCCGCAGCCTCATGGTTGTGGGGTAATCACTGCTCCTGAATAGCAGTACACTAACTACCACCTACCGTGCTGCCAAACTGCAATCTCGAGTCACCAGACAACTACACCAAGTGACTCAGAATGCAAGTAGCATGTTGGCTCCCTCGTATTTTAAGAGGAATTGAAAACCGGAGTCATCTCCATTTAAACAAACAAATGAGACTCCTTACAGAATCGCACCATGGCGGCGAAGCCGTTAGCGGGAAAACCATCACAACTCATGGCTTCAGAGTTCAGAGTTCAATTCTGATGTTACCTGTAAAGAGCCTGTACGCTCTCCGGGTGAACTGTGTGGGTTTGTCCGGGTGCTCCAGTTTCCTCCCACAGCCCAAAGACATGCCAGAATGTTCATTGTAAGTTGTCTGGTGATTAGGCTAGGGTTAGATCGGGGGTTGCTGGGCAGCACGGCTCAAAGGGCCAGAAGCACCTGTTCAGCACCGTTTCTGAAACATCATCATTATGCACCGTGTTGTATGACATCATCATTATGTGTCGTGTAGTACGACGTGGGCGATCATGGTCTTTCCATGACCATGGCTGTTCTTGGAAAATTTTTCTACAGAAGTGGTTTACCACTTCTTTCTCCTGGGCAACGTCTTTACAAGACGGGTGACCCCAGCCATTCTCAATACACTTCAGAGATTGTAGTCACATAACCAGGACTTGTGATCTGCACCGGCTGCTCATACGACCATCCACCACCTGCTCCCATGGCTTCACATGACTCTGATCAGGGGGCTAAACAGGTGCTACATCTTGCGCAGGGGTGACCTGCAGGCTAGCAAATGGAAGGAGCGCCTTATACCTCCTTTGGTAGAGATGTATCGCCACCCATATTTCAATAAATACACTGCTGTGCTGCCCATCTGCATACTCGAGTCTCCAGGCAAGCAATCAGGAATACAAATAGCATGGGGCACGGCCTGTATTATAAGAGGTAACAAATGCTAAAGTTATCTCCATTTACAAAGGATCACGGTCAGAATGTCTGGAATATGTCTGGTCTATCTCACTCGGAACAGGGTCACTAGATTACTCAGAGTACGGACGATGATTGAGAGAGTGTTCACCAGAATGCTGCGATGCAGATTGTTATGGGGCAGGCAGGCTCTGTACTCCGCAGACTGAAGAATGAGGTGAGATCGATCGAACTGTACAACATTCCTACTGACAGGACAGACCCGTATGAAGGTCAGAGTAATGCAGTTCTGAATCAGGAACTTTGGCCCAAATTACTGAAATGCAAGTTTACACAGTCGAGTGGGATGTTTATTTTTCAATGGTCGTATATTTAAGGTGAGAGTGTGCAAGATTTCCCAGAGGTCACCCACTTCATTTCGACCTCCCTTCCCCAATCTGACATGTCAGTCCATGGCCTCTTCTACTACCCTGATGAGGCCACATTCAGTTGGAATACCTCATATTCCACCCTGGTAATCTGATGGCATGAATATCAATTATCTAGCTTCCAGTAATTCCTTACCTCTCCCCCTTCTCTCTCTTTCCATTCCCAAATCCAGTTCCCCTCTCACCCCTTCTCTTCTTCCCACTTGCCAATCACCTCCTTCTGGTGACCCTCGTCCTTCCCTTTCTCCCATAGTGCACTTGCCTCTCTGATTAGATTTCTTTTTCAGTCATTTATCTCTTCCACCTATCACCTCCCAGCGTCTCACTTCATCCCACCCACCTTCCCCCTCACCTGGTCTCACCTATCACCTCCCAGTGTCTCACTTCATCCCCCTCCCCACCCACCCACCTTCCCCCTCACCTGGTCTCACCTATCACCTCCCAGTGTCTCACTTCATCCCCCCCCCCCACCTTCCCCCTCACCTGGTCTCACCTACCACCTCCCAGCTTGTCCTCCTTCCCCTCTCCCCTCCTTATTCTGGCCTGTTCCCTTCCTTTCCAGTCCTGATGAAGGGTATTGGCCTGAAACATCGTCTCTATAGATGCTGCCTGACCTGCTGAGTTCCTCCAGCATTTTGTGTGTTACTACAAGTTCAAAGGAGAAGCGCAGGCAAGTTTATTTTACACAGAGTGCTGGGTGCCTGGGATGTGCTACCTAGGGCGGTGGTAGAGAAAGATAAGATACAGGCATTCTGGAGGCTCTTCGACAGGCCCTTGAATATGCAGAGAATGGAAGGATATGGACATTGTGTGGGCAGAAGGAATTACTTCAGTTGCGCATGTGATTACCAATTTCATTAATTCAGCACAAAACTGTGGGCTGAATGGCCTGACCCAGTGCAATAATGTTCTGTGCATCTTTACTGTGTCTGTGTCCACGTGTGCATAGTGAGGGGAGATCTGATAGAACTTTGAGATTAGGAGAGGCATCGATAGAGGAGACAGACAGCATCTTTCCTCAAGGTCAAAATCTCTAATACGAAAGGGCATGTATTTAAGGTGAGAGGGGCAAGTTTTTTGTTACACACAGAGAGTGGTGGGTGCCTGGGGTGGTGGTGGAGGCCTTCAAGAGGGTTCTAGATAGGCACATGAATATGTGTGAAATGGAAGGAATGGACATTGTGCAGTCAGAGAAGTTTAGTTTAGTGAGCATTTGATTACTAATTTAATAGCTTCAGCACAATAGGAAGGGCCTGTTCCTGTCTTGTCCTGTCCCATTCTCAGTTCCTGTGCATTGTAAACAAAGGAAGTGTGTGGGACAAGTTTTATTTATAAATACACAGAGAATGGTGGGGGCTGAGTGTACTGCCCAGGATGGAAGTGGAGACAGAAGACGTCTTCAACAGGCTGCATGTGGGCTCGCAGGGAATGGAGGGATATAGACGAAGTGCAGGCAGATGGAATTCGTGAAATAGCTTAATAGTACAGTGCCATGGGCTGATGGGCCTGTTCCTGTGCTGTACTGTTCTATATCCATCCAAGCTGACCACGAAGTCCCACTTGTCTGCATTGCAAATGTATCCAACTACCAATCCAAGCATCTTTCAAATATTGTTATTGCACCTACCTCTACTACTTCCTCTGGCAGCTCATTCCATATACCTACCACTCCATATACTCAGCCAGCTCCATCATGGGCCTATCCTCCCCAACATCGAGCTCAGCTTCAAAAGGCAATGCCCCAAAAAAATGCAGCATCTGTCATTAAGGACCCCATCACCCAGGACATGCCCTCTTCTCATTGCTACCATTTGGGAGGCGGTACAGGAGCCTGAAGACACACTCCCAGGGTTTCAGCACACACAAAATGCTGGTGGAACACAGCAGGCCAGGCAGCATCTACAGGAAGAAGCACTGTCGACGTTTCGGGCCGAAACAGCGACAGTGCTTCTCCCTATAGATGCTGCCTGGCCTGCTGTGTTCCACCAGCATTTTGTGTCTGTTGTTTGAATTTCCAGCATCTGCAGATTTCCTCATGTTTGCCCAGGGTTTCAGTAACAGCTCCTTCCCCTCCACCAGATTTCTGAACGGACAAGAAACCCCATGACCACTAGCTGACTATGTTTTTTTTCTTTGTTTGCTCTTGTCTCACTAAATTTACTTTCAACTCTTAATGAGTTTTCTTTTTGCACCTTTTAAATATTTCTTACTGTAATTTGTAGTATTTTTATGTATTGCACTGTACTGCTGCCACAAAACCACAGATTACATGACATATGTCTGTAATTGCAAGACTGATTCCGATGTCTTTCCTGTAACTGTGATCAAAACTCTATGCTCCAAGGATTAGTCCATCCATGTCTTGCACAACTGCAACGTAGCCTCACAGCTGTGTGTCGATGAGGTCGGTAGTTCCCTGGGCTGGGGTATATAGACTAGAAGTCGGTTTCAAAATATGTATCTGATCATTTAGGATGAATTGGTTTATTATTGTCACATGTACTAAGGTCCAGCAAAAACTTCTCTTTCACAGGTCAGATCATTACACAGTGCACTGAGGTAGAACAAGGTAACACAATAACAGAATGCAGAATAAAGTGTCACAGTTACAGAGGAAGTGCAGTGCAGGCAGACAGGAACAAGTGGATGGATGTGGACTTTGTACAGGCAAAAGGAATCATAAAACATAGAACATCACAGTACAGGCCCTTCAGCTCAGATTGCTATGCCAACCCTTTCATCTTCTCCCAGATCAATCTAACCCTTCCCTTCCACATAACCCTCCATTTTTCTCTCATCCATGTGCCCATCCAAGTGTCTCTTAAATGTCCCTAATATATCTGCCTCTACCACCAACCCTGGCAGTGTGTTCCACACACCCACCACTCTCTGTGTAAAATACCTATTTTGACATCCCTCTATACTTTCCTCCAATCCCCTTAAAATTATGCCCCCTCATATTAGACATTTCTGCCCTGGGAAAAGTCTCTGGCCGTCCTCTCCATCTATACCTCATAACCATCTTGTACACCCCTATCAAGTGACCTCTCATCATTCTCCACCCCAGGTGGAAAAGCACGAGCTCACTCAATCTGTCCTCCTAGATATAACAATTTGAGGATCAGGTTAGTTAAGGTATTTATATTACGAGTTTAATTAGTTCAGCATGAGTCTGAGGGCCTGTTGACCTGTTTCTGTGCTGTACTGTCAGTTATGGTACACTACAGTCCAGAAACACCATCTAGTCTGTGCCAAACCATTACTCCGCCCAGCCCCAGCCATGGCACCCTGACCACAGCCGCCCCATCCATGTAGCTATCTTTCTCTTAAAAGTTGCCAGCGAAACCGCATCCACCACCTCCACTAGCAACTCACTCCACTCACCACCCTCTGAGTGAAGTCCACCCATTGGTTCCCCTTCAACATTTCACCTCTCACACTTAACCCATGACCTCAAATTGTAGTCTCACCCAACCTCCTTGGAAAAAAGCCTGCTTGCATTTACCCGATCCATACCCCTCAATTCTGTATACCTCTGTCAAATCTCCCCGTCAGTCTTCAACAGTCTAGGGAATAAAGTCCCAAACTACTCAATCCTTCCCTATAACCCAGTTCTGTGTACTCTTCTGCCATTAACCTGTGACTATTTTACACACACACACACACACACACACACACACACACACATATATATATATATACACACACACACACACTTGTTATACGTTCTGATCTAGTTACCATCATATTGTGGGATCTTGCTTTGCACACGTTCTCCCCTCAGAACTTGGGAAGTAACGGGAGAAAGAACGTCGGTTCCTCCAGACGTTTGGGATTTGCTTCGGGGGGACGGGGTGGGGACATTTCCTGAGATAAAAGAGTTGCGAAACCATTCCACACTGCAGCCTTCATACAACATGACTGTTAGCATGTCGTGACGACTTTTTAAACCTAGCCAAAGATCAATCTGACTCCGTCATGGACTGTCCCAAACCCGGCGGCTACAGAAAAGCCAGCGAGAGGAAGCTGGGCTGGACCTGGGGTCATGAATGACTGACTCAGGACAGAGGCCGCTGGTGAGCGGCTGGCGGTGGTCTGTGTCACTGGAGGAACGATGGGCTTACTGTACAAGATCAATCTAACCCTTCCCAACAATATGGTCCTCCATTTTTCTATCACCCATGTGCCTATCGCAGAGTTCCTAAATGTCCCTCACAAATCACCTCCCCTCCTTCCACACACTCATCACTCTGTGTTTAAAAAACTTACCTCTGATATTGCCCCGATACTTTCCTCTGAATACCTTATCAATCTGACCCCTTGTATTACCTCCCGTCATCTTTCAGAAACCTCCCGCGGGGGGCTGAAGATCGGGGTTGGGGGGGGTAGGGGTGATGGTGGTGGCTGTGAGGGCAACGGGCGAAGGGGCAGTGGGGAAGAGGTGGCGGAGGTTCGCCCCGCAAGGGGCGGGGGTTTAAACCGGGGCAGACAAGCGATGAATGAATGAGACGGCCCCGGAGAGAGCAGCTCGCCAGCGCTATTCTCCCGAGTGCAGGAGGTGTTTAACCCGCCTGTGAGCTTGGCAATTACTCAGGCCCCGGCACCATCACTCACACAAAAGATCGGTAACACGAGGAGCCGGGAATATACTCCCGGTTCTTACCCAGCGGCGGCGCTTGGTTCGCAGGGAGAGGGGCGGAAATTTTCCGATCCAGTTGCTCGCGAGTTTCCAATTCACAGAGGGTGGACCGGTGTCTCGGCAGTCACATCCATCCCCTAACGAGAGAGGAAAGCCACGCAGGCGTCTGCTTATAAACCGTGCAGGAGCCGGCCGCGTCAGCCCGCTGCTGATGTAGCCGAGGGAGGGTTTGCCCGGGGCGGACCACGCCTCTGGGCGTCCTTTGTACTGCCTTCGCTCTCCCCTTTCCCCTCTCCCCTACCCTCTCTCTCCGCCCTCCCTCGCCCTCTCTCCCTCTCTCTCTCTCGCCCTCTCTCCCTCACCCTCTCTCACCTCTCTCCCTTGCCCTCCCTCCTTTCTCCGCCCTCCCTCACCCTCTCTCTCCTCCCTCGCCCTCTCACCTCTCTCCCTCTCTCACCTCTCTTCCTCACCCTCCCTCCCCTTCTCTCTCCTCTCTCCCTTGCCCTCTCCTCCCTCGCCCTCTCTCACCTCTCTCCCTCGCCCTCCCTCTCCTCTCTCCCTTGCCCTGTCTCTCTCTCTCTCCTCTCTCTCTCGCCCTCTCTCACCTCTCTTCCTCACCCTCCCTCTCCTTCTCTCTCTCCTCTCTCCCTCACCCTCTCTCTCCTCTCTCCCTCACCCTCCCTCTCCTCTCTCCCTTGCCCTCCCTTTCCTCTCTCCCTCGCCCTCCCTCTCCTCTCTCCCTTGCCCTGTCTCTCTCTCTCTCCTCTCTCTCTCGCCCTCTCTCACCTCTCTTCTTCACCCTCCCTCTCCTTCTCTCTCTCCTCTCTCCCTCACCCTCTCTCTCCTCTCTCCCTCACCCTCTCTCTCCTCTCTCCCTCACCCTCCCTCTCCTCTCTCCCTTGCCCTCCCTTTCCTCTCTCCCTTGCCCTCCCTCTCCTCTCTCGCCCTGTCTCTCTCTCTGCCCTCCCTCGCCCTCTCACCTCTCTCCCTCGCCCTCCTTCTCCTCTCTCCCTTGCCCTCCCTCCTCTCTCCCTTGCCCTGTCTCTCTCTCTCCGCCCTCCCTCACCCTCTCTCTCTGCCCTCTCACACCACTCTCACCTGCTCCCTCTCTTTCCTCTCTCCCCTGTCCGCTTTCTTCACTCTCCCCTCTCCCTTGCCCTGTCTCTCTCTCTCCGCCCTCCCTCACCCTCTCTCTCTGCCCTCTCTCACCACTCTCACCTGCTCCCTCTCTCTTTCCTCTCTCCCCTGTCCGCTTTCTTCACTCTCCCCTCTCCCTTGCCCTGTCTCTCTCTCTCTGCCCTCCCTCACCCTCTCTCTCCTCCCTCGCCCTCTCACCTCTCTCCCTCTCTCACCTCTCTTCCTCGCCCTCCCTCTCCTTCTCTCTCCTCTCTCCTTCTCTCTCCTCTCTCCCTCACCCTCCCTCTCCTCTCTCCCTTGCCCTCCCTCTCCTCTCTCCCTTGCCCTGTCTCTCTCTCTCTGCCCTCCCTCGCCTTCTCTCTCCTCTCTCTCTCGCCCTCTCTCCCTCGCCTTCCCTCTCCTCTCTCCCTTGCCCTGTCTCTCTCTCTCTCCTCTCTCTCTCACCCTCTCTCTCCTCTCTCTCGCCCTCTCTCACCTCTCTCTCTCGCCCTCTCTCACCTCTCTTCCTCGCCCTCCCTCTCCTTCTCTCTTTCCTCTCTCCCCTGTCCGCTCTCTTCACTCTTCCTTCCCCTCTCTGGGCTGAGTCAGATTTATTTATTATCACAGACATCATGACGTCTAAGACTCTGACAAACTTCTTAGATGTGCAGTGGAGAGTGTATTGACTGGCTGCATCACAGCCTGGTGTGGAAACACCAATGTCCTTGAATGGAAAATCCTACAGAACGTAATGGATACGTCCCAGTCCATCACGGGTAAAGCCTTCCCAACCATTGAGCACATCTAACGGAGTGTTGTCACAGGAAAGCAGCATCCATCATCAGGGCCCCCACCAGACAGGCCACACTCTCTCCTCACTGCTGCCATCAGGAAGAAGGTACAGGAACCTCAGGATCCACACCACCAGGTTCTGGAACAGTTATCACCCCTCAGACTTCAGGCTGCTTAACAAGAGGGGCGAACTTTACTCCTCCCATCACTGAACTGCTCCCATAATATATGCACTTACTTTCAAGGTCTCTTTGTCTCAAGTTCTCTATAATTACTGCTTATTGATTTAGTATTACTACCTTTTTCTTTTTGTATTTGCACATTGTCCGTTTGTCCATCATGTCGGGTGCAGTCTTTCACTGATTCTGTTGTATTTCTTTGTATCTACTGTGAAGGCCTACGGAAAAAATCAAATCTCAGGGTCGTATATGGAGACAAATATGTACTCTGATAATAAATTTACTTTGGACTTTGAATTTGAACTCTAACACTGTTCTCCCTCCTCCTCTCTAGAACTGAATCAGGTTTGCTATCACTGACGTGCACTGAGGGATCACTTTATTAGGTACTGTACACCCATAGACTTGCTCATTCATGTAATCATGTGGTAGCAACTCGATGCATGCATGGAGACATGGTCAAGGAGTTCAGTTGCCTAAACATCAGAATGCGGAGGAAATGTGATCTAAGTGACTTTGACCATGGAATGATTATTGGTGCCAGACGGGGTGGTTTGAGTATCTCAGAAACTGCTGATCTCCTGGGATTTTCACGCGCAGCAGACTTTGAAGTTTATCGAGAATGGTGTGAAAAACAAAAGGGACATCGAGGGAGTGGCAGGTCTCTGGGTGAAAATGCCTTGTTAATGAGAGAGGTCAGAGGAGAGTGGCCAGACTGGTTCAAGCTGACAGCTCTCAAATACCCATGCAATAACAGTGGTGTGCAGAAGAGCATCCCTGAACACACAACACGGCAAAGCTTGGAGTGGATGGGCTACAGCAGTCAAAGATTATGAACGTACACTCCATGGCCACTTTATTAGATACAGGAAGAAACTAATAAAACTGGATTGAACCACACTCAGATGGTGTGGTAGTGTATCTTGCCCTGGAGCCACATGAGTAAAAAATGCTGGGTAACAAGTGAAATGAAAGAAGTGGTGAGACCAGGTCGGAGGATGTGGAATCCTTGTGGGTAGAGTTCAGAAACTATAAGGGTAAGAAGACTCTGTTGGGAGTTATTTACAGCTCTCTGAACAGTAGTCAGGATGTGGTCTACAAATTACAGCAGGAGATAGAGAAAGCATGTCAAAAGAAGGCAATGTTATGTTAGTCATGGGAGATACCAATATGTAGAGGGACAGGGAAAATGCTGGATCCCAAGAGAGAGAATTTGTGGAACGCATCTGAGATGGGTTTTTAGAGCAGCTCGTGGTTGAGCCCACTAGGGGATCAGCTACTCTGGAGTGGGTGTTGTGTAATGAACCGGATGTGATTAGGGAGCTTAAAGTAATTGTTGTGAATTTAATATTTCATCCCTAGACTCCCATGTTTTCCTTTGAATTAGATTGATGTTGTCAAGTTACAGAACTTGACAGTAATGGAACCAGTGGCCATAATATCATAGACTTCACCCTGCAACTTGAGAGGGAGAAGCTCAAGTCAGGTGTATCAGTCTTACAGTGGTGTATTACAGCAGAGGCATGAGGGAGCTGTTGGCCAAAGTTGATTGAAAGGGGTCACTGGCAGGGATGAGAGCAGAGCAGCAATGACAGGGGGCAGAACTGAGTGTCAAAACTATTAATAGAGAGATGGCGCTTGGGAAACTGAAAGGTCTGAAGGTGGATAAGTCACCTGGACCAGATGACCTACACCCCAGGGTTCTGAAAGAGGTGGCTGAAGAGATGTGGAGGCATTAGTAGTGATCTTTCAAGAATCGCTAGATTCTGGCATGGCGCTGGAGGCTTGGAAAGTTGCAAATGTCGCTCCACTCTTCAAGAAGGGAGGGAGACAGAAGAAATGAAATTACAGGCCAGTTAGCCTGACCTCAGTGGTTGGGAAGATGTTGGGGTCAATTGTTAAGGATGTGGTTTTGAGGTACTTGGAGGCACATGACAAAATAGGCCAAAGTCATCATGATACCTGAAGAGGAATTCTTTGAAGAAATAATAAGCAGGATAGACAAAGGAGAGTCAGTGGATATTGTGTACTTGGATTTTCGGAAGGCCTTTGACAAGGTGCTGCACATGAGGCTGCTAAACAAGATAAGAACCCAGGATTTTTCAGGAAAGATACTAGGATGGATAGAGGATTACACACAAAATGCTGGAGGAACTGAGCAGGCCAGGCAGCATGCACGGAAAAGAGCAAACAGTTGATATTTCAGGCCAAGACCCTTCATCAGGACAGGTTTTTTTTTCCAGTTCCTCCAGTTCTTTGTGTGTTTTGCTTGGATTAACAGCATCTGCAGATTTTTTCTTGTTTGTGAATGGAGAGTGCATTGGCTGTTTGACAGGAGATAAAGAGTGGAATAAAAGGATCCTTTTCGGGCTGGCTGTGGGTGACTAGTGATGTTCCGCAGGGACTGGTGTTTGGACTGATTCTTTTTATGTTATGTATCAGTGATTTCAATGATGAAATTGATGGCTTGATGCCAAGTTTGCAGACAATACGAAGATAGGTGGAGCAGCAGGAGGTGTTGAGGAAGTAGAGAGGCTACAGAAGGTCTTAGACAGATTAGGAGAATGAGCAAAGAGGTGGCAGATGGAGTACGGTGCCGGGAAGTGTCTGGTCATGCACTTTGGTAGAAGGAATCAAAGCATAGACTATTTTCTAAATGGGGAGAAAATTCAAAAATTCAAGATGCAAAGGGACTTGTGTGTCCGTGTGCAGGATTATCTAAAGGTTAATTTCTAGTTTGAGTCTGTGGTAAGGAAATCAAATGAGATGTTAGCATTAATTTCAAGAGGACGAGAATATAAAAGCAAGGATGTAATGTTGAGACTTTATAAAGCACTGGCGAGTCCTCACTTGGAGTATTGTGAGCAGTTTTGGGCCCCTTATTTAAGAACAGAAGTGCTGACATTTGAGAGGATTCAGAGGAGTTTCATGAGAATGATCCCAGGAATGAAAGGCTTATCGTACGAGCAGTGATTGATGGCTCTGGGCCTATACTCAGAAATTTAGAAGAATGGGAGTGGGGGAGAATCTCATTGAAACATGTTGACAGTTGAAAGGTCTAGATATAGTGGATGTAGTGTTACAAAGGATGAACAACTCTGATGGGCAGAAGGGTGCAGAGTTGCCCATGTCCCCTCCCCTGGGAGAATCACAAACTGTTACTGTTGCCAGGCTGTTAATGAGAGAGAAAGAGATGGAACGAAAACTTTTTATTGTTTTATTGGTTTTAAGGAATATAATAGAACCAAGCATTAACCATGGATGTAAGAATAATATAATTTCTAAATTATGGATATATTTTATTTTGATAGAAATATGAAATTTGTTTTGCAGCAGAAATGCAGTGCAATACATTAAAAATTACTATAAGTTACAATGGGAAATATAAAAATTAAAGAAGTAGTTCAAAAAGAGAGCAAAAAAGTGAGGTAGTGTTGATGGGTTTATGGGCCATTCAGAAATCTGATGGCAGAAGGGAAGAAGCTATTCCTAAAACATAGAGTGCGTGTCTTCAGGCTCCTGTACCTCCACCCTGATGTTCGTAATGAGAAGGGGACATGTTCAGGGTGATGGGGGTCCTTAATGATGGATGACGCCTTCTTGAGGTATCATCTTTTGAAAGTATCCTCAATGCTGGTGCCCATGATGGAGTTGGCTGAGCTTACAACCCTCTGCAGCTTTTCCCAATCCTGTGCATTGCCACCTCCACACCAGACTGAGAACTCGTTGGCCATTTTGCCTCTTCACCCCTAGTACTGGTGGCGGGTTCTGATTTGAAACATCGGCAGTGGATTCGTAGAGGTTGCAGAGGATGAGGCAAGGTTGGACCAGAAACGCAGTGGTCAGCTACAGAAACTGAGTGCAACAGACCAAAAATACTGATGTCCCTTCTCAGTGGGAAGATATCCAGTACTGATATCAGCTCTGAGCTCACAGCAACCACTGGAATCCAAATACTCTCCCCTACAGTCTGGAGAAGTTTTGTCAGAAGTGGTCTTCATTGGAAGAGTTGCTGCCAAAAAGTCACTCCTCTGAAGTGAAAAGCAAGCCAAGTGGCTCCCCTACGCACAAAAACACAAGGCCTGGAGTGCTGAACGATGGCAGCAAGTGGCTCCCCTACGCACAAAAACACAAGGCCTGGAGTGCTGAACGACGGCAGCAAGTGGCTCCCCTACGCACAAAAACACAAGGCCTGGAGTGCTGAACGATGGCAGCAAGTGGCTCCCCTACGCACAAAAACACAAGGCCTGGAGTGCTGAACGACGGCAGCAAGTGGCTCTCCTCTGCACAAAAACACAAGGCCTGGAGTGCTGAACGACGGCAGCAAGTGGCTCCCCTGTGCACAAAAACACAAGGCCTGGAGTGCTGAACGACGGCAGCAAGTGGCTCCCCTACGCACAAAAACACAAGGCCTGGAGTGCTGAACGACGGCAGCAAGTGACTCCCCTACGCACAAAAACACACAGCCAAAGTCATAAAGAACCACCTTCTGGTATGGCCTCCACAGAGCCCTGATCAACGTCATTAAGGCTGCCTGGGATTACCTGGAGAGGCTGACACTGACAAGGCAGCCGAAGTCTGCAAAAGAACCGTGGCAAGTTCTCCACGATGTTTGGAACAAGCTGCCATCTGATTTTCTTATAAAACTGCACGACAGTGTACCTAAGGGAATTGCATTTTTAAAGGCAAAGGGGGGGTCACACCAAATATTGACTTGATTTAATATTTTTACTGTTTACTGCTCTTTATAGTAAGTTTTTTGATGTTTAGAAACTCTTCATTTCATTATTTTTGAAAGCATCTTCGCTTTACAGAATATTTTACATGTGCCTCAGACTTCTGCACAGTATTGTACATCGGAACCCAGTGAAATACGTCATTTTCGTTAATGACCAACACAGTCCGAGGAGGTGTGGGAGCAGCCTGCAAGTTCGCATGCTTCCAACTCAGTGAAGTAGTACCAGGCAAAACAATGTGGAATATAGCTACAGTTACAGAGAAAGTGTAAAAATATATCAAATAGAGTGAGCAAAAATAGTGAGGTAGTGTTCTTGGATTCATGGACTGTTCAGAAATCTGATCAAGGAGCTGTGAAGTTAGACCCAGCCCCCAGAGGGAGGCTGGTTTCTGTACAAGCACAACTACTCTAATCTCCAACAAAGCGAGATGTTTCCTGGTTGATAGACACAATGCATCATGGAATCAAGAGAGAGAGAAAGATCAAAGGTTAGCTTTATTTGTCACATGTACGTCAAAGCATACAGTGAAATGCGATGTTCGCATCAAATTCTATCAGTGAGGATTGTGTCACCAAGCTTCTGGCGCCAACATAGCACGCCCACAACTTACAAACCCTAACCCCTATGTCTTTGGACTGTGGGAGGAAACCAGATCACCCAGAGGAAACCCACACGGCCATAGGGAGAGTGTACAAGCTCCTTAGAGACAGGTGGGAATCGAACCCCACTCTTACAATCGGCCCTGTAAATCATTACAAGAAGATACAGACCCTTTGGCCCACTGACTCATGCTGACCCCTTTTGATGGTGCATTCCCATCAGCTTACCCCAGATTCTAGCCCTCACCCATTCAGTAGGGGCAATTCACAGTGACCAAAGAGCCCATGAACTGGCATGTTATTGGGATGTGGGAGGAAACCAGAGCACCAGAGGAACCCATGTGGTCACAGGGAGAACATTCAAATTCCTCTCACAGAGGACAGAAAACAGAACAGGTCAGCCCTTCAGCCCACAATGTTGTGCCAACATTCTAACCTGCTCTAAGATCAACCTAAACCTTCCCTCCATTTTTCTCCCCAGTGTTCCTCCTCCATCCCTTTCTCCCATGGCCCACTCTCCTCGCCTATCAGATCCTCTTCCTCCTCTCACCTCCCAGCCTATCAGCAACCCTCTCCCCCCCACACACACACTTTACCCTAGTCTCACTTATCATCTGCTAGCCTGTACTCCCTCCACTTCCCTTCAGAGACAGTATACAAAGTGTGAGAGTGGACATTGGACTGCTGACAAACAAGCTGGAGAGGTAGCAATGAGGGACAAAGAAATGGCAGACAGACCGACTAAGTATTTTGCATCAGTCTTCACTGTGGAATTATGCCAGAAGTGCGAGAGTGTCAGGCGCAGATATGAGTGAAGTTGTCATTACTAGGGAGAAGGTGCTTGGGAATCTGAAAGGTCTGAAGGTAGAGAAGTCAACTGGACCAGTTGGTGTGCATCCCAGGGTTCTGAAAGAGGTGGCTGAAGAGACTGTAGAAGCATTAGTCATGATCTTTCAAGAATCACTAAATTCTGTAATGGTTCTAGAAGACTGGAAAATTGCAAATATCCACTCTTCAGCAAGGGAGAGAGGCAGGAGAAAGGAAATTACTGGCCATTGGTGGCTGGGAAGATGTTGGAGTCGATTGATAAGGATGCGGTTTCAGGGTACTTGGAGGCACATGGTAAAATAGGCCGTAGTCAGCATGGTTTCCACAAGGGAAAAACCTTGCTGGACAAATCTGTTGGAATCCATTGAAGAATAACAAGCAAGATGGACAATTGAGAATTGGCGGAAGGTGTGTACCTGGATTTTCAGAAGGGTTTTGACAACGTGCCACACCTGAGGCTGCTAAACAACCGACTAGCCCATGGTATTACAGGAAAGATTCTAACATGGATAAAGCAGTGGCTGATTAGCAGGAGGCAAAGAATGGAAATAAAGGGAGCCTTTTCTGGTTGTCTGCCGGTGACTAGTGGTGTTCCACAGGGGACTGTTCTGGCACCGATTCTTTTTACATTAAATGTCAATGATATGGATAATGGAATTGATGCTTTTCTAGCCAAGTTTGCAGAAGATACAAAGATAAGTGGAGGGGCAGGTAGTTATGAGAAAGCAGAGAGGCTACAGTAGGACTTAGACAAATTAGGAGAATGGGCAAAACTGGAATACAGTACCAGGAAGTGTATGGTCATGCACTTTGGTAGAAGTAATAAATGTGCAGACTGTTTTCTAAATGGAGAGTAATTCAAACATCTGAGATGCAAAGGGACTTGGGAGTCCTTGTGCAGAACACCCTACAGGTTAACTTGCAGGTAGATTTCGGTGGTGGGGAAGGCAAATTCAATGTTTGCATTAATTTGAAGAGGTCTAGAATACAAGAGCAGGGATGCGATGCTGAGGCTTTATAAGGCACTGGTGAGGCCTCACCTTGAGTATTGTGAGGTGAACTATTGTGAACAAGTTTGGACTGCTCATCTAAGAAAAGACTTGCTGACATTGGAGAGGGTTCAGAGGAGGATAACAAGAATGATTCCAGGAATGAAAGGGTTATCATGTGAGGAACGTTTGATAGCTCTGGGTCTGTACTCACTGGAATTTAGAAGGATGAGGGGGGGATCTCATTGAAATCTTTTTGAATGTTGAAAGGCCTAGACAGAGTAGGTGTGTTAAGGATGTTTCACATAGTGGGAAAGCCTAGGACAAGACGGCACAGCCTCAGGTTAGAAGGGCGCTCATTTAAAACAGAGATACAGAGAAATTTCTTTAGCCAGAGGGTGGTGAATTTGTGGAACTTGTTACCACAGGGCAGTTGTGGAGACCAGCTCGTTGGGTGTTTTTAAGGCAAAGGTTCTTGATTGGACACAGCATCAAAGGTTAATGAGGAGAAGGCTGGGGAGTGGGGCTGAGGAGGGGATAAAAGGATCAGCCATGATTTGATGGTGGAGAAGACACAATGGGCCAAAGGGCCTAATTCTGCTCCTATGTCTCATGGTCTCATGGTCTTATGGACTAGAATAAAAGCAAGAATGTAATGTTCAAAATTTATAAAGTACCAGTCACAGAGTACTGTGAGCAGTTTTAGGCCTCTTATCTAAGAAAAGATGTGCTGACATTGGAGAGGGTTTAAAGGAGGTTCATAAAAATGATTCTGGGATTGAAAAGCTTATCATATGAGGAGCATTTGATGGCTCCGGACTTGTACTCGCTGGAATTCAGAAGAATGAGGGGGGATTTCATTGAAACTGAGTGAATGATGTGTGAAAAATGAAATGAAATGAAAAAAAAATGAAAAATGCCTAAATGGAGTGGATGTGAAGAGGATCTTTCCTATAGTGGGGGAGTCTAGGTAAAGGGGGGCATCTATTTAGAATGGAGATGAGGAGGAATTTCTTTAGCCAGAGGTTGGTGAATCTGTGGAATTTGTTGCCACAGGCAGCTGTGGTGACAAAGTCACTGGGTATATTTAGGCAGAGGTTGACAGATTCTTGATTAGTCAGGGCATGAAGGTATACAGGGAGAAGACAGGAGATTGGGGCCGAGAGAGAAAATGGATCAGCCATGATGAAATGGCAGAGCACACTCGATGGGCCAAATGACCTAATTCTGCTCCTAAATCTTATAGTTATGGCCTTATGGTCCTACTAGCTTATCCTGTATTTTTAAGTAAGTAAGATTAATCTAACTCTTCCCTCCATTTTTTTAAATCATCCATGTGCCTATTTAAGTCTCTTAAATGTCTATAATATATCTGCCTCAATCACCAACCCTGGCAGCGCGTTCCACACACCCACCACTCTATTAAAAAATGTACCTTCAACAGACCCCTATACATTCCTCCAATGACAATAAAATTATCCCCTTCATATTAGCCACTGAAACCATGGGGAAAAATTTCTGATTATCCAACCAATCTGTCAGGTCTCAAGGGAATTCTTAAAGCTTCTTTGATAAACACTGTGACTTTCTGCCTTTATAACAGAGGTTTCCATATCTCTGGAAAAGCAGCAAATGGAGAAGGTGGCAGGGCCAGACATCATCCCAGGCGAGCACTGGGACAGTGTGCACACTGGCGCACTGACGCTACCACAGACATCCATACAGAAACAGACTGGAAAGGAGCTAGCAACATCCTGAAGGATCTCACCCACCCTGCTCATGGACTGTTGTCCCACTCCCATCGGGGAGGAGGCTACGTAGCATCCACACCAGAACCACCAGTCTCAAAAACAGTTACTTTCCCCAAGCAGTGAGGCTGATCAACACCTCCACCCACTAACCCATCCCACCACACCCCAACCACCACTACTTTATCATTTCCTGTCAGAGTCACCTTATGTACAGACACTCCTGTGCCTAGTGTCACTTTATGGACATACAATCAATCTGCATATACAGTATAAGCCATCTTGGGTATTTATATTTATTGTGTGTTTCATTATTATTGTGTTCTTTATCTTATTGTGTTTTTTGTGCTGCATTAGATCCAGAGTAACAATTATTCCCCTTTATACTCGTGTACTGGAAATGACATTAAACAATGTGCTATGCAATATGTGAATGATCTGGGCTCACTCCTCTCAGGACCAGAGAACTCCAGGCTTCACTGGGCTCTGTGAGAAGAAATGATACACCTCGGCTGTAAATGACCAGCTCTTTATCTTGTAGCCAGGTCCCCGTGCTTGTCACGGGTGAGCGCGGCCAAAACAAACAGGCAACAGCATGCAGTGAAATCCCAGAATGGGGGCTACAGTCAGGACCTCAGCCACCGGGCTGAACACACGAGGCTGCCGAAGATGTCAATGTACAGAGGACACAGGACATTACAACACAGTACAGGCCCTTCGGCCCACGATGCTGTGATGACTTTTCAACCTACTCCATGGTTAAGGGTGAAAGGTGAATTGTTTAAGGGAACATGAGGGCATTTACATGCACAACAGTCTCTAGGTCAGGGGCTCCCAACCTTCTTAATGCCATGGACCCCGGGTTGGGAGCCCTTGGTGCAGAGTTTACAGAGAATGGTATGAAAAACATCTGGTGAGCAGCAGTTCTGTGGTGGAGAATTCATTGTTAATGAGCGATTGTCAGAGGACTATGGCCAGACAAGCTGACAGTAGGGGACAGTAACTCAAATATCCATGGATTACAATGGCGGTGTGCAGGAGCATCTCTGAACACACAACACATCAAACCGTAAAGTGGCTGAGCTACAGCAGCAGAAGACCACAAACATACACTCAATAGCCACTTTATTGGGTACAGGAGGTATCTAATAACGTGGTTATCGAGTGTACAGTTCTGTCCAAATGTCTTACGCATATGTGAAAAAAATTCCGTAAAGTGAAGATGCTTTCAAAAAATGAAACAAGTTTCTAAATATTTAAAAAAATTACTGTAAAGACCAGTAAACAGTAAACTAAATCAAATCGATATTTGCTGTGACCTCCCTTTGCCTTTAAAACTGCATTTTAGGTGCACTGTCATGAGTTTTATAAGAAAATGGGCTGGTAGGTTGATCCAAGCATCTTGGAGAACTTGCTGCGGTTTCTCTGCAGATTTTGTGTGTCTCGCTTGCTTCTGTCTGTCCAGGTGATCCCAGACAGCCTCAGTGATGTTGAGATCAGTGCTCTGTGGAGACCATAGCATTTGAAACCATGTCAAAAATCTAGGGTGCTTAAGACTTTTGCCCAGTACTGTACATAGTGTTATTTCCTAGTAACTAACCTGCGTTGCCCCAAAAAAGTGTGTTTGAATTTGTAACACCGTGATATTATCTAATTTTTGAAATCACCGGCTGTCCAGAGAAGTATCAGAGGGTGAAGAGCAAGAGGACCTAGAACAGGTGTCAACATCCCTGAAGAGCTAACTTAGACCCAACATATTGATGCAGTTAAGAAGAGTGCAGATGATCAGCTATATTTCACTGAGACCAGGAAGGTATGGACAAGGGAAACAAAGGAGCACTTACAGGACTGCTTTGAATTGGTGGTCTGAACCGTACTCAGGGATTCAACTTTGAATCTGGATGTATATGCTGCAGTTACCAACTTCACTAAAACCTATATGGATGAGTGTGTGCCTACAGAGACTTACTGTTTGTTCCCAAACCAAAAGCCGTGGATGAACCAGGAGGTACGTCGTCTGCTGAAGGCTAGATCTGTGGCATTCAAGTCTGGCGGCCCAGGTCTGTACCAGAAAACCAGGTATGACTTGCGGAGCGGAGGGCTATTTCAAAGGCGAAGAGACAATTTCGAACAAGGTTGGAGGTGACATCGGATGCACGGCAACTCTGGCAGGGTCTGCAAGCCATTACTTCTCACAAAGTGAAACCCAATAGCATGAATGGCAGCGATGCTTCACTACCAGATGAACTCAACATCTTCTATGCATGCTTTGAAAAGGAGGATATAACTGCAGCTGTGAAGATCCCTGCTGTACCTGATGACCCTGTGATCTCCGTCTCAAAGGCTGATATTAGGCTGTCTTTAAAGAGGTGAAACCTCACAAGGCGGAAGGTCCGATGGAGTACCTGGGAAGGCTCTGAATGACGGGAGCATTCAAGGACATTTTCAACCTCTCACTGCTACGGGTGGAAGTTCCCATTTGCTTCAAACCAGTGCCTAAGAATAATGTGAGTTGCCTTAATGACAATCGCCTGGTAGCATCTATAGTGATGAAATGCTTTGAGAGTTTGGTTATGACTAGACTGAACTCCTGTCTAGGCAAGGACCTGGACCCATTGCAATTTGCCTCTTGCTATAATAGGTCAATGGCAGATGCAACCTCAATGGCTCTTCACCAACCTTAGACCATCTGGACAATGCAAACCCCTCTGTCAGGATGCTGTTCATCAACTATAGCTCAGCACTTAACACCATCATTCCCACAATCCTGATTGAGAAGTTACAGAACCTGGGCCTCTGTATCTCCCACTGCAATTAGATCCTCGACTTCCTAATTGGAAGACCACAATCTGTGCGGATTGGTGATAACATATCCTCCTCGCTGATCATCAACACTGGCGCACCTCAGGGGTGTGTGCTTAGCCCACTGCTCTACTCTCTATGTACACATGACTGTGTGGCTAGGCATAGCTCAAATAGCATCTATACATTTGTTGACAATACAAATCTCAGATGGAGACGAGAGGGCATACAGGAGTGAGATATACCATTCTCGCGCAACAACCTTGCACTCAACATCAGTAAGATGAAAGAGCTGATTGTGGACTTCAGGAAGGGTAAGATGAAGGAACACATACCAATCCTCATAGAGGGATCAGAAGTGGAGAGAGTGAGCGGTTTCAAATTCCTGGGTGTCAAGATCTCTGAGGATCTAACCTCATCCCAACATATCGATGTAGTTATAAAGAAGGCAAGACAGTGGCTATACTTCATTAGGAGTTTTGAAGAGATTTGGTATATCAACAAATACACTCAAAAACTTCTATAGATGTACCGCAGAGAGCATTCTGACTGACTGCATCACTGTCTGGTATGGAGGGGCTACTGCACAGGACCAAAAGAAGCTGCAAATGGTTGTAAATCTAGTCAGCTTCATCTTGGGCACTAGCCTACAAAGTACCCAAGACATCTTCAAGGAGCGGTGTCTCAGAAAGGCAGCGTCCATTATTAAGGACCTCCAGCACCCAGGGCATGCCCTTTTCTCACTGTTACCATCAGGTAGGAAGTACAGAAGCCTGAAGGCACACACTCAGCGATTCAGGAACAGCTTCTTCCCCTCTGCCATCCGATTCCTAAATGGACATTGAACCCATGAACACCACCTCACTCCTTTAATATATACTATTTCTGTTTTTTCACGATTCTAATCTATTGAATATACGTATACTGTAATTTATTTATTTTTCCTTCTAGATTATGTATTGCATTGAACAGCTGCTGCTAAGTTAACAAATTTCATGACACATGCTGCTGATGAGAAGCCTGATTCTGAGTTTGAGTTTGAGGAGATTTGGCGTGTCACCAAAAGTTCTAGCAAATTCCTACAAATGTAGCAGGGAGAATATTCTGAGAGGTTGCATCATTGTCTGGTATGGAGGCCAAGGTACAGAATGGGGAAACGATTGCCAGGGTGGTAAACTCAGTCAGTTCCTTTATGGGAACTAGCCTCCCCTGCATGACGGCAGTGGGAATTGAACCCAGGTTGCCTGTACTGTGGCGTGTTGTGCTAACCACTACACTACTGTGCCACCTTCTAAAGGCGATGCCTCAATTAGATGGTATTCATCATCAAGGACCCCCACCACCCAAGATGTGCCCTCTTCTCATTGCTACCATTGAGGAGGAGGTACAGGAGCCTGAGGACACACACTCAACATTTAGGAACAGCTTCTTGCCCTCTGCCATCAGCTTTCTGAAACCACAATGATCCATGAACATGACCTCACTAGTTTTCATCCTCTTATTGTACTAATTAATCTTTATATTTCTCATTATAATCTGTAATGGTTCCTTAAGGTTCACATAGCCAGGGGAGGTGGGGTATTGAGGATGAGCTCCCACTGCCTGTTAAATGCCCATAATGGCATGTGTCTCAAACAGCCTCTCACAACCACGTCCAGCTCCTGGCATTCCCGTGTGTCTTAGCTACTAAGCCTAGTGGAGCTGATTCTACTGACAGGAGACGGGGCAAAGGCAGGTTACTGGTGCCTTAAAACCTGTTGCTTCAGGTAGATGGGGCTCATCAGCTGTGGTTGGCAGCTCATCTAGAAGAAGGAAAACTCTGATCTCAAAGCTGTGCTGCCTTGTGGGGAAGACACTGGTAGTAAATCCCAAGGGAAAATCGGGAGCCGGAGTCCCTGTTGAGCTCGATGCTGACTGGCAACTCCTTCGACACTGCTGGTGTGCAACTGTATCAGTCTCTGCTGTTCCTTTGTGTTCATCGATGCGTGGAGTGGGGGAACCTACTGCATGGGCAACAGCTTGCTCTCCATGTCTTACTCCCCTGGCTTGCGTATCTAGGCAACTAGGACGCAACATCCGTTGTTGACTCTGACCAACAGAGGCTTCATAATTGATGGTATATTTTACATATAGCACTGTACTGCTGCTACAAACCAACATGGGTTCATGATAATAAACTTGATTCAGATTCACTAGCCAAGCAGATATAAGAATTTTTTTTGATAAACAGCTATTAGAATCTGAGCTCCAAAGTCAGGGATAGAAGTCAAGACAGATCCCATTTAAGAACTTCGTCTATTAATTCATCATTAAAATGATTTAGTCAAACATGATCTGCCTTTTATAAAGTGATAAATCCCTCTTTTTCTCTGTGGCCTTGTTGTGGTGTGACAAGGTCCAAACTTATTCCAATATCAATGGAAACTTGAGAAACAACATCTCATCTTTCACTCCAAGAATACATGTAATGTCTCGAATGGCAGCACTTAGCTACCCCACCATAATCTAAAAAACGACAAGCTCTCTCCTTTCTTCCACAACCTCACTGGTCTCTGCTTTACACTGTCAGTTTTATTTACTGCATCTGGGTGTCAGCTCTCCTCAGGATACAGCCAGACCCATAGAATACCGAAACACAGAACTCACTGCAGGGAAGTTATAAAACCAACAGGGAAGTAAGGGAAGTTATACATAAATGAGGTCATATAGCATAGAATATAGAACAGCCCAATCTTATAACCTATCTCACCCTTCCCTCCCATATAGCCTCCATTTTCCTATCATCCATGTATCTGTCTAGGAATTTCTTAAATGTCTCTTTATCACCACCCCTGGCAGTGCCTTTCCCACACTTACCACTCTCTGTATGAAATAAAACCTACTTCTGACATTGCCCCCCTATACTTGCCTCCAATCACTGTAAAATTTGTTCATGGAAGAAGAATGAATAAAACAACTATCCTGACCTCAGGACATGCCAATCACAGCCAACGGAAAACTTTTGAAGTACAGTCCTTTTTATAATTGATTGATTGATCAATCAATTATCAACATTATCGGTTGAGCAATTTGGTATTTTGCTGTTTCTGAAGGAGCTCGGTGAGGTTTGGTGTGGAAAGTGTGGCCTAGAGGCCTGGAAGCCTGGAGATAGGGCATGAGCCCACGATCGACTGCATTGCTTCTCTCCGATTGAGACAAGGAGCAGGGTTGAAGTCAACAAGGATGACAGCAGTGCGTGTTTGGTGTCGTCTGCCTGTGTTTGACTGGTCTTCCTCTCCTTCTCGTGAGCTGCTGTTGGAGGAAAATCACAGGAGTCTTAGGATCCATGTCGCAAGGATTGATCGGTGAGGGTGTGGACTCATTGAGGTTCATGTTGCATGTGTTTCTGGATTCCGGTTACTTTTTCTTTCAAACATGAGAAAATCTGCAGATGCAGGCAATCCAAGCAACACACACAAAGTGCTGGAGGGCCTCAGCAGGCCAGGCAGCATCTATGGAAAAGAGGATAGTTGACGTTTCAGGCCTAGACCCTTCATCAGGACTGGAGAAAAAGGACGAGGAGTCAGAGTAAGAAGGTGGTGTAAGAGGAGGAAGAAACACAAGGTAAAATGGTCTCGCAGTCTACGTCAGGTCTCTCTGATATACAGGAGACCAACTTTTAACATTTCCCTCTGTAGTTTATGTCATCTCTAATGGGATCCCACACCAGGCACATCTTACCCTCCCCGACATCTCACTTTCTGCAGGAATCGCTCCCTACACAACTCCCTCGTCCACTCATCCCTCCCCACCGATCTCCCTCCTGGCACTGGTTCTTGCAAGCAGAACAAGTGCTACACCTGCCCCTACACCTCCTCCCTCACTACCATTCGGGGCCCCAAACAGTCCTTCCAGATGAGGCAACACTTCACCTGTGAGTCAGTTGGGGTTATCTACTGTATCCAGTGTGTCCTCCTGTATATCAGAGAGACCCGACATAAATTGGGAGTCTGCCTTGCTGAGCACCTACACTCTGTCCACCAGAAAAAGCCGGATCTCCTAGCGGTCACCCATTTTAATTCCACTTCCCATTCCCATTCCGACATGTCAGTCCATGGCCTCCCTTTACTGCCGCAATGAGGCCACACTCAGTTTGGAGAAGCAACACTAGTCTGGGTGGCTGCCAACCTGATGGTGTGAACATCAATTACTCCAACTTCCAGTAATTGATTCCCCCCCCCACTCCCCGCTGCACCATTCCCCCATTCCTATTTCCTTCTCTCACCTTACCATCCCATCACCTCCCTCTGGTGCTCCTCCCCTTTTCTTTCTTCCATGGTCTTCTACACGGTCCTATCAAATTCCCCCTTCTCCAACCCTTTATCTCTTCCACCAACTAACTTCCCAGCTCTTTACTTCATCCTTCCCCCCTCCCGGTTTCACCTATTCCTATCACCTACCACCTTGTATTTCTTCCTCCCCTCCCTCTACCCTCTTGTTCTGACTTCTCATCTTTTTTCCAGTCCTGATGAAGGGTCTCAGCCCAAAACGTCGACTGTTTATTCCTTTCCGTAGATGCTGCCTGGCCTGCTGAGCTCCCCCAGTATTTTGTCTTGTGTTGCTACTCTTTTTTTTGCTATTTTTGAGTGGTTTGATTGGGGCAATCAGTGCGGACTGGGGCACTTCAGCGAGGAATGGCGAAGAATTGACGGAGTTAAGATGGTGCCAAGTGGCTGCCTTTTCAAGCTCATCTGTGAAAAACAGTTTAAATTCCTCTCCTTAATGTCTCTTTTTTCCTTTTCTAGGTGGTTTTGGTTCTATCAAGGCCCTGATCTGCAAGTGGCACTCAAACTACTGTTTTCTACAGTGATGAGTTCCCGTTCTTGGAGCTCGTTGGCCAACCATTTTCCGAGATTCTCTGGGCATGGCTTGAAAGATGGCGCCTCCAGGATGCGGCCCTGTGGACAATGCTTTCCGGACCGGTGCTGCAAACTGAGGGAACGAATATCAGGATTTCACTGCAGAGGTCTCGGTGGTCGAGCAGTCGCATTCTCTCTCGATGGGGGGCAGGGCTTGCTGCTGATTCTCAGATCAGGAGTTTCTCAGTAAAAAGCGACACAGCGGGCTGTAACACCAAACCAGCGACTGTCAGTCTCCCCTTTCACCGTGAAGATGGGTGATACCTCTCCGTCCCTTGTTAGTGAGGGAGGGAGCCTGTGGCTTGTCGAACTGTCAGGTAAACAATCGTTTTTGTTGAGTGCCGATCATGGAGTCTCTTTGGGTGCTTTGCTGTATCTTTGAGGGGCGGTGGGTGCTGACACTTTCGTGCTGAAACGGGCGAGGGTGATGCTTGCGTGGGGGAGGGTGGGAGAGGAGCTTTGGGGTTCTAATGTTTTTCTGTTATTCATGCCTCTGTTTCCATGGTTGCCTGCAAAGACAAGTATTTCCGGTTATATCTGGGGTATGTCCTCTGATAATTAACAGAACCATCTGAGCCATTGGCCTGTATTTGCTCGTGGAGGGGGAGGGGCGCTGAGCTGAACGAAACTGAACAACTGGACTCCTGGTTTGATGTGTGATATTCTATGTGTTGTTCACTCGCTTTTTGCCATTTGTGCAATTTGGCTTTTTTTGCACGTTGGGTTATTGATGTTTTCCTGACCGGGTTCCATGGTGTTTCTCTGTTTCAGGAGGACAAATCTCACCGTTATACTCTGTATGCACACTTTGATAACAAATGTACTTTGATTGGTCGCCATTATTCACCATATACTCTACATTTGCATGTATTAGAAATTTGCTGTGGTTTGTTGCCATGACATAAGACCATCAGATATAGAGCAGAATTAGGCTATTTGACCCATCGAGTCTGTTCCACCATTTCATCATGGCTGATCCAATTTTCCTCTCAGTCCCAATCTCCTGCCTTCGCCCCTCCCCCATATCCCTTCATGCCCTGACTAATCAAGAATCTATCAACCTCTGCCTTAAATATACATACAGGCGTGGCCTCCACAGCAAAGAATTCCACAGATTCACCACCCTCTGGCTAAAGAAATTCCTCCTCATCTCCGTTCTAAAAGGTTGTCCCTCTATTCTGAGGCTGTGTCCTCTGGTCTTAGACTCTCCCACCATAGGAAACATCCTCTCCACATCCGCTCTATCAAGGCCTTTCACCATTCGATAGGTTTCAATGAGGTCATCCCTCACTCTTCTGAATTCCAGTGAATACTGGCCCAGAGCCATCAAACGCTCGTTCATATGACAAGCCATTCAATCCTGGAATCATTTTTGTGAATCTCCTTTGAACCCTCTCCAGTTTCAGCACATCCTTTCTAAGATAAGGGCCCAAAACTGCTCACAATACCCCAAGTGAGGCCTCACCAATGCCTTAACTAGACTCAACATTACATCCTTGCTTTTATATTCTAGTTGTTATATTTTATTGTAGTCTTTGCTTTTATATTCTAGATATGCAACAAAAACAACATACAACAACAATAAGTGTAAATTACATGAAATGAAGTTAGGAGTACAGATATAGAATAAAATGTGTGTAACATACGCACAGTACAAACATCACTTACAGAGTCATATAAAAAGCGTTTACAGGTGGGGGGGTGGGGGGGGGGGGCTAACTAGAATAGTTAGTCAGTTTAACAGCCTAATGGCTATTTTTGTTTTAATAGCCGGATAGAGCTTTCCAGAAGGGAGCTTTTGGAAAAGACAGTTTGCTGTCTTCCTGTCACACCTCCCACAAGTACTACATGTGAAGCAATCAGATAATTCCTTTCTGTAATATAAATTATAGGAATGACTAGGGGATAGAATGACTGTCTTGTTCTGACTTGAACTAATGACACAACAAAGTTTGCATCCAACATGAAGTGCAGATGGGGTGTTAGATTAATGTTATATCCAAGGATGATTGGTTGGGGTTGTCTGACGTATCCAGTGATGATAACAGACCTGTGCGGGAGATTTTTTCAAGTGGAAAAGCCGTTGAACTGGGGCGGTTCTCCTCTCTTGACCTCAGGTGCTCAAGCGTCACAAACTGGGCTCTTCCTTGGTTGCAGTGGACGAACATGACATCTTCTGAACCTTTGCTCACCACAGAGCATTGCAGTACCACCTTCCTGGCCACTGGGTCTCACTGTAGATGTACTGAGCCCAGTGTGCCGGAGCTGACTTGGCACGCTAGGACAGGCGTGTCCCTACCTCGCTGGGGTATGAGGCCCTGCAGCTACACGCCTGGTTTAGCCGCCTGTTGAGGTGGTGTACCAGGGTGTGGCCGCTGTCACATGCAAACAGCTACTCGGAGCCACAGTGAGAACTGAGAGTCCGGTGGGGACTAAAGGTGAGTGAGCTGCCCCAGAATGGACATGATGAGCCCTTTCTCTTGAGGTGTTAGCCCTCCCTGGCCATCCCATATACCCCAAGGATAACTATAGCACACTAAGATCCCTGTCCAGATCTTTGGGTTTGAGTTTTGGAACAGACTTGGACCTATAACCTTGTGATTGAGATGCACGAATGCTATTGGCTCAGACAAGGCAAATTCTTCAATGATCCTTCAGAATGTGGGTGAAAACAAAAGAGAAATCCAACTTAAATCTGTTCAGTATGGAAGTGAGATTAACAACTACTGGTTGAGGAATATACAGTATAACACTGTGCAGAAGTGTTAGGCACACATATATAGCTAGAGTTTCCAAAACCTTTGCACAACACTGTTGTAATTTTATGTATCGTACTGTACTGCTGCTGGAAAAACACGAATTTCATGACATATGTGAGCGATGATAAACCTGATTCTGATATGGTCTCTGTTGTGGACTGAGAGTGGGAAGGGGGCAGGGAGAGGGGAATCATGGTTGGGAAAAGGGGAAGGGAGAGGGGAGGGAGCAGGAAGCACCAGAAAGACTTTTGTAATGATCAATAAACCAACTGTTTGGAATCAAATGGTCTTGCTTGACATCTCAGGGCTGGGCATGTCTGTACCCATGCCACCCCTCTGCCCCTGGCACTCCTCTGCCACCTCTCCCACACCCCTCCCGAGGTGCTACACCCTCACCATTCCCAACATCCTTTGCTCCTGCCAGATTTACAAACTTGCTCTCCGGTCCATGTTGAAAAATACAGTACAGTGCAAAAGTCTTAGGCACCCTGGCTATATATATGTGCCTAAGACTTTTGCACAGAAGGGGACATGTGTTTTGGTAATAAATTTACTTTGAACTTTGAAAAATTACAGGGGGATGTTGATCAGCCTCATTTGGGCTGTGGGTTGGCAAATGGCTGTCTAACCATATAAATATACGATATTGCATTTTGGGAGATCAAACCAGGGGAGGATTTAGACATAGTAGGGCCCTAGGAATGCAATGGAACAGAGAGAGCTAGGAGAAAGTATCTGGTTCATGAAAAATGGTGTCGCAGGTAGACAGGGTGGTGAAGAAGGCATTTGGCACTCTGGCCTTCATTAGTTGGGGCACTGTGTGTGGGTGTGTGCAGTTATGCAGGTGGGTGAGGCCTCAGTTGGAGTATTATGCACAGTTTTGGTCACCTTGTTACAGGAAAGATGTTCTTCAACTGGAACAGTGCAGAGGAAATTTACTCAAAAGTTCCCTGGAATTGGGGGTCTGGGTTAGAAAGAGAAGATAAACTTGGACTTTATTCCCTGGAACATTGGAGACTGACAGGTGACCTGACAGAGTTAGACAAGATTACAAGCAACATCGACTGGGTGAAAGCACATAGAGTATTTACCAGCAAGGGAGTACTAAAAATAAGATGGCATAGATCAGAGGCAAGAGATTTCAAGTTCAAGATCATGTCAAGTTTAATTATTATTCAGCCCTTCATGAATACTTATGAATACAGCCAAAAGAAATAAACTGTTCTTCCTGGGCCAAAGTGCAAAACACAGTACCAAAAGTCATACACGGCACAAGGCAGATATATGAAAGATAACAGTAAAAATACAGTCACACAAAAAAAAGAATAATATAGCACGTCTCTGAGTCCATGAATGTTCCGCCACCCAGCTTGTCTTCCACAGCGTGAACACTAGGGGGCAGCACTGATGCCAGTATGGACACTGAACCTGGCCACTGACACAATGCTGATGCCTCTGGGTGGCTTTAAACAGGTGATGGAGGGTAATGTAATTGGTGGAAATGTACAAAATTCAACTCCACAGACATTGAGTTGGGCTTTCTCTTTAAGGGACTGGTCTGACGTGATGACATAATACAGCAATGGGTTTTTAGTACATTTTGTGTTCAGGTTTTGGAATTCAATAAAACGTGTTACAGATTTCCTTAAACATAAAATGCCTCACTACACTTTATTTACATCTTATCTATAGTGACAATGTGGCATGAGGCCTTGTCCTTTCAGCTCTCCCGCCATCGGTCCCACCAATAAACCGGTGAACTGGACTTGCAGAATGAACAGTGAGCCCATGGATATTACCTCAGTATTGTGTTTTTCCCACTTTTTTTGGCTCACTTTTTGCATTATTTATTTATTTTTTTTAAACATACTTTTCATTGTATTTTATAGTTTTTATTAGTATGGCAAAGTACTGCTGCCTCAAAACAACAAATTTCATTACATATGCCAGTGATATTGGACCTGATTCTGAATCTGGGTTGGAATCCTGTATCAGGGATGAAAATTTAAATTAGAGCATGAGGAATCTTGATGGTTGGCACAGATTCAGTGGGCTGAAGAGCTCTTTTCGTTGCTGTATGACATCACAGCCACTTTTGTGTCAGCACAACTCCCTTCTGTTGGTAGGGGCCCAGTATATTGACACCATTTCTCTAGTTAAAGTTGATCTTAATTTGCAAATTGTGAAATTTTCTCTCCAAGGGCGTCCTGGTGAGTGACTAATCAATGGCAGATGTTACTCCATACCGCCGAATCACAGATGCACAAGTTGACTTGTTTCCCAGACAACCAGAACATTTGCATAGCTCAAGGGTCTCTTGGGCCTGAGTCTGAAGTTTCTCTCCAAGCAGGGAAGGGGAGAGGAACATCTGGAACAAAGATTTTATTCAAGATGCTTTGAGCACAGCATCGACAGTGAATTCATTATTCCACACAACCTGCCACAAGGCCAGACCCAGCTTCAATGGCCAACCCCAAGCCAGCTGGAGTAAAAGAACCAGACAGGGTTTCTGTTATGGAAGTTCAAAGTTCATAGTAATGTTTTAAAAATCAAGAACATATATGTCACCATATTAAACCCTGAAATTCATTTTCTTGTGGGCATACTCAATAAATCTGTAGAATAAAAACCAAAACAGAATCAGTGAAAGATCACACCAACTTGGGTGTTCAACCAGTGTGCAAAAGACAACAAAATGTGCAAATACGAGAAGAAGCAAATAATAAATAAATATGCAATAAATATTAAGAACGCAAAATGAAGAGTTCTTGAAAGTGAGTTCATTGTTTGTGGGAACAGCTCGGTGCTGGGACAAGTGAGGTTGAGTGAAGTTATCCCTTTTGATTCGAGAGCCTAATGGTTGAGGGATAATAACTGCTCCTAAACCTGGTGGTGTGGGTCTCGAGGACCCTGCACCTTCTTTCTAATGGCAGCAGCGAGAAGAGAGCGTGACCTGGGTGGTGGGTGTCCCTGATGATGGACGCTGCTTTTTTGTGACAGCGCTCTGTGTAGGTGAGCCCAGTGGTGGGGAGGGCTTTACCCGTGAGGGACCTAGGTGTATCCACTACTTTCTGTAGGATTTCCCATTCAAGGACATTGGTGTTTTCACACCAGGCTGTGATGCAGCCAGTCAAAATACTCTCCACCACACATCTGTATAAGTTTGTTAGAGTTCTAACTGTCATGCCAAAACTTTGCAAACTCCTGAGGAAGCAGAGGCACTGCCGTGCTTTCTTTGTACCTGTACTTGCCCAGGACAGACCCTCTGAACCGATAACACTGAGACATTAAAAGTTGCCTGACCCTCTCCACCTGTGATCCTCCGATGAGGACTGGCTCATGGACGTCTGGTTTTCTCCTCCTGACGTCAATAATCAGCTCCCTGGTCTTGCTGACATTGAGTGAGAGGTTGTTGTGTCTCCACTCGGTCAGATTTTCAGTCTCCACTGAAAAATATGTCGATTCATCACCACTTTTGATTCAGCCAACGATGGTGATGCAATCAGCAAACTTGAATGTGGCATTGGAGCTGCACTTAGCCACACAGTCACAAGTGTAAAGCAAGTAGAGCAGGGGTTAAGCACACAGATTGTGTACCTGTGCTGATGGAGATTGTGCAGGAGATGTTGCTGCCAGTGAGGAAATCGAGGATCCAATTGCACAAGGAGGTATTGAGGCCAAGGTCTGGAGTTTACTGATTGGTTTTGAGGGGATGATGGTATTGAATGCCGAGCTATATTTGAAAGAGAACATTCTGATGTATGCATTTTGCTGTCCCAGTGTTCGAGAGTATAGATGCTTTAATCCATAGACAACACCCTATCTGCATACATCACAGCTTGGTGCAGTAACTGCTCTGTCCAAGTCACCAAGTAATTGCAGAGAGTTGTGGACACATCACAGGAACCAGCCTCCCCTCCATGGACTCTGTCTACACTTCTCACTGTCTCAGTAAAGCAGCCGGCAGAATTAAAGACCCCACCCACCCCAGACATTCTCTCTCCACCCCCCTCCCATCGGGCAGAAGATACAAAAGCCTGAAAGCACGTCCCACCAGGCTCAAGGACACTGTGCTAAAGATTAAATCATAGGTTTTTTCTGTAAAGATGAACTGTTGATCTCCTAATTTGTATTATTTATGTATTGAGATAGAGCATGTAACAGGCTCTTCTGAACCATGCCACCCAGCAAACCTTTATTTAACCCCAGCTTAACCGTGGGACAATTTAAAATGGCCAATTAACCTTCTAGAGCAAACATGAGGAAATCTGCAGATGCTGGAAATTCAAACAACAACACACACAAAATGCTGGTGGAACACAGCAGGCCAGGCAGCATCTATAGGAGAAGCACTGTCGACGTTTCGGGCCGAGACCCTTCATCAGGAAACATTGACAGTGTTTCTTCAATTAACCTTCTAGCTGGTGCATCTTTGGACTGTGGAAGCAGCCAGAGGAAACCCACACGGTCACAGGGGGAACAAGTCACAAGTCACAAGTATCTGGGAGTACAGTTGGACGAGAAGCTAGACTGGACTGCCAACACAGATGCCTTGTGCAGGAAGGCACAGAGTCGACTGTACTTCCTTAGAAGGTTGGCGTCATTCAATGTCTGCAGTGAGATGCTGAAGATGTTCTATAGGTCAGTTGTTGAGAGCGCCCTCTTCTTTGTGGTGGCGTGTTGGGGAGGAAGCATTAAGAAGAAGGACGCCTCACGTCTTAATAAGCTGATAAGGAAGGCGGGCTCTGTCGTGGGCAAAGTACTGGAGAGTTTAACATCGGTAGCTGAGCGAAGGGCGCTGAGTAGGCTACGGTCAATTCTGGAAAACCCTGAACATCCTCTACATAGCACCATCCAGAGACAGAGAAGCAGTTTCAGCGACAGGTTACTGTCGATGCAATGCTCCTCAGACAGGATGAAGAGGTCAATACTCCCCAATGCCATTAGGCTTTACAATTCAACTGCCAGGACTTAAGAACTTTTTTTTTAAAGCTATTATTAATGCTTTTTGAGTTAGTGATTTAGATGCATATCATATTATTACTGAGTTAAGTATTGTATGTAATGAGTTTTTGCTACAACAAGTGTATGGGACATTGGAAAAAATGTTGAATTTCCCCATGGGGATGAATAAAGTATCTATCTATCTACAAACTCCTTATGGACAGCAGCGGGAATTGCATCTACTTAAGGGAGTTCAAACCGGAAAAGTATGAAGTGATTCATTGTGGAAGGTCAAACCCTGAAGGCAGAGTACAGGGTTAATGACAGCATTACAGGCGGTGTGCAGGAATAGAGGGATCTTGTAGTCCATCTGCACAGATCCTCATAGGACCTGCTCTCTAACCCAAGCAGCATCTCTTCTGCACTCTCTCTAAAGCTTCCACATTCTTTCTATAATGAGATGGCTGGAACTCAGAATTAGGTTTGTTTATCAATGACATATGTCATCAAATTTGTTGTTTTGTGGCAGCAGCACAGTATAATACATAAAATTTACTATAAGTTACGACAAGAAATACAAATGAATAAATAAATTTTATATATACACACATACACATTATATAAATACATTACTGTACAAAAGACACACATATAAAGTGACGGTTTGTAAATCTGGCAGGAGCAAAGCAAAGGATGTTGGGAATGGTGAGGGTGGAGCATCGTGGGAGGGGTGTGAGACAGGTGGCAGAGAAGTGCCGAGCTGGGGAGTGGCACGGGTACAGACACACCCAGCCCAGACTCACCAGGCAAGGTCATTTGATTTCAAAAAATTGGTTTATTGATCATCACAGAATGTCTCTCTGGTGTTTCCCATTCCCTCCCCTCTCCCTTCCCCTTTCCCCAACCATGATTCCCCTCTCCCTGCTCCCTTCCCATTCTCAGTCCACAACAGAGACCCATATCAGAATCAGAATCATTACTGACGTTATGAAATTTTTTGTTTTTTGCGGCAGCAGTACAGTGCAATACATAAAATTACTACAGTTTTGTGCAAAAGGTATGTGCCTAAGACTTTTGCACAGTACTGTATGTATTCCTTTCCAGATCTGATGCAGGGTCTCAGCCTAAAATGTTGACTGTTTATTCCTCTCCGTAGACGCTGCCTGACCAGCTAGGTTCCTCCTGCAGTTTGTGTCTGTTACTATAAATATATACAGTGTTATTTATATATAAGGGGTCCTTAATGATGAAAGCTGCCTTTTTGAGGCATCGCCTTTTGAAGATATCCTCATTGGTGGGGAGCGTAACGCCTGTGTATTTACAACCCTCTGCATCTTTTTCCAATCCTGTCCATTGACCCCTCTACACTAGATGGTTGGAATACTTCATAGGTTAAAATTAATAATTTTGAATGTTTTTTTAAATACTTGATTTACTTCTGTCTCTGTTATACTTTCATTGTCTGTTCGTTTGTTCGTTCGTTATGTGTGAAGATGGTCTTCCCATGACCATGATTGTTCTGGGCAAATTTTTCTGCAGAAGTGGTTTCTTCTGGACAGTGTCTTTACAAGACAGGTGACCCCAGCCATTATCAATACTCTTCAGAGATTGTCTGCTTGGCGTTAGTGGAGACATAACCAGGACTTGTGATCTGCACCGGCTGCTCATACGACCATCCATCACCCACTCCCATGGCTTCACGTGACCCTGATCGGGGGCTAAGCGGGTGCTGCACCTTGCCCAAGGGCGACCTGCAGGCTAGCAAAGGGAAGGAGTGCCTTACACCTCCTTTGATAGAGATATATCTCCACGCTGCATGCTAACATTGACAGTAAACAGCAAATAAGCAACCGGACTCACACTTTTTCTATAAAAAAGATAACTTTTTTACTAATTAATCAATCATTGATCATCTCTGCTCAATATTACATGGCACATGAGAGAAACTTTTTGAAGATTATCACCACTTTGGGCAACAGGTTTGCCATACCTGCCTTTGTGTCCTATGGAGTCATAAAGAAAGGATTCAGTGATTCAAATTTACCAGAATTCTTTGGATTCAGGGGAGATTTCACAAGATTGGAAAACAGCAAATTGGCAGTGACATCATTGTTTTTTTGGCAGAATCTCAGATGGTGGCACCTCCATAAAGCAGTGTGTTAGATTAGCTGGTTGAGTTGTGTTTACATGCACGTGCAGTTCAACTCTTTGAGTGATTATGCAGAAAGTTTGAAGTTAATAACATCAGGGGTGATTGATAAGTTCATGGCCTAAGGTAGAAGGAGATGAGTTATTAAGTTCAAACTTTCTGCATAATCACTCAAAGAGTTGACCTGCATGTGCATGTAATGAGAGCTGTATAACTCATCTCCTTCTACCTTGGGCCACAAACTTATCAATCACCCCTGCTGTGGACACTTTCTGGAGGTCCAAGATCCGTATGCTCCATGACTGCTGGACTAAGTATGTAAATGTAGGAGGGGACTATGTTGAAAAATAAATGTGCTAGGTTTTCTAAAATTGACTCCTTCTACCTTAGGCCACAAACTTATCAATCACCTCTCGTATATAGAACCTTGAGATTTGTCGCCTAACAGGCAGTCAGAAAACCCAAAACCCAAAAAAACTCATTAAAAGAGACACCCAGAGGGTTGAAAAAAATTGTGCAAACAGTTAAAGTAAGCAAGTAACATTCAGAAGTGAAGTTCACGAAAGTGAGTCCACAGCCACAAAGCCAGTCGTCATTACAGTCGATCCAGGCGCCCGTTAGTTGCAGGCCACAGCCTCAGTTCGGCGCAGAGATGAGTAAACTCCACAGAGCAGTGAGCTGAACACCAGCCCGTGCCTTGCCTCTGGCCCTGACCTTATCAATTGGCCTGGTGCTTAAACCTCAGCTCATTCCTCACTCTCGGACCCTGGGCCCTGCCGCCTCGGTTCTGCTGCTTCAAATTGCCTCCAGCAGCCAGACATTGGCTAGTTTCCCGCTCCTGGGCCTGGGCCCCGCAGCCTCAGTGCCAGGCCCCAATCATCCCACACCTTCCAGTTTTCAGTTCACCGCAAAAATGCCGGAATATATAGGCCGTTCACAAGCTCGACTCCGAAAGGGAAGTTACAGGCTCCTGATTGCAGTCATAATTTACCAGAAAAAGTGTGATTAACAAAGTAATTAATAGTTGTTTTGCTGCCAGTGAGTTGTCGTTGTGCCTCACCAGCACCACTTTAAACTGAAAACCTTGCACTCAGCATTAGCAAGACCAAGGAATTGAATGTGGAGGAAGACACAGTAGAGCTTGCTGAGGGAAAGAGGGAGCTGCTTCAACATCCTCCATGTCAACATCTCTGAAGGTCTTTCCTGGGACCAGCATACTGATACAATGGTTTATTTATTTAGCAACTCAGCTTAAAGACGGTTCACCTGCAGTTATTCTTCATTAGGAGTTCAAGAACAGTTGGTAAGTCACCAAAGACTCTAGCAAGTTTCTACAGCTGTACTGTGGAGAGCCTGCTGACTGGTTGCATCACCACCTGGTATGGAGGGACCATGGCACAGGATTGGAAAAAGTTGCAGAAGATTTTAAACTCATTCATGGGCACCTGCCTTCCCAGCATCAAGGACACCTTCAAAAGGTAATGCCTCAAAAAAGCGAGATCCATCATTAAGGATCCCCATCACCCAGGACATGCCCTCTTCTCATTGTGACCATCAGGGAGGAGGTACAGGAGCCTGAAGACACACAGTCAATGTTTCAGGAACAGCTTCTTCCCCTCCGCCATCAGATTTCTGAATGGACAATGAACTCACAAACACACTTTTCTCTCATTTTGCACTATTTATTTACTTCTTGTATAATTCTTATTGTAATTTATAGTATTTTTTTCTACTGCATTGAACTGCTGCAGCAAAACAATATATTTTACGACGTAATAATAATAAACCTGATTCTGATCAGATAATTTGGAGTATTGTGTACAATTCTGGTCACCGAATTATAGGAAAGATGTCAATAAAATAGAGAGAGTACAGAGAAGATTTACTAGAACGTTACCTGGGTTTCAGCACCTAAGTTACAGAGAAAGGTTGAACAAGTTAGGTCTTTTTTCTTTGGAGTGCATAAGGTTGAGGGGGGACTTGATAGAGGTATTTAAAATTATGAGGGGGATAGACAGAGTTGACATGGATAGGTTTTTTTCCATTGAGAGTAGGGGAGATTCAAACAAGAGGACATGAGTTGAGAGTTAGGGGGCAAAAGTTTAGAGGTAGCACAAGGGGGAACTTCTTTACTCAGAGAGTGGTAGCTGTGTGGAACGAGCTTCCAGTCGAAGTGGTAGAGGCAGGTTTGATATTGTCATTTAAAGTAAAATTGGATAGGTATATGGACAGGAAAGGAATGGAGGGTTATGGGTTGAGTGCAGGTTGGTGGGATTAGGTGAGAGTAAGCATTCGGCACGGACTAGAAGGGCCGAAATGGCCTATTTCTGTGCTGTAATTGTTATATGGTTATGTCAGAGGGGAAGAAGCTATTCCTGAATTGAGCAAGTGTCTTCAGGTTCCTGTACCTCCACCCTGATGGTGGCAATGAGAAGAGGGCACGTCCTGGGTGATGGGGTCCTTAATGATGGATGCCACCTTTTTGAGGCATTGCTCCTTGAAGATGTCCTGGATGCTGGGGTCATAGGGAAATCTGGTGGCAACGTGGCAATGTAGTGGTTAGTGTATTGCTTTACACTGACTGCTGTAAAACCTTGGTTCGATTCCCACCGCTGGCTGTAAGGAGTTTGTACATTCTTCCTGGAACGTGTAGGTTGCCTCACACATTTCAAAGGCATCCAGGTGAGGGTTAGTAAGCTATCGGCAAGCTGTGTTGGTGATACTTGTGGGCTAACCCCAGCATAATCTTTGCTGATTTGATTTGAAGCAAACAATGCGGTTCACTGTATGTTTCGATGTACATGTGACAAATAAAACAAACATTTTCGCTTTTTGACCAATTACTTTGTGTTTTTTGTAATTCTCTGCTATACAAGATAATTTAATATTTGGAAGCGAATGGAAGACATATAGCAGGGAACGATGGAAAAATGCAAGGCAATCAGGCAAAAGTGAATATGGCTCCGAGAGAGGGAATGACATTTGACTTTGCTTTTGAACGTACACAAGCCCAGCCAGAGTTCAAGAAAACGTACTCATCTTCCCCATCACCACCACAAATGGCAGTGTGGGGAACCTAGATCTTCAAGAGAACAGTGACTGTGCACACTATTAGCTTCCAACTAATAGAGGACCCCATATAGCAGGGTACTAGAGGCAAATGCAAAAAAAGAAAAGATTAGGGTACTGTGGTAACATAGCAGTTCTCTCTCTCTTTTGCCTGTTATGCCACTGACGTTTAGGGCAACAGTGAAGGTCTTCTATCTCTGGTGGTGTTCATGGCTTCCTTGTGTCAGCAGCTTCCTCTCGGTTTTCACGACTGTCCCGAGTGGAGACTCAGGAATACCATCATACTCAGATGTAGGATTCTTCATTGCTCTTTGCATAACAGCTTTGCTTTTCCAGTCAGGGTTGTTAGCCCCCAGCTGAACCCCCAAACCTGGAGGATTAGTGGACTACTCTTAATCTGTCCCCTCCCCTTTGACCTGTTTGGCACAGGTGACCCTACCAAGTGCTAAAGGTTAAAGTCCGACTCCAGCCAACATAACTCTCTGGGTCATTGAGGCACACAAGCCACATGAAGGTTGCGATCCTCTTGCAGGGCATAGCAGTTAGCACAGCATCCAAATTCAGGGTTGAATCCCTGTGTCCTCTGTAAGGGGTTTGCACATCCTCATTGTGGAAATGTGCATGTGGGTTTCCTCCGGGTGCTCCAGTTTCCTCCCATAGTTCAAAGATGTACCAGTTAGTAGGTTAATTGGCATTGTAAATTGTCCAAAGGTCAGGCTAGGGTTAAATCGGTGGGTTACTGGGTGGTGCAGCTCAAGGGCCGGAAGGGCCTGTTCTGTGCTGTAATTCTAAATAAATAAACAGAATAAAAGAAAGACTAACAGTTCACTGTGCCCTGGGTCAGTTTGGAGGTATTAATAACATCAACAAAGTCTGCAGTGTGGGATAAGCCATATAAAGTGTGCTTGTTCCATTTGATTTCCCACTGCAAAGTGCTGTTCTCAATGGACAAACCAGGGGTGCACAGTAAGTGCCTGCTTTATCAGACTGGTAGTTGGTTATTTCTATCTAATGTAGAGACACAGCATGAGCTGTATCTGGACCACGGACCCATGCTGCCCAATTAACCTCCTAACCAGTACATTTTGGACATTGGGAGGAAACCCACCCAGTCACAGGGAGTACGCACAAACTGCTTACAGACAGCAGCGGGAGCTGAACCAGTCATTGGTACTGTAAAATGTTGTGCTGGCTGCTACGCTACTGTTAAGAGATTGGTTAAACTTACACTACAGATGATAGTTTAAAGCAGATGCTAATTCACTTCTGAAAGATGACAAGAAAGTTGATATCGAGACTGCCATATCATACTGATTGAGGACAACCCAGAAAGGCTGAGGGGCTGATTCCTACTCCTGTTGTTTTAGGTTCAAAGAAAGAAATCTTCTGACCGTGTGCTTTCATTCTGTCTGTGCCCCTTTTAATAATCGGGTCACTCCGCAATTTCTTGCGTTGTTGTATATGTGATCAAATCATAATTGCCTTTTTGATGCTCTGTGCCTGCGACATTGCTGCAAGTAAGTTTTTCATTGCACGTGTAGATATGGACGGAATGTGTGAGAATAAACTCAACATTGACTTTGATTTAAGTGTATTAGGCCACACGACACAGGAACAGAATTAGGCCTCTGGCCCATTGAGTCTGCTCCACTATTCCATCATGGCTGATTTACTATCCCTCTCAACCTCATTCTCCTGTCTTCTCCCCTCCTATCTACTTACCACTTTGACACCCTGATTAAGCAAGAACATATCAACCTCCACTTTAAATATACCCAATGACTTGGCCTACATAGCTGTCTGTGGCAATGAATTCCACAGATTCACCACCCTCTGGCTAAAGAACCCCCCTCATCTCTGTTCGAAATGGACATCCCTCTATTCTGAGGCTGTGATCTCTGGTCCTAGACCCCTCACCATTGGAAACATCCTCTCTATCACTCTATCTATGCTTTTCAATATTAGATAGGTTTCAATGAGATCCCACCCCCCCCCCCCCCCCCACCATTCTTCTAAACGTTAACAAGTACGTTAACCATTTCTGCCCTGGGAAAAAGTCTGCCTGTTCACTTGATCTATGCCTCCTAACATCTTGTACACCTCTATGATATCACCTCTCATCCTTCTACACTCCAAAGAGAAAAGCCCCAGCTCACTCAACCTATCTTCAAAAGACATGTCTCCAATCCAGGCAGCATCCTGGTCAATGTCCTCTGGACCCCCTCTAAAGCTTCCACATCCTTCCTATAATTAGGCAACCAGAACTTAACATAATACAGCACAAAAGTATGGTCTAACCAGGGTTTTATAGAGCTGCACCATGCCCTGAACACAAATTGGCATTTATTTGGAAACAATTGCACATAAATCGAATAAATAATAATTGCACAAATGCCTAACGTAATATCCCGTAAGTGCAAAGGGGGTGTTTAATAGTTAGAATCCCTGCTCCCCTAGTTGTGACATTTACCAACAGCGTTGCAGACAAAGGGCCCAAAGCATTGTTGAGGATTCCCACCACCCATCCCACAATCTCTCTGACCTGCTACTGCCAGGACGGAGGTACAGGATCATCAGGACTAGGACTGTCAGGCTGGGTAACAGCTTCTTCCCTCAGGCTGTGATACTCCCTGCCACGACTGAGGTCTCATCACGAGGACAGCAAGCTGTTTATTGTTTACCTGGGCTCTGCACTACATGCTTTTTGAATTTAATTATTTAGGGATACAACACAAAATGGGCCCTTGGAGCCACAGTACCCTACACTAACTGGCATGTGTTTGGAATGTGGGAGGAAATAGCAACACCTGGAAAGAAGCTATTCCACATTCCACTCCTTCCAGAGGACACCGGTATTGAACTCCGAACTCCGACACAGAGCTGTAATAACCTTGGCTCAACTACTACGCTACCACGGCATCCATTATGTCTATTAACTTAGTTATAGTATAGTGTTTTGGTTTATGTGCTGTGTGTGATTTACATTATGTAGGTGCACCATGGACCCGGGGAATGTCGTTTCATTTAGTTATATATACACACACGAACAGTCAGATGACAGTGAACTTGAACTTGAGTCTCTCCTCACAACACGAATGTGTCAGACATGAACCACACAGCACACGTGTCTAAATCTATTAAATATCTCATGAAATTTAATCGCTTGAAGCTTTTCACTACCATTCGCAAAGACCAGAATATAAATGTGAGGAGAACCAAGCCTCCAGTCAATTCAAAGTTCAATCTTCAACTCATTCACAGCTCCCTCCTCCATCTCACACACATTCAACTTCAGCTTAAAAGTCATCAGCGGGTTTCAAAATAAAGATGTGACAATCAACACAAATTGTGTGAGGGTTCTTCAAATGTTCTACATTGTGATGATGACGACAACAAATTATTTGGGACAGGTCACGCACACAATTCAGCGCCAACAAGCAATCAGCATCATGGAATGTAGGAACAGTTGCTCTGCCACTCAGTACTTGGGTCTCTTCACCTCGACACTGTTGAAACAACAAATGGAAGAATTAAGTTTCACATAAACGCAAGAGATTGTGCACATCTACATGAAATACTGGCACAGGAAAATAGCATCTATGAGACCCCCACCATCCAGCCCATGCTCTCTTGCAGCAGCCATCAGGAAGGAGGTACAGGAACCAGGAATAGTTATCCCTCAACCATCAGGCTGTTGAACCAAAGGAGATAACTTCACTCACCCTAGCACTGAACTGTTCCCACAATCTATGAAGTCACTTTCAAGGACTCCTCATCTCATGTCATCTCGTGTTCTCAATATTTATTGTTATTATTTTGTTTGTTTTTTTCTTTTTGCATTTGCACAGTGTGTTGACTTTTGCACATTGATTGATTGAACAACTAGTTGTTTTGCAGTTTTTCATTGATTCTATTGTGTTTCTTTGTATTTACCATGAATGCCTGCAAGAAAATGAATCTCAGGGTTGTATATGGTGACATATACAAAAATTGACCCCTCAACCTCAGAACTCCAGGTCCAGTGGCACTAGTAGTCATTGCAACCGGGGTCTTGGTTGCAGTGGATGACCATGGCATCTTCAGTGCCTTGTCATGCCTTTCGCTCTCCACAGAGCGTTGCAGAGCCGCCTTCCTGGCCGTTGGGTCTCACTACAGGTCACATCCACCCAGTCTGCCGGAGCAGACTTCATAGGCTAGGACAGGCATGTATGCCCTCATCTGGTTTAGCCCATCTGTCGAAGCAACCAGGGTGTGGCCGCTGTCGCATGCAAACAGCTACCCGGAGCCACAGGTGAGAGCTGAGGTCCGGTGGGACCAAAGGTGAGTGAGCTGCCCTAGAATGGATAGGACAAGCCCCTGATGTGTCACAAGGCGCTAAGCTAGGTAACTGCGAGTGCATTATCCATATCCCTCCATTCCCTGCACGTGTCCAACTGCCTTATAAACACCACTATCGTCTCTGTTCCCATCACCCCGCTGGCAGTCTGTTTCAGACACCATCCTCTCCTTTATCACACCCCTAACCTGGGCAGCATCCCAACAAACCTCCTGCAGCTTCTCCAAAACCTCCACATGCTTCCTGTATGACAGTTATGTTTCCTACGATAAAAAGTAGTACACTGAGAAAGCTGTTTCATTGGCTGAAAGATGCTCTGGGGTGTTGAGAAAGACTTATTTATTTACTTCAGTGACACAGCATGGAGTCCGGCCTTCCTGCCCAGCAACCCAACAAACCCGATTAACCCTAACCTGATCACAGGACAACTTACAATGAGAAATTAACTTACCCAGTATGCATTTGGACTCTGGGAGGAAATTGGAGCAGTCGGGGAAAACCCATTCATTTCACGGGGAGGACATAGAGACCTTACAGACGGTGTGGGATTTGAACTCGGAACTCTGAAAAACCCTGAGAGAACTGCTATGCTACTGTGGCCCCCATGTTTCAGATTTAGATTCATTAATCTAAATTCAGATTTATTAATCACATGTACATTGAAAAATACAGTGAAATGCACCATTTGCATTAACAACCAGCACAGCAAGGATGTGCTGGGGGGCGGGGGGGCAGATGGCAAGGGTCGACACACATTCCAGTACCTATATAGCATACCCACAATGCTCAGCAGTTCAAGACAAGTAGCAACACCAACAAAAGAAAACAACAGCAAAACAAGCTCCATTTCTCCCTCTCTCTCACACACACTTCCAACCTCAGGACAGGGCACATATAGAACCTCCAGTCCACAGCCCCAGACTCTCAGACATCGGGCCTACACCTCCAGCCCTGGCTCAAACTCTCAGACACTGTGTTTCCAGTTTCCAGTCCCTGGCCCGGACTCTCAGACATTGGGATCCCAACCTCCAAACCCCAGCCCCAGAATTTCAGACATCGGTCCTAAACCTCAAGCCCTGGCCCTGACTCTCAGAATCAGGTCTCCAACCTCAAGTCCCCAGCCCCAGAGATTGGAGCTAAACCACGAGTCCCTGGCCCAGACTCCCAGATATTTAACAACTGTCACAATTAAGTTAGTACAATGCAGAACATTGAAACAGAAGACGTCTCTTACCCGTCTGCCTCTAACTTCTTTCTCTTTTCAATGATCTGAAACAGAAAGAGCCATTAAACATTAAATCTGGAAAACTGCGTTAATCCACATCTACAAATTATTAGAAAGATATTGGAGACATGAATCAGGAAGTTTATTGCTAAACTCAATTTGCCGCTCACTTGGTGCTCCCCTACGGGGTTAAACTGTGTTCAATTCTAAAGTACCTTACGTGGCCTGTTCACTCTCAGTGCATCATAGATAGACTCATGTACTTTTAGAGCAAAACATCCTGAACTGAGGCTTCATCTAATAGAAGCCAAGAAAGCTTACCCGTGCCCTTTTCCTCAGAAGGCGAAAGAGATTTTGACCCTCACCATGTTTTAAAATGAACATACTATATTGGTATTTGTCTAGATGTATTGTGCCACGATATAGCAATTGTTTTGCCAGTGACTGCAAGGAACTGTAGATAGTTGTGGACACAGCTCAATGCAACACAGAAACCAGCTTCCACTCCATGGACTCCGTCTATACTTGTCACTGCCTCAGTAAAGCAGCCATGTTAATCAAAGGCCCCTCCAACCCCGGTAATTTTCTTCACTCGCATCGGGCAGAAGATACAAGAGCTAGTACAACCAGGCTCAAGGACAGCTTCAATCCCACTATTAGAAGATGGTCCATCAGTAGAAGATGGACTTTTGACTTCACAATCTATCTCGTTATGATCTTGCACTTTATTGTCTGCCTGCACTGTACTTTCTCGGTAACTCTAACACTTTATTCTGCATTCTGTTATTGTTTTACCTTGTTCTACCTCAATGCACTGTGTGGTGATTTAGATAATAAGATACAGGAGCAGAATCAGGCCATTAGGCTCTTCGAGTCTGCTCCACCATTTCATCATGGCTGATCCATTTTCCCTCTCCGACCCAGTCTCCTGCTTTCTCCCTTATCCCTTCATGACCTGGCCATGAATCTATCAATCTCTGCCTTAAATATACCCAATGACTTGACCTCCACAACCATCTGTGGCAATAAATTCCAGAGCTTCACCACTCTCTGGCTAAAGAATTTCCTCCTCATCTCCATTGGAAAAGGACGCTCCTCTATTCTGAGGCTGCGTCCTCTAGTCCTAGACATAGGAAACCACCTCTCCACATCCACTCTAACAAAGACTTTCACCATTCGATAGATTTCAATTAGGTCCCTCCTCATTATTCTGAATTCTAGTGAATACAGTCCCAGAGCCATTAAACAGTCTTCATATGACAAGCCATTCAATCCTGGAATCATTTTAGTAAACCTCCTTTGATCCCTCTCCAGCGTCAGCATATCCTTTCTCAGGTAAGAGGCCCAAAACTGCTCACAATACCCCAAGTGAGGCCTCACTGGTACTTTATAAACCTTCAACATTATATCCTTGCTTTTACATTCTAGTCCCCTTGAAATGAATGCTAACATTGCATTTGCCTTCCTCACCACCAACTCTACGGATCTGATCTGAATGGACAGTATGCAAGACAAACTTTTCACTGCATCTCAGAACATGTGACAATAATAAACCAATATACTGCTTTATTTTCACCAGTATCCACTTCTCAACTGTAGAGAACAGAGGTCATGTTTTATTAACGCCAGGACATTGATCAGGAAGGTCAATTCTGTTGCCCTCTCCATAGCTGCATGATCTGGTAAGCATTTCAGCAGTTTCTGTTTTCAGTGTTGTTGGTGGCTCAGCAGGATGCTGCCATTGTGAGGAGAAACGTGGCAACTGAGCTGACATTTGCCACTCCTACCCACCTCGCAGCGATCTGCATCATGTCACCTTTGTATAGGTGTTAATCACCGATACTTGGAACAGTAAGCACGTTTCATGTCAGAGACAGAACGTAAAACAATAAACAAATGATATACAGGTGGGTTGCTTGCTGCCTGTGATGTGGAGGAACAGGCTTATTACCCAGGACATGAGTAGCACACATACCGCACTGATCTTCTTCCACTGCCGATCCAGCTCTGCCTTCTCATTCGTTTCCTTGAAACGTCGTGTTTTACGCCCCTCTGACATCTTGATGCCGTATTGGAAAGCAGCTCTGCACAGAGAGGAGTGAGAAAAATGAGATACACTTACACAAGCTTCAAGATTGTTTAATGTAATTTCCAGTGCACAAGTGATATTCAACAAGGGTCAGTATTGGAACCACTGCTTATCACATTATACATCAACAACTGGGATGGTGTAGTTGATGGCTTTGTGGCCAAGTTTGCAGTCAGTACAAAGTCAGTTGGAGGGGCAGGTAGTGTTGAGGAAGTAGGGAGTCTGTAGAAGGACGAACAAATTGGCAAAATGGGCAAAGGAGTGGCAGATGGAATACAGTGTAGGGAAGTGTATGGTCATACATTTCGATAGAAGGAATAAAGGCATAGACTATTTTCTAAAAGGGGAGAAAATTTAAAAAATTAGAGGTGCAAATGGACATGGGAGTCCTTGTGCAAAGATTCCCTAATGGTTAACTTGCAGGTTCAGTTAGTAGTCAGGAAAGCAAATGCAATGTGTGCATTCATTTCCAGAGGTCTAGAGTTTAAGAGCAAGGATGTACTGCTGAGGCTTTATAAGGCATTGATCAGACCACACTTGGACTATTGTGAGCAGTTTTCGGCTCGTTATCTCAGAAAAGATGTGCTGGCATTGGAGGGGGTCCAGAGAGGTTTATGAGGATGAATCTGGGAATCAAAGGGTTAACGTACGAGGGGTGTTTGATGGCTCTGGGCCTGCATTCACTGGAGTTTAGAAGAATAAGGGGAATCTCATTAAAACCTATCAAATACTGAAAAGGCCTAGAATGAGTGGATGTTTCCTATAGTGGGAGAGTTTAGGACCAGAGGGCACAGCTTCAGAATAGACGGACGTCCCTTAGAAAACAGAGATGAGGAGGTATTCCTTTAGCCAGAGGACGGTAAATCTGTGGAATTCAGTGACACGGACGGCTGTGGAGGCCAAGCTATTGGGTATATTTAAAATGCAGGTTGATAGGTTCTTGATTAGTTAGGGCATTAAAGGTTACAGGGAGAAGGTAGGAGAATGGGGTTGAGAGGGATAATAAATCAGCGATGATGGGTGATTGGGCAGAATTGATGCGCCGAGAGGCCTAATTCTACTCCTATGTCTAATGGCAAATACAGGAAAATTCAGCAATAGGTTCACAAGAATGATTCCAGGAATGAAAGGGTTACCAAATGAGGAATGTCTGGCAGCTCTTGGGCTGTATTACCTGGAGTTCAGGAGAATGAGGGAGGGGAATCTCAAAGGAACTTTCCGAATGTTAAAAGGGCTGAACAGATTAGATATGGCAGTTATTTCCCATGGTAGGGGAGTCTAGGACAAGAGGACGTCCATTTAGAACAGAGATGCGGAGAAATTACTTTTGTCAGAGTGTGGTAAATCTGTTGTTGCCATGAGTGGCTGTGGAAGCCAAGTCATTGGGTGTATTTAAGGCAGAGATAGATAGGTTCTTGATCAGCCAGAGCATCAAAGGGTATGGGGAAAAGGCAGGGGAGTGGGGATGACTGGAAGAATTGGATCAGACCATGACTGAATGGTGGAGCAGACTCGATGTGCCGAATGGTCTATTCTACTCCTAATTCTTATGGTCTTAAAAGTACAACACAGAAGCAGGCCCTTCTGCCCATCTAGTCTGTGCCGAACTATTTCAACTGTCCACTTCCACTGACATGCAACAAGACCATAGCCCTCCATAACCCCACTATCCATGTACCTATCCAAACTTCTTTGAAACATTGAAATCAAACTTGCATGCACCACTTGTCCTGGCAGCTAGTTCCACATGCTCACGACCCCTCATATTCCTCCAAAACTTTTCACCTTTCACTCTTAACCCAACTCTGGTTGTAGTCCCATCTAGCCTCAGAGGAAAAAACCTGCGTGCATTTAGCCTATCTATACCCCTCATAATTTTGTAAACCTCTATTAAATCTGCCCTCAGTCATCTACGTTCTACACAGATAGACCGTGCACCATGTGCTACTGGTTGGACAGTCTGAGGCTGCTCCTCTACTCTCAGTCACTGATCTGGTAAACACAAACACTTACTTGGGCAAAGCCTCTTTGTTGTTCATGTATTCACTGTATTCCTCCTGTGTATCAAAATCCCAGCGGCCAAGGGGTCCCTTCTTGTTACCCTGCAGACAAAAGCAACAGAAATAGCAACTGTGAGAGATTGTTCAAGGTCAGATATGAATGCATTAGGAGAGGAAGAGTATGAAAGATCCAATAGATTGCTGGCATACACTGAATAATCTTACCACCACTGAGAATAACAATGGACCAATCGATTATTCTCTCTGTTGTCCTAATGGAGCAAGAACAGCTAAAGTCTAGTGTACTTATATACTCAGTGGCCACTATATTAGTATACCTGCTTGTTAGGGCAAATATCTAATCAGCCTATCGTGTGGCAGCAACTCAATGTATTAAAGTATGTAGACATGGTTAAGAGGTTCAGTTGTTGTACAGACCAAACATCAGAATGGGGAAAAAAGTGATCTAAGTGACCGTGACTGTGGAATGATTGTTGGTGCCTGATGGGCGAGTATCTCAGAAACTGCAGATCTCCTGGGATTCTGACGCACAACGCTCTCTAGAGTTTACAGACAATGGTGAGAGAAACAAAACAAAAACATCCAGTGAGCGGCAGTCTTGTTAACAAGCAGCCCTGTTAATGTGACAGGGTTCAACACTCATTCACCTACTGAAGAGAGATTTTTGGGAGCTAGGTACAATGTTGAGAAACAGGACCCCAGGGTAGTAATCTCTGCACTGTTGCTTGTGCCACTGAGGGTAAGAATAAGATGATTTGGCAGGTGATCATGTGACTGAGGAACTGGTGCAGGCTGACGTTCAGATTTATGGATCATTGGGATCTCTTCTGGGGAAGGTATGACCTGTAAAAAAGGGACAGGTTACTCCCGGACCCGAGGGGTTCCAATATCCTTGCGGTCAGGATGGCTAGTCTTATTCAGATGGGTTTAAACTAATTTGGCAGGGGAATGAGAACTGGAGTGATAATACTGAAGATGAGGTGGTTGGTTTACAAACAGAGGCAATGTGTAGTGAGACTCCTAGCAAGGAATATGCTGATGATTGGGCAAAACGGCAGTCAGCAGGACGAGTTGCAAAATAAAAGGCAGACAGAATTGAAAAGAGAGAATACAGGACAAAGTGTTATATTTGAATGAGAGATAGAAAATGAATGCCAAAAGGGCAATGCTAAAATTGTCATGGGGGACTTCAATCTGCAGGTAGGTTGGGAAAATCAGGTTGGTGCTGGATTCCAGAAGGGGGAATTTCATTACAGCAGCTCATAGTTGAACCCACTAGAGAGATTAAGGTAAAAAAAAACACCTTGGGGGCAAGTGATCATAATAAGATCAAATTCATCCTGAAATTTGAGAAGGAGAAGCTAAAGTCAGATGTATCAGTATTAGTGGAGTAAAGGGAATTACAGAGGCATGAGAGGGGAGATGGCCAGAGTTGATTGGAAAAGAACACCAGCAGGGATGGTAGCAGAGCAGCAATGGCTGGGATGGCTGGAAGCAATTTGGAAGGTACAGGACATATACATCCCACAGAGGAAGAAGTATTCTAAAGGAAAGATGACACAACCATGGCTAACAAGGGAAGTCAGAGCCAACATAAAAGCCAAAGAGAGGACATACAATAGAGCAAAAATTAGTGGGCAGTTCAAGGATTGGGAACCTTTTAAAAACCAATAGAAGGCAACTAAAAAAAGTTATTAAGAAGGTAAAGATGGAATACGCAAGTAAGCTCGCCAATAATATTAAAGTAGATACCAGAAATTTCTTCAGATACATAAAGTATAAAAGAGAGGCAAGAGTGGATATCAGACTGCTGGAAAATGATGCCAGAGAGGTAGTAATGGGGAACAATGAAATAGTGGATGAACTGATTAAGTATTTTGTATCAGTCTTCACTGTGGAAGACACTAGCAGTACGGTGGAAGTTCCAGGTGTTAGGGGGCATAGAACTTACCATAACTGTAAAGAAGGTTCTAGAGAAACTTGTCTGATGGTAGATAATTCACCCAGGCCAGATGGTGTACACCCCAGAGTTATGAAAGAGGTGTCTGAAGAGATCATGGAAGCATTAGTAATGATCTTTCAAGAATCACTAGATGCTGAAATGGTTCTGGAAGACTGGAAAACTGCAAGTGTCACTCTACTCTTCAAGAAGAGGCAGAAGGAAGATACAATAGGCTAGTAAGTCTGATCTCAGTTGACCTCAGGTGTTGGGAGTAGATTTTTTAGGATGAGGTCTCAGGGTACTTGGAGGCACATGATAAAACAGACCATAATCAGCAGGGTAACCTCATGGGAAAATCTTGCCTGAATAATCTGTTGGATTTCTTTGAAGAAATAACAAGCAGGATAGACAAAGGAGTATCGGTTGATGTTGTGTACTTGAATTTTCAAAAGGCCTTTGCCACACGAGGCTACTTAACAAGCTACAAGCCCATGGTATTACAGGAAAGATTCTTGCCTAGATAAACCAGTGGCTGATTGGCAGGAGGCAAAGAGTGAGAACAAAGGGAGCATTTTCTGACTGGCTGCCGGTAACCAGTGGTGTTCCACAGAGGTCTGTGTGGGACCGATTCTTTTTACGTTATATGTCAATGAGTTGGATCACGGAATTGCTGGCTTTGTTGCAAAGTTTGCCGACGATATGAAGACAGGTGGAGATGTAGGTAGTCTGAGGAAGTATAGAGTCTGCAGAAGGACTTAGATAGATTAGTAGAATGGGCAAAGAAGTGGCAGATGGAATACAGTGTCGTGAATGTATGGTCATGCACTTTGGCAGAAGTAATGAAGGGATTGACAATTTTTGAAATGGAGAGAAAATGCAAAAATCTGAGGAGCAAAGGGACTTGGGGGTCCTTGAGCAGGGTTCCTTAAAGGATAATTTGTAGGTTTAGTCTGTGGTGCATTCATTTCAAGAGGACTAGAATATAAAAGCAAGGATGTAATGTTGAGGCTTTATAAAGCACTGGTGAGGCCTCACTTGGAGTATTGTGAGCAGTTTGGAGACTCTTATCTAAGAAAGGATGTACTGAAACTGGAGAGGGTTCAAAGGAGGTTCACAGAAATGTTTCCAGAATTGAATGGCTTGTCACATGAAGAGGGTTTGATTGTTCTGGGCCTGCTTTCATTAGAATTCAGAAGAATGAGGGGTGACCAAATTGAAACCTATCGAATAGTGAAAGGCTTTGATAGAGTGGACGTGAAGAATGGCAGAGCAGACTTGCTGGGTCAAACGGCCTAATTCTGCTCCTATACCCTATGGTTTTGACCTTTGCCACCACCTTCTCACCTGATCCATCTTACTGTAATCCACCTCTTCGTCGCTGTCAACAGCCATGTCATCCAGCCTGCAACAGGGAAAAAGGAAAAGGTTAATGAGGCTAAACTCACAAGTATCTTCACTGCTTCAACAGCATGTGGACTGTGAGGGGAGGGGAAGCAACACAGAGCACGGTGTGATTACTCAGAACCATCTATAAATTTGCCAATGACACAGCCATTGTCGACAGAATTTCAGATGGTGATGAGGAAACATACAGGGGTGAGATAGGTCAGTTGGTTGAGTCATGTCACAGCAACAACCTTGTACTCAGTGTCAGTAAAACCAAAGAAATGAATGTGGACTTCAGGAAGGGGAAGTCAAGGGAACAAACAGCAGTCCTCATCGAGGGATCAGCAATGGAAAAGGTGAATAGTTTCAAATTCCTGGGTGTCAACATCTTCAAGGATCTTCAAGGATCTTCAAGGTCCAACATATTGATGCAATTACAAAGAAAGCATGACAATGGATATGTTTTATTAGGAGCTTTAGGAGGCTTGGCATGTCACCAAAAACAATTGCAAATTTCTATAGATGTACAGTAGAGAACATTCTAACTGGTTGCATCACCATCTGAGTATGGAGGGGCCACTGCACAGGATCAGAAAAAGCTGAAAAAGTTGTAAATCCAGTCATCTCCATCACGGGCACTGCCAAATCCAGGACACCTTCAATAAACAATGCCTCAAAAAGGCAGCATTCATCACCCAGGACATGCCCCCTTCTCATTACTGCCATCAGTGAGGAGGTACAGTAGCCTGAAGACCTACACTCAACACTTTAGAAACAGCTTCTCCCCCACTGCCATCAGATTTCTAAATAGACAAGGAATCCATATACACTACCTGACTACATTTTTTTTGCACTCTTTTTCACTAATTTAATTTTTTATATAAATATATATATATTTCTTATCATTTATAGATTTTTATTTTATATTGCAATGTACTGCTGTTGTAAAACAACAAACGTCATGACATATGTCAGTGATATTAAACCTGATTCTGATATTGATACAGCAAACACGAGGAAATCTGCAGATGCTGGAAATTCAAACAACGACACACAAAATGCTGGTGAAACACAGCAGGCCAGGCAGCAACTATAAGGAGAACTGTCGATGTTTTGGGCCGAGACCCTTCGTCAGGACAGTGCTTCTCCTTATAGATGCTGCCTGGCCTGCTGTGTTCCACCAGCATTTTGTGTGCGTTGTGTGTATTTCATTGGGTATATTTAAAGTGGAAGTTGATAGGTTCTTGATTAGTCAGAGCATCAAAGGCTATGGGGAGAAGGAAGGAGAATGGGATTGAGAGGGATAATAAATCAGCGATGATGGAATCATGGAACAGAACAGATGGGCCAAATGGCCTAATTCTGCTCATACGTCTTGCGCACAATCACTGATAGGATTGTACTATATACAGATTCCCCCAATAGTTACTGAGAAACAGATATTCAGGCAGATTAAGGAAAGGTGTCAAAACAATAAGGTTGTTGTCATAGGAGTCAACTTCCTTAATATAAACTAGGTCCTTCTGATTAGATAGGCACCTCCACCCACTAACCCACGCCTCCAACCCCAACCACCACTACTTCATCATTTCCTGTCAGTCACCTTTTGCATAGACACTGCTGTGCCTGGTGTATACAAGCTATCTTATGTATGTATATACATTCATTGTATTTTAAGAGTTATTATCGTAATCTTTATATTTTTTTCGTGCTGCGTTGGATCAGGAGTAACAATTACTTCATTCTCCTTTACACTGGTGTACTGGAAACGACATAAAACAGTCTTGAATTTTGAATGTGAGTACAATGGAAGGATATGGACACTGTAGGTAGAAGGGATTAGTTTAGCTCACTGCTCCCAGAGGCTTTTACTTGCCTTAGTGTTGAACCTGACTCTGTGGCTGTGGCCTGCAGTCATTGGCACAGCCTCAGCATTAAACCTGGCTCCATCTGTGGACTTACTTTCAGAGACTCTGCGGTTCATGTTCTGTGGTTGTTTGTTTGCTTTTCTTTTAATTGTTTGCACAATTTATTGTTTGTTTTTACACAATGAATGTATGAGTGTCTTTGTGGTGTGGGCTTTTTATGGATTCTACTGTGTCTCTGTTTTGTTGCTGCCTGTGACGGGATGGATCTCAATGTTGTACAAGATAAACATACTTTGAACTTTGAAATAGAGAATTTAATACTCATTGCAAAACTTACGTGGCTGGGTAACATTCTGCGTAGCTGTCCGACGTTCCGAAAAAATCTCCAAGCCGCTTCTTCTCTTCCTGTCTCTTTGTCTTGATGTTTAGTTAAGGAAATGTTGATACCTGTACTTATCCTAAACATCGGGAGCCCCATAAAGCCATTTCTACAGAATAGACGACACAAGCAGGAGGAGGAAGGGTTCTTTCTCTGAATGGAAGTTTTGAACAGAAATTGAACCAAACCCCATGGGACAGGGAAATTACGACAGAGGAAGTCCATGGGATCCAAGGGATGGACAAAAATGGGATTAAAAAAGAGTTGGGAGAAAGTTAAGCAACAAAATATTTTAGGGACCAGATGCCATACGTAATGAAGTATTGCGAAGCCTAGAAAAAGGCCCCTTGCAAGTTGTAGTATGTGTATCATTTTCAATGTAGAGCACCATAATTAAAAAGTTTGCTGATGATACCAAAATTAGTTAATGCTGAGGAAGAAAGGGAACTGTTTGACAGGCAGTAATGTGACAAATGGGTTTTATCCTGGGATTAGGACAATATATTTGGGTGCAACGGTAACACAGTGGTTAGTGTGATGCTACTACAGCTCGGGGTGTTGGAGATTGCAGTTTAATTCCGACCTCATCTGTAAGGAGTCCGGACATTCTACACATGGAATGTCTGGGTTTTCTCTGGGTGCTCCGACTTCCTCCCAGTTTCAAAAATGTACAGGTTAATAAGTTAATTGTCCTGTGATTAGACTAGGGTTAAATCAGGGGTTGCTGAGTGGCATGGCTCAAGGGGCCATAAGGGCCTATTCTATGACGTATCTCAATAAAAAAATGAAAAATGTCACTTTTATTGTCATTTCGACCATAACTGCTGGTACAGTACATAGTGAAAATGAGACAACGTTTTTCAGGACCATGGTGTTACATGTTACAAAACTAGACTGAACTACGTAAAAAAAAACAACACAGAGAAAGCTACACTAGACTACAGACCTACACAGGACTACATAAAGTGCACAAAAACAGTGCAGGCATTACAATAAATAATAAACAGGACAATAGGGCAAGGTGTCAGTCCAGGCTTCAGGTATTGAGGAGTCTGATAGCTTGGGGGAAGAAACTGTTACATAGTCTGGCCGTGACAGCCCGAATGCTTCGGAGTCTTTTCCTAGACGGCAGGGGGAGAAGAGATTGTATGAAGGGTGCATGGGGTCCTTCATAATGCTGTTTCCTTTGCGGATGCAGCGTGTAGTGTAAATGTCCGTGATGGCGGGAAGAGAGACCCCAATGATCTTCTCAGCTGACCTCACTATCCGCTGCAGGGTCTTGCGATCCGAGATGGTGCAATTTCCGAACCAGGCAATTGCACCATTATACTTGGGGAAGGCAAACAAGGAAGACCATATGATATAGGAGCAGAATTAGGCCATTTTGCCCATCGAGTCTGCTCGGCCATTTCATCTTGGCTGATCCAATTTTCCTCTCAGCCCCAATTTCCCGCCTTCTCCCCGTATCCCTTCATGTCCTGACTAATCAAGAATCTATTAACCTCTGCCTTAAATATACATAAAGATGGCCTCCACAGCTGTCTGTGGCAAAGAATTCCACAGATTCATCACTCTTTGGTTAAAGAAATTTCTCCTCATCTCCATAACTAAAAGGACTCCCCTAAATTCTAAGGCTGTATCCTCTGGTTATAGACTCTCCCACCATCAGAAACATCCTCTCCACTTTCATTCTATCAAGGCTTTTCACCACTCGATAGGTTACAGTTAGGTCACCCCTTCATCCTTCTGACTTTGAGTGAATACAGGCCAAGAGCCATCAAATGTTCTTCATACGATAAGCTGTTCAAACCTGGAATAGTCAGTCACATTCATTTTGTGCCGTGTTGTATGAAGTGGGCGATCAAGGTTTGACCATGATTGTTCTTGGCAAATTTTTCTATAGTGATTGGCCACAGCTTTCTTCTGTTCAATGTCTATACAAGGCGGGTAACCTTAGCCATGATCAATACTCTTCACAGATTGTCTGCCTGGTGTCAGTGGTCACATAACCAGATAGTCACAAGGTCGTTTACAACTAGAGATTGAAGGTGAAAAGGGAAAGATTTAGATCATAGGTTTGTGAAACGAGCTGCCTGAGGGTGTGGCGCAGGGGGTTATGATTACAAAGTTTACAAGACTGTGATGTATTGTCAGCTACGAGGGAGGGAAACATTAGATTGATCTTGGTTAAATGGTCAGCACAACATAGTAAGCTGAAGGGCCTGTACTGTGCTGTATCATTCTGTGTTCTGGCTTTCTACCCTATCCTAAAGATATGTGGTTTGGTCGGTTAATTGTCCACTGGAAATTGTGCCTCATGTGTGGGTGAGTGGTAGAATCTGGGGGAGTTGATTGGAGTTTAAGAAAAGTAATGAATGTGATTACTGTAGGATTTGTGTGAGGGATTGGGTCATATTGTTGTGGGCTCTCTTATACAAAGGACTTGTTCTTAGTTGTTTACAATATATATTAATGATTTAGACGAGGGAATTAAATGCAGCATCTCCAAGTTTGTGGATGTCACGAAGCTGGGCGGCAGTGTTAGCTGTGAGGAGGATGCTAAGAGGATGCAGGGTGACTTGGATAGGTTAGGTGAGTGGGGAAATTCATGGCAGATGCAATTTAATGTGGATAAATGTGAGGTTATCCACTTTGGTGGCAAGAACAGGAAAACAGATTATTATCTGACTGGTGGCCGATTAGGAAAAGGGGAGGTGCAAAGAGACCTGGGTGTCATTGTACACTAGTCATTGAAAATGGGCATGCAGGTACAGCAGGCGGTGAAAAAGGCGAATGGTATGTTGGCATTCATAGCAAGAGGATGAGTGAGTACAGGGTTCTGAGTTGGATGATCAGCCATGATCATACTGAATGGTGGTGCAGACTCAAACGGCCGAATGGCCTACTCCTGCACCTATTTTCTATGTTTCTTTCTATCTCTCTGATCGTGGACATGAAAAGCCAATAACGACAGACGCACTTAAAACTGCTTGTCATGTTCCTCTGATTCCTATAGTGGGGGAGTTCATGCTCAGAGCACACAGCCTCAGAATAGAAGGATATCCCTTTAGAACAGAGATGAGGAATTTCTTCAGCCAGAGGGTGGTGAATCTATGGAATCTGTTGCCATGGACGGCTGTAGAGGCCAAGTCATTGGGTATACTTAAGCAGAAGTTCATGGGTCCTTGGATGTCAAAGGTTACGGGGAGAAAGCAGAAGAATGAAGTTGAGAGGGATAACAAATAAGCCATGATGGAATGGCCTAATTCTGCTCTTAAGTCTTATGTCTTTGGTAATTTATCTGTTAAATGCCATGGAGAACTACAAATATGAAAGGCAACTGGATATCGTTAGCAAACTGCGACAAAGCAACTGTGTAGCATGGTGGTTAGTACACAGCACCAGCGGCCTGTGTGCAATTCCACTGCTGTCTGTAAGGAGTTTTTTAAAGAGATATAGCGTAGAATAGACCCTTCCAGCCCGATGAGCTGCACCACCCAGCAACCCACCTATTAAACTCTAACATAAGAAATTCTGCAGATGCTGGAAATCCAAGCAACACGCACAAAATGTTGGAGGAACTCAGCAGGCCAGGCAACATCTATGGAAAAGAGTAAACGACTGTTAAACTAACCTAATCACACCAAGGTGCCATATCGAGTTTAAATGGGTTTCCTCCAGGTGCTCCATATAAATACTGGTCATTCATTTCCATAGATGCTGCCTGACCTGCCGGGTTTCTCCAGGATTTTGTGTTTGCTGCCTTGTCTCGGGAAGGGTTTCTATTTCCCTTGGCATAATTTGGAAGGCTTCTGTCATCCAATCTTAGATCTATCTCCCAACCACGTGATGTTATTGTGCCTCCAAGCAAGCACTGCGCTGAGACAGTCCCTGTCACACAGAAAGGATATGATTCTGCTCCCTGCCAACCTCCAGTTCCGGCAAACTTCTCATTGATCGATTTAATCAGATCCTTTGCCGACCCAGGACCTGCATAAAACAAACACAGAGAGGTGTTAATTTTCTTTTAAATTAGAAAATTTACCCCCCCTTCCACCCTCCCTGCTACTAACATTCACCCCTCCTTCCCAATCCCTGTGAAATGTGTGTTAAGATGAGTATGTTTTATTTTCTATCATTCTATCTATTTATTTATGTTATTTTAAGATACAGTGCAGGAACAGAGCCTTCCAGTCCAACGATCTACCTGCACCCACCTACTTAACTGTAGCCTAATCACAGGAGTACAAACTCCTTACAGAGGACGCCAGAATTGAACTCCAAATTCCAACACCCCAAGCTGTAATAACGTCGGGCTAACCACTACGCTGGAGTGGCGCATGTTACACTACAAGCTCCTATTTGAACCCGGCAGCTGGCATTACACCCATTATGATGTGGCAAGGCACACCTGAAACGCTCTGTCAACAGACTCTGAGAGTATGACGAGGAGGTATACACAGGAGTGTGATAGATCTGCTGGTTGAGTGGTGTCGCAACAACCTTGCACTCAACATCAGTAACACCAAGGAACTGATTGTGGACTTCAGGAAGGGGAGGCTGAGAGAACACAGACCAGTTCTCATTAAGGCATCGGTAGTGGAAATGCTCTCTTCTCATTGCTACCATCAGGGAGGTGGTGGTACAGGATCCTGAAGACACACACAACTTTTTAGGCACAGCTTCTTCCCCTCTGCCATCAGTATCTGAATGAACAATGAACCCATGTACACTAGCTCAGTATTGTGCTCTCTTTGCACTACAGTACTTCTTTATTTTTAAATATATTTCTTATTTGTACTAATAGTACTTTTTAAATTTATTGTACTGTATTGCTGCCACAAAACAAATTTTACAACATGTCATTGACAATAAATCTGATTCTGATTGATTTCAAAGCAACACACACAAAATGCTGCAGGAACTCAGCAAGTCAGGCAGCATCTATGGAAAGGAACAGCCAGTCGACATTTTGGGTCGAGACTCTTCATCAGGACTGGAAAGGAATGGGAAGAAGGTGGGGAGAGGGGGAGGAAGTACAAGCTGGCTGAGACCAGGTGAGGGGTAATTTGAGTGGGTGGGAGAGGGGGATAATGTGAGAAGCTGAGAGGCGACAGATGCAAAAGACTGAAGGAGGAATATGACAGGAGAGGAGAGTAGACCATAGGAAAAAAGAAAGGAGGAAGGGCTCCAAGGAGAGGTGATGGGCAGGTGTGAACGGGCGAGAGGGGAACCAGAATGGGGAATGGTAATGAGAGAAGGGTGAGGAGTTAAGATAAATTAATATTCATGCCCCCTCATCTGGTCTCACCAATCACATGCCAGCTGCTTCCCCTCCCCCACCTTCTTATTTGAGCTTCTGTCCTTTTCCTTTCTAGTTCTGATGAAAAGTCTCAACCTGAAACATAGATGCTGCCTAACCTGCTGAGTTCCTCCAGCATTTATTGTGTGCTGTTCTGGATTTCCAGTATCTGCAGGATCTCCTGTGTTCTAATCAACTTCAAGCTCTCCTAGGCCAGACACAATCCAGATTTGTTGCGGAGCAATTCTGGCTTTTAATGTGATCCTACAATCTTCAAAGCTAATTTCAGGAGACTGTGTCTATATTCAACACCACTGGCCCTGTTAACTCCTGACACATTACTTTAGACCACAAGACGTAGGAGCAGAGTCATGCCATTCTATCATCAGGTCTGCTTCAGGTTCTGGCTAAAGGAATTTTTCAACTCTGTTCTAAAGACACATCCTTCTACTCTGAGGCGCTGGCCTCTGGTCCTTGACTCCCCCACTAAAGGAAACATCCTCTCCGTATGCACTGTACCTAGGACTTTCAATTTTTGATAGATTTCAATGAGATCCCAACTCATTCTTCTAACCTCCAGTGTGTACAAGCCCAGAGCTCTGAGCTCTTCATACATTAACCATTTAATTCCCGGGATCATTCTCATGAATCTCCTCTGGATTCTCTCCAATGTCCGCACATCTTTAATCAGCCTATGTGGCTGCAGCAACCTGGGGGTGGACTTGCCAAAATCATGTAAGACAGAGGCTCACAGTCAGCATACAGAGGCGGTATTCACTGACTTATTCGGTGAATGGGCTGGGCCGGGCCTGTGACAAAACTCTGTCTGTATATTTAATGAAAGGAAGCTTGTCTACTCTCCAAAATATCAGCAAACCATTTTACCAAATAATTCTCCCTCTCTAATCTACCAGTAGATAATTATTGGTTATATTACACAAAAAGGGATAATTCCAGTCACTTGCAAATATCATACAGTTAAACATTAATAGTATTCACAACCAAGAGATTCTGCAAATTCTGAAAATCCAAAGCAACACACACAGACAAAATATTGGAGAAACTCAGCAGGATCAATGGAGGGGATTAAGCAGTTGACATTTCAGGCTGAGACCCTTATCAAGACTGGAGAGGAAAGGAAAGGAATCAGAATAAGGTGGTGTGGAGAGGGGAAGGAGGACAAGCTAGCAGAGACCAGGTGAAGGGGAAGGTGGGTGGGTGAAGTCACTAGAACCTCTTATAAAGGGCTCACATAGGAATGACAGACTAGCAAGCGCAGAATGGCAACTGTCTGCACTGCATTAATTTGTTTCTCCATGATGGAAACTGTTTGCCCAAGAAAAGGGCGTCAAAGTAGCGTAGCGTTACAGTGGCACTATTTCAGCTTGGGGCATCAGAGTTCGGAGTTCAATTCCAGCATCTGTCTTCCTCGTGAAAGCATAGATTTCCTTTGAGTGCTCCAGTTTCCTCCCACAGTCCAAAGATTGGTTAAGAGGTTAATTGATCATTGAAAATTGTCCTGTGATTAGGCTGGGGTTGCAGGGCTGTGAGGATCTTTGGGTTGGAAGGGCCTGTTCCGCGTTATATATTTATTTAAAATAAATAAGATTAAGATTGTTCATAGAGCCGATATGTCTAAATCTAAACTATCTCGATTCTACCCTGGCATTAGTCCGCTCTGTGATAAATGCAAGAGGGGCGTGGCCTCTCTCATCCATATGTACTGGCTCTGTCCTAGCTTGGAGAAATTCTGGAAAGATGTCTTCACTACATTATTGGGTATTCTGAATCAACACCTAGAACCAAACCCCTTAATTGCTCTGTTCGGTTTTTGGGGCGAGACAGATTTATGTCTGGGTCCGACCAAATGCCGAATACTATCCTTTGCCTCTCTCCTGGCGAGTCGCTTGATCCTCCTTAGATGGAGAGATGTTGCCCCACCCACTCATGCGCAATGGCTTAACGACATTATGGCCTGCTTGGACCTCGAAAAAATTCATTATTCAGTTCTTAATTCGGATCTAAAGTTCCATAAGGTCTGGGGACCTTTTATCGAGTACTTTCATAACCTTTCTCTTGACTAGGGTTTTTTTTCTTCTTTTCGGTCCCTTGCTTTCAGCTCCCTTTTTTTTTCTGGTAGTAGGCATTATTATCCTCTGTTGCTAAGTGTATTCACAGTCTGGGAGTTTGACTGTCCTGACCTATACTCTTTATATTGTGTTGTGGTCGGACTGGAGCTGTTGTTGTTTTTTTTCTTGTGTTGTGGGGCTTGGGGAGGACACTAAGCTTACTTGTCTTTAATTTAGGTGCTTTTTTGTTAAATTCTCTTCCTTTGTAGCATATTGTTATTGTATGCTTAATTTTGCACTGTATTAATGCTCCTCATTGGGATTTGGGGTTTTTAATTTGTAAAATGTTTTGAAAAACTAATAAAAAAAAAATTAAAATAAAATAAATAAGAAAATTTTATAGGATACACAGGCTTGGAGGGCTCTGCAGCCCATCTAGCAATTAACCTTGAGATCAAACAGGATCCCTAAAGAAAACATGCTGAAGAAATACTCACCAGCATCCATCTCTGCTGGCTGTAAAACATTGAAATAGAAATGGGTTAGGATTAGTCTTGTCAGTATAATTAATAACAGAGCAAAAACACAAACAACAACTGTATTTTTCAAAAGCAATACAAGATGACAAGAATAGAGTTTTATTAACCTTTCCTGTTATTCCCAAACATTTTAGAGTGCTGGGTGTTGTGTCACACATTCCTAACCTACTGCATTGAAGAAAGGGGTCAAACTCCATTTTACCACACAACACAATTATATTCCAGAACTTGTCAACTTTATATCAGCAAACCATACAACCTGCCCTTACCGTGTTTTATTTTAGTTTTGCATTTGTCCTTGGAAATAATTTTTTAAAAAGCAGAATTTTAATTTGATCTAACTTCTTAACTGTGGCACAGAAGAAACCTAACTAGAGCAGCACATAATTGCTGTCGATACTAGACCAGGCACCCAGCAGTGATCCTAGGCCCCTAGCAACATATTAATGCTATTACACGGAGAGGATGCTTCCAGCAGTGGAGAGTCCAAGACCAGAGGGCACAGCCTCAGAATAGAAGGGCATCCCTTTAGAACAGAGATAAGGAGGAATTTCTTTAGCCAGAGCATGGAGAATCTGTAAAATTCATTGCCATGGATACCCTGTGGAGGCGAAGTCATTGGGTATATTTAAAGCAGAGGTAGGTTCGATGGACTAAATGGCCTAATTCTGCTCCTACATCTTACGATCTTAATCCTAGAAGGCAGCACAAAGGAATTAAGATAAATGCCAATTGCCTGTAAGCCTCAATTCCATAGACAAATACCTGGGCCAACAACAGTATCACTTGTAAATAAGTCAAGGTCCACAATGCGCACCATGGACTTGTCCCTAATTGCCTTTTATTTGGCAATCCTTTTACCATTCCCCCTCTTCACAGTCTTGAAAAGGTTACACTTATTGGCCACTTTATTAGGGAAACATGCAAATATCTAATCAGCCAATCATGTGGGAGCAACTCAATGCATAAAATCATGGTCAAGGTTCAGGTTGTTTTTCAGATCAAACAAGTGATTAGAACTTACTTCATCATCCACTCTTGGCTTTTCAAAGTAATTGTGCCGGGACTTTTTCTCTTCGTCTCTCTCTCTTTCCCTCTCCCGCTCCCGCTCTCGCTCCCTTTCTCGCTCTCTCTCCCGTTCCCGCTCCCTTTCTCTCTCCTTCTCCCGGTACTTCTCACGCTCCTTCTCGCGAACAACCTTCGCGGTTGTTGGCACATAGTCACCGATGTCATCAAAGATGCTAAAAGAAAAGAATTAAACCCAGTAGTCCATGATATGTGAGATCATTCAAACATTCTGCAAAATATATAATTCCTCCCTTACTGCAGTCCTCAGAATCAGAGTCAGGTTTATGGTCCAGGTACAGGTCGACGAAACCAGGCAGACTAATAATTCAGCATGGACTAGATGGACCGAAGGGCCTGATTCTGTGCTGTAGTTTTCTATGACTAACAACATCTTCCTCCTTGTTTCTTCTGTGGTCATTGTCCTCTCCCATCATATTCCTTCTTCTTTAGCCCTTTATCTTTACTACCTATCACTTTCCAGCTTTTCATTCATTGCCCCCTCCCCCACTAACCCTCTCACCTGGTCTCACCTATCACCTGCCAGCTTGTACTCCTTGCTCTCCTCCCACTTTCTTCCCTCTTCCCTTCCAGTCCTGATGAAGGGTTTAGGGCTGTAAAGGCAATTGTTTATTCCTCTCCTTAAATGCTGCCTGACCAGCTGAGTTTCTCCAAGGTTTTGTGTATTTTTTTTGTGTATTTGTGTATTTTGTGTATTTGTGAAACCTTTTGTTTCTCCAATATGTAATTTGTAACTTATAGAAACATTATGGTTCCTTATGATGGTTACAGCCAGGGGTGGTAATGGGGATAAGCTCACACTACCTATTAAATGTGTGCGTCTTAAATAGCCTCTGACAACCATGTCCAACTCCTGGCCTTCATGTGTGGCTTAGCTACTAAGCTCGGCAGAACTCTTTTTAACAACAGGAGAAGGGACAACGACAGGTTACTGTTGTCTTAAAACCAGTCGCTTCGGGCAGATGGGGCTCGTCAGGTCATGGTTGGCAACTCACTTTATGTCTTTGCACTGTACTGCTATCACAAAATAACAAATTTCAAGTCATATTGTGAGCAGTTCACAAAAACGATTCTGGGATTGAAAGGCTTATCATATGAGTAACATCTGATGGCTCTGGGCCTCTGCTCACTGGAATTCAGAATGAGGGTGATCACACTGAAACCTAACAAATGTTGAAAGGCCTCGAAAACATGAATACGGAGAGGGTATTTGTTAGAAATTATTGACACCCTTACATTTTCACAGCTCCTTATCAAAGTTCAAAGTAAAATTTACTATCAGAGTGTATACATATCACCACCCTACACCCCTGAGCTTCTTTTTCCTGCAGGCATACTCTGCAGATCTATAGAACAGTAAATGTAAACAACAAAAGACCAAGAACATAGAAGACAACAAACTGTGTAAATTCAAACATAAATAAATAGCAATAAATAACGAGAGAATAAAAAAACAAGTCCTTAAATTGAGATCATTGGTTGTGGGAACATCTCAAAGAGTGTAGTTACCCCCTTTTGTTCAAGAGCCTGATGGTTGAGGAATTATAATAGAGTGAATGTGGAGAAGTTGTTTCCTATGGTGGTGGAGTCTAAGACCAGAGGGTCCAGCCTCAGAATAGAGGCGAGAAGGAATTTCAGCAGCTAGCAAGTGATGAATCTGAGGAATTCGTTGCCACAGGCAGCTGTAGAAGCCACATCACTGGGTATTTTTAAGGCAGAGGTTGATAGGTTCTTGATTAGTCAAGGTTTGAAAGGATATGGGGAGAAGGTAGGAGAATGGGGCTGAGAGGGAAATGGATCAGCCATAATGAAATGGTGGAGCAGACTCGATGTACCCAATTGCCTAATTCTGCTCCTATATCTTATGGTCTTATTTAAGACCGTGATAATAAACCTGATTCTGATTCAAAAGTCTAAAGATTAAAGATTAGCTTTATTGGTAACATGAACATTGAAATAGAGAATGAAATGCAGGAATGTGGGAGGAAACCGATGTACTTAGAGGAAGCCCACACATTCACAGGAAAAACGTACAAACTCCTTACAGACAATGGTGGGAATTGAAGTAGATTTTTCCCACTGATTAGAAAGCTTTCATCATCTTGAAATCCTCTGCTGTGCCACTGCAACCTTCCCTGTTCCAGTTTCTGGCACTGTAAAACGTTATGTTAACCGCTCTGCTGCTGTGCCACACATTGCCGGTACAGCCATAACCACTCTGCTGCAGACTACATAGGGCAGTTTATTTAAACCAACAATAGTAGTCAAATCATTGGCATGACACACATGAAACCACAGGTAATCTACTGAACATCAAACATTTCTGAGACAAAAATCTGCTCTATTGCGGGGGGGGGGGGGGGGTGGGTGTGTGTGTGTGTGTGTGTGTGTGTGTGTGTGTGTGTGTGTGTGTGTGTGTGTGTGTGTGTGTGTACTTAACTTGAAACCATCTGCCTTTCTGAACTGAATCTTAGCCCCTCTCTCAAGCCTCTTCAGCTCTTCCAAAATAAGCACCCCAGGAAATTAAATGAAATATAGTACCTTATATCAGCTTCTGGTGGTCTCTTTTCATCACCTCCTAATTTACCTGAAAAAGAAATCAGGTGTAGAAATATTAAAATTGTTATTATTACCATTGTGAAACATACTCACATTGTGCAGAACAATTCCATCGTCACCCCACTTCCTCCTTGGTGCATCAATAGAATTTAGTAGTTATGACTACCAATGATAGAACACAGAACAGAACAGTACAGGAACAGGACCTCCAGCCCAAATGTTATGCCAAATCAATTAGTCATCAAATTGCCAACTAAACTAATCTCTTCTGCCTACACAATGCCCATATCCTTCAATTTTCCTCACATTCACGTCTTGCCTAAATGTCTCTTAAAAGTTCCTCATGTTTCTGCCTCTACCACCATCCCAATCAGTGTATTCCAGGCACCCACCACTGTGTAAAAAAACTTGCCCCTCACATCGCCTTTGAAATTACCCTCTCTTGCTTTAAATGCATGTCCTCTGGTATTAAACATTTCATCCCTGGGAAAAAGATGCTATCAATTCTATCTATGGTTCTCATAATCTTATAGGCCTCTATCAGATCTCCCCTCAGCCTCTGCCGTCAAAGGAAAACAACACAACTTTGTTTAACCTCTTAGGAACATAGAAAACCTACATCACAAAGCTGTACCGAAGATGTCCTTACCTGAGAAATTACCTAGGGTTACCCATAGCCCTCTATTTTTCTGAGCTCCATGTACCTGTCCAGGAGTCTCTTAAAAGACCCTATCATATCCGCCTCCACCACCATTGCCGGGCAGCCTATTCCATGCACTCACCACTCTCTGCGTAAAAACATACCCAATATCTCCTCTGTACCTACATCCAGGCACCTTAAAACTGTGCCCTCTCGTGTTAGCCATTTCAGCCGTTAAAAGCCTCTGACTATCCACATGATCAATGCCTCTAATCATCTTAAACACCTCTATCAGGTCACTTCTCATCCTCCGTCACTCCAAGGAAAAAAGACCGAGTTCACTCAACCTATTCTCATAAGGCATGCTCCCCAACCCAGACAACATCGTTGTATATCTCCTCTGAACCCTTTCTATGGTTTCTATATCCTTCCTATAGTAAAGAGACCAGAACTGAGCACAGTACTCCAAATGGGGTCTTACCATGGTCCTATATAGCTGCAACATTACCTCCCGGCTCCTAAACTCAATACCACGATTGATGAAGGCCAATGCACTGTATACTTTCTTAACCGCAGAGTTAAACTGTGCAGTAGCCCTGAGCGTCCGATAGACTTGGACCCCAAGATCCCTCTGATCCTCCACACTGCCAAGAGTCTTACCATTACCTAACACTATATTCTGCCATCATATTTGACCTACCAAAATGAACCACTTCACACTTATCTGGGTTGAACTCCATCTGCCACTTCTCAGCCCAGTTTTGCATCCTATCAATGTCCCGCTGTAACCTCTGACAGCCCTCCACACTATCCACAACACCCCCAACCTTTGTGTCATCAGAAAATTTACTAACCATCCCTCCACTTTTCATCCAGGTCATTTAAAAAAATTACAAAGAGCAGGTGTCCCAGAACAGATCCCTGAGGTACACCACTGGTGACCGACCTCCATGCAGAATATGACCCGTCTACAACCACTCTTTGCCTTCTGTGGACAAGCCAGCTCTGGATCCACAAAGCAATGTCCCCTTGGATCCCATGCCTCCTTACTTTCTCAATAAGCCTTGCATGGGGTACCTTATCAAATGCCTTGCTGAAATCCATATACACTACATCTACTGCTCTACCATCAATGTGTTTAGTCACATCCTCAAAAAATTCAATCAGGCTTGTAAGGCACGACCTGCCTTACGAGCTCTTGCTATAGCATGTGTCCTCTAATCCAGGTGGTATCCTGCTAAATCTCTCATATGGTGTTATGTGATGGAAAATTAGAGAAAGGGGGGTAGGACATTATCAGAAGTTAAGAGAAATTGATGTGCATGCTGTCAAATTGGAGACTATCCAGAAGGAATATGAGGTGTTCCTCCTCCAACCTGAGAGTGCCCTCACTATGGTTGTTCCTACTGAACTACTCCTTCGATGTCCTTGCCACATCCATTGTCCGGAACTGCTCAGAGATTAAGCTCTTACATCCCATGCACCATCAATCTACAGGCCATGACACTCAGGGACTTGGGCCATATTTGTTTTTGACCTTTATTGTAATTATATCTGCTCTATATGTCTTGTGCCCGTGTGTGACTGCTGGTACAGTGTTTTGTACCTTGGTCTCAAGAGGAATGCTGTTTCATTTGGCTATAGTCACTTGTATGGTTCAATGACAATTAAACTTGAAAATATTGGATGGAGTTAAAACTTTCTTTTAAACCTTACCTTTATCTTTCTTCTTCATTTTCTTGTTACGAGTTCCCTGGCGCAAGTAGGACAGGATCTGAGTCAATTTATTGATAACAATGTCATTGGTGGTCAGCGTTGTTTGTGCCTGAAGAGGAAAGATAAGATTGTTCATTGCAGAGCAACAACATCTTCACTATACACAATGATATAACGGTGATGTTCATACCCAGGAGCTTTAACTTCCTCGGCATAAACATTAAGGATCTCACGTGGTCTGTATATACCGGCTGTGTGCCGAAAAAGGCACAACAGCACCTCCTTCACCCCAGAGAGTTGAAGAAGTTTGGTTTGGCCCAACAGATACTAAGAACTTTCTATAGGAGCATGATTGAGAGCATCCTGACTGGCTGCATCACTGCCTGGTATGGAAACTGTATTTCCCTCAATTGCAGGACTCTGCAGAGAGTGGTGTGGGCAGTCCAGTGCATCTGTAGATGTGAACTTCCCACTGTTCAGGACATTTCCAAAGACAGGTGTGCAAAAAGGGCCCAAAGGATCAATGGAGACTCGAGTCACCCCAAACTGTTCCAGGTACTACCATCCGGGAAATGGTACCACAGCATAAAAGGCAGGACCAACAGGTTCTGGGAAAGCTTCTTCCACCAGGTCATCAGACTGCTTAATCCATGCTGACACTACTGTATTTCTAGGTTATATTGACTATCCTGTTGTACATAATATTTATTATAAATTACTATAATTGCATATTTGAATGGAGACATAACGTAAAGATTTTTACTCCTCATGTATTTGAAAGATATAAGTAATAAAGTCAATTCAATGAAACCTTGTGTGGTGCACAATCTCGTAGGAGTCATGCATTTTCTTCATTCTTCTGCTTAGGTTATCGAGTACTTCTTGGTAGCGGATGTGATAAAATTCCATCTTCCCCAGAATGTACTAGTGCAATTCTACACTGGCTTCATAGAGATCATCCTCACGTCAGTCATTACTGTCTGGTTTGGTGCAGCATCCTCCTGTGGCGACCCACTTTCTGCGCAGGCGAACCGGCTCACAAATAGCCAGCGCGCGGGGAGAGACTTTGGTAATGCACCTCTGACGTCATTTCTGCCCGGAGAGGGCGGGCGCTAGGGATTAAATGCCAGCGCCACGAAGTTCGAATAAACTAGTCTCGAAATGACTTACTGACTGCGTGTCGTTATTTCAGCGCTGTGTGTAGCACATCGCTACACTCCCACAATATACAAAAACTACACTGAACTGTCAGGTCAGCAGAAAAAGTTATTGTCTGCAGTCTACCATCCCTGCAGGACTTGTATATATCCAGGACAAAGAAGTGAACTCAAACGTCATCTCAAAAGTTTCTTCCTCCTGGCAGAAGTTAAGAGGTTAAGAGGGGAGGCAGAATAGGAAATGGGAAAAGAGGGAAGCGGGGGGGGGAGAGAATTGCCAGAAGTCAGAGAAATTGAAGTTCATGCTGTGAGGTTGGAGGCTACTCAGATGGAATATGAGGTGTTGCTTCTCCAAGCTGAGAGTGGCCTCATCGTAACAGTGGAGGAGGCTATAGATAGACATGTAGGAATGGGAATGGGAAATAGAATTAAAACAGGAAAACCTGCCTTTCGTGGCAGATGAAGTGAAGGTGCTTGCTCTGTTCTCCCTAAAACTAGCAAAAAATCTAAAACAGCAAACAAGTTCAATTGAAACCAATACAGAAACATAACACGTTGATACTTCACCTCCATGGTAGGGCAGTCGGCTTTGCTTCTGATTAACGTTGTGGGCACATCCGTGTCTGCATATTCATCATCTAAATCCACAACATACGCCATGCGTCCCGGTAAAAACAGCTCATTTCGTTCCTGGGGCTTGATTTTAAACAGAATACGGTATATGTTGCGTCCTGCAAAGAAAGTGTGATGGTATTGAGTTCACTGTCCGCAAAGCCCTGAACTCAAAAGGAAACTTTAAGCCCTCACTCTAGGGAGGTGATACTCTTGAAAGATGATCTTACTCCCCTGCCTAGTCTCTGCGGCAAGGTCTTGCTATTCACTATCTGAGTGGTAGGATCTCACCCCTACCAAGGAGAGGATACTTCCAGTTAACCAAGTAGTTTAAATACAGTTAATCTTATTTTTAATGGGGCACATTAGAAAAATAGGTCTTAATAAACATTTAAACACAGAGGAATAAGAATTAGAATTAAAATCAGGTGCCACATCACTGGCATATGTCATGAAATATGCTGTTTTGTGCGAGCAGTACATTGCAATACATAATAAGAAACTATAAATTACAGTAAGAAATAGAGTTACAAGAAAAAGTTTGTGAAACCTTTGCCTGGTTTTCTGCATTACTTACTCATAAAATGTGGTCTGATCTTCACTGAAGTCACAATAATAGAGCATTGTTGCAGAAAAGCAGCATCCAATATCAGTGACTCCCACTGCCCAGGACATGCTGTCTTCTTGCTGCTGCCATCAGGAAGGAGGTACAGGAGCCTCAGGACTCACTCCACCAAACTCAGGAGCAGTTATTATCCCTCAACTATTAGGCTCTTGAACCGGAAGAGATAACTTCACTTGCCCCATCACTGAACTGTTCCCATAACCTATGGACTCACTTTCAAGGGCTCTTCACCTCACGTTCTTGATATTTATTGCTTACTTACATATTGATATTATTACTACTTTTTAAAATATTTTCAGTTTGTTGTCTTTCGCACACTGGTTGTCTGCTCTGTTGGTGTGGTTTTGCATTAATTATATTATTGTTATTGGATTTATTGATTATGCCTACAAGAAAATGAATCTCAGGGTTGTATATGGTGACATATATGTACTTTGATAATAAATTTACTCTGAACCCTGAATTCTAGTGCTCTGAGCTGTAACAGCTTCATGCCAACCACTGCACTGCCGTGACACTTGATAAATTGTTATTTATAATTATTTTTCTTATATTTCTTACATAAAATATACTTTATTTTACATATTGCACGGTACTGCTGCACAAAACAATGAATGTCATGACGTGACAGTGATAATAAACCTGATTCTGACACTGAGCAAGAGTCTTTTATTTTCAATCAATGATAAATCTGTGATTAAGTTCAAAACTGTAGTTGCTTACCCAAGCGAGTCTTGAATTCAATTTTATTTTCCGGATCTTCATCTTTCCTGAAGAACAAATTTAAAATAATTAACATTTAGAGTGAAACACACCATGCCAACAATCACCTGCAAACAGAATATTTGTAAAGTTGACTCCTACTGTAAGTCATCATTAATGCTCTCAGTTGGTTTTACTACAGTGGATTTCGGTTTATTGGGCAGCTGCTTATTTGGGACATCTCTAAAAAGAACAAAAGCTGAATCAAGAAAACAGCTGGATTCCCTTTACTTCTTTGGGACATTATATTACTTAATTCGGGCAGGAGACTGCTGCCGAACAGTTTCTAACTAGGATTTTGCATGTCTTGAAGCCGATAGACATTACCCCATGCTTAGAGCATTTTAAAATAGCATCAGTTGCACGTTTGTGTTCAAAAAGCAACGACTTTTGTCACTGATAGTGAGTGAGAATAAGCAGTAAGACAACTCTCTACCGTTTTGCTCATCGCGGTTTCAGGCATTCAGGTTTGGAAATGCCAAAAAAGGCTGGGAATATAAATGAAACAACTTCACTACTTCAACAATATAGAAATTATGAAGAATTTGAAGGTATCGACAATCATCTTGAGTGTCACAATGAAAATGAAGATTTGGAGGATGCAATCATCTAAAGCATTGTATGAAGGCTTTATATACACTAGATGGCTACACTGGTTTGTCCATTTACAGTCAACCTAAAGAACATGGCAGATGAATTCCTCCGGTGATAACTATTAGGAATCTAAAAACTGTTTTATAGTGCTGTAAAGGTATTTTTAGTGTTCTAATTTGTTCTGCATTTCACTTAAATACATAAATTGTAATTCAGTTAAACGGTAGTTTGTCTTTTTTTGTACCTTTTAACTATTTGAATGAAACTTTGGCTAATTGGGGAAGCAGCTTAATTGGACAAAATGTACTGGTCCTGATGTATCTCAATTAACCAAAATCCACTGCATTCATATTGGTAGCATAGCTATTAGTGCAATGCCATTATAGCTTGGAGTATTGGAGTTCAGAAGTCAAATTTGACACGGTCTGTAAGGAATTAGCTCCTCTCCCGTACTGCATGCATTTCCTCCAGGTGCTTTGGTTTCCACCTACATTCCAAAGATGTAGTAGTTGGCAAGTTAATTGGTCAGTGTAAACTGCCCTGTGATTAGGCTAGGGTTAAATAGGTGGGTTGCTGGGTGGTACTGTTCATTGGGCTGGAAGGGCCATTTCCTTGCTGTATCTCTAAATCAATAAATGACTGTCACATATATCAAGTTGAAAAATTTGTTTTGGATAATGTTGTAAGTAATTGTGCATTTATGGGTGTGCTATGTTGGCACCAGAATATTTTGTTCATTTATTTTATTTAGAGATAAGGCATTGGTCAGACCACATGTGGAACACTATAGGCAGTTTTGGGTCCCCTATCTAAGAAAAGATGTGCTGGTATTAGAAGGGTTCCAGAGGAGGTTTATGAGAACAATCCCAGGAATGAAAAGGTTAATGTATGAGGTGTTAGATGGCTCTGGACCTGTACAGAGGAATGACTGAGATCTACTGCATACAGAAAAGCTGAGAGAGAGTGGACTTGGAGTAGGTGAGTCTCAGACCAGAGGACACAGTCTCAGAATAGAAGGATGCCCCTTTAGAACAGAGATAAGGTGGAATTTCTTTAATCAGAGCATTGCAAATCTGTGGAATTCTTTGTCAAAGATGACTGTGGATTCCAAGCCATTTGATAAACTCTTGATAAAAACACAAAATGCTGGCAGAACTCAGCAGGCCAGACAGCGTCTATGGGAGGAGGTAGTGATGACGTTTCGGGCCGAAACCCTTCATCAGGAGTTCATCACTACCTCCTCCCATAGATGCTGTCTGGCCTGCTGAGTTCTGCCAGCATTTTGTGTTTTTATTTATTTCCAGCATCTGCAGATTCACTCGTGTGCCTTTGATAAACTCTTGATTTGTCAGGGTGTCATGATGGAATGGCAATGGGCTGAATGGCCTATTTATTTTCCTTTGTCTTATGGTCTTAGGTGAATTTGTAATTAACTTTCTCCATCCTCCATATACAACTTGACTGAAAACACCTCAAGCTATTTGGAAGAATTCCTCAATGATATACTTATCCTGCGTACCGCATAACATCTTTTAAGCTGTTCTATCTACCCCTCTGTGAATGCTGTACATCACACAGAACATACAACAGAACAGTAAAGGAACAGGCCCTTCAGCACCAATGTTGTGCCAAACCAATTAAATTATTCATCAAATGGCCAATTAATCTCTTCTGTCTACTGAATGTCCATATCCTTCCATTTTCCTCACATTCATGTGCCGACCTAAATGTCTCTTAAAAGTCCTTCACGTTTCTGCCCCTAACCCCACATTGTAGGCACCCACCACTCTGTGTAAAAAAAACTTGCCCCTCACACCTTTGAAATTACCCCCTCTCACTTTAAATGCATGCCCTCTAGTATTAGACATTTCAATGCCTTGGAAAAAGATATTGCCTATCTATTCTCTCATACCCTTATAAACCTCAGCTTCTGCTGTTCTAGAGAAAACAGCCCAAGTTTGTCCAATCTCCCGTTATAGCACAGCCCTCTAATTAAGGCAACATCCTGTGCACTCTCCAAAAGCTCGACATCCTTCCTAATGGAGCAACCAGATTTAATGACTCATTTCTTGTTTGTATTTCTTGTGTTTACCAGATATGATAAGCTGGTTCTTTAATCCTTTAAGAATTAACTATTCTTGCATCTCTATAATTTTTAAACCAAAATATACAACCTCACATTTTTTGCGTTATCTATCACCAGTTTGCCCTTTCACTTCTGCTCCCAAAATTCCTTTGCAATCTCCAAGTCCACACTGCCACCTGGCTTTGGAGCAGTGGAGTTCACCCTATCTTAGATAGATAGATAGATAGATAGATACTTTATTCATCCCCATGGGGAAATTCAACATTTTTTCCAATGTCCCATACACTTGTTGTAGCAAAAACTCATTACATACAATACTTAACTCAGTCATAATATGATATGCATCTAAATCACTAACTCAAAAAGCATTAATAATAGCTTTTAAAAAAAAAAAGTTCTTAAGTCCTGGCAGTTGAATTGTAAAGCCTAATGGCATTGGGGAGTATTGACCTCTTCATCCTGTCTGAGGAGCATTGCATCGACAGTAACCTGTCGCTGAAACTGCTTCTCTGTCTCTGGATGGTGCTATGTAGAGGATGTTCAGGGTTTTCCATAATTGACCGTAGCCTACTCAGCGCCCTTCGCTCAGCTACCGATGTTAAACTCTCCAGTACTTTGCCCACGACAGAGCCCGCCTTCCTTATCAGCTTATTAAGAAGTGAGGCGTCCTTCTTCTTAATGCTTCCTCCCCAACACGCCACCACAAAGAAGAGGGCGCTCTCAACAACTGACCTATAGAACATCTTCAGCATCTCACTGCAGACATTGAATGACGCCAACCTTCTAAGGAAGTACAGTCGACTCTGTGCCTTCCTGCACAAGGCATCTGTGTTGGCAGTCCAGTCTAGCTTCTCGTCCAACTGTACTCCCAGATACTTGTAGGTCTTAACCTGCTCCACACATTCTCCATTAATGATCACTGGCTCCATATGAGGCCTAGATCTCCTAAAGTCCACCACCATCTCCTTGGTCTTGGTGACATTGAGATGCAGGTAGTTTGAGTTGCACCATATCACAAAGTCCTGTATCAGTTTCCTATACTCCTCCTCCTGTCCATTCCTGACACACCCCACTATTGCCGTGTCATCAGCGAACTTCTGCACATGGCAGGACTCCGAGTTATATTGGAAGTCAGATGTGTACAGGGTGAACAGGACCGGAGAGAGTACGGTTCCCTGTGGCGCTCCTGTGCTGCTGACCACTGTGTCAGACCTACAGTCTCCCAACCGCACATACTGAGGTCTATCTGTCAAGTAGTCCACTATCCAATCCACCATGTGAGAGTCTACTCCCATCTCCGTTAGTTTGTGCTTTAAGATCTTGGGCTGGATGGTGTTAAAGGCACTAGAGAAGTCAAGGAATGTAATCCTCACAGCACAACTGACCCCATCTAGGTGAGAGAGTGATTTGTGCAGCAAATACGTGATAGCATCCTCCACTCCCACCTTCTCCTTATACGCAAACTGAAGCGGATCCCGGGCGTGCCTGGTTTGTGGCCTCAGATTCTGTATAATCAGCCGCTCCATGGTCTTCATCACGTGCGACGTCAAGGCAACAGGTCTGAAGTTCACTGGAGGAAGTCAGTGGTTCTGATGCAGAGTTTCAACTTGAACCATCATCATAACATTTCCATTGTAATTATATGTGCTCTGTGTGCCTTGTGCTGTGTGTGACTGTAGGTACTGTGTGTTTTGCACCTTGGCCCTGGAGGAACTGTTTCGTTTGGTTGTTTTCATGTGCATGGTTGAATGATAATTAAATGAACTTGAAAAGTTGTTCCCTCCAACTCATGTTCCTCCAGCAGATTATTTGTTGCTTCAGATTTCAGTATCTGCCCTCTCTGTGTGTCTCTGTATATGAATCAAAATGCAGATGCTAGCAAGCAGAAAGAAAACAAAAAGAAAAATCACAACCACTCAGTAGGTCAGGTAGCATCTTTAAGAAATAGTACCTTTCAGGTAGATAGTAGTGGTTAGCATGACGCTATTACAGCTTGGGGCATCCGAATTCAGAGATCAATTCCAATGAATTTTGTAAGGAAATTATGCGTTCTCCCTGTGACAGTATGGATTCCTCCAGTTTCCTCCTACATTCCACAGAAGTACTAGTTAGTAGGTTAACTAGTCATCGTAAATTGTCCCACAATTAGGCTATGGTTAAATCTCGGGGGCACTGCAGCTCATTGGGCTGGAAGGGCCTGTTTTGCTCTGTATCTCTAAATTTAACAAAAATAAAAAGACAGATATTTACTCTTTGTCTTTCCGTGGATGTTGCTGGACACATTGTATGTTTCCAGCATTTTCTGTTTTTATTGAACACTTACACTTTGGTGTCTACTTTATTAGGTACACCTGCTCGTTAATGCAAATATCTAATCAGCCAATCATGTGGCAGCAACTCAATGCATAAAAGCATGCAGACGTGGTCAAGAGGTAGCCAAAACTGCATACAATACTCCAAATTAACACCTTATACAACTTCAACATAACATCCCATTTCCTGTACTCAATACATTGGTTCATGAAGGCCAATGTGCCAAAAATTTCTTTATGACCCTATTTACCTGTGATGCCACTTACAATGAATTATGGACCTATATTCCCAGATCCTCAGTGAATTGATCATCAGTGAACTAATTTGAGAGATAAATGAATGGGAAAGGGTCCAGTGTAGCCGGGAGAAAGGTTTTAATGTGCTCCATGACCAGCTGCACAAAGCATTTCATAATGGTTAATGTTAATGCCACTGGATGATAGTCATTTAGGCAGGCTACTGCTGCCTTCTTTGGCACTGGAATAATGCTGCCTCCTTGGAAACAGAAGGGACAATGGACTGCTCCAGAGAGATGCAGAATACATCCGTCAGCTGAGCTGCAGTCTTTCAGAGGTCGACCTGGTATATTATCAGGTCCTGCAGCTTTCTGTGGGTTGTCTCTGGCCACCTCAGTTTCAGTCAGATGGAGTGTCTGCTCCCCTGAGTGAGGGGTACCTTCCTTGCCAGTACTTTGTTCTGAACCTCAAACCAGGTGTAGAAGACATTCAGCTCTCAGAGAGTGAAGTAACCTGGTCATCAATGCGCAGTGTAGACTTGCAGTCTGTAAACCTCCGAATTCCCTGTCACAAATGCCTCATGTCTCTGGTCTCTCAGAAGATGCTGTAAATTCTCTGAGAATGCTCTTATTTCACCTTGCTGATGGAGTAGAAAAGCACAGTTCTTGCTTCCCTGACAGCTGTTGCTTCTCCTAATCTAAAAACAGCATCACAATTCCTCAGCCTAGTACGTACCCCTGCAGAAAGTCATGGCTTTTGGTTTGTCTTCAGCCGGATGTATTTCGTGATGGTAACATCCTCAGTACACTTCTCTCTGTAGCTGGTCACAGAATCCACATATTTCTCCATGTTAACATGGCTGCTATAGGTAGCAGCCACCCTGAAGATTCTCTAGTTCGTATTATGAAAGCAGTCCTGCAGTGCAGAGATTGCACTCTCAGACCATGAATGTACGCTCAGTGGCCATTTTATGAAGTATACAATAGCCTGTACCTTCCCTTTTGGAATTGAGCTTTTAAACCACCTGTATGACTTGGCATTTGTGTGGAGTCTCAAAGGTGCAGAGTGGCATGTACAGGCTGAATTCAGGCAGTAGGGTCTGGGCCTTGGAGAGTGGAGAATGAGTCAATACTTGGCCATTGCTGAGGCAATTTGATGCGAAGCAAGCAGACACAGCAGGGCCCAAGCTTGGGTTGGACAGCAAGGAAAGACCCGAGGTTTGACTACTTTAAGCACTGGGCTGAATTGGAAAGGGCAGGTAAGGGCTGAAATGAGATACCGGAGGCTAGGCCGAAGAGCGTATCAGAGCGGTAAGGCCCAGGTCTGAGACTGAGGTTTCGCAGATTTAAGCATCGGGCCAGATTGAAAAGGTCAGGGTTGGAGGCGAAGGAAGGGCTGGTTCAGCTCCACGCTCCGAGAGGTTTACTAGTCTCGGTGCTGAACTGAGGTCGTGGCCTGCAATGAATAGGCTCCTGGATCAGCAGTGTGGCTTTGTGGCTGTGAGTCACCTCTGTGAACTTCAGTTCTGAATGTAATTTGCTTACTTTTATTGTTTGCACAACGTGTTTTTTTTTAAAAAAAGGGTTCTATTGGGTTTCTTTGTTCTGTGGCTGCCTGCAAGGCGATGAATCTCAAGGTTGTATATACCTTAAAAATAATGTATTTTGAACTTTTTACAGGAGGTACCTATTAAAGTGGCCACTGAGTGTAGCTTTCACGTGTTGGACAAGATATAAGAAGTAACAGAGGCAGCATGGAAGCAGGCTCCTTAAACCAATATCAACTCCGACCACAAGGGCTACCCGAGATAGTCCTGCTTTCCCAAGCTTGGTCCACAGCTGTCTAAACCTCTCTTATCCATGTGTCGCAGAGATCGATAATGGGGCCTCAACTAGTTAAAAGGATTTATATTTTAAAAAATTATTTAAAACTAAAGAAGAAAAGGCCAGGAGAAATTATTTACTTGTTTTATTTATTTAGAGATACAGAATGGAACAGGCCCTTCCAGCTCAACAAGTTGTACCACCCAGCAACCCCTGATTTAACTCCAGCCTAATCATGGGACAATTCACAATCACCAATTAACCTACTACCTGTAGGTCTTTTGGACTGTGGGAGGAAACCAGAGCACCCAGAGGAAACTCACACAGTTCACAATGAGACTGTACAAACCCCTTAGCAGCAGTGCCTGAACTCTGAAACGTCCTGAGCTGCAGAAGTGTCATGCTAATCGCTATGCTACTGCGGCACATACTGGAGAACAAGAAACTGACCGAGAAATTAAACCTCCTTACAGGTTCTCTGGGTACAGAAGAACCTGGGTATGCTCTGGGAATAGAATGAAACAGGAGCCTATAGGAATGAATGGTAGTAATAAAAATAAACGAGGAATAATACACCGTAAGACAGCCCACTGAGTCTGTTCTGCCATTTGACCATGGCTGATTTATTTTCTTATAATATGTAGGCTAGTACAAGGGTGACTGGAAGAAAGCACACGGGCATTTAAGAGGTAGGCTACTTATTTATTTTACACAGTGGGTGTGTGGAAAGGGCTACCAGGAGTGGCGGTAGAGGCAGAAACATTAAGGACATTTAAGAGACTCTTAACTCTGCCATTCTAAAGACCTCGACCCTGAACGACGAAGGACCTTTGATGGGCTATACTGTATCTGGGAACAACTGAAAGAATGGATTAGGACAAAGGAATCTGTTGAGCTGCTGTCGGCAGCCTATGCCCCTGTGGGAATGATGGGCTTCAAAGAAGAAGGGAGTTTTAGATAGGCGCATGGTTGAAAGAAAAGTTGAGGGCCATGTTAATCTTGGAGTAGGAAAAAGGATGGCACAATATTGTGGGATGAGGGAACTGTACTGTGCTGTAATGTTCTATTTTTATATTCCTGAACCACTGTTAGAAGAGTATTTCAAGTTACTCAGAGACAGCAGATGTTGGGATCTGGAACTACAATGAGATACAAAAAAATCAGCAGGTTAAGAAGCATCTGTGACAGTGAAGGAATTGTCAACGTTTGGGTCACAACCCAACATCAGGACTGCTACTTCTGTGTTACTTACTTCACTTCCTTCTGCACTTTCTCGATCATATCTTCTTCTTCTCTCTCTTTGCTGGTGATTTCTGCTCGGACCTAATAAAGATGGACAACATGAATTCCTTTGATCCACCTGAAAACGTGCTAAAGATTATTTCTCACAGTAAAATAGTCAGGTGAGCTGTTATAAGACTATTGAATGCACTGCTAGTACAATAAAATGGATTCGTCCTTTCAGTCCACTTCTTAGGGATTCACACCTTACTGTGCTTTCACTGTAATATTTTATTCCGCATTCTGCTACTGGCAGTTAAATCTGATCAACTACTCTAGTTAACACCCCCTCTCACCCCTCTATGGCACTAGTCACTGCACTTTAAACTAAGAAAAAAATCTAGTGTTTTCTCGCCATATATGACAAATAAACTTGTCTTGGACTTGCAGCTGTGGACAGGTAATGATTATAACCAAAGTTTCAATGACAAACTCTGCCAACTTCATCACTCATAAAGCCCGAGAAGAGTTTATTCGTTACTTTAAACTACTTTTATAATGTTGTTCACACTGTAATTACATGTTGGTATTTAAATGTTTATACACATTTTATTCCATACCTGTATTTCTAACTTTATTTCATTAGTCCTTATAATGCCTGAATATTGTTGTTTTTTGTTGGATGTCACACCCTGACCAACACATCACAGCAAATTCCCAACACATGTCAATGTATATGGCAAATAAAATTGATCCTTGGTTTACCCAGTACTATCTCAATGCACTGTGTAATGATTTGATGTGTGTATAGTATGCAAGTTTTTCCCACTGTACTTCAGTACATGATAATAAAAAAATAATTTCCTAAATTGGAAAACATTAGTTACAGCAGTGTTTAACCTTAGTATCAATTGGCTGACAACGCTAGCTCCGGAGCCAAGAATCTTTACTGAAGGATGATTAGATGCCAACACGGTATTACAGTGACAAAGGGCTGTTTTGAGATAACTTTAACATCATGTCATCTGCCTTCTGCCCATTCATAAGACACAGGAACAGAATTAGGCCATTCAGCCCAATGAGTCTGCTCCACCATTCCATCACGGCTGATTTATTTTCCATCTCAACCCCATTCTCCTAGTTCAAAGTAAAGTAAAATTGATCAGAGTGCATACATGTCACCACATACAACCCTGAATTCTCCCCATTACCTTTAACACCTTGATCTGTCAACAATATATCAACCTCCATCTTAAAATATATTCAATGACTTGACCTGCACAGCATTCTGTGGCAATGAATTCTACAGATTCATTTCCCTCTGACGAAATAAAATTTTCAGCATCTGTTCTAAAGAGCCCACTCTATTCTCAAGCTGTGTTCTCTGATCCTAGACTCCCTCCTCCACCCCCCCCCAACCCCCCCCCCCCGGTTGGGAAACATCCTGTCCACATTCACTCTGTCTCAGCCTTCCAATATTAGATAGGTTTCAATGAGACTATAAAAATTCAAGTAAGACTACGGAAAGTGATGGACATAACCCAGTCGATCAAACAATAAATCCTGCCCACCAAGAAGTTCAGTAAATGCTTCCACAAGAAGCACCATCAAGGCCATGCCCTCTTCTCGCTGCTGCCATCAGGCAGGAGATACAGAAGCCTCAGGTCCCACTCAGCAGGTTCAGAACAGTTATTACCCCTTAACCATCAGACTCCTGAACCAGCATGGATAGCATCACTCACCACTATTACAAATTGACTCACTTTCATATTGCATTACTATTTTACTTGCACAGTTGTCTTTTATTCACATTGCTAGTTTGTCAGTCTTCATTTATGCATAGTTTTGAGCAGGGGAATCAAGAACTAGAGGGCACAGGTTTAAGGTGGTGGTGGAGGGGGGGGGGGAAATCTCATCAAGAGTCTACTTCCTCAGCATATCATCAAAAAACCCTGCCAAACTTCTATAAATGTGTGGTGGAAAGTGTACTGACAGGCTGCATTATGGCCTGGTAGGGTAACACCAATGCCTTTGAGTAGAAAATCCTACAAAATGTAGTGGATTCTGCTCAGTACTTCACGACTACAAAACCCCCAACCATTGAGCACCTCTACATGAAACGTTGCATAGAGAAGCAGTATCCATCATCAGAAATCTCACCCCCCAGGCCATGCTCTTTTCTTGTTGCTGTCATCAGGTAGTAGGTACAAAGCCTCAGGACTCGCACCACCAGGTTCAAGAACCGTTACTACCCCTCGACCATCAGGATCTTGAACAAAAGGGGAAAACTACACTCATTTAAGGACTCTTATCTTGTTACTTCATGCTCATTATTTATCGCTATTTATTTATTTATTATCTACATTTGGACAGTTTATTTACAGTTTACAGTTACTTTTCTATAGATTTGCTAAGTATGCCCGCAGAAAAAAATCTCAGGGTTGTATGTGGTGACAAGTATGTACTCTGATAATAAATTTTACTTTGAACTTTGAGATCTAATAGGAACCCGAGGGGTAACTTCTTTACCCAGGGACCAGCCAATAAATGGAATGAGCTGCCAGAGGAAGTAGTTGAGGCAGGTAGGTTGACAATGTGTAAAAGGATGTATATACAGAAAGGTGCTGGAAAAGGGCCAGCATCATCATGAAGGATCCCACCCACTCTGCTCATGGACTGTTTATACTACTCCCCTTTGGAAGTGTGATAATGCAGCATCCACACCAGGACCAGGAGATTTAAAACAGTTACTTTCTCCAAGCAGTAAGGCTGATCAACACCTCCACCCACTAACCCACCCCTCCACACCCCCAACCACCACTACTACTTTATCATTTCCTGTTCAGAATCACCCAATGCATAGATATTGCTGTGCTCAGCAACACTTTATCTATGTACGATCAATGTCTATAAGCCATCTTACATTTTTATATTTATTGTGCTTTCATTAATTATTATTGTATTTCTTATCTTACCATGTTTTTTGTGCCTCATTGGATCCAGAGTAACAATTATTTTGTTCTCCTTCACAATTGTGTACTGGAAATGACATTAAACAATTCTGAATCTTGAAAAGTTACTTGAGCAGGTACATGGATAGGAGAGATTTAGAAAGTTATGGGCCAAACACAGGCAAACGAACGAGCTTAGATGGGACATCTTGGACCATTGGACCAAAAGGCCTGTATAACCCTAAGTTCAAAGTAAATTTAATTATCAAAGTACATATATGCTACCACATATTACCAAATGCTGGCATAGATGGGGTTCCAGAGGAGGTTCACGAGGATGATCCCAGGAATGATAGGGTTAATGAAAGAGATGCAATTTTGATGGCTCTGGGCCTGTACTTACTGGAGTTTAGAAGAAAATCGGGGGGGGGGGGGGGTGGAATCTCATTGAAACCTGTTGAATACTGAAAGGCCTAGATACTGTGGATGTGGACAGGATGTTTCCTATAGCAGCACAGCCTCAGAATAGAGGGACGTTCTTTAGAGTATGATGAGGAGGAACTTCTTTAGCCAGAGGGTGATGAATCTGTGGAATTTACTGCTACAGATGGCTGTGGAGGCAGAGTATCGTAAGTTCTTGATTAGCAAGGATGTCAAAGGTTATGGGGAGATGGCAGGAGAATGGGGTTCAAAGGGAAAATAAGTCAGCCATAATTGAACAGTGGAGCAGACGATGGGCCAAATGGTGTAACTCTACTTCCATGTCTTAAAGTCATTTTCTCGCATGCTTTGACAAGAATTAAGTACAACAGAACTTTACAAAAAATTACACATAAACATACAAAGGATGACAACCAATGTGAACCTCTACTACTCTCTCAGTTAGCTATGGATTTGCACACCAAGATCCCTCTGTACATTAAATCCCACCAATCATGGTATTGGGCTGGAAATCACTGTTGTGGGCCAAATCAAAGGTGATTATCAATCAGCATACAGGAGGGAGACTGAACATTTAGCCGAACAACAACCTCTCACTCAATATCAGCAAGACCAAGAAACTGATTGTAGACTTCAGGAGAGGGAAAACCAGAGGTCCATGAGCCAGACCTCATCGGAGAATCAGAGGTGGAGAGGATCAGAAACTTCAAATTCTGGGGTGTCACTATTTCAGAGGATCAGTCCTGTACCCCGGTACAATTGCAAAGAAAGCACAGCAGCACCACTACTTCCTCAGAAGTCTGTAGAGGTTCGGCATGGCATCTAAAACTTTGACAAACTTCTATAGGTGTGTAATGGAGAGTGGAGAGGCTGCATCACAGCCTGGTACAGAAACAGCAATGCCTTTGAATGGAAAATCCTACAAAAAGTAGTGGATCCAGCCCAGCACATCACGGGTAAAGTCCTCCCAACCACTGAGCACATCTACATATAACGCTGTCATAGGAAAGCAGCCTCCAACATGAGAGATCCCCACCACCCAGGCCATGCTCTCTTTTCGCTGCTGTCAAAAGGTAGAAGGTACAAGAGCCTCAGGACGTGCAACTTCCTGAAAGGCTTTGTTTTGTGTCAAATCAAATCAGTGAGGATTGTGCTGGGGGTAGCCATTCTTCCTGCACCAACAAGTTCAGTTATTACCCCTCAACCTTCACGTTCTTAAATACACTCACCTACTCCATCATTGAAATATTCCCTAAATGACCTCACGTTAAAAACTTTATCTCATGTTCTCATTATTTATTGCTGTTTACTTATATTTGCATTTGCACAGTTTTGTCTTCTGCACTCTGGTTGATCTTTCATTTCATTGATCCTGTTAAAGCTACTAAAGACTCTCTGATTATACCCAATGGAAAATGAATCTCAGGGTTGCATATGGTGACATATATAAAATTTGATAATAAATTTACTTTGAACTTTATATTCCCAAAGTAGCTTACAGCAATTGGAATGCAAGCATCAGATACTGACTTCTGAAACTCCCAAATTTTAGAGATCATCAAATGGGCAACTACTAACCTTCTGCAGGAGTGCAAAATCCAGCCCCTTCACCAAGTGAGTGTGCTCCATGTCACCACCCAAGAACTTGGACTCCTGGATGAGCTGCCGCCTCTTCTCTGCCGCAGACTTGTCCCTGCAACAAACAGAAGGAAAAGATACAGAGTTACAGCTCTATCACTTGAAGTCAACACAAAACTCACGCAAACCTAATTTTCCCACCATACACAGCCAATATAAGTTGGCTATACAAATACAGTGCTCTATTGTAGATCATTTATTCCAAATGATGTCTGCTAAATCTGATAAGAGTTAAAATAATTGTGGTAGATCTACCATAACCCCACATCAATGAAGGCTGCAATTAAAAGAGTTTAAACTGATGTTTAGATAAAGCTAATCTTTATATTTTATTTGTCACGTGTAAATCGAAAGATACAGTGAAAGGCTTTGTTTTGTGTCAAATCAAATTAGTGAGGATTGTGTTGGGGGTAGAGCCATTCTTCCTGCACCAACATGGCATACCCACAAATTACTAATGCTGATCCACGTGGCTTTGGACCATGGGAGGAAATTGGAGCACCCAAAGGAAAACCACACGGTCGCGTGGAGAATGTACAAACGCTTTACAGACAGTGGCAGGAATTGAACACGGATTGCTGGCACTGTAAAGCATTACACCAGGTGCTATGCTACTGTGCTAAAACTGTTCATTTTTCGAAATTTGGTTTTTGGTGATGCCGATAGTAAAATGTTTAAATGAATTTTGTTGTGCAAAGTGGAAAATGGAAATTACAAAATAACTTTTTCCAAATGGTTTCTTCTAAACCTGACTTGAAGAGCTAATCTAATTGGTTAAACTATTATCTCCCCAGAACCCCAAAATAAAGACGCCAATTAAGAAGGGTTTACTTTGTTTACAAGGCACTGAAATACCCATTTAAATTGCTGTAGTATTCATGATGAAAACAAACAGCCTGCTGGGACATTTTAAGGGCAAGAAAGATTCAATGACATGACTTGGGTCTTTGGGGTCACAGAAAAGTCACAAAGAGCTCAATGGCTTACTCCCTTTACTGGAAAAAATAGCTGAACCAGATTTGGCTTTAAAATAATCAAGTAGCTATTCACTAGAGATCTGAAAATATGGACTAAAACATTATTCTGTTCATAAAATCTAAATTCCAAAAGGTGCTGTGGTGGGGTTTGAAGTTAACGCCTGCGGATCATCAGTTCCTGCATCTGGAGTACGAGAGCAGTAACACAAACATAAACTCTGCCATGGACAGTCCCAAGCCCAGCTGCAAGAGGAAGAGGGTCGGGCATGGGGCTAGAAACCCTGTAACATAAAGACCCACAGTTACAGAAATGCCAACGACCTCATCTCTGAGAGAGGCAGGATCTTCGATGGGCTACGCCTAGGGTAGACAGACTCGCCCACGGCAGAGGACTCTGGCAAGCTGCTGTCAGTAGTTTATGCCCCAGAAAAGGAGATGGGCTTAGGTCAGAAACACAACCATTACTGGTTCTAGATCTAAGTTGATGAGCTGCCATTTCCTCATGAGTGTTCATACTTTCCTTCCCATGTGCACATGGGTGTCCTCCCACAGTCCAAAGATGTACCAGTTAATAGGTTAATTAGTCATTGTAAATTGCCAGGGTTGTTGGGCTGTGTGGCTCGGTGGGCTGAAAGGGCCAATTCTGCCCTGCATCTATAAATAAGTAGGTAATAAAAATAATCATTTTTAACACAAGAAACTCTGCAGATGCTGGAAATCCAAATCAACACATGTAAAATGCTGGAGGAACTCAACAGGTCAGGCAACATCTACAGAAATGCTTTTTTTAAAATATGGAAATTATACTTCAATTGGCTGGGATTAAAATGGTTAACTGTTTTAATGTAGAGATTACGACCATTAGGATTTGTGTCATTGCTCTGACAGAAGGAATGTAAACTACTGTCTGTACTTACGCCTCAGCAGTTGGTCCAACGGCTCTGTAGTTTGCCGTCGTACTGATGAGCTCAGTTTCCTCATAATCTTTGTTCACGCCATCTCGTCGCTCCCGTGCTCGATCACGGTACTTCTCAGCCAGCTCTCGCTCACGTTCCAGCTCCTGCTGCCGCAGCTTCGCGTAGTAACTGGAATCGAGCAGAACAGTGGCATGCTTCAGTATTATAAGGCAGAGAAACAGAATTAGGCCATTCAGCTCATCAAGTCATTGCCATTCAGTCATTCTCAATCCCATTCCCCTGCCTTCTCCTTGTAACATTTGATACCTTTACTTATCAAGAAACTATCAGCCTCCAATTTAAATATACCCAATGACTTAGGCTTCAATTGCTGCCTTTTCCCATCAGATTCAAAAACACATCATCGCTTTATCATTAACCAAGGAAAACTCCAGGTAAATGCTTAAGAAAATCTTAATTTGGTTCCCAATTATGCTGATGCTTGAATGTAATTTAAAATGGGCTCTGATGTGCTAAGTGAGAAAGCAGAACAGAAGCATGCTCCAATATCTCTGCCTCTTTCATCGCTGCATCAGTTTTATTTATTTACAAATTTATTTTCACTTGCACACTTTGTTTTCATTTGCACTTTGGCTGTGAAACACCAATGCTCTTGAATGGAGAGGACTACAAAACAAATAGTTGATACAGCCCAATCCATCACAGGTAAAACCCTTCCCACAACGGAGCACATCGACATGGAGTGCCGCCACAAGAAAGGAGCACCCATCATCGAAGACCCCCACCACCTAGGACATGCTCTCTTCTTGCTGCTGTCATCAGGAGGAAAGATATACAGGATCCTCAGGAACCATACTACCAGGTTCAAGAACAGTTATTACCCTTCAACCATCAGGGTTTTGAACCAAAGGGATTAACTTCCTTCAATTTCACTTACCCCATCATTGAACTGTTCCCACAGCCTATAGAGGGGAGTCACCAGGAGACACTCATGGAGTGAGTACTGTTTCAGATTCACTCCATAACCTTTACTTTTTTTAACCTATGATCACCCTTATTTAACTTACTTTTACCTACACCAAAAGATTCTTGCTACTTTTTTGGACTTATCTTTAAGAGTGTACTGTGAATTTTGAAGAAATAAGTACAGAAATGGCTTTAAGATCTAAAGGGCGAGACCCTGGGAAAGATCCTAACGGCAACGGAAAGAAAAAAAAGACCGATCCTAAGCGTACTGAATTGACTTATGATATGTTATTGGAGCTCTTAAATGAAAAATTTGAAGAACAACGACAAACTTTCAAACAAGATCTAAAGACTTTCCAGGATTCTATGGATAAGACTGATTCAGTAGTTAAACAGCAGCAAACTCTAATCGCAACTTTGCAAGAGGACGCTCGGAAGCGAGACTTGATAATCGAAAAACTGGAGCAGAAATTATCATCGACGATTAAACAGGTGGAAACACTTAAAGCCAAGAGTGTTGACTTTGAAAATCGGCCCAGAAGACAGAACTTACGCATACTTGGTCTCCCGGAAGGTATCGAACAAGGGGACCCCTCGAAGTATTTTGCTCAACTTTTAAAGGATGCGTTCCCTTCTGTATTCCCAGACAGTCCTCCGTTACTTGATCGCGCCCACAGAATTATGCTCCGATCATCAAGTTCTTCATCTAAACCACCTGTTGTAATTGTTCGATTTCATTATGTGCATGACAAAGAGCAACTTATTCGTGTGGCTCGGCGTTTAGGGATGGTTAAATTCAAAGATTTCCAATTTCGATTAGTGGAGGATTTTAGCCCAGAAGTAATGAAGGCAAGGCTCCTTTTTAAACCTCTTTTGTCTGAATGTTATGAGAAAAATCTAAAACCAGCGCTTTTATACCCTGCGAAGCTTAGAATCTCGCCTCCGAATGCACCACAGCTTGTTTTTCTCTCCACATCTGAAGCTCGAAGCTTTCTGGATGAAAATTATCCTACTGCTTTGGACTCTCGTTTCTAATAAATGAGTGATTTTGATCGTTACAGGATAGTTTTTGTTTCCAAAACCGGATTTTGTTTCTGGCTATTGGTGTAGGTTTATTCTATATTTTATATTCTAATTAAAGTTTTTATTCGACGTACTAATCTTCTTATTTTACTTACTTTAACCACTGTACTTTATTTTTGGTCATTATTATTAATCCTTTGAAGGTGAATTTTTTTTAACGGTTTGATACATATATTTTCATTTTTTGTGTGACTAAGATGACAGTTTCTTCTCTAAAATATTTCTTGCTTTTTTTTGATTTCACCATTTTTTTTCTCTCGTCTTCTTCCCATAATGCATTTCTTATCACATTTTAACTTTTTTTTGTTTGGGTTTTAACCCGATTTATAAGTTACTAGTGTTTATATTCTTTTTAGGTTTTTTTTTACTAGCAATTGTATTAAGAAGTTTGTTTTAGTATAGTGATAATTACTTTTTTGGAGTTTGGGGGGATCTTTTTTTCCCCTCCTTTATATATTTGGAGTTGCCTTCTGGTGATACTGGGGTAGATTTAGTATCATTCCTTTTTTTCCCTAGCCTTCTCCAGGCTCAGGATGGGCTTTTTCTTCATGGGTGGGGGGTGGGGGTTTCCTTTCTAAATTTATTGTTCTTTTTACCAGTTTTTTTTAGTTTTCTCATTTGGGCTGATTTTAAACTACTAAAATGTCCGTGATGTCGTCACTTTCGGGTCCGCCCCTTATTTTTGTTCCTCTTCTGGGTGCATGAGTTCATAATTTGGTTAACTCTTTATATACCAAAGGGTTGATTTTAGAAATATGGCTCAGACCATTAATTTTGTCTCTTGGAATACTAATGGCTTAAACCATCCGATTAAACAGAAAAAGATTTTCAAAGTATTCCAAAGACTGAATGCACATATTATTTTTGTACAAGAAACTCATGTGAAGAAAGAGGACAATCAATGTTTTTTTAGGTTTTGGAGGGGTCAACAGTACCATTCGAATTCGAATGCAAAGTAAAAGGAGTTTCAATTTTTATTGACTCCTCTATTACATTTGTCCAACACGATATTATTTCGGATCCGAATGGCAGATTTTTGTTAATTACTGGGTTACTTTTTAACAAAAAGGTTGCTATGGTTGATGTTTATGCTCCAAATGTGGATTATCCCGATTTTTTTAAGTCCTTATTTACTTCTCTACCTAATCTAAATGAATATATGTTAATAATGGGTGGTGACTTTAATTGTTGTTTAAATCCTTTGCTGGACAGATCTATATCCACTCAGACTTTACCTAATAAGTTGGCCACTTACATTAATTCTTTTTTGACTGATAATGGAATTTTCGATATTTGGAGATTTCGGCATTCTAAGGACAAAGAGTTTTCATTTTTCTCACGTTTATCATTCTTACTCGAGAATTGACTAATTTTTTATTGACTCGTTTTATTCCATCTGTAATTGGTTGTAATTATGATATTATAGCCATCTCTGATCATGCTCCATTGAAACTTTCTATTAAATTAATGGATAAAGCTTCTAGTGTTAGGCAATGGTGATTTGATTCTACCTTACTGCAAGATCCGGATTTCATTAAATTTATGAAGGAACAGATCGATTTCTTCTTTTCAACTAATTCCACGGATGACATTTCTTGCAGAACAGTTTGGGACACTTTTAAAGCATATATACGTGGACAGATCATCTCCTATTCCGTTGATTTGAGAAAACGTATTAAGAAGGAAACTCTTTTATTGGTTGATAAAATTAAAGAAATTGACAAGAAATATTCGACTCCTCCTAGTAAGGAGCTTTACAAACAAAGGGTTGAACTTCAAATGGAACACAGTTTATTACTTACATCTTCGATTGAAAATCAATTGATGAAAACAAGATCTGATTTTTATATACATAGTGATAAATCAGGTAAACTGTTAGTTAATCAATTGAAGAATGCTTTGGTTAAACGTCAAATTATTAAGATTTGTCAACAGAATGGTAAATTGACAGTTAACCATGATGAGATAAACAAATCTTTTCAAGACTTTTATACCTCCCTGTATCATTCTGAATTCCCTCATGATCATAATACCATGCATGATTTTCTTGGGAAATTGAATTTTCCAAAATTATCATCAGATGATCTTTCAATATTAGAAACTCCTATTACGGATGCAGAAATTAAAGGGGTTATTTCCTCTATGAATTCTGGGAAAGCATCAGGTTCAGATGAGTTTACAGTGGAATTTTTAAAGTGTTTTTCCTCTACTCTTTCTCCTTGGTTATGCAGGGTTTTTGAAGAAGCAATTAGATTGGGTAAACTGCCACAATCTTTTTATAGAGCTTCCATTTCTTTAATATTGAAAAAAGATAAAGACCCTACTGACTGTGCATCCTATAGACCAATATCCTTATTGAATGTAGATTCCAAGATCTTTTCCAAGTTACTGGCGTCCAGGCTGGAGAAGGTATTACCTCAAATTATCTCGGAAGATCAAACTGGTTTTATTAAACATTGCTATTTTTCAATATTAGGAGATTATTGAATATTGTTTATACTCCTTCACGTAGCACCTCAGAATGTGTCATTTCATTAAATGCGGAGAAAGCATTTGATACGAGTTGAATGGCCATACTTATTTACTGTGCTTGAGAAGTTTAATTTTAGTCCGACATTCATTTTCTGGATTAAACTAATATATCATACTCCAGTAGCCTCGGTTTTTACTAACAATCGAAGATCTCCCTTTTTTCATTTATTTCGGGGTACTAGGCAAGGTTGTCCTCTTAGTCCATTATTATTTGATATTGCTTTAGAACCTTTGGCAATTGCTATTAGAGAATCACTGAACATTTCTGGCATTACTCGTGGGATGGATATACATAAGTTATCATTATACGCAGATGATTTATTATTATTTATTTCTGATCCTGAGAAATCCATTCCTGCAGTTATATCATTGTTGGCTCAATTTAGTAATTTTTCCAGGTATAATTTAAATCTTAATAAGAGTGAATTGTTTCCTTTAAATAGACAGGTTCCAATTTATGGAAATTTACCTTTTAGTTAATGACTCTTTTATATACTTAGGGATTAAAATTACAAAAAATTATAAGGAGTTATTTAAGGTTAATTTTTTACCCTTAATTGATCAGATTAAATGTTTGTTCACTAAATGGTCACCATTATCTTTATCTCTGATAGGTCAGATTAATGCTATTAAGATGATTATTTTACTCAAATTTTTATATATATTTCAAGCGTTACCAATTTTTATTCCAAAATCTTTTTTTTGCTAATGTTGATTCAAAAATTTCCTCATATATATGGCAGAATAAAAATCCTAGATTAGGTAAAAAATATTTACAGAAGGCAAGGAAGGAAGGTGGATTGGCATTGCCTAATTTTAGATTTTATTATTGGGCAATTAATATCTGATATTTGATATGTTGGTTAAAGGATTGGGATTTATCTTTTAGCCCTCATTGGTGAACCTGGAAACTAAATCTGTACAAGGATTTTCACTGGGTTTTATTTTAGGGTCCTCTCTTCCTTTTGCTCTTTCTAAATTGCAGAAACGAATGACAATCCGATAGTTAAACATACTTTACGTATATGGTTTCAATTTCAGAAATTTTTTGGGTTGAATTAATTTGTTTTAACTATTCCTATTGTATCCAATTTCTTTTTTCATCCTTCTATTATAGACCAAGCTTACTCAGCTTGGAAGACTAAAGGATTACTATGATTTTCCAATTTATTTTTGGATAATTGTTTTATGTCTTTTGAACAATTATCTAATAAATATAATTTGCCTAGATTTCATTTTTTTTAGATATTTACAGATTAGGAATTTCTTAAACACTGTACTTCCTACCTTTCCAAATCTTGAGTCTTTGGGTATTTTGGAGAATTTGTTAGAACTAAATCCTTCTCAGAAAGGTATAATATCAAAACTCTACAATATAATTATGAAAATACATTCAGAGCCCTTCTATAAGATTAAAAATGATTGGGAAAGAGAATTTAACCTTACTATCCCTATTGAGAATTGGGATAAAATTCTTCAATTAGTCAATTTATCATCTATATGTGCTAAACATTCATTAATACAGTTTAAAGTTGTGCACAGGGCTCATATGTCCAAGGATAAATTGGCTCGTTTTTATTCCTATATAAATCCTATTTGTGACAGATGTCATTCTGAGATAGCGTCTTTAACTCATATGTTTTGGTCATGTCCGCTTTTGAAAAAATATTGGAAAGACATTTTTGATATTATTTCCATGGTATTGAACATTGATTTACAACCTCATCCTATTACTGCAATTTTTGGTTTACCAATAATGGACTCAATCCATTTATCTTCTTCTGCTTGTCGAATGATTGCATTTCTTACATTAATGGCTAGAAGATCTATTTTGTTGAATTGGAAAGAAATTAATCCCCCTACCGTATTTCATTGGTTATGTTTAGACATGTTATGTCTAAATTTGGAGAAAATTAGAAGTGTTGTATTTGACCCTTCTATTAAATTTGAAAAGACATGGAGACCATTTATTCAATATTTTCATATGATGTAATTTGACCCTGTTCCAAACCTATTCGTTTTCCCAGTTTTGATTATACATATGTTGAGAGGATCGGAATTGGCGACACTGACAATTTTGTATTTTTTTTAATAGATATTATAAACAGCCCATTATTTATTTTTTTTTCTCTTTATTAGTTATTAGGTTGTTAGATTAGTTTTTCTAGGGAAAATTTTTTTTCTTTTTCTCTTTTCTGTTTTTAAAAATATATATTATGATATACCTAGTTTTGCTTTGTTTATATGATATTTGTATCATTCATGATTTGGGAAGACTTAATTATATTTTAACTATTGCTTGTGTATCCTTTCATGTTCAGTTTAAATTTGTAAGTTTGTAATCCCACTATCTATGTATTAATCTTATGTTGATATTAATAATAATAATAAAAAGATTGAAAAAGAAAAGTCTATAGACTCACTTTCAAGGATTCTTCATCTCTTATTCTCGGTATTAACTGCTTATTATTATTATTTTCTTAGTATTTACTGTGAATGCCAGCGAGAAATGAATCTTGGGATTGCATGTGGTGACATTTATGTACTTTGATAAGTTTACCTTGAACTGTTTACAATCCTGATTGAAGTTGTAACCAAATTATTCTGTGTGCAACCTGACTACTCGTGCCCCAAAACCATCTGAAGCAATTCTGCCCAGCTTACCTTTTCTTCTTCCTCCTGCGGGCAGCAGGATCGTCCTCCTCGTTGTATTCCCTTGGCATCCTGTGATCAGACATTAGCAAATGTTCAATTACACTCGCACCAAGTGCTCCGTGAATGACCTATCAAATGGGACTGGTTAACGGACAGATTGAGATCCCCCCTCACTCAGCTCCAGAACCTGCCATGCTCCCAAAATGCTTCATGCCAATAATTATGCTCCAAGTAGATTCTTCCCAGGCAAAATCAGTTATGATTCGGCCTAAATTACTTACAGGTTTACTGTACTCCTCAGCTGAATATATACTATTCACCCCAAGTACAGAATCAGAATTAGGTTTAAAAATCACTGGCAGATATCGTGAAAGTGGTTTTGCAGCAGCAGGACATTGCAATATAGTAACATTATAATTTCATTGTTGAAAATAAAACCCAACTCCTGGAAGATCTATGCAAGCCAAGGGGAAGGTTGATGTTTAGGTCAAAACCTCACATCATGGCTGAAAATGTGAAGGGACGATGTGAAATGGAGGCACCCAGGTGAGGTAGAACCAGGGGAACTGTGGGGACTGGGAGAGGGAAGGCAAGGAGATTATGAGGAGCAGTACAAATGAGAATGGGAGAGGGGGACAATCTTACTGTCTGCCCCCCACCTGCCACTAACATGTTGGTGGTGAGGCAGAGCCATAGTAGACTGTGTACATTGCAGTCAATAATTGCCATCAGTGGCCAAGTCTGTTCCATGAGACAAATACAGTGGATTCCAGTTAATCAAGGCAACTACTTATTTGGAACAATTCTCAAAGAACAAAAATAGAGAAAATAGCTGGGATTCCCTCTGTTTATTTGGGACACTATGCTGTTAACTGGGACAGGAGATTGCAGCCAAACAGTTTCTAACAAGCAACAGTTGCATGCACTTATGTGGCCGTTAGATACTACACCACTTAGAGTGATCAGTTTTTAAATAGTGTCAGTTGTGTGTGTTTGTGTTCAAAAAGCAGCGATTTTGTAACTGATAGTTGGCTAGAAATAAGAACAAGACAATTCCGAACTGTTAACAAAAGTTTCAAGTATTCAAGCTTGGAGATGCGAAAAATGGATGAGTATGAAAATGAAACAATTTCACTACTTCAGCAAGTTAGGAACTATGAAGAAATCGACAATCACCTTGGACGTTACAATGAAGAGAGATTTGGAGAATGCAATCGTCAAAAGCATTGTATTATCTGCACTCGGCACCTGCGCTGATTTTGTTCATTTATAGTCAAAAGAACACAACAGCGTACACTGAATGATAAAACAGGAACCAATACAGTTTTATAGTACTGTATTAGTATTGGTATTAGTCCAGTTTGTACTGTTTCATTTAAATACATATTTTGTTACTCAGTTAAACAGTAGTTTGTCTTTTTTACACCTCTTAACGATTTCCATGAAACTTTGGCTAGTTGGAGTAGCCAGTTATTTCCGCCAAAATGTACCAGTCCTGATGTGTCCTAATTAACCGCAATCCATTGCATTTGTAGTTATGGTCTTTGCTGGCAAAACTATCATTTGTTTTCCGAGAAGGTGGTGCTTAGCTGCCTCCTTGAGCCACTGTAGTCCTCTGGTGGAGGTGTATCAACAGTGTTTTTGGTTATAGGATTCCAGGGTTTAGATACATGAAGAAATGGTAAATGGTATAGGTTTCTGGGCTTGCTAAGAGCCCTGGCACCCTTGTTGGGTTTACCCTACTTACAGTTCTGGGTCTTCCCTTTAACAGGAGGGAATGTTTACAGGAATCAAAAACTTCAACACAAGGCCAACCAAAAAGGCTTTGCAGTCTTAACTATGCTGGATAACTAAAAGCTTCATTGCAACTGTATAACTAAAAAAAAGCTAAATAAACATTTGGAAACAAACATTCACATAAGAAGAATGTTCTCAAAACTCTTGAGCATCTCATTATACTCACTCATGTTGACGTGTTTTTGAAGGTGGAGCCGATGACGGCGTTGACCTTGGGGTCATCAGTAATTTTCGGAAGTCCTCATTGGTCAGCTTCGACCTATGACAAACACCAGTACAATTTTAAACAGAAGTGTAACAAGTTTCTCAATGCATTGCCAAGTTCAAGTTCACATATAGTGTCATTCATGTATGCAGCTAAATGAAACAACATTCCTCAGGAACCAAGGTGCAAAACAGTACATGTATCACATAAGATAACGTCAACAGATAAAAAGGATATTCTGTCGATGTACAAGTTGACATAAAGTGCATATATAACATAGTATTAAATACACAACTGTTAGTGTTACTGGCATTGTCATAAATAATGTGTACTGGGTGTTCAGAAGTCTTCCAGCCTGGGAAAAGAAGCTGTTATCCAGCCTAACAATCCTTGTTTTTATATTGTGATACATTCTGCCTGATGGTAGGAGGTCAAAGAGATGGTGGGTCGGATGGGAGGAGTTTGCTTGACGAAGTGCTGGTGTGCATCCTGGATGGGGGTGAGGGAGACCTTGATAATTCTCTCAGCAGTCCTCACAATCCGTTGCAGGGTCTTGCAATTCCCAGTCCAGATGGTGATGCAGCTGGTCAGGATACTCTCGATGGTGCTCAGGTAGAACGGGGTTAGAATGGAGGCACGGAGCATTGCTTGCATCCATCTCCTCAGGAAGCATCTCGCTGCTGTGCTTTCTTGACTACACGGGTGGTGTTGAGGGACCAGGTGAGATCATTTTTGATGTACACTTCAAGAAACTTGGTGCTCCTGACTCTCTCCAGGGAGGAAGCAACAACTCCTTGAATTAATTTGGTTATTTATTGACTTTTCAGGAAGTGATGCATGTGAGCTATGAAATTTACAAGAAGAATGGATTCCCACAAATAAAAACAGTAAGTGGTGGAAACACTCAGCAAGTCAGGCAGCAAATGTAGAAAGAGAAACAGATTTAACACTTTAGCTCAAAGACCCTTTGGAAAAGATGGAAAGGGTAGGGTCAAATTCATCTGCCATATACACCAAGCGTATAGTGTCTTGTAAAATTATTCAGCCCCAACCCTTTGTTCATATAAACAAGTATTACAAATTTTGAGCAATTTAACTGAGAATTTTTATTTGTGAATCACATGCTCATTTTTCGCAATAGAACCCAAAAAACAGGGTAAATTTTAAAGCATAAAAAGTTAAAAATTCAAAAACTTAAACATCAGCGAATCAAAAGTACTGTTCATTACGGACTTGAAATACTTCTTGCAGCTGTTACTACCACTAGTCTTTTTGATAGGTCTCTATTAGCTTTGCACAGTATGGTGGAATAAGATTTACCCCATTCCTCCTTGCTCAAGCTGTGCTAGGTTCAAATTTTAAAGTACATTTATGTATACAGACTCTAACTTTGTGATTCATCATCCTGCAGGCAGCCATGAAATAACAAAACACCATGTAACCTGTCCAAGAAAACAGCAAACACCCAACACACAACAAAAAGTCTAAATTGCACAAACAGCAACAAGCGAGTGAACAACACAAAGAATATCAAACATCAAACCAGGAGTCCAGGAGTATTCAGTTTAGTTCAGCCTCACACCGTTAACCCACTGCAGGCATAGTGCCATTCTTCGCCAAAGCGTGCCAGTCAGCATCAATCACCCCTATCAAACTACTCACTCTAAAATATATAGTAACCAGAATCCAGGAACACATACAACATCAAACCAAAGTCCCCCAAAATGAGTTCACAGTCATGCGCCTCGCCAATCAATCCTGACAACATGGATCCCAAAACTCCTACATTTTCCACTAACAGCAGATAGTGAAACGGAGTGGAACACAAGTCAAATGCAGGTAGGCAGCAATGAATGCCTGCCTGTTCCTGCTTTCATCCTTGTTGACTTCAAACTTGCTCGAACCTCAATTGGAAAGAAGCTATGGAGGTTAGTTGGGAAGTGGCAGTGGACAACAATCTTGAGGTCTTGCCAGAGATGCTTGATCGGGTTAAGATCAAGACTCAAAGACATCAATTTTCTTCATATGACGCCAATACATGGTTACTTTGGCAGTGTGCTTTGGGTCATTATCCTGCTGAAAGGCAAACTTACTCCCCAGTTTAAGCTTTCTGGCAGACAACAGGCTTTTATTCAGGATCTCTCTGTGCGGTCTGACCAATAGCTTATGAAGCCTTAGCATTACATCCTTGCTTTTATATTCTAGTCCTCTCAAAGTGAGTACTCGGGAATGCATAGGCATGAGCACTGAACAGCATATATCTATGATGAATGCTTCTCTGGGAGAACAGCGATTCCATTTCCACAGCTGTTGAATACTTACTGATTCAGTGACCGAGGATCTTCCATCTCGTGTGAATCAGGTGCCAGAGGGTTTGAAAACGGCTCATCTGTAGTGACAGAAAAATATATCAGGTGAGTTCAAAGTAAATTTATTATCAAATAAATCCCCAGGTCCAGATGGTCTGCATCCTAGGGTACTAAAGGAGATGGCTCTGGAAATTGCGGATGCATTGGTAATCATTTTCCAATGTTCCTTAGATTCAGGATCAGTTCCTGAGGATGGAGAATGGCTAATGTTATCCTACTTTTTAAGAAAGGAGGGAGGGAGAAAACAGAGAACTATTGACCTGTCAGCCTAACATCGGTGGTGGGGAAGATGCTAGAGTCCATTATTAAAGATGAAATAGTGGCATATCTAGATAGCAGTGATAGGATTGGGCCGAGCCAGCATGGATTTACCAAGGGTAAATCATGCTTGACTAATCTGTTGGAGTTTTTCGAGGATGTAACCAGGAAGTTAGACAAGGGAGATCCAGTGGATGTAGTGTACCTCGATTTTCAGAAGGCATTTGATAAGGTCCCACATAGGAGATTGGTGGGTAAAACCAAAGCTCATGGCGTTGGGGGGGAAGACATTGACATGGATAGAAAACTGGTTGGCAGATAGAAAGCAAAGGGTAGCGGTGAATGGGTGTTTCTCGGAAAGGCAGGTGGTGACTAGTGGGGTGCCACAGGGCTCGGTATTGGGACCACAGCTGTTTACAATTTACATCAACGATTTAGATGAAGGCATTGAGAATAACATCAGCAAATTTGCTGATGATACTAAGCTGGGTGGCAGTGTGACATGTGATGAGGATGTTAGGAGAATTCAGGATGACTTGGATAAGTTGGGTGAGTGGGCAGATACTTGGCAGATGACGTTTAATATGAATAAGTGCGAGGTTATCCACTTTGGGAGTAAGAACAGGAAGGCAGATTATTATCTGAATGGTGTAAAGTTAGGTAAGGGAGAAATACAAAGAGATCTAGGAGTCCTTGTTCATCAGTCACTGAAGGTGAATGAGCAAGTGCAGCAGGCAGTGAAGAAGGCTAATGGAATGTTGGCCTTTATTACAAAAGGAATTGAGTACAAGAGCAAGGAAATCCTCTTGCATTTGTACAGAGCCCTGGTGAGACCACACCTGAAGTATTGTGTACAGTTTTGGTCTCCAGGGTTAAGGAAGGACACCCTGGCTGTAGAGGAAGTGCAGCGTAGATTCACGAGGTTAATTCCTGGGATGTCCGGACTGTCTTACGCAGAGAGGTTAGAGAGACTGGGCTTGTACTGTTATGAAGGATGAACAACTCTGATGGGCAGAAGGGTACAGAGTTGCCCATGTCCCCCTCCCCTGGGAGAATCACAAACTGTTACTGTTACCATGCTGCTAATGAGAGAGAAGGAGATGGAACAAAAACATGCCAGAATATCTGCTACTGATAAGAGAGGGGGGAGAGAGTTGTTGTTCCACCATATTATGACTCCTGTAAGACTTATGGCTTCTGAGAAGGTTGTTTACCTTATACTATTCTGTTCATTAAAATTCCTCAGTGGACAGCCGGAGTGGACTGGTTTAATGGGCTAAGCCATTCAAAACTGATTGACACCTGAGACCCCGTGAGTAGGGATAAAAGTGAGGTCTGGGGAGACACCCCTCAGACGCACCAGGAGACACACTAGTGAGCACTGCTTGAGTGTTGGAACTCACGAGAAGGTGTGGGGCATCGGAGACCGAATGAAGGATCGGTCAATTTTAACTCACAGTGTTTATAGCGAGGCCGGTGGGGGCTTGTGTGTGTGTCCACCCTTGCCTGGGTGACGAGTCCACCATAGAAGAACGGTCTAGCTAAAGGCGAGAGGGGTCATACCTGAATGGCCACAACAACACATCGACGGATCAAGAACGTAAAGGAAAGTTTGACTGACTGTAGCTGTCACCGTTTGCTCGCCCTCTCTCTCTCCCTCCAACGGTTACAACAAAAGAACCAACAACTACCTCAGCCTACATGAACTGAACTTTATACTTTCCCATGATAATTCATTATCCCCTAGACAACGATAGAGCTTATTTATTATTGATTATTATTATACCCATACTTTTAGGTTTAGTATTGCTAACGTGTATTATCTGTATATTTGCATTGTTGATATTGATTTGTATATTTTACTAATAAAAACTGTTTTGAAAATAGTACCAGACTCCAATGGATATTTCTATCTTTGCTGGTAAGACACCCAGTTACGGGGTACGTAACAGTACACGCTGGAATTAAGGAGATTGAGAGGGGATCTGATTGAAACATTTAAGATTATTAAGGGATTGGACAAGACAGAGGCAGGAAATATGTTCCAGATGCTGGGAGAATCCAGTACCAGAGGGCATGGTTTGAGAATAAGGGGTAGGTCATTTAGGACAGAGTTAAGGAAAAACTTCTTCTCCCAGAGAGTTGTGGGGGTCTGGAATGCACTGCCTCGGAAGGCAGTGGAGGCCAACTCTCTGGATGCTTTCAAGAAGGAGCTAGATAGGTATCTTATGGATAGGGGAATCAAGGGATATGGGGACAAGGTAGGAACCGGGTATTGATATTAGATTATCAGCCATGATCTCAGAATGGCGGTGCAGGCTCGAAGGGCCGAATGGTCTACTTCTGCACCTATTGTCTATTGTCTAAATGTCACCATGTACAACCCTGAGATTCATTTTCTTACAGGCATTTACAGTAAATACAAAGAGAATAAAAAATATAATGTGTTAAACCCTCCATTCCGATCACGCCAATACCTGCGACTTCTCCTGTTTATATGTTGGGGTAGCCTTCCTCACAAACACCAGGCCGCAAGCCTCGGGCCCACTCTACCCTCCCTCCCGCTCGCCTAGCAGCGTAATCCCGGCCACTTACTGTCTCTCTCCGGCATCTTGACCGCTTTTTGCGCCGGTTCCACCGACGATTAGAACGCGATACCACGACAAAACCAACAGCACTTCGCAACTCCTCCAGACCTCCAGCAACTATCCCACAAGACACACAAAATGCTGGTGGAACCCAGCATCGATAGGGAGAAGAGCTATTGATGTTTCGGACCGAGCTCCTTCGTCAGGACCAACTGGAAGGAGAGATACGAAGGGATTTGAAAGTGCGAAATGATAGAAGACCGGAAGGGGTGGGACGAAGCTAAGAGCTGGAAAGGTGATTGGCGGAAGTGATACCGAGCTGGAGAAGGAAAAGGATCATGGGACAGGAGGCCTCAGGAGAAAGAAAGGGGAGGGGAAGCACCAGAGGGAGATGGAGAACAGGCAAACAACTAAATATGTCAGGGATGGGGTAAGAAGGGGAGGAGGGGCATTAACGGAAGTTAGAGAAGTCAATGTTCATGACATCAGGTTGGAGGTATATAAGGTGTTGTTCCTCCAACCTGAGTTTGGATTCATTTTGACAATACAGGAGGCCAGGGACACCATACATACCGTCCCGCCTATTACTTCCTTGGATTGGTCAAATTCTCCGTTCCGTTTGCACCAATCCCTGCGATCTCCAATCCTATCACGGAACCGAATTGAGTGACAACTATTAATCGCCGCTCAGCAACGAGGCAGTCTGTTGATCCAATTGGTCCATCTGCAGCCAATCGTAGCTATCTTCATCTGGCCCGCCTTTGGAATGTTTCTATTGGGAGATTCTGCGTTATTCCCTAAAGTGATTGGTTCATCGTGACATCTCAAGTCGATAAGCACGCTGTCACTTTAGGAGATTCACTGTTCTGATTGGAGGTAGTTGCCCGTGACGACACAGGGACTGGAGCAGGATGGCGGCGCGGGCGGCTACGGCGGCCGTGGTGAGAGGCATCGGGTCAAAGCTGAGCCAGAACCTGCGGGAGCTGCGGATCCACCTGTGTCAGAGTTCGGCGGCTAGCCAGGGCGTTCGGTGAGCAGCGGCGGGCCTGGGCAGCTTGGGAGGAAGCAAAGAGGTTGGGGATGGAGGCGACTATTGGAAGGGGACTGAGCAAAGGTTGAAGGGACGAGGTCGTCGAAGGTGGGTGAGGTATATTGGGCTGAAAGAGGACAGAATATGATGGGGGCAGTTGAGCGGGGAGTCAAGGTTATTTGGGGGAAGGGAAGAGAACGAAATGGCAGAGAAGTAACGTGATTGTTGGGTAGGTGAGGTAGGGGTGGAAATATGAGATAGAGATTTGGGTTTATGGAAGTTCGGGTGGAGAGTAGTGATGAGGAAATAGTGAGATGGGAGGTGGCAAGGTCAAGTACAGTGAGGTAGAGGTACAGTGATCGGGCACATAAGTTCAGACAACACAGCAATTATAAATTATATAAGTCAGTGAAGGGCGATCTCCAGAATGAAAGGGTTAACGTTTGAAAAGCGTTTTGACAGCTCTGGGCTTGAACTTGCTGGAGTTTACAAGAATTGGGAGGGGGATCTAATTGAAACTTATCAAATATTGAAGAGCCACGATATAGTGGGCGAGGGAGAGGATGTTTGCTGTGGTGGGAATGTCTTGGACCAGAGGACACATACAGGGACGTCCACTGAGAACAGAGATGAGGAAGAATTTCTTTACCCAGAGAACGATGAATATCAACTTGCAAGTGTAAGATATTGGCGCAAAATCAAGACACAAGCAGAGACAAGAGGTAGAGTTCTGTTGCTGAGGTAGGGTTAGGATTGTGTAGGTCAATAGAAGAACCTGATAGTTGAAGGGAAGTAACTATTCCTGTTTCAGGAGGTGTGGGACTATAGATTTTTGTACCTCCTGCTCAAATGGTAGTAGTGAGAAGATGGCATGGCCTGGATGGTGAGGAACCTTGAAAATTAATGCTACCTTTGTCTATGCTTTGAAAGATTGGGAGGGCTGTAACTATGATAGACTGGGCAATGTCAACTACTCTTTGCAACCTCTTGCATTCCTCTGTTTTGGAAATGCTTTACCAGGCTGTGCTGCAGCCAGTCAGGATAATTTCAACCAAATGTCTGTCAAAATTTGTTAAGGTAGTGACATGCCAAATCTCCTTAAGAAAGTAGAGGCATTGACATGCCTTCTTTGTGATTGCATGTATGTGCTGGCTCCACGGCAGATGTTAATGCCTGGGTATTTGAAGCTAATCCTTTCCATCTCTGACCCACCAATGAAAACTGCTTTGTATTCTCCTGTTACAGGTCCACAATCCCTTATCCGAAATCCCTGGGGCCAGCTGCATTTCAGAATTCAGATTTTTTTTGGATTTCAGAAAATTGATAATTATATTGATAATTAACTTGTCTCAGTGCGGGTGGACTTTAGGATCTGGGGGAGCTCTGGACCTACGCACATCCTCCCATAGACTTTAAATCATCTCTAGATTACTTATAATACCTAATATAATGTAAATGCTATGTAAATAGTTGTTATTACTGTATTGTTTAGGGAATAATGACAAGAAAATAAAGTCTGTACATGTTCAAATGAGTGCCTGAGAGAGATCTTCTGGGTTTTCCTGATCCATGCTCTTTTACAAATACTATTACAGTTTATAGAGTAATATACTGATAAATGAAATAGTGGGATAATTATAGACCATAAATACACTAGCTGAGCCACAACTGACATCTGGCGGCCTCTGCTAGTGCTGCCACATCATGCCTCAGTGACATCAGCTGTTGGTGTGCCAAACAAGCCTTATTACGACATGCTCCACACTCCACGAAAAAACTTCGGTTTATGGAATTTTTCAGATTTCAGAATTTCGGATAAGGGATTGTGGCCCTTTACCCCTTTTCTGAAGGTAATGATGAACTCCTTGGTTTTGTTGACATTGAGGTTGCTATCAAAGTTCAAAGTAAATTTATTATTGAAGTATTTATTATCGCTGTCACCATCTACAACCCTGAGATTCATTTTCAGATTTGAAAATTTACAGTAAGTACAAAGAAACACAATAGAACAAGCATAATAATGATAGTAGCTATGGTGTTTGGCCTTCGTATCCAACAATGACAGGATACATGTGCCGGAGAGTTCTTAAAGTGGAAAAGCTGTTGCACTGGGATAGTTTCACTCTGTCAGCCTCAGAAGCCCGGGTCCGGCGGTGTGAACAAACATCACAAACAGAGGTCTTCCTTGAGGCTGTAATGGGTATCTGTGATGTCTTCTGTCGCTTGTCACACCCTATGCTCTCCAGAGGGTGTTGCAGTACTGTCTTCTTGGCTGTTGGATTTTACTGGGGTATAAGGCTGCTAGCTACCCTCACCAAGTTTAGCCTGCCTGTTGATGCAGTGTCCATGGTGGGGTAAGGGCTCTGGTGTCCATTCTGGAGCAGCTCACTCACTTTTGGCCCCCACCAGACACTCAGCTCTCACCTGTGGCTCCAAGTAGCTGTTTGCATGTACGCCCGAGTAATAATAATAAATAAATAAACAATTTATATCAAGAATATGAGATGAAGAGTCTACAGGTTGTGAATTTAGTTCAGCATTGGGGTGAGTGAAGTTATCCCAAGAATGCCCAAGAAAACATTTAATTGGAGTAGGGGGGAAATGTGATGCTATTAGGCAGGAACTTGGGAGCAGATGTTCTCAGGGAAATGCACGGCAGAAATGTGGCAAATGTTCAGGAAACAGTTGCATGGCATTCTGCATAGTTGTGTTCCATTGAGGCAGGGAAAGGATGGTAGAGTTAAAGAACCATGGTATACAAAGGATGTAGAAAATCTAGTTAAGAAGAAAAGAAAAGCTTACAAAAAGTTCAAGAAACTAGGTACTATTGGAGCTCTAGAAAATTGCAAGGTTGCTAGGAAGGAGCTTAAGAATGGAATTAGGAGAGCCAAAAGTGGCCTTGAGAGGGCCTTGGTGAGCAGGATTAAGGAAAACCCCAAGGCATTCTACAAGTATGTGAAGAGCAAGAGGATGAGCCGTGTGAGAATAGGACCAATCAGCTGTGACAGTGGAAATGTGCATGGAGTCGAAGGAGATAGTGGAGGTACTTAACAAATACTTTGTTTCAGTATTCACCAGGGAAAAGGACCTTGTTAATTATGGGGGTGACTTACAGTGGACTGAAACGCTTGAGTATATAGACATTAGGAAAGAGGATGTGCTGGAGCTTTCAAAAAGCATTAAGTTAGATAATTCACCGGGACCAGATGAGATATTCCCCAGGCAACTGTGGAAAGTGAGGACGGAGATTGCTGAGCCTCTTGTGATGACCTTTGCATCATTGTTGCAAATGTTGTTGTTGAATGTTAAATTGTCTTTATTTCTTACATCCTTCCCAAAAATCTTTGCGTTATGTCTCTAAATGTGCAATGGGCAATCACGGTAATTTATAATAAATGGAACATTAAATGTAATATAGAGTACACTCAAATCAGTGTGAGTTCATCAGTCTCATGGCCTGGTGGAACAAGCTTTCTCAGAGCCTGTTGGTCCTGGCTTTTATGCTGCGGTACAGTTTCCCAGATGGTAGCAGCTGGAATAGATTGTGGTTGGGATGGTTTGGGTGCCCAGTGAGCCTACAGACCCTTTTTTACACACCTGTCCTTGTACATGTCCTGAATCATGGGAAGTTCACAACTACAGATGCGCTGGGCTGTCCGCACCACTCTCTGCAGAGTCCTGCGATCAAGGGAGGTACAGTTCCCATACCAGGCAGTGATGCTCTCAATTGTGCCTCTGTTGAAAGTTCTTAGGATTTGGGGGCCCATACCAAATTTCTTCAACCGTCTGAGGTGAAAGAGGTGCTTTTGTGCATTTTTCACCACACAGCCGGTATGTATAGACCACATCAGATCCTCAGTGATGTGGATGCTGAGGAACGTGAAGCTGTTTACTGTCTCAACCCCAGATTCATTGATGTCAATAGGGGTTAGCCTGTCTCAATTCCTCCTGTAATCCACAACCAGCTCCTTTGTTTTTGCTACATTGAGGGAGAGGTTGTTTTCTTGACACCACTGTGTCAGAGAAGTGACTTCTTCCCTGTAGTCCATTTCATTATTATTTGAGATAAGGCCAATCAATGTAGTGTAGTGTTCAAGAAAGGCAGTAGAGATAACCCAGGAAATTATAGACCACAGAGCCTGACTTCAGTGGTGGGCAAATTGTTGAAGATCTTGTGAGGCAGGATTTATGAGCACTTGGAGATATAATTTGATTAGGGATAGTCAGCATGGCTTTGTCAAGGGCAGGTCGTGCCTTACGAGCCTGGTTGAGTTCTTTGAGGATGTAACAAAACACACTGATGAAGGTAGAGCAGTGAATGTAGAGTATCTGGATTTTAGTAAGGTATTTGATAAGGTTCCCCATGCAAGGCGCCTTCAGGAGGCATGGGATCCAAGGAGACCTTGCTTTGTGAATCCAGAATTTGCTTGCCTACAGAAGGCAAAGAGTGGTTGCAGATGGTTGGTATTTTGCATGGAAGTCGGTGACCAGTGGTGTTGCACAGGGATCTGTTCTGGGATCCCATCTCTTTGTAATTTTTATAAATGACCTGGATGAAGAAGTAAAAGGTTGGGTTAGTAAGTTTGCTCATGACACAGAGTTTGGGAGTGTTGTGGATAGTCTGGAGGGTTATCAGAGTTTATAGAGGGACATTGATAGGATGCAAAACTGGGCTGAGAAGTGGCAGATGGACTTCAACCCAGATGAGTGTGAAGTGGTTCATTTGGTAGGTCTAATTTGAAGACAGAATATAATATAAATGGTAAGACTCTCGGCAGTGTGGAGGATCTGAGAGATCTTGGGATCTGAGTCAATAGGACACTCAAAGCTGCTGCGCAGATTGACAGTGTTGTTAACAAGGCGTATGGTACTTTGGCATTCGTCAATCGTGGGATTGAGTTCAAGAGCCTTGAGGTAATGTTACAGCCATACAAGACCTTGGTCAGACTGCTCTTGGAGTACTGTGTTCATTTCTGGGCAATTCACTACTGGAAGGATGTGGCTACTATAGAGAAAGTGCAGAGGAGATTTACAAGGATGTTTCCTGGATTGAAGGGCATACCTTTTGAGAATAGGTTGAGTGAACTTGGCCTTTTCTCCTTGGAGTGATGGAGGATGAGAGGTGACCTGATAAAGGTGTATAAGATGATGAGGGGCATTGATCGTGTGGATAGTCAGAGGCTTTTTTCCCAGGGCTGAAATGGCTAACACAAGGGGGCATAGTTTTAAGGTGCTTGGAAATAGGTACTGAGGGGATGTCACAAAGAGAGTGGGGGGAGCGTGGAATGCACTGCTGGTAGTGATGGTGGAAGTGGATACAATAGGGTCTTTTAAGAGCCTCTCAGATAGGTACATGGAGCTTAGAAAAATAGAGGGCTATGTGGTAGGGAAATTCTAGGCAGTCTCTAGGTTTCACGGTCAGCACAACATTGTGGGCCGAAAGGCCTGTAATGTGCTGTAAATTTCTATGTTCTCTCCCCTCTGGTTCAAAAGCCTGATGGTTATAGAAGCATAGAAAGGTACAGCACACATTTCAGCCCATGTAGTGGGTACCGAATTATTTAAACTGCCTCCTCCCATTGACCAGCACTGAGACCATAGCTCTCCATGCCTCTGCTATCCATGTACCTATCCATGTTTTTAAATGTTGAAATCGAGCTTGCATGCACCACTTTGCTGGCAGCTCATTCTACAAACTCACCACCCTCTGAGTGATGAAGCTTCCCCTCATGTTCCCCTTATACTTCTCACCTTTCACCCTTTTTCTCTTAACATACCTGTAGAATCCCTTCACCTTATCTGCTAGGGCAGCCTCGTGCTTTCTTTTAGTCCCCCTGATTTTTTTCCTAAGTGTTCTCTTGTATTTTTCATTAGCACCAAATTTGTTCCCACGTGCCAATACTTGCTGTGCAACTCCTTTTTTCTCTTAACCAGGGTCACAATATCTCTTGAAAACCAAAGTTCCCTATGCTTGTTATTCTTACCTTTTGCTCTGACAGGCACATACAAGCCTTGTATTTTCAAGATTTCACTTTTGAAGTCCTCCCACTTAAAGATTCAAAGGTTTATTTATTCTCAAAGCATGTATCTGTATACAACTCTGAAATTCACCTTCTCCAGGTAGTCATGAAACAAAGAAAGGACATGAAAGTTGTTCAGAAAGAAACATCAAGCCCACCCACACAAAAAGAATGGCATCCCGATCATCAACCTCCAAAACACCTCTTCCACTGCACAAAACAGAACAGGAACATCCCCTCCACCCGCACAAAAAACCTAAAAAAAAACAACAGAACATCAAACAACCCCCCCGCACAACAAAACGGAAATGAACGGCTGATAAACAAAAACAGAATATGAAAACCGTAAGTCTGGAAAAAGTCCACAATTGATAAGCACAATAGTCCAACCCTTGAACGCAGAACCACCATACCATCCTCCGATATCACTGACATTCATTGAAAGAGAGGGCAGAGAAGCCTATCTGCCTGTCACAGCGAGCCACACAGCCATAGGCCACTTGCAGACTCCTCGGCAGCAATCGAAAGGAAGGCAGGCAGTGCTGAAAATTCGCTTGCCTTCTGCGTTTGCCTCGACATCGCAATCTTCCTTGACACTTTAATCGGCGATTACTGGACACTTTAACAGGCAGAATGGAGTCAAACATAGGCTCACGCTCCATCTTGAAGTTTCTTTGCATTCAGGTGTCCGAGTACGCGTTCGCTTCCCGGAATCTTCTCGGAGACAGCAAAATGTTGGATCACTCAGTCAATCTCCAAACTAAATCGCAGGTTCAAACAGTGCCAGAAACACCTGAAAAACAGATGCAAACAAAGTAAAAAAAAAAAAGAAATGGAAGGTGTTGACCGAGGGGAAAGTTGTTTGCTGGCGCCATCTTGACTGGAAGTAGACCTTTGTCAGAAGACCTGCCAATCCACACTTGCCAGATCCTTACTGATACCTTCAAACCTGGCCTTTCTCCAACGCATGGACCAGACCTCATATTTGAAACTAGACCACTAGATGCAAAATGTTCCCCTACACAAACTTCTGTCACCTGCCCTGTCTCATTCCCAGTGTCACACGTTCTCTGATTAGAACTTAAATGTACTAAGGAAGGAAACATTCCTGAACACATTTGATAAACTCTGTCCCATCTGTTCATTTTACAGTATGGGAGTCCCAATCAATATAATGATAATCATAAAATGATTCAAGATGGTGGCGCGATACAGCGCGCAGTGGCCACTTTGGAATGAATATCTGTACTCTGTCACGTAGGATGCTGTGTACAATCCTGATTTGATGGAGACAGACGTGAGAAGCACGGAGGAACATCTGGTGAAACTTTTGAAATCCCTGTTTCACTGCCACTGCTACTGTGCGATCGGAAAAATCTCCGGGAGGAAGGCCCCGAATCCTCGGCTTTGCCTTTTGCTGGCGGCCGGTGCCGGGGTCGAAGTGCTCAGCAGAGATGGTGCTCGGTGTCGGAGGGCTGGTCGGAGGCTCGAAGTTTTCGGACGGACTCGGAGTTGGCTGTGGTTGGGGCTTCCAGGGTGCTGTATCAGCAAGCTGCAGCGCTGGAGGTTCATGGCAGGAAGAGTTTTTCTTCCTTCTACCGTCTGCGTGAGATTACGGGCTATTGGGACTTTGAGACTTTCTTTTAAACCGTGCCATGGACTGCTCTTCATCAGATTACGGTATTGCTTTGCACTGTTGAAACTATGTGTTTATAATTATGTGATCTTTGTCAGTTAGTCTTTTATCAATTATGGTATTGTCTGCACTGTTGAAACTATATGTTGACTATAACTATGTAACTATGTGGTTTTGTGTAGGTCTTGTAGCTTTAGTTTTGTCTGATGGGTTTGTAGTTCCTTTCCGGGGAACGTGCTAAGACAGTAGCAAGATATTGATACGCAGCAGCCTCTCCGGACTCTGGATTGGGGATTACCAAATGTTATGTGGTTTTTCTTGTGTGGTCTGTTTTGTGCTTTTTCGTGATATCATTCCGGAGAACATTGTCTCATTTTTTAACTGCATTGTATTTGTGGTTTATAAATGACAATAAACTGAATCTGAAACTGAATGTATGGAAAGCTAAGATGCTATAGAACCTTATGTTGCTTGCAAGTGTGCATTCTCTGCATACGTTTGTTCTTCTAAATCCCTCAGACTGTTGGGTGGTCTGTAATAGAGCCCAATTAACGTAGTCGTCCCTTTCTTATTTTTCAGTTCCACCCATAATGACGCACTCGTCGAGTTCTCCAGTCTGTCCTGACAGAGCCTTGCTGTGACATTTTCCCTGACTAGTAATGCCACCCCTCCTCCTTTACGTTGCATCTAAAACAACGAAGTCCCAGGATATTGAGTTGCCAGTCCTGCCCCTCCTGCAATCATGTCTCACTAATGGCTACAGTGTCATAATTCTGGATGTTGATCCTTGCCTTAAGCTCATCTGCCTTTTCTATTATACTTCTTGCATTGAAATATAAGTGGCCCAGGACATTAATCACACCATGATTCCTGACTTTATCTGGAATCAGAATAGGGTTGAGGGGTAATAACTGTTCCAGAAACTGGTGGTGTGGGTTTCGAGGCTCCTGTACCTCCTTCCTGATGGCAGAAGCAAGAAGAGAGCATGACCTGGGTGGTGGGGGTCCCTGATGATGGATGCTGCTTTCCTGAAGCAGCGCTCCTTGTAGATGTGCTCAGTGGTTGTAAGAGCTCAGCTGTAGCCACTACTTTTGTAGGCTTTTCCATTCAAAGGCATTGGTGTTACCATACCAGGCTGTGATGCAACAATACTCACTTCTGCACATCGGTAGAAGTTTGTCAAATTTTTAAGTGTTGTTGTGGCACCAGTGAACCATGTGCTTTATGTCGTTGGTCTATGCAATTTCATCGCCTGCAGTTTTGCTAATGCCAGCGGTGGCCACAAATAGGTGATACTGGAGCTGTGCTTAGCCACACATCTATGGGTGTAAAGAGAATAGAGCAGGGGCACGCTGTGGGGTTGGCTTGGCAGAGAAGTGATTATGGGGCTGGTGTGGTGGAAGGGGAGGAGATGGGCCAGATGTTGGCAGCAAGTTGAGAATGTGGTGGTGATTGCTGATTGGCAGTTGATGGGTGGAGAGTGGTGGGGGCAATAATAGGGCACTTGTGAAGTAGAAAGGGAATAGAGATGAGAGTAGAGGTAACTGGTGACATGGGAGATAGATGTTTGGGGCAAGGAGAGGTGAGCTACTAACAGTGTACTCTCTTGACGTAGAGGACGGAATGGTAACAACGTTTAGCATAACATGGCAGGGGGTGGGATCTGGAGTGAAGGGACTCAAGATAGGATGGATGGTGAAAAAGCAAAGATAGCATGCAGTCAGACTGTCAGGAAGGCCAGGCAGATGGTAGGACAAAATTGCAGCCAGCAGGGTGAGTACCAGTGCATTAGGGGTGGAGAATCAAAAAGGGCAGCAGATACAGTACTCAGTGTTATATCTCAATGCACAGAGTACAAGAATATTTCAATGCATGGAGTATATGAAATAAGGTGGATCATCTTGTTACACTTTTACAGATTGTCAGGTACGATGTTGTGGTCATCACTGAATCATGGCTGAAGGATGGTTGTAGTTGGGAGCTGAATGTCCAAGGTTACGCATTGCATCAGACAGATAGGAAAGTAGGCATAGGGGATGGCATGGCTCTGCTGGTAAAGAATGTCATCAAATCAGCAGAAAGATGTGACATACAATCGGAAGATGTCAAATCCTTGTAGGCTGACTTAAGAAACTGCAAGGGTAAACGGACCCTGATAGCAGTTATATACAGGCCTCCAAATAGTAGCTGGGATGTGGACCACAGTTTACAGCGCAATGTAGAAAAAATGTGTCAAAAGGGCAATGTTATGATAGTCATGGGAGATTTTAACATGCAGGTGGATTGGGGAAAATCAGGTTGGTAATGGATCTCAAGAGAGTGAGTTTGTTGAATGCCTACAAGATGGATTTCTAGAGCAGTTTGTCATTGAGCCTTCTGGGGGATCAACTATACTGGATTGGGTGTTATGTAATGAACCAGAAGCGAATAAGGAGGTAAAAGAATCCTTAGAAGACAGTGATTACAATATAGTTGCATTCAACATGAAAAATGATACGGAGAAAATAAAGTCTGACTTAGCAGTATTTCCATAAGACGTAGGAGCAGAATTAGGCCATCTGGCCCATTGAGTCTGCTCCGCCATTCAAACCTAGCTGATCCTTTTTTTTTCTATCTCCTCCTCAATCCCAGTTCCTGGCCTTCAACCTGTAACCTTTGATGCCATGTCCAATCAAGAACCTATCAATCTGTGCCTTAAATACACCCAACGACTGGCTTCCACAGCTGCAGGTGGCAACAAATTTCACAAATTCACCACTCTTTGGCTTAAGAAATTTCTCCACACCTCTGTTTTGAAAGTGCGCCCCTCTATCCTAAGGCCATGCCCTCTCGTCCTAGAGTCTCCCACCATGGAAAATATACTTTCCACATCTACAATGTCTAGGTCTTTCAACATTTGAAAGGTTTCAATGAGATCTCGCCCCTCATCCTTCTGAATTCCAGCGAGTACCGACCCAGAGCCATCAAATGTTCCTCATATGATAACCCTTTCATTCCTGGAATCATCCTTGTCCTGAATGATAAGGGACCTTATAATAAACTTTTGTGGCATCTCCTGTTGAAGGTATCCTTGATGCGGGGGAGGCGAGTGCCGTTAATGGAGCTGGCTGAGTTTACATCTCTCTGCAGCTTTTTCCGACCCTGTGCTGTGGGCCATCCATATCAGACTTGATGCATCCATTTAGAATGCTCTCCCCATAGTGGCTGTTTGTGGTTGAGTTGGTTAGATATTTGGACCCTGAAGGGAATATGTTTAGAAAGTTCAATATTGTTTAATGCCATTTCTAGTATACAGTTGTGAAGGAGAATGAAATAATCGTTACCCTGGATCCAATGCAGCAAAAAGATAACACACAAGATAAAGAACACAATAATAATAGTAATAATAATAAAAACACGATAAATATAAATACATAAGATAGCTTACTGATGGTATGTGCACGAAGTAACTCCAGGTTGTCCGTAAGGTGATTGATGGGAAATATTAAAGTAGTGGTGGAGTAGTGGGTGGAGGTGTTGATCAGCTTTACTGCATGGGGAAGTAACTGTTTTAGAGTCTGGTGGTCCTGATTTTCTGGCAAATTTGTGAAGTATGTCTTTGATGGCAGGTAGGCTGGTGCTGGTGGTGCGTTGGGCAGTTTTGACTACCCGCTGTAGAGGCTTCTTGTCTACTGCAGTGTAGTTTCCATATCAGACAGTGATGCAGTTTGTTAGGATGCTCTCTACTACACATCTTTAGAATGACGTGAGGATAGTTGTGCAGGTAGAAGACAAATGATTAATTTATTACATGGTGGAATAATCTAGAAGAACTATTTGGCACCACGAGTGAATCTGCGGATGCTGGAAATAAATAAAAACACAAAATGCTGGCAGAAGTCAGTGGGCTAGACAGCATCTATGGGAGGAGGTAGTGACGACGTTTCGGGCCAAAACCCTTCATCAGGAGTGAAGTAACATGGGATGGTCGAGGGGGGATAAGAAGTGGGAGGAGGGATGAAGTAGTGAGCTGGGAAGTGATAGGCTGGAGGGAAATGTCTAGGGGGAAGGTGGAGAAATATGGGAAATAAAAGAGAAAGAAAGTTAGGGCTGTGGGGAGATTATAGTGAGGGGGAAAAAGAGAGAGAAGGCGAACCAGACTAAAATTATAGATAGGGATGGGGTAAGGGGGGGGCAGGGGTATCAACGGAGGTCTGTGAGTTGAATGTTCATGCCGGCAGGTAGGATGATACCTAGGCGGGAGATAAGGTATTGCTCCGTCAACCTGCGTGTGGCCTCATCTTGATGGTAGAGGAGGCCATGGACAGACATATCGGAGTGGGAGTGGTCTGTGGAATGGAAGTGTGTGGCCACAGGGAGATCCCGCCACTGCTGGAGGACTGAGCGCCGGTGTTCGGCGAAACGGTCTCCCAGTCTGCGGCGGGTCTCCCCAATGTATAAATGGCCACATCGGGAGCACCGGATACAGTGTATCACCCCAGTTGACTCGCAGGTGAAGTGGTGCCTCACCTGAAAGGACTGTCTGGGGCCTAGGATGGTGGTGAGGTAAGAAGTGTGGGGGCAGGTGTAGCACTTCTTCCGTTTGCAGGGATGAGTGCCCGGAGGGAGGTCCGTGGGGAGGGATGGGGGGGATGAATGGGCAAGGGAGTTGCGTAGGGAGCGATCCCTGCGGAAAGCCGAGAGTGGGGGGAGGTGAAGATGTGTCTGGTGGTGGGATCACGTAGGAGGTGGCGGAAGTTACGGAGGATTATACGTTGGATCTGTAGGCTGGTAGGGTGATAGGTGAGGACCAGGGGTACTCTATCCCTGGTGGGCTGGCGGTAGGATGGGGTGAGGGCAGAGGTGTGTGAAATACGGGAGATGTGATGGAGGACAGAGTTGATAGTGGATCCCTGCTCCCCTCTTACCCCATCCCTATCTATAATTTTAGTCTGGTTGTCTTTCTCTCTCTTTTTCCCCCCCTCTCTATAATCTCCCCCCAGCCCTACCTTTCTTTCTCTTTTATTTCCCATAATTCTCCACCTTCCCCCTAGCCCATTTCCCTCCAGCCTATTACTTCCCAGCTCTCTACTTCATCCCTCCCCCCACTTCTTATCCCCCCTCGACCATCCCATGTTACTTCACTCCTGATGAAGGGTTTTGGCCCGAAACGTCGTCACTATCTCCTCCCATAGATGCTGTCTGGCCTGCTGAGTTCTGCCAGCATTTTGTGTTTTTATTTGAATTATTTGGCACATTAGGTTTACTGTGTTTTATAGGATGCTGTCTGGATTAGAGGGTATGTTTTATGAGGAAGGTTGAGCAGGTTAGGACTTTTCTCTATGGAGTGAAGGAAGATGAGAGTGATATGATAGAGGTATACAAAATGATAGGAGGCATAGATGGAGTGGACAGCCAGAGTCATTTCTCCCAGGATGGAAATGGCTAATACAAAGGACCATTATTTTAAGGTGATTGGAGGGAAGTATAGGGGGATGTCAGAGGGAGGATTTTGTACACAGAGTGCATGGAACATCCTCCCTGTCAAGGGTGGTGGTAGAGGCAGAAACATTAGAGACATTTAAGAGATTCTTAGATAGGCACATGAATGATAGAAAAATGGAGGGGTTTGCAGGAGGGAAGGGCTAGGTTAAAATGTAGGCAGAACATTGTGGGCCAAAGGGCCTGTGCTGTTCTGACGGGCAAAAGAAATGCTTCAAAGATGACATCAAAACCAGCCTGAAGAAATTCAACAGGACATCTAAGAACGGGGAAGGCATTGCACTCAATAGATAGACTTGGAGGAAATCTATTCAACAGGGAGCTGCACTACATGGGAATGACCTACACTGTGCTGCAGAGAATAAGCGGCAGCCATGAAAGGAGCGACTGAACAACTAAGCGACCGAACTACAGCCAGCACCTACTCCAGCATGCTCTGCAAGCAGGGTACATGGACCCCAGATTGGGCTCCACAATCACCTGAGACAACCCCTTAGGAGAACTTCACACTCCACTCCAGTGATGCCACTATGCTGTACTGTTCTATGTAATAGTAAGTACAATGGATTGTGGTTAATTTGGCCACCGATTAACTGGGGAGCTGTTTATTTGGGTCAACTCTTAAAGAACAAAATCTCATGGAGAAAGCAGCTGGGATTCTGTTCATTTATTTGGAACACTATGCACCTCAATTGGGACAGGAAGCTGTCGCCGAACAGTTTGTAACTAGCATTAGTCACATCCATGTGCACTTGTGCGGCCATTATACACCACACCTAGGTTAGAGTGAGCAGTTTTTAAATGGCATCTGTTGCGTGTTTTAGTGTTTTTGTCACTGATAATTGGTAAGGACTGCTTTGTTCACTCTGGTTTCGAACATTCAGGCTTGGAATTGCCAGACATGGCCAGGAATGAAAATGAAACTATTTCACTACTTCAACAAGTTTGGAACTATGAAGAATTTGAAGGTATCAACAGTGGTTTCAATGTTACAATGAAAATGAAGATTTGAAGGATGCAATCATCAAAGGCATGAAATGAAGGCAGTCAATTGCATGCACTGATTTTGTTCAATCAAAAGAACTCAGCAGATGAATTCCTCCATCGATAACAATTGGGAACTAATACAGTTTTATAGTACTGTAGTAATATTGATAGTTCTGTTTCTTTTAAATACATATTTTGTTACTTTGTTAAACAGTAGTTTGTCTTTTTTATACCTTTTTAACTATTTCCATGAAACTTTAGCTAATTGAGCCAGCTGCTTCATTGGGCCAAAATGTGCTGGTCCCGATGTGTCCCAATTAACGGGAAATCACTGTAGTCATATTTCATTTGATTCATTTGGCAGCAGGTGAAGTTTCAGAAGAGTGAATAGGAAAAAAACTTGCCATCTGTTACAGGAAAGAGATATCAGGGGAGACGAATTGAAGGTGATTGATGAAAATATTTAATGTGGCAACTGGTGATTGGAATACATTGCCTGAAAGGTTTGTAGAAATAGATTAAATAATGGATTGCAGCCTACTGAACTATGGCCAGTTCTGTAGAGAAATGTTGGGTAACTCTACAGTAGGGCTGAGTTGTTCCAGATTTCCAACGCTGCAACAAAGAAGTCAAGTAAACCAGTGGTCAGATATCCAAAGTTCAAAGTAAATTTATTATCAAAGTATGTATGCTACCATATAATCCCTGAGATTCCTTTTCTTGCAAACATTCACAGTAGAACAAAGAAATACAATAAAATCAATGAATAACTATACACAAAGACTGACAAATAATCAATGTGCAAAAGAAGACAATCTATACAAATATAAAAAGCAAATATAATACTGGGAACATGAGTTTTAAACTCTCGCTGGAGTTTTAAAAGAGTTTAAAAAGTTCTAAGAGGTTCTCTTAGAAAGGGCTAGATAGAGTGATGTGGAGAGGATGTCTCCTATGGTAGGGGAGTCTAGGACCAAAGGGCACAGCCTCAGAATAGAAGGAGGTAAGGAGGAATGTCTTTAGCCAGAGGGTGGTGAATCTCTGGAATTCATTGCCACAGATGGTTATGGAGGCCCAGTCATTGGGTATTTTTAAAGCAAAGATTGATAGATGCATGCTTAGTTAGGGTGTCAAAGGTTATGGGGAGTAGACAGAAGAATAGGATTGAGAAGGATAATAAATCAGCCATGATGGAATGGTGGAGCAGATTTCATTGGACACTTGGCTCCTCAGCTCCTCTATCTGCAGGTCTAAGGAGCTCGCCATTCTAGCTGTCTACATGTGAGCAGACAGCTCCTTTCTCATATCTAGTTCCTCAATACCCCTCGGTAACTTTGGTAACCCCTTGGTAAATGAAGAGTTCATGAACTGGTCCTGGAACCCTTCTTCCCTTACTTTTAAAACCGTCCCACTTGACAGATGTCTCCTTACCTGCAAACTGCATCTTCTAATCAATTTCTGAGAGTTCCTATCTGATGATATTGAAATTAGCCTTCCCTGGTAGGACTTTAACTTGAGCACAAGTCCTGTCTTTTTCTATGACTATCTTGGAACTAATTGAATTCTGGTCACTGGTTTCCAACACCCCCTCACCCCATTCCCCCCCCCCCCCCCCCCCCCCACCGACACATCAACCACTTGGCCAACCTAAGAGGGGGTAGTGTTTAAGGCTATTTACATATGAGATCTTATGACATAGAAGTACAATAGGGCTGTTCGGCCCATCAAGTCTACTCTCAATTCCATCATGGGTGATTTATTATCCCTCGCAACCCCATTCTCATGGCTTCTCACTGTAACCTTTAATACCCTTAATAATCAAGAACCCATCAATCTTCACTTTAAATATACCCAATGACTTGGCCTCCACAGCCATCTATGGCAATGAATTCCACAGATTCACCACCCTCTGGCTAAAGAAATTCCTCCTCATCTCTGTTCTAAACAGATGACCCTCTATTCTAGAGCTTTGTCCTCTGGTCCTAGACTCCCCCTCTATCGGAAACACCTTTTCCACAATTCCCACCCCCCCACTCACTGAACCTATCAGGGTCATCTACTGTAACGGCGCTCCCAATGCGGCATCCCTCTATGTCGGTGAAACACAATGTAGATATGAGAAAACTTTCCTGGACACACTGAACTTGGGGCAGTTGTACTGATGTGGGATTAATTTTGGTTCCTTGCAGAGAAGTGACTAATGCAGAATAGTCTCCTGTGCTTCTCCAGTTTTCAATGGCTTTTAATGTTTTCTTCACTCAGGGATTTCATCGAGCAGCACTATGTGACGGTGAAGAAGGCGAATCCTGAATTTCCCATTCTGATCCGAGAATGTGCTGGCATCCAGTCTAAAGCATGGGCGAGATATGGTAAGAGATGAAGTTCACTGTCAGGACAACAGTTGAAATTGGGGAAATGTCCTCAGATGGTTTGAAATACTTCCTGGAGCTAAGCTGAAGAAATTTTGCAGTACCTTCAGAGACCTAGTGCCAATTTTCCCTCTAATATTTTTCCCAGTGAGTTGTGGACATGCTATGTGGGCACTGAAAATGTGGCGACACTTCTAACGCCAACATCCTCGAACTGTGTTGATCGTTGACACAATCAACTCATTTCACTATATGTTTCGATGTACATGTGATGTGACGAATAAAGCCAATCTCTTTAAAGAGCGGATTTTGGCTGCAACATTAAAACATTAAAAATAATTTTTGCTGTCTGCTGGGAGAAAATAATGCCAACACATGAGAATCTCTGTAGGGGAGAAAAAAATATGAACTTGAACACAAATTAAAAAACGTGAGTGGCCTCTCAGGATTGAATGCAGAAGATTTAAAACAGAAAATGCTGAAAATACCCAGCATGTCAGGCCTCATCTGTGGGAAGAGAAACAGGGTCAATGTTTCAAATCCCTTTAAGCCACTACTGTCAGGGACAGGGTACAAAAGCATCAGGATTAAGACTGCTACACTGAGTCATAGAAAAGTATAGCACAGAAACAGGCCATTCGGCCCATTTAAAACGCCCTGGACCATTTGAACTCCCCAGTCCCATCGACCTGTACCCAGATCATAGCCCTCCATACCCCTGTCATCCAGGTACATATCCAAACTTTGCATGAACATTGAAATTGAGCTTGCATGCATTGCTTGCACTGGCAGCTCATTCCACACTCTCACAACCCTCTAAGTGAAGAAGTTACCCCTCATGTTCCCCTTAAACTTTTCACCTTTCACCCTTAACCTATGACCTCTAGTTGTAGTTCCACCCAACCTCAGTGGAAAAAGCCTGCTTGTATTTACCCTGTCTATTCCCCATCATAATTTTATAAACCTTTATCAAATCTCCTCTCAATCTTCTATTTTCCAAGGATAACTTCTTCCCCCAGGCTGTGACCATACCACCATCGAGATCTCATCACTAGGATAACAGGCTGTTTACTGTTTCCTGTGCTATACACTACATGCATTCTAAATATATATTTATTTAGTTATGATATTTTGTTTTATGTGCTGTGTATTGTTGGTGCACCATGGTCCGTAAGAATGTTGTTTCCTTTGGTTGTATATGTGTACAGTCAGATGACAATAAACTTGAACTTCATTAGAACTTTGAAAAAAAAATACTCAATAATCTTATTAATCTGATTGGTAAATGGCTTTATTATTGTCACATGTATGGTGAAAAACCTGCCTAGCTTACTGTACATACAGATCAGGTTGTTACACAATGCATTGAGGCAGAATGGGGTAAAACAATAACAGAATGCAGAATAAAGTGTTATAGTTCCAGAGAAAGTGCAGTACAGGCAGACAAATGTAATGCAAGGTCATAAGGAGGTAGATTGTGAGGTCAAGAGTCCATCTGATCGTATTAGCAAACTGTTCAGTGTTATAATAATGGTCTGCTCTTCCACAGTTCTGTACATTCTCCTTGATGTGGATGTCCCAGTACAACTCTGGGATTAAGCTGTAAACGAGGTTAACTGGCCACCAAGTTAATGGGAGCAGCTTGAGAATATAAACAAACAGCTTTAGGAGCTGCAAAATGCAGAGCAGGAAGACATGCCCGGCAGGTCAGGCTGGGAAATCCTTCCCCGTTCAATGGGGGAAATAAAATCGAGTTGAGCCAGTGTAAGATGTTAACAGTCTTTTTTTTCCAGGGAAGAGGAGTCCAAAACTAAGGGGCTTAGGTTTAGGATGAGGGAGAAAATTTTCAATAAGGACCTGAAGGGCAATGTTTTCACGTAGCGGTTGGTGAGTAAATGGAACGAGATGCCCGAAGAAGTGGTTGAAGGCAGGTACAATAGTATAATTTAAGGAGCATTTAGAACATGAAACACTACAACACAAGCAACATACACAAAATGCTGGTGGAACGCAGCAGGCCAGACAGCATCTATAGGAAGAAGTACAGTTGACGTTTCGGGCCGAGACCCTTCGTCAGGACTCTCACACCACAACACAATACAGGCTATTGAGTCCACGATGTTGTACAAGCCTTTTAATCTACTCGAACATCGATCTAATCCTTCCCTCCCACATATTTCTCTGTTTTTCTGTCATCCATCAACTTAGCTAAGAGTCCCTTAACTGTCCCTAATCTACCTGCCTCTACCACCATCCCAGGCAGGGCATTCCACACATTCACCAATCTCTGTAAAGAACTAACCTTTATCTCCCACTATACTTTCCTCCAAACACCTTAAAATTATGCCTTCTGATATTAGGCATTCCACTCGGGGGGTGGGAGAGCCTTTGTCTGTCCATTCAATCAATGCCTCTTATCATCTTGTACACCTCGATCAAATAACCTCTCATTCTCCTTTCTCTCCAAAGAGAAAAGCTCTGGGGGAAAATCAGATGGAGGTTGATAAGTACAGTTATTCTCCAAGTTACGAACAACTCGTACTTATGAACGGCCTGTCATAAAGCCTAATATGTTAAAAATTCGTCAGCTCGAGGAAGGAGAATGCCGTCCACCATTTTAAGTCAGATCACATTGCTGTTAACACTGTGTTGAGTGTGTAACTTTGTATTTGGCTTAAATTTTTCTTAGCAAGATTCACATTGACCCCCCCTCCCTTCCAGTTAGCACCACCCCCCACTTGTCCCATTTAAACTGTCTCAGTGCGGGTGGACTTTAGGAACCGGGGGAGCTCAGGACCCGCCACCCACTGATTCTGCAGTGTTTCTGTTCTGTTGACGGAAAATGATCACGAATGAAAGTAAAGTGAAAATAATAAAGCGATCGGAACAATTTTAAAAGATAAAGTGAGAATAATGGAGCATGTGAAAGGCCCTGTCCCGATGAAAGCTACAATTATTACTAAGCAATGCAGTGGTTTAATTATTGAAATACATATGTTTCTTAAGTGTTTTATTTGCATAAAAAGGTAAAATATATGCTATACATTAAGAAAAACGTTTGACTAACTGACACTAAATAATACCGGATGTACCTGTTCCGACTTGCGTACAAATCCGACTTAAAGACGGACTTAGGAACAGAACTCGTTTGTAACCCGGGGATTGCCTGTATGAGAAGGCGAATAGATTGCATTGAAATAAGTGGGGGAATGTATGTGAGTTGGGATCCTGGAGGACTTGATGGGCTGAATGACCTCCTCCATGTCCTACAACAAAAAAATTTAACAGTCACAAAAGCCACTGTACATATAGGTAAAAGTTGTTAATTTATATTGTTATATCATTTGCCTCGCTCCCATCAGCGAGGAGGCTATGTAGTATCCACGGCAGGACCACCAGGTTCAAAAACAGTGACTTTCCCCAAGCAGTAAGGCTGATCAACACCTCCACCCACTAACCCATCCCTCCACACCCTCAACCACCACTATTTTATCATTTCCTGTCAGAGTCACAGCCACTCCTGTGCCTAGCATCACTTGCTGGACAATTCATTCTGTGTAAATAAGCTATGTTATGTTTTTATGGTTATTGTTTTTATTATTATTGTGTTCTTTATTGTGTTATTTTTGTGCTGCACTGGATCTGAAGTAACAATAATTTTGTCCTCCTTTACATTTGTGTACTGGAAAGGACATTAAACAATCTTGAATCACTCGGACAACAATTGCTAATTCTCGTAAGCTGTATTTTGCAATGGTACCCAAGTTAATATTCAGTCCTGAGGTGCAGTTTACCGATCTGATTCTGATGCATGCATTCTTTATTTCCCTCCTGTTTCAGACTTTGGAAGAGAGAGAAATGTACCGCTAGATAATTTAAATTCTGAGCAGGTGGCGAAGGCACTGGAGTCCCTGATTACCAAGCCGTGAACTACAGTCCAATCCATGTGTGAAGAACAAACAGCGACGTGGGAATGTTTGTTTCACTGCATTGCCAGATTTTCCTTAGTGGAAAGAAATTTAACTGTAAAATAAATCTAATTTAAAATGGATCTGTGTCCTGTCTGCATCCATTTTCTGCAGTTGTGTTCCAAATGTCGTTGGCTGTAACACTGTTAATGAGCATGCAGATAAAATATTAAACCAGTCCCTGATTGCCTAAGCAACATCTTGGTGTGACGATTTCCCAACCGTGCAAGATTTAAGGGCAATTTGTGTTGTGAATTGGCTTGGGATTTCTGGGTCTTGTTTTCCTTAGCTCCTTTAATGGTTCACACAGATCATCGTCCCAGCTGTCTCATACTGGATTGAAATTCAAGTTCCCAGATGTGAGAGCACTTAAACTAAATACTAAATGCCTCTGAAGTAATTCCAGTGTAAAAAACTTCCCTGATCACCTGACCATTTTTTTTTTGCCTCCGTGTGAGAATTTGCAGTTTAGCGTTTTTAACTGATGCTCCTACAGTACTATGCAAACTCTCTGAGGACCTGTCCTGAGTCCAGCATCTAGATGCAGTCACAAAGAAGGCACAGCAGCAGATATATTTCATCAGGAGTTTGAGGAGATTTAGTATGTCACCAAAGACGACCGCAAATTTCTACAGATGTACTGTGGAGAGCATTCTAACTGGTATGGGGAGGGGCGTGTAATATACAGGATCGAAATAAGCTGCAGAAAGTTGTTAAATTACTCAGCTTCATCATGGGTACTTAAATTAAATTGTTAAATTACTCAGCACATCTTCAAGGAGCGATGCCTCAGAAAGGCGGCATCCATCATTAAAGACCCAAATCACCCAGGACATGCCCTCTTCTCATTGCTACCATCAGGGAGGAGGTACAGGAGCCTGAAGACACTCACTCAACGACTGAAGAACAACTTCTTCCCCACTGCAACCTGATTCCTGAAAGGACAATGAACCCATGAACACTACCTCACTATTTTTTGCACTACTTATTTAATATATAGATATATTCGCACTATAAGTCATGGTTTTTATTTTTATGTATTGCAATGTACTGCTGCTGCACAACAACAAATCTCATGATATGCAGGTGATATTAAATCTGATTCTGAAGTCTTAGACGTGTGTGTGTGTGTATATATATATATTTTGCTTAGACGCCTAAGACTTAAGCACAGTACTGTAGTACTTTTATGCATTGCACTGTATTGCCACAAAAAACAACACGAATATCATGACATGTGAATAATGATAACCCTGAGTCTGATACGGGTCTCTATTGTGGACTGACAGTGGGAAGGGAACAGGGAGAGGGGAAGCATCAGAGAGACATTCTATTCATTTGTTATTTGCTGTGTCATATGATGGGTGATCCTGGCCTTTCCACGACCGTGATTGTTCTTTGGCAAATTTTTCTACAGAAGTGGTTTGCCATTGCTCTCCTCTGAGCATTGTCTTTACAAGACGGGTAACCCCAGCCATTATCAACACTTCAGAGATTGTCTACGTGGTGCCAGTGGTCACAAAACCACAACTTGTAATATGCACCAGCTGCTCATATGACCATCCACCACCTGCTCCCATGGCTTTATGGGGCTAAGCAAGTGCTACACCTTGCCCAAGGGTGACCTGCAGACCAGCACCAACACCTCCTTTGGTAGAGACATATCTCCACTCCACCACCCTCATTCTGTAATGATCAATAAACCAATTGTTTGGAATCAAATGACTGTACCCGGAGTTTCATAATTGGGTGTGTCTGCACCCACGTCCTTGACACGACTCTGGCACCTGTCCCACAGCCCTTCCGTGGCACTTCACCCTCACCACTCCCAACATCCTTTGCTCCTGCAAGATTTACAAACTAGCTGTCCACTCCACATTGACAAATACAGTACTGTGCAAAAGTCTTAGGCACCCTAGATATGTACACTGTATTAGCCCAAAACTTTCCACAGTCCTGAAAAAAACTAGGTATGTAATGATAAGAGATCTAGAAAATTATAAAGCTAGCAGGAAGGAGTTTAAGAATGAAATTAGGAGAGCCAGAAAGAACCATGAGAAGGCCTTGATGAACAGGATTAAGGAAAGACATGCTACAAGTATGTAAAGAGGATAAGACGTGTGAGAATAGGATCAATCAAATGTGACAGAAGTGTGTATGGAAGCAGAGGAGATAGCAGAGATACTTATGGAATATTTTGCTTCAATATTCACTATGGAAAAGGATCTTGGCAATTGTAGGGGTGACTCACAGTGGATTGAAAAGCTTGAGCTTATAGACATTAAGTAAGAGGATGTGTTGAAGCTTTTGGAAAGCAACAAGTTGGATTAGTGTCTGGGACCAGATGAGAAGTACCCCAGGCTACTGTGGGAGGAGATTGCTGAGCCTCTGGCGATGACCTTTGCATCATCAATCGGGATGGGCGAGGTTTCGGAGAATTGGAGGGTTGCAGATGTTGATCCTTCATTCAAAAAAGGGAGTACAGATAGCTCAGGAAATTATAGACCAGTGAGTCTTACTTCAGTGGTTGGTAAGTTGATGGAGAAGATCCTGAGAGGCAGGATTTATGAACATTTGGAGAGGCATAACATAATTGGGAATAGTCAACATGGCTTTGTCAAAGGCAGGTCGTGCCTTACGAGCCTCATTGAATTTTTTTTGAGGATGTTACTAAACACATTGATGAAGATAGAGCAGTAGAGGTAGTGTATATGGATTTCACCAAGGCATTTGATAAGGTACCCCATGAAAGGCTTGAGAAAATAAGGAGGTATGGAATTCAAGGGGACCTTGCTTTGTGGATCCAGAATTGGCTTGCTCACAGAAGGGAAAGCGTAGTTGTAGACGGCTCATATTCTGCATAGAGGTTGGTGACCAGTGGTGTGCCACAGAGATCTGTTCTGGGACCTCTTCTCTTCATGATTTTTTTAAATAAATGACCTGGATGAAGAAGTGAAGGGATGGGATAGTAAGTTCGCTGATGACACAATGGTTGGAGGTGTTGTGGATGCGCAGGTTGACTCTGTGGTTAAGAAGGCCCACGATGCATTGGTCTTCATCAACCCCGGGCTTGAGTTTAAGAGCCAAGAGGTAATGTTACAGCTATATAGGACTGTGGTCAACCCCACTTGAGTTCTGGTCACCTCACTACAGGAAGGTTGTAGAAACTACAGAAATGGTGCAGAGGAGATTTACAAGGATGTTGCCTGGATTGGGGAGTATGCCTTATGAGAATAGGTTGAGTAAACTCAGCCTTTTCACCTTGGAGCGGCAGAAGATGAGGTGTGACGTGATAGTGGTGTATAAGATGATGAGAGGCATTGATCGTGTGGATCATCTTTTTCCCAGGGCTGAAATGGCTAGCATGAGAGTACACAGTTTTAAGGTGCTTGGAAGCAGGTACAGAGATGTCAGGGGTAAGTTTTTTTATGCAGAGAGTGGTGAGTGTGTGGAATGGGCTACCAGCAACAGCGGTGGAGGCGGAAACAATAGGGTCTTTTAAGAGACTTCTGGATAGAAAAATAGAGGGATATGGGTAACCCTAGGTAATTTCTAAAGTAAGTACATGCTCGGCACAGCATTGTAGGCTGAAGGGCCTGTATTCTGCTGTAGGTTTTTCTATATTACTGTAGCAATAAAACAAAATTGTGATATTGACTAAATGTCACAGGGCAATTGAAGGTTGAATATGAAACACTGAGGTCATTCATTCCACAAGATTTTGCCAATGTTGATGCCAAATCATACTAAATGGGGGTTGAAGGGTTACAGGGAGAAGGCAGATTGGGACTGAGAGGAAAATTGCATCAGCCATGATGAAATGGTGGAGCATCCTGTGCATCATCTATACCCCTACATTCAGTTTACATCATGCCAAAAGCTGACAGTAAATCAGGCACTCGAGATATTGGATGCTGCCATCACCAAACAAGAAATGCAGTCTAGGCATTTTGCAAGTTGAGCCTGTGGTGAGGAAGACAAACATGATGGTGGCATTCATGTCAAGAGGACTAGAATATTAAAGGAAGGATGTAATGTCGGGGCTTTATAAGGCACTGGTGAGGCCTCACGTGCAGTATTGTGAGTAGTTTTGAGCTTCTAAGAAAGGAAATGCTGACATTGGAGAGAATTCAAAGGAAGTTCCTGAAAATGATTCCCGGATTGAAAGGTGTCGTCATATGAGGAGCATCTGGGCCTGTACTCACTGGGATGGGTGGGGGGTGGGGAATGTTATTGAAATCTGTCAAATGGTGAAAGGCCTTGATTGAATAGATGTGGACAGGATGTTTCCTATGGTGGGTGAATTCAAGACCAAAGGGCACAGCCTTGGAATAGAGGGGCATCAATTTAGAACAGCGATGAGGAGGAATTTCGTTAGCCAGAGAATGGTGAATCTGAGGAATTTGTTGCCACAGGTGCCAATGATGGCCAAGTCATGGATAGGTTTAAGGCAGAGGTTTATAAATTCTTGATTAGTCAGGGGTTGAAGGGTTACAGGTAGAGGCAGGCAATTGGGGCTGAGAGGAAAATTGGATTAGCCATGATGAAATGGTGGAGCTGACTCAATGGGCCAAATGGCTTATTTCTGCTTCTATATCTAATGGTCTAAGAAACAGTCCACCCCAACACATTTCAAGTCAGTCAGGAACTTCAATCAGGCTTGTTTGATGAAATCTCTACCCAATTACCATCAGCAAATAACCTGCAACACTGGGGTTCCCAACACACTAGACCACTGCTACACTACAATAAGGAATGGTTACTGTTCTGAGCCCTGACACATTTTCACTTGGCTATTCTTCTACCTGTATACATGCAGAGGCTGAGGAGCAAAGCTCCAGAGGTAAGGACAACAAAAAGGTTGCAGGAGGCGAAAGAGCGGCTACAGAATTGCTTCAAGTTGGTGGACTGGGCCCTGTTCAAGGATTCATCAGAGGCTCTGAACGAATATCCGAGTTGTCATGGACTTTATAAAAACAGTCATAGACAAGTGTGTTCCCACAAAATCATTCAGTGACTTCCTCAACTAGAAGCCCTGGATGAATCATGATCTACAATCTGCTGAGGGTCAAAACAGTGATGTCCCTGTTCACTAGAGTTCTCATTAAGGACAGCTTGGTCCTCCTTCGATCAAAGGTTTGATACGCGTACCATTGATTTTTTTGAACACACCCTTACATCAGTGTATTTCCTCTACGAGGGGAACTACTATGAACAAATGGACGGAGTGGCCGTGGAATTGCCCTTGTCACCAGCTATTACTAATTTCTACATGGAGAATTTTGAGGAGAGGGCTCTGAGTTCATCACCCCTATGCCCCAAATGCTTCTTCAGACATGTCAATGACACCGTCATAGCGTGTCCTTACGGACTCCAGACACTCCAACAGTTCTGCGACCATCGGAACAGTATGCACTCAAACATTCAATTTACGATGGCGACAGAGGAGAATGGGGTTGCCTCCATTTCCTGGACATTCTAATATGACTAAAACCGGATGGTAGCCTCAGGCATGACGTCTGTCGGATGCTCACTCGAACAGGACTTATACCTCAACGATAACAGCCACCATCACGCCTTCCAACATAGAGCAGTTCTTTCTACTTTAACTGTGCAAAGCCTGTTTTGGAACCAGAGAGTCTCCCTGAGAAAATAAGACGATTACACACAACATTCCTACGGAATTGCTATAAGGTGAAGAAAATCAATCTGGCTCTTAAAAGGGCCGACAAAAAAGTCAGGACCTAACAACGAGGCTACCGCCTGTCTTCTCTATATTTCCACGATTTCTGGAAGGATCGCCAGGATCCAGAAGAAGTACTGGCTTAGTAGCACCACAAGCCCACGGGGAAGCTCAAGTCACAGCTGAAGCAGGTCAAAGACGGCCTGGGACTCTGGTCGGCTGGCACTGACAGGATTTCCTCTGAATGTGGAGCAGCGTATATTGACGGTGGAAACCCGCATCAAGGAGCACAGGAGGTAAATTGGTCAGGATGATCCAGAGAAATTAGCATTAGTAGAAAACTGCATTCGCAATAGCCACAGGATTGACTTTGAAGGCAGAAAACTATTGTGACAAAGGAAGCCATTGAAATAAAACCAGAGGAGATGAATTTTAACAGTGTCCCGCTCCAAGTCAGAACTGGAATTCGATTGTAAACAAGGTGGCAGAGCAGAAACTGATTGGATGAGAACTAACCAATCAGGAGAGACAGAATACAGGGGTATAAATACTACCAGACTAGGCATGTTCAGGCATCATCCCTGATGAAGGTGGCAGTTTGTCATCGAAGTGTCGGTTATAATCAATAACTGAACCCAGCTTGAAGCCCGAGAAAGGTTTATTCGCCATATATGCCGGGAAAGCAGTAGATCCTTTTCCATATTTGCATGTTTGCCTAAATGCCTCTTAAACCTCACTAAACTGCTTGCTTTCTCTACTAACCCCGGTAAACCATTGCTTTAAACTTCTCAAGGTTTAAGATTGTTTAATGTCATTTCCAGTACACAAGTGTAAAGGAGAAGGAAACACCATATTCCCCTCTAACCTTATGTTTAAAGGCATGTTTGGAGATCCCCTCTAAAAGCACTTGCTCTTACCTTAAGCCTTCACTGACTTGCTTCTGACACCAGTGGGGGGGGGGGGGGAAATGTTTTTGACTGTTTATGCCTGATCATTTATTTATTTATTCAGAGACCGTGTGGAACAGGCCCTTCAGGTCCAAAGAGCCGCACCACCGATTTAACTCTAGCTTAATCACAGAACAATTTACAATGACCCACTGACCACAATAGGTCAACGGCAGACGCAATCTCAATGGCCCTTCACACGGCTTTAGACCACCTGGACAACACAAACACCTACATCAGGATGCTGTTCATCAACTATAGCTCAGCATTTAACACCATCATTCCCACAATCCTGATTGCGAAGTTGCAGAACCTGGGCCTCTGTACCTCCCTCTGCAACTGGATCCTCGACTTCCTAACTGGAAGACCACAATCTGTGCGGATTGGTGATAACATGTCTTCCTCTCTGACGATCAACACTGGCGCACCTCAGGGGTGTGTGCTTAGCCCACTGCTCTACTCTCTATATAGGTCAAATACCACTATAAATTTGCTGACGATACTCCAATCTCAGGTGGGGACGAGAGGGCGTACAGAAGTGAGATATGCCAACAGGTGGAGTGGTACCACAGTAACAACCTGGCACTCACTGTAACCATCAGAAGCCTGAAGGCACACACTCAGGGATTCAGGAACAGCTTCTTCCCCTCTGCCATCCAATTCCTAAATGGACACTGAACCCTTGGACACTACCTCACTTTTTAAAAATATATAGTATTTCTGTTTTTTGCATGATTTTTAATCTATTCAATATATGTATACTGTACATGGAGTAAGATTTACTTTTTTATTTATTATTTCTTCTACATTATGTATTGCATTGAACTGCTGCTGCTAAGTTAACAAATTTCATGTCACATGCTGGTGATAATAAACCTGATTCTGAACTAACTGGTCCATCTTTACACTGTGGACCTCGGCGCCAGCAAGTCACCGATTTAACCCTAGCTTTTGTCTTGAGAAAACCGGAGCACCCGAAGAAACCCACGTGGTCATGGGGAGAACATACAATCTCCTTACAGACGGAAGTCCAAACTCCAGAATGTCCCGAGGTGTAATACACTGCCCTCCTGTGTGTGATCCATATCTCTCCATTCCATCGATGATCATATGCCCAACTAAACGCCTCTTAAACTCCGCCAATCTGCTCGTTTCCACCACTATCCACTGGTAACCCATTCCAGGCAGAGTGTAACTTAACACACAAGATTCTGCAGATGCCAGAAATCCAGAACAACACGCACAAAATGCTGGAGGAACTCAGCAGGTCAAGCAGCATCCATGGAAATGAATGAACAGTCGACGTTTAGGGCTGAGACCCTTCATCAGGACTAGAATGAAAGGGGGAAGATTCCAGAAAAAGGTTCGGAGGCGGGGAAGGAGTAAAAGCTAGAAGGTGGTTGGGAAAGGGGGAATGAAGTAAGAAGCTGGGAGGTGATAGGTGGAAAAGGGCTGAAGAAGGAATCTGATGGGACAAGAGTAGACTATGGGAGAAAGGGAAGGAGGAGGGTACTCAGGGGGAGGTGACGGGCAGGTGAGAAGATGTAAGTGAGGGTCCTGGTATGGGGACTCAGCCCAAAATGTCGACTGTTTCTTCATTTTGATAGATGCAACTTGACCTGCTGGGTTTACAATGGCTACATTTTGGCAACGAACCCAGAATAAAAATTTAATGACCATAAGGAGCTAAATAAAAAACACAAAAACATAATAAATATAAAAGCAATCCTATAAAACAAGTACCTGTTATATACATATACCAAATGTATGTACATAAAGTGACACCAGGTGATGTGCTGTAGTGGTGGGAGGGTGGGTTAATGGCTAGAGCTGTTGATCGGCCTGACGCCTTGGTGAAACATTACAGAGGGGCTGCATATTCTGGAATCCAAACAAATGAACAATCCCATGAGGGAAGCGCATTGAGCAGCATCTGTGTGGAGAGGAATTGGTGCGGGGTTCTGACCCGAGACGCCGACATCTCCTGCCCTCCCCTACAGCCGAGATCCTGCAGCAGATGGTTGTAGCTTTGTTTTTGTGAACTGGTGTTAAAATCTGAGCAATAGTTTGCTTTGTGCCACAGAGCAACATTTCCTTCTCAACTCGAGCAGCACTCAAATGCTCTTTTTTTTTACCATTTCCCACATTGGTAGTTCTCCAGCTAACCAAATTAGAAGAATTACAAATTTGGACCACGTAGCTTGACAGTATTTGCATTTATATCGATTCTTTAATGCCGTTCAGTGCCCCAAGGTGATTTGGAGCTGTACAGAGGAAAACTGGAAAGCTTTTCTGATGTATAGATTTAATACTGGCGAAGCACAAAACAAATAACAGTGCAGATTTGTCTGGTTATAAAAAATCAGATTTTGTTTAATGTCATAATCTTCAAAGTAAAGTGGTTTATAGGACACTGTGGCATATGGGCTGTAAACTTGTGTATGAATGGTATGTAGAACAGGCTTTTTACTGTACCCTGGTGAGATGAGAGTGATAGATATATAGATAGAGAGACAGAGGTAGAGATAGTGAGACAGAGATAGTGCTGCCCAGCAATCCCCTGATTTAATCCTAAACTCAAGACAATTTATAATGACCAATTAACCTACCAACCAATAGGTCTCTGGCCCGTGGGAGGAAACCAGGGCACCTGGAGAAAATACACGCAATTATGCAAAGAACATACAAACTTCTTGCAGACAGCGGTGGGAATTGAAGCCAGCTTGCTGGTACTGTAAAGTGTTGTGCTAACCACTACACTATTGTGCTGCCCCAAATACCAGTTTACCCTTTGCTACACACTTCAAGAATCCCATGTCATAACGAGTTCCACAGCCTAACTGCTGTCTGATGTTTTCAGGGGAAAATCAGTTCTATCAATTTGTGATGCAGTCGGCGGGTTCCTGCTGACTTCTGTATCTGCGGCCAGGACACGAAATTGCTAAGTCACTGGGTCTAACCAGAACGGATTCATCCCTATTAGATACATATTTGGTGTTCTGGAAGTTTCCACATGTAGTTTATTTTAAATTATAATCAGCTTTTTATTCGTCTGAGCTGTTTACTGTTCAGATAGCACCTGCTAGTTGACAGCATTGTCCTGTTTCCTCATCCTTCGCGCTGGCAAGAACAGAATCTTTTAAAAGTAATAAACATATTAAGGTAGATCAGAATTCAAAAAAAATTGTGATGCAGTCTACAGAGTGTGTGAACTATTTACAAGGAAGTTTATATCATTCCTGTCCAGATGGTGTTTCTGAGACTGCACATTAACAACCTGGATTTACACAAAACTCAAGAATGAAGCATCGCATGGCCCTTCATGGAAACATTTACAGACACCTGATATTGAACCACATGGAGGGTTGTTCAGAATCAGAATTAATATCACTGATACAGTGCCTATAAAAAGTATTCACCTACCATGGAAGTTTTCATGTTTTATTGTTTTACAACGTTGAATCACAGTGGATTTGTTTTTTTATGACATAGGTCAACAGAAAAAGACTCTTGTGTCAAAATGAAAACAGATCTCTACAAAGTGATCTAAATTAATTACAAATATAAAACACAAAATAATTGATTGATTGTAAGTATTCACCCCCTTTAATACGGTGCAGCCAACTGGTTTTAGAAGTCACATAGTTAGTTAAAAGGAGATCACCTGTGCATTCAAGGTATTTCAATTGATTGAACACTACACCAAAGAACTCTGCAAAAAGGTTATTGAAAAGCACATGTAAGGAGATGGATGCAAGAACATTTCCAAGTCACTGAATATCCCTTGGAGTACAGTTAAAATAATCATCAAGAAATGGAAAAAACTGCGACTTGGGAGAAGATCTGTTTTCCAGCAAGATAACGATCCCATGCATAAAGCCAATGATACACAGGATTCCAATTGAAAATTTGTGGCTGGACTTGAAAATGGCTGTTCACTCATGGTCCCCATGCAATCTAACAAAGCTCGAGCAGTTTTGTAAAGAAGAATGGGGAAAAATTGCTGTGTCCAGACGTGCAAAGCTAATAAGAGACCTATCCACAGAGACTCAAGGCTGTAATTGCTGCCAAAGGTGCTTCTACTAAATACTGACTTGAAGGGGGTAAGTACTAATGCAATCAATTATTTTGTGTTTTATATTTGTAATTAATTTAGATCATTTTGTAGAGATCTGTTTTCACTTTGACTTGAGTCCTGTCGAAGGGTCTCGGCCCGAAACGTCAACAGCGCTTCTCCCTATAGATGCTGCCTGGCCTGCTGAGTTCCACCAGCATTTTGTGTGTGTTGCTTGAATTTCCAGCATCTGCAGATTTCCTCGTGTTCACTTTGACACAAGTCTTTTTCTGTTGATCAGTGTCAAAAAAGCCAAATTAAATCCACTGAGATTCAATGTTGTAGGACAATAAAACATGAAAACTTCCAAGAGGGTGGGGGTGTGAATACTTTTTACAGGCACTCTATATGTTGTGAAATTTGTGGTTTTGTGACAGTACAGTGCATGACATAAAAATACTATAAATTTCAATAAGAAATATTTATTAAAAAATTAAATAAGCAAAAATAGCTCAGAAATCTAGTGGCAGAGAGGAAGAAACTGTTCCTGAATCGTGGAGTGTGTGACTTTAGGCTCCTGCACCTCTTCCTTGGTGATAGCAAAGAGAAGGCATGGCCTGGGGGATGGGGGTCCTTAATGATGGATGTTGCCTATCTGAAGCCTCAGTAAAGCAGCCAGCATAATCAAAGATCCTAGCCACTCCAGACATTGTTCTCCCTCTCCTATCAGGTAGAAAATACAAAAACCTGAAAGGATGTATCACCAGGCTCAAGGACAGCTTCTACCCCACTGGTACAGTAAGATGGTACTTCACAATATACCGCATTGTCTGCCTGCACTTTCTCGGTAATACTTTATTCTGCATTGTTATTGTTCTACCTTGTAAAACAGGGTGTCAAACTCATTTTAGGTCACGGGCCGGATTGAGCAAAATGCAGCTTCATGCAGGCCGGATCAGTCGGACGCGTGCGAACGCAGCTTTCGTCGCCTCCGTTTTTTCAGCCTGCTCTCATGTGTCTCAGTCTCTGCTATAACTACAAAGTGTTTCACTTTACAAATTCCGTTTCTTATGAAGAAGACTGCCGAATAAACACTAAAAACCCTGAAAACCTGGTACCTGAATAAACTCAGCATTAGCCATATCATACGCCATAGGCGCTCCGATTACTGGGGCCAGCTTTAATAGTAATTAGATATTATCTCGCAGGCCAAAGATAATTCCACCGCGGGCCTTGAGTTTGACATATATGTTGTAAAACCTTAATGATGTTGTGAATCGATCTGCATGGACAGTATGGAACATTTTTCCATTGTATCTCAGAACATTTGAGAATAACCATTTATTAACTCCAAAAGTCAGGTGCACATACGTTCATAAACAAGAGATTCTGCAGATGCTGGAAATCCACAGCAACACACACAAAATTCTGGAGGAACTCAAGAGGTCAGGCAATATCTATGGAGAGGAATAAACAGTTGACTTTTTGGGCCAAGATCCATTCCACCAATGGCAGAAGTGGTCTCCTCTCTCCTCACTCTGTGAATATTCTTTCTCATCAGTCTTATGTGATTTTGATGACTTTCATAATGATACTGTGCCGGCTGAAGACAGATGTCAGCGAGTTCATTAGTCATGACCGGACAGTGGATGCTCCTGGGTCAGTGTGTCTGGAATTCAGAGGCCTGATGTCTGCAAATCTGTGAGGTCGCTGGAGGCCCAGAGTCGACCTATCTTGGGGATGGGTGGGTGTGTATGTAAAGGGGTTTATCTTGCTGTTGTTGCTCTGTTGAACACTGTAAACATGCTGTGTTAGAGTCATCTTGTAACAAGGGATACCTGGTCGCTACTGGATGACATTCCTGTCTTTTTACCTCAGAACACTACAAGCATTCCTCTTGAACTGTTACACGGCTGGGAGCAATTGAGTTTACTTATTTATTTAGAGATTCATTACAGTAACAGACCCATGCACCTAATTATACCTATGTGACCAATTAACCTACAGTACTAACCCATAGGTCTTCAGAATTTGGGAGGAAACCAGAGCACCCAGCGGAAACCCTGGGCAGAACTACAGACAATGATAGGAATTAAACCCAGGTTGTTGGCACTATGAACCATGGCACTCAGCGATGGGTTGGGTGATCAGTGTTCTACTGAAAGAACATTGAGAAACAGGTGAGACACAACACGCAGAGTAGTTGCAGTGAAACCAGGTGTAGATCTGGTCCCTGTACATTATGAGAGACCATACACATTACTCAGAGCAACACACACACACACAAAATGCTGGAGGAACTTAGTAGGTCAGACAGCATCTATAAAGAGGAATGAACAGTTCACATTTCAAGCCTTCATCAGGACTCAGCTTGAAATGTCGGCTCTATTCCTCTCCGTAGATGCTGCTGAGATTCTCTGGGATTTTGTGTGTGCTTCCCAGATGGAATACAAGGTGCAGCCTCCAACGTGATGGCATGGATATTGATTTCTCCAACTTACAGTAATTATTTCCCTTACCACTTTCTCTTTTTCCATTCCTCATGTCTTCTCATCTGCTCCTCACTTCCCTCTGGTTCTCCTCCCCCCCCCCATCACATTCCTTCTTCTTCAATCCATTATCTTTCCCACCAATCACCTCCCAGCTTCATACTTCATCCCACACCCCACCCATTCTTATTCTGGCTTCTTCACCCTTCCTTTCCAGTCCAGATAAAGGGTCTTGGCCCGACACATTGACTGTTTATTCCTCTCTATAGATGCTGCCTGACCCACTGAGCTCCTCCTGCATTTTGTGTGTGTTGCTCTGAATTTCCAGCAACTGCAGAATCTCTTGTGTTTACAGTACTACATGTTCAAGTAAATGAGGTGATGTCCTATGGGGAGATTTTGCTCACGGCTGGACAACCTCCTTTTGAAAACACATGACACCCACGTGAACCAGAGTGGCGTAGCGGTTCATGTGACCCAATTACAGCTCAAGGAGTCAGAGTTCAGAGTTCAATTCCAGTGTCATCTGTAAGAAGTCTCTGCACGTCCTGCCCGTGGACCCATGGAATGTGTGGGTTGTCTCTGGATGCTCCAGTTTCCTTCCACAGGTATGTTCAATGCCATTGTAAATTCTCCTGTAAATTAGGTTAGGGCTAATTTGGGGCTGTCGGGGGTTGCTGCGGAGGCGCTTGAAGGGCCAGAAAAGCCTATTTCACATCGTATTGCTAAATAAACAAACAAACTACACAATTGGAAAGGCACCAAGATCCACTCCCCGCCTCTGCTCTCAGTTAACAGAACTGTTCATTACTGAGCAAAGGTCATGTAAAAACATCTGTAAAGTGAAGATGCTTTCAAAAATGATGAGAAGTTTTTAAATACCAAAAAATTACTATGAAGAGCAGTAAACAGTAAAAAAAACACTAAATCAAATCAATATTTGGTGTGACCACCCCTTGCCTTTAAAACTACATCAGTTCCCTTAGGTACACGGTCGTGAAGTATCATAAGAAAATTGCCTGGTAGGTTGTTCCAAGCATCTTGGAGAGCTTTCCACAGTTCTTCTGCAGACTTTGGCTGTCTCACTTGCTTCCATCTTTCCAAGTAATCACAGGCAGCTTTGATGGATGTTGTGATTAGGGTTCTGTGAAGGCCATACCATCTGAAACCATATGAAATATCTAGGGTGCCTAAGACTTTTCCACAGTACTGGTACTTTGAATGTGGTAAAACATAGAGCACTACAGCACAGTACAGGCCCTTTGGCCCACAATATTGTACTGACTTTTTAACCTATTCCAAGATCAATCTAACACTTTCCTCCTACAGCACCCTCCAGTTTTCTATCATCCATGTGCATATCTATCAGTCTCTTAAATACTCCCAATGTAGCTGCCTCGACCACCACCTGACAGGGCGCTCTGTGCACCCAACACTGTAAAAAAAAACTCTGAATCCCCCACCCCCCCCCCACACTTTCCTCCAATCACCTTAAAATCATGCCTCTGTGTATTAGCTCTTTCTACCCTGTTTAAGTCTCAGGCTGTCCATTCTATCTAAGCATCTTATCGTTTCATATCAAGTCATCTCTCATCCTCCTAACTCTACCTTTCCTCATAAGACATGCTCTCTAATCCAAGCAGCATCCTGGTAAATCTCTGCATTCTCTCTAAAGCTTCCATATCCTTCCGAGAATGAGCAGACCAGAACATTCCAAGTGTGATGTAACAGGGTTTTATAGAGCTGCAACATTACCTCGCAGCTTTTGAACTCAGTCCCCTGACTAACGAAGGCCAGCACACCATAGGCCTTCTTAACCACCCAAACAACTTGCGCGGCATTTTGGAGGTGCGACTACAAATCCACGGCCCTGGACGGGGGTCAAATTAGATCTTGGTTAATCGATGCATCCTCTCATCTACCGTCAAAGACAGTTGGAGTGCCAAAACCCGAGGAGAGGCAGTGATGCTCACATTCAAAACGGAAGTGGCAAGTGTTCAAATTCTTCATACGAAGGCGAGGCCGAGAGGGTGAGGGACATCTCTCACCCTCAAGAGATTGAGGAAGATAAAGACCCATTTCCATAATCTCACTTTTAAATGAGCTTCATTACGATTCCGGCCAGAGCCAACAGCTCATCAAACTGCCTGTAGAGAAGAAAAGGAAGTAATTAGTTGAAGAGGATTTGCCTGCCATGTTGTTTGACTCAAGTCTGTGAATTGTCATTGGGTTTCTAATCAGAAAACCTGTTTCCATGGCTACCACAGGCACAGCCTTTAATCTTTGGTTTGCAGTAAACCCCCTCAACCTCCCAATCGGGAGAATGCTTTATTGTTGGGCTCTCCCGAGAGTGGAGCAGAGACTGCCAGGAATTGATGCATTCGGACGGTGCCAGCGGTCCAAAAGCATCAAATTGCAGCCCCAGACAGATGGATGAAAGGGGCCTGTAGCAGTAGCCAGAGTGGTGAGGCTTTCATCCCCATCTGTCAGCCTGACTATGAAAGCAGAGACCCTCCTTCACTGCCAGAAACTCCATTTCACTCTGCCCTCAATAACTGCAGATAGCTTTTCCTTAAAGCAGCTAGACAACTTACCTGTAACATGTGGAGTGATTCACCTTGCAAGATCGAACTTGAAGGCAGAGTACAGGGTTAAGATGGAAAACAGCTTCCTCCCCCAGGCCAGGAAATTAACACCAGACAATAGGTGTAGGAGTAGGCCATTCGGCCCTCCGAGCCAGCACCGCCATTCAATGTGATCATGGCTGATCATCCACAATCAGTACCCTGTTCCTGCCTTCTCCCCATATCCCTCGACTCCGCTATCTTTAAGAGCTCTATCTAACTCTTTCTTGAAAGCCTCCAGAGAATTGGCCTCCACTGCCTTCTGAGGCAGAGCATTCCATAGATCCACAACTCTCTGGGTGGAAAAGTTTTTCCTCAACTCTGTTCTAAATGGCCTACCCCTTATTCTTAAACTGTGGCCTCTGGTTCTGGACTCCCCCAACATCGGGAACATTTTTCCTGCCTCTAGTATGTCCAATCCCTTAATAATCTTATATGTTTCAATCAGATCCCCTCTCTTCAAAATTACCTAACACCACCCACGACTCATCACGTATGAAGCACCAGTAGCATTATGCTGCCTACTTTTTAAACTTTTAAACAATCATAAACAATATACATTTCATTCATTTATTTCGTGATACAGTGTGGAACAGGCCCTCCTGGCCCAATAAGCCACACCTCCCAGTAACCCAATTATTTTTAATCCTAGCCCAATCACAGGACAATATACAATGGCCAATTAACTTAGTAAGTTTGTAAACTTCTTACAGTGTCGGAATTAAACTCCAAAATTCAATGTCTAGGCTCATTCTTAACTTCCGATGAATCTACGCCCCAGTAGGGGTGATGGTTGTGAGAACACCCGAATCCAACATCAGGAAGGAATTATTAAGCTGGAACGGGTGCAGGGAATATTTACGAGGATAGAGGGCTCGAGTTATAAGGAGAGCCTGGAGAGGATGTCACTGCTCTCCCTGGAGAGAAGAAAGCTGAGGGGTGCTTCCACTCATGTTGTAGTTTTAACTCATTAAAATTTACCAAAATAAACATTTCACAAATGCATCAGGATCCAACACTACTCGCAATGTTAGAATGAAGGCCCTGTTTCTGTACTGTAAGGACTTAATGAATACAGAGAGCATAAAACATTAGAGGCAGCACCCTCAGGATTGAGATTAGGAAACATTTCTTTAGACCAGGTGATCCCTATCTGGGTCCATGGACCCCTTGCTTAATGGTATTAGCATAAAAAAAGTCTGACAACCCATGCTTTAGACAAAGAACATTATATATTTGGACCACTCATCTCAGGCCAATGTTAACTTTAATTCAGAGATTCTCAGATCTTTGCTAACTGTAGTGTAGCGGTTAGCATTATGCTTTACAGTGCCAGTGACCTGGGTTCAATTCCCACCACTGTCTGTAAGGAACAAACACGAGGTAATCTGCAGATGCTGGAAATTCAAACAACAGACACAAAATGCTGGTGGAACACAGCAGGCCAGGCAGCATCTATAAGCAGAAGCACTGTCAATGTTTCGGGCCGAGACCCTTCGTCAGGACTGTCTGTAAGGAATTTGTATGTTCTTCCTGTGACCGTGTGTGTTTCCTCCAGGTGTACCAGTTTCATAAAATATAGGAGCAGAATTAAGCCATTTGGCCCATCGAGTCTGCTTTGCTATTTCATCATGGCTGATCCAATTTTCCTCTCAGCCCCAGTCTCCTGCTTTCTCTCCATATCCCCTTATGCCCTAACCAATCAAGAATCTATCAAGCTCTGCCTTAAGTATACTTAAAGACTTGGCCTCCAAGGCTGCCTGCGCAATAGAAAGGAAGGACATTAGCCTGGAGGATGTGGAATCGATATGGGTAGAGCTGCATAACACTAAGGGGCAGAAAATGCTGGTGGGAGTTGTGTACAGGCCACCTAACAGTAGTATTGAGGTTGGGGAATGCATGCAATAAAGGAACAGTAGTTATAATGGGTGACTTCAATCTACGTATAGATTGGGTGAACCAAATTGGTAAGGGTGCTGAGGAAGAGGATTTCTTGGAATGTATGCGGGATGGTTTTCTGAACCAACATGTCGAGGAACCAACTAGGGAGCAGGCCATTCTAGATTGGGTATTGAGCAATGAGGAAGGGTTAGTTAGCAATCTTGTCGTACGAGGCCCCTTGGGTAAGAGTGACCATAATATGGTGGAATTCTTCATTAAGATGGAGAGTGACATAGTTAATTCAGAAACAAAGGTTCTGAACTTAAAGAAGGGTAACTTTGAAGGTATGCAATGTGAATTAGCTAAGATAGACTGGCAAATGATACTGAAAGGGTTGAGGGTGGATATGCAATGGCAAGCATTTAAAGATTGCATGGATGAACTACAAGAATTGTTCATCCCAGTTTGGCAAAAGAATAAACCAGGGAAGGTAGCGCACCCATGGCTGACAAGGGAAATTAGGGATAGTATCAAGTCCAAAGAAGAAACATATAAATTAGCAAAAAAAAGCAGCACACCTGAGGACTGGGAGAAATTCAGAGTCCAGCAGAGGAGGACAAAGGGCTTAATTAGGAAAGGGAAAAAAGATTATGAGAGAAAACTGGCAGGGAACATAAAAACTGACTGTAAAAGCTTTTATAGATATGTGAAAAGAAAAGAAAAAGATTGGTCAAGACAAATGTAGGTCCCTTATAGTCAGAAACAGGTGAATTGATCATGGGGAGCAAGGACATGGCAGACCAACTGAATAACTACTTTGGTTCTGTCTTCACTAAGGAGGACATAAATAATCTTACGGAAATAGTAGGGGACCGAGGGTCTAGTAAGATGGGGGAACTGAGGGAAATACATGTTAGTAGGGAAGTGGTGTTAAGTAAATTGAAGGGATTAAAGGCAGATAAATTCCCAGGGCCAGATGGTCTGCATCCCAGAGTGCTTAAGGAAGTAGCCCAAGAAATAGTGGATACATTAGTGATAATTTTTCAAAACTCCTTAGATTCTGGATTAGTTCCTGAGGATTGGAGGGTGGCTGATGTAACCCCACTTTTTAAAAAAGGAGGGAGAGAGAAACCAGGGAATTATAGACTGGTTAGCCTGACATCGGTAGTGGGGAAAATGCTAGAGTCGGTTATCAAAGATGAGATAGCAGCACATTTGGAAAGAGGTGAAATCATCGGACAAAGTCAGCATGGATTTGTGAAAGGAAAATTATGTCTGACGAATCTTATAGAATTTTTTGAGGATGTAACTAGTAGAGTGGATAGGGGAGAACCAGTGGATGTGGTATATTTGGATCTTCAAAAGGCTTTTGACAAGGTCCCACACAGGAGATCAGTGTGCAAACTTAAAGCACACATTATTGGGGGTATGGTATTGATGTGGATAGTGAATTGGTTGGCAAACAGGAAGCAAAGAATGGGAATAAACGGGACCTTCTCAGATTGGCAGGTGGTGACTAGTGGGGTACCGCAAGGCTCAGTGCTGGGACCTGTTGTTTACAATATATATTAATGATTTAGACGAGGGAATTAAATACTGCATCTCCAAGTTTGCGGGTGACACAAAGCTGGGCAGCGGTGTTAGCTGTGAGGAGGATGCTAAGAGGATGCAGGGTGACTTGGATAGGTTAGGTGAGTGGGCAAATTCATGGCAGATGCAATTTAATGTGGATAAATGTGAGGTTATCCACTTTGGTTGCAAGAACAGGAGAACAGATTATTATCTGAATGGTGGCTGATTAGGAAAAGGGGAGGTGCAACGAGACCTGGGTGTCATTGTACACAGTCATTGAAAGTGGGCATGCAGGTACAGCAGGCGGTGAAAAGGGCAAATGGTATGTTGACATTCATAGCAAGAGGATTCGAGTACAGGAGCAGGGAGGTTCTACTGCAGTTGTACAAGGCCTTGGTGAGACCACAGCTGGAGTATTGTGTGCAGTTTTGGTCCCCTAATCTGAGGAAAGACATTCTTGCCATAGAGGGAGTACAAAGAAGGTTCACCAGATTGATTCCTGGGATGGCAGGACTTTCATATGAAAAAAGACTGGATCGACTTGGCTTATACTCGCTGGAATTTAGAAGATTGAGGGGGGATCTTATTGAAATGTATAAAATTCTAAAGGGATTGGACAGGCTAGATGCAGGAAGATTGTTTCCGATGTTGGGGGAGTCCAGAACGAGGGGTCACAGTTTAAGGATAAAGGGGAAGCCATTTAGGACCGAGATGAGGAAAAACTTCTTCACGCAGAGAGTGGTGAATCTGTGGAATTCTCTGCCACAGGAAACAGTTGAGGCCGGTTCATTGGCTATATTTAAGAGGGAGTTAGATATGGCCCTTGTGGCTAAAGGGATCAGGGGGTATGGAGAGAAAGCAGGGTTCTGAGTTGGATGATCAGCCATGATCATACTGAACGGCGGTGCAGGCTTGAAGGGCCAAATGGCCTACTCCTGCACCTATTTTCTATGTTTCTATAATTCCACAGATTCACCAATCTCTTGCTAAAGAAATTCCTCATCTTCATTCTAAAAGCATGCCCCTTTATTTGGAAGCTGTCCCCTCTGGTCTTAGACACTTCCACCATTGGAAACATCCTCTCTACATTGACACTATCAAGGCCTTTCACCATTCAACAGATTTCAATTAGGTCACCCATCATTCTTCTGAATTCCAGTGAATACAAACCTAGGCCATCAAATGTTCTTCATACAAGAGTATTTTCGTGAACTTCCTTTGAACCCTCTCTAGTTTCAGCACATCTTTTCTAAGGGAGCAAAAACTGCTGACAATACTCTAAGTGAGGCCTCATTAGTGCTTTTTAAAGTTTCAACGTTACATACTTGCTTCTATATTCTAGTTTTCTTAAAATGAATGCTAACATTGCATTTGGCTTCCTCACCACAGACTGAACTTGCAAATTAACCTTCAGGGAATACTGCAGAAGGACTCCCAAGATCCTTTGCACCTCAGCTTTTTGTATTTTCTTTCCAGTTAGAAAATAGTCAAACCTTTCATTTCTTCTACCAAAGTGCATGACTGTTACACTTCATTCCATCTGCCACTTCTTTGCCCATTTGTCCTTCTGTGGCCTATCTACTTCCTCAAAACCACCTGCCCCTCCACCTACCTTCATATAGTCTGCAAAATTTGCAACAAAGCCATCAATTCCACTATCCAAATCATTGACAAATAACGTAAAAAGAATCTGTCCCAAAATAGGCCCTGTGTAACACCACTAGTCACCGGCAGCCAAAGAGAAAAGGCTCCCTTTATTCCCATTCTGTCTCCTGCCAATCAGACACTGCTTTATGCATGCTAGCATCTTTACTGTAATACCAGCGGCTTACATGTTGTTAAGCAGCCTCATGTGTGTCACCTTGTCAAAGGCCTTCTGAAAATCCAAGTACACAACATTAACCAATTCTCCTTTGTCTATCCTGCTTGTTACTTCTTCAAAGAATTCCAACAGATTTGTCAGGTAGGATTTTCTCCTGCGGAAAGTATGCTAACTACAGCTTATTTTATCATGTGCCTTCAAGTACCCTGAAACCTCACCCATAATAACTCACTCCAATATCCTCCCAATCACTGAGGTCAGACTAACTGGCCTATAGTTTCCTTTCCTCTGCTACTCTCCCTTCTTGAAGAGTGGAGTGACATTTACAATTTTCTAGTCTTTCAGATCCATTCCATAGTGATTCTTTAAAGATCATTATTAATGCCTCATCGATCTCTTCAGCCACCTCTTTCAGAACCCTGGAATGTACACCATCTGGTCTAGGTGACTAATTTACCTTCAAACCCTCCAGTTTCCCAAGAACCTTCTCTCTAGTTATGGTAACTTCAACACTCCATGACGTCTGTTGCCTGAAATTTACACCACACTGCACAGTAAAGACTGATGCAAGATACTTATTCCGTTTGCCCGCCATTTCATTGTCCCCTGGCATTGTTTCTAGCTATTTGATATCCACTCTTGCCTTCTTTTGTATCTGAAGAAACATTTAACATCCTCTTAAATTGTATTGGCTAGTTTACTTGCATATTCCATCTTTACATTCTTAATGACTATCTTAGTTGCCTTCTGTTGGTTTTTAAAAGCCTAACTTCTGACTAAGTTTTGCTCTATTATATGCCATCTCTTTGGTTTTTATGTTGCTTTTGACTTCTCTTGTTAGCCACTGTTGTGTCATCTTTCCTTTAGAATACTTCTTCCTCTTTGGGATGTATAAATCCCGTGCCTTCCAAATTGCTTCCAGAAATTCCAGCCATTGCTGCTCTGCCGTCATCCCTGCCAGTGTTCTTTTCCAATCAGTTCTGGCCAGCTCCTCTCTCATGCCTCTGTAAATCCCTTTACTCCACTGTAATACTGATACATCTGACTTTAGCTCTCTTCACTGAATAACAATCCGGAATAGCTGATACTCTAGTGGGCTCTACCATGAGCTGCTCTAAAATACCATCTTGTAGGCACTCTAGAAATTCCCCCTCCTGGAATCTAGCCCCAACCTGATTTGGGAATATGCACCCAATCTACCTGCATATTGAAATGTCCCATGACTATTGTAATATTGCCCTTTTGTTATGCATTTCCCATCTCCCCTTGTAATTTGTAGACCACATCCTTACTACTGTTTGGGGGTCTGTATACAACACCCATCAGAGGCTTTTTACCCTTGTGGTTCCTTCGCTCCATCCACAATCATTTAGCATCTTCCAACATTATATCACCCCTTTCTAATTTTTCATTTTTTACCAACAGAGCAATGCTGCCCCCTCTGCCTTCCTGCCTGTTCTTTCGATAGAATGTGTATCCTTGGATATTAAGCTCCCAACTATAATCTTCTTTCAGCCAAGATTCAGTTATGCTTACACATACTACCTACTACCCCGCAACTGCGCTGCAAGTTTATCTACCTCATTCCGTATTGTGTGTGTTTTCAAATACAACACCTTTGTTCCTGTTTTCACCCTTTTGATTTTGTCTGCCTTTTACATTGCAACTCATCCTGCTGTCTGCTATTTTGTCTTATCAACAGCCACTCCTCATTAAACATTGCTCCATTTGTAAACCAGCTACCTCATCTCAGGACACTAGTCACACAATGTTCAACCTTTTAATTCCTAACTTTGTCTGAGGTCTAACCAACATCTGCCTCTACAGATTCGCCACTAACTCTTCTGGTACTCTGGTTCCCATCCCCCTGCAACTCCACTGTGCAGCACTAACAACCTTCCTGCTAGATATTAATTCCCCTTCAGTTCAGGTGCAAATCTTCCCTCCTGTACGGGTCCCACCTTCCCTGGAAGGGAGCCCAATGATCCAAAAATTTTATGCACTCCCTCCTAAAACAACTCCTTAACCATGTATTAAACTGTATGAATTCACATTTCCTCCCACAGTCCAAAGGCACACGGGTTAGTAGGTTAATTGGTCACATGGGTGTAATTGGGCAGCGTGAGCTCATTGGGCAAAGGCCTTGTTACTGTGTTGTATCCTGTGTTGAAAAAAAATAAAAGATATAAGAAGGTGACAGGGAAATGGACTTTTGTCAGATTGGTCAATGAGCTGACTTAATGTATGAGAAAGGCTGAGTGGTCGCCGTCCAGCAAAAGGTTCAGGACACTAAAAGCCAGAACAAACTGACTGAGGAACAGCTTCTGCCCCAGAGCTGTGGCCTCCATCACACCACTCCCACAGAACAATGACTGAAACTGTGAGCACACACATGGAGTCAAATACTTGCACTAATGGCACTTTGTGCATTACTGTGATATTCTGGTGCTGCTGCAACTTATTTTCTGCTTTGCCTGAGAGGAAGCCAAACAGAGTTTCATTGTATAATGACAATAAAGATCATTCATTCATTCCCTATGTGAGGATCAGATCCATACCTTGTCTGTGAAGTATCTGTCCATCAGAAAATTGGCTCGCACTCTGATTTCCTCATTGTTGTTATACAGAATCGCCTCGAGAGCCGGGATCCCATTTTGATTTACAAACTCCGCACTGGCCTGTCACAATCACAGATTTTTAAATCAAATGATCAGATTATTAATTCACACTCCCCACATTCTATCATGGATTCTCTTTGTCACAGACCAAGACCAGCCTCAATGTAATTCTCAATGTGCCACTAAAATCCCATAGTTCTCAATGGGATGCACGCGTGTACACACAAACGAACTCCTGTACCTAGTAAAGTGGCCACTAAGTGTAGATAAAAAGGTAAATAGTGCAAAAAGAGCAAAACAGTGAGGTAGAGCTCATGGGTTCAGAAATCTTATGGTGGAGGGGAAAAAGCTGTTCCTGAAATGTTGAGTGTGTCTTCAGACTCCTGCACCTCCTCCCTCATTGTAGTAATGAGAAGAGGGCATGCTCTGTGTGATGGGGGCCCTTGATGGAGCTGACTAAGTTTGCAATCCTCTGCAGCCTTTTCCAAACTTGTGGAGTGTTCCCTTCGCGTAACTGTAAGGGGTTGGTGTGGATTTGATGGGCTGAAAGGCCTGTTTCCCTGCTATATAAGACCATTAGACACAGGAATAGGATTAGGCCATTCAGTCCAAGTCAGATCTGCTATTCCTTCATGGCTGATGTATTATCCCTCTCAACCCCACACTCTTACAAGACCATTTACTATGTGACTTTGTTAACAGAGTTTTATCAACTCCCATAATGCAGAATGCATTTCTTTACAAATTATGCAACTTGAAGATTCATCTAGGCAATTTAATTCTACGGCATGGACACAATAACTTCCCTTCAGGTCCTGGAACGCAGTCTGTTTTCAAATCAAAGTACCAGGCACTGGCGTTGTGTTCCAGCAGCATCACCAGGGCCCTTTAAGCTTTTGAATCGGTGCAGATTTCAATCAGAAGTTTAATGGGCAAAGCTACTTAACGACCAGCTTCTGGCATCTGTTCTTTCAGTGATACATGAAAGGAATTGATAAATTTTAACGAGAGACACGCAGGGAGCCAAGTATTGGACCTTTGCGTCTGTCACTAAATACTCTTTATACATAAGCAAGCTTGTACAGACTGGCTGAATTCTAATGAGACAAAACGCCGTGACATTAGAAATATGGCCGAATCTTAGTTCAGAGGCAGCTAACAGTCAATGCTGTAGGATAGAGTTACTGTAACATATCAGGAATTAAGGGATTATTTATTTTATAATTTTGAAATTTAGAGATGTAGCGCAGAATACGTCCTTCAGGCACTTTGAGCCGTGCCGCCAGCAACCCACCAATTTAACCCAAGTCTAATCACGGGACCATTTAACAATAACTAGTTAACTTTCTAACCTAGTATGCCTTTGGATAGTGGGAGGAAACTGGGGCACCCGGTGGAGGCGTATCCATTCACGGGAAGGACATACAAACTCCTTACAGAGGACACCGGGACTGAAGCCCAATGCCCTGAGCTATAATAGTGTCACATTAAACACTATGCTACAAAAACTGGCCCTTCAGCCCAACTGATTCAATTTTTTATGCCATGGACCAATGCCGTTAAGCAAGGGGTCCACAGAGGCCAGGTTAGGAAACCCTGCTCTAAAGTTTCCTGTCCAAGCGGCTTTTAAATGTTGCTAATGTACTTGCCTCAACCACTTCCTCTGGCTGCTCATTCCACATCTCTAGGAGAAAAGTTGTCCCTCACGTTCCAATTAAATCTTTGCCCACTCTCCTTAAACCTATGCCCTCTGGTTCTTGATTCCCAACTCTGGGAAAATAGGAGTGAGCATTCACCTTATCTATGCCTCTCACGATTTTATACTCTTCAATAAGCTCACCCCTCATTTTCCAATGCTCCAATGAAAAATGTCCCAACCTGTTCAACCTCTCTCCATAACTCAGTTCCCCGAGTTCAGCAATCTCCTCTGCACTCTTTCCATCTTAAGTTCAGCTTTCCTATAGCAAGAAGACCAAAGGTGAACACAACATTCCCAATGTGGCCTCTTGTACAAGGGAAAATGCTGGAGAGTGGCATCGCAGGAGATCAACTAAGCCTTGTTGAATGATGAACAAGATGTGATGCCAGCAGCTCTACTTTATTAGGACTATGAGGAGAGTTAGTATGACAACAAAGGCTCTTGCGAATCTCTATAGGTGTATAGTGGAGAGCATTCTGACAGGTTGCATCATTGCCTGTTTGCTTGGATTTTCAGAAGGCCTTTGACAGGGTACTGCACATGAAGCTTCTAAACAAGATAAGAGACCATGGTATTACAGGAAAGATACTAGCATCCTGTGTAAGTTGCTATAGGTTTCTAGTATTGTGCCGATGGCATACTTGTGTAGCAGTTAGTGTCCGACTTTACAGCGCCGGGAGTAAGCTCTGGGTTCAATTCCTGCCGTTGTCTGTAAGGAGTTTGTACATTCTCCCTGGTTCCCTCCCATATTCTAAAGAATGTACAAGTTAGGGTTATGTGTTGTGAGCATGCTATGTTAATGGAGCAAACTTGGTGACACTTGTGGGCCGACTCAGCACATCCTCGGACTATGTTCTTGGCAGCCCACAACACATTTCATGACATATTTCACCATTTGTTCAAAGCACGTGACAAATAACGCTAACCTTAACCTCTTCAATGTAGAATGACAACTTTCCATTTCACTGGGGAGACGGACTTACCTGCACACAGTGCGAGAAGATCAGGTTCAGTACTTCCAGCGACAGGCGCACAACCTCTGCGTCGGCCGCTCGGAGGGTGCTGCAAAGCGCAGGAAACAACTCCTTGTGTTGCTGTAGTCTGTCACAGTGTGCTGGCCCTTTCTCCGCAATGTTACCCAACAGTATCAGCACCTGTACCAAAGACATACAAAATCCATATCCGTATTCTAACCTCTAAAAAAACATCTGGAATCAGATTTATTATACCCGGCCTATGTCATGAAATTTATTGTCTTGAGGCAGTAGGTCAGGCGAGGACATAAAAACTACTATGAATTACAAAATAAACACAGTGGACTCTGGTTAATTGGCGCAGCCGCCCACTTGGGACAATATGCCACTTATTGGAGCAGGAGACTGTTGCTGAACAGTTTCTAACTAGTGTCAGTTGCATGTACTTGTGTAGCCATTAGTAGATACTTATAATGAACAGTTTTTAAAATAGTGCTCAAAAAGCAGTGATTTTTGTCACTGATAATCGACGAGAAATAAGTAGTAAGACAATTCAGAACTGTTCTGCTCACTGCTGTTTCAAGCATTCAGGCTTGGAAATGCAAAAAACGGCCAGGAGTGAAAATGAGACTATTTCATTACTTCAACAAGTTAGGAACAACAAGGAATTTGAAGGTATTGACAAACATCAATCAAAACTGAAGATTTGGAGGATGCAATTGTTGAAAGCATTGTATGAAGGCAGTCCATTGTATAAACTGGATGATTTCCTCTGTTGATAACCATTAAGAACTAGTGTAATAGTATTCATAGTGTCCTAATTTGTTCTGTATTTCATTTAAATATATAACTTGCTACTTAGTTTGTCTTTTTTATACCTTTAAACTACTTCCGTGAAATTTCGGCTAATTGGGGCAGCTGCTCAATTGGGCCAAAATTTACTGGTCCTGATGTGTTCCAAATTATCCAGAATGCACTGTATTGCAAAACCTGAAAGGAATAACAAAGGTGTTCATGGCTTAATGAAAATGAGGAACGCATGATTTCATTAAATGGAACTGCTGGAACTATTGAACTATTAAAATAAAAAACTCACGTCATCTTAAAGTTTCCTCCCCCACGCAGTTCATCTAATCAACCATTCTAGTTAGCTCCCCGCCCCCCCACTATCTATTACTCCTGTCACTGCACTGTAAATACTTTAAACCACATTTTATAGTGCTGTCTACATTGTAACTATACACTGGTATTTATGTATTCTTGCACATTTTATTCCATATCTGTACTATAACCTCTAACTTTTTTAAAATAAAATTCTTAACTCTTATAGTTGGGTGGCAGGGTGGAGTTACATCTCTACCAAAGGAGGTGTAAGGCGCTCCTTTCTCCTGCTAGCCTGCAGGTCACCCTTGGGTAAGGTGCAGCACCTGCTTAGCCCCCGATCAGGGTCACGTGAAGCCATGGCAGCAGGTGGTGGATGATTGTATGAGCAGCCGGTGCATGTCACAAGCCTTGGTTATGTGACCACTGATGCTAGGCAGACAGTCTCTGAAGAGTATTAATAATGGCTGGGGTCAGTCGTCTTTAAAGATACTGCCCAGAAGGCAGCAATAGCAAATCACTTCTGTGGAAAAATTTGCCAAGAACAATCATGGTCAAGACCACAATCGCCTACATCATATCTCATGGCACATTTTTATTGGATGCCACGCCCCGATTAACACAGCACAGCAAATTCCTAATACACGTAAATACATATGCCAAATAAAGTGTTGTGTGAGACTGATAAGTTTATTTTGTCAGAAATACCACAGGACAGTGAAAAACTTGTCCTGCATACCATCCATACAGATAATTTCATTACAACAGTACACTGAGGTAGTACATGGGAAAACGGTATCAAAATGTATAATAAAGTACAGAGAAAGTGTAGTGCAGATAGATGTAATGTGCGAAGACCATAATGAGGTAGATTGAAGTCAAGAGTCCATACTGGACTTATCTGTTCGCCTCCCAGAGCAACACTGAGCAGATGGCTGATGGAAGGAAGCAATGAGCATGTGATGCACTGGACTGTCTCAAGTTCAAGTTGAATTGTCATTTAACCATACACAGGCAAACGAAACAGTGCTCCTCTGGGGCCAAGGTGCCATACCAACAATCACGTGACTCTGATATTGTTTATTTTACCTTCTGTATGTACTGCTACTGACCAGAGTATATACCAGAGATATTCTCCTCCTGTTTGTATACACACTTCTTTTTAAATCAATAAAAAGATTGAAAAAAGAAAGAAAGAACTATCAGACACAGCACACAGAGCATGTGATATTAGGACAGCAGAAAAACAGTTACAAAATAATAATAATCTAGCCCAAGTCCCTGAGTGTCATGGGCTGTACATTGATGGTTGTCCTGGAGCCACGTTTCTGCAAGAACAAGCCCTCAACAGCAAGTGCAGCTGTAGACAAATGCAATCCAGCTTGTCTCCAACTGAACGGACAGTGGAGAGCGGCACTGACGGAAGGGGCCAGGCCACAACCCAGCACAGTACTGAGTGGCACCCAGCCTCCTCTAGTATCTCCTTCACTGTTGCCAATGAACCAGTGAATCAAAGTGTCAGTATTCTGCACCACCAATGTCCAACGGGGTCTTGCGGTAAAACATCCAAGACAATCACTTCCACCGTTTGTTGGATCACGCTCCACGCACGGCCTGGGATACCTTCTTCCCCAAGTTACTGAAGCAGGCTGGAACACGGTGTGCAACAAGTCCAGCTCCCTCCCTATCCAGCAACTCTTTAGTAGGGTGGTCCTGCAGAGTCTGCTGCCCTTAATAACCAGTGTCTTGCAATCGTGAAAAAAAAAGACAAAGGATGAACAATTGTACCTTTGTTTGGACCCTGGCAGGCCACTGACCCCGAACGTGCTAACTGCTTACCACTGTCTGCATGTTCTGAGGGTAGGGAGCAGAGCAGCTGCCAAACCAGGCTGAGATGCAGCCCTTCAGGAGAACTTCTGTAGAACATCTATGTTCAAGAGAACTCTCAGGGTTGTTATTCATCCAGTCCTGGCCAATATTTGCTACTTAAAGAAAGATAAACTGGTCATAATTTTTGTAGATGCACCACAAAATGATTCTATATTTGAATCTATACTTCAACCTCTAATATAGTTTTATATAATTCTTTATCCTTTCTGATTGCTGAGCATGTAAATACATATGCTGAATGTATTCCATATATGGTTCGAGGAAATACATATGTTCCTCAAACCATAGACAAGACAATAGAGTAGGATCAGACCACTCAATCCATTGAGACTGCTCTGCTGTTCCATCGCGGCTGGAGAACTCCATTCTCGAGGCTTCTCCCCATAACCTCTGATGTCCTTATTAACCAAGAACCTATGAACTTCTGCTTTAAATACACCCAATGACTTGGCCTCCACAGCCATTGTTGCAATGAATTATACAGATTCACTACCCTCTGGCTATAAAATATTCCTCCTCATCTTTGTTCTGAAGAGATGTTCTTCTATTCTGACCCTGCGCCATCTGGTCCTAGACTCCCCCGCTATTGGAAACATCCTCTTCACATCCACTCTATCTGGGCCTTTCAACATTTGATAGGTTTCAATGAGATCCACTGCCCATCCCCCATTCTTCTAAACTCCAGCAAGTACAAGTTTAGAGCCATCAAATGCTCCCCTTTCAATCCAGAATTATTCTCATGAACCTCCTTGATAAGGTGGACTTTTAATGTCACTAACTATCTCATTATGGCCAATGGTCTTGCACCTTGTTGTCTGGCTGCACTGCACCCTCTCTGCAACTGTAACACTTTATTCTGTGTTCTGTTATTGTTGTACTCCGTTGAAGCACTGTTGCAATGAAACAGCTTATATCCACAGCATGAAAACAGTGTTTCACTGTACTGTGACAACAGTAAATCAACTTCACAAATTTTCACAATGCAGCTTCTGAGATTGCTGTGTGAATTTTAGTAACTGCGTTTCTTCAACAGCCAGTGGAGAAAAGTGTACAAGTAAACAGTTTTATGATCTCCTCAAAGAGGGCTAGAGAAATGCAAGTTCTTCTCTGTTAATAAATTTCTATCCCTGTTGGATACCTTAATGACTGAAACCCAATGAGCTATAAAATCAAATATTCAGTAAACTAAAGTTACTCCCTTGGCACGGCACCATCAAGTAATTAAGCTAAATCCTCTTTAAAAATTTACAACTCTTGAGGTTTAAAATTCTAGTTCACACACTAAGAAAGAGTTAAGATGCAGTTTCCTTCAGACAGCCTGACTGTGGGGTATTGTTATTCACACTTACTGATGGTGATTATGTTCATGTTGAAGGAAACCAGCAGAATGTGAAAGCACAAAACATTCTCGTTCACAAGATATGAAAAATAACAAATCTACTGGATTAAACTGGACAAAGTGCTGGAGGAACTCAGGCCAGCTAGCATCTAGGGAGGAGAATAAACAGGGAACATTTTGGGCTGAGGCCCTTCAGGAAGGTGCAGAAGCCAGCATAAGGTGGGGAGAGTGGAAGTGGTACAAACTGGTGAGACCAGGTGAGAGGGAAGGTGAGTGGGAGGGGAAGGGAGATGAAGTGAGAAGGAGGGAGGTGATAGGTAGAAGAGGTAAAGGGTTGAAGAAGGAATCTGATAGGGGAGGAGAGTGGATCAGGACTGAAATGGATAACGATGTAATATAACTGAGTATGTTGTGTTTAATGATCTCCATCGATCATTGCAAAAGTCAAAATGTAATGCAAAGCCACATTACACTTCTGTCAGAATGCAATTAGAGGAACAATGAAAAGTCAATGGCCTGAAACATTAACTGCTCTCCAGCAATTTTTATTTCAGTGATGTTGAAATTGTATGAAAATGTTCGGGCGTTTTTAGTGGTTAGCACATAACAACAAATAATTTCAGCCACCAAACTTGGAAACATCCTCTCCACGTCCACTCTAAGCCATGGAGAGCGGTGAATCTGTGGAATTCATTAGCACAGACATCTGTGGTGGCCAGGTCATTGGGTATATTTAAAGCAGAGGTTGAAAGATTCTTCATTGGTTACAGAGAGAAGCCAGGAGAATGGAGTTGAGAGGGAAAATAAATCAGCCATGGCAGAGCAAACGTGATTGGTCAAGTGGTTCAATTTTGTTCCTATGGTTTTTGGCAGAGATCTTGAAGGGTAATAGGCCAGAGGTGGACTTCTTTGAAGGGGAACAAACAGTTGATGTTTTGGGCTAAGACTCTTCATCAGGGCTGGAAAGGGAGGGGACAGAAGCCAGAATGAGAAAATGGCGTCACCAGTCCTGTTGAAGGTCTTGGCCTGAAACCTCAACTGTACTCTTTTCCAAATATGCCTCATGGCTACCTGAGTTCCTCCAGCATTTTGTTTGTGTGTTACTTGGATTTCCAGCATCTGCAGATTCTCTCTTGTTTGTGACTTGACAACTACACCGCAAAGTCTCTTCCAGGAATGCCTACCCTGAAGAAATTTAAATCTTGCCTTTGATGGGAGTTGAGTGAAACCCTCTCTCACTGCTCCCACTCTGACCTGTCCTATGAAGGATCTCACCCCGAAAGAGTCAACTGTACTCTTTTCCATGGATGCTGCCTGGCCTGCTGACTTCCTCCAGTATTTTGTGTGTGTTACTAAGAAGGTGGGGGTAAGGGAAGGAGGACAAGCTGGCAGGTGATAGGCAAGTTGAGGTGAGATGGAGGCTGAGTGGGGGAGGGATTGGGAAGGGCTAGGTTGAAGAGGCAAGCGTCTGAAGAAAGAATCTTCCGGGGTGCCTAGGTGCGACTGAAGTAGCAACAGTACCCTCAATGGATACGATTAAATACTCCTGAATCTGATAGGAGAGGAGATTTTACCATGGGACAAAGGACAGGAAGGGAACTGGGGGGAGGGGGGAGATAGGCAGATGAAAAGAAAAGGGATGAGAACATAGAACATAACAGCACAGTACAGACCTTTCAGCCCATGATGTTGTGTCAGTCACCCTTTTGCCCCCCCCCCCCCCCGCCCCAGATAGCCCTTCATTTTTCCATCATCCTTAAATGTCCCTAATGTACCTGCCTCTATCACCTCCCTGGCAGGGCATTCCACACACCCACCACATAGGCCTTTAAAGGGAAGACCTCTGAAAATGCACACAATTCAGTCCATTCAGCTGTTGCTGGTAAAAGCAACCGGTGCCTAACAATTGTGAATCAGTCAGGCTTCAGGTGAACAAAACTATCAGAAACACAAGATATTCTGCAGATGCTGGAAATCCAAAGTAAACACACAATATACTGGAGGAACTCAGCAGGTCAGGCAGGATCTATGGAAAAGAATAAACAGTTGACATTTGGGGCCAAGACCCTTCTTCAGGACTGTGTGGCATCGCTGTTGACATTTAGTGATGATTATGTTCAAACTGAAGGAAACTGGCAGAATGTACAATCATAAACAAATTCTTGTTCACAAGGAATAAAGAATCTAATGGATCAACATGTACAAAATGGTGGAGGAACTCAGCAGATCAGGAAGCATCTATAGAGCCTCAGGCCTAGAAAGGAAGGGGGAAGAAGCGAGAACAAGGTGAAGGGAGGGACCCGTATACAAGTTGGCAGGCAATAGAAGAGACCAGGTGAGGGGTTTGAAGGCTCAGTCAAAAGTGATTTGAGGGAGATAGGTTGAAGAGATAATGAAGGAAACTGATAGTGGAAGAGAGTGGACCATGAGAGTAATTTAAGGAAGTGAACCAGAGGGAGGTAATGAGGTGAGGAGAAGATGAGAGGGGAACCAAAACAGGGAATTGGAATTGGGCAGAGAAATTACTCGAAGTTAGTGAAATCAGTGTTCATGCCATCAGGCAACATCTATTTCAGGATTATATATCAGCCATGATAGAATGGTGGAGCAGATTCCTAAGGCTTATGGAGTTCAGAATCAGTATTGAACAGCAGAGACGTCAAATCTGGACAAGCAGAGAGGCAGAGACTCACCAGAGTGTTAATGCCGCCAGAGAAAAGCATCAGCTGGAGTACCATGGGCACCAGGTCCAGGCTGAAGATGGTTGAGCACAACTGGTCATCAGCAGCTGCAGAGAACAAGCAAATGGACAGTTAGTGACTGGACATCACTGAAAGACACAATCTGAAACAAAGCCAGGAAGAACGGGGAATGTCAAACATTCCCGACAGTTGAGGTGCCACAATAGCACAGCAGTTAGCGTGACATGAACAGCTTGGGCTGTCCAAGTTAAGTTCAATTCCAGCGTCTACATATCAATGATTTGGATGATGAAATTGATGTCTTTGTTGCAAAGTTTGCGGGCAAAATGAAGATAGATGGAGGGGCAGATAGTTTTGAGGAAGTAGAGAGGCTACAGAAGGATTTCGACAGATTAGGAGAATGGGCAAAGAAGTGGCAGATGGAATACAATGTCTGGAAGTGCATGGTCATGCACTTTGGTAGAAGAAATTAAAGGGTTGACCATTTTCTAAATGGAGCGAGAATACAAAACTCTGAAGTACAAACCGACTTGGGAGTCCCTCTGCAGGTTAGTTTGCAGGTTGAGTCTGTAGGTGCACAGAGTAGAGCAGTGGGCAAAGCATGCATCCTTGAGGTGCACCAGTGTTGACTGTTAGCATGGAGGAAATTCTATTTCTGATCCACACAGACTGTGGTCTGCCAGTGAGGAAGTCAAAGATCCAGTTACCGCACTGCATCACCAAAATAAAAATAAAAGTTGCACTGAGCTTTCTTCTAGAACGGCTGCAGTCCTTGAGTGGTGGGTACAACATCTTAACACAGACTCACCGGTTAAGTTGTTGAGGAGCCACAGACATTCCCGCGTCAGGGACTGGTGCGACTGTAGGAATTTGTTGATGATTGAACTCAGTGCCTGCAGCACTCGCCAGTCCAACAGCCGGTCTCTGCTCAGGACTGATTCACAGCTCGCCGTCAGATTTCCCAAGCAACGGGCCACAGGGTAAATGAGCTGAAAGAGTAAGGAGAAAAGTATAAACAAAACTTTCTATCCTCAGAAATCCTCACCATCCAGGTCATGCTCTCTTCTCATTACTACCATTGTTAAGAAGGTACAGGAGCCTCAGGTCTACAGTTATTACCCTTCAACCATCGGTCTCCTGAACTAGAAGGGATAACATCACTGACCTCAACTCGGAACTGAATCCACAACCAACAGACTCACTATCAAAGCCTCTACGACTCATGTTCTCAGTATTTATTTATATTTGCATACAGTCTTTTGCACATTGGTAGGTTGCCCACCTTTGTTACAGTGTAGTTTTGCATTTCTCTGCTCTACACTGAATGTCCACAAGAAAATGAATCTCAAGGTTGTATGTGGTGGCATACATGTACTGTACTTTGACAATGAATTTACTTTGAACCTTGAATAAGAGAGTCTGCAGATACTGGAAATCCAGAGCAACATACACAAAATGCTGGAGGAACTCAGCAGGTCAGGCAGAATCTATTGTTATGCCGTTGGCCCCCTCCTTTGTGAAAATCGCAAGAACTCTAGTTAAGGGGGGTCAACTGACCCAAGAGAGAGAGACGTGCGAAAGACCACGTTCTTCCAAGAAGCAGAATAAAAGTGACTTTGACTATTGTCTCATGGAGACCACCTGAAAAGCCCTCGGGCAAAGTGGGCTGGTTGAGAGAGAGATCGCATTACCTGCAACTTGATTGACACCTGCGATCTCGTGAAGAAGTATAAAGGCGGGTCTGAGGGGAGGACCCTCAGATGCACCAAGGAAACACACGAAGGAGAAACGCTAGAAATCCTGCGACAGCGTTTTAATAGCTACAGCCGGTGGTGGGGTTCGTGTGCGTCCTTCCCTTGCCTGGGATTGGCGACTTCACCACGGAAGATGGCCTAGCTACAGGGGAAGCCACAGATGAGTCCATTCCCCCAACGAGACTTCCGACTACCTCCTACAGGTTGGAAAACCTGTCGGGTAAATGCTTCATGTTCTCTGTCTTTCTAACTAAACGTGCACCAACGCGACACTTCCGCCGACAACTAAGTGAAACTGCCGTGATCTAAAAGACTTTTAGCTATCCAGTGAACGATATAAAATCTACATTACCCCTAGACGACGATCGAGCTTGTGTTTTGAATGATTATTATTACACCGGTGTTTTAGATTAAGTTTTGATGATCTGAATGTTTTGTATTAACCATACGTTTGTGCCCTTTTTTTGAATAAAACGGTTGAAAATAGTAGCATCCGACTCAGCTGATCCATCTATCTTTGCTGGTAAGTTACCTGGTTACGGGGTTTTCGTAACACTATGGACAGTTGACTTTTGGCCAATGTGCCAAAGTTTTCTTTATGACTGAATCTTGATCAACCTCCCACGTGGGATTTTACCAAAGGCCCTGCTAAAGTCCATGTAGACAACATCCACAGCCTTGCTTTGATCAATTTTCCTGGTAACTTCCTTGAAAAACACTGTAAGACACAACTTACCATGCACAAAGCCATGTGGACCATCCCCATCAGTCCTTGTCTATCCAAATACTTATATATCCAATCCCTTAGAAAACCTTCCACTAACTTCCCCACTACTGATGTTAGTCATGCTCACAACCCTATAAATCCTTGGCTTATTCTTAGAGCATTTCTTAAACAACAGAACAACATGATCTGGTACATCACCTGTCTCTAAGGACATTTTAAATATCTCTGTTTGGGTCACTGCAATTTCTGTACTAGCTTCTCACAGGGTCCGAGGGAACAGCTAGTCAGACCCTGGAGATTTATTGACCATAATTTGCCTCAAAACAGCAAACACTTCCTTGTTTATAATTTGTATAGGGTCCATGACTTTACTGCTGCTTTGCCTCACTTCTACAGACTCCATGCCCGCCTCCCAAAAGATGCAAAAAGTCAATTTAAGACCTTCCTCACTGTATTTGGCTCCACGCATAGATTACCATTTTGATCTTCTAGAGGATCAATTTTGTCCTTTGCTATCCTTTTGCTCTTAATATATCTGTAGAAGCCCTTGGGGTTCACCTTCACCTTGTCTGCTAGGGCAACCTCATGCCTTCTTTTAGCCCTCCTGATTTTCTTTCTCGGTGTTCTCTTACATTTCTTAAACTCAAGTACCTCATTTGTTCCTGTCTGCCTATACCTGCTACAATTGCAAGAAAAAGTTTGTGAACCCTTTGCAATTACCTTGTTTTTCTGTATTAACTTCTCATAAAGTGTGGTCTGATCTTCATCTAAGTCATACAAATCTGCCTAAAGTAATAACACACAATTACACTTTTTATGTTTTAATTGAACACATTGTTTAATCATTCACAATCCAGGCTGGAAAAAGTATGTGAACGCTTGTATATAACTAATAGAATCTCTTCAGCGGCAATAACCTCCACCAAACGTTTCCTGTGGCTGCTGATCAGACTTGCACAACGGCGAGTAGGAACGTTAGACCATTCCTCCTTACCAAACCGTTTCAATTCATCAGTATTTATGCCATACCTTGCATAAACAGCCCTCTTCAGATCATGCCACAACATCTCAGTTGGGTTAAGGTCTGGACTCTTGACTTGTCCATTCCAAAGCACAAATTTTCTTTTTTAAATCATTCTGTTGTAGATTTACTCTTGTGTTTTGGATCATTGTCTTGTTGATCATCGAACTTCTACGAACCTTCAGATAATGGACTGCTACCCTGACATTATCCTGTGAAATATCCTGATACAATTTTGAATTCATTGTGTTCCCTCAACAGTTGCAAGCTGTCTAGGCTATTATTAGCAGAAGCAGATTGCGTTTGTCTACTATTGTGGCTTAGAGGAAGATCAGATATCATTTTAATGCAGAAAACCAGGTAATTGCAAAGGATTCACAAACTTTTTCTTGCAACTGTATGCAGCACCTTCTTTTTCTTAACTAGGGCCTCAATATCTCTCGAAAAGCAAGGTCTGTTATCATTGCCTGTTATTCTGATAGACACACACACAAATTTTGCACTCTCAAAATTTCAGTTTTGAAGGCCTCAGTTACTAAGTACACCTTTGCCAGAAAACAGCCTTACCCAATCCACATTTGCCAGACCCTTTCAGATACCATCAAAATTGGACTTTCTCCAATTTAGACTCTCAAACTGCAGACCAGAACTATCCTTTTCCATAATTACTTTGAAACTAATGTCATTACATTCACTAAATGCAAAGTATCACAAACTTCTGTCACGTGCCCTGTCTCATTTTCTAATACAAGATTTCATATCACGCTCTCTTGTTGGAACTGGAATGTACTGATCAAGGAAACTTTCCTGAAGACATTTTACAAACTCTTTCCATAAGACCATAAGACACAAGAGTCAAATTATCCCTTTTGGCCCATCGTGTTTGCTCCGCCTTTTAACCATGGCTGATCCTTTTTCCCCCTCCTCAATCCCATTCCCCGGCCTTCTTCCCATAACCTTTGATGCCATGTCCAATCAAGCTCCACCTTAAATACACCCAACAACCTGGCCACAGCTGTCTGTGGTAATAAACTCCACAAATTCACCACCCTTTGGCTAGAGAAATTTCTCAGCATCTCTGTTATAGATGGATGCCCCTCTGTATTTTAGAAAGGATAAACTGACATTGGAAAAGGTTCAGAGAAGATTCACAAGAATGATTCCAGGAATGAAAGGGTTACCGCATGAGGGACTTCTGGCACTCTTCCGCTGTAGTCCCTGGAGTTCAGGAGAATGAGGGGGGAAATCTGATAGAAACATTCTGAATATTAAAAGGCCTGAACAGATTAGATATGACAAAGTTATTTCCCATGGTAGGGGAGTCTAGGACAAGAGGGCACAACTTCAGGATTAAAGGACATCCATTTAAAACAGAGATGCGGAGAAATTACTTTCATCAGAGGTTGATAAATCTGTTTGTTACCACAAATGGCTGTGGAGGCACTTAGGGCAGAGATAGATAGGCTCTTGATTAGCCAGGGTGTCAAAGGGTATGGGGAGAAGGCAGAGAGTTGGGATGACTGGAGGAATTGGATAAGACTCCACAGGCCGAATGGCCTACTTCTACTCCTATATCTTATGGTCTTATATCCTGAGGCTGTAACCTCTTGTCCTTGAACCCCCACCATAGGAAACATCTTTTCTACATCTATTCTGTCTAATCCTTTCAACATTCGAATGGTTTCAATGAGATCCTTCCTCATCCTTCTAAATTCCAGCAAGTACAGGCCCGGAGCTATTAAACCTTCCTCGTACGATAACCTTTTCCTTCCCAGAATCATCCTTGTGAACTTCCTCTTCACCCACTCCAATGTCACTACATCTTTTCTTCGATGGGGAGCCCAAATCTGTTCACAAATCTCAAGGTAAGGCCTCATCAGTGCCTTATAAAGCCTCAGCATCACATCCCTGTTCCTGAACTCTAGACCTGTTGAAATGAATGCTAACATTGCATTTGCCTTCCTCACCACTGACACAACCTGCAAATTATCCTTTGGGGTGCTCTGCACAAGGACTCCTAAGCCCCTTTGCATCTCAGATTTTTGGAGTTTCTCCCCATTTAGAAAATAGTCGTGCACATTTATTTCTTCAATCAAAGTGCATAACCATGCATTTTCCAACATTGTATTTCATCTGCCACTTTCTTGCCCATTCTCCCAATCTGTCTAAGCCCTTCTGCATCCTACCTGTTTCCTCAACACTACTTGCCCCTTCACCAATCTTTGTATCATCTGCAAACTTGGCAACAAAGCCAATGATTCCATCATCTATATCACTGATATACAGCATAAAAAGCTGTCCCAACATTGACCCCTGCGGAACACCACTAGTCATGGCAGCCAACCAGACAAGGATCCTTTTATTCCCTCTTGTTGCCTCCTACCAATCAGCCAATGCTCTAACCATGTTAGTAACTTTCCTGTAATACCATGGGCTTTAACTTGGTGAGTAGCCCCATGGGTCGCATCTTATCAATGGCCTTCTGAAAATCCAAATATATAACATCCACTGCATCCCCTTTATCTATCCTACTTGTAATCTCCTCAAAGAATTCCAACAGGTTTGTCAGGCAAGACTTTTCCTTAATGAAACAATGCCGACTTTGTCCTATCCTGTCCTGTCACTAAGTATTCCACAACCTCATCCTTAGCCATTGACTCCAACGTCTTCCCAACCACTGAGGTCAGGCTTACTGGTCCATAATTTCCTTTTTGCTACCTTCTTTCTTTCTTATAGAGTGGAGTGACATTTGCAATTTTCCAGTCCTCTGGCACCGTGCCAGGATCCAATGATTTCTGAAAGATCATTTCTAATGCTTTCACATTCTCTACCACTATCTCTTTCAGAACCCCAGGGTGCAGTTCATCTGGCCCAGGTGATTTATGTACCCTTAGGTCTTTCAGCTTTTTGAGCACCTTCTCCCTTGTAACAGTAACTGCACTCACTTCTGCTCCCTCGCACCCTTCAATATCTGGCACGCTGGTAGCATCTTCCACAGTGAAGCCTGATGCAAAATACTCATTTAGTTTGTCTGCCATCTCCTTGTTCTCTGTTATTATTTCTCTGGCCTCATTATTTCCACTCTTATCTCTGCTTGTTTGTAAATTTGAAAAAGATTTTATTATCCACTTTGATATTGTTTGCTAGCTTGCTTTCATATTTCATCTTCTCCCTCCTAGCAATTCTTTTAATTGTTCTCTCTAGGTTTTTAAAAGCTTCCCAATCCTCTGTCTTACCACAAATTTTTGTGTTGTTGTATGCCTTTTCTTTTGCTTTTCAATGAGCTTTGACTTCCCTTGTCAGCCACATATGTACTATTTTGCCATTTGAGTATTTCTTAGTTTTTCAAATATTATTTATCCTGCATCTTCCTCATTTTCCCCAGAAACTCACACCATTGCTGCTCTGCTGTCATCCCTGCCAGCAGCTCCTTCCAATTTACTTTAGCCACTCCTCTCGTACCACTGTAATTTCCTTTACTCCACTGAAATACTGCTACGTCAGACTATCAAATTTCAAGTTGAACTCAATCATTTTGCGATCACTGTTTCCTAAGTGTTCTTTTACGTTGAGCTCCCTAATAACCTAAAGTCCATTACATACCACCCAATCCTGCATAGCTGATCCCCCAGTGTGCTCAAATACAAGCTGCTCTAAGAAGCCATCTCATTGTCATTCAACAAACTCACTCTCTTGAGATCCATTACCAACCTGATTTTCCCAATCAATCTGCATGTTGAAATCTCCCATAATCATCATAACATGGTTCTTTTGACACACCTTTTCTATTCCCTGTTGTAATCTGTAGTTCACATCCCAGCTACTGTTGGGAGCCTGCATTTAATTGCCATCAGGGACCTTTTACCCTGCAGTTTCTGAACTCAACCCACAAGGATTTGACATCTTCCACTCCTGGGTCACATCTTTTTAATAATTTAATGCCATTCTTTACCAGCAGAGGCATGCCATCCACTCTGCTGATCTTTGTAACCCATCAATACAACGTGTAATCTTGTATATTCAACTCCTAACTATAATCATGTTTCAGCCACGATTCAGTGATGGCCACAACATCGTACCTGACAGTCTGTAAAAGTGCACCAAGATGATCTACCTTATTTCGTATACTCCATGCATTGAAATACAACGCTTTGGTGAGTGCTGTATTTGCTACCCTTTTTGATTCTGCATCCCTAATGCACTGATACTCACCCTGCTTGCTGCAATTATGTCCTATCATCTGCCTGCCCTTCCTGACAGTCTGACTGTACGCTATCTGTGCTTTTTTACAATCCATCCTATCCTGAGTCCCTTCACTCTGGTTTCCACTCCACTGCCAAATTAGTTTAAACCCTCTCAAACCTGCCTGCGAGAATATTGGCCCTCCTTGGGTTCAGGTACAACCCATCGCTTTTGAACAGGTCATACCTCTCTCAGAAGAGATTCCGATGATCAAAGATCCTGAAACCCTCTCCCCTGCACCTGCTTCTCAGCCACACATTAATCTGTCAAATCATCCTGTTTCTGCCCTCACTGGCGCATGGCACAGACAGCAAACCAGAAATTCCTACCCTGGAGGTCCTGCTTCTCAGCTTTCTACCTAGCTCTTTAAATATTCTCTTCAGAACCTGTGCTTTTCCGTCCTATGTCATTGGTATCAATATGTACCACAATACCTGGCTCTCTCTCCCTCTCTCCAAAATGCTGTGGACGCGATTCAAGACGGCTCTGACCCTGGTACCTGTGAGGCAACATATCATTCAACTATCCCATTCACATCCACAGAATTGCCTGTCTTTTCCCCTGACTACTGAATCCTCTATCACTACATTCCTCCCTTCTCCCCCTTTCCCTTAAGCACCACGGACTTACCTTCAGCGCCAGCAACTTGGTCTCCAACTATACACTGCCTATTCACTGTCTCCTGACAGTCACTCAGCTACTCACCTCCTACAAAGTAGGAGTGACTACTTCCCTGTAACTCTGATCGATTATCTCCTCGCTCTCACGTACAAGTGGAAGCTCATCTAGCTGCTGCTCCAGATCCCTGACACCGTTTTCAAGGAGCTGCAGCTGAAGGCATTTCAGACAGATGTAGTTCCCTGGGAGATCCAGAGTCTCCCAGGACTTCAACATCTGGCACGGAGAACACAACAGCCATTTACTACACTAGGTACAACAAGAGGGGGGAAAAAAGGGAACTTTAACAGAAATTTACTAAGAGACAATGCCTCTTTTGAGCCAAAGCCTCACCACTGACCTAATCCCAATAACGGCCGCCACACTTGTCACTTGTGTACTTTTAAACAAGCATCGGCGACCTGCGAGAAAGCTCATCGCTATGGCCTGCTCCTGCCGCTGATTAAGCCACAGGAATTTCCCAACTAGCCCTTTTACAGTATGGGACTCCCAGACAGTATGTGGAAAGTTAAAATCACCTCATATCACAAACTTGCAACAGTCTGCGACCTCTCAACAGATTTTCTCCTCAAAAAACCCACGGTTTGTGGCTAGTTTATAATATAATCCCATTAATGTGGTGGTACCTTTCTTATTCCTCAGTTCTACCCATAAAGTCTCACTAGGCGAGCTCTTCAGTAGGTCCTGACTAAACACTGCAGTGGCATTTTCCCTGATTAGTAATGCCACCCCTCCACCTTAATTCCTCCCACTCTATCAAGTCTGAAGCAACAGAACCCCAGAACACTGAGCTGCCAGTCCTGCCCTTCCTGCAATCAAGTCTCAGCAATGGCTACATTGTCATTATTCCACATGCTGATCCATGCCCTAAGCTTACCTGCCTTTCCTACAATACTCCTTGCATTGAAATGTCAAGTGAAGTCACTTTTTATTATCATTTCGACCATAACTGCTGGTACAGTACACAGTAAAAATGAGACAACGTTTTTCAGGACCATGGTGTTACATGACACAGTACAAAAACTAGACTGAACTACGTAAAAAAACACAGAAAAAAAACTACACTAGACTACAGACCTACCCAGGACTGCATAAAGTGCACACAACAGTGCAGGCATTACAATAAATAACAAACAAGACAAGGTGTCAGTCCAGACTCTGGGTATTGAGGAGTTTGATGGCTTGGGGGAAGAAACTGTTACATAGTCTGGTCAGAGAGCCCGAATGCTTTGGTGCCTTTTCCCAGACGACAGGAGGGAGAAGAGTTTGTATGAGGGGTGCGTGGGATCCTTCATAATGCTGTTTGCTTTGCGGATGCAGCATGTAGTGTAAATGTCTGTAATGGCGGGAAGAGAGACCTTGATGATCTTCTCAGCTGACCTCATTATCGGCTGCAGGGTCTTGCGATCCTAGATGGTGCAATTTCTGAACCAGGCAGTGATGCAGCTGCTCAGGATGCTCTCAATACAACCCCTGTAGAATGTGGTGAGGATGGGGGGTGGGAGATGGACTTTCCTCAGCCTGTGCAGAAAGTAGAGACGCTGCTGGGCTTTCTTTGCTATGGAGCTGGTGTTGAGGGACCAGGTGAGATTCTCCGCCAGGTGAACACCAAGAAATTTGGTGCTCTTTATGATCTCTACAGAGCAGCCGTCGATGTTCAGTGGGGAGTGGTTGCTCCGTGCCCTCCTGAAGTCAACAACCATCTCTTTTGGTTTGTTCACATTCAGAGACAGGTTGTTGGCTCTGCACCAGTCCGTTAGCCGCTGCACCTCCTCTCTGTAAGCTGACTCATCGTTCTTGCTGATGAGACCCACTACGGTCATCGGCGAACTTGATGATGTGATTCGAGCTGTGTCTTGCAGCACAGTCATGGGTCAGCAGAGTAAACAGCAGTGGACTGAGCACGCAACCCTGGGGAGCCCCCGTGCTCAGTGTGATGGTGTTGGAGATGCTGCTCCCGATCCGGACTGACTGAGGTCTCCCAGTCAGGAAGTCTAGGATCCATTTGCAGAGGGAGTAGGTTCAGCTTTCCAATCAGTTTCTGAGGGATGATTGTGTTGAATGCTGAACTGAAGTCTATGAACAGCATCCGAGCGTATGTGTCTTTTGTTGTCCAGGTGGGTTAGGGCCAAGTGGAGGGTGATGGCAATGGTGTCGTCTGTTGAGCGGTTGGGATGATACGCGAACTGCAGGGGGTCCAGTGAGGGGGGCAGCAGGGTCTTGATGTGCCTCATGATGAGCCTCTCGAAACACTTCATGATGATGGATGTGAGTGCAACGGGACTGTAGTCATTTAGGCAGGACACTGAAGACTTCTTTGGCACGGGGATGATGGTGGCGGCCTTGAAATGTACATAGCTGAGAACATTAGACACACCATGTTCAACCTTTCGCTTCCTGGTTTTATATGTAGGCTTAACAACACATGTCTGCACAACCTCTCCACTAACTGTTTTGGTACCCTGATTCTCATCCCCCTGTAATTCTAGCTTAAACTCCACTATGCAGCATTAGTAAACCTTCCTACTTGGGTATCAGTGCCCCTTCAGTTCAGGTGTAAACCATTCCTTCTGTACAGGTCCTACCTTCCAGGAAGAGAGCCAAATGATCCAAAAATCTGAAGCCCTCCCTCCTACACCAACTTCTTAGTCACATATTAAACTGTACAGTCTTCCTAGTTCTGGCCTCACTAGCACATGGCACAGGTAGCAATTCTGAGATTACAATCCTGTAGGACCTGCCTTTTACCTTATCATGTAACTCCCTGCATTCTGTATGCAGAACCTCTTCACTCATCCTATCCATGTCATTGGAACCGATGTGGAACATGATCTGTTGCTGTTCACCCTCCCACTTAGAATGCTGTGAACTCAATCTGTGATGTCCCTGACCCTGGCATCCAGGAGGCAACATACCATTTGGGAATCTCATTCGCGTCCACTGAACCTCCTGCCCATTCCCCTAACCAATGAATCTCATATTATTACAGCTTACATCTTCTCCCCCCCCTTTCCTTCGGAGTCACAGAGCCAGACTCTGCCAGAAACCTGTCTGCTGTGGCTTTCCTGTGTGAGGTCAACCCCTCAGTGATACCCAAAGTGTATCAAGAGTACAAGTATACCTGTTGTTGAGAGCAATGGCCACAGGGGCACTTTGCACTGGCTATCCATCCCCTATTCCCCTCTTGATGGACACCCAGTTATTTATGTCCTACACCTTGTGTGTAACTACCTCTATGTCCTGTCTACCAATCCCTCAGCTTCCCAAATGGTCCAGAATTCATCCAGTTCCAGCTCCAACAATGCAGGTGTAGTCATCAGGCACACTGGAGGTCCCCTGCCTTCCCATATCCTGCAAGAGGAACATTCCACTATCTTGACTGGTCTTTGCCAAAGGCTCGATGAGTCGAACTTCAGCTCCCCCCTCTAACACTGGCCCCCTTCACAATGGCCACTCCACTTAAACTTGATTTTACTGGACCTTGCCAACTGCCCAATTATGCACGATCCAGTGTCTCCTGGGGAACTGTGGCATGCAAAATGTGCTGACTGCCCCTGCTTGCTTCTTTGAAACTCTGCACCTATGCAATCCTGTGTCTCCTCCGGAACATGCCATACAAAATGTGTCAAATAGACCCATTTGCTTCTTTTAATCTCTCTCTCTCTCTCTACACAAATAGGAGGTGATAGGTGGAAGAGAAAAAGGGCTTAAGAAGGTATCTGACAGGAGAGGACTGTGGACCATGGGAGTAAGGGAACGAGGAGGGTCACCAGAGGGAAGCGATGAGCAGATGAGGAGGAGTAAGAGGGGAACCAGAAAGGGAAATGAAGAGAATGGGGAGGGGGAGAAATCACCAGAAATCAGAGAAATCAATGTTCATGTCATCAGGTTGAAGGCTACCCAAACGGAATATGAGGTGTTGCTCCTCCAACCCGAGTTCGATTTATCATGGCAAAGTATACTTTGAATGAGGGAAGAAAATTTCCAAGGAACAGCAGGACCAACTGCCCAGGATTATATTACTAATGGTCCTTATCACTGACGCTGCTCAGACGCAAAAGATTCTGTAAAAACTCAAGTTCTTCCTTTATCCCTGAAGTGGATAATGAGATTTACTAAATATTTAGTATTTAGAAGAGGGGTTTTGGAGTTCACGGTCATAGACCCTCAATGTTACAGCACCAGCAATTGGGGGTTCAATTCCTGCTGATCTCTGTAAGGAGTTTGTACTCTCCCCGTGATCATGCAGGTTTCCTCCTATATTCCAAAGACGTTTGGGTTAGGATTAGTAAGCTGTGGGCATGCTGCATTGGCACTGGAAGCATAGCTGCTCCCAGCACATCCTTGGACTGTGTTGGTCGTTGGCGCAAATGACGCATTTCACCAAGTTTCAACACATGTGTGACAAATAAAGTTAATCTTTCTATATAAGAAACTGTGGCATTTCCCACTTCACAACATCCACGCTTCATAAAAACAAGCAGTAAAGTGCTTCAGAAAGTCCCAAGGCTATAAACGGCATTGCATAAACAGTGATTTTTCTTTCTATTATGCATTAGATGGATCCTGTCCTACTCTGAAATGGCACTGACGATGGGCATGTGGGGATAAATTAAAGGATCTCCCAGCTTTACTTACCAATTCCACACCATCTGTTGTTGTGCTGGAATCAATGGCATTGCCCAAAGCTATCAGCAGTCGTACAGCTTGGTGCACAAGGCCCTGAGAGACCAGACATTCACAGTTGACACCACTGCGAGGGAAACAGAGAGAGAGAGAGATGAGTGTTTCAATTAGCCCTCTTCCCCTTCGGGGAGGAGGTAAAGGAGCCCTGAAGACATACATTCAACGTTTTCGGAACAGCTTCTTCTTCTCAGCCATCAGATTTCTAAAAGGTTCAGGAACATGACCTCACTATTTTTGCTCTCTGTTTGTACTTATTGTAACTTCTAGTAATTTTCACGTATTAATCATCGCATATGAAGTGCCAGTAGTGTTATACTGATTATTTTTAAAACTTGTGTTGTAAATGTACTTTGTGTTAAGTATAATGGACCCTCTGGTTAATAGTAGAGGTCCATGGCATAAAAAAAGATTGGGCGCCCCTGATTTAGGGTGAGAGGGAGTAACTTTAAAGGAGATATCTGGAACAAGTTGCTGTTATTATTATTTTTTTTTTAAACACACAGAGAATGGTGGGTGTAATGATGGCATTGAAAAAGCTCTTAGGTCGGCAAAGGGAGATTCAAAGAACATGCAGACAATGGAGGGATATGGATATTGTGTCAGCAGATAGGATTAATTTAGTTGGGTATTTAATTACAACTTCAATTAGCTTAGCATAACATCATGGTCTGAAAAGCCTGTTTCTGTACTGTGTTATCCAATGTCCACTCAACCATCATGCTCCTGAACCAGAGGGGATAACTTACCTCAACTTCACTAAACTGTACCCATGATCTATAACTCACTTTCAAAGACTCTTCATCTATTCCTCTTGATATTTATTGCCTAATATTTATTTATTATTATTATTTTTCTCTTTTGTATTTGCACAGTTTGTGGTCTTTTACACATTGGTTGTTTGTCCGTTCTGTTGGGTGTGGTCTTTGATTCGACTATGGTTTTTGTATGTACTGTGTATGCCCGCAAGAAAAAGAATCTCAGGGTTGTACATGCTGAAATACTGTGTGTGTGTGTGTGTGTGTGTATATATATATATTTGATAATAAATTTACTATGAACTTTGAATATCCCTTTGGAGAAGTGAACCAACTGTTTCTACCTGGTCCAGACCTAGATGTGACTTTAGACCCATATTCAAAGGGTTAAATCTTTGCTGTCAACAATATGTCCTAGTATGTCACTCTGCAAAAGACAACGACACATGGATAACTGCAGCTGTGTCATATGGAATCATATCCATAGAATAACCATGCTTGGAGTATTGTGTTCAGCTCAGGTCACCTCATAATAGGAAGAATGGGGAAGCTTTAGAGAGGGTGCAGAGATTTATCAGGATGCTGCCTGGATTAGAGAGCATGTCTTATGAGGATAGGTTGAGCAAACTAGGGTCTTTCTATTTAGAGAGGAGGATAAGAGGTGGCCTGACAGGGGTAAACAAGATGGAAAGTGGCATAGTTTAGTGGATATCCAGAGATTTTCCTCAGAGTGGAAACGGCTAGCAGAAGAGCACTTTATTTTAAGGTGATTGGTGGAAAGTAGAGGGGGGGATGTCAGAGGTAGTTGTTGTTGCTTGTTTGTTGTTGTTTTTTTTTAATACACAGAGTGGTGAGTACATGGAATGCCCTGCTAGGGATGGTGGTAGAGGCAGACACAGTAGGGGCATTTACCAAACTCTTAAGACACGGTTCCTAAGGTTATCATAGCTGGAAGTGGAAGTGCTCAAAATGGGGTGTGTCTCTAACAGCCAGCTCCAAGTCTTGGCCTTCACATGTGGCTAGGCCTGGCGGAACTGTTTCTACTGACAAGAGAAGGGGCAACGATGGAACACTGGTGCCATAAAACTAGTTGCTTTGGGTAGGTGGGGCTCATGAGCCTTGGCTGGCAGCCCGCCGAGGAGAAAGAAAACACGGATTTTAAACCTCCGCTGCCTTGTGGCCATACCCATACCATACCCAAGAAAGGCTTTGGGAGTAAACCCCGAGGGAGCAATCTGGAGCAGGGCAAACTAAGGCAGTTTGATGCTGTTTACAACTTCACTGGCAACCTCTGTGACGACACTGGAGCCAAGCTGTATCGGTGCTTACCCTTCCCTTGGACTACATCAGTGACGTGGAGAGGGGAACCTGCTGCCTGGGCAACAGCCAGTGCTTCAAATTTTCCCACACTGGAGAGGACACAGTCCATCAGATGCACAAGCTCATGATCCCCTGGGATTGACAGCTGCCTACTACTAGATAGCCACATGAATGATAGGAAAATGGAGGGCTATGTGTGAGGGGTTAGATTGATCTTGGAGTAGGTTAAAAGGCGAGTACTACACAGTAGGCTGAAGGGTCTGTACTGTTCTATGTAATAGTTAACCTACCTAATGATCCCAGGAATGAAAGGTTTAACAAATGAAGAGCATTTGATGGCTCTGGGCCTGTACTTGCTGGAGTTCAGAAGAATGAGGGAGTCAGTTTCAATGATTGAAACCTAGTGAATAGTGAAAGGTCTAGATAGAGTGGATGTGGAGAGGATATTTCCAATAGTGGGGGAGTCTAGTACCAGTGACACAGCCTCAGAATAGAGGGACATCCATTTAGATCAGAGATGATGAGGAATTTCTTTAGCCAGAGGGTGGTGAACCTGTGGAATTCATTGCCACAGAAAGCTGTGGAGGCCAAGTCATAGAGTAGATTTAGAGAAGAGCTTGATAGGTTCTTGATCACTCAGGGCATCAAAGGCTATGGGGAGAAGGCAGGAAAATGGAGTTGAGAGGGGTAATAAATTAGCCATGAAGGACAGGTGGAACAGACTCGTTGGGCCAAATGGCTTAACACTGCTCTTATATCTGAACAGGACGGGGATTGGGACTACAGCCAGTTGTGTGAGCTTGTTACCTACTCACGATGTAATGCAGACACCAGGCGGACTCCACAGCCGTTGGCATCCCAAATTCCGAATCCGGATCCAACAGATGAATCAAACGTGGAGTCAAGCTGGCTTCCAGAACCGCACTGTTGAGATTCAAAATAATTATACACAAGTCAGGGAGAGAAATGATTGTAAACAACAAAAGCACAAGTTTGAAAAAAAAATCAAAATTGACTAAAAGAACTGACATTTATTTATTTACAGAAACAGCGTGGAACAGCTCCTTCCGGCCCAACGAGCCTCAATGCCCAGCAACCCACCAATTTAACAGTAGCCTAATTACAGACCTCTGGATCTGGAATAAACTGGTACATCGTTGGTCTGTGGGAATGTGCTCGTGGGAAGAACGCAAGACCTCCTTACAGAGGACACCAGAATAAAATTCCGATACCAAGATGTAAGAGTGTAATGCTACCCACTACAGTACAAAGAACCCACCATTTGGGCCATGTTTTCTTTGTGCAGCTGCCATTGGGCAAGAGGTACAGGAGTTTTGGGTCCCACACTATCAGGACCAGGAACAATTATTATCCTTCAATCAGCTGGCTCCTGAACCCGTATTAATATCTTCACTCACCTCAACACTGAACTGATTCCACAACCTACAGACTCATTTTCAATGATTCTTTACAACTCATGTTCTCAATCTTAATATTTATTTGCAGTTTACCTTCTTTTGCACAGTCTTTATGTATGATTTTTATATATCCTATTGTACTTTTCCCTATATATGCTTGAAATTAAACAAATCTCAAGATAGCATATGAACACAGGAGATTCTGCAGATGATGGAAATCCACAGCAACACACACAAAATGCTGGAAGAACTCAGCAGGCCAGGCAGCATCAATGGAGGGGAATAAACAATCGATTTTTGAGCTGATATCCTTCAATCGGATGTAATTTGAAAATAAATTTATTTTGAACTCCTCCCTAGCAAAGGTTGATTGTTCCAATGCTGTCTAGTAGGCTGGTAAATCAGTTATTCAGATGGTGCACAATTACCCTCTGGTGACAAAACAGAGCAACTGCACTGACAGAACATTCTCCGTACGATAAGCAGGGAGAGACACAACCAATCAGAGCACTCGCCGCTCTCCAAAGTTCACAGTAAATTAATTTTATCTATTTATTTAGTGACGCAGAATGGAGTAGGCCTTCTGGCCCTTTGAGACATGTTGCCCCAGGAACTCCATGACTCCAATTTAATCCTAACCTACCTCAATCATGGGACAATTTAAAACCTACCCAGTTAAGTCTTTGGACTGTGGAAAACCTATGCATTCCATAAGACCATAAGACAACACAGGAGGAGAATGAGGCCATTTGGCCCATCGAGTCTGCTCCGCCATTCAATTATGGCTGATCAGTTTTTCCCCTCCTTAGCCCCACTCCCCAGCCTTCTCACCATAACCTTTGATGTCATGGCCAATCAACCGATCAATCTCTGCCTTAAATACACCCAACAACCTGGCCTCCATAGTTGCCTGTGGTAATAAATTCCACAAGTTCACTACCCTCTGGCTAAAGAACTTTCTCCGCATCTGTTAAATGGACACTCCTCTATCCTGAGGCTGTGCCCTCTTGTCCTAGACTCCCCCACCATGGGAAACATCCATTCCACATCTACCATGTCTAGGCCTTTCAACATTTGAAAAGTTTCAATAAGATCCTCCCTATCCTTCTAAATTCCAGTGAGTACAGACCGAGAGCTATCAAATGTTCCTCATATAACCCTTTCATTCCCGGAATCATTCTAGTGAACCTCCTCTGAACCCTCTCAAATCCCAGCATATCTTTTGTTGGATGAGGAGCCCAAAACTGTTCACAATACTCAAGGAAAAGCCTCGCCAGTGCTTTATAAAGCCTCAGCATCACATCTCTGCTCTTGTATTCCAGAACTCTTGAAACGAATGCTAACATTGCATTTGCCTTCCTCACCACTGACTCTACCTGCAAGTTAGCCTTTAAGGGTGTTCTGCACAAGGACTCCGGAGTCCCTTTAAATCTCAGATTTTTGGATTGTTTTTTCCACATTTAGAAAATATTCTGCACGTTTATTTCTTTTACCAAAGTGCATGACCATGTATTTTCCAACATTGTATTTCATTTGCCACTTTCTTGCCCATTCTCCTAATCTGTCTATGTCCTTCTGCAGCATCCGTTTCCTCAACACTATCTGCCCCCCCCCCACCCAATCTTTGTATCATCTGCAAACTTGGCAAAAAAGCCGTCTATTCCAATATCTAAATCATTGATATAGAGCATAAAAAGAAACGGTCTCAACACCAACCCCTGCGAATCAGAATCAGGTTTAAAATGTGAAATGAAATTTGTTAACTTAGCAGCAGCAGTTCAATGGATTACATAATATAGAAGAAAAACTATTAATAAGTAAATTAATTACAGTATAGGTATATTGAATAGATTAAAAATCGTACAAAAAATATATATATTCAAAAAGTGAAGTAGTGTTCAAGGGTTAAATGTCCATTTAGGAATAGGATGGCAGAAGGGAAGAAGCTGTTCCTGAATCGCTGACTATGTGCCTTCAGGCTTCTGTACCTCCTACCTGATGGTAACAGTAAGAAAAGGGCATGCCCTGGGTGCTGGAGGTTTTTAATAATGGACGCTGCTTTTCTGAGACACTGCTCCTTGAAGATGTCCTGGGTACTTTGTAGGCTAGTACCCAAGATGGAGCTGACTAAATTTACAACCTTGTTGGCCAGAAAGAATGACAATCTTCAAATCGGTGAATTCAAATGAATCAAGGACAGTGGAAGCAGTCTTTGTTCTTGCCGTGTGCTTGGGGGATGGAGGCTGCCATTTTGTGAAGACACTCGATTCTCCATTTTGTGAGCTTGACATGCTGGACTTCATTAGTGTTTTAAAGAAGACACAAAGACTCTTCTTTGTGGTGGCGTGTTGGGGAGGCAGCATTAAGAAGAGGGACGCCTCACGTCTTAATAAGCTGGTAAGGAGGGCGGGCTCTATCGTGGGCAAAGTACTGGAGAGTATAACATCGGTAGCAGAGCGAAGGGCGCTGAGTAGGCTACGGTCAATTATGGAAAACCCTGAACATCCTCTACATAGCACCATCCAGAGACAGAGAAGCAGTTTCAGCGACAGGTTGCTATCGATGCAATACTCCTCAGACAGGATGAAGAGATCAATACTCCCAATGCCATTCGGCTTTACAATTCAACCGCCAGGAGTAAGATATGTTAAAGTGCCGGGGTTAGGACTCAATGTATTTAAGTAAACTACTTAAGAACTTTTTAAAAGCTATTATTAATGCTTTTTGAGAGGGTGATTTTAGATGCATATCATATTTTTACTGAGTTAAGTATTGTATGTAATTAGTTTTGCTACAATAAGTGTATGGGACATTGGAAAAAATGTTGAATTTCCCCATGGGGATGAATAAAGTATCTATCTATTTAAGACTCTTCAGGTGCATCTGCTGGACTGCATTTCTGCATTTCCAAATAAGGAGTTGTTTGTGAGGTGTTCTTTGGTTGGCTATAACATGCAGACGTGAATGCCTGAGGTGATTCAAGCTCATTGCTGACTGAGAACAATGAGCCATGAGTCAGCAACTGTCCCTTGATGGGAAGAGGACAATAGATGGAGGCTGCTTTGGACCAGAGCCAATGACCAGGTGTTAAAGGCCAGACACATGACCTGCGGCCAATGACACGGGAATGGGACATTTGAATTGATAAGCAATGGATATAAAAGTGGATGCTTTATGTGTGCCGGTGGCGGTAACTTCGAAGAATAACCATCGCAGACACAAGCGAGAAGAACCCTGCGTGAACACGTGGAGTGTGAGTCGGGACCACGAGGAACAAGGAGCGCCTGGCCAGCGTAAATTCCTCCGCCCCGGTAATACCTTTGCTATTCTTTGACTATCCAGGAGAGTCAGGGGTACTTAGCAGTTGTGCGCACAAGGTATTTGATGTATGAATTCACGTATTTGTTAGTTTGAACAATAAAGGTAATTGTCAGTAAATACCGATCTCTCTGTGTCTCACTCAGAATCGTTGGAAGAGGTAGAAGTGGTATCTCTCTCTCTCTCTTTTCCAACACCTTCAGCAGCTTCTTTCAGACCTGTGCAGTAGCCCTTACATATAGCAACACAGCCTGTCAGAATGCTCTCCATGGAACATCTATAGCAGTTTTTGAGTGTATTTGTTGACATGCCAAATCTCGTCAAACTCCTAATGAAGTATAGTCGCTGTCTTGCCCTCTTTATAACTGAATTGATATGCTGGGAACAGGTCACATCCAGGAACTTGAAGCTGCTCACTCTCTCCACTTCTGATCCCTCTCTGAGGATTGGTCTGCACTCACTTCTCTTCCCTCAAACCCTTCAACATCTGGCACACCACCAATCACTGGCAGCCAACCAGAAATGATCCTTTTATTCCCGCTCACTGCCTCCTACCAATCAGCCAATGCTTGGTACCCCATGGGCTCTTAACTTGGTTAGCAGCCTCATTTGTGGCAACTTCTGAAAGTCCAAATATACAATAATCACTGCATCCCTTTTATCCATCGTACTTGTAATCTCCTCAAGGAATTCCAATAGGTTTGTGAGGCAAGATTTCCCTTAATGAAACCATGCTGACTTTGTCCTATCTTGCCGGGTCACCAAGCACTCCATGACCTCATCCTTAACAAATGACTCCAACATTTTCCCAACCACTGAGGTCAGGCTAGCTGGGCTACAAGTTCCTTTTTGCTGCCTTCCTCCTTTCTTAAAGAGTGGAGTGACATTTGCAACTTTCCAGTCCTCTGGCACCATGCCAAGGTCAAATGATTTTTGAAAGGTCATTACTAATGCCTCCACAATCACTATCACTACCTCTTTCAGAACCCTAGGGTACAGTTCATCTGGTCTGGGTGATTTATGTACCCTTAGGTTTGTCAGCTTTTTGAGTACCTTCTCCCTTGTAACAGTAACTGCACTCGCTTCTCTTCTTTCACACACAACATCTGGCACACTGCTAGTGTCTTCCACAGTGAAGACTGATACAAAATACACATTTAGTTCACCTGCCATCTCCTTGTCCCGTTATTATTTCTCCAGCCTCATTTTCTAGCAGCCCTATATCCACTCTCATCTCTTTTATTTTCTTACATACTTGAAAAAGCTCTGTAGACACACAGAGACTCCTTAAGGAATGGCACCAGAATTAAACTCCAAATGCCCCAAGCTCTAAAAGTGTTGTGCTGATCTACTTATTTACTTAGACTAGAGATACAGCGCAGAACAGATCTTCTGACCCAATGAGCCACTCCACCCAGCAGCCCACCAATTTAACCACAGTCGAATCACAGGACAATTTACAACGACCAGTTAACCTGTAAACCGGTCCATCTTTGGACTGCTGGGGGAAACCTGAGACTTATTCCCAGGACAGAAATGGGTAATACAACAGATGATTGGGGGATGACAGGGGTAGTTGTTTTTTTTAAAAAACACAGAAAACGTTGGGTACTTGGAACGTGTTCCAGTGTTGTTGGTAGTACCAGATACATTAGGCAGAGTTAAGATCACATGGATGATTAAAAAAAAATGAAGGGGTAAATGGGAGGGAAGGGCTAGATTGATCTTGGAGTAGGTTACAAGGTCAGCACAACATAGTGTGCTGAAGGGCCTGTACCGTTCCATGTTCCATTCCCGAGAGCCGGATTGAGAAGAGAACTTACGGCACGATCTTCTCTCCTGCTTCCTTGGCCTGGAGCAGTTGGGAAAGTGAGTAAGCCGCTGCCTCCACGACTGCTTCGTGAGGAGACTGAAAGAGAGCAACAATACTTGAGGCACGTCAATAAAGAGCCATGAGGTAACATTGCAGCTCTATGAAACTCTATGGGTGGGTGGGGGAGGGAGGGGGAACGAAGTGAGAGCTGGGAGGTGAGAGGCGAGACCAGGTGAGTGTGTGAGGGAGGGTGGATGAAGTAAAAGGCTGGGAAGTGACACAAAGGAAAAGGTAAAAGGGTTGAAGGAGGAATCTGGACCGGGGAGAAATTGAATGAGGAAAGGCACCAAAGGGAGGCAATGGACAGGTGAGGAGAAAAAGAGGTAAAAGGGGAACCAGAACAGGTATTAGAAAGAGCGAGAATGGGGAGGGGTATAAATGACCAAAGGTTTGATAGGAGAGGAGAGTGGAGGATGGAAGAAAGGGACAGAGGGAACTGATAGGCATTAGAGGTTGCAGAAGGAATCACTAAGGGAGGATAGTGAAATAAAAGCAAGGAGGTGGGAAACTGAGGCTGATGTTGTTGCTTTGGATTTGTGTTGCTCCACATTTCCAGCACCTGCAACTTCCCTTGTGCCTCTAGATCTGCTGATCTGTTGCACTTAAGTGGTCTGCTAACATTTTTTTGAAAGCAGGCTGACCAATGGGGTTTTGGGGAACGTGTCTCACCTGCAGACAGGTTGCCAGTGCTTGAATCACGCCTTGAAGCAGGAGCTGACTCCGAACAGCTTCATTCTCTGCCGCCATGTTGCCCAGGATGTATAAACACTGCTCCTGAAAGCATTTCCAGAATCATTAGGGCGATTTATATCATCAAATCCATCCAAGATCAATACCCTGTATAACCAGCAGCTCCAGCACAAAAACAGCCATTCCAGTCCTTTAATGATTAGACCACAAGATACAGGAGTAGAATTAGGCCATTTGGTCCATTTAATCTACTCTGCCATTTCATCATGGCTGATCCATTTCCCTCTCAAACCCATTCTCCTGCCTTGTCCCCGTAACATTTGACACCCTGACCAATCAAAAACGTATTAACCTCTGCTTTAAATATACCCATAGACTTGACCTCTGCAGCCATCTATGGCAATGAATTCCACAGATTCACCACCCTCTGGCTAAAGAAATTCCTTCTCATCTCTGCATCTACAGGAGGCACAGCCTCAAGAAGGCTACATTCACTGTCGAAGACCCTGACCACCTGGACCATGCCATCTTCTCAGTTACCATCAGGCGAGAGGTTCAAAAGCCTGAAGTCCCACATCAGTGTGCCGTCTGGCTAAATTATGGAACATCAATGCTTTTGAGTGCAAAATCCTACAAAAGGTAGCGGATTTGGCCCAGTACATCACAGGTAAAACCCTCCCAACCATTGAGCACATCTACATGAACTGCAGTATCCATCAAAGATCCTCATCACCCAGGCCATGGTCTTTTCTTGCTGCTGCCCCAGGAAGAAGGTGCAAGAGTCTCAGGGCTCGCACCACCAGGTCCAAAAGCAGTTATTTTCCCTCAACCAACACACACAAAATGCTGGTGGAATGCAGCAGGCCTGGCCCGCTGTGTTCCACCAGCATTTTGTGCGTGTTGCTTGAATTTCCAGCATCTGCAGATTTCCTCGTGTTTGTGTTTTTACTATCCCTCAACCATCAGACTTGAAAAAAGGGGATAACGACACTCATTTAAGGACTCTTATTTATTGCTATTTATTTATGGCTACATTTGCAGTTTGTTGTCCATTGATCCTGTTTACAGTTACTGGTCTATATATTAGTCACGTTTGCCTGCAGAAAAAGAATCTCAGGGTTGTATGTGGTGATGTTTGCACTCCGATAATAAATTTTACTTTGAACTTTTGAACAATACCAGGTTCAAGAACAGTTACTTCCCTTCAACCATTCAGTCATTAAACCAACCAGCCGAACCCTAATCACAACCGACCTCAGTACGGTGACACTGTAACCACTTTGTACTAAAGTGGAATTTGTCTTTTTTTATTGTGCTTATATTGTTATTCTTGTAAAAATTGTGCCAGAATCAGGAACATTTATCACTGACAAATGTCAAGAAATTTGTTGTTTTGCAGGAACAGTACAGTGCAAGACAAAAATTACTATGAATCACAGTATACAGTACTGTGCAAAAGTCTTGGGCTCCCTGGCTATAAAACTTTTGCACAGTTCTATAGTCCTCCACCTTATTCTGGATTCTCACTCTTCGCTCTACATTGACAAATACAGTGCTGTGCTAAAGTCTTAGGCACCCTAGCACAGGATCAAAACAAACTGCAGAAAGTTGTAAACTCAGTTAACTCCCTCATGGGCACAAGCCTTCCCAGCATCCAGGACAATCTTCAAGGAACATTGCCTCAAAAAGTCACTCGTCACTATGGACACTCATCACCCAGCCATCTTCTCAATGCTACTGTCAGTAAGGAGGAACAGGGGCTTGAAGACATACACTCAACTTTTAAGGCACAGCTTCTTCCCCTCTGCCATCAGATTTCTGAATGGATAATGAACCCATGAGCACTACCTCACTACATGTTCTTTTACTCTCTTTTTGCACTGCTTATTTTTATGTCTACTAAATTTACAGTTTTTATGTACTGTAGTGTATTGCTGCCACATAATAACTAATTTCACATCACATGCTGGTGATTCTGATGTGTACATAACCACATAAGCAAATAACAATTACAGCACGAAAACAGGTCATCTCGGCCCTTCTAGTCCTTGCCGAAAAGACGTGTGCATAGCGCTATATATAAAATAGGTGGTGGGTGGAGATGCGTCTCTACCACAGGAGGTGTAAGGCACTCCTTCCCTCTGCTAGTCAGCAGATCACTCTTGGACAAGGTGCACTTAGCCCTTGTCCCCCCCCCCGCCGATAAGTCACATGAAGCCATGGGAGCAGGTGGTGGACGGTCGTATAGTTGGTGCCTATCACAAGTTCTGGTTATGCAACCACTGACGCCAGGTAGACAATCTCTGAAGAGTATTGATAATGGCAGGGCTCACCCGTCTTGTAAAGACCAGAAGGCGGCAATGGCAAACCACTTCTGTAGAAAAATTTGCCAAGAACAATCACGATCATGATGATCAATTGTTGCCCACATCATACGACACGGCACATAATAATGATGATGTGAATGAAAAAAGTGCAAAAAGAAAGCATAATGGTAAGGAAGCATTCATGGGCTGTACAGAAATCTGATGGCAGAGATGAAGACGATGTTACAATGATGAGCAAAAACAATTTATGTTAATTTATGCTTTTCTTGTGAATGCTGCTATCTGGTATTTGTAATACTGCAGCGGTTAAGTTTCTCATTGCACTTGTGCAGACCTATTTATGCATATAACAACTCGATTTTGACTCAAGAGTCTGTGATTCTAGGTACAAGCCTGCCCCCTGGTGGTGCGCACAATGAAGCACACTGCCAAAGGAGGTGGTGGAAGTACAAGTGAATAACCATATAACCATTACAGCATGGAAACAGGCCATCTTGGCCTTTCTAGTCCATGCCGATGCTTACACTCACCTAGTCCCACTGGCCCGCTCTCAGCCCATAACCCTCCATTCCTTTCCTGTCCATATACCTATCCAATTTTACTTTAAATGACAATAATGAACCTGCCTCTACCACTTCTACTGGAAGCTCATTCCACACAGCTACCACTCTCTGAGTAAAGAAATTCCCCCTCATGTTACCCCTAAACTTTTGCCCCTTAACTCTCAAATCATGTCCTCTTGTATTTTAGAATATTTTAGAATTTTCTCTATTTTTGCAGAAATGACCTGAAATGTGATCAGTTCTTTAAGCAAGTCCTAAAACTAGAAAAAGAGAATCCAATGAAATAAATAACACAAGTAACACTATATACATGTTCATTTGAGAAAAATTATCCAATATTACATGTATTTGTTGGAAAAAGTATGTGAGCCTCAAGGATTCAGTTCATTTAAAGGGGAAATTAGAGTCAGGTGTTTCAATCAATGGGATAACAATCAGATGTGAGTGTGGGAGGCCCTGCTCTATTTAAAGATCATAAACTTGGGTTTATGCTCAAAGAGAGACAAAGTGTGCACACACCCAGCGCATCCTCAGCCACTTCCAGGACAGTGGCGACACGCGCACACGTGGAAGGACACTCAGGACATCAACTACAAGACAACATCACCTGACTGTTCGGGTGTTGCCTCCCTCCCAGATGCGCTGAACAACTTCTACGCTCGTTTTGAGGTGGAAAATGACGTGGCAGTGAGGAAGTCCACCCCTCCTTCAAATAAGCAGGTGCTGTGTCTCACTGTGGCCGATGTGAGGAGAACCCTGTGCAGGGTCAACCCACGGAAGGCTGCTGGACCAGACAATATTCCTGGCAGAGTGCTCAGAGCAGACCAGCTAACAGATGTTCTCACTGACATCTTCAACATCTTCCTGAGCAGCGCCACCGTTCCAACGTGCTTCAAGACTGCCACCATCGTCCCTGTGCCGGAGAAGTCTTCAGTGTCCTGCCTCAATGACTACCGTCCCGTTGCACTCACATCCATCGTCATGAAGTGTTTCCAGAGGCTCGTTATGAGGCACATCAAGACCCTGCTGCCCCCCTCACTGGACCCCCTGCAGTTTGCGTATCATCCCAACTGTTCAACAGACGACGTCACTGTCATTACCCCCCACCTGGACAAAAAAGACACGTACGTTTGAATGCTGTTCAGACTTCAGTTCAGCTTTCAACACAATCATTCCTCAGAAACTGATTGGAAAACTGAGCCTACTGGGCCTGAACACCTCCCTCTGCAACTGGATACTAGACTTCCTGACTGGGAGAACTCAGTCAGTCCAGATCAGGACCAGCATCTCCAACACCATCACACTGAGCACGGGGGCTCCCCAGGGTTGCGTGCTCAGTCCACTGCTGTTCACTTTGCTGACCCATGACTGTGCTGCAACACACAGCTCGAACCACATCAAGTTTGCCGATGACATGACTGTGGTCTCATCAGCAAGAACGATGAATCAGCATACAGAGAGGAGGTGCAGCGGCTAACGGACTGGTGAAAAGCCAACAACCTGTCTCTGAAATGTGAACAAAACAAAAGAGATGGTTGTTGATTTCAGGAGGGCACGGAGCGACCACTCTCCACTGAACATCGACAGCTCCTTGGTAGAGATCGTTAAGAGCACCAAATTTCTTGGCGTTCACCTGGCGGAGAATCTCACCAGCTCCATAGTAAAGAAAGCCCAGCAGCACGCTACTTTCTGCGAAGGCTGAGGGAAGTCCATCGCCCACCCCCCATCCTCAACACATTCTAGAGGTTGTACTGAGAGCATCCTGAGCAGCTGCATCACTGCCTGGTTTGGAAATAGCACCATCTCGGATCGCAAGACCCTGCAGCAGATAGTGAGGTCAGCTGAGAAGATCATCAGGGTCTCTCTTCCCACCATCACGGACATTTACACCACACGCTGAATCCACAAAGCAAACAGCATTATGAAGGACCCCACGCTCTCCTCATACAAATTCTTAACCCTCCTGCCATCTGGGAAAAGGCACCAAAGCATTCAGGCTCTCACGACCAGACTTTGTAACAGTTCCTTCTCCCAAGCCATCAGACTCCTCAATACCCGGAGTCTGGACTGACACCAACTTAGTGCCCTCTACTGTGCCTATTGTCTTGTTTATTATTTATTGTAATGCCTGCACTGTTTTGTGCACTTTATGCAGTCCTGGGTAGGTCTGTAGTCTAGTGTAGCTTTCTCTGTGTTGTTTTTTTTTTTACGTAGTTCAGTCTAGTTTTTGTACTGTGTCATGTAACACCATGGTCCTGAAAAACATTGTCTCATTTTTACTATGTACTGTACCAGCAGTTACGGTCGAAATGACAATAAAAGTGACTTGACTTAACTTGATTTTAGGTCATATTTATGCAGAAATAGAGAAAATTCTAAAGGGTTCACAAACTTTCTAGCACCACTGTAGGCATGAAGCATTGTTTTAAGAGACATCTAGACAGACACATGAATGGACAAGAAACAGGCGTCACAGATGCGTAGGGTTAGCGCGACACTATTACAGCTTGAGGAGTTCTGGAGTTGGGAGCTCAATTCTGCTGCCTTTCTGCAAGGAGACTATGTCCTCCCCATGGAGTGTGTAGGTTTTCTCCAGGTCCCCTGGTTTCCTCCCACAGTCCAAACATGTACTGGGTAGGTTAATCGGTCATTGTAACTTGTCCCATCATTAGATCAGGGCTGGGGCAATGCAGCTCTAAGGGCCAACTCCTCGCTGCACCGTTAAATAAACAAATAAAAACGGAGGATACAGACCATATGCAGGCAGATGTGCAGCTTAAATTGGCTTCATGATCGGCACATTGAAGGGCCTGTCCCAGTGCTGTACTGGTCTACAATACAAACAGCATGTCTTTGGTTACGTTCTGTAACTTCATCACATTAGTGCATTTATTTACAAAGCGCCAAGGCCACTCCTAGTGCCTCTTTGAGCAGTACAGCCAAGTGACTGTTTACAATATTTATTTAAAGATACAGCATGGAAACAAGCCATTCTGGTCTAACAAGCATGCACTGCCCAATTACATCCACGTGACCGATTGACCGCTACGTCTTGGGACTGTGGGAGGAAACCGGAGCACCCGGAGGAAACACACATGGTCACGGAGAGAACGTACAAACTCCTTACAGACAGCGTTGGGAATTGAACCCAGTTTGCTGCTGCTGTAATAGCATTATACTAACCACGACACTACCATGCACCCTCAAGATACTTTGTAAAGTACTTTACAAACTAAAATGGTTTGGGATATCCTAAAAGGAATATCAAAGGCTATACTATAATCATCTAAAATATATTTAATGTACATTCTGTGGCCACTTTATTAAGTACATGAGGCCTATATGTTCGTGGTCTTCTGCTGCTGAAGCCCATCCACTTCAAGGTTTGATGTGTTGTGTGTTCAGAGATGCTTTTCTGCACACCATTGTTGTAACGTGTGGATAGTTCAGTTACTGTCAGCTTCCTGTCAGACTGAATCTGAGTAGCCATTCTCTGACCTCTCTCAGAAACAAGCTGGTTTTGCCCACAGAGCTGTGACTCCATGTTTTGTTTTTCTTTTTCAAGTCATTCTCTGTTAACTCTAGAGATTGTTGTGCATGAAAATCCCAGGAGATCAGCTGTTTCTGAGATACTCAAACCATCCCATCTGGCACCAACAACGGTCAAGGTCACTTAGATTACATTTCTTCCCCACTCTGATACTTGGTGTGAACAACCACACAGCCTCTTGACCATGTCTGCATGCTTTTATGCATTGCATTGCTGCCACATGATTGGTTGGTTAAATATTTGCATCAACGCCGTGTACAGGTGTACCTAATAAGGTGGCCAGCGAGTGTATACAATACATTTAAATATAGTTTATTTAATGATATTTAACATAGTTATACATTAAGTACATTAAATACGTCTTTAAAAATATTTAAGCCTCTACTGCTTCCCAGGGCAGTTAATTCCAGATTCACTAACCTCTGGCTAAAGAAATTCCTCCTCATCTCTGTACTAAAGGGAAGTATACTCCAGCAAGTATAGTCCGTGATGACTCAATCTTTCCTCATAGGCTAACCCTCTCATCTCCGGAATCAACCCGGTGAATAAAATATAAATAAATCCAAATTCCTTATGAAATCTTAACCACAAAATTCAAGATATTTCCAGTACATAAGTGTAAAGGAGAATGAAATAATTGTTACTCCAGATCTGATACAGCACGAAAAAATACAATTAAATTTAAGAACACAATAAATATAAACACAGATGATAGCTTATATACATAAATTAATTGTATGTTCAACAAGTGACGGCACACACAGGAGTGTCTGTGTCCTTGGTCCAATCACTGAACAGTTCCCACAACTTATGGATTCACTTTTGAGAACTCTTCATCTCATGCTCTTAATATTTATTGCTATTTATTTGTTATTACTTTTTTTCTTTGTTTTTGGATTTGCACAGTTTGTTGCATTTGCACACTAGTTGTCTACCCTATTAATGCAGTCTTTCATTGATTCTATTATGGTTATTGGATTCAATAAGTCTGTCTGCAAGAAAACAAATCTCATGGTGACAGATATGTACTTTGATAACAAACTTACTTTAAATGTTTGAACTTTGACAGGAAATGTTAAAGTAGTAGTGGTTGGGGGTGTGGGTTAGTGAGTTACTACTTGTTTTTGAGTCTGGTGGTCCTGCCGTGGATACAACGAAGCCTCCTCCCTGATGAAAGTGGGACAAACAGTCCACGAGCAGGGTGGGCGGGATCCTAAATGATGCTCAACCCATGAACTCAAAGCCAGGCTGCAGCTAAGAACATGGCGTGAAGATCTTTTCTATAATCTGAGGCTTACCGTGAACTTTGCACTCTGACCCGAGAGGTACGTCAATAGGTAGGGTGTTGCTGGCAAACACACGAGCGAGATGCTGGGATCACTGGCATGGGAGAGCTTTAGCAAACACCGTGCGGCTTCAAGCTGAACTGACGCCAGGTTGCTGGTGAAGAGCCCAATGAGAACGTGGATACTGTTTTCCAAACTATATATGGGGTTGAAGCAGAAATAAAACACTCAGATTACACTTACTGAATCTGTTTTTATTTCGCCGACTGCTTGAATCAGACTTATTTACTTCCCATTACGCCAAAGTTTTTAGGGCGGAAACTAAGGTTCAAACCTCGTGTCTGTTTCTGTAAAAGTTCTGTTTGACCGGTCAGAATAAACCCAGTGGATTATTCCTACTCTAGCCCCTCTCTACCCTTTGACCTGTTTTGTATGGGAGAGCCTAGCAAGAACCACAGCATAAAGCCCAGACGCTGGCCAGCACAGCTCTCCGGGTCATTGAGGCCTGCAAACCCTGAGAATGTTGTGGTCATCTTCAAGGATAAGACGAAGGATGTAAGAGCAGAATTGGGCCATTTGGCCATCGAGCCTGCTCTGCCATTCCATCATTTATTATCGTTCTCAACCCCATTACCCTGCCCTCTCCCTATAGACACCCCTACAAACTGAGAACATAATCATCCTCCACTTTCAATATACCCAATGACTTGGCCTCCACAGCTGTCCATGGCAATCAATTCCACACATTCACCACTCTCTGACGAAAGAAGCTCCTCTTCAATTAGGTTCTGAAGGGACATCCTTCTATTCTGAGAATGTGTTCTCTGGTTCTACACTACCCCTCTATAGGAAACATCCTCTCCACATCCACTCTATCAAGCCACTTCTATATTCAATAGGTTTCAATGAGAACCCCCCCCCCACCCCCCCGCATTCTTCTAGACTCCAGTAAGTACAGGCCAGGGCCATCAAACACTCCTCATATGTTAACCCTTTTGTTCCTGGGGTCATTCTCAAGAACCTCCTCTGGACCCTCTCTAATGTCAGAACATCTTTTCCCAGATAACAAACTCAAAGCTGCTCACAATACTCCAAGTGCTTTTATATTCCAGTCCTCTCAAAATGAATGCTGGCTGCGTGAATTAGACAGAAAACATAAGGAGTAGCAGAATTAGACCATTTGGCTCATCAAGTCTGCTCTACCATTCTATCACGGCTGATTCATTATCCCTTTCAACCCATTTTATCATTTCCCCCAATTCTTACGACAGCAAAATAGTTCCCTTACCTAAACAATCTAATAAGCAAGCAGCACGATGGCACAGAAGTTAACGTAACGCTTTACAGTGCCAGCAATCTCAATTGGGGTTCAATTCTCACTTGTCTGCCTGCAAGAACTTTGTATATTCTCCCAGTAACTGTGGATTTCCTCAGCTTCGTTTCCTCCCGTACAGCTTAGGACAGCTAAGGTGTGGAATTGCCATATAGCCATTGAAAGCATGGCAACAGCTACGAGCTGCCTCCAGCACAATCCACGGGCTGTGTTGGTCATTGACACTATCATTCTACGTTTTGACGTGCATCAAAGCCCCACGGTGGCATAGCGGTTAGTCTGACGCTATTATAGCTTGGGTCACAGGAGTTTGGTGTTCAATTCTGGCATCCTCTGTATCCTTTGCACATTCTTCCCATGAACACGTGGATTTCCTCCAGGTGCTCTGGTTTCCTCCCACGAACGCGTTAGGGTTATTTAGTTGTGGGCATGCTATGTTGGCACTGGAAGCGTGGTGACACTTACAGGCTGGCCTCAGCAACTCCACAATCTCAAAAGGAATTTTGGCTTCTTTCCGCTTCCTGATGAATCGTCTCAGCTTGAAACATCGATTCTTTATTCTTTTCCATAGATACTGCCTGACCAGCTGAGTTCCTCCAGCATTTTGTGTGTGTTGATGCAGATACAGGTTAACCACCACAAATCTGAATGATCCAGACCTGTGCAGTATCAGATTAGTGACTTTGCTGTATCAAAGATGGTTAGGTTAGGATTAAATAAATGAACATCTCTGACCCACTTGATGATCATCTCATCCTTGGATAATAAAAAAAAGAAACAACAAATTGTACTGGTCTGCCAGAGTCAACTACACTAAGTAGCTGCTTCATAAACAGGGATAGATATTTACCCTTCAGAAAGTGTAGTATGCCATTGTCTGGGGTTGAATTAATGACGTACTGTTAACATCATTCTTTACCAAGAGTTCTGCTTTTGGATGTGCAGAGCAGTTATCCAAAATCAGCACGATCTTACAGTTTTTGTCCAGACAGTCACAGTGAGCTCTCGCTCCTGGAGAGATGAAACCATTCCAATGTCATGTCAGTTGTAACCCATTCTTTTTTTGTTAAAGACAGTAAATTGCTGGAAACTGCTTCACACTTCTGAAAGCTCTGGGACTTGAACTTTTGCCGATGACTAACAGCTTACACCTGTGGGTTCCTGCAGCATCAGAGCAGAGTGACACAAACTTGTGATGCTTTCTAACCAGCTGCTGACTCTGCATCCTCTGTAGTCAGTGTTCGTCTTGGAATGCAATGCCAATATAAACGGTTTGGGCCCCATTGTAGAGCTGTTCGGGACTTACATTCTCATCAGGAACTAACTTGGCAAACTGAACAAACTCGGCAGCTGCTTCCCTGTCTGTCTGCTGACCGTTTTCCATCACACACTGCACGAAATGTTATGTCACGTTACTGCTGGAAACACTGAAGCCACCCTTCACGGTAATCACTCATAATGCAATCCTAATTCTTCACGAAATAATTTCACTCCTCTCTCCTGACAGTTCTACACTTTCGCTGACAGTTTAAACCACTTTATGACAGCTTTATGTAGTTGTGAATATCTTTCATTGTTTTCCTAATGCACATCTATTTTTTTTTATTTGCTGTCAACAAAGAACTGGAGCAACTTTTTTTTGTCTCGTTGTATTATAAACTGTGGCAGAGCCAGTGTTATACAAATGACATGCTTTTCACAGACACTCCACTTTTGAGATTTTTTCAGAACTTCTACCCTATCTTGTATAGATAACATATGGTGTTTGTGCTTTACACCACGAGAAACACTTCCTTTATTCACTGAAGCCATGTCTGAGGCTCATTAAGCACAGGTTATAAAAATAAATGCAAAATAACAGAGAGGAACGACTTGCTTCATTTAAAGACTCTGCCAACAGCTGATTCTAATAATGGTGGCACCAAAATAATGGCGACAGTTTGATGCAGCCACGCAGGAAATTTGAAATTAGGCTGGTAAAAATAATGTTCAAACCAGCGGTGGAACTGGATTACTGATTGCCGGATTCGAGGTGGTCAACCTGTATTAGCCAAGGCTCTTCATCTGGAGTTACTGCAGAATTTTGTGAAGTGTATTTAGGAGAAAGCAGGTACGGGTGCCTGACAAATACATTATAGTACAGGTACCTGACAAACATCTTCTGTGCCTCCCTCTGGTGCAGCAATTGACACAGGGATCGTAATGCAGTTACCCGATCCTCTGATCCACGCTGAATCCTCTGGTACAGTTGCGATACCTGCAGAAAAACAGGACACTGTGCTGAACATAGATCGTCAAATTATCTGTTCCTTACAAGCACTTATACACAGGGCAACACACACAAAATACGGCAGAAGCAGGGTGATGCAGTAACGTAGCCATTAGCCTGACATCATTACAGCTTGAATTGTTGGGAGATAAGAGTTCAATTCTGGCATCCTTTGTAAGAAGTTTGTACGATCTCCCAGTAAACTGCATGGGTTTCCTCCATCAGTCCAAAGATGTACGAGTTAGTAGATTAATTGGTCATTGTAAATTGTCCTGTGATTAGGCTGGGGTTAAATTGGCGGGTTGCTGGGCAGTATGACTCGTTGGGCCAGAAGGGCCTGTTCTGCGCTGATAAGAGCATCAATGGGAGAGAATATACAGTCGACTTTAGTTCATCAGCGTGATGAGAAAGGGTCTCGGTCTGAAACGTCAACTCTTTATTCCTCTCCATAGATACTGCCTGACCTGCTGCGTTCTTCCAGCATTTTATGTATTACCTTGGATTTCCAGCATCCACAGATTTGCTTTTCAAACTTATTCACAGGACCGTACTCTTAAATCTAAATGCTTATAACTTCCTTTCCTGAGTCTGCTCCAAGATAAATGGTCAAATAGGGAACAGATGATAGACACTAATTAACAAAATAAATAAAAATCTCATAAATCAAAAATCTCTTGCTAGAAAAGTACAAGATGGTAAGAGGTATAGATCAAGAGACTTTTTACCAGGGTGGAAATGGTAAATGAAAGGGTATAATTTTAAGGTAATTGCAGAAAAGCATAGGGGAGAAGTCGGACGTAAGTTTAAAAAAAAATAACACAGACAGTGGTGGGTGTGTAGAACATATTGCCATGGGTAGTAGTAATTAAGACACTTAAGAGACTTAGATTTAAGGTTTTTTTAAATTGTCATTCTTCAGTAGATAAGAGTAAATGAGAATGAAATGATTGTCACTCCAGATCTGATGCAGTATAAAAAACATAAACTACACAATAAATATAAATCTAAAAGCAATCCTATAAAACAAAACTACCTGTTGTATTTTCAAGAGTGCTTGCATATACAGAATATGCACATGGATGATAGAAAACTAATGGAGGGCTCTGTAGGAGGGAAGAGAGTTGGTTTAAATGTTAGCACAACATAGTGGGCCGAAGAGCCTGTACTGTACTATGTTTTAAGAAATAAAACAGAATAACATAAAAGGAATAAGAGACATACGAATTAAACAGAACAGAGGGACGTCCCTTCAGAGCAGAGACAAGGAGGAATTTCTTCAGCCAGAAGGCACAGAATCTGTGGAAACCATTGTCACAGACCGCTGGGGAAGCCAAGTCATTGGGTATATTTAAAGTGGAGGTGGATAGGTTCTTGATTAGTAAGGTTACGGAGAGAAGGCACAGGAGAATGGGATTGAGAGGGATAGTAAATCGGCCATGATTGAATGGTAGAGCAGACTCGATGGGCTGAATGAACTAATTCTGCTCCTATGTCTTATAGGATTGTTTTTATGAGACCATAAGTCACAATGTACAAGTAACCTTTGAGTGTGGCTGTAACTGTTGAGTGATACTGTGCCGTAATGTTCTACAAATAAAACTAAGTAACAGAATGGAACGGGTTGTATAGTAAACAGTATACCATTTCTCACAATGATATTCAGGTATACCATCGTCACTGCTCCTACTGATCTGCAAAGGCGTGTGGTGACGCAGTAACTGCAATGCATCCATGCACAGAGATTTTGTTGCCATACTGCGGAACTTCCTTTTATATAATATTCATTTAATAATAAACATTCCACAACAGTTCAGAGCTTCAACATATTTATATTGTCAGTGTTTCAAGTTACAACATTACAAATTGTAACCTTCCCACAGCCTACAGACTCACTTCCAAGGACTCTTCATCTCATGTTCTTGGTACTTATTGCTTATTTATTTATTATTATTATTTAATTTTTCCTCAGCTCAAGCTGGTAAATCCTGAGATACGGCCATAGCCAGGGACACTCGTTTCTCAATTGCTAGGAACTTCCGGGCTATTCTAGCAGTGTTTAGTATTGTGACTTTCTGAAGATTACAGAGATATTGTTTTTGTAGCCCTAATTGCTTAACGCTATCGTGTACTGACTTTTGTAGATACAGTCAGCCCTCCTTATCCAACGGGGATTGGTTCCGGGACCCCTTGCGAATACTAAAAAACCCGGATGCTCAAGTCCCTTATTTAACCTGTCTCAATGCGGTGGTCTTTAGGACCAAGCGGAACACCAGACCTTATTTAACATGTATCACTGCGGTGGACTTTAGGACCTGGCGCAGCTCTGAATCCGCAGTGTCTGTTCACGAAAATAATCGCGATCACAATTGAAAATAAAGTGGAAGTAATAAAGCGATCGGAAGGAGGTGAAACACCATCGGTCATTGGAAAAGCCTTAAGACTACAGCCAGTCAACGATCGGAACAATTTTAATGGAGCATTTGAAAGGCCCTGCCCCGATGAAAGCTAAAATTTTTACTAAGCAACGCAGTGGTTTAATTATTGAAATACGTATGTTTCTTAAGTATTTTATATGCATAGAAAGGTAAAATATATACTATATACTAAGACAAACGTTTTACTAACTGAGGCTAAATAATACCGGATGTACCTGTTCCGACTTCAAGACGGATTCAGGAATGGAACTCGTTCACAACCCGGGGACTGCCTGTACTTTTAAATCATTTCTAGATTACTTATAATACCTAATACAATGTAAATAGTTGTTATACTGTATTGTTTAGGGAAAAATGACAAGTCTGTACGTGCTCAAACGATGAGTGCTGGAGAGAGAACTTCCGGGTTTTCCTGCTCCACGGTTGGTTGAATCCACGCATGCGGAATCCGTGGATAAGGAGGGCCAACTGTATTACTATCGGTGCAATGTATGCAGATGACACATAGGCTGGAGGTGTTGTGGATAGTGTGGAGGGTTGTCAGAGGTTACAGCGGGACATCGATAGGATGCAAAACTAGGCTGAGAAGTGGCAGATGGAGTTCAACCCAGACAATTGTGAAGTGGTTCATTTTGGTAGATCAAACATGATGGCAGAATATAGTATTAATGGTAAGACTCTTGACAGCGTGGAGGGATCTTGAGGTCCGAGTCTATAGGACAATCAAAGCAGCTGAGCAGGTTGACTCTGTGGTTAAGAAGGCGTACGGTGTATTGGCTTTCATCAATCGTGGAATTGAATTTAGGAGCTGAGAGGTAATGTTGCAGCTATATAGGACCCTGGTCAGACCCCACTTGGAGTAATGTGCTCAGTTCTGTTCGCCTTGCTACAGGAAGGATGTGGAAACCATAGAAAGGGTGCAGAGGAGATTTACAAGGATGTTGCCTGGATTGAGGAGCATGCCTTATGGGAATAGGTTGAGTGAACTCGGCCTTTTCCCCTTGGAGCGAAGGAGGATGAGAGGTGACCTGATAGAGGTGTACAAGATGATGAGAGGCATTGATCGTGTGGATAGTCAGAGGCTTTTTCCCAGGGTTGAAATGGTTGCTACAAGAGGACACAGGGTTAAGGTGCTGGGGAGTAGGTACAGAGGAGAGGTCAGGGGAAGTTGTTTGTTTGTTTGTTGTTTTTTTTAAAAACGCAGAGAGTGGTGAGTGCATGGAATGGGCTGCCGGCAACGGTGGTGGATGTGGATATGATAGGGTCTTTTAAGAGGCTTTTAGATAGATACATGGTTTAATAAAATAGAGGGCTATAGGGAAGCCTAGTAATTTCTGAGGTAGGGACATGTTCAGCAGAACTTTGTGGGCTGTAGGGTCTGTATTGTGCTGTAGGTTTTCTATGTTTCTATGTTGTATACCTTGTTCATGTTCCAAAGTTTTTCAATTTCCTCTTTCAATTATGGAATATTTCTGGTGTTTTTCACTTACTGATTTCTGTATGTTATGTGTGTTTGGAATGGCTATATCTATTAAGTAAGTTGTTTTTGCTTATTTATCCTGTAATATTATATCCAGATGGTTATTATGGATTGTCCTATTGCTAATAATGGATCAGTCATAATATAATTGATCTATTTTTATTTCTTTTTATCTTTTTTTTTGTATTTTCACAGTTTATTGTCTTTTGCACACTGGTGTCCACCTGTTGGTGTGGTTTTTCATTGATTCTATTATGGTTATTGGATTTACTGAGTATGCCCACAAGAAAGTGAATTCCAGGGTTGTACAGGGTATATGATGACATACAAGTATACATGTATATATGTAATAAATTTACTCTGAAGAATAAACACAATATGGAAGTTGGTAGCTCATTGTTAATAAACAAGCAGCCACTGATGCCGTCTAAGTTTAAGCATTTACAAAATGTGAAAGATTTTCTTTTTTGTACTGCATTTCATTATCCCCTTCAATTAATAAATAAAATCAAAAGTATGAGACTTTTCAATTTTCATCCAAAATATTCACAGTACACAATTATAAAAGAAAACATTTAAAGTGTTGTGCCATTTTCATGCCATTTAAAAATGTCCTGCTCAGAACAATGGGTGGCCTGTGAAAACGTTAACAAAAATTAGAGGGAACGTTGGTCATCACAGGACAGGCCAGAACCAGGACTGAGTGGGTCTTACCTCGTCTTGGGTGACCAAGGGCTCTCTTATCTCCATCTCTTCTCCGTCATCTTGAAGCTCCCTCAGCAGTCTCTTGCTGACGAGTTGCTTCTCCCTCCGTGCCTTTCTCAGAGCTGAGCACAAAAGGAAAATTGAGCAGCTTGTAAGTCAAACTGCTGAGCAGTAACATTGAGTGTCAACCAACCCAAACATTGCAGGTAAACTAAGTGTTGTTTGGAATTTTATGGATTTATGTCAAGAACAGGTGGCACAGCAGTGTAGTGGTTAACACAACGCTTTACAGTACAGATGGCCCAGGTTCAATTCCCGCTGCTGCCTAAGGAGATTGTATGTTCCTCCCTGTCAGGTGAAGATTTCCTCTGAATGCTCTGGTTTCCTCCTACAGTCTAAAGACGTAATGGTTGGTAGGTTAATTGGTCATTGCAAATTGTCCTGTGATCTTTTCCGCGCCTTCTGGCGCATCAGTTGGCAACCTTGCAGTTTCTTTAGCATTTTTCTCTGTCTTTTTTAAAAATGAAGCCAAGTTGCTAGCTCAACGCTGAACCAGCATGGATGAAAAGCACGAAGGAAGCCGGCTGGATCACTCTGGACCACTCGCCTCGAAATCCGATGCCACTACACCACCGGCCAGCAATCCTGAGATTAGGCCAGGATTACAATGGGGAATGGCCGAGTGAGGCAGCTTTAAGGGCTGGAAGGGCCTATTCCACGTGGTATTGCTAATTCTGTCTTTAAATATTACCGCTATAGTTATATCACCAAAGCACTATGAAGGTGTTAAAAGAGCTGCATTCTTTTTTCAGTCTCAACTTACTAAATACTTTTAAATTGGTAAATGCTGTCATGCAGGAAACACTAACTGCACTGAATCACAATTAAAAATATAAAGCCAATGAGTGAGGAATTCATCATTTACACAGACACCCTGTGGCACACAGCCATGGTACAACCCTCACACTACTGAGGGGATTTTCCACTGAAAACCTCATGGAAAGAAACAGTGAACCCACATGCAGTTGGGAGGAGACACAAGGTATGATCAGTGAACCAAGGATCAGTTAGGAAAGTCAACTCAAGAGTTTCTGCAGATGCTGGAAATCCAGAGAAACACACACAAATTGCTGCAGGAACTCAGATCAGGCAGCATCTACAAAAATGAATAAACAGTCAACGTTTTGAGCCCAAGACCCTTTTATCAGGAATGGAAAGGAAGAGGGAAGATGCCAGTATAAGATGGGGGTGATGGAAGGTGTAATAAAGTTCTCACTGACAGCAATAATTTGGTTTGAAGGGTAAAAATTAATCCCAGAACATCGGGAAAGTCTTCCTATTTTTTAACAAAAGGATGGTGAGACTGATGGCAGATTGCCTCAGCTATTGCACAAACCCACATGACAGAGTGTCATTTGCTGCAGCCATCCAGGAGAGGAGATGCCAGAGGCGGTGTGGGAGAAAGCAAAGGCCTGGACTGCATACTACTTTGGGGACTGGTCCCCCCTGCCTCCAGTGCTTGCTTGATTTGGAACAAGCTGGACTAGAACAACACAGTAGTGCCATGTTAGTTATGATTAGTGCGACACTGTTACAGCTCTGGGTGTTTGGGAGTTCAGAGTTCAATTCCAGCGCTGTCTGTAAGGAGTCTCTATACATCCTCTCCGAGTATGTGGACTTCCTCCAGGCGCTCTGCTTTCCACCCACAGTCCAAAGACGTTTGTTAGTAGGTTAATTGATCATTGTGAATTGTCATGTGATTAGGCAAGGGTTAATCGGGGGTTGCTGGAGCGCACACTTCAAAGGGCCGGAAAGGTCTACTCCTTGTGATACCTCTAAGTAAGTAACATCTGACGCACCATCAGTCCACATGCCACACCACTCGGGGACAGGCTCTATTATTTTTTGTGTGACTGCATAGTTATATGTGCTGTGTGCTGTTGGTAATGTGTTGTGCACTGACAGACAGAGACATACTTTATTGATCCCGAGGGAAATTGGATTTCGTTACAGCCGCACCAACCAAGAATAGTGAAGAAATATAGCAATATAAAACCATAAATAATTAAATAATGCTAAGTTAATCATGCCAAGTGGAAATAAAGTCCAGGACCAGCCTATTGGCTCAGGGTGTCTGACACTCCGAGGGAGGAGTTGTAAAGTTTGATGGCCACAGGTAGGAATGACTTCCTATGACGCTCAGTGTTACATCTTGGTGGAATGAGTCTCTGGCTGAATGTACTCCTGTGCCTAACCAGTACATTATGGAGTGGATGGGAGTCATTGTCCAAGATGGCGTGCAACTTGGACAGCATCCTCTTTTCAGACACCACCATCAGAGTCCAGTTCCACCCCCACAACATCACTGGCCTTATGAATGAGTTTGTTGATTCGGTTAGTGTCTGCTACCCTCAGCCTGCTGCCCCAGCACACAACAGCAAACATGATAGCACTGGAGGAATATTGTCTCATTTGGCTGTATTCATGACAATAAAACCTGAAATTGAACTTAAAACATCAAAAGAAAGTAGTTTAAGAATTCAAAGAGCAAAACAAACAGCTGGAGGACGTCAGTGGGGGCTAAATGGAGAGTCAATGCTTCATGCTGAGATCCTTCAATGGGACTGATGAAGGGTCTCAGCTCAAAACGTCGACCCCTCCAAACATGGGGACCGGTGGGGGAGAGAGAGACAAGGGGGAAGAGGGACCAAGGTGGGGAGAAAGGACCGGAGCTGGGAGAGAGACACAGGGTGGGGGGGAGGGGGAAAGGACCAAAGCTAGGAGAGAGACGGGGGAAGAGGGACCAGGGTGGGGAGGAGAGCGATAGGATCCTCACGTCCCCCCAGCTCGGCTCACCCCACTCCTGCTGCCTCCTCCGGGCTTTGATCTCGTCCACGGCCGCAGCCCCGCCACGGGACCGGCTCACGGCTCCGCTCCCCCGCCACATGTCGGCGGTTCCACACTGAAGACACCCTCGTCTCGTCTCGTCCCGTCCCGCTCCGCCGCCGCCACTGCCGCGCACTATTAACCTGGGCTTGTTGCCTCCGTCGCGCGCTGATGACGTTCGCGGCTCCTCGTCGCCCCCTGCAGCCTCGGAGGAGGTGTGGGAACTGGAATTTCCACCTGACACGCTCTGGTTTCATAAGTATTGGTGCAACTATGTGATTCTTTTATTAATTTAAATCTTGTCCTCAGCGGTTAAGCATCTACTTTGAGATGGTCAGATAGATCGATAGTGCAAAAAAGGAATAGTGAGGTAGAGTTGTGTATTCATTCGAGGGCCGTTCGGAAGTCGAATGGCGGACGGGAGGAATTTGTGTGTCCATGTCTCCAGACTTCTGGACCCGTTCTTGACGGTGGCAACGAGCAGAGGGCATCAGGTTTATTATCACCGACATCTGACCTGAAATTTGTTAACTTAGCTCAACGCAATACATAATCTAGCAGAGAGAAATAATAATAATAAATAAGACATAATAATAAATAAACAAGTAAATCAATTACGTATATTGAATAGATTGTTTAAAAATGTTCCAAAACAGAACTACTGTATATTAAAAAAAAGTGAGGTAGTGTCCAAAGATTCAATATCCACTTAGGGACGCCATCTTGGACAATGGCTCCCATCCACTCCATAATGTACTGGTTAGGCACAGGAGTACATTCAGCCAGAGACTCATTCCACCGAGATGCAACACTGAGCGTTATAGGAAGTCATTCCTGCCTGTGACCATCAAACTTTACAACTCCTCCCTCGGAGTGACAGACACCCTGAGCCAATAGGCTGGTCCTGGACTTATTTCCACTTGGCATGATTAACTTATTATTATTTAATTATTTATGGTTTTATATTGCTATATTTCTACACTATTCTTGGTTGGTGCGACTGTAACGAACCCCAATTTCCCTCGGGATCAATAAAGTATGTCTGTCTGATCAGATGGCAGAGGGGAAGAAGCTGTTCCTGAATTGCTGAGTGTGTGCCTTCAGGCTTCTGTACCTCCTACCTGATGGTAGCAGTGAGAAAAGGGCATGCCCTGGGTGCTGGAGGTCCTTAATGATGGACTCTGCCTTTCTGAGACACCGCTCCCTAAAGATGATCTGGATACTTTGTAGGCTAGTGCCCAAGATGGAACTGACTAGATTTACAACCTTCTGCAGCTTCTTTTGGTCCTGTTCAGTAGCCCCTCCATACCAGACAGTGATGCAACCTGTCAGAATGCTCTCCATGGTACAACTATATTAGTTTTTGAGCAATTGCTCTTTTTCTGATTGTTTCCCATTGTAAAATGATTCCCAGGATAAATAAACTTCAATCAGAATCTGGGCGTACGTAAACCTGCTGATGAGTCTTGGACCGAAACATTGGCTGTACTCTTCCATAGATGCTGCCTGGCTTGCTGAGCACTTCCAGTATTTTGTGTGTGTTGCTTTTATTGAGTACAGGAGTTGGGATGTTTTGCTGAAGTTATATAAGATGCTAGTCAGCCTTAACTCGGAGTATCGTGTCCAGTTCAGGTCACCTACCTACAGGAAAGGTATCAATAAGATTGAAAGAGTGCAGAGGAAGTTTACGAGGACTTTGCTAGGACTTGAGGACCTGAGTTATAGGGTTGAATAGGTTGGGACTTTATTCCCTGGAGCATAGGAGATTGAGGGGAGGTTTTTGATAGAGATATACAAAATTACGAGGGCATAGACAGGGTAAATGCAAACAGGCTTTTTCCACTAAAACTAGAAATAAAAGTCATAGGTTAAGGGTGAAAGGTGAAGTATTACACTACCTTTGATGGGGAGCTTCTTCACTCAGGGTGATGAGAGTGGAATGAGCTGTCAGTGGAAGTGGTGGATGCACGTTTAATTGCAACAGTTAAGGGATGTTTGGTTAGGTATATGAGGGGGCATCACGGGAGAACAGCGGTTAATGCGATGCTATTACAGCTCAGGCCTCCAGAGTTCAGAGTTCAATCCCAGCATGCTCTGTAAGGAGTTTGTACATCCTCCCCATGAAATGCATGAGGTTTCCTCCAGGTGCTCTGGTTTCCTCCCACAGTGTACTGGTTAGTAGGTTAATCAGTGATTGAAAATTGTCCTGTGATTAGGCTGGGGAAAAGTCGGTTGCTTGCTGGGTGGTGCTGCTCGTTGGGCCAGGAGGGCCTGTTCCACTTTGTATCTCAATAATATTAGTAATAATATTAATGAAATACAGGCAGGGGTACAGAGGGTGAAGGTCCAGGTGCAGGTCAATGGCACTAGGATGATCAGCAGTTTGGTATGGACTAGATGGGCTGAAGGGCCTGTTTCTGGCTGTAGCACTCTATGACTCTGGTTCCTGGTGAAAGATTTTCCCATCATATTGCCACAGTGAGCAAAATCCATAAAACACTTTTAAAGGAACTTCACCAGATTTGTAAAAGCACCTTGTGGGAGTATGGGAATTGTCCAGTACCTCTACTCCATCCGCCACAAGTGAGACTTCCCGGTGGTCAAACAGTTTAATTCCCATCCCCATTCCCTTTCCTGTGTGTTTGGTCCACGGCCTCCAGTTTTGCCATGATGAGACCGCCCTCAGGGTGGAGGAGCAACACCTCATATTCCGTCCGGGTAGCCTCCAACCTGATGGTATGAATTTTAAGTTCTCCTTCTAGTAAAGAAATTACGCCTGTACACCCCCCCCCCCCCATTCCCTACTCTGGTGCTTTTATGTGGGAGCATAAAAACTCGCTAATGGAAGGAAGGAAAGTCAGGGGATGCAACCCAAAAAAAGGTTTGAGCAGTTACAACAAACATTAGAGCCAGATAAATTGAAGCGTTATTTATAATTTAACTCCACAGTCTTTCCATTGTAAAATGATTCCCAGCCTGATGAAACATTCATTGTAATGTTGGAGCACTCGGACAGGCCAAGTTTTAATTTTTAATCTGCTGAGTATTCACCAGGAGTTTGCAAATCCCCAGTTGATTCAATGAGATTTGGAAAAGCAACGGCTGCTGTTAGCTAATGAAGACCTGATCAGCGAACGTTGCTCCAGACTCTCTGCCTGTTTTCGGAACAAACATCACGCAGAGGAGAGAAGCATTTGGTCAAAGTAAGTTTCTGAAGAATTTTTTGATGTTTATTTATTTATTATTGTCACATGTACTGAGATACAATGAAAAGCATTTGTGAGCATCCAGACACATGATGCCTTGTATAATTACATTAGTTAAAAGAAAGCAGAATTTGATATTCATATTCCAAACCTATACTTTCAACTTTATTTTTTACATAATTCTTTATTCTTTATAATTGTCCAGTACCTCTACTCCATCCGCCACAAGTGAGACTTCCCGGTGGTCAAACAGTTTAATTCCCATCCCCATTCCCTTTCCTGTGTGTTTGGTCCACGGCCTCCAGTTTTGCCATGATGAGACCGCCCTCAGGGTGGAGGAGCAACACCTCATATTCCGTCCGGGTAGCCTCCAACCTGATGGTATGAATTTTGAGTTCTCCTTCTAGTAAAGAAATTACGCCTGTACACCCCCCCCCCCATTCCCTACTCTGACCTTTTACCTCTTCTCATCTGCTTATTACTTCCCCTCAGTCCCCTCCTCCTTTCCCTTCTCCAGTGGTTCACTCTCCTCTTCTATCAGATTTCTTGACCTTTCCCACCCACCTGGCTTCACCTATCACCTTCTAGCTAGCCTCCTTCCTCTCCCCACACCTTTTTATTCTGGAACCTTCCCCCTTCCTTTCCAGGCCCGATGAAGGGTGTCTGTCCAAAATGTCAACAATCTATTCATTTCCACAGACGCTGCTTGCTGAGTTCCTTCAGTGTTTTGTGTGTGTTGCTCTGGATTTCCAGCATCTGCTGATGTTCTCGTGTTTATAATGATTGAATGTTGCATGTAGTGCCCTGACCGACTCACCACAGCAAATTACTAATACATGTAAATGTTCGTTTCTTAAGTGCCGTGTCGTGTGACGTGGACGGTCTTGGTCCTTCCATGACCACAATTGTTCTTGACAAATTTCCCTACAGAAGTGGTCTGCCATTGTCTTCTTCTGGGCAGTGTCTTTACAAGACAGATGACTCCAGCCATTATCCGTATTCTTCAGAGATTGTCTGCCTGGCGTCAGTGGTCGCAGAACCAGGACTTGTGATCCGCACCGACTGCTCATACGACCATCCGCCACCCATTCCCATGGCTTCACATGACCCTGATCGGTGGGGGGGGGGGGTGCTAAGCAGGTGCCCATGAGTGACCCCTAGGCTAGTGCTTTTCCCCTCCTTTGGTAGAGATGTATTTCCACCCCAGCAATAAGGCGAATAATGTTGATCCTTGATCCTGGAATGGAAAATACTATTATATAAAGAACATAGAACACTACAACACAGTACAGGCCCTTTGGCCCACAAGGTTGTGCCAACCTTTTAACCTACTCCAAGATTAATCTAACCCTTCCCTACCATATTGCCCATTTTTCTATCATCCTTGTGCCCATCTAAGAGGCTCTTAATGTCCTGGATGGCCTTTACCACCACCCCTGGCAGGGTGTTCCACACACCCACCACTCCCTGTGCAAAAAAACCTACCTCTGACATCCCCCCTATATCCATTCACTTTAAAATTGTGCCCCCAGGTATTATTGTGTAATAGTGTGTAGTGTAAACAGAAAATGGAACAGCGAAGAAAGAGTTGTAGTAACAGAGAACGTGCAGTGCAGTTGGACAAATGAAATACAAGGACCACAATGAGGTAAATCAGTGATTAAGAGTTCTTTCCAGGAATGAAAGAGTTAACGTATGAGGAGCGTTTGATGTCTCCTGTATTCACTGGAATTTAGAAAAATGAGGGGGATCTCATTGAAACCATCTGAATATTGAAAGGTCTAGGTAGAGTGGATGTGGAGAGGATGTTTCCAATCATGGGGGAGTCTTGGACCATTGGGAACAGTCTCAGCATAGAGAGACGTCCATTTAGAACAGAGATGAGAAGGAATTTCTTTAGTCAGAGGACGATGAATCTGTGGAATTCATTGCCACAGAAAGCTGTGGAGACCAAGTCATTGGGTATATTTAAAGCAGAGGTTGATAGGTTTTAATTAGAAAGGGTGACATAGGTTATGAGAAGAAGGCAGGGAAATGGTATTGAGAGAGGTAGTAAATCGGCCATGATGGAATGGTGGAGCAGACTCAATGGGCTGAATGGCCTGTTTCTGCTCCTATGTCTTATGTTCTTATTCTTTATCATGTGGGAGGTCAGTTCAGAAATCTGATAACAGGAGTTGTCCCTCAGCCTGTTGGAACTTGAAAGGCTTTTCTGTCTCTTGCCGAAGACAATCACCCTGCCCATCCACCGTTAACTCCCCTCCCGGTGGGAGAGGGGAGAGGAGAGAATATCTGGGGAGTTATCTTTTGTAACTTCTGTTACGTATCCCGTAACTGGATCACTTACCAGCAAAGATAGAGAGGTCCGCTGAAGTCTGATGGTACCATTTTTAAATGTTTTTATTTATAAAGGGGCACAAAAGTAAGGTTAATACAAACATTCAGATAACATACGTCGTCAATACTCAATCTAAAGCGCAGGTATAGTAATAATCAATAAGAAATAAGCTCTATCGTTGTCTAGGGGTAATATATATATTGTCCGCTGTATATCTAAAAGTCTTGCGTTCACTGCAGTTCCACCAGCTGCCGTCTTTTGGGGGTTCGCGGTGGTGCACTTTTGTTATAGAGAGAGAGATAGAGCTTGAATGAAACAGTTACCCGGCGGGTTTTTTCCAACCTTTAGGAGTTCGATCCGTCGGAGTCTCGTTGGGGGGTGGCCGTTCACTCGTGGCCTCTCCTGTAGCTGAAGCCATTATTTCATGGTGAGGTCACCAATCCCAGGCAAGGAAAAGACACACACGAACCTCCCCACCGGCTGTCGCTATTAAACGCTGTCACAGGATTTCTAGCATGTCTTCTGGTGCGTCTGGGGGGCCGTCTTTACAATCCCTCTTTTATCTGAGCTCACGGGGTCTCAGATGTCAATCAGGTTGGGATGATGCAATCTCTCTCCATCTCTCCACCCACATTGCCCGAGGGTATACACGTAGTACAGTTCCCAATTCACAAAGGTGTCTCCACGAGACAATGACCACAGTCGCCAGCTTTTGCCTTGCCGTGAAACGAGGGACACCGCACGTATCTCTCTCTTCTCTTGGGTCATTGACCCCCCCTTCACTAGGGCTCTTGTGATTCTCACAAAGGAGGGGGCTGGGATCATAACACTTCAAAACATTAAACTAGTTCAACTGAAAACACGGAAGACTGAAATGTGTGTCTAGCTTCGAGTTTACTTTAAGCGAGTTGCACGCGTATCACATGGTAATGTGATGTCTTATGCAATTCACACATTTATACATATAACCCGTAGTGATTTTTTTAAATGAACAAGAATGCTTAATCAAATAATATATACAAGATTGCTCAAATATTACTGAAATATTAAATACAAAACATGAGGTATGTAGTTGAGGTCTTTGATTATGCTGGTTGCTTTACTGACACAGTGAGAAGTGTAGACAGAGGTGTGGGGTGGGGTGGGGTGAAGATCAGAGATGGACAGGTGGATGAAGACAGGTGTGGGATGATGGACAGATGGGGGAGAGTGTGGGGTGGGGTGGGGTGAAGGTCGGAATCGGGCAGGTGGATGAAGACAGGTGTGGGATGTTGGATAGATGGGGGAGGGTGTGGGGTGGGGTGGGGTGAAGATCGGAGTTGGGCAGGTGGATGAAGACGAGTGTGGGATGTTGGATAGATGGGGAGGGTGTGGGGTGGGGTGGGGTGAAGATCGGAATCGGGCAGGTGGATGAAGACGAGTGTGGGATGTTGGATAGATGGGGGAGGGTGTGGGGTGGGGTGTGGTGAAGATCGGAGATGGACAGGTGGATGAAGACAGGTGTGGGATGATGGACAGATGGGGGAGGGTGTGGGGTGGGGTGGGGTGAAGATCAGAGATGGACAGGTGGATGAAGACAGGTGTGGGATGATGGACAGATGGGGGAGGGTGTAGGGTGGGGTGGGGTGAAGATTGGAATCGGGCAGGTGGATGATAGGTGGAAACACCTATCCTACTGGTCACCTTCCACCTCCATTCTCAGTCCGATGTCCAACAGACTGATGCAATCACAAAGAAGGCACGCCAATGGCTAAACTTGGTTTAGAGTTTGAGGAGACTTGGTATGTCACCAAAGACTCTCCCAAAATTCTGCAGATATACCATGGAGAGCATTCTGACTAGTTACATCACCCTCTGGTACGGTGGCACCAAAGCACTATATCACAAGAGGCCATAGCTCTGTCACAGCCACAACCCTCCCCACAATCTTCAAGAGGCAGTGCCTCAGGAGGCAGCATCCCTCACTAAGGACCCTCACCATCCAGGACATGCCCTCTTCTCATTGCTACCACAGGGAGGAGGTACAGGAGCCTGAAGACGCACACTCAATATTTCAGGAAAAGCTTCTTCCCCTCCACCATCAGATTTCTGAATTGACAAAAAACAATGAAGAGTACCTCACTAATTCTTTATATGCATTATTTATTTATTTTGTAATATATAATAATTTTTGTCTTTGCACTGTGTTGCTGCCACAAAACAACAAATTTCATGTCAAATAAATCAGAGAAAGTAAACCTGAATCTGATTCTAGTTCTGCTTCTCAGACCAAAACATCAACAATTCCTTACCCACTCCTCCCTCCACATACACAGGGGGTGCTCGGCCCACTGAGGTCCTCAAGCAGTGTGTTTGAAGCTCCATAAAAAAGTGCTATGTACCTTAAGGTTATTATAGCCAGGGGGTGTAGTGGGGATAGACTCCCCTCCCTATTAAATGCTCCCAATAGTACGTTATGCTAAATCTCAATCTTCTGTAATGTATTTTATTATTTGTTAATTTATTTGTGGTAATGTTACTTTACATGCAATGTATGTGAGTTATTTGTACTGTGTTGTTCACGTTGGTGCAGAGGGACATTGTTCTGTTTGGCAGTAAACATGTGTACGGTTGAATGACAATAGACTTGAATTATTGCAAATTGGATCCACAGTCACAACGTGGAATTCTCAGCTGCTTGTTTCCTTTGCCTCAGATGTCTGAAGAGATTCACGTTCAGGTAGCCGTTGGAATCCAGCAGACACCAGGTGAGTACTCCAAGTCAGGCACCTCACAGTGTGCTGTGGGAACAGTGTGGTGTTCAGGTTCTGTGGTCAATAGGGCAGAGGTTTGTGTCTTCAACAGGGTTTGTGGGGCTCTTCTGGTGGTTTGTGGAGCACTTCAGGCTGGGGGCTGTGTAGGTAAATGGTGGTGGGTAGGGAGAGAGAGAGAGAGGCTCTGTGTGTGTGTCAGACGGATTGAGTGTATATGTGAGAGACAGAGGGAAAGAGAGAGAGGGAAAAAGAGAGCCTTTGTGTGTGTTGTGTGCAAGTAAGGCAGATGGAATGTGTGTGTGAGAGAGACGGAGAGATTTTATGTGTGTGGGAGAGGGAGAGGGGGGAAGAGAGAGAAGGAGACTGTGTGTATGTGTGTTTTTGTGAGACTGTGTGTGTGAGAAGTGAAAGAGAGAGAGAAAGAGAAATTATGTGTGTAAGTGTGAGTGGGGCGAGAGAGAGAAGAAATTTTATGTGCAAACACGAGGAAATCTGCAGATGCTGGAAATTCAAACAACACACACAAAACGCTGGTGGAACACAGCAGGCCAGGCAGCATCTATAGGGAGATGCGCTGTCGACGTTTCAGGCCGAGACCCTTCGTCAGGACTAACCAAAAGGAAAGATAATAAGAGATTTGAAAGTAGTGGGGGGAGGGGGAAATGCAAAATGATAGGAGAAGACCAGAGGGGGTGGGATGAAGCTAAGAGCTGGAAAGGTGATTGGCGAAAGTGATACTGAGCTGGAGAAGGGAAAGGATCATGGGACGGGAGGCCTCAGGAGAAAGAAAAGGGTGGTGGGGGGAAGCACCAGAGGAGATGGAGAACAGGCAAACAACTAAATATGTCAGGGATGGGGTAAGAAGGGGAGGAGGGGCATTAATGGAAGTTAGAGAAGCCAATGTTCACGCCATCATATTGGAGGCTACCCAGCCGGTATATAAGGTGTTGTTCCTCCAGCCTGAGTTTGGATTAATTTTAACAGTAGAGGAGGCCATGAATAGACATATCAGAATGGGAATGGGACGTGGAATTAAAATGTGTAGCCACTGGGAGATCCTGCTTTCTCTTTTACAGAAATTTTAATCCCTGACATATTTAGTTGTTTGCCTGTTCTCCATCTCCCTCTGGTGCTTCCCCCCCTCCTTTCTTTTTCCCGAGGCCTCCCGTCCCATGATCCTTTCCCTTCTCCAGCTCGGTATCACTTTCGCCAATCACCTTTCCAGCTCTTAGCTTCATCCCACCCCCTCTGGTCTTCTCCTATCATTTCACATTTCCACCTCCCCCCCACTACTTTCAAATCTCTTACTATCTTTCCTTTCAGTTAGTCCTGTTATGAATGTACCACAGCTCTGAGGGGCCGAAGGGTGCGGGACCAGCCCCCTCCTTCCGGAGAATCGCAAGATCGCTATTAATTCGGGTCTTGGACCCAGGAAACGAGAGACAATGCAACGGATTTGACCATTGTTCTTAGAGGCACCTGTGTGAATTGCAACTCTATAGTACGTGCCAGCTATCAGGGACATGGACACCCTCGGGCAATGTGGTGTGGGAATGGTATCACCCTACCTTGATTGACATTTACAAATCTGCCAGCCATGATAAAACAGAGACTGCAGGAGGCGGTACTCTAGCGACGCACCAGACGGAGACACCATCGCTGATCGTTCCCGTACGAACGGGAACGCTGCTCGGGAGCCACGTGTGATTTGGTTCCCCTAGCTAGGGAATCGAGTGGCTAATAACCCCGAAAAGGATTCCGAACTGACAACGGGGAACTCACGGTCCTGAACACGATTTGAGTCCAACAGGCTGGCAAGTTTATTTTCTCTCTCCAACCCATGAACACCCAGCGGTCCCTCAAACGGCTAAAAGCCTTCATGAACTGGCGAGACTGTTTATATTTCCATCAGACAATCGTTTTACCCCTAGACAAATGATAGAGCTACTTCGAATTGTTGATTATTACTATACCCGTGCTTTAGATTGAGTATTGATGATGTATATTATCTGAATGTTTGTATTAACCTTACTTTTGTGCCCCTTTATAAATAAAAACGTTTAAAAATGGTACCATCAGACTTCAGCGGACCTCTCTATCTTTGCTGGTAAGTGATCCAGTTACGGAATACGTAACAACGTGGGGCCTCGTCTCGAGATTTGAAACCAAATTGGGAGGTCAGTGAATTGGGTTTGTAAGTCAAAAAATTTGGATCTGGTACGCGGGTAGCCAGACGGGAAACCAGCAAAGATGGACATGGATGAATTTATGAAAAACCCGACTCTGGGGGCGCTAGAGGCAGCTACAAAATTAGTCTTGGTAAATCTGGCGAAGGGGTTAAGCCTCACAGAGGTGAGGTCATCAATGAAAAAGCGGGAAGTGCGAAGGGTCATAACTCAGTATTACATTGGGAAGAATGTGTTCGAAGCTGAGGTATTGGAAAATATCCCTGAAAAAGTACCAGCTAGTGGGATGGATCAGCTAGAGTTGGAGAAATTAAGATTGGAACATGAATTTAAAATAAAGCAGCTGAGAAGGAGAAAGAACGGGCTGAGAGAGAAAGGGAGCAGGCGTTCCACATAAAGGAGTTAGAGGTGAAACAGGACCAGGAGCTCCAACTAAAGGGGTTAGAGGTGAAAACAGAGCAGGACCAAGCTGAAAAGCAAAGACAGCATGAAATTCAGCTAAAAGAGCTAGAAGTAGCCGAGAAAGAGAAAGAACGAGCCGAGAAAGAGAAGGACCGAGCTGAAAAGCAAAGAGAGTATGAGGAGAAACAGAAACAGAGGGAACATGACTTGGAGTTGGAGAAGTTAAAGAAAGAGTGAAGAGATCTAGGGTTAGATCGAAAGGAGAGGTTTAATGTTAGTCGGGAGTTGAGGGTAGTACCTCCATTCGAAGAGTCGGATGTTGATAGTTATTTCTTGCTTTTTGAAAAAGTGGCAGTAAATCAAAAGTGGCCCAAAGAGCAGTGGGTGGCGTTGTTACAAAGTGTGTTAAAAGGGAAGGCACAACGAGCATATGCGGCATTGTCCGTCGGGGAGGGGGAAGAGGAGAATTATGCCAAAGTAAAGGAGGCCATTCTCCAGAGTTACGAGCTAGTACCTGAAGCTTATAGACAAAGGTTCAGAAATTTACGAAAAGGGTGGAATCAAACGTATACCGAGCTAGCCTATGAAAAGGGTGTGCTCTTGGACCGTTGGTGCACCGTGGAACAGGTGGACGGGGATTATGGGCGTATCAGGGAGTTATTTTTGATTGAGGAATTAAAAGGGTGTGTCCGGAGGAGATCCGGATGTATTTGAATGAGAAGGCGAATAAGCCCATCTCGGAAATTGCTAGGTTCGCAGATGAATATGCCCTAACCCACAGGACAAAGTTTTCCTCGCCAAAAGGTTACCCGAGAGACCGTGGGAACGACCGAGAAAGTCCGCCGGCTGAGGCAGAGGTCCCGCCGGGAGCTAGTGGTAAGGTTGAGGGGGAAAGGCCAGGCGGCCCGAGATTTCCGGGCTTGACCTGTTTTAATTGTGGGAAGGGAGGACATATTGCCTCTAGGTGCTTTGCTTCGAGAAAGGAGCCAAAAAAAGGGAAAGCAGAGGTCCCTATCGGGTGTGCCGTGGTAATCAGTAAATCGACGAGAGAGCCCCGGGTAGACAGAGTACGAGAGGGGTCAGAGACTTGGCTGTCACCCGGAACCGTGTCCGTGAAGGGGGGAGACCCACCCATTCCCGTCCGAATCTGGCGAGACACCGGGGTGGAGCTGTCGTTGATCCGCTGTGAGATACTAGATTTCGGTCGGAGAAGGGGAATGGTCGCTGTGAAGGGGATAGGTACCAGAATAGAAATGGTGCCCCTACATCAGGTAATTATGGATTGTGAGCTGGTATCTGGACCAGTCGAAATAGGGGTGCCATCAGAATTCCCGAGAACTGACGCAGACATCCTCCTTGGAAATGATTTAGCCGGGGGGGCAGGTTTGGACAAGGGTGACACGGCCCAAACAGCCTGTGAGGATTGCAGCCCCGCCCCTCGCATCTCCAGTCTGTACCACAGGCGCAAGCATTCGCAGCCTGTCGAGAAAGGCAGCTGAGAAAGCGAGCAGTTTAAATCCGGCCAGTATTGATTTGGCCAAGACGGTCCTACTGACCCTGTACCATGAGGGTTCTGAGGGTGGTAAACCGAAGAGTAGTAAAGTGAAAGGGGTTAAGGGAGAGGAGTTAGATCTTCCCTTAGCGAAGAGAAAGGTCCTAGAGGTAGGAAATAAAGATGAGAAACGGAAAAAGCTGTTAAAAGGTCCAGAGTTGGACATGGATGATCTGTCGGGGGTGGCAGCCCTGTTTGAAGAAGTTGAGAGTTATCAAGGGGTTCCCGATAATGAGATGAAGGCAGTCCTAGATGAAAAGGATGCCATTACCTTGGAGAGGTCTGCTGGGTTGGCAGATGAGGTTGTTTCAGCCCGCGGGGTTGAGTTTACTCCAGAAGGGAGTTGCCCAGAGAGGAACTGGGAGGATCAGGGGAATTTAGAATTTGAAAATGGTACGGGTATTGAAAGCCTGGAAGAGGCAGGTCCCGTTTGAGTGTGTCCAAGATGTGGATGCACGTGGTACTGAACCTAGTAATGGAGCTCAGAAAAAGTCTGAGGTATTTGATTCAGTTGAAAAGGAATGCAGTCCCTGTGGGTCAGATGGACTGGGTTCAGTGAAGACAGGGTTAACCCTGGTAATTGGGGGAAGGGAGGGTTCCCAGGTGTTTGTACAAGAAGGGGTGGTGAACCTTAAAGTGGAACTCGACCATGGGGGGATAAACATTATTATTGAAGGGAATGGAAAGTTTGTACCGTAGTTCCCAAATCGAATGAAAAAAATTTAAACCCGGCAGCTCGCTTACCGAGTAAGTCGAGAGCTGCCGGGGCCCCATACGCTATTGTTATTCAAGGATGTGGAGTGAACAGGCAGCACTTGACAGGCTGTCTGGGAAAAGCGGGATTGCTTGCAGATCTTAAATTGGAAACTAATAGCATGATGGGTCCTGAAGAGAAAAATAGCAACTTGCTTAAAACTAAAGAATTGGGTAGGAATGGATTAGGTCTGGGAGCCAGTGTTGATACGAGAACTCCTATGAATAAGGCGGACGGGAGTTTACCCTGCCAAACTACTCGAGTTCCTACCATAGAAGCTCACCAGAAAAAAGGTGATGGTTGTGGTGAACTACATATACCTGTCTGGACTGCTCCTGTGGCTCCTCCCACAGACCCCTGCTGACTGCTCCTGTGACTCCTCCCACAGACCCCTGTATAAAGGCGACTGAGGCCTGTTGCCCAGTCTCATTCCCCAGGATGTAGTGTTGTTCATTCTTCCAGTCAATAAAAGCCGATACCTCGCTTCCTACGTCTCAGAGTGAGTTGTTGATGGTGCATCAATGGTTAATGGGGGCGCCATTTTAAATAGGAAAACTGGCTGTACGGGATTTTGACAAAGCATGTGAATAACCAAGACAACCCCCTTGGAACCTGCCTGTTAAGCTGAAATCTGATGCTACCAGCCTTTAGTCAGGTACAAGAGAAACAAAAAAAAATAGTAAAGGAAGTGCCACTGTACTCGTTACCTGTTTAGATGCTGAACTAAATGTATGACTGTATAGCTCTGTAGTGACACGGAAAGCTTGTGTATTGTGTTAGATTCTAAAATCCTGTAAGACTCTGTATCACTTCATTTCCACCACTGGTGAAAACGCTCTGAAGAAAGGGGGTGTTATGAATGTACCACAGCTCTGAGGGGCCGAAGGGTGTGGGACCAGCCCCCTCCTTCCGGAGAATTGCAAGATCGCTATTAATTCGGGTCTTGGACCCAGGAAAGGAGAGACAATGCAACGGATTTGACCATTGTTCTTAGAGGCACCTGTGTGAATTGCAACTCTATAGTACGTGCCAGCTATCAGGGACATGGACACCCTCGGGCAATGTGGTGTGGGAATGGTATCACCCTACCTTGATTGACATTTACAAATCTGCCAGCCATGATAAAATGGAGACTGCAGGAGGCGGTACTCCAGCAACGCACCAGACGGAGACACCATCGCTGATCATACCCGTATGAACGGGAACGCTGCTCAGGAGCCATGTGTGATTTGGTTCCCCTAGCTAGGGAATCGAATGGCTAATAACCCCGAAAAGGATTCCGAACTGACAACGGGGAACTCACGGTCCCGAACACGATTTGAGTCCAACAGGCTGGCAAGTTTATTTTCTCTCTCCAACCTGTGAACACTCAGCGGTCCCTCAAATGGCTAAAAGCCTTCATGAACTGGCGAGACTTTTTATATTTCCATCGGACAATCGTGTTACTCCTAGACAAATGATAGAGCTACTTCGAATTGTTGATTATTACTATACCCGTGCTTTAGATTGAGTATTGACGACGTATATTATCTGAATGTTTGTATTAACCTTACTTTTGTGCCCCTTTATAAATAAAAACATTTAAAAATGGTACCATCAGACTTCAGCGGACCTCTCTATCTTTGCTGGTAAGTGATCCAGTTATGGGATACGTAACAGTCCTAACGAAGGGTCTCGGCCCAAAACGTCGACAGTGTTTTTCCTTATAGATGCTGCCTGGCCTGCTGTGTTCCACCAGCATTTTGTGTGTGTTGTTAGAAATTTTATGTGTGTGTTTGAGAGACTGTGAGAGAGGGAAGTAAAGAGAGAAAGACGGTGTAAGAGAAAGAGAGAAAAGAGACTGTAAATGTGTGGTTTTTGTGAGAGACTGTGTGTGTGAGAGAGGGAAAAGAGGGATTTTATGTGTGTGTGAGAAAGAAACTGAATATGTGTGTAAGAGAGGGACTGTGTGAGTGTGTTTTTCTGTGAGAGACTGTGTGTGTGACAGACAGAGACAGACTCTCCCATACACACTGTTCCTCCCCCGACACATACACAGTCACACAGTGAGAGATTCTGTGCGTGTGTGTGTGTTTTTGTGTGAGAGAGACTGAGTATGTGTGTGAGTGAGAGAAGCTCTGTAAGTGTGTGTGTGTGTGAGAGAGAGAGAGAGAGAGAGACTGAGACTGAGAGAGCATTCTACCTCCCAAACTACCACCCCTCCCCATCCGGCATCTCCTGCCCCACATGTGGCTTGTTTGCGGGTCCCACAATAATTGACGATTGTTTGCTTCCACTACACTCACAGAGGAGGATGTGAGCGCGTGTGTCTTCAGTGAGAGAGGAAACATTTAAAGAATATTTGAGTGCTTTGTTTTTCACACAGAGGGAGGGGAATACCGTATCCAGAATGAGTTGTCAGAGGAAGTGATATATGCTGGTACAATTACAGTGTTTAAGAAGGCATTCAGAAAAGTTCTTGGATTGGAAATATACCGAGAGATACAGGCTAACGTGGATGAATGGGATCAGTATAGATTGGCATCACCACAGGATCAGTGTAGACTGGCATCACAGCTGGCACAGGATCAGCGTAGACTGGGATCACAGCTGGCACAGGATTAGCATAGACTGGCATCAAACCTGGCACAGCTGCTGTATGATTCTGTGACACATCAGTCAGATAATTACAGGTTATGCCGGTGGTCAGGAAGCATGTGTTTCAAGAGAACGAGATTATAAAAGCAAGGATGTAATGCTGAGGCTTGGTCAGACTGCACTTGGAGAATTGTGAGCAGATTTGGCCCCTTATCTAAGATAAGATGTGCTGGCGTTGGAGAGGGTCCAAGAAAGATTCTGGAAATTTAAAGGGTTAACATATGAGGAATGTTTAATGGCTTTAGTCCTGTACTCACTGGAGTTTAGAAGAATGAAGGGATCTCATTAAAACTTATTGAAATGTCTAGGAAGAGTGGATGTTGAAAGGATGTTCCCAATCGTCAGGGGAGGGGGTCCAGAGGGCACAGCCTAAGAATACAAAAATGTCCCTTTAGTACAGACACAAAAAGGAATTTTGTTGGTGGAGTGTGGTGAATCTGTGGAATTCATTGCCACAGATGGCTGTGAAGGACAAGTCATCGAGTACATCTAAAGCAGAACTTGATTAGTCAGGACATCTACGGCTACATGGAGAAGACAAGAGAATGGGTTTGAGAGGAAAAATAAATCAGCCATGATGGAATGACAGAACTGACTTGATGGGCCAAATGGCCTCATTCTTCTCCTATGTCTTAAGGTCTTGTGATCAGAACAGGTGGGGTAGCATCAGCACTTACAGTAATCTCCAAACTTTTTGTTTATTTGCAGCTGAGGAAGAAGGAAGATCAACGTCAGTGACCATCAAAGATTTTAAAAGTCTAACTGTTTTAGAGCAGAACACAGAGGGAAAGGTCAGTCAGAAAATTGTGTGCTGTTTTAGTCATCGAGCTGCATGAAGAATGTCATTAATAAACTGGAGTGAGGGCAGGCGAGATTCACAAGGATGCTACAGGGAATGGAGGGCTTGAGTTTTGTTGGATCTCTGTTATTTTCTGACCCTTAGGGTTCTTCTGTGAGTCAAGAGTGGCCAGAAGTCTTAATTCTTAAGGATCATTTATTTTAAAGTTTAAACATACAAATACTAAGCAAACAAAGTACTGTACAGAGCTGAGAAACAAGGAAAAGGTGAATGAAAAGCTAAGACGGCAAAGGTAAAAGGAGAAGATGCTGCCTCTGAAAACTCCGTCACTTTTATAATTGAGATAAGAAAAATTCCTCAGTTAAAATAAACCAATCAGTGGTTGCACAATTACACCACGTGGGTACTGTGCTAACACTTAGCCAATGAAAAATCAGAAAGGTGATAGTTAGTTTAATGGCTGTACCGCTTTCTGCCAGTGAGTGGGGATGAACCACTGCAGACTGTGAAAAATACAGGAGTTTGTTAAAAAGTACAAACCATTAAACTACAACATTAGTCTTACATTAATTCATCTAATATCTTATAAAAAGTATTATTAAAGAAAACAGTGGTTTCAAACAGTTATAAGGAGATCAGCTTGGACTTCATTCCATAGAGCATAGGAAGCTGAGAGGTGACCTTATTAGAAATTTATCTAAGCATGTAGTATACAAAATTATGAGGGGTATAGACAGGGTAAATACAAGCAGCTTTTCCACTGAGGTTTGGTGAGACTAGAACTAGAGATCATAAGTTAATCTATTTTATTTATTCTTTATTTCTATTTTGGAGAGTCAGCATAGTAACAGGCCCTTCTGGCCCTATAAGCCTGCGCCTCCCAATGACACCCATGTCACCAATTAACCTACTAGCCTATATGTTTTTGGAGCGTAGGAGGAAAGCAGAGCACCTGGAGGAAACCCACAGGGTCAAGAGGAGCACGGTAACGCAGTGCTTTAGAGTGCCATTGAGGTGTGTTCAATTCTCACCGCTGCCTGTAAGGAGTTTGTATGTTCTCCCTGTGACCTCATGGGTTCTCTCCGGGTGCTCTAGTTTCCTCCCACAGTCCAAAGACGTATAGGATAGTGGTTTAATTGGTCATCGTAAGCTGTCCCGTTATGAGGCTAGGATTAAATTGGGGGATTGCTGGGTGGCATGGTTCGATGAGACAGAAGGGCATTTACCACATTGTACCTCAATAAGTGAACAAATACATAAAACCCTGGCCTAATCACGGGACAATTTACAGTGACCAACGGTATGTCTTTCAACTATGGGAGGAAACAGATGTAAACCCACGTGCCCACAGGAATAACATACAAATTTTCTTACAGAGGACTCTGGAATTGGATTCGAACTCTGATGTCTCGAGTTGTAATAATAGTGCGCTAAACACTACACTGCCATGATGTCTGTGTTCTATGAACATATATGTTGTATGTTTAAATGGATCAGGTGCGGTAGCTGAGCGAGAAGTTAAGGGAAATTTGAGGCAGGTGGAAATGTCCAGTGGCTGGGATTCATTCTTCCCCAAGCCTGCAGGACTCTGGGTTATATCAAACCCTCTATCTCTGAGCTCAGTGGATCATCAGTGTGATTACAAATCTTTTTCCTTTACCAGCAGGAGAGCAACTTCACTTTCAACTGTGTCTTCGAGCAGGATACTGATCAGGTGAGGAGTGTTCGCTCGCACCTCCAGAGGGTGTCTCTACACTTGGACTGTAGACAGTACAAAACTGTGGTTCCAGGTGTTGCTTCTGAAATAGTGTATAAAAACTCAAGATGCTGCAAATCCAGAATAACACACACAAAATGCTGGAGGAACTCAGCAGGTCAGGCAGCATTTATGGAGCAGAATAAACAGTCAACGTTTCGAGGGGAGACCCTTCTTTAGGACTGGAAAAGAAGTGAGGAAAATGCCAGAATAAGACAGAGGGGGAGGGGAAGTAGTTCTAGGAGTAAGTATTTGGCCCTTTATTATCCCCTCTGGTTCTAGAGCCTGATGGTTGAGGGTAATAACTGATCTTGAACCCCCCCCCCCTTCCCTAACTACATACCAGATATACAACATTCACTGTGGGTCTTCAGACCCCTGTTCCATTGATTTTATGATCACAAAAGGTGCCGAGGAACTCAGACTGGATGAAGGGTTTCAAGCAAAATGTTGACAATCCATTTCCTTCCACAGATGCTGCCTGACCCACTGAGTTCCTTCAACACCTTTAATGTTGCAACAGATTCCTGCAGCCTCTTGTGTTCTCACTGATCTCATGAAGGTTATTTCCAATGTTAGGAGAGAGTGTACAATTCCCTGGTGAAGCCACTGCTGACTAGGGTGAGGCTCGGATACAACGTGTCGCTGGTTGTGTGCAGTACCTCTGGCAAGAGCAAACTGCTAGAGGGAGAGGGGAGAGAGGAGGGCATCATGTGTAAGGTAAGGCTTGCTGTATCCATGGTCTATGTTGTCATGACGTCTTTTTATAAGGGATAAGCTTTATTTGTCACATGTACTTTGAAACATACAGTGAAATGTGTTGTTTGCAATAATGACCAACACTGTCCGAGGATGTGCTGGGGTCGGACCGCGAGTGCTGCAATGCTTTTGACACCAGCATAACATGCCCACAACTCACTGACCCTAACCCCTATGACTGGAATGTGAGAGGAAACCGGAGTACCCAGAGGAAAGCCAGGGGGAGTATGCACAGTGTCAGGAATTGAACCCCAAAACATTAACCGCTAGGCTACTGTGCTGTTACTGTCTGAACAATAACAGCCATAGAATTACTGAGGTGTTGTAAACACCCCTAATACTCTGACCCTCTGCAGGTTTGTGTGTTGTGTACGTGAGGCTCAGTCTGTGGGGTGGAATGTGTTGCACAGAGCCGTACTGTGAACCAGATTCTCAAACGGGTTTGCAGCCTCCCCTAACCACCTGTCAGTTCTGTGGTTGGGAGGAGTCAGTAAATCACAAAGTACAGAGGGTGAGGGTTTTACAGCTTCTGTCTGAGTAATGTCGAGACTTTCCAGAGGGTGCAGAAGAGGTTTTACCAGGTGCTGTCTGGATTGTATATAGTTCTAATTGCCCTGTTATAGGAAGGATGTTGAGGCTTTGCAGAGGGTGCTGCCTGGACTAGAGGGCATGTGGTGTAAGGAGAGGTTGGACAAACTTGGGGTGTTTTCTCCGGAGCAGTGGAGGCTGAGGGGAGACCTGATAAAAGTTCTATAAGATTATGAGAGGCATAGCTAGAGTAGATAAATAATATCTGTTTCCAAGGGTTGAAATGCCTAATACCAGAGGCGTGCATTTAAGGTGAGAGGGGGTAATTTCAAAGGAGATGTGAGGGGCAAGTTTTTCACACAGAGAGTGGTGGGTGTCTGGAATGCACTGCCAGGGGTGGTGGTAGAGGTAGAAACATTTGGAACATTTAAGAGACATTTAGATAGGCAAATAAATATGAGGGTAGGGATGCCCCCCAGGCGGAAACACCGGAGGCCTGGGCACTAACGGACCCCTAGGCGGGTGCGGGGCACTATCCCAGGGTTCGGGCGGAAGAGGAGGATGGGGCAGAACCCCCGCTGGGCCGCGGTGGGTCGGCTGGACCTGCCCGATGGAGACGAGGGTTAGGAACAGGCAGAACCACTGCCGGGCAGCAGCAGGTCGGTCGGACCTGCCTGACGGAGGCAAGGGATAGAAACGGGCATAGGTCCAGGGTGACCAACACAACAGTCACGATAACGGGAAAATCGGAAATGACTGGCAGACAGCGCAACCGCGCTAACAAAACAAACGAGCAGAGAAGCAGGACCAGTGCATTGGAGGAAAGGTGGGGCAGCGGACCAACCTGGTAGTACAGGCACGGGGCAGAGAAGCATGATGAAGAGAAGATCTGAGCCCGGGCGGAATCACAGAATGCAAAGCAGAGTTCAGAGCCGGCGGAGAAACGGGAAACAGAACAAAACGAGCACCCGCCTGGTCCCAGTCCCAAGGCCCCTTATAAACACCTGCAGCTCAATGAGTTACAGATGTGTCTCCTTGAACCAGGAGGATCTTAACTAGATCACAGGTGACGGGAGGGACAACTGCAGGACCCGGAGTCTGGAGCCCTCGGACCGGATCAAAACCCGGAAAGCGGTTCCGGACCGAAGCCTGACAGTTATCAGTACCCGTGTAACCGTGGAGAAGGAGCAGGTGTGATGGATGTCACCTTCTTGAGGCACCACCTTTGGAAAATGTCCTTGATAGTGCGGAGGGTTGTTCCCTTAGTAACTTGATGACAGTATGTATGTATAAACCTCATAATGCTGTGAAGGCTGTGGTTGAAGTTACAGTCAAGATGGCAGCAAGCTGTGGTCTCTGTCGAGTTCTGGATGAGATGATGGTGAGCTGTAGTCTCTGAGTTCTGATTGAGATCACTGTGAGCTGTGGTCTCTGAGTTCTGATTGAGATGACTGTGAGCTGTGTCACTGAGTTCTGATTGAGATGACGGTGAGCTGTGGTCTCTCAGTTCTGATTGAGATGACGGTGAGCTGTGGTCTCTCAGTTCTGATTGAGATGACGGTGAGCTGTGGTCTCTGAGTTCTGATTGAGATGACGGTGAGCTGTGGTCTCTGAGTTCTGGATGTGATGACGGTGAGCTGTGGTCTCTGAGTTCTGGATGTGATGACGGTGAGCTGTGGTCTCTTGAGTTCTGATTGAGATGACGGTGAGCTTTGGTCTCTGAGTTCTGGATGAGATGACGGTGCGCAGTGGTCTCTGAGTTCTGGATGAGATGACGGTGAGCTGTGGTCTCTGAGTTCTGATTGAGATGACGGTGAGCTGTGGTCTGTGAGTTCTGATTGAGATGACGGTGAGCTGTAGTCTCTGTCGAGTTCTGGATGAGATGAAGTTGAGCTGTGGTCTGTGAGTTCTGGTTGAGATGACGGTGAGCTGTGTCACTGAGTTCTGGATGAAATGACGGTGAGCTGTGGTCTCTCAGTTCTGATTGAGATGACGGTGAGCTGTGGTCTCTCAGTTCTGATTGAGATGACGGTGAGCTTTGGTCTCTGAGTTCTGGATGAGATGACGGTGAGCTGTGGTCTCTGAGTTCTGATTGAGATGATGTTGAGCTGTGGTCTCTGAGTTCTGATTGAGATGACGGTGAGCTGTGGTCTGTGAGTTCTGATTGAGATGATGGTGAGCTGTAGTCTCTGTCGAGTTCTGATTGAGATGACGGTGAGCTGTGGTCTGTGAGTTCTGATTGAGATGACGTTGAGCTGTAGTCTCTGTCGAGTTCTGGATGAGATGAAGTTGAGCTGTGGTCTCTGAGTTCTGGTTGAGATGACGGTGAGCTGTGGTCACTGAGTTCTGATTGAGATGACGGTGAGCTGTGGTCTCTCAGTTCTGATTGAGATGACGGTGAGCTGTGGTCTCTGAGTTCTGGTTGAGATGACCGTGAGCTGTGGTCTCTGAGTTCTGGTTGAGATGACGGTGAGCTGTGGTCTCTCAGTTCTGATTGAGATGACGGTGAGCTGTGGTCTCTCAGTTCTGGATGAGATAATGGTGAGCTGTGGTCTCTGAGCTCTGATTGAGATGACAGTGAGCTTTGGTCTCCGAGTTCTGGATGAGATGACAGTGAGCTTTGGTCTCTGAGTTCTGATTGAGATGACTGTGAGCTGTGGTCTCTGAGTTCTGATTGAGATGACGGTGAGCAATCTTTTCTGATTTCTGTTTGAGATGACGGTGAGCTGTGGTCTCTGAGTTCTGATTGAGATGACGGTGAGCAATCTTTTCTGATTTCTGTTTGAGATGACGGTGAGCTGTGGTCTCTGAGTTCTGATTGAGATGACTGTGAGCTGAAGTCTCTGAGTTCTGATTGAGATGAAAGTGAGCTGTGGTCTCTGAGTTCTGATTGAGATGAAGGTGAGCCGTGGTCTCTGAGTTCTGGATGAGATGACGGTGAGCTTTGGCCTCTGAGTTCTGATTGAGATGACTGTGATCTGTGGTCTGTGAGGTCTGGTTGAGATGACAGTGAGCTTTGGTCTCTGAGTTCTGATTGAGATGACTGTGAGTTCTGATTGAGATGACTGTGAGCAATCTTCTCTGATTTCTGTTTGAGATGACGGTGAGCTGTGGTCTCTCAGTTCTGGATGAAATGACGGTGAGCTGTGGTCTCTGAGTTCTGATTGAGATGACGGTGAGCTGTGGTCACTGAGTTCTGATTGAGATGAAGGTGAGCTGTTGTCTCTGAGTTCTGATTGAGATGAAAGTGAGCTGTGGTCTCTGTCGAATTCTGATTGAGATGAAGGTGAGCTGTGGTCTCTGAGTTCTGATTGAGATGACGGTGAGCTGTGGTCTCTGTGAACATTATGACTCAAACTTGATTGCTGTTTTAAGTTCATAGGTAGGGTTGATTTTGAGGATAGAGAGGGAAGTTAGGGGTCAGGTTGAGTTTAGGGACAGGAATGTTGGGAATTTAGAGGTCAGGCCGGTATCTAGGTCTCCACTTGGTGTTTAAGATCAGTGACGTGGACTGTGATGAAGAACATCCAGAGTCTAGGCCTCCACGCTTGAAGCAAGCGACATGGACAAGTGAAGGGCATTGAGAATCCAGACCTCTACTCTGAGCTGGAAGGACAGGAATGTGGACAGGTGAGGAAAGGTTTCTGGAGTCTAGGCCTCAGTCCATGCTCCACACTTGAAGGTCAGTGACTTTGACGGGTGAGGAAGGTCATCTGGAAGCTTGGCCTCACTCCATGCTCCACACTTGAAGGTCAGTGACTTCGACGAGTGAGGAAGGTCATCTGGAAGCTTGGCCTCACTCCATGCTCCACACTTGAAGGTCAGTGACTTCGACGGGTGAGGAAGGTCATCTGGAAGCTTGGCCTCCCTCCATGCTCCTCACTCAAAAGCCAGTGATACTGACAGGTGGGGAAGGAACTGCAAGGATGTTGGGCTGTCCCCGTTCGGTGGGTACTGGGATCAGACCACATGAGGGTCAGTGAGTTGGTAAGCCTGGAGTTTGGCCATGATGTTTCGGGTCCTGTCATCACCTAGACTGGGGACCAATATAGAAGATCAAAACCTAAAGGTATCAGAAGTGTGAAACTCAAAGCCTGATGCCCGAAGCCCAGAGACTGGAGGCTAGAGGCCAGTTGTTGAACAGAAAATCCTGCAAAAAGTAGTGGTTACGGCCCAGTCCATCATGAGAAAAGTCCTCCCCACCATTGATGACATCTACATGGAGCACTGTTACAGAAAAGCAGCACCCATCTTCAAGAACCATCCCCCCCCCCCCCACCCCATGATCCATGCAATGCTCCTTTCTCACTGTTGCCATCATGAAGGAGTTACAGGAAACTCAGGATTCACTCCACCAGGTTCAGGAACAGTTATTACCCCTCAAACATCAGACTCCTCAATAGGCTCAGAGGGAATAACTTCATTCAACCTCACTTGCCCCATCATTGAAATGTTCCCACAACCCATGAACTCATTTTCATGGACTCTTCAATTCATGTTCTTGATATTTATTGCTTACTTTATTATTATTATTATTGCTTTTTCTTATTGTGTTTGCACAGTTTGTTGTCTTTTGCACATCTGTTTGTCTATCTTTGTTGATGCGGATTTTCATTCATTGTATTGTGTTTCTCATATTTACCGTGAATCTCAGGATTGTGCATTGTGGCGTATATGTACTTTGATAATGAATCTACTTTGATAGATAGATAGATAGATAGATAGATACTTTATTCATCCCCATGGGGAAATTCAACATTTTTCCAATGTCCCATACACTTGTTATAGCAAAAAACTCATTACATACAATACTTAACTCAGTAATAATATGATATGCATCTAAAACACTAACTCAAAAAGCATTAATAATAGCTTTAAAAAAGTTCTTAAGTCCTGGCAGTTGAATTGTAAAGCCTAATGGCATTGGGGAGTATTGACCTCTTCATCCTGTCTGAGGAGCATTGCATCGACAGTAACCTGTCGCTGAAACTGCTTCTCTGTCTCTGGATGGTGCTATGTAGAGGATGTTCAGGGTTTTCCATAATTGACCGTAGCCTACTCAGCGCCCTTCGCTCAGCTACCGATGTTAAACTCTCCAGTACTTTGCCCACGACAGAGCCCGCCTTCCTTATCAGCTTATTAAGACGTGAGGCGTCCTTCTTCTTAATGCTTCCTCCCCAACACGCCACCACAAAGAAGAGGGCGCTCTCAACAACTGACCTATAGAACATCATCAGCATCTCACTGCAGACATTGAATGACGCCAACCTTCTAAGGAAGTACAGTCGACTCTGTGCCTTCCTGCACAAGGCATCTGTGTTGGCAGTCCAGTCTAGCTTCTCGTCCAACTGTACTCCCAGATACTTGTAGGTCTTAACCTGCTCCACACATTCTCCATTAATGATCACTGGCTCCATATGAGGCCTAGATCTCCTAAAGTCCACCACCATCTCCTTGGTCTTGGTGACATTGAGACGCAGGCAGTTTGAGTTGCACCATATCACAAAGTCCTGTATCAGTTTCCTATACTCCTCCTCCTGTCCATTCCTGACACACCCCACTATGGCCGTGTCATCAGCGAACTTCTGCACATGGCAGGACTCTGAGTTATATTGGAAGTCAGATGTGTACAGGGTGAACAGGACCGGAGAGAGTACGGTTCCCTGTGGCGCTCCTGTGCTGCTGACCACTGTGTCAGACCTACAGTCTCCCAACCGCACATACTGAGGTCTATCTGTCAAGTAGTCCACTATCCAATCCACCATGTGAGAGTCTACTCCCATCTCCGTTAGTTTGTGCTTTAAGATCTTGGGCTGGATGGTGTTAAAGGCACTAGAGAAGTCAAGGAATGTAATCCTCACAGCACAACTGACCCCATCTAGGTGAGAGAGTGATTTGTGCAGCAAATACGTGATAGCATCCTCCACTCCCACCTTCTCCTTATACGCAAACTGAAGCGGATCCCGGGCGTGCCTGGTTTGTGGCCTCAGATTCTGTATTATCAGCCGCTCCATGGTCTTCATCACGTGCGACGTCAAGGCAACAGGTCTGAAGTCATTCAACTCCTTTGGTTGTGGTTTCTTCGGTACCGGGACAATACAAGATGTTTTCCACTGTCTGGGTACTCTTCTCTGATCTAGACTCATGTTGAAGATGCGCTGTAGTGGTTCTCCCAGTTCAGTTGCACAGGCCCTCAGTAATCGTGGGGAAACTCCATCCGGTCCAGCCGCCTTGCTGGTACAGATCTTCCTCAGTTGACCTTCCACCTGTGCAGCCGTAAACCTGGGCGTGGGCCAGGTCTCCTGTGAGTGGATATTTTCCTGTGAGGGAAGTAAGCCTGGTGTGGAGTTCTGCAGTGAGGGTGAGATTGTGCTGTCGAACCTATTGAAGAAGTTGTTCAGCTGGTTCGCTTTCTCCACATCTCCACTTATGTTTGCCCCCCGCTTTGCACCACATCCGGTGATGATCTTCATCCCATCCCACACCTCCTTCATGCTTTTTTCCTGCAGCTTTTGTTCTAACTTCCTCCTATACTGCTCCTTTGCCCCCCTTATCTGTACTCTGAGTTCCTTCTGAACTCTTTTAAGCTCCAACCGATCACCATCTTTAAAGGCCCTCTTCTTCTGGTTTAGGAGGCCTTTGATGTGACTAGTGATCCAGGGCTTATTATTGGGATAGCAGCGAACAGTTCTAACAGGAACAACCGCATCCACACAAAAATTAATATAGTCCGTTGTGCATTCAGTGACCTCCTCAACGCCCCCACAGATCCCTCCTTGCAGTACATCCCAGTTAGTAGTACCGAAGCAATCTCTCAGGGCCTGTTCAGCTTCAGGAGTCCACTTTCTAAAAGAGCGTGTGGTAGTGGGATGCCTCATCACAATTGATTTATATCTTGACTGTAACAAAACCAGGTTGTGATCAGCTTTCCCCAGTGCAGGCAGCGGGGATGCACTATATGCATCCTGTACGTTTGCATACAGCAGGTCAATAGTCCTGTTACCCCTGGTGTAACAATCCACGTACTGGGAGAAAGCAGGTAGTGTCTTGTCCAAAGTCACATGGTTGAAGTCCCCTGTAATTAACACCAGTGCCTCAGGGTGTTGTGTCCGAAGCTTAGCAACGGCGGAGCTGATGACGTCACACGCTACCGTTGCGTCGGCACGCGGCGGGACATACACAATCACCGCAATGACGCGGGTTCGAGAAGTGTGTGTGTGTGTGTGTGTGTGTGTGTGTGTGTGTGTGTGTGTGTGTGTGTGTGTGTGTGTGTGTGTGTGTGTGTGTGTGTGTGTGTGTGTGTGTGTGTGTGTGTGTGAGAGAGAGAGAGAGAGAGAGAGAGAGTGAGGGAGGAACGGGGCTTGTTTTGTTGCTCATTGCGTTCTGTGTTGTTCTGCTGAGCATCGTGGGCACGCTATGTTGGCGCAGAATGCGTGGTGACACTTGCGGCTGCCCCCAGCTCACTGTTAGGTTGTGCTGGCTGTTAATGTAAATGATGCATTTCACTGTACGTTCTGATATTTGTGATTGGATTCTCTATGATGTCTTTCTGGTTGCTCCTATTTTCGTTGCTTTTTTGGGTGAGTTTGATCGGGGGAGAGGTGCTGAACTGAGTACACCTGGACTCTTTCAATTTTGTGTTTTATATGCTGTGTTTTTCGCTCATTTTTTGTTGCCATTTGCGCGATTTCTTTGTTTTGAACGTGGCGGGGGTGGAGTTTGATTTTTACTCTTTGAACGGGTTCCATGGTTTTCTTTGTTTTATGGCCGTCTGCGGGGAAGACAAATCTCAGGGTTGGTACTGCATACATACTTAAATCATAAATGTACTTTGAATCTTTGTGAACAGTAAATGAATCTGAAATCTGAGGGTAATCTGAATGGTGTAACAAAAGCCATGTACTGCTTTTGAGTTCCTGGTACATATTTTTTATGAATAACATTTAAATGAGTACTGTTATCCTCTATGCTTTGCAGATGTTGGATGATGTGTTTACAGAGCGAAGGTCAGAGGAAGATCACCGCAAAGAACTCATCACCTTCTCTGACATTCAGGTGAAGTTGCTTGGGTTTTCTAAAGTGCCGGTAATTTGCGAAAACGAGGCTGGTACCGAAGCAGTGACAAACCAAGAATGCTGGGTGAATGTCAGAGCACCGCAGCACTGGGCTTCTGTTACAGAAGCAGCCTTCACTGGACCAGGCTTTTGGAGGTTGAAATCACATCACTGCCTCTGTCACAGAGCTACAGAGCTACAGAGCACAGAAACTGGCCTTTCGCCCAACTTTCCAAACCTGTCCTGTCAGGATAAAAATCTGAATCACGTTTATCTCACTGACTTATGTCATGAAACTTGCTGTTTTACAGCGGCAGTACATTGCAAGACATTAAAAACATACTATGAGTTACAATTAAAAAAATAATGAATAATGCAAAAGATGAATTGCACAGTGGTTTCGGTTGTTTTGTGGCTGTTTATGGGGAAGATGGATCTCAGCGTTGTGTACTGCATACATACATAATAAACATACTTTGAATCTTTGGTGTTCATGGTCCATTCAGAAATCTGATAATGGAGGGGAAGAAGCTGTTCTAAAATGCTGTGTGTGTGTCTTCAGACCCCTTTACCTCCTCCTTGATGGTAGAAATGAGAAGAGGACACGTCCTGGGTGGTGTGAGTCCTTTGTGATGGATGCCACCTTTTCGAGATGTCCTTGATGCTAGTGCCCATGTCAGAGTTGGCTGAATCTGTGATCCTCTGCAGAATTATAAGTCAGAATAAGAAATATATTTAAAAAAAGCTAGAATAAAATTTTTTTTAAAACTACAGTGCAAAATGGGTGGTCAGATGGAGATAAGTCTCTCCCAAAGGAGGTGTAAGGTGCTCCTTCCCTCCGCTCCCCTACAGGTTACCCTTGGGCAAGGTGTAGCACCTGCTTAATCCCCTGATCAGGGTCACATGAAGCCATGGGAACAGGCGGTGGATGGTCGTATGAGCAGCTGGTGCACTTCACGAGTCCTGGTTATGCGACCGCTGACGCCAGGCAGACAATCTCTGAAGAATATTGATAATGGCTGGGGTCACCCATCTTGTAAAGACACTGTCCAGAAGAAGGCAATGGAAAACTACTTCTGTAGGAAAATTTGCCAAGAACAATCATGGTCATGGAAAGACCATGATCACCCATGTCACACAACACGGCATGTAATGATGATGTCATACGACATGGCACATAATGATGATGCTGATGATAGTGCAAAAAGAGAGCAAAATAATGAGGTAATGTTCATGGGTTCACTTCCCTACATGTGTCATTGATCTCTCAATATCTTCACTATCCACGTGTTTGTCTTTTAAACATTGTAATTGTACCCACACGTAGTGCGCCAGTGACTTCACCTGATGCCTAAGCAAGGTTTTTGTAACTTACTTACTGCCCATTACATCGCTGGTGTTTAGGGCAGCAATGAAGGTCCTCCATCTCTGGTGATGTTCAGAACTTCTTTCATCATGTCAGTAGCTTCCTCTGTGTTTGCACTACTGTCAGTCATGCAAGTCCTGTGTGGTGACTCAGGGATACCATTGCATTCAGATGTAGAAGGATTCTTCATTGCTGCTTCTGTAACAGTTTTGTTTTACCAGTCAGGGTTGTTAGCCTGGTGGACCATTCTGAGTCTGGACTGTACCTTTTGACCTGTTTGGCATAGGTGACCTTGCCAAGCGTCAAAGCATGATGCCCTGACTCCTGCCAAGATAGCTCTCTGGATCATTGAGGCACACAAGCCTCCAAACTGTATGACAAGGTTGCAGTCCTCTTGGAAGAAGATTTTGTAAATTGAGAGCATAATCTCCCTGCTGCTAGAATTATTGTCCTAACTAATGAAGACCAGTATCCCAGCACATTGATGCAATCATGAAGCAGGCATGCCAGTGGCTCTGTTTCATTAGGAGTTTGAGGAGAATTGTTATGTCACCAAAGACTGGCAAATTTCTACTGACATACTGTATGTAGAGAGCATTCTAACTGGTTGTATCACCATCTGGTATGGAGAGGCCACTGCACAGGATCAGAAAAAACTGCAGAAAGTTACAAACTCAACCAGCTCCGTCACCGAAACTAACCTCCCCAGCGTCCAGGATATCTTCAAACTGTGATGCCTCAAAAAGGTGGCATCCATCACTAAGGACTCTCACGTTCTGGGACATGCCCCCTTCTCATTGCTACATCAGGGAGGAGGGACAGGAGCCTGAGGACATGCACTGAACATATCTTAGGAATAGCTTCTTCCACACCCCACCCCCAACATCAGCTTTCTGAATGGTCCATGAACACTACCTCACTATTCTGTTCTCTTTTTGCTCTAATTTATGTATTTCTTATTGTAATTTACAGTGATGTTTTAATGACTTGCACTGTACTGCTGCCCAAAACAATGAATTTCAGGACGTACTGTATGTCAGTGGCAATAAACCTGATTCTGCTTCTGATTCTGATTTCTGATTTCTGGATTCTGATTTCTGATTCTGGAGTGCCTTCTTATCTACTTGTACTGCTACCTTCAAATATCTTTGGACTTGCACTCTGAGGTCCTTTTGTTGTTCAGAACTCCCTGGAGCAAAATCTTTCATAGTGTACAATAGATCCTATCCTCATTGGTGACCCAAAATGTGTCATAGAGTTAAAACTTTTCATAAGACCATAAGACATAGGAGCAGAATTAGGCCATCTGGCCCATCGAGTCTGCTCTGCCTTTCAATCATGGCTGATCCTTTTTTCTCTATCTCCTCCTCAACCCCATTTCCCGGCCTTCTCCCCGTAACCTTTGATGCCGTGTCCAATCAAGAATCTATCTTAAATACACCCAACGATCTGGCCTCCACAGCTGCATGTGGCAACAAATTCCACAAATTCACCATCCTTTGGCTAAAGAAATTTTTCCACATCTCTGTTTTGAAAGGGCACCTTTCTATCCCAAGGCTATGCCCTCTTGTCCTAGACTCTCACACCATGAGAAACATCCTTGCCACATCTACTCTGTCTGGGCCTTTCAATATTCAAAAGGTTTCAATGAGGAACCACCTCCCCCCGCATCTTTCTGAATTCCAGCGAGTAACCCAAAATGTGTCAAAGAGTTAAAAGTCGATCCTATCCTCACTGGTAACCAAAATGTGTCAAAGAGTTAAAAGTCGATCCTATCCTCACTGGTAACCAAAATGTGTCAAAGAGTTAAAAGTCGATCCTATCCTCACTGGTAACCAAAATGTGTCAAAGAGTTAAAAGTCGATCCTATCCTCACTGGTAACCAAAATGTGTCATAGAGTTGCAGCGCAACACAACATGGATACAAGCCCTTCGGCCCAACTCGCCCTTGCTGACTACTGTACCCAACCAGCTGGTCCCAATTTCCTGCTTTCGGTTCATATCCCTGTAAGCCCTGACCCTCCAGAAACCTCTCTATGTGCTTCTTAAAGAATACAGAAGCACCTGGCTCATCCACTTCATCTGGCAGCTCGTTCCATATACTCACCGGGATCAGGGTGAAGGAGTTGTCCCTCAGGTCCCCATAAAGATTTTTCCCAAATCTGTGCCCTCTAGTTTTGGACTCCCCTGCCCTGGGGTAAAGACTGTTATCTGTACTTCTCATAGCTTTAAGCATTTCCAGAAGGTCACCCATCATGTTCCTATGTTCCAAGGGATAAAGACGTAGACCGTCCAACCTCTCCCTATAACTCCGACCCTCTAGTCCTGGCAGCATACTTGTAAATATTCTCTGCCCTCTTTCCAGTCCAGCCATATCTTCCCTGTAATGGTGACAAAACTGTGCTCAGTACTCCAAGTGTGGCCACACCAGCAACTTAAAGAGATTTAAAGATGAACTTTATTTTTATCTATTTAGAGATCAAGCACAGAGCCCTTTGAATCTTACCACCCCAGCAACCCCAATTTAACCCTAACCTAATCACAGGACAATTTACAATGACCAAGTAACCTACCTGGTATGTCTTTGGACTGTGGGAGGAAACCGGAGCACTCAGAGAAATCCCACGTACAGAGACTCCTTACATAACAGCGCTGGAATTGAACTCCAAACTCCGGAACGCCCTGAGCTGTAATTACATGTGTAGCTAACTGCTACACATGTGCACCGAGACATGGAAGTGCACCCTCATATTTATCCATCCACCAGTTCTCAGCCCATCTCATTGATATCCCGATTAAGTTCAAATTTATTGTCAATTGACTGTACACATATATAAAACCAAAGGAAGCTAGGTTCCTCCAGACAATGGTGCACCGCAATACAAATACCACACGCAGCACATAAAACAAAATATTACCATAAATAAACCCTAATTCAAAGTACATGTAGTGCACAGCACAGGTAATCAGTGAACAGTAAGACTTCTCTCCACACCGTCAACAATATCATCACAATGTAGCAAGCCACTTAGAGTGATATGAGATCACAGAGCAACACACACAAAATGCTGGAGGAACTCAGCAGGTCAGGCAGCATCTATAGAGAGGAATAGCGAGTTGGGTTTTGGGTTGAAACCCTTCATCAGAGTTGGACAGGAAAGAGGAAAACGCCAGAATAAAGAGCTGGGGGGAGAGGGAAGAGTACCAGCTGGGAGGTGTTAGGTGAGACCAGGTGAGGGGGAAGGTGGGTGGGTAGGGAGGGGGATGAAGTGAGACACTGGGAGGTGATAGGTGAAACAAGGTGAGGGGGCAGGTGGGTGGGAGGGGAGGGGGATGAAGTGAGACACTGGGAGGTGATAGGTGAGACCAGGTGAGGAGAAAGGTGGGTGGGAGGGGAGGGGGATGAAGTGAGACACTGGGAGGTGATAGGTGAGACCAGGTGAGGGGAAAGGTGGGTGGGAGGGGAGGGGGATGAAGTGAGACACTGGGAGGTGATAGGTGAAACAAGGTGAGGGGGAAGGTGGGTGGGTGGGGGAGGGGGATGAAGTGAGACACTGGGAGGTGATAGGTGAGACCAGGTGAGGGGGAAGGTGGGGGGGGGGATGAAGTGAGACACTGGGAGGTGATAGGTGAAACAAGGTGAGGGGGAAGGTGGGTGGGTGGGGGAGGGGGATGAAGTGAGACACTGGGAGGTGATAGGTGAGACCAGATGAGGGGGAGTATGGGTGGGTGGTGGAGGGTGATGAAGTGAGTCTGGGAGGGGACAGGTAGAAGAGATAAAGGGCTGAGGAGGAAGGAATCTGTCAGAGGAGAGCGGGCCATAGGAGAAAGGGAAGGAGGAGGGGTACCAGAAGGAGGTGATGGGTAGGTGAGGAGGAGAGAAGGGGGAGGGGGAGAAATTACTGCAAGTTTGAGAAATCAATGTTCATGCCATCAGGTTGGATGTGACCAAGATGGAATTTGAGGGGTTGCTTCTCCAGCCTGGATTTGCAGAATCTACAGAATCGCTTTTTCATTTTTTTCTCATTTTCAATCTTTTCTTAATGCTTTTCCAATAAAGAAAAAATTATAAATCAATGAAAAAGTTTAAACAAACACATAATACAAAAGACGTATAAACAGCAAAAAAAAAGTATATATTGTCAAAGTCAATTAGGTATAGTATTACACTGTTGTATATATAATATAAACAAGAAACCACAACTTCTCCAGATAAATCATAAAAAAAAGATTGGAAATTTTATTGTATAACAAGAAAAACCCCCCCTGGTAAACTAACCTAAAACAGAAAAAAGAAAGATTGGGCAGTCCATTTGAGGATAAAATTAGAAGAAAAAAGAAGAAAAAAAACATCCTTCCAGTCATCTGCGAACCTTTACGGATAAGGAAAAAATTTCCCTTATAAAAAATATAAAAATAAACAAATAAATAAATAAAAATAAAATATTAAATCATATGAAAATATTGAATAAAGGGTTGCCAGACTAGCTCAAAATTAAAAGATGTATCAAAGGTCCGGCTTCTAATTTTCTCCAAACTTAAACAGGACATAATAGAGGAGAGCCAGTTAAAAACAGTAGGTGAATTAGAATCTTTCCAGTATAACAAGATAGCTCTCCTAGCCAGTAAAGTTGAAAAGGCTATCACATGTTGAGCAGAAGCGGAAACTCTACCTGTTTCCTCTGGAATAATCCCAAAAATTGACGTGAGTGAATTGGGTTGTAAATCCACACCTGTAACTTGATAATATTCTAAACACATCCCTCCAAAAATTATTCAAGTTTTCACAGGACCAAAACATATGAGTTAGAGTAGCCACCTCTGCATTGCATCTGTCACAAATAGGGCTTATATTAGAAAAAATATATGCTAATTTATCTTTTGACATATGGGCCAAAAGATCTTAATCTATCTTAATCTGAATTAAGGAATGACGTGCACAGATAGATGAATTATTAACTAGATAATAAATTTTATTCCATTGATCATCTGAAAGTGAATATTGAAGTTCCATTTCCCAAGTGTGTTTAACCTTATCATTAGGCGACATGTGAGCTTTCACTAACTGTTTATAAATAATAGCTATTAATCGTTTTTGAAATGGTTTAAGCTGAAAAATAGCATAAACTAAATTTAATGGGTAAGCCAGGGGATAATTCGGTAAAAAATCATGTAAAAAATTCCTAATTTGTAAATATCTAAAAAATGTGTATTAGATATATCATATTTATCCATTAACTGTGAAAAGACATTAAACAATCCTCTGAAAACAAATCTAAAAAAGTTTTTATTCCCATAGTTTTCCATGTTAAAAAAGCCTTATCCAGAGTTGATGGTTTAAAGAAAAAATTAGAATAGATATTACTAGAGAGTAGAAAATTATTTAATTCAAAAAATCTACGAAACTGAAACCAGATTTTTAAAGTATGTTTAACAATCGGATTGAAAGCTTGTCTACCTATTCTGGAGAGGGAAAAAGGAAAGGGAGCTCCTAATAAAGAAACTAAAGAAAACCCCGTTACCGAATTCTCCTCCAAATGTAACCATGAAGGGCAATCCTGATTATCTATACCATAAATCCAAAAAGTGATATAACGAATATTGATCGCCCAATAATAAAATCTAAAGTTTGGTAGCACTAGTCCTCCATCTGTTTTTGATTTTTACAATAAAAATTTATTCACTCTGGAGCTTTTATTATTCCAAATGTAGACAAAATCATAGAATCTATTTTATCAGAAAATATTTTTGGAGCAAAAATTTTGGCTCAAGATGTTGATATGTTAGATGCACCTATCAAACAAGAGGAGATAGCTAAAGCTATATCCTCTATGCAATTCGGGAAAGCTCCGGTACCTGATGGTTATACGGTGGAATTTTATAAGACTTTTCATGAAATGCTTATACTAACTTTACTGATTCTATGCCCTCTGGGAATCTCCCAAAAACTTTTTATGAGGCATTAATTTCATTGATTCCTAAAAAAAAGCAAAAGACCTACTGGAATGTACATCCTACAGACCTATCTCTTTGTTGAATGTAGATTTTAAAATTCTCTCTAAGATTCTACCTAATAGACTTGAGAATATTTTGCCTACTGTTACTTCAAATGATCAAACAGGATTTATTAAACATAGGTACTCACATTTTAATATTTGAAGACTGTTAAATATCATTTATTCACCCTCAGTTAAAGAATCTGAATGTATTGTATCTCTGGATGCAGAGAAAGCCTTTGATAGGGTGGAGTGGCCTTATTTGTTTCAGGTTTTGAAGAGGTTTAGTTTTGGTCCGGGATTTATTTCATGGATTAAATTGATTTATCAAACCCCGGCTGTAGTCATAACTAACAATCAAAAATCTCCTTATTTTTGATTATATAGAGGAACCCGCCAGGGTTGTCTTCTCAGTCCTTTATTATTTAATTTGGTTTTAGAACCACTTGCTATCGCTCTTAGGGATTCTAAGTCTGTGCAGGGTATTAAAAGAGGGGATAAATTACATAAGGTTTTGTTATACGCAGATGATTTATTAGTTTATATTTCAGACCCTAGGAAATCTATTCCTTTTATGTTATCTATATTTATGGAATTTAGTATTTTTTCTGGATATAAACTTAACTTACACAAAAGTGAATTATTTCCTATTAATAACTATTCTGATTATTATGATCAAATACCCTTTAATATTGCTAAAAACTATTTCACTTATCTTGGTATTAAAATTACAAAAGAAGGAACTGCTTGAAATGCATATAAAAGTTAGATATGGCCCTTATGGCTAAAGGGATCGGGGGAATGGAGAGAAAGCAGGTACAGGGTTCTGAGTTGGATGATCAGCCATGATCATACTGAAGGCTATGATCATGCTTGAAGCAGGCTTGAAGGGCCAAATGGCCTACTCTAGCACCTATTTTATATGTTTCTATGTTTCAATTCTATCTGGTCTACGGATTTTTAAAATCTATCTTCTGACCTTACCAGCCTTTAAATGACTTGCCAAAAGTTTACCAGATTTATCTCCATGTATTTAAAATAAACTTTTAGATTTAAGAATTTGCTGTTCAATGGGAATGGTCAAAATATTGCGATTGAAGTTCGACCCTTTCTTTATATAGGTCTTCAGTAGGTTTAACTGAATACGCTTTATCTATCTCTCTAATTTTATTAGTAAGCACTGACAATTCTGCTTTAGTTTTCTTTCTTAAAGCTGCTGAGTATGAAACTATCTGTCCCCTAAGAAAAGATTTCATCATGTCCCATATAACCAGGTTTGACATTCCTTCAGTTGTATTAAATTCAAAAAATATAGAAATTTGCTCCTTAATAAAACTAACAAAAGCTGGATCATGTAACAATATGGGATTCAATCTCCACTGTGACATTTTCAAAAAGCTATCCGAGGGCTTCAGGGTTAACTTCAAAGGCACGTGATCCGACAACGCAATGACGTTATACGCACACTCAACAACGGAGTGTAGCAAATGTGTATCTAAAAAAAAAGTAGTCAATTCTGGAATACTTATGATGAACGTGTGGGGAAAAAAGAGAAGTCTTTGTCGTTAGGGTGTTTATATCTCCAGATATCGACCAGGCCATATTCTAGTAAAAAAGAATTAATACAAACAGCCGCTTTATTAGGAAGCGACGGATTGGTTGATGACCTGTCAATCACCAGGTTCAAACAACAATTAAAATCACCGCCCATGATCAACTTGTATTCATTCAAATTCGGTAGCTCAGAAAAAAGCTTCTTAAAAAAATCAGAATTATCTACGTTAGGTGCGTATACACACACCAGAGCTACCTTTTGCTCGCATAATAAACCTATAACAATTAAATATCTTCCAATTGAATCAGTAATAGTATTAAAATGTACAAAAGGGATTTTGGAGTTAACAAAAATAGATAAGCCTCTAACTTTATTAGTCGACAACGAGTGAAATAAAGGGTCTTTCCAAAATTTGAAAAACCTGTCCTCATCCTGTTTCCGTATATGATTTTCCTGTGCAAAAATAATATCTGCGTTAAATGTTTTTAATTTCTTAAAAATATTTTTACACTTAATAGGATGATTCACACCATTCAGATTCCAAGAGATTATATTAATTTTATTAACATCCATGTTTAAAATTTAATATTTGAAAAAAAACTATTACACAAGCACTGATTGATCCAAAAGGTACAGGTACAACTGGAAGGAGTGATGTATTTGCAAAAAAAATCCATCAAAAGACCCACCCAATCAAGAAAAAAAACCTATTCTAATATCCCCCCCACCCCCCCACAAAGCAAGAAAGACAGTAACCAATAGACTGGCCACATGCTAACCTGATAACCCTTGACCCTATCCTCCATTTTGCAGCTACTTCTATTAAATTTAAAATATGAATCCCACCCAAAATAGACATAATAAAAGGAACAAACAGATTTCAAATGTTACAATGTTATGTCTAACAGTAGTAAAAACATAATTGGCGACAGCCATCTTAAATTTGTCTAAAATATATTAATCACATATTCAAAGAAAAATAAATCCAAGCAAATAATATTACAGAGTTCTTTCTCTCAAAAAAGGAGAAAAGATAAATGAGTATATATATAAAACAAACCTAAAACTATATTAGTATTGAAACAAACAAAAGAAATAAAAAGAATACACGACATCCTATACAGACCTTTATAGTATAATACTGTAAGAGTTCTCCACAAAACAGTTGTTTATTTATATATATACACACACTAATTATTAATGAGTAAAGAAAAGTTTATTCGGCCACGTCTCATATCAAAGACTTAAAAAGCATCGAATAGACTTAACTCAGGATATCTATAAACATCTCATACATCAGAATTACCTCTTCAGTAATCGGCTTAACTTTAAGATTTTTAATGTACTCCCACCTCTCCTATGGAGAGTAGATTCTCAGTGACTTAGACCCTTCAGGAAAAATTATCAGCCGTGCTGGTTACCGAAGAGAGGGGTGTAAATTTAATTTATACATTTCACTCATGACCTTGGTATTTCCTTCTTTCGGCAAAGATCTCAGGGGGGTAATCTTCAACAATACGAATTTCTGTTGATTTGAAGATGATGTTTCGCTTTCTTCTGGCCTTTCGAAGTATGGCTTCTTTGGTTGTATAATAATGCAAACAAAGTACAATTGGTTGAGGATGTAATTCAGATGAATGCCGAGAAAATGGAATTCTATGGACTCTATCAAATAAAGGGCTAAAGTGAATACAACATATCTGAAAAGAACTTTAACAGATCGCCAGCTTTAGTATTTTCAGGCAGTCCTAGTATACGCAAATTCCTCTGACACCCTCTACTATCTAAATCAACCATTTTTTCTTTGTTTTAGATAGTTCAGAGGTAATTTCATTGATTTTCTTTTCCATCGAAGACATCTTCACTCCTTGGTCTTTAATAGTTTGCCTGAATTGATCATGTTTGTTCTTGATTCGATTTGTAGTCTGCTTAAGCGTCTGAAGTTGAAAGTCCAAATTCTTTAGAGAATCTTGAACGGTAGAAATAGATTTTTCAAGCTTCCCGTTGGAGTCCATCAGCTTATCAATCTTAGTGTTAAGCGATCCGAATTCCGACTTCATGTCTTGTATTGAAGAAAATATTCCTGCTAAAGTAACATGTTCCTCCGCTTTTTTATTGGTTCAGTTTGCTCCGTTTCAGGAAAAGTCTTGCCACTTCTCAGTTCAATACCAGAATGATTTCTTTCGGCCATCGTAATTAAATCGTAAATCCTTCAGTAGAAGTAATAAATCATCAAACTTAAAAGGAATCTGTCAGTGGAATATAAAATATAAAGAAAAGTGGAGCCGCTGTAGAATGCGACTTACTCCATGCGCTGCAAAATGGCGGATCAGAATCTCTTGTGTTTGTGGAAGTACAGGTAATTTTTCAACCCGGCCCATGATTCAGCTCTTTATAATTCCGCAGTTTCGTCCTGACGGTTCCATTGTAGACCTGCTGAGCCCCCATGCCAGAGAGATACAGTGCCTACAACACTCAGTACTGGGGCTGTAAGTGGGGGGGGGGGGTGTGTTTGTGTGTGTGTGTGTGTGTGAGAGAGAGAGAGAGAGAGAGAGAGAGAGAGAGAGGGCACGCGCTGGGAACGTTCAATCGGGGGTCTGGTTTGTTGCCCTGTGCATGTCAGGGGTGTCGATGCATGTAACCCATGTTAAGCTTTGAGTGTGTCCATATTCTGTCTGTAATTGCCATGAGTGCTCATTACGTCATGCTAATTGCTACACCAAGACATGGAAATGCACCGGGAGCCGCTGCCTCTTAGTGCCAGGATCCCTGGTTCAATCCCAACATCAGCTCTGTCTGTGTGGAGTTTGCACGTACTCCCTGTCCCTGCATGTGTATCCCCCCTCCCCCCGGTGCTCCTGTCTCCTTTACATCCCCAAGACATAGCGGACACATAATACAGTGTAGCCCTTTGGCTGACCCAGTCTGCAGCAACCAACACCCATTTACACAAATCCTACGTGTTGTAATTCAATAAAGAAAGGGAAGATAGAGTATGAAAATAAACTAGCACAAAATTTAAAAATGGATAGTAAAAGATTTTGTAATTATAGAATTATATAAAGCAGAAGGGGGTGGCTTAAGTAATTGGAGGACGAGAAGATGGAATTGATATTGGGTATTGAAGAAATGGCCGAGGCTTTGAATGACTACTTTGTGACGGTCTTCACGGTGGAGTACACATCAGACATGCCAAAGAAGATGTTATGGACGTGATGGGAGGTGAGGACCTCGATACAATAGTTATCACTAAAGAGGTGGTGCTGAGAAAGCTTGTGGGCCTGAAAATAGATAAGTGTCTTGGTCCTGATGGAATGCATCCCAGGGTACCGAAAGAAATAGCAGAAGTTATAGTAGAGGCTTTGGTGATGATTTACCAAAATTCTCTGGACTCTGGGCAGATCCCAGCAGATTGGAAGATGGTGAATATTACACCACTGTTCAAAAAAAGGATGTAAGCAAAAGGTAGGTAACTAGAGACCATTTAGTTTAACATCTATAATTGGGAAAATACTTGAAGCTATCATTAAAGAAGAAATAGCGTGGCATCTGGAAACAAATGGATCCATCAGGCAGATGCAGCATGGATTCAGCAAAGCCAGGTCCCGTTTGACAAACTGACCAGAGTTCTTTGAGGATATATTGAGCACAGTGGATAGAGGGGAACAGAGGAACGTTATTTACTGGATTTCCAGAGGGAGTTTGATAAGGTGCTACATGAAAGACTTACCATTAGGTAAGGATGCATAGAGTTGGGGGTAATGTATTAGCATGGATAGAGGATTGGTTAACTAAGAGAAAGCAGAGAGTTAGGATACATAGGCATTTCTCTGATTGGCAATCAGTGGTGAGCGGTGTGCTGCAGGGGTCGGTGCTGGCCCACAACTGTTCACGATATACATTAACGATCTGGAAGAGGGGACTGAGTGTAGTGTATCTAAATTTGCTGATGATACTAAATTGAGTGGAAAAGCAAATTGTGCAGAAGATATAGAGAGTCTGTAGAGAGATATAGATAGGTTAAGTGAGTGGGCAAGGGTCTGGCAGATGGAGTACAATGTTGGTAAATGTGAGGTCATCTAGTTTGGAAGGAAAAATGAAAGAGCAGATTATTATTTAAATGGTAAAAAATTGTACGTAGCATGCTGCTGTGCAGAGGGACTTGGGAGTGCTTGTCCATGAATTACAAAAGGTTGGTTTGCAGGTGCAGCAGGCTATCAAGAAGGCAAATGGGATGTTGGCCTTCATTGCTAGAAGGATTGAATTTAAGAGCAGGGAGGTTATGCTGCAACCGTACAGGGCACTGGTGAAGTCGCACCTGGAGTACTGTGTGCAGATCTGGTCTCCTTACTTGAGGAAGGAGATACTGGCTTTGGAGACGGTGCAGAGGAGATTCACCAGGTTGATTCCAGAGATGAAGGGGTTAGACTGTGAGGACAGATTGAGTCACCTGGGACTGTACTCATTGAAATTCAGAAGAATGAGAGGAGATCTTATAGAAACATATAAAATTATGAAAGGGATAGATAAGTTAGAGGCAGGAAAGTTGTTTCCACTGGTAGGTGAGACTAGAAATAGGGAACATAGACTCAAGATTCGTGGGTGTAAATTTAGGACAGAGGTGAGTAAGAACTGCTTTTCCCAAAGAGTGGTGAATCTGTGGAATTCTCTGCCCAATGAAGCAGTGGAAGCTACCTCAGTAAATATATTTAAGACAAGGTTAGATAGTTTTTTGCATAGTAGGGGAATTAAGGGTTATGGGGAAAAGGCAGGTAGGTGGAGATAAGTGCATGGCCAGATTAGCCATGATCGTATTGAATGGCGGAGCAAGCTTGATGGGCCAGATGGCTTACTCCTGCTGCGATTTAGTAGTCTTAGAGAAGGCAGGAGATTGGAGTTGAGAGGGAAAGTAGATCAGCCATGATGAAATGGTGGAGCAGACCCAATGGGCCAAATGGCACAGTTCTGCTCCTATATCTTATGGCTGGGATAGACGCTGTTCTTGTGCCTTGTGGTATGTGCTTTCAGATTCATTTATTTATCACGTGTACATCGAAACACACAGTGAAATATGTTGTTTGTGTTAACAACCAACACAACCTAACGATGTGCTTGGGGCAGCCCCCAAGTGTCACCACATGTTCCAGTGTCCACCATGCTCGGCAGAACAACACAGAACACAACAAGCAACAACAAGGGAATCCCCTTTCATCCCTCCCACCCACTCATCCATGTACATGGACACTCTCCCAGCTCTAGGACTCGTTCCTTGTGGTTTTTGTATCTCCTGTTGGATGGGAAGGGGGAGAAGAGAGAATGTCCGGAGCTTTCAGTGTTGCTTTGGTAAGTTTCTGTGCTGCATTTTTGAGAGGATGTCCATTCCTTTCATCTCCTTTGCTTACAGAGTCCTGGCAGAGCTGAGTGAGATGGTTGTGTCCAGTTCTGAAGATGCCTGGAGCTTGTACCAACAGGGGTCAGAAGCTCGGAGGTTAGGAGGAGCACATCTTGACAGGTAGGAGCTCCTTCTTGCAGTTTAATTTCAACATGGCTGACTGGATCACTGTGGTACAGTCTCCATACAGACACCTCAAATTGTATTTCCATGAGAAGAAAAGCCACAGACATTTTCCTAGGGCGGAAATGACTAATACAGGGGGGTGGGGTGAGGGAGCGCGATTGTCAGAGGCAGGAATCCCTGAGCCCAATGCTCTCTGGCGCCCCACACAGGCTTGAAGAGCTCATTACATCAGCAGCCTGATGGTTGAGGGGTAATGACTGTTCCTGAACCTGGTGATGTGAGTCCTGAGGCTCCTGTACCTCCTTCCTGATGGCAGCAGCGAGATGAGAGCACGGCCTAGGTTGTGGGGATAGTTAATGATGGATGCTGCTTCTGCTATCCTTTGTGTATCAGGTCCTAAAGGGGGACAATGCAAGTGCAGAATCTGTTCATTTGCTGTCCTCTGTGTATCAGGTGCAATACTGTAACACTGGAGCGACAGGAGACTGCCACTGCCTGTGTACGTTCTTGTTTTTGGATCTTTGACCTGACAGGTGGCCCACCGGGAGACGTGGCGAATGGGTAAGTCCGCAACCATGCTCACCCAACTTTTAGAGTCATAGAGGAGTACAGTGTGGATCCAGGTCCTGCTGATCACGATGCCCAACAATCTTCTGCGTTCAGCCTACATCCCTCCACCCAGAATCTCCATGTACCTTCCATCTAAGGGCAGGAATGGCTGAATTCATGAGTTTTGGAATGGGGTTGACCAGCTCGCTCTGGCAGAGAGCCAGTGTGAGTTCCAAACTCAGGTTGGAGGAGCAACACCTCATATACCGTCTGGGTAGACTCCAGCCCCTTGGCATGAACATTGAATTCTCCAACTTCCAGTTATTCCCTCCCTCTCCCTTCCCCCATCCCAGTTTCAATCTGCCTCCTCCTCCAGCTGCCTATCACCTCTCTCATGATTCTGCCTTCTTCTACTACACAGTGCTTCCCCCTTACGTTCTTTCTTCACCTTTCCTGCCTATCCCCTCCCTGCTTCCCCTCCCCCACCCCTTGATCTTTCCTCTGATTGGTTTTTAACCTTGTGGTAACTTCTACTTTACAAAAAGACCACTCGACAACTTGATGGCCAAAAGAGCATCTTTATCTGGGACGGCAAATGATATTTACAATACAGAGGCTTCCAGGTACCTCGTGCGGCATGGGTGGAGGAACTATATACAATGCATATTGGGAGTAAAAAGAGCGGAAGTAAAAATCCCACCAACCCCGGATCCCGCTTCTTGCTACCAACAGCTTCCTGATTAGTATTAACTTGCTTTTAATAATACTCACATTACAACAAACCTGACACCCACCAGCCTTCTCCTTCCCACCCTCCCCTCACCTTCTTTATAGGGCCCCTGCCCCCTCCCTCTTCAGTCCTGACGAAGGGTCTCGGCCCAAAACGTTGACTGCTTGTTTCCACGGATGCTGCCTGACCTACTGAGTTCCTCCAGCGTGTTGTGCATGTTGCTTATTTTTAATATATACTCTTATTGTAATTTATGTCACAAACAACAAATTTCACGACATATGCCAGTGATATTAGACCAGAGTCTGTTTCTTTATTCTGCATTGTTACTGTTTTCCCTTGTTCTACCTCAGTGCTCTGTGTAATGATCTGATCAGTATGGACAGTGTGCAAGACAAAATTCTCACTGTGATGACAGTAAACCAATACTAATTTCGTGTGTTTGTTTGTTTATATGTTCCTCACCACCCCCCACCACCTCCCCACCGGAGACTGTGTGTGTTTCCCGGTTTCCCTCAGGTGTGTTTTGCTTCCACATCCCAAAGACTTGAGCTTATTCGTTAATCAGTCAGTGTAAGTCACCCCCTGGTGTAGGGGTGAGTGACAGAATCTGGAATGTAAGGTGGGAGGGGGGGTAGCAAATTGATCAGAATGTAATTTTGGGCCTCTGCTCATCTTCTGATCCTTTGTGTTCTTCCAGGAATCAGGAATGACGAGCAGTTGTAATTCCAGGATTTTATATTTTTTTGAGTACAAAAAAAACACAAATACTAAGCAAATGAAATAAAGAGCTGAGAAATGATGCAGAGAGGTGAATGTGCAGCCGAGACAAAAGGAATTAAAAAGCCAAGATGGTGCCTCTGAAAAATCGTTCACAGAGATAAAATAAGGGAGATTCCTTAGGTAGTGAATAAACTAGTTCAGCGGCTACATAAATAAACAATTACATCACGTGGGTAATGTGCTAATACTTAGCCACTTAAAAATGAGAAAGGTAATAAACCGATAGCTTAGCTGCCATACTGCTTTCTGTCAGTGAGTAAAAAACACAATGGTTTGTTTAAAAAGTACAAATCTTATAAAAATATTATTTAAAAAAGCAGTGGTTTCCAGCAGTGGGGAGAATAAAATGGGATTATTGAGGAATTGGCCGTTGGCTCATGACTAGTGAAATGGGCCTGCTTCTGCACTGTATGGTAGTAGTAGTTCATTCGAGTATGATCGTCTCCTTATGGGGTTGTCCTGTTGTTGGGTCCTCAGTTGGCTTTAGAATAAAATTCCTGCTAATTTTTTATACAGCCTCACGTACCAACCATTGCTCTGAGCAGGAAATTTCCATGCAGCCTGAAAACTGTGCGGCACTTTATTAAAACATTAGATAAAAGAAAATTCCATCTGTGCGGCAACAAAGGCTATGTATGGGGGAGCACGTCAGTTACTGTGTGGCCGGGCACCCGGGCAGCTTAGAGGGAACAGGGTTATAGGTGCCGATCCAGGATCCACATATTCTAGTGTAGGGTGACACAAGTTAACTGGTGGCTGTGGTTAGTGTTTGTGTCTTTTGGTTGTTCATTCTCTCCTTTCAGAGCTGCCGTTTATTCTCTGCGGCACAGCAGAGGTCACTTTCACGTAGGACAGCTCCCTCTTGAACAGATTTCCTCCAGGTCTATCTATTTAGTGCAAAGTCTTCCCAGTTTTTAGATGTGTTGTTGAATTTCTTCAGACTGATTTTGATGTTACCGTTGAAGTGTTTTCTTTCCCCACCAGGGGCTCACTGACCTTCAGCTGGGAGTAAAGGATCTGTTTGGGGAGATGAGTTAGGCATCTGAATGACCTTAGGCATCAGAGTTGGTATTGCTTTCTCTTGGTGGAAATGCTGATAGACATGCTAGGAGACCTCTCCTGTGTGTTAGTCCTGATGAAGGGTCTCAGCCCAGACATTGACTGTTTATTCCCCTCCATAGATGCTGCCTGACCAGCTGGGTTTTGTGTGTGTTACTCAGGAGTCAAGATTCAAGATTGTTTAATGACATTACCAGTACAAAAGTGTAAAGGGGAATGAAATAATTGTTACTCTGGAACTGATGCAGCACAAAAAAACCCCACAATAAGATAAAGACCACAATAATAAAAAAACATAGTAAATATACTGTAGATACATAATATTGTTTATGCACATAGATTGATTCTATGTCCATAAAGTGACACTAGGCACAGGAGTGTCTGTACATAAGGTGATTGACAGGAAATGATAAAGTAGTAGTGTTTGGGGCTGTGGTGGGATGGGTTAGTGGGTGGAGGTGTTGATCAACCTTACTGCTTGGGGAAAGTAACTGTTTTTGAGTCTGGTGGTCCTGGCGTGGATGCTATGTAGCCTCCTCCCTGATGGGAGTGGGACAAACAGTCCATGAGCAGGGTGGATGGGATCCTTCATGATGTTACTGGCCCTTTTCTGGCAACTTTCTGTATACATGTCCTTGATGGTGGGTAAGCTGGTGCTGGTGAGGCATTGGGCAGTTTTGACTACCCGCTTAGTGCCTTCCTGTGCAGTTCCCTGTGTGCTGGACTGATCACATGGACATTGTCTCTCTCTGTAGAGTCTCCGCACTGGAGAATGTACTCAGTGAAGGACCAACACAGAAACCCTTAGAACAACTTCTGCACCAGAGTCTCCGAGGAAACAGCTGTTCAGCTTTGATCTGCTGCCTGACACTGCCAGGTAATCTCGAATTGGAGAACCATTGTTAAGCTGCATACGGAGTGTTGTGTGTGAATCTGCTCATCCCTATTACTGAAAAGATGTGGAAATTCAGATTTAGATTTACGTATCACATGTACATCAAATCATGCAAAGAAAAACGTTGGTTGCATTAACAACCAACATACCCTCAGGATGTGCCACTGAGGTTATGGGTCAAGGGTGAAAGGTAAAATGTTTAAGGAGAACTTGAGGGGTGTGTTGTATTAAATTTTGTAAAATACTGAATGAATGTCTGAACAGTTCAAAATGACAGGTTAACTCTGTGAGCTTGCAGCATGTAGCTGTTGGACAAGGTAAACACAGTAGGTTTGCTAATGTCAAATGCTTGCTGACAGTGTTCCACATGCCATCCTGGGGCTGGAGATCTGTCGGTGTGTTTGGGTGGGAGGTGGGATGAGATTAGCTTGGCTGTTGTTCTGCTGAACACCGAGGCATGCTCTGTTGATGAGGGAATGTGTGGTTACACTTTTGGGCTGCCCTCAGCTTATCGCCAGGTTGTGTTGGTTGATCAAAGTTCAAAGTAAATTTATTATCAAAATACCTGTATCACCAAGTACAACATTGAGATTCATTTCATTTTCTTGTGGACATGCTCACTGAATCCATAGAATAATAGTCATAACAGAATCAATGAAAGACCGCACCAACTTGGATGTCCAACCGGTGTGTTTAAGGCAACAAACTACAAATACAAAAAGAAAATAATAATAATAATGAAAAAATAAGCAATAAATATTGAGAACATGAGATGAAGAGTCTTTGAAAGTGAGTCCATAGTTTGTGGGAACAGTTTAATGATGGAGCAAGTGGATTGAGTGATGTTATTCCCTTTGGTTCAGGAGCCTGATGTTTGAGGGGTAATAACTGTTTCTGAATCTGGTGGTGTGGGTCCTTAGGCGCCTGTACCTTCTTCCTGATGGCAGCAGTGAGAAAAGAACATGATCTGGGTGGTTGGGTCCCTGATAATGGATCCTCCTTTCTTGCAGCAATGTTCTGTGCAGATGTGCTCAGTGGAGGGGAGGATTTTACCCATGAAGGACTGGCCAAATCCACTACTTTTTGTATGATTTTTCATTCAAGGGCATTGGTGTTTCCATACCAGGCTGTGACACAACCAGTCAATATACTCTCCACCACACATCTATAGAAGTACATTAAAGTTTTAGACGTCACGCTGAATCTTTGCAAAGTCTAAAGGATGTAGAGGTGCTGCCATGCTTTCTTTGTAATTGCACTTACAGCATATGTTGGGCCCAGGACATAATGCAATTATGCTAATACAAACGACACATTTCACTGTATGTTTTGATGTACATGTGATAAATAAATGTATCTGAATCCAGACAGATCAATCCAAAACATAGATTTATTAAGTTTGCACAAAGAAAAACCATTACAGGATGCAGAATTGTAACAAAGATCAAAGGATATTGATAATACTGATATTGAGAAAGCTGTTACCTCAATGAGGTGAACTCATTATGCTCAACGATAAGGTCTTGACTGAGGCATCAACTGTCTGGATTCTTTGTGTTAACTGTCTGGTTTCCTTCATAGATGCTGCCTAACCCACTGACTTAGACCATAAGTCCATAAACTATAGAAGTAGAATCAAGCCATTTGGTCCATGGAGTCTGCCCCATCATTCAGTCATGGCTCATTGTTTTTCTCAAGTCCCATTCTCTCACCTTCATCTCGTAAACCTTAACTCCCTTACCAATCAAAAACCGTTTTATTCCGGCATCTTCCCCTTTCCTTCTCAGTCCTGATGAAGGGCCTTGGCCTGAATCGTTGACTGTCTATTCATTTCCATAGATGCTGCCTGACCTCTGCTGAGTTCCTCCAGCTTTTGTGTGTGTTGCTTTGGATTTTCAAATCTCTTCTGTTTATGAAAAACCTATCAATCTCTGCCAGTGACTTTACCTCCAGAGTGATCTGTGGCAAAGACTTCTATGAATTCACCGCCCTCTGACTGAACAAATTCCCCTACATCTCCGTTAGATTCCAGGCTGATAGAAACATTTTCTCCCTGTCCTCTCTAACCTTTCCATATTTGAAAGTCCTGGGGTTCCTCCAACAGTTTGTTTTTTCACTCCAGATTCCAACATCTGAAGTCTTTTGTGTCTCCTACAATCAGAATCAGGTTTATAATCACTGGCATATGCATGATATTTGTTGTTTTGTGTGAGAAATAAATTCTGTGCACTACATAAAATTTACTATTAATTAAAATAGGAAATACAGTAAATGAACAAATAGTGCAAAAACAGAGCAAAATAGTGAGGTAGTGTTGATGGGTTCATGGACCATTCAGAAATCTATGGTAGAGGAGAAGAGGCTGTTCCAATCAGGGCCCCAAACAGGCAACATTTCACCTGTGAATCAGTTGGTATTGTCTATTGTATTTGTGCTCCCGATGTGGCCTCCTCTACATCGGTGAAACCGCTTTGTCGAGCAGTTCCGTTCCATCCATAAGAAACAGAATTTTCCAGTGGCCAACCATTTTAATACCTATCCTCAATCTCATTCCAACCTTTCAGTCCACGGCCTCCACTTTTGCTAAGATGAGCCACACTCAGACTGGAGGAACAACACCCCATATCCGTTTGGGTAGCCTCCAAACTGATGGAATGAACATTGATTTCTCCAATTTTTTCCCTCCTCCTTCCCTCTTCTTCTGTTTTCACTCTGACCTCTTCTCCTCACCAGTCAATCAACTTTCCCAGTTGCTCCTGCTCTTACCCTTTTCCCCCATGGCCCACTCTTCTGTCCTATCAGTTTGCTTCATCTCCAGACCTTCACCTTTTCCACCTATCACCTCCCAGCTTAATACTTCATCCCCCCTCCCCCACCCACCTGACTTCAACTATAAACAAGAGAAATTCTGTAGATGCTGGAAATCCAAGCAACGTACACAAGAGCTGGAGGAACTCAGGCCTGAAATATCGACTGTTTATTCATCTCCATAGATGCTGCCTGACCTGCTGAGTTCCACCAGCATTTTGTGTGAGTGGTCCTAATACTTTCTCCCTTGTCTAACAATGTGTGTGTGTTCTGTCTCCCAGAGTTGTGGACTGGACAGACAGTCTCTGCACTGTCCCTTGCCCACAGAGTGACGGGACTGACAAACCAGGTGTCCCGGTTCTGCTGGGATTGGCAGGAGGTCACACGGAAACTCCGCTCCGCCATTGGAGAGCTGCGGAAGAGGGCGAGCAAGACCAACGACCTCTGCGGTCAAGATGTGGAACAATTAGGACGCTTTGTACAGGAATTACAGGCCAGTGGTGAACTCGCAGGCGTGTACACAATTAGTCAATCCCCCCACTGAGAACCTTATCAGATACAGTATTCAGTACTGACCTCAAATATATATTTACTATTTAGAGATACTGTGTGGAACAGGCCATCCAATCTAACGAGACCAACAAACATTGATTTAACCCTAGCCTAGTCACAGGACAATTTACAATGACCAATTAACCTACCAACCGGCATGTCTTTGGACTGTGGGAGGAAACCCATGCACACACGGGAAGAACGTACAAATTCCTTACAGAGGATGCCGGAATTGAACTCTGCGCACTGATGCCCTGAGCTGTAATAGTATTGTGCTAACTGCTGTGTCACTGTGGCACCCTTTGTTGATATTGTAGTCACGGAGAAAGATAAAGATTAGCTTTATTTGTCACGTGTACATCAAAACATACAGTGAAATGTGTTGTTTGTGTAAATGGCCAACACAGTCAGAGGACGTACTGCGGGCAGCCCGCAAGTGTTGTCATGCTTCCAGTACCAACATAACCGGCACACGGCTGAGTGACCATCACCCATATGCCTTTGGAAACCAGAGCACCCAGAAGAAATCTACATCGTCATGAGAAAAATATGCAAACGTCCTACAGACGGCAGCAGGAATTGAACTGCAGTCACTGGTGCTGTAATAGTGTTATTGTATATAAACAGAACCTTTGCCCGAACTGACTCATGTCCCAGATGTCTATCTGAGCTGCTCCCATTTGTCTCTGTTAGGACCATATATTAAAGTCTTTCTATCCATGAACTTGTCCAAATGGCCATGAAATTTTGGAATTTTCTCCACCACCACTACTTCCTCTGACAGTTCACTTCACATACTCACCATACTGACCGTTCACATCCCAATGCCACCACACAGACTGTTCCCAACCCCACCACACGGATAGTTCTCAATCCCAGCACACAGACAGTTCACATCTCAATCCCAATCCCACCTCACTGAAAGTTCATATCCCAATCCCAGTCCCACTATACTGACAGTTCACATCCCAATCCCAGTCCCACTATACTGACAGTTCACATCCCAATCCCAGTCCCACTATACTGACAGTTCACATCCCAGTCTGAGTCCCACCACACTGAAGTTCACATCCCAATCCCACCACACTAACCGTTCACAGCCCAACCCCACCACATTGACCGTTTTCAATCCCATCACACAGACAGTTCACATCCCAATCCCACCACACTGAAGTTCACATCCCAATCCCACCACACTGACTGTTCCCAATCCCACCACATGGACAGTCCACATCCCAATCCCACCACATGGACAGTCCACATCCCAATCCCACCACATGGACAGTTCACATCCCAATCCCACCACATGGACAGTTCATATCCCAATCCCAATCCCACCACACTGACAGTTCATATCCCAATCCCAATCCCACTATACTGACAGTTCACATCCCAATCCCAGTCCCACTATACTGACAGTTCACATCCCAATCCCAGTCCCACTATACTGACAGTTCACATCCCAGTCTGAATCCCACCACACTGACAGTTCACATCCAAACTCCACCACACTAACCATTCGCATCCCAATCCCACCTCACAGACAGTGCACTTCACAGTCGCACCACACTGAAGTTCACATCCCAATCCCACCACATGGACAGTCCACATCCCAGTCCCACCACATTAATCATTCACATCCCAATCCCACCTCACGGACAGTGCACTTACCAATCGCACCACACTGACAGTTCACATCACAAAACCTAACACACTGAAGGAGTGCAAGCTGGCAGGTGAGAAGTAAGACCGGGTGAGGAGGAAGGTGGGTTGAAGTAAGAAGCTGGGTGGTGATAGGTGGAAAAGGTAAAGATCAAGAGAAGAAGGATTCTGATTGGAAGAGAACAGTGGGTCATGGAAGAAAGGGAAGGAAGAGGGGCACCAGCAGAGCTCCCCTCTGCCCCATTCCTTTCTTGTCATGATAAGACCAGAAAACATAAGGCATAAGAGTAGAATTAGGCCATTCAGCCCATAAAGTCTGCTCAGCCATTCCATCATGATGGAATGAGGGGAAGAAGCTGTTCCTGATGGCAGATGGCAGAGGGGAAGAAGCTGTTACTGAATCACTGAGTGTGTGCCTTCAGGCTTCTGTACCTCCTCCTTGATGGTAACAGTGAGTAAAAGGGCATGCCCCAGGTGTTGGAGTCCTTAATAATGGAAGCTGCCTTTCTGAGACACTGCTCCCTGAAGATATCCTGGGTACTTTATAGGCTAGTTCCCAAAATCTTGCTAGATTTACAACCATCTGAAGCTTCTTTCGGTCCTGTGCAGTAGCACCCCCCCCCCCCATACATACCAGACTGTTAATCAGCCTGTCAGGATGCTCTCCATGGTACAACTATAGAAGTTTTTGAGTGTATTTGTTGACATACCAAATCTCTTCAAACTCCTAATGAAGTATTGTCACTGTCCTACTTTCTTTATAACTACATTGATATGTTGGGACCAGGTTAGATCCTCAGAGATCCTGACACCCAGGAACTTGAAGCTGCTCACTCTCTCCACTTCTGATCCCTCTATGAGGATTTATGTTCTATGAGGAGTTTGTTGTTGAGCCTACTAGGCAATCAGCTATACTACATTGGGTGTTATGTAATGAACTGGTGATTAGGGAGCTTAAGGTAAGAGAACCCTCAGGAGACAGTAAACACAATATGCTTGAGTTCGACTTGAAATTTGATAAAGGGAAAGTAAAATTTGGCATAGTAATATTTCAGTGGAGTAAAGGAATTCACAGTGGTATGAAAGAGGAGTTGACCAGAGTAAATTGGAAGGAGATGCTGGCAGGAATGACAGCAGAGCAGAAATGGTGTGAGTTTCTGGGGAAAATGAGGAAAATGCATGTTTTTGCATTCCAAAAACAAAAAAATACTCAAATGGCAAAACAGTAACTTGGGGAAATCAAAGCTATTGTAAAAGCAAAAGGAAGTGCATAACACAAAGCAAAATTTTCTTGGGAAGACAGAGGATTGGGAAGCTTTTAAATACCTACAGAGAGCAACTAAAAGAATCCTTGGGAGTGAAAAGTTAAAATATAAATGCAAGCTAGCAAACAGTATCAAAGTGGATCATAAAAGCTTTTTCAAGTATGTAAAAAAAAAGAGAAATGAGAGTGGATATAGGATCGTTAGAAAATGTGGCAGGAGAAATAATAATGGGGCACAAGTGATGGCAGATGAACTAAATGAGTATTTTACATCAGTCTTCACTGTGGAAGACGCTAGCAGTGTGCCAGATGTTGAGGGGTGTGTGGGAAGAGAAGTGAGTGCAGTTACTATTATAAGTGAGAAGGTGCTCATAAAGCTGAAAGACTCAAGGGTACATAAGTCACCCGGACGAGAGGAACTGCACCCTAGGGTTCTGAAAGAGGTAGCGGTAGAGATTGTGGAGGCATTAATAATTAACTTTTCAAAAATCATTGGACTCTGGCATGGTGCCAGAGGACTGGAAAATTGCAAATGTCACTCCACTCTTAAAGAAATGAGGAAGGCAGCAGAAAGGAAATTATAGACCAGTTAGCCTGACCTCAGTGGTTGGGAAGACATTGAAGTCAATTGTTAGGAGTACTTGGTGACACAAGACAATGTCAGCAGGATTTCCTTAAGGGTAAGCCTTGTCTGACAAACTGTTGGAATTCTTTCAGAAGATTACAAGTAGGATAGATAAAGGGGATGCAGTATATGTTGTATATTTGGACTTTCAGAAGGCATTTGACAAAGTGCCACTCATGAGGCTGGTTACCAAGTTAAAAGCTCATGGTATTACAGGAAATTTTCTAACATAGTTAGAGCATTGGCTGATTGGTAGGAGGCAGCAAATGGGAATAAAAGGATTGTTTTCTGGTTGGCTGCCAGTGACCAGTGGTGTTCTGTAGGGGTCGGTGTTGGGACCACTTATTTTTATGCTGTAGATCAATGATTTAGATGATGGAATATTTGGCTTTGTTGCCAGGTTTGCAGATGATAGAAAGATTGGTGGAAGGACAGGTAGTGTTGAGGAAACAGGTAGGCTACAGAAGGACTTAAACAGATTAGGAGAATGAGCAAGAAAGTGGCAAATGATATACAATTTTGGAAAATACATTATCAAGTACGTTGGTAGAAGAAATAAATGTGCAGATTATTTTCTAAATGGAGAAAAAATCCAAAAATCTGAGATGCAATTGGGCTTGCAGAACAACGTAAAGGTTAGCTTGCAGTTTGAGTCGGTGGTGAGGAGAGCAAATGCAATGTTCGCATTCATTTCAAGATATCTAGAATACAAGAGCAGGGATGTGATGCTGAGGCTTTATAAGGCACTGGTGAGGCCTCACTTTGAGTATTGTGAACAGTTTTGAGGTCCACATCTAAGAAAAGATATGGTGGCATTGGAGAGGGTCCAGAGGAGGTTCACAAGGATGATTCTGGGAAAGAAAGGGTTATCATTAGGAGGAACAGTCGATGGCTCTGGGTCTGTACTCACTGGAATTTAGAAGGATGGGGGTGATCTCATTGAAACCTTTTGAATGTTGAATGGCTAGACAGAGTACATATGGAAAGGATGTTTCCCATGGTGGTGGAGCCTAGGACAATAGGGAACAATTTCAGGATAGAGGGGCGTTCATTTAATACAGAGATGCAGAGAAATTTCTTTAGCGTGTAGGTGGTGAATTTGTGGAATTTATTACCACAGGCAGTGGTGGCCAGGTCATTGGGAGTATTTAAGGCAGAGCTTGACTGGCCAGGGCATCAAAGGTTATGGGGAAAAGGCTGGGGAGTGGGGCTGAGGTGGGGAAAAAATGATCAGCCATGATAGAATGGTGGAGCAGACTCGACAGGCCAAATGGCCTCATTCTCCTCTTATGTCTTATGGTCTTACGAAGGGTGTCAGCCAGAAAAATTGACTGTTTATTCATTTCTGAAAATGCTGCCTGGCCTGCTGAGTTCCTCCAGCATTTTGTGTGTGTTACTCTGGATTTCCAGCATCTGCAGAATCTATTGAGTCTGTGACCTCCGAGTCACCTGCTGATTGAACCTCCTGAATTCTAGAAAGTATTTCTTTTTATCAAGGGGCAAGAATTAAAGGGAGGAAAGGGTTAAAGGCAGACCCATCAACATACATACGGACATCTGTCTACAGATGTGCAGTAGAGAACATCCTAACAAGCTGCATCACTGCATGTTACAGAAACTCCATTGTGGCAGACATGGAGACTCCATAATGGGGAGTCAAAACTCTCCAATACATCACCATCAAGGTCATACATACAGAAAGGTGCCAGAAAAGGGTCAGTAACTTCACGAGGGATCCCATCCACCCTGCTCATGGACTGTTTATCCAACTTCCATCAGGGAAGGGACTACATGGCATCCACGGCAGGACCACCAGACTCAGAAACAGTTACTTTCCCCAAGCAGTGAGGCTGATCAACACTCCCACAGACTAACCCACCCCTCCACACCCCCAACCACCGCTACTTTATCATTTCATGGGAACACAGAAACATAGAAACCCTACAGCACAATATAGGCCCTTTGGCCCCCAATGCTGTGCCGAACATGTACTTACTTTAGAAATTACCTAGGGTTACCCATAGCTCTCTGTTTTTCTAAGCTCCATGTACCGAGTCACCTTATATACAGACTTTCCTGTTCCAAATGACTTTAACTGTGGAATGATTGTTGATGCTAGATGGGGTGGTTTAAGTATCTCAGAAACTGTTGATTTCCTGGGATTTTCACACACAACAGTTGGAAGAGTTTATGGAGAAAGAATAATGTGGAAAACCAAAAAAAAATCCAGTGAGCACCTAATTCTGTGAGTGAAATTGCCTCATTAATGAGAGAGGTCAAGGCAGAATGGACAGGCTGGTTCAAGCTGACAGGAAGGCGACTTGTCTGCAGAGCGAGAGATCGTGGAGTGAGTAGGAGACAGTTCCTTGTGGATCTTACGCGCTTGTTTTAAAAGCGAGCAAGGCCTGTTGGGACTTGTTTTCAGAGCAGGCAATTGTGTGGGCTAATAGTAATTTAGCCAGGGCCAAGTAAAAGAAGTGAGGTGTGAGCAGAGTGCCATTGTGTGAGTGGACAGTGATAGAGAGTTCAGGCTTTGGCTCAACAATCATTCCATTGAGTTGCTGCCACATGATTGGCTGATTAAATATTTGCATTACCGAACTGGTATACAGGTGTACCTAATAAAGTGGCCACAGAGTGTACTAAACAAAGACTGACAAGCAACCACTGTGCAAAGAAGACAATTAAAAACAAATAATACTGATAACATGGCTTGTGGAAACCTTGAAAGTGAGTCCATAGGTTGCGGAATCAGTTCTGAGCTGAGGTGAGTGAAGTTATCCCCCCGGTTCAGGAGCCTGATGGTTGAGGGGCAATAACTGTTCCTCAAGTTGGTGGTGAGGGACTTAAGGTGGTGAAAAGAGAGCTTAGCCTGGATGGTGGAGGTCACTGATGGTGGACACTGCTTTCCTGTGGTGGCGCTCCTTGTAAATGGGGGAGGGGGGGACTGGACTGTATCCACCACTCTCTATAGACTTTTCCTTTCCTGGCCATTGGTGTTTCCATACCAGGCCATGGTGCATCTATATTGGATAACTGGGATAGAAGCTGTCATTGAGCCTGGTGGTCCATGCTTTCAGGCTTTTGTATCTTCTGCCCGATGGGAGAGGGGAGAAGAGAAAACATGGAACATTACAGTCCCTTTGGCCCACAATGTGTGTCAACCTTTTAATCTCCAAGATCAATTCAAGGCTCCACCCCCACACAGGAGAGAGAGCAGAATGTGATCCTCTCTCCATGAGTCACTGATTATTTTGCACTAAATAGACTTCGGGTTTTGTAGTTCCAAATGTGTTCTTTCTTACAAAATATATATATTGTTTTTCTTGTGAATGCTGCTTAACTCACACTCTGTGCCGGAGATGCTGCTGAAAGTCAGTTTTTCACTGCACGTGGACTCGTGCAGACAACGTTAAACTTGATCTTGACTGGCTGAGTATTTCCAATGTGGTAAATGATGCTAAGAGTCATAGATCGAGCAGACAGCCAGAGAACTTCACCCGATTGGAAATGGCTGATACGAAGGGGCATAATCTTAAGGTGATTGGTGGGGGGGGGGGGGGGGAAGGATGTCAGAGGTAGGATTTTCACATAGAGAGTGGTGGGTGTGTGGAATGTGCTGTCAAGTGTGGTGGTAGATATATTAGGGGCATTTAAGAAACACTTAGTTTCTTAAATGGGATGATAGAAAAATGGAAGACTGTGTAGGAGGGAAGAGTTAGATTGATCTTAGAGTAGGTTAAAGGTTGGCACAACAACTTGGGCCAAAGGGTACTGTACCATGCTGCACTGATCTATGTTTTATATCACTGGACAATAATTTTTTTCCAAAAGGGCTGCTTCCTCAGAATTCTTTTCATTTATGAAAGACTTCTTGAAGCTGAACACAATTATAATTTCAGACTACTTGTGTAATATAAGAATCTGGAGAAACAAGAAATTAAATTTTATAGACTATAATGTGTTTAAACGCATACTGGTGCTGACACTTTGCAATAGTTCAATTAAGCTAAAAATGTTTGGTTGATGATTTTTGTTTGTACTCAGTGTCTGCGGCTTCTCGCTTTAGTGTCCAACAATAATCTGCCAGCATTGTTGAATTCCAGTTGCCTTGGTATCACTTTACCATGACCACAATGTCCAGGTGAAACCTTCCACCATGCTCGTCACTGACAGCACCAAGATTTGCAGGGCAGAAGTCTAAATGGGATTGCAGAAAATGAATCTTTTTCCACTTCATGGTTTTGTATGCTTGAAGCATGTTGTCAACCAGCTGCATGTAGTCTGGTACTTTGTCGCTGCCAAGAAAATTTTAAACAACATTTTTGAATGTCTTCCTTGCGATTTTCTCCAGTCCCACTAGAATTGCCTGTCATTGATGACCTGTTTGATTTGTGGAACAACAAAAATGCCTTCCTTAATCTTGGCATCAGTTATTCTGATTTGAGTTATGAGCTGAATTAACGTATAGACAATTATGAAAAAATACTGCATGGTAGGGTGATTTTCATGACCAGCCTCCCAAAACCTATGAGATACCCCCTAGAGTATTCAGGAAGCAAAATCATTGTTGTCCAGTGTATTCTATGTGTTATGTGTCCAGACTGCTGACCAGACACAAAGTCATGTGTTGACTGTGCCCATCTTCTCCCAGCAGGTCACAGATCCCAGAAATCTCCCATTGGAAGACCGGCATTGCTCCATACAGTCACCATGTGTGCTCCTTCAAAGATACAGTCAGGAAAAGGATAAAATCAGGCAGATGAAGCAGGAGCTGAGAGATCAGGTTGCAGAATCTCTCAAAGGTGAGAGAAAGCCCCACAGCACCGACAGGTTTAGCACATAAAATTCATATCTGTATTCTGAACTTTAATTTTATATAATTCTTTATTCTGTATAATTGTTGAAAGTTGTCATTTTTTGTTACACCTTGCACCAACACACCACAGCAAATTCCTCATACACATATACACTCAGTGGCCACTTTATTAGGTACACCTGTACACCTGCTCGTTAATGCAAATATCTAATTAGCCAATCATGTGGCAGCAACTCAATGCATAAAAGCATGCAGACATGGTTAAGAGGTTCAGTTGTTGAACATCAGAATGAGGAAAAAATGTAATCTAAGTGACTTTGAGTATGAAATGATTGTTGGCGCCAGACAGGGTGGTTTGAGTATCTCAGGAACTGCTGATCTCCTGGAATTTTCACACACAGCAGTCTCTGGAGTTTACAGAGAATGGTGCAAGAAACAAAAAACATCCAGTGAGCAGCAGTTCTAAGGGTGAAAGTGTCTTGTTAATGAGAGAGGTCAGAGGGCAATGGCCAGACTGGTCCGAGCTGACAGGAAGGTGACAGTAACTCAAACAATCTCACGTTACAACAGTGGTGTGCAGCAGAGCAATTCCAAATGCACAACACATAGAACCTTGAAGTGGATGGGCTACAGCAGCAGAAGACCATAAGATATAGGAGCAGAAGTAGGCCATTCGGCCCATTGAGTGTACTCCGCCATTCAACCGTGGGCTGATCCAATTCTTCCAGACATCCCCACTCCTCTGCCTTCTCTCCATACCCTTTGATGCCCTGGCTAATCAAGAACCTATCTATCTCTGCCTTAAATACACCCAATGACTTGGCCTCCACAGCCACTCGTAGCAATAAGTTCCACAGATTTACCACCCTCTGACTAAAGTAATTTCTCTGCATCTCTGTTCTAAATGGACATCCTTCAATCCTGAAGTCATGCCCTCTTGTCCTAGACTCCCCTACCATGGGAAATAACTTTGCCATATCTAATCTGTTCAGGACTTTTTCTATGAGATCCCCCCCTCATTCTCCTGAACTCCAGGGAATACACCCAAGAGCTGCCAAACGTTCCTCATATGGTAACCCTTTCATTCCTGGAATCATTCTCGTAAATCTTCTCTGAACTCTCTCCCATGTCAGTATATCCTTTCTAAAATAACGAGCCCAAAGCTGCACAACATACTCCAAGTGTGGTCTCATGAGTGCCTTATGGAGCCTCAACATCACATCCCTGCTCTTATATTCTGTACCTCTAAAAATGAATGCCAACATTGCATTCGCCTTCTTCACAACCGACTCAACCTGGAGGTTAACCTTTATGGTATCCTGCCCAAGGATTCCCAAGTCCATTTGCATCTCTGCATCTCTCCCCATCTAAATAGTCTGCCTGTTTATTTCTTCCCCCAAAGTGCATGACCATACACTTTCGAACATTGTATTTCATTTGCCACTTCTTTGCCCATTCCCATAAACTATCTAAATCTCTCTGCAGGCTCTCTGTTTCCTGAACACTAACTGCTCCTCCACCTATCTTTGTATCATCAGCAAATTTAGCCACAAATCCATTAATCCCATAGTCCAATTCATTGACATACATCATAAAAAGCAGCAGTCCCAATACCGACACCTGTGGAATTTCATTGGTAACTGGCAGCCAGCCAGAATAGGATCCCTTTATTCCCACTCTCTGTTTTCTGCCATCAGCCAATGCTCCACCCATGCTAGTAACTTCCCTGTAATTCCATGGGCTCTTATCTTGCTCAGCAGCCTCATGTGCGACACTTTGTCAAAAGCCTTTTGAAAATCCAAGTACACCACGTCTACTGCATCTCCTTTGTCTTCCCTGCTTGTAATTTCCTCAAAAAAAAAATGCAGTAGGTTTGTAAGGCAGGATTGTCCTTTCAGGAAACCATGCTGGCTTTGGCCTATCTTGTCATGTGCCTCCAGGTACGCTATAATCTCGTCCCTAACAATCGATTCCAACAACTTCCCAACCATTGATGTCAGGCTAACAGGTCTATAGTTTCCTTTCTGCTGGCTCCCACCCTTCTTAAATAGCGGAGTAACATTTGCAATTTTCCAGTCATCCACTACAAAGCCAGAATACAGGTATATCGACCCTTGAAAGATCTTTGTTAATGCATTGTCCGCAATCTCTCCAGCTACATCCTTCAAAACCTGAGGGTATATTCCATCAGGTCCAGGAGATTTATCCACCTTCAGACCATTAAGCTTCTTGAGCACCTTCTCAGTCATAATTTTCACTGCACATACTTCACTTCCTTGGCACTCTTGAATGTCTGGTATACTGCAGATGTCTTCCACTGTGAAGACTGATGTAAATTATACATTCAGTTTGGCTGACATCTCTGCATCTCTCATTACAATATCTCCAGCATCATTTTGTATTGGTCCGAAATCTACCCTCAACTCTCTTTTACCCTTTATATTTTTAATCTTAAATAAGTTTTTAGTATCTTCTTTGATATTAGTTGCCAGCTTCCTTTCATAATTCATCTTTTCCTTCCTAATGACCTTCTTAGTTTCCTTGTGCAAGTTTTTAAATGCTTCCCAATCTTCTATCTTCCCAATAGCTCTGACTTCCTTGTATGCCCTCTCTTTTGCTTTTACTTTGGCTCTGACTTCACTTGTCAGCCATGGTAGTGTCCTCCTTCCATTCAAAAATTTCAAAAAATTTGGAATATATCTGTCTTACACTTCCCTCATTTTTTGCAGAAACTCCATCCATTGCTCCTCTGCTGTCCTTCCTGCTAGTGTCTCTTTCCAGTAAACACTGACCAGTTCCCCTCACATGCCATTGTAATTTCCTTTATTCCACTGAAATACCGACACATTGGATTTTAGTTTCTCCTTCTCAAATTTCAAAGTGAACTCAATCATATTGTGATCATTTTTCCCCAAGGGTTCCTCAACCTTAAGCTCTCTTATCACCTCCGGATCATTGCACAACACCCAATCCAGCACAGCCGATCCCCTAGTGGGCTCAAAACAAGCTGTTCTAAAAAGTGATCCCTTAGACATTCTACAAATTCTCTCTCTCGAGGTCCAGTATTGGCCTGCTTTTCCCAATCCACTTTCATGTTAAAATCCGCAATGATTATTATGACATTTCTCTTCTGGCACACTGTTTCTATCTCCTTCTGTAATTTGTAATCCACATCCCGGCTGCTCTGCTGTTTCATATATATATATACAAGATTACTGAAATATTATTGAAATATTAAATAAACAAAGAGGAGTTCAGGTAGACACTATGTCACCAAACACTTTTTGCAGTGTTAGTGGAGGGCATTTGAACTGGTTGCATTACTATCTGGTGTGGAAGGTCCACTTCAGAAAGTTTTGGAAAAAGCTGCAGAAAGTTGTAAACTCGTCCAGCTCCATCATAGGCACTAGTCTCCCCAACAATGAGGACATCCTCAAAAGGCAATACTCCATCATGAAGGACTTCCCGTCCTCCCATCACCCAGGACATGCCCTCTTCTCATTGCTACCATCAGGGAGATGGTACAGGAGCCTGAAGACACCCACTCAATGATTCAGGAACAGCTTATTCCCCTCTGCCATAGATATGTGTATATATGTATAATTTATAGGTTGTAAAAATAAATATTCTGTACTGCAATGTACTGCTGCTGCAGAGCAACACAACATTTGCCAGTGATATTAAACCTGATTCTGAAGTCATTCCATTTGTTTACATTCTTCCCATTAACTGTTTGGGGAAAGCCGGGAGCAGGAGTACGGATGCGAAGGCGGCCCTGCTCAGCAACATGCAGCAGTTAAGGGAGAGGCTGCAGGTGGAGACAGAGCATTTTCAGCACGTCAGGGAGGAACTGGAGTCGCTGGAGAGCGTGGCCGAACTCAGCCAGGTGTGTGTCACTCACCATCGACAATCATTCCGTCTATGCTCTGGGGTCAGTTAACTCGGCTACATAATTCGCATGCTTGCTTTATTTGCTTTCGAGCTGGTGTGGAAAGAAAGAGAGAGATCAGCTTCATTTGTCAATTGTACATCGAGGAACATAATGAAATGCTTCGTTTGCCTCAAACCAATTTCAGCAGGTCAGGCTGAGACCTTTCATCAGGGCCGGAAAGGAAGGGGAAGAAGCCAGACTTAGAAGGTGGGGGAGAGCAAGGAGTACAAGCTGGGAGGTGATAGGTAGAAGAGGCAAAGGGCTGAAGAGAAGGAATCTGATAGGAGAGGAGAGTGGACCATGGGAGAAAATGAAGGAGAAGGGGCATCAGAGGGAGGTGATGGGCAGGTGGGGAGAAGAGGAGGGATGAGAGGAAACCAGAATGGGGAATGGAGAAAGAGATAGAAGGGAGAAGGGGAGTAATTATTAGAAAATGAAACTGTTGTTCATGCTGTCAGATTGGAGGTGCTTGTCCTAGTTTTTACACAGAGGGTGGTGGGTGGGGGTAGAGGCAGATACATCAGGTACATCAAAGAGACGCTGAGACAGGCACATGGATGTTAGAAACACGAACATGGAGGACGATGTAGGAGGGAGGGGTCTGTACTGTGCTGTACTGTTCTGAGTTCCACAGTCATCCTTACCTCATGCTTTGATTTTATCTATGACACACATAAGGACACTGTACCATTGCAATCTGACCTTGACCGACTCTATACAGAGGCACAGGAGAGGAGGACAAGACTGGCTGAAGATAATGCTGCCCTGGTACAACAGGAACTGCTGAGGATGGAGCAGGAGCTGGAGCTCCAACAGGTAGGTGTAACACTCAGGCTCGGCCAGCTCGTGGTCATCTAGGGGAAAACAGCCTCTGGCCCCACCAAACTGAGAATTCACGTTTGTGGGGATGCTGTGTAATGTACTGCCCAGTTACAAACCCACAATATAAAATATCAGACTGTACACCATATGCAATTAAATGACTGAACTTTATGAATCTTAATCTCAATATAGGGTTAGTAATGAAAATTTTAAAAAGGGGCCCATTTCAAGAAAAAGTCAAAAGTTCACATTGGAGCTCACTTAGTAGTCCTTCTTCCTCCATCGGTCTCTTCCGAGCGTTGCCGATCTTCGCCTCTCAGATCCCAGTCCACTCCGTCCGGTGGTCTACCAGCTCTCTCCACATGTGTCTTCCCTCTTCACCTCTCCTCGACAAAAAGACCGCGAAAACACATCCTTCCAGATTCACAAGACAGAGCAACAATCTCCAATTGGCTAACATGCATACCACAGTCTTGTTATCTCCAGCCATAACCCAAACATTGCTGCTACAGAGAAACCATTACCTCAGCAGTGAACATCACAGAGAAGCCATTACCTTAGCCTTAGCAGTGGAACATTACAAAGAAGCCATTACATTAGCAGTGAATTCTTACAGCGTGTTACAAATGATTCACTCCACAAAGGCTATCAGAGAAGATGAGACATTGGTGAGACCACACTTGGTAACGCGTGCTGCTCAGGCCACCGTACCATAGGAAGGATGTCACCACACTGAAACAGGTGCAGAAAATATTCATGAGGGCGATAGATGATCAAACATTACAGCACAGTACAGAACATCATGCCAACTCTTTAACCTACTCTACGATCAATCTAACCCTTTCCTCTTACCTAGCTCTTCATCTCTCTTTCATCCATGTGCCTAACTAACAGCATCTGGAGTGCCCCCTAATGTATCTGCCTCTACCACCACCCCTGGCAGTGTGTTCCACACACCCACTACTCTCTGTAAAAAACATACCCCCCCTATGCTTTGCTCCAGTTGCCTTGAAGTTATTCCCCCCTTGTATTAGCCATTTCCACCCTGGGAAAAAGTCTCTGGCTGTCCACTTTATCTATGCCCCTTATCATCTTATACACCTCTGTCATGTCACTTCTCATCCTCCTTCTCTTCAAAGAGAAAAGTCCCAGTTCACTCAACCTATCCTCATAAGACATGTTTTCTAATACAGGCATCATTCTAGTAAACCTCCTCTGCACCTTCTAAAGCTTCCACATCCTTCTTATAATGAGGTGACACAATATTCCAAGTGTAGTTTGTAGTTTTTTCTTTTAGAACTGAAACATTACTTCATGGCTTTTGAACTCAATCCCCCGTCTAATGAAGGCCGACACACCAAATGCCTCCTTAACCACCCTATCAACTTGATTGGGGCTTTTCTCGTCAATGACCAACACGGTCCGAGTGGGGAGGAAACCGGAGCAAGCAGAGGGAAGCCACACAGTCACGTGGAGAATGTACAAACTCCTTACAGAGAGCAGTGGGAATTGAATCCTGATTGATGATCACTGGCACTGTGAAGTGTTACGCTAGCTGTATGCTACCATGTTGCCTCTAAACATATTCCCCTTCACCTGCCACCCTGCCCTCCTGAAGAAGCATTTTGGGAAGCCTGGGCTAGTGCGAATGGTTCACTCTGCAAACATGATGCAACGTTGATGGAGGTGTAGTGGGGTTGGTGGGGTTGGGGTGTTGGGTGGTTGTTACCTAATGACAATCCCTGATGGATATTGGTAATGTAGAATACTTCAAGTTCAGTTGGCTGGTTCATTGGCAAGACTGAAAGTGGGGGAGCTGTGTGGCCACGGTCGTTGCGCAGAGTAGGCCCTCGTGCTGCGGGGTTGCCTGTTGCGGCCAGCCAGAGGAGAAGATGCCAGAGGCAATGTGGGGAGCAAAGGTGCCTCGGACACGCAGGAATCCGTGCTGGTCCCTCCCGTCGGTGCTGCTGTTCAGTGTTGGCTCAGTGGAAGACAGGCTGGATTGCATTCATCTGTGGCCGCACTGGTGCGAGATGAGGAACTGCTGTGGGCTTTTCCTTGCAGAAACCTGGCTCCAGGACAACATCCCATGTACCATCAATGTACAGACCATGGCACTCAGGGGCTTGTGTGAATTTTTCTTTCGTGACTGTATGTTTTTCTTTAATTGTAATTATATATGCTTTGTGACTGTTGGTACTGTGTGATTTGCACCCTGGTCCCAGAGGAATACTGTCTCGTTTGGTTGTATCCATGTGTATAGTTGAATGACAATTAAACTTGAACTTGAAATGCTGGATGGAGTTTTATGCTTTATTTTATCTTTCCAATTTACAAGAACACCATCAAGGGTGTCCTGACCCAATGCACATGAAAATTGTCAGGCATCTGACTGCAAATTCTTACAAAGAGTTGCAAGGATTGCTGAGAGGATCATCAGGGTCTCTCTTCCGCCCGGCTGAGATAGCTTATCAGGAGGGCTGGGTATGCAGAGCTGTTATCATTGTTAATGATCCCTGCCATCTCTCTTTGACCCCCTACCATCAGGCAGGAGGTACCGTAGCATTAGGACAAGAACTGTTCGGATGGGAAACAGTTTCTTCCCCCAGGCTGCGTGGCTACTGAACTCCCTGTCACCACCCAGGTCTCATTGCGAATGAAGCGCTAGTACGATTGTACTGTTTACTTTTTAACTTGTGTTATAAGTGCACCTTATTGTTTGTTAATTTATTTGTGATAATATCACTTATGAGTCATACTGTATGTACTCCATTGTTCTTGGTCCAGAGGAATGCTGTTTCCTTTGGTGATAAACATTATACAGTTGAATGACAATAAACTCGAGCTTGAATCTCTGTGTAAAGCTGGTCAACGGTCTATTTCAGCAGGCCGGCGGAAGTGGAACCATGACAGAGACGGCGGACGAGGCCGCGAGGCTGAGGAGGGAGCGAGATGTGATGGTTCTACAGCTGGTGGCTCTGAGGAAGGAGAAGCAGGAGGCAGAGAACGACCTGCAAGCAATGCATCGGAAGTACAGAGCAGAACTGGAGGAGCACAAACTGCAGGCTTTGCAGGTCAATGTGGAAAGGAGGAACACAGCCTGGCAAGCTACTCTGAAAGCACAGCCTTAAGACAGGAGCAGGATTTGCAAGAATGTTTCCATGAATGAAAGGGTTAACACACAAGGAGCGTTTAACGGCTCTGGGCCTGTATACACGAGTTTAGAAGGATGAGGGGGGATATCAATGAACCTATCGAATATTGAAAGGCCTAGATAGAATGGATGTGGAGAGGAGGTTTCCAATCACTGGGGAGTCTGGGACCAGAGGCTCAACCTTAGAATAGAGAGTTGTCCCTTTAGAACGGAGATGAGGAGGAATTTCTTTAGCCAGAGGGTGGTGAATCTGTGGAATTCATTGCCATAGGCATCTGTGGAGGACAAATCATTGGGTGTATTTAAAGCAGAGGTTGATAGGTTCTTGATTTGTCAGGCCATCAAAGATTACAGGGAGAAGACTGAAGAATGGGGTGGAGAGGGAAGGTAAATCAGCCATGATGGAATGGTGGAGCAGATGTGTGAATGTGTGGCCTCTGTTATTATGCAGACATGGCCCTCATTCTGCTCCTATGTCTTATAGTTTGATCTTCTAATTAGACCACTTGGGCTTCGAATCTGCTCTGCCATTCCATCATGGCTGATCCATTTCCACTCTTAACCCCATCCTCCTGTATTCAGACGTTGGAGAAATCGAAATTCATGCCATCAGGTTGGAGGCTACCCAGATGGAATATGAGGTGTTGCTCCTCCAACCTGAGTGTGGCCTGATTACATAACTTGTCTAGAGAACAAAATACAAGGTATTTAATAACAGTTTTATAAAAGGATCCATTCTTCTCTCCACCTCCCAGGTCCTGCACGAATTTGAAGAGGCGTCTCGACAGCAGCAGAGCGCATTGGAAGAGCGTTACCGGCGTCTGTTGCAAGAGGCGATTACAGACGCGGTTTACCTCGCGACACAGAAGCACCAACTGGAGCTGGGAATGAAAGAGCTGAGGAGGGGTAAGGGGCTGGTGCAGATGGGATCTGAATGGAGGAGAGTGCAGCTGAGGTTGAGGTTTGGAGTGAGGGAGGTTAAGGTGATTGATGAAGCCAACCTTCAATGTCAAAATCAAGTTTAGACCAAATGATCATAAGGCACAGGAGCACAGTTAGACCATTCAGCCCATCTAGTCTGCTTCACCATTCCATCATGGCTGATTTATTATCCCACTGAATCCCATTCTCCTGCCTTCTCCCCTTAACCTTTGACAACCGGACTAATCAAGAACCTATCAACCTCCACTTTAAATCTACCCAATGACTTGGCCTCCACAGGCATCTATGGTAATGAATTCCACAGATTCACCACCCTCTGGCTAAAATCATTCCTCCTCATCTCTGTTCTAAATGGACGTCTCTCTATTCTGAGGCTGTGCTCTCTGGACCCAGACTCCCCCACTGTAGGAAACATCCTCTCCACATCCACTCTATTGAGGCCTTTCAATATTCGGTAGGTTTCATTGGGATCCCCCCTCATTCTTCTGAACTCCAGTGAGTGCAGGCCCACAGTCATCAAACGCTCCTCGTACGTTAACTCTTTCATTTCCGGGATAATTCTCAAATGCCAGCACATTTTTTAGATAAGGGGCCCAAAACAGCTCACGAACTCCCAAGTGTGATCTGACCAACGCTTTGTTGCCATGTTCTTTCATCCATGTGCTTATCAAAGAGTTTCTTAAATGTCCCTAATGTATCAACATTCAGTTGAATATATCAAAGTAAATCTGGATAATGAGGTCCTAAAAGAGTGCAGTGGAGAAAGAGAGAAAGTAATTTAAATCAGCTAAAATGTAGAACAGCGAGAGATTATTTACACTCTACCGGGAATTCTATAAAAGGGCAGATTACATTAAGTAGGACATCAAAGTCAAAGTAAATTTATTATCAAAGTATGTACATTCCAGGCTGTTTAATGTAATTTCCAGTACACAAGTGTAAAGGAGAAGAAAATAACTGTTACTCTGTATCCAATACAGCATAAATAATGTGAATGCCTGCAAGAAAATGAATCTCAAGGTTGATAATCAGTACACATGACTTTCTACAGAGGCACAGTAGAGAGTATCCTAACAGGTTTGTTAGAGTTGTTGGGGAGGGTTTAAACGACTCTGGCATGGATGGTGAAAAAGCAAAGATAGCATGCAGTCAGACTGTCAGGATGGGCAGGCAGACGATAGGACAATATTGCAGCCAGCAGGGTGTGCTTCAGTGCATTAGGGATGCAGAATCAAAAAGGGTAGCAAATACAGCACTCAAAGTGTTATATTTCAATGCATGGAGTATACGAAATAAGGTGGATGATCTTGTTGCACTTTTACAGACTGTCAGGTATGATGTTGTGGCCATCACTGAATCGTGGCTGAAGGATGGTTGTACTTGGGAGCTGAATGTCTAAGGTTACACGTTATATCGAAGCGATAGGAAGGTAGGCAGAGGGGATGGCACGGCTCTGCTGGTATAAAATGGCATCAAATCAGTAGAAAGATGTGATGTAGGATCAGAATACCTTGAATCCTTGTGGGTTGAGTTAAGAAACTGCAAGTGTAAAATGATCCTGATGGTAGTTATGTAGAGGCCTCCCAGCAGTAGCTGAGATGTGGACCACAGATTACAACGGGAAATAGAAACAGCCTATCAAAGGAGCAACGTTACCATAATCATGGGAGTTTTCAACATGTACGTTGATTGGGAAAATCAGGTTGGCAATGGATCTCAAGTGGGTGAGTTTGTTGAATGCCTACGAGGTGGCTTTTTAGAGCAGGTTGGCGTTGAGCCTACTAGGGGATCAGCTGTACTGGATTGGGTGTTATGTAATGAACTGGAGGTGATTAGGGAGCTTAAGGTAAAAGAGCCCTTTAGGAACCAATGATCACAATATGATTGAGTTTACCTTGAAGTTTGATAGGGAGAAAGTAAAGTCTGACGTAGCAATATTTCAGTGGAGTAAGGGAAATTGTAGTTGAGTGAGAGAGGAGTTGGCTAAAGTAAATTGGAAGAAGCTTCTGGAAGGGATGACAGCAGAGCAGCAATGGCATGTGTTTCTGGGAAAAAACAAGGAAGGTGCAGCACAGATGTATTCCAAAAATGAAGAAATACTCAAATGGCAGAATAGTAAGACTGTGGCTGTCAAGTCAAAGCTGATGTGAAAGAAAAAGAGAGGGCATACAACAAAGCAAAAATTAGCGGGAAGATGGAGGATTGGGAAGCTTTTAAAAAACTACAGAGTGCAACTAAAAGAATCATCAGGATTAAAAAGATGAAATATGAAAGCAAGCTATCAAACATCATCAACATGGATAGTAAAAGTAAAAAATAAAAAAGAGAGGAGAGTGGATATAGAAAATGAGGCTGAAGAAATAATAATGGGGGACAAGGAGATGGCAGATGAACTAAATGAGTATTTTGCTTCAGGCTTCACTGTGGAGGATATTAGCAGTGTGCCAGATGTTGAGGGGTGTGAGGGAAGAGAAGTGGGTGCAGTTACTGTTACAAGGAAGAAGCTGCTCAAAAAGCTGAAAAACCTAAGGGTACATAAGTCACCTGAGCCAGATGAAATGCACCCTAGGGTTCTGAAAGAGGTAGCAGTAGAGATTGTGGAGGAATTAGAAATGATCTTTCAAAAATTATTGGATCCTGGCATGGTGCCAGAGGACTGGAAAATTGCAAATGTTACTCCACTCTTAAAGAAAGGAAGAAGGCAGCAGAAAGGAAATTATAGACCAGTTAGCCTGACCTCAGTGTTTGGGAAGATGTTGGAGTCAATTGTTATGGAGTACTTGGTGACACAGGACAAGATAGGACAAAGTCAGCAGGTTTCCTTCAGGGAAAATATTGCCTGATGAACCTGTTGGAATTCTTTGAGGACATTACAGGTAGGATAGCTAAATGGGAAACAGTGGATGTTGTATATTTCGTCTTTCAGAAGGCCTTTGACAAGATGCCACACAGGAAGCTGCTTACCAAGTTAAGGTCCACGATATTACAGTAAAGTTACTGGCATGGTTAGAGCATTGGCTGATTGGTAGGAGGCAGCAAGTGGGAATAAAAGGACCTTTTTCTGGGTGGCTGCCAGTGATTAGTGATGTTCCGCAGGGGTTGGTGTTGGGACTGCTTCTTATGCTGTATATAAATGATTTAGATGATGGAATACATGGCTTGTTGCCAAGTTTGTAGATGATACGAAGATCGGTGAAAGGGCAGTTAGTGTTAGGAGAATGAGCAAGAAAGTGGCAAATGAAATACAATGATGGAAAATGCATGGTCATACACTTTGGTAGAAGAAATAAACATGCAGACTATTTTCTAAATGGGGAGAAAAAACATAAAACTGAGATGCAATATGACTTGGGAGTCCTTGTGCAGACCACCCTTAAGAATAATTTGCAGATTGAGTTGTTGGTGAGGAAGGCAAATGCAATGTTAGCATTCATTTCAAGAGGTCTAGAGTTCAAGAACAAGGATGTGATGCTGAGTATTTATAAGGTACTGGTGAGGCATCACCTAGAGTATTGGGAACAGTTTTGGGCTCCTCGTCTAAGAAAAAATGTGCTGGCATTGGAGAGAGTTCAGAGGAGGTTCTCAAGAATTATTCCAGGAATGAAAGGATCATCATACGAGGAACATTTGATGCCTCTGGGTCTGTACTCACTGAAACTTAGAAGGGTGAGGGGGGATCTCATTGAATCCTTTCGAATGTTGAAAGGCCTAGACAGAGTAGATGTTTAAAGCATATTTCCCATGTTGGGGGTCTAGGACAAGAGGGCAGAGCCTCAGGATATAGGGGCGTCCATTTACAATAGAGATGTGGAGAAATTTCTTTAGCCGGAGGGTGGTGAATTTGTTGAATTTGTTACCACAGCCAGCTGTGGAGGCCAAGTCACTGGGTGTATTTAAGGTAGAGATTGTTAAGTTCTTGATTGGACAGAGCATCAAAGGTTACAGGGAGAAGGCTGGGGAGTGGGGCTGAGGAGGAGAAAAAAAGGATCGCTCATGATAGAATGGCAGAACAGACTTGACGGGCCAAATGGCCCAATTGTGCTCCTATGTCTTATGGTCTAAGCTGCATTGGACAGGAAAGCTCTGCATCAGATCATTAATTCTTCTCAACTCTTCACCAGCACCAGCCTACCAACCTTCAAGGACCTATATAGAGAAAGGTGCTGGAAAAGGGCCAGTAACAGCATGAAGGATCCCACCCACCCTGCTCATGGACTTTTTGTCCCACTCGCATCAGCGAGGAGGCTACATAGCATCCACGCCAGGACAACCAGACTCAAAAACAGTTACTTTCCCCAAGCAGTGAGGCTGATCAACACCTCCACCCACTAACACACCCCTCCACACCCACAACCACCAATACTTTATCATTTCCTGTCCGTCACCTTATGCGAAGACACTCCTGTGCCTAGTGTCACTTTATGGACATACATACAAACAAACACATATGTATATAAGCTATGCTTTTATGTTTTATTATGTTTTAGTTATTGTGTTCTTTATCTTATTGTGTTTATTTATTTTTTGTCGCTGCATCAGATTCAGAGCATCAATTATTTCACTCTCCTTTACGTTTGTGTACCTCTTAAATCTGAGCCAGCACTTTCTGAAGATATCAATGGTGGGGAGGGTTGTGCCCATGATGGAGCTGGCTGAGTTTATGGCCCTCTGCAACCTTTTGCGATGCTGTGCACTGGTGCCTCCATACCAGACGGTGATGCAACCACAGTATCCTCGATGATACTCTTAACCCTCCTGGTGCAACACACCTAATGCAGGGTCTCAACCTGAAACTTCAACCATCCCATACTCCACTGACCCACCGAGTTCCCACCAACCCACTGAGTTCCACCAGAGGTCTGTTCTTCTCCATATTCTCCTGAGTCTGTGTTCTCTTTACCCTGCAGTGATCACACATCTACGGGATCAACTGTCTGCTACAGGACAGCGGGAAGAGTTGCCACGGTGATGGGAAGAGGAGACAGACCCACCTCACATTGAACGGTTTGACTGATGATTGATGTGCGCATACATCATGTCATTGGATCATCAAGGTTTCAGTTCGGAGAGTTACAGAAACTTTAACAGTATGATCTTCCCATTTCTGGCCTCACTATTACAAGGCACAGGTCGCAATCCCTGGAGGTCCTGTCCTTTAACTTAGCACCAACGCCCTGAACTCACTTTGCAGAACCTCACTTCACTTCCATCCTATAACATTGGTACCAATATGGACCACTACCTCTGGCCACTCACCCTCCAACTTGAGAATGCTGAGGACTCGATCTGAGATGTCCCGGACTCTGGCACCTGGGAATCTCATTCTTGTCCACAGAGCTCCCTCTCTGTTCAGGATGTTCCACGCACCCACTAATCTCTGTCTTAAATACTTTACCTCGGACACCCCGCCCCCTAGTCATTCCTTCAATCACCTTAAATTTATGCCCCCTCACATTAGCCATTCTGCCCTGGGAGAATGTCTCTGACTGTCCACTCCATCACTGCCTCAAGATCCTTTCGCAAGCCTTGATAGTCTTCCTTGCCGTCCACTGTACCCCCAATTTTGGCATTTTTGGCAAACTTGCAGATCCAAATAACAATGAATACAGCACCAAATCCTTTGACACACCACTAGTCATAGTCCTCCAGTCAAAGAGGCTCCAGTCATCTACAATCATTCTCTGATTGCTCCCCCAAAGCTTATGTCTAATCCAATTTACTACCTCATCCAGAATATTAAGTGACTGAACCTTCTTGATCAACGTCCCATGCAAGACCTTGTCAAAGGCCTTGCTGAAGTCCATGTAGATAAACATTCAGTGCCTTGCCTTCATCAACTTTCCTGGTAAAAAAACACTATAAAATAAGATTGGTTAGACATGACCTACCATGCACAAAACTGTGTTGACTATCCCTAATCAGTCCCTGTTTACCCAAATACTTATATATTCAGACCCTTAGAATACCTTCCAATAACTTACCCACTACTGACGTTAAGCCTATAATTTCCTGGCTTATTCTTAAGAGCCTTCCTTTAACAACAGAACAAGATTAGCTATCCCCCATTCCTCTGACACCTAACATTTTAAATACCACTGCTACAGCCTGTTATCCTGTTAGGCTGCTCAAAGGCAGTGGAGCTGGGCCTGTTCCGCACCATGTTGCCAGCAACTACCGTCACCCAAGGAGGAATGTGTCAGAGGTGATGTGTGGTCAATCAAGTGGTGTAAAGAATTGCCTTAGACATTTTCATGTGATCACGGGACCTTGTTTGACATTGGTAATGTCAAATGCTGCAAGTCTGCTTCACTGGTGCATTGGTGAGATCAATGGTGGGGGAGCTGAGTGGTGTGGATTAGACCCTCATGCTGTAGGATTGCCTGCTGCATCTGCCCAGGGATGGCGATGCCAGAGTTGGTGGAGTGGAGGGGGTGCTCTGTGTATTGCACTCTACTGCTGATACATAAAAAAAACAAAGTTCATGACATATGTGAATGATGGTAAACCTGATTCTGATATGGGTCTCTATTGTTCACTGAGAATTGAGAATCGAAGGGGGAAGGAAACAGGAAGCTCCAGAGAGATATTCCGTAATAAACCAATTGTGTGGAATCAAATGACCTTGCCTGGTGTATTAGGGCTGGGTGTGTCTTCACCCCTGTCAGCCTGCATCCCAGCCCTCGTTCTCCGCCACCTGTCCCACTACTCTCCTGTGGCACTCCACCCTCACCATTCTTTTCTCCTGTCAGATTTACAAAGTTGCTTTCCACTCTTTTGGACCGAGATCTCAGATGTTGCTCCAGGATTTGCTGGAGCCACTTTCCCAGGTGTCACAGCTCCAAGTACTCCTGTCACCACTGGGATTACTCTGGCTTTAACCTTCCACATCCTTTCTATCTGCTCTTTCAAACCCTGGTATTTCTCCAGCTTCTCATATTCTTTCTTCCTGATGTTAACTGTCATTTGGGATTGCCATATCAATTCCTATTGCTTTCTTCTGTTCCTTGTCCAATATTACTATGTCTGGGTGGTTGGCCAGTACCTGCTTATCAGTCTGTATTGGGAAGTCCCACAGGATCTTAGCTCTGTCATTCTCCACTGCCTTCCCAGGTGTTTCCCATTTGGACTTGAGAGTGTCCGATCCACACTCAGCACAGATGTTCCTGTACACAATTCCTGCAACTTCAGTGTATGCCGTTCAGTGCATGCTGTCCCTGCCTGCATCTCACACCCTGCTACTACGTGCTGGATGGTTTCAGTGGTTTCCTTGTACAGTCAGCATCATGGGTCTTGTCTGGTGTGATAGACCCCTGCTTCTATTGTCCTTGTGCTCAGCACCTGTTCTTCTGCAGCCATGAGCATCACTGTGCTGTCCCTCTGCCCTGCCATTTCCAGCCATTGGTAGGACTTTCCTATGACAGCCATCTCTGATACCTGGTGATGATACATCCCGTACAGTGGCTTGTCCTGCCATGGCCTCTGGTCCTCTGGCTCTGTTTCACCCACTTCCATTTCCATATCCCCTGCCTGCTGTCTGAGGCATTCTCCTAGCAGGCTGTGCTTAGGGGCCATCTTCCTGATGTACTCATGGATATTTCATATTTCTTCTAGGACTGTGGCCTAGCAATGGCCTAGGACATATATGTCAAACTCAAGGCCCGTGGACCAAATCCGGCCCGCGGTGGAATTATCTTTGGCCTGCGATATAATATCTAATTACTATTAAAGCTTGCCCCAGTAATTGAAGCGCCTATGGCGTATGATATGGCTAATGCTGAGTTTATTCAGGTACCAGGTTTTCAGGGTTTTTAGTGTTTATTCGGCAGTCTTCTTCATAAGAAACGGAATTTGTAAAGTGAAACACTTTGTAGTTATAGCAGAGACTGAGACACATGAGAGCAGGCTGAAAAAACGGAGGCAACGAAAGCTGCGTTCGCACGCGTCCGACTGATCCGGCCCGCATGAAGCTGCATTTTGCTCAATCTGGCCCGTGACCTAAAATGAGTTTGACACCCCTGGCCTAGGACAAGCAATGTGCTGTCTGTTGTTTCGTGGCACCAAGTTGTAACAAGGTAGCAAATTACACAGTATCCACACAAACCGGTGTTTAGAGTGGGAGATTCATCTCAATCTCACGGTATAATGACACCAGAGTGTGTATTCCCTAGACTCACGCAGCCAAGGAGACCAGCGAGGTTTCATGTGTACATTCCCGACTTTTGCACAGTACTGTACATACTAGTCCCTGATACAGTAATGATAGCAACTACAGAACTATATGTGTTATGGGCTATATACGTTTTGTACTCTGAATGATTGTTGGTACTATGTTCTGCACCTTGACCCCAGAGAAACACTATTCATTTAGGTGTTGCAATGTACTGATGACTGACAATTAAACTGGAACTTGCAAAACAAATTCCAATGTATTGAAAAGTCCATTCTAACCAATAGCTGGGTGTGGGTGTGAGGGAATGAAATGACAGATTTATCCAACACTCAGACCATTCACTGATATCCATCCTTGAATTCAACACTCTAAACTCCGTAACCTCTGAGTCATGTGCCAGTTCATAAATCAGAGTAAATAACACTCAGTCTCTAGGCTCTGCTTCATAAAATATCTTGATTTCATAACACATCATCATGTAGATATAGTACTTGTACCAGTTCCAGAATTTTAGAGTGACTGATACCAAAACAGGCAAATGGATTTTCCTTTAAGAAATGTTCCCGAAGTTGTCACTGACAACCTTCAAATAAAATGTTGGGAATCTTGCATTAGCAGCAACTACAACTAAAAACCACTGTCTGCTCTGCTATTCCGGTCTTTGTGAGGAATTACAAACTTAAGTGTCTGGGTGAGAGCAGAACTCCAATTTCCAAAGACCATAGTCTGTTCAGAGCTCCGTGCAAGGAATACAAGGTGAAACTGTTTAGTCCAGCACCATAAACTTTTGTCCTGTTCAGAGGAAGCTGAGTTCTTCAGTGGAAGAGGTCAGGCAAGAGCTCCAAGAACCATCTGTACTGTCACTTTGTCTGTGTGCACCACACTTTCTCTGTAACTGTAACACTATAGTCAGCATTGTTTTCTTTTTTGTACTACCTTCTGTACTAACTTTATGAACTTGTGCTTTGAATCAAACTCAAGAGATTCTGCGGATGTTGGAAATCTTAATAAACACACACAAAATGCTGGAGGAACTCAGCAAGATATTTGGAATATTATGTGCAGTGTTGGGCCCCCTATCTTAGAAAGGATGTGCTGATGTTGGAGAGAGTTCAGAGAAGATTCACTAGGATGACTCTTGGAATGCAGGGACTAACATACGAGGAGCGTTTGTTGGCTTTTGGATTGTATTCATTAGAGTATAGAAGAATGAGAGGGGATCTCATAGAAACATTTCGAATGTTGAAAGGGTTGGACAGAGTAGATGTGGAAAGGCTGTTTCCCTTGGTGGGTGAGTCCAGGACAAGAGGTCACAATCTTAGAATTAGAGGGTACCCATTTAAGACAGAGATGAGGAGAAATTTTTTTAGCCAGAGGGTTGTGGATTTATGGAATTTGTTGCCACATACAGCTGTGGAGGCCCAATCATTGAGGGTGTTTAAGGAGGAGATTGATAGGTATCTAATTAGTCAGGGTATCAAGGGATAGGGGGAAAAAGCCAGAAATTGGAACTAGATGGGAGAATAGTTTAGCTCATGGTGGAGTGGTGGAGCAGACTTGATGGGTCGAATGGCCTACGTCTGCTCCTTTGTCTTGTGATCTTGTGATCTAAAGATGCTGTCTGACTTGAGTTCCTCCAGCATTTTGTATGCATTGTGTAAACATTTTAAAACACCTTTTATAATTTTGTTTACATTGGGAATACATGCTTGTAATTCTATAATTGCACATTTTATTCCATATCCATATTTTAACCTCTAACATTGTTTTGTTATATAATTCTTAATAAATGTTGAATTTTTTTTGCATGTTGCACCAACATACATTAAATTCCTAAAACAATGGATTTTGATTACCGGTAATTGGGCCATTGGTTAATAAGGCAGCCACTTAATTTGGGACAACTCTTAAAGAACAAAAATGGAGAAAATTGCCAGGATTTGCTTTGTTTATTTGGAACATTATGCTGCTTCATTGGGACAGAAGACTGTTACCAAACAGTTTCTAACTAACATCAGTCACGTGCACTTGTGTGGTCGTCAAGACATTACACTGCGCTGAGAGAGAACAGTTAGAAACTGCATCAGTGTGCACTTGTGTTCAAGAAGCAGAGATTTTTGTCACTGATAATCAATGAGAAATAAGCAAGACAATTCAGAACTGTTTTGCTCACCATGGTTTCAGGCTTGGAAGCAGCTGGGAGTAAAAATGAAACGATTTCATTATTTCACCAGGTTCAGAATTATGAAGAATTTGTAGGTATAGTGGAAATTAGTTGGAAGCAGTCATTGATAACATTGTATGAAGGCAGTTCATTATCTGCACTGTGTCCGCATTGCTTTTGCTCATTTACACTCAAGAACGTACACTGGCTGAATTCCTCTGTCAATAACTAATAAGGATGAATACACAGTTTTATAGTACTGTATTTCATTTAAATACATAATTTGTTACTCAGTTAAATGATAGTTTGTACTTTTTCTACCTTTTTGACAATTTCCATGAAACCAGCTAATTGGGCTAGCCATTAAATTGGGCCAAAACATACTGGTCCGGATGTGACCCAATTAACCAGAATGCATTGTAAATGTGAATAAAGTTGACCCTTGATCTGTTCTGCACAGCATACCAAACAAAAAAAAAACTTTTCCCTGTTTCTCGGTACATGTGACAATAATAAAGCAATAAGAGAGACCTATAGTTTCCTCACAGTGGAAACGCTGTTGGCTGAGATTGCAAAAGTGACTGATAAGCTACGGATCAGTTCAGATTTTAGTTAGAATTAATAAGTACAGGTCTATACTGCAGATTCAGAGCACGTTGGACCACAGAAGTTGTAGCACTAGAGTTACCTGTACCTTCTATAACAAACAGTAATAAAATGAAGGTGCATTTTGGAAAAGATCCTAATAACACCAGCAGACATGAGGAAATCTGCAGATGCTGGAAATTCAAGCAACACACTCAAAATGTTGGTGGAACGCAGCAGGCCAGGCAGCATTTATAGGGAGAAGCACTGTCGATGTTTCGGGCCAAGACCCTTCAGGACTGCCACCACCAGCATCATATTTCATTAAGCTGTGCACTGAATAGCGTGTGTCTCACTCACACACACACACACACACACACACACACACACACACACACACACACACACACACACACACACACACACACACACACACACACACACACACACACACACACACGGAACTCAGCATGTCTGGCAGCATCTACTGAGAGGAATAAACAGTCAACATTTCAGGCTGAGATCCTTCAACAGGACCAGAAAGGACAGGGGAAGATGTCAAAATACCTTTCCTGTCCTGATGAAGGGTCTTGGTCGAAAAGCTATTTATTCCTTTCCATAGATATTGCCTGATCTGCTGTGTTGCTCTGGATTTCCAGTATCTGCAGAATCTTGTGTTTAGCAAATAACCTGTACCCTTAATGGCAGGACTAGCAACCTCCAGCAATTTAGTGTTCTCCCAGGCTGCAGGAAGCAGAAATTAATTTGTCCCATTTCTCTGTGTCACGTTGTTGGAGAAGAGAGTGTGTAATAACAAAAAAAATTCAAGCACTGATTTAAAATCCTTTATAGAGAAACCCAGTCTCTAACTTCTATCAGGAATTTATTTAAAACTTAAAAACCACAAAAGTATGTTAAAAAACTAATTGGCAGCCAAGAAATTAAAAAAACACTCTTGCATTGTTTTCATTGAGTTATGTAATAATGGCACAAGTTGTCTGAAAGCTGGAAAATGGTTTCAACATCACTGAAGAACCATGGTTCCCTTCCAACTTTCATCTCTTCTGTCCTTCAGCTCCACTTTCCTTCTTCTTCGTGAAGAAATGTTTCATGGTCTTCTTACACCATGCTCTGAAATAAGGCCATCCTAGTGCTTCTCACTCATGATAATCAAAGACAGATCATACATCTGAAGAAAATTCTTTTTTCATTATTCGAGGATGGCATGTCTGACTTTAATAGAAACTGCTCAGTGGCTCCCCCCTTCGAGTGGCACCCAGGGCACGTGCCATACCTGCCATACCTTAGATATGCCACTGGTCCAGAGGAGGTTCACAAGAGTAACAGGGTTAACGGTTGAGGAGTGTTTGATGGCTCCGGGCTTGTACTCGCTGGAGTTTAGATAATGAGGAGAATCTCATTGAAACCCATCAAATATTGAAAATCATAGACAGAGTGGACATGGAAAGGCTGTTTCCTTTAGAGAGGGAGCCTAGGAGTAGCCTCAGAATACAACGATATCCCTTCACAAAAGAGATAAGAACACAAAGGGTGGTGAATCTGTGGAATTCAATGCCATAGACGACCGGAGAGACCACATTCAAGTCAAGTCAAGTCGACCATAACTGCTGGTACAGTACGTAGTAAAAATGAGACAATGTTTTTCAGGACTATGGTGTTACATGACACAGGATAAAAACTAGACTGAACTACGTAAAAAAAAACCAACAACACAGAGAAAGCTACACTAGACTACAGACCTACACTGGACTACATAAAGTGCATAAAAACAGTGCAGGCATTATAATAAATAATAAACAGGACAATAGGGCAAGGTGTCAGTCCAGGCTTCAGGTATTGAGGAGTCTGAAAGCTTGGGGGAAGAAACTGTTACATAGTCTGGCCATGAGAGCCCGAATGCTTCGGAGCCTTTTCCCAGACGACAGGAGGGAGAAGAGATTGTATGATGGGTGCATGGGGTCCTTCATAATGCTGTTTCCTTTGCGGATGCAGCGTGTAGTGTAAATGTCCGTGATGGCGGGAAAAGAGATATATTGACATAGAGAGACATTGAGTATATTTAAAGCAAATGTTGATCAGTTCTTAATAAGAGAATGAAGGCAGAAGACAAACAAGAGAAAATCTGCAGGTGCTGAAAACCCAAGCAACATACACAGAATGCTGGAGGACCTCAGCAGGCCAGGCATCATTATGGAAAAAAGTACAGTCAACATTTCGGGCCAAAACCCTTCGACAGGACAGGAGGAAGAAAAAGCTGAGCAGTAGATTTAAAAGGTGTGTGTGTGTGGGGGGGGGGGGGGGGTTCAGGGGGCATTTCAGGAACAGTTTGAGAAATAGATGTTCATGCCATCGGGTTGGAGGCTATTATGTAATATAAGGTGTTGTTCCTCTGACCAGAGTGTGGCCTCATCACGGCAGTAGAAGGAGGCCGCGGACTGACATGTCAGAATGGGACTGGGAAGTGGGATTGAAGTGGGTGGCTACTTGTTCTGGCAGATGGAGAATAGTAATTTTCCTATGCTACATCAACAACTGCATGGGTGCTGCTTCCTGCACCCAGGCTGAACTTGTCGACTTCATCCACTTTGCTTCAATTTCTACCCTGCCCACAAATTCGCCTAGTTTATTTCCAACACCTCCCTTCCCTTTCTTGATCTCACTGTCTCTATCTCTGGAGACTACCAATGTCTATTACAAACCCATGGACTATCACAGCTACCTAGACTATACCTCACCCCACCGTACTACTTGCTAAAACACTATCTCAGTTCCTCTGTTTCCACCACATCTGCTTTTATAATCAGGCTTTTCATTCTCGAATGAAGGAGATGTCCTACTTTTTCAAAGAAAGCAACTTCCCTTCCTCCACCATCAACACTGCCCTCAACTGCATCTCTTCTATTTCACACACATCTGTTCTTACCCCATCCTACCACCACCAGTGATAGTGTTCCTCTTGTCCTCACCTACCACCCCAACAACCTTTGCGTCCAGCACATAATTCTCCGAAACTTCCGCCACCTCCAATGGGACCCCACTATCAAGCACATCTTTCCCTCCTCCTCACTGTCCATTCGTCCCTTCCCACTGATCTCCCACCTGTCACTTATCTTGCAAGTGGAACAAATGCTACATCTGCCCCTGCACCTCCTCCCTCACTACCATCCAGGGCCCTAAACAGTGCTTCCAGGTGTAGTGACACTTCAGCTGTGAGTCTGTTGGGGTCATTTACTGTGTTCGGTGCTCCTGGTGCGGCCTCCTGTACATCGGTGAGACCCGACATAGATTGGGAGACCACTTTGCCAAGTATCTATGCTCAGTCCGCCAGAACAAGTGGGATCTCCTAGTGGCCACTGATTTTAATTCCACTTTCCATTCTGATACGTCCATCCATAGACTCCTCCACTGTCATGATGAGGCCATACTTAACTTGGAGGAACAAGACCTTATATTCCATTTAGGTGGCCTCCCACCTGATAGCATAATCATTGATTTCTCAGACTTCCATTAATGCCCCCAAACCCCCTAGTCTATTTCCCCTGCCCTTTTCCCTCTCTCACCTCATCTCAATAATCAACTTCCCAGCTCTTTACTTCATCCTTCCCCATCCAGGTTTCACCATCATCTTTTTTTCTCCAGTCCTGCCGAAGGGTTTTGGCCTGAAACATCGACTGTACTTTTTTCCGTAATGCTGCCTGGCCTGCTGAGTTCCTCCAGCATCTTGTGTAAGAAGGCAGAATAATTGGGTTCAGAGGGATAATAAATTGGCTCAACTGCCTCAACAACCATCATCCAGTAGCACTCACATCTATGGCGATTAAGTGCTTTGAGAGGCTGGTCATGGCTAGAATCAACTCCTGCCTCAGGAATGATTTGGACCCATTGCAATTTGCCTCTCACCACAATAGGTCTACAGCAGACGTGATCTCAGTGGCTCTATCTCAGCTTTTAACACCAGCACTCCTACAGTACTAATCATAAAGCTACAGAACCTAGACCTCTGTAACTAGATTCTTGAGTTCCTAACTGGAAGACCACAGTCTGTGCTGATTGAAAATAAAATCTCCACCTCACTGATAATCAACACTGGTACATCACAGTGATGTATGCTTAGCCCACTGTTCTACTCTCTCTACACCCATGACTGTGTGGCTAGACATAGCTCAAATACCATTTATAAATTTGCTGATGATATTGTTGGCATATGGTCATGAAAGGGCATACAGGAGTCAGATATACTGGTTAGTTGAGTGATGTCACAGCAATAACCTTGTGCTCAATATCAGTAAGAACAAAGAGCTGATTGAGGACTTCAGAAAGGTTAAAGGACAAAATCTCTGACAACCTAATCTGAACGTAACATATTGATGCAGCTATAAAGAAGGCAAGACAGTGGCGACATTTCACTAGGAGTTTAAGGAGATTTGGTTTGTCAATGAAAATACTTGAAAACTTCTACGAATGTACCGTGGAGAGCATCCTGACTGGCAGCATCACTGTCTGATGTGGGGGGGGGGGGGGGGGGGGACTACTCCACAAGATTGAAGTAAGTTGCAGAAACTTGTAAAATTATTCAGCTCCATCATGGGTACAAGCCTCGGTAGTATCCAAGACGTCTTCAAGCAGCGGTGGCTTAGGAAAGCGATGTCCTTCACTAAAGATCCCCACTACCCAGGACATGCCCTGTTACCATCCGGAAGGAGGTACAGAGGCCTTAAGGCACACACTCGGCAACTCAGGAGCAGGTTCTTCCCCTCTGCTATCTGATTTCTGAATGGACTTTCAACCCATGACCACTACCTCACTACTTTTTTATTTCTGTTTTTTTGCACTGCTTATTTTAACTTAGCTATTTAATAGACATACTGTATATACTTAGTGTAACAGTTTGTTTTCACAATATTTTTCTTGTATTACATTGTACTGCTGCCGCAAAGTTAACAAATTTCATGACATATGCTGGGGATATTAAATCTAATTCTGATTCTGACTAACAATACTACTGCAGAACTATAAAACTGCATATTATTTCCTAATAGTTAGCTGCCTCAATATCTATCGTCCAGTAGCACTCACATCTACAGTGACAAAATGCTTTGAGAGGTTAGTCATGGCCAGAATCAACACCTGTTTCAGGAAGGATCTGGACCCACTGCAAATTGCCTATCGCCACAATAGGTCTGCAGCAGTCGTGATCTCGATGGCTCTCCACACTGCCTTGGATCACCTGGGCCGTGCAAATACCTATGTCAGGATGCTATATATTGACTTTGGCTCAGCACTTAACAGCACCATTCCTGCTTGAAAAGTTATATAACCCAGGCCTCTGTACATCCCTCTACAACTGGATCCTTGACTTCCAAAATGGAAGATCACAATCACTAGTATTTAAAACCTTAAATACTAGTCCCAAAGCTAAAATAGTGACAAATGGCCAAATTTCAACATCATTCCAGTTAACAAGGTCAACTAGACAAGGCTGTCCATTATCACCTGCTCTATTTGTATTGGCAATAGAACCATTAGCTGAATTAATTAGAACCGATTCAGATATTATGGGCTTCAGATTTAACCAGGAGGAATATAAGATTAATCTATTTGCTGATGATGTTCTGATTTATCTAACAAATCCATTGCATTTGTTGCATAAATTATCTTTTAGATTGGAAGAATATGGGAAAATATCAGGGTATAAACCGGGATAAAAGTGAAATTTTACCCCTTACTAAAGGAGATTATAGTCAATGTTGATAAGTAACTCAATTTAGATGGTTGATAAATGGTATAAAATATTTAGGTCTAAGAGTTGATAACGACACAAAGAATTTATATGAATTAAATTATTTGCCATTATTGAAAAAAATTCAAGAAGATCTTGATAAATGGATGATGTTACCAATAAAATTAGTAGGTAGAGTTAATGCTGTAAAAATGAATATATTTCCTAGATTACAGTATTTATTTCAAACATTACCATACAACTACCGCAGAAGTTTTTCCAAGAGTTGAATAAATGTGTGAGGAAGTTTCTTTGGAAAGGTAAGTTGTCAAGAATATCTTTGAAAAATTGACATGTAAATTTGACCTAGGAGGGTTACAACTCCCAAATTTTAAGAATTATTATAAAGCAAATCAACTTAGATTTATTGCATCTTTTTTTGAAGATAAACAGGCATTGATTAGAATAGAGTTTACCAGAAGATTTTATATATAAATGGGAATCCAAATGGATACAGGAAAAGAAAGAATCTCCTATATTAAAACATTTGATTGATTTATGGAATAAGATAAATGTTGATGAGATAAAGAAATCTTTATTAGCAAAGAGACCCCTAATTCAAAATAGACTCATTCCTTTTACAATAGATAACCAACTTTTATATAACTGGTTTCAAAAAGGGATTAGATATATAGGTGACTGTTTTGAAGGAGTTAAATTGATGTCGTTTGATCAACTAAAGAATAAATATAAAATATCAGATAACACTCTTTTCTGTTATTTCCAATTAAGGGCTTATTTAAGAGATAAACTGGGTCAAACAATGTTCATGCCGAAGCCTTAATTCAAAAATTAAAAATTAAAAAATTTACTTCTTGTATGTATAATTTGATTCAAAAACAGACAATTAAACAGGGAATTTATAAGTCAAGGCAAAAATGGGAAACTGAATTGAATATTAAAATTGATGAAACAAGTTGGTCAAGACTATGCCTTGACAGTATGACAAATACAATAAATGTCCGACTTAGATTAGTACAATACAATTTTTTACATTATATATTACACCACAAAAATAGATTAAACCCAAATTTATCTGATCAATATTTTCGATGTAATCAAGAAATTGGTACTTTTTTACATTCTACTTGGTCTTGTTTTAAAATTCAACCTTTTTGGATAAATTTAAGAGTTTTATTGGAACAAATTATTGGAATACAACTTCCACATAACCCAATATTATTTTTACTAGGTGATATTGAAGGGATAAAACCGGAACTTAAATTGAACAAATATCAGAAAAAAATTATAAAAAGAGCATTGGCAGTAGCCAAAAAGGCTATTGCAGTTACTTGGAAATCAGATTCATACTTAACTATGGACCGTTGGAATAATGACATTTTTAGCTGCATTCCACTTGAAAAAATTACTTATAATTTAAGAAATGAATATGATGTAGCCATGTGCTACACACAGCGCTGAAATAACGACACACAGTCGGTAAGTCGTTTCGAGACTAGTTTATTCAAACTTCGCGGCGCTGGCATTTAATCCCCAGCGCCCGCCCTCTCCGGGCGGAAATGACATCAGAGGTGCATCACCAAAGTCTCCCCTGCGCGCTGGCTATTTGTGAGCCGGTTCGCCTGCGCAGAAAGTGGGTCGCCACAATGACGTATTTATGAAAATTTGGTATCCTTATTTACAAAAGATAGGTTTAAATACATAGGCCCTTTGAAGATAAAGTTATTAGCCATTTGGGGAATGAAATAAATATATATATATATTAATGTTATTTTGAATTCCATGGAGCATGTGGGGATCTTCCGATATCCAGGCACTTTCTTACTTTCTTCTTTCTTTTTCTCTTTTTTTTAGATGGGGATGTTAAGTGGGGAAGGGTTAAGGGGAGGGGGGAGGGCTGATAGTATACTCTTATTATTCTATTCATTCAATGTAATTATCTTAAAAATTGAATAAAAAATATATATAAAAATGTAAGCAAGACCAAAGAGCTGATTGTGGACTTCAGGAAGAGTAAGACGAGGGAACTCTCACCAATCCTCATACTGACGAGACAAAGGCTGGAGGTGTTGTGGATAGTGTGGAGGGCTGTCAGAGGTTACAGCGGGACATTGATGGGATGCAATACTGAGCTGAGAAGTGGCAGATGGAGTTCAACCCAGATAAGTGTGAAGTGGTTCATTTTGGTAGGTAAAATACGATGGCAGAATATAGTATTAATGGTAAGACTCTTGACAGTGTGGAGGATCAGAGGGATCTTGGTCTCCGAGTCCATAGGACGCTCAAAGCAGCTGCGCAGGTTGACTCTGTGGTTAAGAAGGCGTATGGTGTATTGGCCTTCATCAATCGTGGCATTGAATTTAGGAGCCGAGAGGTAATGTTGCAGCTATATAGGGCCCTGGTCAGACCCCACTTGGAGTACTGTTCTCAGTTCTGGTCGCCTCACTATAGGAAGGATGTGGAAGTCATAGAAAGGGTGCAAAGGAGATTTACGAGGATGTTGCCTGGACTGGGGAGCATGCCTTATGAGAATAGGTTGATTGAACTAAACCTTTTCTCCTTGGAGTGATGGAGGATGAGAGGTGACCTGATAGATGTATATAAGATGATGAGAGGCATTGATTGTGTGGATAGTCAGAGGCTTTTTCCCAGGTTGCCACAAGAAGGACACAGGTTTAAGGTGCTGGGGAGTAGGTACAGAGGAGATGTCAGGGGTAAGTTTTTTACTCAGAGAGTGGTGAGTGCGTGGAATGAGCTGCCAGCAACGGTGGTGGAGGCGGATACAATAGGGTATTTTAAGAGACTTTTGGATAGGTACATAGAGCTTAGAAAAATAGAGGGCTATGGGTAAGCCTAGTAATCTCTAAGGTAGGGACATGTTCAGCACAACTTTGTGGGCCGAAAGGCCTGTATTGTGTTGTAGATTTTCTGTGTTTCTATAGAGGAATCTGAAGTGGGGAGAGTGAGCAATTTCAAGTTCCTGGGTGTCAATATCTCTGAGGCACTAACGTGGATGGAACTTATTGATTCAGCAATAAAGAAGGCAAGGCGGTGGCTATATTTCATTAACAAGAGAAATCTGCAGATGCCAGAAATCCAAGCAACATCCGCAAAATGCTAGAGGAACTCAGCAGGCCAGGCAGCATCTTTTAACAAACAACATAGTCAACGTTTCAGGCTGAGACCCTTCATTATATTTCACTATATTTCATTTGGAGTGTGTCAACGAAAACACTGAAAACTTCTATAAATGTACCATGGAGAGCATTCTGACTGGCTGCATTACCATCTGGTATGGGCAACTCCAGCACAAGATCAAAATAAGATGCAGAAACATGTAATATTAGCCATCTCCATCATGTGTACTAGCCTCCATAGTATCCAAGACATTGTCAAGGAGCGGTGCCTTAGAAAGGCAGCATCCAATATTAAGGATCAGCACTACCCAGGATGTGCCCTCTTCACACTGTTACCATTGGGAAGGAGGTACTAAAGCATGAAGGCATACACTCAGTGATTCACAGACAGATTCGTCTCCTCTGCCATCCTACTTTTTTATTATTTTGCACTACTTATTCCAACGTAACTACTAGACATATATATATATAAAATGTAACTCAGTTTTAAGTAGTTAAGTAAACTACTTAAGAACTTTTTAAAAGCTATTATTAATGCTTTTTGAGAGGGTGATTTTAGATGCATATCATATTTTTACTGAGTTAAGTATTGTATGTAATTAGTTTTGCTACAATAAGTGTATGGGACATTGGAAAAAATGTTGAATTTCCCCATGGGGATGAATAAAGTATCTATCTATCTATCATTTATTTATTATACATTGCAATGAACTTGCTGTAATGATCATAAATTTCATGACATATCTCAGTGACATTAAATCTGATTCGATGGGGAATGAAAGTTGGAATCTGGGTAAATGCAAGTAGGCTTATTCCACTGAGTTTGGGTGAGACCACACTAGAGGTTATAGATTAAGGATGAAAGGCGAAACATTTATGGCAAGCATGAAGGGATATTTAGTTCATAAGACCACAAGATGTAGGAGCAGAAATAGGCTATTTGGCCCATCGAGTCTGCTCTGCCATTTCTTCATGGCCGATCCAATTATCCTCTTAACTCCAATCTCCTGCCTTCTCCCCATCTCCCTTAATACCTTGACAAATCAAGAATCTGTATTAAATATATATAAAGATGTGGCCTTCGCAGCTGCCTGTGGCTAAGAATCTGGCAAAATAAATTCCTCATCTCCATTGGAAAAGGATGCCCCTCTATTCTGAGGCTGTGTTCTCTGGTATTAGGCTCTCCCACTGTAGAAAACATCCTCTCTGTATGCACTCTATCAAGGCCTTTCACCAATTGATAGATTTCAATGAGGTCACCCCTCATTCTTCTGAATTCTGGTGAATTCAGGCCCAAAGCCATCAAACATTCTTCATTTGACAAGCCATTCAATCCTGGAATCATTTTCATGAATCTCCCTTGAACCCTCTCCAGTTTCAGAACATTATTTCTAAGACAAGGGGTTCAAACCTCCTCACAATACTCCAAGTGAGGCCTCCCCAGTGCTTCAAAGTTTCAACATTACATTCTTGCTTTTATATTCTAGTCCTCTTGAAATGAATCCTATCATTGCATTTGCCTTCCTCATCACAAACTCAACTTACAAAATAACCTTCAGGGAATCCTACACAAAGACCCCCAAGTCCCTTTGCAACTCAGCTTTTTGTGTTTTCTTTCCATTTAGAAAATTGTCAACCTTTTCATTTCTTCTACCAAAGTGCATGACCATACACTTCCCGACACTGTATTCTATCTGCCACTTCTTCGGCCATTTCCCTAATTGTTCTGTCCTCCTGTCGCCTCTCTCCTTCCTCAAAATTACCTTCCCCTCCACTTACCTTCATATCATCTGCAAACCTTTCAACAAAGCCATCAATTCCATCATCAGAATCATTGACATATGTAACACTTACACGATCGGCTGGTGTATGTCTAGGGGAACATTCGTCCACCTGCCAAACTGCGCCTCCCATATACGTGGATGCTGTGAAATGCACACTAATCCAAACTCACACACAATATCAAACCGCACACCATGTACGTTTACAGAATACACTTTACAAATCTTACTAGAACTAAGTGATTAATAGCAATACAATATATATGAAAGAAAGGAAAGAAAAGGTGCCAGAACTTATCAGGGTTCAGTCAATTAGTGCACGTTGTTGGAGCTCAACCATCAAGTCTTCGGTCTACTATTCAATCTTCTCCGACCTCCACGACCCGTGCGCCTGGGACCAACCTCGGTGATCAACCAGCAGCGCCTCCAGCACCATCCACCTTCCTTGCAATCTCCTCCCCGACTCTCCAAAAATCCGCAAAACCACAGCTCACAGTCCCACAAGAAAGAATAACAGCTATCCCAATTGGTTAACAAATGAATACAATTCTCATTATCAGTAATTATAACCCAAACAAGCTGCGAGAGTGCTCTGTGAGAGAAAGCACTCTCCCACCAGTTAGCATAACAAAGAAGCACTTTTACTTTTAACAAAGAAGCTATTTTGATTAACACATGCAGTAACATAAGAACCCCTTTACACATATAACGTAAAAAGAATCGGTCCAAACACTGACCCCTGTGGAACACCACTAGTCACTTGCACCCAGTCAGAAAAGGCTCATTTTATTCTCATGCTTTGCCTCCTGGTAATCAGCCACTGCTTTATCCATGCTAGAGTTTTTCCTGTAATACCATGGGCTCATAGTTTGTTTAGCAGCCTCATGTGTGGCACCTTGTCAAAGTCCTTCTGAAAATCCAAGTACACAACATCAACTAATTCTCCTGTCTATTGTGCTTTTTATTTCTTCAAAGAATTCCAGCAGATTTGTCTGGCAAGCTTTTCCCTTGAGGAAACAGTGCTGACTATGGCCTATATTATCATGTGCTTCCGAGTACCCTGAGACCTCATCCTTAATAATCGACTCCAACATCTTCCCAACCACTGAGGTCAGACTAACCTGTCTATAGTTTCCTTTCTTCTGCCTCTCTCCATTCTTGAAGAGTGGAGTGGCATTTGCAATTTTCCAGTCTGCTGGAACCATTCCAAAAACTAGTGATTCTTGAAAGATCATTACTAATTCCTCCACAATATTTTCAGCCACGTCATTCAGAACTCTGGAGTGTATGCCATCTGGTCCAGGTGTCTTATCTACCTTCAGATCTTTTGATATCCCAAGAACCTTCTCTCTAGTTATGGTAACTTCACACACTTCATGTCCCCTGATACCTGGAACTTTCACCACTCTGTTTTCCACAGAGAAAACTGAAGAAAATACTTATTCAGTTTGTCCGCCATTTTGTTGTCCCCCATTACTACTTCTCCAGCATTGTTTTCCAGTGTTTCAATATTTACTCTCACCTCTCTTTTACACTTTATGTATCTGAAGAAACTGTTGGTATCCCCTTTAATAATATTGGCTAGATTACTTTCATCTTCCATTTTTACCTTCTTAATTACTTTTTTAGTTGCCTCTGTTGGTATTGGAAAGTTTCCCAATTCTCTAGCATCCCACTAATTTTTACTCTGTAACATGACCCCTTATTTTATTTTTGGCTTTGACTTCTCTAGTTAACCACTGTTATGTCATCTTTTCTTTAGAGTACTATTTCCTCTTTAGGATTTATATATCCTGCGCTTTCAAATTCCTTACAGAAACTTCTGCCATTGCTGCTCTGCCATCATCTCTGCCAGTGTTCTGGCCAACTCCTCTCTCATGCCTTTATAATTTCCTTTATTTCACTGTAATACTGATACATCTGACTTTAGCTTCTCCTACTCGAATTTCAAGGTGAATCTGATCATATTATGAAAACTTCTCCTTAAGGGTCTTTTATCTTAAACACTCTAATCAGTTCTGGTTCATTGCAAAACATCCAATGAAGAATAACTGATTCTTTTTGTCAGCTCAACCACAAGCTGCTCTAAAAAGCCATCTCATCGGCACTCTAGAGATTCCCCCTCTGTAGTCCAGCACCAACCTAATTTTCCCAATCTACCTGCATATTGAAGTCCCCCATGACTAGTGTAATATTTCCCTATTGGCATGCCTTTTCTATCTCCCATTGAAATTTGTAAGGCACTTCCTTACCACTGTTTGGGGGTCTGTGTACATCTCCCATCAGGGTATTTTCACCCTTGCAGTTCCTTTGGTCCATCCACAATGATTCAACACCTTCCGACTCCATGTCAATTCTTTCTGATGATTTGATTTCATTTTTTACCAACAAAACAACACCGCCCCATCTGCCTTCCTGCCTTCCTTTCAATACAAGGTGTGTCATTGGACATTAAGCTCCCAGCTATAATCTTTCAGCCGTGATTCAGTGATGCTTACAACATCATACCTGCCAATCTGCAAATCTGCTGCAGTTCATTTACCTTATTCCATATACTTCACGCATTCAGATACAACACCTTCACAGATACACCTTCAATCCTGCATTCACTCTTTTCGATTCATCCTGTTGTCTGCAATTTTGCCCCATCAACAGCCTCTCCTCATTCTACATTGCCTGTTTGTAAACCAGCTACATCATCTTCAGCACTATTATCTGACTTTCCCACGATGCTTCTTGCATTCAAATCATGCTCAGCCTTTTTGATTCCTAACTTTGTCTGAGGTCTTACCAACATCTGTCTCCACAATCTCTCGACTAACTGTTCTGGCACTCTGGTACCTATCCCCCAGCAACTCCAGTTTAAACCCCAAATGCAGCATTAACAAACCTTCCTGTTAGGATATTAGACCCCCACTCCAGTTCAGATGCAAACTATCCCTTCAGTACAGGTCCCAGCTTCCCTGGAAGAGAGCCCAGTGATCCAAAAATATTATGCCCTCCCTCCTACACCAACTTCTTAGACACATATTAAACTGTGTAATCTTCCTAGTTCTAGCCTCATTAGCACATGGCAGGGATAGCAATCTTGAGATCACACCAGTGAAGGTCCTGCCCTTTGACTTTGCACCTAACTCCCTGAACTCCCTTTGCAGAACCTTCTTACTTATCCTGCCTGTGTCATTGGTACCTGGATAGAACAGGACTTCTGGCTGTTCACACTCCCACTTAAGAATGCTGAGGACTCAATCCGAGATATCACGGACCCTGACACCCAAGAGCCAACATACTAACTGGGATTTTCATTGCCACCCACTGAACCTCCTGTCCGCTTCCTAACTAACAAATCCCCTATCACTGCAGCATGCCTCTTCTCCCTCCGCCTTCCCTTCTGAGTCACAGAGGCAGACTCAGTGCCAGAGACTCAACCACTGTGACTCTCCTCTCTTAGGTTACCCCCCTGAGAGTATCCAAAGTTATATGCCTGTTGTTGAGGGGGACAGCCACAGGGGTACTCTGCGCTGGCTCCTTCACCTCTCTCCTCTTCCTGACTGTCACCCAGTTTCCTGTGTCCTGCACCTTAGGTGTAATTACTTCTCTATATATCCTATCTTTAGCCTCCCAAATGATCCAGATTTCATTCAGTCCCAGCTCAAACTCCTTAACGTGGTTTCTTTGAAGTTGCAGCTGGATGCACTTCTCGCAGATGTGGTTGTCAGGGACACTGGAGGTCTCCCTGCCTTTCCACATACCACAGGAAGAGCATTGAACTATCCTGCTGTCCCAGTCCCTGTCTGCTGAGCAGATATTAAGAGAACATGAGTTTTTCTTTGCTTTCTCTGAGTGAGACTTCTCATCGCAAAAGCCTTGAAGAGCTCATGCCTCGTTACCACTCTGACTCTGTCCAGTCTGATGATGACTGCTGCTATGATGCCGACTGCATGTGCCCCTGCCTTCCTCTAATTTGCTATTGCTAATCAATCGCAAATGCCGGTTGTCCGCTGGTCAAAACTCCAATAAGCTGCCGCCTTTTATCCTTGGGCAGTGGATCTCATTGATGCCCCCTCCTCTCCAAACCTCCAATGTCTGGAATGACCACTGGTCAAAGCTCTATTGCACTCACCACTTCTCCACTCAGAGGGTGGTGAGAGTGAGGAATGAGCTGCCAGTGCCTCTGGGGTTGATTTCAACATTTAAGAGAAGTTTGGACAGGAACATGGATGGTTAGGGTATGAAGGCCTGTGGTCCCAGTGCAAGTTGACGGGACCAAGCAGATTAATGGTTCAGCACAGACCAGAAGGGCTGAAGGGCTTGTTTCTGTGCTGCAGTGTTCTATGACTCTATGACAAGATAGAACACTTGGTCTCTTTGGTCTTTGGTCTATAGGGCTGAAAGAGGATATGAAGGCAAGATCGAATTATCCATAATTTTATTGAATACAGGAGCAGGCTTTAAGGGGAGATATGGCCTATGCCTGCTCTTATTTCTTAGGTTCTCCTGTTCCCAGTCAACTGACAGACCATATCATCACCTCATGCCCTTGACAGAAGCTTGATGGATATATACGCTGAGATAACTTCCTTCTCTAAAACGACTGTAAAATTCCTTACAAACCTTGAACTCAATTTACAAATGTTGTTCCTGCCATCCTCAAGAAGGCACCCATCGCTAAGCTCCCTCTGAAATGAATAGCCTGATAGGCACTTGCAGAAGGTCATTAAGAGTCAAAGCATTGCTGGATCTGGATGCAGACAGATCCGGCTATGGGTGAGTCCAGCATTCCAGGCCTGGAATTCGGTTCCTTGTCTCCTCGGGGGAAACAGGGTTTGTTCTGCTGTTGCTTTGGTGCGCGCTGTTTTCTATGTTGCTCTGTCGAGCATCGTGGGCGTAGTACATTAGCACTGCAATATGTGGCAAGACTTGCGGGCTGCCACCAGCTCATCCTTAGGGGTGTTGGTTGTTAATGCAAGCGACAAATTTCACTGTATGTGTCTATGTACACATGATAAATAAATCTGAATCCGATCCTAGACTGAGAAAAGAGCAGAGATGACTCCTTTATTCATTTCACCTTTTTAAAATACCTTGATTTTCTGTTATCCCTACAAAAGTACATGCTCACTTTTCTCATCTTCCCCAAAATGAAAAGTACAGTCTTCGAAAAAAACTATTGCAGAATAGTGTACAAGTTGGCAAGAACGTGGTTGAGAATAATGTCATTCTACTCCTTCTTCCACTTGTCATGATTCATGGCATTTGGCAGACCAACATCACCACCACCCACAGAGCTGGAGTGTGGAGCAGCCCACTAACCACACCCCCAAATAATATCAATATGTCCAATGCTTTTCAGAAAGTCAAATACACACTCATATACATTACTTATCCCAACAAACTACCATCTGGGAAATGGTACCACAGCATAAAAGCCAGAACCAACAGGCTCCAGGACAACTTCTTCCACCAGGCCATCAGACTAATTAATTCATGCTGACACAGCTGTTATATTGTTGTACATACCATTTATTATAAATTGCTCTAAATTGCACATTGCACATTTAGACAGAGACGTAATGTAAAGATTTTTACTCCTCATGTATATGAAGGATGTAAGTAATAGTCCTTCACGTTAAACTGTGTCTGTCCCAAATATCTCAATTTAGCAATTAGATGTTTCCTTTGCCCCTCATAGGAACTGCATTCAAACAGATGGTATGCTACACCATTTCTTGACAAGTGCACTCCCCTCAAATGCCTGTATCATGCATATTAATTCTGAATAATTCAACCTAGTACATCCAATATGTAAAGATGTAAGTATAACAACTTCTATCCTTTTATACCCATCTCCCAGTTGAGTTCCCACCATCCTCTGAATTTTATATAAATATCAACCTTTCTTTTCCTTAATCCAGCTTCGTTGCTACAATGATCAAATAGACTTTTTGATTGCAGATTTCACCCTTCCTTGCAGTGGTGCATTTAGATCCTTAATTTTCAGTGGCCGCTTAGCTGGAATGACATTCACCTTTTGATATGTGCAAATTAATATTGTCAAGGTCCACAGGTGTGGTAATGGTTCATGTGCTAAATGGCTTAATTAAAGCTTGTTTGCCATTGTGATTAATCATGTGACAGGGTGGGGCATGGTTTGACCATGTGTAAAAAAATGGGATTTTGGGGTTGTAAGTTAATTCATTTGAACTGGTTTCTGATGTGGTGCTAAGAGTCAAAGTTGTATTGGCTGTTGTCAGGATGCTGGAACAGCAGCAAGGATGTGAATGTGTGGTTTTGTTTTCTCTTGAGTTTGGTTTACTTACTTTATCACTTGAGCAGACTGTGCCTTCAACTATTGTTGTGGCTGAATGGTATCAAGGACAATTAGTGTCTAATGAAAGCAAAATAGCATCTGCAGGCTCTTTTATGGATGGGTATAAGGTGGGTAGGCAGAGGTGGTACACTTCTTCCACTGTTGTTTGTGGAGGTCCACATTTGATTACAATGCCTTTCAATACTGTGTGCTTCCATAATCCAAGCATTTATAGAACTCAGTAAGGATGTTGCATTTTGTAAAGGTAAGCTTTATGTTCATTCTTGGCTCCCTTCTGTCTACTAGTCAACCTCCTCCTGTGACCAGATGTAGAATAGATGGCTTTGGTAATGAGGTATCAGCCATGTGAGTGGCTAATTTACCAAACCTGAAGTCAAATGTTAGTACTTGGGAATGTTGGTGAGTTCTGTGACAAGATGGTACCAGCAACTAATGGCAATGATGTGGAAATCTATCCATAACACTAAATTATTTTGTAAATGTAATGTAACAAAATGGGGTATATGGAATTCTAAGGTGGTTTGCTAGTTTGGATGAGAAAACTTGAAGTGTGTTCACCCCAGTCAAAAATTCTGTTACTGTGAATAGTTAAGTGAGTAGAAGATGAACTGATCTCCAAAAGTCATGAAGTTCAAGATGACACATTCTTTTCAACAACTTAAGCAAAATTACTATTATTTTTGTATTGTACCATGTTAGAGTGGGGGGGGGGGGGGGGAAGGAGCACCATGCAAAAGTTAAGGCAAGGGATTTGAGCTCTCAGATGACTTACCAAGATCTCAGACCTTAGTTTATTAGGGCTATGGCTTGTTCACAGTCATTGTTAGGAAATGCCAGGTGATGCAAATTTCAAAGATTTATAAATACCCTGACTCTTCAAACCTTGTCCCAACAATCAGCAGCCATGGGCTCTTCTAAGTAGTTCCCTAGCACTGTGGAAATTAAAATAAATGATGCCTGCAAAACAGAAGAAGGCTATAAGAAGATGGCAAAGTGTTTTCAGGTAGCTGTTTCCTCAGTTCGTAATGCAATTAAGAACCGGCAGTTAACAGGAATGGTCTGTCAAAACAAGAAACCAAGAAACTTTCTGAGGAAACTGCTCATAGGATTGCTAGAAAGGCAAATCAAAACCCCTGTTTGAATGCAAAAGACCTTCAGGAAGATTTAGCAGACTCTGGAGTGGTGGTGCACAATTTTACTATGCAGCGACACCTGCACAAATATGACCTTCATGGAAGAGTCATCAGAAGAAAACCTTTCCTGCATCCTCAACACAAAATTCAGCATCAGAAGTTTGCAAAGGAACATCTAAACAAGCCTGATGCATTTTGGAAACAAGTCCGGTGGACTGATGAAGTTAAAATAGAACTTTTTGGAAGTATGTTTGGAGAAAAAAGGTTGCAGAATATCATGCAAAAAAATTATCTCTCCACTGTTAAGCATAGGGGTGGATAGATCATGCTTTAGGCCTGTGTTGCAGCCAGTGGCATGGGGAACATTTCACTGGTAGAGGGAAGAATGAATTCAATTAAATACCAGAAAATTCTGGAAGCAAACATACTGTTTATATTTTTAAAAAAGCTGAAGATGAAAAGAGGATGGCTTCTACAACAGAATAATGATCCTAAACACAACTCAAAATCCACAATGGACTACCTCAAGGCACAAGCTGAAGGTTTTGCCATGGCCCTCACAGTCCCCCGACATAAACATTATCAAAAATCTGTGGATAGACTTAAAAAGAGCAGTGCATGCAAGATGGTCCAAGAATCTCTCAGAACCAGAAGCCTTTTACAAGGAAGAATGGGCGTAAATCCCCAACCAAGAATTGAAAGACTCTTAGCTGGCTACAGAAAGCATTTACAAGCTGTGATCCTTGCCAAAGTGGGTGTTACTAAGTGCAGGGTGCCCAAACTTTTGCTTTGGGCCCTTTATCCTTTTTTGTTATTTTGAAACTGTAAAAGATGGAAATAAAAGAATACTCTTGCTTAAATATTAAAGAAATGTGTCATCTTTAACTTTATGCCTTTTGGAAATCGGGTCATCTTTTACTCGCTTAGCTAGTCACAGTAACAGAAATTTTGACTAAGCGTACCCAAACTTTTGCATGCCATTGTATGTTATGGGAACAAACTATTTTCTTTGATGGTAGGCAATTGTTTTATGGCCAAAGGGGATACTGGCTGACAGGAAATAGGATGGAACTTCAAAAGGTCAAATGTGTGGATGAGATAAGGATGAAGATAACAGAAATATAATGTTATGGAATGGAGTAACCTAATGCTCTTTGAGGAAAAGAGAAGTTATAAAAGTACTTGGTTTTAAATAGATGATTAGAGCTATATTTCCAGATGGAACTTGGCTGGAGGTATACCTCCCCTTGCAAGTAAAATAATAAATGTATTAATAATATGATCTACTCTGAATTTGTTGTAGTTTACTTCTTTACATTGGAAGACATGGCTGAATAATGCGCAACAGAATGCAGAAGATAGTTCATAAAACTACTTTGCTGGCTACATTGGTAAAACCAGAGGACTTGATACATGATATGGACTGGACTGCTAATTTGGAGAAGGTGAAAGGTAGGAGACTGTATTTCAAGATGGTCTTTGTGGTGTTCAGATGTAGCAGTCCTGTCACACTCTTGTTCCCCCAACCTGCAACATTTAAGTGCCAACTGTTCTACTTGCCAAGAGATCTCCATTGTGAACCTGATCAGTTTACAAACTGCCAAAGGCCAATGTTAAGTAGGCACTGAGTTTTGACATCAGCGAACAAAAATACCTGTGCGGTATTGGCCCAAAATGTCGACTATTTATTTATTTATTTGTATAGATGCTGCTTGACCTGCTGAGCTCCTCCAGCATTTTGTGTTGCTCTGGATTTCTAATATCTGCAGAATCTTTCGTTTATGATTAGCTGCCTACTCTGTTGCCTTCAAATTGTTGTAGGGGAAAGAACTGAGGGCTAATAACTAGTAAGTGGAGATGTGGTTATGCTAATGTGATAACAGGGAACTGCAGACAAAGCCTAGATGTAGCAACATGTAATGTAGTAGTAATGATGTCCAAGGTTCAAACTTCATTAATCATGTTATAATTGAGTTGTTATAATTTTTGTAATTGCCATAATTGAGAATTGGATTTGCTGTTAGACCTGTGGACAACTATTTTACTCAGTAATCATGACCTAGTCTGTTACTTAATTGAGTCCTCGTAGCCACAATTGTTATCAAAATGTAGTTTTACAGGTAATCTCATCGACTAAAAATGTAATAGCTGTATCAAGTTTGTGCTTGCGTGGATCAGCTTTGACTGGTCTCCTGACGAGCACTAGTTTTTAAAAAGAAAAATGGCCTGTTATTTCGAACACCACATCCATGTGATCTTTCAGTTTGCTCCTTCGCAAATCATTGCTGGGGACTTCAGTTGGGCTTGCTTGAAGAAATCTATGCCAAAGCATCACCTGCAGCACCAGAGGTACCAATACACTTGACCACTGCTATATTCTGATAAAGAATCTCCACCATTCCATGCTTGGACCATATTTCGGGATATCCGATCACTCAGCTGTCCTCTTGCGTACAGGCAGGGGCTAAAGAGGAAGGCTCCAGAGATGGGCACAACAAAAGAGGGGTCACAGTAGGCAGAGGAGCTGGCTATGGGATTGCTGCAAGTCAATGGACTGGGCCGTGTTCAAGGACTCGTCAGAGGATCTGACCAAATATACCAGGGTTGTCACAGATTTCATAGAAATAGTTTCAAATGAATGTGTCCCCACAATCATTCAGGGTCTTCCCCAAACTGAAGCCATAAGACAAAGGAGCAGAAGTCAGCCATTTGTCCCATTGATTCTGCTCTGCCATTTCATCATGAGCTGATCCAATCTCCCCTTTAGTCCCATTTCCCCTGCCTTCTCGCCATAAACTTTGATAGAACCATAGAACATTACAGCACAGAAACAGGCCTTTTGGCCCTTGGCTGTTCAGAACAATTTTTCTGCTTAGTCTCACTGACCTGCACCTGGGCCATATCCCTCCAAGCCCCTCTCATCCACATACCTGTCCAGGTTTTCTTAAATGTCAAAAGTGAGCCCGCATTCACCACTTCATCTGGCAGCTCATTCCACACTCCCACCACTCTCTGCGTGAAGAAGCCCCCCCAATGTTCCCTTTAAACTTTTCCCTCTTCACCCTTAACCCATGACCTCTGTTTTTCCTCCCCTGGCCTCTGGGGGGGGGGGGAGGGGGGAAGCCTGCTTGCATTCTCTCTATCTATACCCATCATTTTATACACCTCTATCAAATCGCCCCTCATTCTCCTACGCTCCAGGGATTAAAGTCCTAACCTATTCAACCTTTCTCTGTAACTCAGTTTCTCAAGTCCCAACAACATCCTTGTAAACATTCTCTGCACTCTTCCAACCTTATTAATATCCTTCCTGTAATTAGGTGACCAAAACTGCACAATACTCCAAATTCAGTCTCACCAATGTCTTGTACAACCTCACCACTACATTCCAGCTCTTATACTCAATACTTTGATTTATAAAGGCCAATGTTCCAAAAACTCTTTACAACCTTATCTACTTGTGATGCCACTTTTAGGGAATTATGTATCTGTACTCCCAGATCCCTCTTCTACTGCACTATCCTACCATTTACCTTGTATGTTCTACCTTGGTTTGACCTTCCAAAGTACAATACCTCACACTTGTCCACATTAAACTCCATCTGCCATTTTTCAGCCCATTCCTCCAACTGGTCCAAATCCCTCTGCAAGCTTTGAAAACCTTCCTCACTGTCCACTACACCTCCAATCTTTGTATCATCAGCAAATTTGCTGATCCAATTTGCCACATTATCATCCAGATCATTGATATAGATGACAAATAACAATGGACCCAGCACTGATCCCTGTGGCACACCACTAGTCACAGGCCTCCACTCAGAGTTGCAATCCTCCACTACCACTCTCTGGCTTCTTCCATTGAGCAAATGTCTAATCCAATTTACTACCTCTCCATGTATACCTAGTGACTGAATCTTCCTAACTAACCTCCCATGCGGAACCTTGTCAAAGGCCTTACTGAAGTCCATGTATACAACATCCACTGCCTTCTCTTCATCCACTTTCCTGGTAACTTCCTCAAAACTCTAATAGATTGGTTAAACATGATCTACCACACACTAAGCCATGCTGACTGTTTCTATTAAGTCCCTGTCTATCCAAATACTTGTAGATCCTATCTCTTAGTATTCTGTTACGTACCCTGTAACTGGGTTTACAGACTTTCAGAAATGGAAGAATCCGTTGGAGTCTGGTGGCACCAAAAACTAAAGGTGTTTATTAGTAAACTACACAATGCAGTATCAAAAATGCAAATGTACATATAAAACAGGTTAGCAATAATAAACAAGTGTAGGAATAATAATCAACAAGAATAAACAAGCTCCATCAATGTCTAGGGGTAAATGAATTGTCATGAGAATATGGAGTTCAGTTCACGTGTGCTGAGGTAGTTGCAGTTGTTGAATTGTAATTTGATGGAGCGAGCAAGAGATTGAGCAGCTGCAGCCAGCAAACCTTCTGTTGTATTCTGATTTCATTGTACCGTTGTGGTCATTCGGTTATGACCCCCTCTGTTCTCGGCTAGACCGTTCTTCTGTGGTGGACTCATCACTCTGGCATGAGTGGACACACACAAGCCCCCACCGGTCCTGGCATCACACTCTGAGCTTTGTTGACTGATCTCCTGATTTGGTCCTTGAAGCCCCCACCTTCCTGTGGGTGCACAATACTTGGTCAGTGTCCACTGGTGTGTCTGAGGGTGTCTCCCCACACCTGTCTTTTATCCCCACTGACGGGGTATCAGCCATCTATCAACTCAAAATGACAATGTCCATCAAATCAGGCCACTCCTGCTGTCTCCTCAGGAATGTTAACGAGCACAGTAACGTCCTTGTAGCGAAAGGTAAACAATCAGTGAAGAAGCCATAATACATAAATCAACTGTTTCTCGCTCTCTCTCGCTCTCGCTCTCTCTCTCGCTCTCTCTCTCGCTCTCTCTCTCGCTCTCTCTCTCGCTCTCTCTCTCGCTCTCTCTCTCGCTCTCTCTCTCGCTCTCTCTCTCGCTCTCTCTCTCGCTCTCTCTCTCGCTCTCTCTCTCGCTCTCTCTCTCGCTCTCTCTCTCGCTCTCTCTCTCGCTCTCTCTCTCGCTCTCTCTCTCGCTCTCTCTCTCGCTCTCTCTCTCGCTCTCTCTCTCGCTCTCTCTCTCGCTCTCTCTCTCGCTCTCTCTCTCGCTCTCTCTCTCGCTCTCTCTCTCGCTCTCTCTCTCGCTCTCTCTCTCGCTCTCTCTCTCTCTCTCTCTCTCTCTCTCTCGCTCGCTCTCTCGCTCGCTCGCTCTCTCGCTCTCTCTCTCGCTCTCTCTCTCGCTCTCTCTCTCGCTCTCTCTCTCTCTCTCTCCCTCCCTCCCTCCATAGCAATAGTTCATGGTTCTCAAAGGAGGGGGGGGGGAATGGTTAACTCTGCACCCCATTTCCATCAGGTCTGTTCAGCACTCATAACAACTCCTTCCAATAATTTACCTACTTCCAATGTCAAACTTACTGGCCTATAATTTCCTGGATTACTTTTTGAGTCTTTTTAAACAACGGAACTACATGAACTATCCTCCAATCCTCTGGCACCTGACCCATGGATGTCAGCATGTGAAATATTTCTGCCAGGGCCACTGCAATTTCAAGACTAGTCTCCCTCAAGGTCCGAGGGAATACCCTGTCAGGTCCTGGGGATTTATCTACTCTGATTTGCCTCAAGACAGCAAGCACCTCCTCTTTAATCTGTATAAGTTCCATGACCTCCCTACTTGTTTGCCTTGTTTCCATAGACTCCATTCCAGTTTCCTTAGTAAATACAGATGAAAAAAACCATTTAATCTCTCCCATTTCTTTTGGTTCCATACTTAGCCGACCACTCTGATCTTCAAGAGGACCAACTTTATCCCTTACTATCCTTTTGCTCTTAACATACCTGTAGAAGCTCTTGGGATTATTCTTCACCTTGACTGCCAAAGCAACCTCATGTCGTCTTTTAGCCCTCCTGATTTCTTTAGTATTTTCTTACTCTTTTTATACTCAAGCATCTTATTTCCTCCGTTGCCTATACATGTTAAACATTTCTTTATCAGAGTTCCAATATCCCACAAGAACCAAGGTTCCTTATTCTTATTCGCTTTGCCTTTAGCCCAGACAGGAACATTCAAACTCTGCACTCTCAAAATTCTCCTTTGAAGGCCTCCCACTTACCAATCACATCCTTGCCAGAGAACAACCTGTCCCAATCTACGTTTTTTAGATCCTTTCTCATTTCTTCAAATTTGGCCTTTTTCCAGTTTAGTACTTCAACCCAAGGGACCAGATCTATCTTTATCCATGATCAAGTTGAATCTAATGACGTTATGATCAAGTGTTCCCCTACACACACTTCCGTCACCTGCCCTAACTCATTTCCTAATGGGAGATGTAATATTGCATCCTCCCTAGTTAGTACATCTATATATTGATTTAGAAAACTTTCCTGAACACATTTAACAACCTCTAACCCATCTGGACCTTTAACAGTATGGGAGTCCCAATCAATGTGTGGATAAGTAAAATCCCCCACAATCACAACTTTCTGTCTCCTGCAGTTGTCTGTCATCTCTCTGCAGATTTGCTCCTCCAATTCTCGCTGACTATTGGGTGGTCTATAATACAACCCTATTATTGTGGTCATACCTATCCTGTTTCTCAGCTCCACCCATATGGCCTCTGTAGACAAACCCTCTAATCTGTCCTGCCGAAGCACTGCTGTAATATTTTCCCTGACTAGCAAAGCCACACCCCCTCACCCTTCATCCCTCTGCCTCTATCACGTCTGAAACATCAGAACCCTGGAACATTGAGCTGCCAGTCCTGCCCTTCCTGTAGCCAAGTTTCAGTAATGGCTATGATGTCATAATTCCATGTGTCAATCCAGGCCCTCATTCATCTGCCTTTCCCACAATACTCCTTGCATTGAAATATACACACCACAGAAGATTGTTACCACCACACAACCTTACCATTTATGACTTTGCATGAACTACTAACATAATTTATTTTTACCCCATTCCATTATCTACTCTGGTTCCCATCCCCTGCAAATCTAGTTTAAACCCTCCCCAATAACACTAGCAAACCTCCCTGCAAGTGTATTGGTCCCCTTGTAGCTCAGGTGTAACCCGTCTCTCTTGTACAGGTCTCACCTGCCCCAGAAGAGGTCCCAAAGGTCTTAATGCCCTGACTACTTAGATACCTATCAATCTCTGCCTTAAATACACCCAATGACCCAGCCTCCACTACCGCCCGTTGCAACAAATTCCACAGATTCACCACCCTCTGGCTAAAATTTTTTCGCATCTCCGTTCTGAATGGGCACCCTGCAATCCTCAAGTCATGTCCTCTCGTACTAGACTCCCCCACCATGGGGAAACAAGTTTGCCATATCCACTCTGTCCATGCCTTTCAACATGCGAAATGTTTGAGGTCCCCCCTCATTCTTCTAAACTCTAAGACTGGTCAAACGTTCCTCATATGTTAACCCCCTCATTCCCTGAATCATTCTAGTGAATCTTCTCTGAACCCTCTCCAATGTCAGCACATCCTTTCTTAAATAGGGCACCCAAAACTGCAAGTGACATCTTGCCAGTGCCTTATAGAGCCTCAACATATCCCTGCTCCTATACTCTATTCCTCTAGAAATGAATGCCAACATTGCATTCGCCTTCTTCACCACCAACTCAACCTGGAGGTTAACCTTAAGGGTATCCTGCACGAGGACTCCCAAGTCCCATTGCATCTCAGAACTTTGAATTCTCTCCCCATTTAAATAATAGTCTGCCTGTTTATTTCTTCCGCCGAAGGTCATGACCGTATAATGTCAGAAAGTGTAATTCATTTCCTCCTACTTTGCCCATTTCCCCCAATCTATCCAAGTCTCTCTGCAGATTGTTTTCTCAGCACTACCGGCCCCTCCACCTATCTTTGTATCATCAACAAACTTGGCCACAAAGCCATCTATTCCATAATCCAAATCGTCAATATACAACATAAAAAGAAGTGGCCCCAACACAGACCCCTGCAGAACACCACTGGTAACTGGCAGCCAACCAGAATGGGATCCCTTTATTCCCACTGTTTCCTGCCAATCAACCAATGCTCTATCCACATATGTAACTTTCCTGTAATTTCATGGGCTCTTGTTTAGCAGCCTCATGTGCAGCACCCTGTCAAAGGTCTTCTGAAAATCCAAATACACAACATCCACTGCATCTCCCTTGTCTAGATAGATAGATAGATACTTTATTCATCCCCATGGGGAAATTCAACTTTTTTTTCCAATGTCCCATACACTTGTTGTAGCAAAACTAATTACATACAATACTTAACTCAGTAAAGAATATGATATGCATCTAAATCACTATCTCAAAAAGCATTAATAATAGCTTTTTAAAAAAGTTCTTAAGTCCTGGCGGTAGAATTGTAAAGCCTAATGGCATTGGGGAGTATTGACCTCTTCATCCTGTCTGAGGAGCATTGCATCGATAGTAACCTGTCGCTGAAACTGCTTCTCTGTCTCTGGATGGTGCTATGTAGAGGATGTTCAGAGTTATCCATAATTGACCGTAGCCTACTCAGCGCCCTTCGCTCAGCTACCGATGTTAAACTCTCCAGTACTTTGCCCACGACAGAGCCCGCCTTCCTTACCAGCTTATTAAGACGTGAGGCGTCCCTCTTCTTAATGCTTCCTCCCCAACACGCCACCACAAAGAAGAGGGCGCTCTCCACAACTGACCTATAGAACATCTTCAGCATCTCACTACAGACATTGAATGACGCCAACCTTCTAAGGAAGTACAGTCGACTCTGTCTACTTGTAATTGTCTAGCCTACTTGTAATTTCCTCAATTCCTCAATTGCACTAGGTTTTTCCCTTGAGGAAACCATGCTGAGTTCTGCCTATCTTGTCATATGCCTCCAGGTACTCCATAACCTCATCCTTGACAATCCACTCCAACAACTTCCCAACCACCGATGTCAAGCTAACAGGTCTATAATTTCCTTTTTGCTTCCTTGCCCCCTTAAATAGCAGAGTGACATTTGCAATCTTCCAGTCCTCTGGAACCAGGCCAGAATCTATTTTCTTTTGAAAGATCATTGCTAATGCCTCTGCAGTCTCCACTGCTACTTCCTTCAGAACACGAGGGTGCATTCCATCTGGTCCAGGAGGTTTATCTACCCTTGGACTATTCAGCTTCCTGAGTACTTTCTCTGTCGTAATTGTGACTGCGCACATTTCTCTTTCCTGATGCCCTTGAATGTCTGGTATATTGCTGAAGTCTTCCTCAGTGAAGACTGATGCAAAATATTCAGTTCCTCTGTCATCTCCTTATCTCCCAGCATTATTTTCTCAGTCCTATATCTACTTATCACCCATCTTTTACTCTTTATATACTTGAAAAAGCTTTTAGTATCCTTTGATATTATTTGCGAGCTCCCTTTCATAGTTCATCTTTTCCCTCTTACTGACCTAAGTTTCCTTTTGTAAGTTTTTTTAAAAAAAACTTCCCAATCCTGTCTTCCCACTAAGTTTTGCTTCCTTGTATGCTCTTTGCTTTTACTTTGCCTTTGACTTCTCATCAGCCATGGTTGCATCCTTTTTCCATTCGAAAATTTCTTTTTCTTTGGAATATGTCTTGTACCTTTGTCACTTCTTGCATAAACTCCACCCACTGCTGCTCTGCCATCCTTCCTACTTGTATCCTGGATGAATGATCAGATCCACAGACTGCTGAGGGCTAGACCAGTGACATTTTGTGTCTAGTGACTCAGTAAAATGCAAGAGATCCAGGTAAGATCTCCTGAAATTCATCTTATTTGAAGAGGCAATTTGGGACTAAACGTGAATCGTTAAATAAGCTGTGGCAGGGCTTGAATGGTTTCGCCTCCTACAAAGTGAAACCAAGTGATGTAGTTACAACAATGCTTCACTCCCAGATGAGCTCAATGTCTTTTATGCTTGCCTTGACTGTTAAAACGGGGGAAACTTCACAAACTTCCATAGCCCCTGCTGATCCTGTGGTTTCAGTCTGCGCCAGCATCCTTCAAGAATGAACCCACTGAGTTCTGAAGACCTGTGCTGTGTACCAGGAGTGGGGTAATTCCAGGCCAGTTTAGAGGTATTTTTTTTGTATGCAGTATGATGTACAAAACCAATACGGTAGTGGCAGTTTTTTGGCGCACACGTGCTTAACTTCCAAACACATAGGCTGGACCTTGAAATGAGCTGTCCTCGCTCACGCTAGTAGACCAATTAAGGAATTTGGCAATCGCGCAATCCAGCGCTGATCAATTTATTCGCGAAAATCTTTCGTCGCCAAACCCGGGAAAGCATTCAAACACCGTCCTTTCTAGAACATTCTACTCCACCCAGACAAAATGACATCACCGCTTTCTCGTAAAGGCACAGGTTGCTACTTTGGCATTACCAAGGTGAATACACAAGTGCACTTTTAACAATAGAAAAGATATTCAAGTTACCTGGTTATAGATGATCAACGGGCTGGAGCGCTCACCTCTTGTTTCGGCAGTCTGAGGCACTTGTGTGTGTTAGTTTAATGCTTTGAAGTTACAAAACATATGTCAAAGGAAGACAGGAGTGCGGGTCTAAACAAGTCACGCAATTCGTGTATTTTTACAGACGACCCGTAATGAATTATTGAAATAAACACGAATGCTGAAATATATGGTTTGCAAGATTATTCAAATGTTACTTAAATATTAAATACACAACACTCTCTGCTTAGCTATAAAATCCAACTCAATACAGAAAGCATCTCGACTGTCTACTCTATAATACAATGACTATACACATCGTAAATTTTAAATTGTTCCATTTCGGGCCGGAAGATTTGGTCAGTGTGGAGGTTTTTGTGGGATAACATCGTTGCTGACAAGCTTGGCAGCTGAGACTTGCGGCTGTAAAGTAATCCCGGGTTCTGGGGTCTCCTCTGGTGGTTGTAGGAGTTGACTGAGGTTGCAAGCTGGTGGCTCGGACAGCTCTGGGAACCTTTCTTTCTTTTCGTGTTTGAGAATCTTGATCTTGGGAAGGTGTATTTAGTTCGCTGGAGTATTGTGATTGATCCTGGTAGGTTTTTGCAAATAAAACGATCGAAGTGTTTTTTAGTTTTTTTTAAAAAAACCGATACATTTTCATGGAACTCTAAAACCTGAACAGTGTGCTAAAAACCCTTAATGTAATTACATCACGTCAGGCCCACCTCTTAAAGTGAACCTAATTAACAGTGAGGATGCGTTCCTCGGAAGTGGTGTGCTATGCAAATCAGCGCTATGGGGGCTCATTATAACATTGCATAGGCACGTGTCCCCGACTTTTTAAAAATGAAACCCGTGATACATGGCATTATTTGATGTAATGTGTGGAGTAACGAGCACAAATAGCCCTAGCCCTAACCTAACACCATCGTAGTGGCGGCGGAGGGAAGCGGGTGCTGATTACATCTTGCAGGCGGGACCAGACCGTGGCTCCTCTAATTCTTAAAGTAGGCAGTGAGATTTGGCCGCATTTTTAAGTTTCCTCTCGTGAAGCAATTCTCGGTAGCAGTAAGTCGTGTCTTCGCTTTATTACAAACAGCTTTGCAACCAGCTTCCTTGTTTGATTTCCAAATCACTGGGTAGCCTTGGCTTTAAAATGCCTTTCATTGCTCGCGGGTGTTTCAGAGTGATACACAATAATAGGCTTTAACTAACGCAACCGAACAATTTCAGAACAGCCGGCAACGAGACTGAAGCAGAAGAGTTAAAAATGTACTCGCCAATTACTTCGACCCATAACTTACTGAATAAATAAGTATGCTCACTTTGCCGTTTTCTCTCCTTGCTCATGACGGTGCTTTACCAATTTATGCAAGTACTTCTCTGACAATAGGTGTGTAACAGCCTAACGTAACATTGTATGGAAATACAAGATAATACTGATGCAGACGTGTTTTACACATTTAAAATACCTTTGCTTTATTAGTGCAACAGTCAGTTTTTCAATGTTCGGCGTCAGCCGGGTCAATCTGTCTGTGAACTCCCTGTCAGTTGCCTCCGTACGCTCCAGTATTTGTTTTTTACTTTTAAGTTTTCCTGCGCGAGAGCCAATAGCTGTCCGTCGTTTTAACTTTTCTAGTCTGTAACTACAAACGTGCACTTTCACGGTGAGATTCGACACCAAACAGGTCGCTTGTTTACGGTGGGTGTGTCCTGCGCATGCGCTGTAGGAGATGATCCGCCGAAATCTGCGGACAGCTATTGTTTAAAAACACATAGTGTGGACGCCTAGCGTTTTTGTGCGAAACCGGCGTTTTCAAAACTGTCCGGTCTAGTGTGGATGTCCCCTTCAGCACTGCCTCCTAGCATAAGAGTTAACCGGTCCTTTGCAGCCTTGAACCCAGATGCATGTCTCTCTTGGAAGATAAAAGTATGAGGGGGCATTCTTTTCCAAAAGAGGCCTATTTCATCCATGTTGAAGATTAGCTCAGCGGGATAATCCTCCTTTTCAGTTATGGCTTTCCGTGTTGCAGGAAAATTCTGGGCTGCCTTGCTGTCTGAACTAGCCACTTCATTGGTTAGGCAAGTTCTCAATATTTATAGCTTATTATTATTGTGTTTGCAGAGGTTGTTCTCTTCTGCACACTGGTTATTTATCCATCCTGTTGGGTGCAGTTTTTCACTGTCAATATTGTGTTTCTTGTATATACTATAAATGCCTGCAAGAAATGAATTCAGTGTAGTATATGGTGACATATGTACTTTTTACTTTGTGCTTCTGAACTTTGAAACAAAGCAACAGCTAATAAATTTTTTTTGGAAGTAACGTGGTATTTTGGGAAATTGGCAGGTACCAATCAACAATTGCATGGTATGAGGAGAGAAATGGAATGCACAAAGAGGAAAAAGCAAACTAAGTCAATAGTATAGTACGGATGAGAAAGAAAACACTGTAGTCACTCAGGACTCCAGACAATGAATATCACTAAGTGTTGTATTTCTACTGGATGCCTCTTAATGGATGTATCTACTATGCTTGTATTCAAGGCAGCTTGTTGCAGTTATGAGCAAGTCTGTTGAGATGGATCAAATTATGAATTAGTGAATCTTGTAATGTCACTTCACCCCATTCATACAGCCATTTATTAGTTCTTACAAACAACATCAATTTTACTAAATTTAATTATATTGTATGAAAGTACTGTCATTTCTCAATGAAGGAGGCATATCTCTAGACAGAGCTGGGAAAATCTTGTGATAATTCTTAGCTGCAATTAATAACATGGATTCAAATGGAAGCAATGCAACCAAATGAAGGAAAGTGCCAAAATTATTTGGAAGGGTTTTAAAGTCCCTCAGGGTATGAAGACCACCATTTCTTTACCATCCCCAATATAGTTGAAAATGGTTGCCAAATTTTAAGTTGTCAATGTAAATTGTGAGCATTTAAAATACTTTGTAACTAGTGACAATGGTCAAGCAACTAGAAGTTCTCCAGTATTTGAATTGTAGTTATTACCTTTTGAGCTTGAAGGGAAATAAGCTGAAATAAATGATCTCCCAGCAGAGTCCTGTTTGATTTCTTCACTGCACAAGGCCTGAAGCTAACAAGCAACATCTAGATTTTAAAATATAAAGGACAAAGACTGACCTTAAATGCATGAAGGACAGCAGAGGCACTAGTGGGAATGCAGTAGAATGATACCGGGTGTCTGATGGTTAATCTGCCACACTCAGTAGAAGGTCAGTTTTGTAAGGATTTATTGTTAATTGCAGGATGCACGAAACCCAGAGTCACTGAGGGGTTTACTGATGGAAGGAGCAAGGAAATATCAAGAAAGCATGTGGCATCAGTCTAGCAGTACTTGCATTCACAGTGAAGTGTTGTTTTTAAAATTTTATTTGAGATAGTATGGAATAGGCCATTTGAGCCATACTGCCCAGCAATTCCCTGATCTAACCCTAGCCTAATCATGGGACAACTTACAATGACTAATGAATCTACAACAGTACAACTTTGGACTGTGGGAGGAAACCAGAACACCTGGAGAAAACCCATGCAGTCACGGGGAGAATGTACAAACTCTTTAATACCTCCTTGTGCAATTGGATTCTTAATTTTCTCACTTGCATACTCTAGTCAGTTGGGATTGGCAATGACTTCTCTACAGTCTCCATCAGTGCAGGTACAACACAAGGCTGTGTGCTCAGCCCCCTGCTCTATTTGCTTTCCCTTCCAAAGCTCCAACACCACAGTTAACTTTGCCGACACCACCACTGTCATGGGCCAAATCAAAGCTGGTGGTGAATCAGCATACAGGAGCCTCAGGACCCACACTACCAGGTTCAGGAACAGTTATTAACCTTTAACCATCAGGCTCTTGATGAGAGGAGATGGCTTCACTCGGCTTCACTTGACCCATCACAGAACTGTTCCCACAAACAATGGACTCCATTTCAATGAATCTTCATCTCTTACCTATTTATCTATTTACTGATTTATTAGTATTTTCCTCTTTCATGTTTGCAGTTTGGTATATTTTGCACATGCATTGTTTGTCATGCTGGGTATAGTATTTCATTGTTTCCCCCATTCCTTGGATTTGCTGTGTATGCCTACAAGAAAACCAATCTTAATTGTACGTGGTGCTATATGTACTGTGATATGAAATTTACTTTGAATTGAAACCCATGTCAAAGAATCGAGGGCTTCATGTTAATAACATCTAATCTACAAGGACAAAGAATATAATGAACAAAGTAACTTTCAAAATTACTAAAGTGGTATGGAGTTTCACCCCAATGGAAATGTACATGGATTGCATTAAACATGTCACACCAGATGCTGCACGTTGTGCAAGAATTTTCAACTCTATCCATTGCTGCTAGTTGAATCCTTCAAACAACAGCATGCATGAAGTGAAGATTTATAACCACTTTGAAAGCAATTACAATACCCTACACTTGGAAAAAGAAGCTTGATTTTATTTCTGCAGGTCAATAGTCATTTTCTTTACACAAGTGCAGTTGAAATAAGAGGCAGAAGTGCTGCTCTTCAGAGAGGTGACCCATAGAGTTGTACTTCATGGTGATCTGCATCTAAACGGGTTTGAAGATGTGTCAAAATGTTGGTGTTTAGTCACTGCAATTTTCTGTTTCATTATTCCATATAGTTGTGCCAATACTAGCTTTACTGAGCTTGTGCCATTGGAAGAGCAGTCTTGTACAAAGTGTTAATAAATATAACAGCAAATCGGGCAACATTTATGGAAAGGACTAAAGTTAACATTTCAGGCTGAGACCCTTCATTGGGATCTGGATGAAGGGTCTTGGCCCAAAACATCAACTCTTTATTAACATCAACTCCTGTCTCAGCTGTTGATTTCATCAGCATTTGCAGAATCACATGTGGATTTCTAATCGACCTGAAATGTCTCCAGTTTATTCCTTCGATAGATGTTGCCTGACCTGCTGAATTCCTCCAGACTAACAAAATGCTGGATTTCCAGCATCTGAGAACCTTTCATGTTTAAGATAATAACAAATCTATTGTTCTCTCAGGTTAACCACAGCACTAACCCAGAATATCCTCTGGCTTCATTTCCACTGGCATCTTAGCCTATTTATATTTAATTACTATCACTATTATGACACCTGCAGGAAGAGCATCCAGCTGCAGCTTCTTACAGACCATGTTAAGGAAATGGAGCTGGGTGAACTCAAGATAATTTGGGAGGCTGAGGGGTTGATCAAAAGGTGATAGAGGGAGGCAGTTGTACCCAAGGTGCAGGACTCAGTTAACTGTGTGACTGAGGATTGGGAACGGGGATAGGCAGCAAGTGTAGTGTACCCCTGTGGCTGTTCCTCAATAACAAGTCTACTGCTTTGTATACTATTGGGGAGGGGGTAGCAGAGGAAAGCCACAGCAGTCAGATCTCTGGCACTGAATCTGGCTCTTTATCTCAGAATGGAAAGGGGGATGAGAGGTGAACTGCATTGATAAGGGATTCAGTGGCTAAGGGAATGGAGGATGTTCTATGGATGGGAAGGAGATTCCCAGATGGTACATTGCCTCCCAGGTGTTGGTCTGAGATTTCTCAGATAGTCTACCACATTCTTAAGTGGGATGGGGGAGCAGCCAGAAATCGTGGTCCACATAGTTTCCATTGATTCCACGCAGGTTCCATAAGTGAGTTCAGGGAGTTAGGTGCTAAGTTAAAGAATGGGGCCTCCAGGATTCTGATCTCAGGATTACTACCTGTGCCATGTGCTAGTGAGGCCAGAACTAGGAAGATAATGCAGTTTAACACGGGGCTAAGAAGATGGTGCAAGAGGGATAGCTTCAGACTTTTGGATAATTGGACTCTTCCAGGAAAAGCGGGACCTGTATTGACAGGACTATTTGCATCTGAACTGGAGGGGGAGGGGGATTAATATCCTTGTTAGAATGTTTCTAGTGCTGCATGAGGGGTGTGGAGTGGGGGTGGTCAAGCTGGAGTTGTGGAGGAATGGGAACTGGAGCATTTGGTGGAGTGTTTGTGGAGGAAGATATTGCAAAGTCTACATGTAAAGTCGGGAATCAAAATGCTGAACACAGTGGGACTAATGATCTGGGGTGTGTATATTTCAATGCAAGTGGTATTAAGGTGTATGACTAATGTTCTGGAGCAACATGTGGAATTGATAGTGTAGTCATTCGTGAGACTTGGTTGCAGGAGGGGCAGGAATAGCTCAATATTCCTAGATTTCATTGTTCTAGATGTGATAAAGCAGGATAGATTAAAGCTGGAGTGATAGCGTTACTAGTCAGGGAAATTGAGACTATGTAGGTGGAGTTAAGGAATAAGAAAAGAACAACCACATTAATAGGATTGTATTAGATCTCCTCAGTCAGTGGATTTAGAGGAACAACTTTGTAGAGAAATTTCAGCCAAGGTTTTGATTGTAGGTGATTTTAACTTTCCACATATTGAGTAGGACTCCCATGCTGTAAAACAACTAGATGGAATAGAGTTTGTCAAATATGTTCATTACATTGATCCCAACTAGAAGGATTGTGATACTCTATCTTCTATTAAGGAATGGGGCAGAGCAGGGGTTCCCATCCTGGGGCCCATTGATCCCTTGTTTAATGGTAAGGCTCCATGGCATTAAAGGTTGGGAACCCTTGGTGTAGAGGATCATAATGCCATTTGTTTCAAGATTATTATGGAGAAGGATGGGTCGTGTCCTTGGGTTAAGAAGCGAAATTGGAGAAAGGCCAATTTTGATGGTATCAGAAAGGATCTGGCAAGAGTGGATTTGGACAGGTTGTTTTCTGGAAAACTTATACTTGGTAAGTGGCAGGCCTTCTAAAGTTTAGAACATGTGTTGCAAAGTGTCCTTAAAAGATGAGTCATAGAATCAGTTGGAATAGAGGAGATTGAAGGTACTGCTCCCAGTTCAGAAGTCTGGTTGTAGGGTAATAACTGTTCCTGAACCTGGTGCTGTGGAACCCTAGGCTTCTGTATCTCCTGCCTGATGGTGGTAGTGAGGAAACCACATGGCCTGGATGGTGGGGGGCTTTGAATGCTGCTGCTTGTGCCTGTAAATGTATTCAATGGCGTTAGGGCTTTGCCTGTGATACTGGGCTGTATCCATCATTTTCTGTCGTCTTTTTATCTCATACCAGACCATGGTGCATATAGTTAGGATAGTCTCTGCTGCATCTATAGAAAGTTTTTCACAGTTGAAGCAGAATAAGAGAACTTGAGATTGCCTGTGTTGCTGGAAAGAAACTGATCTTCTCTACAATAAAAGCAGAAACTGTTGGCATCCAAGATCAGTGGATTAACTGAGTAGGAAATCAGTGGGCCAAACTGTGGGGATAATTCTCCTCCTCATTCTCAAAGTGGTGCCAAGCATTCTTCAACCTTTCCCTGAAGTAAAAGCGGGTTCTTGTTCAAGGTCTCTTCCATAAACCGGTACTTCCAATATACAGCTTTCCCTCACCACTACATTAGTATTCCTAGGTTTCTGGGCTGGGATCCAAACCCACAGGCATCCAACTCTGCAGAGCATATCCACTGAAAAATGAACCATGTCAGCTAAGCAGTTAAGGTATTTCATTCACTGGGCTGTGCCATATAATTTTTCTCAAGTGGTTTTGAGCAAGGTATCATAGCAAAAAATGTGGTGTTATTCAACAGATCTCTAATTGTGAGGTCCTGTCAATTTCTCCAGGAGATGTGACATTGGTGACTATTTCTCCAGCTATCTGGGGGAAAAAGTTCCCTCCTAAAAGATAATTAGATGAATCGGTCAACCAAAAATTCAACCACATGCGAGTTGTGCTTCCACATATGACATCAATCATTAAATATCAAAGGCAAGTATTATTCATTTGTGATATTCTAAAGAACCTCCAAGCAAAATTAAAGTACATGTGTATGTCGTCATATAAAATCTTTTCCTTGCAGACACTCAATAAATCCAATAACCATAATATCAATGAAAGACTGTAGCTAACAGGGTGGACAACCAGTGTGCAAAAGGCAACAAAATCATTCAGGGTTTTCCCCAATCAGAAACCCTGGATGAAAAATGAAATCTGGAACCTGCTGAGAGCCAATTGAGAGGCTTTCAAGTCAGGAGATCAAGAATGACAGAACAAGTGCAGGTATGCACTCCAGAAAGCAATCTCATGTGAAATGGAGATTCTGGACCAGACTGGAATCAACAAGGGATGCTCAACAGTTGTGGCAGGGATTGAATGCCATAACCTCATACAAAGTTAAATCTTGCGACACAGGACAGCAGAGGTCATGTGCAGATGAGCTCAATGCCTTCAATGCTTGCTTTAACTACCAGAACAGGGAGGAGCCATTGCGTAACCCCATGTCTCCTGATGACCCTTTGGTCTAAGTATCTGAAGATGTGTGGGTGCCTTCAAGGGAGTGAACCTAGGAAAGCATTTGGTCCAGGCAGAGTACCTGGCCGAGTACTGAAGACCTGTGCCAACAAGCTGGTTGGCATATTCATGGGTATTTCAAACCTCACTCCAGCAGTGTGATACCCACTTGCTTCTCAATACCCCTCTGTGCAATTGGATCCTGTTTTTCCTCATTTGTAAACACCATTCAGTTCAAATTGGCAAAAACATCTCCACAATTTCCATCAGCATAAGGGCTTCCCTGTGGTGCTTCTACACAGGGATGTGTACCTGGCCCTCTGCTCTACTTTTACACCTATGAATGTTTGGCTAAGTACATGTTCAACATGTACAAATTTGCTGATGTCATCACTGTGGACTGTATCAAAGGGGTGAAGAATCAGCATACAAGAGAGAGATTGCAAACTTGGCTGAGTGGTGTAATAACCTCTCAATGTCAATAACACCCAGTAACTGATTGTAGACTTCAGGAGCGGGAAACCAGAGGTCTGACAGTAATCATCAGAGGGTCAGAAGTTAGAATTCCTGAATGTCACTATCTTGGAGCACTGTTCTGGACCCATCATAAAAAATATTATTACAAAAGAAATATGACAGCATGTTGACTGGAAAGATTTGGCATGTCATTGTAGACCTAGACAAACTTCTGACTGTGGTGGAAAATGTGCTGACTGGCTGTATAACGGCCTTTTATGGGAACACATAGAAACATAGAAAACCTACAGCACAATACAGGGCCTTCGGCCCACAAAGTTGTGCCGAACATGTGCCTACCTTAGGAAATTACTAGGCCCTCTATTTTACTAAGCTCCATGTACCTATCCAAAAGTCTCTTCAAAGGCTCTATCGTATCTGCCTCCACCATTGCCAGCAGCCCATTCCACACACTCACCACTCTGAGTAGATTTTAAAAAAAAACAACTTGCCCCTGACATCTCTGTATCTGCTCCCCAGCACCTTAAACCTGTGTCCTCCTATGGCAACCATTTCAGCCCTGGGGAAAAAGCCTCTGACTATCCACATGATCAATCCCTCTCATAATCTTGTTCACCTCTGTCAGGTCACCTCTCATTCTCCTTCACTCCAAGGAGAAAAGGCCGAGTTCACTCAACCTGTTTGCATAAGGCATGCTCCCCAATCCAGGCAACATCCTTGTAAATCTCCTCTGCGCCCTTTCTTTGGCTTCCACATCTTTCCTGTAGTGAGGCGACCAGAACTGAGCACAGTACTCCAAGTGGGGTCTGACCAGGGTCCTATAAAGCTGCAACATTACCCCTTGGTTCCTAAATTCAATTCTACAATTGATGAAGGCCAATACACTGTACATCGTCTTAACCACAGTCAGCCTGAGCAGCTGCTTTGAGCACCCTATAGACTCGGATCCCTCTGATCCTCCACACTGCCAAGAGTCTTACCATTAATACTATATTCTGCCAACATATTTGACCTACCAAAATGAACCACCTCACACTTATCTGGGTTGAACTCCATCTGCCACTTCTCAGCCCAGTTTTACATCCTACCAATGTCCAGCTGTAACCTCTGACAGCCCTCCACACTATCCACAACACCTCCAACCTTAGTATCATCAGCAAACTTACTAACCCATCCCTCCACTTCCTCATCCAGGTCATTTATAAATATCACAGAGTAAGGGTCCCAGAAGAGATCCCTGAGGCACTCCACTGGTGACTGACCTCCATGTAGAATATGATCTGTCTACAACCACTCTTTGCTTTCTGTAGGTGAGTCAATTCTGGATCAGCAAAGCAATGTCCCCTTGGATCACGTGCCTCCTTACTTTCTCAAGAAGCCTTGCATGGGGTACCTTTTCAAATGCCTTGCTGAAATCTATATACACTACATCCACTGCTCTTCCTTCAATGTGTTTAGTCACATCCTCCAATTCAATCAGGCTTGTAAGGCATGACCTGCCCTTGACAAAGACATGCTGACTACTCCTAATCACATTATACTTCTCCAAATGTTCATAAATCCTGCCTCTTAGGATCTTCCAAAATCAACTTACCAACCACTGAGGTAAGACTCACTGGTCTTTTATTTCCTGGGCTCTCTCTACTCCCTTGAATAAGGGAACAACATCTGCAACCCCCCCCCCCCCAAACTTCCGGAACCTGTCCCATCCCCATTGATGATGCAAAGATCATCGCCAGAGGCTCAGCAATCTCCTCATTCACTTCTCACAGTAGCCTGGGGTACACCTTATCCCTTCCCGGTGAATAATTCCAACTTGATGCTTCCCAAAAGCTCCTCCACATCTTTCTTAATATCTACATGCTCAAGCTTTTCAGTCTGCTGCAAGTCATCACTACAATCACGAAGATCCTTTTGCATAGTGAGTGAGTGGGCCAGTGAAGGAGTGGAGATTTGAGGCTTTGACTCGAGAGGCTTCGATGAGAAGAGGCAGAGGATGAGCTTCACTCCAAGTGAGGTAAGGCTGGGTAAGTTCCTTTCAAAGGAGAAAGTTTCAAAAGTTGAGGCAAGTATTGGGTAGGTGATGGCAGCTGAGATCGGCCCCGTGGTTTGTTCATCCTGCAGCATGTGGGAAATCAGGGATACTTCCAGTGTCCCTGACGACTATGTGTCCAACTGCAGCTTCTGGCAGACTGCATTGAGTGTCTGGAGCTGTGATTGAATTCATACTGGAGCATCCGCGATGCTGAGAAAGTCGTGATTAGCACGTTCAGTGAGTTGGCCACACCGCAGGTAAAGGCTACACAGGCAGAAAGGGAAGGGGTGGCCACTAGACAGCGTATCAGTAGGCAGGTAGTGCAGGAGTCCCTTGAGGTCATCTCCCTCCTAAACAGATATACTGTTTTGGATACTGTTGGGGGAGATGTCTCATCAGGGGAAGGCAGCAGCAGCCGAGTTCATTACACCATGGGTGGCTCTGCGGCACAGGAGGGAAGGAAAAGGAGTGGGAGAGCTATAGTGATAGGGGATTCGATTGTAAGGGGAATAGATAGGCGTTTCTGTGGCCGCAAATGAGACTCCAGGATGGTATGTTGCCTCCCTGGTGCAAGGGTCAAGGATGTCTCTGAGCTGCTGCAGGACATTCTGGAATGGGAGGGTGAACAGCCAGTGGTCGTGGTGCACATAGGTACCAACGATATAGGTAAAAAACGGGATGAGGTCCTACAAGGTGAATTTAGGGAGTTAGGAGATAAACTAAAAAGTAGGACCACGAAGGTAATAATCTCTGGATTACTACCAGTGGCACGTGCTAGTCAGAGTAGAAATGGGAGGATATTTCAGATGAATATGTGGCTTGAAAAATGGTGCATGGGGAGGGATTCAAATTTCTGGGGCATTGGAACCAGTTCTGGGGGAGGTGGGACTGGTATAAAGGATGGTCTGCACCTGGGCTGGACTGGAACCAATGTCCTAGGGGGAGCGTTTGCTACTGCTGTTCAGGAGGCTTTAAACTAATGCGGCAGGGGAATGGGAACAAGTGCAGAGAGACAGAGGTGTAAAATGAGGGTAGAAGTAAAAAGTAGTAAGGTGAAAAGTAAGTGGCTGGCAGGCAGGCAAATCCAGGGCAAAAGGCAAAAAGAGCCACTTTTCAACATAATTGTATATGGGCTAAGTGTTAAAAACAAGCCTGAAGGCTTTGTATGTCAATGCGAGGAGCATTCGTAACAAGGTGGATGAATTGAATGTGCAGATAGTTATTAATGAATATGATATAGTTGGGATCACAGAGACATGACTCCAGGGTGACCAAGGATGGGAGCTCAACATCCAGGGATATTCAATATTCAGGAGGGATAGACAGGAAAGAAAAGGAGGTGGGGTAGCATTGCTGGTTAGAGAGGAGATTAACACAATAGAAAGGAAGGACATTAGCCTGGAGAATGTGGAATCGATATGGGTAGAGCTGCATAACACTAAGGGGCAGAAAACGCTGGTGGGAGTTGTGTACAGGCCACCTAACAGTAGAAGTGAGGTTGGGGATGGCATTAAACAGGAAATTAGAAATGCGTGCAATAAAGGAACAGTAGTTGTAATAGGTGACTTCAATCTACATATAGATTGGGTGAACCAAATTGGTAAGGGTGCTGAGGAAGAGGATTTCTTGGAATGTATGCGGGATGGTTTTCTGAACCAACATGTCGAGGAACCAACTAGAGAGCAGGCCATTCTAGATTGGGTATTGAGCAATGAGGAAGGGTTAGTTAGCAATCTTGTTGTGCGAGGCCCCTTGGGTAAGAGTGACCATAATATGGTGGAATTCTTCATTAAGATGGAGAGTGACATAGTTAATTCAGAAACAAAGGTTCTGAACTTAAAGAAGGGTAACTTTGAAGGTATGCAATGTGAATTAGCTAAGATAGACTGGCAAATGATACTGAAAGGGTTGACGGTGGATATGCAATGGCAAGCATTTAAAGATCGCATGGATGAACTACAAGAATTGTTCATCCCAGTTTGGCAAAAGAATAAACCAGGGAAGGTAGTGCACCCATGGCTGACAAGGGAAATTAGGGATAGTATCAAGTCCAAAGAAGAAACATGTAAATTAGCAAAAAAAAGCGGAACACCTGAGGACTGGGAGAAATTTAGAGACCAGCAGAGGAGGACAAAGGGCTTAATTAGGAAAGGGAAAAAAGATTGAGAGAAAGCTGGCAGGGAACATAAAAACTGACTGTAAAAGCTTTTATACATACGTGAAAAGAAAGATTGGTCAAGACAAATGTAGATCCTTTACAGTCAGAAACAGGAGAATTGATCATAGGGAACAAAGACATGGCAGACCAATTGAATAACTACTTTGGTTCTGTCTTCACTAAGGAGGACATAAATAATCTTATGGAAATAGTAAGGGACCGAGGGTCTAGTGAGATGGAGGAACTGAGGGAAATACATGTTAGTAGGGAAGTGGTGTTGGGTAAATTGAAGGGATTAAAGGCAGATAAATCCCCAGGGCCAGATGGTCTGCATCCCAGAGTGCTTAAGGAAGTAGCCCAAGAAATAGTGGATGCATTAGTGATAATTTTTCAAAACTCCTTAGATTCTGGATTAGTTCCTGAGGATTGGAGGGTGGCTAATGTAACCCCCCTTTTTAAGAAAGGAGCGAGAGAAACCAGGGAATTATAGACTGGTTAGTCTGACATCGGTAGTGGGGAAAATGCTAGAGTCGGTTATCAAAGATGTGATAACAGCACATTTGGAAAGAGGTGAAATCATCAGACAGTCTGCATGGATTTGTGAAAGGAAGATCATGTCTGACGAATCTTATAGAATTTTTTGAAGATGTAACTAGTAGAGTGGATAGGGGAGAGCCAGTGGATGTGGTATATTTGGATTTTCGAAAGGCTTTTGGCAAGGTCCCACACAGGAGATTAGTGTGCAGACTTAAAGCACTTGGGGGTATGGTATTGATGTGGATAGAGAATTGGTTGGCAGACAGGAAGCAAAGAGTGGGAGTAAACGGGACCTTTTCAGAATGGCAGGCAGTGACTAGTGGGGTACCGCAAGGCTCAGTGCAATGATTTAGACGAGGGAATTAAATGCAGCATCTCCAAGTTTGCGGATGACACGAAGCTGGGCGGCGGCGTTAGCTGTGAGGAGGATGCTAAGAGGATGCAGGGTGACTTGGATAGGTTAGGTGAGTGGGCAAATTCATGGCAGATGCAATTTAATGTGGATAAATGTGAAGTTATCCACTTTGGTTGCAAGAACGGGAGAACAGATTATTATCTGAACGGTGGTCGATTAGGAAAAGGGGAGATGCAACGAGACCTGGGTGTCATTGTAGACCAGTCATTGAAGGTGGGCATGCAGGTACAGCAGGCGGTGAAAAATGCAAATGGTATGTTGGCATTCACAGCAAAAGGATTTGAGTACAAGAGCAGGGAGGTTCTACTGCAGTTGTACAAGGCCTTGGTGAGAATGCACCTAGAATATTGTGTGCAGTTTTGGTCCCCTAATCTGAGGAAAGACATTCTTGCCATAGAGGGAGTACAGAGAAGGTTCACCAGATTGATTCCTGGGATGGCAGGACTTTCATATGAAGAAAGACTGGATCGACTAGGCTTATACTCACTGGAATTTAGAAGAGTGAGGGGGGATCTTATTGAAACGTATAGAATTCTAAAGGGATTGGACAGGCTAGATGCAGGAAGATTGTTTCTGATGTTGGGGGTGTCCAGAATGAGGGGTCACAGTTTAAGGATAAAGGCGAAGCCTTTTAGGACCGAGATGAGGAAAAACTTCTTCACACAGAGTGGTGAATCTGTGGAATTCTCTGCCACAGGAAACAGTTGAGGCCAGTTCATTGGCTATATTTAAGAGGGAGTTGGATATGGCCCTTGTGGCTAAAGGGATCAGGGGGTATGGAGAGAAAGCAGGTACAGGGTTCTGAGTTGGATGATCAGCCATGATCATACTGAATGGCGGTGCAGGCTCAAAGGGACGAATGGCCTACTCCTGCACCTATTTTCTGTTTCTTTGAATACTGAAGTAAAGTATTCATTAAGTTCCGGACCTGTTCTGGTGGAATGGTTTACATCTGAACTGGAGGGGGACAAATATTCTTGCAGGTAGGTTTGCTAGAGAGGCTCCATTGGATTTAAACTAGATGCAAGGAGGGACGGGAACCAGTGTAGGAACAGATGTATGGGAGAAGGAAGAAAAAGATAGTAAAGTTGTTTGCACCGTTAGTGATAAACAGAGGAAGAGGTGGAGAATTTCTTAAATGCATTTATTTTAATGCTAGGAGCATTGTGAGAAAGGTGGATGAACCTAGAGCATGGATTGATACCTGGATATATGATGTTGTAGCTATTAGTGAAACATGGTTGCAGGAGGGGTGTGATTGCCAACTAAATATTTCAGAATTTTGTTGCTTCAGGTGTGATAGAATCGTAGGAACAAGATGGGGAGGTATTGCGTCGCTTGTCAGAAAATATTAGAGCGGTGCTGTGGCAGGATAGATTAGAGGGCTCATCTAGGGAGACTATTTGAACTAGGGAGACTAGGGAGAATTGAGGAATGGGAAAGGTGTAGTAACACTTGTAGAGGTGTATTATAGACCAACTAATGGGGAGCGAGAATTGGAGGAGCAAATTTGAAAGATGGTAGATATTTGTAGTAAGCACAGGGTTGTGATTGTGGGAGATTTTAATTTTCCACACACAGACTGGGAAGCCCATATTGTAAAAGGGCTGGATGGTTTGGAATTTGTAAAATGTGTGCAGGATAGTTTTTGTCTCATTTTTTTTGGCAGCAATACAGAGGTACCAACTTGGGAAGGGGCAGTGTTGGATCTCCTGTTAGGGAATGAGATGGGTCAGGTGATGGAGGTATATGTTGGGGAGCACTTCGGGTCCAGTGATCACAATGCCATTAGTTTCAATATAATTGTGGAGAAGGATGGGACTAGACCCAGGGTTGAGATATTTGATTGGAGAAAGGCTAACTTTGAGGAGATGTGGAAGGATTTAGGAGGAGTGGATTGGGACAATTTATTTTATGGGAAGGATGTAATAGAGAACTGGCGGTCATTTAAAGGTGAAATTGAGGGTACAGAATCCTTGTTCCTGTTAGGTTGAAAGGAAAGGTTAAAAGTTTGAGAGCCATGGTTTTCAAGAGATATTGTAAACTTGGTTCAGAAAAAGAGAGCTATCTACAATAAATATAGGCAGCATGGAGTAAATGAGGTGCTCGAGGAATATAAAGAATGTAAAAAAAAAAATCTGAAAGAAATTAGAAAAGCTAAAAGATGTGAGGTTGCCTTGACAAGTAAGGTGAAAATAAATCCAATGCGTTTCTACAGTTATATTAATAGCAAAAGGGTAGTGAGGGATAAAATTGGTCCCTTAGAGAATCAGAGTGGACAGCTATGTGTGGAGCCAAAAGAGATGGGGGAGATTTTGAACAATTTCTTTTCCTCGGTATTCACCAAGGAGAAGGTTATTCAATTGTGTAAGGTAAGGGGAATGAGTAGGGAAGTTATGGAAACTATGACAATTAGAGGAGGAAATACTGATGCTTTTAAGGAATACAAAAGTGGATAAATCTCTGGGTCCTGACAGGATATTCACTAGGACCATGAGGGAAGTTAGTGTAGAAATAGCAAGGGCTCAGACAGAAATATTTCAAATGTCATTAGAAACTGGGATGGTGCCAGAGGATTGACGTATTGCTCATGTTCCATTTAAAAAAGGGTTCTAAGAGTAAACCTAGCAATTATAGGTCTGTCAGTTTGACGTCAGTGGTGAGTAAATTAATGGAAAGTATTCTTGGAGATGGTATATATAATTATCTGGATAGATAGTCTGATTAGGAACAGTCAACATGGATTTGTGCGTGGAAGATCATGTTTTGACAAATCTTATTGAATTTTTTTGAAGAGGTTATGGGGAAAGTTGTCGAGGGTAAAGCAGTGGATGTTGTCTATATGGACTTCAGTAAGGCCTTTGACAAGGTTCCGCACGGAAGGTTAGTTAGGAAGGTTCAATTGTTAGGTATTAATATTGAAGTAGTAAAATGTATTCAACAGTGGCTAGATGGGAGATGCTGGAGAGTAGTAGTGGATAACTGTTTGTCAGGTTGGAGGCCAGTGACTAGTGGTGTCCCTCAAGGATATGTACTGGGTCCAATGTTTGTCATACACTTTAATGATCTGGATGATGGGTTGTAAATTGGATTAGTAAGTGTGCAGATGATACTCAGATTGGTGACGTTGTGGATAATGAAGTAGGTTTTCAAAACTTGCAGAGGTTTAGGAGAAAAGAAGAGTGGGCTGAACAATGGCAGATGGAGTTTAATGCTGATAAGTGTGAAGTGCTACATTTTGGTTGGAATAATCCAAATGGGACATCCATGGTAAATGGTAGGGCATTGAAGAATGCAGTGGATCAGTGATCTAGGAATAATGGTGCATAGTTCCCTGAAGGTGGAATCTCATGTGGATAGGGTGGTGAAGAAAGCTTTTGGTATACTGGCCTTTATAGATCAGAGCATTGAGTATAGGAGTTGGGATGTAATGTTAAAATTGTACAAGGCATTGGTGAGGCCAAATTTGGAATATTGTGTACAGTTCTGGTCACTGAATTACAGGAAAGATATCAATAAAATAGAGTACAGAGGAGATTTACTAGAATGTTACCTGGGCTTCAGCACCTAAGTTACAAAGAAAGGTTGAACAAGTTGGGTCTTTATTCTTTGGGGCATAGAAAGTTGAGGGGGGACTTGATAGAGGTACTTAAAATAATGAGGGGGTTAGATGGAGTTGACGTGGATAGGCTTTTATCATTGAGAGTAGGGGAGATTCAAACAAGAGGATGAGTTGAGAGTTAGGGGGCAAAAGTTTAGGGGTAACATGAGGGGGATTTTCTTTATTTGGAGATGTGGCTGTGTGGAACGAGCTTCCAGTAGAAGTGGTAGAGAAAGTTTTGGTATAGTCATTTCAAGTAACATTGGATATGCATATGGACAAGAAAGGAATGGAGGGTCAATAGGACTAGGTGAGAGTAAGTATTCAGCACAGACTAGAGGGCCGAGATGGCCTGTTTCTGTGCTGTAATTGTTATAAGTATGATGCACTATCAATAACTCTCGGAGACGGGAGGTGAACAATAGGCTTTTTTAGCTGCAAGAGACCACCACACAACATCCTGGAGACTGAGGGAGGAGCAGTCACCAGAGGGGCGTGTCCAGACAGGTATATGTAGTTCATCACAAAGTAGCTCTGCTATTTCCTCTGGTTCCATACACTTTCCCACACACTCAAGGTTCCGAAGATCCTTTCCTATACACACTTTGTCACAGACTGACCACAGCAAGTCAGAGTTGGTAAGCACACCTCCACTACCTCTATCTACACATCCAACTCCATAGTTAAATTTGCGGACAATACCACAGTGGTTGGCCTGATCTCTGACAAGGATGAAGCTGCCTACAGGCTTGAGGTGGATCATCTGATGGAGTGGTGGAAGGCCAACAACCTGGTCCTTAACACTTCGAAAGTAAAAGAGATGATCATTGACTTCAGGAGATCAAAGGACTGAGTACACCCCTCCCCCGCCTGCTATTGAAAGAGCGCACAGGCTGTCCACTTTGAAATTTAAAGATTCAACCAGACCAATATTTATTTTGGTTTGTTTTCATCACTTTAAAGATCAAATAATGCGACAGGCAAGAAAACAGTTTTCGGATTCAATCAGTCTGAGCTCCGTTTTTATGAAGATTATCCGAAAGAAGTAATGGAACAAAGAGCAAGATTTGCTTTGGTAATGAAACAAGCATGTGATAAGAAACTATTTCTCTCTGAGTTACCCGACAAGAATGCACGTTTTTCCTCCTAATTCTTCCCCCACGTCCTTTCTTTGACCCAAAAGTCGCGCTGGATTTTGTCTAGGCCATACCAGTCACCGCTACTGACGTTACTACTGAATGAACTATCTGAAAAGCTGTTTGATTATCTGTATAATACTCATTTTCAAAAAGATGTATGAAGGCTAACACGAGGAAATCTGCAGAAGCTGGAAATTCAAACAACACAAAATGCTGGTAGAACACAGTAGGCTCGGCAGCATCTATAGGGAGAAGCACTGTCGACGTTTCGGGCTGAGACCCTTCGTCAGGACTAACTGAAAGGAAAGATAGTAAGAGATTTGAAAGTAGTGGGGGGAGGGGGAAATGCAAAATGATAGGAGAAGACCGGAGGAGGTGGGATGAAGCTAAGAGCTGGAAAGATGATTGGCGAAAGTGATACAGAGCTGGAGAAGGGAAAGGATCATGGGACGGGAGGCCTCAGGAGAAAGAAAGGTGAGGGGGGGGGGGGGGAAGCACCAGAGGGAGATGGAGAACAGGCAAACAACTAAATATGTCAGGGATGGGGTAAGAAGGGGAGGAGGGGCATTAACGGAACTTAGAGAAGTCAATGTTCATGCCATCAGGTTGGAGGCTACAGCTCTGTACCTGACATATTTAGTTGTTTGCCTGCTGTGTTCCACCAGCATTTTGTGTGTGTTGATATATGGAGGCTATTTGGATATTTCATTGACAGATTAATAAAAGGAGAAAAGAAAACCTGCTCATTACATCCTATTGGATTTTTTTTGGAAAGAAGATTTACAGTTCAAGTTTGACTGTTTAAATGGTTAATTACATATTTGACTGAGAAAAGAGGATAAAAGGATTTGTTCCTTTTATCTAATATTTGGTTTGATGTTTGTTGTTAAATTACTAACCGGCAGTTTTTTTCCTACCAATAGGGTTTCTTTATATGAGGGTTTAGTAACTATGATATTACTAATATTTTTGTAAATTTGGTTCGGTTAAGTATACTATTATCTGTTTTATTATAGCGCCCTATAACTGAATTTAAAGTTTTCTCAGGTATTTAAAGCTAAACTTAAGATGGCGCTAGTTTTCTCTCTAAGAGATTATATTATTTTGGTTCTTTTTTGTTTAATACATGATGGAATGTAAACGCTCTCCTTTGTTGAGACGTTACTGTCTTTCTTGCAAGGTCATTTTTTTGTGTACTGGAGGGAGGGAGAGACGACACCGACAGAGCGGCCCATTGCTTCGCATCTATTTTCGTTCGCTTACCTTTTTTCCGGGCTTTTGGGAGGGTGGAGTTAGGAGTTCTTTCCCATTGGGTGGTTCTGAAGCATGCGTGTTTTCTATATGGCGGTATACTTAATCACCGCCATCTTTGATAATCCCGTATTGGTATGTATTCTGCGCATGTATAAAGTTAATTGGAATAAAATTATAGTATGGCAGTTAAACGGATTAATGTAATAAATTGGAATGTACGTGGTTGGAATCATCCTATTAAATGAAAAAAGACTTGATTATTAATCGATTCCAACCTGATATAATTTTTGCTCAGGAGACGCATATCAAGGCAGGAGATCAAAATAGATTTTGTTGCTGATGGAATGGAATATTACTCCATGATACTTCTCAGAGCAAAACTAAGGGTGTGACTATCTTTATTAAATCAAATATATTTACTCAAGAGGATATTGAATCAGATTCTAATGGTAGATTTTTAATTGTTAAAGGAGTGATTTGTAATAGAAAGGTTGTTTTGGTTAATTTGTTTGGTCCTAATTTAGATCCTTTAAAAAAAAATTAAAAAATAATTTTTGATTTACAGCCAGATTTAAATGAGTATATGTTGATAATAGGTGGGGATTTTAACTGTTTGAAGCCTATGATTGATAAGAGCTCAACTAATCAACAACTTCCAAATTGTTCTGCGCCAGTTATTAACTCCCTTTTGACTGATTTTGGGTTGATCAAATTATGGAGGCATTTGCACCCAGATAACAGAATATTCTTTTTTTACATGTTTAAAAAAATATTCGAGATTGATTATATTATACTTGATCCCCGTCTTTTGCCTAATGTTAAAAACTGTGAATATGACGCTATTGCTATATCTGTGATCATGCGCCTTTGAGTTTGTCCTTCGAATTTGACGATGTCATTTTTGGCTGTCCACCATGGCGCATGTCTCAGACTTCATTGCAAAACTCTGACTTTATCAGTTTTATCGCAAGCCAGATAAAAGCCTCTAACCTGACGGCATGAATATTGACTTCTCTAACTTCCGTTAATGCACCTCCTCCCCTTCTTGCCCATCCCTATCATATTTAGTTTGCCTGTTCTCCATCTCCCTCTGGTGCTCCCCCTCCTTTTTCTCCTGAGGCCTCCCGTCCCATGATCCTTTTCCTTCTCCAGCTCTGTATCACTTTCGCCAATCACCTTTCCAGCTCTTGGCTTCATCCCACCCCCTCCAGTCTTCTATCATTTCGCATTTCCCCCTCCTTCCCCCCCCCCCCCCACTACTTACAAATCTCTTGCTATCTTTCCTTTCGATTAGTCCTGACAAAGGGTCTCGGCCCGAAACGTCGACAGCCCTTCGCCTTATAGATGCTGCCTGGCCTGCTGTGTTCCACCAGCATTTTGTGTGTGTTGTTTAAAATAATTTTTCTTTTTAATGATGTGAGGTATGTCCAAATTACAAACCCCATTTCCAGAAAAGTTGGGATATTTTCCAAAATGCAATAAAAACAAAAATCTGTGATATGTTAATTCACATGAACCTTTATTTAACTGACAAAAGTACAAAGAAAAGATTTTCAATAGTTTTACTGACCAACTTAATTGTATTTTGTAAATATACACAAATTTAGAATTTGATGGCTGCAACACACTCAACAAAAGTTGGGACAGAGGCATGTTTACCATTGTGTTACATCACCTTTCCTTTTAATAACACTTTTTAATCGTTTTGGAACTGAGGATACTAATAGTAGATTTGCAGTTGGAAATTTTGTCTATTCTTGCTTGATATAAGACTTCAGCTGCTCAACAGTCCGTGGTCTCCGTTGTCTGATTCTCCTCTTCATGATGCGCCATACATTTTCAATAGGAGATAGATCTGGACTGGCAGTAGGCCAGTCAAGCACATGCACTGTGTGTCTACAAAGCCACGTTGTTGTAGCCCATGCAGAATGTGGTCTGGCATTGTCCTGCTGAAATAAGCATGGATGTCCCAGGAAGAGACGTCGCCTTGATGGCAACATGTGTCTCTCTAAAATCCTAATATACACCTCAGAGTCAATGGTACCTTCACATACATGCACCTCACCCATGCCGTGGGCACTGATGCACCCCCATACCATCACAGATGCTGGCTTTTGCACCTTTCGCTGATAACAAACAGGATGGTCATTTTCATCTTTGGTACAGAACTCAACGCCCATTTTTTTTTCTAAAAACTAGCTGAAATGTGGACTCATCTGACCACAGCACACGGTTCCACAGTCTTTCGGTCCATCTGAGATGAGCTCGGGCCCAGAGAACTCACCGGTGTTTCTGCATAGAGTTGATGTATGGCTTCCTCCTTGCGTAATACAGTTTCAAGTTGCATTTCTGGATGCAGCAACGGACTGTGTTAAGTGACAGTGGTTTTCTGAAGTACTCCCGAGCCCAGGTGGCTATAATTGTCACAGTAGCATGACGGTTTCTTAGGCAGTGCCACCTGAGGGCTCGAAGATCACGCGCATTAAGTGGTTTCCGACCATGCCTTTTACACACTGAGATGTCTCTGAATCTTTTCACAATATTATGTACTGTAGATGTTGAAAGACCTAAATTCTCTGCAATCTTGCGTTGGGAAATGTTCCTTTTGAACTGACTAACCATTCTCTCACGGATTTTGGCACAAAGGGGTGAGCCATGACCCATCCTTGCTTGCAAAGACTGAGCCTTTGATGGAGCTACTTTTATACCCAGTCATGATACCTCACCTGCTACCAATTAGCCTGCTTAATGTGGAGTCTTCCAAACTGATGTTACTTGAATATTCTGTGCACTTTTCAATCTTATTTTAACTCTGTCCCAACTTTTGAGTGTGTTGCAGCCATCAAATTCTAAATTTGTGTATCTTTACAAAATACAATTAAGTTGGTCAGTAAAATTATTGAAAATCTTTGTACTTTTGTCAGTTATATAAAGGTTCATGTGAATTAACATATCACAGATTTTTGTTTTTATTGCATTTTGGAAAATATCCCAAATTTTCTGGAAATGGGGTTTGTAGTTATATGGGATATATTCAAAGCATTTTTACGTGGTCAGATTATTTGTTCAACTAAACTTTAAAAACAGACTAAAGCAGAATTAGATAAAATTTCAAAACAAATTGAAGATTTAGATAATATCTGTGACTTCCCCTAATATTGACTTTTTTTAAAAAAAGGTGGAATTTCTTCAATCACAATATAACCTATTAACTCATCCAATTGAAGGTTATCTACTTAAGTTAAAGAGCCAATTTTATGTTTGAAGATCAAAAATAATAAACTACTTGCATTTCAATTAAATTCAGCTGGAGCCAAGAGGCAAATTTTGAAAATTCATAGAAAAGATGGTACCCTGGCTTGGGATTATGAAGAAATCAGTAAGATTTTTATACTGAACTTTATAAATCTCAATGTCCAGTAGACTCTTATGAAATGAATGCTTTTTTACAAAAGATTGCTTTTCCTAAAATTTCTGCTGAGGATCAAAAAACTCGATGCCCAAATTACTGAATCTGAAATTCATAAAGCTATTTTGTCAATGCAATCTGGTAAGGCCCTGGGACTTGATGGTTATCCTGTAGAATTTTATAAAAAATTTGGAAAATTGCTTTCTCTATACATGTTGGAGATGTTTAAAGAATCTTTTGTGAAAAGTGATTTACCCTCGACTTTTTATGAAGCTTCTATTTTAATTCTCAAAGGATAAAGATCTTACTGATTGTAACTCATACAGACCTATTTCATTATTGAATGTTGATGCTAAGATTCTCTCAAAGATAATGGCCAATCGCTTGGAGAGTATTTTGGGTAAAATCATTTATAAAGCATGTTTGATCTTTAAAGGGTTGTTATTGTTAAATGTTCAGAGATTATTTAACATTATATATTCACCTTCTAAAACAATGCGTTATATCTTTGGATGCTGAAAAAGCATTTGATTAAGTTGAATGGAAATATTTAATGTTTTAGAAAAAATTGGTTTGGTATCAATTTTAATAATTGGATTAAAATAATATATAAAGCTCCTATTTCTACTGTTGTCATTAATAACTGTAGGTCTCCTTTCAGCTATCACGGGGACAAGACAAGGTTATCCATTAAGTCCTTTGTTATTTAACTTAATATTAGAACCCCTTGCGATTGCTCTTCGTGAAGCCAAAAATATTCATGGGATTTTTGTGAATGAGATCATGCACAAGATCTCTTTATGCTGATGATTTATTGGTGTGTATGTATATCTAAGTCTGAAGAATCTATTCCTGCTTTGTTAAAATAATTTGAAAAATTTGGAGGCTTTTCAAGATAAAATAAATTTTAGTAAAAGTGAATTACTTTAAATGAATCTGTCTATGATAATATTCCTTTTAAAGTTATGGATTCTTTTAGATATTTAGTTGTTATAATTACTAAAAAAAATCTTTATAAAACCAACTTTCCTCCTTTAGTGGATTCTATGCAGTATTCCTTTAGTAGATGGAGCCCACTTACGTTTTCACCCATTGGTCATATTCATGTAGTTAAAATGATTTTACCAAAATCTTTTTTATTTCAGAATATTCCTGTTTTTTTGACTAAGAAGTTTTTGATCAGATTGATTCTATTATTCTGTTTTTTATTTGGGATAATAAAAGACCAAGAATTGGTAAATGTCATTTGCAAAAGTTGAAAAAGGACTGAGGTCTAGCTTTGCCTAATCTGAGAATGTATTATTGGGCTGTTAATTTGCAGTATGTCCTTTTGGTTATATTGATCGGCCAATTTGGGTAGACCCTGGAACTGAGAGCTGTGAAACAGTTTTATTTAACTTTGTTATTAGGAGTTGCTCTATCTATAGCTAAAGTTGCTAATTTAAGCCTATATCCCGTGGTTAAGCACTCTTTACAAATTTGGATCCAGTTCCACAATTGTTTAATCTTAAATTTAAACTTTGTAGTATAATTTATGGTAATTACTTAAACCTTCTTGGAGTGATTCAAATTTTTTTTACTTTGGAAAAATAAAGGTATTAATTTTTTTGGATTTATTTAAAGAAGGCAGATATCTTTTGAACAATTAGTCGAAGTATTCTCTCTCATATTCACACTTTTTACAATATCTTCAAGTTAGACATTTTTACAAAAGTATTTAAGTAATTTTCCTTGCATATTGGAGGCTGACTTGTTAGATACTATTATGAATATGAACCCCTCGTAGAAAGGTTCTGTTGGAAGAATTTAATTTATTATTACAATGGGATAAGCATCCTTAAGATGAAACAGGATTGCGAGAAGGAACTCAATTTGACTTTTATATGGGAAGATTGGACACGGATTCTGAAGCTGGTTAACTCTTCAATCTGTGCTAGTCATTCACTGATTCAATTTAAAATTGTACATCGTTACCATTTGACAAAGGAGAGACTTTATAAAATATTTCCCAATGTTGACAAGTATTGTGATAGATATAAAACTGAGATAGCTACACTGACACAAATGTTCTGGTCGTGTTCTATATTAAAACAGTTTTAGAAGTCAATCTTCTCAGCAATTTCTAAAGCACTCAATCATTTTACAACCTAATAAATTGACTGCTTTTTGGAATAATTCCTCAAAATATCCATGGTATTTCTGTGTCTGACCAACATGTTATTGTGTTTGTTACATTGATAGCTAGGAGGGCCATCTTGTTGAAATGGAAGGATATATCAGCTCCTACTTTGTCACAATGGTTCTCTCAAGTGATGCTGTGTCTCAGCTTGGAGAAAATTAGAAGTCAAACCTTTGAACCTTAATTTGATTTTGAGAAGAGATGGGGCTCATTTGCTCGTTATTAGCATTTCAGTTAATTGATTTCCTCCACGATCTAAATGTATTTTTTTGATATTTTTTCTTGTTGGCTGTTTGTTTGTTTTTTTAGAAGTTTTCTGTATGACGCATGGCTCCGGGGTTGTACCTCCAATGGGTTTCTTTTATTTCCTCATTTTTCTTGCTTAGTAGGGTTTGTTTATTTACAAAGTTTTCGATCCTTAAGATAATTTCCTCTCATGAGGCATTAAGTGTTGTTACTTAGATGTACTTGTGTTATTTTTTAATAATAATATTTGAAAAGAAAGAAGAGATGATCATTGACTTCAGGAGGTCAAAGGACTGAGTACACCCCCCATATACATGGAGAGGTAGTGTAAAGTGTGGAAAACCTAAAGTTCCTTTGAGTTATGTTCTCAGAACAGATGACGTGGACCACCAATATCTCGCTGCTTTTTTTTTAAAAAAAGGCACAACAAAGACTTTTTTTCCCTCAAAACTGAAAAGAGCCAAACTCTCTCAAAAGCTGTTGCTTAACTTCTACAGAAGCACAATTGAAACCATCCTGACCAACAGCGCCACAGTGTGGTATGCCAGCTGCACAGCTGCTGAGCAACGAGACCTGCATTGTGTGGTGAGGACGGCCCAGTGAATTGTCAGGATGGAGCTCCCAGGACTGGACACCAACTATTCCAGCAGACTCGGGAGGAAAGCAATCAGCATAACCAGAGACTCCACACAACCCAGCCACTCCTGGTTTTACCTGCTGCCATTCAGCAAAAGGTCCAGGACACTAAAAGCCAGAACAAATAGACTGAAGAACAGCTTCTACCCCAGAGCCATGCATTAGAGATATTCCGGTGCTGCTGCAACTTATTTTCTGCTACTTACCTATTTAATACTGTTTTTCTATTACTGTCTTGTTTTTATATACCACTTTAATTACTTGAGAGGAATCTAAACAGACATTCATTGTACCTTTGTATTAATTGTACCATTGTAATTTGTTTTTATATACCACTTAATTACTTGAGGAAGCCAGACAGACTTTCATTATACCTGTGTATTTTTACCACCTTAACCCGTCCCTGATATATTTAGTTTTTTCCCCACCCTCCCTTTCTCTCTGCCCATCACTCTGCCTGTTCTCAATCTCCCTCTGGTGCTCCCCTCCCCCTTTCTTTCTCCCTAGGGCTCCCGTCCCATGATCCTTTCTCTTCTCTAGCTCTGTATCCTTTTTGCCAATCACCTTTCTAGCTCTCAGCTTCACCCAACCCCCTCTGCTCTTTAATTTTGCATTTTCCCCTCCCCTCCTACTTTCAAATCTCTTACTCTCTCTCACCTTTCAGTTAGTCCTGACGAAGGGTCTCATCGACAGTGCTTCTCTCTATAGATGCTGCCTGGCCTGCTGTGTTCCACCCACATTTTGTGTGTGTTGCTTGAATTTCCAACATCTGCAGATTTCCTCATGTATGCCATTGTAACTTGTTATATACCACTTTATTTAATTGCATGAAAGGAAGCCAGACAGACTTTCGCTGTGCCTGTATATTTGTACCTCTGTATTAATTGTATCATTGCAACTTGTTAATGTATACCATGTTATTTAATTGTGTGAGAGGAAGCAGGACTTCTATTGTACCTGTGTATTTGTAACTTTACATTGATTGTACCTTTGTAACTCTCCCCCTCCCCCTTTCTCCCTAGGCCTCCTGTCCCATGATCCTTCCCCTTCTCTAGCTTTGTATCCATTATGCCAAACACCTCCCCTCCCCTCCCCAGCAGGTAACTATTTTAACATTGAGCTGGTCTCTTTCCATCTGAATTTATTAAGAGAGCTGGGCATCCCAGTTGTCTTTACTTTGTGGATCCTATATATATATAATTTTTTTTATCATACACAAAATTGGAAATTGGTTCTGCTAGGATTAGCTTCATCTGGTACCAGCTTACACTCTTCTACATGTAAGACATCCTTTGGGAACCCAGTCAAATTGATTGCACATTATATCACAGAAGTAGCTGTAAGAAAACAGAAATGTAGCAATTACAAAAACATAAGTAGGATTGGACATTCAAGGTGATCACTGCTGATATTCTAAACCCTCTGTTATCCTTTTTCCATTTTGATCTCCCTCTTAACTATGGCTCTTAGGTCCATTTAGAATTGCAAAGCTTTACAACTCTTTAAAGAAATTTCTCCTCATCTTGATTCTAATTTCTGTCACCTTGAGCCCTGAGTCTCCTTAGAGCAGTTAGAAAAAATGTTTCAGCATAAAATCTTTCAAGCAGTAATGTTAAAAGTTTTAAAAGTGAGAATACAACATGTGGGGAAAAAAACCACATTAGGGCCATTTCATCCCCCTTATCAAGCATTATTGGAAGATCACCAAGTTCGAGACCAGAATAACCTCACTCAGGCTACAAGGTTGATTGGTAGTACAAAATAGCGATATCATTATAGAGAATGACATGACTATTTCCTGAATGTGATACAGATGTATTGCTGAGACAAAGCAAACAAGCTCTGTCAGTTCTGGACAGTCAGTCAACTTCATGTGGCTCCTTTTGGAACCTCTAGATTCAACTGTCCTGATTCTGTTTTGTTCTTTGCAGCTTGTATTTATTTTGGATCATACTGAGGTTGTTGACGAGAAAAGGAAACTGAATCATGATAACAGTGATGAGAAAAATCCTGATTAAAGGGTGATCCTATCAAGGTATTTAATGATGGTGAAAATTGAATATAGAGAAAGAATTCCAGAGACTGAATACTTAAAAATCATCCTTTAAATCTTTGGATCCCCAAGCATCTCATAGCCAATAATTTATTGTTGAAGAAATGACTTTTTTTCATGCATAAAAGTGGAAGAGAGTTTGTGAATGGAATCCTACAAACAGTTAACAGTTAGGGATTGTTGAATACATTTTGGCCAGAATACCAGAGGAGCAGCCCTTTCAAAAGTGCCATTGAACTGTGCTAATAAAGTGGCCACTCAGTATACATTCATGTTCTTGGCTATATCCGCTTTAGGGTTCGATGTGTTGTGCATTTTAGAGATGCTGTTCTGCAGACTACTGTTGTAATGTGTTGTTATTTGAGTTACTGTTGCCTTCCTGTCAGGTTGAACCAGTCTGGCTGTTTTCCTCTTACCTCTCTCATTAACGAGGCATTTTCACCCACAGAATTGCTGCTCACTGGATGTTTTTGTTTTCACCGTTCTCTGTAAACTCCAGAGACGGTTGTATGTGAAAATCCCAGGAGATTAGCAGCATGGAGATAGTAAAACCAACGTGTCTGGCGCCAACAATCATTCCACAGTCAAAGAAATCACATTTCGTTCCTATACTGATGTTTGGTCTGAACAACAACTGAAGCTCTTGACCTTGCCTGTATGTCTTTATGCATTGAAATGCTGCCATATGATTGGCTGATTAGATATTTGCATTAATGTGTGTACCTAATATAATAGCCACTGAGTGTATGTTCATGGTTTCTGCTGTTGCCCATCCGCTTCTAGGTTTGATGTGTGTTTCAGAGATGCTCTTCTGCACACCACTGTTGTTACGTGTGGTTATTTGAGTTACTGTTTCCATCCTGTCAGCTTGAACCAGTTTGGATGTTCTCTGACCTCTCCCATTTACAAGGTGCTTTTGCCCACAGAATTGCTGCTCACTGGATTTTTTTTTTTGATTAAAAAAAATTTTTTTTTTGATTTTTGCACCATTCTCTGTAAACTCTAGACACTTGTGTGTGAAAATCCCAGGAGATCAGCAGCACGGAGATACTGAAACCAACATGTCTGGTACCAACAGTCACTCCAATGGTCAAAATTACTTGGACAACAGTTCTTCCCTATTCTTATATTTGGTCTGAACAACAACTGAACCTCTTGATTGTGTCAGTATGTTTTTATGTATTTGAGTTGCTGTCCCATGATTGGCTGATTAGATATTTGCATTAATGAGTCAGTGTACCCAATAAAGTGGCCACTGAGTGTATGTTGGCCTTGGTTTACACGTAGAGTAACAAAAGATGCACTGATGATTATGTAGCATTAGATCATTGCTGTGGTGGAAAAAACTCAAGGACTGAAAAATGTCAATGACAAAAACGCTTGGCTCTAGTTAGCTGTCCAATCTTGGTCAGTGTGCAAGATAAACCTCAAGTGGATTATCAATACTCTATTAATAGACTGGTCAATTATGTTGGTTAAACTATATTAATACCTCCTGGTCGTATGCTGATATTTCTGAGCTTTGGATCTTGCTCTCTCAAATCAATAAACTACAGAGGTACTGTGCAGTTACAATCAACACACATCTGTAATGATCAAAACTTGAAAGAATAAGTCAAAAGAATTAATGGAGTGAAAATTCCTGTTTTCATTCCCTATAGGCAAAAATATTCTTATAATAATTAAAATCAGAATCATGTGCCTTACTGGCCAGTAAAATGTAACTTCCATTCTGTTTCTAAGTTTTAGTACCAATAATTGACATTTATTTGGCAAATATTACTGAATAATTAATACAGTTTCTGTAAACATGAGCAAACTGTCACATGAAGAATACCATCAATTAAACACTGTTTAGCGTATTCACAGCTACAAGGAGATAGCTTGACATCACAAATGCTATTTCATTCCAAAACATCTTATTTGAATGCATTTGGTTATAAGAAACGTCATGTGGTTCTTTTCTCTTGATTAATCTGACAGAATTCAAATTATGATTTGACAAGTTGGTTCACTATTGTCACGTTTAGTAAGATACAGAGAGAGATCGTTTTGCATGCCATTCACCCAGATAGTTTCATCGCAGCAGTACATCAAGGTACTACAAGAGAAATAACAGAATCCAGAATATAGTGTTATTTTCTTGAATTATGCCAAATCTGACATGTCATATATAGCTGTGCAAAGGGTTGAAATTATTTCTTCACAGTTGGTATTTGTTTATAAATTTCTCTCCTATACTTGGTGACTGATTATATGAAAGCTAAATAAAAGATTATTTAGCTGTCAGAATTCTCACCTCAGTGGTTTGTTTACAACCTGCAACAGAATGAATGAGTTGACATCCAACCAACTTACTTGACACAAATTGGAAAAAAGAACTAGATTCAAGAGGTGAGAGAGAGTGTGTGTTTTCAGTGACTGCATCATTTTAAGGCAGAGGATAATGGAATAACTTCAATTCTATCCAAACAAAGAGGCACAAATCCTGAAATCATAGAAGATATGACATGAATCATAGAAATATTATTTTTCTGGTGTTGAGAGACTAGATCTTTGCACAAAGCAAAGCAGACACAGTGGGTGCAGAACATTTGTTCTTTGTTCTATAGTTCTCATCACTAAATGTTAGAAATTCTCTGGGCACAAGTGCTATCTGTTCTCAGCGTGTCAAGACCAAGCAGATAGAGTATTTTTCAATGATAAAACTATGTGAGGAAAGCAGTAGCCACTGGAAGAAGTTACCTTGCATTTTGCATAATCCATGCAATGCCGAGCTTCAACTATAGCACTATGGTTGTAGGAGCCGTGTATTTGTTTTGTGTTGTGAGTCTACTATGTGTATTATGGTAATTAGTCACATGAGTGGGGGTGTGATAAAAGCAAAGGGAATAAGTTGCATATTCATGCTTATTTTGTGACAGTTTGTAGCTTGGGACTGCTGAAGGTTATACCTTTGCTGATTGCTTTGATAACATACAATAATGCTTAATAGTATATTTCCTAATGACTAATAAAGGATCAAAATAAGGAATTTGACTCTTTAGAGCAATCGTTGGAGTTGTGCCATTTCACGCGAGTATAACAAGTCCGTCTGGGGTTGTAGGCTGGTGGCAATTGTTTGATTTTGGATCAAATTTTGCCACTACATTATGTCAGCAAAGATTTTGACAGTTATACCAAATGACTGGCAGCTTGTGCAAGAACAACCTTTTTCTGTTCATTTTGTGTGTTTGGTTTGAATCACAGTTTTGAAGTGGTCAAACATTGCTGTGTCCAATTGGATTGGACTGAAGAGCTGTGTGGTGGTGGCTGTCTGAGTTGTTTACAATATATATTAATGATTTAGACGAGGGAATTAAATGCAGCATCTCCAAGTTTGCGGATGACACGAAGCTGGGCGGCGGTGTTAGCTGTGAGGAGGATGCAGGGTGACTTGGATAGGTTAGGTGAGTGGGCAAATTCATGGCAGATGCAATTTAATGTGGATAAATGTGAGGTTATCCACTTTGGTTGCAAGAACAGGAGAACATTATTATCTGAACGGTGGTCGATTAGGAAAAGGGGAGATGCAACGAGACCTGGGTGTCATTGTACACCAGTCATTGAAAGTGGGCATGCAGGTACAGCAGGCGGTGAAAAAGGCAAATGGTATGTTGGCATTCACAGCAAAAGGATTTGAGTACAAGAGCAGGGAGGTTCTACTGCAGTTGTACAAGGCCTTGGTGAGACCGCACCTAGAGTATTGTGTGCAGTTTTGGTCCCCTAATCTGAGGAAAGACATTCTTGCCATAGAGGGAGTACAGAGAAGGTTCACCAGATTGATTCCTGGGACGGCAGGACTTTCATATGAAGAAAGACTGGATCAACTAGGCTTATACTCACTGGAATTTAGAAGATTGAGGGGGGATCTTATTGAAACGTGTAAAATTCTAAAGGGATTGGACAGGCTAGATGCAGGAAGATTGTTTCAGATATTGGGGAAGTCCAGAAGGAGGGGTCACAGTTTAAGGATAAAGGGGAAGCCTTTTAGGACTGAGATGAGGAAAAACTTCTTCACACAGAGTGGTGAATCTGTGGAATTCTCTGCCACAGGAAACAGTTGAGGCCAGTTCATTGGCTATATTTAAGAGGAAGTTAGATATGGCCTTTGTGGCTAAAGGGATCGGGGGAATGGAGAGAAAGCAGGTACAGGGTTCTGAGTTGGATGATCAGCCATGATCATACTGAATGGTGGTGCAGGCTTGAAGGGCCAAATGGCCTACTCCTGCACCTATTTTCTATGTTTCTATGAGTGTTTGACCCTTGTTTCTGTTTGAAATGCTGAAGAACTGAAATGATTGAATTGTTTCTCATTGAAAAGCTGAATTGGAACTGCCACGGTTTTTGTCTCATTTGCACAACTTGGAAGACAACATGATTTCAGCTAGAAGCAGTGACTTGAAACTGAGAGAGCAATTAAACAAACATGTAGTAATGAAGGTCAGTTCCCTGGAGGAAATGAAAATATGAAGTTAAAGAACAAACTGTGAGAACTGATAAAGGTGATGAGATAGAGGCCTACATACAAGCTGAAGAGAGCATGGATAACATTTGTGGAGCATGTTATGTTGTCAGCAGATTGTCACACCTTACTATGTGGTGTGGGTATGCTTGCCGATGAGGGTCACCAGTTGAAAAAACAGATGGTAAGCCATATCCACACGTTAGTACAAGGGCCTTTATTTAGTGCCAGCAGAAAGAAAATGCAAAAGCTGCACAAAAGTTGTGAAGTAGAAAAGTATTTACAAATAGTTAAATGAAATCAAACTTGTATGTACAAAAACAGCCTTTCTCCATGACACACTGTCTTTAACTTTCTAATATATCTATTCACCAACCGCCAACTCCAACCTCCATGCCTCTCTAGCAAAGCAAGACTGAGGGGTTAAATTTGCCTCCACCTGGCCACAAAAGACCAGAAAATCTTACTGTTAGTTGTGGGGGTGGGGAAGATCATGTGACCATACGATAATAATTATTTCAGATGCAGAACTGGAACATTTTAAACAGGGATTCTAACATCCTACAGTCTGATTCCACAACAAATGTCTTTGTTAAACCCATAGATCAGTGTCTGCGTGCTCAGATGAATATAAAAGAGTAATGCTTCTCCACCAGTGGTGTTGCCTGAGTAAGGTGTAGGACACCTGCTCCCACTAACCCAGGCATTATTTTGGGGAGCCCCAAACTGTTCCTTGGGTCTTTGGGGACTGTTCTGTTGTCTACAACCTGATGTAACCAGTAAAAATAAATGAACCCGTTTGGGATGACTGTATCTAGAATCCTTACTTTTATGAATTATAAACCAATAGAGCACGTTAACTGAAGGGATTGTTTTAATTAGCCAAGCTAGCAATTGTTTTACTGTTGGGGTGTGTAAATGGTCAACTCCCAAGAACTGCTGAATGGGAGGGCGGAGTGTGTGAACCAGTGGGGAAACTAGACCAGGGATAGGATGAGGAGGAGTGACTAACCGGGCAAAGGGCAAGTTTAGCGGGAGAATTAGCATTGCCAACCTGTTCTGTCACACAGATCAATGTCCCACATGGAAGATTGATTTAGCGGAGTTACACACAAGACAACAGACACTGGGGGATGAGCATGCCTTGGTGGGAAAGGCAGAACAGCATCGCCGAAGCCAGGAACAACTTTGGACGAAGATGGAGGAGCTTAAATTGCAGCCAAGTTGGCCAGAGTTCAAGGTTTATGGGCTGCAAGTTCTTTGGGTGCTAAGCCTGCTCCTGCAGAGCAATTCTCTGATGATTGTTCTTATTTTGGCATGGAGCAGAGAACATCCAGCATACTCAATGTCAAGGTGGGTACATTTGAGAATCAAATATCTATGAGCCACAAATTTGAACCCCAAGTGGTAGTTCACTCTCAGCCTACACTAAGGAGGCACTCTGAACCTATGCTATATCCAATAGCACAAGGTGCTTCTGAGAACATTGATTTACAGTATGGTGACGTAAACCTGATTCCGAGTCGTGTTTCCGATGGGAAAGGTATAAATGTCAGGCTGGAGGCCAGAAGGAAATAAGGAGATTAGTGGTGCAACAATGTGTTGCATCTCTTCCTAAAAGAGAGATTCAAATCTTCGATGGAAATCATCCATTGCAGTATCATTCATTTATGAGAGCTTTCAAGAATAGTATTGAAGGCAAGATCAATAATTATAGTGACTGTTTCTATTTTCCCGAACAGTTCACTGGGGGTTATCCTAGAGAGCTTGTCTAAACCAGCTCGGAGCAAGTATATCTAAAGGCCCAAGCTTTACTACAGGAACATTCTGGTGATGAGCACAAAACTGCTACAGCTTACATGTATAAGGCTCTTTCTTGGCCACATATCAAACTAGAAAACGTAAAAACTCTTGAAGACTACAGTCTTTATTCTTAGAAGTTGTTGCAATGCCATGGAAGGCCTGCAGGCCATGTATGAGTTGAACATGCCTGCTAATATGAAGATTGTCATAAATAAATTGCCTGATGAACTAAAAAGAGAATGGAGATCGGCAGTGTATGAACTGCAAAAAAGGCACAACAGTAAGATTACTTTCACTGACGTTGTTGATTTTATTGAAAGGCAAGTAAAGGTTGCTACAGACCTGGTGTTTGGAAAGAAATACAATGCTACGTCTCCAACAGTAAGCAAAGGTGTGAACAAAACTGGATCACAAATTTGTTAGCAAGCTAAAGGAAGCAACTTTCTCACTAGTGTGGCTACTGTGGAAAGTGAAACTGAGGCCAGAGCTGATGAAAAGGGTGCAGATTCGAAACGAGCCATGAATGAATAGAATACTGCAGTGCCTAATGGTCTTACTGGGGCTGGTGACCATGATTGTAAACTTCCTATAATTCCAGTTCAGGTGAAGTCTAAGAAGAGTAACACAACGAAGGTTACATATGCATTCCTAGATCAAGGAAGTACCGCAATGTTCTGTACAGTGAGGCTCATGAACAAGCTCAAACTGACAGGAAAAGGAACACGCATTTTCTTATGCACCATAGGTCAAGAGAAGGTTGTGAGTAGCTACGTCATTTCAGGATTGAAAGTGTCTGACTTAGATGGTGAAACTATTATGAAGTGTCTAACATCTATATGCAGGAACATATGCCCATCCACATAGGGAACATTGCTTGTCACAGAGATCTTCAGGAATGGTCTCACCTGAAGCACGTTTATTTGTCGTAAATTGAGTCAGAAATTGTGTGTTGATGGGGATGAATGTGCCTAAGGCTTTTGAGCCGTTGCAAGTAATTCATAGTTTTAATGATGAACCTTAAGCAATCAGAACAGTGCCAGGTTGGACTGTTAATGGACCATTGAAAGGAAACCAAGGTGATGGAAGGGACTACACTCAGCTCGAGCTGACAGTTAACAGGGCTTCAGTTTTGCACTTTGGTGAGCTTTGGCAGCAGTGAATCAAGACAGATTTTCCTGAACATAGTCAAGAGGGACAACTTGATTTGTCAGGAGAAGATCACGTTCCAGGATAGACTGCTTTCCAAAAGAGGACCATATATAGTTATATGGTTATAGGACAATTGTATAAATGTAGAGATTTCATATCTTCTGTATCTTGTTAGCATGTATTCTGTGTTGTGAATTTATTACGTGTATTCTGGTAATTAGTCACATGAGTGGGGGGGTGCAATAAAAGCAAGGGAATAAGTTATGTATTCTAGCTTATTTCATTGCAGTTTTTAGCTTGGGACCTGTGGAGGTCGTATCTTTGCTGACTGCTGTGATAACGCTCAATAATGCTTAATTGTATGTTTACTAATCGCTGATAAAGGATCGGATAGGGAATTTGACTCTTTGGAGCAATCATTGGAGTTGTGGGTGTGTCACGCAAGTATAACAACTCCGTCTGGGGTCGCAGGCTGGTGGCAATTGTTTTGTTCTGATTTTGGATCAAATGTTGCTGCTACACTGTGGTAACAGTTCAATAGTCTGACATAAAAACTGGATACATTCAGCAAGCTAGGCAGCGTGAAAGGAGATGGAAGCGGAGTTAATGTTTCAGGCTGAGGGCACTTTGTAGGATTGGGAAAGAAAGAAAACCGTTTTAATTTGCAGAGAGAATGAGGAATGGAGGATAAGAGAAAGAGAACACTTCTGATAGACTGAGGGGATGGCTGATGTGGGGATAAGCTTTAGAATGGGGCAGCTTTAATTGGAACATACCTCGAAGCATGCAGTGAAATGTGTTTTTGTGTCAAATCAAATCAGCGGGGATTGTGCTGGTGAGCGTTGCTATGCTTCAGCATGCCGACAACTCCCTAATCCTAACCACGTGTCTTTGGAATGTGGGTGTGTTTTAGAGCACCCAGAGGAAACCCATACAGTGAAGGGAGAACGTACAAGCTCCTTACAGACAGAACCCAACCCCGATCTTACAACCGGTGCTGTAAAGCACTGTACTAGCCACTTGCTACCAGAGGTTAGATGTTTGGAATGTGAATGAAGGAATATAAACACTATAAAATGAGAGCAGTTAGAAAGAGAGGCAGAAATGTAGTAAATACCCAGCACATTCGGCAGTGTTATTGCAGAGAAAATGAGAGCCGGTATAACAGATGAAGGATGGTCAGCAGTAAACTAGCCGGCTTTGATACAGCCACAGAAAGTGAGATATAATCTGCCTTTGAGGAATCTGCCTCTACACTGAGGAAGTCACATCATGAGCTGTACCCTCAACTGGAAGAAGGAGAGTGGTCATTTCACCTGAATGGACTATTGGGGTCCCGGAATAGTGCAAAGGGCAGGACTTGCATTTCTTGCAGTTCCATTATTCACCAGTCTGCTGTTTTGATGCCTTTAATTCTAAAGTACAAAGTTCAAAGTAAATTTTATCATCAGAGTATATATATGTCAACATATACAACAACCCCAATATTCATTTTCTTGTGGACATTCTCAGCAATAGTAGCTATAACAGGATCAAGGAAAGATCAAGCAGAGTGCAGAAGACAACAAACTGTGCAAGTTCAATTATAAATAAATAGCAATAAATAATGAGAGCATGAAATAACAAGATAGAGTTCTTGAAGTGAGATCCTTGGTTATGATGGATGGACAAGTGAGTGTAGTTATCCCCTTTTGTTAAAGAGCCTGATGGTTGTGGGGTAGTAGAATGGTGAGATTTTATTTTTCAATTGTCCTTACTTTTATACTTGTAAAGTACTCTTCCTTTGGACTACAACTTCCCAGTGCAAGACTGGAACTTGTTTATTTTCTTGGAGCTGATAAGGATTTGCTCTATTAAACTTGATATTGAATGCAGCACATGATTTATGCACTGAGTATCATTAAACAATGGGCAGAGCGAGACTTGAAAGAGCTGAATATAGCCCTTTTATAGAAATGTGCATAGAAATTGCAGCACAGATATAGTCCTAACTAATCAATGTAGGGGCTTATACTCCATTCCAGCACAAGTGGAGAAAAGACTCCTCAAGACCTAATCAGTGATGCACTTAGCCTTTGTATTCTACAGCTCTAAAATCATCGTTTAGCTTATCTCTCTCTGTTAATCCACAGAATGTACCTTTATCCTTTGGAAATGATTTGTTTGCTGTGGAACTGATATTAGAATATTTTCCACAGATCATTTCTCAATATTTTCAACCCAGCGTTTTCTGATCAATTGCTTTTCACTTTGATATTTTCATTTTTATCTATTCTCCCTTTTCTGTCCCTCATTAAACTCAATCATGTGGTGACTATTTTCCAGTTCTCCCACTGCCAATCTGTAATTAGATAGATTTTTTAAGAATTAAAGCAACGTTTCTTTTGTTGTTGTTCCGGGAAAATTTGATAGGAAGCAATTCTTGATGCATTTTAAATCATTCCTCTTCCAAACTATGTGCATTGTATTCTTTGACCAAGTACATGACCAAACTGCAAATTCAGACCAAAAGACCATAAGACATAGGAACAGAATTAGGCCATTTGGCCCTTAGAGTCTGCTCCACCATTCGACTGTGGCTGATTTACTATCCCCCTCAATTCCATTCACCTGCTTGCTCCCTGTAACCTTTGATGTCCTTACTAATCAAGAACTTATCAGCCTCCACTTTAAATATATCCAATAATTGGCTTCCACAGTGGCAATGAATTCCACAGGTTCACCCCACTCTGGCTAATGAATTTCCTCCTCAGCTCTGTTCTAAATGGATGTCCTTCTATTCTGAGGCTGTGCCCTCTGGACGTAGACTCCCTCACTGTAGCAAACATCCTCTCCACATCCATTTCATCTAGGCCTTTCAATATTCAATAGGGTTTCAATGAGATCCCCCCTCATTCTTCTAAACTCCAGTGAGTACAGGCCCAGAGCTATCAAAAGCTTCTCATACATTAACCCTTCTTTCCGGAGTAAGTTTTGTGAACCTTCTCTGAACCCTCTCCAATATCAATGCATCCTCTCTTAATAAGGGGCCTCAAACTGCTCACAGTACTCCAAGTGTGGTCTGACCAATGCCTTATAAAGCCTCAGCATTACATGCTTGATTTTATATTCTAGTCCTCTCAAAATGAATGTAATATTGCCTTTGCCTTCCTTACCAGTGACTCAACCTGAAAGTTAACTTTTAGGGAATCCTGCTCGAGTACTCCCAAGTCCCTTTGTACCTCTGATTTCTGAATTTTCTCCCCACTTAGAACATAGCCTATACCTTTATTCCATCTACCAAAGTGCATGACCTAACATTCTCTACACTATATTCCTTCTGCCAATTCTTTGCCCATTCTCCTAATCTGTCTGTCCTTTTGCAGACACCCTGCTTCTTCAACACTACCTGTTCCTCCTCCTATCTTTGTATCATCTGCAAACTTGGCCACAAGTTTGATCAATTCCATCATCTTCTAAATCACTAACACAGAACACAAAAAGAAGCAGTCCCAACACCGACCACTGTGGCACACCATTAGTCACCAGCAGCCAAGCAGAAAAGACCCCCTTCATTCCCACTCTTTGCCTCCTGCCAATCAGCCAATCTTCTATGTGTGCTAGTATCTTTCCTGCAATATCATGGGCTCTTATCTTGTTAAGCAGCTTCATGTGTGGCATCTTGTCAAGGGCCCTCTGAAAGTCCAACTACGCACCATCCAGTGACTCTCTTTTGTCTATCCTGCCTGTTATTTCCACAATAAATTTACTCTAGTACTTTAAGAATATAGTGTTGTTCTTTTTTGCAATACTTACCATGAACTTGGACCGTTTGGGAAGTGGGGACAATGGGTTGCTTCCTGGAGACCAGAGATCTACAGCTTTCCATTGAGCTCAGACGCACACTTATAGTATTCTCTTTCCTAAAGATATCCGAGTCACTGTAGGTTGAAAGATTATCCCCATAGATGTGAGGGCAGCATCTGGATGGATTGAAACGAATGCACAATCTTTGCAGGTCAGCCTAGGGACAAAAAGAATTCTGCTGTTATATTAACTCCCATGTACACTGCCAGGATTAGCCGATCCTACTTGTAGTGTGTGTTCTACTGCAGATCTGACCCGAAACTTTTGTGAGGTGGAAGCTGAGTTGACCATTCACTGGCAGTTTCCCTATCACTTTTCCCCTTCTCTTGTTATTCCCTTGCCTTTATACTTAAAACCTATTATATTTGTAAAACTTTACAATTGCAGTGAAGTGACCCAAAACATTAGCTATGTTTTAATCTCTGCAGGCGCTGACTGAGCTGTGAGTTTCTGGTTGGGTTATAGATATTTAGAGTTTGAATGCCTTATCCACAGTGATATCAATAACCCACTTGCCATCCTTTACCCCAAAACCTCTTATCCATATTCACAGCCACCTTCCATCCTGTACTTCAACTAATCGCTTTATTCCATTAGATTGATTAAGGACAGACTAAGAACATCTTTGAATTGACTGCGACCCAATTACTCCATAGCCATTTCCAACCCTATTTAATTCTGTTTCTCCTAAATAAAATACTTTTCTAATGCCCTTGAATCTGCACATTTAAAATTCCCTAAACAGCTTTAGGCACTCCATTAAGTACCTTGCATTTAAAAATGTCAAACTCTTCCACCTTCCTCTTCTGCCCTTTGTTGATGCCTTTATTTCATTTTAAATACAATTTCTCCTGCAGTGGGTCTCATCTCACTTTATGTTCAAAGGGTGCTAGATTGAATAATTTTTAAAAATATTATCCATTGATAAATTAAACATTCCTTTGAGATCTGCATGTACTGGATTAACCATAATCGATATCTCAATTTTGCTGTTTCCACTGTTTCCTTGCATGAATTGAAAAGCATCCACACTAAAGGTTAGCAGCCCCTTCTCCCCTGTGTACTGCATGACTCTAATCAATAATAAATTATGTCAAATACCAACATACCCTGAAATTATCGTTGTAGAATCCATAAATGAGTGGGTTCCAGAAACTATGTGACATGGCCAGGTAGTGGGAGAAGAAGTAAAGGGCAGTAATATCCATGGGATCATTTGGCAGCACAGCAGGATTGAACTCGTACGTAACACTGAAAATGTGGAATGGTAGCCAGCAAAGAGCAAAAACAGCCACTATGATAAACAGCATCTTGATTACCTGAAAGAATTTATAATTCATCCCAGTTTAGTCATGTCAAGTAACAAAACAATCGCTTTAATTCATATTGATTATAATCTTTTATTTCAACACCATTCTTCTTTATCAGGAATTGCTTTGAAAACCTCTTTCAGCCACTTTTTCAGTTGATGTATGGTTAAAACGCTTTTTACAAATACAAATAGGGTTTCTTATTAAAACATTCCCTATTACATTTTTCATCCATCAAAAATTTTGGTAGTAAGGCAGATGTACTCCCAAGAAAGCTATCAGTGTCGAGATAGGATCAAATTTCTTCAAGCAATTGATACGGATTTCATATTTGTGTTTTGTCATCCAGGCAGCAATGGACAACAGTTTTGCTGATGGGAATTAGTTAAGTACCGGAGCAGAATACGAAAGGCCATTTACACTCTCTTTATTGAAATGTACTGGGGCAAAATGAATGAAATTAACTTGTTGACAGCCCTATACTGACTCAATGATGAATTACAGGTCCCCAATGCTACCCAATCTGAGCTAAGCTTATTTATCAGGTTCCTTTCTCGTAACATAATTAAATGCTTAAACAAAGTCCATGCTCCACAGTAGAATGCTACAAAATGTGGAAACCATGGAAATATGCCTTCTCTTTTGGATATAATTGAAATAGAAAGTGTGCCTTTTCAGGAGCAATGGCAGCTGATAGATAATTGCACCCCAAGGTTAACAGCAGTGAAACCAATACTCATTTTACTGATTTTCTAAACCAGCGTATCTAGGCATACAGTGTATTCTGCATGTATGTTTACTCCTTTACCCAGTGTGTGACTTGTGCAACTTTACCTTTCGCTTTGACTTGTCTTGCTGAGCTTCTCTGTTTCTGTCCATATTTCCAGGTGGTCTCCGACCCCACAGCCTCAGCCCCACATTCCAGTACGTTATGGTGAGGATGAATAAGGGTAACATGTAAGTGAAAAGGAGCAGGAAGAGCGTGTAGATCTTCCGGTAAGTGTTGCTGGGCCACCCAGTCTCCAAACAGATCATTTCAGATTCATTTTCCACACTCACGTACTTAGCCTGACGTACAAAATAGGACACATTTTAAATCATGCTTTAGATAACATTTCTTAAGTAAAACCATTTTAAATTCTGCAAAATCTTAAATTGTTCCATGACATTTAATTATTTGCACCAATGACTCTTGAATCTGTGCAGTGAAAATCTAGGCAACCTGGCAATAGAAATGCAGAATTTGTACATAAATGATCATATTTTCCAGAGTTTGTGGAAAATTTGGAACAAGGTAGTTGTGCATTTGTCTTCAAATACACCTCTTGTCACAAACTTCTTGAAAACCAGTGGAATGAGGATCAATGGAAGTATTGATCCTGACAAGGTCATGATCAAAGAGAATTAATTTCCTGTTTTCAACATTCTAGAAGGGCTGATAGTCCTTCAATAGGACAGATTAGAGATTGTGGTTTTCTGCAGCCTTTACATCACCTCCGCAGGATTTTTGTGAGGAGCAGTGTTGGAACAATTTACAATAGGTGTAGGCCTTGAATGCCAATGGGAGGGGAAAATGCTGATCACTCCCAGTTACTTTTTTTGTATAGCTGTTCAGTTTGCCTACAGCCAGGAGCTTTGGGGAAGGAACAGTGCGTTTGACATCACACCCTCCCAAAGACTGGAGTCCTCAAGGGTGTGCTGAGAATGTCAAAGACAGACATGGAAAATAGCAGGAAGAGCATAGCTCAAAGGGCCAGAAAGGCCTAGTCTCAATAAATAAAATAAAGAATTGCCTTTTAAGTTCAGAGGTTAATAAGCAGCCTCAATTTGACCTGCCCTCCATATTCCAATGGAAAGCCCCTGCAGAGCAGAACAGGTTCAGGAAATCTGGTCTAACATTGATGATAAGTTGTGGCTGCTTGAACACTCATCTTGAGTACAAAGTTCCAAAACATCCTCAGCTATCCAGTGTCACAATGAGTCATGAGCCCAGAATCAGGCTGTAAGAGAGACACCACATGCAATTACAAAGTAACTGGTGCAAGGGAACTGTACATACTGGAACACCAAAACAGAAAGAGAAAATGTTGGAAATGTTGCTTATTCCACTGAGTACTTCTGACATTTCCTGTTTTGGGGTCAATGAACTATTAGTAATCTAGACAGAGACTGGAACACTTGTAAGCCTTCGATATGGTGATAATGAGCTATAGTAATTTTTGTTTATCTTTCTCATTAAAGGGGTACTTTCACTCAGAAGGTGGTGAGAGTGTGGAATGAGCTGCCAGTAGAAATGGTGGATGTGAGTTTGATTTCAGAATTTAAGAGAAATATGGATAGGTACTTGGATGGGAGTGGTATGGAGGGCAGGTGTGGGTCAATGGAGGGCAGGCGTGGGTCAATGGGGGGCAGGCGTGGGTCAATGGGGGGCAGGCGTGGGTCAATGGGGGGCAGGCGTGGGTCAATGGGGGGCAGGCAGAATAACATTTTGCCATGGACTAATGGACCAAAGGCCTGTTTCTCTGCTCTATAATTCTAAAGGGAAAGACTTATTATATGTTTTCATGATATTAAGAATTCATTTTCAGCGGTTACCACCTCCTCCCTCTACATTCTCAGTCCCGATGTAGGGTCTCATTCTGAAATGGCAGCCTTTCTGGAACAATTCATTCAGAAACAAGAGTGGAAGTGTTTGTCAAGAGAAAGAATGGCTTGTCAACAGTGGAGAAGAAGTCGGTGTCTGTTTCAAGGATCACTTCAAAGAGCATTTCAGCCAAGACATGCGGCTGAAACGAGTGTTCTTGTCTCATCTCATAACACGGTATCCAGTCCAGTTTTACTGCTCCCCCAGCCTAGAGATTGAAAAAGCTACACATCAGCTGTGAAACCAGAGCAGATGGCATCCCTGTGGTGAATGTGAAACTTGGCAAAGAGAAACATCTTGTGTTGATCATCATCTGGGAGAGGGCATCGTGCCAGAGAACCTCAGATGTATTCTGTGATTGCAACCGTCTTTATGAGAGATTTCTGACTCATGGTAATTACAGAGGGGTCTCCCTGTTATTTAGGGTAAGTCTTTGGAATGGTTCTCTTCTTCCTTTCTTCCCAGTGGCTCAGGAGTTCTTCCTAAATGGTTGCTTGGATTCAATCCACCTGGATTACTGGCCACAACCTTGACCAAGAGCAGCAATGCTTCTTGTCATTTCTTCAACCTTCCTCACCAAAGTATTCCACCTTGCTAGTGAGTTCTACACTTGAAGAATTAATCTACTGGATGAATGGGAAATTCAGTCCATCGCCCTCCAGCTCATGCTAATCTCACTTCAGTTATTGCACAAAATGGAGAAAGAAAATTGAGGAAGACATAGTGAGAGCGTGTACTAGTTTGGGAGCATGAGCAAGTGACTACATAAAGGTTTATACTTTATATAATTCATTGTTCCTTATTAGAAAATAGAAAGAGGAATAGACCATTTGGCCTTTTACACCTTCTATAACACAAAATAAGATTATGACTGATCATTCACTTGTATTAATCCCAATATGTCTTTAAATCCAAAAAATCTATAAATTATTGTCACATAGTCTGAGTTACAGAGTTATGCAGCATTGAAACGGGGTCTTTGGCACACCATGTCCATGCCAGCTATTTTGGCAATACACTCTAATCCCCTTTGCCCATGTTAGGTCTGTATTCTACTCTGCCTTGCCAATTCAAGTACCTGATTAAATGCCTTTTAAAATAAAAACATTTGTACCTCTTCTAGCAGAGTGTGATCCAGATATCAACCACTCTCTGTGTTTCTTTTATAAATTAAACTTTCCCCTCAGATCTCCTTTCAAATTCCTTCTTGTTCTCTGGTTTTTGATATCCCTACCATCCCTAGCATAGGAAAAAGATTCTGATCATCTACTCTATCTATGCCTCCCATAATTTTATACAGCTCTGCCCCCCCACTTCTTTCCTGTAGGAAAACAAGACCAGCCTATCCAATATCTCCCCATAACTGACTTCTAGTCCAGGTTAGGTACTGGTGAACCTTCTCTGCTCTCTTCCCAAGCAATTACATTCTTGCTATACTTGGGGGCCAAATCTGCACAAAAAACTGCAAGTGCTTTCTAATCAGATTTCTAAAGCTACAACGTACCTGTAACTTCCCATTTTATATTCTGTGCCTGATCTATAAAGGCAAGCATGTCATATAGCTTCTTCGCCATCCTCAAGGAATAATATACGGTACTTGAACTACAACGTCTGTCTGTTCATCAATGTTTCTTAGTGCCCCAGAAATGACTGTATATGTTCTACTCCTACTTGACTTCCTTAGATGGTTCACCTTTCACTTCTTAGGATTAAATTTCACCTTCCAGTGCCTTGTTCAACTTTCTATTTGATCTAAATTCTTATGTAACCTTAGATAATCTTCCTCAGTATCCACCACACCACAGTTTTTTATGTGAATATACACAATCACTGATACTTTACAGCCGCCTTGAGTAGAAAATTCCAAGGATTCACCTCCCTCTGAAAGATGAAATCTCTTCATACCTCATTCCTGACTGGCTAGTCCCATCCAGTGAGACTCTGACCCCTGGTTCCCAACACTCCGTCAGACCCGAGGGATTTATCACACTGTAGTCCCATTAATTCATCTACTACTGATTTTTCTCTAATGCTAATTTTTGTGAGCTCCTAATTTGCAAAAGACTTGTTCTCTACTCTGTCTAGGAAGTATTCAATGTGGTCGTTTGCAGAGACAGATCTAGGATGTTTGTTTGTTTTTCCTGCCATTTCCTTATCTGTCAGTGCAACTTTTCTCTCGGTCTGCAAAGCATTCACATTAACCTTTGTGTATCTTTTATTTTACCCTTACCTATCAAAACTTTTTACAGTTGTTGTTTCACTATTTATACTTGTATTTTATATTTCCTTTCCACATCAGTTTCTTGATACTCCTTTGGTGCAGTCTGAAACATTCTCATCTTCAGCTGACTGGTCTTTTTGACATCTTCTTTTCTTTTGACCTCATACAATCTTTTAAGCCCTTGTTAACCAAGGCTGCCTCCAAGAGGACCACAACCTTGTCATGGTTTGGTGCATTAACAACCCAGAGAGCTATATTGGCTGGAGTCAAGGCTTTATGCTTTGGTTCTTGGTGGGGGTCACCCATCTCAAACAGGTCAAAGGATAGAGGCCAGACTAAGAGTGGTCCACTGGTCTTCCAGGTTCGCAGGTTTTGCTCAGGGCTAACAACCCTGACTCGTAAAACAATTTTTGCAGAAGCAGCAATGAAGAATCCTTCTACGTCTGAGTGTGACGGTATTTCTGAGTCTCCACAAGGGACTTGCATGACTGACAGTGGTAAAAACTGAGAGGAAGTTGCTGAAGGAACTTGGTGGTTGTAGTTAATGAAGGATGCCCGGAACACCGCCAGAGATGGAGGACCTTCATTACTGCCTAAATGCCAACGGCATAACAGGCAGTGAGAAACCAAGGCTGAGCCATTTTTCATGTTGGGCTTTTGTGATTCAAAGAAATATTTATTAACTGTAACCTCTCTGTTAATTCTTTAAATGTTATCTATTGTGCACCTACTGTCAAATATTTTGTGTCGTTTCCAGAACGACCTCGTTTCATACCTCAGTTATTGGTTTAGACTTAAAACTGTTGTTTCAGCTTAAATGTATCAGGAAGTTATATAGTTATATGTATCAAAATGGAAATGATAGATAGATAGATAGATAGATACTTTATTCATCCCGATGGGGAAATTCAACTTTTTTTCCAATGTCCCATACACTTGTTGTAGCAAAACTAATGACATACAATACTTAACTCAGTAAAGAATATGATATGCATCTAAATCACTATCTCAAAAAGCATTAATAATAGCTTTTTAAAAAAGTTCTTAAGTCCTGGCGGTAGAATTGTAAAGCCTAATGGCATTGGGGAGTATTGACCTCTTCATCCTGTCTGAGGAGCATTGCATCGATAGTAACCTGTCGCTGAAACTGCTTCTCTGTCTCTGGATGGTGCTATGTAGAGGATGTTCAGAGTTATCCATAATTGACCATAGCCTACTCAGCGCCCTTCGCTCAGCTACCGATGTTAAACTCTCCAGTACTTTGCCCACGACAGAGCCCGCCTTCCTTACCAGCTTATTAAACGTGAGGCGTCCCTCTTCTTAATGCTTCCTCCCCAACACGCCACCACAAAGAAGAGGGCGCTCTCCACAACTGACCTATAGAACATCTTCAGCATCTCACTACAGACATTGAATGACGCCAACCTTCTTAGGAAGTACAGTCGACTCTGTGCCTTCCTGCACAAGGCATCTGTGTTGGCAGTCCAGTCTAGCTTCTCGTCTAACTGTACTCCCAGATACTTGTAGGTCTTAACCTGCTCCACACATTCTCCATTAATGATCACTGGCTCCATATGAGGCCTAGATCTCCTAAAGTCCACCACCATCTTGGTCTTGGTGATATTGAGATGCAGGTAGTTTGAGTTGCACCATATCACAAAGTCCTGTATCAGTTTCCTATACTCCTCCTCCTGTCCATTCCTGACACACCCCACTATGGCCGTGTCATCAGCGAACTTCTGCACATGGCAGGACCGAGTTATATTGGAAGTCTGATGTGTACAGGGTGAACAGGACCAGAGAGAGTACGGTTCCCTGCGGCGCCCCTGTGCTGCTGACCACCGTGTCAGACCTACAGTCTCCCAACCGCACATACTGAGGCCTATCTGTCAAGTAGTCCACTATCCAATCCACCATGTGAGAGTCTACTCCCATCTCCGTTAGTTTGTGCCTTAAGATCTTGGGCTGGATGGTGTTAAAGGCACTAGAGAAGTCAAGGAATGTAATCCTCACAGCACAACTGGCCCCATCTAGGTGATTTGTGCAGCAAATACATGATAGCATCCTCCACTCCCACCTTCTCCTTATACGCAAACTGAAGAGGATCCTGGGCGTGCCTGGTTTGTGGCCTCAGATTCTGTATTATCAGCCGCTCCATGGTCTTCATCACGTGCGACGTCAAGGCAACAGGTCTGAAGTCATTCAACTCTTTTGGTTGTGGTTTCTTCGGTACTGGGACAATACAGGATGTTTTCCACTGTCTGGGTACTCTTCTCTGCTCCAGGCTCATGTTGAAGATGCGCTGTAGTGGTTCTCCCAGCTCAGTTGCACAGGCCCTCAGTAATCGTGGGGAAACTCCATCCGGTCCAGCCGCCTTGCTGGTACAGATCTTCCTCAGTTGACCTTCCACCTGTGCAGCCGTAATCCTGGGCGTGGGCAAGGTCTCCTGTGAGTGGCTATTTTCCTGTGAGGGAAGTAAGCCTGGTGTGGATTTCTGCGGTGAGGATGAGATTGAGCTATCGAACCTGTTGAAGAAGTTGTTCAGCTGGTTCGCTTTCTCCACATCTCCACTTATGAGTCTCTCAGCCATCACTACCTCAAAGCTTTATTGACTCGTAGCTCCAACAACCCAGGGTCAATCCTGCCCCCCTCCCCCGGTCCTGTCTGTGTGCAGTTTTGCTCCTTCTCTTTGTAACTGTGTGGGCTTTCTCTGGATACCCTGGTCTGGGCTGTAGGTTAACTGGCCAGTGTAGATTGGCAATAGATTCTGGGTGAATTTATGGGAATGTGGGGAGAATAAAATAAAGAACAAGAGGTTATGAGGGGAAGTCAGGAGAATGGGGTTGAGTGGGATAATAAATCAGCCATTATGGAATGGTAGAGCAGGCTCGATAGGCCGAATAGCCTAATTCAGTTCCTACGTCTTGTGCTCGAAAAAGATTTGGTGTAAATGTGCAATTGCTACTCAGCAAGGACTCAGTGGGCTGAGAGATCTCCTTCCACTCTATTTAACTCTATGGCATTTATTAACTTCAGTGTCAGTGACCTCAGACTACAAACGGGGCAGATGACTGCAGCTGTTTCAATAGTATGCTCTTTTTTCTCTTTGAAACATTTCCTGACTTATAGTCAGATGTATTTCCTTTGAGAGATATCAGTCAATCACATCTGAAGTTTGTTCCTGGAATTTGACATTTAGAGGATTAGTGAAAGGCTTGAAGATATAAAGCCATCCTCTCCTCCAATGTTAGTTTGTTCTTCTGCTTTCAAATATTAAATGTCTTTGGAGCCACTCTGACACGCCAAGTTTCCTGGTCTGTGGGTTACATCAGTGTGAACTGTATTGCCTTAAAAGGGCTAAGTTTAAAGTTTGAATCGTAATTTACAGACTGTTCAAATTGTTTGTTCTAGCAGATCCAATATTCACAGATCAGCCCTTCATGCTGCTTGGTTTTTTCTTCAAGCATTTCATTCTGAACTTAGTCACTGAATCTGACGTCCTTCAGAGAATAATTTCCCGATCACATGGTTACCAAAAAAAGTTTCCAGTTCTTCTGCCAATTGTTTAAATCTGAATCTTCGGTTCCAATTCTCCTCTCTACTGAAAGCATTTTTCTTTATTTACTCCAGTAAAACAGTGAAGATTTGAACGCCTGTATTAAATCCTCTCTTAAGCTTCACTACTCTACAAAAAACAAATTCTTGTCCTCGACATAAATAAATTTTCTTATTTGTTCTGACTCGACAAAGCCCTGAAATACTCTTTAACATCTGATGCTGATTGCTGAACATGATATTTCTGTTTTGGTCCAATAGTGTGGTCCAAAATCGACTGAATTTTATACCTATGACTTAATTAATAAATTTGATATTTCAATCCTTTTAACAGCCTTTTGTCCTGATTTATGTCTGTAAACACTCAGATCTCCCTGCTTCCAACCCCTTTTTAAAATTAAATCTTTTTTATTTTGTTTCTCTTCTTTTTTTCCCCCAAACGATATTATTCCAGTCTTTAAATATAATTCTTCCACTCTGCTGTGTTTCTGCAAGGGCTATTACCTTCATTTATTAGATTAGATTAGAAACATAGAAAACCTACAGCACAATACAGGCCCTTTGGCCCACAAAGCTGTGCTGAACATGGCCCTACTTTAGAACTACCTGGGCTTTACCCATAGCCCTCTATTTTTCTAAGCTCCATGTAGCCATCCAGGAGTCTCTTAAAAAAACCCTATCATTTCTGCCTCCACCACAGCCACCAGCAGCCCATTCCATGCACTCACCACTCTCTGAATAAAAAGAAAACTTACCTCTGACATCTCCTCTGTACCTGCTTCCAAGCACCTTAAAACTATGCTCTCTAATGCTAGCCATTTCAGCCCTGGGGGAAAGCCTCTGACTATCCACACGATCAATGCCTCTCATCATCTTATACACCTCTATCAGGTCACCTCTCATCCTCCATCATTCCAAGGAGAAAAGGCCGAGTTCACTCAAACTATTCTCATGAGGCATGCTCCCCAATCTGGGCAATATCCTTGTAAATCTCCTCTGCACCCTTTCTATGGTTTCCACGTCCTTCCTGTAGTGAGGCGACCAGAAGTGAGCACAGTACTCCTAGTGGGGTCTGACCAGGGTCCTATATAGCTGCAACATTACCTGTCGGCTCTTAAACTCAATACCATGATTGATGAAGGCCAATGCACCATATGCCTTCTTAACCACAGAGTCAACCTGTGCAGCAGCTTTGAGCGTCCTATGGACTCGGACCCCAAGATCCCTCTGATCCTCCACACTGCCAAGAGTCTTACCATTAATACTATATTCTGCCATCATATTTGACCTACCAAAATGAACCACCTCACACTTATCTGGGTTGAACTCCATCTGCCACTTCTCAGCCCAGTTTTGCATCCTATCAATGTCCCGTTGTAACCTCTGACAGCCCTCCACGCTATCCACAACACCTCCAACATTCGTGTCATCAGCAAATTTATTAACCCATCCCTCCACTTCCTCATCCAGGTCATTTATAAAACTCACAGAGAGTAGGGGTCCCAGAACAGATCCCTGAGGCACACCACTAGATTATTAATTTATTGTCATGTACACCAGAGCGTAATTAAATCCCTTGTTCTCATGAGCTGACATAGTAAACACTAAACATGTTAATAATAAATACAGCAATAAATGCAATGATGCACAAGATAGCAGAATAGTGCAAAGACTGTAGTGTAGTCTGAGCGAGTGCAAGAAACTCAAAGTGACAATAACAGAATAACTGAGAGAAGTGGAATTAAGAGAATGAGGCAGCACCAGCAAAAAGTGGTGTGAAGGAGGTGATTGGTTCAGCGGTGGAGGGGTGAAGCTTTTCTTTCATCTCTGTGGTCTGCCTGGAGGTGATGGGCTAAATGGCCTGTTTCCACACTACGGCTGCATGATTTTAATCACATTGTGCTCTCGGCTGAGTGAGCGAAGATGACAGAGACATTGCCATTAGGCAGCTGTCAGGATGGTAAAATTAGGCTGCAGGCCATCTCAAGAGCCCATATGAGTTGAAAATCAATTTACTTTAATTGTCCTCTTGGATTTACAGTTGGTCTGATTATTTAAAACATGGTCAGGTTTAGTCCCTGGATGTTAAATTCTGAATCTCAGTGATGCTCTTGCCAACGTGTGTGGGGGGTCATGTAGACTGCCGGATGTGTATAGTGGTTCAGTAATACTGATTCTTCTTTACCCATTAAAATGGGGGCTAAAGTGCCATCTTGCTGGCCAAGTACAGAGGTCAACATCATCACCCCAGCCCAATCATTCTGCGCCTGGAAGCTAGTTCTTTTAGCTTAGGTTTTTAAAGAACAGTTCAAAACACTGTCTCCCCTTGACATTTTCCCTCAGAATGCATTAGTCTCTGAAGGCCAATTACTGCCCACTACACCTTGCCTGAAATCAGCAAACTAATCACAGACTGGAGCTCCAACATTCAAATGTTCAGCACAAACATGTTTGGATAAGATAGGAAAGAACTTTCAGATTGCAAATTGACTTAGCTAATTACTGGCAAAGTTTGTTGACAAGCTGTTTAATTTACTATTCGTAAATTACTACGGCAACATTTCAGTAATGCCATAGTAAGTAGTTAGTACACCATTACTTTAAAATCTCGCACACAAATAGCACTACTGCGAATATAGCTTATGACAAGTGCAAATGCTTGTGCTGAAATTCCTTGGGATTTCCAGCAGGATTCTCCTACCTGGGATTTTCAGGGTTCAAGGTTCATTTTATTGTCAAAATATGCATGTACACTATAACTCTGATATTTGTCTTCTCCAGATAGCCACGAAATACCGTGAAAAAGTAAAAGAAACAAAACTCGCAGACCCCAGAATCCACGACCCCTCCCTGAAGAAAAAATACAGTGATAATAATAACACCTGGTCCCCCGCAGAAAAAGAACCATGACAATAACAATCCCTGAACCCCCCTCCCTGCAGAAGAAAACAATGTCAATAACAATCCTCAACCCCCTCCATGCAGAAAAAACAGCGACAATAACAATCCCCAATCCTCTCCCTGCAGTAAAAGAACCGTGACAATAACAATCCCCAACTCCCTCCTCCACAGAAAAAAACAGCAACAATACAATACCCGACCCCCTCCCCTTCAGAAAAAACAGCAGCACTATAACCCCCGACCCCTGGCCCACTTCAGGTCTCCTCTATTAGAGAATCTTAAGGATGGCTTTTGACATACAAACATTTTTCGAAACTAGGATTCAGTACTTCTGCACTTACCCTCGATACAAATAACTGCACAGATGCAATGCTGAAAGACACCATCCAGATCACAGCAATTAATATCTTACTTCGGGAGCGACCCATGCGAGACTTCAACGGATGGCAAACAGCGTAGTAACGGTCTACACCAATGGTCATGAGGGTGTAGATACTGACAGACACGGAGAGAATCTGGGCAAAAGAATGGACAGGCTAAAACCAATCACATTAAAGCTGCAAGCTAAGGATTTATTAACAATGTAAAGGATCAATATTTTAAAATAGATTTTGCAATAACAATTTGCACCAGTATATTAACTCTGACAGTTTAAAGTATTCCAAATAACCTCACGGAATTGTTCCTGAAATGGAATTTGACAGCAAGCCATTGAAGGCAACAGTCAAAAAGTTGGTCAATATTTTAGTTCTTTAAGAGTATGTTAAGGGAGGAAAGAGAGAAAAGAGGTTTAAGAATATAATTGTTGTTATTGACAGCTAAAATCACATCGACTAATAGTGGAGCTTTGGTCAATAAAATAGCATGAGAACATGTGGAAATCAATGAATCAGAATCAGGTTCATTATCCCTGACATACAGTGTGGTCTGAGTGTAGAGAGAGTGGTATTTTATTGTATTGCATCATTTTGCTGGCATTATAACCCTTCTTGGCCGTTAATGACAAAAAACTGTGTATGTTGTAAAAAGAGGCACCATCCTCATAGCCAGTTCATGCTTACATTAAGTGAGACATTATGTTGAGCCTCTCCCTGCAAAATGTACATAATATGCCTTGGATCCCTATTGGAACAAGGATTGGCACACAGGATTGGATATTAATTCAGAGGCAGGAAGACAAATGTATGAGTTTCCCTCAAGTCCCAATGATGGGATCTGATTGGAAATTTCTCTCCTATTTTATAGCAACAGCAGCTAGTGTAAAAACTGTGAATGCTCAGGGAGATGACACTCCAAAAGTTAAAAGCCAAAAGTTAAAGGCCAAATGTGGTTCAGAGCCCAAAGAAATTTAGAGACCAAATACAAGTTAAGAAGTCTAGGGAATGGAGCAGAGTTGGTGACTGAGATCAGAAGGGGCAGCAGTTTGCGTAACAAAATGATTTGTCCATTGTCAAAGGATGGAAGCTCATTGAAGAAAGTAAGCTGGACCTGGTGGCCCTTACCTTTATTGTGTTTCATTATGTGCCCTATCGTATGACTTAGTTGATCATGGTCTTTTAATAATGATTGTTCTTTGCAAAGTTTTCCACAGGAGTGGTTTGTCATTGCCTTCTTCTGGGCAGTGTCTTTACAAGATGGGTGACCCCGGCCATTATCAATATTTTTCAAATGTTGTCTGCCTGGCGTCAATGGTTGCATAACCAGGACTTGTGGTGTGCACCAGCTGCTCATTGACCACCCACCTCCTGCTCCCATGGCTTCGCTGATCAGTCAATCAGCCATTGGAGAGTGGTCAGGCACACAATCAGATTGATAGGCAAGGAATTGGAGAACTGGGGATTGTTTGGGGCAAGTAAGTATGTAACCTATAGATAGGACCTAAACTCTTCTTGTTATGGAACACATAAGTGAGTTTGCTTCCTTCTCAGTGGGCCCTCATTACATACCCAATATAATCAACAGTGCAGCAGTGACATTAAGACCATGAGGCATCAGGGCAGAATTAGGCTATTTGGCTCATTGAGTCTGCTCTGCCATTCCATCGTGGCTGATTTATTTTCCCTCTTAACCCCATTCTTTTGCCTTCGCCCCATAACCTTTGATGCCCTTACTAATCAAAAACTATCCACTTCCACTTTAAGAACAGCCAATGAGTGGCCTCCACAGCTGTTTGTGGCTGTGAATCAAGGCAGGGATTGCATACAGATTGATGTTGTTAAGGCCTTTCAGAAGACTTTTGCGAGGACTCTTCGGCTTATTTTTTTTCAGGATGTAGTTATCACCACTAATTATTGCCCATCTGCTGCCTAGAAATACTGCAGCCAATGTTGGTGAAGGTTTCCCTGCAAATTAGGACATGATTTCAGTGACCCGTGTCTCTTTTTATTCAGAGAGAAATGAAGAGGGGCATTTTAATGCCAAATAATTCTATATTTACTGTATATTAGAGTGGGCTGACACCAGGCTCAGAGAGATTGTGCTTCTCAGAGTGAGATTAACTGTGAAGTCTTGCAAATGAAATATTCTCTCTCTTTCAGTTACGGGGTTATGGTTCCTTGTGTTGTATGTGTTTTCCAACTGAGACAAATCAATGCACAAAGCAAAAATTATATTGAGCTTTATGTTCTTAGAGGCTTTGAGCTGATAACTCTAATTGTTATTTATTTCCTTTTAAAGTAAATATCATTCTTCCATATTCAGTACTGCAGACTTCTAAGATAGTGAGAAACGGTATTGAATATATGCATGAATAGTCATGTGTGGCGATTGAAAAATAACCAAGAGCAATGCTGTAGTCAGCACTCAGAACTCTTGTTAATGGAGGGGGAATTCCTTATGCCAAAAAGAGAGAAAGATCAAGGAGCTGAGGAGTGAAGGGAATATAAATGGGACAAGAAAAAATGTAATTTATGTTGTGGGAAACAGGTGAAATGTTAACTTACTATACATTAAAGATTCAAAGTACATTTGTTATCGAAGTATGTGTGCAGTATACAAGCCTGAGATATGTCTTCCCCACAGTCACAAAACAAAGAAACACCATGGAACCAACCCATTCAAAGAGAAACATCAAATATCAAACCCCTCTTCCCCCCCATGTGCAAAAAAATTCTCACAAACGGCAACAAAAAAACCAAGCAAAATAGAATCAGGCCGAATAGAAAATCAAAATTCCCCAGATTAAAGCATATATAAATGTAAAAATGGCCATAGCTTTGCTGATTTTCAAATTATTATTTGAAGATAACCTATGGAATGGGTTAGTGAGAAATTTTGGAGCCCACAGTTTGGTAGAATTTAAATTCAGTTATTGCAGGGATTGGTTTGACAGAGTTACTGAGCTTTGCAGAATCTGGAAAAAGGATTAATTTCAATAGAATTGCAACTACTAATCTGTGTTCTCTGTGGGAAGTCAATGAAACAGACAGTAGATTAGCATTCAGTCACAGATCTAGAGGTCTTTAAGTTTCATTAAGCAGATGCTACTGATGTCTGAAAAAGCATTCTAACCATGTTCCTTTGCTACCTGGAGAACGTTATTCTATCTCATCCAGAAACATAAGGTCTTAAGTTCAGCTGAGCTGCTCAGGCACTTGCCAGTCTGATAAGCAGCCAATATTGTACTCAGGGGCATAGGCATACAGCACTGTGTAAAAGTCTAGGAACAGAGATACAGCTTGGGTCCACAAGACTTTTGCACAGAGCTGTAGTAATTTTATGTATTGCTCTGTACTGCTGTTGGAAAAAAAACAAATTTCATGTCATATGTGAGTGATGATAAATCTGATTCTGATCTGGGTCTCTATTGTGGACTGAGAGTGGGAAGGGGGCAGGAAGAGGGGATTCATGGTTGGGGAGAGGGGAGGGAGTGGGGAAGGACCAGAGAGACTTTCTGTAATGTTCAATGAACCAATTGTTTGGAATCAAATGACGCTGCCTGGTGCCTCAAGGCTGGGTGTGGGTAAGTGCCAGCCCTTGTCCCTGGCACTCCTCCTCTGCCACCTGTCCCACATCCTTTCCATGTTCCTAGTATACCATGCTCCCACCAGATTAACAAACTCGCTCTCCACTCCACATTGACAAATGCAGCACTGTGCAGAAGTCTTAGGCACCCTAGCTGTATATATGTGCCTAAGACTTTTGCACAGTACTGTATTGTTCATTGGGTGCATGTAGCTCATTGTGTTGGAAAGCCATACCTATTTCAGACTTTATAACATGTCAGTGGCCTTTCCCTTCTCAAGGACCCCACTGCAAATCTGGTTAGATCTGAAGCAACTGCTGACTACACTTTACAAAACTAGTCCGAGCGATCTGCAAGATAAATTTTTGAAACAAAGACAAAGTGTGTATTTTAATCCACACTTACTGTATGAAGGCTGACTTGTCTCCCCAGCACCATACTTTCTAATCCCCGCTAGCTCAGCTCCTCCTCTAACCCAAAATACTCTGCAGATGCTGGGGTCAAAGCAACACGCTGGAGGAACTCAGCAGGTCGGGCAACATCCGCGGAAACGAACAGTCAACGTTTCGGGCCGAGACCCTTCATCAGGACTGAGCTCCTCCTCTGTCTCCCTCTTATTTCTCATTTCCATTCCCCTCCACCTGCTATTTACCCTTCATCTTTATTTGCCTAAAATCCACACAATGATGCCAGTAGCAGCCTGATTCTCACTGGCTCTTTCAGACGAGCCAGGCCTGTTGATATCATAGGCTCTTCCAACTGTAACCATACATTCTGAAATCAGGTGCAGCAAGTACTGACTCCAAAACGGGCAAGTATAAATTTCTCGATGCCTCATGGATAACAGCAGCTTCCTGTGTCTGCTACTCTCCTTGTGCAAGTATAGTATGCAATTTACACTGTGACTTAAGATGAAGTTATGAAATCACAAGTGAAACAATGAAAATTTTTCTCAACATCTGCAAGAGTCCATGAATATTGAGTCCAGGTAACCTATGGAAGATCTGTTAACTCAGCACAGACCATCTTGTCATCTATACGGTGCAAAGGGGAGTTGCTTTGAGTCATTGTGCAGAAGTCTTATTGGTACTTTTATCGTGCTCTGCAGCTGATTGGGCTTCTTGAAGCTGGCGATGCACCATCAATAACTCACTCTGAGACGTAGGAAGTGAGATATCGGCTTTTATTGACTGGAAGAATGAACAACGCTACATCCTGGAGAATGAGGCCGGGCTCAGGCCTCAATCGCCTTTATACAGGGGTCCATGGGAGGAGCCACAGTAGCAGTCAGCAGGGGTATGTGGGAGGAGCCACAGGAGCAGTCCAGACAGGTATATGTAGTTCACCACAGCTGGCATGACTGATACTTATAATTAGAATAATACTTAATCAGTTCAGTGCTTGTGGCTCATTTTTTGTGTGGGGGAGGATCAAAAATAATTTCAATCATATGGATTGTTGAAATATTGCTGGCCTTGATTTTCTGCAAAGTTTTTGGTGCTATCAAGTATTAATTTGAAAATTTATATGAAAGAATTACTGTAAACTTTTCAAAGCAGAGCATGAAATCAGTTATGGCAGGGATAACTTGTTTGACTCTGGCAGCATGATTCATTAGATTAGCAGGGGTGTTAACGGTAATGATTACTCTTGAGAAAAACCTGCTTTGTGCATTTTAAGAAAGAAGAAATCATTGCATTAATTTTCCACTTACAGAACATTTGATGTTATCATGATAGTGTTGACTCACCTGTCATACAGACGTCATACTTCCCAAGCAAAACTGTTTACTGTTTTTTTTTTAAAGACTATACTGCTTTAAACCAGTAATAGAACAGAATTTGATATTTTAAGCAAAACACTTACTTGTGCAAAACGCACCAGAGGGCAGAGCAATTTCCCAAAGAGCCAGCGTTGCAAGAGAACCTCGGTAAATGTGAGGGGAATGCAAAAAATGGCCATGGTGAGGTCGGCTACAGCCAGGTTGATGAGGAACACAGTGATATCTGTTCTGGTTCTGCAGCCCATGGTCAGGACCCAGATGACCAGCAGGTTGCCACTCAATGACAGAAAGGTGGCCGACGCATACAGAATGACGATGATGTAGTGGGCTGCATCTGGGATAATTAAATGTGTCTCATTTGTCATGGTTTGCGAGATGTTGTATGACTCCATGTTGATGTTGGTGAATTTGGGTTTCTTTATGGGATCGCACCGATAGCAGTCTCTTCTTATTTCCCTTCTTGAAGGCTTCTGAAATTAGAATTAGTGGCAGCTGATTATCAGCAAAGTAATCAATAAAAAGTCAGGATAAAGTGACTTACAAATGAATGGTATTTAGAACTATACTATAACAATGGACTCGTGACCTCATTCTACCTCACTATGACCTCAACACCCCATTGTCTACCGGCACTGCACTTCCTCTGTAGATTTAACACTTCATTACTGTTTGGACTTGTACTACCTCAGTGTACTGTGGTAATGAATTGATCTGTCGTAGTGTGATCATGCGAGTCGAGTATGGTGTTTTCCTAAGGGGATATCTATTGGTGAGTCTTCAGGTGGCTGTAGAGGCTGATACCGTACCAGATCAATGGAGAAGGTCTGTGCGTGACTTTGTTTCATGTAGAGAGATGATGCACTGGCAGTCACCACTTGGTTCCTGACAGATTGGGTTAGGCTCTAGCAGCATAGAATGCACATGGTCCCAGACAGATTGGGTTAGGCTCTAGCAGCATAGAATGCACATGGTCCCAGACAGATTGGGTTAGGCTCTAGCAGCATAGAGTGCACATGGTCCCAGACAGATTGGGTTAGGCTCTAGCAGCATAGAGTGCACATGGTCCCAGACAGATTGGGTTAGGCTCTAGCAGCATAGAATGCACACAGTCCCAGACAGATTGGGTTAGGCTCTAGCAGCATAGAATGCACACAGTCCCAGACAGATTGGGTTAGGCTCTAGCAGCATAGAATGCACACAGTCCCAGACAGATTGGGTTAGGTTCTAGCAGCATAGAATGCACACGGTCCCAGACAGATTGGGTTAGGCTCTAGCAGCATAGAATGCACATGGTCCCAGACAGATTGGGTTAGGCTCTAGCAGCATAGAATGCACATGGTCCCAGACAGATTGGATTAGGCTCTAGCAGCATAGAATGCACACGGTCCCAGACAGATTGGGTTAGGCTCTAGCAGCATAGAGTGCACATGGTCCCAGACAGATTGGGTTAGGCTCTAGCAGCATAGAATGCACATGGTCCCAGACAGATTGGGTTAGGCTCTAGCAGCATAGAGTGCAAGATGACTGGGAACCCTTCACTTCTGGAGTCTTCCTTTCTCCACCTTCACTGCCATTGTGATGTGTCATCATCTTACGATGGTGATGGTTGGATCGCTCTTTGTCTGGAGCCTCCACCTTGATCTTACCACAATGGGTGACCCTACCAGGAGCTAAGCCCCAAATGGCTAAACTCCACACAGCATCACTCTTGAGATCTCAGGAGTTTACAAGTCTCTCCACCATGATCCTCAGAAAAGGAATTGATCTGTATGAACTGTTCGCAAGAAAAGTGTTCTCTGCACCTCAGTTTGTGGGACAACGACAAACCTGTTTACTAATCACCTTGTTTTATGAGAGTGGAATATAGGAATCAGTCAAGTAAACATCAGATAATGGGGGGGGGGGGAGATCTGTCTTGAATGGAGAGATTAGGCAGTTTAGGTTCATACTCCCTGGTGTTTAGAAGAATGAGAGGTGATCCCATTAAAACATACATTTTTCATGGTAGGTAGAGATGTGGGGGAAATAATACTAGGTCACTTCAGTGATTAGCCATAATCTGATGGAATAGTGGAGAAGGCATGAAAGGACAACTGGAGTTCATCTGATTCTGTCTCTGATTTTTATTATGAATTTTGCTATTGGCTGTAAGAAGTGGGATATTTATTGTAGAAGGTAATGACTTTCAGTCTATCATACCACAGACACTTTCCTTCTAATGGACTACTCAGGAAGGTAATCCAGATCAACTGTCCCAGTAACTAAGTGGGAAATTTCAGCCTGACTCATTCAGACCACTGTGAGCAATTGGTGTCCAGACTAAGGCCTTTGGTTGCATGATTCAAAGATCCTTTGAGGATTTAATTATCTCTGTAAATCCCTATGCTCTTGTCCTTAAAGACAATGCTTAAGCAGGTACCTATCAGTTCCCTTTTTATGGAGCTATTGAGCCCACTTGAATTTTGTTCATTTTGTGTTCCTCTGAACAAAGCCCATAAAAAAATGAAGCGTTTCTCTCTATACAATGCAAACCTTATCCCTCTCACTGCTTCCGAATCGTTCTTTTTCTGTGAAATCAAGCTGAGCTCTCTGAGCCATGTGTTGCTGCTTTTGATCTTTGTATCTACCTTCAACCAAACATCGCAATTTCTGAGCCTCTGCTTGTACCAGCAAGTGCGTTTCCCTGTCAGTTTGCAGGGCAAGTCTTCTTTTAACACTTCTAATCAGCTTCCACTGTAAAAAAAACTCTTGTTAATTATTATTTTACAAGACTGGGTCAGAGGGCAAGCAGCCTCATGATACATTTTAGAGAGGCCGTTTGGTCAGTTCAGTGGTGTTCTGACTGGAGGTGTGTGATAAATGGTGCTCCACAAGGATTAGTGCTGAGATCTTTGTTTATAATACTTATTAATGGTTTGGATGGAAATGCAGAGACTGGTTATTAAGTGTGCAGATGATATGCAAATCAATGGGTTTGTAGCTGGAAAAGATGGTTGTCAAAGGACACAGCAGGATATAAATTGTGTGTGTTGCTTTTGATTTCCAGCATCTGCAGATTTTCTTCTGTTTGTGTTAGGGCAGTTGGAAATCTGAGTGGAGAAAGAGCAGAGAGAGCTAAGGGGTTGCACTTTGGAGTGCAAGTGGGATGTGTACAGTGACTGGTTGGGCACTGAGGAACACTGATACACAGAGGCATCTTGGGGTACAAGTCCGTAGCTCCCCAAAAGTGGTAACACAAGTGAGTGGGGTGGTAAAGGACCCTGCCTTCATCATTGTTCTCTTGACGATAGAAGTTATGAATTCATCTTGTAGCTGTGGTTGAGAGGAAGATTGGATCAGCCATGATGAAATGGCAGAGCAGACTTGATGGGCCAAATGGCCTTTATCTGCTCCTTTATCTTATGGTCTTATGGTAAAACGTTCTGTCATTTTCTCCTTATACAACTAATCTGCCATCCCAGGAACCAGTCTGGTGAATATCCTCTACAATCCCTGCACAACAAATACACTATTTTTTGGTAAGGAGACAAAAACTGTGCACAACAGTCCAGACCAAAGGCCCCATTTTATTTAGTCAGATATCATTATTTTTGTATCCCATTATAAAAGAACAATAGACTATTTACTTTTCTAATACACCCCAGGAATACACCTAGTGTTCCTTCAATTTACTCCTTCTACTGGGAGTATATCTTTCTTTGGATGGGTAGATCAGACCAGTTCTGTAAACAATACTAGGTACAGGTATTTATCACTTTTCAGCTTTGTGAATACATATGAATCAAAGTCACCTTCTGCATGGTCCTCACTTCTACCTGCCTGATCACCTTATCTGACCCTACTCATCAAACGTTGATCATTGATGGGAAACAGCCATTCTAAGCCTTCCATATGGACATTCTTGCTGAAGTCAATGAGTGTTGTTTGTGGTTGTAACATTTTTTTAAATGCTATTGGCCTGGAAATTTTAAAGGCTTGCAATCCAGGTTTTCATATCCTTGGTGCTTTGTGAAAATATTGCTGGCCATGTAAAATTTGTGTTTCAGTTCATTCCAGGTGCCCCCACTCCAGCACGTTAAGAAGCACCTGCAGACTCTTCAACATCAGGTGCTTCAGCAGATTCCCACACTTCAGAAAAGAGACTTTTACACTCTCAGCTCACTGAATTAAAATGAGCAAGGTCTGGAAACAAAAAAAGCGCATGTCTTGCTTTAGTGAGACCAATTTACACTTGACTCACCACCCATTTGTAGGCATTGAAAAAGAAAATCAAAAACTCCTGGAGTCCAAATATTGCCCAAAATATACTTACTGATTTTGGCAACTTCTGTAGTTACACTGCAAATAAAATCATTTGCATTACAGTTAAATTAAAAAATATTAATTTAACCCTCTCCCTTTTTATCAGTGACCTGAAATTAGTATCATCAGGCTTCAAGTACAGGAACATTAGGCTAATCTCACTTCAATCCCTTGCTGCATTGTAGAATGAAGAAGAGAATCTAATGAAAATAATTCTCGCTTCACTACAATTAACCAGGGTGAAACAGTGGGGCTTCCCTGATGAGACGTTGAGCAATTCGTGGCTTTGACTGATTGTTAAACCCATCAGGGGATGCTCTTCAGTAGGGCTGGTGGCTCACAACTGGTCTTGACAATTTATAATGCAGCAAAAATGATTAATGATAAAACATAATAATGTTTTCAATACTTCGTGTGACAACTGCGGGATTACAAAGGTTCCTGGATCAATGTTTGTCTTAAATAGCATAGTTTATGGAAGTAAATTAAAATGTTTGTAACCGATTGCTGCTAATAATAGTGGAATTGGCATGTTCAGAGGTTAATGAGGAATCCCTGAATACATTGATCAAAGCTTTAAACACTTGTCACAACAGTCATAAAGTTGAGATCAGCCACTGTTCGTGTGCAATTTACCTACTCGCTCAGCTGCACAAGAGCAAGAAGTAAGGTCTTAGAGTCCTTAGAAGTTAGAAGCTGTTAAGCAGAAAATTCTCTCATCTGTTTGGATTTGATTGAAGTTATTGATTTGTCTCATGAATCCCTGTCTGGTATGACTGATGTCATCAGCTATTGCTGCTAATGAGCATTCAGATGTATATAAGCTGCATGTTTTTGACACCTTCACACTATCGCAGCTAAGTCAGAGCCTCTGTAAGAATCAAAATAGGCTGTGAGTCAGGTTCCGTCAGTGGGAATTTTTCTATCACAGCGTCAGGAGAAAAATGCATTTGACCATAAGAGATAGGAGCACAATTAGGCCACTCGGACCATTGTGTCTGCTTCACCATTCCATCATGGTTGATTTATTATCCCTGCCTTCTCCCTGTAACCTTTGATGCCCTGACTAACCAAGAACCTATCAAGCTCCACTTTAAATATACTCAATGACTTGGCCTCTACAGTCTTTGTGGCACTGAACTCCACGGTTTCACTACCCTCTGGCTAAAGAGGTTCCTCCTCATCTCTCTTCTAAATGGACGTGCTTCCATCCTGAAGCTGTGCCCTCTGCTCCGAGACTCACTCACTAAAGGAAACATCCTCCCTACATCTACTCTATCTTGGCCTTTCAATATTCAATAGGTTTTAATGAAATTCCCCCCCCCCCCACCACCATCATTCTTCTAAACTCCATCAAGTAGAAGCCCCGAGCCATCAAATGCTCGTCATGCCCTACTCATGAATTATTCTCATGAACGTCCTCTGCACCCTCTCCAATGGATAAATTGCCCCAAACTGCTCACAATATTCTGTGCAATCTGACCAATGCTTTATTAAGCCTCAGCATCACAACCTTGCTCTTATATTTCAGTCATCTCAAAATTAATGCTAATGTTGCATGTCCCTTCCTTACCACTGATTCACCATGTCTGTCCGTCTGTCCATGTATGTTAACCTTCAGGTAATCCTGCATGAGGACTCCCAAGTCACTTTGCACCTTCGATTTTTGTATTTTCTCCCCATTTAAAATAATAGTCTATGCTTTTATTCCTTTTACCGAAGTACATGACCATACACTTCTCTACACTATATTCCATCTGCCACTTCTTTGCCCATTCCCCCAATTTATCCAAGTTTTTCTGCAGACTCACTGCTTCCTCAGCACCACCTGCCCCTCTACCTATCTTTGTATTGCCTGCAAACTTGGTCGCAAAGCTATCAATTCCATCATCCAAATCATTGCCATATAATTTTAAAAGAAGCAGTCACAATAGTGACCCCTGTGGAATACCACTAGCCATCAGCACCCAACCCGAATAGGTCCCCTTTATTCCCACATTTTGCTTTCTGCCAGTCATCCAATCTTCTATCCATGCTGGTATCTTTCCTGTAATTCCATGGTCTATTATCTTGCCTCATTTTTGGCACCTTGTCAAAGGCTCTGAAAATCTAAGTAAGTAACATCCACTGATTCTCCTTTGTCTATCCTGCCTGTTTTTGCCTCAAAGAATTCCAACAGATTTGTAAGGTAAGATTTCCCCTTAAGGAAACCGTGCTGACTTTGGTCTACTTATCATGTGCCTCCAAGTAACCTGAAATTTCATCCTTAATAATAGACTCCAACATCTTCCCAACCACTGAGGTCAGAACAACTGGCCTACAGTTTCCATTCTTCTGCCTCTCTCCCTTCTTGAAGAGTGGAGTGACATTTGCAATTTTCCAGTCTTCCAAAACCATTCCAGAATCTAGTGATTCTTGAAAGATCATTACTCATGCCTCCACAATCTCTTCAGCCATCTTTTTCAGAACCCTCTGCCAAGGTGACCTACCTACTCCAGACCTTTCAGTTTCCCAAGCACCTTCTCCTTAGTAATAGCAACCACCCACATTTCTGCCCCCGACACTTGAACTTCTGGCATACTGCTACTGTCTTCCACAGTGAAGACTGATGCAAAATATTTCTAAGTTCCTCCTCCATTTCTTTGTCCTGCATTCCTACCTCTCCAGCATCATTTTCCTGTGGTCCAATATCCACTCTCACCTCTCTTTTACTCTTTATATATCTTTTAAAAACTTTTGGTTTCGTCTTTTATATTACTGGCTAGCTAACCTTCATATTTTATGTTTTCTTTCCTTATGATTTTTTTTTAGTGCCTTCTACTGGTTTTTAAAAGGTTTCAATTCTCCTAACTTCCCACTTATTTTTGCTGTCTTATATGCCTTTTCTTTTCTTTTATGCTGGCTTTGACTTCCCTTGTCAACCACAGTTGCCTTATCCTCCCTTTGGAATACTTTTTCTGCTTTGGGATGAACCTATCCTGCGCCTTCCAAATTTCCCCCAGAAGCTCCAGCCATTTCTGTTCTGCCGTCATCCCTGCTAGTATCCCCTTCCAATCAACTTTGGCCAGCTCCTCTCTCATGCCTCTGTAATTCCCTTTACTCCACTGTAATACTGATACATCTGAGTTTATCTTCTCCCTTTCAAACCGTAGGGTGGATTAGAGTCATGGAGTCATCTAAAACTGCAGCAGACAGACAGGCACTTTGGCCCATCCAGTCCATGCTAAACCATTTAACCTTCATCCCACTGACCTGCACCGGGTCCATATCCCTCCCATCCATGTACCTACCTAAACTCTCTTAAACCTTGAAATCAAAATTGCATTCATCACTTGAGCTGGCAGTCCATTCCGCAGTCTCACCACCCTCTGAGTGAAGAATTTTCACCTCATGTTCCCCTTAAACATTTCACATTTCCCCCTTAACCCACGACCTCTTGTTGTCGTCTCACCCATCCTCAGTGGAAAAAACCTGTTTACATTTACCCTGTCTACACCACTCATAAATTTGCATACCTCTATCAAATATCCTCTCAATCTTCTATGTTCTAGGGAATAAAGTTCTAACCTATTCAATCTATCCTTATAACTCAGGTCCTCTAGTCTTGGCAACAACTCTGTAAAATTTCTCTGTAATCTTCCACCTTATTTACATTTTTCCTGTGAGTAAGTGATTAAAATTGCACACAGTACTGCAAATTAGGCCTCACCAACGTCCTATGGTAAATACTCAAATGGAAAAATAGTACAACCGTGGCTGACAAGTGAAGTCAAAGCTAATGTAAAAGCAAAAGAGAGGGCATACAAGCAAAAATTAGTGGGAAGTCAGAGGATTGGGAAGTTTTTAAAAACTTACAGAGAGTAACTAAAAGAAGCACTAGGAGGGAAAAGATGAAATATGAAAGCAAGCTAGCAAACAATATCAAAGTGGATGGTAAAAGCTTTTTCAAGTATGTTAAAATAAGCGAGAAATGAGAGTGGATATAACTGAGAAAATAAGGTAGGAGAAATAACAGGAGACAAGGAGATGGCAGATGAACTAAATGAGTATTTTAGAAACATAGAAACATAGAAAACCTACAGCACAATACAGGCCCATCGGCCCACAAAGCTGTGCCGAACATATCCCTACTTTAGAACTACCTAGGCTTTGCCTATGGCCCTCTATTTTTCTACGCTCCATGTAGCCATCCAGGAGTCTCTTAAAAGACCCTATCGTTTCCGCCTCCACCACCTCCACCGGCAGCCCATCCCACGCACTCACCACTCTCTGCATAAAAAACTTACCCCTGACATCTCTTCTGTACCTACTTCCAAGCACCTTAAAACTATGCCATATCGTCCTAGCCATTTCAAACCTGGGGAAAAGCCTCTGACTATCCACATGATCAGTGTATCTCATTATCTTGTACACCTCTATCTGGTCACCTCTCATCCTCCGTCGCTCCAAGGAGAAAAGGCCGAGTTCACTCAACCTATTCTCGTAAGGCATGCTCCCCAATCCAGGCAACATCCTTGTAAATCTCCTCTGCACCCTTTCTATGGTTTCCACATCCATCCTGTAGTGAGGCGACCAGAATTGAGCACAGTACTCCAAGTGAGGTCTGACCAGAGTCCTATATAGCTATAACATTACCTCTTGGCTCTTAAACTCAATCCCACGATTGATGAAGGCTAATGCACCATATGCCTTCTTAACCACAGAGTCAACCTGTGTAGCAGCTTTGAGTGTCCTATGGACTCAGACCCCAAGATCCCTTTGATCCTCCACACTGCCAAGAGTCTTACCATTAATGCTATATTTTGCCATCATATTTAACCTACCAAAATGAACCACCTCACACTTATTTGGGTTGAACTGCATCTGCCACTTCTCAGCCCAGTTTTGCATCCTATCGATGTCCCGTTGTAACCTCTGACAGCCCTCCACACTATCCACAACACTCCCAACCTTTGTGTCATCAGCAAATTTACTAACCAATCCCTCCACTTCCTCATCCAGGTCAAGTCACGAAGAGTAAGGGTCCCAGAACAGATCCCCGAGGCACACCACTGGTCACTGGCCTCCGTACAGAATATGACCTGTCTACAACCACTCTTTGCCTTCTGTGGGCAAGCCAGTTCTGGATCCACAAAGCAATGTCCCCTTGGATCCCATGCCTCCTTACTTTCTCAATTAGCCTTGCTTGGGGTACCTTATCAAATGACTTGCTGAAATCCATATACACTACATCTACTGCTCTACCATCAATGTGTTTAGTCACATCCTCAAAAAATTCAATCAGACTTGTTAGGCACAACCTGCCTTTGATAAAGTCATGCTGACTATTCCTAATCGTATTATGCCTCTCCAAGTGTTCATAAATCCTGCCTCTCAGGATCTTCTACATCAACTTACCAACCACTAAAGTAAGACTCACTGGCCTATAATTTCCTGGGCTATCCCTACTCCCTTTCTTGAATAAGGGAACAACATCCACAACCCTCCAATCCTCCAGAACTTCTCCTCTCCTCATTGATGATGCAAAGATAATTGCCAAAGGCTCAGCAATCTCCTCCCTCGCCTCCCACAGTAGCCTGGGGTACATCTTGTCTCATCCCAGTGACTTATCCAACTTGATGCTTTGCAAAAGCTCCTGCCTTCACTGTGGATGTCACTAGCAGTGTGCCAGATATTGAAGGATGTGAGGGAAGAGAAGTGGATGCGGTTACTATTATAAAGGAGAAGGTGTTCAAAAAGCTAAAAGACCTAAGGGTACATTAGTCACCCGGACCAGATGAACTGCACCCTAGTGTTCTGAAAGCGATAGTAGTAGAGTTTGTGGAGGCATTAGTAATTATCTTTCAAAAATTACTGGACTCTAGCATAGCGTCAGAGGACTGGAAAATTGCAAATGTCACTCCACTCTTTAAGAAACAAAGAAGGCAGCAGAAAGGAAATTATAGGCCAGTTAGCCTGACTTCAGAGGTTGGGAAGATGTTGAAATCAATTGTTAAGGATGAGGTTATGGAGTACTTAGTGACACAGGAGAAGATAGGACAAAGTCAATTTGATTTCTTTTAGGGAAAATCTTGCCTGATGAACCAGTTGGAATTCTTTGAGGAGATTACAAGTAGGATAGATAAAGGGATGCAATGGATGTTGTATATTTGGACTTTCAGAAGGCCTTTGAAAAGGTGCTACACATGAGCCTGCTTACCAAGTTAAGACCCATGGTATTACAGGAAAGCTATTGGCATGGTTAGAGTATTGGGTAATAGGTAGGAGGCAGAGAGAGGGAATAAAAGGATCCTTTTCTGGTTGGCTGTCAATGACTGGTGATGTTTCACAGGGGTCGGTGTTGGCACCGCTTCTTTTCCTGCTGTATATCACTGATTTAGATGATGGAATAGATGGCTTTGTTATCAAGTTTGCAGATGATACAAAGATTGGTGGAGGGGCGGGTAGTGTTGAAGAAACAGGTAGGATGCAGAAGGACTTAGACAGAGTAGGAGAATGGGCAAGAAAGTGACAAATGAAATACAAAATTGGGAAGTGCATGGTCATGCCCTTTGGTAGTAGAAATAAATGTGCAGACTATTTTCTAAACAGGGGATCATTCAAAAATTTGAGTTACACAAGGACTTGAGAGTCCTTGTGCAGAACACCCCAAAGGTTAACTTGCAGGTTGAGTTGGCGGTGAGGAAGGCAAATGCAATGTTAGCATTCATTTCAAGAGGTCCTGAATATGAGAGCAGGGGTGTGATGCTGAGGCTTTATAAGGCACTGGTGAGCCCTCACCTTGAGTACTGTGAACAGTTTTAGGCTCCTCATCTAAAAAAAAGATGTGCTGGCATTGGAGAGGGTTCAGTGGAGGTTCACAAGAATGATTCCAGGAACGAAAGGGTTATCGCAAGAGGAACGTTTGATAGCCCTACGTCTGTATTCACTGGAATTTAGAAGAAATGGGGGGGAATCTCATTGAAACCTTTTGAATGCTTGAAAGTCTAGACAGTGTAGATGTGGAAAGGATGTTTCCCATGGTGGAGGAATCTAGGACAAGGGGGCACAATCTTAGGGTAGAGGCCATCCATTTAAAACAGAGATGCGGAGAAATTTCTTTAGCCAGTGGGAAGTGAATTTGGGGAATTTATTACCACAAGCAGCTGCAGAGGCCAGGTCATTGGGTGTATTTAAGGCAGAGATTGATAGGTTTTTGATTGGACGTGGCATCAAAGGTTACGGGGAGAAGGCTGGGGAACGAGGCTGAGCAGGGAAACGAAAAGGATCAATCATGATTGAATGGCAGAGCAGACTCAATGGGTCAATTGGCCTAGTTCTGCTCCTATGTCTTATGCAACTTTAATGTAACATCCCAACTCCTGTACTATTTTTGATCTGTGAAGGCCAATGTGCCTGAGGGTTTGTTAGTGACCCTATCTACCTGTGATGCCACTTTCAATGAATTAGGGACCTGTATTCCCAGACTCCTCAGTGCCCTCCCACTCAGCATGTAAAACCTACCCCGATTGGTCCTCCCAAACTGCTACACCTCACCCTTGTCTGCATTAAATTCCATCTTTCAGCCCATTTTTCCAGCTGGTCCACATCCCGCAGTAAGCTTTGATAGTCTTCCTTGCTGTCCATTGCACCCCCTACCTTAGGGTCATCAGCAAATATTCTGATCCAGTAAGCCACATTATCACCCAGATCATTGATACAGATGACAAACAACAATGGATCCAGCACCGATCCCTATGCCACTCTACTAGTCATAGGCTACTAGAGAGGCAACCACGTACTACCACTCTCGGGCTTCTCCTGCAAAGCCAATGTCTAATCCAGTTTACGACCTCACCTTGAATGCCAAGTGACTGAACCTTCTTGACCAACCTATCATGGAAGACCTTGTAATTTGCCTTGCTGAAGTCCATGTGGACAACATTCACTGCCTTGACCATCAACTTTCCTGGTAACATCCTCAAAAAAACTCTGTAAGATTGGTTAGACATGACCTACCACACAGAAAGCCATCGTGACTATCCTTAATCAATCCCTGTCTATCCAAATACCCATATATCTGGTCTTTTAGAATATCTTTCAATAACTTTCCCATTACAAACCAAAGTAGAACATACAAGGTAAATGGTAGGACACTGAGGAGTGCAGTAGAACAGAGGGATCTGGGAATACAGATACAAAATTCCCTAAAAGTGGCGTCAGGGGTAGATAGGGTAGTAAAGAGAGCTTTTGGTACATTGGCCTTTATAAATCAAAGTATTGAGTATAAGAGTTGGAATGTTATGGTGAGATTGGATAAGGCATTGGTGAGGCCAAATTTGGAGTATTGTGTGCAGTTTTTGTCACCAAATTACAGGAAGGATATTAATAAGGTTGAAAGAGTGCTGAGAAGGTTTACAAGGATGTTGCCGGGTCTTGAGAAACTGAGTTACAGAGAAATGTTGAATAGGTTAGGACTTTATTACCTGGAGTGTAGAAGAATGAGGGGAGATTTGATAGAGGTATATAAAATTATGATAGGTACAGATAGAGTGAATGCAAGCAGGCTTTTTCCACTAAGGCTAGGGGAGAAAAAAACCAGAGGACATGGGTTAAGGATGAAAGGGGAAAAGTTTAAAGGGAGCATTAGGGGGGCTTCTTCACACAGAGTGGTGGGAGTGTGGAATGAGCTGCCAGATGACGTGGTACATGTGGGCTCACTTTTAACATTTAAGAAAAACTTGGACAGGTACATGGATGAGAGGGGTATGGAGGGATATGGTCCAGGTGCAGGTCAGTGGGACTAGGCAGAAAAATGGTTTGGCACAGCCAAGAAGGGCCAAAAGGCCTGTTTCTGTGCTGTAATATTCTATGGTTCTATGTACTCTCGTCTGGCTCACTGGCCAATAAGTTCCTGGTTTATTCTTAGAGCCTTTTTTTAAAGCAGCGGGACAACTTTAGCTCTCCTCCAGTCCTCCAATTCTATCATATTATGATCAATGCCTCCTTAGGGTTCCTTTACCTTAAGCTCACTAATGAAATCTGGCTCATTGCACAACACTCGATCTTGAATTGCCTTTCTCCGAGTGGGCTGAACCTTAGGGTGCTCTGCAAACCAATCTTAGGCATTCTCCAAACTTCCTTCACTTGGGATCCAGAACCAACCTGATTTTCCCAATCTACCTGCATATTGAAATGCACCATGACTATAATAACATTGCCCTTTTTACATGCCTTTTCAATTTCCTATTGAGATCTATACCCACATCCTGGCTGCTGTTCGGGGCCTGCATTAGGATGGGACTGCAGTGGCTTTTAGATTCTGTGGCTTGGCATATTTTCAGTTGGATGGTACCTGCATTGGGCCTGATTTTTCCTGTTCCTGCTTTTTCTCCGTAGCTGATGCAAAGCACATGGAAGCCACCATTTTGCAATGTTCACTAAATGCTCTAATAGCACAATTTAACTAATGGATGGATAGTGCTGCAGAATCGCTCTCCTAATGCACTTTCAAAAGTCACTTTACTGTCATAATTAACACTTCAGAAGGATGATAATTTTCCAGAGCAGAAAGTAGACCAGGAAAAAGGGAAGACTTGAAAGATATGATTATTTGCCACAATGATTCTATCATATGTTGCATCATGGTGTCAGATTATTGGACGTGTCCCAGAGGTCAGGCGTATTGATCTGAGGATGGAACTTCGAACTGGGGAATTTAAAATTAAAAAAACTAAATCTGAAACAAATGGTTGCCATAATTTTAGGATCTGGGCTCTGAAGGAAATTGAGAATATGGACTGAGTACAGTAAGATTGTTGTCTATTGTAATCAACATGGAAAATCACATCTTATGAATTTGATTGAGTATTTTGATGAAGTGACGTGAAAGGTCAATGAGGGCAGGACAGTACATGTGGTCTAGGTAAGGCCTTACATAAAGTTCCACACAGTAGGCTGCTTTGGAAGGTTAGTTTGCGTGAAATCCAGGTAGATTTGGTTAATTGGATAGTTGGCTTGATGGTAAGAAGCAGAGGGTGATGGGAGATGGTTGTTTCTTGGATTGAAGGCCTGTGACTTGTGGTTTACTTCAGGGGTTAGTGCTGGACCCATTGTTGTTTGTCATCTATATCAATAATTTGGATAAGAATGTTCAAGGCATGATTAGTAAGTTCGCAGATGACATAGAGACAGATTTGAAAGAAAAATTAGCTTTACTTGAGTATACAGTCAAATGTGCAGTTTGTATCAAATCAAATCAGCAAGGTTTGTGCTGGGAACCCTGCAAGTGTCATCAATATGCCCACAACTCACAATCCTGATCACATGTCTCTTTGGAATGTGGGAGAAAACTGGAGCACCTGGATGAAACCCATGTGGTCACAGGGAGAACATACAAACTCCTTCCAGGCAGCGACAGGAATTGAACCCCAATCTTACAGCTGGCATTGTAAAGCATGGCACTATCTACAGTGCCGCCCATTATAGATAGTGTGTGTCAGTGATGTTGTAGACAGTGAATAAAGATTACAGTGGGACCTTGAACAGTTGGGTAAATGGGCTTAGGAATGACAAATGGAGTTTAATTCAGATGTGTCAAGTGTTGCATTTTGGAAAATCGGGACTTTTATAGTAAATGGAAGAGTCCTGAGAAATGCTGTATAACAGAGGTGACTTGGAGTTCAGGTGTGTCGCTCCCTGAAAAGGAGCCTCAGACAGGGTGATGAAGAAAACTTCTGACATGCTGGTATTCGTCTGTTAGGGCAGTGAGTATAGAAGTTGGGAGGTTATGGTGCAGTTGTTGCAACTGTTCAATTCTTGTCACCCTGCTGTAGGAAAAATGTTATTAAATTGAAAGGGATGCAGTAAAGATTGACAAGGATGTTGCCAGGACTCAGGGGACTTATTCATCAAGACAGGAGGGCCAGGCCTGGACATTTTCTTTGGAACTCTGGTATTTCATAGAGATGCATAAAATCATGAATTACATAGATAGGGTGAATGCAATCAGTCTTTTTCCGAGGGTTAGGGAATCAAGAGTTAGAGGGCACAGGTTTAAAGTGAGAGGGAAGAGATTTAACTTGAGGGATAACTTTGAGTTTTTTTAAACAGAGGGCGGTATGTATATGGAATGGACTGCCAGAGGAAGTATTTAAGGCAAGTGCAATATTAAAATTTAAGAATCAATGAGACTTGGATGAAAAATGCTCAGAAGGATGTGAGCCAAACATGGGCAAATGGGATTTGCTTGGATGGCCATCTTGGTCAGCATGGACCTATGCTGAATGGCTGTTTTTTTAGGTGATCCCTTGAGACTGAAGATAACTTGCTTCCACTCTCGCTTTGCAGATGACTGACGTGATCTTGTGGAACATGATTATTATAAAATGGGGAGGGAGTGCCTGTTGGGCAGGTGGGTGGTTTAGAAGCTGCTGAACTTCTTCTACCGTTTATACTGGGCTTCTGTGTGCTCTTCCTGGATGGCCTTGAGGTTCTCAGTATCATCCTAAATGTTGCTTCTTTATTTTGAGTGGCTAGAGATTCCCAGTGGGGAGGTGCCATTTCCTCAGGGAGTTTTGAAACCCAAGTGTAATTCTCTCCTCTGTTGGAAAGTTGACCTGGAAGAGTCTGCTAATGTCAGTCCACTTATCCTGTCAGTGGATTTAGAGGTTTGTTCTCATCTGAGATTTGACCTACCAACACCAAACACCTCAAGACATTGGAGAGATTCCTTAGAGACTCCATATATGCAGCACTGTGGCACTGAATTGCCTCTTCATGCTGCCGTTTTTTTATGTTCTTATGAAACCACCAGATTTTGGTAAAAATCCCAACTGATTGGTAAAATTATTCACAGAAAGAACTTTAATACCCTTACTTAAAGGGCAGAAGGTTTATGAGGAAGATGCTAGAGAGTGGAACATTTTAGGGAGTGAAATAGCCATCTACAATACTGTTCCAGCTATCCCTTGCTTAATTTTGCATCCAAACCATGACCATGTCTTTAAAACATATTGCTTCAAGTTTCTGATTGTTGAGGTATTGTTGGGCTCTGTATGGAAGTGCCTCTTATCACAGGAAAGCAGCATCCATCAACCAAAATCTTCACCATCCACCATCCTCTCTTGCTGCTGCCATCAGGAAAGTACAGGAGCCTCAAGACTCACACTACCAGGTTCAGAGACACTTATTACCCTTTGGCCATCAGGCTCTTGAACTAGTGGAGATAACTTCACTCAACTTCTCTTACCCCAAGGACTCTACAACTCATATTCTCGATATTAATTGCTTATTTATTTACCATTATTTTTGTTCCTTTTTTTTATGTTTGCAGAGTCCATTATCTTTTTCACATTGGTTGTTTTCCGTGGTTGTGTGCGTGGTTTTCATTGATTCTATTGTATTTCTTTGTATTTACTGTGAATGCCCAAAAAAATTAATCTCATGGTAGCATATGGTCACATATACTGTATGTACTTTGAAAATAAATTTACTTTGAACATTGAACGTTGAACAAATGCAAACAAGCTCATCAAACAGAATTGTTCTCTAACCAGGCTGTGCTGGCTGTGAGATGCCGACTCAAAGAGCTCTTGTAGTTTATACAACCCTGATGTTTCATTAATAGGGCTAAACATCACATTTACTGCCCTCTTTTTTTAAAAAATAAACACTGTTGTAACATTTGCAATCCCTTAATCCTCTGGCATCAGTCCACTATCCAAAAAAGATTGAAAAACTGTGAGGCCTGCTGCGAACTCTATCCTAGTGTAGGATCCTATCTGATGTCGATCAATAACTTGTTAATTTCACATGACGCTATTTGGTTCAATCTACTTTTATCCTTCAATATCTCTCCTCCCTTTGCCTTGTTCTGACACTAAATCTTCCTCTTTTCTGAAAGTGAGGTGATTCCTTGGGCCATATCTTCAGCCACCATAATGTTTCATTAATTTTCTCCAACTGGCCCCAACATTTCTGTCATTATCCTTTCAGCTCAGGTGTGTATAGGGTTAGAAATTCATTCTTGCAACTCCAGAAAAAGACAGCCCTGTTGAAAATGAGTTTAACAAGGAGCAGATCACATCAGCACACATCTGTGGGGTTTATCCCTACCACCACCGCAGGGTCAGTACATTCAGTAGCAGCATTCCCCACATGCTTTCTTGTGGCGCGTCCCTTTAAGGACTGGATGCCAAGTTTACCCCCACTAGGTTACATGATAACTGCAAGAGTTTACAAAACGTCAGAAGGAAAAGTCATTTCCCAAAATACAATGACAGCCTCAAAGCAGTGTTACACAAAGAAATCTGACAATGTTGTTCTGTGACATTGAACTTCACAAAATGGAACTTACTGTAGTTCTCATAACATGTTCACAAAACAGCTTTGGGGCAGCTTGCAGCGCCGTTTTAAAGCAAAAACGAAGTATTGTGGGGCAATTCCTGGACCAGAGTCTTTGTGTTGCTTTTGTCATGCTCTGCCTTTGCTCTGGCTATGTCTTTTCTGCCTGCCCTGTTTGTATCATACGAAAGCAAATCTGGCCCAATTCATCATGCGACACCTGAAGCCAGTCCCACACAGAATAAAGAATCTAAGGTGCCTTCATTTGTCGGGTCATCACACCTGGGTGCTGACCCGACCCTGTGGTGCCTAACACTCCCCCCGAATCACCTGTAATACTCAGCCCCAAGCTTCCGGTAATGAAGTGCTGTCAGTGCCGTTGGTGTTTCATGAACAAAGTGCAGTGCTGTAGGAAGTGCTCCCTGACTGTGGAGGCACAACCTTGATTCCAGGAGCTGTTTCGACAATCTGCAATCGGTTCTGAGACTGTCCTGATGTCCGCAGAACAGCTCCTTAGCTGATGACAACTGTGTTACGTTCCATATAACTGCTCAATGATTTTCATATTCTGGCGCCTGGAGATCACATTTATCTCGTAGGGCTGAAAATTCCATTGTACGCTGGATGTTCCTAGGTCCACATCCAATGCAGGTGACCAGTCAGAAGAGCTGACCGGGATTGAGACCTGAAGCAGCCAGTCCAGCTTTGCACTTAGCAGGACTTCATGCAGAAATGATCATTGACACCTCATAGGACACACCATCTCAGTACAGGCCCTTCGGCCCACAATGTTGTACTGACCTTTTTACCTACTCTAAGATCAGTCTAACCCTTCCTCTTACATTGGCCTCTATTTTTTTATCATCCATATGCCCCTAATATACCTACCTCTACCAACACCATACTCTGGGTAAAATAAATTTTGAATGTTATAGTGCTGGAACAACAAAGATGCCTGAGTCAGACTAGTTTATATGCCTAGTAACATAGGTTAATGTAGCTTATATCACAAGCTTGATCATGAAGTTGGGCTTTGAGCTCAGTCTTAAAGGAGAAAAAGTTAAGTGGAAAAGCAGAAACAGAAAAAATTCTGCAGATGTGGAAATCCAAAGCAACACACACGAAATGCTGGAGGAACTCAGCTGGTCAGGTGGTATCCGTGGAAATGAACAATCAGTCAACGTTTTGGGTGAAGACTCTTCATCAGGACTGGAAAGGAAGGAGGAAGACACCAGAATAAAAAGGTGGGGGGAGGGAGGGGAGAAGGATAGCTAGAAGCTGATGGAGGATGCCAGGTGGGTGGGAGAGGTACAGGGCTGGAGAAGGAACAATGCAAGAGTGGACCATTGGAGGAAGGGCTGGAGGAAGGGAGCTGATTGAAGGTGAGAAGATGTAAAAGGCCAAAGTGGAGAATAGAAGAAGAGGGGAGGGGGAGGGAATTTTTTTTTTTACCAGAAGGAGAAATTGATATTTATACCATCAGGCTGGAGGCTACCCAGAGAGAATATAAGGTATTTTGCTCCTTCACCCAGAGGGTGGCCTCACCATGGCACAAGAGGTGGCCATGGACCGACATGGCAGAACAGGAATGGGAATTGTTTCACTTTTGGCGGATGGAGCGGAGGTACTCGATGAAACGGTCCCCCAATCTGTGATGGGTCTCACCAATATCGAGGAGGCTGCATTGGGAGCACTGGATGCAGTAGATGGCCCGTAGCAAGATTCGCAGGTGAAGTGTGGCCTCACTTGGAAGGATCGTTTGGGGCCCTGAATGGAGGTGAGGGAAGAGGTGTATAGGAATGCATAACATTTCTGTCGTTGCATGGTTAAGTGCTGGGTAGGGAGATTAGTGGAGAGGGATGAATGGACAAGGGGTTCCTGGAGGGAGTGGAAAAGCAGTTGGTTTCAAGTTGGAATAAAATAGTTTGTGGAGGCACAACAGGCTTCACCTTGTTAAAAAAAATACTTCAATGCAACTTCAACATAGTTTTTTTTGGCTGCCTTCTATAAAAGTGAAAATAAATCCAGAAACTCACATTTTGCTGCACAACATACGAAGTTAGTTGAATGTCATTGGTAATCAATGCCTGCACGTTAAGTTACAACGTTTCAAAGAATGAAACCCAATTTGCAGAATGGTGGACACATAGCATGAAAGAAGAAAAGAAATAAATTGTTCTCCTCACTGAGGAGAGCAGCTAATTAGCCTTTTATCATTCTAGCTGGATCCACAGAGTACACCAGGCAAAGTACCACACACAAAGGAACAAGCCTTTAGATGCTGAATCACTGCCATGGAATAATACTGCCCACCTAGCTGCCTTGAAGCCATCACTTTCTTTCGGTTTGAAGATCAAGATAATTTTTCCCATCTTTGAGGTTACCAGCAGAGACACTACACTTAAAGCTGGCTCCATTAAGCTTATGACACCATTACATTGCATCAGGCTCATACAAAGTTGTTAAAATGTCTTAGGTCACAAATGTATAAGAAATCACAAAGAATTCTGTCAAATTTCAAGACATGAAAATTACAGAGTCTACCTAATAGTAACAAGCAATGGCTAGTATAGTGATGCACAGATTACCTCTGTACTTTTCACTATATTTTCAACATCGTGGAAACTGTGTTCCTACTAAACACAGGTTATCCTGATTGCCTTCACATACTACCTTTTCCGATTTTCCATTTCAGACTACTAGGACAATTCAAGGTGAAGAGCCTTCCATGTTTAATGGCGGTTGGCAGACCAACCTAAGGTACATTACTGCCCCCTACTGAGCTGGAGTGCAGAGCAAAGAGTCAGGAAGTACGCCCCTCCCCCCAAAAATCTCAGCTAATATCTAAAAGCCTAATACTTCTCCGAAAGTCAAATATGCACTTACATATATTATTGTACAATGTCCTGTGTATGTTACTCAAAATGGCTTCTTTGGTTTGTTAAGAGTAGGAATGCTTCTTTGTCTGATAAGTGTTTCTCTCGCAGTTGTTTAGCTTTAGACTTGCTGATATGGGGATTGTATTCATTTGTTAACCAATGGGGAATGTTATTTTGTCTTGTGAGACTGGGAACTTGGGGGGGGGGGGGGGGGTTTCGCGGTCTTTTGGGGAGAATCGAGAGGAAGACGCCGAGGAAGGTGGACGTGCGCTGCACTGCTTGGTTGACCACCGGGGGTGGTCCCAGGTGTGAAGACATGGAGGTCGGAGGCAAGCGATGAGGGGTTGAATGGTTCGATGGTTGAGCTCCAACGATGTGCACTAAACTGACTGAACTTTGATAAGTTGGCGCCTTTTGTTTTATTTCTTTCCTTTCATATATATTGTATTGCCTAGTACTCTTTTAGTTTTAGTAAACTCTTTAAAGTGTATTTCATAACGGTATCTGGTGTGAATTTGATACTGTGTGCGGGCGCGAGGCATAAACTTGATTCTCACAGCACCTGCATGTACGGGAGGTGGGGGGTGGTGTGTGGCTGGATCTCCTTTTCCCCTAGACATATACCAGCCTGTTGGGTGAGTGTTACATTATGATGGCAGGTGATATCTAACAGACCGTCTGTGGTAAACTGGTCTGTACCAAAGATCTCAATTTAGCAATTAGATGTTTCCTTTGCACCTCATGGGATCTGCATTCTAACAGTTTACACTACGCTAATGCTTGCCAAGTCACTACAAAGGCCTAATTCATGCATATTAGTTCTGAACAAGGATTAACATGGTATGTCCAATACATTAACCTGTATGTACATCTTCTTCCCTCCTGTTGTACTCATATCCCAGTGAGTTCCTACCCTCCTTTGAACTTTATATCAATGCTGTCCTTTCTTTCCCTTGTTGCCCAGAGATCAAATAGATGTTTCAATTATGGCTTTCACCTCCTCTTTATTCAAAGACATCACTACATTTACACTCTTAATTTTAAGTTATTACTTTCTGCCACTTCATTTCCTTCAACCCCAAAATAGACAGGGATCAGAAGAAATGGACAAATAAACCTAGACCCTGCAACCTCAGCAGATGTCCATTCTCTAGAAGAATGTCTGACCTACAATTTGATGTACCTTTCACAAAATGCCACGCAATTTGAAGGCGGAGCTTAGGAGGAGTAATAGCGCCTAACAGCGACTCCTTTGCTTGCATCTTTGGAAACAGCTCTGTTTCTACCTTTAATATCTTTATTTTTCCCTTTCAGGGTTCTTTTGAAGACCCTGACCTGGAGTTACACGCCGACTTCGGTTCTTTGTGGGAATGGGACCCATTCTCGGGGTTCCACGACTGGCCATTATTCGACATGCCAAGGGTTTGGCCTGAGAGTCTTGATCATGTTTGGAAGCCTAAGATCTCAGGGCTCTGGAGACGGGCAGATCGAGGGTCGGTGTCACGGCAGGAGACTCCTGTGTCATCGGGGAGGCCAGAAAATCTTTTGCTGTGGGCCCGAAGACCAGAGGTCTTTCCGATCTTCGGACACAGAGCTCGAAAAAAGCGACGAAACGGACTTTTAACATCATAAACCAGCAGGTTGTTGTTATGTCTCCCACTCGCTGTGAAAATGGGGGACACCTCCTTCTCCCTTGCCAGGAAGAGAGAGAGAACGTGTGGTTTGTTGAATGTTGGATGAAATGTGAAGCCTTTGGAGTAACTTTGGTCTGTGTCTTTGCTATTGCTTAGCTCACGCTTGGGCTCGGTATCAATGCACTTTTTTTTGCTGATGGGGGAGAGGGGATCATTGCTTGCTGCCACTTATGTGTGGGAGGGGGGAGCTGGGGGGACTTTGGGGTTCTCACGTTTAACTGCCGTTCATTCTTTGGGGCACTTCTCTGTTTTTGCGGATGTTTGCGAAGAAAAAGCATTTCAGGATGTATATTGTATACAGTTCTCTGACATTAAATTCAACCTTTGAATCTTTGAATTAGGCTTTTAGCTTGAATCAGAATCAGGTTTATTATCACCGACATGTGATGTGAAATTTGTTAACTTAGCAGCAACAGTTCAATACAATACATAATCTAGCAGAGAGAGAAAAAAATAATAAAATAAAAATAATAATAATAAGTAAATCAATTATGTTTATTGAATAGATTTTAAAAAGTGCAAGAATGGAAATACTGTACATTAAAAAAAAGTGAGGTCGTGTCCAAAGATTCAATATCCACTTTGGAATCGGATGGCTGAGGGGAAGAAGCTGTTCCTGAATCGCTGAGTGTGTGCCTTCGGGCTTCTGTACCTCCTACCTGATGGTACCAGTGAGAATCAATTGCATCTCAGCTGGATATACATATTATCAGGCCTGTATCTTATAAAAGGGAAGACAACAAACAGTTTACTTATTCGCAGATTTCATGATGCCAATGGAAAGTATAATTCATATTTATACCTAATCTACTCGACTGAGAGAACAAAAGCTGTTACCTTCCTATTCCAACACACACAAAATACTGGAGGAACTCAGCAGGTCAGACAGCATTCATGGAAATGACCAAACAGTCAAAGTTTCAGGCTGAGACCCTTCTTCAGGATTGGAAAGGAAGGGGGAAGACACCAGAATTAAAAGATGGGGGGAGGGACAGGAGGACAGCTAGAAGGTGATAGGTGAATCCAGGTGAGTAGGAAAGGTAGAGGGCTGGAGAGGGAGGAATCTGATAGGAGAGGAGAGTGGACCATTGGAGAAAGGGAAGGAGGACGGGCACCAGGGGGAGGTGACAGGCAGGGGAGAGGAGATAAGGGGCCAGAGTGGGAAGAGAAGAAGAGGGGAGGGAGAGGGAATTTTTTTTCTGGAAAGAGAAATTGATATTCCTGCCATCAGGTTGGAGGTTATCCAGATGGAACATAAGGTGTTGCTCCTCCACCCTCACCATGGCACAAGAAGAGACCGTGGGCCGACATGTCAGATTGGGAATCGGAATCATAAATAAAACATTTGGCCACTGGGAAGTTCTGCTTTTGGCGGATGGAGCGGAAGTACCTGACGAAGAGGTCCCCCAATTTATAACGGGTCTCACCTGAGGCAGCTTCAGGAGCACCAGACACAAGGACGGCCCCAGCAGATTCACAGGTGAAGTGTTGCCACACCTGGAAGGACTGTCTGGGTCCCTGAATGCAGGTGAGGGAAGAGGTGACTGGGCAGTTGTAGCACTTTGGCCACTTGCAGGAATAAGTACCGGGAGGGAGATTAGCGGGGGGGGGGGGGGGGGGGATGAATGGATAAGAGAATCACAACGGGAGCAATCCCTGCAGAGAGGGGGGAGATAAAGCCACATACACAAGTATGCTTGGCAGTAGGGTCCCTTTGGAGATCATAGGTTGATAGGTGAGGACAAGAGGAACTCTATCACTGTTCAGGTGGCAGGAAGATGGGGTGAGCAGAGATGTACGGGAAATAGAAGAGATCCAGGTGAGGGCAGCATCAATGGTGGAGGAAGAGAAACCTTGTTCTTTGAAGAAGGAGGACAACTCTGATGTCCTGGAAAGGAAGCCACGTCCTAGGAACAGATGCATTGGAGACAAAGGCAAAGGAATATCATTTTTACAGGAGACAGGGTAGGAAGAGGTTTAATCAACTTAATTGTAGGACACAGAAGATAGGATGGGACGAGGGTCTTGGCCCGAAACATCGACTTTTTATTCATTTCCATGGATACTGCCTGACCTGCTGAGTTTCTCCAGCATTTTGTGTGTGTTGCTTTGGATTTCCAGCAGCTCAGAATTTCACCTGTTCATAATTTTAAGTAGCTGTTTTAACAGATGTCAAAACCAAGAACGAATCAGAGGTCAGTGGCACAAAATCAGAGCTTACTTCTTTGGCCAGTTCCAAGGCTAAAATGATAGCAACCATCTCAGTTGAGAAAACAGATACTTTGTCAGATGATCTTTTCTTAATAGTCACCTGAAACTTTAAAGCATAGACAAAAACACCTGAATGACGTGCCATTGAATCTTTTTTAAAAAGCATCTGTATAGATATGTAAGAAACAATAATATCTTCCTCGCACTTATTGCTGAATCTCCTGTGCCATCGATATAGAATCAATTTTCATCCTAATTGTTTCTTGAAAGCTTAAATCATCCACAGGCAAAGGGAAAAACCATGCAGGAGTGACAGAAAGGGGTACTCCGGGACCATAATCCACATTAAACAACCCAAGATTTGGTGCCATTTATTTCCCATCCACACAAAACTGAAGACGTTACAAATGAAGTACTCCCAACACTCTACTAATGTTGCCAATATTGGATGGCCCAGCCTTCCCCTGTAGACCATATATAACCATATAACAATTACAGCATGGAAACAGGCCATCTCAGCCCTTCTCGTCCATGCTGATGCTTACACTCACCTACTCCCACTGGCCCGCACTCAGCCCATAACCCTCCATTCCTTTCCTGTCCATATACCTATCCAATTTTACTTTAAATGACAATACCAAACCTGCCTCTACTGGTTCTACTGGAAGCTCATTCCACACCGCTACCACTCTCTGAGTAAAGAAATTCCCCCTCATGTTACCCTTAAACTTTTACCCCCTAACTCTCAAATCATGTCCTCTTGTTTGAATCTCCCCTACTCTCAATGGAAAAAGCCTATCCATGTGAACTCGATCTATCCCCCTCATTATTTTAAATACCTCTATCAAGTCCCCCCGTGAACCTTCTACATTCCAGAGAATAAAGACCTAACTTGTTCAACCTTTCCCTGTAACTTAGGTGCTGAAACCCAGGTAACATTCTAGTAAATCTCCTCTGTACTCTCTCTATTTTGTTGATATCTTTCCTATAATTCAGTGACCAGAACTGTACACAATACTCCAAATTCGGCCTTACCAATGCCTTGTACAATTTTAACATTACATCCCAACATTTATACTCAATGCTCTGATTTATAAAGGCCAGCATACCAAAAGCTTTCTTCACCACGCTATCCACATGAGATTCCACCTTCAGGGAACTATGCACCATTATTCCTAGATCACTCTGTTCTACTGCATTCTTTAATGCCCTACCATTTACAATGTATGTCCTATATGGATTATTCCTACCAAAATGTAGCACCTCACACTTACCAGCATTAAACTCCATCTGCCATCGTTCAGCCCACTCTTCTAATTGGCCTAAATCTCTCTGCAAGCTTTGAAAACCTACTTCATTATCCACAACACCACCTACTTTAGTATCATCTGCATACTTACTAATCCAATTTACAACCCCATCATCCAGATCATTAATGTATATGACAAACAACATTAGACCCAATACTGATCCCTGAGGCACACCACTGGTCACTGGCCTCCAACCTGACAAACAGTTATCCACCACTACTCTCTGACATCTCCCATCCAGCCACTGTTGAATCCATTTTACTACTTCAATAGTAATACCTAATGATTTTACTACGTCAATATTAATACCTAACATTCAGCCAGATACTCATTCCACCGAGATGTAACACTGAGCATCATAGGAAGTCATTCCTGCCTGTGGCCATCAAACTTTACAACTCCTCCCTCGGAGTGTCAGACACCCTGAGCCAATAGGCTGGTCCTGGACTTATTTCCACTTGGCATGATTAACTTATTATTATTTAATTATTTATGGTTTTATATTGCTATATTTCTACACTATTCTTGGTTGGTGCAGCTGTAACAAAACCCAATTTCCCTCAGGATCAATAAAGTATGTCTGTCTGTCTGTCTGTCTGATTAAACCTTCCTAACTAACCTTCCGTGCGGAACCTTGTCAAAGACCTTACTGAAGTCCATATAGACAACATCCACCGCTTTACCCTTGTCAACTTTCCTCGTAACCTCTTCAAAAAATTCAATAAGATTTGTCAAACATGACCTTCCATGCACAAATCCATGTTGACTGTTTCTAATCAGACCCTGTCTATCCAGATAATTATATATACCATCTCTAAGTATACTTTCCATTAAGTTACCCACCACTGACGTCAAACTGACAGGCCTATAATTGCTAGGTTTACTCTTAGAACCCTTTTTAAACAATGGAACCACATAGACTTTAGGCACCAATTGAATTGAAGCAACAATCAGCAGAATTCAATCAATAATGGATCTACACTTGGCTAATGATCCTTCTAAAAAAGCAAAAAAAGGATCATCCAATCCTGCCGAAGGGTCTCGGCCTGAAACGTCAACTGTACTTTATTCCATAGATGCAGCCTAGCCTGCTGAGCTCCTCCAGCATTTAGTGTGTGTTGCTTTTAAATAGTAATGTTGGATGTTCTTTCCAGTGCTAAGCATGTCTTCAGCTGTTTAATGTTAGCTGCAGTATTGCACTCCAATTTGGAGTTATTGGCATCAGATTTCTAGCTGACATTATGGAGATGGAAATTATCCATGCAGGAGTGTCTGTTGTGAAAAAGGATACAGGTCAGCACCTGGTGGAGCTCAACAGCAGGGCAGCACAGCCAGTTAGGTTCTTAGCTTGAATCAATTGCATCCCAGCTGGGTATGCATATTATTGGGCCTGTGACTTATAAAAGGGAAGCCAACAGACAACAGATTGTTTATTCACAGATTTCATAGTGCTTATGGAAAAATATAATCCATACTTGTCCCCAATCTACTCGTCCAAGAGAACAAAAGCTATAACCTTCCTAATCCAACACACCAAAAGTGCTGGAGGAACTCAGCAGGTCAGGCAGCGTTCATGGAAATGACCAAACAGTCAAAGTTTCGGGCTGAGACCCTTCTTCAGGATTGGAAAGGAAGGGGGAAGACACCAGAATAAAAAGATGGGGGAAAGGGAAGGGAAGGAGGATAGCTAGAAGGTGATATATGAAGCCAGGTGAGTAGGAAAGGATTGGAGAGGAAGGAATATGATAGGAGAGGAGAGTGGACCATAGGAGAAAGGGAAGGAGGAGGGGTACCAGGGGCAGGTGATATGCAAGCGAGAAGAGGTAAAAGGCTAGAGTGGGGAATAGAAGAAGAGGGGAGGGGGAGGAGAAATTAATATTCATGCCATTAGGTTGGAGGCTAACCAGGCAGAATATAAGATTGTGCTCATTGACCTTTAAGGTGGCCCTTCGTGGCACAAGAGGAGGCCATGGACAAACATTTTGGAATAGGAATGGGAATTGTAATTAAAATGTTTGGCTACCAGGAAATCCCACTTTTGGCCGATGGAACACTCACATTTGTACTCACACCATCTTCCCACCACCTTAACAGTGATACAGTTCCTCTTGCCCTTAACTACCACCCCATGACCCTCTGTATCCAACACATCATTCTCCACAACTTCCGCCATCTCCAAAGGGATCCTACCACCAAACCTATCTTCACCTTCCCCACAACCTGCTTCCTGCAGTGATCACTCCCTCCATGATTAACTTGTCCATTCATCCCTCCCCAGTATCTCCCTCCTGGTACTTATCCCTGCAAGTGGCCAAAGTGCCATTCAGCTCCCCCCATCACCTCCATTCAGGGCCCCAAACAGTCCTTCCAGGTGAGGCAACACTTCACCTGCATACCTGCTGGGGTCGTCCATTGGGTCCAGTGCTTCTGATGCGGCCTCAGGTGAGACCCATTGTAAATTGAGGGACCACTTTGTCGAGTATCTCTGCTCAGCCGCCAAAAGCAGAACTTCCTGGTGGCTAAATATTTTAATTCTGACTCCAATTCCCACTCTGTCACATCGGTCCAGGGCCACCTCATGCCACGATGAATTCACCCTCACAGTGGAGGGGCAACACCTTCCATTCCCTCCCTGTTCCCTCTTCTTCCATTTCCTCACTCTGGCCTCTTATCTCTTCTCACCCGCCTGTTGCCTCCCCCTGGTGCCCCTCCTCCTTCCCTTTCTCCTATCAGTTTCTAGTCTTTTACCTTTCCTACCCTCCTGGCTTCACCTATCACCTAGCCATCCTTCCTCCCCTCCTCCCACCTTTTATTCTGCCATCTTCCCCCTTCCCTTCCAGAACTGAAGGGAATGGCCTGAAACGTCAACTGTCTGTCCACTTCCATGGAAGCTGCCTGGCCTGCTAAGTTCCTCCAGCACTTTTTGTGTGTTATTTTGGATTTCCAGCATCTTTAACCTTCCTATTCCCACTAGCTGGACTGCCCCACTGGCCTCTGGTTCTGAGCTTCAATGTGCTTTAAAGATTAAATATCATCAAAAGCTGCTGAATGTATTCTGAATATTTCAAGCTGAAAATACTGGTTCTCATGGTTAACAAAAAGAAGTTAGGTTATAATCATGAACCACTGAGGTGCCACATGTTTGTGACTTTCAGATTTCTTAAAACAAATTCCTACTATATTTTTGCTAAATTAAAGCAGCTTAAAATAAAACTCTTAATTTAACATTACCAAAAACCTGACGATTAGTATTCCTTAAGGTAGAAATGTGACTGCACTCGGTAGTCAGCTTTTCTGGCAATTGATGAATTAAGGAAGACTGTTGAAGAGTAGTACAGCTAAAGGATAATCTCTGTAACATCTTCATGGAGTGGTTCACGCACACTAATACCGGAACATGACGAGTCATGTTACAAGAGCTGTCAGAGGAGCAAAGGTGTCCATCTTAATGTAATTCCAGACTGTTCATACATTGAGCTACACACCAAAAGAGAAGCTTTTGTAATATAAGTGGTGGAATTAATGTGGACTGAGACGGAATGCAAAGAGACTTGTGGGGAATGGTTATTTTTCAGATTGGAGGCTGCTCTGCAGTAAGGAAGATAGCGATAGACTTCAAGAGGAAGATTGTCAGACTGGTGTAATGGGTGGGCACATGGGAGATGAAATTGGACGTGGAATTAAATGTTCTTGGTATCATTTGAAGCTGGTGTGTGGGACTGAGTGGAATACTGATGCAGAGGCCTCACTGGCCTCCTTCCAATGTTGTGACAATTCAGTTCTTCCGGGAGAAAGTACATGTGTGAAATAAATAAAAATGGAGATTGATCAGAAGAATGCAGCAAGGGAAGAGAATGCGGAATAGTAATTGTGCAAGACAGTTAGGAGAATCGTGACTTGTTCATTGTTCTGTATTATGGCTTCATCAAACAGAATATCTAAATCTGCATGCAATAGCAAAATAGCACAATAAGCCTTAAAAGCAACACTTAGTGAAAAAGTTGAAATTTACACTGGCGTGCTGAAAGAACCCAGGGAAGGAATTTATGAATCTTTTACATCATTAGGATCAGGTCATTGAATATTATTAGAATGGAAGTAGCTAATAAAATGCCCATTTTCAAAAGAAGTTAGTTTTATATGTATCAGCCATCAGGATTAGTGGATGCACAGTTAAAATAGGAACATTAGGAAAGTTACAATCTGGGTTGTGACCAATATGGGCAGGGTGCAGGACAAGAAACCAAGCAGAATTAAGAGGCTGCAATCTAATTAAAGTCCTTAGTGGTCATTTAATGTAAAAGTTACAATTTTGAGCTTACAGAACATTATGGATTAACAGATATCAAAACCAAGGGTTTATAAAGGTCATGTGATCTCTGGGATGAAACCATGGCCTTGGGAAGATTTTTGTCCACGTGAGCTGCCACTTGTTCTGCTGGAGATGTTTTTTTTTAATCTGCTTTAGATCATCTTTTAATTATCAAACTGCATTACATATAGATGTCAAAATCATCATGCTCAATGCAATAGTCTTTAATCATTCATGCTAGAAATTGATCATTGTGATTATTGGGTAATTATCGCTTGTTGATCAGGTTGTACACACTTGGAGAAATGTTGAAGCTGTGGATCATTGGAACTCTCACACCATCCGGGTATGCAAAGCTTAAAATCCTGGTTTGATTGCTGGCAATGTTCTCTATTGATTGGAATTGGTATTGATGGTTAAGGTAGCTCTTAAGAGCTACAATTAATTTTTACTGTTATTCAGTCTTACTAGAATAACTTACATTTCAACAAATATTTTAATGTGCATGACGTGTAATTGGGAAGAACACAGACAATGTCTTTCAGATTTTTTTACATAGGGGTTTTATTGTTGCTTGTTATGTTATCAGGTGAATCATTGAAACAGCCTCTTACTGCCAATTGCATACATTCTTATTCATGGTTAATCAATTTCTTATTTGCAGAGTGAAGCATGGTCCTGTATTGGGTATGCACTTAAGAAGTAGAATCTGTTTAGTTAGAAATGGAATCAGGTTTATTATCGTTGACATATGTCACAAAATGTGTTGTTGTATGGCATGAGTATAGTGCAAGACAAAAATTACTGTGTTAGAATAAATAAATAAAGAGGTCAAAAGAGAAACAACAGTGCAGTGTTTATGTGTTCATGGACCTTTCAGAAAGCTGATAATGGGGAGTGGGGGGAGGAAGTTGTTCCTAAAACAATGAGCGTGGGTCTTCAGGCTCCTGTATCACATTCTGATGCTAGTAATGAGAAGAGGGCATGTCCTTGATGGCAAAAGTCCTTAATGTTGGACGTCATATTCTTGAGGCGCTGCCTCTTGAAGATGTCCTTGAAGGTGAGGAGGACTGTCTATGATGGGGCTGGCTGGGGCTATGGCTCAGAGGGAGGTACAGTGGCCCAGGTTTTGAAGCTTATTGAGGGGTACTGAGGGAAGGCTGAGCAGTAATCAACAAACAGCAGCCTGTGGTGGGTATTCCTCTTGTCCAGATGCAGTGAGTCAGTGAGATTGCTTTTGCTGTAGATCTGTTTTGGTGGCAGGCAAATTGCATTGAGTCCAGGTCCTTGTTCAAACAGGAGTTAATTCTCCTTAAGAAGAGTGGGAAGCAAAAGACAGGAAATTATAGGCCTGTTAGCCTGACTTCAGTAGTTGGCAAGATGTTTGAGTACATTATTAAGGATAATATTTTGGAGTTCTTTGAGGTACGTGATAAAACAGACTGAAGTCAGTATCAGTTTGTAAGCAGAAATATTGCCTGACAAATTTGTTGGAATTCTTTGAGGAAATAACAGGCAAGATAGACAGAGGAGAATCAGTGGATGTTGTTAACTTGGATTTGCAGAAGGCCTTTGACAAGATGTCACCCATGAGCCTGCTAATCAAGAGCCTATGGTATTACAGGAAAAATACTAGCATGGACAAATATTTGGCTGACTGGCAGGAGGTGAAGGGTAGGAATAAAGGAAGCCTTTTCTGGTTGGCTGCTGGTGACATAGTGTTCTACTGGGATCTAAGCTGGGTCTGCTACTTTTCACATTTCATGTTGGTGATCTGGATGGAGGAATTTATAGTTTTCTGGCCAGGTTTGCAGTTTATGCAAAGATGGGTGGAAGAGCAGGTAACATTGAGGAAGCAGGGAGTCTGCAGAGAGACTTACAGTAGACTGGGAGAACAGGCAAAGATGGAATGCAGGGTAGGGAAGAGTATGGTTGTGCATTTTGGTAGAAAAAGTAAAGTTTGGACTATTTTCTAAATGGAAGCAAATTCAGAAATCAGACATGCAAAGGGACTTGGGAGTCCTAGTGCAGGACTCCCTGAGGATTAACTTGTAGGTTGAGTAGTTAGAAAGGCAAATACAATGTCAGCATTCATTTCAAGAGGATGTAATGCTGAGGATCTATATGGAAACGGTCAGACCGCGCTTGGAGTTTTCGGCTCCATATGTAAAAAGGGATGTGCTGACACTGGAGCGTGTCCAGAGGAGGTTTATGAGGATTAGCCCAGTAGTGAAAGGGTTAACATATGAGACTATTTTGATGTCTCTGAGCCTGTAATTGTTGGGAGTTTTGAAGAATGAGGGAGGATCTAATTGAAATCTACTGACTATTAAAAGCCTAGTTAGGGTGGATGTGGAGAGGATGTTACCAAAAGAGGGAGAGTCTAGGACCAGAGGGCACAGCCTCAGAATAGACGGACATCTTTTAAAACAGAGATGAGGAGGAAGTTCCTTAGACAGAGGGTGGTGAATCATTGCCACAACCAACTGTGGAGGCCAATTCATTGGGAATATTTAAAGCGGAGGTTGATAGTTTCTTAAGTAGTAAGAGAGTCAAAGGTTACAGCGAGAAGGCAGGACATGGGGTTGAGGGGGATAAAGAAATCGTGATCAAATGCCGAAGCAGACTCGATGGGCCAAATGGCTAATTCTGCTCCTGCGTCTTATGGTTTTATGGTCTTGAACAGTCCAGCCTGTATTCTTGACAATCAACGCCTGCATAATTAGCTCATTATGTTCCAGACAACACTTACTGCTTTTTTTTTATTAAAGTAAATTAATTTATTTGCAGGTGGATGGTGTGCATGAACCATCACAAATCAAACTAATTCATATTTAAGAACCAAAAATTCTATTACATTTTACACAGCCCTTCTCTTCAGTTTTGCATTATATTTTTCACAATACAGTGTTAAAAGCCGCAGCACTATTCTAATCAAAGTTATGAATGCAGACTGCACACTTACAGACGTCATTACTGATTCCACTCTCTGGTGTTTTGTTATTCAAGGTTATTTTAATAATAAACCAAAATTGCTTTCTGATGTCAGCAATATTATTCTGGTATATAATTACAATTAACTGTTATCTTTGAGTATATTTGTTATAATTTGTCTTGCTACATTTACCAACATTGTCATGAAAATGTGAAATCAATATTTGCTGTAGAATTTCTGATAAAAGCATCGATAAAGTGAATTTCATATACTCCTATCATCTGGTTAGCTTTTGAACATGTGAAATTATAATCTATGTTTTAAGTTTTCCTCTGTTTCCTTCTTCATTCAACTAAAAGAGGTAACACTGACTCCAGAACCTCTCCATTAACTCACTTGTGGTAATTCTTTAAATCTGAGCACCGGTTTGTAATGAGAAGAACCAAGGTCAATCTGACATAGAAAGACAACATGCTGGAGATTCTCATGAGATTGGGCAGCTTCTGTGGAGGGAAATGCAAAAATAACAATGGCCTCTATCTAGAGGAAAGATGGAATATCTATGATGGGGTGAAAACCCAAACTTGTCTAGGTGACACAATGACTTAGGTGCTTCTTAAGAGTGAATGAGAAAAGAGAAGACACTTTGTTAGTTATCGCTGATTTTTCCAGAGAAGTATAAATGAAAGGTAAGGTTAGTTGAGTGAAAATAAACAATCCAACATATTGGAGCAGAGAGAAGCAGTTGATGGAAAATATATGCAGGAAATACTTAACAGATTAAGTGGCATCTGTGTATAGAAAAATCCGTGTTAATGTTACAGGTAGATGGCCTTGTATTACAAGTGGCCAAAAAAGGCTGGTTGTATGAAATTATTGAGTTGAGTCCTGAGAGATGCACCCCATCCTGTCAGACGTTAATGTGCTGTTTCTTGAGTTTATGTTGGGCTATGTTGAAGCAATGCAGAAGGCCAAGACAGAGAGGTAGAAGTTGTAGTGGATGGGATTTAATGTGCCATTGTAGACCAAACAAAGCACCTGCAGTTTTTTCATGAGAACATTTTATGAGTTTTGATAAAAATGTCGGTCGTATGAAATTGGATCACTCCTAAGCAAGAACACTAAACCTTCATTAGCACAAAAAATTCTGCAGATGCTGCAAGTTCACAGCAAAACACGCAAAATGCTGGAGGAACTCAGCAGATCAGGCAGCATTATTGAGGTGAATAAATGGTCAATGCTTTGGGCTGAGACCCTTCATCAGGACTGGAAAGAAGCCGAACTAAGAAGGAGTACTAGCTGGGAGGTGATAGGTGAAACCAGGTGAGGGGGCAAGAGGGGATCAAGTGAGAAGCCGGGAGGTGAACAGTTGTTGCCTGGTTAATCCATGCTTACTTATGTCAGCATAAATCAGATTCAGTGTCGACAAATTTGGTTCACAAATGCCAGTGAAAGTTTTGGATGGGCAACATTGCCTTTATATTGTTAATGTGTGATCATAATGATGAAAGATTCAACATTCTTTTCCTGAAATTCAATTTCAACTTTCTTAGATGTTCCATCCTTTAAATTATGCTCTTCCATTCTACAGTACAGTTTGGTCCCAACCTTGCTGGGCTCAGACAGGATAAGGTGACTCGCAATGTATGTCTGCTTTGAGAGAGGGAATGCCTGTGCACCTTTGGATTGTTCACATTGTTACCCTAAGACCACTAAGGATGTTACACATACAAGAGGTTTGAAAGCACCTGTAGGATCTTTAACATGCATCCATCCCTTACAATAATAAATATTCGGCCCATGTCCTGTACCTGTTTGGGTCTGCAATCACCAGTTCAATGCTCTCTTTTTTATCTTTATCTTTCTAGAATCCAAGATTGAGCCACCGCTCAGGATAACACAACAGCACAACAAGAGAGGAGAAGATACGCCATGCCAAACGAGCATCATCGTTTCACTGAATGGTTACTGAAGCCAGTAGGTCTGTTGGGTCCATTCAGCTCAATGTTAACACAAAATATAAAGTTACAGAATTGAAATCTTCTGCCATTGACAGTACAGTGATGGAAATCTTTTGGATGATAATTAAATATCTGATGTAGAAATCTTCATCAGAGCACTTCTCTAAGAATCCCAATGAAGGTATTGAATTGAATTGACTTTATTACTTACATCCTTTATATACATGAGGAGTAAAAATCTTTACATTACCTCTCCATCTAAATGTGCAATGTGCAATTTATAGTAATTTATAATAAATAGTATGTATAACAGGATAGTCAATATAACATAGAAATAACATTGATTGGACTAAATAATTCCACTGATTGATAGGCTGAGAAAACCTTACAAGCAGAGTGAGTGAACATGTTGGTGTGGTGTCCTGATGAAGGGTCTCGGGCCGAAACGTCGACAGTGCTTCTCCCTATAGATGCCGCCTGGCCTGCTGCATTCCACCAGCATTTTGTGTGTGTTAGATGTTGGTGCCTTTGATTAGTTCAGAACAATTATTGTGTAGAAACTTCTCCGAGATAAATGATCAATTCCTACACTGTATTTTGTTTGTGTTTCATTGATAGACAAGGAGTGCTTAGTGCCTCGTGGACTACATTGATGACAGCAATGGTGCTGCTTCATGAGCCCATGCTGAGCTTGCCAATTTCATCAATCTTGCTTCCACCCTGCCCTTAAGTTCACTTGGTCCATTTCTGACACCTCCCTCCCCTTTCTCGATCTCTCTGTCTACATCTCTGGCAACAAACTGTCAACCAACATCTTTTATTGATTCCCATGGCAATCTTGATGATAACTCTTCTCAACCTGTCTCCAGTAAAAATACTATTCCCTTTTCACAGTTCCTTTGTCTCCACCACATCTGTTCCCAGGATGAGGCTTTCATTTCCAGGACATCAGAGTTGTCCTCCTTCTTCAAAGAACATGGTTTCCCTTCCTCCACCATTGATTCCACCTCACCTGCATCTCCTCCATTTCCCAGACATCTGTGCTCACCCTATCTTCCCGCCACCTTAACGGTGATAGAGTTCCTCCTGTACTCAGCTACCAGCCCATGAGCTTTCACATCCAGCACATCATTCTCCTCAACTTCCGCCATCTTCAATGGGATCCTACCACCAAACACATCTTAACTTCCCTCTCCCTACTCTCACTTTCCACGGGGACCCTCCCTCCACGATTCCCTTGTCAATTTGTCCCTCCCCACTACTGTCCCTCCTGCCATATATTCCTGCAAGTGACAGAAGAGTTACACCTGTCCATTCACTTCCTCCCTCAACTGCATTCAGGGCCCTAAACAGTCCTTCCAGGTGAGGCAACACCTCATCTGTGAATCTGTTGGGTTCATCTATTTTAACTCGTATCCCTGTTCCAGTTCTGCCATGCTGGTCCTTGACTTCTTCTTCTAGCACGATCAGGCCACTCTCCGGCTGGAGGATCAACACTTCATATTCCGTCTGGGCAGCCTCCAACCTGATGGCCTGAACATCAGTTTTCCTTCCGGTAATATATATTTTTGCTTTTTTTCCATTCCCCCTTCCCTCTTCCTCTATTCCTCACTCTGACCTCATGCCTCTTCTCCTCACTGCCCCTCCTTCTTCCCTTTCTGCTCCCCTGTATCTGTACCACTCACCTGGCTTCACCTGTCACTTCCTAGCTTGCCCTCCTTCTCCCTCCTCCCTCTTTTTTTATTCTGGCATCTTCCCCTTTCCTTTCCAGTCCTGATGAAGGGTCTCGGCCTGAAACATTGACTGTTTATTCTGTTCCGTTGATGCTTCCTGACCTGCTGAGCTCCTCCAGCATTTTGTGTGTGTTGCTTGTGGTCACCTTTGCCTAACTTTATTGCTACTTTCATAGTTCACTTTAGTTATGACTTTCAGAAACAATGACTGATGAAGTCATTTACTCAGCATGGGACCTTGGCACTTGAATACCAAATCAAGGCAGTGTTATGACAGGCCAAATTTCCCCACTTATTTCTCCTCTGCCTGGGCACCCAACCTTTGAATTGGATTTGTTACGAGAACCTCCAATCAAAAGATACACTCTAACAGAATCCCTGTCGAAAACTGTCCTTATTGCTGCCTTCCAATACAACCCACTACATCAGTTCCTCTGCCTCCTCCACAATGTTTAGATCCATTGTCTTCCTGCTGAAGGACCTCTCTGAAGAGTACCTTAAGGCATCTCTGGGTTTTGGACCCCACAATAGGATCCTGAGAAATCCTTCTGGCATTTTCCAACAGGCCCTTGGTGGTCCCATGGCAATAGTTTGGGCGACTTATCTAAGAAAGTGCTGCCACTGGAGCATGTCCAAAGGAGGTTTATGAGAATGATCCCAGGTATGAAAGGGTTAATGTTTGTGGAGCATTTGATGACTCTGGGCCTGTACTTGCTGGAGGTTAGAAAAATGAGGGGGATCTCATTATTAAATATTGAAAGGACTAGATAAAGCAAACCGATCACAATTAGGGAAAATCTGCAGATGCTGGAAATCTAAACAATACACAAAATGCTGGAGGAACTCAGCAGGCCAGGCAGCACCTGTATAGTTGATGTTTCATGCTGAGACCTTTCATCAGGACTGGTGGAAAAAAATGAAAAGTCAGAGTTAAATTCCTTCTTACTTTGACTCCTCATCTTTTTTTCTCCATTCCTGATGTAGGGTCTCGGCCCGAATCATCGACTGTACTCTTTTTCATAGATTCTGCCTGGCCTGCTGAGTTCCTCCAGCATTTTGTGTGTGTTGTCTAGATACAGCTGACTTTGAGAAGATGTTCCCAATAATGGGGGAGTCTAGCCTAGCACAGCCTCAGAATACAAGAATATCCCTTTAGAGCAGAGATGAAGAGCAATTTCTTCAGCCTGAGGGTGGTGAATCAATGGAATTCATTGCTGCAGACAGCCATGGAGGCAAAGACATTGGGTATATTTAAAGCAGGAGGCTGATAGGTTCTTGATTGTAAGGGCGTCAAACGTTACAGGGAGAAAGCACGATCGAATGGCAGAGCACAGTTAATGGATCGAATGGTCTAATTCTGCTCCTATGTTTTAATGGCAGTATATAGTATTCAGCCGTATTAGCCGGAGCATAGACAGGTATCTGAAATCACACAACTCCAGCAAACCAGGTTGAATCTTGATCTCTGTGTGTAGTTTTCATGACTTCTTTGTGATGTGGAACCTTGCACACTAGAGCAGCAAGGTCCTCCTGTTTCCCTTTGGATTTTGGCAAAAAGGAATATACTAGTTGATTCCCTTTGATTACCGGTAGCTTTGGTGACCCACTTTATACAATCGTGATGCCCCGACTACAAGATATTGAAAAATATTTCTATCTCTGGTCCAGAGGGAGACAAGTTAATAAAATTTTATTGCAGTGGTCACCTTGAAAGCAGTTCTTGGTTTGTTTCAAGGTTGCAATTTTGCCAGTAGCTGTTCTCAATTTGGAAATACTGTACTTGTCACACAAAGTTGTTCATTGTGCTTTAGATTAGAGAATTTCCATAAAAAACATGGGCTGAGAGCAATGTCTGGCCCTTTTGCTCATTTTTCCAGATGTTATCCTGCTAAATGTGCCCTGTCATTCTCCCAGCCATGTTAAACTACACGGGAGTGGGTGGGGTGGGGGTGGTTACTGATGTCAGCACTCATCTTGGGAACAAATGGTTGCTTGGATGAATGTTGCATCTTTGGGACAAGTGGTTTGTGGAGAAGCCCAAAGTCAGCATATATCCTTCAACACCCCCGGCAGAACCTGTCCAGTTAGAATTCGGACCGTAACAGCAAGAACTGTCAGAAAAATAACCAGTCTGAGAAGGATTTAGTAAACGGGAATGGCAGTGGCGAGGAAGAAGTGTTGGAAGCTCTTCCTCCTGCTGGATGTGAATTTAATTGAGAGAAGTTTTTAGCAAAGCGTGCTGAGCTCCACAGTATGGCACTGACACTGCACACTTACTGACAGCAGCAATTGCCTCACCTTCATAAGATTAGCACAAGTGCTAATTACCTCACGTGCCATGGCCACTAATTTGGTGCTTAAAACAAGCGGTTCAGATTTCATGATCATGTTGTCTTTATGAACAACAAAGAAAATAATGATCAGATGCATAAACAAGACACCAATCATTGAACACTCATTCATTACTCAAGAGTATTGTTCTCATCTACGTTTGTTTGAATAAAGTGTATTCCATCCATTTCTTTTGGAACTGGTGATAATTTCCGTATATTATTTGCTGTGAATGTTTCTGAAATATGCAACTAACTATAGAGGATACCGCATTTCCTGTTCCCAATTTGTGTGTACTTATCTATAATTCTACTGTAATTTTCAACCAGCAACGATGTTTTTTTTAAAACCTTACTTATTTCAGGGCTTGTGTAAGCACCAGTCTGAGATCAACTCCATCACTTTAACTCTATCACAGACCAAAGAGCTGAGTGCCAGCCTCCTCGCAGAAATGTTACTTTTACTTCTGAGGCCATAGATGGTGATTTTGACAAATCTTAAAATTACCGTATAATTTGTCAAATGGAATGCAATCAGCATTTTCATCTTTTGATAAGAGATGAAAGGTGGCAAAAATGAAATCGGTCACTCAGCTGCAGTAATGAGCTCGAACTGAAAATCAGAAGCTAAAGACCCCAGTAATTGAGTAAATTGTGTTCTGCAATTTACTCGAGATTTTTGGAGATAATAGTCCATAATTCACTTGGTTATAATCATGTTCATAGCTAAATCCTGTTTGAAATGGAATTATAAGTTTTTATGCATGTTCTACAGACTGAAATCCACAATGCTGTTCCCTCTCCTATTAAACCCATAAATAATGGTTTTGCTTACACCTAGAATAGTTATCCTGTTTTCATTTTGAAAAAGCAGATGTTTCCTGTGCATTAAAATCACATCTGTCTTTATCACACAAAGTATTGATCTCATTCAATTATTACCACTACAGCCACCCACTTAATTCTGCCGATATTGCAGTCCATTCAGTTTCAGTAGTAAGATACAACCCACCAGAACACGTATAATCTGTTAACAGCATTACCATCATTGCTTATCCTAAATCTTCAGCTTCATTTGTTCTAATGGATATATCAAGAGAAAGAATTCACATAAAAGAAGATGGGACAAATGTACTTTACCTTGGTGCTGGCTCGAGCTGAATGGTTTGATCTGTGGCTCTGTTCTGAGCTTTCATTTCTTACGCCCTTATACAAATCACAGACGAGTGTGCTGTCCATCACACTATAGAAAGTCATTCACAGCCAATCAGCTATTCCACCACCATCCTGTATTTTCTGATTTGCAGCTGTTTATTGATTGTTTTTCGCACTCTTCTCATTGTTTAGCCTCTTGCCTTTCTGTTACCTGTTTGAGTAATTTATTCATGTTCTTGATTTTGCCACATTTTTAAGTATTCCATATAATTTTACCTCGAACGTTAATTGGCATCAAAATTTCAATCATTAACTTGTTATCATCTTGTGCCAAGATATTTGATTTAGTTGTGGGAAGGGAAGAATTTCAAAAAATCACTTTCTTCCATTACGACTTACACAAACCCATTTTTAAATTACAACACATTTTAAGTGGTAAGCTTTGTTAATAATTCACTCATGCTAATTAGAGGGTAATACTGAGGGTAATTAGAGGGTAATACTGAGGGTAAATTTAGCAGCATAAGTTTAAAGATATGCAAATACACCTAATGGCTGTTTTGTGTATCTAACTCTTGTGTACAGATGTAATTGTTCCTTCTGTTTGTCTGAAGACCATCTGTGTTTTAAATTGTTTTGCAACACCTTAGATAATAAATTTGAATGTTTTGGCTTTATTCTTGGTTATTCAACCATGTTCACAATGAAACTGCAGCCTTTAATCCTGAACCATCTGTACACTTCGATGCTGCAATTTTCTCTTTTTATGAATGTTTCTGGTGCTCTTCTAGAAAGTATTTTTACCACTATGTCCTCTTTTTAATGAAGTGTTTCTGTCAATTAGTTAGTCTGAATTCATCTCAATAGATTAGACAGTTTCCAGTTGTGTATCAAGCCAGAATAAATAATGAGGGGTGGTGAATGCAAAACTATTTCAAAGTTTTATTTTACAGTCATTAGAGATCAGAGAACATTTGTACATAAGGTGACTAGAAAACATACATAAGCTTGGTAGACCGAAGCCTACTTCTACTTCTTAGCTTTCTCTAGCTTAGCTATGTGTTTAAAAGATTAAAAGAGAAACAGCAGTTTATTGACCAGGAGTTATCAGAATGCTTAATGATCTGACCAGATCTGTAGCTCTTACTTTAACTAAATTCAGTGGAAATTTCATTGAGCTGAACCTTCCTGCTTTCATAATTCTTAACAATAGACTGCATGACTTAAATGAAATTTAAATTTGTCCTCTCCTTTAAATGTACAAATTGATAAATAAATATATATATATTGAATTACGTTGTTGAAATTCACTTTTATTAACGAGAAAATGGTCCATTATTCTGAAATATCACTTACAAATATATTTTTCACATGGACCCTCTGGTTGAAAATTTTCAAAATCTGGATTTTCTTTCAATACTCAAGTCAATAATCAAAAAGGAACTAACAAATCATTTAGGAAAGCTGAATTTAATATGGTTTTATGAAAGTCAAATCCTGTTTAACAAATTTGCTTGGATTCTTTGGGACTGTGAGTGGGAGTGTCAATAGAGGGGAACCTGTGGATATCCTGTACTGGTCCTCCCTAGCCAATGAGTGCCCAGCTTATGTACAACCAGTACAGTTGACTGAGGATTTGAGAGACCAGCCAGATGGATGTATTGGCTGCTGCAGGGCTGCAGCCATCTTCTGACTTGTGGAAGTTTGGTCTGCAGTTGCATTTCCAACACCTGAGCTATTTGGGTTATGACCAGTTCACAGGAATGGAACCCAGGCATAATCGAGGGGAGACCTGTAATTAGGTTTTGAAAAGGCATTTGACAAGGTGCCACATAATAATATTGGAGGAAGTGAGTTAGCAGGAAATGCATACCAGCTGTCATTTTGGAAATATAGAGTTGGAATAAATGGTTCTTTTACAGGCTCGATGGATGCAACCAGTACCCCAGGGATCAATTCTTGGCCCTCAGTTGTGTACTTTTTACATAATGGCCTATAGGAGGAAGCAAAATGCAAGTTTTCTAAGTTCACCAATGATACAAAAGTAGGTGGAAGGGTTCATTATAATGAGGGCATGGGAATTCTACAATGGGATATAGATAATTTCAGTAACTGCGTGAAACCTGACACTGTAAATCAGACTCAGAATTAGGTTTATTATTATATGGCATGTGTTGTGAAATTTGTTAATTTAGCAACAGCAGCTCAATGCAATACCTAATATAGAAGAAAAAATCAATCAATTACAATATACATATATTGTATAGATTAACAATCGTGCAAAAACACAAATAATATATATTAAAAAGTGAGGTAGTGTCCAAGGTTTCAATGTCCATTTAGAAATCGGATGGCAGAGGGGAAGAAGTATTGCTGAGTGTGTGCCTTCAGGCTTCTGTACCTCCTACCTGATGGTATCAATGAGAACAGGGCATGCCCTGGGTGCTGGAGGTCCTTAGTGATGGATGCTGCCTTTCTGAGACACCTATCCTTGAAGATGCCCTGGGGGGTAATGGGGTTTCATGCGGGATTTGCAAGTTCAGGAATTTCAGTAAGAGCCGGTTTATTATCTAAATAGAAGAATGGGATAAGTTTAGATGGGTCTAGTTGTACTAGTGAATGAATCACAAAATGTTAGCAAGTCCAACAAGCAGTTGGAATTTAAAAATACAGAGGTTTTGCAATGTAGTTAAGAGCTTAACAATATTGAGTCTTTGTAACAGTTATTCAGTGTGTAGGTGAGCCCATACCTGCTGTACCGTGCATACCTAATAGAGGAATGTACTATAACTAGAGGCAGTTTGTCAGGCAAACTCCTGCAATAGGACGGTTGTCCTATAAAGAGAGGCTAGACAGTTTGGTCTATACTGCCTGAAGATTAGAAGAATGAGGTGTGAACTTATTCAATCATCTAATATGTGGCCTGACAGGGTAGATGCTGAGATGTTTTCACTAATGTGAGAATCATCACAAAATAAGGTGTTGTCATTTAAAACGGAGGTACAGAGAAACTTTTTCTCTCAAAGAACAGTAAACCTCTGGAATTTTCTGCCTCTGTGGGCGGTGGAGGTCAAGTAATGTAGATAAATACTTGAAAGGTCTAGGAATTCACATAAAATGCTGGTGGAAAGCAGCAGGTCAGGCAGCATCTATAGGGAGAAGCGCTGTCGATGTTTCGGGCCGAGACCCTTCGTCAGGACTAACAGATAGGAAAGATAGTAAGAGATTTGAAAGTAGGAGGGGGAGGAGAAAATGCGAAATGACAGGAGAAGACCAGAGGAGGTGGGGTGAAGCTGAGAGCCGGAAAGGTGATTGGCAAAAGGGATACAGAGCTGGAGAAGGGAAAGGATCATGGGACGGGAGGCCTAGGGAGAAAGAAAGGGGGAGGGGAGCACCAGAGGGAGATGGAGAACAGGCAGAGTGATGGGCAAAAAGAGAGAGAAAAAAAGGAGGGGAGAAAAAAGCTAAATATATCAGGGATAGGGTAAGAAGGGGAGGAGGGGCATTAACAGAAGTTAGAGAAGTAAATGTTCATGCCATCAGGTTGGAGGCTACCCAGCCGATATATAAGTTGTTGTTTCTCCAACCTGAGTGTGGCTTCATCTTGACAGTAGAGGAGGCCATGGATAGACATATCAGAATGGGAATGGGACGTGGAATTAAAATGTGTGGCCACTGGGAGATCCTGTTTTCTTTGGCGGACAGAGTGTAGGTGTTCAGCGAAATGGTCTCCCAGTCTGCGTCAGGTCTCACCAATATATAAAAGGCCACACCGGGAGCACTGGACGTAGTATACCACACTAGCCGACTCACAGGTGAAGTGTCACCTCACCTGGAGGGACTGTCTGGGGCCCTGAATGGTGGTGAGGGAGGAAGGAGATGTCTTCCTTTTTTAAACGAAGGGGCTTCCCTTCTTCCACCATCAACTCTGCTCTCAAACGCATCTCTGCCATTTCCCACACATCTGCCCTCACCCCATCCGCCCGCCACCCCACTCGGGATAGGGTTCCCCTTGTCCTCACCTACCACCCCACCAGCCTCCGGGTCCAACGTGTAATTCTCCGTAACTTCCTCCACCTCCAACGGGATCCCACTACTAAGCACATCTTTCCCTCCCCCCCCCCCCCCCCCTTTCTGCTTTCTGCAGGGATCGCTCCCTACGCGACTCCCTTGTCCACTCGTCCCCCCCATCCCTTCCCACCGATCTCCCTCCTGGCACTTATCCTTGCAAGCGGAACAAGTGCTACACCTGCCCTTACACTTCCTCCCTCACCACCATTCAGGGCCCCAGACAGTCCCTCCAGGTGAGGCGACACTTCACCTGTGAGTCGGCTGGTGTGGTATACTGCATCCGGTGCTCCCAGTGTGGCCTTTTATATATTGGTGAGACCCGACGCAGACTGGGAGTCCGTTTCGCTGAACACCTATGCTCTGTCCGCCAGAGAAAGCAGGATTTCCCAGTGGCCACACATTTTAATTCCACGTCCCATTCCCATTCTGATATGTCTATCCATGGCCTCCTCTACTGTCAAGATGAAGCCGTACTCAGGTTGGAGGAACAACACCTTATATACCAGCTGGGTAGCCTCCAACCTGATGGCATGAACATTGACTTCTCTAACTTCCGTTAATGCCCCTCCTCCCCTTCTTACCCTGTCCCTGATATATTTAGCTTTTTTCTCCCCTCCTTTTTTTCTCTCTCTTTCTGCCCATCACTTTGCCTGTTCTCCATCTCCCTCTGGTGCTCCCCTCCCCCTTTCTTTCTCCCTAGGCCTCCCATCCCATGATCCTTTCCCTTCTCCAGCTCTGTATCCCTTTTGCCAATCACCTTTCCGGCTCTCAGCTTCACCCCACCCCCTCCGGTCTTCTCCTATTATTTCGCTTTTTCCCCTCCCCCTCCTACTTTCAAATCTCTTACTATCTTCCCTTTCAGTTAGTCCTGACGAAGGGTCACGGCCCAACAAGTTCTTCCTGTCGATGTTGCCTGACCTGCTGTGTTCCACCAGCATTTTGTGTGTGTTGCTTGAATTTCCGGCATCTGCAGATTACCTCGTGAAGGTCTAGGAATTGATGATTATGGGGATATGACGGGGAAGAGGGGTTGAGGCCTGTGTAGGTCATCCACGATCCTATTGTGTAGTTGGACAGGTTTGAGTTTCCTTTTTTGTGTCTTGCGAATATATTATGTGCCTGTAATGATTTGAAACTGCTTTTAAAGGTGGTGTGAAAATAGATTTTCCAGTACAGGTTTTCAGTGAAATGTGCTTGGGTCAGATCATGGGTGATCTGACTTGCTGAATGCAATAATTTCACAGCCATATTTGGCTGTTGCAACACACGGAACGGGCTGTGAGGGAGGCCTCTGCCTTGTAACCCTTCCATGAGGGAGAGAGACTGCCTGCCCAAGCACCACTCTAATGTTGTTAGCAGCTCCCTACTGCTGACATCTTTTACAGCAATTTATACACAGCCTAAATGAATAAAACTGGAAATAACTGTAAAACAGCTTATAGTTAACAAAACTGTGCTATTTTAAAACAGTGAAATATACAAAATTGAAATAAAGAAAAATAAACAATTCTTAGACAATGAATAAACTCTTCTTGGGTTTCCCTGATGAAGATTGTGGAGTTTGTCATCGAAACCTTGGTTATAATTGATACCTGTACCCGGCTGGAAGCCTGAGAGGAGTTTATTCACCACATATGCTGGGAAAGCTCCAGATCCTTTTTCAATGCTTAGGTCAGTTTGCCTTTTTAATGAAGGACAAGGACCCAGTCATACACAGCCTGTCATAAAGTTAAGAGCCTGATCAAAGTACATCCAATCCCTTGGCTGAAATTGCAACTTCCTTTTGGATCTTAATGCTGATTTCATCCTCATCCCTCCTCTCATGAATTGAACAAACAGGACATTCTCACCACACTTCAGTCTACAATATGACCATAAGACATAGGAGCAGAAATAGGCCATTTAGCCATCGAGTCTGCTCCCCCATTCCATCACGGCTGGTTTATTATCCCTCTCAACTCTAATCTCATAACATTTGATGCCCTGATTAATCAAGAACCTATCAGCCTCTGCTTTAAATATACTTGATGACTTGTCCTGCACAGCCATCTGCGGCAATGAATTCCACAGATTCACCACCCTCTAGTTAAAGAAATTTTTCCTCATCTCTATTTTAAATGGACATCCCTCAATTCTGAGGCTGTGCCCTCTGGTCCTAGACTCTCCCACTATGTATTCATATTCAGAGGAGGTTCATGAGAATGATTCCAGGAATGAAAGGCTTATCACATGAGGAGTGATTCAGGGCTCTGGGCCTTTACTCACTGGAATTTAGAAGATTGAGGAGGGGATCTCTTTGAAACTTAACAAATATTGAAAGACCTCGATAGAATGGATTCAGGGAGGATGTTTTCGATGATGGGGGAGTCTATGACCAGAAGGCACAGGTTCAGAACAGAGAGATGTCCATTTAGAACGGAGTTGAGGAGAATGTCTTCAGCCAGTGGGTGGTGAATTTGTGGAATTCATTGTCACAGGTGCGTGTTGCGGCCAGGTTATTGGGTGCATTCAAGGTGGAGGTAATAGGTTCTTGACTAGTCAGAACATGACGGGATATGGGGAGAAGGCAGGAAACTGGGGATGAGAGGGAAATGGATCAGCCATGGTGAAATGGCAGAGCAGACTTGATGGGCCAAATGTCCCAATTCTGCTCCTATATTTTATGGTCTTATGGGAAACATCCTCTCCATATCTACTCTATTCAATATTTTATAGCTTTCAGTGATTTCCCCCTCATTCTTCTAAACTCTAACGAGTACTGTCACAGAGACATCAAATGCTCCTTGTGCGTCAATCCTTTCATTCCTGTGATTATTCTTGTGAACTTCCTCTTGACTCACTCCAATGCCAGCAAGTCCTTTTTAGATAAGGGCTCACTCTACTCCAAGAGCAGTCTGACTGATGCCTTACATCCGTGCTTTTATATTCTAGTCCTCTCAAAGTGAATTGCTAACAGTGTTTTTGCCTTCCTTACCGCCGACTCAACCTGCAAATTAACCTTTAGGGATTCCTGCACGAGGACTTGCAAGTCCCTCTGCACTGCTGATTTTTGAATTTTCTCTCCATTAACAAAATAGTCCATGCCTTTATTCCTTCTGCCAAAGTGCATAAACTTGCTCTTTCCTACATTATATTTCATTTGTCACTTATTTATCATTCCTCTCGTCTTTCTAGGTCTTTCTGCAAACACCATGATGGTCATCAGCAGCCAACCAGAAAAGGTCCCCTTTATTTCAACCCTTTGTCTCCTGCCAGCCAGCCAATCTTCTATCCACTCTAGAACCCTTCCTGTCATACCATGTGCTCTTGTTTTGTTAAGCAGGCTCATGTGCAGCACATTGTCAAAGACATTCTGAAAATCCAAATAAACAACATCCATTATTTCACCTAAGTCTATCTTACCTGTTAAGTCCTCAAAGAATTCTAACAGATTTGTCAGATAAGATTTCCCCTTAAGGAAACCACGCTGACTTTGGCATATGTTATTATGTGCTTCCAAATACCCAAAACTCTTAACCTTAATAATCAACTCCAACATCTTTCCAACCACTGAAATCAGGCTAACTGGTCTATAATTTCCTTTCTTCTGCCTCCCTCCCTACTTATATAGTGGAGCGATATTTGCAATTTTCCAGTCCTCAGGAACCATTCCAGAACCTAGTGATTCCCAAAAGATCATTACTAATGCCTCCACTATTCAGATACTTCTTTCAGAATTGTGGTGTGTACTCCATCTGCAAGGGAGAAGCTGAAGCCAGATGTATCAGTATTAGAGTGGAGTGAAGGGAATTATAAAGGCATGAAAGAGGAGCAGGCTAAAGTTGATTGGAAGGGGACACCAGCAGGGATGACAGTAGAACAGCAATGGCTGGAGTTTTTCAGAACAATTTGGAAAGCACAGGATAGATAAGAACCCATCTACTACAGGAAAGATGGCGAGAGGATTAGCTGTTGGTAGGAGGCAAAGAATGGGAATAAAAGGAGCCTGTTCTAGTTGGCTGCCGGTGAATAGTGGTGTTCTGCAGAGGTCTGTGTTGGAACCACTTCTTTTTAATAATTTGTCAATGACTTGGATGATGGAATTGGTGGCTTTGTGGCCAAGTTTGTGGACAATATGAAGACAGGTGGAGGGGCAGGTACTGTTGAGGAAGCAGAGGGGGCTGCAGAAGGACTAAGGTAGATTAGGAGAATGGGCAAAGAAGTGGCAAATGGAATAAAGAGTCAGCGATGAGGAAGACAAATGAAATGTTAACATTCCCTTTGAGAGGGCTAGGTTATAACAGCAAGCATGTAATGCAGAAGCTTTAAAAGGCATTGGTGAGGCCTTATGTGGAGTAATGTGAGCAGTTTTGGGCCCCTTACCTAAGAAGGGATGTGTTGACATTTGAGAGGTTTCAGAGGAGATTCATGAGAATAATTCCAGGAATGAAGGGTTATATTATGAAGAGCGTTTGTTGGCTTTAGACCTGTATTTTCAGGAATGAGGGGTGATCTTATTGAAAACAAAGGCCTCGAAAAAGTGGATGTGGAGAGGATGTTTCCTAATGTGGGGGAGTCTAGGTCCAGATGGCACAGCCTCAGAACAGAGGGATCACCATCCAGAAAGGAGATGAGGAGGAATTTCTATAGCTAGAAGGTGGTGAATCTGTGTAATTTATTGCTACAGGCAGCTGTGGACGGCAGGCCATTGGGTGTATTTATGGTGGGTGTTGATAGATTCTTGATTAGTCTTGGTGTGATCGGTTATGGGGAGAAGGCAGGAGAATGGGACTGAGAGAGAAAATGGACCAGTCATAATGAAATAGTAGTACAAACTTGATGGGCCTAATGGCCTAATTCTGCTCCTATGTTCTATGGTCCCATGGTGGTCTAATATTACCAACCATGAATCTCGCCTATTTAGTTCTGAACAAGATTTTATGGAAGGTCTAAATATTATGCTACATCTTATAATCAATTGGCTATATTCTCCAGACACCCTTTGCTTTAGCCATCCCTTCTTTGCAAATCATTAGACTACCCAGTTCTCTTCCTCTCTTCACATTCTTTCACGCTTTTCCATTACGGCTGTATGTACGTTGTACATTTGCCCTCCTCACAGTCCATCATTCCAAATTATATACCATTTATTCGTCATGAGCCTAATTGTCTCCACAATCTCTACAGTCCAAACAATTTCATGGATCTCAGTCTAACTTGCAAATCTGCATATAATTCGTTTTAAATTTCCATTCTTTAAATGGACTTCAAATCTGTCATTTTATTCAGCAATAAGTAAATAACTCAGAGTTCATTGATTCAGACCAGATTGTCAGTGTAATACTAAAAATTCATGGCAGGCACCAGACTACATTAATATTTTCATGTACCCTGCAAAGACAGCCAATGAATACTGAAGAATGAACAGTTATTTCTCTCTGTTGAGAGTTATGGTGCATTCAGTAAAATGCATCTTTCCTTTAAGATTTCTTTTTAAATCTGACCTTCAATCTTGCTCCATCTAAGTGAAAAATTAGATCACTGCTGAATATTCGATCAGAGATTAACCATCAAAGCTTTGGTACATTTATTCAGAATGCTAATGTGAAAATGCTAATCCTGACTTCTGTGCAATTCTAAATAAAGATTTTGTTAATGACTCTAACTCTCACCGGACTGTAAGTAAACCTTTCATGTTTCAGCCTTTTCTGTTCTCTTCACTCTTCCACTGAAAGCATTGATTTGAACAGTGATTTTAATAATAGAAACATTTATCATTTCTTATACTTTGCCCAAGTAATTAGTCTTAATGTGCCAGCCGAGTAGTCACTGTGCGTGGGCTGCTCTATATGTAGCAGATCACAGTTGCAATAAAACTTTAGCACAAGTCCATTTAACTTACATTTACCTTACATGCTGCTAGCAGGTTACATGTCATGTGAAAAGCAAATGCAAGAGAGCTTTTTGTTAGAAATCATTTATGACATAGAATGGCTTCTTGTATCTCAAGCACTACAAAATATTAATTGTGCCTATTTTCCCCAAGAAATAGTAACAATTATTGAAGAGAATTTTCTGCAAAGAAAATCCATTTATTCTCTATTGTTCCTGCAATACCAAACATAATGACTTTGAAACAAGTGACATAGATTGTTGTCCTTTATTTCTGAGTGAAAATTGGCTTTCGATTTCGATTGTAAATCACAAGCACACACTTTTAATATGACTTGTCCACCTTTTCAAATTGAATAGGATAATAGTGTTGCCAAATCTGACCACACAAGGAACTGAGCTAACCATATACAAGAAGCCTGCTCCTGTCAGTAGGAAGAATCCACTTCCCCCATTCCCCACTATCACTTGCTCTGCTCAAAAGGATTCTCAATTCTTGTTCTTGATTTTTCAGGACATGGGTGTTGCTGGCAACACCAGAACTTATTGCCAATCCTGCAGGTTGAAGGTTTGTTCAGGGCAAAGAAGATGTTGGAAGAATCATGGTGGACACTACCCACCCTGTAAAGTGCCTTTTCGAAAAGCTCTCCTCTGAAAAGCGCCATAGGACTATTAAAACAAAACCTTCACACCATCTTAAAAGTTTCTTCCTCCTTTCAGTTACTCTGATCAACGTTCTAGTTAGACCCCAACCCCCTCGACCTATCTCACCCATCGCTCACTGCAGACACTTTCAGCTACTTTTATAAAGCTGTTTACACTGTAAGTGTATGATGATATTAATGCATACTTTATTTCATATCTATCCTTTAACCTCCAACTTAATTGTTATGTAATTCTTTATAATTGTTGAATATTCTGCTTTTTGTTGCATGTCATGCCCTGACCAACACACTACAGCAAATTCCTACTACGTGTAAATATATAAGAGGAATAAAGTTGATCTTTTGACCTATGGTCCACAATCAGCCACGATCTTATTGAATGGTGGAGCAGGCTCGACGGGCCAGATGGCCGACTCCTGCTCCAGTTTCTTCAGTACTTATATTCTAATACTGAGTGCATTGGACTCCTTTCTGTGGAAGAATTTTGAATCTGGTGGCAACCTGTTAGGCCTTCAGCGTAATAGTGAGGAGACGAGAGGGACAGCAGAAGGAAGAAAAAGTGGATAGCTCTAGCCAGAAGAATCTAAACTCCCACCCCCCACTGCCCCCTAGAATATTCTGAGTACTTATGATCAATGCCTTTATTTATAATCGAGGGGGGCATTGCCAATGGCCAATCTGAGTTTTTCAGGAGGTGATCATCTGTCCCAACCTTTGTTACCGTTTTTGAGCAGTGCCTGGGCCATTTTCTTAGAGGCACCAAAGGTCACAATGATTCTAAATTCCTCTGTACTTGGCCTGGTACAGCTGGCTGCAGCTGTCAGCTTTACGTCCACTTGCAGAGCAGTGCCGCGTTCAGGAGGTGACAGAGATTCTCTGCTCAAGCTGGGTATAAAACTTCTCCTAGTGCAGGGCATAAGAACTGAAAGGCAGATCTTTTTTTTGCAATTGACAAAAGTGTGACTTGCAAAGATAGTCCGCAATGAAAAGGGTTAATTTGTCCTATTTCATTTCACCAGTTTTTGCTAGAGCCACAATACCACTAGCCATGTAATTAACCACCAAAATACATTGTTGAAACAACTTCATGTGCACGAAATATGCAGAATTATCATTGAAGGACGAATAGTCCTTCCTTGCAAGAGTAACCATGGAAGAAATAAGCAGATAAACTCCAAGCTCATTTCTAGTTCCAGCTGCCAAACATTTATCAGAGGACAGATGGTACAAGCCTTCATCTCCTGTACTTCAGACTGATGTTAACAATTTTTTACTTTGGAGAAGGAGATTAGAAGGAAATAATTAACATAACTGATAACTAATTTTATTGGCATATTTTCATGGTGTCAGCCACAGAATTTGTTAATTCAATTAGTTGAAAAGGATTTCTGTGTGGTAATTTACAATAACCTGTTTGCTTTTTATTCTCACATAAGGAAGAAAGAATGAAGTAGAAAAGTAATTGATTGCTGCTGACGTGTTTTAAAGATGCTGACAGAAGTAAAAGTGGAAGTGAGGTCGCTCCGGCTAAGAAACTCACTGCAACAGTGGACTGGTATCAGATGACAGGATGTGCACATGTTACATACTTGTTCATGGTGTCTGGAGATCAGTTGTCTGGCGCTTGGCTCCGAGTACAGTCATCTGTGGTGGTAAGGCCAAGGGAGAGGTCCCAGACAAAGAGCGATCTAACCAACACCTCAATGGTGGAGCTGGTGGAAAGTGATGACACATCACAATGGCAGTGAAGGAGGAGGAAGGCTGCAGCGGTGAAGGGTCCCCAGTCATCTTGCATCCCATGCCACTGGACCCTGACCTGATCTATCAGGGACATCTGCTTCCCCGCATCGAACAAAGTCATGCACAGGCATTCTCTGTTAAAGGGATCCACCCTAACATTCTGAATTAAGCAAGTGGTGAAGGGGGCAGGATTGTGAACCACTTAATATGTCGATCCGGGTTCAGCCTCTACAGCCACCTGAAGATTCTCTGACAGACAACTGCTGAGGGGGCTATCATACTCGACTCAAGTGATTGCCCTTGTATTACATACTTGTTCAAAAAAACAGAAGGAGAAATAACTTGGCAACTACAAACCAGTCAGCCTAACATGGGCATCAGAGAAATTTCCACTGCTTAAAACCTGGGGCAAAATTCATGGGAAGTTGGAGAAATAAGCACTAAAAATGAAAACTAGTATAGATATGTGAAAGCTAGATCCTGATTGACATAATTTATTGTGTTACTTGATAGAGCTTTGGAGAAGATTAATGATGGTCCTGAAGCTGATCAAGAAGCATGAAGCACCACATTAAGAAACTTATTTGCAAAGTAATTTCCACAAAATTAAAACAGCTGTAGCTGTATGGATATGCATTTGACAAAAAGACATAAAACAGAGAGCAATGATAAGTTCCAATAAAAGATCAATGACCAGGAACATAATCTTTTTACGATATGAAGACAGGTGGAGGGGTGGGTAGCATTGCGGAAGCAGGCAGTCTACGGAAGGACTAGGACATATTATTAAAAAGTGGCAGACAGAAACAATGTAAGGAAGTGCATGATCATGCATTTTGGTAGAAGGAATAAAATCATTGATCATTTTCTAAGTCGGCAGCAAATTCAGAAATCGGAAGTGAAAAGGCACATAGGAATTCTCGTGCTGGATTCTGTAAAGATTAATTTACAAATTGCATCAGTGGTAAGGAAGGCAAATGCAATGTTAGCATCCATTTTGAGAGGACCAGAATATAAAAGCAAAAATATAACGCTGAGGCTTTGTAAGGCATTGGTCAGATCTGTTATGTTTGCTTTCGATAAAAGACAACCTTAGGGTGGGTAAAACTAACTCATATTTATTTACAGATTAGCTTCAGCCTGACATGAACACATGTAATCAGCTCACCAACGTCACTTCCAGTTCTGGGTCAACCACCTGCATTGCACACTGGGAACTGAAGTTCTTTATTATGTACACACATAATAACACATCTTTTCCTCTCTATAGAAAACAAATACAAATCTATGTCCTCATAAACTTGCAAGAGACAATAATATTTTCCAACAAAGATACTTGCATTAACTTCAATTGTAATGAGCAAATACAGTCCCTTATTCACTCATCTACTTTCAATCCGTCTCTGTGATGGTTTAATGATGCTTTTTGGTCAGCTTTTTGTTTCCACAGATGTTTTGCTTTTATTTGCTGTGTTCAGTCTCTGACGAACCTGTTAATTTCTTTTACGTCTTTCTGCCAGGATGCTATCTGTTTGTCTCTGTTCTTGTTCTTGCTGTGTGACCATAATTTGGTCCACGGGCCTCATAATGGAGCCCTGGACTACACCCATGTGATCAGTGAGTCTTTGCACAAGTTCCAGCTGATTCTGTCTCAATTCACAGAGCTCCTCTGTTGGAGTGTGTCGTAGATAGCAACTCCTCTCGTTGGTTTGTGTTGAACAGTTGCTGATGTTCTGACCTTTAGATCTGTGTGGTCTCCCCATCATCCTTTTTATTTTCCCCCTTCAACTTCAGAGAGGAATGTGGAGATATGTTTGATCTCCAGTCTTTAACACAGACAGATTTTGAATCAAAGCTGCATGATGTGGAAGCAAGACTAGGACTTCTTCATTGCGATCACTCGGTTCAGCACTGGCACCCTGCCCATCATGCCAGTGTAGCTGGCGTGGGTGTCTACGGAATGTAGAATTCTTGTGCTTCTCTTACATAACCTTTCTGGAGCTCTCATGGATGCTGTTACAAGCTTCTTGAGTTACATCAGGTAACCATTTGAGCCCCTCAAAACATCTGCATACTCTTCCATGAGTGAAATGAGGTCACCTTTGGTCTGTGAAACCACTACAAACACTCATTTTACCAGGATGAGCTTTTCACATCCATTCAGATCTAATATTGGCTGTACACTACAATCAGTAGCTGTGCCTTTAGGTGCTGCCCCCTTGTGCTTGGATGTCATCATACAGTCTCCTTTTGCTGGTTCATTCTCTCCAGTGTAGCCTGTTACTTTTAACTTCACTGGATAAATCTAGCTCTTTACTTTGAGAGTCTTCCATAGACAACTGATTTACCTGGGCTCTGGTGTCAAGCTTGAATGGAATTACTGTCTCATTCACAGTCACCGGAACAATCCATTCTGTTTTACCAGCACCAGCAGTCTGTACAGAATCTGTAAAGACTTCCTCCATTTCCTCAGCAACTGTGTGCACCTTTCCCTTGGTAGCCCCAGCTTTGCAGCACTTTGCAAAATGATTCTTCTTCCCACAAGCAGGACACATCTTTGGGGTGCGCCTGCCACTGCATTTGCTCTTTGATTTAGGAGATGCCTTGTGCCCTGCACCTGTGTTTTCATAGCATGCACTGTTGTTTCTGCCCTGTGCAGCTGCTTAGCTTGTGATCGTATAGTTTCCACTGCCCTTCCCAGTTCCACAGTCTTTTCCAGCGTTAAATATTTTTTGCAAACCAATCTTTCCCTGAGCCCATTATTTGAAGTTGGGCAAACTATTTTGTCTCTAACTAGAGAGTCTTTCGAATCTCCAAACTCACAGTGTGCGAGGCTCAACTAAGTATTGTCCAACACTGACACCCTGTTTCTGGTCACAGGAAAAGAACTTGCATCTTTCAAACGTGACATTTTTACTTTGGACAAAATACTTGTCAAATTTTGTCATCAGAGTGTCCAATGTCAAGTCTGTCTCATCAATTTGAAAGCTGTTATAGATGTCCAAAGCATTTTTGCCTATTATGTGTAGAAAGATAGACACTTTCAATTTTTCATCCACCCCTTTGGCTCTACTCACAGCTAAATATATGCTGAATCGCTGTTGGAAGCTTTTCCAGTTATCAGTTAGATTGCTGGTAAACAGCATAGGTGTGCGAGGACTTAGGTTATCCATTTCAGGCTCGAACCTGAATCCTTCTTGGTGGATTTGGTGAACCGGCAGCTTCAGGACACAACGTGCTCTCAGGCTGGCAACTTCTCTCTGTCAGAACCAGCATCTCTTTCTCAGTAGCACACAGTATTCATTTACGCTCCATGTTTAGGCCTTATGCCGACTTCTGACACCATGTTACGTTTCTTCTTCATAAAAGACAAACTTAGCATGGTAAAACTAACTCATATTTACTTACAGAATGGCTTCAGCTCAACATGAGTGTGCGTGACCAACGCCACTTTGGTTCTGGGTCAACCATCAGCATTGCACACTGGGAACTGAAGTTCTTTATTATGTACACACATAATGACATAAGAACACATTTGTAGTATTGTTAGCAGTTTTGGGCCCCTATGAAAAGATGTTCTGGTATTGAAGAGGGTGACAAGCATGATCCTGGGAATCAAAGTGTTAATTTTTGATGATTATGAGCCTGTACTCTCTGGAGTTTAGAAGAACTAGGGGGTATCTCATTGAAACCTATTGATTATTGAAAGGCCGTAGAGGGGAAGTTTCCTACAGTTGGAGAGTTGAGGACCAGAGGGGACAGCCTCAGACTACAAGGATGTCCCTTTATAACAGAGGTGAGGAGGAACTGCTTTAGCCAGAGGGTGGTGAATCTGTGGAATTCATTGCAAGTTATGCTCTACACACACTCAGTGTTTCAGGAACAGCTTTTTCCCCTCTGCCATCAAATTTCTGAATGGGCACTGAACCCATAAACACGTTTTCTCTTTTTGCACTACTTATTTAATTTATTTTTTAATATATTTTTCTTATTGCAATTTCTAGTTGTCATTATTATGTATTTCAATGTACTGCTGCCACAAAACAAAACATTTCATGGCAGATGCCAATGATATTAATTCTGATTCAATGGTTCAGATTAGTATATTTCAATCAGAGATTGATTGGTCTTGATTAGTAAGGGCATCAAAAGTTACGGAGAGAAGGCACGTGATTGGCTGATTTAATATTTGGATTAACTAACAACTTTTCCTAATACCTAACTCTTAGCTTATGGTGTATAAGAAATACAAGAGAACTCCTAAGAAAGAAATCAGGAGGGCTAAAAGAAGGCAGGAGGTTGTCCCATCAGACAAGGTGAAGGAGAATCCTAAAAGGTTCTAAAAATATGTTAAGAGCGAAAAGGATTGCAAAAGACAGAATTGGTCCTCTGAGAGATCAGAATGCCATGTGTGGAGCCAAAAGAGATTGGAGAGACCTTAAATGATGTTGTTTACTGGAGAACCTGAGTTATAGGAAAGACTGAATGGGTTAGGACTTTATTCCTTGGAATATAGAAGATTGAAGGCAGAAATGAATTAATGACCTGGATGAGGAAGTGGAGGGATGGGTTAGTATATTTGCTGATGACACAAAGGTTGAAGGTGTTGTGGATAGTGTGGAGGGCTGTCAGAGGTTACAACGGGACATGAATAGGATGCAAAACTGGGCTGAGAAGTGGCAGTTGGAGTTCAACCCAGATAAGTGTGAGGTGGTTCAATTTGGTAGGTCAAATATGATGGTAGAACATAACATTAATGGTAAGAGTCTTGGCAGTGTGGAGGATCAGAGGGATCTTGGGGTCCGAGTCCATAGGACATTCAAAGCAGCTGCGCAGGTTGACTCTGTGGTTAAGAAGGCGTATGTTGTATTGGCCTTCATCAATCATGGAATTGAGTTTAAGAGCCAAGAGGTAATGTTGTAGCTATATAGGACCCTGGTCAAATCCTACTTGGAGTACTGTGCTCAATTCTGGTCGCCTCACTACAGGAAGGATTTGGAATCTATAGAAAGGGTGCAGAGGAGATTTACAAGGATGTTGCCTGGATTGGGGAGCTTGCCTTATGAGAATAGATTGAGTGAACTTGGCCTTTTCTCCTTGGAGCAACGGAGGATGAGAGGTGACCTGATAGAGGTGTACAAGATAATAAGTGGCATTGATCATGTGGATAGTCAGAAGCTTTTCCCCAGGGCTGAAATGGCTAGCATAAGAGGGCATAGTTTTAAGGTGCTTGGAAGTAGATACAGAGGAGATGTCGGGGTTAAGTTTTTTACGCAGAGAGTGGTGAGTGCGTGGAATGGGCTGCCGGCGGTGGTGGTGGAGGCGGAAACGATAGGGCTTTCTAAGAGACTCCTGGATGGCTCATAGAGCTTAGAAGAATACAGAGCTATGGGTAAAGCCTAGGTAGTTCAAAGGTAGGGACATATTGGCACAGCTTTGTGGGCTGAAAGGCCTGTATTGTGCTGTAGATTTTCTGTGTTTCTATTAATAAGAGGTAAACTAAATTATGAGGAATATGGATAGTGTAAATGGAACAAGCTTTTTCCACTGAGTTTGGGTGGGACTATAAAGGTCAAGGGTGAAAGGTGAAAAGTTCAAGGGGAACCTGAAGGGAAATTTCACTCAGACTGTTGTGAGAGTGTGGAACGAGTTGCCAGAGCAAGTAGTGCATGCCAGCTCGATTTCAAGGTTTAAGAGAAGTTTGGATAGGTACAGGTATGGAGGGCTATGGTTCTGATGCAGGCTGATGGGAGTAGGCAGTTTAAATGGTTTGGCACAGACTAGATGGGCTGACGGGGCTGTTTCTGTGCTGTACTTCGCTATGACTATGCCTCTGAAGTGGCCTCGGAGAGTAGATAATGAGGTTTTATAATCTGAAATGTGTTGGCAGAGGATGCTGAGGGAAGAAACAGGGCAATGGAATGGATTGGATAGTCCTTTCAGAAAAAAGGCATCTGACCTTTCCCTGTCCTGCATCATTCCATCCAGCTCAGTTCGGGTAGCTGTGCCGATTTGTCTTTCGGCTAGAATTTGCATCCACACTGTAAGATTGATGATGCGGCAAGTAATTTTGCAGTTGGAAAGCTATCTCATGGAGCTATTAACTTCTTCAAAGTTATTATGTTACTGAATGATTGCCTCAGAAAACTTAAGCTCCTAAAGCAGGCCACTGTAAATAATTTAACAAGGTAATAGACAGAACGGTCTGGTATGTTTCCTTATTTTACATTAATTTTTGAAGAAGTCTATTTGTATAAAATCATGCAGGAAGCACAATGATATGTGGTTTTATATTAGTGTTTAATCACAATCAGGTAATAACTTCTGGATTGCTACCTGACATGCGTCACTGAATTTGGATGTAAGAACATAAGAAATGCAAGCCGGAGTGAGCCAATTGTGCTCTGAAGCCATTCAGAAAAGATCGTGGCTGATCCAGACATGGCCTCAGCACTTTTCAGTTCTTACTCCATACCTGAGCCATGCTTGTGCTTCCAATATCTGTCAGTCTCCACCTTGAATGTACTTAACACAGCTCGCGGCGAGATATTCCTAAACAAATTGCAACCCTCTGAACGAAGATATTGCTTCTCCTCTCTGTGTTAGTGGACAATGCTCTGACCCTGGTTCAAAACACTGTTAGCAGGGGAAGCATTCTCACAGCATCCACCCTGTCAGTCTGCCTCCAAACCCTATATGATTCACTCATGTCACTTCTCACTCTTAGAAGGTCAATGAATAAACTCAACTCTTCTTTACGTATCAACCCCTTCAATCTGGGAATCAACTTGCTGGATTTTTTCTGCATTGCTTCAATAGGGAGGCCAGAACTGCATGGAATTCTGCTGCCCTGTGTAGCAATGTCTCCCCTGCATCAAAACCTCCCTAGCTTTTACTTCATACCTCTTGCAACTTCGTGTGTTTCATCTGCTAGGACCCTCCAGATACCTTTGCTCCAATATTTTGTATTGTTATTCTATTTAAATAATAATTTGCTTGTTCATTCGTCCTTCTTGTTACGTACCCCGTAACTGGGTCACTTACCAGCAAAGATAGAGAGGTCTGTTGAAGTCTGATGGTACTATTTTTAACAGTATTTATTGATAAAAATACACAAAAATAACATCGATGCAAACATACAGATAATATACGTCATCAATACTAAATCTAAAAGCGCGGGTATAATCATAATCAATAAGACATAGCTCTATCGTTGTCTAAGGGATAATGTATTGTCCGATGGAAATATAAAAGTCACTCAAGTTCATTCAAGCTGCAGCTTTTGGTTGGAGAGAGAAACGGATTAAAACTTGCCCATTCCTTTTATGATGTCAATCCTTCGAGAGTCGTTGGAGCTGATTTCTCCTTTGTTGTTAGCTAAAACCGTTCTTCTGTGGCAAGGCCCACCAATTCCGAGGCAAATGGAAAAGGACGCACGTGGCTTTCCACCGGCTTTCGCTATTACGCTGTTACAGGATTTCTAGCGTTTCTTCTGGTGCGTCTGAGGGGCTGTTCCCACAGGCCCTCTTTTATCACCACTCACGGGGTCTCAGATGTCAATCAGGGTGGAATGATGCCATCCCCCAACCAGCCCACGTTGCCTGAGGGCTTCCACGAAGCACAGTACTCAATACACAATTCCGTCTCCAAGAGACAATGGCCGTTTCCCGTAGCTTTGTATCGCCGAGGGGCCAAGACATTCCAAACGTCTCTCTCTCTCATTTCCTGGGTCTCCTGACCTGAATTAATAGCGATCTTGCGATTCTCAAAAAGGAGGGGGCTGCTTTGGGACTCTTCGACCCCTCAGAGTTGGGCACAGGCGTAACACCCCCTTTCTTCAACGTGTTTTTACCATCGGTAAAAACGAAGTAATACAGAGTCTTACAGGATTTTAGAATCTAACACAATACAAAAGGTTTTTTTCTTTCACTACAGAGTAATACAGTTATACATTCAATTCAGCATCTAAACAGTTAACGATTTCATTGTCACTTCCTTTAATATCTTAACATCTTGTACCTTGCTAAAGTCTTGTAGCATCAGACTTCAATTTAATAACCACTTATTTTTAGTTCTTATTTTTCTTTAGCAAGCAAAAACTAAAGAGTTGTGATCTTAGCTTATGGGTATACTACAAAAGTTCATGCAAAATACTAATCTTTATGTTACTTTCAAACTTAACAGGCAAGCTTCCATGGAGGTTGTCTTTATTATTCACATGCTTTGTCGAAATCCCTTAAAACCGGCTTCTGCTATTTTAAAAATGGCGACCCCATTAACCCTCGCCTCTTTTCCGGTTAATTCCCACGTGTGCACCCTGGCGAAATAGGCTTTCGTCCGCTCCTTTCATAGGAGTTATTTTATCAACAATGTGTTCCAGACTTAGACCATTTCCCGAATTTCCACCCAATTCTGTAATTTTACGCAAGTTGCTAGTTTTCTCTTCAGGACCCTTCAGGCTATTAGTTTTTAGTTTAAACTCTTTTCTCCAACAGCATTTCAAATTCTGCCTTTTTACACCACACTCTGGAATAACAATAGCGTGTGGGGTCCCTTTACCTTCCAACTCAACCTGTAATTGAGTCACAGGCTTGGTGGTACCGAGCTATTGTCTCTGTAGCCTGGTTGCTGCTTCTGATATCAGTCCAGCCTTTAAATTTTCTTCATTCAATTTGGGAACTACACAGTTCCCTTTTCCCTCAATAATAATATTCACCCCACCACCTTTGATCTCCTCACTAACTTTTAACACACCTGGGAGCTCTCACTTCCCACTAGTACCAAGGTTAACCCTTTCTTCACTGAACGAAGCCCATCTGACCCACAGGGACTGCATTCCTTTTCAACTGAATCAAATACCTCAGACTTTTTCTGAGCTCCATTACTAGGTTCAGTACCACGTGCATCCACATCTTGGACACACTCAAACGGGACATTTGCCTCTTCCGTGCTTTCAATACCCGTACCCGGTCCAAATTCTAAATTTCCCTGATTCTCCCCACTACTCTCTGGGCAACTCCCTTCCGGAGTAAACTCACCCCCGCGGGCTGAAACAACCTCATCTGCCAACCCAGCAGACTTCTTCAAGGTAAGGGCACCCTTTTCATCCAGGACTGCCCTCATTTCATTATCGGGGACACCTTTAGAATTTTTCACTTCTTCAAACAGTTCTGCCAAACCAGACAGATCATCCATGTCCAACCCTGGACCTTTTAACAGCTTTATCTGTTTCTCATCTTTATTTCGTGCCTCTAGAACTTTTCTCCTCGCTAAGCGCAGGTCTACCTCCTCTCCCTTACTCTCTTTCACTTTATTACTCTTAGTTTCACCACCCTCTAAACCCTCGTGGTACAGGGTCGGTAAAAACATCTCGGCCAACTCGATACCGGCTGGATTTAAACTACTCTCGTTCTCAGCTGCCTTTCTCGACATGCTGCGAGTGACTGCGCATGCGGGATAGATCTTTGAATCTAGGGGCGGAGCCTCAACACTCACAGGCTGTTTTGTCAGCGTCATTGCTGCCCAAACCTTACCACCGGCTAAATCATTACCCAGAAGGACGTCCGCGTCAGTTCTCAGGAATTCTGATCGCACCCCCATTTCAACTGGTCCAGAGACTAGCTCACGTGGCTTTCCACCGGCTTTCGCTATTACGCTGTTACAGGATTTCTAGCGTTTCTTCTGGTGCGTCTGAGGGACTGTTCCCACAGACCCTCTTTTATCACCACTCATGGGGTCTCAGATGTCAATCAGGGTGGAATGATGCCATCCCCCAACCAGCCCACGTTGCCTGAAGGCTTCCACGAAGCACAGTACTCAATACACAATTCCGTCTCCAAGAGACAATGGCCGTTTCCCGTAGCTTTGTATCGCCGAGGGGCCAAGACATTCCAAACATTTCTCTCTCATTTCCTGGGTCTCCTGACCTGAATTAATAGCGATCTTGCGATTCTCAAAAAGGAGGGGGCTGCTTTGGGACCCTTCGACCCCTCAGAGTTGGGCACAGGCGTAACATTCTAAAGTGGATATCCTCACATTTCCACATTATACACTATCTGTCAGTTACTTACCTACCTGCACTCCTTTACAGCAGTGGGTAATCATAAAATACAGAGAGGAGAAGATATAGCACCAGTAAACCAGCAAATTATATACAGATAGTAAGAGCTCTCACAGGACTATAAAAAGAAAGAGGACACCAAAAGTAAGCATTGTTCACGGGGCGGGTGGGGGGAGGGAGATAAAGCTCAGGAATTAATAATAGGAAAGAGGGAACAGTGGGTGTAATCCTCACAACTTTCCAATCTTCGTATCATTAGCAAATCAGGCCACAGTGCATTCACTCACCATTGTTTAGGACCCCGGCATTGATCCTTGTGGTAAAGTTCAAAGTAAAACTTGTTTTCAGAGTACATGTCACCACATACAACCCTGAGGCTCTTATTCTGCCATTACTTAAAGACTGCGGATCCAAAAATGGCCTATTTATCTTGACATCCTGCTTTCTATTAGATAATCACTCCCCTATTCATGCTAAATATTCTCTTCAAATCTGTGTGCTTCTCACTTATAAAGTAACTTCTTATGCAGCACCTTATTAAATCCTTTCTAGAAATCCAAATACTCTACATCTGGTTCCATTCTATCCACACTACCTCAGGGAACTGTAATGAATTTCTCAAACATGCTTTACCTTTCATAAAATCACAATGACTCTGTCTGTCTTATAATTTTATGAGACCACGCTACTACATTCTTAATAATGGAGTCCAGCATTTCCACAATGACATATGAAGCCAAGTAGGCTCTAGATTCCTGCTTTCTGACACACTCCTTTCTTGAAAAGAACTGTTAAATTTCTTTGGGATCTCTGAAGCAAGGAATTACAGACATTAATGTCAAAAGAAACAGAAATTGAGTAAGCTATTTTGGCTTTCAAGCCTTCTCCTCCATTTAATAAGATCTTAGCTGATACAACATTCCTCAAGTTTGGTTTCAAAACCCTGAATTTGCTAACTGACTAAAAATCTGTATTCAAGGATTTAGCCTCGAAAGCTTTCTAGAATTTCTAAAAACTCGCAACTCTTTGACAGATCTTGTTTGTTCTCATCTAAATCTGGTTTTAGACCAAAAACCAGAATGGACAGGAAATGCGGCCCAAGTGATTTTGACCATGGACTGATTGCTGGTGCCAGACGGTTTAGAGTATCTCCACACTGACAACCCTCTGGTATTTTCATGCATGCCAGTCTCAAGCGTTTACAGAGAATGGTGCCAAAAACAAAACAAAACATCCAGTGAGAGGCGGTTCCAGTGAGTGGGCGAGAACCACCTTGCTAATCAGAGAGGGCAGAGGAAAATGAGTGGACTGGTTCAAGGTGAACAATAACTCAAATAAACACAAATTACAACAGTGTTGTGCAGAAGAGTATCTCTGAATGCATAACAGGTCAGACCTTGAAGTGGATGGGCTACAGCAGCGGAAGACCATGAACATACACTAAGTGGCCACTTTATTAGGTGCAGGAGGTACATCATAAAGTGGCTGCTGAGTGTATGTCAGCAATTTTATTTGATGAAGTATTAAATCAAAATTATGAAATTCGTAAATACTACTTTTGCACCATTTCATGGTCCGGACTACTAAATACAAAATTATATTTCCTGAGAATATGAATTCCCTGTACTCTACTTTTTTTCAGTCATACTATCCTAGTCTGGATCCCTAAATATAGTACAATTACCATTTAAATTGGAAAACTGCATGACTGATGGCCTCTTCACCAGTTCTCATTGTGTTTGGCAAGGAAGTGTAATTATCGCATGAAATCCTTGATGCTGCAATATTACGTTTCAGAAAGCATTTTCTTCAGGCAATCGTCAGGTTCTATTGTGGAGAAATTGCCACCAGTTATATTGCCATTTATTTTCCAGTAAATGTGTGAGCAAATAGCATTACTCTTTCTGTTTACAGACTATGCTGATCTGTGTTGTACATGCTGATAAGGATATGTATACCAAAATAATAACAGTAATTCTTTTTAACTAACACATGCTACCAGAACAGTTTTGAGGCAATCGTTCCAAACATCACAAAAATGGCATCTTTTACTAAATGTTATGATGCTTATTGGTTATTTTGTAAGTTATGTTTAATGATGTGTAAAAGACTCCACTGACAGCAATCTGAACAGTTAGCTTTCCTCATTCCTACATCCCCCTCTTTCCAAAATACACGCATTATACTATAAGCAAAGGCCTCTTGCCTCTTTGCTTCACCGAATGATGTGCCCCACTGAACTTCCCTCCCTTACACCAGTTCTGGCTCTAGTTCCTGACTCTCCAAATTCTCTGGATTTTGTCGGATCAGGAAGACAATAATCTGGCAGTGATCAGAGACTGACTTTAAACAGAAGAAAGCACAGAACCCGTATTAAAAATGATGAAGGGTCTCGGCCCGAAACATGGGCTCTTTTCTCCTCTCTACAGATGCATTCAGCCTGACCTACTGAATTCCTCTATCTTGTAATAATCTTGTAACTGAATTCACAGCTTTGAAGCAAGCAGTAGACATAAAAAGATCAGGAATTTACCTCAAATATTATATAAATCAATAACTTTAACAGCAGAACATTTAGAAGCCATTGTTTTAATTAGTCCAGTTACGGTCCATATTATCAAAGAGGCATAGGCCATTTGTTACCCCAATTTAAAACATGCACATTTGTGAATGCTTCCTCCATTTGCTGATCACTTACATGATAACTTTCATCTGATGAATTCCATTCATCGATAGTTTGACCTCATTTCTGTGTGAACTGTTATACAAACTAAAAGACATAAAGAGTAGAGGCTGAAGGCCAGTCAGCTGCTCCTGCCTGTGCTGCAATTCAGTAAGATCAGAGCGAATCTTTTACTCCAACACCACTGTCCTGTACTAACTCCAGATTGCCTTGCTGCCTAAAAGCTGATTGAGTTTTGATCTACCTGTATTAAGCAACTGAGTCTCCACAGCCTTCTTGGGCAGCGAAATCCAAAGATTCACATCTTCCTGAGTGAGGGAAGTTCTTTTCATCTCCACCTTGAAGAGCCAACCCCTTACTATGAGATTGTGACCTTTGACTGTGGTCGCCCTAGTGTCTGGCCATGAACTCCACATGTAGGATTCGTGCAAAGGTGTTTCTGATATCAGTGTTGATTTGGTTGGCCAAAGAGCCCATTCCCATGTAGTAGCTCACCGTGACTCTCTCTTGCCTCCCTATTCCTACAAGAAATTTGTATGTTAATCTGAACTTATTTAAATCTTACATCCATCCCACAACATGAGGGAGTAAAAGTCTTTGCGTATGACTCCATCACAATATGAATTTATAAGTCTAATGGCTTGTAGAAAGATGCTGCCCCATAGCCTGTTGTTCCTGGCTTTAATGCTGCAGTACTGTTTGCCAGACAGAAGCAGCTGAAACGGTTTATGGTTGGAGTGACTCGTAACCCCAATGATCTTCCAGGCCTTCTTTATGCACCTACTGCTGTAAATCTCCTCAGTGGAGGGAGGTTCGCATCCACAGATGTGCTGGGCTGTCTGTACCACTTTTGGCAGTGCCCAGCGATCAAGGTTCATGCAGTTCCTGTGCCAGGTGGTGATCCAGCCAGTCAGGATGCTCTCAATCGTGCCCTGTAGAAGGCCTTGAGGATTTGGGAGCCCATGCTGAACTTCTTCAGTCACCTGAGGTGGAAGAGACGTTGTTGTGCTTTTATTTTGCCACAAAGCTGGTGTGTACAATCAGGTGAGATCATTGGTGATGTGTATACTGAGGAACTTGAAACTACTCACCCTCTCAACTGCAGACCCATTGATGTTGATTGGGCCAATCCCGTCTCTGTTCCTCCTGTAATCCACGATCAGCTCTTTTGTTTTTTGGACATTGAGGGAGAGTTTGTTCTCTTGGCACCACTGTATCAGGGTGTCAACCTCTCCTCTGCAGGCTGCAGTGTATGAACAAATTGTGATAAATCCTGCTGCATCCCAAAATTGTCAAAACATTTTAATCTCGAGCATTGAGTGCTATGGCTGGATAAGGAAGAATTATTTCATGTTGCTAACAGCGTTGCAGCTCAATTTGATACTTGTAAAGCTGTTTGTGCCACATTGAAGAAGATGGAAGTATAAAAGAAAAAATATTGTAAGCACTCCTGGAGAATCAGACTTGCCTGTAGCAGAACCGTGCCAAATTCATCTGTTATCTTGCCTCCCACACTCTTGTTTGCTTCACATCCACCAGAATATTAATTTAGCAATATGTACAGTATTACAAGATTTCCATAAATTTCAGGCCAAGTGACAGTTCGACCAATGTGCCATGGGACTGGTTTGGTGGACTAACTGGTTATTTTCTGTATATTTCCCTTAGGTGTGCCCTTTCCTGTTAAGTTCATACATTGGCACTGAGTCTAGCTCTATGACTCAGAAGGGAAGGGGGAGAGAAGGGGTGAGCTCTGGTGATAGGGGACTCATTAGTCAGGGGAACGGAAAAGAGGTTCTGTGAATGAGAACAAGATTCCTGGATGGTATGTTGCCTCCTGGAGGCCAGGGTGCAGGACATCTTGGATCAATTCCTTAGCATTCTTAAGTGGGAGGTTGAACAGCCAGTCCATGTAGGGACCAGTGACAAGTTCTGCAAAGTGAGTTCAGGGAGTTAGATGCCAAGTTAAAGGGCAGGACCTCCACAAGGTTGTGATCTCAGGGTTGCCACTTGTGCCATGTGCTAGTGAGGCTAGAAATAGGAATACTACACAGTTTAATACGTGGCTAAAGAGTTGGTGTAGGAGGGAGGGCTTCAGAATTTTGGGTCATTGGGCTCTCTTCCAGGAAAGGTAAGACCTGTACAAACGAGATGGGTTGCATTTGAACAGGAAGGGGACTAATATCCTAGTGTGAAGATTTGCTAGAGCTGCACGGTGGGGTTTAAACTGGAGTTGCAGAAGGATGGGAACCAGAGTGCCTGACTAGTTAGTGGAGAGGCTGTGGAGACAAATGTTGTTAAGACCTGAGAAGAAGTCAGGAATCAAAAGGTTGAGCATGGTGTGTCTAGTGTTCTGAGCTGCCTATACTTAAATGCAAGAAGTATGGTAGGAAAGGCGAATGAGCTCTGGGCATGGATCAACACCTGGAATTATGATATTGTAGCCATTAGTGAGACTTGGTTGCAGGAGGGGCAGGACTGGCAACTCTATATTCCAGGGTGCTATTGTTTTCAACTCACTCACCAAAGCAGGAGGGACTAAAGGAGGAGGGATGGCATTACTAGGCAGGGAAAACATCGCTGCAGTGCTTAGACAGGAGAACTTGTCTACTGAGGCATTATGGTGGAACTAGGAAAAGGAAAGGTAGGACAAACATTAATAGGGCTGTATTATAGACCATGCAGTGGTCTGCAGGATTTAGAGGAACAAAATTGCAGAGAGATTTCAGACTGTTGCAAGAAACACAAGATTGTTATAGTCAGTGATTTAATTGCCCACATAACGATTTGGACTCCCAACCTATAAAAGGACTAGATGAGATAGAATTTGTCAAATGTGTTCAGGAAAGTTACCTTAATCAGTATGTAGATGTCCCAATGGGAGAGTGTGCAATGCTTGATCTGCTGTTAGGGAATGAGACAGGGCAGGTGACAGAAGTTTGTGTAGGGGAACACTTTGCATCTAGTGATCATAATGTCATTAGTTTCAAAGTAAGTATACAAAAAGATAGATCTTGTCTGTGGGTTGAGATTCTAAATTGGGGAAAGACCAATTATGATGATTTCAGAAAGAATCTGGCAAGTGTAGTTTGGGATAGGCTGTTTTCCGGCAAAGTTGTACTTGGTAAGTGGGAGGCCTTTAAAACTGAAGTTTTGAGAGAACAAAGCTGTATGTGCTTGTCAGAATAAAGCGTAAAAGTAACAGGCGTAGGGAACCTTGGTCTTCAAGAGATATTGAGGCCCTGTTTAAGAAAATAAAGCAACAAATGGGGTGCTTATGGGGTATAAGAAATGCATGAGAACACTTAAAGAAATCAGGAGGGCTAAAAGAAGGCATGACGTTGCCCTAGCAGACAAGGGGAGGAGAATTCCAAGGGATTCTACAAATATGTTAAGAGCAAAATGATTACAAGGGACAGAATTGGTCCACTGGAAGATCAGAATAGTAATCCACGTATGGAGCTAAAAGAGATCATTTTTTTGCATCTGTATTTACTCAGGAAACAGAAACAGAGTCTATGGAAGTGAGGCAAAGTGGCATCAGTACAGGTTACCAAGGAGAAGGTGTTTACTGTCCTGAGGCAAATCAGGGTGGATAAATCCCCAAGGCCTGACACGGTCTTCCCTCGGACCCTGTGGGACGCAAGTGCAGAAATTGCCAAGGCCTTAGCGGAGATATTTAAATCATCCTTACCTACAAGTGAGGTACCAGTGGATTGGAGGACAGCCAATATTGTTCCACTGTTTAAGAAAGGCTCTAAAACACAGGATATTACAGGCCAGTGAGCCTGACATCAGTTGTGGGAAAGTTATTGGAAGGTATTCTAAGGGACCAGATATATAAGTATTTGGATAGACAGGAACTGATTAATGTTAGTCAACAAAGCTTTGTGCATGGTAGGCCATATCTAAGCAATCTTATAGAGGTTTTTGAGGAAGTTACCAAGAAAGATGATGAAGGCAAGGCAGTGGACGTTGTCTACATGGACTTCAGCAAGGCATTTGACAAGGTACCGCATGGAACGATGGTCAAGAAGGTTCAATCACTCAGCATTCAAGATGAGGTAATAAATTGGATTTGACATTGGCTTGTGGCAGAAGCCAGAGAGTGGTAGTATATGGTTGCCTCTCTGACTGGAGGCCTGTGAGTATGGAGTGCCGCAGGGACTTGTGCTGGGTCCTTTGTTGTTTGTCATCTACTGTATATCAATTATTTGGATGATAATGTGGTTAAGTGGATCAGCAAATTTGTGGATCGCATCAAGATTGGGAGTGTAGTAGACAATGGGGAAAGCTATCATGGCTTGCAGCAGGATCTGGATCAGCTGGAAAAATGGCAGATGGCATTGAATTCAGACAAGTATGAGGTTTTGCACTTCAGTAGGACCAACCAGGGTAGGACTTACACAGTGAACAGTAGGGCACTGAGAACTGCATAGAACAAAGGGATCTAGTAATACAGGTACATAATTCACTGAAAATGGCAACATGGGTAGATAGGGTACCAGTGCCCAAGAAGAGTAGTGTGAGCTGCCTTAACGACCATCGTCCAGTAGCACTCACATTTACAGTGATGAAATGCTTTGAGTCGTTGTTCGGCTAGAATCACTTCCTGCCTCAGCAAGGACCTGGACCCACTGAAATTTGCCTATTACCACAATTGGTCAACGGCAGATGCAATCTCAATGGATCTTCACACAGGGTTATATCACCTGGACAATTGAAACACATATATGAGGATGCTGTTCATTGACCATAGCTCATCATTTCCACAGCCCAGATCATTAAGCTGAAGAGCCTGGGCCAGTGTATCTCCCTCTGCAATTGGATCCTCGACTTCCTATCTGGATTGGTGATAATATCTCCTCCTCGCTGATGATCAACACTGGCGCACCTCAGAGGTATGTGCTTAGCACACTGCTCTACTCTCTCTATACCCATGATTATGCAGCTAGGTATATCTCAAATGCCATTGATAAATTTGCTGATGATACATCTATTAATGGTGGAATCTCAGATGGAGATGAGAGGGTGTACAGGAATGAGATATACCAGCTAGTTGAGTGGCGTTGCAGCACCAACCTTGCACTCAACGTCAGTAAGGTGAAAGAGCTGACTGTGGACTTCAGGAAGGATAAGACAAAGGAATGCAAATCAATCCTCATAGAGCAATCATAAGCAGAGAGAGTGAGCAGTTTCATGTTCCTGGGTGTTAGGCTCTTTGAAGATCTAACCTGGTCTCAACATATCAATGCAGATATAAAGAAGGCAAGACAGCAGCTATATTTCATTAGTACGTGAGGAGATTTGGTTTGTCACTTAAAACACTCAAAAACTTCTACAGATGTACTGTGGAAAGCATTCTGATGGGCTCCATCACTGTCTGGTATTGGGGGGGGGGGGGGGGTTGGGGAAGCTACTGCACAGGACCGAAAGTAGCTACAGAGAGTTGTAAAATTAGTCAGCTCCATCTTGGGTACTAGCTTCTGTAGTATCCAAGACATCTTCAAGGAGCGGTGTCTCAGAAAGGCAGTATCCATTATTAAGGATTCCCATCACCCAGGACATGCCCTTTTCTCACTGTTACAGTCAGGAAGGAGGTACAGAAGCCTAGCACACACTCAGCGATTCAGGAACAGCTTCTTCCCCTCTGCCATCTGATTCCTAAATGGACATTGAACCCATGAATACTACCTTACATTTTTTCAATATTATTCCTGTTTTTGCACTATTTTTAATCTATTTAATATACATATATACTTACTGTAATTGATATACTTAATTATATTTTCTTTCTCTATTACCATGTACTGCATTGTACTGCTGCTAATTTAACAAATCTCACGTCACATGCCAGTGATAATAAACTTGATTCTGATTCTGATAAAACACAATACAATAAATCATCAGTTACAGTGAATGGTCAGATGTCAGCAAATTTTCCTTGCATCTCAAGAAAAAAAATTTATAACATGTCCAACTATAATTAAAAAATTCTGAATATTAACAACCTCAACATTTGTCTTCACACCAGTAGCAATCATCTCACTAGACACAAATGTATTTGCCCTGGCAAGACTAAAATACAATCTATCCCCATTGACTCTGAAACTCAGGACAGAATAAAGCTAATCTCTTGAAGATTACAGCATATAGTCATTGTGTGAAACAACTTCAAGACAATAGTCTTATAGAATAGTTCAAATAATGAATGTGAACTATTTTGGTTTCAGTTTGTTTCTTTCAGACAGCCTTTGATAAGGTGCCACACGTGAGGCTACTTACCAAGTTAAGAGTCCATTGTACTACAGGAAATTTACTAACATGGTTTGAGCATTGGCTGATTGATAGGAGGCAGCGAGTGGGAATAAAAGGATCGTTTTCTGGTGGCTGCAAGTGACGAGTCGTGTTCTGCAGGGGTCAATGTTGGGACCACTTTTTATGCAGTATATCAATAATTTAGATGATAGAATAAATGGCTTTATTGCCAAGTTTGCAGATGATACAAAGATTGGTGAAAGGGCAGGTAGTGTTGAGGAAACAGGTAGGATGCAGAAGGATTTAGACAGATTAGAAGAATGGGCAAGAAAGTGGCAAATGAAATACCATGTTGGAAAATGCATGGTCATGCACTTCGATAATAGAAATAAATTCTAAATGGGGAGAAAATCTAAGAACCTGAGATGCAGAGGACTTAGGGGTCCTTGTGCAGAACACCCTGGAGGTTAACCTGCAGGTTGAGTTGGTGGTGAGGAAGTCAAAGGCCATGTTAGCATTCATTTCAAGAGGTCTGGAATACCAGAGTAGGGATGAGGTGCTGAGGCTTTATAAGGCACTGGTGAGGACTCACCTTGAATATTGTGAACAGTTCTGGGCCCTTCGTCTTAGAAAAGATGTGCTGGCATTGGAGAGGGCCCAGAGGAGGTTCACAAAGATGATTCCAGGAATTAAAGGGTTATCATACGAGGAATGTTTGATGTCTCTGGGTCTGTACTCACTGGAATTCAGAAGGATGAGGGGGGGATCTCATTGAAACTTTTTGAATGTTGAAAGGCCTAGACAGAGTAGGTGTAGTTTCCCATGGTGAGGTAGTCTAGGACAAGAGGGAACAGCCTCAGGATAGAGGGGAGCCCTTTCAAAACAGATGCGGAGAAATTTCTTTAGCCAGAGAGTGGTGAATTTGTGGAATTTGTTGCCACATGCAGCTGTGGAGGCCAGGTCTTTGGGTGTACTTAAGGCAGAGATTGATTGGACATGGCATCAAAGGTTACGGGATGGAGGCTGGGAAGTGGAGTTAGAAGAAAAGGATCAGCCATGATTGAATAGCGGAGCAGACAATAGACAATAGGTGCAGGAGTAGGCCATTCGGCCTTTGAGCCAGCACCGCCATTCACTGTGATCATGGCTGATCATCCACAATCAGTACCCCGTTCCTGCCCTCTCCCCATATCCCTTGACTCCACTATCTTTAAGAGCTTTATCTAACTCTTTCTTGAAAGCATCCAGAGAATTGGCCTCCACTGCCTTCTGAGGCAGAGCATTCCACAGATCCACAACTCTCTGGGTGAAAAAGTTTTTTCTCAACTCCATTCTAAATGGCCTACCCCTTATTCTTAAACTGTGGCCTCTGGTTCTGGACTCCCCCAACATTGGGAACGTGTTTCCTGCCTCTATCGTGTCCAATCCCTTAATAATCTTATATGTTTCAATCAGATCCCCTCTCATCCTTCTAAATTTCTGTGTATACAAGCCCAGTTGCTCCAATCTTTCAACATATGACAGTCCTGCCATCCCGGGAATAAACCTCGTGAACCTACGCTGCACTCCCTCAATAGCAAGAATGTCCTTCCTCAAATTTGGAGACCAAAACTGAACACAATACTCCAGGTGTGGTCTCACCAGGGCCCTGTACAACTGCAGAAAGACCTCTTTGCTCCTATACTCAACTCCCCTTGTTATGAAGGCCAACTTGTCATTAGCTTTCTTCACTGCCTACTGTACCTGCATGCTTACTTTCAGTGACTGATGAACTAGATCTCGTTGTACTTCCATTTTTCCTAACTTGACACCATTCAGGTAGCAATCTACCTTCCTGTTCTTGCCACCAAAGTGGATAACCTCACATCTATCCATATTAAACTGCATCTGCCATGCATCTGCTCACTCACCCAACCTGTCCAAATTACCCTGCATTCTCATAACATCCTCCTCACATTTCACACTGCCACCCAGCTTTGTGTCATCTGCAAATTTGCTAATGTTACTTTTAATCCCTTCATCTAAATCATTAATGTATATTGTAAATAGCTAAGGTCCCAGCACCAAACCTTGCGGTATCCCACTAGTCACTGCCTGTCATTCTGAAAGGGACCCGTTAATCCCTACTCTTTGTTTTGCTCCTCAGACAGGATGAAGAGGTCAATACTCCCCAATGCCATTAGGCTTTACAATTCAACCGCCAGGAGTAAGATATGTTAAATTGCCGGGGTTGATTGTATTTAATGTATTTAAGGAAACTACTTAAGAACTTTTTAAAAGCTATTATTAATGCTTTTTGAGAGAGTGATTTAGATGCATATCATATTTTTACTGAGTTAAGTATTGTAGGTAATTAGTTTTGCTACAACAAGTGTATGGGACATTGGAAAAAATGTTGAATTTCCCCATGGGGATGAATAAAGTATCTATCTATCTATCTATCTTTTCTGTCTGCCAACCAATTTTCTATCCATGTCAGTACCCCCAATACCATGTGCTTTAATTTTGCCCACTAATCTCCTATGTGGGACCTTATCAAAGGCTTTCTGAAAGTCCAGGTACACTACATCCACTGGCTCTCCCTTGTCCATTTTCATAGTTTCATCCTCAAAAAATCCCAGAAGCATGTTTTCCCCTTCGTAAATCCATGCTGCCTCAGACTGATCCTGTTACCGCTATCCAAATGTACCACTATTGCATCTTTTATAATTGACTCCAGCATCTTCCCCACCACTGATGTCAGGCTAACTGGTCTGTAATTCCCTGTTTTCTCTCTTCCTCCTTTCTTAAAAAGTGGGATAACATTAGCTATCCTCCAATCCACAGGAACTGATCCTGAATCTATAGAACATTGGAAAATGATTACCAATGTCCACGATATCTAGAGCCACCTCCCTAAGTACCCTGGGATGCAGACCATCAGGCCCTGGGGATTTATCAGCCTTCAGTTCCATCAGTCTACCCAACACCATTTTCGGCCTAATGTGAATTTCCTTCAGTTCTTCCGTTACCCCAGGTCCACCGGCCACTATTACATCTGGGAGATTGTTTGTGTCTTCTCTAGTGAAGACAGATCCAAAGTACCTGTTCAACTTGTCTGCCATTTCCTTGTTCCCCATAATAAATTCACCCGTTTCTGTCTTCAAGGGCCCAATTTTTGGTCTTAACTAATTTTTTCCTCTTCACATACCTAAAGAAACTTTTACTATCCTCCTTTATATTCTTGGCTAGCTTACCTTCATACCTCATCTTTTCTCCCTATTTTGCCTTTTTAGTTATCTTCTGTTGCTCTTTAAAAGTTTCCCAATCCTCTGGCTTCCCGCTCATCTTTGCTATGTTATACTTCTCTTTTAATTTTATACTGTTGTTGACTTCCCTTGTCAGCCATGGTCGCCCCTTACTCACCTTAGAATCTTTCTTCCTCTTTGGAATGAACTGATCCTACACCTTCTGTATTATTCCCAGAAATACCTGCCATTGTTGTTCCACTGTCATCCCTGCAAGGGTATCCTTCCAGTCAACTTTGGCCAGCTCCTCCCTCATGGCTCCATAGTCCCCTTTGTTCAACTGTAATACTGACACTTCCAATTTTCCCTTCTCCCTCTCAAATTGTAGATTAAAACTTAGCATATTATGGTCACTACCTCCTAATGGCTCCTTTACCTCGAGTTCCCTTATCAAATCCGGTTCATTACACAACACTAAATCCAGAATTGCCTTCTCCCTGGTAGGCTCCAGTACAAGCTGCTTTAAGAATCCATCTCAGAGGCACTCCACAAACTCCCTTTCTTGGGGTCCAGTACCAACCTAATTTTCCCAGTCTACCTGCATGTTGAAATCCCCCATAACAACCGTAGCATTACCTTTGCGACATGCCAATTTTAACTCTTGATTCAACTTGCACCCAATGTCCAGGCTACTGTTTGGGGGCCTGTAGATAACTCCCATTAGGGTCTTTTTGTCCTTACAATTTCTCAGTTCTATCCATACTGACCCTACATCTCCTGATTCTATGTCACCGCTCGCAAGGGACTGAATTTCATTCCTCACCAACAGAGCCACCCCACCTCCTCTGCCCACCTGTCTGTCCTTTCGATAGGACGTATACCCTTGAATATTCATTTCCCAGCCCTGGTCCTCTTGCAGCCATGTCTCTGTTATTCCTACAACATCATACTTGCCAATTTCCAACTGAGCCTCAAGCTCATCCACTTTATTTCTTATACTACGTGCATTCATATATAATACTTTTAATCCATTACTCCCCTTACCTTTCACATCGATTCCTATTGCACTTGGCCATACTCTCCGATCCCTTCCTGAGCTTTCTGCCCCGTTAATTCTGTCGTCTTTCTTAACTTTTCTTATTCTCTCTTTCCCTTTAACTCCACCCTTATATTTCCAGTTCGTCTCCTCCCCCCCCCACCCACTCACTACTTAGTTTAAACTAAGACTTGATGGGCCAAATGGCCTAATTCTGCTCCTATGTCTTATGGTCTTATTACTGTGATTTCTGATGTGACCTGAACCCCTGAATTAAATTTCAGTACACATTTCTCTTCTGGGAAACTTTATTTCTAAATATAAATTACATTAAATCCATGATTAGAGTCCAGGCTTGCAGCTTGCCGTCAGTTATTCAAGATTCCACGCAGATCCATCTGCAGAACTGTGATTTACTGAGATCTGGTATAGCCATCTATGTATTCGCATGTAAATGCCAGTTACCTTCGAACATTGAGGCGTAATTTTATTTTTAAATGATATAGTCATGAGATATTCTAATGTGTTCAAAATCACACTTTGTAATTTCCATTCATATAAAAATTTGTAGTCAGCAAGCTTTTGTAGAGGTCAGGGCTTGTGAGGAAATTCATCTGTGATTCTTGATACTGCCTTTGATCACAAGGTCTTGGAGTAATCCACAAGGCAGAATTCCATCCTCTGAAGGGTTTCCCCAAGAGATTTATGCAGTTTTAAACCTTCCTTCCTTCTTAACCTTCATTTTAAAGCAATCTCCCCACTAATCCCCATCTCTTCCCTTTACCTGTCATGGAGAAATGCCTTTAACTACACTGATCCATTTTCCATGGATCAATCCATGAATGCCATTTCAGCTGGCTAAAAACAGTATTGCCTGCAAATCGCACAGGTTGGCTTTTAATGTTTGTTATAGGCAGTAATTAAGATAACAATTTTTTAATGCAAGGGTTTTTTGGTTTTGTTATATCTTTGGTGAATTCTGATTTGTTGTTACTTCCACAGTGCAAGAAAAATGGAGAAATCCAATTTCTAACCATTGGTCTTTCTAACACCTATGCCTTGTTTAAAATGTAACAGTGAGTAGGAGACTGCTCTTCCTCCACAGTCAATGGTGTTCAGAGTTACCACTATTCCTTCTGTGAACATGTTTCTAAACTTCTAAGTATAAAACATAATCATTCCATACATAATTTATAAATGGAAGTAATTTCTGCTGTGAGTCAGAACAACAAATGGAAGGAGAAATCCAAAAAAGAATTAGTCTTTGTTATTACAGTTAATAGCATCGATGGTAAGCCAGTGCTCCCAGACATGGCCAAATTTCAGATAAGCGAAGACCTATTCTAACATACCAATCCATGGCCTCCTCTACTGCAATGAAGAGGCCACATTCAGGTTGGTGGAGTAACACCTCACATTCTGTCTGGGTAGCCTCCAACCTGATGACATGAACATCAATTTCTCTAACATCTGATAATTTCTCCAACCCTCTCCCTTCTCTTTTTTCCCATACCCCATTCTGGCTCCTCTCTTCTCCTCAGCTCCCCATCATCTACTTCTGGTGTCCCTCCTCTTTCCCTTTCTCTTGTGGTCCACTCTTTTCTCCTCTCAGAATCCTTCTTCTTCAGCCCTTTAACACTTCCTCTGGATTTCCAGCGTCTGTAGAATCTCGTTTGTATGATTTTCTTTGTTATTGCAGTTCAGTTAAACTTCACTTTTTCACCCCTAAATTATTTGAAAGCAAACAAAGGAAGTCTGAGTATGCAGTGAATGAACTCACACTTTATATTGACTGATAGCCTTTGCAGTGCAGTAATTGCAAGCAATGATAAATGATCTCTGATCAAAGCACACGAGGAAACCAATGATGCGGTGCGATGTTAAATAAGAAGAATTATGACATCAAATCTTTTTGGGTTTCTATCTGATGTGTAATATTTGTGACAGACTCATTTTTCTAAAACTCCTCCACAATTCTCAATAGATTATCGCTGCTCCATGGCAAGTTGGCTATTGATGTGAATTGATAGCATACACGGGGGCCTATTGTCATATTTTGCCTCCACAGATGCCCTTCGACCAAATGATTTCTTCTGGTGTCTGATTTTCATTCCCTTGACAGTACTCATTAAATAAACCATTATCAAAGATATAACACTCTCACACCAGTGTGTGAGAGAGCATACACCATTGTTACCTTCACGTTATATTGGCCACTGAAGATAAGCCTGTCTGATAGAAACAAGTTAAATATTAAAGCCACAGCCTAATGGTAAATATCTTCCCACAAGCCTAGAATATATCCATTTTCTATACAACTAATAATCATCTCCTAAACAGAGCTAATTATACACTGTGGCCACTTTATTAGTAACACCTGCACACCTGCTCATTAATGCAAATATCTAATCGACCAATCATGTGGCTAAATTCACCACATAAGTGCATTCAAACATGGTCAAAAGGTTCAGTTGTTGTTCTGGATGAACATCAGAACATGGAAGAAATGTGATCTAAGTGGCTTTGACTGAAGAGTGATTGTTGGTGCCAGGTGATGTGGTTTGAGTATCTCAGAAACTGCTGATCTCCTGGGATTTTCATGCACAACAGTCTCTAGAACTTACAGAGAATGGTGCGAAAAACAGAAGTCATCCAGTGAGCGGTAGGTCTGTGGGTAAAATCTCCTTGTTAATGAAAAGTCAGGGGAGTTCTCACAACCAATGGACTCACCAGTTTCAAGAACAGTTATTACCCCTCAACCATCAGGCTCTTGAATCAGAGTGGATAACTTCACTGACCCATCGCTGAACAGTTCCCACAATCCACAGACTCACTTTCAATGGCTCTTCATCTCATGTTCTTGATATTTATTGCCTATTCTTTTATTATTATTATTATTATTATTATTATTATTATTATTATTTTTCTTTTTGTATTTGCACAGTTTGTTGGGTTGAACGCCCAAGTTGGGCGGTTCTTCATGGATTCTGTTATGGTTATTATTCTATAGATTTACTGAGTATGCCAATAAGGAAATAAATCTCAGGGCTTTTTATGTACTTTGATAATAAATTTACTTAGAACTTTGAATGTTTGAGAATGGTCAGACTGGTTCAAGGTGACAGTAACTTAAATGTATGCATTACAACAGAGCATCTCTGAATTTGTTTCACCTTGAAGCGAATGGGCTACAGCAAAAGAAGCCCAACCCAGTACTAGAAAGGTGTCTCTAATAAAATGGCCACTGAGTGTATATGCCATGCATAAGAATCTCTGACACTGAGGTCTGTTTGAATCCAAACACACTCACTTTTCCTTTCATTTGGAAAATTGTCTCCAAAATGTCTTCACGGGTTGCATTTGTTCTCTGAGCACTAGATGCTACTGAATACATAATCTTTTCAGTTTGAGTTTTATTTCCTCGCTAAACAGATGCAAATCATATGAAGTATTATGCTAAGTCTGGCTGCATCACTTTACTGCAGATAGGTCTCTACTAATTTAAATTTAAGATGATCAGCAACAGAGAAAATTATTCCCAGATCTAACAAATGTTGCAGACATAAAGAGAGCTGCCTACCTTTTGAATCAGTGAACTGGGTGGGATAGGCATTCACTGAATTCTAACGAGATTAAACAGATAAAGAGCCTGCTGTCTGATGTATGACTGAGACAGATGTGCTGCTTGAGCAGGGTTCAAATTACAGCGGTGAATTCAAATATTTGCAGAATCACAGGAACTGGAAGAAGACACTTGCCTATCGAGTCTGCTCGGCTGTTCATTATGGTCACAGTTGATCATTCATCTAAATACTATATTCCCACCCTTTCCCTATTCCTTTTGATACCTTTTAGAGTTACAAATTCATCTGGTACTGGAATGGATCAGGAACATTCAGCATTGGTTTCTACAGCTCTCTGTGGTACCAGATTCTACAGGTTCATCTCCCTCTGAATGAAGACACTTCTCATCTTCGTCCCAGATTCCTTGCACTGTAACCTGAGACCATGGACCCCCCAGACAGGAAAACAGTCCAACCCATAACCAAACTGTCAGCCCTGTCAGAACTTTGTAAGTTTCCATTAGATCTCTTCTCATTCTCCTTTACAGCACCCTGTCCACCTAACCTCTACTCAACTGTGGAACTTTGTCTTTAGAAAACCAATTATAAGTGGCTTTGGTGAAACCACCCTCTATGTATTATGTACAGTCTTTATGAATCTGTGTAAGGAAAGTATATCTTTTCTTAGGCAGGTTCGCTAAAACTACACACAATATCCAAGGGTGGTCTCCCGAGGCCTTTTATAATTAGTTTGAGACATCTTTATTCATGTATTCAAATCCTTTTGCTGTGATACATTCCTACCCAACTGGCCCTGCTTGTTTCTTTTCAGAGTCTGGTGTATGAGAACATGCAGGTGTTTTTGTCAGGAGTAGTTCCCAAACTAGCACAAGTTAAACAATACTTTGCCTTTCTATTTTTACCATCCAAGTGTATAACATTCATTTATCTAGATAATACTCCTTCTGACATTTTCTTTTGCCCACTTCACATTCTCTCTCCGCCATCCTGAATCCTCTTTTCATCCTCCCCACAATTAACAATCCTGCCCATTACAAAGGTGTGGCAAGCTTTCAAGTAGTCAAGTCAAGTCACTTTTATTGTCATTTCGACCATAACTGCTGGTACAGTGCATAGTAAAAATGAGACAACGTTTTTCAGACCATGGTGTTACATTACACAGTACAAAAACTAGACTGAACTACGTAAAAAAAACAACACAGAGAGAAAAAAACACACATCTACACCAGACTACAGACCTACCCAGGTCTGCATAAAGTGCACAAAACAGTGCAGGCATTACAATAAATAATAAACAGGATAATAGGGCAGTAAGGTGTCAGTCCAGACTCTGGGTATTGAGGAGTCTGATAGCTTGGGGGAAGAAACTGTTACATAGTCTGGTCTTTGGAGCTTTTTCCCAGATGGCAGGATGGAGAAGAGATTTATGAGGGGTGCATGGGGTCCTTCATAATGTTGTTTGCTTTGTGGATGCAGTGTGTAGTATAAATGTCCGTGATGGTGGGAAGAGAGACCCCGATGATCTTCTCAGCTGACCTCACTATCTGCTGCAGGGTCTTGCAATCTGAGATGGTGCAATTGCCATACCAGGCAGTGATGCAGCTGCTCAGGATGCTCTCAATATAACCCCTGTAGAATGTGGTGAGGATGGGGGGTGGGAGATGGACTTTCCTCAGCCTTTGCAGAAAGTAGAGACGCTGCTGGGCTTTCTTTGCTATGGAGCCAGTGTTGAGGGACAAGGTGAGATTCTCCGCCAGATGAACACCAAGAAATTTGGTGCTCTTAATGATCTCTACTGAGGAGCCATCGATGTTCAGCGGGGAGTGGTCGCTCCGTGCCCTCCTGAAGTCAACAACTATCTCTTTTGTTTTGTTCACATTAAGAGACAGGTTGTTGGCTCTGCACCAGTCCATTAGCCGCTGCACCTCCTCTCTGTAAGCTGACTCGTCGTTCTTGCTGATGACACCCACCACAGTTGTGTCATCGGCGAACTTGATGATGTGGTTCGAGCTGTGTGTTGCAGCACACTCATGGGTCAGCAGAGTGAACATCAGTGGACTGAGCACGCAACCCTGGGGGGACCCTGTGCTCAGTGTGATGGTGTTGGAGATGCTGCTCCTGATCCAGACTGACTGAGGTCTCCCAGTCAGGAAGTCTAGGATCCAGTTGCAGAGGGAGGTGTTCAGGCCCAGTAGGCTCAGCTTTCCAATTAGTTTCTGAGGGATGATTGTGTTGAATGCTGAACTGAAGTCTACGAACAGCATCTGAATGTACGTGTCTCTTTTGTCCAGGTGGGTTAGGGCCAGGTGGAGGGTGATGGCAATGGCGTCGTCGGTTAAGCAGTTGGGATGGTACGCAAACTGCAGGGGGTCCAGTGAGGGAGGCAGCAGGGTCTTGATGTGCCTCATGATGAGCCTCTCGAAACGCTTCATGATGATGGATGTGAGTGCAACGGGACGATAGTCATTTAGGCAGGACACTGAAGACTTCTTCGGCACGGGGACGATGGTGGCGGCCTTGAAGCACGTTGGAACGGTGGCGCTGCTCAGGGAGATGTTGAAGATGTCAGTGAGAACATCTGCTAGCTGGTCTACACACCCTCTGAGCACTCTACCAGGGATGTTGTCTGGTCCAGCAGCATTCCATGGGTTGACCCTGCACAGGGTTCTTCTCATTCTGTTACATTCTGTTTCATCACCAAACCCTTAAACTACATTGGAAATCATTGATACCCAAGCACTGATCCCTGTGATACCCTGCTAGTCCCTCACCATCCAGGATATGCCTTTCTCTTAGTACTGCCTTCAACAAGAAGATACATGAGCCTAAATCTGAACCCCAGTCATTGATTCAGAAACAATTTCTTCCTCTCCACCATCAGATTTCTGAATGGTCCATGAACTATCATGTCATTCCATTTTCTCTCATTTTTACTTACTTTTGTAATTTTTAATAATTTTTATATCATTGCACTGTACTGCTGCAAACCAACAAATTCCATGTCATATACTGTAAGTCAGTGTTAACAAATCTGATTCCGATTTTCACCAACTGTAGCTCAGATAAGGGTCCATTGATTCTAACGAGATTTCTTATCGACCAGGTACAGGTAGCCACAATGAGCTGAATTAAAATGAATTTGACTGTACTGAGGAACAAAGTAGTTAGAGGCACAGTCATCACAATCAGAAAGAAGTTCTGAAGGCCAGGTAGGCAACAGCCCAAATGGGATAGCCCTGGCCTTGGCATCAGGGAGGTAACACAGCTCACTGTGTCAGCTTGGTCAGGTTGTTTGTCTTCCCAAGACCCCATGCGTGTCTACTTCCAATCTACTGGACTAATCATGGACCCAGACTCCTGTTATACCATCTTCTGGATTTCTCTATCTTTTCTACTCATAGTTTCACTATTCAGACCACCTGTCAATTCTACAGTAAAGTATTTAATCTACAACACACACGAAAGCCCAGAGGAACTCAGTGGTCAGGTGCATCTAAGGTGGGAAATAGACAGTCAATTTTTGGGGGTTGGGAATCTTTAAAATCAGGATTTTGCGGTTCTGATGAATGGTCCAGACTCGATATGTTAGCCAGGAGTCCTGATGAAAAGTGCTGGCCGGAAATGTCGGCCATTTACTTTTTTCCCACAGATGCTGCCTGGCCTGCTGAGTTGCTCCAGCACATAGTGTGTGTTGCCAATATGTTGACGTCCATTTCCTTCCATAAATGTTTCCTGAACCACTGAATTCCTTAATTTCTTTGTGTGTTGCTCCAGGTTCTCAGCAACTGTGTCTCTATTTAATCAAAGGGATGAGACTGCCTCCTTCTTCTCCCCCCCCCCCCCCCCCCCCACCCCATGCCTTGCACTCTCCACATCATGGTTTCTCAACCGGGGTTCCGTGAGAGGTCGCTAGGGGTTCTGCGAGAGATCATGATTTTAAAAAATAAACATTGCTATTTGAACTTTGTGCAACGCGTGATGCTAGTGCTCGCAGTGGTGGGTGTGATCTAATAGCCCTGTTCAAGGTCTTTCAGCCCAGAAAGGTAGTGTGCAGTAGGACCGTGTTTATTTGATTGAGTCCGTTCTTGGTTATTGACGCAAGATAGAGAAGGCCGTTAATAATTGGTAGGTGCTGTATTGCATGGAGGGGAGGACGGTAGGCTGGTAATTGATGAGTAATGTATTAAACGGAGGGGAGGACGGTAGGCTGGTAATTGATGAGTAATGTATTAAACGGAGGGGAGGACGGTAGGCTGGTAATTGATGAGTACTGTATTTCACGGAGGGGAGGATGGTAGGCTGGTATTGGTGGGTACTGTATTACACGGAGGGGAGGATGGTAGGCTAGTAATTGATGAGTACTGTATTACACGGAGGGGAGGATGGTAGGCTGATAATTTGTGGGTGCTGTATTTCACGGAGGGGAGGACGGTAGGCTGATAATTGGTGGGTACTGTATTTCACAGAGGGGAGGACAGTGGGGTGATAATTGATGAGTACTGTATTTCACGGAGGGGAGGACGGTAGGCTGGTAATTGGTGGGTACTGTATTACACGGAGGGGAGGACGGTAGGCTGGTAATTGGTGGGTACTGTATTTCACGGAGGGGAGGACGGTAGGCTGATAATTGGTGGGTACTGTATTACACGGAGGGGAGGACGGTAGGCTGGTAATTGGTGGGTTCTGTATTTCAGGGGGGAGGACGGTAGGCTGATAATTGATGAGTACTGTATTACACAGAGGGGAGGACGCTGGGGTGGTAATTGATGAGTACTGTATTACACAGAGGGGAGGACGGTAGGCTGGTAATTGATGAGTACTGTATTTCACGGAGGGGAGGATGGTAGGCTGGTATTGGTGGGTACTGTATTACATGGAGGGGAGGATGGTAGGCTAGTAATTGATGAGTACTGTATTACACGGAGGGGAGGATGGTAGGCTGATAATTTGTGGGTGCTGTATTTCACGGAGGGGAGGACGGTAGGCTGATAATTGATGAGTACTGTATTTCACAGAGGGGAGGACAGTGGGGTGATAATTGATGAGTACTGTATTTCACGGAGGGGAGGACGGTAGGCTGATAATTGGTGGGTACTGTATTTCACGGAGGGGAGGACAGTGGGGTGATAATTGATGAGTACTGTATTTCACGGAGGGGAGGACGGTAGGCTGATAATTGATGAGTACTGTATTTCACGGAGGGGAGGACAGTGGGGTGATAATTGATGAGTACTGTATTTCACGGAGGGGAGGATGGTAGGCTGGTAATTGATGAGTACTGTATTTCACGGAGGGGAGGACGGTAGGCTGATAATTGGTGGGTACTGTATTTCACGGAGGGGAGGACGGTAGGCTGGTAATTGGTGGGTACTGTATTTCACGGAGGGGAGGACGGTAGGCTGGTAATTGGTGGGTACTGTATTACACGGAGGGGAGGACGGTAGGCTGGTAATTGGTGGGTACTGTATTTCACGGAGGGGAGGACGGTAGGCTGATAATTGGTGGGTTCTGTATTTCAGGGGGGAGGACGGTAGGCTGATAATTGATGAGTACTGTATTACACAGAGGGGAGGACACTGGGGTGGTAATTGATGAGTACTGTATTACACAGAGGGGAGGACGTTGGGGTGGTAATTGATGAGTACTGTATTACACAGAGGGGAGGACGTTGGGGTGGTAATTGATGAGTACTGTATTACACAGAGGGGAGGACGCTGGGGTGGTAATTGATGAGCACTGTATTGCCTTGAGGGGAGGACGGTGGGCAGCTGAATGCGAAGTGCATTTTCCGAGCATTGAATGGACGCATCCAACGTGGGCTGTGTCACCAGCCTCTCCTTCCCGAATCACCTGCCCCAGCTTCCTTTCTGGCTCCGCCGACTGATTTATGGGAACAAACAAACACTACCAATGTAGCAAAAAATTGTAGGGAAATTTTCATTCTAAAGATGGTGCAATGTGATGATCTTTGAAGAGGAGGTGTGAGATGGAACAGGAGGATTCTAGGCCTAGGCCTTTGGACAGTCCTGATAAGTTGAATGATGAAGAATTACAATCTTCTGAGTCACTTCACTGCACTTGTGCAACAATGGACGCAAAAAAATTCCATCCTTTTTATTTACAAAACTATAGAAGTTTAGTTACATGACACGTACACAAGGTACAAACGTTAAGTATTTGCAATCAGTGAATATATTCAAATTAAAATATGATTACTACTGTGTATAAAACAGTTAATTCCCTGGGGGGGGCCTACTGCTCCCAGAAATCCCCCACTGTCCCCATTGGGACCACATGCTCCCTCTCGAAGGGCAGCTGGGTATCCTCGGAAGAGGGGCAAACAGTCAGTCCTGGCAGAGCCCTTGGCTTTCCGCCACCTGGACCCGTGAATGGCCACCTTGGCCTAGCCCAGGAGCAAGCCCACCAGTAGATCCCCCTCACTACCCACCCCCTTCCGTACTGGGTGCCCATACACGAGGAGCGTGGGGCTGAAATGCAACCAAACCCGAGCAGCCCCTTCAGATACTCAAACTGGGGCTGCAACCTCTCACACTCCACATCAGCATGGTACACTGACCCCTCCCGGACACAGAATGGACAGGCAGATGGGGTGTTCGTGAACCTGCTTAAAAACCTGTTGCATGGTACAGCCCGATGCAACATCTTCCACCCCAGGTCCCCAGTGAACAGGGGAAGGGCCCCTCTGTAATGAGATTTCCACTGGGGACCTCCTCCGCTGCCGGATGGTAACACAGGCCAGTCTGGTCGGCCGACGAAGGCAAGGAAGTGAAAGGTGTGCAGCTCGAGCACAGAATGTTTTCCAGTGTCATGGAAGCACACAGTGGGCATCCCCACAAGACAGCTCATGTTGTGTGGGAGCCCCTCCCGTGTGGTCTCCCAAGGCCTGGGTCCGATGAGCATCAGGTGGTGGTACAGCCGGAACCCCTCCACTTCCCTGAGCCCCCTCGACACCCACCTTGACAGGATGGGGACCGGTCCCCCTCACAGCTAGAGCACTGTCCCCCACCAGCACAGCGGCACCTGTCTGGATGAGACTAAACCCCTTGGCCTCAATGGCTCTCAGTGAAAACGAGGCCGTTCCCTCAAAGCAGCGGCCGATGCTGTCGGCTGGAAGCCCCGTACCCTCCTGCAGGCAGTGTCCCCGGCAGAGAGAGTGCATTGCCAGCACATGCCATCTCGGAGAGTGGTCACTATACAGGGTCCTGAGGTGGAGAGCCGCCAGTCGGGTGCGTACACACTCCAATAACTGACCTCCCTCCGCAATTGGAAGACTCAGAACTACAGCAGAGGCCCAATGTCTCCTGTTGCTCCACAAGAAGTCCACCAGCCTCTTCTGGGTCCTGGAGACAAAAGCAATGGGTGGGACTAAAGTAATCAGCTGGTACCATATTTTTACAATGAAAGCTACTTGTCAATGGATTTTCCATGAATAGGTGATCGGAGTTGTCCTATTCCACTGTGACAAACAACGTACAAATACAGCAATGGCTCCAGCAAAACTGAAGAGACATATAATTACAGATCACAGCCATATAACACATAAAACTGCTGAATATTTTCAACGACTATTGGAATCTTGAAACAAACAGATTAAAGCTTTTGAAAATAAAGTCACAGTCAGTAAAAGGCTTCAGGAAGCAAGTTACTAACTAGCTTTAAGACCAGTTCACTCGAGAATGTTTGAAAAACTGTGTGAAAACCTGGACAAAGAGCACAGCAATCTCCTGCTTCATACAGAAATCCGGTGGTTTAGCAGAGGAAGAGTTCCAACAGGGTGTTTGAACTGAAAGGTGAATTGCAGGAGTACTTTCAAAAAAATAGTAGATCAGATTTGCCTAAGTGCTTTGAAGATGAAGATTTGCTGCAAAAACTAGCCTAGTTAACAGACAGATTTCATCATATGAGCCAGTTTAACAAGTCTCTGCAAGGCCCTGGAGAAAATGTTTTAACTTCAAGTGACAAGATTCTTGGATTTAAATGAAAACTGAATCTTTGGAAAAATCATGCTACAAAAGGAAATCTTGAAGTGTTCCCACTGCTGCTTGGGCTTGAGATTGAGGAACGATATCAGAAAGTCTCGAGTCTTATTGAAGACCACCTGGAAGAACAGCAGAACAAAACTGAACAGTATTGTTCCACCCTTTCTGCACGACTGTATGACTGGGTGAGGGACCCTTTCTCTGAATCTTCTGCTCAGCCTGAGAACTTGACTTTGAGAGAAGAGGAAGAACTTTGTGAGCTGCTCTCTGATCATTCTCTCAAGATGAGATTTACTGACCTGCCCCCGGACAAGTTCTGGATTTCTGTGAAAGAAGAGTATCCTGCCGTTCATAGGAAAGCAATGAACATTTTGCTGCAGTTTTCATTGTCTTACGGGTGTGAGCAAACTTTTTCTTGTTTACCAAGCATCAAGAACAAGGATAGAAATTGTCTCATTTCAGTAGAAGCTGAAATCCATGTGCGCTTATCTCAAGTTCAACCCAGAATCGAAAAATTTATTATGTTTGCCTTGTGAGTTTTTAAAATTAATTAATGAAAGAGAAAGAGTAATTTCAAGAAAGGTAAACAAAGCTTAAATATTTTTTCCTCCAAGAAAGCTTGACTAAACATTCATTCACTACTCTAGAGAGCATTAACTATTATTTTTGGATTATTATATCTACAACTTACTGATCACACTAACGTATTGTGAGCTCTAGATGTAAGATTTTTTATGCATGGGTTCCCTGAGACCTGAAAATTATTTCAAGGGTTTCTCCAGGGCAGAAAGGTTGAGTAAGGCTGCTCTTGGACCCCTTCTCCTCACCAAGAAGGCAAAGTTCCTGTAACACAAACATTTACAACAGATACAATCATTTTGGATACAATGTTCACGAACTTCGACTGTAATGGCAACATCTCTAGTCCTCCTATTTTTACATTCATTTAATTAATTCAGTAAATCAGCCTGGTGTTTTAATTGCACCAAACAAACTAATTAATTTTGTTCCCCTGATTATAATGGTGGCATGTTGTAATTATAGTTTGTTGGTTTTAATTTTAATGTCAAACTCCCTGTGATTGGATGGATGCTGCTAACACAAACCTTTGCAAAAGACCCACTGTTGTGTCATTGAAATATTTGTACTCCACACAGTACACTCTCCACCTCTAGCTTTGGAGATTGATGTTACAAAATTAAGTTTATCAGCAGTGCAGTCGATTGCCTATATCTGCCTGCACAATATTTGAAGCTGAACTCATTTCACCTGAAAATCTCCAGAGTAGGGAGAGTCCACAAATACCATGGATTTAATTTAATTTCTAATCCCTGTTGATGATTCAGAAAGTTTCTAAAACTTCAGAAAGCTGTTCCTCTGTATTATGTCACCAGGTTCGAGATAATATTAATTATAAAAACTGATGTTAACTTTTGAGATTTTGTGTTCAAGTCTCTACTTTCCTCAGGCATAATTGAAGAGCATAAATGCATCATAATTCAGTGCACCTATTTTGCTTTCCATTAGAGTTAATTGAGAACAAAGACTATTCAGTAAACAGTTTAACAGTAAAACCTTCTCCTGAATAAATGATTGTTATTTTCTTTCATTGTCAATGCATAATTAATATCAACGGCAACTTCAATACTCTAAGCAGATTAATGATGCAAAATACTTCCAACGTTTTACTGCGTAAGAGATCTGAACTGGTTGCAAAGAGTGTAAAAACTTTGATTCTTTGTAAAGTTGTCTTAAATTGGTTTATTCCATCAGTCTGAGAGAAATAAACAGATGTAAACAGATTTAACAGATTTGGAAAGCGGCCAGTGAGTGAGTGGGCCAGTGAAGGAGTGGAGATTTGAGGCTTTGACTCGAGAGGCTTCAACGAGAAGAGACAGAGGACGAGTTTGTTCCCAGTTGGTCTTTGCAATGCCTCCTGAGACGGTGATGTGCCTCTCCTGTAAGATGTGGCAGTCTTGGGGGAACTCCCCTTTCCTGCAGAGTCACATCTGCCAGAAGTGCTTGTGGCTGGACGATCTGGAAGACCCTGTGAGGAATCTGGAGCAGCAGCTGGATGACCTTCGACTCATAAGGGAGAATGAGGCAGTCATAGATGAGAGCTACAGGGAGGTAGTCACACCTAGGCTGCCGTAAGCAGGTCGTTGGGTGACAGTCCGAGGGGGTAAAACAAAGGAGAGTAGACAGGTAGTGCAGAGCACCCCTGTAGCCATTCCCCTGAATAATAAGTTTACCGTCCTGGATGCTGTTGGTGAGGATGACCAACCAGGTGTGAGCCACGGTGGCAGAAGGATGGGACAGAGAAGAGGAGAGCTGTCGTCATTGGAGACTCTATAGTCAGGGGAGCAGACAGGAGATTTTGTGGACGTGAGAAGGAAACCCGCATGGTTTGTTACCTTCCTGGTGCCAGGGTCCAGGATGTCTCTGACCGGGTGCATGACATCCTGGTATGAGAGGGAAAACAGCCAGAAGTCGTGATACATGTTGGGACCAACGACATAGGCAGGAAGAGGGATGAGGTCCTGAAGTGTGAGTTTCGGGAACTAGGCAGAAGGCTGAAGAACAGGACCTCAAGGGTGGCATTCTCAGGATTGCTGTCAGTGCTACGTGATAGTGATGGTAAGAATTGGAGGAGATGGCAGTTGAATGCGTGGCTGAGGAGTTGGTGCAGGGGGCAGGGTTTTAGATTTTTGGACCATTGGGATCTCTTCTGGGGAAGGTGGGACCTGTACAGATTGGATGGGTTGCACCTGAACTTGAGGGGGAGCAATATCCTTGCAGTTAGGTTTGCTAGCATGGTTCGGGAGGGTTTAGACTAATTTGCAAGGAGGATGGGACCCGGAGCGATAAAGCAGTGAAAGAAGTGCATGGAGTAAAACCAGATCTAACATATATAGAGGCTTTGAGGAAAGAGAAGTAGAATAAAGGGTGTAAAGGTAGTAAGGGAGAAGGGCTAAAGTGTGTGTACTTCAATGCAAGAAGCATCAGGAACAAAGGTGATGAACTCAGAGCTTGGGTACATACATGGAATTATGATATAGTGACCATTATGGAGACTTGGCTGGCACGAGGGCAGGAATGGATTCTCAATATTCCTGGATTTCAGTGCTTTAAAAGGGATAGAGAGGGGGGAAAAGGGGAGGAGGGGTGGCGTTACTAGTCAGGGATATTATTACAGCTACAGAAAGGGTGGGTAATGTAGCAGGATCCTCTTTTGAGTCAGTATGGGTGGAAGTCAGGAACAGGAAGGGAGCAGTTACTCTACTGAGGGTATTCTATAGGCCACCTGGTGGCAGTAGAGATATCGAGGAGCAGATTGGGAGGCAGATTTTGGAAAGGTGCAAAAATCACAGGGTTGTTATCATGGGTGACTTTAACTTCCCTAATATTGATTGGCACTTGATTAGTTCCAAGGGTTTAGATGGGGCAGAGTTTGTTAAGTGTGTCCAGGATGGATTCCTGTCACAGTATGTTGACAGGCGGACTGGGGGAATGCCATACTAGATCTAGTATTAGGTAATGAACCGGGTCAGATCACAGATCTGTCAGTGGGTGAGCATCTGGGGGACAGTGATCACCACTCCCTGGCCTTTAGCATTATTATGGAAAAGGATAGAATCAGAGAGGACAGGAAAATTTTTAATTGGGGAAGGGCAAATTATGAGGCTATAAGGCTAGAAATTGCGGGTGTGAATTGGGATGATGTTTTTGCAGGGAAATGTACTATGGACATGTGGTCAATGTTTAAGGATCTCTTGCAGGATGTTAGGGATAAATTTGTCCCGGTGAGGAAGATAAAGAATGTTAGGGTGAAGGAACCATGGCTGACAAGTGAGGTAGAAAATCTAGTCAGGTGGAAGAAAACAACATACATGAGGTTTAGGAAGCAAGGATCAGATGGGTCTATTAAGGAATATAGGGTAGCAAGAAAGGAGCTTAAGAAGGGGCTGAGAAGAGCAAGAACGGGGCATGAGAAGGCCTTGGCAAGCAGGGTAAAGGAAAACCCCAAGGCATTCTTCAATTATGTGAAGAACAAAAGGATGACAGGAGTGAAGGTAGGACCGATTAGAGATTAAAGTGGGAAGATGTGCCTGGAGGCTGTGGAAGTGAGCGAGGTCCTCAAAGAATACTTCTCTTTGGTATTCACCAATGAGAGGGAACTTGATGACGGTGAGGACAATATGAGTGAGGTTGATGTTCTGGAGCATGTTGATATTAAGGGAGAGGAGGTGTTGGAGTTGTTAAAATACATTAGGATGGATAAGTCCCCAGGGCCTGATGGAATATTCCCCAGGCTGCTCCACGAGGTGAGGGAAGAGATTGCTGAGCCTCTGGCTAGGATCTTTATGTCCTCGTTGTCCACGAGAGTGGTACCGGAGGATTGGAGGGAGGTGAATGTTGTCCCCTTGTTCAAAAAAGGTAGTAGGGATAGTCTGGGTAATTATAGACCAGTGAGCCTTATGACTGTGATGGGAAAGCTGTTGGAAAAGATTCTTAGAGATTGGATCTATAGGCATTTAGAGAATCATGCTCTGATCAGGGACAGTCAGCATGGCTTTGTGAAGGGCAGATCGTGCCTATCAAGCCTGATAGAGTTCTTTGAGGAGGTGACCAGGCATATAGATAAGGTTAGTGCAGTGGATGTGATCTACATGGATTTTAGTAAGGCATTTGACGAGGTTCCACATGGTAGGCTTATTCAGAAAATCAGAAGGCATGGGATCCAAGGAAGTTTGGCCAGGTGGATTCAGAATTGGCTTGGCCTGCAGAAGGCAGAGGGTCATGGTGGAGGGAGTACATTCAGATTGGAGGGTTGTGACTAGTGGTTTCCCACAAGGATCTGTTCTGGGACCTCTACTTTTCGTGATTTTTATTAATGACCTGGATGTGGGGGTAGAAGGGTGGGTTGGCAAGTTTGCAGATGACGCAAAGGTTGGTGCCATTGTACATAGTGTAGAGGATTGTCAAAGATTGCAGAGAGACATTGATAGGATGCAGAAGTGGGCTGAGAAGTGTCAGATGGAGTTCAACCCGGAGAAGTGTGAGGTGGTACACTTTGGAAGGACAAACTCCAAGGCAGGGTACAAAGTAAATGGCAGGATACTTGGTAGTGTGGAGGAGCAGAGGGATCTGGGGGTACATGTCCACAGATCCCTGAAAGTTGCCTCACAGGTAGATAGGGTAGTTAAGAAAGCTTATGGGGTGTTAGCTTTCATAAGTCGAGGGATAGATTTTAAGAGACACGATGTAATGATGCAGCTCTATAAAACTCCAGTTAGGCCACACTTGGAGTACTGTGTCCAGTTCTGGTCGCCTCACTATAGGAAGGATGTGGAAGCATTGGAAAGGGTACGGAGGAGATTTACCAGATGCTGCCTGGTTTAGAGAGTATGCATTATGATCAGAGATTAAGGGAGCTAGGGCTTTACTCTTTGGAGAGAAGGAGGATGAGAGGAGACATGATAGAGGTGTACAAGATATAAAGAGGAATAGACAGAGTGGACAGCCAGCACCTCTTCTCCAGGGCACCACTGCTCAGTACAAGAGGACATGGCTTTAAGGTAAGAGGAGGAAAGTTCAAGGGGGATATTAGAGGAAGGTTTTTCATTCAGAGAGTGGTTGGTGCGTGGAATGCACAGCCTGAGTCAGTGGTGGAGGCAGATACACTATTGAAGTTTAAGAGACTACTAGACAGGTATATGGAGGAATTTAAGGTGGGGGGTTATATGGGAGGCAGGGTTTGAGGGTCGGCACAACATTGTGGGCTGAAGGGCCTGTAATGTGCTGTACTATTCTATGTTCTATGTTCTAAAGAATTCAACATTTTAGTAAATTGTCTCCTGGTACAGCAGTTAGTGGCTGCTGTTCTGCAACCCAAGGGACACAGTTTCAGGTGCTGTCTGTGTGGTGTTTGCACGTATTGTCTCTGACTGCTGTACTTCTTCCAGGCATTCCCTGGGTGCTGAAAGGTGGAATGGCTACTGTGAATTGTCCCTTCTTATAACTTCACAGCAAAAATCATCAAAAGCATTTTGACAGCATGTGTGAGAGAGAATGGTCTGCATGGGTATGGTGAAATAAGGAGGGGGAAAATAGGCCTATTCCTCTCTATAGACGCTGCCTGACCTGCTGAGCTCCTCCAGAATTTTGTGTGTGTTACTGAGGACAAATGGGTTTGTTCCTTTAGGACTCACCATTGACCTGATGTACTGAATGATCTTCTTCTGTTCACTAGAAGGTTAATGTTATGAAAACTGGTATGATCATGATTACTGAAATTTATTATCTTGTTCCTCTATTCCTCACTCTGAACTTTCACTTCTTCTCGCCTGACTATCACCTCCCCTGGGTCCCCTCCTCCTTCCTTTTCTCCTGGTGTCGACACTCCTCTCCGATCAAATTCTTTCTTCTCCAGCCCTTGACCTTTCCCACCCTCCTGGCTTCACCTATCACCTTCCAGCTAGCCTCCTTCCCCTCCCCCTCCCCCCACCTTTTTTATTCAGGCATCTTCCCCCCCGTCCTTTCCAGTCCTGAAGAAGGGTATCAGCCTGAAACGTCGACTGTTCACTTTTTTCCATAGATGCTGCCTGATCTGCTGAGTTCCTCCAGCATTATGAGTGTATCACTTTGTATTTCCTGTTGCTTTGTTATATTTTATAAGGGCGTGCTTTTCTTTCACCCCTCCCCCACCTCACCCCATCTCCATTTGGTTTCAGGATGCTGGTGAAAATGCAGGATTCTCCAATTTGCTGGTAGTTATAATCCTGTATAAAATCATTTATGGAAGGTAAAATCCTATTGCAAGTTGTTGTGGACATATTATAGACATAATATGGCTTTAATCTCTATAAATTGCTAATGGAGTCTTAGACCAATGCAGCACAGATACAGACCATATAGTTCAATTAGCCTGTGCCAACTATGATGTCTACCCAGCTAGTCCCCAGTTTCCAGCACTTACTCTATATGTCTCCAAGTGCTTCTTAAATAATGTTATCGTCCCTACCTCAACCACTTGCTCTGGCAGCTCATTCCATAATGTATTTGCCACCCTCTGCGTGAAAAAATTGCTCCTTAGGTCCTTTATAAATCTTTTCCCTTTCATCCTAAACCTATGAAACTTTCCTTACTCTGGGGAGAAGACTGTATCATCCACCTTATCAACGCCTGTCAGAATTTTAAGCTCTTCTATAAGATCATGCTTCATTCTCCTACATTACAAGGTATAAAAACCTAATCTGGCCTACCTCTCCCAATAAGTCAGGCGTTCTGGTCCTGGAAAGATCCTTGTAAATATTCTCTGGACTCTTTCCAGTTTCACCATGTGTTTTCCTATGGCCAAATGGCTACCGTGCACCAAAACTGTATTATAACCAAACATTTCATGTCAGTGGAAACTGAATAAAGTTTCCCTTATTTTGCTTCCAGTCTGTCAACTTCAAGACCACAACTGTGAATGATATTGTTTACACTACTTACAGTTCTCAAAATGATCTCAATGTAGGACTAAAGATTAGAACTTCAATAGTTGCCCAAAGTAAGACAGTCATTATTTCAGGCTAAATCAGAAACTTAAAAGTTTCCTCTAAGTGAACTTAAGTTTTGGCAAAGAATTAATTCATTAAGATACCGGACATGCATAATTTTACCCTGCTTCTCAAGGCAAAAATCTCTGAATAGAAGCACTTTGTAAAGGCAGGAAGCATTGTTCTGGGATTATATCTTTACCAAAATTTGATAGAAATTAATGATAGCAAAATGCAAAAGTTCAACCAAAATTTTCTGTGCAAACCTGAAACTTGCAGAATATTCTTATTTTGAAGTAACATTTCCCAACCCTGCAGTGTGATAAGTAATGAGGACTGATTTTGAAAGGTTTGCCTATTTCAAGTATTTAATTTTCCATAATTCAAAATATAAAGCAGGGAAAGCAGTATTTTCTTTGAGCCTGATCTTTGTAAGGATGTATTGCTGGACATATTTTAATATTTATTGGTTAGTTAATCCCTTGTTTCAGTATTGTAATCCTTCTGGTACTCAGCCAGATAAATGAGTTAGTGCACCCAGTACATTTTACAAGAGCTATCATTGGTAATTATTGGATAATCAGACCCCAGTAGAAAATGCTTATGCCTCCCTAGCTGCTGGCATTTCTGATTGCTAGAACTCTTTGAATGATGCAGACTGCCGCACGGTCATGCCATTCCCTACAACTTCCTGCAGGCTTCCAAATGTTGGGCCAAGAGTTGGCCAGTGCAACCTAACTGCTATCTAAGAGTCAAAGCACCTCAAGCCTCGTTCCTGGAACTTTCCTAACTCACACTGCTGCCAGGGATATTGACCACAGGCCTCCTGGAATAAAAGTTCAAAATTAATTTATTATCAAAGTTCATATATGTTACCATATACTATTCTGAGATTCATCTTCTTGCAGGCATACACAGTAAATTCAAGAAACACAGTAGAACCATTGAAAGACCACACTCCACAGGATGGACAAACAATGCGCAAAAGACAACAAACTGTGCAAATACAAAAGTAAGATAATAATAAATAATAAGCAATAAATATCAAGAACATGAGATGACGAGCCATTGAAAGTGAGCCTATGGATTGTGGGAACTGTTCAGTGATGGGGTGAGTGAAGTTATCCACTCCAATTCAAGAGCCTGATGGTGAGGGGGTAATTACTGCTGACCCAATCACAAATGAGAGAAAATCTGTAGATGGTGGAAATCCAAGCAACACAGACAAAACGCTGGAGGAACTCAGCAGGCCAAGGCAGCATCTATGGAAAGGAATACAGTAGACGTTTTGGGCTGAGAGCCTTCATCAGTATGCAGGTGGTGTCATCATCAGGAAACTGGTGGTGTGAGTCCTGAGGCTCTTGTGACATCTTTCAGACAACAGCAGTAAGAAAAGAGCTTGGTGTTGGTGGTGGGGTCCTTGATAATGGATGCTGCTCTTCTGCATAAGCACTCCGCCCAGATGTGCTCAGTGGTGAGGAGGGCTTTGCCCATGATGGACTGGGCCACATCCACTTCTTTTTATAGAATTTTCCATTCAAGGGCATTTGTGTTTCCATACCAGGCCATGATGCAACCAGTCAATATACTTCCCATCACACATCTGTAGAGGTCTGTCAATGTTTCAGAAGACTAGTCGAACCTTCACAAACTTCTAAGGAAGTAGAGGTGCTGCTGTGTTTACTTCATAATGGCACAGTGCTGGACCCAGACAGACCCCTGTCGAGGAATTTAAAGTTGCTTTGATCCCCCAATGAGGTCTGGCTCATGAACCCCCAGTTTCCTCCTCCTGAAGTCAATACTAATCTTGGTCTTCCTGATAGTGAGTGAGAAGTTGTTGTTGTGGCACCACTCAGCCCAATTTTCAATCTCCCTCCTATATGTCACCACCTTTATTCGGCCAACAACAGCGGCACCATCAGAAAACTTAAACATGACATTGGAGCTGTGCTTAGCCACACAGTTGTAAGTGTAGAGCAAGAGACTAAGCACTCAGCCTTATGGTGCACCTGCGTTATGGAGATCGTGGAGGAGATGTTATTGCTTATCTGAGCTGACTGAGGTCTGCAAGTGAGGAAATTGAGGATCCAATTGCGCAAGGAGGTATTGAAACCAAGGTCTTGAAGCTCACTGATTATTTTTGAGGGAATGATATCATTGAATGCCGAGCTGTAGTCAATAAAGAGCATCCTGATGTATGCATCTTTGCTGCCCAGATGTTCCAGGGTTGAGTAAAGAGTCAAAGAAGTGGCATCTGCTGTGGACCTGTTGTGATGGTGGGCAAATTGGAGCATATCAAAGTCACTTCTCAGGCAGGAATTGATACGTTTCATCACCAGCCTCTCAAAGCATTTCATCACAGTTGATGTAAGTACTACTGGATGATAGTCATTGAAGCTGGTCACCATGTTCTTCTTGGGCACTGGTATAATTGAAGCCTGCTTGAAGCAGGTGGGTACGTTAGACTATTGAGGTCGCCTCCTAGGGTGAGTATCACCTTCTGGCCAGCAGGTGGCATCTCAACTTTGGGCCTGAGGGATGCATTCCAAGCATTAACTTTGTGCATGCTACAGTCACAAGGGACTGTATTGAGAAGCATTTGAAGAGCCTAGGGCAAAGTGAGGACCAACAGGCCAGAATTGGCAATTAAATTGTGCAGTTGCATAATATTAGGGATAGGCCATCATTATTTTAACCTCTTGCTCCATTTTTTGGCCAGTTGGTATGTGTTACAATAAGCCCTTTCAACACTATACTAAAGGTGCAACATCTCAGTAAAGTAATGAATTTGGTGTTTTACACACTATAATCATGCTAATTCTGTGAAAAGGCAGATTTCAGGAAATCCATTAGAGTTTATGCAAAATCATTGTTATTATGTTTCACTCATGCTGCAGGTGAAATACATATAAATCTTTTCCCACTTAAAGCTGCATTAATTAGACACTGAGTCTGAATTCAAATGTACTTCAGCATATGCTGAATTCAATCAGTCTCTAATTATCTATTGATTTGTAGACAGCTACGCTGAAAAATGTTAGTGGCAGTCAGATATTGCTTTCATAGGTGTAGGAAATGATTAATTCTGAAAATGCTACCTGCTGTTTCAGTCCACTGTGAAAAATATTGAAGAAGTGGAAAAGATTCAGAGGAAAGCAATAAAAGACAATCCCAGTTGTTAGGTTATTAAGCTAGAAGGACAGGTTGAGGCAATTAAATCTATTCTCAAAGGGAAAAAGATTAGGAGAGATAAGCTTATGTTTTTTAAATTACTGTAGAATAGTAGGTTGAATTTAAACAGTAAATGCAGGAAAGAAGAATAACAGGATATGGCAACAAAATAACGAAGCCTCACACTAAACAATAAGAAGGAAACCATCAAATAAAGGAACATTAATTTGAGGGACTATCCTGGAACAGTAAGACAGACCTCATTGATATGCTCGGAGGGGAATTAAATTAATTCCTCATTCTACAAGAAGCAGAGCAATAACTTATGGAACAAGAAGAAATGGTAACATGGTAACCAAGTCATGATAATGGATGCAGATCACAGAGTAAAACGGATGGATGGAACCCTTTCATATTCTGACCCTTTTCATGTTCTTATGGTGATCCTCCCGTCAAATTGCACAAAGCAAAATGAAAAGTACAGTCTGCTCTCTCTAAATATCAGATAGAAATTAAGTGAAATCAGATGCTCTTCCAAGGTGAGAATTATGTAAAATGTTTTGAATGATGATGATTGACTGAGACAATAAAGAAAATGCTGAAGTAACTTAAAATGAAATTGGAAGATACTGGATACAGCAGATCAGGCAAGATGATTGGGAAGTGAAACACCGTTAAATTTCAGATTGATGAAACTTTCTCAAAATTAGGAAAAAGAGAAAACAAGCTAGTTTAAGTGACTCTGGATATCCAGTCATTTAAAACTAATTTGTTTCATTCTTCTCCAATTCTGGTGAGGAAAATGCGACCAGAAACATTATCTCTGTATTTTTTATTTCCAGATTCTTCCTCACCGGCTGAGTGTCTCTAATATATTTTGTTTGTATTTCGAATTTCCAGCATTTGCAGTTTTCTTTTGGTTTTCCCGTATGACTGAAATAATTTGATTGATTTGTGGTAAATTCCAGCAGCTTAGATAAACAGGTGCATCAAGTACATTAAAAAGGTGATGAATAAGCCATACAAATATTACAATAATACCAATGTTTCCTGATAAGTGTAAGACTCCAGGTTGACATATACTTGGAAGAGTCTCAATTTATTTTTAACAAAATGCTGCTTCCCACCACACTCCTCACCATTCAGTATTTTAAATGGTGTGCAAAACTTTACTTAGAATACAAGAATAATTGATCTGGGAAATGGGATTTGCACTTGTATCGAGGTGTCTGCTCAAAATGGTGCACAGTATTTTTTGGGGAGTCATATAGCACAACAACAGAGTTAATAGCCATTTGGCTCACTGGATCCCTGCAAGATAGTTATTATATAGACTCTGCCTAGTATTAGTCACAAATATCTTTAGTCTCATCTCAATTGCTTTGTACAACATCTTACATCTTAGTAAAATTGGAATATGAGAATGTGTAAAATGAAATCCTGATCAAGCATTAAAGAAGTGATATTATATAATTCAAATCACAGTATAAAGCTTTGAATACAGGGTTTCCCAGTCTGGTTCTGTGAACCTCTTGGTTAATGGTAGTGTTCCGTAATAACAGTTGGGAAGAACCCTGAACCCACAGTTGGGATTGGGCTTCATTTAAAAGTTATTTGTAAATGAAGGATGCAAAGTTCAACTTGGCTCCCAATTTGTGGGGGAGATGTTAAAATACTTCTATAGTGAGCTGGCTGGTTGTTGGGTCCAGGGTTCCCTTGGTGGGGTAGCTAGAAATAGAGATGATCATTTTGGAAGAATGTCACTAATTTTGGACAGGAATGGAGAAGAAGTTTCTTCTCTCGAGGACTGAGAATTTTTGGAATTGTCTGCTGCCAAGACCATGGAGATGGAGTCATTAAATACATTCAGGCTGGGAATCAAAAGCTGGAAGGACAGCACAGGAAAGCACTATTGATGGAAAGGAGGAGTGAGCTGGCCAGCTCCTGCTCCTGTTTCTTGTGTAACACCCTGGTTCCTATTTTTTACTGTTATGCTGTATGTATTTCATTTTGTGCTCTTCTGTGTGAGCTGCTTGTTTTCAGCTATATTGGGGTTATTGTTGAAGATAAGAGACGAGGAGACATGTCTGCCATCCAATTAGGATGGTTGAAGTGAAGGGGAGGTTTCTCCGATGAGGGACACCAAGGTTGGGCTTGGGTTTTTTTTAATGGTTCAAGAGAGATGACGGGAGAAGACGCCAGAGAGAAGAGGTTGTAGATTTGACCCGGAGTGGGACTGTGATTCAACGAAGCCCAGGATGGGAAAAACCAAATTTCCCAGAATACCTGACGCTGAGGCCCTCTTGGTGGATGCTCCAGAAGACCATGAAGAGGAGTCGGGCTTACCTGCTGGGGTACTGGTGGGGCCAGAACTGCAGAAGCCCTCGGTTGTACAGGTGAACAGGATGGCAGTGATTGTCAGGAACACTATGAAGAGGGAGGTTGCCCTCAGGCGGGGGATGCCCCGGTGCATCTTTTCCCAGTGATGGCAATGTCTAGTGTCCCTGTGAGACATGCCGGGGAGAAATTCCCTTCAAAAAAGGGGAAGTTGACTGCTGAGTCACTCAACTTTGAGGACTCTCCGGTACCTATGGGTTGGAAGAGGAAGTTGATAGAGAAGAATACGTACACAACGCTGGAAGAACTCAGCAGGTCAGGCAGCATCCATGAGAAAAGAGTAGCCAATGTTTCGGGCTGAGACCCTTCTTCCAGCGTTGTGTACGTATTCTTTGATCCACAGCATCTGCAGTTGTATTTTTGTGAGTTGATAGAGAAGATGTTGAAACTGGAAGGTGTCTTTTCTACAAGGGTTGTTTCAAGAGCACTCGCCACACTATCGGGTGACAGAGGACACTCTGTTCAGAGAAAGGTTGCAACAACTGGCCCCGGCAGAGGTGGAAGATGTTCAGCAGCATTTGTGGAGGCTGAAGGAAGCTGGGATCATCACTGAGTCCAGAAGGCCCTATGCATCCCCAATTTTAGTGGCCAGGAAGGAGAATGGAAAGGTATGGATGTGTGTTGACTATAGGACTCTGAACAGGCATATAGTCCCCAACCAGTATACGGTCCCAAGGATCGAAGATGCACTGGCCTATCTGACTGGTGTGAAGTGGTTCAGTGTACTGGACTTGAGGAGTAGATATCAGATTCCTATGAGTGAGGCTGACAAAGAGACGATAGCATTTATATGTCCACTGGGATTCTTCCATTCGAAAGGATGTCCCAGGGCATACCAGGAGCCCCTGCGACTTGCCAGCATGTCATGGAGAAAACGGTGGAGGATATAAACTTGTTTGATCTCATAGTGTCCGGGTCTACCTTGGAGGAACATGAAGCAAGACTACTGAAGGTGCTGAGCCACCTGAAGGCTGAAGGTTTAAGATTTTCCCTGGACAAGTGCCAGTTCTGCAAAACGTCTGTCAGCTATGTTGGGCACATAATCTCAAATGTTGGAGTGGCTACAGATCCGTCTAAGACAGGAGCGGTGACCACATGGCCAAGGCCCCAGACTGTGAGCGCTTTGCACTCATTCCTTGGGTTCTGTGGTTACCATCGGAGATTCATGAAGGACTACGTGAAAGTGAATCACCCTTTAAATCAGCTTCTGTATGGTTACCCTCCCTTGGGGAAGAAAGGGAGGAGTACAAAAGGAGAGGAGGGCAAAGAGTATCTTAGCCCTTTGGAGACTTTTGGAGCGAGATAGAATGCAAAATGTGAAGAGTCCTTTCAGTTGCTGATGGAGCTGCTGACACAAGCACCTGGCTGGCTTTTGCAGACCCTCGATTGCCGTAGGTACTGCATACTGATGTCAGTAGAGAGGGCTTAGGGGTTGTCCTGTATCAGGATAGGGCACAGGGTTGAGACCTGTTGCATTTGTCAGCCGGAGTCTATCACCCGCTGAGAAAAACTATCCAATGCACAAATTGGAGTTCCTGGCATTGAAATGGGCTGTGGTGGATAAGCTGAGTGGCTTTCTCTATGGTGCCAAGTTTGAGGTGAGGATGGACAACAATCCCCTAACTTATATCCTGACCTCGGCAAAACTAGAAGCCACAGACCATCAGTGGTTGGCAGCGTTGTCTGCCTATTATTTCAGCCTGAAGTACCGGCCAGGAAGTAGGAACATTGATGCTGATGCTTTGTCACGACATGCGCGTGAAGGACTGGACAGGGACAAAGAGTGGGAGAGCATTCCTACCCTGGGAGTGATAGCCATGTGCCTGTTTTCCATCATGGTGAATGCAGAGGAAGGGCGAGGGCAGGATTGAGCGGTAGATCAACTGGGAGCTTCTGATTGTGCCATTCCACAAGCTTACTGTAACATGACTGCTCTGAAGACAATGCAGGTGCTGGAATTGAGTCCTGGGGAAGTGACAGCTGCTCAGTGAGATGACCCGGGCATCAATACCATTTGCTCAGCGGTCGAAAAAGGAGACATGGCCCAAGCAGAGAGGACAAAACACGCTGTGGTGTCTCAATTACTGAGAGAATGGCCCAGACTGGAGTTGATGAACCAGATTCTACACCGGGTCACATCACCTCCGGACCAGCCTCATCATTGCCAGCTGGTTCTGCCTGAGAAGTATCGGAGGATTGTGTTGAAGTCACTTCATGATGATTCTGGCCATTTGAGAGTTGAAAAGACCTATGGATTGCTCAGAGATCGGTTCTGTTGGCTCCGAATGAAGCCAGAGGTGAAAGAATACTGCAAGTCGTACATTCGATGCATACAGAGGAAGATGCTGCTTACGAGGGCAGCTCCATTGTCCCACTTGCAGATTGCAGGGCCCCTTGGCCTGGTGTGTATGGATTTCCTGTCAGTAGAGCCTGATGCCAGCAGCATGGCAAATATCTTGGTCATTACGGATCACTACACCAGATATACGCAGTTTCTCCCTACCAAGGACCCGAGGGCGTCCATGGTGGCCAAAGTGTTATGGGAGAAGTATTTCATTTATTATAGCTTTCCCAGGCAGATACATAGTGATCAGGGATGAGATTATGATAGTAGGCTCATACATGGGTTACTGAGCATGCTTGGAGTTGAGATGTTGAGGACTATGCCTTATCACCTGCAGGGTGATCCCCAGCCCGAGAGATTTAATCAGATTTGGCGAGACATGCTCAGAACCTTGGAGATCAGCAAAAAGAACAAGTGGAGTCAACATATTGGACATCTGGTCCACTGCTACCACTGTACACAAAATGGTTACTCATCGACCTTCTTTTGGGACTGGTGAGGAAGATCTACTACCAAAGACTTATCTGAAGTACGTGTCTGGTATGAGAAGGGAGCTGAAAAAGGCTTGTGAATTAGCCAAGCAGATTCAAGGAAATATGAAGAGGTGTGATCAAAAGATTAGGTCTCCCAACTCATGCCGGGAGACCGAGTCCTCATAAAGAATTTGGGGCTACCTGGGAAGCATAAGCTTCCTGACCACTGGGCAGCTAGCCACACCCTATGTAGTGGAGAGTCAGGTGCCAAACGTACCAGTTTTCTGGGTGAAACTAGAGGATGGAAGTGGCCTGTCAAGTTTTCCCATCAGAGCCACCTTCTACTCTGGGACAAGAGGTGCACGTTGACCCAGAGCCTGACCTGAACCCTACGCCTAGTAAGAAGACTCTGCAGCGATGTGGAGAGACTGAAGGACCAGTGCAGGAAAGATTTGACCGGCCCCTGCCGCTGAAGGGGATACGGACTCAGAGGATGAGGAAATGGGGGTACGGTATGTGCTGCCTTTTGCTAACTCCCCACTAATTGAGGAAGAGATTCCCAACCCTTCCCACGTTGAGTCAGGTGAAATCGGGGGTCTATCTGTGGACAGCCTGGTGTTCAGCGGGACCATGAAATGGATGAATCGGGGCTCAGCCAAGTGGCAGAGGGGTCCGAGTTGCAGGAGGGCATGAGTGATAGACCAGGGGAGGTCTCACCACCTAGACCAGGAGTATCCCAGGGATTGTCTGAAACTGAAGAAGTAGATGATGGGGTAAGGAGGTCTCAAAGAATCAGGAGAACCCCAGATAGGCAGACCCCTGATATACTTGTCCCATAACACATTGGCCACCATGGACACCCTCTGATCCTTGGTAGGGAAAAAAACTATTTTTTATCCAAATGATAAATAACCTTCTACCAATTAACTTTAAATCTGCATTCCCTTATTATTGTCTCCTCTTCCAAGGATAGACAGATTTGATGCCAGGAAGATGCTTCCCATAGTTGGAGTGCCTACAGTTGGTTCACAGTCTCAGGTCAAGACATTCAGGAGTGAGCTGAAGAGAAATATCTTCACCGAAGTTGGTGAACCTGGGCCACACTACCACAGAAAGCTGCAGACACCACGTCACCAAATTTTCATTAATGGGGGAGGCAGATAAATTTCCACAACCAAAAGGCATCAGTGGAAGGGTAAGGGCATGGGAATATGGTACTGAGAAGGATGATATGCTATGTAGGTATTGAACAGTGGAACAGGCCCCAGGGACTGCAGCTCCTATTTTCAATAATCCTACATCAAACTCCATTGATTGGCACTGGGGGTGCACACGATCTCCCCCAGTCCTAATCAATGTTCCATACTGCTTCTGTGAATCCCTGAGCCCAGTACACTCTGCATGTCCGACGGATGTGTGTGGTCCATGGGGATGTGTTCACATAGAGGGGAGGGTGGGGGGAAGATGGGGAATAGGAGTGGGACAGGGTGTGTGTGTGGGGGGAGGGGGGCTACGAATACCAATTGCAAAAAGTTGTTCTTAATCATGACTTGTGTTAAATCTAGTAGTCTGTTTTATCACTTCAAGGCATGATTAAATCATGGTAATCATCAACAACCATAGAATTGTTGACTCAATCCAGACATTTAAAAAGCCACTTATTACTGGATCACTCAGCACCTGTTTCCACCCTCCACTTGCTCAGAGTTTTCCTGAAACTGCCCTGTTGCAACATTCACCTGTTCCAGAGTATATATTCCTAACTTTCAGAGAATAGCATTAAAGATAAGTAGTTTATCAAATGTCAGGCTCAATTATTCACTAGATAAATATTACACACAAGAATAAAATGTTCACAAAATGTGAAAATTACCAGTGAATCATGAATAAACCTGCTCCTGTGAATTAGGATTAATCACCAGCAGAATCAATTGTTAAATCCTTGGGAAAATGACAGAAATCTGTATGTTGAGATGTAATTTTTCCACTGAAAACCTCTTCCTCACAATTCTTTAGAAAAGATTATGGGACTTAATTGGTAGGTTATTGGGACAGCATTCAAAGGCATGTTGATTCAGAGCAGCACACACAAAATGCAGGAGGAATTCTGCAGGTCAGGCAGCATCTATGAAGCTCCTCCAGCATTTTGTGTGTTGCTCAAGATTTCCAGCATCTGCAAAATCTCTTTTGTCTCTGTTGATCTAGTAGTTTGAGTAACCTCCAACTTTAGCACAAGGGGAACTTAAATTCAAATAAACAAAATTATCTGGAATGAAAGAACTGACCTTGGTACTCCTCTTCCTAGCAGGCCTTCAGGAGGGTCCAGAGAAGGAACACAACAATTATCCCAGGAATGAAAGAGTTAAATTATGAGGTGCCTTTGATTGCTCTGGGCCTGTATCACTGGAGTTTAGAAGAATGAGAGAAGATCTCATTGAAACCTATCTAATATTGAAAGGCCTAGATAGAGTGGATGTGGAGAGGATATTTCTTACAGTGGGGGAGTCTAGGACCAGAGGGATGATTTGATGGGCCAGATGCCCTAATTCTGCTCCCTATGTCTCATGATCTGATGGATCAATGAAGCCGTACTTCCACTCCGTCATTTTGGCATCTGAAGTGGCTGGAGGCAATGTGGTGGAGCAGGTGGTTGCAGATAGATGGGTAGTTTGCAAGGTGGTGTAGCCCTTCAGATTTATTTACCACATGTACATCCACCCACCCATACAAGCACACAGACACTCCTCTAACCCCAAGACCAAATATCTCTAGGCCTCTAGCCTCCAGTGAACTCGAGAACTTGCAGGCTTTGGGCCTTCGACCTCCCAGGTAGACTCTCAGTGATGGGTGCTCTTGGTTCATGCCATTTTCCTCTCAGTACCATTCTGAAAGCTTATTTTCCACCTTGAAGGTCATGGCACAGAAGTCCTTTTGAGTTAGTGGGATATTCTATTTTTCCAAGGAAGCCCTGAGCAAATCCTTCAAGCATTTCCTCTGCTCACCTGGTATTCTTCTCTCATGATGCAGCTGGAGTATTTTTTATGCTCCTGGTGTCTGGCACGTGAAGGACATTGCCTGCCTGACCAAGCTCACTGGATATACTATTACAGGAAAAACAAGCAAGAACAAATTACTTAATAGATATAGCCATTCCAAGCACACTTAACATACAGAAATCAGTAAGTGAAAAACACCAGAAACATGCTGAATTAAAAGAGGAAATTGAAAGACTAAGGAATATGAACAGGGTATATATTGTCCCCATAGTAATATCTACAACTTATATCATCCCACAGTCATTACAAAATATCATTAAACAACTAGGCCTACATAACAATATTTATGTAAATTCTCCAGAAAGCCACAATACTATACACCGCTAGAATAGTCTGTAAGTTTACAGCAATTGAGAAATGAGTGTGCCTGGTTATGCCTATACCTCAGGTTTTTCCAGCTTGAGCTGATTAAAAATAAAAATGCTAATAAATAAGCAATGAATATCGAGAACATGAGATAAAGAGTCCTTGAAAGTGAGCCCGTAGGATGTGGACAATGAGCCAACATATGAACACTGCCTTACTACTTTTGCTCTCTTTTTGCATTGCTTATTTAATTTACTTTCGTATTGTGATTTATTGTAGTCTTTACGTATTGCACTGTACTGCTCCTGCAAAATATATTTCATGACATGTCAGTGATACTAAACTAGATTCTGATTCTGAAGTGCAATGAAAATCATGATCAATTTAGCAATGGTCTTCACACCATACCATCCCTGGTTCTGTCACTTGCTAGACCATTGCATATTATGTATAACAGTTCAGATCAAAACTGTGTTTTGCCTTATAAGGAAAATAGAGTTATGATTAACTCTCTCTATAATCTTTGCCAAATTACTTAGAAGTAATGTATAGAAACTTATTAATCCTTAACAAATCCTATGATAGTTGATCAAATTTGCATCTATAAATAATTTAATTTTCCTCCTATGTAAGAAAAAATAAATTTAAATCAAAGTTTAATGTCTTTTCAAATTTGCCAGGGTCTTTGGTTTACCATCTGGAAACCAATAAACCACAGTGAGCTGTAAAAAAAATAAATAAAAATGGCAGATAGCCAATGATTTTATTTAATAGTTATTTTTTATTGCTTGGGTAGTATCTTTACTTGGATAGATTAGTATAATTTGGAGCAAATTAGCAATCTAAACAGTTCTCCTTAATTAGAGAGAAAAAAGTGTGGTTCAGTATAAGTACCCAAGTGCAATAGAAATATATATGGTTCTTGTTTGCCCTCAGACAGAAATTTCAACACTATCAGGATTGGATTCTAAAGTAAAAGGAAAAAATTGCGATTATATTACATTAAATGTAATAAGTATTATATGAATTAACATTTGACTTAATATGGGTCACTTCTGATTATTTTCACTATCATGAGCATGAGGATTATTTTTACATATTTTGGATCACTACCTTCTCAAATAACCTTTCAAGGAAATACTTCTGAAAAAGTGAAAACCAAGTCAAGGTCCGCTCTCAAGAGAGTCATTTTACATAACTGCATAAAATTATAATACTCAAAACTACTTTGGTGGAAGTCAATTTTGGGAATGCATTTATTAAAACCATCATGAAATGGGTAATTTGCACTTTATATACCATTAATAAGTATTGCTATGGGAAATGTCCATTTATTAATTATACCAAGCAGAATTTCATATTGGTGAAGACATAGATGTGTTACCTTGCATGGATTTTGCATTTACTTCCCTGGCAATTCAGGAACACTTGATGGATGGACTAAGACATGGTAAATGGCTTCATTTGTTTGTAGATGATCTTTCAACTGTATCTTAACTGCAATAAATTAGTAAAAAGCCTATGCTCTATAAATGTAGAGAAGCAATTGATGCTTAGATGTGCACAATGCTATGATTTATTAATGCATTTACTTGATCTCTTGAGAATGTGAACCCTACTTCAAGAGGTTAATCCCTTCTCTCAACCATTCCAAATTATATCAAATTGTTGCTATGAACCAAAGTGCAGGACAATAATATTAGTCTTTCCTTAATCAGATTCCCTTGGCCAGGTTTGACTGCTGCATAGCAATGTACCATATCATTAATTAAATGCTTCAATCTATGAAAAACTGAATCAATAAAGTTCAGCTAATTATAACCACAAATTATTATGGGAGCTTTATGGAGAGCAGGCAACTGTGCTTGAAAATATTATCACTTATTTCCTGGAAAGAAGAAAACCCACTGAATTCCAACATGTTGGTCCATGATCACATCTTACTGCCGCAATGAAGTCCTCGCAGGTTGGAGGAGCAGCACCTGAAATTCCACCTGGATGTCCTCCAACCTGATTGCATGAACATTGATTTCTCTAACTTCTGATAATTTCTTCCTCTCCCCTTCTCCTTTTTTTCATTCCTCTTTCTAGCTCCCCCCCCCCCTTACCCCTTCCTTTCTCCTCAACTGCCCAACTCCTCCCCCTGGTGTCCCTCTTCCTTCCCTTTCTCTGATGGTCCATTCTCCATTTTTATTCATTCTTCTTCAGCCTTTTCCATCTATCACCTCCCAGCTTCTCACATCATCCCTCTCCCCCACCAACCCACCTTTCCCTCACCTGTTTCACCTATCTTATTTTGGCTTCTTTTCACATCCCTTCCAGTCCTGATGAAGGGTCTTGGCCTAAAAGGTTGACTGCTTAGATGCTGCCTGACCTCCAGCATTTTGTGTGTGTTGTTCTATATTTCCAGCATCTGCGGAATATCTTGAGTTAACGAAAAATAATAAATCTTGGTAGTTATTCAAATGGTGAAAGGTTAGCAACAATTAGATTTTGAAGGGATTTATGGGATTCATAAGCAGTTATCACTAAGCTGTAGTAGTCTATCTTATAAACCAAACTTAATCAAAACAGGCCAATGTGGTGTTAGTGTATTGTATTAAATTATTATTAGTTATTTTTTCTCACCTCAAGATTTGTAAAACCTGAGGTACAGGGATAGCCAGGCATGTTCGTTTGTCAATTGATAGGAACTTTCAGACTATTCTAGTGGTGTTTAGTTTTGTGGATTTCCAAAGATTTACATTGATGTTGCTGTGTAGCCATAATTGCTTAACGCTATTGTGTAGTACCTTTGGGATGACACCAGTTGTAGATATTACTATGGGGACAATGTACAATCATGCTCCGAAGTCTTTCAATTTCCTCTTTTAATTCAGCAAATTTCTGGTGTTATTGATGTCTATAAGTTTTGAGTGTTTGGGATGGTTATATCTATTAGATAAGTTGTTCTTGCTTATTTATCCTGTATTACTATACCTGGACTGTTATTATGGATTGTCCTATCTGTAATAGCTCATCAGTCATAATAGAACTTGTGGTATTCTGACTCTATAACTGGATCAGGCTTGTATTTATAATAAGGTGTGATTTCATTTATGAGAATGTATTTTAAAGCACGAATAATGTTTGCCACTTGATTGTGCCTGTGTAAGTAATCAGATTGTGTTAAACTGCTACAGGATCCTGTTATGTGTTGGATTGTTTCTGATTTTTCTCAGCATTTTCTACATTTATCATCTTGAACTTGGTGGTCTATTATTCTGCATTTTTGATAACTTTTTTTGTGTTAACCATCTGATCCTGTATTGCCACAATGAACCCTTCTGTTTCTCGGAAGAGGTCTGCAACTCTGAGCCAGGCGTTTGACGCTTCCTTGTCGACATCTAGTCTGCTCAGACCATGGGGATGTCTTCCATGGAGGGTCCTGCTCTTCAATTGGTTAACTTTTTCTTCAATAGTGATAATGCCTTAATTTTTCTGGGTTGTGCTCTCATTTACATTTAGTGGGGTATATTTCTTATCAGAATTACATATGCTTGTGTGGATTGGTGATTCCTGTTTTTGTTGATAAAACTATATCCTTAGAAGTTTTATTTGACCATTGTGTAGATTTTTAATGTCTGTTATTCCTCTTCCCCTTCTGTGCTAGGTAGTGTTAGTCTAAGCACATTCGAATGTACATAATGTTTCCTAAAATTATTATTATTATTATTATTGTTCTTTATTATTAGAATGCTATAATATAAAACAGAAGAAGATTTGCTACAGCTGAACAGACCACATCTGGAGTTTTGTGTACACTTCTGGATACTTAACCTCTGAAAATAGTACAGTGGATTCTGGTTAATTGGGCCATTGATTAAATGGGGCAGCCACTTATTTGGGACAACTCATAAAGAACAAAAACTAATTGAGAAAATAGCCAGGATTTCTTCCATTTATTTGGGGCACTATGCCGCTTAATTCGGACAGGACACTGTTTGCTGACAAGTTTCTAACTTGCCTCAGTCGCGTGCACTTGCGTGGCTGTTAGACACTACACTGTGCTTAAAGCAAACAATTTTTAAACGGCATCAGTTCTGTGTGTTTCTGTTTAAAAAGCTGTGATTTTTGTCACTGATAGTTGGTGAAAAATAAACACTAAGACAATTCTGAACTGTCCTGCTCACTGCAGTTTCAAGCATTCAGCCTTTGAGATACCAGAAACGGCCAGGAGCAAAAATTTCACTACTTCAACAAGTTAGGAATCACAAAGGTGTCAACAATTATCATGAATGTTACAATGGAAATGAAGATTTGGAAGATGCAATCATTGAAAGAATTGTATGAAAGTAATTTATTATCCACACTAGGTGTCTGCACTGATTTTGATCATTTACAGTCAATCGAAAGAACACAGCAGTGCACACTGGATAATTTCCTCCATCAATAAATATTAGGAACTGATGCAGTTTTATCATACTGTAGTACTATTGGGAGTATTCTAATTTGTTTTAAATACATCATTTGTTAATCAGTTAAATGGTAGTTTGGCTGTTTTATACCTTTTTAACTATTTCCATGAAATCTTTGCTAATTGGGGTAGCCACTAAATTGGGTCAAAATGTGCTGGTCCCAATGTATCCCAGTTAATTGGCATCCACTGTCTATCAATCTCTCAAGGTGAGCATCATCGTTTCACTAGAATGTACCAAGACATCAGTGCTTAGATGATAAGGACATTATAAACAGTCTTTTTTTTGTCTAATATAAAGGTATATGTGGCATTTGATTAACCTTTTCAAAGGAGATGTCTAAAGTACTCTTGCTATTCTATGCTTAATTAAGATTCAAATGTCTTTGCCAACACAGATGATAAACTGACAGGACAAAGAAGGAATGAAGCAGGATAAGGAAAATTTTTATGCAATTAGGGAAGCAGTTGTTCTTTAATTCTGCTTCAGTTGTCCTGCTGAAGGGTCGCGGCCTGAAACATCGACTGTACTCTTTTCCATAGATGCCGCCTGGCCTGCTGAGTTCCTCCAGCATTTTGTGTGTGTACTTTAATTCTGAATAGTTATGGCAGAAATAGAAATTGTATGGAATTTATCTCTAAAATTAAATTATTGTGAAATCTGGTACCAAAATATCTGGAACTTGTATTATGATGGAAAATTCTGAATACTTTAGAAATACTTGTTATAGCAAATTGAAATCTGAGTGACTTTTTCATTCATGTGATGTAAAGGGAAAAAATCATTAAGGAAGTGTAAAGTTGGTTTTGACAGTTCTGAGCCAGCACTGATCTGAGTTGACAAAGTGATATTGATGTTCTGACATTCATTTATTTGAATACGTCTGGGCTATAGTCTTGTTCGGCACAATATGACGTAACTTCCCATATGCTAAGGACATGGACACATATTAAAATCTTACTATTTTTGTTCAGCTGAGAAGTTGTGGATTTCAGAAAAAAGATTAGAAAAAATAGTGTAGCTTTCTTTAAGTTACAAATAGTGTCCAAGTGAGTTATAATATTGCGTGATAGTATAGGAAGCCCCACAGAGTTCTGACTGGACCTGTGTTCTTATCTGTAGAAAAGTAGAAGTTTTCAGAGCCAGTTATAAAATTGGACACCTGCATTGGACACTTTTCAATACTCCAGCAGGCTGCTCTGTATGATGCAGAGATGGGAAAGAAAGGCCATATTTGAGGCTATATCATCTAGGATACGTAATAGTCTAAAAAAGCCATTGACTTGCGTAGGCTTAGAAAATAACAGAGTGATAAAATTACAGTGTAATAAACTTAAACATCTTTCCTACATCGTTTCCTTTTGTTTACTGCAGAGTGTTGCTAATTCGATGCTGGTCATTTGCTAAAGGCACAGCCATTGATTGAATTCAAAACAAATCAATTGTTTTCTGGATATTAAATGAATAAAAGGATCTGGATATGGGGAAGAAAATTATGTTTGAGGTACAAGATCAGTAATGACCTTGTTGAATTATGTTTGAGGTACAAGATCAGTAATGACCTTGTTGAATTATGTTTGAGGTACAAGATCAGTAATGATCTTGTTGAATGGTGGAGCAGGCAGGGTCAAATGGTCCACTCCTGACCGTAATTTATGTTCCTCGACAATGCTATGAGAACATTAATTCTTCTCAGTTGTGGTTTGCCATTGCGTGCACTTGTTATGATCAGCATTGATTTTCCAAAATGGAAATTAACTAGAGATCTACAGCTTGAAGCATGAATTTCCTTTAAGATTTCTCAGTCCTGCAAGCAATTTTGATCATGTGGATAGTAACATAGGGAAAGTGACTCCACATGCCAGAGCTCTGCAATAATAAATGGCCAGCATACTTCCCTTCTCTTATAACCATATAACAATTACAGCACGGAAACAGGCCACTTCGGCCCTTACTCTCACTTGGTCCCGAACACTTACTCTCACCTAATCCCACCGACCTGCACTCAGCCCATAACCCTCCATTCCTTTCCTGTCCATATACCTATCCAATTTTACTTTAAATGACAATACCAAACCTGCCTCTACCACTTCTACTGGAAGCTCGTTCCACACAGCTACCACTCTCTTAGAAAAGAAGTTCCCCCTCGTGTTACCCATAAACTTTTGCCCCCTAACTCTCAACTCATGTCCTCGTTTGAATCTCCCCTACTCTCAATGGAAAAAGCCTATCCACCTCAACTCTATCTATCCCCCTCATAATTTTAAATACCTCTATCAAGTCCCCCCTCAACCTTCTACGCTCCAAAGAATAAAGACCTGACTTGTTCAACCTTTCTCTGTAACTTAGGTGCTGAAACCCAGGTAACATTCTAGTAAATCTCCTCTGTACTCTGTCTATTTTGTTGCCATCTTTCCTATAATTCGGTGACCAGAACTGTACACAATACTCCAAATTTGGCCTTACCAATGCCTTGTACAATTTTAACATTACATCCCAACTCCTATACTCAATGCTTTGATTTATAAAGGCCAACATACCAAAAGCTTTCTTCACCATGTTATCCACATGAGATTCCACCTTCAGGGAACTATGCACCATTATTCCTAGATCACTCTGTTCTACTGCATTCCTCAGTGCCCTATCATTTACATCGGTGATTCTGCCAGCCCAATTTGGAGAAACACATTACTACATTTAATTGAAGTGTGAGGAGAGGCCAAATGTTCCAGTCATGTGCTTGTGTCTTGAAATTCATATTGAAGTGGGAGTTGCCTATGCTTTGCTACTCTTACATGGAATGGCTGTGGCAGACTAGCTACGCACACTGGCCCTTTCGAGTCAGGGTCCAAGTCAATTGGAAACAAGGTTTTAATGCATGAGAATCAATGCCCATACAAAATGGGGCAAGTATGTAGGTGAATGTAGGCACTCGCACACACATACATGTAGTCTCAGATACACTGGCTCACTGCTCACTGGCTCCTCCACAGATTTACCCTCCCTTTAACCACTACCATGCACAATCCTTCCTTTCCCTGTAGAATATAATAGAGTTATAGAACTCTACAGCACAGACACAGGCCCTTCGGGCCATCTAGTCTGTGCCAAATTGTTACTCTGACTTAATCTATTGACCTGCACCTGTTTCATAGTCCTCCACACCCTACCATCCATGTACTTTTCCAAACTTCCTTAAATGTCGCATTCAAACCCACGTCCACCACTTCTGCTGGCAGCTCGTTCCACTGAGTGAAGAAAATCCCCCCTCGGGTTTCCCTTAAATGCTTCACCTTTCACTCTAAACCTATGACCTGTAGTTCAAGTATCACCCAACCTCAGTTGAAAAAAACCTGCTTGTGTTAACCCTATCTATAATTCCCATCTGTACCCCTCTATGAAATTTCCCCTCATTCTCCTACACTCCAGGGAAAAGTGTTCTAAGCTTTTCAACCTTTCTCTACAACTCAGGTCCTCAAGTCTGGCAAAATCATTGTAAATTTTCTCCGTACTCTTTCGATCTCATTGATATCTTTCCTGTAGGTAGGTGACCAGAACTGCACTCAATACTCTAAATCTGGCGTCACCAACATCTTATAAACTTCAATATATTATCCCAACTCCTATACGCATTACGCAAACACATGAAAGCCAATGTGCCAAAGATTCTCTTTGCAATCCTATCTACCTGTGACATCATTTTCAAGGAATTATGGATCTGTATTCCCAGGTCCCTTTGTTCTATGACAGTATCCTACCATTCATTGCCTAAGTCCTACCCTGGTGTGTCCTTCCGATGTGCAATGGCTCACATTCGTCTGCGCTAAATTCCATTTATTAGCCTATTTTCCAGCTAGTCCTGAGCTCACCCAAGGACCATACCACTAACTCTGGACCCATCTCAGAGTACTATCTACGTACTAACACAACAAAAAAAAGCTTACTGGAAACTAGCTTACTAGTTATTTAGAACCTCTGCCTGTGCTTGCCAAAGCTTGTTGGACCAAAGCCAAACCATTAGTACACTGGCCCACTCCAAAACTGGCCGCTCTGTTTACAGCTCCTTTCGCTTTATTGGCTCAAGTGAGACTCATTCCTGATGAGACCTGCAGTTTTCAAATGGCTCCCACCCTACAAGATCACTCAGTACTTCAATTACTCACTCCCGATGACACTTGCAGCTTTTGAATGGCTCCCACACCGTAAGATCACTCAGTATCTCAACCAGTGACTCACTCCTGAAAAGACATTCAGTTTTCAAATGGCTCCCGCCCTGCAAAATGTCCCTCTCTCACTTGCTACTGCAAACAATGACTCACTCCTGATGAGACTTGCAGTTTTCAAATGGCTCTTGCTCTGCAAGATGCCACTTTCCCACTCGCTACTTCAAACATTCAAAAATTATAAATAATAATTGCAGTGTAATAATTAACAGTTTAAGATGAGTTGACATGTATTGTTGATTAAAGTGTTCATATTCAACAGGTTCCATTTGTATGGGATTTTGAAAAAGGAAAATGTTGGTAGGAATAAATAAAAGTATTACTTGGCACTATTCCTGAAGTACTTGATCTATCCTTATCTTTGCTCATTTATCAGCTAAAACGCTTAAATAGTTAGATTGGGTTGACTATATTTTCAATGCGTCACAATGAATGATTGGACCAAAGTGCTTCAACATGTGACCTCAGTTCATTTGAAATTGACAGAAATTATTTCAAATGCGTCATAGGTTTTAAGATAAAGAGTCAGACTGCAGTATGACTCAGAACCTGCTTTAAAATGATACATGTCTTGCCCAATATATTTCCCATTAATTTTGAGACTGATAATGAGAAAATATTATGGATCTTTAAACTGAAAAGCCAGTACAAATTCTTGAAGACGTTTTTTTCAAATACAACGGACAAGCATTGTGCATGAAGTGGGGCACGATGGATGGGGTGAGATTAGGTTAGGTATGAGTCCCTGTGATGTTATCGGTACAAGGCTTGGATGATATTTACTCCCAAACCTAATTAACATTTGAAGGATGGTTGATCATATTACTTCCAGAATCAGACAGCGATGACACATGAATAAACGATTTCTGGTGCCTTTGCTGAAAGTAGGGATATATCTCTTAAAGCAAAGTTGCATTATTTAACAAAAAAAAACTGAAAATGCTGGAATTACTCAGCATGTGTAGAAAGAGAAACAGAGTTAATGCTTCAGTTTTAAAATCCTTTGCCTAGACTGTATTCTTTACTTGCACCCCTAATTAAATAACTCTTAATGCCATACAGTACTGTGCAAAAGTCTTAGGCACATATAACTAGGGTACCTAAAACCTTTGCACAGTACTGTAGTAATTTAAAGAGCAAACACGAGGAAATCTGCAGATGCTGGAAATTCAAACAACAACACACACAAAATGCTGGTAGAACACAGCAGGCTAGGCAGCATCTATAGGGAGAAGCAATGTCAACGTTTCGGGCCGAGACCCTTCGTCAGGACTAACGGAAAGGAAAGATAGTAAGAGATTTAAAAGTAGAGGGGGGAGGGGGAAATGCGAAATGATAGGAGTAGACCGGAGGGGGTGGGAAGAAGCTAAGAGCTGGAAAGGTGATTGGCGAAAGTGATACAGAGCTGGAGAAGGGAAAGGATCATGGGACGGGAGGCCTCAGCAGAAAGAAAGGAGGGTGGGGGGGAGCACCAGAGGGAGATGGAGAACAGGCAAGCAACTAAATATGTCAGGGATGGGGTAAGAAGGGGAGGAGGGGCATTAACGGAAGTTAGAGAAGTCAATGTTCATACTATCAGGTTGGAGGCTACCCAGCTGGTATATAAGGTGTTGTTCCTCCAACCTGAGTTTGGATTCATCTTGACAGTAGAGGAGGCCATGGATAGACATATCAGAATGGGAATGGGACGTGGAATTAAAATGTGTGGTCACTGGGAGATCCTGCTTTTTCTGGTGGACCGAGCGTAGGTGTTCCACGAAACGGTCTCCCAGTCTGCGTCAGGTCTCACCAATATATAAAAGGCCACACCGGGAGCACCGGACACAGTATACCACACCAGCCGACTCACAGGTGAAGTGTCGCCTCACCTGGAAGGACTGTCTGGGGCCCTGAATGGTGGTGAGGGAGGAAGTGTAAGGGCAGGTGTAGCACTTGTTCTGCTTACAAGGATAAGTGCATTGAATTTTTTCAATGATTTTAAGTTCCTTGGCCCCCTCCATCTTATTTTCACCATGGACGTCCAGTCCCCATATACCTCCATCCCCCACCGAGATGGTCTCGAAGCTCTTCGGTTTTTTTTGGATTCCAGACCTAACCAATTCCCCTCTACCACCACTCTCCTCCGTCTAGCGGAATTAGTTCTTACTCTCAATAATTTCTCCTTTGGCTCCTCCCACTTCCTCCAAACCAAGGGTGTAGCCATGGGCACCCGCATGGGTCCCAGTTATGCCTGCCTTTTTGTTGGCTTTGTGGAACAGTCCATGTTCCAAGTCTATACCGGTATCCAACCCCCTCTTTTCCTTCACTACATTGATGACTGCATTGGTGCTGCCTCTTGCACACATGCTGAGCTCGTCGACTTCATTAACTTTGCCTCCAACAGTCACCCTGCCCTCAAATTTACCTGATCCATTTCCGAAACCTCCCTCTCCTTTCTTGATCTTTCTGTCTCCATCTCTGGAGACGGCCTATCTACTGATATCTGCTATAAACCAACAGACTCTCACAGCTACCTGGACTATTCCTCTTCCCACCCTGTCTCTTGCAAAAAGGCTATCCCCTTCTCATAATTCCTCCGTCTCCGCCACATCTGCTCTCAGGATGAGGCTTTTCTTTCCAGGACGAAGGAGATGTCTTCCTTTTTTAAGCAAAGGGGCTTCCCTTCGTCCACCATCAACTCTGCTTTCAAACATATCTCTCCCATTTCTCGCACATCTGCCCTCACCCCATCCACCCGTCACCCCACTCGGGACAGGGTTCCCTTTGTCTTTACCTACCACCCCACCAGCCTCCAGGTCCAACATATAATTCTCCGTAACTTCCGCCACCTCCAACGGGATCCCACTACCAAACACATTTTTCCCTCCCCCCCTCTTTCTGCTTTTCGCAGGGATCGCTCCCAACGCGACTCCCTTGTCCACTCGTCCCCCCCATCCCTTCCCACCGATCTCCTTCCTGGCACTTATCCTTGTAAACGGAACAAGTGCTACACCTGCCCTTACACTTCCTCCCTCACCACCATTCAGGGCCCCAGACAGTCCTTCCAGGTGAGGCGACACTTCACCTGTGAGTCGGCTGGTGTGGTATACTGTGTCCGGTGCTCCCGGTGTGGCCTTTTATATATTGGTGAGACCCGACGCAGACTGGGAGACTGTTTCGTGGAACACCTACGCTCGGTCCACCAGAAAAAGCAGGATCTCCCAGTGGCCACACATTTTAATTCCATGTCTCATTCCCATTCTGATATGTCTATCCATGGCCTCCTCTATTGTAAAAATGAATCCAAACTCAGGTTGGAGGAACAACACCTTATATACCGGCTGGGTAGCCTCCAACCTGATGGCATGAACATTGACTTCTCTAACTTCCGTTAATGCCCCTCCTCCCCTTCTTACCCCATCCCTGACATATTTAGTTGCTTGCCTGTTCTCCATCTCCCTCTGGTGCTCCCCCCCCACCCTCCTTTCTTTCTGCTGAGGCCTCCCGTCCCATGATCCTTTCCCTTCTCCAGCTCTGTATCACTTTCGTCAATCACCTTTCCAGCTCTTAGCTTCTTCCCACCTCCTCCGGTCTACTCCTATCATTTCGCATTTCCCCCTCCCCCCTCTACTTTCAAATTTCTTACTATCTTTCCTTTCCGTTAGTCCTGACGAAGGTTCTCGGCCCGAAACGTCAACATCGCTTCTCCCTATAGATGCTGCCTAGCCTGCTGTGTTCTACCAGCATTTTGTGTGTGTTACTGTAGTAATTTTATGTGTTGCACTCTGCTGCCACAAAGAAACAAAATCATGATGTTTGTGAGTGATGATAAACCTGATTCTGATATAGATGTCTATGGTGGACTGAAAGTGGGAAGGGGGTAGGGAAAGAGGGATCATGGTTGGGAAAAGAGGAAAGGAGAGTGGACGGAATGGGAAGCACTGGAGAGACATTCTGTAATGATCAATAACCCAATTGTTTGGGATCAAATTACCTTGCCTTGTGTCTCAGAGCCGGGTTCGTCTATACTCATGCCACCCCCTACACCCCTGGCACTCCTTCTCTGCCACCTGTCCTACATCCCTGCTGCGGCGCTCCACCCTCGCCAATCCTAATATTCTTTGCTTCCCTCCAGATTTACAAACTCACTCTCTGCTCCATGTTAACAAATACAGTACTATGCCTAATAAGACTTTGGCAGAGTACAAAAAAACTGCAGATATCGCTCAAAGGCCTACCACTCCCTTATAACTTTCCTGATAAGTCTCTAGATGTCCTAGTGGAGTATGTGGGCCACAGTACAGTTCCTCAGCAGTAACAGCGACCCCAATGCCACCAAGTAAAATTAGATGAAACAGGATGGGAGATGATGAAGTGAATTGACCTGAAATGCAAATAGTGGTTCTCCTTCTACAGATGTTGCCTGACTTGCTCAGAGCTTCTCGCAATATTTTCTCAGATGAAGACGGGAGGACATTGACATACTGGATGTGGTTACAGTGAAGAAGGAAATTAGATTATCTCATGCGGGAAACAATGTCATGTACATCTCATTACTCACAATACAATTCTCACTCTTACACCATCACTCTCTGTAAGGTGTTTATATGTTCTCCTCGTGACCACATGCATTTCCTCTCAGTGCTCCGGTTTCCTTCCATAGTTCAAAGATGCACCAGTTAGCAGGTTAATTGGTCATTGTGAATTGTCCTGTGATTAGGCTAGTGTTAAATAGGTGGATGGTGCAGCTTGTTGTGCCTGAAGGGCCTCTTCCACACTGTATCTCTGAATAAAGTAACAAGTATTTATCACCACTGTCTCTTGTCAGTCTCATCCTCACAGCACTTGAAGGTGTGGGGCAGGAAGATAAACGCTAAAGAAGATATAGCTGGACTTGGTGATGGCATGGTGATTGGCTATTGATCTAGTAGGTTGGAAGTGAATTTTCCGGTTCCTTTGGACAGGGATACTTGAGATACTACCAGCGATGTGCCTAAGCAATTAATTTACCTTACCATCTCCAAGAGCAATGCATTTCAGATTCCAACTGGGCACAATACAAGAGAATTATGTTTATAGTGAAGAGGGTGCAATGTAGGTTCATCAAGATGGTGCCTAGAATGGAGTATTTCAGTTAAGAGGAGAGCCTAAATATGTTGGGTGTCTTCCTTGGAGTGGAGGAGGGTGAGGGTCAGGGTTCTGAATAAGGTGTACAAGATTTTGAGGAGCACAGATAAGGTTGATGCTAGGAACCCTTTCCTTGTGAAACATTTGTAGTTTTAAGGTAAGGGGACCTGAGGAAGATTTTTCTCTCACTCAGAAGGTGGTTTGAATCTGGAGTGCACTGCCCAAGGAGTCAGTAGAGGTAAAGAATGTCACAATATTTAAGTGGTATCTAGATGAGCATTTGCATTGCCAAGTATAGGAGGCTACAATCCAAGTGCAAGAAAATGGAATAATTATGGATTGGTATCTGGTGGTTAGCACAGACATGGCGGCCAAGTCATGGTGAAAATGACTTTCCCCCCGACTTAGTTTCATAACTGCTGTATAAACAATACAGCACAGCTGTAGAGTAGCAAAACAAAGAGCAAATGAAGACAAAGGTTGCAAATACTAATTCATTATGGCTTCTTCAATGTTGACTTGCTTCCCTGCAATATTTATTGGTTCTGAGCTAGCTAATGAGGCAAAGTGAGCACTGCAGACTCATCCACTATTGGGGAAAGAGGTGGCTGACATGAGGGGCAGTTTGTGAGGTAGGGCAGTCATTCCTCTGCTCACACAGGGTTTTGCTACCAGTGCATGGCCTTGAGCTTCTCAACACCATCCTTGTACTCCACATTGAGTGGGTATACCCGGAGACTCCCAAGGGTCATGGGGGATAGTGTGCTTGGAGGGAGCTTTGAGCACAAATTGCATCTTTCCCTCTATCTGCCTGGCAAGCCTGCTCCGTGACAGAGCTTGGAGTAGAATTTGCTTCAGACGTTTGCTTTTGTCCCTCCAACACAACTGAGTGTAACTAGAGCCTCAAAACAGAGGATGATGGCCTGGAACAGGATACTGAGATCGGAAGAATAGGTGAACCAGTGAATGTGGAGGATCTTGTGCAGAGAGATATTTGTGGTATTTTTCCATTGCTATGAAATACCTGCTGTAAGAATGCAGATCTCAGAGCATAAATGAGGGTAAGGGTTGTTGTGTCAGCCCATGAGCTTTATGTCAGATCCAAGGGTATGATCTTCAAATTCCCTTTTAATCAATTGGCTAAAGGCCGTCGTGTGCACAAATGCAGTGGTGAATCGCATCACTGACATCATTCTTTGCCAAGCTGTAGTTCCTGAGATGAGAAGTGATGCAGGTTTTCCAGGGTCTTAACATGAACATTTATTGTTCATGGGCAGAGTGACTCAGTGGGAACAAGTTGGTAGAAGTTGCAGAAGGCCTGTCCTCCTGAATCTTTCAGTGAAGACACCATCACTATCTTGGATATCAGCTTCCCGGCATACACAAATGCAAGAGTGTTTGCATACACTAGCTCAACCAGTGAAGCCTCTGTTGGCCAGGGCTGCCCATGGATGTTGCATCCTAGTGGTCTACAAATACAGAATTCAGTGCGCAAGCCAGGGCAGTACGATACGGAGAGCAAGCTGTTGCCCACGCAGCAGGCTCCCCCTCTCCACGCAGCTGATGAATCCAAAGGAACAGCAGAGACCGATATGGCTTGGCACCAGGGGAGCTGCAGGAGTTGTCAGTCAGTAGGACTGCCTTAGGGACTCCAGCCCTGGATTGTTCCTCAGGGTTTACTCTTCAAGCTTTCACGGTGAGTGGGTATAGCTGCAAGGTAGCGGAGGTTTAAGGTTAGAGGTTTCCTTCTCCGAGATGAGCTACCAACCATGGCTGACGAGTCTCACTCTGCCTGGAGCAAATGGCTTTAAAGTGCCAGTGTGCAAGCCTTTCCCCTTTCCACTGTCAGCAGAAATGATTCCACTGGGCTTAGTAGCAAAGCCACATGTGAAGGAAAGGAGCTGGACTTAGTTGTCAGAGGCTATTTGAGACGCACGCCATTGGGAGCATTCAGTCGGTAGTGGGAGCTCATGCCCACCACCATCCCCACATCCCTGGCTATGACAACTTTAAGGAACAAGCACAATCAGTAAAGTTCAGATAACCTCAGTTCTAGATTGTAGTTAAACAGTTTTCCCACTTGCTCTATCCCCATTGGAAGCTTGTTGAGGTGAAATGCAACATTAGGATGAGGAAGACCAAGGAAAATGTTGATGTAATAACACAGCCCAATTTGATAGTGATCTTCATGGCAATTGGTTCAGTTGTGGACTCGCTGGTTAGTATAATGGCACAGTAGCATGGTAGTTAGCGTAATACTGTTACTGGCTCATTTCCACTGCTGTCGATAAGGAGTTTGTACATTCTCCCGTGATCATGTGGGTTTCCTCCCTCATCCTGTGGGTTACCAAGCTAATTGGTTGCATGGGTGTAATTCGGCAGCGTAGGCTTTTTTGGGCAGGAAAAGCACGTTACTTTGCTGTATCTCTAAATAAAATTAAATATGGAGCATCGAGCAAACCTAATGTGGAGATGAATTTCTGGGGACAGCTTTATTTGGGAAGAATATTCCACAGTCCCTCCCGAATGATCGAGACAGAGGCATCGGTGAAGTGGTTGGATCTACTTGCTGCACTTCTCATGAAATTGTTGTGTAATGAAGCTCCTGTCCACTATTTGTCTTGAGGGACTGAATTTATTCTGTGATTTGGAGAGCAGATGGGAGGAGATGGTTGAGTTGACCTTGGCAATAACTTTTTCTGTGGCAGATATAGAAAGACACCGTGGTAATTACCATATTTGGATGTCTCCATTCAGGAAACTGAGTAGGTGATAGATAGGAGCTACAGGAAGGTAGTCACCCCTAAGTTGAATGAAATAGGTATCTGGGTTATCGTCAGAAGAAGGAAAAGAAATGGGCAAACAGTGCAGAGTGCCCTGGTGGCCATTCCCCTCAATAATAAGTATACTGCTTTGGATATTGTTTGGAGGGGGGAACGACCTACCGGGGGAGCTACAGCAACCGGGTCTCTGGCACTGAGTCTGGTGCTGTGGCTCAGAAGGGAAGGGGAGAGAAGACGACTGCAGTAATAATAGGAGATTCTATAGTTAGAGTTATAGACATGAGATTCTGTGGACGTGAACGAGACACCCAGATGGTATGTTGCCTCCCAGGTGCCAGGGTCTGGAATGTCTTGGACTGGGTCCACAACTTGCTAAAGGAGGAGAGTGAGCAGCTAGAACTCTTCGTACATATTGGCAAGAATGACAGAGGTGGGAAAAGGGAGGAGGTTCTGAAGAGAGGGAGTTAGGTAGGTGTTACGAATGTGCCACAACTCTGAGGGGCCGAAGGGTACAAAGTCACCCCCTCCTTTTTGAGAATTGCAAGATCGCTATTAATTCGGGTCTGGGACCCAGGAAATGAGAGAGAATCCACAAGGTTTTGGAATGTGTCCTGGCCTCAGCGAGACAAAGCCACTGATAACGGCCATTGGCTCTTGGAGACGGAATTGTGTATTGAGTACTGTACTATTCATCGAAGCCCTCAGGGGACGACCAGAGTGGGCTGGTTGAGGGATTGCATCATCCCAACCTGATTGACATCTGAGACCCCGTGAGTAAGGATAAAAGAGGGTCTGGGGAACAACCCCTTTAGACGCACCAGGAGAAACGCTGGAAAGCCAGTGACAGCATTTTATAGCGAACGCCGGTGAGGGCCCGTGTGCGTCCTCCCTTGCCAGGGTAGCGGGCTCGTCACGGAAGAACGGCTTAGCTAAAGGAGAGGCCACAAGTGAATGGCCACACCAACGGGACTTCTGACGGATCGAAATCATAAAAGGAAAGCCGGCAAGTTTCTAAAAATCTCTCTCTCTCCAACCAAAAGGCTGCAGCCTGAATGAACTGAGTGACTTTTATATTTCCATCGGACAATACATTATCCCCTAGACAACGATAGAGCTTATTTCTTATTGATTATTATTATACCCACACTTTTAGATTTAGTATTGACAACGTATATTATCTGTATGGTTGCATTGATATTATTTTTGTGTATTTTTACTAATAAATACTGTTAAAAATAGTATCATCAGACTTCAATGGACCTCTCTATCTTTGCTGGTAAGTGACCCAGTTACGGGGTTCGTAACATAGGAAGCTGAAAAGCAGGACCTCCGGAGAGTAATCTCTGGATTGCTGCCTGTGCCTCAGACCAGTGAGGATAAGTAAAGGATGATTTAGCAGAGGAACTGGTGCAAGAGGGCAGGGCTTCAGGTTTCTGGTTCATTGAGATCTCACCTGGGGAAGATACAACCTGTACAAAAGGAATGGGTTACACCTGAATCCAAGGGTGACCAATATCTTGGGAGCAGGTTTGCTAGAGCTGTTCGGGAGGGTTTAAACTAATTTGGCAGGGGGATGGGAACTGAAGTGATAGGGCTAAGAATGGAACAGTTGGTATACAACGAGATGCAATGTACAATGAGACTATCAGAAAGGAGAGGCAGATGATATGGCAAAATTGCAATCAGTGGGATGAGTTGCAGTGTACCATGGGGACAAAGCTCAAAAGGGTGAAGAATACAGGACTAAAGGTGTTACATCTGAATACATGAAGTACAGTATACAGAACAAGGTAGGTGATCTTGTAGCACAGTTAGAGATCGGTAGGTATGATGTTGTGGGCATCACTGAGTCATTGCTGAAAGAACAACATAGTTGTGAGCTTAACATCCAAGGATACACATTGTATTGAAAGGATAGGCAGTTAGGTAAAGGGGGTGGGGTGACCCTGTTGCTAAAAAATAATATCAAATTCTTAGAGATGATATAGGATTGGAAGCCTTTGTGGATAAAGATAAGAAACTGCAAGGGTAAAAAGACCCTGATGGGAGTTATATAAGACCCCCAAACAGTAGTAAAAATGTGTTCTACAAATGATAATGGGGGATAGAAAGTGCATGCCAAAAGGGCAATGTTACAATTGTCTTGGGGGATTTCGATATACAGGTAGATTGGGAAAATCAGGTTGGTGTTAGACTCCATGAGGGGGAATTTCTAGAATTGCTACAAAATGGCTTTTTAGAGCAGTTCATGGTTGAACCCACTAGGGGATCAGCTATTCTGGATTGGGTGTTGTGCAATGAACTGGAAAAGATTAGAGAGCTTAAGGTAAAGGAACCCTTAGGAGTGAGTGATCATAATATGATAGACATCACCCTGCAATTTGAGAGGGAGAATGTGAAGTCAGATGTATCAATATCACCATGGAGTAAAGGGAATTATAGAGGTATGAGAGGAGTTGGCCAAAGTTAACTGGAAGGGGACACTAGCAGGGATTCCTGCAGAACAGCAATGGCTGCAGTTTCTGGGAGAAATATCTCAAAGAAGATGTAGTCAAAAGGAGGATGACGCAACCATGGCTAACAGGAGAAGTCAAAAACAACAAAAAAGCAAAAGATAGAGCAAAAATTAGATGGAAGGTAGAAGATCAGGAAGCTTTTAAAAACCAACAGAGGGCAGGTAAAAAAACCATTAGGTCAGGAAAGATGAAATATGAAGGTAAGCTAGCCAATAATATCAAAGAGGATACCAAAAGTATTTTCAGATACATAAAGAATAAAATAAAGGCAAGAGTACATATTGGACTGCTGGAAAATGACACTGGAGAGGTAGTAATGGTGGACAAGGACATCGGTATTTTGCATCAGTCCTCACTGTGGATGACACTAGCAGTATGCTGAAGTTTGAGAATGTCAGGGGGCAGAAGTGAGTGCAATTGCTATTACTAGGGAAAAGGTGCTTGGGAGGCTGAGAGCTCTGAAGGTAGATACATCACCTGGACCAGATCCTCCAGGGTTCTGAAAGAGGTGGGAGAAGAGATTGTGTAGGTAATAGTAATGATCTTTCAAGAATCACTAGATCTTGGCATGGTTTCAGAAGACTGAAAGACTGCAAATGTCATTCCACTCTTCAAGAAAGGAGGGAGGCAGAAAAAAGGAAATTATAGACCAGTTAGCCTGATCTCATGGTTGGGATGATGTTGGAATCAATTGTTAAGGATGAGGTCTCAGGGTACTTCAAGGCACATGATAAAATAGGCCAAAGTCAGCATGGTTTCCTTCAGAGGAAATCTTGCCTGACAAAGCTACAGAATTCTTTGAGGAAATAACGAGCAGGATAGACAAAGGAAAATTGGTGGATGTTGTGTATTTGGATTTTCAGAAGGCCTTTGACAAGGTGCCACAGATGAAGCTGCTTAACAAGGTAGGAACCAGTGGTATTACAGGAAAGATGACAGCATGTGAAACCTCTTTTTGCTGGGGGTCCCTGGAAATGCAGCTTGTTAACCCCTCGCTAACAGCCACTGAACTTTATGGTGACAAACCCAACTTTCCCAGACTCCAAATGTCTAAGGTGTATATGACTTTGGCCCCACCAAATCCGTGGAGTTAGAATGTCTCACCCACTGAAACCCGGTTTGTGTAATTTACTGCCCTGCAATAGCCCGTTGGTATGAAATAACAGATTGCACACTGCATACGACTATAGAGTGTATTTGTGAACGTTATCAGTGAGAGTTAGTAAAGAAAAGAACAGAAGGGGCCCATTTTAATTAAACAGTCAAATGTGCGCAGGTTGGAATTCAAATCTTCCAAAAGCTATATTCACCGATCCTTAGTAAACCTCCGCACCATGGCTCCATCAAATTGCATTTTCCCACCAGATCGAATCCTACGATCGTTCTCTCCAGCACCTTCCCTCTTCACCTCCTGCTGAACAAAAGAAGAAGACCCACACTGTGTCAGTCATAAAGCTTCTCCCCCAGCCTTCTCTAGAACCTTCTCCCCATGCCACTCTCCTGATTGGATTCCCACATTCCTAAGCATCCCTTATCTCTAACAGTCACCCAAACATGCTCCTACAGGAAAACCATTACATGAAACACTGCAACATTAGCAGTAAAATGTTTACCAGGCTGTTACACATGGATAGAGGATTGGCAAAGAGTGGGAATAAAGGGGGCCTTTTCTGGTTGACTGCTGGTAACTAATGTTGTTCAGCAAGGGTTTTATTTGGGGCAACTTCTTTTTACGTCATTTGTCAATGATTTGGATGACAAAATTGAAGGTTTTGTAGCCAAGTTTGTGGACAATACAAAGATAGGTGGACGGGCAGGTCGTGTTGAGGAAGCAGGGAGGCTGCAGAAGGACTTAGACGGATTAGGAAAATGGGCTAAGTAGTGGCAGATGGAGTACAGTGTCAGGAAGTGTATGGTCATGCACTTTGGAAGAAGGAACAAAAGTGTAGGCAACACACACAAAATGCTGGTGGAACGCAACAGGTCAGGCAGCATCTATAGGGAGAAGCGCTGTCGACGTTTTGGGCCGAGACCCTTCATCAGGACCTTCTACAAAAGTGTAGCCTATTTTCTGAACAGGCAAAAACTTCAAAAATCTGAGGTACAAAAGGACTAGGGAGTCCTCATGCCAGATTCCCTAAAGGTTAACTTGCAGGTTGAGTTGGTGGTGAGGAAGGAAAATGTAATGTTAGCAGTCATATTGCAAGAACTAGAATGTAATGTGAGCCTCACTTGGAGCATCGTGAGCAGTTTGGGGCCCCTTATCTAAGAAAGAATGTGCTGACACTGGAAAGGGTTCAGAGGAGGTTCACGAGAATGATTCCAGGAATTAAAGGGTTATCATATGAGGAGAGTTTGATGGCTCTGGGTCTGTACTCGCTGAAATTTATAAGAATGAGTGGGGATCTCATTGAAATCTCTCGAATGTTGAAAGGCCTAGATAGTGTGGATGGGGAGAAGATGTTTCCTATGGTGGGGAAGTCTAGGATCAGAGGGCACAGCCTCAGAAGAGAGGAATGTCCATTTAAAATGGAGATGAGGAGGAATTTCTTTAGTCAGAGGGTGGTGAATCTGTGGAATTTGTTGCAACAGGTGACTGTGGAGGCAGGTCATTAGTTGTGTTTGAGGCAGAAGTTGATAGGTTCTTGATTAGTCAGGGTTTGAAAGGTTACAGGAAGAAGGCAGGAGAATGGGGTTAAGAGGGAAAATGGATTAGCCATGATGAAGTGTCAGAGCAGACTTGATGGGCCAAATGGTTTAATTCTGCTCCTATCTCTTATGGTCTTATGGAAGATCAGCAAAATTATGAGGCCTTGTTATTCTGGGGTTGAGAAATGGCCTTTTCAACTTCTCATAGGTCAGTACTAGCAACATGGCTGTAATAATAGTTTGCCATATGATTGCGTTAAGGATGCTCACATCAAGGATGAAGTCATAGTTGAAAAGGTAATTGAAATCTTCCTTTAAGCAGATGGTGACTGTTTCTGATGAGTTCATGTCCATTCTTGGCTCTCAGTATCATGGGGACAGATATTTAGACCATAGAGACTTCTATATCTCTTAAGTATCCATGCAAGTCAAAACTGCCAGCAAGCTGCTCCACTCTTTCCATTCACCATTTCAATACATTCCTGTTTTCTGCCTTCAGGTGCCCACAAGCTGCTTCTTTTCATTTATATTTCCAGGTCTGTGATTAATTAACTTCTAATTTTCCCTTTCATTCTCATCAAACCAGCCACAGTTCTTCTTGGAAGAGAAGCCAAGAGTATCTCTGCTTGTGATGGACTTCCAGGCAATACATAAACTTGGAGGCTTTGTAGCTCCTGGAGGCTGGGATTCAGATCATTTATTTATCATATGTACATTGAAACACTGTGACATGTTTTGTTTGCATTAATAACCTAGAATGTGGTACCAACGTAGCATGCCGACAGTGGTCAACACAACAATAGCATGACACAGAACACAAGCTGCAACAGCAGCAACAAATGAACAACAGGGAAACAAGCTCCTTTCCACCCTTCCATGACCACCCACTCACAGACACAGCCAGGCATCCAGAACCAGGACAGGCCACCTCTGGTGTCCTTGGACTTCATTCTCAGACTCGGACATTGGGCCTGGAATTGCAATCACAGGCTATTGGCCCTCAGCTTCCAGACATGAGGACTTTGGTCTTTGATCTTTGAGCTTTGATTTCTGGACTCTCCAACTTTGATATTCAACCTCCATTATCAAGCCCAGGACTTGACGATCACAGACTTGGAACTCCAGGAGTTGACTGGTTGTCCAAGGCACCATCTGCCTTTGTGGGGTCCATGAGAATGTCGGCATTGATCTTTTTGCAGCAAGACTTCTGCTTACTTTTACGTTAATGTTTCAGGGACGGAGTTGATGGAGATAACAGAGCAGATTAGGCAGCAATCGTTGGTTCCTGTCATGGCAGAGGTGATGGAAATATCTTTGTGGCCCCTCTCTCAGATGACAATGTAACCTCATAGTTGTTAGTTCCTTCACTGGTGGTGATACCATGACGTCTTTAACTTGTTCCTCTGATAAAACGGTGTTTGCTGCACTTTGTCAAGAGAAAATTCTTGCAGATCAAGTCCTCCCAGAGGGCCATAATGCTTCCTATGTGGCATTGACATTTCCCACCCTTTGGGGCATGGACCAGGATTTTTGCTAGTCATGTACAGAAAACAGTACCTGGGCAATATCACTACCTGTCAGTACCTCCAGTTGAACTTTGTCTTTTTATGTGTTTTCCCCCTAGCCGTCAGTCTGAGGTTTTGTGTTGCTATGTGTTCTTGTTTGTTTTCATGCCCCATGTGCTCCTGTCCCCGATCCAGCTCTGGCTCCTGTATCACTGAGTACTCCGTCTCTCATCTGTTTCTCATTATTACCTGTTTTGTTCACACTTGTGTCTCATTGTGCTCCACCTATCATCTGCCTCTCTGTTTACTACTCAGTGTATTTCAGTCCTGTGTTTTCACCTGTTTGTTGCCAAATTGTGCCAGTGAGTTTTCCTGAGCCTTTCCAGCATTCATATCTGTACTCAGTCTGTCTGAATATCGACTCTGCCTGTTTCCCGATTGTGGATTTCTCTGGATGTTTTGATCTCTGCCTGAAATTTGACGCCAACTTTGTTTGCACCTTGGGATTTGTTACTCAATTAATATCACTGCGTGCACAGTACTGGGTCTGCTATTGGATCCCCACTCCAGCGTCCTGACACGACCACACACACTTTACTTGCCTCTTTCATGAAGTCAGGTCTTAAACAGAGAGCTTTGGGGTTAGCAGAAAGGCCCAGCACAACATTAGCCACTGCCTATGCTGGTTACCTCCTCCAGATGAAAACAGTTTGTAAATTTTCATCATTAGCGATTGCCTTGTTTCCTTTCCTCTGTCGGAGGCTTCAGCATCGTCAGCCTCCTAGCACGGACCATGTCCTCAATCCCTCCACCCTCAAACATCTTCCTGACTCATTCCACATACTTTTCCAACCCCACCCTGCTTCATCTCTCCCACTGCACACCTCCACCATCTCCTAAAACCCAACCAGCAATCACTACCAAACACAGTCCACCCCAATTAAACCTGTGGGGTTCCCCAAGTGGTGCTGACTGCTCCAAAGAATCCTTGGCTACAGTTTCCTGGGACTTTTTTTTCAGTAATCTGATCAACTTGTCTGTTTGGCCAGTTGCGAGCTAGGAAACTGATAAGAAATGTTCCAAGTTCCTGCTCTTTATGACAATAGTGCCAGAGCTCTTTCAATAATATTACACTGCTTAATAACTCTCTGTAATTACCACAGTATTGGCATATGTCAATACCTATTCCGATCAGAAGCAATTCTGAGCATTCTGTGGAAGTGTTCTCAAAAGCTCAGTCTTCTGAAATCTTGATTGAATTTTTCAATTAAAAAAAAATAATTACTGTATTGAGAAATTATGGGAGAATAATTATTTCACTATTACCAAAGGGGACTGATTTGAAGTGAAGTGCCTCACAGTGAAGGAACTAAAATTTAGAAGCGTTTAAAATTAGTCACAATCTATATTTCTCAGTGGACAAGAGAAGATTAATAAGAAAATTAAATATTAGTGTGAGATGCAGTATTAGAGATTTAATTTAAACTTTGTTCATATTTGTGTATGAACAAAGTTTGTATTCATATTTGTGTATCTACTATGCATAGTGCATCAGTTTTGTTTTTGGTATAGTGATATACAAATCCACTTGGAAGAGATGGGTTTCCTGTTCTATCATACTGTGAGTTGAATTTCTCCAGACGTGGCTTCTTCTGTTTCAGCACAGCATTCTTCAGCTATTCTCCTTGATCCCTACTCTGGTCTTGTGTAATGAAACCATCACCAGTAGTGGAAATGTAAGTTCACGATCTTGTTTCAAGGCTCTACAGCCATATGCCAGAGAAGGCAGTGAAAATCAACATCTTAGACTTCAAGTTGCAAGTTGCAAAAGAACATGGTTGTCAGTTCAGACCTGGAATTCCACACTGAGCATAAAGAAGGTAAATAATATTTTTTCTGTTATGTCAAAGAGGAGACAGAATTTAAGAGTGGAAGCCACATTCCCCTGTTGTACATGGAGTGACAATGTCATACTTGTCTGCCTTTTCATGTTGTTGGGTGATAAGCCAAATGCCTGCAACTGACCTTTGGAAATTATGATGAGGGAGACAATAGCAGAGTCTCATGGTTACCATGGCATACTCATGGTTATCCTGCATTTTCATGGCAGGATCACAGAAACATCAATGAAATAAATGATCAGATCACCTCTTCTAGCATTTCAAATCCTATATATTTCGGTCAAAGACAAATCAACAGCATGGTTTTGTTTTGGGTAATGTTCTGCACACTGCAAATGGAGTCTCTTTTTTATCTTACACAATTCCTCATATTATTTTTAACAGATTTTTTCACCAGATGATAAGGAAACATATTGCTAGACAAATGACAAAACAAAGCAGGAAAAATGGCAAGAGAAACACTTCAAAAAGTTTCCAAAAAATAAATATATGTAAGGATCAAAAAATCTCTAAACCACTAATTAAGGATGTTTAAAGTTAGAAGGATCTATAACTACGTAATTTGTATCAGTGCTCAAATGACAAGTTTGCTCCATGAATTATGGGCTCACTGTGAATTCATTAGTATGCCTCTTGTCAGAATCTCACAGATTACCTTTTATAACAAGCAAGCAAAAGAAAGAGCATTTTCACTTCCTCCCAGCAATTCCTACACAACTTCAGTTTGGTTTAAATCTAATATCCTTAATAAGAAAGTTTAGGGATTTTTGATCTTTACATATATGCATTTTTTTGGAAAAATGTTCAAAGTATTCTGCCAGATTCAGGGAGACTACCAACTGTAGTATTCAGTGATTGAATTTGTTTTATATTACATAAGTACTAAAGGAATTTCCTTATACACATCCAGTTATTTCAACAAGGGTCTGGGTTGTACTGCTTTTGTCATTCAAATTTACGTTATTTATCCATAAGCAAACTGAAATGGCATAGAATGCCACCGTTTTGAACACGTGCCAAAAAATAGGACAAAGTGGAAGGACCATCATTCTGGGTATTGAACCAAGCTTAATTTCAGAAATCAGAATTACAAGCCATCAGTTTAGCTACGTAATGACTACAGTATAGTGGCCACCTTAAGATGGTAGGACTCAATCAGCCCTCAAGTTTTTGGGCTTAAGTGACTTTGGGCCCATGAAAGAATATTTCTAAATTATAGGGGATTATCAAATAATTTTCCCATATTTCCCATGACACAAGGGGGTATTTGGTCCACCAAGTCTATGTCAGTTCTCAGTATAATCGTAACAACCCCATTCCTCCATATATTTCCCTGTAAAAACCCCCATTCACTCAAATGTTCATCAAGTCCACACTGATTTTCCGACACAGTGTCACTTACAGTATAGCCACAAGCACATCTTTGGGAAGTGGCTGTAATGCCAATGGTGCATCTACTAAAATATTGACTTGAAAGGGGTGAACACTTATGTGATCAATTATTTTGTGTTTTGTCTTTGTAATTAATTTAGATCACTTTGTAGAGATCTGTTTTTACTTTGACATGAAAGAGTCTTTTTCTGGTGATCAGTGTCAAAAAAGCCACATTAAATCCATTGTGGAAACACGAGGAAATCTGCAGATGCTGGAAATTCAAACAACACACACAAAATGACGAAGGGTCTCGGTCCAAAACATCGACAGTGCTTCTCCTTATAGATGCTGCCTGGCCTGCTGTGTTCCACCAGTATTTTGTGTGTGTTGTTTAAATCCATTGTGATTCAATGTTGTGAAGCAATAAAACATGACAACTTCCCAGGGGGATGAATACGTTTTATAGGCACTGTACTTAAAGTCAAGTCAAGTCAAGTCAAGTCAACTTTTATTGTCATTTCGACCATAACTGCTGGTACAGTGCATAGCAAAAATGAGACAACGTTTTTCAGGACCATGGTTTACATGACACAGTACAAAAACTAGACTGTACTACGTAATTTAAAAAAACAGAGAAAGCTATACTAGACTACAGACCTACACTGGACTGCATAAAGTGCACAAAAACAGTACCAGCATTACAATAAATAATACAGGACAGTAGGGCAAGGTGTCAGTCCAGGCTTCGGGTATTGAGGAGTCTTTTAGCTTGGGGGAAGAAACTGTTATATAGTCTGGTTGTAAGAGCCCGAATGCTTCGGAGCCTTTTCCCAGACGGCAGGAGGGAGAAGAGATTGTATGAGGGGTGCATGGGGTCCTTCATAATGCTGTTTCCTTTGTGGATGCAGCGTGTAGTGTAAATGTCCGTGATGGTGGGAAGAGAGAGCCCGATGATCTTCTCAGCTGACCTCAGTATCTGCTGCAGGGTCTTGCGATCCGAGGTGGTACAATTTCCGAACCAGGCAGTGATGCAGTTGCTCAGGACGCTCTCAATACAACCCCTGTAGAATAGGATGAGGATGGGGGTGGGAGATGGACTTTCCTCAGCCTTCGCAAAAAGTAGAGACGCTGCTGGGCTTTCTTTGCTATGGAGCTGGTGTTGAGGGACCAGGTGAGATTCTCCGTCAGGTGAACACCAAGAAATTTGGTGCTCTTTACAATCTCTACTGAGGAGCCGTCGATGTTCAGCGGGGAGTGGTCACTCTGTGCCCTCCTGAAGTCAACAACCATCTCTTTTGTTTTGTTCACATTCAGAGACAGGTTGTTGGCTCTGCACCAGTCCGTTAGCCGCTGCACCTCCTCTCTGTAAACTGACTCGTCGTTGTTGCTGATGAGACCCACCACGGTCGTGTCATTGGCAAACTTGATGATATGGTTCGAGCTGTGTGTTGCAGCACAGTCGTGGGTCAGCAGAGTGAACAGCAGTGGACTGAGCACGCAACCCTGGGGAGCCCCCGTGCTCAGTGTGATGGTGTTGGAGATGCTGCTCCCGATCCAGACTGACTGAGGTCTCCCAGTCAGGAAGTCTAGGATCCAGTTGCAGAGGGAGGTGTTCAGGCCCAATAGGCTCAGCTTTCCAAACAGTTTCTGAGGGATGATTGTGTTGAATGCTGAACTAAAGTCTATGAACAGCATCCAAACATATGTGTCTTAAAGTCTTGGCCTCCACAGCTGCCTGTGGCTAAGAATTCCACAGATTCACCACTCTTTGGCTAAAGAAGTTCCGCCTCATCTCCATTCTAAAACAATGCCCCTCTATTCTGAAGCTGTGTCCTCTGGTCATAAACTCTCCCATCAGAGGGAACATCCACTCCATATCCACTCTATCAATGCCCTTCACTATTTGATAGTTTCAATGAGGCCACCCCATATTCTTCTGAATTCTAATGAATAGAGGCCCAAGCTATCAAATGCTGTTCATATGACAAGCTATTCAATGCTAGAATCATTTTTGTGAACCTCCTTTGAATCCTCTCCAGTTATCCTTTCTAAGATAAGGGGCTCTAAACTGCTCATAACACCCCAAGTGAGGCCTCACCAGTGCTTTATAAAGTCTCAACATTACATCCTTGCTTTTATATTCTAGACCTCTTGAAATGAATGCTACCATCGTACTTGCCTTCCTCAGCACAGACTCAGCCTGCAGATTAACCTTGAGGGTATCCTGCACAAGGACTCCCAAGTCCCTTTGTGCCTCAGCTTTTTTTGTATTTTCTCTCCATTTAGAAAATAGTCGCTGCTTTAATTTCTTCTACCAAAGTGTATGACCATACACTTCCTGACACTATCTTCCATCTGCCACTTCTTTGCCTCCTGTCAATCAACCACTGCTTTATCCATGCCAGAATCTTCCCTATAATACCATGGGCTTGTAGCTTGTTAAGCAGCCTCATGTGTGGCACTTGTCAAAGGCCTTCTGAAAATCCAAATACACAACATCAACCTATCCTGCTTGTTATTTCCTCAAAGAATTCCAACAGATTTGTCAGGCAAGATTTTCCCTATGATCTATTTTATCAGGTGCCTCAAAATGCCCTGAAACCACATCCTTAGTAATCAACTCCAACATCTTCCCAACAACTGAGGTTAGAACAACTGGCCTATGATTTCCTTTCTTCTGCCTCGTTCCCTTCTTGAAGAGTGTAGTGACATTTGCAATTTTCTAGTCTTCTCGAACCATTTCAGAATCTATTGATCCTTGAAAGACTAATGCCTCACAATCTCTTCAGCCACCTCTTTCAGAACCCTAGGGTGTACACCACCTGGTCCTGGTGACTTATCTATCTTCAGACCTATCTGTTTCCTAATAAACTTCTCCCTAGTAATGGTATCTTCACACACTTCATGACCCCTGACACCTGGAACTTCCACCATACTGCCAATGCCTTCCACTATTAAGACTGATGCAAGATACCTATGCAGTTTGTCCACTACTTCCTTGTCCCCCATTACTACCTCTCCAGCATTGCTTTCCAGCAGTCCAATATCCTCTCTCGCCTCTCTTTTATACTTTATCTATTTGAAGAATCTTTTTGTATCCTCTTTAATATTATTAGCTAGCTTACTTTAGTATTCCATCTTTATCTTCATGACATTTTTAGTTGTCTTCTGTTGGTATTTGAAAGCTTCCCAATCCTCTAATTTCCCATTAATTTTGCTCCATTATATGCCCTCTCTTTGGCTTTTATGTTGGCTCTGACTTCTCTTGTTACCCATGGTTGTGTCATCTTGCCTTTAGAATACTTCATCCTCTTTGGGATGTATATATCATGTGCCTTTGGAATTGCTTCCAGAAATTCCAGCCGTTGCTGCTCTGCTGTCATCCCTGCCTGTGTTCTTTTCCAATCAATCCTGACCAACTTCTCTCTTATGCCTGTGTATTTCCCTTTAATCCACTGTGATAAAGACACATCTGACTTTAGCCTTATCTTCCCAAAATTCAGGGTGAATTTGATCATATTATGATCACTTGCTCCTAAGGGTTCTTTTACCTTAAGCGCTCTAATCAATTCCTGTTCATTGCACGACATCCAATCCAGAATAGCTTTTCCTCTAGTGGGCTCAACCATGAGCTGCTCTAAAAAGCCATCCTGTAGGCATTCTAGAAATTCATCCTCTTGGAATCCAGCACCAACCTGATTTTCTCAATCTACCTACGTATTGAAATCCCCCATGACAATTGGAACATTGCCCTTTTGGCATGTACTTTCTATCCCCCATTATCATTTTTAGACCACATCCTTACTACTGTTTGAGAATCTGTATACAACTCCCATCAGGGTATTTTTACCCTTGCTGTTCCTTAGCTCTATCCACAATGATTCAACACCTTCCAACCCTATGTCACCTCTTACTAATGATTTGATTTCATTTTTTACCAACAGAGCCACCCCACTCCCTCTGCCTTCCAGCTTGTCCTTTTGATACAATGTTTATCCTGGGACATTAAGCTCCCAGCTATAACCTTCTTTCAGCCATGATTCAGTGATGCCTACGTTATACATGCCAATCTGTAACTGTGTTACAAGTTCATCTAGCTTTCAGTGTACTGTGGTATTTTTTGTGTATTACCCAGTGTTTCCTCTCCGTCCTGATGCAGGATGTGAACCAGAAAAAAAAAATCAATTTGCACCCTCTGTCTTCACAGTGCTGCTTGAGCTTTGAGTTCTTCCTGCATTTTACTTATCATGTATCATTAGTTTAATGCACTCAGATTTCTAGGTTTTGAACTTTTTTGACACTACACAAGAGCTATTGTCCACCGTTCTAAAGACTTTTGCGACTGTTTAGTAATCATTTAGTTGGATTTTTTAAATACAGTATGGCATATCAATTACTTTTTCATATATAGTCAGAAATTAAACAAACCGCAGCAAAAGGTGTTTTATACCCAAATCCCCTGTACAGCAAAACAATAAAGTGTCTCCCTCTAGTGGGTAATACCTCTATTTACATTAAAACATTGGAGAAGATCTTGCTATCAGTGTTATATTAATGATGTTTGCTATTGGCCATGAAAAAAGCGGATCACAATGATCTAGCAGAATCCTTGGAAGGATTCCCTTTCTGGACAGTTAATTTAAAAAAAAAACAGTTATAACAAACCTGCTCTGGACCTGATAATCAGGAACAGTGATATTATCAAACTGAATGAGGAATTCTCAGACACAAACAGTAAGCTCTAGTTTTTTGACTATTTTTTTCTTTAAATATTATACTAAGAGAAAAATAAAACTTGTGAAATACACATGGGCATATCATAGAAACTGGAATAATATGAAATTATTCTGCATGTTTATATTACATAATAAAACTAGTTTTTCAGGGCCAGACAAGTAGTTTAAAAAATCAGTTACATACCATTTCATAAGACTTAGCTATATTAAACAAGAATAGACCCTGTTCTTGCTTTTAAATTCTCAAAGCTATCTCCTCCAACTTTCCTTTTCCAGATCATCTAATTGGTTTTCAATACTTCCTTGACTATATTTTGTCTTACTATTCAGACTGCACTGTATTAGCGATATCAAACTCTTACCCACTGTCCTCTCTCTGAAAGAATCTTCAGAGCTTTAGAACAAATTCTACTTGCTATGTGCTCCATCAATTAAAGCATCCAACTCAGTTTAACCTTGATCCATATCATTCAGCAATTCTGTAAATAAGAAAAACTTTTGTCAACACTTTCCCCTGAACTAATGCAGTCTTGCCTTCTGCCAAACACGATTGATAATACCTTGCCATAGCACCTCACGCTTAACCTTCGATTTTTCACTTTGTTTAAGGGGTCTTATATTGGAATATCTATTATTTCTGAAACTCCTGTGAACTGGCTTGTTCGATTTGTTCGAACACAATATAGTCCTTGGTTCTCATGGTGCAGAAACTCTACTTAGGAGGACAGCTTCATTTATCTGCACAAGTAGGTCAGAAATACTAGTCATTCTCACTTTGTCCCACCATCTTTGGTCTTCTGCACTGCTCCAGTGAAGCCCGACATGAGTTGAGGAACAGCAGCTGATCTTCCTCCTACATATGCTGTAGCCCTTGGGGCAGATACTGAATCCAAATATTTCATATAGTCAGCCATTCTAGTTTGTCACCTGCATGGGCCAGTTCTGACCTTTAACATTAACAGCTTTTCTCCCTCCACTGATGCTGCCTGAACTGTTGAGTATTTCCAATATTATCCTTTGTTTTATATTTCCACCAAATGTGTTTGGCATCTCAACTCCAGAGTGCTCTTTTGACTCTTATCCCCTTCTGTGACGGCCCTCATTCAACTATTAACCAGCCAACATCCACAGGTTAGCATTTTCTCATCACCTGGACAAATTTGGCTTCACCACTTCACCAATATTCAAAAGGGACTTCAAAAGGGATCCCATTCTAGTTGGCTGCCGGTTACCAGTGATGTTCCACAAGGGTCCGTGTTGGGGCCGCTTCTTTTTAAGTTGTATATCAATGATTTGGATTATGGAATAGATGGCTTTGTGGCTAAGTTTGCAGATGATACAAAGATAGGTGGAGGAGCCGGTAGTGCTGAGGAAACAGAGAGTCTGCAGGGAGACTTGGATAGATTGAGAGAATGAGCAAAGTGGCAAATGAAATACAATGTTGGAAAGTGTATGGTCATGCACTTTGGTAGAAGAAATAAACGGGCAGACTATTATTTAAATGGGGAGAGAATTCAAAATTCTGAGATGCAATGGGACTTGGGAATCCTTGTGCAGGATACCCTTAAGGTTAACCTCCAGGTTGAGTTGGTGGTGAAGATGGCGAATGCAATGTTGGCATTCATTTCTAGAGGAATAGAGTATAGGAGCAGGGATATGATGTTGAGGCTCTATAAGGCACTGGTAAGACCTCACTTGCAGTTTTGAGCTCCTTATTTAAGAAAGGATGTGCTGACGTTGGAGAAGGTTCAGAGAAGATTCACTAGAATGATTCAGGGAATGAGAAGGTTAACATACGAGGAACGTTTGACTGCTCTTGGACTGTACTCCTTGGAGTTTAGAAGAATGAGGGGGGTCATCATAGAAACATTTCTAATATGGAAAGGCATGGACAGAGTGGATGTGGCAAAGTTGTTTCCCATGGTGGGGGAGTCTAGTATGAGAGGGCATGACTTGAGGATTGCAGGGCGCCCATTCAGAACAGAGATGCGAAGAAATTTTTTTAGCGAGAGGGTGGTGAATCTGTGGAATTTGTTGCCACAGGCAGCAGTGGAGGTCAAGTCATTGGGTGTATTTAAGGCAGATATTGATAGGTATCTGAGTAGCCAAGGCATCAAAGGTTATGGTGAGAAGGCGGGGGAGGGGGAGAATGGATCAGCTCATGATAAAATGGCGGAGCAGACTCGATGGGCCGAATGGCCGACTTCTGCTCCTTTGTCTTATGGGCTAATATTCCTCTCATTCTCTCGACCTTCCTTATTCTTCCCAGTTCTGATTAAGGGTTATTTAACTGAAATATTCACTGTTTCTCTCCCCACTGATGCTGCCTGACCTGCTGAGTATTTCAAACACCTTCAGGTTCTATTTCAGATTTCCAGCACCTGCAGCTTTTTTTTCGATTTTCAGATTACAGTATTTCTTTGAAAAGTTGCCGTTGAATTTTCCGAATATTCCCGTTATTTTGCTACAAAATCCCTTGAATTGAGCTCTTCATTATGGATAATCTTTTGCTGCCCCCAGCATCAGAACATTAGAGACACCTCAATGTGGTCTCTGTCCTTGATCAGTTTGTTACTTGGCTTTGTGCATCTGTCCTTCAAACTTCTGGTGGCCTCAGCTGATGCTTCATAATCATCACCTTCTGCCTTGGTGTCTTGCTGTCAGTACCATTATCCTAGCACCACTGTACCATCAAACCATTGTCATCTACAACCAGTTGACTGAAGCCAAAGTGTATAAACCCAGCCTGCCAATGCCTACAAACTGCAAATTTCTTGACATCTCCCAAGCCATCAGCTATTTGGGGAAGGATGAATGGTCCCTGAGGTATGACCAGCTCTTGACCATTATGATTCTGCCAAAAGTACAGCAAAGCATCCTTATCATGACTGTTGGAAGGTTGCCTTTCAAAGGATTGAGGGCATGTTGTATCTTGCAAACCACTTCAAGCCTCGAGAGCCACTCGAGTACGGCAGAGATCTTCCATTGTTTTTCAGGCAGCAGAGGCACAAGTAAGCTCTGCTCCTTTGCATTTCTTTGACAGCATGGCTTTCACTGTATCCACGTAGTGCAGGTGTCCATGCAATCATTCAATAGACTACCAGCAAATAGACTTTGTGTCCTCATAGCTATCCTTAAGTTTTTGAGTTCGTCTTCGACTGGAATAACTTAATATAAGTCTTCATCTTTGACCACCGACCTCGAAAGCCTCATCACTCTGACAAGTGGAGGAAAGACCCTCCAGATCATCATCAAGACCCCTGGTTCCATTCCCAGAACCATTTCAGGCTGCAGAAAACACAACAGCAATACTTCCTGCACCGAAGCCTTCAGGGAGTTTCCTTAACCCAAGAGCATGAGCATTAGTGGAGAAACACCTTATGCACTTTCTGCAGAGCAGCCAAGCACCTACGCATCAAATGCCCACTGTGTCAGGGAGAACAACGCTTCCAAGTAGAGACTAGGGACCTCCAATCTGGCAGGCCCACCCAGACCCTCGCTGCAGCATCATGAGCTATATCTCTCTCTCTGTCCTCCTCCACACTCTATTGGCTCTGGTGGATTCTGGTGCAGCTGACAACTTTCTGGTTCAGACCCTATGTGTGCAGCTTGGACTCCCTACCAACCCTTCAACATCGCCAGATTGACATATGTCCTTGGGGTCTGGGCTAGTCAGAACATGCACATGAGCAACGGAGAGCATCAAGAATCCATCCAATTCCTCCTGATAGACTCAGCCAGCACTCCCCTCATCTGGAGTTACCCCTAACTTTCCACTCATGCCTGGTCATCTGGTGCACTGCTGTGTCGGAGACCCACCTGCCTGCAACCTCAGTTAACCTCACCCTGTAAATCCATGGGGATTGAGGAAACCCTTGACCTCACCAAACTCCCACAGGAACACCACGACTTGGCCATTGCCTTCGGTAAACTGGAAGCAGCACCCTGCCACCTCACAAACAGCATGACTGCGTGATTGCCAGGCACCACCCCTCCCCGAGGTCAACTGTTGTCCCTCTCCCTTCCCAAGACTGAAACCATGAATGACTGTGTTGCCGAAGCACTACAGCATAGCTTCATTCACCCATCCCAGTCCCCAGCTGCTGCAGGATTCTTCTTTGTCAAAAAGAAAGATGGATATTCATCCCTGCATTGACTACCATGGACTCAACAAAATCACCGTTAGGAACCGCTACCCTCTCTCTTTGATGGATAGTGCATTCAAAACACTCTGTGGGGCCCAGATCTTCTCCAAGCTGGATCTATGGAGCGCTTTTAAACTGATCCACACCCACCAGGAGGTTGAGTGGAAGACAGTGATCATAGTACCCATTGATCACCATGAATGCTTGCAGATGACTTTCAGACTTTCCAGCAGTCCAACTTCTCCAAGCCTTCATCCACAAGATCCTCTGAGACATGCTACACAGGTATGTATTTGTCTACCTCGACAACATCCTCATCCTTTCCAGGAAGCCCCAAGACCACATCTGTCATGTATATTCCATCCTTCAGTGTCTCTTCAAAAACCAACTGGGACTTCCGGTTAAGATGGCGGTAGCTTAAGTCGCTAAAACTATTGCTCGGCTCCATTTCATATACCTGCATTTATTTCATACTCTTCCTCCCACTATTGAAGTTGCTGGCTGCACACTGAGTGTATCTAAGCCTATTAAATCGGCAAAAAAAGACACTCCATCAGGAGCAATCTTGAGTGAAATTGTGTCGCTGTTAGAACAAACCCGACAAGATAAGTTTTCTCAATTTAGTTCATTGGAACTGAAACTGGATAAAATCAACTCTACACCGGAGAATCACGCTCAACGTTTATCACATGTTGAAGAAGTCACGGAGAAACTAGACCGTCGTTGTAAAGACCTGGAAAGAGTTTGCTCTACCCTAAAGGAGCATAATAGCAAGTTAACTCTTAAAGTTATGGACCTTGAAAGCAGGAGTAGACGCCAAAATCTTCGAATTCTCGGCTTGCCTGAGACTGTTGAAGGGGCTCTCCTGTCAAATTTTTCTCAAACTTTCTATGTGAGATTTTTGGAAGCGAAATACTTTCCAGTCCTCCAGAGATTGATCAAGCGCACCGTATCTTTACATCTCACTCAGCGGATGGCCAGCGACCACGTCCAGTGATAATTCACCTCCATCGTTACCAAATCAAGGAGTTACTAATTAAAGAAGCTCGCCGATGTAAAACGCTTCAATATAAAGGTTATGCTATCCGTTTAGTAGAGGACTATGCACCTCAAGTTATGAGTCAACGTGCTGAATACAGAGGAGTAATTAAAGTTCTCTACGATCGTGGACTTCATCCGTCTCTCACCTATCCAGCCCGGCTCCGATTCAAGCTTAGGAACGGCGATTTTAAACGTTTCGATTCGGTTGCAGAGGCGCAGACCTTCATTGATAGTCTATCTGCTACTTCGAGTTCCTCAGATACGATATGATATGATTTTTTTTTCTTTTCAGCCTTTTTTGTTTCTGCTTAGATAAGTTATTTTTTTCTAATATTTTAATCTTTATTTCTATCTTTTTCATTTAACTCAATATATTTTGATACGATGGATTTCTATTTTTCAGTATGGGCATTTTCATTTTCCTTAAATAGAGCTGATTGTGAAACTATGTAAGACCTCTTAAAGGTCTTTGAAGACTTTATTTCAAAATGGAGTCAGTGTCGCATTAAAAAATTGATATCGATTTGTGAAGTGACGATGTCTTTGAATGTTTTTTTGGTTTTCTTTTCAGACTTCAGTCTCCAATTTCTACAAATCTTGATATTTTCTTTTTTAAATTTAAAATGTAGCTGCTGTCACATCTATTTAATTAGTAGCTTAATTATGTTGCATTGTCCTATTGAAGTGTTTTTTTTCCATTTTCTCAATTTTAGTTTCTATCTTACATAATTTTAGTTCTTTAAAGGTGATGATTTTTTTTCTCTCCGGTAAGATTATTTTAACTTTAAGCAGCAGTTGATGCTGTACCTTTAAACTCAGTTCGGGTTTGGATCAAATTCCTCTCGAATGGATTTTTCTTTGGTGGTTTTTTCCTTGTGTTTCAAGATGCTATTTGTGTTTTTTTTCTTATTTTTATGATTCGGTTGGATTACTTACTTTGGCGTTAAAGTTTTTTTTTCTGTATAACTGAGTTTATAGATTATCTTTTTCTCGGTTTATCAACTCTAGCGGGAAGGTTGGGGTAAAGTTTTTTTTAGACCGTTATTATACTTTAAGATTTACAAACTTTGAATGTATTGTTTTTTCTTGTTAAGGTAAATCTTTGTTTGTAACTCTTAAAGCTTTTTGGTGTTTATTTCCATTACTGTATCAACAGTTGGAGTGGAGATAATTAAGATGTTACCTAATTGGAAGTCCAGTAGGGGGTTAGTTTTTCTCGAGGAGAGCTTGCTGCTTTATATTTGCAGCTTTATTGTTGTAGGTTTAGAGGGTGTGGGTGGGAACTCCAATGCTAATATTATATATGGAATTTTGACATATTTGTACTATACAGGATGTAATTTCATCCTTTTTTTTCTTCTATACTTTTGCCCCAGAACTACATATAAATTTCAGATATGGTTTAATGCCTGCTATCCTTTTTTTTCTTATGTTCAATGGTTAGTCCATTGAACTTTGTCAGCTGGAATGTTAAGGGTTTGAATAATCCGGTTAAAAGGGGGAGAGTGTTCACACATCTTAAATAACTTAGAGCAAAGGTAGTCTTTTTACAAGAAACACATATTCGTCACTCAGATAATTCTTGTCTTATGGCACGATGGGCAGGTCAACACTTTCATTCAATTTTTCAAGCCAAGGCGAGGGGCGTTTCAATTCTTATAAACAAAAATGTTTCTTTTGAGCTTCATAATAAGATATCTGATCCTAATGGTCGTTTTATTATTGTTTCGGGGAAACTTTATAATACACAGGTGGTCTTAGCCAACCTTTACGCTCCTAACTTGGATGATGTAGGGTTTTTTGACCGTTTTCTTCCTTTATTGCCAGAACTAAGTTCATACTCTCTTATACTGGGTGGTGACTTTAACTGTTGGCTGGATCCAGTTTTGGACAGATCTTCTTCTATCCCTAGACAATTAAGTAAATCCGCTTTATTTATTCAATCTTTTCTTTCTAATTATGGAATATCTGATATTTGGTGTTTCTTTCATCCACATGAAAGAGATTACTCCTTTTTCTCACAAGTTCACCATACATTTACTAGAATCGACTGTTTTTTAATTGATAATCAATTGATCCCATCCGTCCGTTCTTGTGACTATAAGAGTATATTGATCTCAAATCATGCCCCACTTACATTGTCCATAGTTCTCCCTGGCCTCCCTCAAGTAAATAAACACTGGCGTTTTAATCCGACCTTGTTGTATGATAACTGATGCACCATCAATAACTCACGCTGAGACTTAGGAAGCGAGATATCGGCTTTTATTGACTGGAAGAATAAACAGCACTACATCCTGGGGAAAATGAGGGAGAGCAGCAGCCCACAGCCGCCTCCACAGGGGCCTGTGGGAGGAGCCACAGGAGCAGTCAGACAGGTATATCTAGCTCACCACAATAACGACTTTGTAAAATTTATGGAGGATCAGATAACTTTCTTTTTAAATACTAATGCATTACCTGAAACCTCTAGTCAGGTGGTTTGGGACGCAATGAAAGCATATCTAAGAGGTCAAGTAATTTCCTACACAGCAAATTTGAAAAGAAAGACTCACAAAGAACATTTAGAACTGATCAATCAGATTAAAGCTATAGACCAATTATACACCCAGGTCAAGGATCCGGAGTTATATAAGAAAAGAATGGAACTTCAAACTAAATTTAATCTTATTTCTACTTATCCCATTGAATGACAACTTTTGGGCAGTCGGAGTAAGTTCTATATTCACAGGGATAAATCTGGTAAGTCCTTAGTTAACCAACTTAGGCGCTCTAAAGCAAAACAACACATCACTAAAATTTGAATGAGTAATGGGAATATTAGAGTGGCCCAGTCTGAAATTAATGATACATTCAGGAATGTTTACTCTCAACTTTACACCTCTGAATCCTTTAATGGTAATACTACTGTTAAGCAATTTTTAGATAGTTTAAATATTCCAAAACTTTCTTCTGATCTTAAACATAAATTGAATGAGCCATTATCCTTAGAGGAAATATCCTCTGCTATTTCTGCTTTGCAGCCTGGTAGATCTCCTGGTCCTGATGGGTTCTCTACAGAATTTAATAAATCATTTTCCTCATTGCTCTTATCCCAACTTAGTTTAGTTTTTTCTGATTCTTTTAAACAAAATAAATTGCCTGCATCATTTGATGAGGCTTGTATCATTCTTTTAGCGAAAAAAGGCAAGGATCCATTAGAATGTGCTTCATACAGGCCGATTTCTCTATCAAATGTAGATGCTAACATTTTAACTAAAGTTTTGGCCCGTAGGCTGGAAACTATTTTACCCTTAATTATCTCTGAGGATCAATCTGGCTTTATTAAAAATCGCCTTCCCTTTTTCAGTATTAGACGTCTTTTAAATATTCTATATTCATCTTCATCAGGGACCCCTGAATGTGTTATCTCTCTTGATGCCAAAAAGGCGTTTGATCGGGAGGAGTGGCACTATTTATTTGCGGTTTCAGAAAAATTTGATTTTGGATATAATTTTATTAAGTTACCATATTCCCATCCAATTGCATCAGTTTTGACTAATTCCCAGCAATCCCAACCGTTTGATCTTAAACGTGGCACCCGACAGGGATGCCCTTTAAGCCCTCTGTTATTTGATCTGGCTATCGAGCCATTGGCAATTGTGCTTCACAGTTGTACTGAACTGACTGGGATCTGGAGGGGTGGTTTTGAGCACAAAGTCTCTCTATACGCCGATGATTTGTTACATTTTATATCAAACCCGACAACCTCCTTACCTTTGTTGTTTTCACTTCTCAATAAATTTAGTCAGCTATCCGGATACAAACTTAATCTACGTAAGAGTGAACTTTTTCCGATAAATAAGGAAGCACAAGAATTAGAATTTCACAATCTCCCTTTTAAAGTAGTAAACAATTGTTTTACTTATCTTGGTATTATCGTAACAAGGAACTATAATCGACTGTTCGATGAGAATTTCAATAATCTTTTAAATTTTGCAAAACAGAGATTAGCACAGTTGTCACCTCTGTCCATGTCTTTAATTGGGTGAATTAATGTAATTAAAATGTATATTCTCCCTAAATTTTTATACTTATTTCAATCTTTACCTATATTTATTCCTAAAGTTTTTTTTGATTCTTTAGATTCTATTATCTTGTCATACCTATGGAAGGGTAAACAGCCCAGACTCAATAAAGCTCATCTCCAAAAGCCTAAAAGAAAAAGTGGCTTGGCGTTGCCTAATTTTCGTTCATATTATTGGGCAGCCAATATTCGTAATATTATCTTTTGGTCCTACTTTTATAATCAGTCTGTTTGTCCAACATGGGTGGCAATGGAATTAAACGCTTATAAGAAATTATCTATTCCAGCTTTACTTGGATTTGTTCTTCCTTGCCAATTGCCAAAATCTATTATTAATCCTGTAATCAGGCATACTCTGAGAACATGGGCTCAATTTAGAAAATACCATGGTCTTTATAGTTTTTCCCTCTCTAGTCCTATCCTATACAATCATTTATTTCAACCGTCTATGCAGGATTCCACATTCCAAGACTGGTGTAAGAGAGGTATCAGGTGCTTTGAAGATCTTTTTATAGACAATCGGTTTGCGTCTTTTGAACAGTTGTCTATAAAATTTAATTTAGCGAATACTCATTTTTTTTGATACCTTCAAATTAGACATTTTATTAGCCCTTTAATACCACATTCTCCTGAACAACCTGATAAAAATGTTGTAGACTTGTTTCTTCAAATGAACCCCTTGGGCAAAGGCGTAATTTCTACTATTCGTGTTAAATTTATGATTCTCAGACGAGCCCCTTGTGATAAATTTAAAACTGCTTGGGAGCATGACTTAGGTTTTTCTTTGTCCGACAAGGTTTGGGATTCAATTCTTAAATCCATCAATTCAATCTCCTTATGTGTTCGTCATTGTCTCCTGCAGTTTAAAGTCGTCCACTGGGCTCATATGTCCAAAACCAAATTGGCGAAGTTCTATCCTGATATTTGTCCCTGGTGTGACAAATGCAAAGGAGGTGAGGCCTCCCTTTTCCATTTGTATTGGGCCTGTCCCACTCTGGAAAAATTTTGGAAAGATGTTTTTTTAACTTTATCTTCTATATTAAATTGTCATTTGGAACCTGCTCGCTCTTTTTGGTATTCTTCGAGACCCTGAAAAGCATTTGACCCCGGCTAAACAACGAACATTGTCTTTTGCCTCTCTTCTAGCCAGACAAGCAGTACTCCTTAAATGGGGAGATGTAGTTCCCCCTACCCATGCTCAATGGCTTAGGGATATTATGTCTTGTTTAGATCTCGAAAAGATTCACTACTCACTTTCTAATTCGGACATAAAGTTCCATAGGGTATGGGGATTTTTTCTCGAATATTTTCATAACTCTCACCTAGATTGACAGGTGTTTGTTCTTTTTTCCCTTGATAATCAGACCCTACATTTCCAGCTTTTTTTTTTACTTTTGTTTTTTTCTGATCAGGTAGCAGGCTGCCCCCTGCCTTTTTTTATTATTACAATATGCAGTTCTGGGGCAATAAAAGTGTATCTCATATAATGGTTGGCTTGGAGTTGGATAGGTGATGGATTGGGTGCTTTTCTTTCTTTTTCTCTTTTTTTTCCTTTTTTACTATGGGTGACTTGCTCATTTGTTAAGACATGTATTATTGTTATTTTTGTTTATATGGCAATGATCCTTCTATATATTATTGATTTTCTTTTCTTCGTTGTAGTTTGTAGAAAATTATAAATAAAATATTTTTTAAAAAAACAAAAACCAACTGGACTGAAAGTTTGAGAAATACCAGTTCCACACCCCAATCACTTCCTTCCTTGTTCTGTCCTTTCACCCCATTGACCCAAAGAAAGTGCAAACCATTGTTAAAAGACCCTGACCATACTCCCCCAAAAGGCTACAGAGCTTCCTGGGCTTCTCCAACTTCTACCATCATTTCATCAGGAACTACAGCCATAACGCCACTCCTCTCTCCTTCCTCGTCAAGTTACCTACCTCATAGATAACCTGCTCTGTTGCTGTGGACTACACTTGCAAGGAGCTCAAGAGACACTTCACCACAGCTCCCATTTTCCACCATCTGAATTTCTCCAGGCCTTTTGTGATATAGGTGGATGCATCTGACTTGGGCACTGGACCCATCTTCTCCCAGCGAGGGATAGATGGGAAGATATGCCGCTTGCCTTATTTTCACACAACTTCAACCCTACACAGAACTGTTATGGAGTTGGAGACATGGAGCTACTCACTATTAAATGGGCCTTGGAGGAATGGAGACATTGGCTGATGGGAAACATCAAGCCCTTCTTGATCTGGACTGACCACCAGAACTTCATATCTCTTCTACAGACCCACCAACTCAACCCATATCAAGCTTGATGGGCCCTCGCATTTGAACTATTCAACTTCACCATCTCCTACTGACCCAGTTCCAAGATCACAAAGCCAGAACCTTGTCACAACAGTTCGACCCGGCTGTAATGGAGACCGACCCTCAGTCCATCATTGCATCCTCTCAGGTCCTCGCCCCGATCATCTGGGACCTTGAAAACCAGACCCTACATCATCAGCATCTGACAACCTCATGTACGTGCTGGCGCCATGCATTCTGACACACTCCATATAAGTTATTGGTGAGACAGCACTTGAAATGTTGTGTTCAATTTTAATCACCCTGCTGTAGGAAAGTCACTGTCAAGCTGGAGAGGGTGTTGAAGAAATTTATGAGGATGCTGTCTGGACTAGAGAGCCTGAGGAAGTGCAGGAGAATGTGGATGGCTTCATTGAAGGTTATAAAGTTGTAAGGGGTATGGATAACGTGCATTATCATTGTCTTTTCCCCAGGGTTGTGGAGTCCATTACTAAGGGTATAGATTTAAGGTGACAGGGGCAAGATTTAAAAAGGATCTGAGGGGCAACGTTTTTCCACACAGAGGATGGTCAGTACGTGGAATGAACAGCTGTGGAAAGAGAAGTAGAGTTAACATTTTAGATCGATGACCCTTTGCTAGAACTGGAAAAGTAAATCAAACAAGTTAGTTCAAAATTGCGGAGGAAATGGGAAGAAAAGATAGGACAAAGTGAATGTACAGTGTGTGACAAGCTGAAGCTAGGGATGCTGAAGGATAAGTAGTGGTCAGTGAGATAACGACAGCAGCTAGACAGTGATAAAACAGACAAAGGATTGCAAAATGTCTTGCAATACAGGGCTGCTGTACAAGCACATCAGGTCCGGCAGAGCTGATGTAGAAAGGAAAAGCATTAAACCTAGTTTCACAGATGAATGCCCTATTGTGGAAGTAGTCAATTTTGCTACAGAAAAAGAAAGCACGTTGCTGGAAATAGTAGAATTTATTACTGAGTACACCTAGGAGACAGCAAAATGAGGAGTTGATCTTCATGCTTTGTGTTAAACCTTACAAGTACCACACGCCAAGGGCAGAATAGAGAGGGGAAGCGGAAAACATCAGTGCTAAATGTAGGTGCTCAGCAAAGCGGTCATCCAGGCAAAAGAACATTACAAAGCTTTATTATTATGTCACTGCAAGTTCTATGGATTGAACTAAGAGAATCAGACATATAATCATTACTTTCCAATTCCTCCTTGCTGTCTCATAGAGTAATGCAAATGAGTCCAAGTTAATAGCATTTGTGTAGGAACAATAGATGTGAATATTTGCTATAATACAATTCATTTTTCAATGTTCTAGTGACTATATTCCATTTAAACTTCAATACTTTGCTCTTAGTCTCCGGTCCTTTGAATTTAACCACCAGCTTTAGTGTAAAACACATGACAGTCTCGCTAATCTTCATTCTGAGCTGAATTGACGCCAGGAAAATGAAGTAATAACTTATGCAGCTTGCATAATAAACAGATAATCAAATTTTCATTGTTTTTAAAGGCCCCAAGAAAAATACTATCTTACATTCTAGGATAGGAATAAAGAGCAACTGATGGCTTTGAATAATTGAGTAATTCCACTGACCATATAATTAAAAGACTTTTGTCAGAATGAATAAAGCCATAAATATTAATTTCCCTGATAAAATTAATACATTCATCAAATATTTAGTTAAATTAGATTGAAAGCAGTACAAATAGTTCAATAATCCTTTATCCGTATAGATTTTAAAAAGTTTAATTTCAAATGAGTACATGAGTAAATATCAAATACAGGTTGAGTACCCCTTATCCAAAATTCTAAAATCCAAAAACCTCCAAAATCCAAATTTTTCTTTAGTGTTGACATGATGTCACAAATGGAAAATTCCACAAGACGCTGGGAAGGTCCCAGGTGATGCCCCAGACAATTCTGAGAAGTGACTGTACATGGGAATTAATGAAAAATAGAAAAACACCACATAAAGTGAATAATGAAAATATTGATCATGTATCATCTGTGACGCTATGTCGCTTAACGTTATGCTGATCATGAAACAAGCCAAAATCTATCATGATGAACTGAAAATTGAAGGAAATTGTGAATATTCAGCACATCATTAAATTTTTAAGGTGTCTGTTGATCACGAAAATCTAGCACCAGAACAAATCTGTGATGCTGCTTTTTTTTACCTTACATAATGGAATTAAATTTTTAAAGTGTTGCTGATGAAAATTTAAAACCAGAACAAGTCTAAGGTTGTATTTATATCTTACATAAAATCTAAAAATAATAAAATATAAATACGGTGTACTGTAACCTTGTAATCAAAACATGACATTGAGATTGGAAGCCTGGCGTTGTTTGTTGCTGTTCACCAGCTGATTCAGGTATTCTCCCAGTGCTGCTGTGCTGATTTTGTTACTCTGCACACATGATATTTCATTATATTAATGATCTGTAATAATTTTTACTGTTAAGTACACGTGTGAAGAGCAAGTGTAAGACAAAAACTGCTTGCCGATAGCATATAAATTCAGTTGGAAATGTCGGCAATCCCAAGCTATCTCATTATACGTTCCAATATCTGAAAAAATCCAAAATCCAAAACATTTCCAGCCCCAAGCATTTCAGATAAGGGGTACTCAACCTGTAAATATGTTTCATTTTGCCTGAAAGTCAATGAAAGGAAACCAAATAAATGATGAATTAATAAATTAATCCCAATCTATCTGGAAGATGTAATTGAATGCAAGAGGAAAGATAAATAGGTTATCAACCTTTTAAAATATATAAATTTAAATCAAAGATAAATTATTTATTTTACTTATAACCATAGAAGTATTGTGTTTTCTTGAAAGTTAAAGTGAAACTTAACATTTAATTTTCTGCTATTTTCTTGAAATCAGTATTTATTGTATATATATCTCAGTCTACTGGATTTCTACTTTGTATTTATTTCAGTGTTTATGCTTTGTTTAAAGCATAAACACTTTATGTTGTTTCTTGACTACAGGTGCTCAACTGACCAACTGGAGAATTTAACTTTGAAGGAAAGCATAGTTTTGTACTGTAGTTGAACTTTCATTATATAATCCCACTGTTTATAGAATTGTTCATTATCAGTTTAGTCTAATTTTCTGTGATTAATTTATTTTTCACTGCTAGCAAAGTTTACCACACTCAAATTCAAAATTTCTTGCTTCCAGCTCTCAAAGCTTATGTTTAACAAACCTTCAATCATGTTAAGGTCACTTTCTCCAAAGTCAGAAATAGATGGATAGGACAGGTGAGTTCATGGCTGAGAAACTGTTGCTGCAGGCAGGGATCTCATCTGGGCTGGAGGTAACCTGTAAAAGATATACAGGTTGCACTTGAACCAGAAGACGACCAACATCCTTGCAGGGAATTAGCTGGTGCTACAATGGAGGGTTCAAACTATGTTGGCAGGTTGTGGGCAGGAGGGGATGGTACTCTGAGCAGAAGCAAGTCATGGGTTAAAGTACAAGTGAGTCTAGTAATCAGGATAGCCAGGGTCACAGTAAAAGCAGGGAAAGGATTATTCAGTTAAACTACAAGGGGACAGTGCGAGAGGGAGGATAGGCAGGTGATAGAGAAGGGATGCGCTCAGACTGATGGTTTGAGATGTGTCTATTTTAATGCGAGGAGTATCATGAATAAAGTGAATGAGCTTAGAGCATGGATCAGTACTTGGAGCTATGATGTTGTGGCAATTACAGAGACTTAGATGGTTCAGGGGCAGGAATGGTTACTTAGAGTGCCAGGCTTTGGAAGTTTCAGAAATGATAGGGAGGGAGGCAAAAGAGGTGGGGGTGTAGCACTGTTGATCAGAGATAGTGTCACAGCTGCAGAAAAGGAGGAAGTCACGAAGGGATTGTCTACGGAGTCTCTGTGGGTGGAAGTTAGGAACAGGAAAGAGTCAATAACTCAACTGGGTGTTTTTTATATATCACCCAATAGGAACAGGGACATCGAGGAGCAAAGAGGGCGACAGATTCTGGAAAGGTGTGATAATAACAGGCTTATCATGGTGGAAGATTTTAATTTCCTAAATATCGATTGGCATCTCCCTAGAGCAAGGGGTTTAGATGGGGTGGAGATTGTTAGGTGTGTTCAGGAAGGTTTCTTGACACAATATGTAGATAAGCCTACAAGAGGAGAGGCTGTACTTGATCTGGTATTGGGAAATGAACCTGGTCAGGTGTCAGGTCTCTCAGTGGGAGAGCATTTTGGAAATAGTGATCACAATTCTATCTCCTTTACCATAGCATTGGAGAGGGATAGGAACTGTTAGGGTTAATTTGCCACTGCCAGTTCAGGTCAGCGTGATATTAGCAGACAGAAATACAAGGGAGGGAGCGAAACAAGGGATCCTTTGTTTCGAAACTGCTAGTGTCACGTGATTCAGTAAAACAGGAAACTCGTGAAGAAATGGCATCGGACCAAGGACACAAGTGTCCAGCATTACCAAATATGTGTAGCGAGGGTTGGGCTAAGGGAAAAAGGGTATAAATAAGAAAAGAATGTAAGGGGAGGGCAGAACGCGCCTTCCCCAGCGGGGTCTTGTCTCCTCGCTGTGCCAGTTACGCTTCTGCATTAAAGCCAAGTTTTGTAATATTCCGGTGTTGGTTGTCTCTCTTCCTAAACGAACACAGGGCAGAATTTAAAGCCCAACAGAACAGACAAGTTAGGAAAGCATTTAATTGGAGTAAGGGGAAATATGAGGCTATCAGGCAAGAATTTGGAAGCATAAATTGGGAACAGATGTTCTCAGGGAAATGTACAGCAGAAATGTAGCAAATGTTCAGGAGATATTTGCATGGAGTTCTGCATAGGTACATTCCTAGCAAGGAAAAGATGGTAGGGTATAGGAACCGTGGAGTACAAAGCCTGTTGAAAATCTAGTCAAGAAGAAAAGCTTACTAAAGGTTCAAAAAACTAGGTAATGATAGAGATCTAGAAGATTATAAGGCTAGCAGGAAGGAGCTTAAGAATGAAATTAGGAGAGCCAGAAGGGGCCATGAGAAGGCCTTGGCAGACAGGATTAAGAAAAAAACCCAAGGCATTCTACAAGTATGTGAAGAGCAAGAGGATAAGATATGAGAGAACAGGACCAATCAAGTTTGACAGCAGAAAAGTGTGTATGGAACCAGAGGAGATAGCAGAGGTACTTAATGAATACTTTGCTTCAGTATTCACTACGGAAAAGGATCTTGGCGATTGTTGACTTGCAGTGGACTGAAAAGCTTGAGCATGTAGGTATCAAGAGAGGATGTGCTTGAGCTTTTGAAAAGCATCAAGTTGGATAATTCTCCGGGACTGGACAAGATGTACCTCAGGCTACTGTGGGAGGTGAGTGAGAAGATTGCTGAGCCTCTGGTGATGATCTTTGCATCATCAATGGGGATGGGAGAGGTTCCGGAGGATTGGAGGGTTGTGGATGTTGTTCTCTTATTCAAGAAAGGGAGGAGGGATAGCCAGGAAATTATAGACCAGTGAGTCTTACTTCAGTGGTTGGTAAGTTGTTGCAAAAGATCCTGAGAGGCAGGATTTATGAACATTTGGAGAGGCATAATATGATTAGGAATAGTCAGCATGGCTTTGTCAAAGGCAGGTCGTGCCTTAAGAGCCTGATTGATTTTTTTGAGGATGAAGGTAGATGTAGTTGTTATGGTCCGGTCCGGAGCCCGCATTCCGGGTCTTGATCCGGTCAGAGGACTCCGGGTCTTGTAGCCGTCCCTCCTTTCGCCCTTGAGCCCAAGTAGTCATACCTGTGGATCATCGTGGCTTGTTTGGACTCAAGGAGGCACACCTGATGCCCATCTGTGGGGCCCAGATGGTCACTAAACTGGATCTATGCAGCACGTACCACGTGATCCACATCACTGGGGGACGTGTGGAAGACTACGAGGTTAGTATCTGTTCTCTCTTGTTTTGTGCCCCCCCCCCCCCCCCGTGGCTTGTTATTTTGCAGTTTATTATTAAAGTTATCACTCTCTGCTAAGTTGTCTCTGCTGCTCTGCTTCTGGGTCAAGCCTCCTCTGTGTTTCCAGACAGTAGTACTGTAAAATAAAGATAAATTTAAACAACAGAACAGCAACAAGATGATGATATGACTAATCTTATCAGATGTGTTAATTCACACTCCATTGTCTTATTTCATGAAAGTTTGTGAAGTTGAACTGAAGTCTGGTGTCGGAGACAAATAGAGACCCAAATGACTAAAGCACAAGACACAGTTACTCATTGGATGCATGCGCACCAGAGATACATCTTCTCTCCTTGCACACAAGTAACTGGACAACTGAATAATGGAAACAATTAATTTAAAGATTAACACAAGCATCTACTTGCCCATAAAATAAAGGAGATTTCACTCGTAACCACAAAAGGGCACCAACTGAAAAAGAGTAGTCATTGCATCGAAGGGGAACATTGCGAATGTATTTGTGTTGTTGACTATGGCATGCAGTTTATTGTGATCTTGATTTAGTAGTTAAATGGAGAAAAGGAGGGTGGGGGAAATCACACTGTGTTTCAAATTCATACTTTTAGTGAGTTCATGGAATCTGCATCAATATTGCAATACTAATTCTCTCAGCAATTAAAGAAGTACCTTAGAGATGAATAAAACAAAACACACATAGAACAGAGATTCCCAACGAGGGCAGTTACGTGTCCTAAGGGAACGTTAGGGGAAGTAGAAGTCGTTCGAGATTTTTGGGGGGAGGGGGGTGGCTAAGCAGCAATCTAACTTGAGGCACGAGACTTGGTCAACCATTAGTAAAGCAGGTACTTCCAAAAAAAAAAGATGAGGCACTGGAACACAGGAAGAACCACAGCTCTGAGGGCGATGAGCACCTGTCGTCACAACGCGTCTGAAACTCAGCCATCTCATGCGGTTTTACCAACCAAACAGACATTATTGCGATGCATAAATTAGCAACCAGGGTGAACAACAGTTCCCCTTGACTTGCAGCATGGAACGAGCTCACACAATTTAACAGTTGGTAAGTCAAGTACGTCCTCTCAACTTTCTCCACAGGTCTACGGAAAACAGGTCACACAACAGTACAATGATGGCCAGAACCAAATGGTGCAATAGAGCCGATCAGTGAATCTGCCGACCCAGAGGACTCCTCAGGAGGTATCAAAGTGACCTCAGCTTCATATGTGGTGTCAAGAACCTTTATGAGATTATGAGACCTTACGTGATTGGTCAATCGCACTAACTGGAATAGTATAAAGGTAGTTTGCCAAACACCCACTCTGTCCTGGCTAACGTTCAGATTCCAATCCAAATGCTAGTCTATCTAATTTTTGCTGTTATGATTGTCTTTATCTTCGCCTCACAGTCCATTTGCATGACGTTACCATCGTTTCATCTGTGTCAACTCATTGCCATCATCAACATCCAATAGGCATTTGTGTTATTTTTTATTTTAATTTGGCCCGGTTAATGATGGATAAGTGTGTATGGCACAACCTCTATGGGTCTGGAGGCAGTAAAGCCTTGAATTCTAATCTTGCTAAGAAGCACAGTCAAGAGAAAGTGCGTCGATACACTGTTACCTACCTGGAGTATGGTTTTATTCCATTCCCATAAGACCCCATGTGTCTTATTTGTAATAATGTACTCTCTAATGAAGCTGTAACACCATCAAAAATGCAGGAACACTTCCGTAAAAGACACCCTGAAAAGGCTACCTATAGCATTACTCAGTTCCAGAAGATGAAAAAAATATTTGACAAGCATTGCACACTTCAGTCATTTGCCAAGAAAGCTAAAAATGACCTTGATAGCGGTCTCATTGCTTCTTATAACATTTCAAAAATGATAGCAACGTGTGGAAAATCTCATACAATTGGAAGGTTAATAATGCCTGTTGTACCACTGTTCTCAAAATGGATACCTGTATTTTAAAATCAATTGCTGAGTAATAACTCTAGCTCATCAAATTGACAAAATGAGTTAAGACATTGAGTAACAACTATGCACAGAGCTACAAAAAACAGGATTTTGTATACAACTGGATGACTCAATTGTGCGAGACAAAAAGGCATTGCTAATGGCATATCTACAGTTTATCAAAAATTGATCAAGAATGACTCTTGTAAAACAAGACCATAAGACATAGGGGCAGAATTAGGCCATTTGGCCCATCAAGTCTGCTCTGCCTTTCAATCGCGGCTGATCCTTTTTTTCTCCTCCTCAATCCCATTTCCCGGCCTTCTCCCTGTAACCTTTGATGCCGTGTCCAATCAAGAACCTATCGATCTCTGCCTTAAATACACCCAACGACCTGGCCTCCACAGCTGCATGTGGCAACAAATTCCACAAATTCACCACTCTCTGAGTAATAACTCTAGCTGTCATATTGACAAAATGAGTTAAGACATTGAGTATCCACTATACACAAAGCTACAAAAAAAACAGAATTTGGTATACAACTGGACAAGTCAACTGTGCGAGACAAGACACCCTCTGAATGTCTGCTATCAACAAAATTAAAGCTCATCCATTAAATAGCATAACATTTCACCAGCTATGCCAAGATAACAATGAAGAATTTGAATGCTTGCTTCTTCACACTGAAGTGAACTGACTGTCGAAAGGCTGCTGCTTAAAATGTTTCTTTGATCTTTTTGACACTGTGGTTGAATTTTTGCTCAAAGTTGACAAGAGCTTGGGAAGCAAGATTGAACTTCTGCGTGGAGATGTGCCATACCTAGCTGATCTGTATAACAAAATGAAAATTCTAAATATGAAACTGCAGGGTGAGAATTTCAATTTAATCCAGGCAAATTGTGCAGTGTCCACTTATATTGGAAAATTTGAAATATATAAGCAAAATATTGGGAGAAGAATGCTCTCAGAGTTACCCTGCATGGACAGTATGGCATTATCTTTCACAGATGGTGATTTGCAAGAGTTCTACTTACACCTGCAGTCACTGAAGAAGGATTTGAATGAACTGGAACTTCCAGACTAGGTAATTAACCCATTTCTTTGCATGGTAGAAGAACAGGAAGAGAGCCTGCAAGAAGAAATTATTGAAATTCAGAATGATGAGGAAGCAAAAATGCTTTTCAAAAATGTGGTATGTGGCTACACTGTCATATAAAGTTTCCTGGTCTTTGGAGAAGAGCCAAACTGCTCTTTGTTGCATTTCCATCCTCCTCCCTTACTGAAAGAGGCTTCAGCGCTGTGAACCACATACTCACAAAAAACCAGAAGCCACTTGGACATTGCTTAGTGCGAGGACTTAAGGCTTTCGCTGTTGAACAACTTGAACCAGGTACTTCAACTCTTGCTAAAAACCACCAAGCTCGACGATCACATTGATATCGAAGCTGCTGTACAGTATAAGCTAGGTTTAAAGACAAATTTAAAGCAGAATCAGTTTTCTCATGTTAGCATATGGTAGACGTGTTCTTACACTATGGGGGTACCATAAAGTATATTGTGCCTAAGAGGGGCATTGGCAAGTGGGGGGAGGGGCATTGGGTAAAAAAAGATGGTAAACGCTGATATAGATGCAATATGGGAAAATAGGACGTGAAGATGGGCAACAATGTCGGCATAGTCCTGAAGGTTCACCTTCTGTGTTGAACAACTCTTACGTCTATGACACATTTTATCACCGCCTGTTTAGTAAACGAGGTTCTTATCTTTCTGTCTGCTCCATCCCTCTCTCCAGGTCTGTATCGTTTCCTGCTCCACTCCTTCACATCCATATCCACTTTCTTCCTACCGCTCGCAACAACCTGCTCGTCACGGCTATCGCCATCCTTTCCTTTCACCACATCTGTCTTCCTCGATGCTTTCCTATCTGCCTGTACTTTTTCCATCTTTCCCCTCGATCTTTCTCACGACCCACCACCGGCTTCGCCACTCAGTGGAGTTCACTGGGACCGTCGTGTCGCCCTCCGGCCAACAGAGGGCGGTCGCACCTGGAGCCGGGCGCCCGTCGCTTCCTCGCTTCCGCCGTGCATCTTGGCCACTGGAGGTGGCCGTGGAGGCGCGGATCCGGCTGCTCCTTTTGTGGTGGCGGGCTCGTAGCGACAGCTGTCCGCAATGGGCAGGGAATCCAGGTACGGAGGATTGCGTCGCGATTGCGCCGGGGAACCGCCGTCGGACGGTTCTAAGTCGGCGGTATCATTTCAAAGCTGTGCTTACCGGTTTAGGCCGCGTGAGAAGCGCCGGCGTAAGCCGCTTACTTTAGCGCGGCCGGGATCCTTCCCCAGCCGTCTCCCACCACGAAGTTGCTGCGGTTCTGTCTTGCTGTGTCGTGTTCGCGCCTGGGAAGCACGTCCGAAGTCCACATCAGACTGGCTCGTGTGGACCAGGAGGGTTGTGATTTTCCTCTTGAGATGTTTTGAGAAATCTAATGAGACAATGGGAAAAGCAATTTGAAAAGGTTTCCTTTGACGTAGCTGCTTTTGAAATTCGGAAGTACCTGTTGTACCCGATCAAATGCCCAGGCAACTGATGCCAGATGGGACGAAGGGTCTCGGCCCGAAACGTAGACAGTGCTTCTCCCTTCTGTATTCCACCAGCATTTTGTGTGTGTTGTTGTTTGAATTTCCAGCATCTGCAGATTTCCTCGTGTTGGCTTTTTATTCGCAGTTATTTTGTAAATAACACTATTCTTTTGCTCTTCTGGTTAGATGCTAATTGCGTTTCATTGGCTTTGTACCTGTACTCGGCACAATGACAGTAAAGTTGAATCTAATCTAATCTATTACACCTTATTTACTTATCAGATTCCAGGATTTGGCCTTTTGTGTTCCTGTTAATCACCCTCCAGTAACTGTCTCTGTCTTCATTCTTCCCTCCCCTCCCCTCCCCCACCTGTCTCCAGTCCTGATGCAGGGTCTCAACCAGAAACATAAACAGTTCCTTTTCCCCCCAGTAGATGCTGCCTGACAGGCAGAGTTGCTCCAGGTTCCAGCATTGCCAGTCCCATAAGTTGCCTAGCTTGTTGAAGGGTCTCAGCTCAAAACGTCAACTGTGCTTCTTCCTATAGATGCTGCTTGGCCTGCTGTGGTCCACCAGCATTTTGTGTCTGTTGCTTGAATTTCCAGCATCTGCAGATTTCCTCGTGTTTGCAAAGTCAAATATAGATATGGCTACAGAGTGATCAAGGTTTACAGTTAAATAAGAATGTAACTTTGGGATGAGATGGCAAAATGGAAAAGGGCATAAGTTACACTGAGTCTAAAGAATGGGATAAAGACAGTACAGAGGAAAATCAAAAAATGGTTTCAGTTTTGATGGAGACGTGCAGTAGGATTGTCATAGGAAAGATTGGACTGGCTAGGCTTGTATTCTGTGGAGAGTAAGAGTGAGAGATGAATTGATTGAAAAAATATAAAATCCTGAGCTGTCTTGATAGGATGAATGTGGAGAGGATGTTTCCTTCTGTGAGAGCATCTGGAACTACAGATCACTCTTTTAAAAAAAAAAGGAAGGAGCAGAAGGTTGTGAGTTTCGGATCTGAAATGTACTTGTAGATGCTGTTCTTTTTGACGCCTGATTTTAAAATGAATCATCTGAAACTGAAACATATATAATTTCCTAGGCATTACCGGAAGCGATCTACATCCCGAGGCCGTTCTGCGAGTCGTTCCAGGAGCCGTTCACCTGCTGAGAAGCGGTCTAAGCTCGGGGATGCCAGAGGTCGCTCACGCAGCAGGGACCGTGACCGAAGAAGGGATCGTTCTCGTAGCCGAGACAGGCGAAGATCAAGGTCACGGGAAAGAAAGCGGCTTAGGTAAGGATGTTGAGCCTTTGTGAAGTAAAAGTATTTCAGTTTATTGTAATAATAATAAATAATGGGGTGTCATGGCTGAATTGTGTTCGCAAGTTTACTTTTGTGACATACCAGTGGTAATTCAATGAAAGGGACTAGGTATTAAGTTGGTTTGGAACTAGAAGAAGTAAGATTGTGATGACAATATTTCATAATCTGTTATGGGTGGTGAGTTCAATAATAACTTTACTGTGATTTATAAAATAAACGGTAACCACTTAGATCTTTTCAGCTGCCACAGATTCCAACTTCATCAGTTGCTGTTTTGGATTTTTATGTTTTAAATATCACATCTATCTTTTAATTAATCTCCAAGCTATACATTTTAGTCACAGAAGTTCAGTTGTAGACTGCTTATTAGGTGACATTTTGAACAATAACAGCTTTAATATTTATAGTTGTGTGCACTCAGTGTTGATATTCTTTATAATGAAGCCATCTAGACTTTGTGAAATAATTATAAAATCGTGTATCATTAATCAAATTTCTTATTGTTATATCTGTGCAATAATTAATTTATTGACTATTATTCCAGCAAGTGAGGAATTGCTTTAGATAATATTTTTTCTGTATTGTTTTGAATTGACATATTGACTTTAATTCATTGCTATTAAATCAGAGTTAAACATTAGTGATAAGATGAGAAGTGTGCACATGTTGCTACTGTTTAAGTAATATGGTAGGACTTTTGTTCTGCTGAAAATATCCTTTAATTTGTTTTAATCATAAATCATTGCTATAAATTATGAAAACTTATAGTTATGAAATGAAGCATTTATATCTTAAAATATACAAGAAAATATTGCAAAGATTAGTGAATTTGCAGATTTTCTAATGGGTAAGAAGAATATGTTGATTTTAGCCTACTAATGACCCGTATAATGATTCTGACAATGCTGTTAATTCTTGAATTATTAGATTAATTCTCTTTGCACCAGAGTGATGACTAACATTTATAGAAGCTTATTTGAGAATGGCAGCCTTCAATCAGAATATAATGAATATTCCGATGTGTGTTCTGGTAGCTTATGATAGTATTAAATTTGATTATAGACTAATTTGAGCATTTTGCAGGGAACCTTGATCAGTATCCTTTCCCTATATCAACATGCCCTCAAACGTTCATTATATTTATTTTGATATTTACTATAATAATTTGCATGGATTTAGATTTATCATTATCTCTTAATAGCATCTATTTTTGTTGAGTATTATGCAGTGCCCTTCAATTAATCTAGTTGTATAAAATGAACCAGAACTACGCTCCCTAATTATAATCTATTTGTTGTGCATTATGACAGACTATCATTAATAATGACTACAATTGGATTTAATGCATGTGACTTTACAGTACGGGTATTCCTGCGTGATTTCTTTCTTGCAGTAGATTTCTCCCATCTCAGACTAAGCTTTGATTGGGCAGCCTGAATAACACCAATGTACCTGTGGCATTAACAGTCACAGAACAGTGCTTGGTAACTGACCTTGATTTTTCTTCCCCATTCTCTGTGGAATATGTTTCATATAATAGCAAAATTTCACAACCTAAGGAATCTGTACCGTTGTACAGAACTTGTTAGAGCTGTTCTGTGAGAAAAAATGTGGTTGTTGTCCCTAATCCGTAGTGCAAATAGCAGCAGGACTAAAGAAACCAGCAATTTTAACCATTTTATATCCACTGCAAAATGTACAGCTGAATATAATTTCGTTTTGACTGTTTTATTTTCCACTTTCTTTCCAATTGTTTATCTTACACAGAACACCACAGAGACCCAGAATGTCATTGGTCATGTCAAAGTGAGTAGATGGTAATTTAAACTTAACCTTAATCAAACTTTTAGCTGCTGATCCTGACTCAGCGGCACTCTTGCCTGAGTCAGAAAACTATGAATTCCATTTCCACTCCTGAGTCTTGAAGAGACCATAAGACATAGGAGCAAAATTATGCCATTTGCTTCTCATTGAGCCTCTACAGCTATTTGATCATGGCAGATTTATTTTCCCTCTTAACCCCATTCTCCTGCCTTCCCATAACCTTTCACACCCTTTCTAATCTAAACAATGCACACAAAATGCTGGAGGAACTCAGCAAGCCAGGCAGCATGTATGGGAAAGAGTACATTCGACACTTGGGGCTAAAACCCTTCATCAAGACTTTTTAATCTAGAACTTATCATCTTCTACTTTAAAAATACCCTATGACTTGGCTTCCACAGCCATCTGTGGCAACGAATTCGATAGATAAAACGCTTTGTAGTTTAAAAAATTCCTCATTGCCTCTGTTCTAAATGGATTTTCTTTATTCTGAGGGTGTGCCCTGTGGCCCTAGACTCTCCCACTATTGGAAACAATTTCTCCATGTTAACTTCGGTTAATAACCATGTTAATAGTAAGTTTCAATGAGATTCCCCCTCATTCTTATAAACTCCATTTAGTACAGGCTCAGTACCATGAAATGCTCCTTGTATTTTAATCTTTTCAGTCCTGGGATCATTCTTGTGAAACTTCCTGGACCCTCTCTAGTGCCAGCACATCCTTTCTTAGATATGGAGCCCAAAATTGCTTACATTACTCCAAATGCATTCTGACCAATGACTTGTAAAGCCTCAGCATGACATTCTTGCTTTTAGTCCACTTGAAATGAATGGCAACATTGCATTTACCTTTATGACCACTGACTTAACCTGCAAGTTAATCTTTAGGGAATCCTGCACAAGGGCACTCAAGTCCCTTTGCACCTCTGATACTTGGAATTTTCTCCCTGTTTAGAAAATAGTCAACACCTTCATTCCTTCTTTCAAAATGCATGGCCATACACTTCCATACATTATATTCCATTTGCCACTTCATTGCCCATTCTCCCAATCTGCTTAAGCCCTTCTGCAGACTCCCAGCTTCCCCAACACTACTTACCTCTCCCCCATCTTCATATTGTCAGCAAATATGATCACAAAGCCATCGATTCGGTCATCCAAATCATTGACAGATAATGTGTGTAAAAAAAAAAAATCCCAATGCCGATCCTCTGTGGAGCATCAGTAGTCACTGACAGCCAACCAGAAAAGGCTCTCTTAATTCCCACTCTTTGCCTCCTGCCAATCAGCCAGTCTTCTCTCCATATTAAGACAATCTTTTGTTACTGGAAGCACTATCTCTCAGATAAGGTCCAAAGTCCTGTCTACCCTCTTATAAATGTGATGGGTCCCAAGGCTATTTTCCAAATATATAAGTGGAATTTGACATAATGTTTAGGATAGCATTTATTACACACCTTACACGAAGAACAGATAATTTGACAATTTATAACATTGCTGTTCGTGAAATTTTGCTAAGTGCAAATTGCTCAATATGCCAGAACAATCATTTGTTTCTTGACAATTGCATTAGGAGATACCAGGAATGCAAATGACATAAATGTGAAATATTTCTGTGTTAAGTTTCTGTTGCACTTAACTCAATGCAATATGTTGATTTACAGTATAATGTCTTATTTTGTGCAATTAGTTGGTTGCAAAGGTCAGAAAAAAATTACCGATTAACAGATTTGCATGAAATGGGTATAGTTAATATACTGCTTGATGTGAAGACATTTGAGACTAGGAATACCAAATTTGTTTCTGTACACTTGGATTTAACTATACAAGATGAGTTTAAATATTTTCACATTTTCAATTCCTAATATAAGGATTAAATATCTAGCAGAAAACTAACTGAAGATTTGTATGCAAATTAACTGTAACTTGTTTTCACAATTATTGAAATATGAACACTTCCATCGTAGGCGATCTCGCAGTCGAGAGAGAAGAAGGTCTCGCAGTCGAGAAAAGCGGAGATCATTGAGCAGGGGTAGAAGTCGTAGGTCTCACTCTCAGCCACGTTCTCGGAGCCGCAGTAAGAGCAAGGAAAGAAGGTATTACAGATGACGTGTGTAATTCATTACTTCTGAGTATCAAATGAAAAAGAAATTCAAGATCAGATGAATTCTTTAGTAGAAATAATTAGTAGAGCTGAATACAGGGAGATTGTTTTCCTTGACCTGAGGTTAACTCCTGAACCTTTCAAAAGATTTTGACCATTATTAACCTGAAAGAACAGTATTGTAAATTCAATAACCTGACTGATTGCTTAGTAACCGGTTGACTGCGAACATCATTCTTGCAAGTGCCGGGTTCGAATAGCTGCAATATTAGGTAATATAGGGACAGTGTATGTTGTATTACCAATAGTGTTTGTCATTCCATCAGCAAACTCCACTGAAAACAGCACTGTTGTTTTTGCTTCCATTCCTTTCATCGTGTTCCTTACTGTCATTATAGAAGCTTAGTAGACTGTATTTCTTCTATTAACAAATATTTGATTACTCCCATTTTTTAAAGCCAGCATTATATTTTGTTGTCCACAACTGGAAATATGTTTCCTGCTATTCTAACAGCATATTCTTACTATTATTTGGCATCTTTAATGTTGAAAAAGTTTCAAATTAATTTGGCAGGATAATGGAATAGTTGTGGGGGAGGTGCAATTAAATATGAAAAACAGAAGCAGGGTGGTGGTCAAAGGGTCTTACTCTAGCTGGAGGTCTGTGATTAGTGGTGTTCTGCAAGAATCTACTGGGACCTCTGCTGTTTGTCAGGTCTATAAATGACCTGGGTGAAAATGTAGATGGATGAGTAGTATGGTTGCAGGTGATATGAAGATTGGTGGTGGTGTGGATAATGTAGAAGACTGGCAAAGAATATACCAGGATATAGATCAGTTGTAGATATGGGCAGAGGAATTGAAAGATCCTTAACAGTATTGATAAGTGGAGAGGTCTTGCGTTCCAAGTTCCTAGCTCCCTGAAAGTAGCTACACAGGATTTAGGGTGGTTAAGAAGACATTGGGCATACTTGCTTTTAATAGTCGAGCCACCGAGTTCAAAAGTCAGAAAGTTATGTTGCAGCTTTATAAAACACTAGTTAGGCTGCATCTGGAGTACCGCATGCAGTTCTGGTCACCCCATTATAGGAAGGATATCGAGGCTTTGGAGAGGGTGCAGAAGAGGTTTACCAGGATGTTACCTGGATTAGATGAGTGTGGTTGAACAAACTTGGGTTGTTTTCTCTGCAGCGGGGGAGTCTGAGGGGAGATCCGATAGAGGTTTATAAGATTAAGAGGCTTAGATCTCTTTCCAAGGGTTGAATTGTCTAATACCAGTGGGCATGTATTTAAGGTGAGAGTGGCTAAGCTCAAAGGAGATGCGAGGGACAAGTTTTTAACACAGTTCTGGGTGCCTGGAATGCACTGCTTGGAGTGGTGGTAGAGGCAGAAACATCAGAGGCTTTTAAGAGATATTTAGATAGGCACATGAATGTGAGGAAAATGGAAGGATATGGACATTATGTTGGCAGAAGAGATTAGTTAGCCATTGGTTTCCAACATAGTGGACTGAAGACCCTGTAACTGTGCTGTACTGATCTCTGTTCTAAACCTAAGACAATACAGCAGGCAAGTAGACACAAAATATAAGGCAGCATTGTATCTTAATGCAATGAGTTTGACTAGTAAGGCAGATAAACCTGGAGCAGTGATCAGCACGTGAAAATATGATATCTCTTGTGTCTCAGAAACATAATTGTTAAAACAGCAGGGCTAGCAGTTCAATAATCCAGGGTATAGAATCTTCATGTGTTGGGATAGAGTGCAAAAGAGAAGGTGGCATTACTGAATATAGAACCCATTACATTGGTAATGAGGGAAGATATTCTATAAAATAGGCCATATGGGTAGAATTTGTGAACAAATGGTTGGGATGGGGTTTGATCACTTTGGTGGCTATATACACTGGGCTTTATAACTGTTAAAAGGTAGGCAACTCTAGGCAAATCACAAGACAAATATAAAACTAACAGGATTATAGTTGGTAAGTATTTCAATTTCTCCAATATTAACTGTGATTATTTTCATGGAAAAGATGTAGAGTGGTGGAATTTTTATAATGAACCAGGATAGCTTGAGTCAGTACATAGTGTTGGTAGAAAGAAGCCTTCTTGTAGGCACTGTAGGTCTATATACATGTGTTTTGGGCCAGCGTATTCCCATAAGGGTGAATGACGTGAACACAAAGTCCAAGGAGCCCTTGCATGTCAAAAGATATTGAGTGCTGGCTAAAAAAAATAACAAGGAAGCATGTGGCAGGTACAAGAAAGTGAAAATGGGGCAGGAAGCAGGTTGGAAAGAAATAATCATCGTGTCTATGGACTAGACACACGATGTTGACACACGAGACTAAAGACAATAGGAAACTAGATCAACACAAAAAATGCTGGAGGAACAGCTGATCAGGCAGCATCAATGCAGGGTCTTGTCCCAAAACATTGACTGTTTATTTCCATCTATTGATGCTGAGTTCCTTCGGCTTTATGTGTGGGTACAAGTGAATATTGGTGGCTAGCCTCTCCCCTGTTGAGGGAGACAGATGCAGGTAGGGCAGGGAAGAATCAGGTGGCCCAAGTGAAGGTGAGACCAGGTTGGAAGTTGGCTGCAAAGCTAATGAATTTTTCAAGGACTGAAGAAGTGCAGAAAGCAGTCATCAATGTAAGGGGGAAAAAGTTGGAAAGTGGGACTGGCTAGGACTGCATCAAAGGTTGTTCTACAAATCTCTCTAAAAGATTGGCGTAATATGTTTAAATGATCTGGAGGAGGTGAGTGGAGTTGAAAACAACTTTTAAATCTCTGTGAGCTACAGTTAGGGATCAGCCAGGAGAACAGCAAATGTACTTCCCTTATTCAAGAATGGTAAGTACAGGCCTGTGAAACTAATGTCGGTGGTAGGGAAGTTATTGGAGAATTTTCTGAGGGGCCAGATTCATATGTACTTAGAATGACAAAAATTAAACAAAAATGGAATGGTTTTGTTAGAAATAAATCCTATGTGTACCATTTGATTAAATTTTCCACGAAAGCAACAATGTATGATATGGGCAGTGTGATTGAGGTAGTGGGCATAGTCTTTAGTAAGGCAAGAGCCCACATTGGAGACTGATCCCCAGAGTTAGCACTCACAGAATTCAGTGCAAATTCAATTGAAAATTTGTTTTATAATAGGAAGCAGAGTGATGGTAGAAGCTTGTTTAGTGATTAAAGGCCTGTAAACAGTAGTGTATAAGAGGGATCAATTGTTTGTTATGCACATTAGCAATTTGGAGATGATGGTAGGAGATATGATTAGTAAGTTTGAAGATGACACAAAGATGAATTGTGTTTTCAAAATCGAAGAGTGTAGTTGGAATATCCATTTGTGAATTAAACGATCATTAAGATGGGAAAAGTAAAGACCAATGGAATTTAATCTTGATAAGCATGTTGTAGAACTCCTTGGGAGAATCGACAAAGTTATGACATACAGTGAATGGTAAGGACTTGAACCTATCATTTAGATGAGCCTCAATGTAAAAGACTAAGAATCCCTGAAGTTGACAGCACCAATAGATAATGTAGAAAAAGGGGACTATTGTTTAATAGCTAGGCTTAGAATATAAGACCAGAGAAGTTATAGTATAACTTTATAACATGTTGATTATGCTATAACTGAAGTACCATGTGCAGTTCTTTTTTGCTACTCCAAGGGAGAGACATGATTGCACTAGAGTGCAGAGGAGACTTGTTGGTGTGCAAATTATGAGGAAAGACTGGGTAGGCTCGGTTTGTTTTCTTTGCAGTTGAGGAGGTGAGGGAGGAGTCACATGTTAGCGGTATATAGAATTATAAAGATTATAGATACGATATTTAGAAAAAGACTTTTCTCCATGGCAGAAGTTATCTAAAACTAGAGGGCATGGATCTGAGTAAGGTGCCATGGTTTTCAAGAGATATTGGAAACTTGGTTAGGAAAAAGAGAGATATCTACAATAAATATAGGCAGTAAATGAGGTGCTCGAGGAATATAAAGAATGTAAGAAGAACCTTAAGAAAGAAATTAGAAAAGCTAAAAGAAGATACGAGGTTGCTTTGGCAAGTAAGGTGAAAATAAATCCATTGGGTTTCTACAGTTATATTAATAGCAAAAGGATAGTAAGGGATAAAATTGGTCCCTTAGAGAATCAGAGTGGGCAGCTATGTGTGGAGCGGAAAGAGATGGAGGAGATTTTGAACAACTTCTTTTCTTTGGAATTCACTAAGGAAAAGGATATTGAAATGTGTAAGGTAAGGGAAACAAGTAGGGAAGTTATGGAAGCTATGACGATTAAAGAAGAGGAAGTACTGGCGCTTTTAAGGAATATAAAAGTGGATAAATCTCCGGGTCCTGACAGGATATTCCCTAGGACCTTGAGGGAGGTTAGTGTAGAACTAGCAGGGGCTCTGACAGAAGTATTTCAAATGTCATTAGAAACAGGGATGGTGCCGGAGGATTGGTGTATTGCTCATGTGGTTCCATTGTTTAAAAAGGGTTCTAAGAGTAAACCTAGCAATTATAGGCCTGTCAGTTTGACGTCAGTGGTGGGTAAATTAATGGAAGGTATTCTTAGAGATGGTATATATAATTATCTGGATAGACAAGGTCTGATTAGGAACAGTCAACATGGATTTGTGCGTGGAAGGTCATGTTTGACAAATCTTATTGAATTTTTTGAAGAGATTACGAGGAAAGTTGACGAGGGTAAAGCAGTGGATGTTGTCTATATGGACTTCAGTAAGACCTTTGACAAGGTTCCGCACAGAAGGTTAGTTAGGAAGGTTCAATCGTTAGGTATTAATATTGAAGTAGTAAAGTGGATGCAACAGTGGCTAGATGGGAGATGCCAGAGAGTAGTGGTGGATAATTGTTAGGTTGGAGGCTGGTGACTAGTGGTGTGCCTCAGGGATCTGTACTGGGTCCAATGTTGCTTGTCATTTACGTTAATGATCTGGATGATGGGGTGGTAAATTGGATTAGTAAGTATGCAGATGATAATAAGGTAGTGGCGTTGTGGATCATGAAGTAGGTTTTCAAAGTTTGCAGAGAGATTTAGGCCAGTTAGAAGAGCAGGCTGAACGATGGCAGATGGAGTTTAATGTTGATAAGTGTGAGGTGCTACATTTTGGTAGGAATAATCCAAATAGGGCATACATGGTAAATGGTAGGGCATTGAAGGATGCAGTAGAACAGAGTGATTTAGGAATAATGGTGCATAGTTCCCTGAAGGTGGAATCTCATGTAGATAACGTGGTGAAGAAAGCTTTTGGTATGTTGGCCTTTATAAATCAGAGCATTGAGTATAGGAGTTGGGATGTAATGTTAAAATTGTACAAGGCATTGGTGAGGCCGAATTTGGAGTATTGTGTACAGTTCTGGTCACTGAATTATAGGAAAGATGTCAACAAAATAGAGAGAGTACAGAGAAGATTTACTAGAATGTTACCTGGGTTTCAGCATCTAAGTTACAGGGAAAGATTGAGCAAGTTAGATCTTTATTCTTTGGAGCGTAGAAGGTTGAGGGGGGACTTGATAGAGGTATTTAAAATTATGAGGGGGATAGATAGAGTTGACGTGGATAGGCTTTTTCCATTGAGAGTAGGTGAGATTCAAACAAGAGGACATGAGTTAAGACTTAAGGGGCAAAAGTTTAAGGGTAACATGAGGGGGAACTTCTTTACTCAGAGAGAGTTAGCTGTGTGGAATGAACTTCCAGTAGAAGTGGTAGAGGCAGGTTCGGTATTGTAATTTAAAACAAAATTGGATAGGTATATGGACAGGAAAGGAATGGAGGGTTATGGGCTGAGAGTGGGTCAGTGGGATTAGGTGAGAGTAAGCGTTCAGCACGGACTAGAAAGGCTGAGATGGCCTGTTTCCATGCTGTAATTGGTATATGGTTATATGGTGTAAGAGGATTGGATAGATTTTAAGAGCTTTTTCACTCATGTTTTTGGAACCTGAAATGCACCACCTGAATGGGTGATGGAGTCAGATCCCCTCATAATATGTACGAATCTAAATCAACATTTGATTGGTGAATATATCCAAAACTATAGACCAAGTGCTGCTAAAAGGAATTAATATAGATGAGTTCTTAATAATTATCACAGGTCTGGAGATTAGTGGGCCTGTTCCTTGTGCAGAATGGCTATGTAGTGTCTGTCTAATGAGAATAGGTTGAGTGACCATGGCCTTTTCTCCTTGTTGCAACTGAGGATGAGAGGTGACCTGATAGAGGTGTATAAGTTGATAAGAGGCATTGATCATGTGGGTAGCCAGAGGCTTTTACCCAGGGCTGAAATGGCTAACATGAAGGGACATAGTTTTAAGGTGCTTGGAAGAAGGTACAGAGGGGATGTCAGGGGTACGTTCTTCACACAAAGAGCGGTGCATGCGTGAAATGCACTGCTGACGACGGTGGTGGAGGTGAACACAATAGGGTCTTTTAAGAGACTCTCAGATAGGTACATGGAGCTTAGAAGGATAGAGGGCTATGCAGTAGGGAAATTCTAGGCAGTTTCTAGAGTATGTTATATGGTCGGCATAACGAAGGGCCTGTAATGTGCTGTAGATTTCTTTGTTCTATAATTATGATTAAAGTTCCTACTCATCTCAGGGTGGACATTTTCTCCCTAACTTCGCATTGCAAATACAAGTTTTTAAGACACTCAGCAGTAATTTATACCTCTCCTATACAAATGAAGATGGTAAGTAAGTACTACTTTCCCAGGTGTAGCACTAGGTCAAGGAGATATGACTCCTCTTTTGACGTATTCTAAATCTAGTAAAATGTGCATTTATATCTGTTTACTGCACATTAAGACTAAACTTAAAATGTTAAGTATTCTGAGATTTCCAACATCTCTTTACCCTTTTCAACTTGTGCAACTTTCACAAAATCACAACATAATAATTTCATTGCTTTCCTCCTCCTAAGAGAGTAACTCATCACTGTAGTTCATAGTAGAGAATCCTGGTGGAGAAGTTACAGAACTTTGATCTAGTGGGGATTAAGTAACCCAATTGCTTCACTGATATCCTTTATTTTGGAATTTTGGACAGCAGGAAACATTTGGTCTATCATGCATGTGCCAGGTTTGAGAAAGGAATGTTTTCATGCCAGTAGGTATAACTGCTTTCTGAAGCATCCAAGCATCCCTGTTATTTATGGTCCTGCCTTGTCTGGTGTAAAATGATAAAAAAAATTAGTTCATGATAAAATATGGTTGATAGATCTTTTTTTACTTAATATACAGCAACTGGTTTAGATTATGTAAAACTGTCCTTTGTATTCATTTACACCTATTGAGGAAGACCTGAACTTATCTGGTTGATGGCAGAGGTTGTTATGTATGGTTATCAGCCAGGATTCCTGTTTCTGCAAACCTGTCTGAAGGTGGGTTTGGTGAAAACATTTAAACAAAACAGTACTTGGAAATCTGAACTGTAAATGGGGGGGGAAGGGGCGGGGAACAACTCATTCGTTCAGACAGTATCCATACAGATTAACATTTCAGGATGATAAACTTGCATCAAGAACACTAATGTGTCTTGAATTTATAGATTTTATGTATTTTCCAGGTCAAAGTCCAAAGACCGTGTAGAAGCTACCAATGAGGCTGCTAAAGAAAAGAAAAAGGAGGAGAAAGACGATGACAAAGATGTCAGTGTAAGTGTATTTAGAAATAAATATCATTTAGAGGTAACATTTTGTGACTCTGGAGCACCCAATTCAGGTACCTGCAGAATGTAGTTATAGTTGTAGTGTTGAGAAATCCGATTACAAGTTTGCACAAAGTAATACACCAAAAGTAGATGTAATAAAATAGTTGATGATAATCAAAAAATTGTAAGGGTTATAAATCTGAAATAAAAATAGAGAATGATGCCAATGACAGATCAGGCAGCATCTATGGGAATTGCAAACAGACTTAACAGTGACTTTTCAGTAGTGATATTTCTGTTGGAAGGTCAGCAACTCGTAATGTTAACTCCGTGGATGCTGTCTAGCTGCTGGAGACTTCCAGCATTTTCCCTTTGTATATCAGTTTATGCTGTTTATTGAGTGCTTACTATAGTCAATCACCAGAATTTTTCCAAGATTCCACGTAATAGAAATGTGCAACAAGTGTGAGTTAGATAGCATCTGTAGAAAGTGTCATGGCCCATTATTTTTTTTTGCCAGGCTGCATCATTCAGTTCCCTGCAACTGATTAGTTGCAGTATTAGTTCTGCCAAACAATTGTCTTTAGTGATGCTCTGCTGCTGGAACCTTGCTTTTACAGAACTTGTGACATACCAAAAGGAGCAAATTATTAATGCGTTGCCAGTAAATAAGATTGTTGCTTTGTTGTTTGACCTCAGATCCACTTTCATGGCCAATTCCTATAATCACTGATTTCCTCTGAAGTCCTAAAATCAATCTCCTTCATACTTTAATATAGTTATTATGTATTAAGTATCCTTTGGGATAGAAATTCCAGAAATTCACAGACTTTTTCTTCATCTCAATTTCATGTAGCTGGCCTCTTATCCTCAGCCTATGCCTTGTAGTTTAAAACTCTCCTATGTAACAGAACATTGTAGTAATTATTTACACAAACAATCATGAACCATAAAGTAAAAAGTACATAATGCACTGTGAATATTGTGATTATATACACAGTTATGATGCCTATAACTCAATGTAATTTATTCTTAAAATGTAACAACTTATGAATTCACAAATATCTGTGCAGCACTTGCGTAGCAATGTACTAAATAAATAAAGACCTGATGATATCATTTACTACAGTGTAGAAATTTCCAAATAATGACATTTAAATATAAAATCTATTAATATTTTCCTAGAATTTTGAACAGAGCAAATTAGAAGAAGAAATGAGAAAACGGAAAGAACGTGTTGAAAAATGGAGAGAAGAACAACGTAAAAAGGTTGTAGAAAACATTGGTGAAATAAAGAGAGAACTTGAAGAGATGAAACAGGGAAAAAAATGGAGCCTTGAGGATGATGATGGTAAAATCCTTAATGAACATGTATGCTCATGTGATTTTATGCATAAGATGATCCTACAATCATTAACTGTTTGATCACTGGGTCATTTTGATTTAGTAAGATAGTTGTGGAAGGATATATTTACCGTTTTAACAATGTTCGTTTAGGTACATAGGTTGACTTGGATACTGCGAAAAGACCCTTTTTTGTCTTTGATAAACTAGTGCTTGAGAATCTTGTGTCTGTTTAAGAGGATAGATATTAACATGCTATCTTGAATTTCTTTCTTTGTTGTTGTTTGAGACAGGCATTTGATCAAAATTCAAGATTAGTTTGGGCATGTGGATAAAACAGAAGGGGAAGAGAATATATTGGAAATAGTCCAATTTCAGAAATGTTGCAGATTCATTATCAGGTTAAAGTTTGGTGATACTGTGGTGAGTCACTCCTACCCACCTGAAGCCTTTCACCATCTATAAGGTACTGGCTAAAAATGTGATAGAGTTTGACTCCCTCTTACTGCTCCAATAATACTCAGGAAGCTCAATGCTACCCCAGACAAAATAACCCACCTACTTGTCATCTCTCCACCTGGTAGAACAGTTACACTCAGCATCATTGATGAACTATTGTGGTAGCCTACCAATTACAAATGGATTATCAAAATTTGCAACCTTAAAGGCAAAGATATCAATGGGAATACAGTCATCTTTATTGTCCTCTCCTAGTCACTCACCTTCCTGACTTGGAAATATTTTGACATCTCTTTTTTTGTATGGGACAGAACTTCTGGAACAAATGATCTTGTAAAACATTGGATAAGCTTAACCACGTGGAATGTGGTGGGTTAAGAAGGTAGCTCACCGCCATCACCTAAGGGCATTTTAGGATGAGTATACCAGCCAATGGTTACCTAAGTAATACCTAACCTAAGTAAATATGGTTGAAAGAGTACAGATAAAAATTGCCAGGTCTGGAGGACCTGAGTTATAAGGAAAGATTAAATAGCTTAGGGCTTTATTCCTTAGAATGTAGAAGATTGAGAGGAGTCCTAGAGAAGTATAGCACAGAAGGAGACCCTTTGACCCATCTAGTCCATGCCAGAATCATTTAAATTGTCTACTCCCATCGACCTGCACCAGGACCATAGCCCTCTATATCCCTACTATCCATGTACCTATCTAAACTTAAATGTTGAAATCGAGCTCACATGCACCACTTGTGCTGGCTGCTCATTCCACACTCTCACAACCCTCTGAGTGAAGAAGTTTTCCCCTAATGTTCCTCGTAAACTTCTCACCTTTCACCCTTATGCCATGACCTCTGGTTGTAGTCCCACCCATCCTCAGTGGAAGAAGCATGCTTGCATTCCCCCTGTCTATATGTAGGTAGATAACCAAAACTGCACACGATACTCCAAATTAGGCCTCTCCAACGTCTTATACAGCTTCAACATAACATCCCATCTTCTGTACTCAATACTTCGATTTATGAAGGCCAATGTGCCAAAATCTTTACCTGACCTACCATGCACAAAGCCATGCTGATTATCCTTAATCAGTCCATGTCTATTCAAATACTTACATATCCAGTCCCTTATAATACCTTCCAGTAACTTAACAGCAACTGATGTCAAACTCACTAGCCTATAATTTCGTGGTTTATTTTTAGAGCCTTTTTCTCTAAACATCAGATCAACATTGGCTGTCCTCCAATCCTGTGGTAACTCTACTGTTGCTAAGGATGTTTTAAATATCTCTGCCAGGGCCCTAGCAATTTCCCGCAGTGTCTGAGGAAGCACCTTGTCAGGACCAGAGGAATTATCGACCCTGATTTGCCTCAGGGTAGTAAACACCTCCTCCTCTGTAATCTGTACAGGGTCCTTGATGTTGATGCCACTTGCCTTACTTCTATAGACTTGATTTGATATACAAAATTATGAGGGGTATTGATAGACAAATGCTCAATTTCAACATTTAATCAAAGTTTGCATAAGTTTAGTTTACAAGTAGATAACGTAATATGAATATAAGGAAAGACAAGCCAATGATTGGGTACAATTACAGACAGAGTAAAATGTTAAGTTGTACTACAGAAGAGAAATTCAAAAGGGTGGAGAATGCAGGACTGAAGGTGCTGTATTTAAGTGCGCATAGCATTTGGAATCAGGTGGGCGAACTTGTGGTGTAATTAGAGATTGATCAGTATGATGTGGGCGTTACTGAGTTGTGGCTGAAAGAAGGTTATAGTTGGGATATACTTTGTACCGAAAGGACGGGCAGGAAGGCATAAGCAGTGGTGTGGCTCTATCGATAAGAAATGGAATTGCATCTTTAGTCAGAGGTGACATAGGATCAGAGAATGTCGAATCTTTGTGGGTGGAGTTAAGAAACAGCAAGGGTAAAAAACCATTATGGGAATCGTATATAGGCCTCAAAATAGTCACCAAGATGTGGGTTGAGATTGCAAAGGGAGCTGAAAGGGCATGTAATAAGGGTAATGACACAATTATAATGGGGGACTTCAATATGCAAGGAGATTAGGAAAATCAAGTTGGTGTCAGATTGAAAGAGAGGGAATTTGTTGAATGCCTATGAGATGTCTACCTTAGACTGGGTGTTGTATAACGTAAAGAGACCCTTAGGAGGCAATGATCATAATATGATGTAAGTTCATAGTGCAATTTGAGGAAAAGCATATGCCACATGTATCACTATCGCAATGGAATTAAGGGAATTACAGAGGCATGAGAGAGGAGATTGCCCAGGTGGTTTGGAGCGAGTTACTGGCGGGGAAGATGCCAGAACAGAGGCAGCCGAAGTTTCTGAGAATAGTTCAAAAGGCACAGAGATAGATATGTCACACAGAAGTTGTACTGAAGTGGCAGGGCTAGGCAACTATGGCTGACGAGAAGTTATGGACTGCATAAAAGCCAAGGAAAGGGCATATAAGGTAACAAAAGTGAGTGGGAAGTTTTTAAAATCCAACAAAAGGCAACTAAAAAAGCTACAAGAAGGAAAAATAATGATCTGTGATGGTAAACTAGCCAATAATATAAAACAGGATACTAAAAGTTTTTCAGTTACTTAAAGAATAAAAGGGAGGTGAAAGTTGATATTAGATCACTGGAAAATGGTGTTGGTGAGGTAGTAGTGGAGGACAAAGTAATGGCAGATGAACTTAATAAGTACTTTGCTTCAGTCTTTACTGTGGAGGACATGAGCTGTATGTCAGAGGTCCATGATTGCCAGAGAGCATGAGTGAGTGCCATTGCTATTGTAAAGGGAAGGTCTTAAGGTGGACCAGATGGACTACATCCCAGTCCTGAAAGTGGTTCCATTGGTCATGATCTTTCAAGAATCACTTGATTCTGGCATGGTCTCAGACGATGGGAAAATTGCTAATGTCACTCCACTCTTTAAGAAGGGAGGAAGACAAAAGAGAGGAAATTATAGTCCAGTTTGCCTAACCTTAGTGGTTGAGAAAGTGTTGGAGTCCATTATTAAGGATGAGGTTTTAGGGTACTTGAAGACTAATGACAAAATAAGTCAAAGCCAGCATGGTTTCTGTGAAGGGAAATCTTTCCTGAAAAATCTGTTAGAATTCTTCGAGTAAGTAACAAGCAGGGCGGACAAAGGAGAGGCATTTAATATCATTTACTTAGATTTTCAGAAGGCATTTGATGAAGTGCCTCATATGAGGCTGCTTAACAAGTTAGAATCCTATGGTTTACTGGAGATATACTAGCATGGATAGAGGAATGGCTGACAGGCAGGAGGCAGTGAGTGGGAACAAAAGGGGCCTTTCTGGTTGGTTGCCAGTGACTAGTGGTGTTCCTCAGGGGTCAGTATTGGGACCACCACTTTTCACATTGTTTGCCAGTGATTTAGATAGTAGAATTGATGGGTTTGTGGCAAAGTTTGCAGATGATAGGTGGAGGGGTAGGTATTGCTGAGGAAGCAATGCGATTGTAGCAGGACTTAAAAAATTGGAAGAATGGACAAAAAGGTGGCAGATGGAATACATGGGCTAGATGGGCTGAAGGGCCTGTTTCTGTGCTGTACTTCACTGTGAGTCTATAACTCAAAGCTATCACCTTTTAGAATTAAGTTTAAAAAAAAAGGAACTTTGCTTAATTGGAATATACAGTATGAATATAATTGTGGATGGCTGTGTAAAATGCCATCCTATAAACTGAAAGACAACTTTCATTCTGTTTGGCATGGGCTTGATTTGAATCCAGATATCAGAGTGTAAGAGCCTGATTCTGTCTATTTTCCATAGCTTTTAATGCTTTTGCCATTGTCTCTTTATTGTACTTGATGTCAAATTTCACTATTTATTTAAACAGATGATGAAGATGAAATCATTGAAGGTGAAAGGAAAGAAGAAGAAGGAGATAATGACAATGAAGAATTGGACCCTTTAGATGCTTACATGGAAGATATAAAGGAGGAAGTGAAAAAATTTAACATGGGTAGCGTAAAAGGAGGAAGTGAGAAGGTATATCTTTTATTACTTTTTCTCTGCAGAGTACTTAGTTTTTTTTATATTCCTTTGCAACTAGTGGATATTTTCTTAGAATACCAACTGAAAACTCTTGTTTTTAGATAAGTGATGCGTGTAGGAACTTGTCTGTATAGCTGGATCTTCTCTGGATCTGGAACTCTGCATGAAACCTGGTCCCAATCTTTGTACAGAATGTCTTTCTCTGTTCAAGATGCAAGTGTTTCAGACAAGTCTCGTCTGTATTACTCATCTGCAACTGCTCTTGAGGGCTGGTGGTAAAACCACTTAATGTGAAATGTTGTCATCCATCTGATTAATGTCTTCTCTCAATACTTTTGGTTTGAGAGATCCAGGATTTAGACCCAGTGATGAAGGAGCAGCAGCCATATTTTCTAAAAAGGTATGCATAACTTGGGAAGGAACCTGCAACTGGTAGAGTTCTTCCCTTGGACATTTGGGTGGGAGAGCTCTAATATTTGGAAGGTTCCTTCTAGGGACTACAGTCAGGGCAGGCTGTGCTCCAGGCTGCACATTGTTTGACTTGAAAACATGTCACCGGTTCTACATCATCACTGGCGCTCAAGCCCACTGCTCTGTAGCAGCACTGTGGGAGTATCTTAACAGAAAAACAGTGATAATTCAAGAAAGTGGCTCTCCATCACCTTCTAAAGGGCAATATGAGATAGATGATAAATGCTCTTAACATGAATTTAAAATGAAACCTTTGCAACTGATGAATTTACAGACTGTATACTTTGCCGTATTGAATGGAATGAATGCTTAGAGTAGTGGACTGGTTCTCAATTAATTGACTGTTTTGTCTTGGGTGGTTTGAACTTTTTAAGTTTTGTTGAAATTACACTCATTTACAAGTGCAACATTGGGTTTTATTGTCACATGTACCAAGGTACAGTGAAAAACCTGTCTTTCATACAGAACAGTTCATTATAACAGTACATTGAGATAGCAGGGATAAAACACTAACTCACGAGGGTTAAAGTGAGTTAAAGAGAAAATGTGCAGATAGTAACATGTAAGGTTATAACAAGTTTGATTGTGAGGTCAAGAGTCCATCTTATCATCCTTGGAACCATTCATGAGTCTTATAACAATGGGATAGAAGCAGTCCTTGAGCCTGGTGCTATGTGCTTTTAGGCTTTTGTATCTTCTGCCTGACAGGAGGGAGAGCAAAGAGAGAATGATCAGGGTGGGTGGAACCATTGATTATGCTGGCCATTCCTGAGCAATTTTCATTTTGCAGGGTGCTGTAAATGTTGTGGAACAATTTGACTAGTGGTGTGTTGGTTTTGAAGGTGGAGACTGCTACACTGCAGCTGGAACATTGTATATTTTTGTTGTCTATTTTTTCAGGAACTTTTTTTCTGTTAAATTCCAGATGAACTTAATTCAACTTAAATACTACATTTACCATGCTGGATTTCTTATTCTAGAAGGTATTATTCCATTGTACAGACAACCAAAAAAGGAGCTTTTGAATGATGCCATCTTTCAAACAAAATAATGAAAAAAATGTAATATAGTTATTAATACTAAAGTTTTGATAATCTATTGCATGTGTTTTGCAAAAGGGAGGAAATTGCAGGTTAATATTTCAATTCATAAGATTTGTGTTGAATATACACTTTTATGGTAAACAACTTTCCATAGTTTTTCTGAGTAGCATTTGTGTGTAGGGCTTGTAATTATTTACTTTTGTTTTGGTACCAGAAGTCAGGTGCAACAGTAATGAAAGTCATGACTGTAGTAACAACCAAAAAGCCACATTCTGAAATGGAGAAAAAGAAAGGAGAGTTAATGGAGAATGACCAGGATGCAATGGAGGTAATAAGAAAACAATACCATTAATACTTAAGTTTCCTATTAGCAACTTGATTTTTTTTTTATATAACTGTTCTTTTTTTGAAAGATAAACTGATCTTCTGGTTGTGTACAAGTTTTGTTTTTTTTAATTGAGCAGTATTCCTCAGAAGAGGAAGAAGTTGACCTTCAGACTGCGCTTACAGGATATCAGACAAAACAGAGGAAACTACTGGAACCTGTAGATCATGGCAAAATAAAATATGAGCCCTTTCGAAAGAATTTTTATGTTGAAGTTCCTGAACTTGCTAAAATGTCCACAGAAGGTTAGTACTTGTAATCCTGTTGGGTGGAATTTTTGCTAAGATGAGTACTATGCCTTAATTTTCAGTGTGATTTCTGAGAATACAATTGTAAATTATAGTTATTCTGTATAGGAAGAACCTTAGCTACAACAGAACACCCACATACAGGTGACCTGCATAAAGGGGAGAGGTGGTTTGTGTGTTGTGTTTTTTCATAATGCAAAGTTGTGTAAACTGTGCACTTGTCAAGAAACAGGAGTTCAGGAAAGTTTTGTGTTGATTTGTGTATTTTCTTTTCCACATAAATTCTGTCAGGGTGAATAGCTGTAATACAAATGTTGCCCATACTTGAACTGCAAGTACAATAATTTGTTTCCATCCAGAATGTGGAATGAGGAATCAAACCTTTTTGATTTGCAGCTTTAAAGTGATTATCTACTGATACTGGACGAAGTTATTTCCTACTGTTAAATGTAATCTCAATTATGGCTATTACTCTGTTTGGATCTATGGAGTATGCCAGCAAGAAAACTGATTTCTCACCCAATTCCACATGAAGTCTTTGCCCTTTGAGACCAGTGTTTGGCAAAATTCATGATTTCAAAATTGTCAGCTGGCCGCCTATTAGTTAGCATTTGCAAAGAAAAATATTCAAATTTATTCCCACTCTTTGCCTGTGGATGTAACTTAATATTGTGGATATAACTCAAAATATTTAGATATTGCTTTGTGTGCCTGGGCTTCCCTATCTGAGATTCAGAGAATTGCTCTTAATTCACTGGATTCCATTTCAGAATCAGAATCTGGTTTATTATCAGCGGCATATGTCGTGAAATTTGTTACCTTAGCAGCAGCAGTTCAATGCAATATGTAATATAGAAAAAGAAGAAAGTAATAATAAATAAATTACAGTATACATATATTGAATAGATTAAAAATCGTGCAAAATATATATTTAAAATGTGAGGTATGATGCTAACAGTGAGAAAAGGGTATGCCCTGGGTGCTGGAGGCGCTTAATAATGAACGCTGCCTTTCTGGGACACCGCTCCTTGACGATGTCTTGGGGACTTTGTGGGTTAGTACCCAAGATGGAGCTCACTGAATTTACAACCATCTGTAGCTTCTTTCGATCCTGTGCAGAAACCCCCCCACACTCCAGACAGTAATGCAGCCTGTCAGAATGCTCTCCACAGTACAGCCTTGGAAGTTTTTGAGTGTACTTGTTGACATACCAAATTTCTTCAAACTCCTAATGAAGTATAGTCGCTGTCTTGCCTTCTTTATAACTGCATCAATATGTTGGGACTAGGTTAGGTCCTCAGTGATCTTGACACCCAGGAACTTGAAACTGCTCACTCTCTCCACTTCTGATAACAAATTTACAGATGGTATTTGAGCTATGCCTAGCTACACAGTCAAGGGTATAGAGAAAGTAGAGCAGTGGCCAAGCACAAAACCCCGAGGTGCACCAATATTGATCATCAGCAAGGAGGAGATATTGTCACGAATCCGCACAGATTGTGGTCTTCCGTTTAGGAAGTCGAAGATCCAGTTGCAGAGGCCCAGGTTCTGTAACTTCTCAATCAGAATTTTATATAGTCCCCTTTTTCATCTCAATATCTAATGCAGTTAACCAATTGATGGAACACTTCTCAATAGAGGAATCTCTGCAAAATTGGTCAGGAGACCTGTTCCTTTTTCAGCTAGGTTCTTTAAAACCATTGATAGAAAATAGATGGCTCTGGAGACTTGCCAGTTTTCCATGTCATACTTTTCCTGCAAACTGTTATTTTCCTTGTGAAAGTTCCTCATTCTATTGTTTCCTTACAATATCATACATAGTCATTGTTTAGTTTGTCCTCCGTTTCTTTCAGTTACAATAATGTAAGGATTTTTTCTTGCTCTGATCATTCAAGGAGTTCAGTGAGCTTGTCTTGCTCCTGCTCATTCCATTTACAGTCATTGAAAACTCTACAAATTTATCATAATGGGATAATTTCTCTTGAAGTTGAAAGTAATTCAAATGTGATTCAAAAAGTACAGAAGTGTTGATAACCACAAGCCATACTTGTATCACGCTGAACTTAAAGCATCTACCATCCCTATTGTCTATCCTACTTCCTTTAATACTGCTTTTTTTTTAAGCTACAGTAACCATGTCGGCCTAATAAGTTAGTTACTGAACTTTTGATTACATTAAAGTTTAAAGCATTCTGATTACCATCAGCTAACTTGAATAAACATGGTTATTTTTATGCATTGGTTGAATGCTTATTGTTTCAAGCTTTTGTGTTGCTTTACAGAAGTAAATACCTACAGATTGGAGTTGGAGGGAATTGCGGTACGTGGCAAAGGATGTCCGAAACCGATTAAGTCCTGGGTGCAGTGTGGGATCTCCATGAAAATACTAGGTTCATTGAAAAAGTGAGTACTAAAATGTACTAAAGTGACTTTTATAAGAATAGGACATGGAACAGTTCTTGCTCTTTTTCCCAATCTCTTACAATACTTTTTTGTGTATCAGACAAGGTTATGAAAAGCCAACACCAATCCAAGCACAAGCAATTCCTGCCATTATGTGTGGGCGTGATTTAATTGGAATTGCCAAAACTGGAAGTGGAAAGACTATTGCTTTTCTTCTACCTATGTTCCGACACATCATGGATCAAAGACCACTTGAAGAAGGGGAAGGTCCTGTTGGTAAGTATTTAATTTCCCATGTTTCACAGAAAGTAGCACTATAATCAAAAATCATGAAATCATTTCAAAAATTGAGCTGATTCAATTTGAGATTCAACTAGTGTTTATTTGTCCTATTTTGTAGCTACTAGAACATTTAGTTAGTGTTATTAAAGAAGCATGCAGCTCCAAAATGTTTAAAGCAGTAAAGTGTATATGTATCATTATGTATAAACATGCATACATTTAAACTGCAAGTGTAAATGAACTGAATGAATGAGCATGTTTAAAAAAAACATGAAATAAACAACTGCGTAATGCTAGCTCCATTAAGTAAAGTGTTTTATGAAAACCATCAGTATCCATTTGCTCTTTTAATTATGAAGCACACTAGATTAATGGAATATAATGAAGGTATAAACTAATTTAAAGCAGTGAAGCATTAGAGAATGTCTGTATCATGGCTTTTACCGTGCCATTTATTGTTCGGTAATTTGAATTTACTCTGTATTAAAACAGTAGCTGCCTTCATGTGCAACCAAATTTCATGAATTGCTAATAATCAGTTTGTTGTTCTGGGATTTTTAAAATAGCTGTAACTTGCAAAGTATTGAAAAGTCCTTACTTTAGTAATGAAAATATCTGAGAGGTTTCTAAGGCCCAATTTTTAACTTTTCCCTTGCTCAGAAAATACTCTTAGCCCAAACTTAAGGTCATTAATTTTCAATTTAGAAACTTAAATTAGTCTCTCTTACTTTTCTTTCTGGTTATCTGAAGCTGAACAAGTGTGTGGGAAGTGTTCAGTCGTAAGGAAATTACCGGTAGCTTTGGAAAAACTTAAATGAGTTTCTAATATGATTCCATGTTTCATAGAACTCTGAACATGTTTGAGGCACTAGCAGAACTAATTTTCCAGCATTATTAGGGAGGAGTAGTTGTGCCAGAAATTGGATGGGGACATTTTTAAAACCGGGAAAGCGCATAGTTCTAACATATTTAGTCTCACAGTGGTGGTTGCAAAAATGGAAGACATAAATATGATAAAAAATTGTTAACGCTTTGAAAGAATTGCATCAGATATGCAAGAAAGTACAAGGTATTAAAACATTTTTGAAATCGTGCAGTACTTCCTTTCTTTCTTCTGCAGCACTCATCTCAACTCCAACCCGTGAGTTAGCACTTCAGATTACCAAAGAATGCAAGAAGTTCTCAAAACCACTTGGACTAAGGGTAGTATGTGTTTATGGAGGGACCGGAATAAGTGAACAGGTAATTCTTCAACATCAGACTTTACTCTTGAAAACAGTGACTCATTTGAGCATTTACATGTGTAAATGATGTTCAAATGGAAGAAGGATGGGGAATACTCAGAACACCATCAATTACAGGAGGATATTAGTAAACATGCAGTATGGTCAAGTAAAATGCAAATGAAATTCTATGCAGGAAAATACTAATTGTTACATCTGATAGGAGGGTCATTTGCATTGCTTGATAGTGAAGTTATTTTGAGGAACTGCTTATATTACCACAGTTGTAATGCTAAATGCTTTGCTGAGGTTTTTAAAATGTGCATTTACATTGACCTGTTGTGTTTTGTAAGTGTGGCTAACAATAAAATGTTGAATTTTGTGGGCTATATTTTTCTCATTATAATCCCTCACAGTGGGTGGAGGGGATGGCAGGATGTCTGTAACTTTATTTATCTTTAACATTAATTTTTAAAAAGCTTTCCTCAAAAGATCTCATTGTGAATGACTAAATCCCAATTCTTTGGTTAATTTAAAGTTACTTGTTTATCCTTCCACATTATAACACATATTTTTATTTATAATGCAGATTGCAGAATTAAAGCGAGGAGCAGAAATTATAGTGTGCACACCAGGCCGCATGATAGATATGCTTGCAGCCAATAACGGTAAGTAAAGGGAACTGTGAACAATTGAGCACTTACTTTATTTTCTGTTCAATGTTAAGTTTATATAAAAGCCACTTAAAGCAGAATGCCGGGGAAAATATTTCAAAACATGGACATACGTATTCACACATTTTTTGAGATCAGCAAGGAAGTTTTGCATCTGCTTTATTCAAGCAACTATTTCATGAATTTGAAAAAGGAATTTTAATTCTGATAATTGTTTTGATGCTGTATGGAAGCTCTATTCTCTCAAAATAGGCAGCTTGTCTTGCAGGTGTACATATGCATCTAAAATAACCCATGCATGATCACAGTGATTTTGGATTAGACAACAGACATTTTCAAGATAAAATCTTAGATAGGTTTTTGATAATCAGCATGGATAAGATGGGCTGAAAGGTCTTTTTCTGAGCTGTAAGACCCTGACTTTATTGTAGTTAGGTCAATTTCAAAATATTAGTCTTTGTGTTATTAATATTTCTTCATTACAACAATTTTCTATTAGCTAAAGTAGACTACTACTTGGGAGTGCCAATCACCGTGACAATTTTCAAACTATAGGCCATAGCGTCAATTAATATGTAACTAATATTTGCATGTATTCAGTGACATAAAACAAACTTTTATTCGCCAATTTAATGGAAACTATCGATACTTTTACTTCAAAAATAATTTACACAACTGTACTAATGGACTTCCTTTTTATAACTATCAACACTGCCCTTCCCTGTGTCTCTTCCATTTTTCACTTGTTTGATCTTGTGCGCCCCTCCCCAACACAACAGGGATAAGGTTCCCCTTGTTCTTATTGCTATCGCATGAGCCTCTGCATCCAGCACATTATTACCACACCTTCCACCATCACTAATGGGATCCCACCACTGGGCACCTCTGCCCTCCACCGCACCCTACCTCTGCTTTCTCTACAACACTCAACCATCCCCACTAATATCCCTCCAGGTATTTATCCTTGTAATTGTGCTAAGTGCTACACTTGCCTCTCTACACTTCCTCCCTCAGCACCATTCTGGGTGCTAAACAGGCATTTCCAATGAGATGACACTTAACCTGCAAATCTGTCAGTTGTTTATTGTATCCAGTCCTCCTAGTGCTACCTCCTCTACATTGGTGAAACCCTACACAGATTGGGTACGGCTTCGTTGAGCACCTTTGTTCCGTCTGCCACAACAGCCAGGATCTCCATTGGCCACCCAGTACAATTCCACTTCCAATTCCCATACCGTAATATCTGTCCACGACCTCCTCTACTGCTGTGATGAGGCCAGGCACAAATGGAAGCAACATCTCATATTATGTCTTAGTAGTCTCCAGCCTAATGGCATGAACATAGATTTCTTTAACTTCTTTAATCACTCCCCTCTGTTTTGCCCCAGCCCTTTCTTTCATTTCTTTCTTTCATTCTGGTGGCTCTCTGACCCTTTTACCCCACTCCTACCCCATGACCTGCCCATCAACTCCCTCTGATTCCCCACCTCCTTACCTTTATTCCATTGTCTGATGTCCTCTCTTGTCAAGGTTTCTCCTCCTTTAATCCTTTACCTCTTCCCTCATCTCCCAGCTTCTCACTTCATTCTCCTCCCTCCCCGCCCCCCACCCACCACCTACCTCCTCACCTGGACTCATCTGTCACCTGCCAGCTTGTGCCCCTCCCCTGACCCTACCGTTTTATTCTGGCTTCTGTCTCCTTCTTTTCCAAGCCTGATGAGGGATCTTGGCTGCTCATTTTCCTCCATAGATACTGCGTGACCTGCTGAGATCCTCCAACATTTTGTGTCAGTTCTACTACCTTTATCCATTCCTTCATTTCCACTTTTCAGTCCTGCAGAACTATCTTTCACAATAAACATCTGCCTATGTTCCTGTGCTCAAGAGCATATTCCTGTGCTCTTCTCAAGTTTCCTATCTATTTTATAATACAAGTAATTGGTTTTGCTGCTTGCCTTGAAAATGTAAGGTCTATTATTGTCCTTGATATTTTTCTGAGCCCTGAGCAATGAATTGAAGATCAAAGCAACTCTGAAATCCAGATCATTTTTGTATAGGGTCTCATTTGCAATTTGAAGATATGACACTGATTATACCTTTGAGGCTGAATCTAGTATTAGGTTAACTTTATTGGTAGGTTTGTAATGGCTAAAAATGAACACTAGGTAATAAATCACCTTCAGTCCATTTTTCTACATCTCACTATGTAGTTGTACTGAACACATTTAGCATAGCAATTATATTTTTTTCTGTGACAAAGGAGCTATATAATGGTAGGTAAAATACGAATCAATTAGATCTCACAATGGTATCAAAGATATTGCTGTAGTATTTGTAGATTTAATAGTTCATTATGGCTTCACTTGGCACTTATGTGTGTTTTCTATCATACATAATTGATTTGAATGCATGAAAAAAGTATACATTTTAATATTAGACACTGTATGATATTGAATATCATTTTACTAAACTGTCAACATTATTTGACCCATATGGAGAAAGTTTCCTCAAGAGATTTGATTTGGGCATGCAAGACATAACCCATCAGAGGTAGGTCCTTAATCAAGTTGTGCAGTATCCAGTTACTAAACATGTGGCTCCTTGTGAATATGTCATATTCATCTCAGAATATCAATACTGTTGGAATATTTTCAGTTGTCTTTTTTTTCCACTCTGTTTTTGTAGGTTTAATTTTCTTGTATTCAGAATCTTAGAAAGTTGATTTTGAAGTCCAGCATTTACAGCTGTTCAACATTATTTCATTGGTTAATTCTCTAGAGAAAGTAGGCAGATACTTAATTTTAAATGCACCAATAATAGCAATTAAAGGCAAGTAGCAAGGACCCTGTTTTCCACACATGCGGCGTAATCTCTAATATGTTCTTTTTTCTAGGTGAATGCAGAGACTTGTCAAATAATGGCCTTTGGGTTTCTTGCTTCATCTCAGTCTAAAATTGTTGATGGGTGTTTGTTTTGGAGAGGGCTGTTTTCTGAATTTTGCAGGTTCTTCTTGCCCCAATGGTATGCAAGAATTAGAAAACATGGGCAACTATTTTCACGTAGTTTATACCCAATGTAAAATTCGTACTTAAGTACATAATTTCTTTATGAAGCAAGACAAAATATAAAGCAGATATATAATCACAAAAATATGGACCAATTTGATGCTTAATTTTGGATTCTTTTTAGTTTTTAGCATACAAAATGGTTTACTGGTAGTGTTTTGGGAATTGCTAATATTTGCATGTAGCATTCATTGAAATAATTCTTGCTGTTCTCAGGTCGTGTGACAAATTTTCGCAGAGTTACCTATGTTGTACTTGATGAAGCAGATAGAATGTTTGACATGGGCTTTGAGCCTCAGGTAGGCACTGAAATGTATTTCCTGAAAATACTATATGATAGCTTTGACTAATGTTAAATACTTATGTGTGACTTGTTTGGGCGTGTGTGCAAATAACTGATCAGGAATTCCGAATCTCTGCACTGAATAAAGTTATATAATAGAGGTAATATGAGGTAATTCTGCAGCTGGTCTCACTGAAGGGTCATTTGGAACAATTTACAAACCAGTTTACATTTTGTTTCACAGATTGTGATTCGATAAAAGCTCATAAAAACTTACAAACCAGTTAATTTACATGCAAGGAGGCTTATTTGGGCAGATAGATCTGTCATCAAGGTGTGCTCAGAAACCACAATTAGATTGAAAACCATGAGTAAATTTTGAAATTCATCTCATAATATACTATTGTAATATGCATTATCTGCCTTTACTATTCATCTGTGGAGGAGTGCATACCTTGCATCTTTATATTATAACCATCAGCTCCCATCTCCAAATGGAGCAAAATGTTTAATTTTCATTATTTTCCTAGAATGTCTTTCGTTTGTATATGCTGGCAGAATACCTCATTTGGTTACACAAAATTTTTAAAAATGTTTCTAACAAATATTTTAGGATGGTTAACTATCCTGCTTGCTTGGTTGTTTGAGATAAGATCATAAGACCATAAAACAGAGGCAGAATTGGGTAGTTTGGCCCATCGAGTCTGTTCCGCCATTCCATCAGGATAAAACAGGCCCAAATCAAAATGGTTTTCCTCAGGTGAAATCTTGCTTAGAAAATCTGTTGGATTTCTTTGAGGAATTAACAGGCAGGATATACAAAGGAGTGTATATCCTTTGACAAAGTGCCACACATGAGGCTGCTTAACAAGATATGAGTCCATGGTAGTATATGAAAGATACTACCATGGATAGAAGATTGGCTGACTGGCAGGAGGCAAGGAATGGGAATAAAGGGCGCCTTTTCTGGTTGGCTGCTGGTGACTAGTGGTGTTCCGCAGGGGTCGGTGTTGGGACCACTTCTTTTCACATTGTATGTCAATGATTTTGGATGATGGAGTTGGTAGCTTTGTGGCCAAGATTACAGACAATGCAAAGATAGGTGGAGGGGCAGATAGTGTTGAGGAAGCAGGGAGTCTGCAGAAGGACTTGGACAGATTGGGAGAAGGGGCAGATGGAATATAGTGTAGGGAAGTGTATGTCCATGTACTTTGGCAGAAGGAATAAAGGCGTAGACTATTTTCTAAATGGGGAGAAAGTTCAAAAGTCAGAGGTGCAGTGGGACTTTGGAGTCTTCGTGCACCATTCCCTGAAGGTTGATTTGCACTTTGAGTCTGGTAAGGAAGGCAAATGCGATGTTAGCATTCATTTTGTGAAGACTAGAATATAACAGCAATGATGTCATGCTGAGGTTTTATAGGGCACCGGTCAGACCACACCTGGAGTACTGTGAGCATTTTTGGTCCCCTTATCTAAGATGTGCTGGCATCGAAGAGGATTCAGAGGAGGTTTACAAGATGATTCTGGGAATGAAAGGGTTTAGGTATGAGGAGCTTTTGATGCCTCTGGACTTTTACTCGCTGGAGTTTAGAAGAATGAGGAGGGAATCTTATTGAAACCTATCTAATATTGAAAGGCCTAGAAAGAGTGCATTTAGAGGGGCTTATTAGAACCGCAGGGCATAGCTCAGAATAGAAGAACGTCCATTTAGAAGAGAGATGAGGAATTTCTTTAACTAGGAAATAGTGAATCTGTCGATTTCATTGTCGAACCCAAGTCATTGAGAATATTTAAATTGGAGGTCAATAGGTTCCTGATTAGTCAGGATGTTAAATGCTACAGAGAGGAGACAGAGAATGGGATTGAGAAGGATAATAAATTAGCCATAGATGAATGGCAGAGCAGACTAGATGGGCCAAAAGGCCTAATTCACCTCCTAGGTGTTACAGTCTTATGGCTAATTGGGTCAGCTGCCTAATTGGGCCAAAATGCACTGGTCCCGATGTGTTCCAGTTAAATTGAAATCCGCTGTATTAGATGTTGATTAAAATTACTTTCTGTCGCTAGCCATTGTACATTTACTGATTGCAGTTACTCTCCCACTCCCTCTCTGCCTTTTCCCTTCTACCCCTTGCATGAGGCCTTTCTCATGCTACCTGGAAGATGGGGCGGATGCAGCGGCCAGTCCGCGTCCAACCAAAGTTGTATTTGTTTATCTTGTACGTCTTTTTTTTACATTCACATCACTGCTGGATACTGGGAACATCAAGTCCTGCAGGACTACCCCATCAATCAGCTGCTCAATAGCGAATGAGTTAAACTTATTGGGTGGGTAATGTAGCAGGATCCTCTTTTGAGTCAGTATGGGTGGAAGTCAGGAACAGGAAGGGAGCAGTTACTCTATTGGGAGTATTCTATAGGTCCCCTGGTAGCAGCAGAGATACTGAGGTGCAGTTTGGGAGGCAGATTTTGGAAAGGTGCAAAAATAACAGGGTTGTTATCATGGGTGACTTTAACTTCCCTAATATTGATTGGTACCTGATTAGTTCCAGTGGTTTAGATGGGGCAGAGTTTGTTAAGTGTGTCCAGGATGGATTCCTGTCACAGTATGTTGACAGGCCGACTAGGGGGAATGCCATACTAGATCTAGTATTAGGTAACGAACCGGGTCAGCTCACAGATCTGTCAGTGGATGAGCATCTGGGGGACAGTGACCACCGCTCCCTGACCTTTAGCATTATCATGGAAAAGGATAGAATCAGAGAGGACAGGAAAATTTTTAATTGGGGAAGGGCAAATTATAAGGCTTGTAGGCTAGAACTTGCAGGTGTGAATTGGAATTATGTTTTTGCCGGGAAATGTACTATGGACATGTGGTCGATGTTTAGGGATCTCTTGCACGATGTTAGGGATAAATTTGTCCCAGTGAGGAAGATAAAGAATGGTAGGGTGAAGGAACCATGGGTGACAAGTGAGGTAGAAAATCTAGTCAGGTGGAAGAAAGCAACATACATGAGGTTTAGGAAGCAAGGATCAGATGGGTCTATTGAGGAATATAGGGTAGCAAGAAAGAAGCTTAAGAAGGGGCTGAGAAGAGCAAGAAGGGGTCATGAGAAGGCCTTGGCAAGTAGGGTAAAGGAAAACCCCAAGGCATTCTTCAATTACATGAATAACAAAAGGATGACAGGAGTGAAGGTAGGACTGATTAGAGATAAAGGTGGGAAGATGTGCCTGGAGGCTGTGGAAGTGAGCAAGGTCCTCAATGAATACTTCTCTTCAGTATTCACCAATGAGAGGGAACTTGATGACGGTAAGGACAATATGAGTGAGGTTGATGTTCTGGAGCATGTTGCTATTAAGGGAGAGGAGGTGTTGGCGTTGTTAAAATACATTAGGACGGATAAGTTCCCGGGGCCTGACGGAATATTCCCCAGGCTGCTCCACGAGGTGAGGGAAGAGATTGCTGAGCCTCTGGCTAGGATCTTATGTCCTCGTTGTCCACGGGAATGGTACCGGAGGATTGGAGGGAGGCGAATGTTGTCCCCTTGTTCAAAAAAGGTAGTAGGGATAGTCCAGGTAATTATAGACCAGTGAGCCTTATGTCTGTGGTGGGAAAGCTGTTGGAAAAGATTCTTGGAGATAGAATCTATGGGCATTTAGAGAATCATGGTCTGATCAGGGACAGTCAGCATGGCTTTGTGAAGGGCAGATCATGCCTAACAAGCCTGATTGAGTTCTTTGAGGAGGTGACCAGGCATATAGATGAGGTTAGTGCAGTGGATGTGATCTACATAGATTTTAGTAAGGCATTAGATAAGGTTCGACACGGTAGGCTTATTCAGAAAGTCAGAAGGCATGGGATCCAGGGAAGTTTGGCCAGGTGGATTCAGAATTGGCTTGCCTGCAGAAACCAGAGGGTCGTGGTAGAGGGAGTACATTCAGATTGGAGGGTTGTGACTAGTGGTGTCCAACAAGGATCGGTTCTGAGACCTCTACTTTTCATGATTTTTATTAACAACCTGGATGTGGGGGTAGAAGGGTGGGTTGGCAAGTTTGCAGATGACACAAAGGTTGGTGGAGTTGTGGATAGTGTAGAGGATTGTCGAAGATTGCAGAGGGACACTGATAGGATGCAGAAGTGGTCTGAGAAATGGCAGATGGAGTTCAACCTGGAGAAGTGTGAGGTGATACACTTTGGAAGGACAAACTCCAAGGCAGAGTACAAAGTAAATGGCAGGATACTTGGTAGTGTGGAGGAGCAGAGGGATCTGGGGGTACATGTCTACAGATCCCTGAAAGTTGCCTCACAGGTAGATAGGGTAGTTAAGAAAACTTATGGGGTGTTAGCTTTCATAAGTCGAGGGATAGATTTTAAGAGTCGCAAGGTAATGATACAGCTCTATAAAACTCCAGTTAGGCCACACTTGGAGTACTGTGTCCAGTTCTGGTCGCCTCACTATAGGAAGGATGTGGAAGCATTGGAAAGGGTACGGAGGAGATTTACCAGGATGCTGCCTGGTTTAGAGAGTATGCATTATGATCAGAGATTAAGGGAGCTAGGGCTTTACTCTTTGGAGAGAAGGAGGATGAGAGGAGACATGATAGAGGTATGAAAGATATTAAGAGGAATAGATAGAGTGGACAGTCAGTGCCTCTTCCCCAGGGCACCACTGCTCAATACAAGAGGACATGGCTTTAAGGTAAGGGGTGGAAAGTTCAAGGGGGATATTAGAGGAAGGTTTTACACTCAGAGAGTGGTGGTGCGTGGATTGCACTGCCTGAGTCAGTGGTGGAGGCAGATACACTAGTGAAATTTAAGAGACTACTAGACAGGTATATGGAGGAATTTAAGGTGGGGTGTTATATAGGAGGCAGGGTTTGAGGGTTGGCACAACATTGTGGGCCGAAGGGCCTGTACTGTGCTGTACTATTCTATGTTCTATGTTATTGCATACTGTTGTGTTGTTGTCTGGACTTGTTGCATATGTTATGCTGAGATGGTGCGTGGTGCAATAAGCTGTGTGAGTGATTGTCTTGGACATTTTTATTGTGATAGCAAGATCCTGTTCAAAATTGATAAAGTAGAACACTGCAAGTGCAGTTTGCTGATTTATTGGCAAGACCGACAGTGGGGGAGCTGTGTTTCCTCGGTTGTGGAGTGGACTAGGCATTTGCTGCAATGTCAGCTGTTGCATACGCCTAGGGTAGGAGAGCCAGGGAGGTGTGGGAGAAGGGAGCTGTTTGTTGGGCACACTGGAATTCGTACTCTGTTGCCCCTTCCATCAGTACTGCTCTCTAGCCCTTGCTTGGTGGAAGAACAAACTGGACCAGGAGAATCTGAAGTCATTCCACTCAGGGCTATATTGTTTTTTCCTTTGTGATTGTTATTTTTTTTACTGAAATCATAATCATATATGCTGTGTACGGTGTGCTGTGTGCTGTTCGTAATGTGTTATGCAACTTGACTCCGGAGGAACACAGTTACATTTGACTTTATTCGCATATGGTTGATTGATTAAATCTAAACATAGAAACATACAAAACCTACAGCACAATACAGGCCCATCAACCCACAAAGCTGTGCTGAACATGTCCTGACCTGAGAAATTACATAGGGTTACCCATAGCCCTCTATTTTTCTGAGCTCCATATACCTGTCCAGGAGTCTCTTAAAAGAACCTATCGTATCTGCCTCCACCACCATCACCGGCAGCCCATTCCATGCACTTACCACTCTGCGTAAAAAAAAAAACTTACCCCTGATATTTCCTCTGTAACTACTTCCAGGCACCTTAAAACCATGCCCTTTTGTGCTAGCCATTTCAGCCCTGGGAAAAAGCCTCTGATTATCCACACGATCAATGCCTCTCATCATCTTATACACCTCCATCAGATTACCTCTCATCCTCCGTCGCTCCAAGGAAAAAAGGCCGAATTCACTCAGCCTCTTCTCATAAGGCATACTCCCCAATCCAGGCAACATCCTTGTAACTTGAACTTGAATTTGCATCCAAGGGTTATGTGTAGTTTGTAATTTCTTTTAATGAAAAGAACCAGTTTGTCTTGAACTGCATTGCTGATCTAATTAGCCGGTTGGTACAAGTTCTAATTTCTGAAATATGGGTTAACTCTGTTACTAAAGATGACAGCTACTTTGGTTAATGCTTTTTATTTGTATGTTAACAGGTAATGCGAATAGTGGAAAACATTCGACCAGATCGACAAACTGTTATGTTTTCTGCTACATTCCCCAGGGCAATGGAGGCCTTGGCACGACGAATACTTACAAAACCTATTGAAGTGCAAGTGGGTAGTAGAAGCGTGGTTTGTTCTGATGTTGAGCAACATGTGGTAAGTGCTTAATAATAGCACAAACTACTCATTATGCTGGGCAATTTATTCCCACTGATTTATTGTTTCTGTCTGCATGTAGAAATCCTTAACCAATGCTATGATTTTTTTTATTTCGTGTCATTGTTGCCAGTATTTATTTTTTGATTATTCTAAATGTTGCTCTTTTGCTGAGCTGAAACTCAAAGATAATAATCCTAAGTTTGCACATGACTGAAAAATTGGTTGCACTGAGGATAGCAAGAAAGATTGTGAAAGGATATGGCAGAAGTTGGACTATTTGAGGCGAGAAATGACAGCTGGAGTTTATTCTGAGCAAATAGAGCTGTTGCATTTTGGGAGGTCAAGTACAAGATGAAAGTATTCAGTAAATGGCAGGACCTTTAAGGCTAATTTATAGTTTTGCATATGGGCTACGCAGTAGCCTACGCCATAGGCCTGATTTATACTTCTGCATAGGCATATGCCGTAGCAAGCATGCGTTGGTGTGCGCCAAAACGCTAGTTGGCGGTGGGGTTTCTATGCCACTGTGTTGAGTTTCTTCATGAGAGACATGGACGAGGAAATGCATTTCAGACATTCTCACGTGTCGGCAGGTAGATTTGACGATTTGGTTCATCTATTTCGCATCAGTGTACAGACATGGTGGAGAAGAAGCAACCAGAAATGCAGTACTACCAACTGGACCAATCACAGTTGTTGCGGTCTGCGTCGCCGCGATGCGTGAGTTACTTTTTTGGGAAGGTGCACATTACCCTATAGCGTAGGGTACGGCATAGGGTACGCAGTACCTATGGTGTAGATGCGACGCAGAAGCATAAATCAGCCTTCAGGAACACTGATATACAGAGGAATCTTGAGTGTGTCCATAATTCCCTGAAAGTGCAAACCAAGTGGAAATGGTGGTAAAGTAGGCTTACAACATGCTTGTCTTTATTAATCTGAGCATTGAGTATAAAAGTTTTCTATTCATGTTGCAGCTGTATAAAACTTTGCTTAGACCAGATGTATAGTAAAGTGTGCAGTTCTTGTCACCACTTGATATGAAGGATGTGGAGGTTTTGGAAAGGGTGCAGAGAGGTTCACCAGGATTGAAGCGTATTAACTATAAGAAGAGGTTGGGCAAACATGGATCGTTTACTCTGGCTTGTTGAAGGCTGAAGAGGTGACCTCAGAAGTATATAAAATTATGAGAAGCCTAGATGGGCAAGAAAATTGCTTATCACCACAATAGGTCAACGGCAGATGCAATCTCAATGGCCCTTCACACGGCCTTAGACCACCTGGACAATACAACTACCTATGTCAGGATGCTGTTCATCGAATATAGCTCAGAATTTAATATCATCATTCTCACAATCCTGATTGAGAAGTTACAGAGCCTGGGCCTCTGTACCTCCCTCTGCAATTAGATCCTCGACCTCCTAACCGGAAGACCACAATTTGTGCGGATTGGTGATAACATCTCCTCCTCAATGATAATCAACACTGGCATACCTCGGGTGTGTGCTTAGCCCACTGCTCTACACTCTCTCTATTCCCATAACTATGTGGCTAGGCACAGCTCAAATACCATGTATAAATTTGGTGATGATACAACCATTATTGGTAGAATCTCATTTGGTGAAGAGAGGGTGTACAGGAGCAAAATATGCCAACTAGTTGAGTGGTGTCGCAGCAACAACCTTGCACTCAATGTCAGTAAGACGAAAGAGCTGATTGAGGACTTCAGGAAGGGTAAGTTGAGGGAACACACACCAGTCGTCATAGAGGGATCAGAAGTGGAGAGAGTGAGCAGCTTCAAGTTCCTGGGTGTTGAGATCTCTGAGGATCTAAGCTGGTCCCATCATATTGATGCAGTTATAAAGAAGGCAAGACAGTGACTATACTTCATTAGGAGTGTGAAGAGATTTGGTATGTCAACAAATACACTCAAAAACTTCTATAGATGTATCGTGGAGAGCATCCTGATAGGCTGCATCATTGTCTGGTATTAGGCGGGTGGGGAGGGGGGCTACTGCACAGGACCGAAAGAAGCTGCAGAGGGTCGTATATTTAGTTGGCTCCATCTTAGATACTAGCCTACAAAGTATCCAGGACATCTTCAAGGAGTGGTGTCTCAGAAAGGCAGCATCCATTATTAAGGACCTCCAGCACCTAGGGCCATGCCATTTTCTCACTGTTGCCATCAGTTAGGAGGTACAGAAGCCTGAAGGCACATACTCAGCAATTCAGGAACAGCTTTTTCCTTTTGTTAACTAATTCCTAAATGGACATTGAACCCGTGAACACTACCTCATTTTTTTAATATATATATTATTTCTGTCTTATGCATGATTTTTAATCTATTCAATATACGTATTCTGTAATTGATTTATTTATTTTCTTCTATATTATGTATTGCATTGAACTGCTGTTGCTGAGTTAACAAATTTCACAACACATGCTGATGATTATGAACCTGATTCTGAAAGTCAGTCTTTTCTCCAGGAGAATCAAAGACTATAGGTCACAGGTTTAATATGAGAGGGAAAAGTTTAAAGGAGATTTTTTACAGTGGTTGGTGTTTGGAATGCACAATCAGAGGAACTGGTTTAAGCAGATACAATGGCAACATTTAAGAGTCATTTAAAAGGACGCACAGAAAAGCAAGCAATAGAGGGTACAGGTACATGCAGAGAGATAGGAATAGTTTAGACTGGCATCGTGGTGGTGAAGGTCCTCATGATTATTCCAGATACCACTTGTTGATAATTATAGAAATAGGACAGAGCAGACTGGGGGGCTGGGGGAGCGAGAGAGAGTGCATGAAGAGGGGTTCAGACTTGTCCCATCTCTGGTCAAGGTTGGACCTGTACAAATTTGCTCTGCAGCAAATGTTTTGGATAATGGGGTGCTCATGGGGTGAGGGTTGTTATGGGGCTTGTTCAAACTAGTTTGGCAGGAGAATTGAACCCTTGCAGTGAAGTCAGGAAGAAGACAAACAATTATAGAGTCATCTGGAAATAATTAATTGGTGAGTTTAGAAATAGTAGGTGCTTTGGTTATTGTCTTCAAAAATATAGATTCTTGAATTATGAAGAAGGATCCTATGTATATTACTTGAGGAAGCTGTCTTGAAAGGCCACACAAATTCCACTCCATCCATGCCCTTTTGCACTCTGGGTAGTCCTGTTGATACTGGGAAAACTTATACAGGTTTCCCCTGCTAGCTGAAGATAGAGCGTTCCTATGAAACGGTTCGTAAGCCGGAATGTCGTAAAGTGAATAAGCAATTACCATTTATTTATATGGGAAAATCTTGTGCGCATTCCCAGACCCAAAAAATAACCTACAAAATCATGGCAGATAACACATAAAACCTAAAATAACAGTAACATGTAGTAAAAGCAGGAATTATATGATAAATACACAGCCTATATAAAAGTAGAAATACTTTTCTGCAATCATTGCAGCGCTGTCTAGCGTAGCAAAAATCTCACTACTTAGCGGAAGCAGTCTCTCCAGTAACCTTTAAGCTATGAAGCTGCCAAATTATACCAAATAACACATAACAATACACAACCTATATAAAGTAGAAATAATAGATGTACAGTGTAGTTTCACTTATCAGAATCGGGAAGACAGCGAGCACACTGATGATGGTGGTTTGGCTGAGTCGTCAGAGGTTGGAGTGCTCGGCAAGAGAGATCACTTTGCTACAAGCAGAACCAACAGTTACATATCAGCAGCTTTCAAGAGTCTTTCTCTCTGCGTATAAATAGTGCAAATGGTGGACACAGGCAAGTTCAACGCGCAGACAATGTCCTTACTTTGTTCACCATGATCGAAACGCTTAATTATGTCTAGTTTTACGCTAAGTGTAACACCCTTACGAGCCCTTTTAGGCTTTTCTGATACCCTGGACTCCTCTTGCTAACAGATGCACAAAGTAAATCGACATAAAGCACAGGTGCTCACAGGCATGTGTTTAAGCAGTGGCGGCTAGAATGCAGTTCCGGGGAAGGAGCTTGGCTGCTCGGGGGCACGCGCTGTCCTTTTTCGTGTGCTGCCTTTTTTCGTAACAGTGAGGTGTCATAAAGCAAACGTTCGAAAAACGGGCCACCTGTACCTCCCATTAGCGCTACTCTACTGTTCTCTAAAATCACCACTTAATGTGCAATTTCTCGACACATCTCCCACTCATTATCGGAGTGTCTATAATATAGCCCTACCAAGGTGACCATCACCTTATTTCTAAGTTTGACTCAAATGGCCTTGTTAGTTGATCTCCCAAGAATCGCTTCTCTAAGCACTACTGTTCTTCCTCCACTCCTTCATGTTCCTTTGTCACACCCAGAACATTGAACTGCTAGTCCTGCCCTTTTCTCAGCCACGTTTCTTTTATGGCCACAGTATCCCAGTCTCTAGAGAGAATACACGTTTGCAGTTTGTTTACCTTGCCTGTTAAGCTATGTGCATTGAAATAGACGCAACTTAAAGCAGTGGTCCTGTCTGTCCTTTTACTGTAAATATGGCGTACATTGCTAGCCTTCATGATTGGCTTCCCGCACGTACCCTGTCTTCTCATTGATCTTGCTCTCTTGAGTCCCAACCCCTGCCAATCTAGTTTAAACCTTTCCTGGTAGCTAAAGAACATTTAGCTAAATACAGGTTTCCCCCGCTATCCAAAGGTAGAGTGTTCCTATGAAACTGTTTGTAAGCGGAAATGTTGTAAAGTGAAGAAGCAATTACCATTAATTTATATGGGAAAAGTTTTTGAGTGTTCCCAGACCCAAAAAATAGCCTACCAAATCATACCAAGTAACACATAAAACCTCAAATAACACAAACATATAGTAAAAGCAGGAATAACATGATAAATATATACCCTATATAAAGTAGAAATATTGTATGTACGGTGTAGTTTCGCTTATCAAAATCAGGAAGACAGCGAGCCAAAATCAATTTGGAGAAAAAAATTGGCACGTACACGCCTGCGCACACAACTGCCCGCACAAGGCTTCACGGTCATGGTAGTCTTTTCGGGGTAAACACACATATAAAGCGGGCGTCTTTTTGTAAAAGCGAAAATCCTCTTTGGTTAGTGAAAACAGGTACTGATGTAGGTCTTTCGTAACAGTGAGCTGTCGTAAAGCGAACGTTCGAAAAACGGGGGCCACCTGTACTTTCACCTTTTCTCAGTCATTTGTTTCCTGGGCACTTAGGGGATTGAAGGCTATGAAGATACTGAAAACAAATAATGATGAGGTAGATCTAACAATGTCAATTTGAATTTTGAACTACCTATTCCTCAGTGCATAAGGCTTAATGGAGCTAAAATAATGAAGTATGTATCAAAATTGGGAATGGCTTTGTCAAAGAGAGAAATGGATGTTACCAATGAGGATACCACCACTTTAAGATGGACTGATTGAGAATGTAGAGCTGGATGTCTTTATCTTAGCCCTGTCTTTAGATGATATTACCAAGAATAGCCACATAGAAGAAAATGAAGAGACGACGAAGATATTTCCATGGGTGCATTACTACTGCGTAGGACAATGGAAAAGGATAGTGTAGTCAATTATTGCAGTTTCTAATTCAAGACTATAAACAATTTATGATTTCATTTTTACTGTAGGTTGTCATAGAAGAAGACAACAAGTTTTTGAAGTTGTTGGAACTTTTGGGCCATTATCAACAAAATGGTTCTGTGATAGTATTTGTGGACAAGCAAGAGCATGCTGATGGTTTATTAAAGGATTTATTGAGAGCATCCTACTCTTGTATGTCATTACATGGAGGTACGTATATTCAGTTACCAGATAATATATTGTTATTTGCTCCTCTTATGACTTTTTTATTTCTCCTTTCCATGTGTAGATGGTTTTATAGCGTGGTGTTTGGCACTCAGAGTATTAATGAGTAACTTTGAACCTCATTAGAGTTACCATTCTTCAGGTGCAGAAGGAAACAATTGGTAAACGCTATATTTTGACACTAGAGCAAGTTAATTGGAAGAAAAATCAGCAACATGAGTGGCTGACCTATTGATCACCAGCCATGCGTGCCATCTAGATGATGAATAAGGAGATAGGGAGTATTCCTCTAAAGTGATGTGATACAATTGAGCACAAATCATCAAATGGACTGGTTATAACAGCTCAATCATTCCACTAAAGATAAATTGTCTGACTACGTGCGATACTGCATATACTGTGCATTCCTAAATCTACAGTATTTACTGAAAAGCACAATGCTAACAGGCCAGATCTTCGATCACAAGATCAGCTTCAATGCAGTGACTTACTAGCACTTCCTCACGGAGGTCCTGGTGTCCAGTCAGTACTTACACCTTCCACCCTGCCCCTGCATTTCATCGTCTAATGAGGCTGCACTCACTTATACTGTATGTGTTTCCCAGCACTTGGCGGAAATTTTGAAATCCGCAGTGCCATCCTGGGACAAAAATAGAGCGTTAATACCGTACATTGTCAGTTTTCAGACTTTAAGGATCTCAAAAAAAAAAGTGCATTCCTGGGTTGTTTAAACAGACAAAAATACCTTCAGTTTATGTTTCGTTTCAGGTATCGATCAATATGATCGTGATAGTATAATCAATGATTTTAAGACCGGTGTGTGCCGATTGCTTGTGGCCACTTCAGTAGCAGCACGAGGACTGGATGTTAAACACCTGATTCTTGTTGTCAACTACAGTTGTCCAAATCATTATGAAGATTATGTACATCGAGTGGGGCGTACTGGAAGAGCTGGTAACAAAGTGGGTATACAGACAATAATCTCGGATCATTGAATTGCTATTGTAGCGTTAATGTGACTCGGACACCGCAGTATATTAAACACACACGTTTATTCACCAGACTTCCATTTTACAAAACCCCCGCGTTCTGACGTCATACGCACTCTGACCTACGAATACTCACATAATACATTACATCCCCCTTCTCAAGTTTTTTTTTACAATATTGTGAATTACCAAAACAATGCCTCTATGTATGACTTTCTAACATTACAACAGCCATGACATAAACTAATAAAAATCTTAACTTCTTATACTGTATTCTACATTGGATCTTACAATGCTAACAGCAGTATATTTTCTTTTACTAACATAGACTAATAAACCTTTTATTTCACACCCTGGAACTTATAACATGTGTGATTTTGTCTCAAACTGTGCGAGACTGTAGGTAGATCTAGTCTCTGTATCTAGCTGGAAGTTTGACTTGTCTCCCAGACCTTGTGCGATAGAACTGTGACTGTGCTTGTCCTTCAGAGTCAGTCTCTCAAGTAACCTCTGTGTCTGCATTTCCACCTCGGTCTGTCTGCGCTGAACTTTCACCGTCATTGTGTCATGGGGTTTCATCACACCCCTCACTCTTGGTGTCATTTGTTTCCATGTCTGTATCCGTGGAAATGTCCTGTGTATCTGTACGTGGAAACACCCTCTCACCTGTCTTCAGCAGATGCTTCCTGTTCCTCCTGTAGACTCTTCCATCCGGCGTGCGAACTATGAAGGATCTTGGTTGCTGATGCCTGTTCACAACCACAGCTGGCTGCCAAGTGTCTCCTCTCTGTATTCTGACATTTTCACCTATATGTAGATCTGGTAACTGTCTTGTATGTCTGTCATAGTAGCTCTTTTGCTTCATTTGCTTGTACTTCAGCTTGTCATGTACTTGAGCATTACTTTCAGGAGTCAGTAGAGTTGTGGATGTTGGCAGCTTGGACTTCAGACGATGTCCCATCAACAGCTGTGCAGGAGAGAACCCCACACTCTCAATCGGTGTGTTGCGGTATTCAAGCAGAGCAATGTACGGGTCACTGTTGCTGCTTTGTGCCTTCTTGAGCATGTTCTTCACAGTTTGTACAGTTCCCTCTGCTTGTCCATTAGACTGAGCATGCCCAGGACTGGAAGTAACATGTTGAAATTCCCAGCTTTCTGAAAACTCTCTAAACTCACCACTGGCCTATTGTGGACCATTGTCACTGACGACAATATCTGGAATACCATGTCTTGCAAATGTTGACTTCATTGCGGTAATGACACCTTGACTGGACGTGTCACTTAACTTGGTGATTTCCGGATATTTTGAATAGTAGTCCACACAAAGCAGATATTCTGCACCATTGTAGCGAAAGAGATCTGTGCCAATCTTCTCCCATGGTCTTCCTGGTAGTGGATGGGGAAGCAAAGGCTCTCTTGGATTGCTGTTTTTATTTTCATTACAAACAGCGCACTGAGACACAATGTCCTCTATCTGAGTTGACATACCTGGCCAATAGAGAATGTTGCTTGCTCTTTCTTTACATTTCACTATCCCCAGGTGTGACTCATGAATTCTGTTGAGCATTTCCTGTCTCATTTGATTTGGTACTATTGAGTTTTGCCGCTTTTAACATTAGTCCTGATGCATAGCTAATCTCCTCTTTAAATGTCCAGTATTGTTGCATTTCTTTTGGAACATCTTTTCTTTCTGTTGGCCATCCATTCATTGTAATGTCTCTTAGCATTTGCATTTCAGAATCTTCTGCAGTCGCTTTCCTGAACATGTTCAACTTCTCCTCAGAAATAGGTAGCTGAGGTGTAACCCAGTTGACCTCCAGCTCTCTTCCTAGCAACTCTTCCTTTTGCTCTTTGAGGTAAGCACGGCTCAAAGCATCAGCGATGTGCAGTTCCTTTCCTGGCTTATAGGTGACTGTGAGAGTGTACCTCTGTAGCCTGAGAAGCATCATTTGCAGCCTCATAGGAGCTTGATGGAGTGGCTTTTTGAAGATGCTCTCAAGTGGTTTGTGATCACTCTCAACCTGGATTTCTTTGCCATATACACACTGGTGGAACTTTTCACACCCATAAACTATGGCAAGTAATTTCTTCTCGATTTGATCATATCGGCGTTGACAGTCTGTAAGTGCTCGTGATCCATACGCCACAGGCCTCCCATCCTGCAGTATAATAGCTCCTATTCCTTCCGAACTGGCATCCACAGACATTGTCACCAGTTTATTGACATCATAGAACTTGAGTGCTGGTGCATTGGTAACCAACTGCTTCAATGTGTCAAAACTTTTCTTTTGTTCATCTTCCCAATGCCATTCAGTGTTACTTTCGAAGTGGAGCACTGACCTCCGATAAGTTGGGAATGAACTTGGCAAGATACTGTCTCATGCCCATGAACCTCAAAAGTCCTTGCTTGTCTTCAGGTGGTGGTAGCTGTACCACAGACCTGACCTTTTCATTATCTGGTTTTAGCCCATCAGCGCTGAGTACGTGACCTATGTATTTGATCTCTGTAGTTCTGATCCTACATTTACTTTTGTTCAGTTTTAGGTTGTACTCACGTGCTCTCTCCAGAAGCTTCCTCAGTCTCTGATCATGCTCCTCAATGGTGTCACCCCATATCAGCAAATCATCAATGATACTGACCACTCCGTCCAGGCCTTCAATCATTTGTGCCACTGACCTCTGGAATACCTCTGATGCAGAAGAAATCCCAAAGGGTAGACGCAGGAAACGATATCTCCCTATGGGTGTGTTGAAAGTGCATAATTTGGAACTTTCTTCATCCAGCTTGATCTGCCAGAAACCTTGATTTGCATCCAACACTGAAAAGTATTTTGCATTAGGCATGCGGGAGACAACCTCTTCAACCATGAGCAGTGGATAGTGCTCTCTTTTGATGGCTCGGTTGAGATCTTGTGGATCCATGCAAATCCTAATCTTTTTCTCTGTGACCACTGTCACCATACTATTCGCCCAGTCGGTCGGTTCTATTTGTCTTGTTATGACTCCCATCTGTTCCATTCTGTGTAGCTCCTCCACTAATCGATCCCTGAGAGCTACTGGAACCTTCCTCGGAGCATGTACAACTGGTGCAACAGTTGGATCAATCTGGATATGGTGTTTCCCTGGTAAACATCCTAGCCCAGAAAACAAGTCAGCAAAGTCTTTGAGAAAGTCATTTTCTTTCTCAACACCATAGATTCGCTTCACCAGGCCTAGCTCTATGCATGTTGCTCTGCCTAGTATTGCTGAAACGTGCTGTTGCACAATCTCACACTCTATCTTGTGTTTCTGTCCTTTATACACACAGGTGAGTGTTTTCTTTCTCAATGATGCTGTCTTGTGGCCAAAATATCTAACAAGCTTGCAGGTGGATTTTCCAAGTTTTCCTCTGATGTCCAGTGAGTTGAATGTTTCTGCTGACATCACATTGCACTTCGCCCCAGTGTCAAGCTTAAATGTCACATTCCTCCTGCTTATTATCAGATCTTGAGTCCATTCATCTTCAACATCCATCTCTGCATTATCAATATTCTTGATGCATACCTCCTGTTCCATTTCAACTGTGCCAATGAACATGTCACTGTTGCACTCACTCTGTTCCACAGCATGCATTTTCCTTGCTTGCTCCTGTGATTTGCACATCTTTGCAAAGTGATTTTTCTTTCTGCATAATTTGCATGTCTTACCAAAGGCTGGACATTTTCTGTATCCATGTTTATAACCACATCTGTTGCAGTTAACTTCCTTTTGATTATCCTGTGGAACTGGCTTTGTCCTACTCTTGTCAGTTTTCACAGCTTTTATTTTGTATACTTCAGTCTCTTCATTAAGCATTTTAACCTGACTCGACGTGATCTCGCTAGCACGGCACATATCAATCGCTTTTTCCAATGTAAGCTCCGCCTCTCTCAATAGCCTGCCTCTCACATGATCATCTCGTATGCCGCATACAATCCTGTTCCGTATTAAAGAATCATGCAGTTGTCCGAACTCACAGTTTTTTGCCTTGTTCTTCAAATCTGTTACGTAGGCATCTATAGTCTCTGTTGGTCCTTGAGCCCTCGTAAAAAATATGTGTCGAATGTACGGTAGGTTTTTTTTCTGCTCACAGTAATCTTGAAACTTTTTCTTCAACACTTCAATTTTATCTCCCTCACCCTCTTGGAAGACAAACGTGTTGCAAACCTTTATTGCCTCTGCTCCAGCCACATGCAGAAATGTAGCACATTGCACTTTCTCCATCTTTTCATCTACGACACTAACGGTGCAAAACAGCTCAAACTGCTGGAGCCGAACCTTCCAATTCTCAGCAATATTCCCTCGTAGGCTTAAACTCGACGGCGGCTGTAACTGTGACATCTTTTTACGTGTCTTCTCTTCCTTTCCTTTCCGCTTTCTTCTGACACCATGTAGCGTTAATGTGACTCGGACACCGCTGTATATTAAACACACACGTTTATTCACCAGACTTCCATTTTACAAAACCCCCGCGTTCTGGCATCATACGCACTCTGACCTACGAATACTCACATAATACATTATAGCTATGTGTTACTTTTTAATTAAATGGAATTCTGTTAACATGTTTGCTTTTTTCCTTTTGTAGGGGTATGCATATACATTTATTACAGAGGAGCAAGCCCGCTATGCAGGTGATATAATTAAAGCGTTAGAATTATCAGGAAATTGTGTTCCACCTGAGTTGGAAAAATTGTGGAATGACTTCAAAGAGCAACAAAAGGCAGTAAGTACCGTAGATTTCGCACTACAGAGCGCACCTGATTAAAAGCCGCTGGCTCTAATTTTAGAAAGAAAATCAATTTTGTACTTGTACAAGCCGCACCGGATTTTCGGCCGCAGGTGTCCCACGTTGTAATATGAGATATTTACACAGAAAGATATTACACGTGAGGATTTTTTAACTTTTAATTAAATCCATATGGTAACATAAACAAATACATATTGCAAATGCTTTTTTTCGAACCGTGCCTGTAACGCGGCTACTTTTAAATATACATACGTATCGGTAACACAAATTACGTTGCGTATACTTTTTTACTGAACAACATTCCAATATCTCCTAACGACTGGTAAAAAATATATATACTGCAGCCTACCAGGAAAAGTTATTGATCGCCTTTAACTTAAAAGCAGCGTTCGCTCAGATCTAATGCCGCTCGCCCCCCACCTTCCCGTTTATCGCAAACCGGTATTTCCCACAAGACGCGGCGAAACTGGGTGTGATGTCATAGCATCCCGGGATGTAGTACAGAAAACAAATATAGTTAAAACACTTCTAACTTTAACTAGAAATTACTAACAAATGAATTACTAAGCGAAAATATTATAAACTAAATAACTGCACAATGCTTTTCTTCGAGTGTTTTCCATGTTGATGAGGGTGAGTACAAATGACTGATTTACAATAATTTAATTGTGAAAGTGCGCTTGATTTATCGTACAATTTCATTGGATCTCTGTGAACTACTCATCAATTTTATTGGTCTACTGTTACGAGGCAAAATGTTTTTGGCGGCATGAAAAAAAATCATGCATTAGCCGCACCGTAGTAAAGGCCGCAGTGTTCAAAGCTGTTCAAAATGTGGGGAAAAAGTAGCGGCTTATAATCCGACATCTACAGTAGTAATTGCAATAAATTCAAGAGTCGTTTTGTCTTTATGAAAATGCTGAGGTATATTAACATTCAAATACTTACACAGCTCTTTTTTAATAATTGAATTAAGAAGCAACAACTAGATCTTGTTAACCATTATTTTTAATGTGTCCTTAAGGAAGGGAAAACTATAAAGAAGTCTAGTGGCTTTTCTGGGAAAGGCTTTAAATTTGATGAGACTGAACAAGTCCTGGCCAATGAAAGAAAGAAACTACAGAAAGCAGCTCTAGGTCTGCAGGACTCTGATGATGAGGACACTGCGGTTGATGTAAGTGCTTAAGGCTAACTTTGGGAATTCTGGCAAAGGATGTTATGTGCATTGCTAAATTACAGGTTTCAACTTCCCTTTATTTTTGTTAAGATCACTTACAGCATTTGAATTGCTTTTTAATTTGAGATTTTAGAGCATTGCGATAAGCTGTAATGTTTGGTTTTATTTTCCAGATTGATGAACAAATTGAGAGCATGTTCAATTCCAAGAAGCGTGTTAAAGATATGGCAATGCCAGGAGCTTCTAACACACCAGTGCCATCTGCTGGCAATGCAGAGAAACTGGAAATTGCCAAGAGGCTGGCGTTGAAGATCAATGCCCAGAAGAATCTTGGTGCAGAAGCACAGGTAATAGATGTCTAATGTAAATCAGTGAAACATTAATTGTTTTAAACTGTTTTAAGATAACCATATTTTAATTAAACAGTATGATTTAAAATAAGTTGAGATAGGGAATATAGTGGATTGGAACGAGTACATTTTGGCCCTATTAGCCGAAAGTTCATGGAAATTGTTAAAAGATATAAAATAGGACAAACTGCCATGTAACTTCGCAACAATTTACGAACTACCTTCGTACAATGCTTTAGACAATTGCATTGTCCAAAATCTTCATTTTCATTTTAACATTCAGAATATAATTCCTAACTTGTTCAAGTAGCAAAATCATTTCACTTTCACTTCCTGCCGTTTCAGTCATCTCCAAGCCTGAATGCTAAAACCCACAGTGAGCTAAACAGTTCTGAATTGTCTTACTGGTTATTTATCACCAACTGTCAGTGACAAAAATCACTGCTTTTAGAACACAACACACACAACCGAAACTTTTTAAAAATTGACGCTCTAGGCATGGTGTGGTGTCTCAATGGCCATGCATTTTACATGATTGATGCTGGTTAGAAACTGTTTGGCAACAGTCTCCTGCCCCAATTAAGTGGCATAGTGTCCCAAATAAATGGGTGTCCCTATTAACTGATGGCCTAATTAACCAGAATCCACTGTATATGAAAAAAATGTAAGAGAAAATTCATAATAATTAATGTATTATTGATATTGATGGAATCTTTTGCATCCATTTGAAAGCATGTCACTACCCGAATTGCTAGTTTAAGATTTTAGGAGTTTTAACTCTGACACTGTTTTGCTGTCTAATGGCATCTTTGAATTGTGCTTATTGTCTATTTTAACAAATGTTTTAAGATCTTTAGAAGTACGTGACTGCAGCCAGGATTTCAGGTAATTTTTAAATTTTAGGTTAATCATCACATTAGATTGTATATAATTGCATGACTGTACAGTGTACCTACAGTATGTTCTTACAGATTTACATGAAAAATTATCCACCGATTTGGAGCAGTGCAAATCAGATCTACACTTATAGGACAGACAAAACAAAAACAGAACTGGTGTTAATGGAATCTCCAGACAACATTGACAATCATCATGATACCTGTTCACCTTAATTGGCATGTAGAGAGGGACAGGAAAGTGTTTCATTATCGTGTTGGTTAAATTGCAGAATCATGTGCATAATCATGTGCACTACTGAGTTTGAGAATTTGATAAATGTGTAAACTTGTATAGTAGCTTATGATAAGTGCCCTTCTACATATAAACATGCAGCATTCTAGTGATAGGCTGTATTTTTTTATGTTACAGTTTAATACATTTCCCTATTTTTCTCCTTTAAATTCAGGATGTAATGCAACAGGCTACAAACGCTATAATGAGGGGACGCACCATCCAAGCTCCAACGGTATCTGCAAAAACAATTGCAGAGCAGAAAGCTGAAAAGATCAATGCCAAACTCAACTATGTGCCAGCAGAAAAGCAAGAAGATGAGAAACCAGAAAACGCACAGACTGAGTCATTCAAAAGATATGAAGAAGAGCTTGAGATAAATGACTTTCCACAGGTGAGTGATATTTGGGTGGATGATATTTAAAATTGAAAATAGGCTTGTTACCAACACCAGTTTGGATGCTGCAGTAACACCTATCAATGTGATTTATTAGAAGTTATTCACATCTTCAATTAATGCATGAATATTATTATTTTGACGTGATTATCTAGTTGCCCATTAGTTTATCGTACCAAAACCTATTATAAAGAGCTGTCAGGTGTCATGCTCCAAAGGCCACCAACACAGCTATCTCTTACCATCTACTTTCATGTACTCATTGTTTCACTGTCTTCATTGATAACCATTAACAATCACTAAAAGTCGTTTGGCATTATCTCAAAACTTGACTTTCTTTGGCCATGGTTGACAAATGCCAGTTGCTTCAGAGTTTTATAAAAGAAAGAAATTAGTGAATTCTGAAGGACTTCAACATTAAAATCAACTAAAGTTGCATATTGTGCATAGCTACATACTTGCTCCCTGACCTACTGAGTTCCTCCAACATTTTGTGAATGATACTCTGGATTTTTAGCATCTGCAGAATCTGTGCTTATAAACTAAGTGTAATTTTTATATGTATTTTTAGATTTTTTTTGTTTTTAGCGGTAACTTTAAATAACTTAACATGGCTTGTTTAAAAAAATCCATGGAAATAAATGCATAGATCATGGTTGCTAGCATAATAACCATAACAATGCCTGTTATAGCAGCTAATTACGTAATAAAACAATGTATACAGATTATTGAAGTGACTAATCACTTTGCAATGAATCTCTTTCAGACGGCCAGGTGGAAGGTCACCTCCAAAGAAGCTCTGCAGAGAATCAGTGAATATTCAGAAGCTGCCATCACTATTAGAGGCACTTACTTTCCTCCAGGAAAAGAGCCCAAGGAGGGAGAAAGAAAAATATATCTTGCTATTGAAAGTAAGCAAAGATGTATACATTTGAGGAATTTTTGCTTTGGGCTTAAAGTTCAATGACTGCAAGAGTTTCTGTTCCCTTAAAAATATTGAATTTGATTTAAAATGCATATCATCCTCCTGAAGTTTAGGCAGAACCTCATTATTGTGTTTTATAAAAGCACAATACGGTGAGTTTCTCAAGGGTAGTTCCTGGAGGCGAGGGATTTATCCTAAGAATAGTTGTTGTTTAAAATTACCCATATTCAGTGCATTTTAGAGGATTGGATATTAATCTCATTGAAATCCAGGGCCAGAACTTGTTGAACACTCTTTGCTAATGATACCTCTACTATAATGCAATGACAGAATTCAAACCTGCTACACTTTTACAATAGGGATAGTTGGAAATATACCCATTAAAAATATAGATAGGAACAGCTTTTTGGTATGGAAAGGAATGACTGAAAGGAACCAACTAAGTGTAGGATAAGTGAAGAACACTGAGGCTGTCTACAAGAAGGGTCAGAGCCGTCTCTATTTCCTGAGGAGACTGAGGTCCTTTAACATCTGCTGGACGATGTTGAGGATGTTCTACGAGGCTGTGGTGGCCAGTGCTATCATGTTTGCTGTTGTGTGCTGGGGCAGTAGGCTGAGGGTAGCAGACACCAACAGAATCAACAAACTCATTTGTAAGGCCAGTGATGTTGTGGGGGTGGAACTGGTCTCTCTGACGGTGGTGTCTGAAAAGAGGATGCTGTCCAAGTTGCATGCCATCTTGGACAATGACTCCCATCCACTCCATAATGTACTGGTTAGGCACAGGAGTACATTCAGCCAGAGACTCATTCCACCAAGATGTAATGCGGAGCGTCATAGGAAGTCATTCCTACCTGTGGCCATCAAACTTTACAACTCCTCCCTCGGAGTGTCAAGACACCCTGAGCCAATAGGCTGGTCCTGGACTTATTTCCACTTGGCATGATTAACTTATTATTATTTAATTATTTATGGTTTTATATTGCTATATTTCTTCACGATTCTTGGTTGGTGCGACTGTAACGAAACCCAATTTCCCTCGGGATCAATAAAGTATGTCTGCCTGTCTGTTTACAAATTTGAGGTAACTGAAATTTGACTGTTTCTGTATTGTTAATTTTTCAAACTGTTTAATTCTGAATGTCAGGTTAAGTCAAAAGATTCGAGCTACTTGGAGCCTGGCTTTCCAAGATGTCTAGTTCTTTGATTTGTGTGGTGGAGGGGCCTATTAGACAGCAGAGTGTTGCTTAGGATTCTGCTCCATTTCTCTGTGGGTCAGGGCAGCAGTCAATACATGCAGATTCAAGAAAGGAAAGCTCCAACTTTGAATGTTATTAGCAGGTTCTGATTCAAAGGATTCTGAAAGAGGATTAAGGTATACACTTTTTTCCCTGGACAGACTTGAGGAACATAGTCTTAGGGTGAGAAATTAGCCATTTAAAGTTGTAATGAGGAGAAATTTATTCAGATGGATCCAATTTATTTATTTTTCTACTTCAGCATACTGTGGGTACGTAGACATTATGTATGTTGGAAGGTTGAGATTGATTGAATATTTTTGAATCAAGGGAATTAAGAGAAATATGAAGCGGGCAGAGAAATAAACCAAGTAGGGTGATGTCCCATGATAGAAAAATATGAATTGGGGCAGAAGTGAGTCCCTTAAGCCTGATCTCATTGTAACCTTGGCTGCCTCATCTCATGCATTGCAGTCTACTACCCAGTGTCCAATAGCTGTAACCCTACTGCATCATTAACAGTGACCATGGAACAATCCAACTATGGAAACAAAAAAACGCCCACTAGCATCTTTCATGGATGCAGATTTCATGCTCTCTTCTGTCTGATTTATATGTAATCCCAGACTCTTAATACTGCTACCAGAATTCATATTGACCAGTCTGCTAAGTTAGGTCTTGACTCTTCATGATTATCTGGCACTGACTTGTTGCCCAAAGCTGGCCTGATATCTCTTTTTAATGGTGGTTTAGGCTATTCCTTGTATTATTTACTTTAAATGCTGGTCACACTCCCACCTATTAACATACTTTTTTTCCAACCTGCTTCTTATCAGGTGCTAGTGAGTTGGCTGTTCAGAAAGCAAAGGCTGAGATTACACGACTTATTAAAGAAGAACTCATCAGACTGGTAAGATCCTTAATGGAATGTATATACTCTATCCTGTCAAACTGCCTTTAATAAGACTCACAAGAGAAAATAATCTTTTGATTGGTTGAAAATGCTGTTTTCTAAAGCATATATTTGACTATAATCTTTAAGTGAATTAGTATCGCGTTTCAGTTTCCTGAACAGGGAATATATTACCATTTTGTGATCAAAGATGTATAAGGATAGAGAAAGTGATGTTTATTCTCCACAAGATCAAATACTTTTTCTTACTGATGTATCACTTGTCCTTTGAATTCCTTTTCCTTAACCTAATCTTAAATGCTGGCCTAGTTTACTGTCTGCACATTAACATGGAAGTGAATTTCACAATAACACGACTGCAAGTAAAGGTTCTCCTACCCTCTTCTAAGACTCATGAAGAGGTGTTTTATTCTTGACCATTAATAATGATCTTCTTCTATAGTTAAACATTATCTTGATACTGAAGGAAGATCAGAAGGGCTGAATTAATGCAAGACATTTAATAGTGGCTGTCTCCTGGGTCTGAAGTCCCTCCCCAGCCAGTATAGTCGTGGTGGGCAAGATTTGGACAGCCAGTGGGTCCAAGTCTGGGTTTTCATGATGCAGTATGTTTTTTGGGTGGAGAGTATTTTTCTTGGGGGGATATGTGGCCATAGTACATAATCAATAGACCAAGTACCAAAAAGTCAAAATAAAACTACTGTTAGTGGAAATCAGAAAGCAGACAATGCTGGAAATATTAGACTACAGATATATAGTGAGAGACAATTGGAAACAGTTAAGGTCAGCACAGTAGCATAGCGGTTAGCATCATGCTATTACAGAGCCAACGACCCAAGTTCAATTCGCACCACTGTCTGTAAGGAGTTGGTGCGTTTTCCTGTCACTGCGTGGGTTTCCTCCCACATTCCAAAGCAGCATGGGTTAGTAGGTTAATTGGTCACATGGGTGTAATTGAGCAGCGTGGGCTCGTTGTGCTGGAAGGGCCTGTTATCCGAGTATCTCTAAATAAAAATTTTTAAAGCAGAGTGGTGGAGGATGACATTGACTATGGTAAACTGAAGACAAAGAAACTAAATGACTCAGTTTGCCAAGGTTTTCTGATGGGGGAAAAAGTGTAAAGTTGTTAATTGAAGCTAATCCACCTGGGCAAGTTACAAATAGAGAGAATAAAGAAACTACACTAGAACACTGTGGATCAGAGCACTGCATTTGCTGGAAACCAGAAATAAAAGGGAAGAGTAGAAAACTACAGCACGTGGAGTGAAATGAAAATACATTTACCATTGCAGATTGTCAACCCTTCATTAGAATTTGTCAGTTCTTTTATAATCTGGAGCAGTTGATTGTGAAACATTTGACATTGTTCTGTTACATTTTGGAGACTTTGCTCAGGTTCTTAATTATAGTTACAGCTCTTTTTTCTGAAAAGGACGAACAGCCAATTTCAAAACACCCACAAACGAGGGGTTTAAGTTGCTTTCAATAGGGATTTGATTTTGCTTATAATGTTAAAATGATGTGAATTTTATAGAATATTAAACTTAAATCTATTTGTATGTTTGTGTAGTAACCTAAAATTTTAAACATTTGTTTTTATTGCAGCAAAATTCATACCAGCCAACTAACCGTGGACGATACAAGGTTTTGTAGGAATCCTGTAAAGTGTATGTTACATGTCGGCAAATTGATTATAATGGTAGTTCATTATTGTGCTTTGATTATTTTCTCCATAATGTTAAAATTATAATGCATTTGAATTTAGCTATTCTACAGAATCTGTAGAATTTATTTTGTGAATTTCTGGAAACTGTGTTCTACAGTAATAGGTTTCTGTTAATGATAGATTTTTTTTCTTAATCCAACTTATTGTAAGTGAACAAAAAGTATGCTTTTGAAGTGTAAAATAAGTTGCATTTTGTATCCTTGGATTACAGAAATGTCAAAAAAATTAAATAAAATGAATATTATGTTTAATTTCATGACTTTTTAATTCAAAAAACTTGTAAACATTTGTACTACTTACTTACTTGGGCCATTAGCTCCTAATGGAGCATAGGTCATTGATGACCTCCTGTCTCCATTGTCCTCTGAAGTTGATGGTAACACTTCTGCAATCCATTGCATCCACCGTACAGGGGATTGGCATATATAGCTTCTCCAGAGCCCTGTTGGCCGCCTTACCCGTTTCCATCTCCCACGATGGTCTTTGAGAGGCTTGTGTGTACCAGTGATACTCATTGTGTACCATCATACCTCTCGTCTCCTTATCAATGTTTTAAGATGCACAAAAGCCTAGGAATATTTCTGGTTTCTTAAGATGCGGATTGGAAATTGTTTCAATCAGTTTTTCTAAAAAAGACTGAAAAGCTTTTGTGTGTTTGGATAATTTTTTTTTCCTGAGAGTAATTCTATATTGATGATTGAAAAAAATGCTCAAATAATCTTTCACATTCTTGGGGTGTGTAGACATCTTTGTCTATGACTGGTTGAAATTCCGTATATTTTAAGTTTCTCAGAAATGATGGCCTGACTGTTCCAAGAACATAGAATTTCAGTTGTGCACAAGCCAACAGCAATGTTGAAGAGAGTACTTTGCAGACCAAAAGACCAAACCAAGCCATTAGACAAGAACAATGTAGTCTACAAAATCCAATGTGGGGACTACTGCAAATATTACATTGGCCAATCTGGAAGAAAGCTATCCACAAGAATCTATGAACATCAATTGGTTGTAAAGCAGCATGACCACCTTACCCTAGTCTCTACCCATGAAGATCCAGAGGGGCATCAGTGAAAGTCATGACCCAAGTGAACACGCGGCATGCCAGACAATTCCTAGAAGCTTGGTTTTCCATGAAGAATTCTATAATAAAATACAGAGACCTCAATCCTATTTATGAGCCAATGTGGGCTAAGTTCCAGACCACAACTCACAAGATTTGCCACACAGCCAATCAGTGACAAGATTTCCTCCCCATATCACAATTGAGTTTCTGAAATAACATCTAATCAGTTGATTGAAAAGTACAGTATATAAAGGCCAAGCACTCAGAAGACACACTACAATCAGAAGTGCACTGACGAAAGGTTTCCAAGATCAGAGGACAACTCACCCCAGCCAGGGTCACAAAATGGTGGTTACAAGAACAGTATAACAAAATAGTGACCTCCATTTGTTCCACCAAATAACACAAACAAAAACATTAATTATTTCCACTGTCCTTGACTCAGTCCTTACAGATGTTTTCAAATATTCTTAATTCCTTCATGGCTAATGCTTGTAACTAAATTTTCAACACAATTCTAAGAAATATTATTGTTGAACACTTAGTGTGAACACTAATTTTATGTGTAAAATCAAATTCCCCCAGTTATTTAGTAATAATTACATTTTTTAAAAATTGACATTCAGCTGCTATTTTAATCTCAGATCCAATTTTCACTATGTAAAGTTTTAATGTTTTAAATTAAGTTTATGACAATGCTTTAACAAGACTAGTGAAAATCAAGTAATTTTCCTGTCAGTTACATTTGGTTTTCACACTGTTGTAAGTGACTGAGATTTTTTCTGCAGAAGTTATATGTAATTAACCTCATATTTTTTGAATGAACTACCTTGTTCTTTAGGGTAAAGTTGCTGTAGTTTGTTTTCTCAGCTCTTTAAATAGATTGTATTTTTACAATAAATAGATTGCTGTTCTGTACAGGAAACTCCTTCTGAGAGCAATATGTTCAACTACTAATTATAACAATAACAAGGCTTTTTTATTTCCTAGTTAGATACCTACTGGGATACTTCAACAATTACTGGGTAATCAGCCTGCTTGATGTCATAGGTCCACTGAGGTTGTTGCCAAAATGAAAGTTAACATCAAGAAAGGCACTTTCCTTACCTGAGAAAGTGCCTAAATCCCCACACTGACCAAAGTCTAGCTTATTCATGTCATTTCTGTCCAGTTGCTAAATCTTGCAGTACTGACATGAGGAATCTATTTCTGAGATATGAATTGGCACAGGATTGAATTGAATTGACTTTATTTCTTACATCCTTTTCATACATGAGTAAAAGTCTTTATGTCTCTGAATGTGCAATGTGTAAATGATAGTAATTTGCAATAAATAGTTGTAACGTTCTCGCTCGGGTGTAACGAACCCGAATTAAACGTCGAGGTAAACCGTAGTCAATGAAAACAAGGTCGCAGTAAGATTAACCATTTACTGTTCACTCTTCACATTAACGTATGGTGAAAACTGTTGATAAAACAATACAAGATTGGTACAGTGTTTGTTTCCTTCTAAATATCACATTTACATCGTGAATACTTGCAAAGGTAAAACTACAATAACTACATTACATTAAAGTGCAGCATACAGTCAGAATCTACCTGCTCCATTGACTGCTTTAAATACACTTCAACACAAACTATCCCAACTCTTTAACTAACGAAAACATAAACCTTATCGACCGTCGTTACTTTTAACAGAATCGGCGTTAACATTTTAATTCAACATATCGATTATCTCATGACTTACAGCATTGCTTTCACTGTGTCTTTGGTGCGTAGAGAACAAACTGCTCGCGCTGTGGCGCCACATGTGAGCGCCCCCCCACCCTTGCATTTATCCCGAACCGGTATTTTCCCACAAGACGCGGCGAAACCGGATGTGACGTCATCGCAGCAGCAATATATTACAGACAAATGAATTTACTTAAACAATCCTAACTTTAACTAAAAAATGCTAACAAATTACTAAGCGAAAATATTATAAACTAAATAACTGCCATAAAGGCAGCACAATAGTATGTGCAGTAGGATATACAACAGAGCAGTCAATATAGCTTAGAAATGCAATTGTGTCAGTGTAATCAGTCTGATGGCCTGGTGGAGGAAGCTGTCCCGGAGCCTGTTGGTCCTGGCTTTATGCTGCATTATTGTTTCCCGGATGGTAGCAGCTGGAACAGTTTGTGGTTGGGTTGACTCGGATCCCCAGTCATCCTTCGGGCCCTTTTTACACACTTGTCACTGTAAATGTCCAGAATAGTTGGGAAGTTCACATCCACAGATGTGCTGGGCTGTCTGCACCATTCTCTGCAGAGTCCTACTATTGAGGCAAGTACAGTTCCATACAGCCAGTCGGGATGCTCTTAATGGTGCCCCTGTAGAAAATCCTTAGGATTTGGGAACTCATGCCGAACTTCTTCAACCATCTGAGCTGAAAGAGGTGCTGTTGTGCTTTTTCACCACACAGCTGGTATGTACAGACCAAGTGAGGTCCTCGGTGATGTGTATGCTAAGGAACTTGAAGCTGTTCACCCTCTCAACCCCAGATCCATTGATGTCAATAGGGGTGAACCTGTCTCTGTTCCTCCTGTAATCCACAACCAGCTCTTTTGTTTTTAAGACACTAGGGGAGAGGTTGTTTTCATGGCACCACTATGTCGGGTGATGACTTCTCTGTAGGCTGCCTCATTATTATTTGAGATTAGGCCAATCAGTGTAGTGTCATCAGCAAGTTTAATTAGATTGGAGCTGTGGGTGGCGACACAGTCATGGGTGTATAGAAAGTAATGGAGAGGGCTTAGGACACAGCCCTGGGGGGCTCTTGTGTTGAGGGTGAGAGGGGCAGAGGTGAGGGAGCCCATTCTTACTACCTCCCAGTGATCTGACAGGAAGTTCAGGATCCAGCTCCACAAGGCAGGGTGAAGGCCAAGGTCTCTAAGCTTCTTGTCAATCTGTAGGGAATTATGGTGTTGAATGCTGAACTGCAGTCCAAGAACAGCATTCTCACGTAAGCATCCCTCCTCGCCAGGTGTGTAAGGACGTTGTGTAGAGCTGTGATCTCCAGATTGGAGTCCCAGCCTGGAGATCAAGAAGAGAGGGTACATTTTATTTTGTTTTCTTTTTATTTCTGTGTGTCTTGATGCTAATTGGTTAATTTTTTGATAGTTTAAGTAATTTTAGTACATTCAAATATACTTGCTCTAGTCTAAAGGAATATTTGGAAACAGTTAATGAAACCAGCCAACTTTGACAGGAATTGAGGTTCTACCTGAAGTCTTGCCTGAGTGAAGACAGGAAAAATACCAAAAAAAAGGATAAAGAGGTAGTGTTTGTGGATTCATGGAGTGTTCAGAAATCAGGTGGCAGAGAGGAAGAAATTGTTTATAAATCAAGAATGGGTCTTTAGCTTCCTTTACCTCCTCCCTGATAGTAGTAATGAGAAAAGGCCATGTCCCAGATGATGAAAGCCCTTAATGGATAACTGCTGCCTTCTTGAGATACAATTTCTTGAAGATGTCCTCAGTTGTGGGGAAGGTTGTGCCCATAATGGCACTGGCTAACCCCATGACCCTCTGCAGCTTCTTGCAGTCCTGCACGTTGGAGGCTCTATATGAAGACACAATGCTCTCCAGTGCACATCTACAGAAACTGGCAAGAGTATATGATGCCAACCATATATCCTCAAACTCCCGATGTAGAGCCACTGGCGTGCCTTCTTTGTGATTGCACCAGTGTGTTTGGCCCAGGCTGGATCCTCTGAGACATTGATGCCCAAGGGATTGAAGCTGCTCACCCTTTCCACAACTAACCTTTCAATGAGGACTGCTGTGTGTTCCCCTTCTTGAATTCAACAATCAATTCCTTATAAACCATAATCTCTATTCAGCATTGAGGTCTTGATCTCTCTCGGATGGAAAATCAGTATGCCAGGTCAGTTGCAAGCAAGCGTGGACCCCAAGTGGCCAATATGGCCCATTTTTAAATATAGCCCATTTGAAATGTAGCATAATCAGTGGTTGATAAACATTTGGTCTTGTGTTAAATATACATTTCTAAAACTTGGAATCACATGTGGCTTTTACCGAGTTAGAACTCTAGCTTTTAAGGATTCCTACATTATCGTCAAGAAGTTCATCCACAATCAGTAGCATTGAACTGCCATACAGTAGCAGCAATACTTTTTTTGGCAAATTGATTCTGTTGCATTAGCACTGCTGACTGAGGTAAGTTATTCTTACCCATATCCTGTGTCCCTGGAGCAAAATCTTGTAATGTTTTATGGATGTTCTGCCAGCACACTAAACACATTACTGCAAAAGGTAATTTCAGAAGCGATCTTAACTATTATGATGTAAATTTCTGACAGTATTGAATACTTTATCATGGCAAGGGGCCGACAATGGCACGTTTAAAAGTGTTCAATACATGAAACCCTTGAGGATTACTACCCTAATAAATATTGCAAGAAATCACTCAATCGCCTACCACATTCAGGTTAAAACTAATGATCTAATTTTCAAAAGGATGTTTACCTACAAATAATACAAGCAGACTACTGGGAAACTGAAGGTTCAAGAGTACTAGCAGTAGTTCTGCCGCTTAGCTTTATCACACCAGATAGTGATATTACTTCACAACAGGCAGACAATCCTGTTAATTTTAAATAAATGCACTCTGAACATATGTGTTTGCTGTTCTTACATGATTCCGAAAACAAAATGTCTTGGAACTTTAATTGTTGCTGTACATCTCTGGTTATAAGAAAAAGCTTTGTGTTCCTGGATGGTAACACTATATTTTACAATTTCAAGAGCAGTTAAATCATCTAAAGTGGATGCACCCCATCTCTGTCATAAAGGAGACATCAAACTGAGCATTTTATCTGTTAAAATTACAAGATGGAATACAAACATTTCATCTTGTGAAGCATAATGTGGTTCTCTGGTCACATCCCAAGGTTATGGAATAACTTTAACAAAAAGTCCAACTAAGCTTAACTACCAGGTAGTAAAAAAATACTAACATCTTACTATATAATGGCTTAACAGAATCAAGAGCAAACAAAAATAAGTAAATTTGATTCAAATTACCTTGGACAGAATATGCAGAGATCTGAGAAATGTTGGTCAGATAGTTAAGAGGCATCTTCCTGTTGACTGCTAATTCATAGAATATGAGAATAGAGAAGTCATAGTAGAAGTGATAGCATTAAAGAGACAAAGAAAAGATGTACAAGTATGTTGCTAGGGCTGGAGAATTATAGGTACAAGAAGGGATTGTCTGCACCTAGCTGTTTTCCTTGGAACACAACTGAAGTGAAACTTAACAAGGTGTATCAAGTTAAAATGGCACAAGTATTACAGGTTGAGTCTGTGGTAAAAAAGGCAAATACAATGTTGGCATTTATTTCAAGGGGAATAGAATATAAAAGCAAGGAGATAGTGCTGAGCCTGTATAAGAAACTAGTCAGGCTGCACTTGAGTATTCTCAGCTGTTTTGGGCCTCATATCTCTAAAAGGGTGTGTTGTCATTGGACAGAGTTTAGAGGAGGTTCTCGAGGATGATTCTTGGAATGAAGAGGTTAACATATGAGGAGTGTTTCACAGCTTTGGGCCTGTATTCACTGGAATTTCAAGATTGCAGCACGACGCAGCTTGCAGCGGCCACTCCGGAGCTGATTATCTGTTATTTGTGAAGCGGGGTGCCGTGCGCAATCATAATTGGATGAAAAACGGATGTGGGAGCACGGAAGAACATCTGGAAATCTCCAGAAAGACCTTCTTCATTGCTGCTGCTGTGAGGTCCGGGTCTCTGCTGAGAAGAACAGGCCCCCAGTCCTCGGGGTCGCGTTGATGATGGCCGTTGGCGGGGGCGTCTTAATACACTTGGCAGAGGATGGTGCTCGGAGAAGCTGTGCCGGAGGGGATGGTCAGAGGCTCGGAGGTTTGACGGACTTGGAGTCCGCTGCGATCAGAGCGCTTTCACTGTGTGCTGTGTCTGCGAGGCTGGGTTCGATGGAGCTTTCATTGTGTGCTGCATCTGCGAGGCTGAGTCAGGTGGCGCCGTGGAAGTCCATAGCGGGGGTATTCCCTTCTGCCATCTACACGGGATGATGAGTCTATCGGGACCCTGAGGACTTGTGGAAACTGTGTGGTGGTTTCTTTCGAACTTATAGTCTTTTAACATCTTTGGACTATTTTTACTGTGCCCATGGTCTTTTTTTATCAATTATGGTATTGTTTGCAATACCATATTGTTTGTAACTATGTGGTTTTGTGCAGGTCTTGTAGCTTTAGTTTTTGGTCTTGTTTTGTCTGGTGGGATTGGAGCTCCTTTCCAGGGAATGCGCTAAGATGGTAGCGTGATATTAATACGCAGCAGCCTCTCCGGACTCTGGATTGGGGATTGCCAAACGTTATGTGGATTTTCTGGTGTAGTCTGTTTTGTCATGTGCTTTTGTGATATCATTCTGGAGGAACGTTGTCTCATTTTTTAACTGCATTGCATTTGTAGTTTCTAAATGACAATAAACTGAATCTGAATCTGAATTTTGAAGAACATGTGGGGATCTCACTGAAATCTATCAAATGTTGAAAGAATTAGGGTGGATGTGGAGAGGATGTTTCCCATGGTGGGGGTATCCAGAACTAGAGGAATTGAGGGGCACCCTTTTAGAACAGAAGTAAGGAGGATTTTTTTTTTAGAGTAGTGAATCTGTGGAATGCTCTGCTACAGACTACAGTGGAGGCCAAGTGCGTGGGTATATTTAAGGTGGAAGTTGATAATTTCCTGATCAGTCAGAGCATCAAAGGATATAGTGAGAAGGCAGGTGTCTGGGGTTGAGTGGGATCAAGGATCAGCCATGATTGAGTAGCAGAGTAGACTCAATGGGATGAACGGCCTGTTTCTGTCCTATGTTTTATGGTCTTAAGTAGTTTCAATGGGATATAATGTATTCTTAAGATTGGAGTAAACTTAATCTAAATAGTATTCTTTGTTTTGAAGGAACGTTATCTTGTTTGATGTTATACATGTATATAGTTAAGTGATAATAGACTTGACTTTTGCATGCAAAGTCATTATGGTCTAATTGGCTGTAAATTCCAGTGATTCCATTAACTTCAACAAGAGTATTTACAGTGACTTTACCGCCAGCAAAGTGGTCATGCACGTTGGTAGAAGAAATAAAAGTGTAGACAATTTTCTAAGTGGAGAGAAAATTTAACAACCTAGGGTACAAAGGGACTTGGGGTGTCCTTGTGCAGGATTCTCTAAAAGTTAATTTTCAGGTTGAGTCAGTGATGAGGAAGGCAAATGCAATGTTAGCATTAATTTCAAGAGGACTAGAATGTAAAAGCAAAGATGTAAGGTTGAGGCTTTATAAAACACTGGTGAAGCCTCACTTGGAGTATTGTGAGCAGTCTTGGGCCCCTTATCTAAGAAAGGATGTGCTGACATTGGAGAGGGTTCAAAGAAGGTTCATGAAAATGATTCTGGGGTTGAAAGGCTTGTAATATGAGAAATATTGGATGGCTCTGTGCCTCTACAAATTGGAACGAGGGGTGACCTCATGGAAACCTATTAAATAGTGAAAGGCCTCAATAGAGTGGATGTGGAAAGAATGTTTCTTCTGGCAGGGGAGTATAAGACCAGATGACACAGCTTTAGAACAGTGGGGCATCCTTTTAGAGTAGAGATGAGGAGGAATTCCTTTAGCCAGAGAGTGGTGAATCCATGGAATTCATTGCCACAGGCAGCTCTGGAGGCCAAGTCATTTAAGGCAGAAGTCGATTGATTCTTGATTAGTCAAGGCATGAAAGAATACAGGGAGAAAGCAGGAGATTGCGGCTGGAAAGGTGGAAAGGAAAATGGATCAGAAATGATGAAGTGGCAGAGGAGACTTGGTGGTCCAAATGGCATAACTCTGCTTCTATATCTTATGCTTTTATTGTCTGTGTAAAGTTTGCATGTTCAAAGGTTACTGAGAGAAGGCAGGAGAATGGGGTGGAGAGGAACAATAACTCAGCAATGATAGAATGGCAGAGCAGACTCGAACTGAATGGCCTACTGACTGCATGTGTTTCCTTTAGATGCAGAAGTTGGTAATTAATTAACTGCCATAATTATCTTGTGTACAGGAGGAGTTGATAGAATCTGGGGAGAATAAACAATGGTATTATAGATTGATGTAAATAGGCATAGACAGTAGGAAAAAGATCCACCTTTGGTGCTGTTTCTATGACTCCATAAAATACTCAATTTTATCTTAATCTTTGCATTATTTCAAATCTACAGGTGTAACAGTGCAATAGTTATATATCACTTTATTAACTCTGGCAAAGTTAACACATTAATATGTTAGAAACTGGTAAATATGAAGATATGAATAATAGCATGCAGACATTGGGTAATTGTATATAGTTTCAGTGTTAGACATTGCTTTCTTTGTACCAGCTGAATATTCTAGTTTATGCAGTCATACTTTTCACCTGAACATCTTTACATTAGTGCCTGCTATTTTGACCAGAGTAATAAATCTTTCCCCGTTTTCTAATTGTCTCGCCTACTGAGATCCTTGTTGAAACATTGATATGAATGTGCAGATTGCTTCAGTGTTGGAACTCCTACTTAGATTTCGCACTTCATTATGGATATCTACTGTAATCTATTTGTAATACCATGGGCCTTGTACATTACTGAGCTCCAGAGGCAGTTCTCTTTATAAAATAAAAATATATAAAACTTAAAACAACATTGCCTGCTTTCTAAAACAAATATCTACTAAATAAGTAATATATTATCTGGGTCACTAAATAAACAAGGACTTGTTTACTGTGATTCTGACTCAAGAAGAACTGAATAAATATTTATTCAGGGTGGATGATTCGAGGAAATAGATGAGCACGAGCTGGTGAAAACAAGTAAATATCTTTGTGGCCTTGAATGCTTTGTCAGCATTCATGTTGATCTTCAAAGGGATTTATGAGATTTCAGAAAGCAAGGACTTTTAGAAATCTTGCATCTTTTATAAAAGTAACTGTAAAATTCAGCAGACACATTTTCTTGAGGTAATATTATGAGCCAACAGCTGCAGGGATTCTATCACCTGAAGATGACTGGTTCAGTAAATTATGTTTCTCTTCAAATAACATAGGCTGATTGACTTTAGATACAACACTGAGTCATGTCCTCTGCAGAAATTCTCTGATGACGTAGCACTAGTTGAGTGTATAAAGGGAGGATGAGAGGATGAACACAGGGCCCAAATGAAGGACTTTGTCAAATGGTGCAAGCTGAATCATCTGCAACTCAACATTAGTAGGACAAAGGAGATGGTGATGGACTTCAGGAAGACAGCCTGCACTGCTCCCTGTTACTATTGGTGGTGAGGACGTGGTTGTGTTGAGGACCTACAAATACCTGGGGTGCACCTGGATGACAGACTTGAGTGGAGCACCAACACATAGTCTGTGTACAAGAAGGGCCGGAGTCACCTGTGCTTCCTGAGAAGACAGGGGTCCTTTGGAAGATACAGGCCTCTCCTTCACATGTTCAACCAGTCTGTTGACACCAGTACAATCTTCTGTGCAGTGGTGTGCTGGGGAAATGGCATCAACATGGGCGATGCCAACATGCTCAATAATCTGATTAGAAAGGCTGGCTCTATTATAGGAGTCAAACTGGACACACTGGAGGCTGTAGTAGAATAAAAGATCCTATGGAAAATCCTGGCAATTCCAGACAATGTTTCTCACCCTCGGAATGCCACCTTGGCCGATGATGCACCATCAATAACTCTCGGAGACGGGAGGCGAATGATAGGCTTTTATTAGCAGCAGAAGTGACCACAACATCTTGGAGACTGAAGGAGGAGCAGTGCCTCCAATCGCCTTTATACAGGGGTCTGTGGGAGGAGCCACAGGAACAGTCAGCAGAGGGGTGTGTCCAGACAGGTATACACATAGTTTACCACAACCGAACAGAGGAACATTTTTAGTAATAGACTAAGACAACTGTGCTGCTTCAAAGAGCACTGTATGAGGTCATTCTTACCTTCAGCTGTTAGGCTCTATAATGGATCAACCTATAGCTGGGGAAGTGATGACCCCCTCCTGGACTGTTTGAAGTAACTTATTCTCTATTCCTCCTTACTTCTAATATTTATATCTCTGCACTTGTAATGCTACTGTGACACTGTAATTTCCTTTGGGATCAATAAAGTATCTAATTGGCTCACTTAATTTCAACAACCTCAATTTGCACAGAGTATATAGAATCTTCAATACAAATTGCCAGTTGCTTTGCAAGATCAGTCAAAATCGAGGACAGTGTAATGATGGGTGACTGCAAGTTTGTTTCAAAAGTTTCTAAGGAGGTCTTGGACAGGAGGAGGAGGTGAAGCCAGTCTGAAAAAATCACTAAGCAATTACCATCAACAGATCACTTGCAATACCAGAGGAAACAACACACCACCATCGAGAATGCCTACTGTGGTATTCCACACCCTAATTTCGGGAAGTCTGATCACCTAGCTGTACTTCTATTCCCTGAGTATAGACAGAGATGGAAGACTGCAACACCAGTAGAGAAGACTAAGAAGGTATGAACAAGGGAAGCACATGAGCGCTTACAAGACTACTTTGAATTGGTGGTCTGGACCATATTCATGTTACCAATTTGATTAAAACCTGTGTGGATGAGTGTGTGCCTACAAAAACTTGCTGTACATATCCAAACCAAAAGCCGTGGATGAACCAGGAGGTACATTGCTGAAGGCTAGATGTGGCATTCAAGGCTGGCGACCCAGGTCTGCACCAGAAAACCAGGTATGACTTGCGGAGGGCTATTTCAAGGGCAAAGAGACAATTTCGAACAAGGTTGGAGGCGACATCAGATGTTCGACAACTCTGGTGGGGTTTGCAAGACATTACTTCTGATAAAGCAAAACCCAATAGCATGAATAGCAGCGATGCTTCATTACCAGATGAACTGAACACCTCTATGCCTGCTTTGAAAGGGAGAACATAACTACAGTTGTGAAGGTCCATGCTGCACCTGGTGACCCTGTGATCTCTGTCTCGGAGGCTTATTGTTAGGCTGGCTTTAAAGAGGGTGAACCCTCGCAAGACAGAAGGTCCCAATGGGGTACCTGGTAAGGCTCTGAAAACCTGTGCCAACCAACTGGTGGGAGTATTCAAGGACATTTTCAACCTCTCACTGATATGCTAGAAGTTCTCACTTGCTTCAAAAAGGCAACAATCATACCAGTGCCTAAGAAGAATAATGTGGGCTGCCTTAATGACTATCATCCAGTACCTCTCAGATCTACAGTGATGAAATGCATTGAGAGGTTGGTCAAGACTAGACTGAACTCTTGCCTCAGCAAGGACCTGGACCAATTGCAATTTGCCTATCGCCACAATAGGTCAATGGCAGACACAAACTCAATGGCTCTCCCCACAACTTTAGACCACCTGGACAATATAAACACTAATGTCAGAATGCAGTTCATCAACTTTAGCTTGATATTTAATAACATCATTCCCACTATCCTGATTGAGAAGTTTCAGAACCTGGGCCTCTGTACCTCCCTCTGCAATTGGATCCTCGACTTCCTAACCGGAAGACCACAATCTGTGCAGATTGGTGATAACATCTCCTCCTCGCTGACGATCAACACTGGTGCACCTCAGGGGTGTGTGCTTAGCCCACTGCTCTGCTCTCTATATACTAATAACTGTGTGGCTAGGCATAGCTCAAATACCATCCATAACTTTGCTGATGACACAACCATTGTTGGTAGAATCTCAGATGGAGACGAGAGGGTGTACAGGAGTGAGATATGCCAACTAGAGGAATGGTGTTCAACGTCAGTAAGACGAAAGAGCTGATGTTGGACTTCAGGAAGGGTAAGACGAAGGAGCACATACCAATCGTCACAGAGGGATCAGAAGTGGAGCGAATGAACAGTTTCAAGTTCCTGGGTGTCAAGATATCTGAGGACCTAGCCAGGTCCCAACATATCGATGTAGCTATAAAGAAGGCAAGACAGTGACTATACTTCATTAGGAGTTTGAAGAGATTTGGTATGTCAATAAAAACACTCAAAAACTTCTATAGATGTACCATGGAGAGTATTCTGACAGGCTGGTATGGGGGTGTTACTGCACTGGACCGAAAGAAGCTGCAGAGGGTTGGAAATTTAGACAGCTCCACATCTTCAAGGAGCGGTGTCTCGGAAAGGCAACATCCATTATTTAGGACCCCCAGCACCCAGGGCATGTCCTTTTCTCACTTACCATCAGGCAGGAAGGAGGTACAGAAGCTTGAAGGCACACACTCAGTGATTCAGGAACAGCTTCATCCCCTCTGCCATCCGATTCCTAAATGGGTATTGAACCTGTGAACACTGCCTCACTTTTTAAGTATATATTATTTCTGTTTTTCACGATTTTTAACCTATTCAATATACTTATATTGTAATTGATTTATTTATTATTTTTTCTTCTGTATTCTGATTCTGATAATGTTCGAGCACAGCTGCCATTTGTTCAATGAAAAATATGGAATGAACAATGCAATGACTTTTTTTCGAGACTATATCCAAGTTAGCTGTTAGTATAAATCTGCTATAAATTGTGAGGATGACAGAAAGAGACTGCAAAGGGACAAAGGGATCTTATATGAAAGGGAAAGAATATGGCAGTTGGCTGCAAACAGGAGGCCATTTAACCCATTATAGCCCAAAAGGAACTTGCAGGTTAATAACATTTCTCAGCTCTTGGTCCACAGACTTGTAGCTATGGTATCTTCTTCAGTCTTAACAAAACTATTGGTAGTTGTGAAGGACTGTGGAACTCCATTCTTCAGCTTGGTTCCACATCCTGCTCCTCCAACCGTCCAGTTTGAGATCTCCAAGCAGAGTGAAGTCAGAGGAGTCCTCAAAAAGGCAAGGTCACTAGTAGAGCCAGGTTGGAATGGAATTCCTTACAAGCTCTATGAAAACTGCCCTCATGACACAGGCAAGGATGAAGATCAAGACCTCCAAGTCGTGAAGCCTGTCCATCCCGAAAAGGGGCCAGTAGCCACAACATCACCTTTGTTGTAGGGGGTGAGGAAATCCCATTGTTGGCCAGGTAGCCCATCTAAAGCCTTGGGAGGCAGTACACTACAGAGCTCTGTGACAGGCAGCTGGGAAGAGTGGCATAGAGACAGATCGCAGAAGGCCCAGCCGGAACCGACTACCCAGGAAGTAAAAAATGTGGTGCTACCAGTTCACACTGTACCAATGGGTGACGTGGTCCCTGAAAGTCAGTAAAATCTCCTCATCAGCGGCCAATGTGATGGATGGGGCTGCCTTGGGGTTTCTTGGACACTGGCCTCTTCAGGAAGAACACGTTTCATCCGCCTGGGTACAAGCAGGAGAAAACCTGACGGGTCGTTAAGCTGAGGAAGTCCACTGACCTGCTGGTGAGGAGTGCCAATGCCTCGATCCATACCGGCCGTGAATAGAGAGCTCAAGCTGAAGTAGACCAGGCCATCAGCATGTCAGCAGGGTCCAGGCTGGACGTGCAGGGCTTGGCTGGGGGAAGGCAGCACGTTTCTGGTCCAAGGCTTTGAAGAAAGAGAGGAAAGCCACAGTACTGAAGAGATGACAAGGACAGAGAAGGAGCTCTGTAGGGTGAAGGCAGGGGCACAGTGCTGTCAGGAAAACTGGACAACGTGGGAGGGCACCATCAACAGGTCATTCAGCTGGTCTGACGTTTGGAAGGTTCCACAAGCTAGACTCAGCTTCCACATCGGGGCAACCCGTGATACCCTGTCCTGCCCCCAAAATCTTCACCAGTGGCTCAGCAGTGAGGATAGCTGCCCCTTTGTGATACCACCAGTGCCAACCCCCAACACAGCCTGGCAGGATGCAAGACTGCACTGTCCCAAGGGCGCTACAGATGGTGGCACAACCTGGTCCTAATGAAGCTGGCGGAGGTCCTAGAGACCTGCAGGGGGGTCGACAACTCATCCCATTTGTTAAGGCTGGTGAGACCGCTGAACGCATCCGCCAGGGCTTCGTCGGTACATCAACGACAAGGTTTCTCCATATTATGGCACTGACTGGATCGAGGCTCAGGAGTGCCAGCAGAGTGTTGGCTGAAGAGGCAGAGAAGGGCAGCTTTCGGCTGTGCCTGAGGAGGAAGGACAGAAATTGGGGGCACTGACTAACCCCACTTGGAGCTGCTGGGGGTGACAGGGAGATGACCCTGCAACTGCTCTGCCACCAGGAGATGTACCAGGACTAGGGGAGCGAAACATGAGTGAGTGGTGGTCCCTGTCCGATGACCCTGGAACTGACATAAGGGCACTGTTGGAGGGGCGGCAGGCAGCAATGCCAAGCAGGAAATAACATCATCCTGTAAGTCTCATTGTGCTGAGCTCAGGACAGGTCAAGCTGCTGACGCTCTTCACCACTGATCCCCACCTGCTCACCTTTCCTCCTCTTCCTGAGCTCTGTAGTTTTACTGAGACTGAGCAAGAAATTGCTGCTGCTGCTCCACTCAACCAAGTTTCCTATCTCCTGCTCTCTTTTTGCCGTATGTTAAATATTTGTTTATGCTTACTGTCACTTATAGGACTTTTTATGTTATTACACAGTACTGCTGCCACAAAACAACAAGTTTCACAGCAGATATCAGTGATAATAAACCTATTAAACCTATAAATTTTTTCTGAATCTGTTGTCTCCATCAAAGTAGTGGTTTCTCTTGGTGATACATCCTTTTTTATTTCATGTTCATCTTTATTCAATACTGTGGGCAATTTATTTCCCTCCCTTCTCTCCCCAACCCCCACCCCCAGACAAATTTCTTAGAAACTCCATACATCTTTTTCTTCTGAAAATCAGTGACATTTTATCTCGTCTTTAGGTCTTGTAGTTTTGATCCACGATGCATTATAAATCAATTTCTTCCTGCTGAAGCACGTGCGGCAGTAGACTCGAGGGATGCTTTCAGTCCTGTAAGGAATGCTTCAATAGATGGTAGCTTGGCCATAAAAAGGGATGACTTACCCAAAAGAAGTAAGCTCAAAACCATTCTTTCATGTTTTTTCAAAATGAAATTCAATCGATATGAAGCTGACGGTCCCAGCAGAAAGTGACCCCTGAAATGAATGAAAATTCCAGCTAATTTACCAATGCCTTTCCAAGAAAAGAATCTGCACCAAGTCGATATCTATATGTGACCTTGACCCACAGTGGTCAAAGTTCAAAATACATTTGTTATCAAAGTATGCATACATTATACAACCTTGAGATTCATCTTCTTACTGGCCCACAAAATAAAGAAACCCAAAAGAACCCATTTAAAAAAGGACCATTGAATGTTCAATGTGCAGAGAGAAAAAAAAACAAATCATACAAATAATAAACTGAAGCAATAGGGTTCTGAACTGAAGTCCACAAAGAGAGTCCGTCCACAACTCTTAATGATCAGGGCACAATAAATCCTATCTTGCCATTGTTGCCCACATTCTAAGAATGAATTAATAAATTAGCTACAGAGGAGATGTCAGTGGTAAGTTTTTTTATGCAGAGTGGTGAGTGCGTGGAATGGGCTGCCGGCGACGGTGGTGGAGGCGGATATGATAGGGTCTTTTAAGAGACTCCTGGATGGCTACATGGAGCTCGGGAAAATAGAGGGCTATGGGTAACCCTAGGTAATTTCTAAGGTAAGGACATGTTCGGCACAGCTTTGTGGGCCAAAGGGCCTGTATTGTGCTGTATGTTTTCTATGTTTCTATGTTTCTAAAGGTCATATTACACTGGTGATAAAGTTTAATTTCATATTTTCCTCTCGCACTCTTACGACATTACTGCTTATCTATTCTTTTGCCACTTCCCCCAGCTTAATTCTACAAGCTTCTGTTAATAATATGTTTCCTTGAGTGATTTGCCAGTTTTACTGGCAGCTTACCTCATCCACGTTTGGGGAGGGACTTAGAACTCAGAGTAGATAAGTGTACTTGGTGAATTTGAGAAGTGACATTACATGGTAGGAAGAATGAACCAAGTAAAAAAAAAAATCCTGAAACATGTTGCATAGTATGCAAGCCCATGATTAAAGGCAGCAGTGCAAATCAGAAGCTTATTATAATGGTATTCTGGACCCCTGTTGTTATAAGTGGAACCGCAGACAACAAAAGCAAGCAGACACCATTTTTTTTTAAATCTGCAGATTCTGGAAATCTAAAATAAAAAAACAAAGTGCTGGAAATGCTCAGCAGGTCAGGCTATATCTGTGGAAAGAAAAAACAGGTAATATTTTAGGCTCTTTGTCAGAACTGATTATTAAACTCTGGGTCCATCTCAATTATGCAAAGGGAAAGTGATCAAAGGATTCAAATTTAGGATTTATTGGAAAAACAACAAGAGGCTACTTGAGAAATAGTGTGTTTGACACTACTGGATTGTGACGTGAAATACAGTATTTATTTTGTAATAGTAGTTTTCCAAAGGGAATTGCTTTAGTAGTTGAAGAATATTACATGGAGCTGTGGGAAAAGAATTGGGAGTGTGAGATTAATTTAGTCACGAGGGCCTGTTGGGCCAGAAGGGCCTGTTACTGTGCTGTTCCTCGAAATAAAAAATAAAAATAAATAATTGATTAGATGCAGAAGGAGACAGGCATGATGAACATTAATCTTGCAAGTAGAACAAACGTGAAAATTTGTTATAAATTTTTCAAATTCTGCAGTGTGGTTCTTTGAATGCAATTGGCAGCACAATGATGCAGCATTCAGTACTGCTGTGTCACACTGACAAGTTAATTGAAAGTTATCTCTTAGTAAGTAGCAAACAAATTTAAGGGCTGGTTGATGAGTATTGCAAGAAATAATACATTGCAAGACTACAGGGAAAACAAAAGGAGGGGAATGGGATTACAGTTGATTCTGGTTAATTGGGCCATCGGTTAATTCAGAACAACTCTTAAAGAGCAGAAACTAACAGAGAAAATAGTCAGAATATTTGGGACACTGTACCACTAAATTGGGACAGCTGCTTTCAAAGTTTCTAACTGGTATCACCAGTCACATGCATTCGTGTGACTGTTAAACACTATACCATGTTAAAACGAATAGTCTTTAAGTAGCATCATTTATGGGTGTTCGTGTGTAAAAAATAAAGCAGTGATTTTTGTCAGTGATAGTTGGTTAAGAAAAAGCTGTAAGACAATTCAGAACTGTTTTGATCACTGCGATTTCATGCATTGAGGCATGGAGATTCCAGAAACAGCCAGGAGTGAAAATGAAACAATTTCACTACTTCAGCAAGTTAGGAGGTACGAAGAATTTGAAAGCATCAACAATCACTTGAATGTTACAATGAAAATGAAGATTGGGAGGATGCATTGTATGAAGGTAGTCCATTATCTACATTAGCTGTCTGCACTGATTTTGTTCTTTCATAGTCAATCAAAAGAACACGCCACCGTACCATGGATGAATTCCTCTGTCAACAACTATTAGGAATTAAAACAGTTTTATAGTAGGTAGGTTGTGCAATCACTCCAGTTAAGTATGATGCTTTCCTAAGGGATTTGTATTGGTGGATCCTTGGGTGACTGAAGAGGCCGATCCGAGATCCATATTCTGGTGCGATGTGGACACAAGTGGTAGCTATGGATAGTGGTTGGGTCTTTTCATTGTTCACTCTCTCCATCCACAGCTGCCACTTATTCTCTGCGGCACAACGGAACTCGCTGTCATGTAGCACAGCTCCCTCTTGAACAGATTTCCTCAGGTGTATCTATTGAGTGCAATGTCTTCCCAATTTTTAAATATAATGTTGAATTTCTTCAGCCTGATCTGAATGTCATTTTTGAAGCATTTCCTTTGCTCACCTGGGGCTTGCTGACCTTCCTTCAACTGGGAGTAAAGGATCTGTTTGGGGAGACATGAGATGGCATCCAAATGATATGACCTATCCATCAGAGTTGTTGTTGCTTTATCATGGTGGAAATGCTGTTCATGTTTGCCTTCTCCAGCATGCTGGTGTTAGTGCATTTGTCCTTCCAGCTGATCCTCAAAGCCTTTCGTAAGGTTCCGTGGTGATATTGCTCCAGGGTTTTCAGGTGTCTGCTCTAGATCGTCCATGATTCAGCTCCAAACTGTAATGTAGGAAGGACGACTGCTCTATGGACCAAAAGTTTCGTTCAGACCTGTATGTCGCGGTCTTCAAAGACCCTTTTCCTTAATCTTGCATAGACTCCACTCAATTCATGGGCAGTGTTGATCTCTGAGTCGGTGTCTGCTTTTATGAGAGGATGCTGCTAAAGTACGGAAAGGGGTCTACATTTTCAAGGGCAATACCATCAACTTTTGTGGAGGGCTGGGTGAATGGCTGGTTGGGGGGCTGGCTGATAGAGGACCTGTGTCTGATTTATATTCAAAACCTGACCCAGGGCTCTATATGCCTTGGCAAAGGCATTTAGATTATATTGGAGGTCTTCTTCAGAGTCTGATGCAATGGCATTGTTGTCTGCATGCTGAAGCTCCATAATAGTGGTGATGCTGATCTTGTTCTTGGCCGTGAACCATTTGAGATCGAAAAGCCTGTGTCCATTCAATTGGGACAGAGAAAGTCTTATAGTACTGTAGTAGTACTGTTAGTGTTCTAATTTGATTTGTATTTCATTTCAATACATAATTTGTTACTCAGTTAAATGGTAATTTGTCTTTTTATATGTTTTTAACTATTTCCATAAAACTTCATCTAATTGTGGGAGCCACTTAATTGGGCCAAAATGGACTGGTCCCAATGTGTCTCAATTAATTGGAATCTTCTGTACTGAGTCTGGTCTGCTGGAAGTCATCATGGACCCAATGGCTCTGACCGTAGAACTACATTGAGCAACAATGCACTGCTCTGTTTGCGAAGAATTAGTTGTTTATTATCTCTTCCATTAGCACCATTTGAAGAATGACTTCACATTAATTCCCAGAAGCAACTAGATTGTACAAGTTGATGATCTGAGAAGAAACAATAATGGCTAAATTATGCTCACTGGATCAGAAGCTGGAGTCAATTCCAGAACAATTAGCTTATCCGCACCACTTTCCAACCCAATCTCTTCCCCCCCTCTCTATCTCTCTCAGCACAACATGTAAATTACAGGCAAAAGGCTTGACTATGTAACACTTACCCAAAAGGCTGGTATATGTCTAGGGGAAAAGGAGATCCAGCCACTCACCAACCCCGCCTCCCGTACACGCAGGTGCTGTGAGAATCGCGTTTATGCCTCGCGCCCGCCAACAGTATCAAACCCACAACAAATACCGGTATGAAATACACTTTAAAGAGTTTACTAAAATTAAAAGAGTATTAGGCAATACAATATATATATACAAGAAAAAAACAAAAGGCGCCAACTTATCAAAGTTTAGTCAGTTAGTGCACTCGTTGGAGCTCAACCAGCGAACCATTCGACCCCTCGTCGCTTGCCTCCGACTTTCACGTCTTCCACCTCGGACTCCCCGGTGGTCTTCCGAGCGCACGTCCACCTTCCTCGGCGTCTCCCTCCCGACTCCCCTCACCCCCAAGCCCGCGCAACCCCTCCCCCAAGTTCCCAGCCTCACAAAACACAATAACATTCCCCATTGATTAACAAATGAATACAATTACCATATCAGCCATTCTAAAGCGAAACAATGGCGAGAGAAACATTTAACAGACAAAGAAACATCCCTACTCGTAACAAACCAAAGAAGCCCTTTTTAGTAACATACACAGGACATTGTACAACTACAATGTTGGTTAATTCGGTAGATGGATAATCATCTGAAATATATTGCAAGTGAACCCAAAATAATATATTTTGAGAGGAAATATAAACTAGCTGGTAAATGCAAAAAATCAATGGAAAGGCAAAGATTTAGAGAATCAGATAATAACTAATTTTTCAAAGTTGGAAGACACCAATAAAGTTGTAAAGCACAATGGGACACTAGTACTCATTAACAGGACACCAATCACATAAGCAAAAATGTTGTTAATATATGTGTGCAGTTTAGATTCATAAAATACTACAGCCAACTCACCCATACCAGCCTATCTAATAACAACAACAACGTCCTCCTCCTCCTTTTCCTCTTCCTCCTCAATCAGCCCTACTGGGGCATAGGCTGCTGACAACAGCTTGCCAGAGTCCTCTGTTCTGGGTCAGATTTTCAGTCTTTCAAAGTCTAGCCCATTGAAGATCCATCCTTTCCCAGAGATGAGGTCTTTGGAGCTTCTGTTGGTGTTTCTGTACTGCTGTTTTTTTATGTGATGGGGTTTCTAGCCCTATGCTCAACCCTCCTCCTTTTGTAGCTGGGCTTAGGACCGTCCATGGTGGAGTTTCATTTGTCTCTGTCATTAACCTTTCCTATCTACTTCCATGTCCAAATTTCTTTTCAACATTGTAATTGTGCCTGCCTCTATCATTATTTCCGTCAGCTTGTTCGAAATACCCTCTATCCTCTGTGTGACAGACTTACCCCTCAGGTCCCCTTGTTATCTTTTCTCTCTCAGTGTTAACCTTAGCCTTCTAGTTTTAGACCACACGGATGTTGTAAACTTTCATAAACACAAGAATATCTGCAGATGCTGGAAATCTGCAGCAACGCACACAAAATGCTGGAGGAGCTCAACAGGCCAGGCAGCATCTATGGACAAGAGTAAACTGTCGATATTTTGGTCCGAGACCCTTCATCAGGACTGGAAAGAAAGAGGAGAGTCAGCGTAAGAAGGTGGGGGGAGGGGAGGAAGAAGTACAAGGTGGTAGGTGATAGGTGAAACCAGGAGAGGGGGGAGTGGGTGAAATAAGAGCTGGGAAGTTGATTGGTGAAAGAAGTAAAGGGCTGGAGAAGGGCCACACATTTCAATTCTACTTCCCATTCCCATTCCAACATGTCAGTCCATGGCCTCCTCTATTGCTGTGATGAGACCACACTCGGGCTGGATAAGCAACACTTTATATTCCATCTGGGGAGCCTCCAACCTGATGGCACGATCATCAATTTCTCCAATTTCCAGTAATGGCACCCACCCCTCTCCTTCACCATTCCCCAGTCCTGTTTCTCTCTCTCTCACTTTATCTGCCTACCAGGAGCTCCTCATCCTTCCCTTTCTTCCATGGTCTTCTATCCTCTCCTATCAGATTCCCCCTCACCTTTATCTCTTTCACCAATCAACCCCAGTTCTTTACTTCACCCCTTCCTCCTCTCCCGTTCTATAGATAGGTGGTTGTACATTGTGTATGACGATGATAGGAAAACTATGCGGGAGAGTGTTTAAAAGTGGAAAAGCCATTTCCCTGGAGAGTTCCACTCTCTCAACCTTAGAAGTCCAGGTCCAGTGGTAAAAACAACCTGGGGACTTCCTTAGGTGCAGTGGATGACTATGACTCTTCATAGTGTCTTGCCATGCCCTTTACTCTCCAGGGAGTATTGCCGAATCACCTTCTTGGCCATTGGGTCTCACTGTAGATCTCATCTGCCCTGTCTGCTGGAGCTGACTTTGCGTGGTAGGACAGGCATGTCCCTATCTTACCAGGGTATCTTACAGGGGAGTGAAGCTGCCAGCTGCCCTCGCCTGGTTTAGCCTGCTTGTTGAAGTGGTGTACCGGGGTGGGGCTGCCATTGCATGTGATCAACTACTTGGAGCCACAGGTGAGAGCTGAAAGCTGAGTGAGCTGCCCCAGAACAGGCATGACAAGCCCCTTCACCAGAGGTGCTACCAATCCCTGGACACCCATAAATTTAAAATAAGTAGTGCAAATAGAGAGCAAAATGGGGAGGTAGTGTTCAGTGGTTGGTTTATTGTCTGTTCATAAATCTGATGTACGAGGGGAAGAAACTGTTCCTAAAAAGCTGAGCGTGCTACTGTACCTCTTTCCTGTTGGGGGCAATGAGGAGGCATGTCCTGGGTGATGGAGATCCTTAATGATAGATGTGCCATTTTGAGGCATCGTCTTTTGAAAATATCTTTGATCCTGGGGAGGCTCGTGTTCATGATGGAGCTGGCTGAGTTTGCAACCCTCCACAGCTTTTTCTAATACTATTCCCTGCCTCCTCCATACCAGATGGTGATGCAACCAGTTAGAATGCTCTCCATGGTACATTTAGGAACGTGCTAGTGTCTTTGGTGACATACCAAATCTCCTCAAACTCCTAATGAAGTACAGCTGCTGATATGCCTTCTTTGCAATTGCATCAGTATGTTGGGTGTAGGATAGACCTTCAGAAACGTTGCCACCCAGGAACGTGCAACTTCTCACCTTTTCCACTGCTGATCTCCCCCATGAGGACTGGTGGTGTTTTCCCTCAATTTCTCCCTCCTGTAGCCCACAATAAGTTCTTTAGTCTTACTGATGTTGAGTGCAAGGTTGTTGTAGCAACATCTGATCTACTTCACTCCAGTACACCTCATTGTCACCATCTGAGATTCTGTCATCAGTACTGTGTGTTGTCAGCAAATTTCACTGGATAACAAGTATTTGTCTGCCTGACTACTTTTGGGTGTACCTTATGGATTTTGGGCTGCTGCTCATGAAAATCACAATGAAATTTCCCTATCACGCAACTTTAAAAAAAAGCGAACACCTATAATTGTTATTTCAATTCATAATTCAAATCAATTAAAATGTTGCCCATACTGTAAGCTGAAAAGTTTTCTATCTTGTCCAGGCATGCTGAGGCAGGGCAGATGCTGCATGGCAGGATGGGTTTTAGAAAGGCTATAAGAGCATCACACACACACACTGTTCTATGCATTGCATTTACACGTATATCGGTTGGTCATCATGTTGATGTGCATGCTCTAAGAACATAGCAATTGTGAGTACTTATTATAATAAAGTAATTGTATTTTCAGGAGTATTAGCAAGAGCAAAACGTCTCACCAATGTTGCAATAACCATACCTTCTGTTATATTTGTGGCAAGTATACACTTAAATCTTAAAGACGGAGCATGACTCCTCTTATTAAGAAAGCCTACGAGCTCTACTTTGGGTGTAAAGTCGGAGACCCGGACAAAGCGTGGGTTCCTCACGTTTGTTGCGCAATGTGTGCTGTCGATCTCAGAGCTTGGCTCAGCGATACTCAGAAGTCAATGCCGTTCAATGTCCCGATGATATGGTGAAAGCAGAGGGATCATGTGACAGACTGCTACTTCTGTCTGACCAGTGTCTGGTTTCTCTGCTAAAAACAAGAAATCCATTGATTACCCCAATCTGCCTTCAGCCATGAGACCTGTGCTGCATGACAATAGTTTCCAGTACCAAAGCCACCAGAGGAGGCAGAGGAAGATGCCATGATGCATGAGCCAGGAATGGAAAGTGATACTGATACTGATACAGATTTTGAACCCTTTATATCAGGTGAGCCTCATCTGGTAACTCATTCTGTGTTGAATGAACTGGTCAGAGGCTTGGGTTTGTCAAAGGCAAAAGCAGAATTACTGGATCCAGTCCTGATGACGGGTCTCGGCGCGAAACATCGACAGTACTTCTCCTTATAGATGCTGCCTGGCCTGGTGTGTTCCACCAGCATTTTGTGTGTATTACTGGATTCAAGGCTGTGAAGATGTGATCAGGCAAATTCTGTGAAGGATTTCCAAACCGAGTCAGATGTCTGCCAAGATTAAGGACGGTTTTTTGGTTGGTCCACAAATTGAACACGTCATCAATGACAGACAATTAAAATAACTTTTAGTGGGACCAGAGAAAATCACATGGAAGGCTTTCAAGGATACTGTTGAAAATTTTCTTGGCAACTACAGAGCACCAGACTATGTGCAGGTGGCTAATAACATGCCTCAAGCACACAAAACTATGGAACATATCTCTAAACATTCATGTTTTTGCATTCTCATTTTGATTTCTTCCCTGGAAGTCTTGGCACTGTCAGCGATGAGCATGGTGAAAAGTTTCACTGGGACATTGTGGTCATAGAGAAACAGTATCAGGGCAACTGGAATCCATCAATGCTGGCTGATTATTGTTGGACACTTGGGCGAGAAGTCTCAGACACTGAGTCCGAATGAAAATAATCAACAAAACATTTTTAGCTTCATTGAAATATTGCAAGGTATCAGGACTGTTATGCAGTTAAACATATTACAAATTAATTTCTAGTTTCTCCAAATTCCTACATGTGATACAAGTACTCTGAATTTTTTTTTTTGCGTTCACTTCAAGCAGTCTATCATGACCACAAAGAACTTCTGAGGAAGCAACACTTTTGAAAAAACTTGCTGTCCAGAGTTAATTTATAGATGTCATTGGAACTGTGCCTAGCGAGGTGTAGAGAGAGTAGAGCAGTGGGCTAAGCATGCATTAGTAAGGTGTACCTGTGTTGATTGTCTGTGAGGAGGAGATGTTATTTCCGATCCGCAGACTGTGCTCTCCCAGTGAGTAAGTCAAGGATCCAGTTGCAGAAGGAGATACAGAGGCCCAGGGTTTGGAGCTTGTTGGTTAGAACTGAGGGTATGATTGTATTGAATGCTGAACTGAGTCAATAAATAGCAGCTTGACATAGTTATTACTATTGTCCAAATGATCCACGAGTGAGCGGACAGCCAGTGAGATTGCATCCACTGTAGATTATCTGGCGATAGGCAAACTGCAGTGGGTCCAGGTCCTTGCGTAGGTAGGAGTTCATTCTAGCCATGACCAACTTCTCAAAGCAGTTTATCACAGTAGATGAGAGTGCCACTGGGTGATAGTCATTGAGGCAGCTCACCCTGCTCTTCCTGGGCACTGATATGATTATCGCTCTTTTGAAGCAGGTGGAAACCTCTGACTGCAGAAGGGAGAGGTTGGAGATGCCCTTGCACACTCACACCAGTTGGTTGACACAGGTTATCAGCGCTCTACCAGGTAAACCATCAGGGTGGACGCCTTGTGAGGTTTCATCCTCTTCAAAGATGTTCTGACATTGACCTGCGAGAGATCACAGGTCCCCAGTCCCTTTTCCTTCAGTTTACCAATTTAATTGGCAAATTTGTGCACTGGTCCTGTGCAGGGATTTGACTGAGTGTACCAATTAAATTGGTAAGCTGAAGGGAAAGGGAATTGCAATTATGAGGATGGGACAAATGGTAAACTTCCAAGAACCTATAAAAGGATTTTTTTTCTATTTTGTGCCTTGAGAATTTTGTTTTAAGTGACACAGCACTTCACAGATGCCAGATGAAGGATCTTCATCGAAAACGTCGCTGCCTGACTCGTTGAGTTCCTTAAGCATTTTGAGTGTGTGTTGCTCAGTATTTCAGGCATTGTAGAATCTCTGGTGTCTCCTTCACAGTTTCTACACGTTAAATTAGTAGTGAATAAAACTTTGCTGGTGTTCAGCTGATGACTTGTCCTTTGCTGCCCTTTAAAGAAAGCTTGATCTTGAGCCATTCATGTCAAATATAACAATAATTGGGCGGCACTGCAGAGTATCTCATTCACAGCAGGGCCCCTTTCTTCGTTCTTAGGAGGTTCAAGCTTGCCTGTAAACACTACATTGATTTTTTACCGAGAATGCGGGAAGTTGCAGTGTACCAGCAAGATTTATTCATCCTGAAGAGGACAACATACTTCATATCATGAATCTATTTGTGCTTTCCATGATTGTGAAAACGTTTGAAAAAAAAAGGCATTGTCCAAATATCACACCAAGGTAACCAAGGATACAAAAATCTACGTTAAAAAATGTTTGTCCTTATAGAGCTGGGATGGGCGCGTCCAGGATGCAATTATTGTAAACCCTTCTCTTTCCGCAAGATTAGTTGTATTAGCTTGTAAATCATGAATATTTTTACTAACAATTTACACCGAGGAGAAACATTTTAAGCTGCAGCGTCTAAAGTCTAAATTGGACCTTTTTTGTTGGCCTTTGTGCGGAAAATTTGTACACAGGGTGGAAAATTAAAAATCAGTGGCGAAATGTATGCATAAACATGAGCAATTTTAAAAATGTTTAAATGTTGGTGAGAATAAAATGGTTGTTGGAATAATGAATGAAAGCTGCATTTCATACATTTGCAGGAAGGGCTGGTCTTCAGAGAGAGAAGTGCAGCCAATGAATACGGTACATTAAAAATTAATTGTTTATTTGCTCGACTGGTCCTTTATTCCCGGGCGGAAGTGCGCTTGCGCCGCACGTATTTCCGTGTTGTGACTTTCGTTGCTTTGATAAAGGTTGCAAAGGGATCGCTGCGTTCCTGATCGGCAGAGAGGAGCAGAAACAAACGTTAACCGGGACCTGCCTTTCTTTCTGCACCGCTGCGCTGCCTCGCGTGAAGAGTTTTTTTAAAAGGGTGTTTTGTGTGTGTGTTTTTTTAATGTGCGTGTCCTGTCTCGATCTGAATTATCCGAGCCCTGGAGACCCGAGAAAATTGGCTAAAAGAAAAAGCCCAGAGCGGGAATGGCAAGATGAGATGTGCCGTGTTCTTCTCACTCGGCTTTAGCTTTTAACCCTTGTAGTGCTTTCCAGTGGAAAACCTCTCCAGGCCAGCGAGCACCAGGAACTGGATGTAACAGCCGGGTCGCCGCTGCGGTCTATTGTCGGGTAAGATCATTATTTTGTATACACAGACTGGAATAAAAGAACGCGATCGCACGCGTCCGTATTGTGCAGATTCCGTGAAGTTCTTGAATAAAGATTTTAGCATTTATAATGAGATTAAAAAGCGGTTATAAAAACATGATCATATTCTTTTGTGACTGATGTTCAAGAACGTCTTTTTTTTAACATAACGGACATGAAAAAAGATTGGTGTTGGTAATTCCCTCAGGTGGTTGTTGCAGATAGGGTTTGAAATGTAGTTCTTTTGCATTTCTCATTTTTTTTTGTGTTTCCCATCTCAACATTGCAGGAAATAATTGACTTGGAATAATCAAGGGGCGAGAGAATATAAACTTCATTTCCATAAAAGTGAATTATTTTGCTATTAATTTGTACAATGTTTCGGTTAAATTGAGGTAACTTGCCCCTGTTAAACACTTGCAGAATACTGTAAATAATAAAGACGCATTTTTTGTATATTGGAAGATTGTTTTCAATTCTAGTTTAGTTTCATCATCTGCAAAACTGATTAATGTTATAAATAATACTTCAAGTGCCACGATGCTATTTATTGTTGCATTTTTAAAACAGAGTTTGCATTCCCCCCTTTCCTTCTGGAAAAAAAAAGGACATTCTTCCCACAATACAATGTTTATCAATATATCTTTTCATACAAGCTCACCCAGTTGTGGAAATTCATAATGTGCAAGGGGCAAGTGCATAATCTAAACTTGTGTTTGTTCATTATGTGAACTTTAAGGGTTACTTTGTCTTTCAAAAAATTTGTAAGTCATGATAATACCTTATGACCTTGAAGATATTTTATTTTTGAAAACATGCTTAAGATTGAACTCATTCTGACAAAGTGTCAAGATATATATTATAAATATGAAAAATGCCCTTTGCTTTGCTGTTGGGGTATCTACTAAAAGACTAGTATAGCTACCTCTCACACAGAATGGCCTTTAGCACTACTGTTGCTTGCATTGAAACCTTATTACTCCCCACCTATGAACAATGGACCTCAACTGTGTCACATATAGGGACAATGGATGATGCAATTTACTTGGAATTGAAGTTAAGTGTAACCAAACAATTCTTAGAAGATGCATTTTAAATAGGTAGATTTATTGTCTTTTGTATTTTATATGTAAAAGTTATGCAAATGGAATGACATGGTACTGGAATCTCAAAAACTTGATCTTGGGTGGGATATGGAAAGAGTTTCGGAAGTTATATTTAGGATTAAGAAACAAATTATGGATTTCTAACAATTCGAGCATTTTCCATCAACTCCGATGCTGCAGAGCAGAGAGTAGGAATAATAATAATGCTGTTTTGGATAAAATTTATATCCGATTCTGACTTGATGGCTGTTTAATGCTAAGATCCTCTGCTCGTAGAGGATAAAATGTGTTGCAAAGCATCTGAACATCAGAATATTGGGCTCAGCTGGATACCTGTTTTTGTTAAAGTTTAGAACAAATCCTGTTTAACACAGAAATCAAAGGATTTCCACAGGGAGCACACTGGAAGATGCACCTGGGTGCAATATACTTGCAGGCAGGTACACAAGATTTTTGGATTGAAGTGGGGTACTTGTTGAAATGAAGCAACACCTCGAAAAGGCATGGACATCCAACTTAAATATTCGCTTTGAGAGAGCTGCTCTAGTACGCTCTAATAAAGTTGGCCAGTAGTCTTGCAACATTTCTGAAGCAGAAGGAGTTGTCGAGGCTGATCTTGTTTACTCGGGGAAGGTACAATGTCTCCAACTGCAGAGGTGGGACACAGTGGATGAATTAAAATGGCCTACCACAATCTCCATCTTTGGAGTCAGTCAAATAAATTTACAGTCTTCCAACACTAGATGGCGCTAAGAGAGATACAGACGACTGAATCTTTAGGATGGACACACCTTCAGCAGTTTTCCAACCATCTTTTCTATTTATGGTCGAATTGCACAGTTGAAGTGAGATTTGTTGTGAAACTTACAGAATAAAAAAAAACTCAAAGACATATAACAGTTAATAAACCAATGTATTAACAAGGTTAATATACGACTACATAAATCTCCATAATGTTATTTTTCATCACTGAAAGGATGTTTTATCCATTATATTCATTATCTGCACTTAAAAGATAGACAATAAAATGGTTACATGTCGTAAAATGTTTTTATGCAGGCCGAAATTTGTGGTCTGCTTAGAATGTTGGCAGTGCAGTTTGTGACTAACAGTAACAGTTCTCTGTTTGTAATTGAGGTTTCAAATATGAACCCATGGATTTAAGTGTAAAGCAAAGGGACTTTTCCCAAAGCTGTCATTGTCTCAGAACCAGAACTTTTTTAGGATGAGAATCCAGATCTAGCAGAACAAGGGGAAATCTGACATTTCCTTACCTCAACATCCTATTTCACCCCACTGTGAACTTTTGATCCTGTCTCGTTGATCTTCTGCCACTTAAGCATTGACCTTCTTTGTCCTTGCCTCATCCGCTATCAATATCTTCACTCAATACTGGTTAACTGATTTTGCAAGTACTGTAGTGCATAGGTAGGTAGATGCTTTACAATATAACGAAGCTGTAAGTGCATCATTTTACTGCCATCCTCTTTAAGGAAAGCACTACTTTAATTTTACTCTAAGAACCCACCTAATGCCTGATGTTCCTGTTGACCAACTCCAATATTCAGATTGCAGTACGAGAACAGTTCTTGTTTTGTTATCCCACTTCCATTAATTGGACTCTTAAACATTTTACTTACTGAAGCCAAACCCCACAGTTGCTCCCAGAGCAAACTAATAAAAGCGGAGGGCTGCCCAGTAGTCAACGAAGACTGTAATCGCGTGCCAATAACTTGGAATTAGTAGCTGATTCAAGACCAGTTGCTTAGATGGCGTGGGACTTAATAATTCTCAGAAATCTAATTATAATACACCATCTCTCTAAATAAATAAAGAGAATGTAAGTATTTTAATAAACAAATTGACTTTGATGTGCGCATAGGACTGCACTCAACAGTGTAACTAGAGAAAAAAAGTTAGAATTGTGGTAGAGTACTGCAAGCACATATTCCTGACAAAGTCAATGGATATGCCAAACTGAATTTTGTGTGTCTATAAAAGTATACCTATTGCACAGAAATGTTAATTAGGCCTCCTCCTCCTCCTCATGTTCATCTTTTGCTGGCCTTCCTTTAACCTGGTGTTCCAGTGCAGTGCCAGTTATCAGCGGGGAAGAAGTGAATGGCCTTGTATCCAATCCCGGGTAGCTCTGGAGTCTAGACTAAGAAGACTTGGCTTTCTCCTGCAGCAGTTGTAGAGCGTCTGGTGGCTGTCAGGCTGCAGCAAGGTCATTGGTGAAGAGCAGCGGTGACATCACTAATAAGCTACAGCTGCTCCCTCCCCCATGGGACAGGGTAACAGCAATTTTAGTAATAGGTTGTAAAACATCATGTTTTATTTCTGCGACATCTTGCAAGACTCTTTGTATGCTAATAGACAGAAATGTGTTGGCAGTGATCTCAGCTTGCATGGCAGAAAGCTGATTTACTGCTGTTCTGGGGCACGTGTTGGTTTCTACTTGGAAGAGAGGACATTGGCTGTGATGGCCTGCTTCTTAACTGTGGGAATGGAGTCGCCATATTTCTGTGCTGGGGGGAAAAAGAATTCCAAATGGGTACAAAGCCCTGAGCAAAGTTACTGCTGGAGTCTGCTGTGTTCCTTGACATTGTAAACAAGTTTAGTGGGAGGTCTGATTCTGTAGGCTGGCTCTTTAACACTATGTCTGATGTCCCTGCAGTAATACTGTTCTCTGGTGAAGTGATACCCAGACTTGTCATTGACACAACCTAGGCTCTCACCTACACTTCTAGAGTCTCCTGATGTGTAAACCAATCACTGAATTCCTTGGACTGAGGTAGTGCCTGGGATTATCAAATCAAGTTACAGTGTCTCTTCTCATTCTCCTTTAACCACCTGATTGTGGTTTTTAGCTTTCTGAAATACAGATATTGAGGAGGATTATGTTGAGTGGAGGCTGTGGGCATAATGAGCAAAAGTAGTACAGCTCTTCCCTCCCATTGCCACTGCTCTGATAATGTTCCACCTCAAAGCCAGTAAGAAGGAAGGGGTCAGATGGTAGTTCTTGCAGAGTGTGTTTGGGGAACACCCTAGGTATCCCTGGCAATGTCTGCAGGGTGTGAGATAAATGTGGGAAACTTACAGCACCGCCAAACTTGTGAAGTTGCAGTGGAGTGTGTGAAAGTCAGGGGCCAGTCCTGAGTGAGGTAGTGAATGACAGGGATGTGTGCATTCAAAAGTTTTTGAGTAGTTGGTGGTATGCAGTTGCTGTTCCTTTGGTTCCCTCAACTGCATAGAGAAGAGGAGCCTGCTACATGGGCAGTAGCTTGCTCCCCAAATCGTACTGCGTATCACACAGTCAGCTGGAGCGTCATATCTGTGGTCGACCCCCAACCAACGGAGGGCCTCATGGTGGAACGCAGACGTGGTCGTGTAGCCAGGAAACCGGTCCACCAACTCTGCACTGTTCATCAAGCACCACTTACCCCACTTACATATATTTCCAGCAGCTACCTCCCACCCCTCCCCTTTTGTACAGAGATTCTATCACTTGCCTGTACAGCAGGGCCAATTAACCCTATTTGACAGGGACTAAGAGATAAACATGTGGGGTCTTTGAACTTTCTGATGCATTTCATCCAGATCCTCAAGAGATTTAATCTCTCATGTGGTCTGCTGTATCTCGAAACAACAGCTCCTAATTAGTGGATCGCCTCTTTGCCAAGGACAGAAGATCTCTCGCGCTCTCTCTCTCTCTCCACTAAGACCTCTAGCGCAATGGTGAAGCTTGTTTCCTTGTATTTGTTTCACCTTTTTCTGCGTGAAACCCGGTTCCGAGACTGGTTCCACCAACTGCTGAAGTCATAATCTGTCTCTAAGAGCTGCAAATTCACTTTACGTAGTGTGGGGTGGTGTTAAATGGCAGTATCTACTCATGCCTACTGTTGATGTGGTAAACTAATAATTGGGTGGTTATAATTGGCTGCACACAGCCATCAAGCAAGCAAGCTGGCTGCACAAAGTTTGTATCAAAACAAAACGTCCCAATGATGATTCCCTAGAATATGCAGTTTACCCTGAGAGATTTAAGTAAATTTGAAGCATCTTTCCAAGTCTCAAATTCACTTTCTGCTGCTGCTCTTAGGTTGATGCAGTCTTCTGTTTGTAAATATCTGATTTACGGTAAGTCTTTTGAGAGCCAGGTAGATTGCACCTCCCAAATAAACTGGAAGAGAATGGGTGCCTTACAAATATTTGTAAACGTTCAAATAAGCAACTGTTTTCTTTAAATTATAATTTAAAAATAAAAATCTACTTAAATGTAAATTAACTCAACTAAATCAGAAATTATGACTGTATATTGTTGTTGCACTTTTCCATGTTAAAATTGTGTGCATTGAGGAAATGCGTGAGGAAATCTAGGAAGGGTTTATGCTGTGATGCTGCACCTTTCAAAATTATATTTTTTTAGTCAATAGTTATTACCCCTCAACTGTCAGGCTCCTGAACCAGAGTGGATAACTCACTCACCCCAAAAACTGAACTGACTTCGCTACCTAGAGATTCACATTTAAGGAGTCTACAACTCTTGTTCTCAATATTATTTATTTTTTAATATTATTTTGTTTTTCTTTTTGCACTTGCATAATTTGTTGTCTTGTGCTCATTGGGCATTAGTCCATCTGTAGTTTTTCATTGATTCTGTTGTGCTTCTTTGTATCTACTGTGAATGCCTGCAAGAAAAACGAGTCATGTATGTACTTTGATAATAAATTTACTTTGCATATTTTGAGCTGTTCATAAAATGGATGGAGCAAAGTACTGGAGGAACGCACCATTGTTTCATAGAGTACTACGGTGCAGAAACAGGCTCATTGGCCCATCTGTTTCATGCTGAATCTATTAATCTGCTGAGTCCCATTGACCTGAACCCAGACCATAGCCCCCCTTACCCCTTCCACCCAGGTGCCGATCCAAATTTTCTCTTCAATGTTGAAATCACATCCATCGCTTCCACTGGCAGTTCGTTCCACACTCTCACCACTGTTCCCTTTAAACAGTTCACATTTCACCTTACACCATAGCCTGTACCTGTAGTTGCACCTAACCTCCATGGAGAAACCTGCCAGCGTTTATCCTATCTACGCCCCTCATAAATTTGTATACTTCTGTCAAATCTCCCCTCATTCTCCTACGCTCTAAGAAATAAAGTCTTGTCCTTCTCTACCCTTCTCTAGAATTCTGGTCTGCAAGACCTGGCAACATCCTTGTAAATTTTCTATGCACTCTTTCAATCTTATTGGTAACTTTTCCTGTAGGTAGTTGACCAGAAGTGGGTATAATACTCCAAATTAAACCTCACCAACATCTTGCTATATCACTTTTTTTTTGGGGGGGGGGAGGTCTTTAATCTTGCATATAATCTGATAAATTCTACAAAATGTTTGGGATAAGAATTTCACCTTTTCCTGTTCAGTCATTGTGTTAGTACTGTGGAAAACGCCACAGCTTAGATTCTTTGCATATCTGGGAAGAACTAGCTTTCAAAGAGCTGGTTGCTTGGTTATATTTTCCTATTCAAACACTTGCCCAGTTTTTAAGAGCTGCTTGCCTCCATTTTGTGGTTGTATTGGGTGTGATGTTTACTTTCACTTCATGAAAGTTACAGCAACTTTGGGATTTCCAAGCATTTATAGATTAACATAGCGTTTGCATTTCAGCACTCCTCTACAGTGTTGCTGCCCCCTCCAGGAGAATCAGGAAATTATTGAAGGTGACTTGACCACTCAAAAATGGCCAGGAAGTTGTATGCTTTTGTGGATGAAGCCCAAGTCAGGTTTTAAATGGTCCACTAAGCCATAAGTGAACCTCAGCTGTTTTTCTGGACTGAACTCATGTATGTGTATTTTAACTGTTCCAGATAACTATTTCAGAATATAATGGATTCTTAAAATGCTCATGTTAAAGCATTTAAAGCAATGTTAATTACAGGAAGGATATTAATAAGGTTGAAAGAGTGCAGAGAATGTTTACAAGGATGTTGTTGGGACTTGAGAAACGTGAGTTACAGAGAAAGGTTGAATAGGTTGGGACTTTATTCCCTGGAGCGTAGAAGAATGAGGGGAGATTTGATAGAGGTGTATAAAATTATGATAGCTATAGATAGAGTGAATGCAAGCAGGCTTTTTCCACGGAGGCTATGGGAGAAAACAAACAGAGGACATGGGTTAAGGATGAAAAGGGAACATGGGGAGGGGGGGCTTCTTCACACAGCAGTGGGAGTGTGGAATGAGCTGCCAGATGAAGTGGTGAATGCGGGCTCACTTTGAACATTCAAGAAGAACTTGGGACAGGTACATGGATGAGAGATGTATGGAGGGATATGGTCCAGGTGCAGGTCAGTGGGACTAGGGAGAAAAATGGTTCGGTACAGCCAAGAAGGGCCTGTTTCTGTGCTGTAGTGTTCTATGGTTCTAAAGAAAGCTCTTTCTTATTACACCTGTGCATTTTCCAAGGTTTATTTTAGATTCATAGAGTTGTACAGCACAAAACCGATTTCTGTTGTCTGGTCTGCCCATGTGAGTAAGATGCCTATCTAAGCCAATCCCACGGCCCATATACCTTTAAACTTCTACCTACGATCTTTTAAATGTTAGTTTTGTCTCTGTCTCTACCATCTCCTCTGGCTGCTCATTCTCCATATTCTTCATCCTCTGTGGCCCAGAAGTCGTGCTCCTCGGGTCCCCTTCAAATCTTTCCCCTCTTATGTTAAACCTACGTGCTGTAGATTTACCCTCCACTACCCTAGGGAAGAATACTATAATTATTTACCCTGTCTATACCCCTTACAATTGTGAAAACATTTATAAGGTCACCCTTTGGCCTCCTCTGTTTCAGTGAGAGTAAACCCGCTATCTCTGATCTCTCCTTTTACCTACAGCCTTCCATTCCAGGCAACGTGCTGGTGAATCACTCCAGCACACCCTCCATCACTACCACATCCTCTCTGTAGAGTGGTGATCAGAACTGTGAGAGTGTATCCCAGCTTCACTCAGGGATTCAGCTTGTGAAGGCAAGAACATCAAATGTTTTTATTACCACACTATCCACCTGTGTCACCACTTCCAGGGAGCAATAGACTTGCAGCCCCAAGTCTATCTGTAGATCAACACTTCCAAAGTCTGTACACTTTGCTTTGTCTGCCCTAGCAGAATTTACCCTCACGAAGTTCGCTACTTAGCACTTGTCTGGATTAAACCTGATGCGCTGCTGCTCCGCTCAGTTTTCCAGCTGATCTATGCCTGCTGTATCTTTAAGCAACCTCTCTGTTACCTGCCACTGCACCAATTAGTGTGTCATCTGCAGACTTACTAATCACACCCCTTGCATCTTCATTCAAGTTGTTTACGACATTCACCTGTCCCTGGGGTACAACACATAACGGATTTCCAGTCACATAGGCACCCACCTACTTCTATCCTCTGCCTCCGTTCTTCAAGCCAATTTTGAATCCAGTCCAACAACATGCCTGGCATTCCTTGTAACCTGAACCTCTGGACCAGCCGGCCTTGGGCGTCAAAAGCCTTGCTAAAGACCATATAGATAACATCTACTACATTGCTGCCTTCAGTCCCTGCGGCTACCGATCTCTCCTGTGCAAAGACATGTTCATTGCTCCAAATCAGCCGCTGCTTTTCCAAGTGAACTTAAATCCTGTCCCTCAGAATGCTCTTGAGCAACTTCCCTACCACTGATACAAGGCATCTCCTACTGCCCATTTTGAACAAGGGGACAACATTAGCTATCCTCCAAGCTACTGGGGTCTTGACCATAGCTAACAAATAACTAAACATCTGTCTGACCCCTAGCAATCTCCTCCCTTGCTTCTGTCAGCATCCTGAGAGAAACTTTGTGCACTCCCAGGAATTTATGCAGCCTAATGTTCCTGTTGCTGGCACTCCTTCTGCTTAATAGACGCTTACTCCAGAAAACAAGCCCGTCCATGAACTCTCCAGTCTCTACGTTCTCCATGGTGAATACCAACGAAAAAGATCCGAATGTCGGTGAAATCCTTTGGCTCTATGCGTAGATTACCCCTCTCCTGTCTGCCTCATGAGGAGACTTGCACCCTCCTTAGCACGCTCTTGCTTCTAATAGATTTATAAAAGGTTTTAGAGTTTTCCTTATCCTTCTTGCAAGGTCATTTCATGGTCCCTTTTCACTCTTCTAATTTCCTTACGTCTTCCCCTCTCAGCCCTGGGTGTGTTATTTGATGACAGTTTCCTCTACCTGCCATATGCTTCCTTTATTCTCCCCTGATCAAACCTGCACTATATCCCCAATTCTGATGGGTTTTTTTTGCAAGTTATTTATTATATCCTCCCTAACTATTTGCTTGCTTATTTTAATTAATGGCCTAATTCCAGATAATAAATTGATAAAGTGGTCTTGATATTAATTCTGTACAGGGGACAATCTTACCTTATACTTGTTGGATATGCATGGTGCAACAACGATAACAGAGCAGTAGGAGTAAATGTTTTCACTGAGCCACGCAGGCAAAAGGCAGGTAACTACAGGCCAGTTGGGAAATGCTTGAAGCTGCCATTAAAGTAGAAATAGTGAGGCATCTGGAAAGAAATGGATCCATCAGGCAGATTAAGCATGGATTCAGCAAAGGCAGATCCTGTTTGACAAACCTACTGGAGTTCTTTTAGGATATAATGAGTGCAGTTGATAGAGGGGAATAGATGGATGTTATTTACTTGGATTTCCAGAAAACATTCAATAAGGTGCCACATTAAAGACATCCATAAGATAAGGGTGCATAAAATTGTGGGTAATGTATTAGGATGGACAGAGGATTAGTTAACTAATGGAAAGCAGAGAGTTAGGATACATGGTGTTCCTCCGGTTGGCGATCAGTGGTGAGTGGTGTGCTCCAGGGGTCAGTGCTGGGCCCTGCAGCTGTTCACGATGTACATTAACGATCTGGAAGAGGGAACCAAGGGTAGTGTATCTCAGCTTGCTGGATACTAAATTGAGTGGAAAAGCAAATTGTGCAGAAGGTATGGAGAGTCTACAGGGAGATGTAGACAGGTTAAGTGAGGGGCAAGGGTCTGGCAGATGGAGTACAATGTTGGTAAATTTGAGGTCATCCACTTTGGAAGGAAAAATGGAAGATCAGATTATCATTTAAATGGTAAAAAAACTGCAGCGTGCCGCTGTGCAGAGGGACCTGGGAGTGTTTGTGCATGGATTGCAAAAGGGTTTGCAGGCTATCGAAGGCAAATGGAATGTTGCCCTTCATTGTTTGAGGAATTGAATTTAAGAGCAGGGAGATTATTCTGCAACTGTGTAGGTGACTGGGGAGGCTGCACCTGGACTACTGCATGCAGTTCTGGTCTGCTTACTTGAAGAAGGATATACTGGCTTTGGAGACAGTGCAGAGGAGGTTCACCAGGTTGATTCTAGAAACGAGGGCGTTAGACTGTGAGGAGAGATTGAGTCACCTGTGATTGGATTTGCTGGAATTCAGAAGGATGAGAGGAGGTCTTATAGAAACATATAAAATTATGAAGGGCAAGTTGCTTCCACTGGTAGGTGAGACTAGAACTAGGGGATATTGCCTTAAGATTTGGGGGAGTAAATTTAGGACAGAGATGAGGAGGAACTGCTTTTTCCAGAGAGTGGTGAATCTGTGGAATTCTCTGTCCAATGAAGGAGTGGAGACTACCTCAGTAAATATATTTACGACAAAGTTGGATAAATTTTGCATAGTAGGGGAATTAAGGGTTATGGGGGGACAGGCAGGTAGGTGGAGGTGAGTGCGTGGTCAGATCTCATTGAATGGCGGAGCAGGATCAACGGGCCAGGTGGCCTACTCCTGCTCCTATTTCTTATGTACTGAGTCATGGCAGTCACCATACATGCTGGGCAACCTGCAGTGTGGGAGCTGTGAACTGGTGCCCGCCAAGATGGAAACATGCACACTTGAAAGCCCATGCAGAAAGGGAGAGACCAATCGGCCACATTCTCACCCTGGTATAACAACACCGAAGTATGTCATTAAAGCATGTTTGGTCCCATTTTCCTGTCTCTTTTTATCCACGTCAATACTGGAATCATTGCAAAATGTAATGCTTCTCAATCCTGATATATTGAAGGACTTGGGGAATAAACTGGAAAGGCTTGGGGTTCTACCTGGGTTGGAGATAATTAAACAGATATGAATGAAAAGCACATTACTAATCCAAAATATAGTTCAGAACACCTGTCATGGATTCAAATATTAATGGGTAAAATTAGAACCAAGGAAGAAAATTATTTGTTACTGAGAGTTGATCCATTTATTGGAGGTGCAGCTAGTGGAGTCAATCTGGTTCAGTCCTGTCCTCAGCCCATTCCATGTGGAACTTGGACATTCTCCCTCTGAATGCATGGGTTTCCTCCCACGTCTCAAAAACGTGCAAGTCGGTCACTGTGAACTGTCATTATTGCATAGGTGAGTGGTGCAATCTGGTGGGGGGGGGGTATGTTTGGAGTTGGAAGGCATAGTGCAGGCTCTTTGGCCTACGATGATGTGCCCACCTTTTAACCTACTCTAAGGTCAATCTGACCTTTCCCTTGTACATCCTCCTTTGCTTCAAAAGGCCCTAGTCAACTCATTCTTTCATCGTAAGACATACTCTCTAATCCAGGCAGCATCCTGGTAAATTTTTGCACTTTCTGTAATGCTTCCATATCTTACCTATAATGAGGCAACCAGAACTGGATACAATATTCCAAGTGGTCTAACCAGAGTTTTATAGAGCTGCTCTGGCTCAATAAAAGAGCCTTGAACTCAACTAATGATGACCAACACATCGTACACCTTCTTAACAACCCTATTGTTTGTTCAACAACTTTGTGGGATCTATGGACGGACCGCAAGAGATTTCTGTTCCTCCACATTGCTAAGAATCCTTCCTTTAACCCTGTACCTTTGCCATTAAGTTGGATCTTCCAATGTGCATAACTTCACACTTCTCTGTAATAAACTGCATCTGCCACTTCTCAGCCCAGCTCTGCATCCTATTGATGTTCCATTGTTACCCTTGACACTTATGTACAGCACCACCGTCCTTTGTATCATTTGTAAGCTCACTAATCCATCCTTCCTCGTTTTAAAAATCACAAAGAGCAAAGTATAAGACATAGGAGCAGAATTTGGCCACTTGGCCTACCAAGTCTGTTTTGCCATTCCATCAACTCCATTCTCCTTCCTTCTCCCTGTGACCATAAGACAGAGGAGGAGAATTAGGTCATTGAGCCTATTAAGTGCTCTACTGTTCCATCATGGCTGACTTTTATCCTTCTCAACCACATTCTTCTGCCTTTTTCCCATAGCCTTTGACGCCCTGACTTATTAAGAACCTATCAACCACCACTTTAGTTATACCCAGTGTCTTGGCCTCCACTCTGGCCTCTACCAAAGAAATTCCTCCTCATCTCTGTTCTAAAGGGCCATCCTTGTGGGGCTGTGCCCTCTGGTCCTAGACTTCCCTCACTGTAGGAAAGATCTTCTCCCCATCCACTCTATTTAGGCCTTTCAATATTTGATAGGCTTCAATGAGATCCCCCACCCCCTCATTCTTCTAAACTCTAATGAGTACAGGCCCAGAGCCATCAAATGCCACTTTTATTCCTGGGATCATTCTTCTGAACCCTCTCCAGTGCTAGCACATCCAGATCCCTGCGGTCACCAACCTCCAGGCAGAAAAAGTACCACCACCCTCTGCCTTCTGTGAACAAGCCAATCGAAGAGATCAGAAAAAGAAGAGATTAATGTAGGACCAATGCAAATTGGTAGTTGATGTAAGCACAGCTTTAATGAGTGCAAGGGCCTCTTTCCATACTGTAACTCTTATAAACAAAATGCCCTCCTGTAAACTAGACTTTCACCAAGAGTTATGAATTGAAAACCCAAGGGGAGAAAAATGGATTCCTGACAATGAAGCTTTTTTGGGGGTGCATACTTTAAATCAAGTCAAATGGCCTTCCTTGTCTTCAAAATGTCTTCTGATTTTTGTAATGGTTCTGGCTGAATGACACAATATATTTTGGGATCAACGTTTTAAAAAAAAGTGTGCCGAATTATGGAGTGCCTGACGGAAAGCTCTTCTTCCATTTGTGCATAAATAAATACATGTTCAAAATGCCCACTTTTCATAAATCTGAAATAATTTGATTGAAAAATTCTCTTTAAAAGCTTTTCTCAGCAAATCACCTTGACACAAAATTTCAAAAAGACCAATTGAATTGGAAAGTTGCAAATAAAACCACATTTGATGAAGATGGATGTTCAGATCAGGAAGTACTGCTGCAACAGCAGTAATTCTGTATGCTTTACCCATCTGTCAAACACTCTCAGACAGGCTGAAAATGGTACTGTGTATGCTGCTGTTCAAATGTAAAGTGACAATTCTCTCATTGCAGTTGCTGAATTAGAAACAGTTTTATTGTTCCATTTCTAGAAATTTTTATCTCCCTAATGTTCTTTCAGGTTCATCTATATTTGGACGTATCCAGTTGCATGCTAATGTAACAACATTCTAAAAAGAATTATTTTCCGCAAGAAAAGCCATTAACGTACTTAAAAAAAAAGTTTTTAGTATTAATCTATTGGGCTGTTTCCTTGCGAAATGTGAAACTGCCTATTCCGCGCTGTATCTCAATAAATAAATTTACATCGGTTTTCATTGATTCGGCCTCCACTGCTAAATGAGATACAGAATGCCAGAGGTTTATGGACCCTGGAGAATCAATTTCTCCATGTACACATCTTAAATCAATGACTCCTTATTCTGAGTTGTGCTGCCTCATGTAATATGGATCAGTTGAACAGCAATCGTACTTGTGAGAGTTTAGAAGACAGTGAGGTAAACTTACTGAAATGTACTATATAGCATGGGGGGCCTCATGGTACGGATGCCGAGATCCCCTGGTGGGGGCTTCTAAAACATAGTCTTTAGGCTTCATCTTTAGTTTAAGTGCAGTGACATCATAAAACATATCATGGTATTATAGTTGAGAAAGACAAACGGTAAACTGCATAGCTAAGCAAAAGTGTTTAGGAATCTTGATACAGGCTCTGTACTGACTGGAAACAAAATCCATCCCTGCAAACAACGAGGGGAAACGAGACAGGAAACCTTCCTATCGTTGGTAATATTTTCACATCAAAATCAGTAGAAATGTAGGGAAGCAAAACATACAACATTCTGGACGGACTCTGCAGACCAGGCAGCATCTATGGAAAAGTGTAAACAGTCGACGTCTCGGGCCGAGACCCTTCATCGGGACTGGAGAAAAAAGATCGGAAGTCAGAGTAAGAAAGTGGGGGAGGGTAGGAAGATGTACAAGGTAGTAGGTGATAGGTGAAACCAGGAGAGGGGAAGAGGTGAAATAAAGAGCTGGGAAGTTGATCGGTGAAAGAGATAAAGGGCAGGAGAAGGGGGAATCTGATAGGAGAGGACAGAAGGCCATGGAAGAGAGGGAGGAGGACCGGAGGGAAGTGATGGACAGGTAAGGAAATAAGGTGAGAGAGGGAAAAGGGGATGGGGAATGGTGAAGGAGAAATGGGGGGGGGGGGGTAATTACCAGAAGTTGGAGAAATTGACGTTCATGCCATAAGGTTGGAGGCTACCCAGACGGAATATAAGGTGTTGTTCCTCCAACCCGAGTGTGACCTCATCGCAACAGGAGAGGAGGCCATGGACTGGCATGTCGAATGGGAATGAGAAGGAGAATTAAAATATGCAGCCGTTGGGAGATCCCGCGTTTTCTGGAGGATGGCGTGTAGGTGCTCAGCAGAGTAGTCTCCCAATCTACCTCCGGCCTCCTGTATATTAGTGAGACCACATTGGGAGCACCAGATACAGTCGGAGACCCAACAGACTCATGGATGAAGTGTCGCCTCACCTGGAAGGACTGTTTGGGGCCCTGAATGGTAGTGAGGGAGCAAGTGTAGGGGCAGGTGTGGCACTTGTTCTGCTTGCAAGGGTAAGTACCGAGAGGGAGACCAGTGGGGGGGGGGGGGGGAACAAATGGACAAGGGAGTTGTGTAGGGAGTGATCCCTGTGGAAAGTAGGGTGTAGGGAAAGATATGCTTGATGATGGTATCCTGTTGGGGATGGTGTAAATCATGGAGAATTGTGCTGGTTGTGGTAGGAGAGGACAAGAGGAGCCCTATCCCTGGTGGGATGGTGGGTGGATGGAGTGAGTGCAGATGTGCGCAAAATGGAAGAGATGTAGGTGAGGGCTGCGTTGATGGTGGAGGAAGGAAAGGCATAGCGAAGTGTTCCACATCAGCCATTTTGAGTACGGTTGGAAAGGGTCAAGGAAGCCGATAGACAGAAGGAAATAATTTTTATTCAAGTGAACTTTTATTCACTTTTTATATTCAATCAGAAGTACAGGCAATTATCATATTAAGCTTGAATTGTTACTCTAAGTATATCAAGTGTGCAGCAATTGTACTGTATGTTGGTCTGTTAAGATGGAATGAGTCGCTGTTTATCTCTTCATCCATAAAGTACTCAAGCTTTTGTAGTTTCAGCACATTCACTGCTTAAGTTACCTAATGATAATGTTAAATTTATTTGTCTTGAGGTCTGTTTGTAAGAGGTATTGTAAAACCTTGGTCTTCAAAGGTGTATAAACTGTTTCTGATCATGGAAATAACACATTATTTAATTTAAAAAAAGCCCTTTTTTCAGTGATGCAGAAGATGTGAATGTTATTCACATCATAGATATTCCTATTTATTTGCGATTAATCATTCACAGCAATTCTCTTTTCCTTTTCCAGGTTGGTGTCTATTTGTGCGAGGGACGGTATGAATTACAGAGGTCAGTAACATATTCAAGTATTTTACTATTCGTGTTAGTGCAGTGTGGTCCCTTCATGGAAGAAGTGTTGAATTCAGTCTTCCAGTCATTTGAAATGATGAAATGACCATTCGTATGATTAACTTCGGAGGAAAACTAATGAATGTTTTAATGTACTCTTCATCGAAGTAACGTCCTGAAGAGAGTGCATCAGTAATATTTTTGTACACATCTATTCAGTGCTTACATTAGTCTTCCGGTTCTTATGGCCACACAGTGATTCAGCAGGGGGCATTGTGCAGCTCCTGGCGTTCCTGTTTGAGATGGAGAAGTCTCTGGCTGCTTCCTAGGGAATTTACACTTAAAGAGACATAATCCATTATAATAATTATGCACTGTGAATCAGAATCAGACTTTAATCGCCAAGTACCTATGCACATACAAGGAATTTACTTCTGGCAGATGTTGTCTCTCTGCTCATAACAATAATAATGATAAATATAAATGAAAATATAGATTATACATACAGGTAGTGCAATCCAAGTAATAGTTAGCCGACAGTTAACTGGCAGTTAACTGTTCAGCAAAGTGACCATGACACTATTATACCATTTCAAATTCATATAATTTTACGGGATGTCACCATTGTTTTAAAAAGTAAACCAACATATATATAGTGCCATTCAAGGTCTCAGAATATCACAACACCCATCAGAAGGCATTGATGTATTATGATTCTTCTCCTTTTCTTCCTGCTAGCCCTCAATGAGTCAAGTTTGATTCTCCAGTTACGTTGGTTCAGAGTTAGCTTACAAGACCAGTGTGGGCATTGCAGAATCTGCAGCAAGCCTATCAAAGGGGTATTTGATGGGCTAGCATTAGTTTGGGATGTTTATGGGAGATTCCGACACTTGGATCCCAGGTTTACATTTTGAATGGTCACGGACCATAGATTCTCACAAGTCAATGGGATTGTTGCACTTTGAGAACATCCTTGAATCCTTTCCTCTGACCAGATGGTAGTCACTTGCCATTATAGTGCTCAGAATTCTGTATTTGTTTTGAGGGACTAGAGCATGCAAATAATGTGGCCTGTCTATCAAAGACAGCAGAGTGTAGATATTGACTCGCTGCTGACAAGAGTGCAAGTTGAATAGTTTCCCACAAGTTCTGCAGATGAGCTTCATTCCATGGGGAAGCTTGATGGAGGGGAAAAGCAGCAAGACCGGGAAACGTGCTGGAGCAATGACTTAATCTTGCTTGACTAGTTTTCTGAGATTGGGTCAGTTGTAGATCCATAATTTAACATAACAGCTGGTATGTCATCGTGAAGCAGATATAGTTATCAGGACAGAATGGCTCGGGTGGGTTTATTCTCACTGAAATGCATGTGACTGAGGAGTGACTTCAGAGATTTATAGTTTTATGAGGGGTCTAGAGAGAGGAATAAATAGAGTCTTTCTCACAGGATGGGAGAGTCTAGAACCAGAAGATGCAGAAGATGAAGGGTTAAGTTTTTCCATTCAGGATGATGAATATATGGATTGAGCAGGCAGAGGAGGTGGTAGAGGAGATAGAATTACAACATTTCTAAGGCAATTGGACAGGTGCTTAGATGGGAAATGTATAGAGGAATGTGGACCTAATGTTGACGAATAGGATTAGTGTAGATAGGCATCTCAGTCGTGGGGAAAAATGGCCTGATTCAACGCTGTATGAGTCTGAGATGGAAAGAAATTCTTAAAAAGCGATTTGCTACACTCCCTCTCAATAGACAAAGGCCATGTATGTTGCTCCTTGTATATTTCTAGTAGTTGTCATGTGATAAAGATCATGTCTACTGTGCTTCAAATATAACACAATCAGTTCTCTGAATTATTAGGATTCAAGTCAGGTTTCTGGATAACTGGTCTTTTGACTTATGACAGGGTTTTTACACCCAGAATAATACACAAATTTATCAAATTTGGCTTGCCGCTAAATCAAGTTTTGAAGAAATAGAAGATGTCACAGTTTAACATTGGTTTATTGATTAGAAAACTGTGGAACAAAATAAGTGAGCTACCATCTTAAGGTTCAACCAAGCAACAAACTTCACGAGTTACATCAGTGACAAGAAACCTGATTCGGATTCTGCAGAAAAGCACCTGTGGCATTTCCTTGTACTGATGCTGTTTGTTGTTGGGACTGAAGCTGGTTGCAAAGCTTGCCTTTCTTAAACTTAGAGAGCTAAGAATCTATCGTGAACTTAGAGGAAAAATGTTATCCAGTACAGAGTTAATTAGTGCAAAAAATATTATCCAGGGAAGCAAAGGAATATTAGCAATATTATAGAGTTCTGGGGGTGGTTGCAAGGTTTCTGAAAAATTAAGAATCCAACTCCTTGATTAGAAGTGTAAAAGTTCTTGACTGGCTGGGTTTCCATGCTGATGAAAGAGCACATTTTACAATCATTTTTCCCTGGAGTTCACTTGTGTAAAAACCCATTCTTTAAAAACAAAACACAAGAACTTAATAAGTAACTTTATAATCACTTTAAAACTCACACACTTTTCAGCTTTCTTTTTTGTTTTGTCACATTTACCATGATAAGGTTTTATATAATCTTGTTGAAAGATTAAAGAAAATAGAGTAATTGAAAGTAATTTGACAGGGACATAATTTTTTTTTGAAAAGTGCTGGCAAAGTGCACACTTTTATTTTGGAAAAAGACTTAAAAAAAGTCACACAAAAAAATCTCCACTTAACCGTTGCCATGTTGTGTGTTCTAATCGAGCAAGTCTGTGCTGATCACATTGGTAAGTAATTGCCTGGCACAAAGCAGTGGTCTGTGATGGAGCAGGCTACCCATGTATTGTGAACACTGATCAGTCGCAGAATTGTGCAAGTCTCCCCAACATTTGACCATGGCAGCCCAGTCCCAATTTATGTGGTTTTTGCAGTGTGTGAGCTTTATAGCCTGAAAGAGACTGATTGCAGCCACCATCCCTCATCTTCCCCCATACCCTAAGTCACATGTTTTTGCTGCAATGTTGAACTGAAACCATCACTGTAAAATATTCTACAATGATGCGCTAAAGTTTAAAGATTCTGACCAAGTGGTCCTGCCTGGTTCACCTGTGAAATCATGAGGTTTTGCATTTTGCAGCAGTTTCCCTTGCTTTTTCCAGAATGTTTTAGTTCCATGGCTATGAATCACCTTGCACCCAGAATGTGTTCTCAGTACACAGGCTGAGCAATGAGAGTGACAGGCTAATGATAGCGTGCACCATTGTCTTCAGTGGTGGTGTTACGGAACCATGACTTGAGGAATTATGGAGATAGGGAACGATAAATGGATAGATTTTAAAATGCAACTCATTATCTACTGACTTTTTGAATTTATGGGCTAATATTTCTAATTAGTCATTCCAAATATTGACATTACTATTTTGGTTTTATTTAACAATATGTTAAACTTGTAATGATTAATCTTACAATTATATTTTTGAGTAGCTCAATGCCTGGCACAAATGGTTTAAAAATGTACATGGAAACTCTGCTGCTGCACGATGGTAGTGCTGAGTTTAGATCTGATCTTGTGATTCCTCAGATGAGAGTTTTGACTTGGTTCCAAAAAGTTTCTTATAGAGTTATTTTTATATTTATCATTACAAATTATTTAAATATGCTTTTGTGATCTTGTTCTTAGAAATAATGCACTCAGTTGGCTGCAGTAATACTAGCTGCTGTCAGTCTGTGAAGGAGGTGAATCTCGGTGCGGATGATGCGAGTAGCGATGACCAATTTGACTTGTGTTCTTCTCAACCGGACAAACTTTATGGGAACAGCTACAAGCCAATAAGCTGCATTAAACAAGAGTCGCTGGAGGAACCGAATTCGCAAATAGATGTTGAAATAAACGCAGAAGCCCAGGATGATATGAAACGAAGGAAAAACATTTTCCGAGCAGGGAAACGAGGAAGACCTTCAGGGACGACAAAAGCTGCTGGGTACAGAACCAGTACAGGCCGACCTCTGGGAACAACAAAAGCAGCTGGGTTTAAGACCAGCCCAGGCAGGCCCTTGGGCACAACCAAGGCAGCGGGATACCGCGTCAGCCCAGGGAGGCCGCCAGGTACCATGAAAACTCTCTCCCACATATCAGGTTTCGATTTCCCATCAGGCAGTAGTGTTACTTTTAGCTATTCAATGGTCCATAAAAAGCATTACGTGGACCGTCCCACAAGTAGAAACACGGAACTGAATCAGTAAATCACCTGCTTTGTTTTTCTATAATCTGTTTGTTCCTTGACAAAGTAGGGTAACTTTTTATACAACATATTGATACTATACGATTATAACCAACTTGTTGAACAGCGTAGAGGTTGTGGAATCTAGGCTCTAAAATAGAACTAACTGCCTTTGGAAAATTATACCTATTAGTTATAATATTTCTTTGATACTGGTTTTGCTGCAAACTACAGTATCATTTTGAATGATTTATTCGCTAGGGTCCAGTTTCAAACATGATTTCCACTTTACGAGAAGGCTGTACATACTTGAGTAGTAGGAAAAATAAAGAGGGAAAGCTGGACGTCCTGGGATCTGCTGTAGTTCAAAGTATATATAGTTCTACCTGATTAGTTTTGGCCTTGTTGCAATTAATAATTGCCAAGGCAACCATACTGAATTTTCCTTATTTTATACACTTAGTTGTGGGAAAATGAATATGAATGATTATAAGAAGACTTGATGCATGCAGGTGTAACTATGATGGCACTCATGAGCTACTGGGGTTCCTTTGACTGGTGAAGTGCAATTTTCAATTATTTGAATTATTTTAATTACACTATTTTTGCCTTTGGGAAATTTGAGAAAGGGATAGGGCATTAGTTTCCACAAAGACGTCTTAAAGGTGTTCAGCTGAAAGCCGCAGTGAGCTGATGCGGACTGTCTTATAGAGGTAAGCTTACGAATGAAGAAGCTGCTATGAAGGGTGTGCACAGCTGTACTTCATGAAAAATAATTATCACTGAGTTTAGTTACTGTTCTTAAGTGATGATTATCGACGTGGCATAGAACTTTGTATGACAACCCGTGCTTTACAAAAGCCTTGCTGGTAACCATAATCTTTATTTCCCCCGATTACAAAATGCTGTAAGTCACTCAGTCTGGCTTTCGAAGCATTTTTAGGAGTACTGCTACACATACTGTATTTTTTGTGTTCAGTCGATCTAATGTGAATCCTGCCGGGGCTGAAGTTAGATATCACATGATCTGATTCTCAACTTTTGTGAATTAACTACTGGAACATCTTAGGATTTATTTTTAAAGTAACGTAGTTGTTAATAGAAGCCAGACGTTTACTCTCTTTCTTGTGATACACTGCAGTAGAATGGAGAGAAATACCTGGTTAGTTAAATGGAATAACGGATTTCTAAGGATTTTGATGCAGGATTGATCAAAGCAGCTTTTCAGAAAGGTTGACTTTATGTGCGTGGAATTCAATTCTTGGATGATCTTCCACAACTGAGGCAGAAGTACTGCAAAGTAAAAATAATGCCTAAACTGTGAAATTGTTGTAAATGTCATGTAATAAGTTACAAATTTTCACTTAGAAATGCTACTCCTGTTAAATTTTTAATGTGGGCTCCAATTTTAATTTAGGTACTCAGAAGCTTGAGAAGAGAGACCATTGTAACAGAGTTGTGGTTAGACTGAAGCCAGTTATTCATTGGTTCTGGAACTTCCACTCAAATTTCACTAGTAGAATGTTAATGAATGTTTTTTGTGACTTGCATGCTTGTAAGACAACAAAATAATCATTAACATTTTACTATGAACGCCATCTCCTTCAGTTGAGGTGGCTATTATAATCTCCAACGAGCTAACTGTAGTGTTGTTTGGCCTGGGACTTTTTAGATGTCAGTCTTAAAATTGTGACAACTAGTTAATCATTCATTGGTACTGCATCATAATTAATGTGTTTTGTAAAATAAAATCTTACTTGCATGGCACTCTGTGTCTGAAATGCATTTAAAAACAAATGCAATGTAATATGAAGCCTATTTTTGCAAAGCTATACAATATTTCTCTATTTCTCTCTATTAGTATTTAACAGGCAAAAGCAAGATCGAAGAAAAACTCAACAGCCAGAGAGTTGAGCACTGTACTTAACGCTTCTGCTTAATCACAATTGGACATACAAAAGATTAAAAAAAAGACAACTACACGAATCGTTCCTAGAAAGGCAGGTTTTCCACATTTATTAAATATACTACTGTAATGATAACACTGGTTTCATCAGAAGTATTCCATTGTATATGTATGTCTTTAAGGTTTAATTACATATTTGTAGCATCCATTGTGGCTGACTGTCATCACTAATCCAACACTTGAGATATAATCTACTTTCAAGAATATACCTCAGACTGTTTTTGCATTGCCAGCATTCCTAAACTGGACACTAGTTATCTGTTCCATAATAGAACCATTTTTCTTTTCAGAAATCCTTGCAGACATGTTTTAAATGGACTTAAAAGTGAAATGTATCCAAGACTGATACAGTAATAACTGCTTCAGAACTGTACATGTGTGATACTTAGAGCAATGCTGCTGCTCAATATTTTAAGTTGGCAAGCAGATCGTCTTTCATAGATGCTGCATTTTACGGATTTAATTAATGTCTGCCAGCAGATACTGCTACAAGTCTTGGAGATCACTACTCTTGAAGAATCCTCAGCTGTAGGGTGCCTCTGTTCGGAACACCTCTGTTACATGTTGACAAAACTGCATGCTTCAGATTTGTTGCTACTTGTGATGCCATATTGTACACACAATTGCTGCAACAAAATGCTTGTATGTAACGGACAAAGTTTGTAGTTTGTATGATAAAACTTTTTTTTAGTATTTTGTGCATGTTATTTTAGATGGGAAATTTACTCTGAAGGACCTTTGTTTATGGTTTAGTGGGTAAATGGATCACATATTGTGGTTATAGACTAGGACATTGTCCAGATTAGTCCTTGCTCTTTGCTAAGTTTCCTAATTTCAGTTGTGATATGGACACGGTTGTGTTTCACTATGATATTCTCAATTGGTAATCCTCCAGTTGACAATTTGTCTATAACAGGCTTTGAATGTGGAATATGACTTATGGAGGGAATAAATGAAGCATGGTCACTTAGAATAGTAGCATCTTACACCAAAGAAAATAGCTTGTTATCCCTGTGCTGGATCCCAGATTATTTTTTAATATCCTGACCTTGACCATCACATGCAGAATTTTCTTTCCTGCGAGAGAATTTATTCTCTCATGGGCAACTGTAATATATTTAGAAATGCCCATTACGGACAAAAATAAGAAAAATCCGTGGAGCATAAATTCTTTTCTAAAGTCGTTATGTGTGGAACAGGTCAAAGTTTAGAAAATTTCTGAATCATTTCCCTTATTTTCTAGATAACCTGAAAGAATGTATTGAAATGTGTTGTTCCCCTATTTTTACAGTGATAGTCACTAAACTACAGTAGTCAATGGATCTGAACCACATAGTGCATGGAGAGGCCTGGTTTTGTTACTGTCTCCTGCAGTAAAATTACGTCCCAGTAATAGCTTGGTTTTGAGGTAAGCAAAGGACACTGAGGAGAAAAACTTCTGAGGCTGTTGTCCACTGGCTCTGCTTATCTCTACAAATCCTGTGCACCCAGTGACCAGTTTTCTTGTGTGTTTGGCACTTGTGTGCAGTTTCTCACCATGTCATTCACTAATTGGTTGAAATGATTTCCTGTCCTCTTACCAGAAGTTTAGTTTCTGATGTTCTGGGCATCATAACCTGCCTTCAAAATTCATTTTGGGAATACCTATGTGTTGTGATTTGTCAGGGATCGTAGCAAGAATTTTGTTGCACATGTAAAAGGAAAATAATATATCTTGTTTTCTCAATGATAGGGAAACAAAGTTTGTCACAAGGGAAAGTTGCTTTGGCAAATACATTTTTGGTCAAAGTGGAAACCTTATGGGTTACTCGACTGTGTGCACAATGTTTTTTTTCTGGAGTGACAACATTTGAAAAGAAATGGAGAGAAATGTTGATCTACCGATCATTTTTCTGTACGAGTATAAAAGTTCATATCTGCCGGAACTAATACTGATAGAAAGTCAATTTATTTTAAAATTTATTTTGTTATGCAATATTATTTAAAAATATTAGTTTGCCTTACTGTATATAAAAGTGAAAAAACTTGCTGAATTACTTCCCAAAGTTATACTTTTCCTTGATAATTTACTTCTCTTCAGGAAAATAGACAGCTAGTTAGTGCTGCAGCTGTGGATTCCAGTTAATTGGGACACATCGGGACCTGTTCGTTTTGGCTCATTTGAGCAGCTACCCCAGTTAGCTGGTTTCATGGAAAAGGTATAAAAAGAGATAAACTACCATTTAACGGATTATGTATTTAAATGGAATACAGAACAAACTAGAACACTTTGTATTATTTCCTAGTGGTTGTGTGCTGCCATGTTCTTTTAATTGACTGCAAGTGAGCAAAATCAGCGCAGACGCCTAGTGTAGAATAATGGACAGCCTTCTTGCAATGATATCAATGATTGCATCCTCCAAATCTTCATTTTCTTTGTAACATTCAAGGTGATTGTTGATACCTTCAAATTCTTTGTAGGTCCTAACTTGTTGAAGTAGTAAAATTGTTTAATTTTCACTCTCTGCTCTTTCTGGAATTTCCAAACCTCAGTGCTTGAAACCACAGTGAGCAAACAGTTCTAAATTGTCTTACTGTTTACTTCTTGCCAATTATCAGTTACAGAAATGACTGCTTTTTGAACACAAAAACACACAAAAGACACTACTTAAAAACTGTTGCTTTAAGCGAGGCGTAGTGTCTGACGATCACATAAGTGCATGCGACTGACGCTAGTTAAAAACTTTGCGGTGACAGTCTCCTGCCCCAGTTGAATGGCATAGTGTTCCATATAAACAAAGGGAATCCCAGTTATTTTCTCGATTCATTTTTGTTCCAGATAAGTAGCTGTCCCAATTAATCATAGCCCAATTAACCGGAATCTACTGTACTTACATTTGCTGCTGATTGCAAGAATTCAGTTCCATCTCCTTTCAGATGTGGAACTCTGCTGCTAATTGTCGGGGGTTCCAATTGCAGTTACTAATGCAGACCAACAAGTGATATCTTGTGAAGAATGTTCTTAAATGTTGAAACACACCAAGGTATTGCAGCAATTTGACAATAATTCCTTGTCCCTGCAGACACTTTCAACAACAAAAGAAACCACCTTGCTTCCTTGTTTTCATGGATGATATATAAATGTTATAGCATTAGGAATTTTTTGATTATATGATAGAACTTACTTTTCTATTACTGTTCTTGGATGAGAAACTGGTGAAACAGCAGTTATTGTAGTCAAGTTTTCGGTTAGTTCTAAAGTGATCTACTTAGGAAATTGCTCTTTGTGCTTTAGGTCAAAATATATTTTTTTAGGCCTTTTGATCTAAAATTAGTTCTGATTAAACATTATTGGTTTTCAACTCAAGAATTAATGGTCTCTGCATAACAGAGAAAGCTGTATTTTTATTTTTATCCCCCTCACTCGAATCTTTAAATAAAGGACTGTATTAAAATCAGAAGTGGTACATTACAGTTTTTCATTTAAATATTGTCTTTTTAAAGAATTTTAAATTGCAATCTTATAGTATGCTACTAATTATTTTTGTAGGTAATCCATTGTTTTCTCCTCCTTCATCCATACACAAATAAAATTATAGAAAAACTTGTATTTCAGTTCTCACACCACTGTTTATCTTTCAGGTGCATTCTGCCATTTCTGATACTGTTAATGTGGGGAAAAAACACATTTTAAACAATTGGTTCACTTGTTAACAAATGGAGTGCATGGTTCTTTTTAAAAGTGATGCTGACTCTGCATCTGTGGAAAGTTGCCAGCTTAAACCTGGCACTTTAGAGGTGAGGAGGGCACACTTGGAGGTGTAGTCATGTATGTTTGCTTTTGTGACGGTTATGATAATGAAAAACTTTATCAACAAATATCTCAGATCATACGTCCATCCAAAGCTCTCAGATCATATCAGGAACTACAGAAATGTCTGCCTTAACTTTCTTTTATCTGTAGTTTAAATTGTTTATTCTCCCATATTGTATGGCTATTATTAATATGGATTTTTACTGACCTCCTGATATGTAGTGACTTAATTTTTTTTTCTTCTGAGTTGAGAATTTGCAACTTCAAGAATTCTGAAACTGAATCAATATGCAAAACATTGGCTTATTTATTCCTAAATGTAAAGATGTGTAGAAATTATTCACAATATATTTAAAATATATTTTACTTTCTAAATTCACTGACTACTTACTGTATTTTTGTCATAATTTAATATTTCTCTCATTCTTCATATTCCCTTTTTATACATTTTTCACTGCACATGAATATTTTCCTGCCTTTTTCGGTGGCAATAACAAAATAGGATGCAAGTATAGTCTACTAACAGTAGCAATTCTTGATATAAGTTGTATTTATGTAGGGGCACAATATTTACATTTTATTCCTCTTGAATAATATTGTACTTTTTGCACCTTTTTAATTGGATCATCCACAGATCTAAATAAATTGCTTCTGGATTTCTCCCTGATATGATTTTGCATTCCTGTGCTTTTATAAACCTCCCTATCTAAAGAAAGATGCAATTCCACAGGAGGAAATTCACCAGACTACCCTCAGATAGGACTGGTTGTCCTATTGTGCAATGTTAAACAGGATGACACTCACCAGAGTTTAGGAGAAGAGGTGATCATATAAAGGGTTTGACTGAAAAAAATGAAAAGATGTTTCCTCTCTAGAACCAGAACCAGACTCTAGAACCAGAAGGTATGGTTTCAAAATAAGGGGAAATTCATTTATGACCTTAATGAAAACTTTTTTTTGTCAGAAGGTTGCAAGTCTTTACAGCTCTTTTTCACAGAGGTAAGGGCAGTACCATTTTGCATAATTTTAAGACTTAATTTAGATTCCTGATAAAGAATTGGTAAAGGCAAAAGAAAAATGGACTTTGGGAATGTCTGATCCTTTCTGAATGGTATTGCAGACTCAAGGCAAGAGTCTCCTATTTGTGGTCTTTGGCAGAGAATTATTGAGTCATCCATCACAGAGGGAAACCATTGAGCCCATATATGCCTGTATCTGCTCATTGAATTAGTTTCAATTAATCTTGCTCTTCTGTTCTATCCCTGCCTTTCCTCAGGTTCATTTTTGTTTACTCAGTTTTCTGGTCACCTACATTCCTACCAATAGAAAGTTTCCTGAACTCTTTAATCAAAGTCCCTAAGAACTGCTGTATCACATTCAGAGCTGACTGTTATGCCATAAAATAGGATATTTACTGTGCCACCAATTAACACATAAGTCCCTCTGGCTGTGTTAACAATGCCCTTGAGGAAATTAATTCTCATGATCAGTGCTAGCTGGATGAGTCAACAGAAAGCTGAGCAAACTTGGTGCATTCTCTCAGGAGCCCTACGTAACTTACTTCCCACCGTGTCATGGAAAGTTTGCAGTTGTTCTAGAGCAATTATCAACCAGTTTTAAACATATTTTCATGATGTCTTTTGAGTGTCCTGGATCAGCCAAACTGTTGATCAAATTAAGTCATACTTTATTTATATACTACATAGACCCCAGATTAATTTGAGCAAATACCACCAGCAACTGTATATGCAGCACATTTCTCCTGATGCCCAATCTGCCTATGATAGATCTTTCTTTCTTTCCAGCCATCTCATTAGGGTCATTCCTTTCTGGATACCTAGACAACTTGGGGTACAAGCAAAATAAAAACTATATACTTAGTAGGAAGTAGAATGATGTCAGCAAGGAGGACAAAAATAAGAAAGCAAATTGAAAGAATACACAATACATATACATTATACTGCTGGGTCCTTTCCATGAACTAGTTACTGCTCTCTAGCAACCATAAAACTCTTTATTTTAAGCAAGTTTTATTTAAGTTTGATATCCTATTCGTGAAAAATTCCTCCCGTGCCTCATTATTCTTTATTCATATTACTAGTTATTTTTCTGATGTAATTATACTATAAATGAAATAGTTTGTTCTCGTTACAATAATCAGGCAGGAAGTACAGGAGCCTATAGACCCATGCTCAATATTTCAGGAACAGCTTCCTCCCTGCTGCCAGTAGATTTTTGCATGGTCCATGAACACTATCTAATTATTCTTCTTTGCCACTGTTTATTTATTTATTTATCTATCTATCTATTTATTAGTAAATTATAGCAAATTTTATGTCTTGCACTGCTGCGGCAGAACAACACATTTCACTGTGTATATCAGTGATAATAAACTTGACTCTGGTTGTCCTTTAAGACTCCCTTAATATCCTGATGACGGGATGTCATGTTGACTGTTTACTCTTTTCCATAGATTGCCTGTCCTGCTGAGTTCCTCCAGCATTTTGTGTGTGTTCCCGCATCTGCAGATTTTCTTGTGTTTGTTACTATTTAGCTTATTGTCTCTCACTATGACCTTTTATTAACCTGGTATCAAATTTTGTTTGGTATTTTATGAAATATCTTGTAAAGTTTTACTGTGTAAATTCCATTATATAAATGTACGTTAGATTTTTTTTTGTTACACCAATACACAGGAACCCAATGATCACATATGAGTTTAAGATAATTCCAGTTAAACTGAACTAAGTATCTGCCCATTCCTTTGGAGTATAAATGAGTGACAGCAGCTCACTTTTCGTTGCTACTTTAAATTTTAAAAATGAATAAAGCTGTTTAACATAAGATGTACATGAATTCAAAGCAGTGAATGGAAGAGAACAGGGCTTGTCCTTGCTCGATATCCAGCTATTGATGATAGCCTAAAGAGAGGTAACAAAAATCTTTCTCATAAACCATCACCACCTTCCCAAAGTTGTACATTTCACATCCTCCAATCCTGTTGTCACTTACATGTGACATGATGCTTAGATTTGTAGAAATATGAGATTATAGATGCTGCAGTCTGGAGTCACACACAATGCTGGCAATACTCAGTGGATGGAAATGAACACTTAACATTCTGGGTTGACACATCATCTTACTAGATCGCGGGGGTGGGTGGGAGGGTCTCGACCCAAACTGTTCCCTGTCCATTTCCCTCCATTGGTGGTGCTTGATTCACCCTGTTCCTCTGACATCCTGCGGGATGCTTAAATATGCAATTGGATTTCCAGATTTAAATGTAACTTTGACTGTAACATTTGCTTTTGAAGATGTGGCAGAAGATGATATGACTGAGCGTATGATGGCAATTCATTTGTGCATAGAACTTGGTATTTGAGGCCCTTTTAAAGCATTAAATGGGAAACAAATAATGTACGCAATGTACCTGATAGTTTACATAAAACAAAACCTAGTGATCAGACAGAATTGTGTGGCATCTGTTGCTTGTTTATCAACTAATGGGAAAATTGAAGGTTTCTATCTGAAACAGTGTGTTTGACTTCAAGACCCATCACTTTGTATTTGCTACTTTGTAATTAGTTATAATACATGAAATTTTTAAAATAATGTTTTTATTTAAACAGCTGATTGAACTGTGTTGTGCAATCTTAAAATTTTTACCTATATTGCTTTACTCTCCATTGTACATTGATTCATTGTCAAATAGATAAGTTGGAGTTATTTTTAAATATAGTAGGAGATTTTTTAAATATAGCTTATCATTTAATAGAAATTGATGTATTTTGATAATGTTATTCAAGTAGATTAAATTATCTGTAAAAAGATTAGATTGTCATTACCTACACAATTTCTTACCCAGTTTCATTCCTAATTGTTTATTTTCTAACCATGTCGAGTTAAACATTGAAGATGTTGCTTTTCAATAGTTTTCATCTTCATTTATGCCTACTTTGTATGATTATACTTTATTTTCTCTTATTTATAGACACATAAAATGTTTATTGTGTATGTTTTAATCATTAAAAATAATTATCCTCCTAATCACAACCTAATTAAATTCTCATTACTGAACACACAGCACAGATTTAACTGAGACTGTACATATTATACCTCTTTCTCTTCACCATCTACACCTCGGACTTCAACTTCAACACAAAGTTTTGCCATCTTCAGAAGTTTTCTGATGACTCTGCCATAGTTGGATGCATCAGCAAGGGAGATGAGGCTGAGTGCAGGGCTATGGTGGGAAACTTTGTCACATGGTGCGAGCAGAATCATCTGTAGCTTAATGTGAAAAAGACTAAGAAGCTGGTGGTGGACCTGAGGAGGGCTAAGGCACCAGTGACCCCTGTTTCCATCCAAGGGGCCAGTGTGGACATCGTGGAGGATTACAAATTCCTGGGGATATGAATGGACAATAAACTGGACTGGTCAAAGAACACTGAGGCTGTATACAAGAAGGGTCAGAGCTGTCTCTATTTCCTGAGGAGACTGAGGACCTTTAACATCTGCCGGACGATGCTGAGGATGTTCTATGAGGCTGTGGTGGCCAATGCTATCATGTTTGCTGTTGTGTGCTGGGGCAGCAGGCTGAGGGGTAGCAGACACCAACAGAATCAACAAACTCATTCGTAAGGCCAGTGATGTTGTGGGTGTGGAACTGGACTTTCTGACGGTGGTGTCTGAAAAGAGGATGCTGTCCAAGTTGCATGCCATCTTGGACAATGACTCCCATCCACTCCATAATGTGCTGGTTAGGCACAGGAGTACATTCAGCCAGAGACTCATTCCACCGAGATGTAACATTGAGCGTCATAGGAAGTCATTCCTACCTGTGGCCATCAAACTTTACAACTCCTCCCTCGGAGGGTCAGACACCCTAAGTCAATAGGCTGGTCTTGGACTTATTTCCACTTGGCATGATTAACTTATTATTATTTAATTATTTATGGTTTTATATTGCTATATTTCTTCACTATTCTTGGTTGGTGCGGCTGTAATGAAACCCAGTTTCCCTCGGGATCAATAAAGTATGTCTGTCTGTCTGTTTAGTTTAGCCATAGTTGATGATAGCAGTGAATTTGACATTGAATAGACGATGACAGTAGTTGAAAACGATGAAGAATTTAAAGTTCAAATGATGTTTTTTGAGAAGTAAAAGTAGGAGCAGGACACGTACGGTATCGGATCGGGCACTAAGGAATGCTGGTGAATAGAGACTGAAGAGTCAAGTCCATTGTTCCCTGAAAGTGGCAACGCAGGTGGATAGTGTGAGGAAGGCATGTAGCATGCTTACCCTCGTAAGTTGGGGCATGGAATTGAATGTATTATAGTTTCCGAATTTATTTTGTATTTCTGCTACTAATATTTGTTCAAATCCGAAGTGTATTTCTCCCAATGTTTGTCACAGGGAAAAGTGTTTTGCATGCTGAAGGGTAATAACTTGTTAACATTGTTTCTCTCTCCCTAGATGAGTCTGACCTGCTGAGTATTTTCATCATTTTCTGTTTTAACTTCAAATTTCCACTATCTACAATTTTGCCTTTCAAATTGTGTAGTTGAGTTATCTTGTCTACAGCTTAAAAACTTACTGGTTAATCGGAGCACCGAGTAGAAATGGATTGGTTTGCTTTGTGCATCAAATCATTTTTTCCTCAGCCTGAGCAACATTGTTAGCGCTGACAATTTATAAGACACCATCCTTTCTGCGCTAGATATTCCACAATGCATTTAAAGTTTGATTTCAAAACTACCTGGAGAATACCTGAGGAGGAAGGTAAAGCTGCGCAAGCGCGGGTGACGTCAGTGGCGAGCGCGGGCTTTAAAAGGCGACCCACTTTCAGGAGCGGGCAGCAGCGTGCTGGGCTTCGGCAAGAAACCTGCTTTTCATTTATTCTGACTAATCTGGGATCAGGTAATGGGGGAGACAGTTAGAGCAGTGGTGTGCTCCATATGCAGTATGTGGGAGGTCAGGGTCAACACAGTTGTCCCTGATGACCACACCTGCAATAGGTGCATCCAGCTGCAGGTCCTATCAGACCGAGTTAGGGAATTGGAGCAGGAGCTGGATGAACTACGGATCATTCGGGAGGCAGAGGCAGAGATAGATAAGAGTTATCGGGAGGCAGTCACACCGAAAAGACAGGAGATAGGCAAATGGGTGACAGTCAAGAGAGGCAGGGGGAGCAGACAGAGAAGAGCACCCCTGTGGCCGTTCCCATCAAAAATAAGTATATCGTTTTTGATACTGTTGGTGGGGATGACCTACCAGGAACAAGCTGCAGCGGTCCTGTCTCTGGCACTGAGGTTGGACCCGCGACTAGGAAGGGGAGGAGGGAAGAGAAGAGAGCGGTAGTGATAGGGGATTCTATAGTCAGGGGGGCGGATAGGAAACTATGGAGCCATAAGGGAGGAGATGGCCAAAGTTAACTGGACGGATATCCTAGCAGAAAAGACAGTGGAACAGCAATGGCAGGTATTCTTGGGAATAATGCACAAGGTGCAAAATCAGTTCATCCCCCGGAGAAGGAAGGATTCAAAGGGGGGAAAGGGGCCTCAGTCGTTGACAAAGGAAGTCAGAGACTGCATAGCATTAAAAAGGAAATATGACAGAGCTAAGGTGAGTGGGAGGACAGATGATTGGGAAGTTTTTAAGGAACAACAGAACTTAACTAAAAAGACAATACGGGGAGAAAAAATGAGGTACGAATGCAAGCTAGCCAGGAATATAAAGGAAGATAGCAAAAGCTTTTTTAGGTATGTGAAGAAAAAGAAGATAGTTAAGAACAATGATGGGCCCTTGAAGAATGAATTGGGTGAAATTGTTATGGGAAACAGAGAAATGGCAGAAAAATTTAATGAGTACTTTAGATCTGTTTTCACTAAGGAAGACACAAGCAATCTCCCAGATGTATGGATGGGCCAAGGACATAGGGTAACAGAGGAAATGAAACAGATTGACATTCGGAAGGAAACGGTGATGAGAAGACTGATGGGACTGAAGGCTGACAAATCCCCAGGTCCAGATGGTCTGCACCCTAGGGTACTAAAGGAGGTGGGCCTGGAAATTGCGATGCATTGGTAATCATTTTCCAATGTTCCTTAGATTCAGGATCAGTTCCTGAGGATTGGAGAATGGCTAATGTTATCCCACTTTTTAAGAAAGGAGGGAGGGAGAAAACAGAGAACTATCGACCTGTCAGCCTGACATCGGTGGTGGGAAAGATGCTAGAGTCCATTATTAAGGATGAAATAGTGGCATATCTAGATAGCAGTGATAGGATTGGGCTGAGCCAGCATGGAGTTACCAAGGGTAAATCATGCTTGACTAATCTGTTGGAGTTTTTCGAGGATGTAACCAGGAAGTTAGACAGGGGAGATCCAGTGGATGTAGTGTACCTCGATTTTCAGAAGGCATTTGATAAGGTCCCACATAGAAGATTGGTGGGTAAAATCAAAGCTCAGGGCATCGGGGGGGGGAAGGCATTGACATGGATAGAAAACTGGTTGGCAGATAGAAAGCAAAGGGTAGCGGTGAATGGGTGTTTCTTGGAATGGCAGGTGGTGACTAGTGGGGTGCCACAGGGCTCGGTATTGGGACCACAGCTGTTTACCATTTACGTTAACAATTTGGATGAAGGCATAGAAAATAACATCAGCAAATTTGCTGATGATACTACGCTGGGTGGCAGTGTGACATGTGATGAGGATATTAGGAGAATTCAGGGTGACTTGGATAGGCTGGGTGAGTGGGCAGATACTTGGCAGATGGCGTTTAATGTGAATAAGTGTGAGGTTATCCACTTTGGGAGTAAAAACAGGAAGGCAGATTATTATCTGAACGGTATAGAGTTGGGTAAGGGAGTAATACAAAGAGATCTCGGAGTCCTTGTTCATCAGTCACTGAAGGTGAATGAGCAAGTGCAGCAGGCAGTGAAGAAGGCTAATGGAATGTTGGCCTTTATTACAAAGGGAATTGAGTACAAGAGCAAGGAAATCCTCTTGCATTTGTACAGAGCCCTGGTGAGACCACACCTGGAGTATTGTGTACAGTTTTGGTCTCCAGGGTTAAGGAAGGACATCCTGGCTGTAGAGGAAGTGCAGCGTAGATTCACGAGGTTAATTCCTGGGATGTCTGGACTGTCTTACGCAGAGAGGTTAGAGAGACTGGGCTTGTACACGCTGGAATTAAGGAGATTGAGAGGGGATCTGATTGAAACATATAAGATTATTAAGGGATTGGACAAGATAGAGGCAGGAAATATGTTCCAGATGCTGGGAGAGTCCAGTACCAGAGGGCATGGTTTGAGAATAAGGGGTAGGTCATTTAGGACAGAGTTAAGGAAAAACTTCTTCTCCCAGAGAGTTGTGGGGGTCTGGAATGCACTGCCTCGGAAGGTAGTGGAGGCCAATTCTCTGGATGCTTTCAAGAAGGAGCTAGATAGGTATCTTATGGATAGGGGAATCAAGGGATATGGGGACAAGGCAGGAACCGGGTATTGATAGTAATTGATCAGCCATGATCTCAAAATGGCGGTGCAGGCTCGAAGGGCCGAATGGTCTACTTCTGCACCTATTGTCTATACATTAAACAGGATAAAAAGTGTAAAATAGGATAAGAATTCTTACAGAACACTTAAAAATATTAGACATGGCAATGTGTACTGTTTTCCTTTATGGATGAGTCAAAGAAAGCTAACATCGAATAAATATCCCAAAGTGCTTTCAACAAAGTATTTTTGAATCACTTCATACTAACAGTTTGAAATGCTCCCGCAAATCACAACAGTGGCCACAAAGAGATACAAGACAGGTAACCAGTTGTGGTTATGATGGTTCAGACATGAACAGTGCCCATGGTACCTGTTAAGAAGGTATTTCTCAATTTATGTTCCTTCAGGAAAATGGGGGGGGGGGTGGAGGTGGGGGGAACAGAGACTTAGAAAAGATAAGGTACTTCTCTTGCATTTCTACATCATCAATCGTGTCTTAGGTCAACCACCTGAATCTGATTTATCCTGTTTAGAAGTGGATGTCTCACGTGTTTGATTCCATTTGTAACTTCTGAGGTAGCAATGTAGTACAGTAAGGTCTGGAAAATAATCGTGCATAGGCTAGTAAGTGCAACAGATCAAAATAGAAGTCCGTGACCACAAGACCCACTAACCTTTGACGCTCAAATGCACCACCGCTAAATACCTCACGACGACCTTGGCGTCTCTGGTGAAGAGAATCTTAAATACGGGGCTGCATTAATATGAGAGCTACAGCAGCTTATAGTCTGGGACACACCACCACATCACATCCCGTTACCCCGTCGCTTGCCGTTCCTCGTGGCTTTGTTCTCATCACGTACGGAACGCAGGAGGTGGAGTAACTCAGAGCCTGAAGTCTGCTTGCAAGCTGCACAAGTCGGGAAAGTGAAAGACTATCGTTCGCTTGCTTGGAAAGATGCAGCCGCAGAAACATTCACAAGGCTTGATGACTTCCGAGACACAGCAGCACACTTGACCGCTACCCGACCCAGCAACCCAATGTCCATAGATGTGATCTACAGTGTGTACTGCACTGGAGGTTGCTCGGCAGGGTAACTGCCCAAGCCATTGCAGCCTTTACCACGGAGAGCAGCAAAGTTCAAGGTTAATTTATGATCAAAGTACGCATATGTTACTACATACTGTCAGATTACTTTTCTTGCAGTCACTTACAGGGGAAAAAAGAAATACAGTAGAATTTACGAAGAACTATACATGGTCACTGACAAAAAAAAACAATGTGCAAGGGAAAACTACCCGTGCATATAATAATAAGGTTGAAAATATGATTTAAAGAGTCCTTGAAAGTGAGCGTAGAAGATGGAATCAGTTCGAAGTTGTGGTCAGTGAAGTGACTGACGCCGGTTCAGGAGCCTGATGGTTGTCGGCTAGTGGCGTGGTTTCTGCATCTTCTGTTTGATGGCCGAAGTGAGAAGAGAGCATCGGCATGATGGTGAGAGTCTTTGATGATGGATGCTATTTACTTTTGGCAGCGCTCTTCGTAAATGCACTCAATGGTGCGGTGGACAATGCTGAATCCATTACATTATTTTCCTGTACCTGGGCACTGGTGTTTCCATACCAGACCGTGATGCAACCAATGTGCATCTATAAAAGTTTGTCAAAGCTTTAGATGACACGCCGAATCTGCGCAAACTTCGAAGAAGGTAGAGGCGCCGTCTTCGTGATGACACTCATGTGCTGTTCATTCACCTTAAACTTGTGCGGTATCCCGACTCGGAAATAAATCACTGCCCTTCCTTTATCACCGGGTCCAAATCCCGGAGCTGCCGTCCGGACAGGTATTGAGGAAGACAGCCCTCTCAAGGTAACAAATGGTCTCAGAACTTGTCTAAAACAAAGCAAATAAAAGCTTAAGTAGGACACGTTGCGGATGGATGAGAATGATGGACGCGGTGAGCCGAACGGCTTGTTTCTGCGCTGTCTACCTTTATTGTTTGAATGGTGCTCATGCTGCTAACCGTCGGAGGACCTTTATTTCTAAAATAAACGTTATTCATTATAAAATGAACAAAAACACGGTGCAAAAACTTTACATTCTTAGTGATCAATGTGTTCAGTGGTGCTAACAATTGTGTTTTTCCAACCTTCACCATGTTTCCTAGCAACCAGCTACACGTCAAACAAATTTAATGAACCGGATTTTAATTGTCATCTACACAAGAAATTTTGCAGATCAGAATCAGAATCAGACTTTAATCACCAAGTACCTATGCACATACAAGGAATTTACTTCCGGCAGATGTTGTCTCTCTGCTCATAACAATAATAATGATAAATATAAATGAAAATATAGATTATACATATAGGTAGTGCAATCCAAGTAATAGTTAGCCGACAGTTAACCGGCAGTTAACTGTTCAGCAAAGTGACCGCAGTAGGGGAAAAACTTCTCCAGTGCCTATTAGTCTTAGTCTGGAGGGATCTGAAGCGCCTACCAGACGGAAGCAGATCAAACAGTCCGTACGCAGGATGGGAGGAGTCCTTTATGATGTTCTACGCCCTCTTCTTCAACCTGGAAGAGTACAGGTCCACAATAGAGGGCAGGGAGGCTCCAATGATGCGCTCGGCAGTCCTCACTGTGCTTGGTGGCGGCTCCAAACCACACAATGATGGAGGTGCACAGGACAGACTCAATGACTGCAGTGTAGAATTGCAGCAGCAATTCCTGAGGCAGACCGTATTTCCGTATAATCCAGAGCAACTCACACTCACTCACTCACTCAGTGCTGGAGGAACTTAGCAAGTCAGGCAGCATCATTGGAAATAAACAGACCGCCGACGTTTCAGGTCGACACTCTTCCGTATGGCGATTGGCTAGAACCGCCCCTGCGGAAAAGGCTGTCTGGCCGAGAACGCTGATTAGCCAACAACGCTGTCAATCACAGGTCGCGCCGGGTGAGTGAACATCAACATCCGTTCCCTGGTGTCAGGTTGGTGCCGCAGTCAGCATGGCCGCTCGGAGCTTCGGAAGTTAGTCTCATTTGGCGTCGGCAGACAGAATGGGCGCCAGTGTGCAGGGAGTGGGTGTATTCACGCTGATGCTGATTCTCGCAGAGGTGACCGCACAAGGTGAGTGTACGGCGGGCTGTCAGGGGAGGGAGGCCGCAGAAGGAGTTCGTGCCCTGGGCATTGTTTTGCGGAAGCGCCCTTCCGTTGTGGGTTCACACATCATCCAGGTTAATCTGAAACGCAATTGTTCTGGAGGTATCACTCAGGACTGTGCTTCTGGTGAGTCCTGATGAGGTCTTTTAGCACGTAGGACATGAGAGCAGAATTAGGCCATTCGATTATAAATGATTTATTGTTCTCTGTTCCATTCTTCCGCCTTCTTCCTGTGATCAAGAACCTAGCAACCTTCGCTTTCAATATACCCAACGACCTCCACAGCCATCTGTGGGAGTGAATGCCACAGACTCACCACCCTTGACTAAAAAAACTCCTCGTCTTCTTAAAGGGACATCCTTCTTCTATTCTGAGGATGTGCCCTTTGGTCCTAGACTCTCCCGCTATTGGTGTCTTTGTTAATTCTTTTTCGGAGATGCCGCTGCCTGACCAACTGAGTGTTTCTAATTGTTTCTGACTTGGTTTCAGATTTCCAAAAGCAACACTTCAGATTATTTTTTTTTAAATTTTGTGTGTTGGAGTTGCCTTCTTTTGGATCAAACATTGAAGTAAGTCCTCATCTACATGAAAAAAACAGAGCAGCGCAGTATTCCCTGATTTCCCAGCTAGTATCATTCCTGTTAATCTGATTACCATCTCTTTGTTTTGTGTGCAATTTTAACTGGCAGATTTTACAACTCAGCAGCCTCTAAAACGACTTCCATAGCTATCAATACTCGGGGACGTGAAAGTGTGTCCATTTTTTATCTGTATTTTAATGGGTCCACGCTTGCTTCAAAATTTCAATAATTCTTGAGTTCCCAGTTCAGATTTGGCATTTGGATATCCTTTCCACTCCAATGACCAGGTTTTGAATTGTTGAGAGAAATAGAAAGCAATTTAAGGAACCTGTCATAACAAGGAAAAAAATCTTTTTAACTAATTAAATATTTTGAAGCTTAAATAATTATGTATTCAGACTGCTCAATTCTCAACTTTGACCTGAAGGACAACGTTAAGTCAAGACCAATCTATAGAATATCCTATAGAAACTGGTATTGAAAATTTAAAAGGCAGTGTCATTTAAAGGCAGAGGTAATGAGATCATGCAAATAGGCTTTCACAGGAAGTGGTAATCAACAATCCAGCTATGAGCTGGAAAAAAACACAAATAAGCAGAATATGTGAATTGAGGCTTTGTTCAATTGTAGCATTTCTTTTGTTCTGTTTATTTTGAACTCAGCTGTTAATTTTTCTTTGCTAATTGTGATCTTTAAACTGGGAGCTGATAGACTCATAACATACTGTATGTATCACGACATTCACCCCATACTCATTTAAAAAATATTTTTAACTGACCTAGTGGCATCATTTTGTGCTCTAACAGTGGTGCAGCAGCAAAACTAATTCAAAGTCAACACAAAACAATTGCCACTTGCCTGCGACCATACGGACTGTTATACCTGTATGATGCACGCACAGCTCCAATGATTGCTTCAAAAGTTGAACCCTTTATTTGGTCTTATATTAGCAATTAGCAAACATTGAGCGTTATCTCAGTCGTCAGCAAAAGATATGACCTCCGTCAGTCCCAAGCTATGAACTGCAACGAAATAAGCAAAAGTATGTCACAAAGCTTTTGCTACAGCGCCCCCCACTCATGTGACTGGTTATTATAATAAACATGGTAACATGCAACACAGAATACAAAGCGATAGAGAACAGATACATGGCTCCTGCGTTCCTGCCCCCTAATCATTATACTATAATAATTACGACTACATGGTACTAAGACATAGCAGACATGAAATCTCAACAATGTCCTCTTTTGGTAAGCAATCTGACTGGAATTGTGATCTTCTTCTAACAAACCGAGGTCTTGATTGCTTTCAGGAATATCTGTCTTGAATCGCTGCTGCCAAAGTTCACTCAAGCGCAAAACTAAAGCCCCATTAACACTGCTCTGGCTGAGCATAGTGTCTTCCATCACCGTGGTCTCCTTTCAATGGTTATAGGTTTGATTGCATAGGGTTCATCATTAAAACCGTGAATCGCTTGCAATAGCTCCAGTGCCAAAGGCACATTCACCCCTATCATCAGCTCACTTTCCGGTAAGTAAACATGCTTCAGGTGAGATCATTTCTGAAGATCTCTGATGAGCAATGTTCCCTTTGTAGACAGGCATGTGTCTACATATGTGTCTGCATAGCAGGCAGTTCACAATGGTTTTCAATATTTAAGCCAGCCACCTCCAACCCTGAAAAGACAGAGCTATTCACAATCTTCTCTTGATCCATAGTGCGTAAGACAGTACGTTTTCCTTTTCCTGTCAGGTTGAGCTTGTTCATGAGCCTCACTGTGCAGAACACTGCTGTACATCTTTGATTTTGGAAAGCATAAGTAATCACTGCCGTTACCCTTCTTAGACTTCACCTGAACTGGAATGATAGGAAGTTTACAATCATGGTCACCAGCCCCAGTAAGACCATTAGGCACCAGGGCGGTACTCACTGCAGTATTCGATTCATTCATGACTTGTTCTGAATCTTCACCCTTTTCCTCAGCTCCAGGCTGTTTCACTTTCTACAGTAGCGGCAAAGCTGCTTCGTGTAGTTTGAGAATGAATTTGTGACCCAGTTTTGTTCACACCTTTGCTTACTGTCGACGATGTAGCGTTGTATTTCTTTCCAAACACTGGGTGTGTAGCAGTCTTTATTTGCCTTTCAGTAAAATCAACAATGTCAGTGAGAGTAACCTTATGGTTGTGCCTCTCTTGCAGTTTATACACCATCAATTTCCATTCTTTCCAAAATTTATTGGACAAATTATGTGCAGTAATCTTCATATTAGCAGGCATGTTCAACTCATACATGGCCTGCAGGCCTTCCATGGCATTGCAACAACTTCTAAGAATAAAGACTGTAGTCTTGATGAGTTTTCATGTTTTCTACTTTGATATGTGGCCAAGAAAGAGCCTTATACATGTAAGCCGTAGCAGTTTTGTGCTCGTCACCAAAATGTTCCTGTAGTAAAGCTTGGGCCTTTGGATATGCTTTCTCTGGGCTGGTCCACTATCAACTTTTGACAAGCTCTCTAGGATAACCTCCAGTGGACTGTTTGGGAAAATACAAATGGTCATTATAATTATTGATCACACCCTGAACTACCCTTTGGGGTTCAAAACCGTGTCTCATAGTCATTTGTTTCATAAATGTATCCATATTGACATTAAGTATGCTGGATTTTCTGTGTTCCATATCAACATTGGAACTCTCACCACAGAACTGCTCTGCTGAAGCACATTTAGCACACACAGCACCTGGCATTTTAACTCTGGACATCTTGGCTGCAATTCCTCCTGTAACATAAGCTGCTCCATTTTCCTTTAGAGTTGATCTGCCTTTTCCCCCAAGACATGTTTGTCCCTCAATATTTGTCGTCTTGCATGTAACTCCTTTAAATCCCATTCTAATGCCTACATAAACTCATAACAATACAGTATGTATCACTGCATTCACACCATTCTTTTTTAATGATTTTCACTGGCCTAGTGGTCTAACACTTCCTGTGCTCTAACAGAGGTGTAATCCAAAATCAAAACAAAACAATTGCCGCTTGCCTGCGACCATACCGAATGTTATACTTGCATGACGTGCCCACTGCTCCAGAGATTACTCCAAAAGTTGAATCCTTTATTCGATCCTTCATTAGCAATGAGCAAATATACAATTAAGCATTATTGAGCATTATCTCAGTGGTCAGCAAGAGATACGATCTCTGCCGGTCCCAAGCTACAAACTGCAACAAAATAAGTGAATTAATCCTTCTGCTTTTACCACGGCTCCACTCATGTGACTAGTTACCATAATAATCATAGTAACTGGGCAATACAGAATACAAAGCAGGTAGAGAGATGGATAGGTGGCTCCTACAAGTGACATGATTTAAAGGTTGAATATAGTGACTCATACATTCTTTTATCTTCTGGAATGAAGTTTTGAATCACCATAGATGTAGGTAGGAAGCTTTGCAGTGGATTTTGATTATCGATATCACATTAATAAAAATTTATATGAAGTTGGATGCCATTGTGTACGAGATAGTTTGTTACCTTCCTCCCCAAACATGATCCAAAGACAAATCTTTCAAAACATTATTATTTCACAGGCATTGGTGGCATTCATTGTTAATTCCTGAATTGAGTAGACTGTTAAAAGTCTACCAGATAAATGGGCGTTGAATCACAGACCATACGTTCGTTAGTTTAATGGGTGTCTTTATTGAGATTATGTTTACCGGTATTTAATTTCAAAACTTATTAAATTACTTGAACTCAAAGTTCTCATCTGCTTTCAGTAGCAGTAAACACAGTTCTGCATCATTGATGTAGAGTTCTAGCTGTTGTTTTAAAAAACCTAATTACATTTCCCACAGGTTGAATATTAACTACATAAAAATGTTGATGTATTGTTTATTTTTGAGCCCAATTTCTAATCAAAAGAATTTTTATATTTATAGCTGAAGTCCAAAGAGATGCTGATGCTTCAAAACTTTTGACTACTGAGGGGAATGAAGTAATTTCTAATTCAGTCAGTGATGCTCAACTTGAAGAAACAGATGGACAGACTAAAAGGAAAGCACACTTTCCAACAGCAGAGATGGCTGATGCAGTCCTGGGAAGTGGAATTACCTCAAATGAAAAGGCTTTACTGTCTCTAATGCAGAATATTAGAAGTGAACACCCTGCATTTGAAGGCAGAGACGCTCTCTGTACTGGCCCAAGTGGAGAAAAAGGCGAATGTAGTGTTCCAAAGGAAATGTTTCCTTCCTTTTCATATATCTCGTCCAGTAGTCAGGAGGGAGAGCTACTTGAAAAGAAAGCCACAAATGTCATGGAACCAGCAAGGACTGAAAGCACAGCAGTGGAAGAGTCAAATGTCACTGGAACAGCCAAAGCACCGAAAGTAAACTGTGAAGAAAGAAATATCACTGGATTAGATCGCTTTATCGTACAAATCCTTAATGGCTCACAAGTAAGGCAGATTGTCATTTAATTATATTTAATGTATTTGCTGTTAGACAAATTCAGCACAGGCAGCTGCATAACACCCACAGGGGTGTGTGATTTCTTTGCCATGTATGTAATAGCATTCAGCCTATAAATTTACTTTGTAAATAAGTTATCTTAACTTAATCTAGAAATGTGTCTCTGCTAGTTTCTCTGTTCTGCACATATTCTCTGCCAAACAAAAGAATAGGGTGGAAATTTGGATTTTTAACTGTTTTTATTTTGCCCTTTCCTGTTTGCAAGCATTTGGTCCCAGCTTAGCTATGCTGTAAGGCTGGAAATTACAGACACTTGTACTACTTTGGTGTAGTTTGTTGAAGCTTAACATTTTAAATTTCTGATTTATTTGCATAGCTTTTGCCCGTGTGCACATATATTTGATACCATTACACAATAGTTTACCATACTTGTTCTCCCCAGTGAATCTGTGTCATTGGTAGTGTCACCAAAGACATCAAAGTAAAGTGCAGTGGTTTTTCAGTAGCTAGGGACTTTTAGATGAAGTTATCTAGTATGTTTTGAAAATATTATTGGCAGAAGGAAATTCCCTACTAAGCTATCTGACGAAGGAAACTGTGCTACAGTGCTGCTTGGATCAGAGAATGAGGGTGCAACGTAACTGGGGTTAGCAGTAAACTAGACTTGGATTTTGTGGAAAACTATCCAAATTTGAAGAACTGAACACTTTCTTTCTTGGGAAATTGTGCTCCAAAATGTTCTTTGTGGGGAATTTAGTATAGTAATTAGTAGGTTACCTGATTTGTAGTAAATTAGACTTTTAAAGTTGCCTGGTTTATTGGCCCATTGGTTTTGACTTTGAAGTTTTACTGCTGACAGAAATAAAAGAGCAGATTTTGTGCTTCAGATTCTGGCGGCCCCTCCAGCTTTTCAATTGCCCCAGATTCACTGTTTTTATGCAAGTTGTTGCTTGAATATTTGAAATACTCCCTACTGTTTAATTAGTGGAAACTGGAGCTGATGTATTAAGCAATAAAAAAACTTATTATTCCTCATTGATCTTGAGGAATTAATCTGCATTACGTTTCTATTAATCTCTGTACCTTTTTGTGGAATTACTTCCTAAATTAATTGGGATAGTTTAAAAAAAGAGGAAAAATATTAGTGAAGAATTGTGTATTGCCGAGGGAGGATGTGTTCATATTCTTTGATATTCAAGGTCCCCATTGAAGTCTGGTCTTACCTGTGTGGCCATGGACTGGTTGGCAAGTGTTTTCTCTCAGAGGGCTAAAAAGCAAATCATCCAGTGTTCATGCTTTCTGAATTCTTTTCCTTTAGGAGTTTTATATTGTACAGATGGATCCTAAAAATTATTTGTTTCTAAACTGTAAGCAAATCTTATGACTCATCTTGATAAGTTTTCATGATGTTTCCTTCTTAATAAAAGTAATTAAAATATGATGATGTTGAAGTACAAATATGTAAAGCATCAGGATCTGGTATTTTCTTTATTAGGAATGTGCTATACTAATATGTTGAAATTTATGGACTGTATCGATTTTCTCAGATTATTTGAAGTTTACTGCCACATCAGAATCTTAAAATCAGCTTTTATGAGCTTGTGTTACAAGAACTCATTGGTGAATTAATAAAGACTACCTACTTAACATAGTGAATACAGGCATCAAAGTGCTGTAGTATTGAGTAATGTAGAATTTTTAAAAAGTGCTTTTCAATTAACTTCTGTTTGTACTGATAGGTGATTATCACAAGTGCAAGGTATTCAGAATGCTAAGTATGATGTACATGTATGAGCGCTTGTGAAGTCAGAATTTGAGCAGCTGTAATATCCTCTTACTCGGTGTCCTTCATTTGCTTACTGGGCTCAAATTAAGAACAGCCATTTTCCCACCTACAATAGGGATACTAGGTTACAACAGATCGAAAAGGCTCAGATAGGAGCAGGGATCATGATTCATCAATGCTGTTGCTTCTGATATATTAACTTGCCAACTTGTACCTGCTAATTTCTGTGACTGGTTTGATTAACTTGCAGTAGAAGTGTTGTAGGGTGAAATCAAAACAAAAAGTGCTGGAGAAACTCAGCATGTCTGGCAGCACCCGTGGAAAGAGTTGTGTCAGGAAGGAACTCTTTCCACTGCTGCTGCTTGACATGCTGAGGTTTTTCAGCATACTCTGCTTTAATTTCTGATTTCCAGCAGTTGCAGTACTGTAGAGTAGCTGGTGTAACTCAGTGAGAGATCAACATTGTAAGATGCTAAGACCACGTAATGTACCTGTAAAACCAGCCTATATTTCTTAAAAGAAAAGGTTAATTGAATCTTTGTTGTACATAAGAATTATGATTATCATAAACTTCTACAGCATCCACTCTTTCTGTCATTTGCAAATTTACTAACCAATCTTTGTACATTTATATTCAAATTGTTTATTTACAGTGCCTATAAATAGTATTCACTCCCCTTAGAAATTTTCTTTTTTATTGTTTTACAACATTGAATCACAGTGGATTTAATTTGGCTTTTTTGAAACTGATCAACAGATTAAAAAAACTCTTCTGTGTCAAAGTGAAAACAGATCTCTACAAAGTGATCTAAGATAATTACAAACATAAAACACAAGATAATTGTTTAAGTATTCCCTTCCCCCCCCTTTAATATGACACACCAAATCATCACTGCTGCAGCCATTTGTGTGTCAATTGATTGTAGTAAAAATACACCTGTATCTGGAAGGTCCAACTGCTGGTGAGTCAGTGTCCTGGCAAAAACTACAGCATGAAAACAAAAGAACACTCCTAGCAATTCCATGTAAAGCACAAGTCAGGAGATGGATACAAGAAAATTTCCAAGTTACAGAATATCCCATGGAGTACAGTTAAGTCAATCATCAGGAAATGGAAAGAATACAGCACGTGTAAATCTGCCTGGAGCAGGCCGTCCTCAAAAACTGAGTGAATGTGCAAAAAGGAGACTAGTGAGGGAGACCTATGACAGCTCTGGAGGACTGTTGCCCAGGTGCTTCACCAGTTGCAACTTTATGGGAGAGTGGTGAAGAGAAAGCCTCTGTTGGGAAAAAAACTCATGAAATCTCAACTAGAGTTTGCCAAAAGGCACGTGGTAGACTCTGGAGTCAGCTGGTAGAAGGGTCTATGGTCTGATGAAACCAAACTTGAGCTTTCTGGTCATCAGATCAAATGCTGTGTTTGGCATAAGCCAAACACCACACATAATCAAAAACACACCATCCCTACCGTGAAGCATTGTGATGTGGGGGTGCTTCACTGCAGCAGGCCCTGGAAGGCTTGTGAAGGTAGAGGGTAAAATGACTGCAGCACAATACAGGGAAATCCTGGAGGAAAACCTGATGCAGTCTGCAAGAGAACTGTGACTTGGAAGATTTGTTTTCCAACAAGGTATTGCCCCCAAGCATAAAGCCTAAAGCTGCACAGGAATGGTTTAAAACAACAAATTTAATAACCTGGAGTGGCCAATTCAGAGTCCAGACCTCAATCCGATTGAAAATTTGTGGCTGGACTTAAAAAGGGCTGTTCACTCACGATCCCCATGCAATCTGACAGAGCTTGAGCAGTTTTGTAAAGAAGAATGGGGAAAAATTGCTGTGTCCAAATGTGCAAAGTTGATAGAGATTTATCCACACAGACTCAAGGCTATAATTCCTACTGAAGGTCCATCTACTGAATACTGAGTTGAAGGGGGTGAATATTTATGCAATCAATTATTTTGTGTTTTATATTTGTAATTAATTTAGATCACTTTGTAGAGATCTGTTTTCACTTTGACACGAAAGAGTCTTTTTCTCTTGATCAGTGTCAAAGAAGCCAAATTAAATCCATTGTGTATTAATATTGTAAAATAATAAAACATGTAAACTTCCAAGGGCGATGAATATTTTTTATAGGCACTGTAAATTGCAAATTACAAAGGTCCGAGTGCTGACCCCTGTCCACATCTCTACAGTAAGGCCTCCAGTCTGAGAAAGAATACTTCAACATCATCCTCTGCTTCCCAGTACTAAGCCGATTTGAATTCAATCCACTACCTTCCCTTGGATCCTTTGCAATCAATGATCCTGCCATGAGGGACCTTGTCAAATGGCTTGTTAAAGTCCATATGGACTGCCACTCAGGCTGAAAGAACCTCTTACAAGCCTCTGACATCATCACCATTATCCTGAGGGTATCTGGTCCGTGTCTCCAACCTGGAATGAAGGGCACTCCAGCCCAATTTCACACCACCTGTGTAGTGTCAGTAAATACAAGTATGAAATTATCTTTCAGCATCCTCCACAACCACCTGGTCAGTTGACGTTTCTTGGCTATCTGATGATAGGGTGAGAGAAGAGGCATGGTTGTGGGAAGAAGTGCAATTCAGAGAAATAACATGGTGATGAGAGAACACCAACATCCTGAAGTCCATTCATGGCTGTGTCCTTGGCAACAGGTACACTGTGCTCTTTCCTAGGATAGTAAGATGAGTGCTCTTTCCTTGGGTAGCATGATAAGCCAGCTATACCTATCACCCACTAATTAACAGCTCTATGCCTATTTTATTTGTACTGAGGGAACTGTGTCAAGGTGTGCCACAATGTGCTTGGATTACACACGGATAGTGCGAACTGTAAAGTGCAAATGTGAGAACTATAATGGCATTAGATGCACAAAGGAGATGATGACCTACGAATGTTGGTTCCTTACCTTGATTAACAGTGATTGGTGACAGCCTGGTGATCAAGGGGTTGTGGATCGCATGGGTGGCCTCAAGCATTTTAAAGATTGCACTCACTGAACTTAACCACACTGAAATTATTGATCTTCTTGGTGCATTGCTTTCAGCTTTATGGGACTTGACCCCAGGGACTGTCTATTATGGCTATCCAAACTCATTGGATTCTAAACGGTAGTGCAGGGATCCCTGGTCCCTTGTTAATAAAAGACAACTCTCCTCCTCATTACCAATAACTTCAATGTCGTGCTTGAAAATTTCAGAGCCAGCTGTCCCCAACATTACGTCATGCATCAAAATGTCCCAGTTAATGGAGAGACATCTGATTAATGTCATTCTGCATGGCATGAGAAGTCATGTCTGACAAATTTCAGAAATCTTTGAAGAAGTAACTAAAAGGGTAAATGAAGTTAGGTAGTGGATTTTGCCCGTGTGGACTTTAACAAGACATATGACAAGGTTCCTCATGGCAGGATCATTGATTGCATGGGATCTAGGGGAAAGATAGCAGATTGGATTCATACTTGGCTCAGTACTGGGAAGTAGAGGATGATGTTTGAGGGTTGTTTTTCAGACTGTAGGCCTTTTTCTAGTGGTGTGGATAGGGGTCAGCGCTGAGACCTTTGTAGTTTGCAATTTATATAAACAATTTGGATGTAAATATATAAAGAATGGTTAGTAAATTTTCAGATGACACAAAGAACAGATGCTGTAGAAGTTTATGATAATTGTAATTCTTATGTACAATATAAATTCAACAAACCTTTCCCTTTTTTGCAAATAGTTTCTGTTTGAAATGAGTTTCATGGCTATAGTTTTCTTTTTAGACACTTATAGTACAACATTTACACTTGCTTCAGACAGAAGGTGACTTTTTGCGCCAGATTCCAGTGATGGGTCCTTTCTAAAGTGTAGAATTATATTGAAGTTTAGAATTTCACTGTGCCTTCAGAAATTCCAGTAACATTTAGTGAATATGACTGCACTTTTCTTCTCGTTCTCTCTTGTACCCGTTTGGAGAGATGGAGAATGGGAAAAACTCCCAGTCATGCTGGATTATTGGTGGATTGCCTCTTGATGTTTCTGTGTCTGTGGTTAGCCATTTTGGAGATGAGGCTTGATGTCAAGGCAGAGTACTCAGTTGTCACACCACTTCCTGTGGACTTCAGGAATCAATTCAGTATTGGTGAATTTACTGTATTTCCATCAGCTGTGGATTGATCCCTTAAGTAGATATAATAGATTTCATCTTTCGGTATGCTTGGGTATGCACTTCAAATGATAGTTCGCCAGAGCATGAATTAGTTTGTAAATGAAGTACTATATTTTTCTTACTCATTGAGTATTTCAAAAAGCCCCTAAAGGTATACAAATATTAATGCCGAATGTAATCTTTTCAAACAGAATGTTCTATCTTCTGATTAGTCTGATATTGCAATATGGCCAGTAAAATGTATATATGTAATTACAGGACCTCATGGAATTTCTGAGTGCCAACGGCAGTGACTGTTCTGTAGTCCTGTTCTACACACCGTGGTGTCGATTCTCTGCAGACCTTGGTCCACATTTCAATGCATTACCACGTGTTTTTCCTTCCCTACAATTTCTGGCACTGGATGCATCTCAGCACAGCAGGTATATACAGCACCATGTATTGTTGGAGATGGACAGAATTTTATAAAATTGATTAAGATACAGTAATCTTAATTCTTCTATACAACATTGCATTGTATACAATTTAAGTCAGTAATAGTTTATAATATGCAGACTTTGATTTTTCAAAGTACTCTTTGAACATAAAATATGTAAAACACAGAATTATTTGTTATTTGGCCATTGATGTTTAGCCTGATTTTTTTGAACACTTCAGGAAAATCACGTTTATTTTTTCATTTCAATGTGTCCTGGAATGAGGCCAGTTTTTTTTGTTCAGTGTTGGGATATAGTTGGGAATGTGTTTCAAGGCTATAACTGTGTTTCAAAATGTGACAAAGTAGGTTCAACTAGATTTTACTTGAGGGCTCAATTGTTGTCTAACCTGTATAATTCTAGTGAGGCATAACCTGAAGGAAAGATACAAATTTAAAGATCTGACGTGCTCTCGGTCCACTATTTTCCATTTCCTCATGGGTACAGGTACACTATAAATAAAAGTGTACAGAATAGGTTGGTTAATTCCTGAACCCATCTGACATATGACACAAAAGGAAAAACAGAGATAATTTGTTATATTTTCAGAGAAGTATAGGAAATCTAGTAAACTCACTAAGGAGTTTAAATCATAAGAGTAAAATTATCAGTTTTGTTTCTCAATTTTGCTGAGGTCTTTGACTTTGATTTTCCAGCCTTGTCTTCATATTATTCATTCTGACTTTTTCCTTACCTGTTTAACTTCTGTTCTGGGATTGTAGATAAATATCCACCACAAGCCCTCAGCTATCTTGACCACACAAATATTGCCTCCCTACTAATTGTTTCCAGATTTCCTATGTCTGCAGTATTTTGACCACATGTCACCCATCTCTCTTCTGACAAGGACTGTATTCAATTTGCTCAGTTCTTTCATCTCTGTCATCTGTTCTGATGATCACATAATCTTTTCCCACGCTTGCTATGTGTTCTCCTTTTTCCTCAGCCTGGAATTTCCCTTCAGTGTGCCCATGCTATTTTTTTTCTTCCCAGATATTACTAGGATTCCTCTTGTTTTCCACTTGCCAGCGTCACATTTAGTGGACCATCTTTTGCCAGAAGCAAGCACAATAATTCCTCCTTTTTCGTGTTCTGCAGGGATCATTCCTTCCTCACAATGTGCTCTGTCCATCAGTCTATTCCTCCCATTTTATGGGATAGCAAACAAAATATAATTCATTTTATCTCCTTTCTCATTAACAGAGGCTCCAGGCAAAGTTTTACTTGTACTACTTTACAATTAGGATACTTTTTATTTTCAATTTCTCCTGTATTTTGTAGAAATTAAATGCAGATGGATGACTGTATTTTGCTCTAGGTGTACTCTATGTGAATATAACACATACACTTTGATACTCAAAAATGGATCTACACCTTTGGATTAATTATTGCATTTGTTGCTTTTAAGTCTCTCTACCAGGTTTGGTACAGTTGCTGTTCCTAACATCCTGCTGTTTCAAGGTGTCAAGCCAATGGCAAGGTTTAACCATACAGACAGAACTCTTTCAACCCTGAGGGCATTCATCTTTAATCAAACGGGTTCGTATAATTATGACTGTTATAAATCATGCATGGGTATTTACAGGTTATAATTTCAATGTAAATTTTGTATAAGAGCATAGTTTAGAATGTGGATGTGGTTATGTCAAATAGTTTAAAGTATTATTGTAACTTCTAGGTTCAGAAGTGTCTTCGTTAATGAGCTGATGCATTGTATGAATGCTCTTCTCCAAGACCTTTTCAGGCACTAGCCTCACCCAAGTTTGTTACAAAGTACAGCAAATGGGAGATCGTTTATGAAGAATTAAAGAATCCTTTAAGAACAAGTAATTTTTTCCCCCATCCTTCTCAGTCAAGAATGTTGTTCCCACATAATAACTTTCCTGTTACAAAGCACTAAACTGATGGTTGGTAAACTGCTCCTTAGTGGACAGCGAGGAAGGGCATCAGAGCTCGTGGTGGGATCTGGACCAGCTGGAATAATGGGCTAAAAAGTGGCAGATGGAATTTAATCAGACAAGCGCGTGGTGTTGCACTTCGGTGAGAGCAACCAGGGTAGGTTTTACACAGTGAGTAGTAGGGCTCTGAGGAATGCAGTAGAAAAATAGGATCAGGGAATGTTGTTATTGTTCAGTCGTTAAGCGGAATCCAACTCTTCGTGACCTCATGGACTCCTGCATACCAAGCCTTCTTGTTAGAAACTGCCTCTCTAGGATCCCTCAAGGTCATACACATTGTCTGAGTGATATTATCTATCTATCGTAGCCTCTGTCGTCCTCTCCTTCTTTTACCTTCTGTGTTACCGAACATGAAAGTCTTCTCCAAGGAATCCTGTCTTCTCATGATGTGGCCGAAATATGTGAGCTTTTGTCTCATAATCAAGCCTTCCAGTGAGCAGTCTGGCTGTGTTTCTTCAAGTACTGACTTGTTGGATCTTCTTGCTGTCCAATGAACTTTAACACTTTCCTCCAGCGTCCAAGTCAAAGGTGTTGATTCTTTTGTATTCAGCCTTACTAACAGTCCAGCTCTCAGAGCCATACATAACAACTGGAAATACCATAGACTTGACTATACGGATCTTCGTAGGCAATGTTATGTCTCTGCCCTTCAGTATTTTATCTAAATTTGCCATTGCTCCCCTCCCCAGAAGTAAGTGTTCATAATTCATTGAAAGTGATGTCACAGGTTGATAGGGTCATAAAGAAAGGTTTTGGCATATTGCCATCATAAATCAATGTACTGAGTACAGGAGACGGGATGTTATGTTGAAGTTGCATAAGATGTTGGTGAGTCCTAATTTGGAGTATTGTTTGCAGTTTCCTACAGGAAAGATATAAATAAGGTTAAAAGAACACAGAAAAAATTACAAGAATGTTGCTTGAACTGGAGGATCTGAGTTGTAAGAAAGATTATAAGGTTGGGACTTTATTCCTTGGACCATAGAAGATTGAGGGGAGATTTGATAGAGGTATACAAAATTATGAAGGGTAATGATAGGGTAAATGCAAGGAGACAAGGTTGGGTAAGACTACAACTAGAGGTCATGAGTTAAGGTTGAAAGGTGAAAAGTTTAAGAGGAACACAAGGGGAAGCTTCTTCACTCAAAGAGGGTTGTGAGAATGTGGAATGAGTTGCCAGCGCAAGTGGTGCAAACGAGTCCAATTTCAACATTTAAGAGAAGTTTGGATGAGAAAGGTATGGAGGGCTCTGGTCCCAGTGCAGGTCGATAGGACTAGGCAGTTTAAATGATTCGCCAAGGACTAGATTAGCCAAGGGGCCTGTTTCTGTGCTGTATTTTTCTATGACTGTGACTTCCTTTGTACTGCCTGTTCATACAATGACTTCTTTCTTAAACCAATTAACGTGTTAATGTTTAATTCCTTTTACTGGTTTCTATAGTAAATTGGTAACAGAAAATAGCTTTGTACTCCTGAGAAGTAAAAAAGAACATTTGGTACAGTTTACAAATTCTCAGTTAAAGAATGTCTGTTATGCAAATATGCTGTAGAAATCTACATTACAACAAATATGATCTCCTTTTCAGGTATTGAAGCAAATGGCACCGTTGAAGTAACAGAGGAAGATCTAATTGGTCCACTTCCCAGTGTTGCAGTGAGAGGCATTGACTGGCTGCTTGTCTTCTCTATAATGTTTGTCTGTAGTTTTCTAATTTATGGTACAGTTCAATCAGATAGTATCAAATGGTTAATCCCAGGACAAGAGCATGAACACCAGGAATGAACTCTTACAACGAGCTAGTTACAACCTAGAGCAAAGAGCAGCTCCACCGGTACTCCACACTATTTATGAATAAATGAGTTAGCTTTTTATCACATGTTGCTGCTTTGTGTGGAAATTTATGTAAGTATTTGTCACTATGAATAAACTTAGTGTTTACCAAATGACTAATAGTTTGGTGAGTCATACTTCCATATGGTTAATTTTTGTATGACAAATTTATTTAAGTGCAACATACAGAATGGATACCTAATGCCAGTTTTAACTTGAAGTGTTTCAGATGGGATGCAAGTTAGTAATAAGTATATTTGAAATTAATTATATTGAGGATGGAAAATTGAATCCTATTTAAAGCTGTACAAAGGGCACTAACACATTTAATCTTGCAGTCAAGAATAGAACTAAATCCATTGGATTCTCAAAATCAAGATCAGCTGAGTTCCTCACACTTCAGAATTAGAATCAGTTTTAATATTACTGGCATATGTTGTGAAATATGGTGTTTTTGGCAGCAGTACATTGCAATACATAAAAAACCTATACAATAAGAATTATATATACTGTATTTATGTGTATGTATATATAACAATATATCTTATTGTCACTTATAGTTTCTTTAATATATATAAATAAGTACTGCAAAAAGAAAAAAAATAGTGAGTGTCCATTCAGAAATCTGATGGCAGTGGAGAAGAAGCTGTTCCTAAAACATTGAGTATGTGTCCTCAGGCTCTTGTACCTCCTCTTTGATGGTAGCAGCGAGTAAAGGGCATGTCCTGGGTGATAGGGGTCCTTAATGATGGATGCTGTCTTTTTAAAGGCATCACCTTTCGAAGTTGTCCTCAATGCTGGGGAGGCCAGTGTCCATGACAGAGCTGAGTCTACAATTTTCTGATCTTGTACAGTGGCGACCAGTCAGAATGCTCTCCACAGTACATTTGTAGAAGTTTTTGGTTGTTTTAGTTGACAAACCAAGTCTCCTCAAACTCCTAATGAAATATAGCCACTGCTGTGCCTTCTTTGTAATTGCAACAATACGCTGGACCCAGAGATGTTGACAGCCAGGAACTCGAAGCTGCTTACCCTTTCCACAGCTGATCCCTCGATGAGGACTGGCGTGTGTTCCTTCGACTTTTCCTTCCTGAAATCCACTATCAATTCCTTGGTCTTACTGAGATTGAGTGCAAGGTTGTTGTTGTGATGCCACTCAACTAGCTGATGTATCTCACTCCTGTACTCCTCGTCACCACCTTGCCAACAATAATTGTGTCATTGATAAATTTATAGAGCCATTTGAGCTTTGCCTAGCCACACAATCATGGGTGTGGAGGGAGTAGAGCAGTGGCCTAAGCACACATCCTTGAGGTACACCAGTGTTGATAGTCAATGAGGAGAAGGTGTTATTTCTGATCTGCACTGACTGTGGTCTCTCAGTGAGGAAGTCAGAGATCCAGTTGCAGAGGAACATGCAGAGACCAGGTTTAGGAGATTATTACTGAGGGTATGATAGTGTTGAATGCTGAGCTGTAATCAACAAGCAGCAGCCTGACATGGATATTGCTCTTGTGTGGAGAGCCAGTGAGATTGCATCCATTGTAGATGCAGATCGGCAAATTGGAATGGGTTGAGTTCCTTGCTTGGGCAGGAGTTGATTCTAGCTATGATCAAACTCTCAAAACACTTCATCACAGTAGCTGTGAGTGCAAGTGGGCGATAGTCATTGATGCAGTTCACCCTGCTCTTCTTGGGTCGCCCTTTTGAACCAGGTGGGAATGCAATGCATTGGTCTCCATAAAGAGTTGTGTCTGTTCCCTGCTGGAGAGTGAGAGAGGGAGTAAAAGATAAATAATTCTAGAATTGTTTGAAGAATGCCATGCACAGATCAGAATATTGATAAGAATGCAAAATGTGAGAGGAATCTAGTGAAAAATATAAAAGCAGTTTGTGAAAAGGAAAAAAATAATTGGCAAAGTTACTATGAGTCCTTTAAAGATTGAGAACAGGGAAATTGCATTGGGAGATAAAGACATTGCAGAGAAACAAGTATTTTGTGCTTCATAGAAGAAAGTGCAGAGCAAATGAGCTTCGTAACATTAGTATTAGAGAAATTAATGGGACTGGAAAATGATATACACTCAAAACCTGAAGAACTGCCTTTAGGGTAAAATGCTGTAAGATAGTGCCCAGCTGCGTTCTCTGTGGAGACCTTGACTCGGACTTAGTTGTTTTTTAAGTTTGGTGTTGGGGACAGAAATGGGAGTTGGGATCAGATTTGGGTTTAGAGACAGGAATATGGGAGAGTCAGAGACTGGTCCTCTGGTCCACGCTCTGCATTCAAGTTCTGCAATGTGGACATGGTGAAGAAGGATATCAGAGTCCAGGCCTCCACACTGTGCTCAATAGCAAGCAATGTGGATTGTTGATGAAGGACATCCCTCCACAGTGCGCCTAAAGGCAAGCAATAAGGACGGGTGATACAAGACTTCCATGGCTGTTGGGCTGTCCCAGGCTGGTGGGTCCTTGGAGCAGATAGCCATGCAAGCAGGAGGCACTAGGTGCATCGAGAGTTTGAGCCTGGAGTTCAGGGTCCTGTTTTCCCTCTATACTTTCCTCCAATCACCTTAAAATTATGACCCCTCTTAATACTTTGGTGATTGTGTAGACTCGGTCACTGAATATCATCAAGAAAGGAAAAGGGTGCAGATAATTATTGCTGAGATAAAATATCAGCCATAATTTTATTGAATGGTAGAACATACATGCCTACTGCTATATTTTTTGGTTCCTTGGGCTTGTTTTTTTTTTAAGAAGTAAAACTATCTTTCCAGAATCTTAAAAGTTTACAGAAGACATAAAATGAGGAAATTTAGTAAGTAGTAGCGTGGGAAGGTGTGCAAAGATGACATGGGTGAAATATGTGGCAGAATGAGCAGAGGCATTATGGACTAATCGGCATAATTTTTGAGCCCAATGAATCTCAAATTATGTCCCAGAGGAGGCATAACTGCAGATGTAGGGAAGGGTGGCACCACTATTGTTAGGGTACTGGTAGGGTCAGGGACATATGAGACACTGGTGAGCCTACTAGCACCACAAACTATGAATGAAGTACATAAGAACATAAGGAACGAGCAGAAGTAGGCTGCCTGGCCAGTCAAGCCTGCTCCACCATTCAATAAATCATGGCTGATCTGGCCATAGACTCATCCCCACCTACCTACCTACCTTTTCCCCAAAACCCTTAATTCCCCTACTATGCAAAAATTATGGGGACAAAGTGAAAAACTTGAAGGGATGTTTGAATCCAGTACATCAGTGACTACAAGTTCCACTCATCCAATCAAAAACTGGGGGGAGTGATTCCCATCCTGCTAAAGACTGGCAAAGAGATGCAATTCCTGGGCTTCTCGGGATGTTGTTGGATCACCCAGTGCAAGAATGGCTGATGGGAGAGTTCAGGTGACATTCAAGCAATTGAGCTATTACTGTTTGGGGTATAATTGCTGAGTTCAGGCATTGGGCCAACACAAGAGGTTTTTCATGGTGGCGTCCTTCTCTTCCTCTACAATATTTGTCATCTGATCACTGAAGGGTAAATTCCTGGGTTTCAAGGCCAGAAGTATGAGAATAACCGAGAGAACTGTGAGGTACTCCAGACGATGGGGTGATGCAAGAACGTAGAATTAATAGTATTTACTGCATGTTGGTGTTTAAATGGTTTTTCAGTGAAAATGATAATTGTTACAATTAAAGGGGCACAACTGGTATGAGCATTTATGCAGTGCAGCTCCATTTGTGGGTTGCAATACCATTCTGAAAGTATGTCAAGGAGAGGAATTTCAGATTCTCAGTGAAATATTATACCTAGTCCAGTATAAGGAGATAGAATCACAGGTACCACTGATCAAAGTTCAAAGTAGATTTATTATTGAACTACATATATGTCACTATATACAACCCTGAGACTTGTTTTCTTGCAGACATACTCAATAAATCCATAAAAGAATAACCATAATAGAATCAAAGAAAGACCACACCAACTTAGCATTCAACTCGTGTGCAAAAGACAACAAGCTGTGCAAAAACAAAAATAAAAATAATAATAATAATAAACAAACAAGCAATAAATATTGAGAACATGAGATGAAGAGTCCTTGAAAGTGAGTCCATAGGTTGTCGAAACATTTCAGTGATGGGGCATCTGAAGTTGAGTGAAGTTATCCCCTTTGGTTCAAGAGCCTAATGGTTGAGGGGTAATAACTGCTCCTGAACCTGAACCACAGCTAATTGCACAAATTTATTTATTTATTTAATGAGATACAGCACGGAATAGGTCCTTCTGGCCCTTCGAACTATGCCACTCAGCAACCCCCAATTTAACTGTAGCCTAATCATGGGACAATTTATTATGAACAGTTTACCTACTAACTGGTGTGCCTTTGGAATACGGGAGAAAACCTGAGGAAAGCCATGCATTTCATGGGGAAGGCATACAGACTCCTTACAGATGACGCCAGAATTGAACTCTGATGCCCCAATCTGTAATAACATTGCATTAACCATTATGCTACCGTGGTGCCCTGATACTGATGGGAAGAACAAGCTATGGGCATTCATTTCAGCAATTCATTATTCTGACGCAGCATTTGTGGCTCTACAAGAGCTTTTAGGGCAGTGCAAACATCTTTTCTCTTACTTGTTTCTTCCCCCAAGCTATCAGACTCCTCAATACCCAGAGCCTGGACTGACAACTTACTGCCCTATTGTCTTGTTTATTATTTATTGTAATGCCTGTACTGTCTTATGCACTTTATGCAGTCATGGGTAGGTCTGTAGTCTAGTGTAGTTTTTTTTTCTCTGTGTTGTTTTTTACTTAGTTCAGTCTAGTTCTTGTACTGTGTCATGTAACACCATGGTCCTGAAAAAACATTGTCTCATTTTTACTATGTACTGTATCAGCAGTTATGGTCGAAATGACAATAAAAGTGACTTGACTTGACTTGCCTAGTAGCACGATTGGATGCAAGGCAAATGTTTGTTTGGGAGGCAAATACATCTGTCATTATCTGAAAAAAAGTTCCCACTTCCTTTAAACCACAGCTGGAGGAAGAGCTTTGTCTGTTAGAAGTTAATAGGGTGTTGTTAACTACTAGGCAATTCCCTCATTAATGATCCCAAAGGGAGATATGATATTATATCTATGTGGACAACAACATGTTTTACTGCCCACCATACAATATCGTATTTTGTCTTGGTGGGCCCCCTGATTGATGGTGATGACAGAGAGAGGTAGGTTCTTTGCCAAGTGATTGTTGTGGAATACAATTCCACAGCTGCTGATGATCATAACTGTATCAATGTAATGCCAACAGAATTATTCTGGAGCAATGTCAATTAGCAGGGCTGAAGTGCAACAAAGGAAAGGAAATAGTGAAGTATGACAATCTTCATAAAGACTTTATAAGACCATAAGATATAGGAGCAGCAGTAGGCCATTCAGTCCATCGAGTCTGCTCCAGTATTCAATCATAAGCTGATCCAATTCTTCCGGTTATCTCCACTCCCCATGCATAGTGGACAATAGATCTATGATGCAGCATTGGTTGAATAGGACAAGGGTCAGAAGAAGACGGAAGACCTAAAACCAAGTGGATGACACACAGGCTTTAGAGTTGAAGCAAATGAATCCAGGGCACTTGGAATGGACACCAGGGATGGTTGACAGTTGATGAGATGTCAGAGGTCAAGAAAACTAATCTGATTGAGTGAATTTGGGATTGGTTGAATTTTTAACTATATACTTTAATGAATAATTTCATGTTTCCTTTTAAAGGGAAAAGGGAGAGCAAGTATATTGTATGTCTGTAAGAAATAATTGTAGATATTTATAATAAATTCGATGACATTAAAATATTCACTTCTCATAGCTCTATTTTCAATAGCCACATTTGTAGCAATGAGGACATTCATAAATACTATTATACTACTGCCAGATTGTTGTCACGGTAGGTATCTTAACCAGGGAAGGGTAATAACGCTAAAGCTGTTTTGGCAAATTGAAATAAGCACATGGAAAATTACATGAATTGCCTTGTTTTGCACAAAGATACATATTGGGAGATTAGTAAGCAAGTATTGAAACCATGCACCTGCCTTTTTACATACCTGTGATGGTTTAATATGCAGTTTCAGTGCCAAATCAGAATTTGTTACATTCCCACATTAGGACCAAGTAATTTTCAATTCTTGCTAAATCAAATTATATCCCTTTCGGTTACTGAGAATATTGCAATTATAAATGCCTACTTGCTGCTTATTAATAACCTGACCCGATTACCCAGTTTACTTTTGGACTGCTGATGTACGCTGGAGATTCTCGGTTTGTTACAGGTGGAATTTAAAGTGCAATTTAAGCGTTCCACGCTTGGCTAAGGGACGAAATGTACGTTCCAATTATTCTTTGCACAGGGACGAAAATATGGCACATCGCACTTATAAAATTAAATCGGGTTTCAACTTTTAACGCACTCTTACGCGCAATGGTAAATATAGGCTGGTTTTATGCTCTTGCAGAAGGAATTGAGCGTTCCGGCCCGTGACGGGACTTTGCTCGGTAGAGGCGGTAAGCGGAAGGAGTAACCCAGAGGCCGTAGGTTATTTCGGGAGCGATGAGTTGGTTAATGTTCAGTCGCTCGGCGGGGCCCAAGGTGTTTCCTGCTCTCTTCTCCGTGCACCCTTATATTGTCGTCCTTACGCCGTCTTCAAATATGGTACGTACCATAATAAACCGAAGTGCACGCACAATGAAAGCGGGGAGTGGAGCCCAGCACTGGAAAAGCTAGTAAGGGCCTCACATTTACAGACTGTTGCAAATGAACTTTAGAAGGAAATGTCCGTGTAGATCGGTGAAAATGTCACAACAGCGTCCTCTCTGTTTTTCCTTTGTAGCCTTGATTTTACTCGTAATTCGGACTGCAGAGCCACATTGCATTCAGCCGCCGGGTGAACGTAACGAGCGTTAGAGGGCCCTTTAGACGCTTCTGTGGCTGGTATCCTTAAGACATTGAGCGAGAGAGTTCAGGGAAAGTGTCGGGTTTGATTCCCCTTCCAGTCAGCTGATCGATCAGAGAAGGGCTGGAATCGGGCAATTACAACTCCTGGTTATGTGACCACTGATGCCAGGCAGAGAATCTCTGAGGAGCATTGATAATGGCTGTGGTCGCTCGTCTTGTTAAGACACTGCCCAGAAGAAGGAAATGACAAACCACTTTTGTAGAAAAAATTGCCAAGAACAATCATGTTCATGGAGAGACCACGATCGCCGA